>NC_069784.1:31102500-33602500 GCF_027406575.1 Nycticebus coucang
CAGGTGCCCGCCACAACACCCGGCTATTTTTTTGTTGCAGTTCGGCCGGGGCCGGGTTTGAACCCGCCACCCTCGGTATATGGGGCCGGCACCTTACCGACTGAGCCACAGGTACCACCCAAGTTTTTAATTTTAATTAAAGTTCAATTTATCTATTTTTTCTTTCTTTCTTTCTTTCTTTTTTTTTTTTTTTTGAAACAGAGCCTCAAGCTGTCGCCCTGGCTAGAGTACCGTAGCATCATAGCTCACAGCAACCTCGAACAGGCACCCACCACAATGCTGGGTTATTTTTTGGTTGGAGTTGTCATTGTTGTTTGGCAGGCCCCGCTGGATTCAAATCCACCAGCTCTGGTGTATGTGGCTGGCGCCTTAGCCGCTTGAGCTACAGGCACTGAGGCTATCTATTTTTTCTTTAATTTGTGCTTTTTGGAATTTGTGCTCTTAGAAAAAAATTTAGTAATTCAAGTTCATAAAAAAATACGTCTATGTTTTCTTCTGACGGTTTTCTTTTTTGCCTTGAGACAGAGTCTCACCATGTCACCCTTAGTAGACTGCCGGGGTATCACAGCTCACAGCAACCTCAAACTCTTGGGCTTAATAAGCGATTCTCTTGCCTCAGCCTCCCAAGTAGCTGGGACTACAGGTGCCTGCCACAATACCCAGCTATTTTTTTGTTTGTTTAGCAGGCTCGGGCTGGGTTTGAACCCACCAGCCCCTGTAAATGTAGCTGGTGCCCTAACCGCTTAGCTACCAGAACCGAGCCTTCTAAGAGTTTTATATGTATTTTTAGCTTTTACTTTAGGTCTTTGATCCATTTTGAGTTAATTTTTGTACTTGATGTGAGATACTTAACTCTTTAAATAATCTTGAAATGTTTTTTGTATATGGTGTGAGATAGAAATCCAATTTCATTTTCCTCCTCATGGTTAATTCATTTTCCCAGCACCATAAACTGAAGAGTTCCTCTTCACTCACCCATCTGCCATCTCGTGTATCATGGAAATTCTGTTTCTGGAGTCTGAGTGTTCTATTTGTCTGTCACTACGTCAATCTCCTATCAGTTACTCTTCAGCTTTCTAGAAATTCTGGATTTAGGCAGGACAAATAGCCTCTACCTAATTCTTTTTTAAGTTATTTTTGTCCTTTTGTTCTTTCTTATAAATTTCAGAATCAACATGTCAGGGTCCTTTGAAAAGTCCTGTTAAGCATTTGTTTGGAATTTCATTGCAACTGTGTTTTCTTTTTTTTTTTTCCGGTAGAGACAGAGTCTCACAGTACCGCCCTCGGGTAGAGTGCCATGGCGTCACACAGCTCACAGCAACCTCTAACTCTTGGGCTTACACGATTCTTTTGCTCAGCCTCCCAAGTAGCTGGGACTACAGGCGCCCGTTACAATGCCCGGCTATTTTTTTGTTGCAGTTTGGCCCGGGCTGGGTTTGAACCCGCCACCCTCGACATATGGGGCCAGCACCTACTCACTGAGCCACAGGTGCCGCCGGCAACTGTGTTTTCAATATTATGTCAGAAGATTCTTTGGGGTTTTCTATGTAGGCAGTCATATCATCTGTGACTAAGGAGGGCACTGTTTCTGCCTATCTTGTCTTGTATCTTTTATCTCTTTCTTTTTTTTTTTTTTTGTGGAGACAGAGTCTCACTTTATCGCCCTCAGTAGAGTGCCATGGCATCACACAGCTCACAGCAACCTCCAACTCCTGGGCTTAAGCGATTCTCTTGCCTCAGCCTCCAGAGTAGCTGGGACTACAGGCACCCGCCACAACGCCTGGCTATTTTATCTCTTTCTTGCAGAATCTTCCACCCTCTGTTGAAAAGCCATAATAGTGGAGTTGCTTATCTTATTGTTTTGTTTTTTGAGACAGAATCTCACTGTCAACCTAGGTAGAGTGCAATGGCATCATAGCTCACAACAATCTGAAATTCTTGGGCTCAAGTAATCCTCTTGTTTCAGCCTTCCCAGTAGCTAGGACCACAGGTGCCCTACAACACCTGGTTATTTTTAGAGATAGGGGTCTCGCTCTTGCTCAGGCGAGTCTTGAATTTTTGAGCTCAATCTACTCACCTCAACCTCCTAGAGTGCTAGGATTACAGGTGTGAGCCACTGCACCCAACCTTTTCCTTATCTTGTTAATTATTTTAAAAGGAAGTAACCTAATGTTTTACTATTAAGAATAAAGTTGGCAGTTGGGTTTTCCAGATGCGCTTTATCCCTAGTTTTGTTTGATTTTTAAAAATCATATATGAATCTTTTCTTTTTCAAATTATTTTTCTACATCTATTGATATGATTTTAGGTTTTGGATACCACATCATAATATATTTCTTTCTTTCTTTTTTTTTTTTTTTTGAGACAGAGCCTCAAGCTGTCACCCTGGGTAGAGTGTCGTGGCATCAAGCTCACAGCAACCTCCAACTCCTGGGCTTAAGTGATTCTCTTGCCTCAGCCTCCCAAGTAGTTGGGACTATAGGCACCCACCATAATTCTCAGCTATTTTTTGGTTGTAGTTGTCATTGTTGTTTGGCAGGCCCTAGCTGGATTTGAACCCGCCAGCTGTAGTGTATGTGGCTGGCGCCTTAGCTGCTTGAGCTACAGGTGCTGAGCCAATAGAACACATTTTAATTTGTTCCTTGAGGGTTTTTTTTTTTTTTGCATTTTTGGCTGGGACCGGGTTCGAACCCGCCACCCTCGGTATATGGGGCCCACACCTTTCTCCCTGAGTCATAGGCACCACCCTCATAATATATTCCTAATGTTAAATTGGTCTTCAGGCTGGGTGCGGTGGCTCATGCTTATAATCCTAGCACTCTAGGAGACTTAAGTTAGGAGGAATCCTTGACCTTAGGAGTTTGAGACCAGCCTGAGTAAAGTGAGACTCTGCCTCTACTAAAAATAGGAAAATTAGCTTGACATTGTGGCAGATGCCTGTAAGTACCAGTTACTTGGAAGACTGAGGTAAGAGGATTACTTGAATGCAGGAGTTGGAGGTTGCTGTGAGCTAGGCTAAAGTCATGGCACTGTAGCTCAGGTGACAGAACTAGACTCTTGTCTCAAAAGTAATAATAAATAAAAAATAAATAAATTGATCTTCAAACCTAACCTGCTCAACATTATTTTATAAACATTGTTGAATTTGGGTTTGGCGCCTGTAGCTCAGCAACTAGATTGTCAGCCACATATACCAGAACTGGCAGGTTCGAACCCAGCCTGGGCCTGCCAAACAACAATGACAACTACAACCAAAAAATAGCTGGGAATTATGGTGGGTGCCTGTAGTCCCAGCTACTTGGGAGGCTGAGGCAAGAGAATCGCTTGAGTCCAAGAGTTTAAGGTTGCTATGAGTGGTGACGCCATAGCACGCTATCGACAGTTACATAGTAAGACTGTCTCAAAAAAAAAAAAAATTGTTGAATTTGGTTCTCAATATTTTGATTGAAATAAGTGTATCTAAATTATGAAGTTGACCTATAACTTTTCTTCCCCATGTTGTCTTTTTAACTTTTAGCATCCAAAGTCATACTCAGCTTATAAAATGAATAGGGCTGTCTACACCTTTTTCATATTACCTAGAGAATTTATTTGAATTCAGAATTCATGGTCTGTTCCCCCAGAATCTGGTATGTCTTGCCAGTTAACACTCTGTGGACCACCTTTCCTACCCTACCCTTCTTAACTATTAATTCAGTTGAATTTCAGTAATAGTAATAGTACAAAGAGGGCTTTCTATCACTTCTTCCATTCCTTCTTTTAATCATACACATTTTCCATTGCCTCATTTATATAATACTTTATTTTTTAATTTTTATTTATTTATTTTTATTTTTTTGGTAGAGACAGAGTCTCACTTTATTGCCCTGGATAGAGTGTCGTGGTGTCACACAGCTCACAGCAACCTCTAATTCCTGGACTTAGGCAATTCTCCTGCCTCAGCCTCCTGAGTAGCTGGGACTACAGGCACCCACAATGCCTGGCTATTTTTTTGTTGCAGTTTGGCTGGGGCTGGGTTTGAACCTGCCACCCTCAGTATATGGGGCCAGTGCCCTATCCACTGAGCCGAGGCACCGCCCATAATACTTTATTTTTTAAAGTTTCTTTGATTCAAGATCCAGATCACTATCACCCGCTCCCAATGTTATCTATTTGGTGAAGAACATGGATTTATTTTTTTCTTAAGGCAGTTTTAGTAAGTTGTATTTTTCAAAAAATTAGTCAGTTACCTAAGTTTTCAAGTTAATTGGAAAAATATTGTTCAGAGTATTGCCATTTAAAAATAAATCTGCATTGTATCTATAGTTAAGTGCTCTTTTTTTTTTTCTTTTGAGACAGAGCCTCACTAGACTAGAGTGCTATGGCATTATAGCTCACAGCAACCTCAAGTTCTTGGGCTCAAGAGATCCTCTTGCCTCAGTTTTTCTGCTTTTAGTAAAGACAAGGTCTTACTCTTGCTCAGGCTGATCTCAACTCCTGAGCTAAGTGATCCACCCGCTTCGGCCTCCCAAAGTGCTAGAATTATAGAGGTGAGCCATTGTGCCCCATCTGCTCTCTTTTCTTCTTCTTCTTCTATTTTTTTTTTTTTTGGCAGTTTTTGGCCGGGGCTGGGTTTGAACCTGCCACCTCTGGCATATGGGGCTGGCACCCTACTCCTTTGAGCCACAGGCACGGCCTCTCCTTTCTTTTTTTTTTTTTTTTGGGCCGGGGCTGGGTTTGAACCCGCCACCTTCGGCATATGGGACCGGCGCTCTACCCCTTTGAGCCACAGGCGCCGCCCAACGGGCTCTCTTTTCTAATGTTGTTTGAATCTTCTTTCTTTTCTTGATCAGTCTTGACATTTTCTTTTTGTTTTTTAACTTTGTTTTGTAATTTTTAACCTTAATCTTTATTAGCTCCTGCCAATTTCTTTAGATTTATTGTTTCTTCTTTTACCCATGAATTATTTAGAGGTGTTTATAAATTTTCAAACTTTTTTTTGTTTGTTCTTTTATTCTTTTCTAGGATTAATTTATAAATTTCTAACATAATTGCCATTTTGGTCAGAGAATGTCTAAAGTATGACTCAAATTCTTTGGATTTTGTTGAGATTTGTTTTATGGCTTCATCATTTTTTATAAATGTTTCATGAGTTCTTGAGGAAATCATATAATCTATAATAATGGAAGGTTTTAAGTCTATATAATTACCAGGAGATCAAAGCTTAGTAGTTGTTTTGCTCAAGACTATTTTTCCTGAATTTTCATTTGCTTGATCTACCAATAATTGAGATAATATTTCACAATGTGCTAGTGGGTTTGCCATTTTCTTCTTGTGTTCTACCAATTTCTGACTTACATATTTTGAATATATTTATGGTATATAAAAGTTTGAATAGTTATATTTTCCTGGTAAATAGAATTTTTGTTATTTTATAATGACTTTTTTGTTAAAGATAATGCTTTTCATATTAATGTCATTAATATAGCTGTATCAGCTATCTTTTAGATATCTGTATGTGTGTCTGTGTATCTATCTATATATATATATGTATGATTTTTTTTCTAGAGACATGATCCTGCTTTGTCACCCAGGCTGGAGCACAGTTGTCATCGTAGGTCACTGTAACCTCAAACCTCTGGACTCAAGCAATCTTCCTGCCTTAGCCTCCGGAGTGAGGTGGAACTGAAGGCACGTACCACCATGCATGGCCTTATCTGTAAATTATTTTATTTCTATACTTTACTTTCATTCCTGAAAGATAATTTTGCTGGGTACTCAATTTTAGGTTGATGATTATTTTCTGTTGGCTTTCTAAGGTATGAATCCATTGTCTTTCTGACTGCCATTGTTTTATTGAATAATCTGTTAGTAGCCTAACTCTACTTTCTTTGTAGATAACTGAAAAGACAGGATTTAACCCAACTTCACCACTTCGCTTGTTACATCATCTTGGCATGTTACTTCAATTCTCTAGGCCTTAGTTTCTCATTTCCAAATAGAACCAGCCTTATAGCTTTGTTGTAAAGATTAAGACAAATAATGTATATGAAAGTACTATACAAATGCTTATTATTACACACTCTTTCCTGGCTGTCTCTACGTTATATTAACATCTTATTCAATGTTCTCTACCACTGGAAGTAGCTGGAATGGGGCCAATGGGTTAAAGCAAAGATTCATAGCCAAAGTTAGAAGTAAAAAGGGAAGGCTTCTTCTGAGAAGTTTAGGTTTCTGCAATAGGAATCTAAGATGCCACATAGCAGTGTAACTTTTGTATTTTATCCCTACTGCCATTGCTTTATTTCAGTTCTTCATTATCTCCTGCCTGGATAACTGCATCACTGGCATTTCTCCCTTCAGGCTCTCCAGCCTCTAATTCACCCTCCTCATACTGCCAAAGCCATCATTCTAAAATTCACATATGAGGCCTAGAACACAGGTTCATTCCTATAATTCTAGCACCCTGGAAGGCCAAGATGGGTGGATTGCTTAAGCTCAGGAGGTTGAGACCACCCTGAGCTAGAGTGAGATCCTTTCTCTACTTAAAATACAAAAATTAGGACGGCGCCTGTGGCTCAAGGAGTTGGGCCCCGGTCCCATATGCCAGAGGTGGCGGGTTTAAACCCAGTCCCGGCCAAAAAAAAATAGAAAAATTAGCCAGGCGTGGCGATGTACCCTACATGTGGTGGTCCCAGCTACTCAGAAGTCTGAGGCAAGAGGACTGCTCAAGCCCAAGAGTTTGAGGTTACTGTGAGCTATCAGCCATGGCACTCTATCCAGGGTGACAGAGTGAGACTGTGTCTCAAAAGAAATAAATAAATAAGAAAATATGATTACTCTCCTGATTAATATCTTATGACATGTCCCAAATGGATTAAGCCCTATAGTCTGTGTGCTCCCAGAACGTTCTCTGTCACAGAAGTAGCGGAGCATTGGGATTACCAGTGCTGTTCACTTTAGTCCACCCAGGTTCATATGCCAGTCTTCTAGTTAACTCTGTGACCTTGTAGCAAACTGTTTAAGGCAGGAAACTGTAAAACAGCAAAGCTAGTACTCCATCATGCTGTGGATGCATACACTACATAGCACCTAAGTGCTGGATGTTAACTGTTGTTATGTTTCTTATATTGTAATTGGTGTCCCCTAAGAAACTGCAAGATTAATGCAGTAGAGTCTGTCATTCTTGTGGATAACACTGTAATTGACTACTTCGCAGTCCCTCCGTTATGCTGCAAAAACTTCGAGGTAGAAACTGCCTTACTCTGCTTACCTAGAGGCTAACATATTTGGTACTCAACTAATGTGGAAATTGAGGCACAGGCAGAGCTAGGAGGCTGGCTTTTTTCCTGCGCCGACCTAAGGCGAATTATATTAGTAGCACTGTCCCTCAGAGTCAAGTTGGACACACTTTAAAGTAAGGTGGCATAACTTTAACTTTTGAGGGCAATTATATTAGTGAGTCTGCTCGTCACCCCAAAATAGTGTCTCACCAGAGGAAAAGATAATACTTTACGCGTGCACGCACACACATAAACACACCCTCCTTACGAGGGACGAAAGGCTATCGATGCATTAGGGTATACACGCTTCAAGGGACAGGCTGCAGAGAAGGCCCACCCGACCACTGAACCGGTGTCGGTGCACTGCACAGGGTCCGCACCCCTCTTACATCTTCAGCTCCTAAGAGTCTGCAGCTCCGGGTATACCAGGATCCTCGAGAAAAGGGGTAAAGACTGAGGCCACCGAGGAAGTGGAGAATTTGGTTACAATTGAAACGAGGCGTCCTGTCTCCCACAGATTTTGCTGTGCTCTGGGCACAAGTCTTTCGTTTCACACGTCCTTACGCGGCTCTAGAACGCCTCCCAGACGGCGCCGGCACCCGGGCCCGGACTGCCCCGGCGCCGCCTTCTACGCCGCAGCTGTGCGCGTGCGCACTGGTGCGGCCCGTGCAGCCCGGCCGGCTCCTTTCAGCTGACTCCGGGTTCCCGCGAGGCGCCGCTCCTTCCGCTTCCTCGCTAGGCGGCCTGGACTGAGGTTTCGGAGCTGCGGGGCGGGAGGCCGTGTGTCATCTTCCTCCGGTTCCGGCGCAGGCCTAGTCGTTTCGGGCCAGGGCCCAGGACGCGCCCCATGGCAGGGCAGCGGGTGGAGGTCGATGGCGGGATCATGGAAGGGGTGAGTGCGGAGGGGGCCGGAGGCGTAGCGGTGTGGGTGCATCCCCTAGGCTGGGGAGGGGAGTTTTCACGTCTGATTTCTTAGGAATCGTCTCCCCAAATCCCTGCCCTTGCAGGGTGGCCAAATCCTGAGAGTCTCTACGGCCCTGAGTTGTCTCCTGGGCCTGCCTTTGCGGGTGCAGAAGATCCGGGCGGGCCGCAGCATTCCAGGACTGAGGTAAGTCCTGGTGGCTGCCACCGAGTTTGGGGATCTGGGGGCTGGGCCACTGGGCTGGGGGATGGGAGTGTGGGCCGCAGGATTGGGGCAGGTCGCTTCAGGGTCGGGACTCCCAGCCGTGGAGCCGAGAATGTCCCGCCGTAGGTTTGGGCAGTCTTGCGGCGGGTGTGGGATGGGGTATATAGGAGTGTGTCTGTGTGTGTGTGTGTTGGAGGGAGAGATAGGGGTGTGTGTGTGTGTTGGAGGGAGAGTTAGGTGTGTGTGTGTGTGTGTTGGAGGGAGAGGTAGGTGTGTGTGTGTGGGGGGGGGAGGGAGAGGTAGGGGTGTGTGTGTGTGTGTGTGTGTGTGTGTGTGTGTGTGTGTGTGTGTGTAGGGTGGGAGGGGGATGCTCGGGCCTCTTTTCCTCCTCCCCGAACCCTGTATCTTTAGCAGTAGCCTGGGTGGTGTGGTTTTGAGAGCCTCAAGGGACGACTTTAGAAATAGGCCCACCCTTTCTCTATTTGGCTAGTCTCTTTAGTTGTGAACTGAAGAGCTATCTTTTAAAATATTTTTCCACTTTATCGAGCTTCCAAGTATCCAGAGAGCACATATAAGCGGCAAGATAGATGGGGCACAAGTGCTTGTGAAGCCAGAGGAAACCCCACTTTTTAACCAGTGCATTCTGTACTGCCTCACAGTTTAGAATCATACAACAGGAAAGGATCCTGACATGTGTTACTCAGCTTTCATTCATGCCTCCAGAAAGCTGTGAATATGGTCAGAATTATCTACTGTGGAGAGAAAAACACCTTGACACTTGACCTTGTTTCTTCGGTCTGGGAAGCTGTACATACCGCTAGCTAAATTTCAGATATATGCACCATTTAGAAGAGGACCAGGTTGAAGCCAAAGTGATTTTTTTGTATTGATTCTGTATGTATTCCATTTTAATAAATTAGCCTTTATCCACCATCAGTTTCGAAATTATTAAAAGGCAATTAATTGATGTATGTCAGTGTTAATTCCCTTTGTCATAGCAGTCATTTGCAGCAATCCAGTTCACCAGTAGGGGAATCCAATGCATTAAGGCTGTGGTAGGTGCTGTATCAGTTTGCTAAGGCTGCCATAACAATATAGCACACACTGGGTGTCTTAAACAGAAGAAATTTATTTTGTCACAGTTCTGGAGGCTGGAAGTCCGAAGATTAAGATCCTGGCAGGGTTGGTTTCCTTTGAAGGCCATAAGAGGAGGATCTGTGCCAGGCCTGTCTCCTTGCCCTTCACATGGTGGTCCTTCACCGTGTGCTTGGTGTCTCTGTATGTCCTAATCTCTTCTTACAAGGACACTAGTCAGATTGTATTAGGGCCCATATTAATGGCCTTATTTTAACTTAATTCTCTTTAAAGGCCCTATTTTTAAATACAGTCTCATTCTGAGATACTGAAGGTTAGGGTTTCAGCATATGAATCTTGGGGGAACACAATTCAGCCCATACAGTACCGTAGATTATTCAGTGAAGTGCAGGTGACACTGGTAGCTCTTAGGTAGCTTTGTTTTTCTCTTTTGCATCTTCTAATTTGCAACAATACATCCTGTGTATGTGATTCTAGCCAAAATAACTGGTCTCGAAGGGACCCTTAAAATGATGTTTACTAGCAGGTTGTCTAGGTGCAGAAAAACCCAAAAAAGAAGCTGATGCCAAAGATGTGGCACTTACTGTAGTTAGACCTTGCTGTTTTCTTGCCATTGCAGTTTTGTAAATGTGTCATAAAATGTGGGGATATAGGCAGTCAGAGTGCACACGTTTTGATGCAGTATTATGACCTGAAGGCCTCAACATTTATCTGGACTGGAAATGGTTCGAGATTTATGTGATGGGCAACTGGAGGGGGCAGAAATCGGCTCAACAGAAATAACCTTTACACCAGAGAAGATCAAGGGTGGAATCCACACAGCAGATACCAAGACAGCAGGGTATGTATCACTTATATTTCACTTAAGTATGGGTTTTGGACTTACCTCCAGGTTTTACCACTTTCTGGGCAAGTTGTTTAACTTCTTTGAACTTATTTCCCTACTTTCATAATAGAGAAATTTAATGTATAATATTAGAGGCAATATGTGTAAAGTTGTGGGTACTTGTTTATTAATTGTAGCTATTGTTGTATCTGGAATTTTTTCATGTGTAGTAGGGTATACAATATTTGTTTCTTTTTATTATTTAGAAATTGGGCTGGGGGCAGCACCTGTAGCTCAATGGAGTAGGGCCCTGGCCCCATATGCTGGAGGTGGCGGGTTCAAACCCAGCCCCAGCCAAAAACCACAAAATAAAATAAAATAAAGGCAGCAGAATAAAACACTGAAAAAAGAAAGAAAAAAAGAAATTGGGCCAGACACAGCAGCTCAAGTCTGTAATTCCAGCATTTTGGGAGGCCGAGGCAGGAGGATTATATGAGGAATTTTGAAATTACTTTATAGTCAGCATATTAATTCAAACATTATCCTGTCCAAAAAAGGGGAAAAAAATCATAGTTACATTTGTTTAAAAATGAATTAAGGGCGGTGCCTGTGGCTCAGAGGAGAAGGGTGCCAGCCCCATATGCCAGAAGTGGCAGGTTCAAACCCAGCCCCAGCCAAAACTGGAAAAAAAAAAAAAAGAATTAAACTAGAATCGTGGAATTTTGAAACTACAAAAAGAAACATGTATTCTTTTTTTTTATTTTTTTTTTATTTATTGTTGGGGATTCATTGAGGGTACAATAAGCCAGGTTACACTGATTGCAATTGTTAGGTAAAGTCCCTCTTGCAATCATGTCTTGCCCCCATAAAGTGTGACACACACCAAGGCCCCACCCACCTCCCTCCTTCCCTCTTTCTGTTTCCCCCCATAATCGTAATTGTCATTAATTGTCCTCATATCAAAATTGAGTACATAGGATTCATGCTTCTCCATTCTTGTGATGCTCTACTAAAAACATGTATTCTTTATTTTTTTATTTTTTGCAGTTTTTGGCCAGGGCCGAGTTTGAACCCACCAACTCCGATATATGGGTCCGGCACCCTAATCCTGAGCCACAGGCGCTGCCCAGAAACATGTATTCTGACCCTTCCTCCACTTTGTGAATGAGGAAGTCAAGACCCCTAGTCTTACATGCTTTACCCAAGATTATCAGGTTGGGATAAGAACAGGTGTTAGAATCTAGACCTTTTGGTTCCTACTCCACTAGAATGATAGAATAGGAGCTTAAAGTTGATATTCCAATTTCATTCTGGAGATTAAAACAAGCAGAATTCTAGCAAGAAAATACATCTTACTTGGTTTTTATTATACTTATTCATTTTTATTCCTAATTGTGATTACAGTACCATGCATTTACTTAGTCTGTCTTTGCAATTCCTTATTCCTAAAATTGAGATTTTTCTATATTAATATTAGAATCTGATTTTTTTTTTTTTTTTTTTTTTTTTGTAGTTTTTGGCCAGGGCTGGGTTTGAACCTACCACCTCTGGCATATGGGGCTGGTGCCCTACTCCTTTGAGCCACAGGCACCACTCTTGATTTTTTTTATTTTTTATAGAAATAGTGTCTTACTTTATCTCCCTTGGTAGGGTGCTGTGGCATCACACAGCTCACAGCAACCTCCAACTCCTGGGCTTATACGATTCTCTTGCCTTAGCCTCCCAAGTAGCTGGGACTACAGGCTCCCGCCACAACGCCTGGCTATTTTTTTGTTGCAGTTCAGCCGGGGCTGGGTTTGAACCCGCCACCCTTGGTATATGGGGCCGGCGCCCTACTCAGTGAGCCACAGGCGCTGCCCTAGAATCTGATTTTAATAAGAAATTTTGAAAATTTGCTCCTAGGCTCAACTCCTTGAGAACAGAGATTATATTGCATACATTTTTCTCTTACAATGCCAAACATGTTATGGTCAATAAATAGTTATTGAATTAATAAAGTTCATTATCAGTAATAGTGGCTTTTTAGTTAACTACATATACATCATTGTGGTAAGCAAATTAAATGTAAAGATGTATCTTTTGGTTGGCAGAGGCTGTGTTAAATTCCTTTTCAAACTGCAATCTATTTAGGAATATGATTGCTTTCTCTTACCTATGGAAAAGAAGGAAGATAACAGCTCATTTAGAAAAAAAAGACCAAATTTTCCTTTATAAAATTCTTCATGTTACATGACTATTTCTCATAATTTCTCAGATTATTTGACCAAACAGAGGCAAGTAAAGCAAGGATTATTTCCCTACAACCTTTCCATGTGAAATATTCAGTATCAGTCTTTGTGTAATAAAATATTCTATTATATCATAAATTTCACAATAGTAGGAACTATATCTTGATACTTGGAACAGGTAGCTAGTCAGATATAAACAACTGAATATTTCTATAGGCTCAGTGCCTGTAGCTCAGTGGTTAAGGTGCCGGCCACATATACCGGGGTTGGTGGGTTCAAACCCGGCCCTGACCTGCCAAATAACAATGACAACTACAACAACAACAATAACCAGGCATTGTGGTAGGCGCCTGTAGTCCCAGCTACTTGGGAGGCTGAGGCAAGAGAATTGCTTAAGCCCAAGAGTTTGAGGTTGCTGTGAGCTATGACGCCATGGTACTCTATCCAAGGCTACATAGTGAGACTCTGTCTCCAAAAAAAAAGAGTATTTCTGCACCTTTACTATTTTGAATGCATTTTCATAAACTGCTACTAGTTTTTTATTTTATTTTTTTATTTTCGTAGAGACAGAGTCTCACCTTATCACCCTCGGTAGAGTGCCGTGGCGTCACACAGCTCACAGCAACCTCCAAATCCTTGGGCCTAGGCAATTCTCCTGACGCAGCCTCCCAAGTAGCTGGGACCACAGGCGCCTGCCACAACGCCTGGCTATTTTTTTTGTTGCAGTTTAGCCAGGGCTGGGTTTGAACCCGCCACCCTCGGCATATGGAGCTGGCGCCCTACCCGCTGAGCCACCGGCACCGCCCTAGTTTTTTATTTTTTGTAGAGACGAGATCTTGCTATGTTATCCAGGTTCATCTTGAACTCATCGCTCAAGCATTCCTCCCATGTTGGCCTCCCAAAGTGCTGATACTACGGCCATAAACTGCTGCCCCTAGCCATCTGTCTTTGAAATTCGAGATTTTACCATTCAGATTTTTTTTGTGTGTGTGTGTGGTTTTTGGCCAGGGCTGGGTTTGAGCCTGCCACCTCTGGCATATGGGACCGGCGCCCTACTCCTTGAGCCACAGGCGCCGCCCACCATTCAGATATTTAAGTGTTTTTTAACTTTAAACTCTAGGACATGTACCTGCCTTCTCAGTTGTCTATGCTTCAGTTAGTAGTGATGAGCAAATAATACAGCTTTTGGGGGACTTTGAAAAGAAAATAAAGCTAAGCCTGTTTTGCCTTCTCCTTAGGAGCGTGTGCCTCTTAATGCAGGTCTCAATGCCCTGTGTTCTCTTTGCTGCTTCTCCATCAGAACTTCGTTTGAAAGGTGGAACTAATGCTGAAATGGCACCACAGGTCGATTACACAGTAATGGTAAGGCCTTTTAGTGTAGACAAACTGAGATCTCATGTATTCTTCTTTTTCTTTTTTTTTTTTTTTTGAGACACAGTCTCAATTTGTCACCCTCTGTAGAGTGCTGTGGCATAACGGCTCACAGCAACCTCCAACTCTTAGGCTTAAGCGGTTCTCCTGCCTCAGCCTCCTGAGTAGCTGGGACTACAGGTGCCTGCCACAACACCCGGCTATTTATTTTGTTGTTGTAGTTTGGCCAGGGCTGGGTTCGAACTCGCCACCCTGGGTATATTGGGCTGGCGCCCTACCCACTGAGCCACAAGCGCCACCCCTTGTGTAATCTTCTGAATCTCCATTCTCTATTTAAATGTATCTTGAGTGTTTCCGTATACATTCCTGTTTGTTTCTTCACAGTGTCCAGTTCGATTGAAGGAAAAGATGAGGGATTATACTTACTTTAACTTTTTAATTTCATCTTAGAGCAGTGTTCATAGCAAGTTCTTTAAAACCTCAAGTATAATTATTATATAAATTATATTAGTTTTATAGAAGGTTTTTTATTTTTGTTGCCCTGGGTAGAGTACCATGGCATCATAGCTCACAGCAACCTTGAATTCTGGGGCTCAAGTGATTCTCTTGCCTCAGTTTTTCTTTTTTTCTTCTTCTTTTTTTTTGAGACAGAGCCTCAAGCTGTCATCCTGGGTGGAGTGCTGTGGCATCACAGCTCACAGAAACCTCCAACTCCTGGGCTCAAGCCATTCTCCTGCCTCAGCCTCCCAAGTAGCTGGGACTATAGGCACCTGCCACAATGCCCGGCTATTTTTTGGTCGCAGCCTTCGTTGTTGTTTGGTGGGCCTGGCCTGGATTTGACCCTGCCAGCTCAGGTGTACGTGGCTGGCGCCTTAGCCACTTGAACCACAGGCACCGAGCCAGTTTTTCTGTTTTTTTTTTTTTTTTTTTTTTGTAGAGACAGAGTCTCACTTTATGGCCTCGGTAGAGTGCCGTGGCCTCACACAGCTCACAGCAACCTCCAACTCCTGGGCTTAAGCGATTCTCTTGCCTCAGCCTCCCGAGTAGCTGGGACTACAGGCGCCCGCCACAACGCCCAGCTATTTTTTGGTTGCAGTTTGGCCGGGGCCGGGTTTGAACCCGCCACCCTCGGTATATGGGGCCGGCGCCTTACAGACTGAGCCACAGGCGCCGCCCAGTTTTTCTGTTTTTAATAGAGACGTGCTAAGGTTACAGGGATGAGCTACCGTGCCCGGCCTATAGGTTTTTTAAATACATGCAGGAATTATGATTTGGAGGAAAACTCGAACATTTTAAAAACGATGTAACTCTAATTAAGTTCATCTTTTCTTTTTTTTTGCACTTTTGGCCGGGGCTGGGCTTGAACCTGCCACCTGTGGGATATGGGGCCGGAGCCCTACTCCTTGAGCCACAGGCACCACCCTGTTTATTGTTTTTATTGATTCATTGAGACAAAGTCTTGCTCTGTCAGCCAGACTAGGATATAGTGGTGTGATCATGGCTCGCTGCAGCCTTGATTTCCTGGGCTTAAGAGAACTTCTTGCCTCATTCTCCTAACCTAGGATTATAGTTGTGCATGCTAATGAAATTCACCTTTTTTTTTTTTTTTAAGAGACAGAGTCTCACTTTATTGCTCTTAGTAGAGGGCTGTGGCATCACACAGTAACCTCCAACTCCTGGGCTTAGGTGATTTTCTTGCCTCAGCCTCCTGAGTAGCTGGGTCTACAGGTGCCTACTACAATGCCTAGCTATTTTTTTGTTGTTGTTGTTGCACTTTGGCTGGGGCCGGGTTTGAACCCGCCACCCTTGATATATGGGGCCAGTGCACTACCCATTGAGCCACAGGTGCTGCCCAAATTCACTCTTTTTAATGTACAATTTTGTGATTTTTTTTTTCCATGTAGAAAGTTTTTTTAGTTTTTTGCTTGGTTGGTTATTTTGGTAGAGATGGAATCTATGTTGCCCACTCTGGTCTTGAACTCCTGGCCTCAAGCAATCCTCTTGCCTCAGCCTCCCAAAGTGCTAGGACTACAGGCGTGACGGAGTTCCATGATTTTTGACAAACGTACAGTTGTAAACTCACTACCATAATCAAGATATAGAATAGTTCTGTTACTGTAAAAAAATTCCTTCATACTTCAGTCTTGCTCTCACAACTGTGATAACTACTGATATGTTTTCTCTCATACTTTTGCCATTTTTTCAGAAAGTCCTATAAAGGTGTAATACTGTATGTAGCTTTGAGTATGTTTTTTTGTTTTTTGGTTTTTTTGCTTACCGTAATAAATGCGAGATTCATCCATGTTGCTCGTATTAGCAATAAAAGCTTCTAACTAGTATCCTGTTATATGGATGTACCAGTCTCTATCCATTTATCTACTGAAGGATTCTTTGGATGTTTCCAGTTTAGGGTAATTATGAATAAAGTCACTGTTCACATTTATGTACAAGTTTTTCTATGAACATACATTTTCTTTTCTCTTGGGTAAATACTTAGGAGTGGATTGCTAAGTTGTTATAGCAAGTGGGTGTCTAACTATGAGAAACTACCAAATTTTTTTGGCATCCAAAGTGGCTATATCATTTTACATTTTCATCAGCACTATATTAGAAGTTCCAACTTTTCTGCATCTTACCTTCACTTAATATTCTTAGGTTTTTATTTTCTAAAGATTTCTGCCCTTCATTTTTAGTAAACAGAAGTTTAATCACATACATACCTCCTGTATTACATGGAAAATAACCCAGAGGAATGAGCACATATTTCTAGTAGATGTTGAAGAGATTCTTTAGACTTCAAGTTTAAATATCATCTTTTCTCAGAAATATTTCTGTTCTAATAGGCAGTGTTTTTTAACCTTTTTTATCTCACAACACACCTGAACCTATAGTTAAACTTCCATGACACACTTAAATTATGTTGATCAAAAAAAAGAGTAAAGAGGTTCAGCGTCTGTAGCTCAAGTGGCTAAGGTGCCAGCCACGTATACCAGAGCTGGTGGGTTCGAATCCAGCCTGGGCCCGCCAAAGAACAATGACAACTACAACCAAAAAATAGCCAGGCACCTGTAGTCCCAGCTACTTGGGAGGCTGAGGCTAGAGAATTGCTTAAGCCCAGGAGTTTGAGGTTGCTATGAGCTGTGATGCCACAGCATTCTACCCAGGGCGACAGCTTGAGGCTCTGTTTCAAAAAAGAAAAGAAAAGAATATATGAATATATTTAACTGTGCTTTGAACGTCTTTCGAAAATAATTTAATTAATGATCTTTAAAAATTTTCACTACATACCTAAGATCTTCTCAGGGCACACTGTTCGAAAATTACTGTATTACATGGTATAATCTTTTAAAGTCACTTTTATGGGATGTACAAGTCTGATGAAAATTAATCTCTCTTGGGCAGTGCCTGTGGCTCAGTGAGTAGGGTTCAAACTGGGCCCTGGCCAAACTGCAACAAAAAATAGCCGGGCGTTGTGGTGGGCGCCTGTGGTCCCAGCTACTTGGAAGGCTGAGGCAAGAGAATTGCCTAAGCCCAAGAGCCAGAGATTGCTGTGAGCTGTGACACCATGGAACTCTACTGAGGGTGACAAAGTGGGACTCTGTCTCTGAAAAAATAAAAAATAAAGAAAATTCATCTCTCTTTATATAGTAATTTCACTTTAAGGAAACTACCCTAATTAAATATCACAAAATGCAGCAAAAGATAAATATTAAAGATATCTGAGCACAGCATTATATTCTGTAATTATCATTACATAATAAATGAAAACTTGGAGAATGGTTAAGTAAATTATGTTACAATGCCATGCAATCATTCAGATATTTTTTAGCAATACTTTTATGATATCAGGAAAATGCTTATGTTTGTAATGTTAAATAGGAAAAATAAAAAAATTTTTATGTACAGTGAGATTTCAATTACTGTATATAAAAACATTGAAAAGACAGGATGAAATGCTGTTCACCAGTATTCCCCAGTTTCTTACAGTGTTCTGTGTTGAGATGGGTTAGGTCTCCTTGGGAAATACTGGCTTCTGGAGTAAAATAGCCACTGAGATGATGTTTCCTGAATTCTGAATTTTTTGTTGTTGTTGGGTATACTTATAAATCCATGATTACATTAAATGTTTAAATTTAGCTACACATCAGTTTTTCATTTGAAAATGAAACTAGTCTGGGCAGTGCCTGTGCTCAGTGGGTAGGACCTCGGCCCCATATATCAACGGTGGTGGGTTCGAACCCAGCACCGGCCAAACTGCAACAAAAAAATAGCCGGGCGTTCTGGCGGATGCCTGTAGTCCCAGCTGCTCATGAGGCTGAGGCAAGAGAATCACCTAAGCCCAGGAGTTGGAGGTTGCTATGAGCTGTGACGCCACGGCACTCTGTCTCTTAAAAAAAAAAAAAAAAGAAAGAAAGAAAATGGAACTAGTCTATATATTTTATGTCACTGTTTAACTATAATGCCTAATTCCTAGGTCAGCAGAGCACTTTTATTTAGTAAATAATATTTGTTGTTGAATTGGTGACTATTAGTGGCTAACATAGTGGTGAACTGATCTTTCAGGTTTTCAAGCCAATTGTTGAAAAATTTGGTTTCCGGTTTAATTGTGACATTAAAATGAGGTAAGTTGCCTATTTTCTTAGCCCTTTTGATTCATTACATGTGCTAAAAACTGGTGGGAAAGATAGACCTTAGAGAAGTGTCATTCTGGAATATAATTCTTGTAGAAAATAATTGTACTTTATGGCTTAAAAACAATAAGCAGAGGCATGGGGGCTTAAAAACATTACACGTGATATTCATTTGTTTCTTAGGGAAATGTTTTTCAGGGAATTTTCACATTGCATCAGCTTCATTATTAATGTTCCATGCCTCAGCACAAGTTAAATGTTCATTGTGTGCAGACAGCTGGACTAGGCACTATGGAGTTAGGAAGAGTCTTTACATCTTTTGTATTAACCTGGATAGAGGTGGAGAACATTCTCCTTGGTGAAGTATGGAAAGAATGGAAAAGAAAGTATCCAGTGTACTCAGTACTAACATGAAGCCAGTAGACAAATTACTACACCTTACACGAGAGAAAAACTCAATTTAATTCAATTTGTGGGAGATCTGTGTGCTCCCACCGAATGTGCACCATGTAGGGTAGATGGGATACCTCTTGGGTGCGGGACACAACTACAACAGGGACCTTACCTGACAAACGCAAACGTTGTAACCTAATCATTTGTACCCTCACATAATCTGAAACTTGAAAAAAATAAAAAAGGCAATTGCTGCCAGCAATAGCAAAACAAAGCAAACAAAAAGATTCTCTTCCACAAAGTGATCAAATTATTTTCCTGAGAAACACATTGGGCATGCGAGTTGTTTCTCTTTAAGCCTGCATAATAACAAAGACAAAATTCTTGGCATGGCATTTAAGTGCTTTGCAGACTTACTCTGACATCCTTTTAGCTTCATCATCCCTTCCCTTCTTTCGACATACCATGTATTCTAACTACATACAGGTTAGTAATTGCTTGCTGTTCCTTTGGACTTTGTCTTTGTTCAAGTTATTTTTTTCCTGCTATCCAGAAAATTAGAAATCTTACGATTTTTCCCCAAGTGAAACTTGTCATTTCTTCTGTGTATGTACCTCCACCAGAGTTCATGTTCCCACCTGTGTACCGTCTTCCTGCCAGCCTGACTTGTGTTCTAGTGGCTAATGTGTGGGATCATCCCCTCCCACATGGTGAGCTCCTGGAGGAAAGGAGCACTGTTGTTCTTAGTACCTGCTATAGAGCAAGTGAAATAAATAAATGAGTTCAAATTTTATTAGTGTTCAGCTACTTAAATATTCATGTATTTATTTGAGCACCTACCATATACCAGACGTTATTTTAGATACAGGAGAATAGCAGGAACAAAAGAAATAGATTTGGCTATCAAGGAACCTATATTCTAAAACAGGACTATCAGATAGAACTTTCTGCACTGAGGGCAGTATTCCCTGTCTGTGCTGTTCAATATGGTAGTTACTGGCCAAATGTGACTATTGAGCACTTGAAATGAGGCTAGTGCAGGGCAGTGCCTGTGGCTCAAAGGGGTAGGGTGCCGGCCCCATATGCTGGAGGTGGCAGGTTCAAACCCAGCCCCAGCCAGAAACTGCAAAAAAAAAAAAAGAAATGAGGCTAGTGCAGCAAGAGAGCTGATGTTTAAAATTATTTATATAGACAGAGGGTCTTGCTCTGTTGCCCAAGCAGGAGCACAGTGGCACGATCATAGCTCACTGCAGCCTTGAATTCCTGGGCTCCTGGCGAACCTCCTCCTTCATCTTCCCAAGTAGCTAGGACTACGGGCACATGCCACCATGCCTGGCTAATTTTTAAATTTTTTGTAAAGTCCGGGTTTTGTTATGTTGCCCAGGCTAGCCTCAAGTGATCCTCCAGCCTCATCTTCTTGAAGTACTGGGATTATAGGTATGAGCCCCCATGGCTGGCTTAGATTTTTAAATTTTCTTTAATTTTAATAGTTGTGCCTAGCTTATAGCACAGACCTAAAATATTTAGAGTTTTAGATCTTTTCCGTGAATTACATGTTTGAATATCATTCACATGTCACTTTATTGTAATGATGAGGTTTATTTTGTCATGCAATCAGTTTATGTGGCCATTTGTTATATTTTTCATAGGGGGTATTACCCGAAAGGTGGTGGTGAAGTGATTGTCCGAATGTCACCAGTTAAACAATTGAACCCAATAAATTTAACTGACCGTGGCACTGTGACTAAGATATATGGAAGAGCTTTTGTTGCTGGTGTTTTGCCATTTAAAGTAAGTTGTTTAGATATTCTTAGAAGTATATGTATGTCTTGATAAGCATTATGTCATCTAAATTTTGAAATTCTTTTTTTTTTTTGAGACAGAGTCTAACTTTGTCACCCCCGGTAGAGTGCCCTGGTGTCAGCTCACAGCAACCTCTAACTCTTGGGCTCAAGTGATTCTCTTGTCTCAGCCTCCTAAGTAGCTGGGACTACAGGTGCCCACCACAATGCCTAGCTGTTTTTAGAGATGGGGTCTTGCTCTAGCTCAGGCGATCTACCTACCTTGGCCTCCCAAAGCGCTGGGATTACAGGCCTGAGCCACTGTGCCTGGCTAAATTTTGAAAAACCTTAATATTATTATTATGTGTAAAATTTTTCTTAAAAATTAGTGCTCTCTCCTTTAAAAATCAAGTTATTAAATGCATGTAAAAGTTATTTTATGTGTCTTTGAGGGCTTGAAAACAATTTTTCAAATAATTAGTGATTATTTTATTTTTCTGTCTTGTCAAAATAGGTAGCAAAAGATATGGCAGCGGCAGCTGTTAGATGCATCAGAAAGGAAATCAGGGATTTGTATGTTAACATTCAGCCTGTTCAAGAACCTAAAGACCAAGCATATGGCAATGGAAATGGAATAATGTGAGATTAATACTTTTTCCTAGACATTGCGTGAGAGCCCTGAAATAATTATCCCATTTAATTAAAAGATTTATAGTTCTTTTGCTTAAATTTATAGTTTTAAGAAGTTTAGATTAATCTTTTTAAGAGCTTTCATACCTAAAACAGCAGTATAATGAATTAAGAATTATTTTGAATTTTTTCTATAGATGGGTTGTCTTTTATTACATTGTAAGATCCCTTTTGCTTAAATGTCTAAGCTAATCAGATGTTAGGCTTTAAAGCTGATCATATAAGAAACATTTCCAGTTGCTTAAATACTTCAAGTGTGAAATCAACTTACAAATAAATATTGTATATGGCAAAAATCTCTTTAAAACTGGTATAGAACTATTACTTTACTCCAATATGGAATTACAGATTTAAGTGTTATAAAAATTATTAAATTGTTTTTTTGAAGTATAAAATTAGCATTTGTGGATATTTAAATTTCAAATCTTATTCAGAATTTCTGTTAAAGGGTTTAATAGGATTGTTCTGCTTATAATAATATCTAAAAGCTATAGAACAAAACCAAAGTCCTTGCATAAGGACCTTTTTACTTACGATATCTTTAAATACTTTATGGTCTGTATGCCTGTGAAATGGTACCACTTAGTGCTGATGATATGATCACTGGTGGGGGAATAGCATGGAGGGGATGAGGCAGGAAGGCATTTCTTACCACTAGATTAGAATCTGGTGGGACTTCTGGTTCAGTGTTGAAGGATACTAATGGCCTGATTAACACCGCTGGAAAATTTTAATCATGCTGCTTTCTCTGTACGAAGAATTTCACTTTTGCAATGTACTGGCCTGATTTAGGGGTTCTGCCTATTTAACAGTCACTGTTTTCCTGTGTTGTGTTTGTATGTAATTTTAGAATATTTATAGCATAAGTAGTAATAATTCCTTTTTTTTATAGAATCATTGCTGAGACATCCACTGGCTGTTTGTTTGCTGGGTCATCACTTGGTAAACGAGGTATAGATAAATGAAAAGGAACTGTAGTTCCTATGCTATTACAAAGTTCTTTCATCTGTCAGGATTGAAATGTTACAGAATGATAGGTAACAAGTTTAAAAGGACATAGTTAACTGATTCTGTTTTATTTTATTTTATTTTTTTGTCTGTCTCACTTTGTTGCCCTTAGTGGAGTGGTGTGGTGTCACAGCTCACAGCAACCTCCTGGGCTCAAGTGATCTCTTGCCTCAGCCTCCCAAGTAGCAGGGGCTACAGGCGGCCGCTGCAACGCCTGGCTATTTTTAGAGGCAAGGTCTCCTTCTGGCTCAGGCTGTGAGCTCAGGCAATCCACCCTCCTGAGCCTCCCAAGTGCTGGAATTACAGGCATGAGCCACCACGCCCCACCTCTATCAACATTTTTTTCTCTTTTTTTTTTTGGTTTTTGGCCAGGGCTAGGTTTGAACCCGCCACCTCTGGCATATGGGACCAGCGCCCTACTCCTTGAGCCACAGGCGCCGCCCTTTTTCTCATTTTTTTAAACTTTATTTAAATTAATATGAGGGTACAATATTTAGGTTACATTGTTCTCATTTTTCTCAGTTTTTCATATGAAACAACTTACACATTGAAGTTGCATTTGTACAACACGCTCCCCAAATGCACATAGTATTTATTTTTGTTCTCACAGTGGTAGGGAGAATAGCGGAGAGAGCAACAGACTTGGCTGAGACGGATGGACTCCTGTTGGTGTCTTCCCTTGTTTCTTGTCAGGTGCATTAGTTGAACTGAGATGTTATCAGCAAATGCAAAGATGACTTGAGCCCTTCTCTCTTAATCTAGTTTGTCTATATATTAAGGATTCCAGATTCTGACCAGACCTTGAATCCTAATGCCTGAGAATTGTCACAGAAGCAATGCTGGGTGGTTGTCAGTGCTACCATGTTTGGTAGAGGCAGGAATTTGTAACTCTTCATGCTTTTGTCATTGTCTTAGTTACTAAGACTGTTTTGATATTAGTTTCTTTATCTGGTGAGTAAGAGTATTAGCCTGGAGAATCTTTAAAATCCCTAGCTGTAACATTTTTTACTTGTATATATATCTATATCTATATCTATCTATCTGTTTATACATACATACATATATATATATATACTGAAAGGTGTGGTTTTGTTTTGTCTAAGCGAATCTTGCTGTTTATTTTATTTTACTTGTTGTACTATACTGCACTGTACTTTATCTTATTTTACAGGGTCTTGCTTTGTCACCTAGGCTAGAATACAGTGGTACACTTAGAGTTCACTGTTGGGCCAGGCGTGGTGGCTCACATATGTAATCCTTGCGCTCTGGGAGGCCAAAGTGGGTGGATTGCTTGAGCTTACCGAGTTTGAGACCAACCTGAGCAAGAGCAAGACCCCATCTCTAAAAAGATAGCTGGGTGTTGTGGCCAGCACCTGTAGTCCCAGCTACTTGAGAGGCTGAGGTAAAAGGATAGCTTGAGCCCAAGAGTTTGAGGTTGCTGTGAGCTATGATGCCATGGCATTCTACTGAGGGCAAAAGTAGAGACTCTGTCTTAAAAAAAAAAAAAAATCATAGTTGTCTGCAACCTTAAACTCCTGAGCTCAAGCAATTCTCCCACCTTAGCCGCCCATAGCTGGAACTATAAGGCATGTGCCACCATACCAGCTTGCTGTTTTAAATTGTGGCAGTGGATCATAATAGCACTACCAATAACTACAGGCCCACATGAGAGAAAAACAGTTAAATTCGGGAAGTGGGGAGAGGGTAGAAGGAAGGGGGCTCAATGAGTTCCCATCTGTCAGGAATAGGGGGTATATAGCACACTTCCTGAGTGAAGGAGTCATGTACAACTCAGACTTTGGACTTTACCTTACAAATGCAAATGATGTGACCTGGTTGTATGCACCCTCAAAACCCATAATGAAAAACAACAATAATAGCACTCAACCGAGAGTAGAAGACCTAAATTTTAGTCATGTGTTTACTATTACCTTGCGTAGTGACTCTGGGCTTTCCTTACCTAAAAAAAATGAAATTGGACCATGACCTACATATAAAGATCCCTTTCAACTTCAGAATGTGGGCAGCGCCTGTGGTTCAGTGGGTAGGACCCCAGCCCCATATACTGAGGGTGGCGGGTTCAAACCTGGCCCCGGCCAGCTGAAACAACAATGAGAATGGCAACAAAAAATAGCCGGGTGTTGTGGCGGGCACCTGTAGTCCCAGCTGCTCGGGAGCCTAAGGCAAGAGAATCATTAAGCCCAAGAGTTAGAGGTTGCCGTGAGTTGTGACACTACAGCACTCTACTGAAGGCGACAAAGTGAGGCTGCGTCTCAAGAAAAAAAAAAAAAAGGACAGAATGTATTTTTTCTTTCATTATTGAATATCCGTGTATTTTTAAATTACTTTTATTTTCAGTCAGTTATGTTCTTTACTATGGGAACAAAATAATTTGCTAAAATGAATTAAGCCTCTGGTTAATCAATCCCTTTTGTGTGGAAATTGTCTCACTTAATGTAAATACCTTCCTTCCCTCATTCAGGGTATGTTGTGATTCATGGCATTTCTAGGATGTCCTAAAATAAGTTTTTGAGAACTTTTTTTTTGGAGACCTTTTTAATACTAACAAGCAAAATTCTCATACTTTCTTCATTCTGTTCAATTGCCACAGACTGCTAGTAATGGCCGATGATTGCGTAGATTCATTCATACCGCTGTTCACTATTAAAGGGGCGAGGTAGGGAAGAATGTGAATGGCTCTGAGGAATACTTTCTCACAAGGCAGGAAACTTTAGTGTGCCTGCTGTTCTTTGGTACAGCAAAGCCAGGCATTCTTTCTTTAACCTTCATATCCTCTGTGCTACTTTTAGCTGCTTTTCAAGGACTCAGTGAAGTCCTTCATGCTCTTTGAAACCTTCTCAAATTATTCTAGAAATTATCTTTCCCTTTACTGACTCTTGATATATGCCATAGAATTTAGCACTGAAATATCCTCAAATGCTCTTAATACGTAAGGGTTTTTTTTTTTTTTTTTTTTTTTTTTTGAGGCAGGGTCTCACTTTCTCGTCCTTAGTAGACTGCTGTGGCATTACAGCTCACAGCAACCTCAGACTCTAGGGCTCAAGTGATTCTCTTGCCTCAGCCTCCCAAGTAGCTGGGACTACAGGTGCCCAACACAATGCCTGGCTGTTTTTAGAGATGAAGTCTCACTCTTTTTTTTTTTTTTTTGTAGAGACAGAGTCTCACTGTACCGTCCTCAGGTAGAGTGCCGTGGCGTCACACGGCTCACAGCAACCTCCAACTCTTGGGCTTACGCGATTCTCTTGCCTCAGCCTCCCGAGCAGGTGGGACTACAGGCGCCCGCCACAACGCCCGGCTATTGAAGTCTCACTCTTGCTCAGGCTGGTCTCAAACTCATGAGCTCAGGCAGTCCACCTGCCTCAGTCTTCCAGAGTGCTAGGATTACAGGCATGAGCCACAGTGCCCGGCCTGAGAATTTTTTTAATGTCTCCTTAGCAAAGGAACCGATTTGTTCCTTAGCCTTGTATGTACATAGTGGGTGCTCAGTACTAAGGTTGACCATCCCTAATCCAAAAATCTGAAATCTGAAATGCTTCAAAATCTGAAACATTTTGAGCACCCCCCAACATGATGTCATGATTGTACATTCCATGCAATTTGAACCCGTAGCTGGCGGGTTCAAATCCAGCCCAGACTTGCCAAACAGCAATGACAAGTACAACCAAAAAATAGCTGGGTGTTGTGGCAGGTGCCAGTAGTCCCAGCTACTTGGGAGGCTGAGACAGGAGAATTGCTTAAGCCTGAGAGTTTGAGGTTGCTGTGAGCTGTGATGCCACGGCATTCTGCCCAGGGCAACAGCTTGAGACTCTGTCTCAAAAAAAAAAAAAAAAATTAACATAAACTTCGTCTTAGGTGCAAAATTATGTAAAATATTGTATAAAATTACCTTCAGGTTACCTATATAAGGTATATATAAAACAAAGGGGGCTGGACGCAGTTGCTTTTGCCTATAATGCTAGTACTCTGGGAGGCTGAGGTAGGTGGATTACCTGAGCTCATGGGTTGAAGACCAGCCTGAGCAGAATAAGACTCTGTCTCTAAAAATAGCCGAGCATGTGGCAAGTGCCTGTAGTCCCAGCTACTTGGGAGGCTAAGGCAAGAGAATCACTTGAGCCCAAGAGTCTGAGGTTGCTGTGAGCTGTGATGCCATGGCACTCTACCAAGGGTTACAAAGTGAGACTCTCAAAAAATAAGTAAATAAATACATAAATGAATGAATGAATGAATTTCATGTTTAAACTTGGGTCCTATCCCCAAAGTATTTGATTATGTACATGCAAATATTTCAAAGTCCAAAAAAATTCCAAAGTCTGAAACAATTCTGGTTCCAGGCATTTCAGATAAGGGATACTTAATCTGTATTATTATTAATAGCTTTTTATGTGTTGGTCTTGTTAATAGGTGCATTATAAAAATATTATCTCTAATTTCTGTAACAACTTTGCAATGTACTTAGCATCTTCATCTGCATCTAGAAGATACGGTAGAGCCTAAGGAGATTACCTGAAGTAATCTTCTCTCCTAAGAGAAGTCAAGATGCATACAACATATTCTAAACCATTTATCCAGGCGTGTAAATACTTGGTCAGTTGATGGTGATGTAGGAGAGTAAGAGTGTAAATTTATTACACTATATTATTATAACTGCTATAGGGAAAAATATTAATAGTTAAAATTCTGAAATGTTCACTGTTTGGAAAATTTTATTAAGATATGCATATAATTAGATAAATTTGCAAATATGAAGTAGAAACAAAATTAAGCACATTCTGATTATTTTGAAGACATCTTTGCTGGGTATGCTTTCTCATGCCCATGATCCTAGGGTTTTGGGAGGCCAAGGTGGGAGGATTGCTTTAGGTCAGGAGTTCAAAGCCAGCCTTCAAAGAGTAAGACCAAGACCCTGTCTCTACAAAAAAACAGAAAAGTTAGCCAGATGTGGTGGTATGTCTGTAATCCCTGCTACTCAGGAGGCTGAGGCAGGAGGATTGCTCAAGTCCAGGAGTTTGAGATTGCAGTGAGTTATGATGACGCCACTACACTCAAGCTGGGGCAACAGAGCAAGACCCTGCCTCAAAAAAACTCAACCTTTATATTTGTAAACAAGGATTTTTTAGAGTGGATACCTTAGAAGAATGCTGTGATATTTCACTCTGTCTAATAGACTATTTGCTATTCAGTCTTGTACCAAAGATTTTGGTTATATGTGCAGAGGCAGGAATTAGGGCAAGGGGGCATATATATTATATTCAAAATAAGATAGTACCTGTTCAAGTCTTGAAGGGAATAAAATGCTAACTTACTTGATCTGAGAATGTTATATGTATGCTGTCCTTTAGGTAAACAATTTTCTGACTTAAATCCTAATTTTGATAGAATTGCCTGCAGACTACCTTTAGTAACATGTATAAATCACAAGTGTTAAATTTTGAAATCGAGATATAGCATTTGAAGGTAATATACCCTGGCTTTATAATTAGCATGTTTTTAACCGAGGGCCAAAGCCTATATTTTCCTACATTAGTGCTTTTAAAGATCTCAAATATTTGTAAATGCAAAGCTCTCAGAAGATTAAATAACTTAAACGTCTATTCTGAAAGGTGTATTATGTTTCAGAGGTTTAAAAAATATTTACCATTGCTAACGGATATATCAATCAAATTTTTTGCCTCTTAGTAATTAAATTCTTTTTTTTTTAAATACTATGCTTATCTTTTAAGGTGTAAATGCAGACAAGGTTGGAATTGAAGCTGCTGAAATGCTACTAGCAAATCTTAGACATGGCGGGACTGTGGATGAGTATCTGCAAGATCAGGTGATATCACTTTAGGATAAAAATCTTACAGATTTAGATATATGATAACTAGATTGAATATCAATTTTAATCATTGACTTTCAGCCACTGATTAGCAAGTCCTACTTTAGTCATTTAAAAAATTCTTTTGTGGGCGGCGCCTGTGGCTCAGTGAGTAGGGCGCCGGCCCCATATGCCGAGGGTGGCGGGTTCAAACCCAGCCCCGGCCAAATTGCAACCAAAAAATAGCCGGGCGTTGTGGCGGGCGCCTGTAGTCCCAGCTGCTCGGGAGGCTGAGGCAAGAGAATCGCGTAAGCCCAAGAGTTAGAGGTTGCTGTAAGCTGTGTGGTTCCACGGCACTCTACCTGAGGGTGGTATGTGAGACTCTGTCTCTACCAAAAAAAAAATAAAATAAAAAAAAAAAAAAATTCTTTTGTAATTTATATTCTCAAAATTTTAGTCTTTATCCTACTTGTCTATAGCATGTAATCTCATTCCTTCTTGAAATACTTTCTTCAATTGATTTCTAAAATACTGTTACCTTCCTATTTCAATGGTCATACTTTCTATTCTGCTTTGCGAGTTTATTGTTGTCATTTTCAACTTCTCAACTTCTACATTTTGATGAGCTTCTAAGGCTCAGACTGATGCCTTTTTCTTTATCTACAGCCACTCCCTCCGACAAAATTACATTTTGTCAAAAGAGAGTGGAATAACTTGTCATTAAATATACCAGTTTGCAGGGATAGTTGGTCTAATTATGTATTATATATATGTGTATATAAAAATATATGTGTAATATAAAGTACAGATACATAACAGGTAAAAGTTATATATGATAGCTTTCAACTCCATATTTTATTTGTATTAATAAATATTAAGTTTAAAAATTCTGTGGGCGGTGCCTGTGGCTCAGTGAGTAAGGTGCCGGCCCCATATACCAAGGGTGGTGGGTTCAAACCCGGCCCCAGCCAAACTGCAATAAAAAAAAAGCTGGGCATTGTGGTAGGCGCCTATAGTCCCAGCTACTTGGAAGGCTGAGGCAAGAGAATCGCCTAAGCCCAGGTGCTAGAGGTTGCTATGAGCTATGACGCCATGGCACTCTGCTGAGGGCAACAAAGTGAGACTCTGTCTCTAAAAAAAGAAATAAATAAAAATTCTGTGTTGAGGCGGTGCCCATAGCTCAGTGGTTAGAGCGCCTGCCACATACACCAAGGCTGGCAGGTTCGAACCCAGCCTGGGTTAGTTAAACAGCAATGACAATTGCAACCAAAAAATAACTGGGCATTGTGGTGGGTGCCCAATTACTTGGGAGGCTGAGGCAAGAGAATTGCTTAAGCCCAAGAGTTAGAGGTGGTTGTGAGTTGTGACGCCATAGCACTCTACCAAGGTTGTCATAGTGAGATTCTGTCTCAAAAAAAAAAAAAATTCTGTGTTGAGAACCACAACCAAGCATTTCTGGGTCATATCACAGACTTGGGGTAACACAGGTTTCTGTCATCTTTTAAGAACTTCTGAAAACTTAAAGATAGAAAAATTCTTTGTTAGGAATTTTGATTTCTAGTAGTATTTTTATTATGGGTAGCAGTGGTATTGTAACTTCAAATATTAGTAAATTTGTGTGAGATTTTTCTTATTTTTTTTAAATAGCTGATTATTTTCATGGCATTAGCCAATGGAGTTTCCAGAATAAAAACAGGACCAGTTACACTCCATACACAAACAGCTATACATTTTGCTGAACAACTAGCAAAGGTGAGTATTCCATCAGAAAGAATAATTGATTTTTATTGTGGCAAATTTGGGGTGTAAATAACAAAACATCCTGTTAGATTTTAGTGAACAGCAAAATTAATGTGATCATAATTGTTATCACTTATAGAGTACATCCTGTGTATGGCAGACACAGCTAGCACAACAATTAATCTAAATCATCTTACTCTGCATAACCATAGTAGGTGGTTATTTATTATTATTGCCATTTTACATAAGAGTAAGTGAGACAGAGAGATTAATTTTTTTTTTTTTTTTTTTTTGTAGAGACAGAGTCTTACTTTATGGCCCTCGGTAGAGTACCATGGCATCACACAGCTCATAGCAACTTCCAACTCCTGGGCTCAAGCGATTCTCTTGCCTCAGCCTCCCGAGTAGCTGGGACTACAGGCGCCCGCCATAATGCCCAGCTATTTTTTGGTTGCAGTTCAGCCGGGGCCGGGTTTGAACCCACCACCCTCCGTATATGGGGCCTTACCGACTGAGCCACAGGTGCCGCCTGAGATTAATTTTTTAAAAGCCACATAATTTCTTAGTGGTAGAGATGGGCTTTGAGCAAACCTGGGAAAGCATACTTCACAGAGTGTGTTATAACCTGTGTAGTACTGCCTTACAGAGTAAATAAGATGTTTTGTTATTTACTGTGTTATCCAGTCACAAGAGATTCATAGTTGGCTATAAAAATAAATGTTTATGTAAAATTTAAAATATTTCATTTTATTCTGTTGGTAGAATATTTGCTGAAATTCTGATATTTACCAGTCCTCTGAAAATTAGAAGAGTAGATTTATAGTTTTTAATGTAGAAGGATTTATTGTATCAGCTTATATTAGTAATTTCCTATAGGATTCGTAATTTATAGAAAATGATCAATAAGTGTGTGTGTGTCTGTATATATTTATAAAACATATATTTTAGTTTGTTTTTGTTGTTGTTTTGAGACAGAGTCTAAAGCTGTTGCCCTGGATAGAGTGCCTGGCATCATAGCTCACAGCAACCTCCAACTCTTGGGCTCAAGTGATCTTTTTATCTTAGTTTTTCTATATTTAGTAGAGATAGGGTCTCACTTTTGCTCAGGCTGGTCTCAAACTTGGGAGCTCAAGTAGTCCACCTGCCTTGGGCTCCCAGAGTGTTAGGATTACAGGCATGAGCCACTGTGCCCAGCCAATAAGTATATTTTATCATGAAACTAATATAATTTCTTACAGAAAATTTAGAAAATAGAGGGGGAAACCTGCCTGTAATTCCTGCTTGCCAGTAAAACCACTATTGACATTTAGGTATTTTCCTTTCCCCTAAATTATTTCTATTTGCATTTCTCACTGTTGACTCCTGCGGCTTAATTTCTTGACTTTTTCAGTGACATGTAGCATATTTCTATTTTGTTATATTTTATAAAGTGATAAAAAATTTATGACTCAGAATTTTATGAGGGAAGGTACTAATTTTAAACATTTGTTTAAGTATAACAAGAGTGCAAGACACAAAGCCCCTGTTGCCCTGCTCTTGTTTGTATGAATCTTAATAATATGTGCTAATTTTTGGCTATTAGAAAGTATGGATAGGTTTGGGTTAAATTGTAGGAAAAGGCTGATGAAATTGAAGGCTCAGGCTGATCTCAAATTCCTCAGCTCAAGCTATCCACCCAAGTTGGCCTGCAGAGTGCTGGGCTTACAGACATGAGCCGCATCCAGTGTTTAGCTAGTTTCTTAAGGCTCCTTCTAGCCATAGATATTTGTACTTAGGTTTATACAGTGTATAGGCTAGGAAAGAGTTCCATAATTGCTACTTGTGCTTTGCATTTATAGATGCTTGTAATTTGAAAAATATATATACTCCTATATGTATAATGAAATAATTCGGTTATCTAGCTCAGAATTCAGTGTTTATTCATTCAGCAATAATTTTAAATGTCCACTATGTGTCAGTACTGTCACATAATACTGAAAGTGAAAGAATTTGTAAACATTACTGTTCAAGAAAGCCCCAGAGGAATGGTTTTCTAATTGTATTTCAGAGAATCCTAAGATTTTAGGCATACTTGAAATCCCTTTCCCACAGACTCTGTCAACCTACATAGTTGATTTGATTTGGGCTGTGTTACCTAGCCTGCTCTTAAACTCCTGGAATCAAGTGATCCTCCTGCCTCGGCCTCCTGGGTAGCTGCTATAACAGTTTTGCCACTGTGCCTGATTAGTTGTTTTGATTTTATTTCAGTTTTTTTTTTTTTTGTAGAGACAGAGTTTCACTTTATGGCCCTCGGTAGAGTGCCGTGGCATCACACAGCTCACAGCAACCTCAAACTCCTGGGCTTAAGCGATTCTCTTGCCTCAGCCTCCCGAGTAGCTGGGACTACAGGCGCCCGCCACAACACCGGTTATTTTTTTGTTGCAGTTCGACTGGGGCCGGGTTTGAACCCGCCACCCTCAGTATATGGGGCCGGCGCCTTACCGACTGAGCCACAGGTGCCGCCCTTATTTCAGTTTTGTTAAAACAAATCACATTTGCTGTCAAAATAATTATGTTCCCAAAATACGGTGATAGAGAGCATGTATTTCAAAGCCAACTTTAGTTAATAAGTGATGTTAAATCTAATAAAGGTGAAGGAAGATATGAATCACCACTACCACCCCTCCTCCCCACCTGCTTTCTCTCAAACTAGGTCTTTTTTTTTGAGACTGAGTCCCACTATGTCACCCTCAGTAGAGGCTATGGCATCACAGCTCACAGCAACCTCTAACTCTTTGTCTTAAGCGATTTTCTTGCCTCAGCCTCCCAAACAACTGGGACTACAGGTGCCTGCCACAATGCCCGGATATTTTTTTGTTGCAGTTGTCACTGTTGTTCAGATGGCCCAGGCTGGGTTCGAACCCTCCAGCCTTGGTGTATGTGGCTGGTGCTGTAACCTCTGTGCTACTGGCACTGAGCCTGAACTAGGTCTTTTTGAGTAATATATTTAGGGAATTAGCAAGAAGAATTTAGGAAATTAAAAGATAATTTGGTACTTGACAAGATAAAAGTACAAATGTTTTAGTTCCATGTTTTAGAAAAATAGGGAGTGGGGTGTGGAGCTACATTATAATGAGCAGTTTGAGATTTCAAAATTAATACTTGCCCAGGCTGGGTGGCGCCTGTGGCTCAAGGAGTAGGGCACCGGTCCCATATGCTGGAAGTGGCGGGTTCAAACCCAGCCCCGGCCAAAAACCACCAAAAAAAAAAAATACTTTCCCAGGCTACATTCGTGGGGTTTCCGACTCAGTGGGTATGGAGGCATATGTATTCTAACAAAACTCTATAGGTATATGCCGCACCCCCGGCATCTAGCCGGGGTGAAGTGGCGCTGTCCGCATTATAAAATGCGTGAGTAGGTGGTATGTGCTCCCCGGAGCGAAACCCCCAGCACCCCTGGTTTGCGACAGCAGCGCATAAGTTGCCTAGCATGCCTTTGTTTGAACGTAATGACTCACGAGGTGCGGCATAAAAGCCTAAAAAACCTTTGCTCTGAAACCTGTCTGTTCAGTTGAATGCTTGCTTGTCTTGAGAAACTAAGAATAAACATAATGACTTACTGATCCACAATTAAACACAGCAAGAATGGCTGTGCTGAACTCAGTGGCTCCAAGAGAGCCTGCACAACAGCACGTCCCTACCATAAATGTCAGTGACTTGAAACAATGCAGGCACGGCAAACAAGATGTTCCAACATGACATACACTATCACCTCCTGCAGTAAAACTTTACTTAGAAAAACATCTTACTTCACTAATTGTTATATGTAACACAAATCAATAGAGTAGTTTAATGTTTAACAAACAATAAATCAAAATATAGTTACTAATTAGAGTAAAAATACATAGAAAATATATATAGAAGTAGTCAAGCATTATACATAAAAGAATATGTTCAGCTGTTTTTAAAAGAAATCATAAGAAACTGAGACCAATTACAGAACTAAGAGAAGTCACAAACCTTGACATTCCTAGATAGGGGGAAGCAACCAGGTGTTACTGATAAAACCACCTCCCTCCAGAGAGCAAAACCTTGAAAATATATAGTGCATGATAAACCACATATGGAGACACAAAAATAATTTACAAGCATAAGCAAAATAATGATTACATTGTTTAAACCCTGGGAAGAAAATGTATAAATACCAGACTTAAAAATCAGTAAAGTACAACTGTTTTCATCATCACTCGTGGTGTGTGGCAGTTTGTCATTTCATCCTGCGTCGACCTTTCAACCAACCTGTGTCGTTCACCCTGAACACCCTCGGACTGAGGCCCATCGACTGGCGGTCCGCGACAGCTATATATACTTTTGAACAAGAACCATGGTTCTAAAACAAAATATTTTGTCTCTAGGCTGTTGAATTTCTCATGAATCATTTGATCTTTTTGACTCTGTAGCTTCTTCAGTAAAATGAATTTGACATTTTTTCCCCTGCATACTTAGGTTGGGGTGCTAGGCTCTTTCCTTTATCTTTCTTCATATTACTTACATTCTACATACTCTTCTGATTTCAGGCTAAATTTACGGTGAAGAAATCAGAAGACGAAGAAGATGCCTCTAGAGACACTTACATTATTGAATGCCAAGGAATTGGGATGACAAATCCAAATCTATAGGGTATTCACCTCTTAAATGATACCTCAATGATGTATTGCACTAATTCATTTCATAAATACTGTAAAATGATGAATAGGAAGTAACTTATTAAAAGACCTGACTTAGGCGGCGCCTGTGGTTCAAGAAGTAGGGTGCCGGTCCCATATGCTGAAGGTGGCGGGTTCAAACCCAGCCCCGGCCAAAAATCACCAAAAAAAAAGACCTGACTTATATTTGGATATACATTTCCATGTTGTAGATGTGCTGAGAATGTGTGATCAAATTAATCTCACTTTGAATATCTCCTCAGATAAGGACAGTGAATTATGAGAGGTGGTGGATATGTGTGATAGCTGACTTCAGTATTAAAGTATTGAAATGAAATATCTTTATACTCGAAGTAAACGTGTTTTCTTTTTTATGTGATAAAGTCAGAGATATAAATTTGATCTGTAGTTTGTATATGATTTTAAGCTCTTTAAAAATGTCATCTAAAATAGAATGAGGCATCTTTATGCAAGTATACTTGCTGTGTCTACATAACATTTAATAGGTATTGTCTCATTATAATTACATGTCCCTTCCACCAAGTGGGTACTTGGTAAATATTTATTGAATTTGAATCTGTTGAATCTGTTTTGGAAGCCAAACATTTAGAGTTGCAAAATTTTAATTGTAATTAAGAGTTGACCACATTCAGCCCCAGGTATGTTTTTATTTGGCTTGTGGTATTAAACTAATTAAGTGCCTTTAGAACTAAACGTGCTTTCATCATTCTGTATTATCTTACACCCAGCCTGCCTCCACATTTAGGTTACTTCCTGATCCCTGTAGACAGTTGAGGTTGTGATTCAAATGAAACCAATTTGGTATATCAGCTCAGTGTGTCATAGTGTATTATAGTGAGGAATTCATTAAACCAGGGTCTGTCTTGGCTTATCTCTTGATGATTAAAACATAGTCCAAGATGTAGATCCAGAGGATGGTACGTAATACATTCATGAAGTCCTGAATTGGTCCATATAGAACAGTATAATGAAAAAAGTTACTTCACCTACATAATCATTATCAGTGATTTCTGTGATCTTGGGTAGTTGGGTTCAGTTTGCTTTAAAAGTGATGACAGTATTGCTTGCTAATTATATTTTCACAAAGTGGGGAAGTTGTTTTTTGTTTCTGTTTTTGTTTTTGTTTTTTGAGACAGTCTCATTGTGTTGCCCTCAGCAAAGTGCTGGTGTCACAGCTCACAGCAACCTCAAACATCTGGGCCCAGGTGATTCTCTTGCCTCAGCCTCCCAAGTAGCTGGCCATTTTTCTGTTGCAGTTGTCATTGCTATCTAGCTGGCCTGGGAGGAACTCCAACCCGCCAGCCTAGGTGTAGTGGCCAGCACCCAACCTACCGAGCTACAGGCGCCGCCCAAAGTGGGGAAGTTTTATAAGTTGTTCATTTCTATAACACTTGAGATAGGAGATCTTTTTAGGGTGGAACTATACTTTGAGGCTCGGCCCCCATAGCTCAGTGGTTAGGGAGCCAGCCATCTACACTGTGCCTGGTGGGTTCAAAGCCAGCCCTGGCCTGCTAAACAACAGTGACAACAACAGCAACAACAAAATATCCAGGCATTGTGGCAGGCACCTGTAGTCCCAGCTACTTGGGAGGCTGAGGCAAGAGAATTACTTAAGACCAAGAGTTTGAGGTTACTGTGAGCTGTGACACTCTACCGAGGGCAACAGTGAAACTCATTTAAAAAAATAAATAAGAAAAGAAACTATACTTTCAGTGCAGTTATTGGAGGGGTTGTGATAACTTTGGGGGCCTTCAGACTGGAATGATTTTTGCTGCTTCTGACGGGATGGGCCAGCATGTTTAAGAGGAAGACTGGAGTGCAGAGAATGGGAATCTGAGAGTGACAGATGGAAGTTAACACTGTAAATGATGAGTTTGTGATTAATCTTGGCTTGGGTGTGTCATTATTACTGAGTCTTGGTTTAGGTAAAGGAAAGTAACTAATTCAAAGGAATTTTTCGTAAGGCCTACAAGTGACTTGAATTTTTATTTTCCCAGAACAAAATTCTATTCCCATTTCTGTTTTATATCTAAAATTCTATGTCAGTATGTTTGTTTTAGACTACCAAATGGAAGTAAATCTGTTTTTTAACACTGTGTACAATAGTCGTTAAGAATATTCTTTAAAGGGTGGCGCCTGTGGCTCAGTCGGTAAGGCGCCGGCCCCATATACCGAGGGTGGCAGGTTCAAACCCAGCCCCGGCCAAACTACAACCAAAAAATAGCCTGGCGTTGTGGCGGGTGCCTGTAGTCCCAGCTACTTGGGAGGCTGAGGCAAGAGAATCGCTTAAGCCCAGGAGATGGAGATTGCTGTGAGCTGTGTGAGGCCACGGCACTCTACCGAGGGCCATAAAGTGAGACTCTGTCTCTACAAAAAAAAAAAAAAAGAATATTCTTTAAAGCAGTGATTTTCAACCCATGTGCTGTGGCACTGGTATGCTGTGAGAGGGTGTTGGGTGTGCCATAAAAATTTTTAAAGATCATGAATTATTTTTGAAAGAAGTTCAAAGCACATTCAGTACATTCTTTTTTATATTCTTTTTTTTGATCAACGTAATTTAAGTATGCCACAGAAGTTTATAGGTTCAAGTTTGCTGTGAGGTAAGAAAGGTTGAAAAACACTGGTTTAAATCAAGGCCTTCAAACGGGTAGTCACACCGCTTGAGTTTTACAAAGCCTTTCCTTGATTTTCAGGCTCACAGGTGTTGGTAGTTTTCAAAGTATGGGTTTAAAGTATGGGTTTCCAAATTTCTCTACTTAAATAAATACTTCCTCCTAAAATTGAGTTGCCTAAAGTTGAGGTAGGGCTTTGCAGGTTTTCCTTTTTAGATCCTCTTTCACAATTGCCATTCTTCCTCTTTAGAAAAGTTTATTTTTTACCCATACTAATCTTGCTATGGTGCATTTTCTCAGAGTACAAGAAAACCTCTAGGGTACCAAATAAAGGAACAATTTGAAATATTAATCTCTGAAAAGCCCACTCAAACTATTAGGTTATCAATTATGAAGTGTCTGATTTCCTTAAGTACTAAGCGTGACAATTGATATATCTGACATTTCACTTTGACGCTTTGCTTTATTTTTATTGTGAAGGTACATGCTCCTTTTCTTCAAATGCTTATTTTGGCATGTGATTATCTCTAATAAAAATTTTTTTAAAAATATATATTTGAGGCAGAGTCTTATTATGTTGCCCTCGGTAGTGTATCATGGCATCACAGCTCACAACAACCTCAAACCTTTAGGCTTAAGCGATTCTCTTGCCTCAGCCTCCCAAGTAGGTGGGACTACAGGTGCCTGCCACAATGCCCGACTATTTTTTTTGTTGGTGGTGGTGGTTAGAATTGTCATTGTTGTTTAGCAGGCCTGGACTGGGCTTGAACCCACCAGCCTTGGTGTATGTGCCTGGCACACTACTTTTTTTTAGAGAAATTTTTGTGAAACCGTGGATAAGTCAAAAATTACATTATTTTCAAATATGAACTCTTATTGAGGAACCAACGTAATGCAGGCAGACAGCTCAAAATATCAGCAAAGTGTTTGGGACGGAGGTAGCTGATGAACACATGGGGCATCAGTAGTTTGAAAAGTTCTGTTGTGGTCATTTTAGTCTTGAAATGAGGTGAGCTGAGATGAAGGTGGTGATGATGAGCTGAAAGCTGTCATGGAAACAAATCTATGTGAATTGGCAGCAGGGTTCTTGATGGTACTACTGTAAAAATATTGGACCATTTGAAACAAACTGGCAAGGTAAAGAAGCTGGATAGATGGTTTTACATGAATTAAGCAAGCGTCAGAAGAGAAATAATTTCAAACCTTGCCTTTGTTTGCTGTCAGGACACAAAGGCAAACCATTTCTATACCGTATTGTTACATGTGATGAAATTGGCTTCTTTTTGACAATCATAAGCATTTGGCACAATAGTTGGATAAAGATGAAGTGCTGAGACACAGTCCAAAACAGAATTTTTATCAAAAAAAAAAAAAAAAAGAATGGTTGTCCAGCGCTGGCTTAGTCACTAGCTTCGTGAAACCTGGTCAATCAATTACAGTGATGTCAACCGCATCCAGTTGAAGGAAGTGAGGAGGATGCTTGCATTTAAGCAGCTGAGGCTGGTCAATAGAGACAGTCCTGTTGGAAGACAATGCTAGACCATTTTTAGCACAAATGATGCTGCTCAAACTACAGAAGCTGGACTTGGAAACTCTCTGTCATCCACTATATTCACCAGACCTTGCACCAACTGACTACCACTTCTTCCAGTCTTTGAACCACTTCTTGCAAAGAAAAATACACAATTCTCAAAAGCTGTGGAAAACGCCTTTCAAGATTTCACTTCCATTTGCTCACCAGGCTTCTTCGCTGCTGGCATAAACAAGCTACCCTTAAGATAACAAAACTGTCAATAGTTTAGGTACATACTTTGATTAATCATACTGTTTTTTCTTTGAAATATAAAGCTTTTTTTTTTTTTTTTTTGTAGAGACAGAGTCTCACTGTACCGCCCTCGGGTAGAGTGCCGTGGCATCACACGGCTCACAGCAACCTCTAACTCTTGGGCTTACACGATTCTCTTGCCTCAGCCTCCCGAGCAGCGGGGACTACAGGCACCCGCCACAACGCCTGCCTATTTTCTGTTGCAGTTTGGCCGGGGCTGGGCTTGAACCCGCCACCCTCGGCATATGGGGCTGGTGCCCTACTCACTGAGCCACAGGCGCCGCCCCGAAATATAAAGCTTTTGATTCAAAATTTGACATTTCTTATTTAATGACCTAATAAGATACAATCCTACAATTTTTTTTTGTAATTTGAGACAGAGTATCGCTTTGTCACCCTTGGTAGAGTGCCCTGGTGTCATAGCTCACAGCAACTTCAACCTCTTAGGCTAAAGCCAATCTCTTGCCTCAGCCTTCTGAGTAGCTGGGATTACAGGTGCCCACCACAACACCCGACTATTTTTAGAGATGTAGACAGGACTTGTTCTTGCTCAGGCTGGTCTTGAACCTGTGAGCTCAGGTAATCCACCTGCCTCAGTCTCCTGGAGTACTAGGATTATAGGCGTGAGCCACCACACCCAACAAGCTTGCATCTTATTTGTATATTTTGTGTGATTTTAAATAGGGAGAAAGTTTCATTGTTTACTTTCAGCAGATGAACATCAAATCTTTAAATACAACTTTTTTTTTCTGATTATTAGAAGAAAGATTTTTATTAACTTTGCCAAAAGGCCATTAGAATGTTTAAGAGTCTCACTATGTTGCCCTCGGTAGAGTGCTGTGATATCACAGCTCACAGCAACCTCAAACTCTTCGGCTTAAGCGATTCTTTAGCCTCAGCCTCCCAAGTAGCTGGGACTACAGGTGCCCGCCACAATACCTGGCTATTTTTTGGTTGTAGTTGTCATTGTTTGGCAGGCCTGGGCTGGATTCAAACCCACCAGCTTCAGTGTATGGGCCTGGCACCCTAAACACTGAGCTACAGGTACCGAGCCTACTTGTTTTTATTTTTGAAAATCTGTTGCTCCAGGCTAAAGCGCAGTGGTATCAGCCTAGCTCACAGCAACCTCAAACTTCTGGGCCCAAGCGGTCCTCCTGCCTCAGCCTCCTGAGTAGCTGGGACTACAGGTGTGTGCTACAACAGCTTGCTAATTTTTTCTATTTTAAGTAGAGACAGGGTCTGACTCTGAATCAGGCTGTTTTTGAATACTTAAGCTCAAGCAATGCTCCTACCTTGGCCTCCCAGAGTGCTAGGATTACAGGCATGAGCTACTGTGCCTAGCTGAGTTTAATGCTTAGTACAGTATTAATTGATTCTTTGCTCATTCACACCTACCATGTGGGAATAATACTCTATAGATGCACACAATTTTTTTTCTTTGTTTTGAGACAGTCTCACTTTGTCTCCCTTGGTAGAGTGCGTCACAGCTCATAGCAACCTTCAACTCCTGGGCTTAGGCGATTCTCTTGTCTCAGCCTGCCGAGTAGCTGGGACTACAGGCACCCACCACAAAGCCTGGCTATTTTTTGTTTGTAGTTTGGCTGAGGCTGGGTTCGAACCTGCCACCCTCAGTATATGGGGCTGGCGCCTTACCCACTGAGCCACAGGTGCTGCCCATAATTTTCTTTTTTTTTTTGGCTGGGGCTGGGCTTGAACCCGCCACCTTCAGCATATGGGACCAGCGCTCTACCCCTTTGAGCCACAGGCACCGCCCAATTAATTTTTTTTTTTTTTTTAATTTTGAGACAGAATCTCACTTTGTTGCCCCTTTAGAGTGCTCTAGTGTCATAGCTCACAGCAACCTCTAACTCTTGGGTTCAAGCGATTCTCTTGCCTCAGCCTCTTCAGTAGGCGGGACTACAGGCACCCGCCACAACACCTGATTATTTTTAGGGATGGGGTTGTACTCTAGTTTAGGCTGGTCTCGAACTAGTGAGCTCAGGCCATTTGCCTACCTCGGCCTCCCAAAGTGCTGGGATTACAGGTGTGAGCCACCACGCCCAGCCAATGCACACAATTACTAATACACATTTTTCATACACTTATTTGATAAACTTTGATGTTCCAGTTCAACTCTTTGTCATTCAGCAATTAACAACATCCCTGATACATGATCTAATTTTTTTCTGTGGCTCACAGCTGTAATCCTAGCATTCTGGGAAGCTCAGGTAGGTGGATTGCTTGAGCTTAGGAGTTCAAGACCAGCTTGAGCAAGAGTGAGACACCATTTCTACTAAAAAATAGAAAAACTAGTTGGACACAGTGGTACATGTCTGTAGTCTCAGCTACTTGGGAGGCTGGGGCAAGAGGATTGCTTGAGCCCAGGAATTTGAGGTTACTGTGACACCACAGCACTCTACCCAGGGCAACAGAGTGAGACTGTCTCAAAAAAGAAAAGAAAAGAAATCAATCTGGCCAGGTATGGTGGCTAACATCTATAATCCTAGCACTTTGGGAGGCCAAGTTGGAAGATTTCTTGAGGCAAGGAGTTAAGACCAGACTGGGCAACATAGTGAGACCCCTATCTCTATGAAATACAGAAACATAGCCAAGTGTGTTGACATTCACCTGTAGTCCCAGCTACTTGCAAGGTTGAGGCAGGAGAATCACTTGAGCCCAAGCAGTTTGAGATTGCAAGTGAGCTATAGTGACATCACTGCGCTCTAACCCAGGCAACAGAGAATCGATCTCATTGAGATGTATTTATAACAATAGTTTACGGATTTCAAATTATACATTTTTTATGCTCAGTTGTATAGTAATAGTAATTATAATTAATGATCAGAAGAAATTTTTAAATTTTTGAGTCTTATGTTCACTGAAAATTTTATTTTTTTTATTTTTTAAAGACAGGGTCTCACTCTGCCACTCAGGCTGGAATGCAGCGGCACACTCATAGTTTACTACAGCCTTGAAATTCTGAGCTAGTGTTCTTCCTGCCTCAGCCTCTTGAGTATCTGGGACTATAGGCACTTGCTACCATGCCTGGCTAGTTTTTTTATTTTTTGTAGAGACTCGGTGTCATTATGTTGTTGCCCAGTCTGCTCTCAACCTCCTGGCCTTAAGTAACCCTCTCACCTTGGCCTCCCAAAATGCTAGGATTACAGGCATGAGCCACTCACTGTGCCTGGCCCCTGATGAAAAATTTCTGTGTCAACTTCAAAATGTATAAGGATGGTAGTATTTAAAAATTATTTTTAGGAAACTTGTGAGCATAATGTTGGATGACATTTAATTATGACTAGAAAAGTAAAGTTTTAATTCAGCATCCTGCTTTATTATGTTTAGCGTAGTGCTGTTCAGTAGAACCTCCTCAGTGATGGAAATGTGCTTTATCATCACTGTCCAGTAAGGAACCCAGTAGCCATATGTGTGTACTGAAAAGTAGTTAGGATAACTGAGAAAATGAATTTTAGTTTTATTTAACTTTAATTAATTTAAATAGCCACATCTGGCTAGTGGCTACTACATCGAGCAGTGCAGGTCTAGAATTTTTTATGGATCTTTGTCTTGGTATTATTTTTGAATTTCATGTCATCCTCTTACAATAGGTACTGAGAAGGAGTATGTCAGGAAAATCTTTTAGAGTTTGGCCTTTAGACATCTACATGAGGGTAAAGCTAATCCCTCCTACCCCAGGAGAAAGCAGAATTGCTCTGAACATTTCTAGTAGCTCTTTCAAAGGAGGGAGAGGTGTGGTTAATCTGGTTGGTAAGAGCCTTGACTTCAGGGGGAACAGCTCCCCCTCCCACCTGCAACTGCTGCCCTGCCGGCGGCAAAAGAGCTAAGAAGGGCAGGGACTCGCCCCTGTCTCCTCCCATGCTGCTTTGTGAACAGACAGTATTGTACAGTACATATTTTTAAAGAGACCTGTGATCTTTAGGTAGCTGGCTGGGCCAGTTTGCTTAGAGTGTGCCTTGGAAATCTCCTTCCCCACTGGCAGGGGCTAGACCTACATTTAAGGGAAGATAATAGGCGGCTCTCTTTTGACCTCAGGTCCTAGGTCTCTTGCCCCCCCAGAGATCCTCTATGTTGGAAGTTATCAGGCCTCTAGATTAGTTCTCTTTATCTGTTACTAGAAGCTAAAAGGGAGGAATGGATTTTACAGCTAATGTAAGGAAGGTGTCTTTTTAGGGGGAATAATTGTGAAAACATTGGGTGATAATTAAAATAATCAGACTCTTTCTTTTATTGTAGTGGTGGTGGTAGTGGTGCTGGTGATAGTGATAATGATGGCTGGTTGTTTCTTTTGGTTTGTTCTTCAACCAGAGAATTAGTGTGACATTTGGTGTTGTCTAGTTCTCAGTGTGTGCTGCTTCCGTAGCTTCACTATAGAGCCGGCCCGGAGATGTTGTGTTTTTTCAGAGATTCCTCTGGGCACTCCAGCATTTCCTAAAGGAGGAGGCTGGGGGGAAACCACTCAGGGGCTCCTCATGGCAAAGTTAACAAAGAATAATCCCCGTGAAGTGAGATTATAATGAACACTAAAAGAGGTAGTGAGGGGAAAAGTTGTACGTAGTTGGTGTAGATGTTAATGGGCTGGGCACTTATGCCATCATCTGGTGGGGATCTTCAGATGACTGTTTTCTCATCTCTTTGAGCAGTAGTATCTCCTTTTCCTTTCCTGGCTCTATGGTCATAGATAGACAGCAATGTGGTACCCTTCATTTAATACACTTGCTCTTTGACTTAGCACAGGATTACTTTCTGATAGACCTATTGTAAGTTGAAAGCATTGAAAGTCAAAAATGCATTTAATATACTGAACCTACTGAACATCATAGCTTAGCCTACCCTGCCTTCAGCATACTCAGAACACTTACATTAGCATACAGTTGGGCAAAATAATCTAACAAAAACCTATTTTGTAATTAAGTGTTGAACAGCTTATGTAAGTTATTGAATTTTGTACTGACAAATAGAATAGTTTTATCAGTTGTTTACCCTTATGATTACATGGCTGGCTGAGAGTTGCAGTTCCGTGCTGCCCAGCATCGTAAAAGTGTGTTTATTGTGCCATGTATCAATAGCTCAAGAAAAGATAAAAATTCAAAGTGCAGTTTCTATTCAATTCATACTGCTTTTGCACCATGGTAAATTGAAAAATTCTAAGTCCGACCTTTATAAGTTGGGGCCATCTGTATATTCAAAGGTCAAGCACTATACCCCAGGCTCGGTGCCTGTAGCTCAGTGGATAGGGTGCCAGCAACATGCACCCGGGCTGGCAGGTTCAAACCTGGCCTGGGCCTGCCAAACAACAATGACAACTACAATAAAAAAATAGCCGGGTGTTGTGGCAGGCACCTGTAGTCCTAGCTACTTGGGAGGCTGAGGCAAGAGAATCGCTTAAGTCAGTGGTTCTCAACCTTCCTAATGCTGCAGCCCTTTAATACAGTTCCTGTGGGTTGCAACCCACATGTCGACAAGTGCTGGCTTATGCCCAAGAGTTTGAGGTTGCTGTGAGCTGTGATGCCACAGCACTTTGCTGAAGGCAACAAAGCAAGACTCTCTCAAAAAAAAAAAGGCACTATACCCAAGCTGTGTAGGAAGTCCCTGGGAGGACAGAACCTCCTGGACCACCATGTAAAGCTGCAGTGACTTGAAGTCATTGTACACAGACTGTACATGTGCAGTCTGTAAGAGTTTAGAGAAATGCAGTCTGGGAAGTGGAACGACTGAGGCAACCATTTGTAGTATATAAATGGATCAACCCTACCAAATCATTAATGGAGATTTTTATTATTTGTTTTTTGAGACAGAGTCTCACTTTGTCACCCTGAGTACAGTGCCATGGTGTCATAGCTCACAGAAGCCTCTAACTCATGGGCTCAAGTGATAGGCCACTATGACACCTAGCTATTTTTAGAGACAGGGTCTCACTCTTGCTCAGGCTGGTCTTAAACTCCTGAGCTCAGGCAATCCACCTGCCTTGGCCCCCAGAGTGCTAGAATCATGGCATGAGCCACCCTGCCTGGCCCATGGGGCTTATTTTGAATTTTCTTTTCTGTTACGTGTTTTATTGTTCCCCAAGGCAGTCATGACCAGAATACTGATTTTTCCTCCCTACTGCAATAAACTGGTCTAAAAATACTAATTTTGAAATTTCACCTGGTTATATGCCCTATGAGTAAGTCAGGGAAACAGATACCTCATTAGGCCGTGTGTGGTGGCTCATGCCTGTAATCCTAGCACTCTGGGAGGCTGAGGCAGGTGGTTTGCCTGAACTCAGGCATTCGAGACCAGCTGAGCTAGAGTGAGACCCCATCTCTAAAAATAGCTAGGCGTTGTGGCGGGTACCTGTAGTTCCAGCTACTTGGGAGGCTGAGGCAGCGGGATTGCTTGAGCCCAGGCTGTGAGCTGTGACCATGGCACTCTACCGAGGGTAACAAAGTGAGACTGTGTCTCAAATAAAGAAAAGAAAAAGAAAAAGAAATCTCATTAGACCTTGCAAACAAATGTTATCCTATACAGGAAATGAGTTATGTGGTTGTTGGAAGGCTGAAAGAGGAAAGAGCAGACACTAAGATAACCAGAGGTTGATAAATGCAAAAAGCAGTTAACAGTGGGAGGGCTGGGGCAATGAAAGCTAACAGTGGTGTGATTAGAACCTAGCAGTTTGAAGGAGGAAAAGCTGTTTGGAACCGATGATCAGCTTTCTCAGGAGGGGGGAGGTTTTAGTTGGTTGGACCTCAAGAGCATTGCAGCTGGTTCTCAGACTGCTAAAGTGCAGGGGTGCAACCTGGCAGGTGCTTGTATGGCCCAGCAAGCGAGGGAGCACAGTGGGACTAATATTCCTACCGCCACGGGGTCACAGCAAGGGTGTGTGGCAGGGCCAGTGATAGAGTTGACAGAAGCTTGGAGTCATAGTTTGCTACTGCTGCCACTGCTGGGACAATCCTGACAGGACCTGGAAACAAGGACAGTCCTTTCTCCCTCCCTGTTTCCTCTTTCCAAGCTCCAAGTAGGGCTTCCCTTTTGTAAAACCTAACCAGAAACAAGGCAGGGAGTCTGGAAGTTACAGTTTGCACATCCAGACGTCATGGAACAGAATTTTGAAAGGTGTGCTTATAGCTGAGAGACAGTAAATAGTCGCAGAATCTATCCTTTTGGTCATTCAGCGTCCATTTGCATGTTTCTGTCTTATGACCGACGATAGTATCTTAGTGCTTTGGTCCAGTAAGATACAACTATCTTTTTTTTTTACAAAGATTTCTATCCTCTTCCTTAAAAGAGGCTCCCAAAGTTTCAACAGTCACCATAGGCATATCTGGGTGATGTTTGTTTTACACAATTCCACTTGAATATTCTAACATAGTCTAAATTGTGAAGTTAACCAACAATAACAGTCCTTATATAAAATAACGGGGGACAGTGGAGGGGAAGGGAAAAGTAAGTAAATATGTACGTAATAAGCAGCTGCTACAGGGCTGTGCGTCATGTCCACTATGTTGCCTCTACGTCCTTTGCCATCAACTGGCACCTCAGCTAGTCAGTTCTTCCCTGATAGAAATGATCCAAATCAGGCCTGGCGCGGTGGCTCACACCTGTCATTCCAGCACTCTGGGAGGCCGAGGTGGGTGGATCACCTGAGCTCAGGAGTGCGAGACCAGCCTGAGCAAGAGTGAGACCCCATCTCTCAAAATAGCCAAGTGTTGTGGCAGGCGCCTTGTAGTCCCAGCTCCTCTGTAGGCTGAGGCAAGAGAATCGTTTGAGCCCAAGAGTTTGAGGTTGCTATGAGCTGTGACGTCACGGCACTCTGGCATGGAGTGCAACAATGTGAGACTCTGTCTCCAAAAAAAAAAAAAATAGAAATGATCCAAACTTTTACTCCTGAAGGCTTTGAATCTTAGTGGTTAGTCTTTTACGTGTTGCTGTAGTTTGGCCTTAACTTTCACTCCTGGATTTGGTGGTACTCAGAGGCTCCTTAGAGCTGTGGTCCCCAAGCCCCAGGCCACAGACCAGTGCGGTCCCTGGCCTGTTAGGAACCAGGCTGCACGGCAGGCAGGCGGTGAGCCATGGGGAGTGAGTGAAGCTTCATTCCTGTGTACAGCCACTCCCCACTGCTGACCTAAGCCCCGCCTCCTGTCAGATAAGTAGGGGCATTAGATTCTCAGAGAGTGAACCCTACTGTAAAATGCTCTTGGGAGGGATCTAGGTTCTAGACTCTTTGAGAATCTAATGTCTGATGATCTGAGTTGGAGCTGAGATGGTGATGCTGGTGCTGGGACCATCTAGTTGCAGGAAAACAACCTCAGGGCTCCCATTATGGTGAGTTGTATAATTATTTCATTACATATTACAGTGTAATAGTAGCACAAATAAAGAACGCAATAAATGGAAAGCGCTTTTATCATCCCCAAACCACCTCTTCTTCAGTCTGTGGAAAAATTGTCCATGAAACTGGTCTGTGGTGCCAAAAAGGTTGGGGACTGCTGTGTTAGAGAATGTTGTAGGCTCCAGACATGGTCTCCCTGTCACCATTATTGCAGTAGCAGCCACTCAGTTTACCCTTACCCTTAGTAATTGGGAGCAATTTCCCAGCAAAAACAATGATCCCATCTTTGTTTATTATTTCAAGAGCATGAAAAGCATAACACGGCCAGTGGAAGTCTCATCTTCCAATTCAGTGGAGCCATTGTTGTGACTGCTGGTGGAAGCATTCCTCTTTTGTGAACTAAAACCTTTAAACCAACAGCAATTAAACTTGCAGAATGGGCAACAAAATTTGGGGGGTTGTTAATTAACTGTTATCATAGTTAACTGTTATCCACTTCTACCTCTTGATCCACGTATTCTGCCTATGATAGAAAGAGGTATTATTTAGTTTCTTTTTTTTTTTTTTTTTTGTAGAGACAGAGTCTCACTCTATGGCCCTTGGTAGAGTGCCGTGGCCTCACCCAGCTCACAGCAACCTCCAACTCCTGGGCTTAGGCGATTCTCCTGCCTCAGCCTCCCGAGTAGCTGGGACTACAGGCGCCCGCCACAACGCCCAGCTATTTTTTAATTGCAGTTCAGCTGGGGTCGGGTTTGAACCCGCCACCCTTGGCATATGGAGCCGGCGCCCTACCGACTGAGCCACAGGCGCCGCCCTAGAGGTATTATTTAGTTTCTGATTCCAAGAATAGCCCACATCCCATAGGATAGTTCCCTCACCTTTCAGAGTAATTTCTCCCAGCTGGCACTGCGACTGAATCTTCAGGAATCTGTTTTATCAGCCTTGCTGCTTCCAAGGGATGTCATGCGAGGGCATGGCCAGATCAGTGAACTGTGGCCAGGCTCAGGGGTATACTTACCCTGAGAAATAGGTTCTTTCATCACAAACCAAGTCTTGAGACTTGAATGGCGTTGAAGGACCCACTTCCAACCTCACTGATAAGGCTTTGGCACCTGCCACAGAGGTCTCTTCACAGAGCTTCTCACAACATGGCAGCTTTCTTCCTCCAGGATGGTGGTGAGAGGGACGGTGGAGGGAGGAGTGGGAGTGGGGGGAACAGAATGAGGCAACAACAATAATGAGCGCCACTCAGCAAGACACCGCCACACATCTACACGAACACAGCTGTGAGACACACATATACCAAGGTCGTTCAGTGCTGCCACCTTAAGTGCATGGTGGCAAGTCTGTGAACTTAATTAATTGTCAGACTTTGTACAATAGTGGCTCCGATGGTCATTGCAGAAAAAGAGCCCCAAAATTGTTCAAGGTGTGGACTAAGCACTGGCTTTGGTGCAAAGCTTCCCAAGGGGAGTACTTCAGAGGTGACCATAGTGATATTCAGTAATGAGGTACGTGGCATTTTTTCTTTTTTTTTCTTTTAGATGGAGTCTCAAGCTGTCACCCTGGGTAGAGTGCCATGGTGTCTCAGCTCACAGCAACCTCAAACTGCTGGGCTTAAGTGATTCTCTTGCCTTAGGCTCCCAAGTAGCTGGTACTACAGGCGCCCACCACAATGCCCAGCTAGTTTTTGGTTGTAGTTGTCGTTGTTTGGCAGGCCCGGGCTGGATTCGAACCTGCCAGCCCCAGTGTATGTAGCTGGTACCCTAGCCACTGAGCTACAGGCACCGAGCCTGTGGCACTTTTTCTGAGACAAGTTCAAGAACTTCATTGTCACACTTGTACACATGTCCTGATTCATGGATAAGATAGTGACTGGCAGTTTGGCCGCAATGCTGGACCTGCTCTGTGTTCTACATTTAGCTTAGTGCTTGCTGAGTGGCCACAGTGCAGGGATGAAGGTTCTTCATGGGCTTAGCAGCAGGCACCCCATCCTCGAGGCTGCCGTGGCCATCCCTGAGGCTCAGTGCCTAACCTGCCAATAGCAGGGACTGACGCTGAGCCCACTCCCTGGCACCTTGCCTTGGGGAAGACCAGAAGACTACCTCATGGCAGGTTGATCACGAGACGGGAGACAGCAATCTATCCTCTCTGAAGAACTTAGGATATAGATTTATCTTCCTGGACCACAATTCTTCTACCAGTATAATAGAGGTTTGATGCAATGTTTGCGCCTGACCAAGGAGCTCATTTCTAAATCATCCTTATGATAGGAAGAGGCAAATTTCTTTAAAGAGGGCGGCACCTGTGGCTCAGTGAGTAGGGCGCCGGCTCCGTATACCGAGGGTGGCGGGTTCAAACCCAGCCCTGGTCAAATTGCAACAACAACAACAACAAAAAATAGCAGGGCATTGTGGTGGACACCTGTAGTCCCAGCTACTTGGGAGGCTGAGGCAAGAGAATCACCTAAGCCCAGGAGTTTGAGGTTGCTGTGAGTTGTGATGCCATAGCACTAGTCTACCAAAGGTGAGAAAATGAGATTCCGTCTCTACAAAAAATAAAAAAATAAAAAAAATAATTATTTAAAGAAAGAAAGGTAATATATCAAAATGTTAAAAGTAGTTGTCTAGTGGGCATTAGAATAATATGTATCTTTTCCTGTTTGTTTCTTTTTTTTAATTGTTGGGGATTCATTGCTTTTCCTGTTTCTGTCTGTCTGTTTTTTTGTTTTTTTTTTGTAGAGATAGTCTCAGTTTATCGCCCTGGGCAAAGTGCCTTGGCATCATGCAGCTCACAGCAACCTCCAACTCCCGGGCTTAGGTGATTCTCTTGCCTCAGCCTTCCAAGTAGCTGGGACTACAGGCGCCCGCCACAACACCCGGCTAGTTTTCTGTTGCAGTTTGTCCGGGGCCAGGTTTGAAATATGGGGCCGGTGCCCTACCCACTGAGCCACAGGCGCCACCCTTTCCTGTTTCTTTTAATTTTTCCATCTTACAAATTATCATGAACCTGGAAAAATATATTTAAATAAATAAAAAAGGCAATTGAAGATAGTTTTAGGCTGCATTCTTGAAAGAGTTGAGTTTCCCTAACTAAGAAAGATTGTGTGGCGGTTACTCTGATTTTTTTTTTTTTTTTTTTTGTTTTGAGACAGAGTCTCACTATATTGCCTTCTGTAGAGTTCTATGGCATCATGGCTCACAGCAACCTCAAACTCCTGGGCTTAAGCGATTCTCTTGCCTCAGCCTCCAAGTAGCTGGAACTACAGGCTCCCACCACGACGTCCGGCTATTGTTTGGTTGTACTTGTCATTGTTGTTTGGCAGGCCCTGGCTGGATTCGAACCCGCCAGCTCCGGTGTGTGTGGCTGGCACCCTAGCTGCTGAGCTACAGGCGCCAAGCCAGAGGTTACTCTGATTTTGATCATGATTTCAATTCTATTGTTTTCAAACCACTCAGGCACAGACTATTGCTGTCTCATTTCTCTATAAACTCAGTGGTTCTCAAATTTCAGCGTAATAAACATCCTCAGAGACATATAAAAATGCAAAATTCCAGTTCACTCCACTCTCTAGGAAATTTCTGAGTGGGTAAATCTGTGTGAGACCTGAAAAGCTGTTTATTTTATTTCGTTTATTTATTTTATTTATTTTATTTTGAGATGAGGTCTTACTTTGTTGTCTGGCTAGAGTGCAGTGGCATCATGGCTCACAGCAGCCTCTTAGACTCAAGCCATCCTCCAGAGTAGCAGGACTACAAGTGCACACCACCATGCCAGGTTAATTTTTTTATGTTTTGTAGAAACAGAGTCTTGTTATGTTGCTTAGGCTGGTTTCAAACTCCTGGCCTCACCCAAACCCTTTCCTTAACCCCAAAGTGCTAGGTTACAGGCAGGAGTCCCTGGGCCCAGCCAAAACCTGTATATTTTTCAAAGGACCTCTAAGTGAGTGACTCTGGTTTAGCCGGTCCTTTAAGGAACACTGCTCTAGATTTACAGGCAGCCTCAAGAATGGGAAAAATAAAGAATTCAAGTAAGACTCCGGAAGAAACAGGTGCGAATTGTTCTGTTGTCAATAGAATCAGATTTCAGAAACCCAAGTAGAAAGACAACCCAAAATCCTTTTTGCCTTTGCTGCGCGTTGATTCAAAATGTAACGCGTCACTGCGCTCACATTACAAATCTAGGTATGCCGAACAGTTCTCTATCTGCATGAGAAAGGCCTCGCAGTACAATGGGTGCCGGCATCAGATAGCTCTCTCCCTGCCACATCACAGCTGCTTCCAAAGGTAGGGGAGACAACGAGATCCGAGTTTGAATAGCAGCTCACCACTTCTTGGTTCTTGACTTTAGGTAAATTAACCATGTCTTGGATTTTTCATGGGAATACTATTTTTGAGCAGTTACAGAAGCATGACTTGAGTTAAAATATTAAAGACCTCAATTTTTTTCTTAAAGAGAACTATCAGCACCTCTGACATCCTTCCTTAACTCTAAAATTCTTTGTGTATTAGATGAGGATTCTATTTTCATTATAAACCAGGAAAGGACACTCTGATGCTTTCAGAAAACATAAAATCACAATGTTGAGAAAAGAAACCATTAAAGCAATTCCATTTCCTTGGGCAGAAAGATTTTTTAATCTATCAGTGTCTTCCTAAGTTGGATAGTGATGGATAAGGTAATATTCCTTCCAGTGACAACGGCCTCTGTGGGGAAGCTGAGGATCTCCTGCCTGAAGGGCAATTGGGGGCCTGCCCCTGAAGTGCTGCCTCATCGAACACGCCGTGGGGGATGTCCTCAGTGGATTTTCTGTCCTGGAAAGAGTGTCCAGGGATGGGAAACTGGATTTCTGTCACACTGATGGAAATTAACAGCCCCATAGTGGGCTGTATGAAGAATGTGAAGGACACTAAATTCCTAAGGACCTTTGAGCTGAATAGGGCATGACATCTCTTCTCACTGCACACCTGTCTCACATTTCCCCACTCTCTGTCACCACAAGAGAATAAAAGCGGGAAGATTTCCCATCAAAGACCAGGAACCTGGATTCCTGCCTTTTCCCATTTTCTCTCACTTTTCTGGCACCACCTTGTTCACTCCAGCACATTGTTGAGATTTGTGTAAGACAACTGACCTTTACTGCAGAGTGGGGATTCTGAGTTGCAAACACTTGTGTTATTCACAGATGAACTTCAGATTACTTAGTTGGCTTTACACGGTTATTAAAGCCCCAAATTACGCATACTTGCCAAAAGAACCTGTAGGTTTAAAGTACTAAAAAGATGCTCTTTGGGTTATCCTATGTGTTTATTATTCACTTATTTTTATTTTAATAGGTTTAGGGGATACGAGCTGAAATTTGTTACTTATATATGTTGTATAGTGGTGGAGTCTGGGCCTTTGGTGTACTTGTTACCTGGCATGTTCCATTTTCCTCTTAGGTCTTTATAAGGAATCTCACACATGAGATTATGGTTACTCTAAATAGCCTACCCTCCACACCCACCCCATTCCATACTGGGAAACTTTCTGTTTCCCTCACTGTAACAGGTAACAAACAACATCATTGAAGACTGGTCCTGGGGATTCACACCTATAAACCTAGCACTCTGAGAGGCCTGGGAGGCAGGATCACTTGAGCTCAGGAGTTCAAGACCAACCTAAGGAAGAGTAAGACCCCATCTCTCCTAAAAACAAGAAAAATTTAGGCTGCTCAATGGTGTGCACCTGTAGACCCAGCTAGTGGGGAGGCTGAGGCAGGAGAGTCACTTGAAGCCAGGAGTTGAGGGTTGCAGTTAGCTATGATGATGCCACTGCACTCTAGTCAGGGTGACAAGAGTGAGACTCTTCCTCAAAAAGAAAAAATAAATAATAAAATAAGCCCACATAAAGGTCAAGAGTGAAGCACAAAAGAAAACTGAAGATCTACCTTCAAGGCATATAGCAGGAAAAAGTTCATGATAATCAGAGTTTGTGGAACAGTTAGAGGTCAAATGAGAAAACACCAGATAGAAGCAGAAACAAAACACCACATACGAGAAGACCTTGAAACTGAGCCAGCGTCTTTTGCAGAAAGGAAGCATCATATTGCTGGACTTTACCCAACCCATTGAGGGCCCAATTAGAACAAAAGGCAAAGGAATAGCAAATTATTCCTCTCTTCTTGAGCTGGGACATCTATCTTCTGTCCTTGGACATTGGAGCTCCTGGTTCTTAGCTCTTCAAACTTGGACTGATTATGCTACCAGCTTTTCTGACTCTCCAACTTGTACACAGCATATCACAGGACTTCTTGTCCTCCATTATTTCATGAGACACTTCCCCCAATAAATCTTCTCTTACAGATCTGTCTCTCTCTAGCCATCCCGTTGGTTCTGTTTCTCCAGAGAACTCTGACGAGAACAACCCCCATATCAGCATCCTGCACTTGAGTGGTATACTTGTAACATTTGGTGAACCTGCAACTATACATCATTACTATCCAAAGTCCACTGTGTACTTTAGGTTTTATTCTTGCTGTTGTACATGCTGTGGGTTTTCACAAATGTATAATGACATATGTCCGTCATGATAGTATCATATGAACAGTTTCACTGCCCTAAAATTCTTTCGGGTTCCGGGGCGGTGCCTGTGGCTCAAAGGGTAGGGCGCCAGCCCCATATGCCGGAGGTTGTGGGTTCAAACCCAGCCCTGGCCAAAAAAAAAAAATTCTTCCGGTTCCACTTATTTCTCTCTTCCACCATCAGCCTTTGGCAACCACTTATTTTTCTGTCTTCATAGTTTTGTCTTTTTCAGAATGTCATAGCTGGAATTATACAGTCTGTAACCTTTTCAGGTTTGCTTCTTTTATTTAGTAAAATGCATCTAAGTTTCTTCTGTGTCTTTTCATGGCTTGATAGCTCATTTGTTTTTTTTTTTGCCAAATAATATCCCATTGTCCATATATGCCAGACTTTATTTAGTCATCTATTCTCTTTCAGTAGGTGAATGGAAAAAGTCTGGTTGCTTCCAAGCTTTGACAATCACAAATAGAGGTACTGGAAACATACCCACGTGCAGGGGTTTGCATCAGTATAAGTTTTCACCTTCTTTGGGTAGATACCAAGGAATTGCAGCTGCTGAATTATGTGGTAAGTGTATGTTTACTCTGGTAAGAAACTGCCAAACTGCCTTCCAAAGTGGCCATACCATTTTGTATTCCCACCAGCGATGAACGAGAGTCCCTGTTAATCCACAGCCATGTTAACATTTGGTATTCATTAACCATTTTTTTGCTCACATGTACATAGATGGAGAATATGGACGGCAATCTTACGGCTCAAAAGAGGTCTTTAATCGTTACTCTAAGATTCTGCAAGCCTACAGATTCAGATTCTCTAAATTCTCTTTGATGTTAAGACAAATCTAACAACAAAAACATTTTCCATAAAGGGAAACAAGATCCCTTCTTACTAGAGACCAAAGTCTTAGAGACACAATTGATCTGAATTTTACTTTTCTTCTTTTTTTTTTTTTTTGTAGAGACAGAGTCTCACTTTACTGCCTTTGGTAGAGTGCCATGATGTCACAGGACTCACAGCAAACTCTAGCTCTTGGGCTTCTGCAATTCTCCTGCCTCAGCCTACCGAGCAGCTGGGACTACAGGCTCCCGCCACAACGCCCAGCTATTTTTTGGTTGCAGTTCAGCCGGGGCTGGGTTTGAACCCGCCACCCTTGGTATATGGGGCCGGCGCCCTACTCACTAAGCCACAGGCGCCACCCTGAATTTTACTTTTCTTTACCCCCAAATGGCAGCTGAAGTAGAGTCAGAGCTTCTAACCCTACCTGAGACAAATAGATGTCTGTTGGACTAAGTGTACTTTCCACCATCAAGCAGGACTCTGGTGCTACCACTGTGCCAGCAAGGGGCTGACTGTGTCACGGATTAGAGAATCAGAGAAGCAGGCTGGGGTGGGGTGCAGGGGCAAACAGGAAGAGTCATTACTTTTCTATAAAACATTAAATTTGAGGACTAGAGAGAAGAATAAAGAAAATACAAATATAAAGTCATCATCCATGGTTCAACCACAATTGGGGACTTACATTTTTATGAGTATAAAAGCAGAGGTGGATAAGATTTGTCACTAAAATTCAAGGCCACTCAGAGATTCTGTTTTTCTTATGCAATGTAGCTAGTGTTAACTAAAAGATAAACATTTGAAGATTTAACCTCTAAGCTCATTCTAAAATAAAAAAAAGTTAAAAGAAAATATATTTATTTATTAAAATAAATATATTTTTTAAATATTAAAAAAATAAAATTGGGATCATAATCAATATGGTCGTGGCTAGTTCTTCCCTCTCCCTTTATAGATCATGAACATTTTCTCATTTAAGTATAAATCCTTCAAAAATGTTGTTTTTGAACTTTACACTCCAGAACAAAAGCAGAGCACACCAGGCAAGACCCATGTGACACCTAGACTACGGCAGACCCTAAATCCCTCAGGGTAAGCAGAGCTAGAAAAGATAGCAGAGCAACCGTGATGAAGGCAGTATTGTTCCTCAGTGGACACAGAGTCTTCCCAGGCCCCACCCCACGAGCTGGAAGAAACCTGAGTTGTTCCTTGAAAGGACACTTTTGTTCCCTTTCTGTGGTCTGAGTTTACTCATCTCTGAAAGTCCCAGGCCTCAGGCAAAGACACAGCGCCTCAGGTAAAGAGAGTGGAAACAGGAAATATAATAAAAGAGGAAGAGTATAAGGAGAAGTTGAGGGAAAGAGAAGTAAAGCGAGAACGACCCAGAAGAGATAGTGAAGTTTGCCTGTGCAATTTTTGTTTATTTGCTTGTTTGTTGTAAGAGAAACAAATAGCTTGATTACACCCAAGCTGATTGATTACATCCCAATCGTGATTACACCCAACTGGGGAATTCTGCTGGCTTTGACTTTGTTAGGGAGTCTCCTATAACAATATGAATAGTAAAAGTCATCTTTACTTCAAGTAAAGGAGGCAGCACAAAGTCATTGAGAAAGAACTTCAATTAATGACTCCCATGTCCCCTATTCAACTCTGCCTTCTTTCCAAAGGAGCAATCTTATATTTTCAGTCACAAATTCTACCTTTTCCTCTTATTATTTCACCTCAAATTCAATTCAAATAAGATTAAACTCATTGTTCTTTCTCTACCACCCACTCAAGTTTGACTTCCCTGTTTTAGAGTTTTAATTTTTTTTACTTAAAAATGCATGTGTGAAGTACCTACAATGTGGTCAGTGTTAGACACCAGACAAGGGCTAATCCTCTCTGTATTTGGGGAACTTACAGCCTGATTGGTGGGGCGTGGAGGGTGGCTACGGAGATACCTCATCAGTCAGTGCACTGATTATGCCGTGGGACCAGAAAATACCCTCAAGTCCCACACATAATCAACCGATCAACTCCTTCTGTTTCCCAGTCAATATCCTAGACTTGCTTCTGGTCATTGCGGATGGTGCCTCTATGTTTTACCGTCTCCAGCCCATCCTCGTACCAATGCCAGCCTAACTTGTACATAGCTCTCAAGGACCTCGGTGGGGATGAATCAGGTTTGCTCTCCTCACACGGCTCACAGCAACCTCCAAATCCTTGGGCTTAGGCGATTCTCTTGACTCAGCCTCCCAAGTAGCTGGGACTACAGGCGCCCGCCACACCACCCGGCTATTTTTTGGTTGCAGTTTGGCCGGGGCTGGGTTTGAACCCGCCACCCTCGGCATATGGGGCCAGCGCCCTACCCGCTGAGCCACAGGCGCCGCCCTCCACCTGACTCTTAAAAGCCTCATAACTAAGCCTCCTTAAGGCCAACATGGAACTTTTCCTCTTTTAATTGTTGTTTCTTCTGTGTATGAGAAAATGCCATTCTTCTTCCTGCCTGCGGCATCTTGTCCTTGTGATTGCCGTGTCCTCTTTCCCTTCTGTCTTTTCAGAGCCTTCTCATTCCTCAAACGGCTCAAGAATCAACTTTTCTTGATGAAAACTCTCCAGTTTCTACAGCTCCTACTTCATTTTTTTTTTTTTTAAAGCCTGGACCATCAGATATTCCCAGAAAGTCTCTCAACCAAGTAGTAACCAGGCCCGACCCTCCTTTAGCTTCTAGGGTCAGACAAGGGTTCTGGGTGGTATGGTGTAGACCACTGATTTTCAAATGGTGTGCTGGGGTACGCTGGTGTGCAGTGAGAGAATCTTAGGTATGCCAGGAAAATTTTAAAGATCATTAATTAAATTATTTTCAAAAGAAGTTCAAAACTCAGTAAGTATATTCTTTTTTACTTTTTGGGGGGTCAACATAATTTAAGTGTTCCATGGAAGTTTAACCATAGATTCAAATGTGCTATAAGATAAAGAAGGTCATAAAACTCTGCTGTAGACTCCAGCATCAACTTCAATGTTCTCTGAACTTCTAATGCACCACAGAATTATATAAACTGTCTATATACTGTCTTCTAGGATTATATACTGTCTCAGAGTAGTCCTAATTGTTTCCATTCATTCACTCAACAAGTCTATATGTTGAGTCGCTTTTATGTGACAGATGTTAAACTCAGTGCTCATTTTGTGTGTTGTAAGTGCCTTGAAGGTAGGAACATGGTCCATGATCTTGAACTCTAAATGCTTAATAAATTCTAAAATGTTGGCAACAGGACAGTTGGAGATGAGGCGGTAGAGAACAATTCAAGTGGAATTCAGTTTTGGGTAGAGTAGAGTTTTTTGAGGAATGAGTCAATAGTGTCAAATGCTATTGAAGATTTACCAAAACAAATGACAATTGAGATGAAGCTTTGGATTTTCAAATAGGAGGGTTTTTTTGTTTTTTTTTTTTTTTTTTGGTAGAGACAGAGTTTCACTTTATTGCCCTCCATAGAGTGCCGTGGCATCACACAGCTCACAGCAACTTCCAACTCCTGGGCTTAGGTGATTCTCCTGCCTCAGCCTCCCGAGTAGCTTGGACTACACAAATAGGACGGTTTTTTTAAGGGTCAATCTTTTCTTTTCTTTCTTTCTTTTTTTTTTAGAGACAGAGTCTCACTTTATCACCCTCAGTAGAGTGCTGTGGCATCACAGCTCACAGCAACCTCCAATTCCTGGGCTCAGGTAACTCTCTTGCCTCAGCCACCCAAATAGGTGGGACTATGGGCGCCTGCCACAATGCCCGGCTATTTTTTGTTTTGCAGTTTGGCTGGGGCTGGGTTCGAACCTGCCACTCTTGGTATATGGGGCCAGCGCCCTACCCACTGAGCCACAGGCACCACTCCTTTTCTTTTAAAAAATTTCTTTTTTACCCCAGAATCTCTCTCTGTTGCTCAGCTGGAGTGCAGCTTCAAACTCTTGGGATCAAGCAATCCTCCTGCCTCAGCCTCCTGAGTAGCAGGGACTACAGGCGTTGGCCACACCACCTGACTAGTTTTTCTGTTTTTAGTAGAGGTGGGGTCTTGCTTTTGCTAAGGTTGGTCTCAGAGCTCCTAAGCTCAGGCAATCCACTGACCTCAGCCTCCCAGAGTGCTCTGAGACAGGGATGGAGAAAGAGTGCCAGTGTTGTAAACTGTGCTGGGAATATTGGTTGCGAAAGTAGAAAGGAAACTTTTTTTTTCTTTTGTAGAGACAGAGTCTCACTTTATTGCCCTTGGTAGAGTGCTGTGCCATCACAGCTCACAGCAACCTCCAGCTCCTGTGCTTAGGCGATTCTCTTGCCTCAGCCTCCCCAGTAGCTGGGACCACAGGCACCCGCCACAATGCCTGGCTATTTTTTGTTGCAGTTTGGCCGGAGCCGGGTTTGAACCTGCCACCCTCGGTATATGGGGTCGCCACTCTACTCACTGAGCCACAGGTGCCGCCCTACTTTTAAGTATTTTTGATGATCCCTAATGAACATATTGACTCTTTAACCAATGCCAGAAGATACATATTTTCTTTTACTCATTGTACATGGAGGTAAGTTTATTTACTGTTGTAGGTAAAGTAATCTCTTCAATAACTAATGTTTATTCAATATAAAACTCAGAGGCTTTTTTTATAAAGATGTTTCTCTTCTTCCTGCCACAGGTAATATATTCAATTGTGGGTCAAAGTTCCTTGGATTAAAAGTGCCTTTCAGGCAATATAGTTGTTAAATAAAGCTAATGCTAATACAAATAATAGTAATATCAAACTTGTGTAGTGCTTATTACTCCGTGTATAATATGCCCTGAGTATAATGGACACCTACATTTTTTGCCAAAATTTTCAGGAAATTAATCTTTCATTTCAACTTCTCTTCTTTTTTTTTTTTTTTGACACAGAGTCTCACTTTGCAACCCTTGGTAGAGTGCTGTGGCCTCGTAGTTCACAACAACTTCAAACTCTTGGGCTCAAGCAATCCTTTTGCCTTAGCCTCCTGAATACCTAGTACTACAGCCCACCACAACGCCTGGCTAGTGTTTCTTTTCTTTTTTTGTGGTTTTTGGCTGGGGCTGGGTTTGAACCTGCCACCTATGGCATATGGGACCGGCGCCCTACTAGTTGAGCCACAGGCACTGCCCTAGTGTTTCTATTTTTAGTAGAGATGGGGTTTCCCTCTTGCTCGGGCTGGTCTGCAACTCCTAAGCTCAAGCAAGCCACCCGCCTCAGTCTCTCAGAGTGCTAGGGTTATAGGCATGAGTCACCACGCCCAGCCTCATTTCAGTATTTTAAAGGAGGGCACAAGTTGCTGCACAGTGATGCCTCCTTCTCTTGAGAGAGGTGTGAGGGACAGAACTGGCTGCTGTGGAGAAGCCAAGAGGAGCCCCGGCAGCAGGAGAGGGGGTCCGGATGACCGGAGCACCTAACTCCCCGCAACTGTCCCCTCCGCCCACCCTCATCCCACAGCCTCTCATTTCCTATTCCCACCCATGTGTGTCAGTGGGAATGTGCCCACAGGTACTCTGCTGAATATCCCAGCAGGCTTATTTCCCAGGAAGCTGATGTGAGGGCCGGGGTCAGTTCTTCCCGCTCCGTGCTCCCAGTGGTAGATCTCTGTCCTTTCTTGCACAGCTGGCCCCGTCCTGAGGGGCCAGGACACAGTGCTGAGGAGAAAGCCTTCCCCAGTGTCGGAGTCGCAGCGCCGCCGACCAGCAGAGACGAGGACACCAACGAAGAGTCAAAGGTAACTTTTATGCAGCAAGCTCAAAGGACAGAACAGGAACGGGAATGGGAACTAGGAACCTCTCTGCACGGAACCGTTGTGCAGCCTTATATACCTTTCCTAAGCCAATCAGAGTAGAGTACACGTGTTCGGGAAATGCACATGTTACAGTCCAAAGCGGGAGCAGGCATACAGCACGAGCGCAGCATGCACCTACACAGGCCAATCAGGAGGACTTCCTCAAAGTTGTTTATTAGTTAGGTTCAGAGTGACTTCCTCTCATCGCCAATGTTGGCTCTCATCCTGGGGCATGTCCGGATCAGCCCCGACACCCAGTAATACCCCAGTGACAGTCCCTGCATTTACATTTCTCCTTAGTGACTAGATTTTGACTTCCTTGAGTCATCAGACCTTGGGCACTCAGTAACATCAGAATGAATGACACCAGCCTTCGCCAAACTTGCATACCCAATAAAACATCCAGGGGGCTGGTTAAAATGAGACTCCTGAACCGCACTCCAGTACACTGAACCAGCTCTCCAGGAGAAAAGCCTGGGTGTCCATCCATTAAGAATCGTCCTAGACGATTCTTCCTACTGGCATGTTTGGGAAATCATATCAACTCAGCGCTTTGAGGGTTTAGACAAGTCGTAGGCTCAAATTACCATCTAAGGACTCAGGTACCCCTGAGTTTTGTGCTTTGCTGCCACAGCTGGCTAGTCTACTGCCCAGAAAATTAATAAACTTCCTTTCCTTTTCCTCAAACCACTTGTCCCCATTCTTTGTTCTCACCGATTCATCCTCAGGTACAAGAACCAAACTTTCAGTAACACCGTGGAATGCTGAAATGCTAGAGGTAGATTGTCAGGGTGCCCTGTCAGGTGCTAAGTATCGTGTCCCCTTCTCGAAGGAGAACATTGCCGAAGAATTCCCTTGATGCTCAGAAGGAATGCCCACTCAAGGGAGGATTTCCCTTGGAATCACTGGGGCATTTTCCTTAGATGGTCCCCTGTACTTGAATCATTGAGGGAAGTCTCTCAGGATGGTGGATTCAGGGGAAAGACCCCTCACTAACCTCAGAGAAAAGATGCACTTTCTGGGAGAGAGAAATTTTTAGAGTAGTGACAATTGGGTTAGTTTGTTCACAGGCTGAAGAGGATAAGTCAGTACGAATGGTGAGACTGAAGATGGGAGAGAATTAACAACAGGGATAAGATGGAGATTGCCCTACCATGGAGGGGGAAAATTTCTTTTTCTCAAGTTTGTGAGAAGCAATAAACAGTAATTAGAGATACAGAAAAACACTGATGTGATTGGATACAAGTTTGTCCTATGGGTTGGTGCTGAGTCTGCAGAAAAACTCAAGTGCAATGTCATGTGGGAAGGGAGGCATATTTGCCCAATGGCATAGATAAGAATGGATGATTTTAGCATTGATCAATTTTCAGATTAACTAGCAACTACCTGGAAAGCATAAGCAAATGGAAAATTTGGGGGCTGTGGTTAGACAAAATTATAAGAAAAGAGAAGTTAATTTTCTTCTTCTTTTCACCCCCCACTTTTGCCACATTTACTGCACACTGAATTCTACTTAATCCTTCTTTCTGTTTTCTTCAGAAGCTCATTCTGCTAATGGTTTTACTTTAAGGCAGATGTCAGCCAAAATGATGAATTTAGCGGCAGCCCTTATCTTTGTGTTTCTGAGGCTCAAAGAGCCTCTGAGAACCATGTGATCAATCCCAGAAAAGACCGGGAAGACGGTGGAAACTAAAGTAAGTTTATTCAACTGATTTCCTATAGTAACTAGGAAATATTCATTCTGTTCAAGCAAACATGGACATACAAAACAACTGACCATGTTCTTGTCTATAGAACAAATTCTAAAAAGTTTTTAAGGAATTAATACCAACAGAACACATTCCCTGGCATCAATGCATTAAAATCAGAAATTAATAAATAAAAAATATACCTTTAAGGGCGGCGCCTATGGCTCAGTCGGCAAGGCGCCGGCCCCATATACCGAGGGTGGCGGGTTCAAACCTGGCCCTGGCCAAAACTGCAACAAAAAAATAGCCTGTAGTCCCAGCTACTCGGGAGGCTGAGGCAAGAGAATCGCTTAAGCCCAGGAGTTGGAGGTTGCTGTGAGCTGTGTGAGGCCACGGCACTCTACCGAGGGCCATAAAGTAAGACTCTGTCTCTACGAAAAAAAAAAAGACACCTTTAAAATGCTGTATATCCAGAAATTAATGTGTGGTTTAAAGAGGAAATCAGAATATAAATTAGAAAATACTTATGGGGTGGCGCCTGTGGTCAAAGGAGTAGGGTGCCGGCCCCATATACTGGAGGTGGTGGGTTCAAACCCAGCTCTGGCCAAAAACTAAAAAAAAAAAAGAAAGAAAAGAAAATACTTATAACTGAAAGACTGTACTAGTAAACACTAGGATGAAGCAGCCATACACTACTTCAAATAGATGTGGAAAGATGCTTGATCACATTATTGGCATATAAATGCAATGAAAATCCCAATGAGATATCACATCACACTTACCAAAATTTCAAAAATTTTGAAATTTGAAGGTTTTTCAAGGATTTGGAACAAGTACTCTCATTTTCTGCTGGTGGAAATGTAGATTAGTTTACCACTGTGGAACAAAGGTTGATATTACTTAGCAAGTTTGAAGATTTACATATCCTATATCTCAGAATCCTCTCCCTAAATAGAGCCCGTACTGCTTATACATTATGGTCTATGGGTGAATATCAAAACAACTTTTCAGTTCAAATCACAGAAACATATGGTCAGTGTAATTCCTCTCATGAAAATTTCAAAAACATGTAAAACTATAATTTTTTTATTGGGGTGCAATAAATTGATTCGAAGGCAATGGAAGAATTTGATATTTAGGAAAAGGATTACTCTGGGGAGGGAAGGGAAAGCAGTCACTAAGAACACAAAGAAGAAAGAAGAGAAAAGAGAATCATATAAATGCTCCATTAAAACCACAAAAGGCAGAAAACGAGTGGAAGACAAAATTAGGAAGAAAGAAAAAAGGCAGCAAGTAGAAAACAGTAATAAATATGGCAGATAATTCGACTCTGTTAGTAATCACTCTGAAAATCTATGGTCTAAATGCACCAATTAAAAAAGATTGTCAGAATGGATAAAAACCCAAGTTCCAACTAAATGTTGTCCACAAGAAACCCACTATAAATTAAAAGTAAATGGATGGACAAAGATATACCATGTTAGCACTAATCAAAAGAAAGCAGGAGTAGCTATGTTATTTTTGGACAGAGCAGATTGCAAAGCAAGGAAAGCTATCAGGAATAAATGGGGACAATACATAATGATATAGGGATTAATTTGCCAAGAAATATAATAATTCTTAATGTGTTTGCTCCTAAAAACAGAGCATCGAAACACATGACCCAAGAAAAGATACAAAGTAGATCTCCAATGTGTTAGTGATGTTCAATGACTAGACATGTGTGGTAGGAACATGCAATGTTGTCTTGTTATACATACATGTAAATCATATATGCTATTTTGTATGTGCTATGATCTGAATATTGATGTTCCCCCCAAACTTCCTAAGTTGGAACCTAATAACCAAATGAGAAAGGATTAAGAGAAGGGACATTTGGGCGGTGCTTGTGGCTCAGTGAGTAAGGCATCGGCCCCATATACTGAGGGTGGCAGGTTCGAACCTGGCCCTGGCCAAACTGCAACAAAAACTAGCCGGGTGAAGGGCGGCGCCTGTGGCTCAGTGAGCAGGGCACCGGCCCCATATGCCGAGGGTGGCGGGTTCAAACCCAGCCCCGGCCAAACTGCAACAAAAAAATAGCCGGGTGTTGTGGCGGGCGCCTGTAGTCCCAGCTGCTCGGGAGGCTGAGGCAGGAGAATCGCGGAAGCCCAAGAGTTAGAGGTTGCTGTGAGCTGTGTGACGCCACGGCACTCTACCCGAGCGGGGTACGTGAGACTCTGTCTCTACAAAAAAAAAAAACAAAAAAAACTAGCCGGGTGTTGTGGTGGGTGCCTGTAGTCCCAGCTGCTCGGGAGGCTGAGGCAAGAGAATCACTTAAGCCCAAGAGCTGGAGGTTGCTATGAACTGTGATGCCCTGGCACTCTACCAAGGGCGACAAAATGAGACTCCATCTCTAAAATAAGAGAGAGAGAGAGAGAGAGAGGGGACATTTGGAAGTGATTAGGTCATGAGGGCTGTGCCTTCATGAAAGGAATAGTGCCCGTAATAAAAGAGGCTTGGGCAGTGCCTGTGGCTCAAGGAGCAGGGCGCTGGTCCCATATGCCAGAGGTGGCAGGTTCAAACCCGACCCTGGCCAAAAACTGCAAAAAATAAAAAAAAAATGAGGCTTGAGGGAAGGAAGCCTATTTTGCCCCTTCTGCCATGTGAGGACACACAGAAGTCACCATCCATGAGATTTCTCACCAGGTACTGAATTCACTAGCTGCTTGATCTTGAATTTCCCAGCTTCCAGAATTGTGAGCAATAAAAATCAAATCACTTGGTTTAAGGTATTTTGTTACCTCAGCCAGAGGGGACTAACATAGTTTGTATAATATATTTATATTATACATATAGCAATATGTCTCCTAACAGATTCCACAACAACAACAGCACCGATTATTCTCGTGGAAAGGGTCTTCCCTCTTAATAGAGACAGGGAGCCAAGTAAAGATGCTGATGGAGCAGTGATGAGGAGGAACAGGACAATGAAGTTCACAAGCCTTTTAAGACCGAACTTAGGGCTTTTGAATTAACTAGATGCAGTAGTTTGAAGGGAAAAAATAGGATTATTCATTTTTCTAGCTTGTAAGATTGTGCATTTTTATAAATTGATAAGACATTTCTGTAAAGCTAACTGGAAACAAGCAATGATGTTGCCTTTGGTGGAGAACTGAAGTAGGTTCTGGGTAGCAGAGGGAGGGAAACATGCTTTTCAACTTTAAGATTTGAGTTTAGCTCTGATATGCTTGTTCTGATACAACCAGGAAAAAGTTTTGTAGTAGCAATATTACTATAGCAATGACTCCACTTGTGTTTTCGGATCTGATGCTGAATTAGGCTAAATAGCCAATCTTTTGCATTTATTCTAGGCTGGGATGAAAGTGAGACTCTATTGCCCTCTGGTCAAAGGCACACTCTTGCTGAAGTGGCAAGATTGCCCCTTCTATAGGGTATAAATGAGCCGTCACCATAACTAACGTGTGGCAAAAAGAAATGATGAACTACTCCCTGGTTGGCTTTTGTGATGGCAGCAGCCTCATTTAAAAATTGCATAGTGATATCAGGTATGGTGGCTCATGCCTGTAATGCCTGTAATCCCAGCACCTGGGAGAACGAGGTGGGTGGATTGCCTGAGTTCACAAGTCTGAGACCAGCCTGAGCAAGAGCGAGACACCGTCTATAAAAAGTAGCAGGGTTTGGCAGTGCCTGTGGCTCAAAGGAGTAGGGCGCCAGCCCCATATATTGGAGGTGGTGGGTTCAAACTCAGCCCTGGCCAAAAACTGCAAAAAAAAAAAAAAAAAAAGTAGCTGGACTGGGTAGTGGGCGTCTACAGACCCAGCTACTTGGGAGGCTGAGGTAAGAGAATCATTTGAACCCAAGAGTTTGAGGTTGCTGTGAGCTAAGATGCCACAGCACTCTACCAACATGACCAATTGAGACCCTGCCTCAAAAAATAAAAATAAAAATAAATTGCACAGTGAGATTGATCCTTGACACACTTGCCTTCTCTTTTCTTTTTAGCATCCTTTCCTGTACATAATCCTACACACATATGAGTTAGTTTTCCATCAACTGCAAATTGGTAAAGCCTTAAATTATTAACCCTCAAAGGCGGTTAATAATTAGATTTTATTAACCTCAAATCTTTCAGGTGGAGGATCACTTGAGCCCAAAGGTGGTTAATAATTTCTCTGTTTTTATCAGAAATCCTAAAAATCAAAAAGCCTTCCAAACAACAAAAACATTACTGTTGTTTGTGAGCTCTCTGAAGCTTATGTCTTTTCCACTATACTATTTGACTAATTACTAAGGCTGATCCTGCCTCTTGTTTTACAATGTCATTTATGTAACATACAATTTTGATCATGGTCTTACTCAATTTTTATTCATACTTTGTCTCATTTCATAAAGATTTTTACTGACATAATAAGCACAGTCCATAAGACAGTAAGCTACAAATAAGGAATTAAAAATCAGACCCAGAGAAATAAGAACTACAATAAAGCCAGGTGCGGTGGCTCACGCTTATAATTCTAGCAGTTGGGAGGCTGAGGTGGGTGGATTGCCTGAGCTCATGGGTTCGAGACCAGCCTGAGCAGGAGTGAGACCTCATCTCTAAAAATAGCTGGGTGTTGTGGCAGGTGCCTGTAGTCCCAGCTACTCAGGAGGCTGAGGAAAGAGGATAGCTTGAGCCCAAGAGTTTGAGGTTACTGTGAACTATGACAGCACAGCACCCTACAGAGGGTGACAAAGTGAGACTGTTAAAAAAAAAAAAAGGGGCAGCGCCTGTGGCTCAATCGGTAAGGCCCCATATACCGAGGGTGACGGGTTCAAACCTGGCCCCGTCCAAACTGCAACCAAAAAATAGCTGGGCGCTGTGGTGGGCACCTGTAGTCCCAGCTACTCGGGAGGCTGAGACAAGAGAATCGCTTAAGCCCAGGAGTTGGAGGTTGCTGTGAGCTGTGTGAGGCCACGGCACTCTACCGAAGCCCATAAAGTGAGACCCTGTCTCTACAAAAACAAACAAAAAACTGAGTAAATGCTTAACTTGTGCACTGGGTGAATATAACTGACTTGACATGAGAGAGCTGTGTATTTGTTTACCAATTTATATCTCAGTAGCAAATAACTAGGGATTTAAGAATCCTCATTTGTGTGCTTTGGAAATATCATGTAATCACCTAATACAGTTGCATCATTTTTGTGTTCATATGAAAATAGTTGAAATGATGTTCGCATGATAATTCTGCCTGCTGAACTTCGTGATTCATGTTGTATTTCCTAGTGTACTTAGGTTGATCTCTATTTAATTAATATCTTTATTTAATGGGCCACTGGGGAAATTATAGTCGTTTCTAAGGAAAAGTTTCGTTCACCATTATTTATCATTGACCTGGATGAAGAGAAAGTGTATTGATTAAAATTAATGGAAGCCAGCTATGGTGGCCCACGTCTGTAATCTTAGCACTTTGGGAGGCCGAGGTGGGTGGATTGCTTGAGTTCAGGAGTTTGAGACCAGCCTGAGCAAGAGTGAGACCCTGTCTTTACTAAAAATAGAAAAAAGACATAGGTGGGCATTGTGGTGGGTGCCTGTAGTCCCAGCTACTTGGGAGGCTGAGGCAAGAGGATCACTTGAGCCCCAGAGCTTGAGGTTGCTGTGAGCTGTGAGACAGTAAGACTCTGTCTCAAAAACAAATAAAAAAACCACAACCCACCCCCAAACTGTCGGGGTTACTTTAAACAAGAGATGACAGAATCTGGGTCTCACTCCAACTTGGGCCCTTTAAACGACCATATTCCAAGTTGTTTGAAACATCCTAAAATCTAGTCAAGTGCCCACCTCTTTCTGTGGGATTTTCCTGGACTGGTTCCTCATCTGAGCCTCTGGTCTCCACCCTGCTCTGTCACTCAGCTGGTTCTGCTCCTCTCATCCCAGGGTTTGCTGCCAGTGTTTTTGCTTACTGACGATTTGGACCACTTCTGCTGCTAGGTCCTTGGTGCTGAATCCTGCAGATGACCGGTGCTCAGCCTTTGTCTCCATGCCCTGAAGCTCTGTGGAAATAGTGTTCCTGCCTTCCCCTGATAACTGCAGCTTGAGTCGGCTTGGAGCTGGGCCCACCTGTTTCCTTATGGTTATTTCCTTACGGTGTGTGTGTGTGTATGGGTGTGAGAGAGAGAGAGAGAGAGAGAGAAAGATATTAGTCTTTATTTCCTTTATGTGTTGCCTAGAGTCAAAGACTGAGGAAATCTAATTGCTACCCCGAATTGTTTAAAAAAATAAAAAAGCTCAAAGGTGTAATTCTCTTATTCATTCAATCATCATTCACGCCCTATCCATTGTGTGCCAGGGACTAAGAGCACGGAAGTTAATCGTGGCAGAAACTGTCTCTTTCCCAGAGTTGAATTAACATCAAGGAAAGAAGCCACTTTAAGGCAGCTTTATTGGATGTTATTGATCTGTCATTTATTTACATGGTGGACATAGTTGATGGGACCTTTAGGCAAGAGTAATATGACAAAGATGATGGCAGCCATCAATTAGTCTCCAAGTAGTTCTTTTTTTTTTTTTGCAGTTTCCAGTGGGGCTGGGTTTGAACCAACTACCTCCGGTATATGGGGCCCGCGCCCTACCCCTTTGAGCCACAGGCACCACCCTCCAAGTAGTTCTTAAACTGGGGTGATGTTTCCTGTTCTGTGAGACATTTCTCAATGTCATTTGTCAATGTCTCACAGACATTTTTGGAAGTTACAACTGTGAAGGTACTATATAGTGGTTAGAAATCAGGGACACTGCTAAGCATCCTACAATGTACAGTAGAGTTCCCCATAACAAAGAATTTTTAAGCCCAAAAGTCAACAGTACTGAGATTGAGAAGCCCTGGCTAGTATACAGGGTGGCCATTTAGAGCCTGTATATGTCGATCTCTTTTTTTTTTTTTTTTTTGTAGAGACAGAGTCTCACTTTACTGCCCTCGGTAAAGTCACACGGCTCACAGCAACCTCCAGCTCTTGGGCTTACGTGATTCTCTTGCCTCAGCCTCCCGAGCAGGATCTTTTTTTTTTTTTTTTTGAGACGGTCTCAAGCTGTCGCCCTGGGTAGAGTGCCATGACATCATAGCTCACAGCATCCTCAAACTCTTGGGCTCAAGAAATCCTCTTGCCGCAGTTTTTTCTATTTTTAATAGAAACAGGGTCTCACTTTTTGCTCAGGCTGGTCTCGAACCCATGAGCTCAAGCTATCCACCCACCTTGGCCTCCCAGAGTGCTAGGATCAGGTGTGAGCCACCGAACAATTTTAATGTTCCTGAGAGAGCAACCATTGTGAATGCTTCCTTTAACCTGGTAGCTATTATTATTATTTAATATTTTCTATTAGTTATAGTCTTTTTTTTAAATTTCAGGTTAATGAGAGGGTATAAACAATTAGGTTGCAATGTTTGCATTTGTTAGGTACAGTCCCTCTTATAGTTGTGTCCTACACCCAAGAGGTGTGCCACATACCTGTACATTGTGCCCATTAAGTGGGAGCACATCAATCCTCGTCCTGCCTCCATTTCCACCCTCCCTCATTCCCCCTCCCCCAGGCTTGAATTGAATTGAGTTTTTCTCTTATGTGTTTGGGTATTAGACTGTCTATGAACAGAAAAGTAAAATCTGTAATAACCTCAATGAGATGCAAAAAAGGGGAAATAACAGATACTACAGAAATATAAGGGATTATCTCTGACTAGTATAAGAAACTCTACATCCATAAATTTGACAGTGGGAAGAAGTGGACCAATACTTGGAATCACACCATCTCCTTAGACTTAACCAGGAAGAAATAGATCTCTTGAACAGATAAATATCAAGCACTGAAGAAATAATAAAAAAGCTTTCAACAACAAAAAAGCCCTGGACCAGAAGTCTTCACACCAAAATTCTATCAAACCTTCAAAGAAGAGATTGTACCTATACTGCAGAACCTATTCCAAAACACTGAGAAGGAAGGAACCTTTCCACACATGTTCTTTGGAGCAAACATCATCCTGATACCATAACCAGGAAAGGATCCAACTGAAAAGGAGAATGATAGACCAATTTCACTAATGCATATTGATGCTATCTCAATTAAATTCTCAATAAAATCTTAGTTAATAGATTACAGCTACACATTAAAATATTATTATTATTATTATTGCTTTATTGAAACAGAATCTCACTTACTCACCCTGGGTATAGTACCCAGGCATCATAGTTCACAGCAACCTCAAACTCCTGGGTTCAAGCATTCCTCTTGCCTCAGTCTCCCGAGTAGCTGAGACTATAGGCATGTGGCACACGGCCTGGCTAGTTTTTCTATTTTTTGGTAGAGACACTTGCTCTTGATGTCTGAACTCCACAGGCTTCCTCTTCCCAGAGTGTTAGAATTATAGGTGTGAGCCACTGCACCCAGCCACTATCATTGTTACTTATATTTATTGAGCACTAACTATATGCTAGGCATTATGGCAAATAAATTAACTATCTCATTTAATCATTAAAAAACTACACGGTGGACTTGGCTCCTGTAGCTCAAGAGGCTAGGGTGCCAGCCACGTACACTGGAGCTGGCGGGTTCAAATCCAGCCCAGACCTGCCAAACAATAATGACAACTACAACCAAAAAATAGCCAGGCATTGTGGCAGGCGCCTGTAGTCTCAGCTACTTGGGAGGCTGAGGCAAGAGAATCGCTTGAGCCCAAGAGTTTGAGGTTGCTGTGAGCTGTGATGCCACGGCACTCTACCCAGGGCAACAGCTTGAGACTCTGCCTCAAAAAAATAAACAAAAAAAACCCTACAAGGTGGACATGATGTTAGCTCTATTTTAGAGACAGAGAAACAGGTGTGGTTTGCCCAAGATCTCACTGATACAATAGTAAGTGACAGAGTGGGGAAATCTAACTCCTTATTCTCCACTGCCCACTACTGTTCTCTAACTCTTTTTTAACTCATTTGCCAGGCTCCCCTGCATCTGTTCCTTAGCTCATTAGAAATGACTTCAGTGACACACTATTTGTGTTGGAAGCCCAAGAAGAAAGACAGGTTGACATAATCATGTATAATTTAACCCAAATTCGGGAAGAGACAATGTTACATTTTAAAACATCAAGATCAAGTTTATATGATTAATGGTTCTCTCACATAATTGTGCAGCTGGAACATTAACCTGATCCAATCGAACAGAATCGTTCCGAATCGTTAGTCATATGTAACCCAGGTATGGCTGTGCTGGCGCAAAGCACCGTACTACAGACAGCAGAAGCAACCTAGTAGGCTTCAGTTTACCTTTTCTTATTATGACTTTACTTTTCATCATTTTATACTTGCACTTTACTAAGAGCCTCTGGGAAGTTTTTGTCCAGAATTTTACGGCCCTGATCGTGCTTTTCATCCACGTTTGGTGTTTTCTGAAGGCAACGTTGCAGTCCGCTGTCATCTATATCTTGACTTGCGTTACAGTGTCTGGACCCTCCTAGGCTGTAATTTGACCTAATTCCTTAACCCAGGTAATCCAACACCACGTCTGCCCATATGATAGGGCAGAATTCTTCTGTCTTCTCACCTGACTACCACAGGCTGATGCCACCCAGAAGAATGAAAAGGTAATTCAGAATATGTGGGGTCCTTATAGCGCAGGTGGCTATCCTTATGAAGAAGACGAAGTATGGGCCCCCCAAATCGCAGGTTAGTGTGGAGTAAGCGTTGTTTTGGTCCCAGTAAGTTTCTGAAATAACTTGCTCTTATAAATACATGTGTGTGCTCCCATAGATTGGCTGCGTCATTTTTACGTCCTGGAGGTGGGTGTGGGCATCTTTAATATGCCCCAAATCATTTTTAGAAAGAGTAATAGCAGAATTGTGTCTGCTTGGCTGACAGTAAGTGAAAAGACCGTTGTATGCTGGGCAGTGACAGTGTCAGTGACAGTGTTGGGTTAAATAAATGTTAAAGACGTCTTTCTCTCTCTCTCTTTCTTTTCTTCCTTCCTTCTTTCTTTCTCTGTTTCTTTCTTCTAAAGGGTAGGCTGACAGGTGAAGATATGTATTTTTGTGGGTAAGCATCCTTTTTCTTGCTTGTTACCCAAACTGGTATATCCTCTTTCTCTCATATAGTTGAGTAAGTCTCACAGACCCTGTCTCATTAACGACCTCGCTGAATTCCTGGAGTCGTAAATGGCTGCCTGGACAGGTTTTTGTTTGTTTTGTTTCTCTTATCCTTTGAAAGTCACAGATAGATTAAATAATCTCAAAAATTCAAAGCCAGTCAATAGTTTAGATCCATAGTGTAGCTTTATGTTTTAATTTTTTTTAGAAAGGCTTGCAGCGTCTGTTGTTATTCGGTCTGTTTCCAGAAATGTCCTTTGACACTGCCTGCAAATCCTGCTTGACACTAGAAATACTTATCATCCAGACAGAATGATAATAGTGATAACACTACTACTGTTTACTGACGAATGTGCTAGGCACAGCGTGGGCTGCCTTAAATGCTCTCTCTCCCTTCATCTGCACAACAGTGCCTTTATTTATTCTCATTTTACAGAGAACAAAAGTGAAGTTTACATTAAGTAATGCAGGTTGGATTGAATTACACAGTTGATAAGAAAGCAGCTTAACTGGGATTTGAACACAGGTCAGCTGACAGCAAGGCTTATCTGAATAGCCACTGTCCTACACTGGGCACTCCGTTCTTGGGCTCAGGGTTTAGCAGGATTGTAGAGCACAGAGACAATGGAATAAGAAGGAAGACCAGGGTAAGGGTACAGGACTGGAACTTTCTTTGAGGAGACTGATTTGGTACCAATTTGTTTCTAATTTTTCTCTGTCAAGTCCTGCTTCTATTTTTCACAACATTTCTTTTTTAATTTTTTTTTGTAGAGACAGAGACTCACTGTACCGCCCTCGGGTAGAGTGCCATGACATCACACGACTCACAGCAACCTCTAACTCTTGGGCTTACGCGATTCTCTTGCCTCAGCCTCCAGAGCAGCTGGGACTACAGGCGCACGCCACAACGCCCGGCTATTTTTCTGTTGCAGTTTGGCCAGGGCTGGGTTTGAACCCGCCACCTCAGCATATGGGGCTGGCGCCCTACTCACTGAACCACAGGAGCTGCCCACAACATTTCTTTTTTAAATGAATTATTGTTATTATTATTATTTTTGAAAATGTTTTAATAGCCTGAGGTTTCACTTTGTTGCTCAGGCTGGTCTTGAACTCCTGGGCTCAAGCAGTCCACCTGCCTTGGCCTCTTGGAGTGCTAGGATTACGGATGTGAACCACTGCTCCCGCCCCAGGCTCAGGCTTACTTTAGATAGAATTTCTTGCTTTTTCCATTAGAGGCAAGTAGAGGCTTAATTAAGTCTAGTGTAGTCATCATTTAATTAGAGAGATAACATCTTTTTTTTTTTTTTTTTTTTTTTAGGGGCAGAGTCTCATTTTATTACCCTCAGTAGAGTGCCGTGGTGTCACACAGCTCACAGCAACCTCCAACTCCTGGGCTTAGGCAATTCTCTTGCCTCAGCCTCCCGAGAGAGATAACATCTTGAGTTATAATTTCTATCCAAAATTCTGTATGTCAGCTGGGTGCCTGTAGCTCAGAGGCTAGGGTGCCAGCCACATACACCAGACCTGGTGGGTTTGAACCCAGCCCAGGCCTGCCAAACAACAATGACAACTACAACCAAAAACTGGCCGGGCGTTGTGGTGGGTGCCTATAGTCCCAGCTACTTGGGAGGCTGAGGCAAGAGAATTGCTGAAACCCAAGAGTTTGAGGTTGCTGTGAGCTGTGATGCCACGGCACTCCACCAAAGGTGACACAGTGAGACTCTGTCTCAAAAAAAAAAAAAATTCTCTATGTCTTCAGCTTTACAATCTTTGCATAGACCATTATTCTATGGTCTATGCATAGAATAATAAATAGGATATACAACCGGTTTTTAATTCAGCTTTTATAACTACAGAATTTTTACCTGATTCACTTTCAAAAGAAGGTTGTAGAATTGGTAGCTAGATAAGCTGAGACTTCACTATGACGTAGAATAGTAGCTCACATTTACTGAGCCCTCAGCTATCTGATCCTGTGCCCAGGCTAAGTCTTTTATTATCACAACCTGTCATTTCATTTTCACAATCCAAGGTGTAAATACTAGTGTCATCTCCATTTTTCAGACCAAAGGTAAGGTTTAGAGTGGTTTGGAAACTAGCTCATAGGTCTGACTCCAAGGTCAATATTTTCAATTTTGCCTCCATGGTGTCTGAATTTCAAATCAATGAGGGTAAAATGTACAGAGCATTTTTTCTTTTTATTTCCTCTGCTAAAAATCTGAGTGCTGTTTTTTTCAATGCCAACACACGAATGAGTAGCTTTCAAAACAACACTATTTTTTGAAAGCTACTCATCTGTGTTGGCATTGAAAAAACAGAGCATCGGATTTTTAGCAGAGGAAATAACAGATGAGTAGCTTTAAAAACCAGCACTATTGGCTGGGCATGGTGGCTCATGCCTATAATCTTGGCACTCTGGGAGGCTGAGAAGGCTGGATTGCTTGAGCTCAGGAGTTTGAGACCAACCTGAACAAGAGCAAAACCCCATCTCTACCAAAAATAGGAAAACTAGGCTTGGTACCCATAGCTCAGTGGTTCCGGCGCCAGCCACATACACCATGGCTGGCAGGTTTGAACTCAGCCTGGGCCAGCTAAACAACAATGACAACTGCAATAAAAAATAGCCGGGCATTATGGTGGGCTCCTGTAGTCCTAGCTACATGGGAGGCTGAGGTAAGAGAATCACTTAAGCCCAAGAGTTAGAGGTTGCTGTGAACTGTGATGCCACAGCACTCTACGGAGGGTGACATAGTGAGAGCTTGTCTCAAAAAAAAAAAAAAAAAGAAAGAAAAAAGAAAAACTAGGCAGGCATAGTGGTGGGCGCCTGTAGTCTCAGCTACTTGGGAGGCTGAGGCAACAACATTGCTTAAGCCTGAGAATTTGAGGTTGCTGTGAGCTGTGATGCCATCTCACTCTACCCAGAGTGACAGACTGAGACTTTGTCTCAAAAAACAAATAGAAACCCCACCTCAAAAACAATAACAAAAAACAACACTATTTTCTGTATTTACTATAAATGGAGCACAGGTTGGTGTTGTAACATTCCAAATGCCTTAGCCAGATGTCGGAAACTATGTTATGTTTCTAGTTTTAAATCCCAGAACTTTCCCCTTGTGTCCGTTGCTTCAGCCCACTCGTCATACACCAGACATGCCTCATTTGTTCATGTAAGCAACTTGTAGAGGATTTAATACATGCAAGGGACTATAGATTTGGGGAAGTTTAAAGAACAGACATGGCTCAGCATCCATTGCTCAGTAGTTAGGGCACTGGCCACATGTGCCTGGGGCTGGTGGCTTTGAACTTGGCCCGAACCTGCTAAACAACAATGACAACAACAACCAAAGAAAAAAAGTAGCCGGGCGTTGTAGAGGGTGCCTGTAGTACGGCACTCTACCAAAGGGTGACACAGTGAGACTCCGTCTCAAAAAAAAAAAAAAAGAATAGACACAGCAGTCTAGTGGAGGTGGCAGTCAGGGGCTGAGATGCCTTTGTTGTAGACCTTAGTATGATGAGCACCCCTAAACAGAGGTGTAGGTAAAATTCTGTGGGAACACACAAGAAGGAGTGACTAAGTGTGACAAAAATCGCATATGAGATGGTTCTTGGCCAAGAGCAGGTAGAGCATGTAGGTGTTCAGAGACTTCCAAAGCTCTGACGTCATGGAAGGTGCTGAGCTGTAATGTGCATGACAGGTCCAGGGAAGAGAGAGCTGCGTGGTGGGGAAGGGAACAGGTATGAAGTTGAACCTGGGGCAGGCTTCCCAGGTGGTGGGGGATGGCTGACCAAAGGCCTCCAACCTCCCTGATCTTCCTTGATCATTCAAAGGATGCTCATATCACACTGGTTGGCAATTGATGTTTCCTCTACCTGGAACAATTTGCCCCCAAATATCCATAGAGCCCATCCCTTTGTTTCCCTCAGGTCTTTACTGAAACCACACTTTATCAGAAAGATGCCCTTGACTATCCTGTGTAAATAGCACATCTTTGCCCCGTGTCCTTGACCCTGCTTTATGCTTTCTCGCAGTCTTATCATCATCTGATACATTATTTATTTGTTTACTGGTTTTCTCTTCCTCTTTTTATCTCCCCCACCTGAAATACAAGATCCTTAAGGGCAGGATTTTTGTGTGTGTGTTTTATTTGCTGCTATATTTCCATCATCAAGAACAATGACTGGTACAAAGAAGGATTGTGCTCAATACTTATTTGTTCAATTAATGGATTAATTAGAGTTTTTAGCCTCTGAAGCCCCTTAGAATGCTCTGCCTTTATCTTATCAGACTTTTCTTATCTTTAAAGGCAATACGCAGGCTCAGCACCTATAGCACAGTGGTTATGGTGCCAGCCACATACACTGAGAATGGCAGGTTTAAACCCAGCCTGGGCCAGCTAAACAACTGCAACAACAACAACAAAATAGCCCGGGATTGTGGCGGGTGCCTGTAGTCCCAGCTACTTGGGAGGCTGAGGCAAGAGAATTGCTTAAGCCCAGGAGTTGGAGGTTGCTGTGAGCTGTGATGCCACAGCACTCTACCCAGGGTGATAGCTTGAGACTTTGTCTCAAAAAAAATAAAATAAATAAAAATAAAGGCAAAACACAAAAGCATCACATGGAGTGCCTGTTAAAAAATCCAGATTACGACTATTCCCCCTCAAATATACTATGCAGATAATCTTCAGATGATACGTTTAAAATAACAAAGCCTGCGTCCAGCAGGACTCCTCCGTCACTAGTTACAGAAAATAAAACTCAAGTATGCTCAAAGGAAAAGGTGAATTCCATGGCTCATAGAATAAAACATTTCATGTGTAGCTCTTCCATCATGTGATGGGTGACGCAGTGATGTCACCAAATCCTGTTTCTATCTCCCCTCTGCTTGGCCTTCCATGCCTGGGTTTATCCTTGGATCCTACTTGGTGGCAAAATGGTGGCTACATGTCTAGATGTCACCTTTTCCCCCATCAGCGGGGAAGAAGTAGTGTTTTTTTAAGCTGACCTGGCACAGCATGTGGGATTCATTCTCTTTGGCTTGAATTATGTCCCCTTTTCATTTCCAAACCAGTCACGGTGACCAGTGTGGGAGATGAGCGGATGGGTTAAGCCAGCCAGGGCCCACCTGTAGAGCTGAGAGGGTGAGTGAGGGATGTGGTTGAGGGCTGAATGTTTCAATGGGAAAATTAGGGTGCTGTCAGAAGACGAAGGTAGATGCTGGGGGGGGGCAGCTGATACAAGACGGAGCTTCAGACATTCTTTCAGGTGGTTGACCTTTGTTCCTAGACTGGTGCTGATGGACCATGACTCAGTACTGGTATTTAATCTTAGTCGGGTAATAGTTTTTTGTTCCCCTTTCCTTTCTTGTAGGTAAGTAAAATACTCAACATTCTCCACAAAAGCCCTACCTAGTCCCACTCGTCCCTTAGCTGGTGACCTCATCTTTAATACATAGAGAAAATAGAAGTATTTATTTATTTTGAGACAGAGCCTCAAGCTGTTGCCCTGGGTAGAGTGCCATGACATCACAGCTCACAGTAACCTCCAACTCCTGGGCTCAAGTGATTCTCCTGTTTCTGCCTCCCAAGTAGCTGGGACTACAGGCACCCGCCACAACACCTGGCTATTGTTTGGTTGCAGCCGTCATTGCTGTTTGGCAGGTCCGGGCTGGATTCGAATCCTCCAGCTCAGTTGTATGTGGCTGGTGCCTTAGCCATTTAAGCCACAGGCGCCAAGCCGAAAATAGAAGTATTTATTTATTTTATTTTATTATTATTTTTTAATTTAATTTAATTTCTTTTTTTTGCCGTTTTTGGCTGGGGCTGGGTTTGAACCTGCCACCTCCGGATATGGGGCCAGTGCCCTACTCCTTTGAGCCACAGGCGCTGCCCGAAAATAGAAGTATTTATATAAATCTCCATGTCTCCCATCAACCCATCCGATTCACAAACTTATCTATATTTGTGCTCGTTCTTACCTTTTCCCCAGTAGTCTCAGAGGTGTGGTTGACAAACGAGGGCCTGCTGATGTTTTTGTAATTGAACTTTTATTGGAAGACAGCTATAGTCATTTAAGTGTTGTCTATGGCTTCTTTTGTGACACAGTGGAAGAGTTTAGTAGTTGCAACAGAGACTGTGTGGCCGGCAAAGCAGAAAATGTTTTGTGTCTTGCCCTTTAAGACAAAGTGTGCTGATTGCTGTTTGGAAGATGGAGTGACTATCACATGATCAAGACTAATCGTTCTTGTTCCTGATCTTGTCCTCTTCCATTTCTTTAGGCCATGTAGGCTTTCCTTCTGCCCTCAGCTTCTTTTTTCCTCACTCTACCAGTGTGCTAATGATAGTAGCCTTAAACCAAAACAAAATATTTCTTGTTCCTTCAACATTTTTTTTTTGAGACAGAGTCTCACTCTGCCACCCTGGATAGAGTGCTGTGATGTCACAGCTCACAGCAACCTCAAACTCTTGGGCTCAAGAGATTCTCTTGCCTCAGTCTCCTGTAGCTGGGACTATAGGTGCCTGGCTATTTTTTAGAGATGGGAATGCTTGGCTATTTTTTAGAGACAGGGTCTTGATCTTTCTCAGGATGGTCTCCAACTCCTGAGCTCAAGCAATCCACCCACCTTCGCCTCCCAGATTGCTGGGATTACAGTTGTGAGCCACTGTGTCCAACATTCAGCATCCTTATTACCCTGGCTTGTCTTTCATTTTCTCTTCTCATCTAAGCTCCTTAAAAGTGTTGCTGTCAGGCTGGGTGCAGGGGTTCATGCATGTAATCCCTGCACTCTGGTAGGGTGAGGAAGGAGGATTGCTTGAACTGAGGAGTTCAAATCCAGCCTGAGCAAGAGTGAGACACCCATATCTACTAAAAAAATAGAAAAATTAGCCCGGCATTGTGGTGGGTGCCCATAGTCCCAGCTACTCAGGAGGCTGAGGCGAGAGGATTGTTTGTACCCAGGAGTCTGAGTTTGCTGTGAGGTAGGCTGATGCCATAGCACTCTAGCCTGGGCAACAGAATGAGACTCTATATCACAAAAAAAGAAAAAAAAAGAAAGTGGCTTGGTGCCCATAGCACAGTGGTTACAGTGCCAGCCACATGCACAGAAGTTGACGGATTCAAACCTGGCCCGGGCCAGCTAAACAACAATGACAACTGCAACAAAAAAATAGCTGGGCATTGTGGCAAGCACCTGTAGTCCCAGCTACTTGGGAGACTGAGGCAAGAGAATTGCTTAAGCCCAAGAGTTTGAGGTTGCTGTGAGCAGTGATGCCATGGCACTCTATCGAGGGCAACAAAGTAAGACTCTGTCTCAAAAAAAAAAAAAAAAAGTATTGCTTTCATGATCAGTCTTATATTCCCCACCTTCCAGTCACTTCTCAAACCACTTGTGTCCTCACCATTTGTTTTTAGTTAACTAGTTAATGATATCAGTCACTTAATTACTTAAGCCATTTAGTTAATAAAAATATTTGTTGAGGAACCACTGCATGCCAGGTTCTGTTCTAGGCTCTGAGGACACAGCAGTGAACCACATCGGCAGAAACTCTTGCCAAGTAGAATTTATAATCTGGTGGGGGAGACAGACAATGAACAAAATAAATAACACATCCAGTATGCTGGCAAGTGATTAGTGCTATGGCGAAAACTCAAACAGGGGAGATAGAAGGGGGTGCTGGCAGGGGTGTAGGGTTCAGATTTTAAAAGGATGATTGAGGAAGGCCTGACTGAAGAGAAGGCATTTGATCAAAAACCTAATGGAGTGGAATGATTGAGCCCCTGGCAGAGGGACTAGCAAGGGCAGGGATGTCTGGAATATTCAAGGAACTGTATGGATGAAGCGACTAGGAATAAGGAACAGAGAACAGGAGATGGGGTTGAAGGGGTCCTGAGGGGTTATGTTACTTAGCACCTCGTAGGACATTCTAAAGATTTTGCTTTCGAGAGGAGGGGTGGAGTGGCGGTGAGACAAAAATAAAAAAAATAAAAAATAAAGATTTTGGCTTTACTCTGAATGACTTGGATCTGAATGATTTGGGATATTATTAAAGGGTTTTGAGCTAAGAAAAAATATGATCTGATTTTAGCATTCTTTTTTTTTTTTTTTTGAGACAGAGTCTTACTCCGTCATCCTGAGTAGTGTTCTGTGGCATCATAGCAAACAGCAACCTCAAACTCATGAGCTCAAGTGATCCTCTTGTCTCAGCCTCCTGAGTACCTGGGACTATAGGCATGTGCCACCGTGTCCGGCTGGTTTTTCTATTTTTAATAGAGACAGGGTCTTGCTCCTACTCAGGCTGGTCTCAAACTCCTGAACTCAAGCAGTCCACCTGCCTGCTTTGACCTCCCAGAGTTCTAGGATTACAGGTGCGACTTTAGTATTCTAAAGGGAAACTCTGGGGCTGTTCTAACAGAAGCCAGTTAGGAGATTCCTATAATTTTCCCAAGATGATGATGGCTTCAATGCGGTACTTACTGGTGACTCTCAGTTCTGAATATACTTTGAAGATAGAGGTGACAGGACATGCTACAGATTAGATGTGGTGTGGGACATAAAAAGGGGTGTCAAAGACAAATCCAGCGTTTTTGGCTTAAACCACTGAACAGATGGAATTGTCATCCAGATGAGAAAGATTATATGTGGAGCAAGTTTTGGAGGACACATCGGAAATTTGTTTCAGGGCACACTAACTTTGAAATGCCTTTTACACATTCAAGAGAAAATGTCGAGTGTACATTCAGATAAATAAGTCAGGGCTGGAGAGAAATATTTGCAAGCCAGCATATAGATCACAGTTAAAAACCACATGACTGGGTGAGATCACAAAGGGAATCCCTGGGGTCCTCCAATTTTAAGACATTGTAAAAAATGAGGAGGAAAAGACTTTAAAAAAGCAGCAGCCAGTCAGACAAAAGGAGAACCAGGTGCAAAGGTGTCATGGCAGCCCAGCGAAGAAAGCGACTGGAGGAGGAGAAAGCAAACAGCAGGATTGAATGTTACCCAGAGGTCAAGTAAGATGAGGATTAGAGAATTGCCTCCTGAATTTGGCATCATGGGTCACTAGTGATCTTTTCTCTTTTGTGGAGACAGAGCTTCACTGTACCGCCCTCGGTAGAGTGCCATTATGTCACAGGACTCACAGCAACCTCCAGCTCTTGGGCTTAGGCGATTCTCTTGCCTCAGCCTCCCGAGCAGCTGGGACTACAGGCGCCCGCCACAACGCCCGGCTATTTTTTTTGTTGCAGTTTGGCCGGGGCCGGGTTTGAACCAGCCACCCTCGGTATATGGGGCCGGCGCCCTACTCACTGAGCCACAGGCGCCACTCCCCCTTTTTTTTTTGGATGTAATACTGTTTATTTAACTTTAAAAACATTTCAGCATTCTAAACACACAAAAAAGAACAGAACATTGCAAATGTGTTTAAGTACAGAAGGTTCTTGAACTTTCATGGATGCAGTGGCTCTTCCGCTTGCTGCTTTGCCAACAATGAAGAGTTCTACGGTTTGTTTTAAAACAGTTTAAAAACTACCGCACTTAACTAAAAAAAAAAAAAAATCCAAACACTTCTCATGCCAGCTGACCCCCCTTTGTCCACAGCTAAGAATGGCAGCAGAATGCTATGCCACTATATGCAAAAACAACACAACCTGAAGCTAAATGGACGCCCGCTGCAGTGTCAACATGTCCAGCTCACAGTGCACGCCCTGAGTTAGGGCCCCTCAGGAGGACATGTTTCCCCAGGGCCTTAACGCCAAGCAGGGAGCAGCAAGAGTTGGCCTCTGTTGTTTTGTTCGTTTTACGACCTATAGATACGTACAGTTGATAACTCAGGATTTCTAGCCAATAACCATATAGTTACCACCATCTTACAAATTAAAAAAAAAAAAATGCCAGAAACATCTTTTTTTTTTTTTGAATTTTATTATTTTATTTTATTTTATTATCATTATTTTTTTTGCAGTGTTTGGCTGGGGCTTGAACCTGCCACCTCCGGCAGATGGGGCCGGCACCCTACTCCTTTGAGCCACTCTTTAAATGCTTTGTCACACCAACAGCAAAGTGCACAGAGTGAAGAGAACACAAGAGTGCCTTTTCATTTTAAGAATGTTTAGAAATATGTTCAACTTTGATACAGTTTCAGGGTGCTCCAGACACCCATGGCTACTTCATGTAAACCGCTGACAATTTCTAGAGCACTTGGAAACTACAATATGATCATGATCAAATTTTGTGATTAAACCTAATGAAGGCAATAGACATTTCTCAATTAAGAGATGTGTCATTTACGGCGCTCCCCTACTCTAAGGTATTCACATGGAGACAGATAAACAGTTTTTTATTCATCCTCCTCCTCTCCTTCCTCGTCTTCTTCATCTTCCTCTTCCACCTTTTTCCTGGCAACCTTAGTGGGACCCTTTGCGCCATCAAACTTTCCTTTAGACTTATAGTCAGCGACGTCCTTCTCATCCTTCTCCTTCAGCTTGGCTGCCTTAGTGATGTAAGGTTGCTTTTCACTGTCACTTAAGTTATTCCACATCTCACCCAGCTTTTTTGCCACATCTCCAATAGAGATATCAGGATTTGTAGACTTGATCTTGGGGCGGAATTCTGAACAGAAGAGGAAAAATCCAGACGATGGCCTCTTGGGGGCATTGGGGTCCTTCTTCTTTCCTCCTTTAGCTGGTCCATAATCCTTCATTTCCTGATCATAGCGGACTTTATTAGCCTTTGCCATTTCATCAAATTTAGACTTCTCTTTCCCAGACATTGCCTTCCACCTTTCAGAGCACTTCTTGGAAAATTCTGCAAAATTGACAGGGACCTCTGGGTTTTTCTTCTTATGTTCTTCTCTGCATGTCTGCACAAAGAAGGCATAGGCAGACATCTTGCCCTTTGGTTTCTTGGAGTCACCTTTAGCCATCTCGACTGTATTGTTCGCTAGTCTGGGCAGCCTAGTGATCTTGATAAGAACAGTTTGGTAGAATGGGAAGAACAGAACCCCGATTGGAGCATGTTCAAGACTGCCTGAGAGGGGAAGAGTTACAGACAGGGAAGACAGAAAATGTTGAGGAGTCTGCCACAAAGGTGGCAGAGAAACAACATTATATTTGACAAATCCAGGGATTTTCTTCTTCTTTTTTTTTTCCTGTTATCTTTGGCACCATGGGGTTTTCTTTCCTCTGGGTCTTAAGACTCCCACCAACTCCAGCTTGCTTGCCCAGCCACAGGAATGTATGCTCCGCGGCATCCCAGTTTGGGTTCACAAGACTCCATCATTCAGAGTTGGAGAAGTGTAAGCCAAGGCAGGAGGGGCAGGTGGACTTGACAATAACCCCATCCCACAGACCAATGGTAGGCAGTGAACACCTCGATAATCCTCCCAGAGTACCATCTTGGGACTGTGAAGGGAAGAATGAGCTAAAATGAACCCTCCGCGCTAACCTTTAAAGGACATAACTGGAGGATTCCATCTGGACCACAGTGTTTTTGTCCTACTTATGGACCAAAACACAAGTGAAAGTTCTGCAACTCTTGGCTATTCCAAAGGTCCAGGAGAAGAAATGATGTTTGCATGGAGACGAAATTAGTTGAATTCAGGATACATTATGAAGGCAGAGCAGATAAGTCACATGGAGTGATGGATGTGGGAGATAAAGATAACTCTTAAGCTGGAGTTGGCTGAGCAACTGGGGAAGTGGTGGTTGTACATACTGACCTGGAGGAGGAGTAGGTTTAGGGATGGAAGTCAAAGTTCTAACCAGGACCAAAGTGCTGGCAAGCGGTTGAGTTAGCTTGGTCAGTCAGTGGTCTTATCAAATCGTGTTCATTGTGTGTGTGTGTGTGTGTGTGTGTGTGCGCGCGCGCGCGCGCGCGCGCGCACGCACATGCGGTTCCAGCAGGCAAGTGGGTAACACTTTGGTTAATGATGCTCCATGAACTAACATCACTTTCAGAGGAATTCTGTAAAGGACAAAGATGGGGTAAAGTCCATCAGGAAACCTGATGAAGCAAACTATCCAGGAGCACCAGGCTAGCCTGGACAACAGAGTGAGACTTTGTCTCAAAAAAGAAAAAATGTTTTAAAGGTTTTTAGAAACCAAAATCTTACACGTGCCAAATTACTTTTGTTACTTAAAAAATGTTGAAAAGTATAATTCTTATATATTCTATTTGTTTTTTTTTTTTTTTTGGTTTTTGGCCGGGGCTAGGTTTGAACCCACCACCTCCGGCATATGGGACCGGTGCCCTACTCCTTGAGTCACAGGCGCCGCCCATATTCTATTTTTAAATATTTTCTTAGGGTCCTTTTACTATAAATAGTCACAATTTAGAAGATATATACATTATCACACATGTAAATTAAACTTTTCCTATTACGTACTTAATTACGAGGTCAGATAATTAACTTCACAAACTCATCCTAGAAAAAGTGTTTTGAAGGGAAGGGTGGACTAGGTGTTGGCATTGGCACGTAGCTTCCCAAGGGAAGTACCTTCAAGGTCACTGTGGTGATATTCAGCAATGAGATATGTAGCACTTTTTCTAGGTTGAATTCTTGAACTAAATTGTCCAAAATCATATGTTCTGCAAAATATGGTCAAGTTCCACTGTGTCTTTTTAGTGGTGAAAGGTGAAAAGAAGGAATGAAACATTCTATTTAGTGGGCCCTAGCTTATGCTCTTGTTATAATTCTGCTTCTTTGTTTTTGTTTAAATATATATTTTAATTGTTCTTTTTATTTATTTATTTTTTTTTGTGGTTTTTGGCCAGGGCTGGGTTTGAACCCACCACCTCCGGCATATAGGACCGGTGCCCTACTCCTTGAGCCACAGGCGCCACCCTATTTTAATTGTTCTTGAATTTTGTATTTAATTGTTTTAGTTTGAAGGTTTTTGTTTGTTTGTTTTTGATTTTTTTTAGATAGAGTCTCACTTTGTCACCCTTGGTAGAGTGCTGTGGCATCATGGCTCACAGTAACCTCAAACTTCTGGGCTTAAGTAATTCTCTTCCCTCAGCCTCCCAAGTAGTTGGGACTACAGGTGCACACCATAACACCTGGCTTTTTTTTTTTAGTTATTGTGTTAAGACATTTATATTCTACATTTAGTAAGTTCACCTGGCTATTTTTTAAGAGACGAGGTCTTGCTCTGGCTCAGGCTGGTCTTGAACCTATGAGCTCAGGCAATCTACCCTCCTTGGCCTCCCAGAGTGCTAGGATTGCAGGCGTAAGCTACCGCCCCACCTGGCCTATTCAGTTTCTTTGGAGATAGAGTAAGCACCAGTCTGTTTACAATTAGTTTAACTACTTTGGAAACTTTCTCTGGGAGTTTTAAAATCTCCACCTGGGTAGGCTTTTCCCACTTAATATATGGTTGATCCTCGAACAACATGTTTTTGAATTGCATGGGTCCACTTACAACACAGATTTTATTCAATGAATAGATTGGACAAAATTTTAAAGATTTGGAATAATTTGAAAAACTCTTGCTTTTCTCTAGCTTACTTTAGTCAAGAGTAGACTATCAGTAGTTAGTTATATGTTAGGGTGGCCAAAGTTATAACTGGATTTTTTGTTATTGTTTTTGGCCAGGGCCGGGTTTGAACCCGCCACCTCCCATATATGGAGCTGGCACCCTACTCCCCGCGCCACAGGCACTGCCCAATAACTGGACTTTTGACTGTGCTCCAACCCCTATGTTGTTCAAAGGTCAGTTGGTGCCCCATTGCCTTCTGGATAAAGTCCAAATTTTTAAAATTAACTTACCAAGATCTTTCTTCTTCTCCTTCTTTATACTCTGGCCTGGAGCCAGACGGAATTGCACAGGTCCTCAACCGGCCTTTCTTTCTTTCTTTCTTTTTTTTTTATAAATAACTTTCATTTTTATTTTATTTTATTGTTTGAGACAGAGTCTCACTTTGTTGCCCTCAGTAGAGTGCTATGGTGTCACACAGCCCACAGCAACCTCCAGCTTCTGGGCTTAGGTGATTCTCCTGCCTCAGCTTCCCAAGTAGCTGGGACTACAGGTGCCCACCACAACGCCCGGTTATTTTTTGGTTGCAGTTTGGCCGGGGCTGGGTTTGAACCCACCACCCTCAGCATATGGAGCCGGCACCCTACTCACTGAGCCACAGGCGCCGCCCCTCAACTGGCCTTTCTTTCTCATGCCCCCAGCTTAGAAACAGACTGCTCCCTCAGCGGGGATTCAATCCTGTCTGTTCCTCCTTCCCACCTCCCTTGCCACTTTATGCCTTCTACACTTTGGTTTCCTCCTGGCTAACTCCTCCTCAACATTTAGGGCTAGGTACAGATTCTCCAGGAAACTCTTTTCTCTCTCCTCAACATTGATGAGTCTCACAAATGCTTCCTCTTGCTCCCTGCTTCCTCCAGCCCAATCGCTTATCTATAGCTCTTTTCAGATTATAAATTTCTTAAGAATAGGAACTCTGGGGCGGTGCCTGTGGTTCAAAGGGATAGGGCGCCAGTCCCATATGCTGGAGGTGGTGGGTTCAAACCCAGCCTCGGCCAAAAACCACAAAAAAAAAAAAAAAAAAAAAAGAATAGGAACTCTGGGCCAGGCATAGTGGCTCATGCCTGTAATCCTAGCCCTCCGGGAGGCTGAGGTGGGTGGATTGCCTGAGCTCACAGGTTCAAGACCAGCCTGAGCCACAGGGGAACCCCATCTCTAAAAACATCCAGGCATTGTGGCAGGCGCCTGTAGTTCCAGCTACTTGGGAGGCTAATGCAAGAGAATCGCTTAAGCCCAACAGTTTGAGGTTGTTGTGATCTATGATGCCAAGGCACTCTATCAAGGGTGACAAAAATGAGACTCTGTCTCAAAAAAAAAAAGAACTCTGCCTTGTTCTAGATGTCAATAGCACACCAGGCAAATAGTAGATAGTAAATAGCTACTGAATGAATAAATGCATAAATATAAAGAAAATGTATATTTGATGTTATAGGAAGTAAAACACAGGTATAAAGAGAAATATTTTACCTAAATATATTTACATTTTAGGATAATATATATATAATGTATTTTAGGATAAGTAGAATTGTTTTTGTTTGTGTGTATGTTGCATTTTTCTCTGGAGTTTCTGCCTAGGACTGGGCACCAGAAAACCTAGTGTTCCGGAGGTTCTTCTACGATCACCATGGAACCTTCAGGGAAAAACTCTTGTGTCCTAGGCTTCTGGAACAGAATGATTGAAAGAACAGGAACCAGAACAGGGGAATTTTGGAATCTACTGAGGATGCCTGAATAGAGTCGTTTTACCCCATCACACCCTGGCGATAGGTACTATCTCAGAGGCAATCAGAAATGAAAAAAATGATCTTAATTTGTATTCTGTGGAGCTGATAAAAATAACTTATCTGTGAATTTTTATTTTACTTATGTAAATTAAATATCAATTCTAGATCTAAAGATATAACCATTTGAGGCTTGTGAAAATCAGATTTTAGAAATAAGTTTGTATTTCTTAATCTATGCTTAATAACAGATATTTGTATATACTAGCATCATAACATGACACTCATTTAATTTTGATTTTATTCCTGTGAGTTAGAAATTAAGATCTCTTTTTGGCATCAGAGGAAACTGAGTTTAAATTAATACATATAGTTGGTGGGAGAATGAGGTTTGAAAGCCAGGCCTCTGATTATAAATCCAGTATTTTTTCACACTACTCCAGGCCACAAACGGACTGATTTACATGTCTAGATAATTCATGTGAGTTCATCTCCTGACATTTTAAGTACTCATTTATTTATTCATTCCCCAAATATATGTTGAGTATCTGTTTTGTGTTAGTTTCCTTGCCTATAAAATGGGAATACTAATAGTACCTACCTGATAGGCCACTGATAGGAGAACTGATATAAATCTCTGTGCTTGGTTTTCAATAAAACTTAACTGTTTGTTAACTATTATTATTGTCCTGATAGACACATGTAGAGGAGGGACATATATTAAATGTATGTGTGGACATGAACATTTAAAACTTGAGCTTATATTTGGCAGCGCCTGTGGCTCAGTGAGTAGGGTACCGGCCCCATATACCGAGGGTGGTGGGTTCAAACCCAGCCAGGCGTTGTGGCGGGCGCCTGTAGTCCCAACTACTCAGGAGGCTGAGGCAGGAGAATGGTGTAAGCCCAAGCCCAAGCCCAAGACCTGGAGGTTGCTGTGAGCCGTATGACGCCATGGATGTAGCTGATCTGCATGGTCCCTTCTGGTTCTTACTTCTTTGATTCTGATTTGGAATTCTTTTTTTTTTTCCCCTCTAACAAGACAGGGTCTTGCTCTGTCACCCAGGTCAGAGTGCAGTTGTGCTACCGTAGCTCACTACAGCCTCCAACTTTGAGGTTCAAGTGATCCTCCTGCCTTAGTCTCCCAAGTAGCTGGAATTACAGAAGTATGTCACTAAGCCTCACTAATTTTCAGGGTATCACCATATTCCTCAGCCTGACCTCAAACTCCTGGCTTCACGTGATCTTCCTATGTCTGCCTCCCAAAGTATAAGGATTACAGGAGTGAGCCACCATGCCCAGCCCTGATCTGGAACTCTTTTTTTTTTTGAGACAAAGTCTTACTTTGTTGCCCTCGGTAGAGTGCTGTGGCATCATAGCTCACAGCAACCTCAAATTCTTGGGCTCAAGCGATTCTCTTGCCTCAGCCTCCCAAGTAGCTGGGACTATGGGTGCCTGCCACAACGCCTGGCTATTTTTTTTTTTTTTTTGCAGTTTTTTTTTTTTGGCCAGGGCTGGGTTTGAACCCACCACGTCTGGTATATGGGGCTGGCACCCTACTCCTTGAGCCACAGGCGCCGCCCACGCCTGGCTATTTTTAGAGATGAAGTCTTGCACTGGCTCAGGCTGGTCTGGAACCTGTGAGCTCAGGCAATTCACCCACCTCAATCTCCCAAGTGCTGGTGTTACAGGCGTGAGCCACCATGCCCAGCCCTGATCTGGAACTCTTAAATATGCATTGATCATTAGATGCAGAATATGGCTGGTTGAGGCCAAGGTCTTAATGTTTATGGATAGCTATTTTACAAGTCACACTTTGTATATGTTTTTGGTATGTTTGGTATTCTGGTTTTACTATGACAACTTTTTTTTTTTTTTTGAGACAGAGTCTAATTATGTCACCCTCGGTAGAGTGCCATGGCATCACAGCTCACAGAAACCTCAAATTCTTGGGTTTAAGCAATTCTCTTGCCTCAGCCTCCCAACTAGCTGGGACTACAGGCGTCTGCCATGACACCTGGGTATTTTTTGTTGTTGTTGTTGCAGTTGCCATTGTTGTTTTAGCTGGCCTGGGTTGGGTTCGAACCTGCCAGCCTTGGTGTATGTGATTGGTGCCCTACCCACTGACTACAGGTGCTGCCCTGTGATACTTTTTTTTTTTTTTTTTTTTTTTTTTTTTGTGGTTTTTTTTTTTTTGGCCGGGGCTGGGTTTGAACCCTCCACCTCCGGCATATGGGACCGGGGCCCTACTCCTTGAGCCACAGGCGCCGCCCCCTGTGATACTTTTTGTATGCATGTTACTAAAAGCTGTTTTAAATTATTTTTGCCCTAGACAAGTAGTTACATATCACAATATTTAAATTTCATTATTTCTTCCTTGAAATTCAAACTACTCAGCAATACAAGTTTTTATTCTTCATTTCTAGTAAGATTTCACAGTATGTATTCTATATTTTCTTTCTTTCTTTTTTTTTTTTTTGAGACAGAGCCTCAAGCTGTCACCGTGGGTAGAGTGCTGTAGCATCATAGCTCACAACAACCTCCAACTCCTGGGCTTAAGTGATTCTCTTGCCTCAGCCTCCCAAGTAGCTGGGACTACAGGCGCCTGCCACAACATCCGCCTATTTTTTGGTTGCAGCCATCATTGTTGTTTGATGGACCCCGTGCTGGATTAGAACCTGCCAGCTCAGGTGTATGTGGCTGGCGCTGTAGCCACTAGAGCCACAGGCACGAAGCCTCTATATTTTCTTTTACTTGCTTCGAAAACGTATTATCTCTATTGAGAAAGCAACTAATGATGTATTCTAATGAAAATTGATGACAATTTTAAAATAAAATATGTAAATCTCATAGCTGGAAGGTCTTTTGACTATCCTGGGCTGATTTTTCCTTACCCACTTTCCAATAAGGAAGAATATTTTCCTTTTGTTCTTATAAAAGTAAATGATAAAACTTAGTTCTTTTAAGTTTTTCACTGCTTTTGATCCCGACTAAATCTTCCATCAGTGTTTTTTCTGATTTCAGAACTGGCTATAGCAGGCCACAACAGGCCTGCATTCAATCCTGGGATACACTCATTGAGAAACTGGACTTGGCAAAGAGACTGGACTAGAAAGTGAGGGACTTAAAACCATGAATGTAGAAAAAAAATGTTGAAAATGGGGATTTTTGTAGTTTTGAAGACTTCCCACGCGTGAGGGTAACTAGGGGTCTTCAGTGTAGCCTCAAAAGGCTGAAATTAAAACCAGAGAGTGTTGACATAACTTGGAGCTCCCTGCAACAGTGAGTTTTCTAGCTGTGCACGTGCACAAGCATAGGCTGCAGAGTGTCTCAGATAGTGTTTGGGTATAGGCTGCAGAGTTAGACTTAAATATTATTGTTTTTGAAGTCAGCACACTTTCTACGTAGTCTTACCTGGTAAATTTCTGCATGTAACATTTTCTGCAGGTAAGAATGACATTTTACCAGGAGGCCGAGGCAGGTGGATCACTTGAGCTTCCAAGTTGGAGCCCAGCCTGAGCAAGAACTAGACAGTCGTGGCAGGTGCCCATAGTCCCAGCTACTTGGGACGCTGAGGCAAGAGGATCACTTGAGCCCAGAGAGTTTGAGGTTGCTGTGAGCAATAACGCCACAGCACTCAACTGCCTGGTGACTGAGTGATTCTGATTAAAAAAAAAAAAAGATATTTTCAATCTCTTAATAATTTCCTTTATGTGTGAAATGCCTTATTGTTACTTAAAATATAAGTCAGTTCCCTATATTTATATTAAGTTGGGTGGTTGGAAAGAAGTGTCTTCCCTTAACTTCCTCCATAGACTATAAAAGCACGCCTTTAATGAAACTGTAACCAATAGAAACTTTGACCTCATGATAATTGAGAGAATAAAGTGTTTTATGATCTCATTAGAATCTTGGCATGTATGTGTGCTGTGTGGGCACTATCTTGGTCACATTTTTCTTGTAAAACTTTCTTTACTGTTGGTATTGTACAGATTTTGCTGTGGAGAGTTCATTTATAACAGATGCTTATTTTCCTTTCCAGCAACATTTAAAAAATATCAATTCCTTATAAAGTCGTTACTTCAAAAATTTATTATGATATTTATATCGTAAATATGTCAGGGAAAATAAACTTTTTTTATTTTGATTTATTTTAGAAACTTCTATTTCTTAGGTCATAATTCATTTCTTATGACCAAAATCTCTAAGCAGGAGAATTATATAAGAAATAAGTTTTTGTAAAGTCATTTTAGAACATAACAAGAGAATGTTCTACCAAATACAGCTTCTCTGGAAACATAGGTTTGGGGTTCTTTTCATTAGTCTTGTTTACTTTGTGAAATTAAAAGTTTATGCATTGCATGAAAGCTATTTCTTTTTTTTTGCAGTTTTGGCCAGGGCTGGGTTTGAACCCGCCACCCCTGGCATATGGGGCCAGTGTCCTACCCCTTTGAGCCACAGGCGCCACCCATGAAGGGTATTTCTAATAGAACTTTTTCTAACATGTGAAAAATTGTTAGGGAATTTGTGGAGTTTAGATTCTACAAGAATTTTAAATTAGCATCTTTAGAAATAGCTTGTCATCTTTGAATTTATTAGTCTTTTAGAGAAAGTAACAAAAGATTCACGTATTTTACTTTTCCATATCTTTCACATATGAAATCTTTTTTTTTTTTTTGTAGAGACAGAGTCTCACTTTATGGCCCTTGGTAGAGTGCCGTGGCATCACACAGCTCACAGCAACCTCCAGCTCCTGGGCTTAAGCGATTCTCTTGCCTCAGCCTCCCGAGTAGCTGGGACTACAGGTGCCCGCCACAGCACCCGGCTATTTTTTTGTTGCAGTTTGGCCGGGGCTGGGTTTGAACCTGCCACCCTCAGCATATGGGGCCGGCGCCCTACTCACTGAGCCACAGGCGCCGCCCCACATATGAAATCTTAATTAGAAGTTTTTTCAATACATAATTTGAATTCCCCAAATGATCTTTGACCCCGAGATTTTGAAGAATAAACCTCAGGCAAAATTCAGCTAACTTTGTGAGTGTGGACCACATGTTTGAGACGTGATTCCTTCTTGAGAAGCCACAGCCCAGGTGGGAGAGTCACGGAGAGCACCTCAACAGAGTTCACCGTTCATGACGACTCATCTTTTCAGGACTTCTACCGTTTTAAAAAGTCTGTTGAGGTATTTTTTCCCTTATGTGGTGGTGCTCTTTCAGCTTAAATGTACGTGGTTCTAGGCTTAAAGATTTGGACGTTGGGGTATGTTCTGTTTCTACCTTATAGGGGAATGTTTGGTTAGAATTACTGAGATGTTCTGAATGATATTAATATCAAATAATATTCGCGTATTTTGTGCCTGTTTAGCTTTTTTGGAGAGCCAGCGCAGCGGGCTAATGAACTAAGAACAGTGAGTTGAGTTTTACTCTTTGGCCTCAGAGCGCCCCCCCAGAGTCAGTCAGCTCTTCACTAGTGCGCCCCCTTTCTCCCTAGAGGTAACCAAGCGACTAAGTTGGAAAAGGCCGGCACAAATCCCTTTCTGTTTCTGGAGAAACCGCACAGAGAGCGCACTCTTCCGATGGTGGGTCTGTAGCGCCATTTTCGTGGGCAAGTGACTGCCCACTGATCAGGCACGTTCCTAGGATACCCCCCATTAAAGCTGCTCAGTGTGGAGACCCTGAAAGAAACCAGCTACGGGCGTCTTTGAGAGTAGCCCCTTCCTGCATCTCTTTAGCTGGGACTCCGCAGAGAAACTCCTTTGTGTTCACGTTCCCGGGACAGGCGGCGCTGTCCACTCACGTCTTCCCTCCGCCCCGGCCCGCGCTGGCCTAGCTGATCTGCCCCGCCCTCTCCCGGACCAGAGTAATAGAAAGATTAGGCATTAGTGATTTCGTGCTCACAGTGGTGGCCCAAAATGAAAAGCTGTGGAGAACCCGATGGGAACGTTTTTCCCCGAGACCAAAGCACAACTTTGAGACCAGAGTCCAGAGTCCAGAATGTGTACAGAAAATCAGTGGGCGTATTTCTGAGCTAGGAGGCAGCGCTTCTTCTTCAATTGTCGTTGTTATAAAGATGAGACCCCTTCAGTGGTGGGCATGGGGGTTGGTTGACAGGTTAGCTACAGGCAGGGCAATGCACGGACAAGATCTTGGGTCTTGTGTGTATGTGTGTGTGTCGGCGCGCGCGCGCCTGCCAAGAGTTGAAGAACATGGATGAATGGGGCGAGAGAGAAAGAGAATGAGAGAAAGAGAAATCTGGAAAGGGGAGAAAACTCAGTGGGTGCAGAAAAGGAAGGGGCGCCGGCGCATCGCTGCCAGCCAGGTAGCCACAGCGTCCTGCGCGCATCTACTCCCATCCCCGCCGTTTCATTCATAAGTTTCTGGCCTAGAGGCCCCGCCTGCTCCCCTGGGCCGAGGGCCGGGTTTCCTGTTCAGCAATTGGTGAACGGCAACAAAGCCTTAGCAACTGGCTCCTAGTGACCCGCGGGGCGCCTGGTAACTGGGGCGCCGGGCGGGCGTGGAGAAAGCAGCTAGGCTGTCCCTTTAAGGGATGGCTGCGGAGCCGTGAAAGTGGAGGGGGCCGAGGGAGGGCGGGGAGGAAGGTCTGGGGGCCGGCCTAGGAGGAGGAGGAGGAAGAGTTGCTGCTGAAAGGAGGTGGCGAAGGAGGAGCCGGAGCCGCTGCTGCCAGCCAGCGGGCATCGGAGTCCTCCCCGCTGTCGCACGAGTAGCCACGGGCGCGATCGGGGCCAGACGTCTCCTCCTCCATGATCACTTTGGGAGCCGGGGGAAGACTTTGCCCGGCCGTGAGAGCTGGTTTGCGTTTCCCAAGGGCGGCGGCAGCGGCGGCGGAGCAGCAGCAGCAGCAGGGTCCGAATCGGAGCGGCCACAGCTCCGGGCGTGTGCGCCCCGCGCGGAGCGGGCTCGGGTTCCCCACGGAATGTCCCCGGGGCGCCCGGCGCGCTGACCCCGCGGCCGCCCCCTCCTTCGGCGCCTGCTGCCTCCCTCGGGCGAGCTTGGTGTTCGGGACTGCGAGCTTCCCGGCTCTTGGGCAGTGGGGAAGCCCCCGGGGGCGGGTGACCTTAGCTCGCCACGACCCAGCCCTCCCCCGTGCGTATCTCGCTTAAGATGGCAGCGGAGTCAGGGGAACTAATCGGGGCTTGCGAGTTCATGAAAGGTGAGGAGCAGCCGCCCAGCATCCTCCAACCCTCCCTCACCCCTCGTTCTTCACTTCCCGCCCCTTGGTCCTAACCTCTGTCCCCGGCTTCTCCTGGGGCCCCCAGTGCCCTGCAGCCACTGCGCGCGCTCTTGTCCTCGCTCGGTACTCTCCCCTTCCCGAGGACCCCCTGCTTCCGGCTTCTCTGTCTTTCTTGCGTCCTTAGTTCACACTGCAGCTCCCTGGGATAGCCTTCTGCCCCCGTATGGGACGACGCCAGCTTCTGCTCAGGCTCTTGCACTCATCAGCTTGTGGGATCCTTCTTCGGTTGACCCACTATTAACGGCTTGGGATTGGGGGGCACCCCCCAACTACACCCCTCCCCGTCTCTGCTCCCTTCCTCTTCTTGAAGTCTCCGAAGCTGCAGGGGAGAGGCTCGCCTCTCTTCCCCTTCTGCAGCTGCTGAGGTCTGGAGTTTTCAGAACCAAACTTGCACCTTCAGTTCTACGGGAATCCCTAGTTCCTGTCTCTTCCCGCTGGCCTGAAACAAGAGCCACTTGCCTGTCCCTTGCTGAGTCCCTCCGGCAGGTCCTCTTCTTGCCCATGTAACTGTTGTGCTCTTTGGTCTCTTTTTTTCTGGAGAGATCAGGTTTCTGCAAGAATTCTGAATGATAATGGGGCCTTTAAATTATGGGCAGAAGTTATTATTTTGATCCTTTATTTATTACCACTACCTTTCACCTCCACTTCCCTCCTTCTCATATGTTTTTTCCATCTTTTAAACTTTTCTTTCAGATCGGTTATATTTTGCTACTTTAAGGAATAGACCAAAAAGCACAGTAAATGCCCACTATTTCTCCATCGATGAGGAGCTGGTCTATGAAAAGTAAGTTTCTGTTTTTGTTTTCCCCCTCTCTCAACCATTTAGCTTGTTGCCTCTCTGCTAAGGAAACATGCGCCTTGATGGTAGTTTTATTCATTTTTTCTCAATAGTGGAAGTAACAATGGCAATTTTTTTTTAGGCTCAGGTAGTTTTATTGATTTTTCTCCCAGTAGTGCAAGTAACAATACCAATATTTTTGGGCTCAGGTGCTTGGGGAGAGGTGCAGGGAAAATTAACATAATTTGAACCTGTCAGCACCTCAGTTCTTTTTAGATATCTATCTGTGTTAGTTCACGGGCACAACAAACAGCCACTGTAGATTCCTGACACTCCCCAGAGTAGGACCAGGGAGACACACACTCTGTCATTGCCAGACTCAGTAATTGGTCTGTGACTTAGTCACTAAGTATTTAAGGAGCACCCACAGGGTACAGGGCAGTGTGCATATTACAGGTGCTCAAGATGTACAGTTGACAAGACTTGTGTTGTATTTCAAGATGGTTTTGTTTGTGTAGCTGGTTTTTAGAAAGTGGGGCACATTAGCTGCAGGAAACTGTAGCGGAGTCACATCTGTGAGTACCATTTTGCCTCTCTGACAAATTATAGACCTTTATTTTGATGCCCCACACTTCATGATATTCTTTTCTTTAAATCTGAGATAGTGATATAGGAGTACTGTTTTACTTTCTTTGTTATTTTGCTTCTGTGGGGTTAGGATTTGAAAGTGTAAATAAAAGTAGGGAACTATTTGCTGTGAGAGATCATTAATCTATAGGAAAAGATATCTTAATACTTTAGACATAGTAAAAAATTACTTGGAGGTTCTTGGTGTTTTGATTTGATATTTTTAAGCTCCCTTAAAGTGTGTTGTTTTTGTTTTTGAGATGTGTTGAATAACAAGCTATTTTCATTGTACTACGCATTTTCCCATTAAATTGTTTGCTTTTAATATTCATACGATATTAAATATGAGGTGACCATACAGTTTCTTTACTTATAAAATCACTAGAAATGATTAAATTGCTTTTCTCTTTCCCTCCCACCCCCAAAAAATTAATTGGAGAGAGAAAAATCTCCAATAAAAGCAGCTGATAAAGAATAAGTGGGCTGGATTGACTTGGTTCTATTCTTTTTTTTTTTTTTCTTTTTCTCATGTTTTTGCCCTCGTTAGAGTGCTACGGCATTGTAGCTCACAGCAACATCTAACTCTTGGACTCCAGTGATTCTCTTGCCTCAGCCTCCCAAGTAGCTGGGACTACAGGTGCCTGCCACAACACCCGGCTGTTTTTAAAGATGGGATCTTGCTCTGGCTCAGGCTGGTCTTGAAGGTTCTGTTCTTTTATCAAAAGAACTGATGTTTGAGAGGAGTCTAATATATTCCAATAGAAGTGTTTAGTTGTATTTGTTATCTTAACCAAATGTGCAGTTAAATGGATATAGTTAAATGCACCGTAGTAAGCTTCCTGGGATGTGCCCTGTTTAGGGGTATTGGCAATTTTGCCTAAAGATTTGTGGCTCTCACCAGGCCTTTGAAGAGTGTGTATTCTGGACCATCAAGAACATATCTTTTATTTGATGGAAAATAACCTTTCCACAATGTCCCTTCATCGTGGAGGTTCTTGACACTTGATGTCGTTAGGACATTTTGCTTTTTTTGCCAGGCCTTGATTTGAACCTGCTACCTCCGGCATATGGGACTGGCACCCTACTCCTTGAGCCACAGGTGCCGCCATTTTGCTTTTTCTTTTATTTGCAGTTTTTGGCTGGGGCCGGATTTGAACCCACCACCTCCGGTATATGGGGCCGGCGCCCTACTCCTTTGAGCCACAGGCACTACCCTGTCAGGCCATTTTGCTTAGTGGTTCCTGAAGGAGGATGCTTCTTTTTTATTTTTATTTTTTTGATGTAGAGTCTCACTCTTTTGCCCTGGGGTTGGGTGCTGTGGCATCATCTCATCACAGCTCACAGCAATCTCAAACTCTTGGGCGCAGGTTACTCAGGCCTCAGCTTCCCAGAGTAGCTGGGACTACAGGCGCTGGCCACAATGCCAGGCTAAGTTTTCTATTTTGGTAGAGATGGGCTCTCTCTCTTGCTAAGGGTGGTCTGGAACTTTTGAGCTCAAGCGATCCTCCTGCCTTTGCCTCCTGGAGCGCTAGTGTTACAGGCGTGGGCCACCACGCCCAAGTGAGGAGGATGCTTCTTAAATGGATGAATGAGAGTGGGAATGAAAGAGCCCTTTGCTGCTGCTCATGAATGTGCAGAGTTGCTGAGGCAAAGAGGTCTAAATCCCTGGGGTCAGATTACAACTCTGCTTCTAACTCCATTCTAGACCGAATGGAGTTATGCGAGGCCACGTACCTGGATGGTGTCACTGCCAGCACTGATAACTGAACCTTCACTCTGTTTTTTGGAATGTGCATTGTTGTGGCTTTCTTTTTGTGAGTTTAAGGTTTGGGAACCTCTCATGAGTCTGAGAGTAGGGACTGCAAATATGTCATTATGTTCAATTCTACAGAGACTCACATGTCAGAGGTTGTTAATATGTCATCGAAAAACCTCTTGTTGCTGAGGTCTGAGTTACTTCTCTTGGGATTGCTAGGTGGTAGCTTTAGCAGGAAATTACATTTAGCCAGCTAAACACCATGCACAATGGCTTTTTGATTCTAATATTGGTATAGGAGACATTTTTTTGTGTGTGATTTGTAATGTTGGTATTTTAGAATAGGCCTACAAATCATATTCCTCTTGTACTGTTTATTCTACTATTTTTGTGGTGTCTTACAAGGAAAGATTTGCTGGAGAAGCCATTCAGTTTATATGGTAAGTCTGGATGTCATTAACTTAATGTAAGTTTTGGATGTCCATTACATTTTGGATGTGAGGACTTCAGCCTGTGTTTCTCTTAGTTTGGACTCGCCTTACTAGTGGCTGTGGTTCTGATCACTCACACCTCCATCTTTTCTGTTACCTGGTTTTATTACACAGTGCCAGGTGATACAGAGAATAAAATAATGATGAATACCTATGTTACTTTCAAGGAGTTCCAAGCTGGTAGGGAGAATAATAGGACCACAATTTGAGGTATATGAACGATAACTGCCCTAATTGAAATGACCCCAGTGCTAGGAGAGGAATTCATAGGAGGCTGGAGGTTATGTCCAGTGGAAGGTTCAGAAAAGGCTTCTTGGCGGAGTTAAGATTGTCTTGAAGGATGGACAACATTTTATTAGGCAGGCACATGAAAGGAGGGTTGTCAGAGAACAGCAAGGATGAGGAGGAAGTTGCAGGATGTCTGTTCAGGGCACATAGGTCCTCCAGTTTCCCTGGTGTGTTTATAGGTCACCTGTCGGGGATGGGGAATGTGAAGCTGGGAGGTCAGTTGGGGACAGAATGAAGCCAGTGTGAGGAACCTGCAGTTTCCTTGGTACACCACGAGACTCTGTTGAGGGTTTTGGGGGCAGCCATGGTATGACTTGATTTGTGCTAATATCAAATAATGGCAAACATTTATTAAGCATTTAAATGTGTACCAGATGCGGTTCTAGGTGCTTTTACTATTCATTTTGTTTCCCACCAATTCTATGAAGTAGGCACTGTTATCATCCTATTGTATGAAGATGAGAATAAGGCACAGAGGGGTTAGGTACCTCGCCCAGGGTCACAGAAGTTAAGAAGTAGTAGAGCTGGAGTTTGAAACTAAGTCATCTGGTTCCAGAAGACATTTATCCTTCTCAAAGAATTCATATGAGAGCATCACCTAAAATGGATTGGAGAGGAGGTTAAGAGCCTACTTAGAATAATTCTGGGATGTTCATAGGGAAGAAACAAGTGCTGGATTAGATGGTGGCAGTGGAGATGGGAAGGAGGGATCTGAATCGTGTGACCTGAGAACACAGGAGGGTGGGTTGGAGGGGTGCTGGCGAGAAAGAGGAGTCAAAGAAGTTCACAGGACAACCTGGGTTGAGGTGGGCCTACGGGGCTGTTAACTGAGACAGGGAAGTGGAGTGGAAGAATTGGCTTTGGGAGGCAGATCAGGCATTCTACTTTGGCCAGACTGAATTAAAGACATTTAAGGGATATTTATATCACTGTTACGTGTCACATAAATTTGAAGTTCTTAGATTTGGGAGTGTCCCCAAAGAAATGATAAAGTGTAAGAATGGTGAAATTGCTAGGGGACAAAGAGAAGGCATCAAGGTCTGAGAGGAGCAAGGGGGGGATGGAGAGGAAATAAAGCAGGGGGGAGGTGGGAAAATGCTGAAGGGGAAAGGAGAAAGGGCAGAGGGATGAGGCAAGGGACTCCATCTAGTTAGCTCTGTTTCCTGCAGTGTAGAATAAGAGAAACTGCAAAGCCCCTGGAACCGGGGTTCTGTCTGTGGAGGATGTTCTTTGGTGAGAAAGATTGTGGCTGTCATCTAATAAATGTGCACGCCTCTAAGGAAAGGAGTATGTTTATGTTCATCGTCATGCAGTACCCATATAGCCTTCGTTGTAATTATTTGTTGAATGTTTGCTCCTGCCTTTCTGGCCAGGTGTAGTGTCACATGCCTGTGTCCCAGGTAGGAGGCCAGCCTGAGCAATACAGTGAGGCCCCCTTCGCTAAAAACCAAACAAACCAGCATAAAAGAAATGTAACCTTTTGGGCTACATTACCACCTTACAAGCTATTATTTTTGAATTGAGACATGATCTCTTTAATTATTATTTTTTGTTGTTGTTGATTTTGGCCGGGGCTGGGTTTGAACCCAACACCTCTGGTATATGGGGCCGGTGCCCTACTCCTTGAGCCACCCATAGTCTCTTTAAATATTAGGTTAGTGGATACTGTGGACACAGCTGTGTTTTGTGCAGGTATTTATTTAGTCGTAAAAGGATAATAGCATGCTGTGATTGAAATGGCAACCTTCTGAGAAGCTGGTAGGGAAAATTTTACAAGGCCGGGCGCAGTGGCTCACGCCTATAATCCTAGCACTCTGGGAGGCCAAAGCAGGTGGATTGCCTGAGCTCACAAGTTTGAGACCAGCCTGAGCAAGAGAGACACCTTGTCTCTAAAAAAATAGCCAGGTGTTGGGGCAGGTGCCTGTAGTCCCAGCTACTTGGGAGGCTGAGAAAGTTGAAGTTGTTGAGACCTATGATGTCACGGCACTCTACTGAGGGCAACAAAGGGAGACTCTGTCTCAACCCCCCTCCACCCCCCAAAATAAAGAAAAAGAAAATTTCACACAGTATCCTCGTGTAGTAAGGCTATTAGAATAAAAGTTTGGGCTCAGTGCTCTATAGCCCAGTGGTTAGGGTGCTGGCCACATACACCGAGGCTGGCGGATTTTAACCTGCCCAGGCCTGCCAAACAATGACAACTCCAACCAAAAAATAGCCAGGCGTTGTGGCGGGCCCTGTACTTCCAGCTACTTGGGAGGCTGAGGTCAAGAGAATCCCTTAAGCCCAAGAGTTTGAAGTTGCTGGGAGCCGTGGCGCCAGGGCACTCTACTGAGGGTGACATAGTGAGACTGTCTCAAAAAAAAAAAAAAAAAAGTTTGAGTTTTCTACTTGATTTTAAAACAGAACTTATCTCATTGGTATAAATGTGTGAAGAACTTTAATAAATGAGGATGATAAGAAATCATACATCCTTGGGTTGTGATTTCACAAGGCAGAATTAAAATCAGTGTGTCTGCTAACAGATTTGTGGTATAAAAATACACCCATAAAATGAGTTTTTCAAAGATTTATCTGTGTTTGTTTAAGTTACAAACAACACACAACTCTTCAAAAAGGCAAATTGCTTGGTATTGGAGCTTGGCTTGTAATCCAAATAGTGGCTTACTTGTAATATCTTGGCTCATGTTTTTTGGCTAAAAAGTTAAGAGAAATCAAGTATGTTATAACGTTTATGTCTCCCTCCATAATCGTGATCATGAGGAAAGAGTTGGACATTAATCGTTAGTTTTTAGCGGTGAAGGATAGTGTATAGAGTCTTCATTTGCAGCCTTGTTTGTTATTGTGTCTTTTCTCCTTGGGTTTATAAAGGAAAGGTTGGAAAGCGTGCAAGAGGCAGGGCGTAGTGGCTCATACCTGTAATCCTAGCACTCTGGGAGGTGGAGGCAGGAGGATGCCTTCAGCTCAGGAGATCGAGACCAGCCTGAGCAAGAGTGAGATAACCCTCCTTCCCCTGCCTGGTCTCTAATAAAAAAAAAAAAAAAAAAAAAAGAGATTAAAACAAACAACAAACAAACAAAAAAAAGAAAACACAGAAGAGAGTGCTTCATGGAGATATTCTGGGGACTGAATTCTAAGCAGTTCCTGAAGTGACTTGAAGATTTTCACCAAATGTTTTAGCATGTTCAGTATGAGCAGCCTCTAAAGAGAACTAATTAGCTAAATGGAAGATTTAAATAATTTAAAAGAGTCAATTTCATTTAAGCTTAATTAAAGTAACCTGATATTAATGCAGACAAGAATTTTTATAACTTTTTTAAAATTTTTTTGCATTTTTTGGCCGGGCCCGAGTTTGAACCCATCACCTCCAGTATATGGGGCTGGCGCCCTACTTCTTTGAGCCACAGGCGCCACCCCAGACAGGAATTTTTGAATAAATAATTTGTAGAAAAATTATTATTATTATTTTCACTTTTTGGCCAGGGCTGGGTTTGAACCCGTCACCTCCGGCATATGGGGCTGGTGCCCTACTCCTTTGAGCGACAGGCGCTGCCCGAAAAATGATTTTTTTTTAATCTTGTCTATAGCATAGATTTGAGTCAGAATGTGAACCTATGACATCTTTGACTGAAGTACAGAAAAAACGTCTCTTGCCTAGAGATATTGGTGGAAATGAGTATTTAGGCTATGTAAATGAGAAAAACTCCTTTTGTTTTTTCCATTTTTATTTCAAATTAAATATGGAGCAAGTAGGCGAATTTAATGGGAAGCTGAGTGCCAGCGAAGCACATACATCCGTATATATGTGATCTGTAAAGCTTTAGAGTCATCGTTTAGTGCCTTAGCTGTCATTACGAGTTGCCATAGAAGAGATTTGCTTGAATTCAGAGACAGTTCTCACCTAAGAACAATAATAAAGCCATAACAACCGCAACAGCTAGTATTTTATAGTTCTGTGCCGGGCAGTACAGTGTTCGGAGTGCTTTACAAGCACACATTAACTCAATCCTCAGAACAACCCTGGGAGTTAGGTGCTATCACTGTCACTCCTTAACAGACGAGGAAACAGACAGTCTTAAGTCTATTGCCTGAAGTCGCTGAGCTAGTAAGCGACAGAGCTCGAATTAAGCCACAGGTAGTCCTCTTTGGAGTCCAGGCGTTTCCCAGCTGTCCTGAGCCTGAGGTGGATGGGGAGGGTGTGGGGCAGCATTGCCCCTTCCTGGCTGACTTGGCCTCTCTAACTTGGGTGTTGACGGCTTTAGTGAGAAATATGCCACTACCAGTGTGTCGGATAGTATGGTGCAAACTATGTCCAGACCCTATCGGGGAATGTGTGGTGGTTATTAAAGTCTTTCTTTGTAATCCCGTTTTTGTGCTGCCAAAAACGGAGAAGAGAAAGTCAGTTAATTATTATTGTACATTAGTAGGGCATGTGAAAAGTGAAAGAAACCCAGTTTTTTGTAAGCCTATGAAAATTGCTTTTGTAGGCTGTCTGATAAAATATTCTTTCTGCTTAACTTGTATAACTCAAGATACAATGATTTCTGCATAGAATTCTTCTAAAACCCAAGAACATTACTTAGCTTTTCAAAGATAGTAGGTTTATACTTTCTTCCTCTTTTCTCCTTCCTTCCATCCTAACCTGAGAAAAATAAGCCAGTATTGTTCAAGGCTGCCTTTTTCACCCTCTGTTTTGAACACGTGAGTTTTTTGTGTGTGCTTGTGTATGCGTATACCTGTGTACACAACCGACATTATGACGAAGTATCACATTCACGGTCAGTTCTTACTTTCTTTCTTTATTTTTGCCAATTGGCTTTGCCAATTTTTTTTTTGCAATTTTTGCCCGGGACTGGGTTTGAACATGCCACCTCTGGTATATGGGGTCAGTGCCCTACTCCTTTGAGCCACAGGCACTGCCCTCACGGTCAGTTCTTAACTCTTTGACCCACTAGAGTTAAATTTTACTTTCTAGAGATTAATTTATGCTTTGTTGGTCTCTAATCTTCATAATGACAAATTATTAATCAGTTATTTAAATTTGTTTGAGGTAAGCCAGGCAAAAAACATAAAATGTAACAGGCAATAAAGAGAGTTTTTCTAACAGGGCTGGTCTTAATCATGCAGCCTAAGAGAGCTCCAAGTGGGCTGCAGGAGAGCCCAGTGACATCTGTCAGCCAGGTCACCACAGGGCAGATTCATTATTTTGTTTGAAGTAGATTCCTAAGACATCAGATGTTCTCATTTGTAAGTTCATAAACACATTCTCAAGCTGAAAGTAAATGACTTTTTTTACTTAGCCACAACTCCGTACACCTTTGGGCTTAAAAAAAAAAGGGCTCACATTTTTATGGAAAGCGAAAAGCATAACTTAAAGCTTGTAAGTGGGTGAAAATGGCTATATAAGAAACTAACATTTAGATAGGCTAGATTTGGACGCAAAGCCCGGTGCTGATCTGTAGAGATACACACATATAAGGAAGGAAGGAAGAGGAAAAACATACAGTGCCGGGCAGTATGTGGCCAGAGTTGCAAATGTGTATGTTGGGAGTCCAGGACAGGACAGCTTATACGCCCAGGGTGATAAAGACCTCATCGGATGGTGTTTGAACTAGCTCTTGAAGTACATGTTACGATCTCTGTGAAGACCAGTCCTGCCTGTTTTTGCACACCATTATATCCCCACACCCAGCACAGAGCCTGGCATAGAGATGGGCTTCAAGAAATTCCAGTTGAATGAATGAATGAGTGAATGAGGAAGAAAGGAAAGAAAGGAAAGAAGAGACCTCCTGCGGAGTCCTGAGAAAAGGCACAGGCCGTTTTGGGGGAGGTCTAATTTTTTTTGAGATAGAGTCTCATTATGTCACCCTCAGTAGAGTGCTATGGTGTCACAGCTCACAGCAACCTCAAACTCTTGGGCTTAAGCAATTCTCTTGCTTCAGCCTCCCAAGTAGCTGGGACTACAGGTGCCCATCATGAACCCCGGCTATTTTTGTTGTTGTTGTTGTAGTTGCCACTGTTGTTTTAGCTGGCCTGGACTGGGTTCGAACATGCCAGCCTTGGTGTATGTGGCCGGCGCTTGTAACCACTGTGCACAGGCGCCGAGCCAGAGAGGTATAATATTTGAATGGAGAGCAGTTACAGGTGAGGCTGGACACTTATGTGGGGCCTGGATGGTGGAAAGCTGTTTGGATGTTGGTCAGTTCTGCTTGTTTTTGAATGGCAGAGAGAACAGTCGGGGCTCTACTTTAGAATGAGTACTCTGCTAGGAGGTGGGGGTCGTGGAAGGTAGGCTGAGGCAGGATTCTATTAGGGTTGTAGCCATGGGGGACAGAAAGGCCGCCTGGGGAAGAGTCTAGAAGGGGTGGACTGAATGGATTTGGGACTGGCCAGATGGGGGTGGGAAGGAGGAATTAAAGGTGAATTCAAAGTTTCTGGCGTGGCCAATGGAAGAAAGTGATACCTTTAAGATGCAGTATGTAAGTTAGAAGGAGGAACTGCCTGTTTGCTATCTGTTTTGTTTTGTGGATGGGAGATAGGAAGTAAAAAGGGGGAGTTTTTACAATGGAGTCTTTCTTTTTTGGGATCTTTTAGCAGAAAATAGACAGTGCTTTTCCTGGATATTTAGATATTGTTTAAAAATCAAGAGAGCCTGGGCACAGTGGCCCACGCCTGTAATCCTAGCTCTTGGAGGCCCAGTCGTGTGGATTTTCTGAGCTCAGGAGTTCAAGACCAGCCTGAGCAGAAGCAAGACCTGGTCTCTAGTAAAAATAGAAAAACCTAGCTGAGTAGGGTGCACATGCCTGTATCCCCAGCTACTTGGGACGCTGAGACAAAAGGATTGCTCAAGCCCAAGAGTTTGAGGTTGTTCTGAGCTATGACAACACAGGCACTTTACCCAGGGTGACAGAGTGAGACTCTGTCTCAAAAAAAATAAAAAAATTAAAATCAGGAGAGGTGAGTAAGATAGCTGATCTCAAGTTCCTTTATGACCCTGTGATTTGAGTTGGGTTTTCTATGCTTAATCATGGAATTCATTATTTCTTAACATTTTTTTTTAAAGCTTTAGTTTTAGTTTACTTAAAAAAAAGTTGATATTATAGTCAACTAAATACTTCTGAAACCATCTCAGAATGATATGTTGAATGAAAGCCAACAAAAATATTGCTCTATTTATTGAAAGTATGTAATGTTCCTAGTTCTTGACAGTGTGGAAACATCTGGCAATTGTTCACAATTATAATGGTTGACAGTGAATTCCTTCATAAGGATTAGTTGGTGTGAACTATAGTTTTTGAATAAAATATTTCCTTAATTAATTAATTAATTAATTAAATATTTTGGTCTTAAACATGTTCATTCATAGTGAGAAACTGGAGCATTGGCCAATTTCGACTTCTTTTGTTACAAAATTTAAATTTCTTTTGAGAACCAGAAAAAGTGGTTTCTTTCAAATTTGGTCACTGTGATTGATGTACTTTGGACATGATGGATATACTTTTGTTTGTCTGGGAAGGTAGCATTTCAGTGAAGCAACTTTTACAGAGAAGTGGACATTTATGTCTTGAAATATCAAAGAAGTTTTATATTTTTAATAATTTATGGAAACCTTTCTAAAATGAATCTACATTTTTGCCTTCTTAAATGACTTTATTGCTCATGATTTACTTTTTTTTGTAATACTTGGATTCTATCAATATAAATCAATTGGTTGAATGGTTTCCCTGTAATTCAGGGAGAATTTCAGGGGCTCCTAAGGAATAAAAGGTCCTTTGCTCATGTGTCAAATAGCCCCTGTTTGCTAAACATCTTGTGTCATTAAGTGGTTTTAATTTATTCTGTTTTTTTTTTTTTGAAATGAAGTCTTCTTTTATCACCCTGGGTAGAGTGCTGTGATGTCACAGCTTACAGCAACCTCAAACTCTTGGGCTCAAATGATCCTTTTGCTTTAGCCTCCAGAGTAGCTGGGACTACAGGCACCTGCCACAGTGCCTGGCTATTTTTAGAGATGAGGTCTTGGTCTGGCTCAGGCTGGACTCCAACCTGTGAGCTCAACCAATCCACCTGCCTTGGCCTCCCAGAGTGCTAGGATTACAGGCCTGTCTTTTTTTTTTTTTTTTTTTTTAGTTGATAACTTGCTGCTGTGAGTTGAGTACTTTCTAGTGCTGCTTGTGCTGGGGGAGCTTGTGGCCTTACTGTTAACGTACCAGCCACTTATAACTGCCTCTTCTCTGTGGTCTGCTGATGAGCTTAATATACTGTGGGCATGGAAGTCAGACTTCACATTTTATTTATTTGGAACAAAATAAGACTAAATAGACGCTGCATGACACTGTGCCTCTTTTATAAACATAGTTAAAGGGCGTGGGTTTGAGGCAGGATTTAGAAGAAACAATACAACTTTGTTTTTGGCTTACTTATGATCTCACTTATATCCTGGATTGTTGAGATTTGTAAATCAGAGATCCTTGTATAACTGATTTCTTATTATATATATTTTTCTCCCTTTTAAGGGAGGGTGGCATTAATAATGTAGCATTTACATTAGTTCTGATACCAAATTATTGCTTCTCACCTGTGGAATAAATCTGAAATGTTAACATTTTTTCATGTTTTTTTGTGTGAAGCAAAGAAAAACATTTAAAAAGGTCTAGTCTGGGAAGCTGTGCATGGTGGGCTCATAAAACACTGTGGGCCTTGAGGAGCACCTGTGGCTCAGTCAGTAGGGCACCGGCCCCATATACCGAGGGTGGTGGGTTCAAACCCAGCCCTGGCCAAACTGCAACAAAAAAATAGCCAGGCGTTGTGGCGGGCGGCTATAGTCCCAGCTACTCGGGAGGCTGAGGCAAGAGAATCACCTAAGCCCAAGAGCACCTTCTGTGCATGGAGAGGGGCAGCAGACTTTGTTACTCTCCGTCCCCTTATCTTCCCTTCCTAGGTCACTTTTGTTCTTTTTGTCTATTTAGTCCTATTTTGTACCCAAAGCTGATAAGATGTGATACATATCTTTCCCCACAATTAACCTCGTATACTGTTTAGGATTAGAATGGAAGAAGGAAGTCTATTTGCAGGTGAACCAACCACATGACAATCTTTTGTTTATTTGCTCAGTTATCTCTGTACCAGGTGCTAGGGACACAACAGTGAGTCTGTTTTAACCCAGCCCTATTCTCAAGATGCTTATAGTCCAGTGAACGGTAGGGATGATATAAATTAAATGTTCGGACATAAGATTTTTTATAAATACTCTGAAGGAAGGACCCACAGGTTTTTGGAAGCATATGACAATGGACCCTTTGGGAGGGATGTCGGTCAAAGGAGAATTCCCTGAGGGGTTGTGAGTGGGGCTGAGACCTAAGGGATGAGCAAATGTTAACTAGGCCCCAGAAGGGTGGCAGGAACGGAAAGCACCTGTGGTTGGAGCTTACTAGTAACACAATGGGGGGCCTGGTGCATAAGAAGACCCCAAAGAGAGATGCGAGGGGCCTGGCAGGTAAGGTCGAGGGTTTTTGTTTTTGTTTTTGTTTTTTTTTTTTTTTGCAGTTTCTGGCCGGGGCTGGGTTTGAAACCAACACCTCTGGCATATGGGGCTGGTGCCCTACCCCTTTGAGCCACAGGCACCACCCCTGAGGGTTTTGGTTTCAATTTCAAGAGTTTAGAGAGGTAATGGGATCATCACCAAAAGTTCTACAGTCATTATTTTCCTTTCAGAGCCTCGGCCACTTTGTAAAATGTAGGGTGTCAGTCATCACGCTGTTTCCTACCTAAGCCACACATTTGCAGCCTACGTGGCCCGCCTGCCTTCAGTACCAGCTGTTGAATAATGGGCTTAATTTACACTGCTGGGGAAGGCATCTGTGGGAGTGAATTTTAATCTTACCAGTGCATTCCTGAAAACATCTCCTTTTGTTTTCATTAATCTGAGTCTCTAAAGGGAGTTTTCATTAATTAATTCTCTGCAAAGAGGGAAGTCTCAGAATTACAGACCCTGATGCTGGAAGGTTCCTTGGTTCCATGTGATATGTCCTTTGCTTTAAGCCACAGTGGCAACACTCTCGCCCTGTCCCCCAAAGCAGCAGCTGAAGCTCCCGTGACCCTGCTACCTGCAGGTACTAAATGGAGAAGGGTTCCCCAGACTCTCCTGTTGCATACCTGGGCTTCCCTAAAACCTCGGCAGTACAGCAAAGGGCAGGACTGAGGGTTGGGATAGGGTCCTCTCTTTCCTCTATGATCTCTACGAATGTCACACTTTATGCAGATAAGTAAATACTAACCATGTCAAGGTTTCTAGTATATGAAGCTGCTTTCTCTCCTGTGGGCACACAGAAGCATAGTGAATTTCAGGGGTAGAGCTGTGTTCTCCTGCCCTGAGGACACACCTTGAGGGAAGTGCCTTCTGGACCCAGACCTAACACACCGAGAGGCCAGAGTGCAGCTGGCCTTGAGGAACGTTCGAATTGATGGGTGGGTTTGTCTAATAGGGGTAACCACAGTCATAGGCTGTATAATATGTACATATAATAGCTAGAATCGTGATACATAATGTGATGTGACAGCTGGGCAGAGCCATTTAATTCCCTGATAGATGAGGGTGTGGAGTCCCAGAGAGGATGAGACACCAGAGTAGGGACCTTGCGTGACCAGATGGGGACTGGAGCCTCTTGGTTCGCTGTGGGCTTTAGTTCTAGGGCAGACTGCTGTGTGTGTGAGAGCTTGCTACATATGCAGCCGGGCTTCCCCAGGAAGTCAGCCTTGGGGTGATTGCAAGCGGTTTATGCTGTAAGGGCTTGAGCAGAAAACTCAGTCTTGGGCCCCCGTCGGGGCTTAGCCTTCACTCAGCAGTTAGAAATGGGATCGTTGTGTGTTTTAGGTGTGTGCAGGAACTTTATCATCTGACTGGAGGGGTGCTGACCGTACTCTAGTGATGGGGAAAATACCAGGTGGTGTGTCTAGCCCAGAAGCAATGCTGATTAATTTCACCACAATTGTGTACATACCACATACGTGTAAAATCTCACGGTGCTATTGCTGCCATTGTAGCATTTACCATGCTGTAATACCACTGCCCGTCTTCTCAGTAAGTGGTAGGGACCGTGGTCAGCAGGCTTTTGGTAGATATTCACTTGTGTGAGTAGGTAAACAGCCAAAAAATATCAGCAGTGTGGCTGGGTGCCCGTAGCTCAGTGGTTAGGGCGCCGACCACATGCACCGGGGCTGGTGGGTTTGAAGATGGCCGAGGCCTGCTAAAACAAAACAAAAAATATCAGCAGTGCTGATAAAAAATTAAAAGGTTGTCATGCCTTATAAGTGATCTTAAAGAATTTTTTCACCAATTTTTTAAAGCAGTTGAATTGTTTTTAGATTTTTTTCTTTTGCAACACTCTCTGATTAATATGCTAACTTGTAGGGCCTTGCTCAGATGAGGTAGTTCTACATTTTGTTGAGTGAATCCTCCTCGACAAAAATTGAGACTCTGTCTCAATTAAGAAATTTAATTGCTGGGCGGCGCCTGTGGCTCAGTGAGTAGGGCGCCGGCCCCATATGCCGAGGGTGGCGGGTTCGGACCCAGCCCCGGCCAAACTGCAACAGAAAAATAGCCGGGCGTTGTGGCGGGCGCCTGTAGTCCTAGCTGCTCCGGAGGCTGAGGCAAAAGAATCGCATAAGCCCGAGAGTTAGAGGTTGCTGTGAGCTGTGTGACACCACGACACTCTACCCGAGGGTGGTACAGTGAGAATCTGTCTCTACAAAAAAAAAAGAGAAATTTAATTGCTTGGAATGTAGCTTATCTTTTTGCTGAGGAATTGAAAATTTTCACATGAAGCTTCTAATATGCAGAATAAGGTATAATAGGGTTTCAAACAGTGATTCTTCTGGGAGGATTCAATTATATTATAGTTTATTAGAAAAACAATGATAGGCCCAGCCCGTGGCTCTCACTTATAATCCTGGCATTCTGGGAGACAGAGGTGGGAAGATTGCTTAAGGCCAGGAGTTTGAGATGTGTTTGAACAACATAACTGAAACTCAGTCGTCTATAAACAATGAAAAAAAAATTAGCGATGTGTGGGTCGGGCTTGGTGGCTCATACTTGTAATCCTAGCACTTTGGGAGGCTGAGGTGGGTAGATTGCCTGAGCTCAGGAGTTTGAGACCAGTGTGAGCAAGAGTGAGACCTCCGTCTCTAAAGATAGCTAGGCATTGTGGTGGGCGCCTGTAGTCAGGAGGCTGAGGCAAGAGGATCACTTGTGCCCAAGAGTTAGAGGTTGCTGTGATGTATGATGCCACAGCACTCTACTGAGGGTGACAAAGTGGGACTGTGTGTCAAAAAAAAAAAAAAAAAATTAGCCGTATGTGGTGTGGTGGTGTATACCTGTAGTCTCAGCTATGTGGAAGGCTGAGGCCAGAGGATTGCTTGAGCCCAGGAGTTTGAGGTTACAGGGAGCTATGATGCCACCTCTGTATTCTAGCTGAGTGACAGTGCAAGATCCTATCTTAAAAAAAAAAAAAACAAAGAAAAACCAAATAAAAAAATAAAATAAAATATTGGTACCTCATAAACTTCACAGCTCTTGTGAAACAGACATCCTGGGTATGACAAAGAGGCTGCTAGCCCCAGCTTGTATTTCCTTTCAGATCTCCAGGACCATCCCTTGTTCGGTAGTGGGCAAACACTTGCCCTGAGCCTAGTCCCCCATGTCTTTGTCATGCCCTTACGGAGATGACCCTCCTCTTCCCCATTCCCTTCCTCCACTTTGAGGGCTCCGAATGCTCCAATTCCTTTAATTTCTTTCCTGTCAAAACAAGAAAGAATTTGATTTTAGCTATTTACACTTACTGAATAAAAGATTGATTTTCACTTAACAGTTCATGAGTTTCATTTTAATTATCGACCCATAATTTTCCAATTCTGCCAGAGGAAGTTTGAAAATAGGTGGAGAGATTCACTTGCTCATTCACCCCCTCACTTGCAGATGAAGCTGATATATCCAAGCTTTCCCTCCACCCCAATGAGACCAGAATACTCTTCCCTTCTGCCTCGACAAGCAGGGGCTTGGCTGTGGCTCTGGAGGCCTCTCCTAGGAGTTGCCGGAATGGAGAGACACCATCCGGCTCCTTCAAGTTTAGGAGCCCAGGGCTTATCTCTGCTTTCTCCCCCTTTTCTTTGTTCCCTGTTAATGACCTCCCCTTTCTCGCTTCCATTCTGAGCCCAGCTCTCATTCTCCTGCCTTTGTTCCAAGTTGCCCAAATACGTGTTTTATACTTTCTAGCACATTTGACTTATTTCATTTGATTATCAATTGATTTTCATTTTGATATTTTCTTTTAACTAATGATTATAAATGTGTTTCCATTTCCCCCCACTTTGGGTGAAGAAGATTCTGATAAAGAAGCATGTCATGGGAAGGTGGCTTCTTTATTTATGGCATTTTATTATACCAAAGTTGCTGATAACCCGGCATGGTGTCATAGCTATGACTTTTTTTTTTTTAGTGATCTTGACATTTTCGGAAATGTATTTATCTAGTTAGAAAGCTAGAGGTATGTAAAACTATTATTTTAAATACATAAACATTCTTTTAAACATAAGCATTGTAAGGAAAGAATATATCAAATGATTTTAAGATTGAATTTTGTCTTTAATAGTATTTGCCTCTGACAATTGTGACTTTTGAAGACTTGTTCTAAATTGCTCCTGGCTGTGCAACGTTTGTTGTTGTTGTTTGAGACAGAGTCTTACTATGTGGCCCTGAGTGCAGTGGTGTCAATGTGCACCGCAACCTCAAACTCTTGGGCTTAAGAGATTCCCTTGTCTCTCTCTCTCTCCCTCTCTTCCCCCCTCTTTCCCCTCTTCCCTCCCTCCCTCTCTCTCTGTCTCTCTCTCTCTCTCCCTCTCTTCCCCCCTCTTTCCCCTCTTCCCTCCCTCCCTCTCTCTCTGTCTCTCTCTCTCTCTCCCTCTCTTCCCCCCTCTTTCCCCTCTTCCCTCCCTCCCTCCCTCTCTCTCTGTCTCTCTCTCTCTCCCTCTCTTCCCCTCTCTTTCCCCTCTTCCCTCCCTCCCTCTCTCTCTGTCTCTGTCTCTCTCCCTCTCTTCCCCCCTCTTTCCCCTCTTCCCTCCCTCCCTCTCTCTCTCTCTCTGTCTCTGTCTCTCTCCCTCTCTTCCCCCTTCTTTCCCCTCTTCCCTCCCTCCCTCTCTCTCTGTCTCTCTCTCTCTCCCTCTCTTCCCCCCTCTTTCCCCTCTTCCCTCCCTCCCTCTCTCTCTGTCTCTCTCTCTCTCTCCCTCTCTTCCCCCCTCTTTCCCCTCTTCCCTCCGTCCCTCTCTCTCTATCTCTGTCTCTGTCTCTCTCACTCTCTTCCCCCCTCTTTCCCCTCTTCCCTCCCTCCCTCTCTCTCTGTCTCTGTCTCTCTCCCTCTCTTCCCCCCTCTTTCCCCTCTTCCCTCCCTCCCTCTCTCTCTATCTCTGTCTCTCTCTCTCTCCCTCTCTTCCCCCCTCTTGCCCCTCTTCCCTCCCTCCCTCCCTCTATCTCTGTCTCTCTCTCTCTCCCTCTCTTCCCCCCTCTTTCCCCTCTTCCCTCCCTCCCTCTCTCTCTGTCTCTGTCTCTCTCCCTCTCTTCCCCCCTCTTTCCCCTCTTCCCTCCCTCCCTCTCTCTCTATCTCTGTCTCTGTCTCTCTCCCTCTCTTCCCCCCTCTTTCCCCTCTTCCCTCCCTCCCTCTCTCTCTGTCTCTCTCTCTCTCCCTCTCTTCCCCCCTCTTTCCCCTCTTCCCTCCCTCCCTCTCTCTCTCTCTCTGTCTCTGTCTCTCTCCCTCTCTTCCCCCTTCTTTCCCCTCTTCCCTCCCTCCCTCTCTCTCTGTCTCTCTCTCTCTCCCTCTCTTCCCCCCTCTTTCCCCTCTTCCCTCCCTCCCTCTCTCTCTGTCTCTCTCTCTCTCCCTCTCTTCCCCCCTCTTTCCCCTCTTCCCTCCCTCCCTCTCTCTCTATCTCTGTCTCTCTCTCTCTCCCTCTCTTCCCCCCTCTTTCCCCTCTTCCCTCCCTCCCTCCCTCTCTCTCTGTCTCTGTCTCTCTCCCTCTCTTCCCCCCTCTTTCCCCTCTTCCCTCCCTCCCTCTCTCTCTATCTCTGTCTCTGTCTCTCTCCCTCTCTTCCCCCCTCTTTCCCCTCTTCCCTCCCTCCCTCTCTCTCTGTCTCTGTCTCTCTCCCTCTCTTCCCCTCTTTCCCCTCTTCCCTCCCTCCCTCTCTCTCTATCTCTGTCTCTGTCTCTCTCCCTCTCTTCCCCCCTCTTTCCCCTCTTCCCTCCCTCCCTCTCTCTCTGTCTCTCTCTCTCTCCCTCTCTTCCCCCCTCTTTCCCCTCTTCCCTCCCTCCCTCTCTCTCTATCTCTGTCTCTCTCTCTCTCCCTCTCTTCCCCCCTCTTGCCCCTCTTCCCTCCCTCCCTCCCTCTATCTCTGTCTCTCTCTCTCTCCCTCTCTTCCCCCCTCTTTCCCCTCTTCCCTCCCTCCCTCTCTCTCTGTCTCTGTCTCTCTCCCTCTCTTCCCCCCTCTTTCCCCTCTTCCCTCCCTCCCTCTCTCTCTGTCTCTGTCTCTCTCCCTCTCTTCCCCCCTCTTTCCCCTCTTCCCTCCCTCCCTCTCTCTCTATCTCTGTCTCTGTCTCTCTCCCTCTCTTCCCCCCTCTTTCCCCTCTTCCCTCCCTCCCTCTCTCTCTGTCTCTCTCTCTCTCCCTCTCTTCCCCCCTCTTTCCCCTCTTCCCTCCCTCCCTCTCTCTCTATCTCTGTCTCTGTCTCTCTCCCTCTCTTCCTCCCTCTTTCCCCTCTTCCCTCCCTCCCTCTCTCTCTGTCTCTGTCTCTCTCCCTCTCTTCCCCCCTCTTTCCCCTCTTCCCTCCCTCCCTCTCTCTATCTCTGTCTCTGTCTCTCTCCCTCTCTTCCTCCCTCTTTCCCCTCTTCCCTCCCTCCCTCTCTCTCTGTCTCTGTCTCTCTCCCTCTCTTCCCCCCCTTTCCCCTCTTCCCTCCCTCCCTCTCTCTCTATCTCTGTCTCTCTCTCTCTCCCTCTCTTCCCCCCTCTTTCCCCTCTTCCCTCCCTCCCTCCCTCTCTCTCTGTCTCTGTCTCTCTCCCTCTCTTCCCCCCTCTTTCCCCTCTTCCCTCCCTCCCTCTCTCTCTATCTCTGTCTCTGTCTCTCTCCCTCTCTTCCCCCCTCTTTCCCCTCTTCCCTCCCTCCCTCTCTCTCTGTCTCTGTCTCTCTCCCTTTCTTCCCCCCTCTTTCCCCTCTTCCCTCCCTCCCTCTCTCTCTATCTCTGTCTCTGTCTCTCTCCCTCTCTTCCCCCCTCTTTCCCCTCTTCCCTCCCTCCCTCTCTCTCTGTCTCTGTCTCTCTCCCTCTCTTCCCCCCTCTTTCCCCTCTTCCCTCCCTCCCTCTCTCTCTATCTCTGTCTCTGTCTCTCTCCGTCTCTTCCCCCCTCTTTCCCCTCTTCCCTCCCTCCCTCCCTCTCTCTCTGTCTCTCTCTCTCTCCCTCTCTTCCCCCCTCTTTCCCCTCTTCCGTCCCTCCCTCCCTCTCTCTCTGTCTCTCTCTCTCTCCCTCTCTTCCCCCCTCTTTCCCCTCTTCCCTCCCTCCCTCCCTCTCTCTCTGTCTCTCTCTCTCTCCCTCTCTTCCCCCCTCTTTCCCCTTCTTCCCTCCCTCCCTCTCTCTCTGTCTCTCTCTCTCTCTCTCCTCCCTTCCGGCCTCCCCCGGTGTGAACAGGAGAAGGCAGTTGTCTCTGAGGCAGGAAGCAGACCCTTACCCGATGCTGGATCTACCAGCATATTGACTGTGGACTTCCCAGCCTTCAGCACTATGAGAAGTTTGTTTGCTCTGAGACATGGTCTTGCTCTGTCCCCCACACGGAGTATAGTGGCATGATCATAGCTCACTGAAGCCTGGAACTCCAGAGTTCAAGTGATCCTTCTGCCTCAGAGCTGGGACTACAGCTCTCTCAGTCAAGAGTATAAACTACATGGGTGTGGGAATGGCTTCTCTAATGCCTTGTGTTATCCCCAAATTAAAAGAAAGAAAAAAAAGAAATTCTCTTGCCTCAGCCTCCCCAGCAACTGAGACTACAGGTACCCACTACAACGCCAGCTATTTTTTTTTTTGTAGTTATTGTTTAGCAGGCCCAGGCCAGGTTCAAATCTGCCAGCATTGGTGTATTTGGCCGGTGCCCTAACCTCTGAGTTATGGGCGCCGATCTAGTGCAAAGTTTTTGACTGAATTTCTTTTTTTTTTTTTGTAGAGACAGAGTCTCATTGTACCGCCCTCGGGTAGAGTGCCGTGGCGTCACACGGCTCACAGCAACCTCTAACTCTTGGGCTTACGCGATTCTCTTGCCTCAGCCTCCCGAGCAGCTGGGACTACAGGCGCCCGCCACAATGCCCGGCTATTTTTTTGTTGCAGTTTGAGCCGGGGCTGGATTTGAACCCACCACCCTCGGCATATGGGGCCGGCGCCCCACTCACTGAGTCACAGGCGCCGCCCTTGACTGAATTTCTTAGAATGACTTGAAGCATATTCTTTTTGTGGGATATGAAGTCTGAGCTTCCAGATATTGCTTGTTTTTTCTCCACCTTTAACATAGGGCTGTGGCCAAGAAAGGTGTAACTTCTTCTTCTTTTCTTTTTTGCAGTTGTTGGCCAGGGTTGGGTTTGAACCTGCCACCTGCGGCTTATGGGGCTGGCGCCCTACTCCTTTGAGCCCCAGGCGCAGCCCCAGGTGTAACTTCTTTATTGTGGCTGTCTTTGGATAGCATCCTGCTCTTTTGGCAACTCCTCTTTTTAAGGGACAGTCAAAGAAGTAGGGAACTGTATCTCCTCTTTTTCTATTCCCCCCAGGTCCAGTTCTTACACTGGCTTTTTGGAAATCTGATCCCCTTGACCAAAAGGGGATAAAAATTACCAGGGCCTAATCTCACTTCTGGGAAATACATGGGCCCTTGAAGGGAAAGGATATTAATTGTCTTCAAATATTTCGTCTATGCCTCATTCATGGTACTTGGCAGCTTCTCTCGTCTTTTACAGCTATTTTTGTTCTTGTCTTATCTTTTCATCTTGATCAGTATTGTCCATCAGCCCAGAATATTGTCCCAGCCTGTAGCCATTAGCTACATGTGGCTTTTGAATACATTTCAAGTGACAGGATAATTTTTAATTTATTTAACTTTAATTAAATTTAAATAGCCATAGCTAATGGCTGTCCTGTTGGAGAGTGCAGATCTACGTAAGGATGAGGTCTGCATTTTATTTACTTTTTCCTATGTTATTGGATATACTAATTTATTTTCCTGGCGTGGGGTGAAGTAGGATCATCTGTTAACCATATTCCTTCCAAAAGTACACGTGGTTTTTCCAGCCTTATTGTTGGAAACGCTGCAGCTATGAATTTGACATTGAAGTTGGCTTGTAATGGATAGTTTGAAGCGGGAATTAGATGATTTGAGTTCTTTGTGCATTTCTGAAATTTGTTCAAAGTAAGCTTAAAAAGGTCAAATAACCATAACTAAAAGTTCTGGATTTAACTTCAAATTCTACCAGTGTCAATATTCATGTTCAAGTAGAAAAAAACAAGACCTATTAGTCAAAAGTCTTGCTTCCATTTACCCAAGGACAAGGAAATCTTTGTTTTAGAGAAAGAAGATTGCCTTGATCAGTGCTCGTAGGGACATATTTGTATGCAGGAAAGCCTGGGAGATGGTCTAGGTTTGCTTCAGACCACGCAGCAGAGTGAATATGGCAATAAGGCAAGTCACATGAATTTTTTTGTTTCCCAGGACTGTGTAGTAGCATTATGTCTAAGAAAACAATGCACATATCTTTTTTTTTGCTGTTTTTGGCCGAGCCTGGGTTTGAACCCACCACCTCCAGTATATGGGGCTGGCACCCTACTCTTTTGAGCCATAGGTGCCACCCCAATGTACATATCTTAATTAAAAAGTGCTTCATTGATGGCTCGGCGTCTGTAGCTCAGAGACTAGGGTGCCAGCCACATACACCAGAGCTGGAGGGTTTGAATCCAGCCCAACAATGATAATTACAACCAAAAAATAGCCAGCGTTGTGGCGGGCACCTGTAGTCCCAGCTACTTGGGAGGCTGAGGCAGGGGAATCACTTAAGCCCCAGAGTTTGAGATTGCTGTGAGCTGTGACGTCACTGGCCCTCTACTGAGGACGACAAATAGAGACTCTGTCTCCAAAAAAAAAAATACTTCATTGATTAAAAATGTTGACGATCGGGCGGCGCCTATGGCTCAGTGGGTAGGGCACCGGCCCCATATACCGAGGGTGGTGGGTTCAAGCCCAGCCCCGGCCAAACTGCAATAAAAAAAAAATAGCTGGGGCGGCGCCTGTGGCTCAGCGGGTAGGGCGCCGGTCCCATATGCCAGAGGTGGCGGGTTCAAACCCAGCCCCCGGCCAAAAAAAAAAAAAAAAAAAAAAAATAGCTGGGTGTCGTGGCGGGCACCTGTAGTCCCAGCTACTCGGGAGGCTGAGGCAAGAGAATTGCCTAAGCCCAGAAGTTGGAGGTTGCTGTGAGTTGTGTGACGCCACGGCACTCTACTGAGGGCGATAAAGTGAGACTGTGCCTCTATCAAAAAAAAAAAAAGTTGACAATCATCTGAGCTTTTAATGAATTGTAATCTTTTTGCTGGTGGAGGGTCTTGCTTTGATGGATGGTTGCTGAGTGATGGGGTTGTAGCTGCTGAAGGTTGCTGTAATGCTGGCAGTTTCTTAAAATAATGAAGTACTTTTTAATTAAGATATGTACATTGGGGTGGCGCTTGTGGCTCAGTGAGTAGGGCGCCGGCCCCATATACTGAGGGTGGTGGGTTCAAACCCAGCCCCGGCTGAACTGCAACCAAAAAATAGCCGGGCGTTGTGGTGGGCGCCTGTAGTCCCAGCTGCTTGGGAGGCTGAGGCAGGAGAATCGCGAAAGCCCAAGAGCTAGAGGTTGCTGTGAGTCTTGTGACATCATGCCCACTCTACCGAGGGCAGTAAAGTGAGACTCTGTCTCTACAAAAAAAAAAATAAATAAAAATAAGACAACAGTGAAGTTTGTGACGTGATGGATTCTTCCTTCCTTTTTTTTTTTAGACTGAGTTTCACTCTGTTGCCCCGGGTACTAGAGTGCCATGACATCTGCCTAACTCACAGCAACTTTAACCTCCTGGGTTCGAGTGATTCTCTTGCGTCTGTCTCCTGAGTAGCTGGGACTGCAGGCACCCACCATGACATCTGGTTCATTTTTCTTTTTGGTAGACACAGGGTGTTGCTCTTGCTCATGCTGGTCTGGAACTCCTGAGCTCAAGTGATCATCACACCTCAGGCTCCCAGGGTGTTAGAATTACAGGAGTGAGGCCACTACACGTGGCCTCAATCGAGTCCTCCTTTGAGGAAATATTTCTCTGTAGCTTGCAATGGCATTTGATAGCATTTTACCCACAGTAGAACTGGGAGAATTAGTCAGTCCTCTCAAACTGCCATGCTGCTTTATCAAGTAAGTTTATGTAATATTGTAAATCCTTTGCTGCCATTTCAATAATGTTCACAGATTCCTCCCCAGGAGTAGATTTTCTCTCCACAAATTACTTTCTTAGCTCATCTATAAGAAGCAACTACGCGTCCATTCAAGTTTTACCAGGAGATCGCAGCACTTGAGCCACTCCTTCAGGCTGCACTTCTCTTGGTATATCCACCACGTCAGCAGTGACTTACTCCTCTGAAATCGTGAACCCCTCAGTGCCAGCCATGAGGGTTGGAATCAGCTTCTTACAAACTCCTGTTAATGCTGAAATTCTCCTGTGGATCTTAAACCTGAGGAACCAACCCATGCTAGCTTCAAACTTGTCCTCTGCAGCTTCCTCGCTTCCCTCAGCCTTCTTGGAATTGAGAGTTAAGACTTTGCTCTAGATTAGGGTTTGGTGTAAGTGAATGGTGCGGCTGGCTTGATCCTATGTCCACATCACTAAAATTTTCTCCATATTAGCAATATGACCATTTTGGTTTCTTATAGTCTGTGCGTTTACTGGAGCAGCACTTTCAATTTTTTTCAAGAATTTTCCTTTTGCGTTCACAACTTGCTGTTTGGCACAAGCACCTTTCTTGGTTGTGGACATGCCTTCCTCCCTAAGCTTAATCAATTTTAGCTTTAGATTTAAACTGAGACATGTATGACTTTTTTTTTTTTTTTTTTTTTGACAGAGTCTTACTCTCTTGCCCTGGGTAGAGTGCTGTGGTGTCCTAGCTCACAGCAACCTCATATTCTTGGGTTCAACTGATCCTTTTGGCCTCAGCCTCCCGAGTAGCTATACTACAGGCCCCTGCCACAATGCCCAGCTAATTTTTCTATTTTTTTTTTTTTTTTTTTTGTAGAGACAGAGTCTCACTTTATGGCCCTCGGTAGAGTGCCATGGTATCACACAGCTCACAGCAACCTCCAACTCCTGGGCTTAAGTGATTCTCTTGCCTCAGCCTCCCGAGTAGCTGGGACTACAGGCGCCCGCCACAACACCCAGCTATTTTTTGGTTGCAGTTCAGCTGGGGCCGGGTTTGAACACGCCACCTTTGGTATATGGGGCCGGCGCCTTACCGACTGAGCCACAGGCGCCACCCTAATTTTTCTATTTTTTTTTTTAATTTTTCTATTTTTAATAGAGACTGGGTCTTGCTCTTGCTCAGGCTAGTCTTGAACTCCTGAGCTGAACCAATCTACCCGCCTTGGCCTCCTAAGTTGCTGGGATTACAGGTGTGAGCCACCATGCCTGGCTGAGGATGTGTGATTCTTAAAGGGTTATTGATTTGCCTCATTTCAATATTGTTGCATCTCAGGGAGTAGGGGGATCTAATGACTGGGAGAGGTGGAGGAATGACTGGTCAGCAGAACCTTCAGAACATGCACAGTATTATCAATTAAGTTTACCACCTTACATGGGCACGATTTGTAGTGCAACAGTAACATTGATGACCACTAATCTCTGATCACTATAACAGATATAATAATGATGAAAAATATGAAATATTATGAGAATTACCAAAATGTGATACAAAGACACAAAGTGGGCAAATGCTGTTGGGGAAATGGCTGGCCTGTACTCTTTTCAGTGAGTTTTTTTTTTTTTTTAAGACAGAGTCTCACTTTGTCAAACGTTAGAGTGCTGTCACGTCACAGCTCACAGCAACCTCAAACTCCTGGGCTTAAGTGATTCTCTTGTCTCGGCTTCCCAACTAGCTGGGACTACAGGCACCCATCACAACACCCGGTTATTTTTAGTGACGAGGTCTTGCTCTGGCTTAGGCTGGTCTTGAACCTGTAAGCTCAGGCAGCCCACCCACATCGGCCTCCCAAGTGCTAGATTACAGGCCTGAGCCACTAGGCTCGGCCTTCAGTGAGTTCTTATTCATTGGTCTTGGACTGGTTAATTTTTTTTTTTTTTTTGAGAGTTTCACTATGTCACCCTCAGTAGAGTGCCATGGCGTTACAGCTCACAGCAACCTCCAGCTCTTGGGCTTAAGTGATTCTCTTGCCTCAGCCTCCCAAGTAGCTGGGACTACAGGCGCCTGCCACAATGCCCCGCTGTTTTTTTGTTGCAGTTGATTAGCTGGCTTGGGCTGGGTTCGAACCCGCCACCCTCACTGTATGTGGTTGTGCTATGGGCCGTAACCACTGTGCTATGGGTGTGAGCCCTTCGGCTGGTTAATAACTGGGTTATAGATAGAGCTCATTCTGGATGCATGGGTATTTTGTTTATATACACAGCAGAGGACCACACTGGGAACTTTAGAAATAAATCAAGAACTTTATTTCTTTTTTCTTTGTCTTCTATTTTTTATTTTTAAAATTTGTAACAATTTATGGGGTACAAGTATAATTTTGTTACATGGCTACATTGTCAAGTCAGGGCTTTTAGGGTATCCATCACGTGAATAAAGTACATTATACCTATTAGGTAGTTTCTCATTATTCATGTCCTTCCCCTTTCTGAGTCTCTACACTAGAACTTTTATTCCATATCATTGCAGGTTTTCTTCTTTGGCACTTCCATCTTCCTTCATGAACATACCTTCCCATGTACAGAGACAGCCAATTTTGGTGCTACCTGGAGTATAAATTCCAAAATATTACCAACTTGCCTGAATAAGTTCAGTATTCTTTATTTAACTAAGGCAAGTGGCTAATGGCAGATTTTAGGTAGCATAATGACATAGTTATGGTAGTGTAATTTTGGGTGGCAGAAAATTAAATCAAATGACTTTCTCAAAATAGAGGTCTTTTTGGGATGGATTGTAAGAAACTTGATGGTGGTTTTTTAGAAACATTCTCTAGGCTAAGTTGAATTTAGAGCATTAACGAGCAAACTATTCATAATGAATACTTACTCTTTAAAGTTTTGTATTAGTATAGGGCATTCTTTCAAGTGATACAGTCCCTGGCAGAGTTGAGCAAGTAGAATCTACACTTAATTTACAACATGTGGTAATATGTGTTGTGGACCAAAAGAGTGACTTGGCAAGTTTTGAGAACTCTGAGAGGGGCAGGGCACGTTGGCTCATGTAATCCTGTACGTGATCCTGTAAGGTGTGATCCTGTAATCCTAGCACTCAGGGAGGTGGAGGCAAGTGATTGCCTGAGCTTATAGGTTTGAGACCAGCCTGAGGAAGAGCAAGACCCCACCTCTAAAAATAGCCGGGTGTTGTGGCAGGTGCCTGTAGTCCTAGCTACTCGGGAGGCCAAGGTAAGAGAATCAGTTGAGCCCAAGAGTTTGAGGTTGCTGTGATCTATAATGCCATGGCACTTTGTCATGCCATGACAAAGTGAGATTCTGTCTCAAAAAAAAAAAAAGAAAGAAAACTCTGAAAGGAGTTCACTATTCCCTGAGGGACTGAAAAGGCTTCCTGGAGAAGGATGGTTGGATTTTGAGGAAGCTAGAGTGTAGCAGAAACAAAAAAAGAGGCTACCTTTGGCGAGGAGACCAATGTGAGCAGGCTTGGATTAAGAGTATACATAAGCTGGATACGGTGGCTCATGCCCATAATCCTAGCACTTTGAGAGGCTAAGGTATAAGGATCACTTAAGCTCAGGAGTTTCAGACCAGTTTGAGCAAGAGTGAGACCCCATTTCTATAGAAACTAGAAAAATTATCTGGGTGTCATGGCACATGCTTGTAATCAACAGCTACTTGGGAGGCTGAGGAAGGAGGATCATTTGAGCCGGAGTTTGAGGTTGCTGTGAGCTGTGATCACACCACTGTACTCTAGTCTGGGTGACAAAGCAAGACCTTGTCTCAAAAAAACAAAAAAAAGAATTATGTGTAGAATATTTGGTCTCAAACTCCTATCCTCAAGCAGTCCTTCTGTTAGCCTCCCAAAGTACTAGGATTACAGGTGTGAGCCACCACACCAAGCCCGTGTGTGGAGTATCGGGGAATGAAGATTACATATGGGACCTGTTAAGAGGTAGGATCAGCCTGGAGGCTAGGGAAATGTTGTGTAAGGCTTTGCTTACTGGGCCAAAGAGTTACTCTGAGACAGTAAGGAGCCATTAAACAGTTTTGAATAGTGGGAGGATGTGTGGGCAGTGAGATTTTATGAAGATGAATCTCTATTGTGGACACAGCCTGACTGGGAAGGAAAGAGATTTCAGACAGCTCAGGTGTGAGATGAAGAGGATCTGAATTTCTGTTGCTGAAGGGGGAACAGGAAGGGAAGGGAATGAATTGGAGTCGTGGCTTAATATATAAAAAATAAATATTTATTTGTTGGTCTATTGTGATCGAGAGGTCTCGTGCCTGAGGGACTGGGAGAAGCTTTTTAGTCTGTGGGGCTGATAAGAGGGAAAACTGCGTGGAATTTAGACATTCTGAGTTCCAAGTGATAGAAAAACCTGTGAGTGGGTGGTCCAGCAGTCAACCGAAGATGGAGAAGAGTGATTCTGGCTCTCAAGTGGAGACATCTCTTTTCCATAGGTCGTTGGTTGAATTCATGATAGTGGTTAAGAGAGCAGATATGGGCAGGTTAAATTCATACGGTGGTTAAGAGAGCAGACATGGTTCATGCCTGTAATCCTAGCATTCTGGGAGGCCGAGGTGGGTGGATTGCCTGAGCTCACAGGTTCGAGACCAGCCTGAGTCAGAGTGAGACCTGGTCTCTAAAACTAGCAGGGCATTGTGGTGGGCGCCTGTAGTTCCAGCTACTTGGGAGGCTGAGGCAAAAGAATTGCTTGAGCCCAGAAGTGTGAGGTTGCTGTGAGTTATGATGACACCATGGCGCTCTATCCAGGGTGACAGAGTGTGACTCTGTCTTAAAAAAAAAAGAGCAGATCTTTAGACTGGTGATTATACCCAGGAAAAGCAAAGAGGTGGAGAGAGGGAGAGCAGCTAGTGGGAAAGGGGAATGAAAGCTGGATTTAAGATTCTTGCGAATTTGAGTGCAATAGTTGGAATTGTCATCCAAAGTAGAGAAGCTAAATTTGTGACTAAGTAGATGATAAATAAAAGCAGGTAGGTTAGGCCATGTCCTCCCTCTATTCACGTTAGTTCTTTCTTTGTTTCCTTTTCAAATACTTAAAGGGCCTGTCAGGGAGATAAAAGAAGGTGGAACTCAAAACTCTCCTGCTAGTTCCCCATTAAGAGACTGGTTAGAGTAGCTGGAGGGTGTTAGTGGGGTGAGATATAGTTATTTGGATTACCATGAATCAAAATAGTTATGCAATGACCCTTATTCCTGAAGATAATTGAAATTTGATTATACATTTATTAAGATTAAAATGAGCATCGATGTCACTGAAGATTTTACTAAATATTACATTTTCTGTTTGTTTTCTTGTGTCTTAGTTTCTATGCAGATTTTGGACCTCTGAACTTGGCAATGGTGTACAGATACTGCTGTAAACTGAACAAGAAACTAAAAGTGAGTATTGTAGTGTTGTTTATATTTTGGTATTAAAATGTTCGAACCATGTGATCTGCCCAGGGGGATTGCTGTGCACGCACTTTTTGCTCAGGTAGTCTGGATCTTTGAAAATTAATTTGAGTAGTTCATCTAGAAGTTGAATTGATCCTGCCCATGACACCACAAAGGACATGTTTACCTCTTTCATTTTGTAGTCTGAATTGCAATGTGAGCTGAATGAACTCATCGGAATAAGGATCTAAGAAATAAAGAAAGCACAAATTCAGGTTGTTGTGAATGAGTCTCTATCAAATTCCCTCCTAGGATAATTTTTCCGAAGGCCTCAGATCTGCTTGTAGGCATTGTTGCCAAGTAATGAAGGGGCTCATCATGGCTGGAGCTCTGGGGCATGACCATTTCTGTCTGGTCAAGATAGAAATTTTTGCGTATTTCTTTCTTTTTTTTTGAGACAGTCTCAAGCTGTCACCCTGGGTAGAGTGCTGTGGCAGTGTCATAGCTCACTGCAACTTCCAACTGTTGGGCTCAAGCGATCCTCATGCCTCAGTTTTTCTTTTTTTTTTTAGTAGAGATGGGGTCTTGCTTTTTGTTCAGGCTGGTCTTGAACTCCTGAGCTCAGGCAATCCACCCACCTCGGCCTTCCAGAGTGCTAGGATTACAGGTGTGAGCCACCATGCCCAGCCATGTTGCGTATTTCTTAAATGTTATCTCTGTGTGGTTAACAGCCAAGTGAAATGGATGAACCAGCAGTGATAGGGCATTAACTTTACCTGATATGACAGGATTCAGGTCACACATTTAGTATTCATCTATAGTTTTGATTTTGTATGGGGATCTGCTTTCATTTTTTTGTACTTACATGTGGATTTTTGTGTGTGCCTTTTTTTCCCCCTCTCTCTAAACATTTGAGGAAGAGTGCCATCTGTATTCCCAGTTTCGGTAAACTTACTTGGTCACATAGAAAGCAATCTTTATCTTTTTCTTCAATTTCTAAATGGAAATCTTAAATATTTCCATTTGAAAGGCACAATACTACAGAGTTGGTTCTTGAGGATACCTACTAAAATGTGATGCTCAGGTATTTTATTTTTTCTGCTAGGTGAAATGTTACTACTGTTACTACTGTTAGTACTGGGCCATGTACACATTAATTGCTCAGTAATTATCTTTTGATCTGATTGGTTTTTGCGGAACTCAGGTATATAGGGCAGTCTGTATACCTGAGGGCATGTAGAGCGGAAGATTTCCTACAGAATATATTGTGTATTTATAGAATATATTGTGTATTTATGAGTTTATAAATTTTTGCCAGTTGATCCCAAAGTGCTAAATGGTTATGGAGTGAAAACAAAGAAAGATCTTTTTTGTCAATGACTATATAACATAAAGTCTATTGCACTCAACTTTCCTAGGAATTAACTTACAAAGTTGTGTGCCTTGAAAAGGTATACGTAAATTCCTTTAACTAAACCAGATCTGTTTTTCAGAAAAGAAGCAACTGACAGTCATTTAGAAAATAAAATAAGAGGGCTTGGCGGTAATCCCAGCTACACGGGAGGCTGAGGCAAGAGAATCGCTTAAGCCCAAAAGTTTGAGGTTTCTGTGAGCTGTGACCACACGGCACTCTACCGAGGGCAGCATAGTGAGACTCTGTCTCAAGAAAAAAAAAGAAAAAGAAAATAAGATAAGAGATTTTTGCAATCATCCAGGAAGTAAATAACATTCTTTTAATATAAAATGGCTTTTAATGGCTGAGTTAACAAGGAAAGGATAATTCATAAATAATTGAAGTTTATTTCTTCCCGTTAAGTACCAAGGAATTTCTTTGCTTTCTTGATTAGTCATGTTGGTATGTAGTTGGTATCAACTGGGTATTATAATTAATAATCTGGGAACTCAGTACTATCTGGAGTGATCAAAGAGAAAGGACTCATTATCAGGAAAATGAAATTACTGGTTGGACTCAGTGTTCTACTTGCAGTGATTACACAAGAGTAGGTGGATTGGATTAAGACTTTTTTTTTCCGTATTCTATACTGAACAGTGTGGATAAGTATATATAAAAACTTGTTTTGATTTTCTTTCATTGACAAAGCTTTCTCTCAGCGTTATGAAAGTTTAATCTAGTCTCTTTGATTCATTTCAGTTATCAGGTAATCTGTTGGAATGATGTTTTTAAATTTAGTACAGTTACTGGGCACTTTGCTACATGCTGAAGGATTGAATTTTCAAAACTCAAATGTTAATAAGGCATGGGTAATTTCAATGAAGTGTGCCAAACAGAGTCTCTGTATTGGGAGAAAAAGATTTACTTTGCTGATTCAAAGCTGCAATTGCTTTAGCCTTGTGGAGTCTCCCATTTCCTCATATATAACACAGGAATTACAGAGTTCGCCCAGGGTGCTGGTTAGGATTATATTAGGAAGTAGATGTAAAATGCTTTGCAATTGTTAAGGTCCTGTACAAAATTAAGTCACTTATGTAACATTTGTGAATTTTGATTGGAAATACAATAAAGACAGTTCTTCCACGAAATTGATGAACACCTTCTCAGCCTTAACACTATCATTTCTACATGGGAAAGCTATCCAATATAATTTTAGCAATTTAGATGACCATACAATGGAGACTCAGAAAAGGTGGCCTGGGAGAAGTTTATGACTTGCCCGGGGCTGCCAGCTAAAGTCAGGGCTAGGTTTTATGGCTCCATGACCACATTATTCCTGTTTTTCTCTCTTTGGTTGCAGCCGCAGTATCTGGTTTGCAACCTTCCCATGCTCACTGGCAGGATTGCCCCAGCTACTTCACCTTGTCCCATGGTGGCTTTGAGGCTCCTCTGCCTCTTCCACTCCTGTGACTATTACTGCCACCTCCAGGACCCCAGACTCCAGACTCTCCCTTGGGCTCTGCTTTCCTGGTCCCTTGCCTTGCACGTTCTGTCTGCCCCGCCCCCCGCCCTGGGTGTCTCTGCTGGGGTCTCTCTGGGGTCTCTGGACCTTTTGTCTCCCTGTTTTCTCACTCTGTTGGTGTCCTGATAATGTCTCTCGTCTGCAGCCCGTGGCCACTTATTTCAGTAAAGTTTTGGGCACTCTGCTTCCCTGCCCTTTGCCTTGCTCACCTTGCCAGCTACCAGCCTTGGTGTCTTCCCTCCCGATGATGTCACGTACTGTTTCCTGGGAAACTGCAATATCCCTGCCACTCCCAGCCTCTCACGTTACCCACAGCACAGCAGCTGTTCATGGATTTGCTCGTGACGCCCAGTCTGACTGGAATTCCTTTCTCTTCTGGCTTGATAACTCCTTTTTCTTTTCTTTTTTTTTTTTTTTGGCCGGGGCTGGGTTTGAACCTGCCACCTCCGGCATATGAGACTGGCGCCCTACCCCTTGAGCCACAGGCACCGCCAGATAACTCCTTTTTCTTTACTAGTTTGTTCAGCCACCACCCTCTAGGAAGCATCTTGCCATCCTGGACTTGGTAGGAGGTGCCGCCCTTGTTTTCCCAGAGTCCTCGCTCGGTGCCGATTCCATTGTAGATGAATTATAATTTACACCTGCTTCTCCTTAGGCTATGAGCTCCTGGAGCATGGGGGCGTGCCATGTATCTGTGTCCCCAGTGCCCAGCACAGGGTCACCAAGCAGAGAAACGTCTCTTGACTTTGTCATGATCCTCTTCACTTGCTATCCCCTTTTATCATGTGACCTTCCGAGGTTTCAGAAGACTTAGTCTGCCTGCAACGTGTTCCCGTCCTTGCTACTTCACCGATTTCTGAATCCTTTGCTATCCAACTCTGGCTTCCCCACTCTCTTGAAACTGCTCTAGGAACAGCTTAAATACTGAGTCGGAAGACATTTGCTGGGTCCTCAAACTCTTTTATTTCCATGAATAATTTGACACTATGTTTTTTTTTTGTTTGTTTTTTGTGGGTTTTTTGGCCGGGCTGGGTTTGAACCCGCCACCTCCGGCATACGGGACTGGCGCCCTACCACTTTGAGCCACAGGCGCCGCCCAATTTGACACTATGTTAACCAACAACTTTGTCCTAGAATTCTTCTCTTGTGTGGCTTCCTAATTCCTTTAGGCTCATTTATTTTCTAGTTTGGATTTTTTTTTTTTTTTTTTGTAGAGACAGAGTCTCACTGTACCGCCCTCGGGTAGAGTGCCGTGGCGTCACACGGCTCACAGCAACCTCTAACTCTTGGGCTTACGCGATTCTCTTGCCTCAGCCTCCCAAGCAGCTGGGACTACAGGCGCCCGCCACAACGCCCGGCTATTTTTCTGTTGCAGTTTGGCCGGGGTTGGGTTTGAACCCGCCACCCTCGGCATATGGGGCCGGCGCCCTCCTCACTGAGCCACAGGCGCCGCCCTAGTTTGGATTTTTTTATTCTTTCCAATAAAGCTTTTGTGATTCTCCCCACTCCCACCCCTTATTGGATACCTTATACAGATGGGTAATATTCTGCTGTGCCTTCTATCCCAGACCCAAATTTCTTTCTCTCTCTCTTTTTTTATATGTTAAAAGGTATTTTTTTCCAGTTGATGCTTTGGGGTGGTGGTTTATTGCTATTTTTTATGTCTATTTGAATTCTATCCTAATGGCCTTAGTTTTAATTATGTTGGTTAGAATGGAAAATTATCCATCAAATATCTGCTTAGATTAAGAATTCAGCTGGGTGAGGTGGCTCATGCCTGTAATCTTAGCACTCTGGGAGGGTGAGGCGGGTGGATTGCCTGAGCTTACTGGTTTGAGACCAGCCTGAACCAAGTGAGACCCCGTCTATAAAAATAGCCGGGCATTGTGGCGGGCACCTGTAGTGCCAGCTACTTGGGAGGCTGAGGCAAGAGAATCACTTGAGCCCAAGAGTTTGAGGTTGCTGTGAGCTGTGACGCTACAGGACTCTACCAAAGGTGACAAAGTGAGACTCTGTCTCAAAATAAATAAATAAATAAATAAAATAAATAATTCAGTAAAAAACCCACCACCCACTAACAAAAAGTCTGCTACTTATTTTAAGTTGTTTTTTAATAATTATAGATACTAGGAATTGTATAGCAATAGGTTGCTGTTGGCTACATGTATTTCTGGTAAATAGTTACTATAATGGGGGAAGCAATCAAAAGGGCAGATTTATTGAAATGAGCACAATTTGTAAAGCTGTGTATGTTACTTAATGTAAAATGTCATCAGTGCTTGATGGGTTAGAGCAGGAATTATTAATCTGGTATTTCAAGGGTTCTGGAAATCCTGGAAACTTTACATTTTGGTGTATATTTACATGTGTATATCTACATTTTTCTTTGGGTGGATTTATAGCTTCTTGACAGGTTCTCAGAGGGATTGCTGGCACAGATAATGCTAAGAATGCTGGACTAGAATATAAGGGCTTTTGAACCAGAAGACTGTAGTAATAAACGATCAATTGTGAGGTTTCTTAAAAACCCAAATATAGCTCCAAACTTAATTAGTTAAAAATGTCTTTTAGTTATTAATTTAATAATCTGTAAGTTTTACAAATGTAATATAATTGAATTGGCTTTTCCTAAAATAGTCAATGCAGTTTTCATTATTGATTTCCCTTTTCCTCAGAGAAAAATAAGACCCCAGCTCGAGGGGAAAAAAAAAATCCTCGAAAAAAAAGAGGACATTTTCTAGTGCAGTGATTTTTAATTTTTTTTTTTTCGAGACAGAGTTTCACTATGTCGCCCTCGGTAGAGTGCTGTGGCATCACAGCTCACAGCAACCTCAAACTCCTGGGCTTAAGCGATTGTCTAGCCTCAGCCTCCCAAGTAGCTGGGACCACAGGTGCCCACCACAATACCTGGCTATTGTTTAGTTGCAGTTGTCATTGTTGTTTAGCTGGCCCAGTCCAGGTTCAAACCCGCCACTTTTTTTTTTTTTTTTTTTGTGCAGTTTTTGGCCAGGGCTGGGATTGAACCCACCACCTCCAGTGTATGGGGCTGGCGCCCTACTTCTTTGAGCCACAGGCACCACCCGAACCCGCCACCCTTGGTGCATGTGGCTGGCGTCGTAACCACTGTACTATGGGTGCCAAGCCAGATTTAAAATTTTTAATACCTGCTGTTATGAATCAATGAGATAATTATAATAATCTTGAGGACTGTTTTAAAAGGATTAGAAGAATATTCACAGAAAAGTAATTTTAAATTTACAAAACATCCCGCATAGCCCTTTCAGTATAAAAGGGGGAGGGGGTGGACCTCATGAAATGAATGATTGTATTGAAGCTGTGGAAGGACCTGGCAGGTGGTGGGCCCAGGGAATGTCCTTGTTGCTGAATGAATCAGTGCAGTAATCCTATGTTGGAAGCCAAGCACCTGCCACTGTATCAGGTGGTTGTACACAAGAACTCTTTTGATATGATTAGACCACCCCCTTATTATAACTACAAAAACATGTTGAGATTTCTTCATGTGGTTGTCTTCTGTTTCAAATTCATGGGCTTTGGGGACAGAATAGAAAACTACATTCTGGAGCTAGTATGTAGTTTAAAGTGGTATAAAGCATTGTTAACTCCCATGGGTGCAAACCTATACAGAATTAGCAGGTGGTGCCTGTGGCTCAGTGGGTACGGTGCTGGCCACATACACTGAGGCTGGCGGGTTCAAACCCGGCCCGGGCCAGCTAAAGCAACAATGACAATTGCAACAACAACAACAACAAATTGCTGGGTATTGTGGCGGGTGCCCGTAGTCCCAGCTGCCTGGGAGGCTGAGGCAAGAGAATCGCTTAAGCCCAGGAGTTTGAGGTTGCTGTGAGCTGTGATGCCATGGCACTCTACCCAGGGTGACAGCTTGAGACTCTGTCTCAAAAATAAGTAAATAAATAAATAAGCAAAGCATGGACCCCATATGTCCCTTCAGGGATCCTGAGCCATGAAAAAGTCCGTTTATAGAGAATGCCCCATGTGCCTTCAGCAGTTATCCTTATGATCAAATAACCCTTTTATTTAATTTATTTTTTTTTTTTGTGTGTAAATCAGACAGTATTCCTTTCTCAAAGGAAAAAAGACATGATGACTCACCTCTGTCATCCCAGCAGGCTGGGAGAATTGCTAGAGTCCAAAGCTCAAAATCAGCCTACACAACATACAAATAATCCTTAGAGCAACTTTTCTCTGACATTTTGACTTCTAGTTTAATGTGCTATTTCATTAATGAAATGTATTGAGTTTGGACCATACAGAGACATCATTTTCTTCTTTAAAGAAACTATGCACCCCAGTTTATCATAGCACTAAATAAAAACATAAACCATATTTTGTTTTGTACAGCCGAAGACTTTTGAGACAAAGTCTTTTCTTTTTTTTTTTTTTGGTTTTTGGCCGGGGCTAGGTTTGAACCTGCCACCTCCAGCATATGGGACCGGCGCCCTCCTCCTTGAGCCACAGGCGCTGCCCTTTCAAGCCTATCCCTTTCCTGAGAAAGTTGGAGGTAAAACATGTAAAGGCAGTGGCTGCTCACAGGAAGACCTGTTTATTTTATCGCTTTTGCAGTAAGATGACCACTGATTGCTGTGGAGATGCTGATTGCTGCGTCTATTACTGGGCTAGCCTAGTCGCCTGTAAGAAGAGAACGAGGCCTTGGTCATCGTGGTTCTGTGCTGTGCTTTATTTAATCAGACCATCGTTATTGGCAGAGCTTGATTTTTTAGGAAAGTGCATGGGTTCTCATTTTTACTGAAGGGCAAATTATGCAGGCTGTGCTAATATCTTTATCTTGGTCAGACTGATTGACATAGCTTCATTAAACACAGTATTCTAACCAAATAACTTGAAACATTTACTTTTAAGCATGGTAAACTATCAAAAGGCTTAAAATCTGTATTTCTTTAAATTGACCATTAAACCGCCCCCCTCCCTTTTTTTTTTGTTTTATTTTGGCTTCGGGATTACTTGCATCACCTGTTTATTGATGAATGGTTAATGCGATTTGTGGTCTCTTGACCTGAGTGAACAAGTGCACGATTCCTGTTTGTTACCTGAACCGAGGATAGCTTGGCCTGTTTGTTACTTGGGTAGCTTGTCATCATTTTCTTCTCTCTCTGAGTACCTGTGGCTTGCTTTTGATAAAGAGTGATCCCAAGATTGCAAACTTTTACATATCTTTTCTTTCTGAAATAGAAAATGTCTGGGGTCAAAATCGTTATCTTTATTTGTATTGTTTTAGTGTAGCAGTCACTGATGTTTGGTTTACAAGCACAATTAAGTATTTATTTGATATATTATCATGAAATACATAAGAGGGGAAAAACTTTGGCTCTCAGGTAAGCAATACAGGTCTGGAAAAGTCTATAGGTTTAATTATGTTAATTGATAAGTATTTAATCCCATCTTTTATCTCCTATTTTTTTGGCCTTGTTAAATGAAAGAATTATTTTATTTTATTTTTTTTTGGTACCAGGGCCTATTTAAATGAAAGAATTATTGTACCTGTAATTAAGATCATTTCCTTGTGTGTTATGAATGTACCTCTATGCAGTTATTTTCTTCTGTGTCTAATAAGCCGCCGCCAATATTTTGTATCAAATACTCATTAGATTATGAGCACCTGTGTGGCTCCAGACCACCGCATTGCTCAGTGGTGTGTCTGACACGAAGCGGTTTCTTGATTCATGCTAATAGAACTAATGGAACTTTCTTGAGCCGCAGTATCCTGGCACCCAGGTTCAGTAAACTGGTTGACCGTAGGCTACATTTGGTCCACAGCCATGTTTTGTTGGGCGTGAATGCGGTTTAAAAAAAATTCTAATTCGAGTCTACATCTGAAGTTTATGAAAACTTCCACAAAATTCTAGATTTTTTTTTTTCTTTTGAGACAAAGTCTTCTTTTGTCGCCCTCAGTAGGGTGCTGTGGCATCACAGCTCACAGCACCCACAAACTCTTGGGCTTAAATGATTCTCTTGCCTCAGCCTCCCGAGTAGCCGGACTACAGGCACCTGCCATAATGCCCGGTTATTAAAATTCCAGATTTTTGGTTTCTTCTAAATATTACAATAGGTGACAGTTCTATGCCCAGATTCTCCATGGGAGCAGCAGGTTGGAGCTTGGTGCGCTTTGGACAGGGAATGCTTTTCCAGTTTTCCAACTGCCCTACTTCAAATTTTTGGCTCCTGAAAATGTCTGAATTTGGAACCTCTGGGATCATGCTATATAAGACAGTTTATTTATGGGATCACTAAAAGAACTTGTTCCTAAGGGGTTATCACCTGGAATGTGTGATTTACAAATAGTAATGAAGTTTTCTAAGGAATTTGGGGAAATGCACATTTTGTAACATAATTTTAGAAGGCTTATGGAATGAATTTGCAATTATTTTATAAGACAATTTAAAGTTCTTTTGGGGTTACTTGACCAGATGGATGGTGTTTTTGGCATCCATAGGAAACATTTCTATTTTATTTTATTATTATTAGTTTTTTGAGACAGAGTCTCACCATGTTGCCCTCGGTAGAGTGCCATGGTATCAAAGCCCACAGCAACCTCCAACTCTTGAGCTCAAGCTATTCTCTTGCCTTAGCCTCCCAAGTAGCAGGGACTACAGGTGCCCACCACAACACGCAGCTATTTTTTGGTTGTAGTTGTCATTGTTATTTGACAGGCCCAGCCTGGTTTCAAACCCACCATCCTCTGTGTATGTGGCTAGCGCTCTAGCTGCTAAGCTACAGGCACTGAACCCATAGCAAACGTTTCTAGGAGCGAGACCAGTCATGTATATATGCATCTCTTTTCCAAAAAAAATTTTTTTTTTTTTTTTTGTACAGACAGAGTCTCACTTTATTGCCCTCAGTAGAATGCCGTGGCGTCACACAGCTCATGCAACCTCCAACTCCAGGGCTTAGGCGATTCTCCTGCCTCAGCCTCCCGAGTAGCTGGGACTACAGGCGCCCGCCACAACGCCCGGCTATTTTTTTGTTGCAGTTTGGCTGGGGCTAGGTTTGAACCCGCCACCCTCGGTATATGGGGCCGGCGCCCTGCTCACTGAGCCACAGGCGCCGCCCCTCTTTTCCAAAATTTAGCATTGTCTTAGAGTAGTGGATTTCAGTGTGTGGCCCCTGGACCAGAGAACCTACTAGAAATGCAGGTTCTTCTCAGGCCCTACTGTGTCTGGTTCTCAGGCCTGTCTGTTTTAAAAAGGCCTTCAGGTGATTCTGAACTTGTCTTTTAACAGCATGAAATATAATCCAAGAAGATAACAATAACATATAGTGTAGATTTAAATTTTTACTTCTAAGAAATTTTGGTAATATTGACCACTTCAGTTTGATAATTATTTAAATTCTGAACCCTGAAACTTGTCACAGCCTCATAATTGAGATTTATATAAATTATCAAGCTCAGTGGAAAAGTTCTGGGTTGTCCTGCTTACCACACTTGCTGTGTGAATGTTCACAGCAGGCCCTCTCTGGTTCCTGGTTTACAGGTGGAAAAGACACCTGTAAAAGTGTCTGCTCATTCTGATGAACCATGCCCAGGACTCTGTGTCTGGTTAAGCTGGACCCCTCTGGCACTCTGCCTATGCTTTGGAAGATGGCAGAATGTCACCAGTGGCCAATAAATGTTAGCTGTTCTTCTTGCTGTTATTATATAGGGCTGTCTCTTGTAGCCATTTAGGTTGAGAAGGTTCAGGAGCTAAATATTCCAGTTTTAAGATAGAAAGCTAAATTATAGGGTGGATAGTGGCTGTAGATTGTGACTTGCAAGGGACATGTGCTGCCTGGCTGCAGAGCAGACCAACAGTCCAGAGGTCTTAGTATTCCTTCTGTGATATCCTCTTTTTTGTAGTTAAGACTGTAATCATTGGATTTGGCAAATTTTTAACTTCACTTTGCTATTGCACACAATGTTTTTTGTTTTGTAACCTCTCAGTTTCTCATGGAAAGCAAAAAGAATCAGTTACAGAGTAGATAGCTCACTGCGGTTATGGCACAACTTTGCAGGTGTTCTTGAAGGGCTGGGTCAGCACTGAAGCCCCAGAGGAGACAGATCAGAGTGAGGAAGAGACTGCTGTTCAGCTTGGAGGCATGATGCTCTCCCCATGCCAGGGGCAGGATATGAGAAAACACCTACTGGGTTCATTAATAAAATAGAGACCTGTTGTTTCCAAATGCAACTTTCTGTGTATTATAAAGGTCTTTCATGAAACATCTGGGAAGATGAGTTAATGTTCCTTTTCTGTAGCTATCAGTGTGTTCACTGATATTGTTTGTTCTGGGTCCTTTGATTATGGATAGGGTTTTTTCCTTTTTGATACGTTTTTTTTTTTAAGGGAGGGGCATGTTTAATATTTGAGGGTAAAAAAACATTAAAAGCATTTTTTGTGTATTATTCCAATTATATAAATATCAGCTAAGCAATTGACAAAATGTATTGTTATCCCTGAAATTTTTCATATGGGTGCCTGAAAATCTCCTCTGTTGAACAGCGTCACTGGTATAAAACTATACTAGCACGATATGGGAGGCTGAAGTGGGTTGATTGCTTGGGCAGTGCCTGTGGCTCAAAGGAGTAGAGCGCTGGCCCCATATGCCAGAGGTGGCTGGTTCAAACCTGGCCTTGGCCAAAAACTACAAAAAAACCCCATCAAGCAAAAAAACCCCAACCAAACAAAAAAAACTATGGGGCAAGAAGGCAATAAGAGGGAGCTTGGTTGTGGTAAGGAGGGAAATTAGGACAAGGCCTTGTACGATGCCAAGTTCCCCTCTGTCCTCATTCATTTTGAGTTAATTTTGATTTCTTTAGCAAGAATTCAACTCTTAGTGATCTGATCTAGGTTTTAGTGCTTTTGAGATATAACTGAGAAAACTGGATTCCAAAAAATCTAAGCCAAATGAATGTTAGGAGCTTTAAACTTTTTCTTAAAAACCACCAGGAAGCTCTTGGCAAAAAAAAAAAAAAATAAATAAATGAAGTTTTATTTCCTTTCTGTAGGCAGCCTCTCGTAGGAAATATTTTTAAGGAGCTAAAATTTCCAGATAGACTTTCTGAAAGTTGTTTGTTATCTGATGTAATTTCTGAAAGCTTATAAGTTTAAAAAGTTCTTCTAAAATTTCAAAAATTTTAGTTTGTATTATATTTACTTAAAACGTATTTAGAGGTATGCAGTCAAAAGAAGATCTCTCTGAGAATTCTGTCCTTTAACTTGGTGCTTCCTAGACTGGGATGGTATTTGTATTTCATATACTAATTTATTGAGAGATAGAGTCTCACTTTGTCACCCTGGGTAGAATGTGCTGGTGTCCCTGTACCTCACAGCAGCCTCAAACTGCTGGGCTCAAGTAATCCTCCTGCCTCAGCCTCCTGAGTAGCTGGGACTACGGGCTCAAACCATGATGCCTGGCTAGTTTTTTCTGTTTTTAGTAGAGACAGGGTCTCACTCTTGCTCAAGCTGGTCTTGAACTCTTGAGCTCAAGCAATCCTCCTGCCTTGGTCTCCCAGAGTGCTAGGATTACAAGTATGAGCCACCATTCTCGGCTTCCATGTACTAAAGAGAAAGCAAAAAGCAAGCGAACACGAAAACTTACCACCCTAACCCCTAAACAAACAAGAAATAAACATCAGTGATAAAAGAACAGGTATATGAGTTATCATCTTGGCAGGTAGATTTATAAAATAAATACAATTCCACATTATTAAATAATAGCAATAGTTAGTTAAGAAACCTAAATTCTTAGTAGAAAAGAACACAGTGGCTCACACCTGTAATCCTAGCACTATGGGAAGCCGAAGTGGGTTGATTGCTTGAACTCAAGAGTTGGAGACCAGCCTGAGCAAGAGCAAGATCCCATCTCTATGAAAAAATAGAAAAACTAGTCAGGTATTATGGCAAGTGCCTATAATCAAAGCTATACTTGAAGGCAAGGGGATCTCTTGAGCCCAAGAGTTTGAGGTTGCTGTGAACTATGGCGCCAAGGCATTCAACCCAGGATGACAGCTTGAGACTCTGTCTCAAAAAAAGAAAAAAAAAAAAGAGTAAATAGATTTTACATATGAAATCAAGAATATATCATCAAAAATGGTTCCTCCTAATAGAGATGCCTGTAATTTAATTACTTCCTACTTTCTCAATTTCTTTTCTTAGAGAACAATATATTTGCTATATTGTTGGTTCTTACATTATTATTGGACTGTAGAAAGTCTGAGCTAGTAATTCTCCATCCCATAAATGCTCATGTCCAAATGCCATAGGAATTCAAGTCGAAAGTGATTAAAATTTACAAGTTAGTGACATAACTTGTGATTTAAGAGATGGTATTTGTCTTGTGTATATTTTGGCACCGTTTCTATGGTTAAACTAACCTTTTTTTATCTCCTCTTTCTAGTCATACAGTTTATCAAGAAAGAAAATAGTGCACTACACCTGTTTTGACCAACGGAAAAGAGCAAATGCAGCATTTTTGATAGGTGCCTATGCTGTGAGTACTTTCTTCATGATTATTTTTGATAATCCGGCCAGTGAAATGCTAACACTGTCCAATAAAATCCAGAACACTTTTTCGGTGTGATTGGAAGATGGTGGAGATTATTAGTAGTTTGTGAATTGATCTGGAATGGAATATGTGGACTAGCATTGATGATGGGGTGTTCTGGATTTTATTTTCTAGTAGCCAGTGAGAGAATCTTGGATTGCAATGTGTAGCTTGGGTTCCACAGTTGTTATAGGTATTTTACTAAGAAGAGTGTCTAACAAGGACATTTCCAGGAAAAAATAGGTATGTGAACAAAATACAACGTTATGGAATTTTTTTTTTTAACATTATGGAAGAGTTTTGGGAGGAGAGAGGAAATCCTAGATTGCGCAGAAGAGGGTTGTTACTATTTTTTATCAATCCATTCATTCATCTATGCAAGTGTTTGCAGTGAGCACAGGATCAATCCTGCATGTGTGCATGTATTATAGCCTCCCTAATAATTAGGTAAGACTCTTTCAAAAATAATTTCAATTAGAAATTTTGTTCTCTGCACACACTAAAATGTCAATATGAATTCCACATCACCCATGCTACAGAGTTTTGAAGTGGATATTTCTGGAATTTTCTGTGTATTGGGCATAAACATAGAAGGCGAGGCCATCGGGGCTAAAACATCCTGGCAACCTGTAGTAGCTGTCCAGGGATATGTGTATTATCCAGTTAGGAATGTGCTGGTTTAAAGGCAAGGAGAAGAGAGGAATCATTTTCCCTTTTGACTGGGGAGGGCTGGTGCTCCTCTGATGCCTTGGAAGCAACATTCCCGTGTGACTTTTCAAGGATCCCATTCTGAAGACCTTGATGGAAGGGCCACCAGCTGCTAGACATCAAACTCTGCCACATCAAACCTAAAGTTCCAGGGGGAAGAAGCCCAGTGGTATTGTTGGAAAGGCTGTCAACTGCTGAGGGGTGAGGCTGAGGAGGGAGACAGGTTGTCAGCCGGGCTGGGGCTGGGGCCCTGCTTTGACCACCAAGAAACCATCTCTGCCCACTTATCCTCCCTGGCTACTTACCCTCCCTTAAGTGGTTGCAGCATGGGCGGCGCCTGTGGCTCAAGGAGTAGGGTGCCGGTCCCATATGCCGGAGGTGGCGGGTTCAAACCCAGCCCTGGCCAAAAAAAAAAAAAGTGGTTGCAGCAAAGCCTTGGGCCGTCCCTTGTGGGACTGTTTCTTCTTGTTCTGTAGATGATAGTATGGTATGGTCCAAAGAACAAGTTGCTAAGAGTTGGAAAAACAGGAGTTTTTCATCCTGAAGGGGCTTTGTGATGATGGACTTTATCTCTCTTTGCTTTGTTGAGTTTCCTCATCTGTGTAACGGGAGGATTGATTGTACTGACTGCTGCATTGCCTTCCAAGTCTTAGGATACTGGGATTATGTGTAGCACCAGTCAGGCTATTGCTTTTATTTTAAGAATATACATGAAAAGCTGGAAGGTTCGGTGAAGTGCTGGTAAGCTGAATTAAGCAGGCATGCATGTTTTCTTACTATAATTGATAATTGCTACTCTTTTGAAACTATGATTGACACTGAGATTTAAACACAGAGGGCCTGCATAATTCATGGAGTCATGCCCTGTGCACAAGCGTGTCCTTCTTGCAGGGTTTTGTGATGCTCTGTGAACATTTGTGGTTCCTTTGCCGTGAAGGATTGCCAGCAAGAGGTCACATGCCGCCCTTCTCATTTCTTCTTTCCTCTTTCCCTCCCTTAATCCTTCTCTCTTCTTTCCCTTTTTATTTATTTATTTATTTACTTATTTAGAGACAGAGTCTCACTATGTCACCATTGGTAGAGTGCTGTGTTGTCACAGCTCACAGCAACCTCAAACTCTTGGGTTTAAGCAATTCTCTTGCCTCAGCCTCCCAAGTAGCTGGAACTACAGGCATCCCCCACAACACCTGGCTATTTTTTGTTGTTGTTGTTGCAGTTGTCATTGTTGTTTAGCAGGCCTGGGCCAGGCATGAACCCGCCAGCCTGGGTGTATGTGGCCAGCACCCTACTCATTGAGCTTCTGTCCCTTTTTTTTTTTTTTTGTAGATACAGTCTCACTTTATGGCCCTCGGTAGAGTGCCATGGCATCACACAGCTCACAGCAACCTCCAGCTCCTGGGCCTAAGCGATTCTCTTGCCTCAGCCTCCCGAGTAGCTGGGACTACAGGCGCCCGCCACAACGCCTAGCTATTTTTTGGTTGCAGTTCGGCCGGGGCCGGGTTTGAACCCGCCACCCTCGGTATATGGGGCCAGCGCCTTACCAACTGAGCCACAGGCGCCGCCCCGCTTCTTTCCCTTTTTAACATCTATCCTGTCTGTTTTGTTTTGTATGGTCTTCGTTTCAGCAGGGCATCTCAAGAATTCTGAAAGGAATTTGAGTTAATAGCTTCATTGAATTTGTGATGAAACACTCTGCGATCAATTATGTCTCCTAATGCAGAAGTTTCTACCATATAAGTAACCAAAGGGAGAAAAAGCGGTCCTGGCATGGGGGAAGAAGTGCTGAGTACAGCGTGAGCTTGTCTTACACACTAGTGACAGTCCTGAGAAGCAGTGTAAAGTGATTTTTCTTATACTGGTCATTTCCCAATTGATTTTCTTTTCTAATTTTAGAAATGCATTCCCGAGGAAGCTTTTTTTTTTTGAGACAGAGCCTCAAGCTGTTGCCCTTGGTAGAGTGCCGTGACATCACAGCTGACAGCAACCTCCAACTCTTGGGCTTAAGTGATTTCTCTTGCCTCAGCCTCCCAAGAAGCTGGAACTACAGGCACCCACCACAATGCTCAGCTTTTTTTTTGGTTGTAGTTGTCATTGTTATTTGGCAGGCCTGGGCTTTAGCTACAGGCACCCAACCCCGAGAAAGCTTTTGACATAAGCTCTTAATGAAATGAAACTAAAGAATCACAGTCTATTTTTAAGGAGAATTTTATGTCTTTCTTCTTATTATCTGTGTGCATTTAATTGTTGACATAGTCTCTCAAGAAGATAGTCAATAGCCTATAGTCCTAGCATTCGGGGAGGCTCGGTGTATTGCTTGACCTTGAGAGTTCAAGATCAACCTGAACAAGAGTGAGACCCAAGTCTCTACTAAAAATAGACATATTAGCTTGGTGTGGTGGTGCACGGCTGTAGTCCCAGCTGAGGCAAGAGAAAGGACTGCTTGAGCCCAGGAGTATGAGGTTGCCGTGAGCTGTGATTCCAGGCCACTCTACTCAGGGTGATAGAGTGAGACTCTGTCTCTAAAAAAAGAAAAAAAGAAAAAGAAGATAGTCAATAATGTGCATTATATGTACATTTCTGTTAGATTCTCACATGTTAAATGTTGCAAGTTGGATAAACCTCAGGGTAATCTTCTCCGAATGCAAAGGATCTTTACCTTGAAGTAGCCTCTTAGTTTACTTGGGGCAAACTAGCTTGGTGTGTTTTATCAGAGAGAAGTGTTTTTTTTTTTTTTGCAGTTTCTGGGTGGGGCTTGGTTTGAACCCACCACCTCCGGCATATGGGTCCAGCACCCTACTCCCTTGAGCCACAGGCGCTGCCCCAGAGATAAGTTTTTAACAGTGCAGTTGTTCCTCTTTTTAAAATGTGTAATCTAGACCGGCACGGTGACTCACGCCTGTAATCCCAGCACTCTGGGAGGCCTAGGTGGGTGGATTGCCTGACCTTACAGGTTTGAGACCAGCCTGAGCCAGAGTGAGACCCCACCTCTAAAAATAGCCGGGCCTTGTGGCAGGTGCCTGTAGTCCAGCTACTTGGGAGGCTGAGGCAAGAGAATCACTTAAGCCCAAGAGTTTGAGGTTGCTGTGAGCTGTGATGCCACGGCACTCTACCGAGGGCGACGCAGTGAGACTCTGTCTCCAAAATAAATAAATAAAATAACATGTGTAATCAGCTCCCTCTCCAGGGGCACTGGTTAATAAAAGTATTATGTATTAAGACAGGCCTTTTCATGATCGCATTAATGTACACAGCTATGATTTAATATTAATAAAAAAAAAAAAGACAGGCCTTTTTCTCCAAGCCTTATTTTTCTCATTTGTAAAATTTGGATAATACCAGAGTTTTCTTATCTACCTCACAGGATTATTACGAAGGTCAAATATCCAGCTGTCTATTCGATAGCTCCACATTACGCCTCTAAATGATATCTCAAATTTATTTTGGAAAAACAGGAATTTGTATTCTTTCTTTCTCTAAATCTGTTTTTCCCCCAGTCATGCTCTTTGTGGTACATGGGCCACCATCGGTGACTTGCTAAATCAAAAGATAATAGTAATTTGGATTCCTTTTGTTTCCTCATCCCACATTATACTTTTTCATAAGTTGTGTTGGCTGTACCTCTGAAACACACCGAATCAGAATGTATCTTTCCATCTCTATTGCTGTCACCTAGCCCAAGCCATAACATTATCTAGTTTTTGTATTCTTGCTCCCCTTTAATTTAGTTGCCACACAATTATCACAGTAATCTTTTAAAAATATCAGGTCCTGTCATTACCCTGTTTTGGATGTGTCTAATGATTGCTCACTATTTCTTGGCATAAAATTTATCCTCCTTACTAATACCATTAAGATCCTTTCTGATCTGACCCTCTGTGCTACCTCTGTGCTCTCCTTGCTCAAGATGCTCCCATCATGTTGGCTTTCTGACCATGAAAATCCTATGCTTGCTCCCACCAAAGGGCCTTGATAATTTCTGTTCTATCTGGAATGTTCTTATTTCAGAACTTTGCATGCCTGGTTCCTTCTCATGTTACCTTCTCAGAGAGACTTTCTCTCAAATTCTGCCCTGAACCCCCCATGCCTGGTCACCCTCTAGCTCTTCGCTTTTTTATTTTCTTTGTAGCATGCTGCTATTATCTTGTTTGTTTATACACCTACCTGCTCTTTATCTCTTTCCTAGACTGGAGGGTAGGAACATTGTTTTGTTCATTGTTGTGTCTAAAGGGTGATAAAACATTTAACAAGGGGTTAGGCTCAGGTGTTCACCAGTTGAACTGGAGTGGCCACAAAGCTGGGGCAGGATCCTGGAGGCTTCCTGCTTTGCTAACCCTGGGGAAGTCTAGGATGGGAGTGTGGGATCCCAGGGAAGAGCCTAGGGCGGCCAGCATCTGTTCCCCAACTGGTATGGAACTGTTTCAGTGTTTGAACACTGAGTATCTGCTTAAAACTGTGCCTGGCACATAATAGGTGCGCTGTAAATATCCATTGAATGAATGAATAGCCGGATGACAAAATATGAAAGAAAGAAGGTAACTTATGGGAAACTCCTCTGAAAAAAAATCAAGTTGGACATAAAATGTAAACTTGTGATGCCTTCTAACGACAGAGCCAACTGTGGTCTTTAAAGATGCAGAATCAAAGCCAAGATCGTAGACCAAGGATTGTGCTTAGTATACAAAGTCACATCATTGCCTTGCTTTTTCTTTTTTTCTTTCTTTCTTTTTTTATTATTTTCTTTTTGTAGAGACAAAGTCTCACTCTGTCACCCTCCGTAGAGTGCCGTGGTGTCACACAGCTCACAGCAACCTCCAACTCCTGGGCTTAGGCGATTCTCTTGCCTCAGCCTCCCAGTAGCTGGAACTACAGGGGCTTGCCACAACACCTGGCTATTTTTTTGTTGCAGTTTGGCTGGGGCCGGGTTTGAACCTGCCACCCTCGGTATATAGGGCCAGTGCCCTACCCACTGAGCCACAGGTGCCACCCTTCTTTTTCTTTTTTTAATAACTTGCATTTTCCCAATTTTTTTTATTGTGGTGGAAGTACACATAACAGAAAACCTCTTGTATTATTATTTTTTAATGTACATTTCAGTGGTATTAAGTTCTGTTGTATAGCTATCACCACGAGTGTGCCATCGTATGACCCTGTATACTGTTGAAAGACTTGGGGCAGAACCCCCCACTCAGCCCGGAGCTCTGACCACCCCAATCAACCGCAAGAGTCGTCTCTTGATGCAAAAACGCAAGAGGATTTTTATTCCTGTATACGGGGACTTGATTCACAACTCTTTTAGGAGCCGAGAAATCAAGTCCCCCACAGCAGTTTTTTACAAGCTTATAAAGGCAAAAACTACAAAGTAGGCGGGAATAGCAGACATGCCAGGGACTCTAACAAAGTAAGAGAGAATACACACACCTGGAATTCTAATTAGATGAGGAGAACTCTAGTTCACTATTCAACTGTCTTAAGACAAGACTAATAGTCAAATATTTACTTAATAGTAAACATTTGCTGAAGCTCCTGGGGCTATCTCCTGGAACAGTTACAAAAGGTCACATTCCTATGGTAGGGAGTGAGAAGTGGTCACATTCTCATGGTAATATTTTCTTTCACTGTGCCTACAGAGTCAGAGCTTTGCTTGAGGTTTCTCTGCTAGATGGTGACTTCAGATATTTCACAGAAGTTTTTGTGTTTCTGTTTCTTTATATCTAAGTGGAGAAGTTTTTTTTAACCCTTTATCTCATAGAGCTGTGGTAAGCTTCTAAAAGGAGATAAAACACAGACCATCGCCAGGCATGGTGGCTCACGCCTATAATCCCAGCACTCTGGGAGGCCGAGACAGGTGGATTGCCTGAGCTCAGGAGTTTGACACCAGCCTGAGCAAGAGTGAGAGACCCCATCTCTAAAAATAAAAAGTAGCTAGGCATTGTGGCGGGCACCTGTAGTTCTAGCTACTTGGGAGGCTGACATAAGAGAATCACTTGAGACTAGTTGATGGAGGTTGCTGTGAGCTATGACAGCACAGCACTCTACTGAAGGCAACAGAGTGAGACTCTGTCTCAAAAAAAAAAAAAAAATACAGACCATCATGTTTAATCAGGAATCCATGGAGAAGGGAATTCTTCTCTGTAGGTGATCTTAAAGCTGGGGTTGCTGGCCATGATGTGGCCACCGGAGATCACAGTGGCACTTAACGGATGGTAAGTACCCATTTTAGGGAAGTCCCTGAGCTGTGGCATTGTCTCCTTGAAATGGAGTGCTCACGCTTCAGAAGAGACCCACTTTCCCAGAAAGGTGCTTTCCTTTCAAGGCAATACTCACTGCAATTCTAGAGTTAGGATGGTTAGGTCAATAGCCTTCAAAACACTCTCATATGAATTTGAAGAAGATAGCTTTTAAAAAATGATGAGTATGCATTAATTAGGTTCTTGCCATATATATACTTTAAGGCCAAGTCCTCATTAGTCCCCACATTACTCTGATGTTTTCAGCTCACAGGCCTATGGCAAGATGGGTAAGGAGAATTTGGATTAGGTCATGATGACTGAAGAATTGAGGGGAAGTCAAAGTAAGTGATTTTTTTAGCTTAGAAAATTAAACTCAGCTGTTGAGAATTGAGAGTTTATTTTCAGATGTGTGGAAGATGCTTAAACGGAGGTGTTAACCACATTGTATTTTCCTTAACCCACTTGTTCAGTCCTTACCTTGCTCAGTGGGAGGTCTGCGTTGTGAGCCTGAATCAGATGTCACAGCTGAATTGGGATGACATGGCTGAGGTTTATAGATTTTCTAACCATGTCTGTACCTGCCATTTATTTTGTAGACTACATTTAAGGCTTAAAGATTTATATTTACTCCCGTGTCTATGATCAATTGCAGAGGAGCCATCTGACATAGTGGTTGAGAGCAGTCACTTCAGCTGGCCCTAGTCTCGCTCAGCTTTGAATCCAGTTGTTAGTGGTATTGTTCTGGGCAAGTTATTTAACTTATCTGAATTCCAATTTCTTTCCCATCATTAAAACAGGGATAATATCCTATTGTAGTTGTGGTGAGGACTAAAGGAAGTCATGCATGTAAAGGTGTCATCTGTGCTGTGTCTGGGATTTGAGCACTTAGGAGTGTCTAGTTGCTCTGGGCAGGGAAGCTGCAGGGCCTTCCAAAAAGTTTTCTGAGCCAGTCTACCTCCTGTTGGTTACCCTTTTTACGCTTTTGTGCTCAGACACTTAGGATACCCCCTTGAAGATCTGATGGCTGCTTCCTCACTGTCTGTTTACCTTCCTCCTGATCATCCCATTTTACACTTGAACCCTACCTTGGCTCAGCAGCTCTCAGCTGGTCCTTAATCTGATTATTGCTCAGTGTAATTCACTGGAAGGTGAGTATGAGCTTCCTCTCCCTGGCCCCCAAGGATGTTATTTGCATTTTAAAGGAAGAACTAAACCAAATGAATTTCTCATTTCTGAGATGTGTGGTTAGGTATTCATTAGCTCAGTAAATAGCTCCTGTGAGCCTTGCCTGGGACTGTGGTAGGTTCCTGGTAATTAAAAAACGAAGAAAGAAAAAACTAAAAACAATGAGCTTCAAATGGGGAATAGATAAACAATAAATAATTGTTAAGTGTGCAACAGGTGCAAAATCGGATAAATAGAAATTCATTCCACACACCATTTTTCCAACAGGCCTTGCCCTAGGAGTTGAAGGTACTAAGGTGAATGAGTCCCTGCTTTCTGCCTTGGGTGTGGACGAGGGTCTGGGGTCAAATCTGGAGAGAGAGGAGGGTCAAGGATGGCCAGTCCCGGAGGCCAAGTGGTAAGGGACTGTCAGACCCGGGGGAATAGAATGAAGGTGAGGATCATGTTTTTTTTTTTGGTTGAGAGAAGATGAATTATTTAAAAAATCTAGGGTGAAAAGGGGATAACTTAATGAGAAGATGGGGTCTTTTTTCCCTTATAATTAAAAAAAACTTTAAAAATTGGCATAACTACATTATAAAGAAGAGGAAATTCTCCTGCTGTTACATCACTCTAAACCTGAACTATTTTTTAGATGTAATTGCAGCATAGTTTTGAGCTTTTTTTTTTTACTTAGCCCATATATGTTTTGCCATTTGCTACTCAGATGATCAAGTAGTATTCCACTTAGTATACGTCACTTGTTTAGCATTTTATATCTCCCTCAAACATTTTTATAATGTGACAGACATCTTTCTACAGCATAAATGTTTCTTTCTATGGATTTTTGTCTTTAGATGGCCAGAAGTAGGATTAATAGATTTTAAAAATCAGCACGTTTCTATACTTAAGCCAGTTCATATTAAGTTGGTATTAACATGAAATCTTCAGTTTTATACACCTTTGCATACTGGGAATAAGCATTATAATTTTAGAGATTTAATTGGTAAAAATACTACCTTTTTTTACTCATTTCTTTGATTATTAATGAGGTTTATTATTCTTATAGTTTTATTATAGATGTACTAACGTTTTGAATGGTTCATGTTTTAAATTCGATCTCCTGTATTTGAACCAGTTGAAAGCTGAAAAGTGGCAACCAGTTTCTTGCCTTTGAAAAGAGAAATCTGGCTAGGTTTAGTGGCTCATGCCTGTAATCCTAGCACTCTGGGAGACCAAGACAGGTGGATTGCCTGAGGTCAGAAGTTTGAGACCAGCCTGAGTAAGCATGAGATGCCATCTTTAAGAAATAGCCGGGCGTTGTGGCAGGTGCCTGTTGACTCAGATACTTGGGAGGCTGAGGCAAGAGGATTGCTTGAGCCCAAGTGTTTGAGGTTGCTGTGAGCTATGATGCCACGGTACTAAACCCCTGTCTCAAAAAAAAAGAAAAAAGAAATCATTACCTATCTCTAATATTTATTAATAGATGCAGACCACTAGAAATTGTGCCTATCAGTTGAAGTTGCCTTAATAAATTAGAAAGTCTGAGACTTTAAGTTCTGTTACTCGTCAAAATATTAAGTCCTTCTGTATACCCGAATACAAAAATGGTTAATTGGAACTGCTGATAATGGACCTGTTGATTATTCAACTCTGACCTGTTTCCTAAATTTACAGAAAATTATATTCAGAACAGTATTCTTTAAAAGTATTTAGAGACTGAGCATGGTAGCTCAGGTCTGTAATCAGGACTTGGGGAGGCCCAGGTGGAAAGATCACTGGAGGCCAGGAGCTGAGTTTGAGACTGGAGTGGGCAACATAATGAGCTCTTATCGCTAAAAAATTAAAAAGAAAATAACTGGGCATGGTGGTGCATGCCTGACCTCCTAGTACTGCTAGCACCTGTGGTCCTAGCTCCTTGTGCAGTTGACGTGGAAGGATTGCTGAAGCCCAGGACTTCAAGGCTGCCATGGGTTATTAAAGTACCACTGTACTCCAGCCTGGGTAACCGAGGGAGTAAAAATAAAACAACATAACAGTGGTTAGAGAGTATGTGTGTTTAAATCACTGGAGGATATTGATATGCTCCACCAATTAACTGTGAATTTGTTTTTATTGTTTGGACCACGTATGTATCTTTTCTTGTTCTCTAACTCACAATTCATCCATAAATTGTGATTTCAGAGTGGCTTTAAATCGTCATTAACAACTGTAGATTAAACAAACATCTTAAAAACATAGGTAAAATTATTGAGAAAAATGTTCAAAATAATAAAGGCATTTACTTTAAATATTTATTAAAACAGTAACATAATGGATGTCTAGTGTTTTATTAATATTATCCTGTGTGCTTCTTGGTAATCTGACAGCATTCATTTTTGCTGTAGCCGCTGGGGGAGAGGAAGGGAGGGGTGGCGCAGGGCTGGGGCAGGGCACTTTCCTGTTTGCAGTTCCTTCCTTTTATATTAATAGTTTGATCAGCAACAACCCTTTTGTAATACTGCCTGTAAATGGGTCAGACAGTCTTTTATCCTTGCAGGCTTGTATTTTTGGTGGCCTTAAAAGAGAATAGACTCCCTAGAATTATACAGCATTTTCAATTTCCTCCTCTTAGAGACTGGGAGTTAGTTCTGTTTAGTCTTCTGGGTAGGGGTAGAGCGATATCTCTCAGCTCTCCTTGTGTCTTTCAATGAGCTGTTGGCCTTTCATTTGTGGAAGGTTTCTTTCTTAAACTGCATAAGTAAGTCTTTTCAGTGTGTGCTTTTTTTTCCCTTTTCCTTTTGGCGTCCTGGTAACAAGCTTCCTGTGTAGGGTAAATGAACTCTCAAATTTATATAGATGTACACAGTTACACACACAGAGATACACTTTTTTTGCACTCATTGCCTCCAAGTATATTTAGTAGCGACGCACCGCATCTGCTTTCAGGAATTTATTCATAAATTTCTGAATTTATTGGGATAACATGTACTTTCTATGTAAAAAAAAAACAAAACTTACATCTAATTGTGTCATTGTGTACTGAAGTAAGGGGATGTACTTTTTTAGCACTTCAAATCAATTATTTATTCACTTCCAGGTAGTTTACCATCTCTCCCTTTCAGGAAAGGAACTTTGTTTATTCCCCCCCCCCCACCGGGAGCCCCACTGGAGAATTTACCAGCTGTGCTTAGACCCACAAGGTAGCGCCCTGTTCTTTAGGGCATGGATTTTGGCACCGAATGTGCAGATGATTGTTCAGCCCATCTAGGTTAGTCTACAATTAACAAGAGCAGCTTAAGGAAAACTGAAGTGTTCTGAACTCCGCAGAGGCTCTTATCACTACCAAGAGGGGCATCTGGGTCCAGATTTTTTTTCTTTTTACATTCAGTTGCTACTTGGTACTTGGGACAAGCTGAGTTTGTTTTAAACCTTAAATCTCACTTACATTTGAATCCTTCTGGGTACGCTCAGATTCCTTCCTTACTCTTCTTCCTGGCAGCCAGACTGTGCGTGTATTCAGTTGGAGGCCACCTTGAATAAGAAAAACCCTGTGGCTGGGTGGACACCAAGGGGGCAGCCTTGAGAGGTCCCTCCTGTTAGCACCTTCTGGGGCTCAGCTGCTGAGTTTGTGCCCCGAGTTACATAACGCCCCATTCACCTCACGACATCTAACCGTAAAGCTTAGGCTTATGAGGGTTTTTGATTGTGTAATTTTAATCTATGTAAATTTTATTTCAGATTTTTTTTTTCTGTTTGATATAGTGAGTAAAGTGGTGGCCTTTTCCCCATTTGGGAAAGTGGATCAGTGCATTAAAAACCCTCCCCATGTGTACTCTCTGAAATTTTATTTATTTTTTTGAGACAGAGTCTTACTTTGTTGCCCTCAATAGAGTGCTATGGCATCATAGCTCACAGCAACCCCAAACTCTTGGGTTCAAGTGATTCTCTTGCCTCAGCCTCCCGAGTAGCTGGGACTACAGGTGCCCACCACAATGCCCAGCTATTTTTAGAGATGGGGTCTTGCTCTGGCTCAGGCTGGTCTTGAACTCATGAGCTCAGGCAATCTACCTGCCTCGGCCTCCCAGAGTGCTGGGATTACAGGCGTAAGCCACTGTGCCCAGCCTCTGAAATTTTAAATAAAGAAGGAGCTCCCTGCAATTTCTGTTGAGGTTGTGAGTTCAGCTGTTGCTGAGATTTTTATTGCTCAAAACATGGTTGCCATGCTTGTAAGCTCAGATTGTGTTCACGTAAATGACTGGGTTCCCATGCTGGCACGGCTCTGGGCCTGAGTCTTTCTTCATCTCTTTCTGTTGCTCCTCTGCCTTCGTTTTGCTCCCCCCACCCTCGCCCCCACTTCATAACAAAAGCTTCTGGGGTCTTTGCATTTTCATAATGGAAATCCAGGCCTCAATTTGATGAGGACCCAAAGGCAGGAATGCAGATAGATAGCAAATTTGTGAGTAATAAAAGTAAATAGTAGGGTTGAGAAAGTGTAACCTCAGACTCAAAGAAATATTTAAGGGTGCTGCAGCACCTCTTCGAATTATTTAGTAGGGGAGAAACATTTGTGGTTCACAGTTTTAAATTAACGAGCAGAGAGACAAGCCTTTCTGTGTGAATATACACGCTGTGAGATGAATCAGACAATTCTTTTGAGAGTGGGTGTGTGAGTCATTTATTGGGCCTATTTGGGAAGTTTCTTAGTTAAGAAAACCAAAATCCTCTTCCTAGATAAACCTTTCCTGATTTTTTCCCCCTTAATTTGTCTGCCGACTCCTCCCTTACCCCCCTCCTCCCGCTGTTCGTTTTGTCATTTTCGTACTACCTGACCCAGAACATGACGGCCTCATAGTTTTTCTTATCTTATCTTGCAATTAATTGTGTACAATATGAACTTCTAGAATGAGTTCCTTGGAGTTACTTGCTTTGCACTCTCTCCCCCATAAGAATGAGCTCCTTGAGTAAAGGGGAGATTCTAACTCGTATTTGTGACCCCAATGCTTAACATAGTGTCCTCTTTGCTATTAACATTTCTTTTTGTGTGTGTGTGTGTGTGTTTTTTTTTTTGGCCGGGGCTGGGTTTGAACCTGCCACCTCTGGCATATGGGACCAGCGCCTTACTCCTTGAGCCACAGGCGCCGCCCACTATTAACATTTCTTAAAATGTTTTATTTTTATTTATTTTTGAGACAGAGTTTCTGTCACCCTGTATAGAGTGGCATCGTAGCTCACAGCAACCTCAAGTTGACATAATGCTCGGCAACTTTTTTTGTTGTAGTTGTCACCGTTGTCTTTAGCTGACCTGGGCTGGGTTCGGTCCCGCCAGCCCCAGTGTATATGGCCAGTGCCCTAGCCACTGAGCTACAGGTGCTGTGCCTAGTTTTTCTATTTTTAGTAGTGATGAGTTCTCACTCTTCCTCAGGCTGGTCTCAAACACTTGAACTCAGGGGATCCACCCAACTCAGCTTCCCAGAGTGCTAGGCTCACAGGTGTGAGCCACCAGGCCTGGCTTATTTATCTTTTTTAATTGACATAATAATTATCCATCTTCAAGGAGTACATTGAGATATTTTGCTACATAAAAGGTGTCTTGATCAGATTAGGGCAATTAGCATATCAATCATCTTAAACATTATTTTTTTGTGTTGGAAACGTTCAATATCCTCCTAGCTATTTGAAACTATGTATTATTGTTAACTATTGTCACTTTGCTGTGGTGTAGAGCATCAGAACTTATCTGGCTGTAATTTTGTATCCTCTAATAACTCTCCCTTAACCTGTCCCCCCCATCCTCTGTTGTACTTTTTTTTCCCCTGTGAGATCAACTTCTTAAAGCTTCAACCTATGAGTGTCTCTGCTGTCTTAATGAATAAAGGAATGAATGAGAGGAGCAACCCTGGAAGGAATTTAGATCCCAAAGGGGACTAATCGGGGAAATTAAAGGAGAAATAACACAGATGTAATCCAAGCTCAGGTCTTCCTCAGACTGATTCTACCCCTAGGCCTTGCCCTTGATTGCTGTTGCTAAGGTCCCAGGGCTTTTTATTTGAAATCAAATGCTTATTAAAACATACAGGAATGTACCCATCGTCCTGTACAAAGAATTTAAGAATATGCTATAACTTTTGTAATAGCATTTATGGGGTATTATCTGTCTAGAAATGTGGGAATCCTTAAATCTCATTAGTTTGAATGTGGTTATGTATGTTCACTTTAGAAAAGTCTGAAATTTTGAGAAAACTCTGTGTCTGCAGCTGAATTGTAGTTTTGGCAGCAAGCTGCATTATTTTACCCAGAGTCAGATTTTAAGGTTTCATTCCCCTACCCTGAAACACATCTGTGAAATGTAATGGAAATAGTAACCAAATGGGGATAACGTTTTAAAAGTTCCCAAAGTCGGTGGTACCTGTGGCTCAAGGAGTAGGGCGCTGGTCCCATATGCCGGAGGTGGTGGGTTCAAACCTAGTCCCGGCCAAAAACCAAAAAAAAAAAAAAAAAAAAAAAGTTCCCAAAGTCATTTTGTTTTACTGTCTCCAACTCAGACATATTAACATATGAATTAAAACACCCCCCTCCCCAACTTTAAAAATATTCTGGCATTGGGCTGTGTTATCATAGTTTAAAAAATTTGTATATTAGATGTTAGATTTTGCACACTGTACTGAATGATGACAATGTTTTTACTTTATGGTAGAGGAAATTAGGTTTAAGTTGTCAGTTAAGATTCTTTTGTTACAATGAAAAGTTTTGAGATTTATCTAGAATGTGAGTCATAGGATTCCTTCTATTAACTCCATTTCACTTTTTTTTTCTTTTTTTTTGAGACAGTCTCACCATGTCACCCTTGGTAGTGTGCCGTGGCATCACAGTTCACAGCAACCTCCAACTCTTGGGCTAAAGCGATTCTCTTGCCTCAGCCTCCCAAGTAGCTGGGACTACAGGCGCCTGCCACAACACCTGGCTGTTTTTTTGCAGTTTTGGCCAGGGCTGGGTTTGAACCCGCCACCTCTGGCATAGGGGGCCAGCACCCTACCCCTTTGAGCCACAGGTGCCGCCCCTTTTTTTGTTGCAGTTGTTATTGTTGTTTAGCTGGCCCGGGCTGGGCTTGAACCCGCCAGCCTGGGTGTATGTGTCCAGCGCCCTACCCACTGAGCTATGGGTGCCGCCTTGTGGGTTTTTTATAAGGGAAGATTAGTTGACCTAGACCACAGGTTAAGTACAAAAACTTAATGTACAAAACAGGATGAGATTGGAGGTCTCTGACTTTTACAGTGTCTGCTCTAGCAGTCCAGAGAGTAATTTCCACTCTGATGAACTGCTCTGGTGGAGCTGGGAACAGTGAGAACTCTTCGTGAAGTTGCAGGCACAGCTGAACCTTTGAGAGGCTCTCTCCTGCCCTGCGGCCACTCCCACCCCTCTGCCCTCCCCATCCTCAGTGACCCGGGGAGATGAAGTGTCTTATCACAGGAGGCAGAGCTGGCAGGGGCGAGAACCCTGCCTGTCCCTGGCATTCTGGTCCCATTCCCCTCTGGCTTAGCACCCCCAGCTTACTTAGACCTCCTTCCTCCACGAGTGGAATACCTGGTTCCTTCTTTTCTCATCCTCCACTGCCTCCTTTAGCTCTGTGGACCTCTCCCTCTCCATTCTTGTTTTTTCCCTCTTCCTCCTTCCTCTGTTCTAACCACTTTTCTCCTGTTACTTTGTTTTCCTTCTTCCTCCTCCTTTCTTTGCTCGTCTAATGTATAGAATAGCAGTATTGTCAGAATTGGAGTTTTCTGGCTTTTTATAACGGAAACTGACTTACTAAAGCTCAAAACGTAATAAATTTCCTGGTAGCCTAGTGCAAAGGGGGAAAGTAGAGGGCTTCCCTACTTCATAAAAACTCTGTTAATTTAATTTTATTTCTTTATTTTTATTTATTTTTTCGAGACAAAGTCTCACTCTGTTGCCTTGGGTAGACTGCTGTGGTGTCACAGCTCACAGCAACCTCAAACTCTGGGGCTTGAGCGATTTTCTTGCCTCGGCCTCCCCAGTAGCTGTGTACCATTATCAGCTAGTTTCTGTGTTCATCTTAATGGTAGATAATCTTTCCTTCTCCCCTTCTGGCTGGTTCATTTGTGCTTTCCATCATTGAACAAATACTCATTGAGCACCCGGGTTAGATATTCTTCTGGGTTCTAAAGACTTGGCAGTGAACAAGATGGATGAAATCCCTGTCCTTATGGAGCGTAGATTTTGCTGGGAAACCAATCAAAGGTCGGTGATAATGGCTGGGTGGGGATGTGCTGGTGAGTGGCTGGCGACTTCAGATTGGAGGTTCAGAGATGCCCTCTCTGAGGTGGTGACTCTGAAGCTGACAAAGAGGAAGAACATTCTGGGCGGAGGGAATAGCATGTGCAGGGGCTTTGGGGTGGGAATGAACTTGGAAAGACTGAGGCCGTCTGGCACAGCCACTGTGGCTGGAGCCCAGACACCGAAGAGGCTGCCGTGGGTGCTGAGGGCCGAGATCTCTGCTAGGGGTGGGGGGCTTGAATGTGAGAGCAAGTTTGGATTTTACTCTGCATGATGTGTGGAGCTGTTAGACAGTGGAAATGATCTGATGTGCTCTTAAAAACACTTCTTAAACTCATCTTTTCGTTTGCTACTTGAAGCCCCCTGGGATCTGCTTATCAGCATGATTCAGAGTCCTCTTGTGCTACTGTGCCATGATGGTCTGATCTGTCGCCTTCCCTGACGTCTGCATTTTTATTTTCCTAAATTATAACTTGGTGCTCGAAGGTCAACCTGTGGCCCAAGAGGTGGATTTGTTACGTGGATTGTGAAGGACACTGACGAATTCTGTTGATGTTGTCTTGACCTTTGTTTTTATATCAGCTCTTAAATCTAAGGGAATCATGTTTACTTAATTATTTATTTAAAAAAATTTTAAAGTTGGGCGGCGCCTGTGGCTCAGTCGGTAAGGCGCTGGCCCCATATACCGAGGGTGGCGGGTTCAAACCCGGCCCCGGCCAAACTGCAACCAAAAAATAGCTGAGCGTTGTGGTGGGTGCCTGTAGTCCCAGCTGCTCGGAAGGCTGAGGCAAGAGAATCGCTTAAGCCCAGGAGTTGGAGGTTGCTGTGAGCTGTGTGAGGCCACGGCACTCTACCGAGGGCCATAAAGTGAGACTCTGTCTCTACAAAAAAAAAAAAAAATTTTAAAGTTTAGTTTTAATTAACACATAATAATTGTACATATGGGGTGCAGTGTGCTGTTACCATACGTGTATGCAATGTATATTGATCAAGTCAGGATTTTTGCATATACATCACCTCAGATATTTATCATTTCCTACTGTTGGGAACGTTCTTCTCTTCTAGCTATTTGAAAATATAGATTATTACCTATAGTCAGCCTACAGTGCTATAGAACACTAGAACTTAGTCCTCCTATGTAGCTGTGACTGTATATCCATTAGCTAACCTCTTCCTGTATTCTCCCCCACCCACTTCGCAGCCTATAGTGACTACTGTTCTGCTCTGCTGCTATGAGATCAATGTTATTAACATCCACGTATGAGTGAGATCATGTGGTATTTATATTTCTGGCTTATTTCACTTAATATAATGTCCTCCAGACTCATTTGTGTTGTTACAAATACAGGATTTCATTCTTTCTTAACGCTGAGTAATATTGCATTGTATATGTACACCACATTTTCTTTATCCATTCATCTGTGAGACACTTTAGGTTGACTGTATTTCTTGGCTGTTGTAAATACTGCTACAATAAACACACGAACACATGTAGCTCTTCCACATACTGATTTCCTTACCTTTGGATAAATGCCCAGTAGTGGATTGCTGGATCATTGGGTAGTTCTATTTTTAGTTTTTTGAGGAACCTCCATACCATTTTCCATAATGGTTGTACTAATTTACAGGGAATAATTTTACCTGTAGTTCTGTGGCATAATCCAGATGTTTAGCCTTCTGACTTACATAAGGATAACACTTTGAACAGTGGTCTTTAATCATGATTATATAATATCCTAAATACCCATAGGCCAGACCTTGTATTTATTGAATTAGAATCTCAGGGAGGACAGGTCAAGGTATCTCTATCTTTTGTTTTTCTTTTTAATTTAAAAAAAGTTTTAACATTTATTTTTACTTAGTTTTTTTTTTTTTTTTTTAAGAGATAGGGTCTCACTCTGTTGCCCGGGTGCCAACACTGGCGTGCAGTGGCATCATCATAGCTCACTGCAGCCTCGAACTGCTGGGTTCAAGTGATCCTCCCACCTCAGACTCCCAAAGTGCTGGGACTACAGGTATGCACCACCACAGCTGGCTAATTTTTAAAGTTTTTCTGTAGAAACAATGATTTTGCTGTGTTGCCGAAGCTGGTCTTGAACTCCTAGGCTCAAGTGATCCTTCTGCCTCAGTCCCCCAAAGTGCTGGCATTTGCCCCTGTGTCTGGCCGAGGATACATGTATCTATATCTTACATTAGTTTTAAAGCATTCTGTGAGGAGTCCTTAAAGTTGTGAGGAGTGCACTCTGAAATAAGGGATACTCAATAAAGTCAGGAATGGATTTGCTTTGTCCTTGGCATTTTCCCTGGTGCCAGCAACTCTGCTGCATGAAGAAATGAATTACCTGTGTGTAGAACTGTGGAGAAGTCTCTGCTCACCCCTTTCTTTTCCTTTCTCCTTTCCCTTCCTTATTTTCCTTACTACTAACTAGTAAACCTGCAATGCAAGTCTTGCTGTTGATCAAAAAATGGGAGTGAGAAATTGCTGGCCAGGGCTGAAGGAGAGCTGTTTTCTGGAAGTAGTGAGGTCTACCTGTAGCAGTGAGCCAGAAAGGGAGGGAAATTCCCTTGCTTCAGGCAAGGTGGGTGGATATATTGTGTAGGTATGCAATAGATCAGTTGGTGAATATAAATTACTTTGAAAAAATTAGTAGAATTGCTGAGAATTTAGGTTACTTTTAATTAAAGCCTTGCCTTTACTCGTTTTCAGTTCTATTGTTTGTGGAAATTAGTAAACTAATGTACATAGGGAGCATATTTAGTTAAACAGTTTGTGCACATTTAAGAATGATTAATTCTGTTACCTTATTGAAGGACAATCCTGTCATGTGGCATATGTTTGAACACTTCAGCCTAATACACAGAAAAATCGCCACAGAATCCTGTCCACAAACACCTGACTGGTGGGCAGAACTCTTGTTTCCCCTGCTTTCTCTAAGCAACAAATCTTTTGTAAATAATGGAAGAGAACAACCAGTTCCTTGTTTGTATTCATTGTTAGGTTTCTTTTCTTGAGCAAATTCAAAGAACAGTAGTTTACAAGTTACTATGAGATTCTAGACCTGAGATTTAGTTCCCATGCTGGGTGGTGTCTGAGAAATTTGGATAACATCTCCTATACAAACTGATTAACATTTGAAAAATAATAATAGGAAAGTACTAGAAAAGACTTTAAACAATTTTAATTTTAAAAACCAATGTTATTTAAAGTCCCTCAGATGCATGGTTTACACTAGAAGTCTTACTTTGGGTTGTTTGGAGATCACGGGCTGCCTGAGTTACCATAAGTCGAGAAACAACCCATCCCCGTGGGTTCCTTCTCTGGCAGGTTTGGTAGGCTTCCTCCTGTGTGTACCCAGAAAATACTTGAACTTTTATATCTACTTTCCTTTTCAGTTATTTCCTTCTAGTTAGAATAAGAAAAATTTTCTGCTCTTGTATTTGCCCTGCCTTTCACTTACATGTGAAATGAATTCTAATCACAATGCCAAATACTGAGAAAAGTTACACACTTTGAAGTAGAATTATATATAACAAGGTACCAATCAAAATATTAGAAATAATTCAAGGCTCACTTTGGTTAGAATCATTATGAACATGTTCGTTGATTTCCTCATGTTTTTCTTTTTTTTTTCCTATTTTATTTAATTAATTTATTATGGGCGGCTCCTGTGGCTCAAAGGAGTAGGGTGCTGGCCCCATATGCTGGAGGTGACAGGTTCAAACCCAGCCCCGGCCAAAACTGCAAAAATAAATAAACAAATAAATAAATAATTTATTATTATTATTCTTATTTTTGTGACAGAGTCTCACTTTGTCATCCCTGGTAGAATGCCATGGCGTCACACCTCACAGAAACCTCAAACTCTTGGGCTTAAGTGATTCTCTTGCCTCAGCCTCCCAAGTAGCTGGGACTACAGGTGCCCATCACAGTGCCCAGCTATTTTTAGAGACAAGGTCTTGCTCTTGCTCAGGCTGGTCTTGAACTTGTGAGCTCAGGCGATCTGCCCACCTCTGCTTCCCAAAGTGCTGGGATTACAGGTGTGAGCCACTGTGCCCAGCCTTTCCTCATATTTTTCTAACCTAGCTTTTCCTCAAGTTTTAGCACTGAGGAAAGAGAATTTATAAAGCAGATATACTTACCTAGTTTAATAATGTTATGTTGTGGTGTGAGCCACTGTGCCCTGCTTGTTTAATTATTTTAATTTTAAGTTGTTAAAATAATGTCTTCTACTCTATTTTATTTTAGCTATATGATTTTAATTATATTATGGAACATATCATTTTTGGACTAGCCTGGGAAACTTACAATCTGAAAATCATAGAATTAAAATGTTATCCCTTACAAATAAACTTTTGGAGTATAAATTATTTGCAAATTAAGGACTTTCTATGATTGATAATAGGTGTGAAGAGAATTTAAACATTGAATTCTCTTGCCTCAGCCTCCTGAGTAGCTGGGACTACAGGCGTCCGCCACAAGGCCTGGCTATGTTTTTGTTGCAGTTTGGCTGGTGCCAGGTTTGAGCCTGCCACCCTCGGTGTATGGGGCTGGCGCCCTACTCACTGAGCCACAGGCACCGCCCAGCATGGGAGTTTTTAACATGAAACCTTTCAGTTTGAGAGTGTGTATTATTGAAGTGATATTTGAGAGTGAATCTGTTTTTGTGTTTTATTGCAGAGACTTCCTCCCAATGATGAATTTGATGAATATGAAGTTATGCGTGTTGTAACATAACAGCCTCGTGCTTAGTTTGTGTGTGACTAGGGACTCAGGTTTTCTTGGGACCAAATTATTTTCTTCTTTCCCCCTTCAGTGGATCCCTTTAGCTTATTGTTTCCATGGTTTACTTAATCAAGAGCTGGGCTCTTTCAATGTGATAGGCCCTGCTCAGTAATATCCGTGTTGGAATGTGAGCTCACCTTGGGCAGAAGAAGGCTATTGTGTCACTGAAACAATGTTAGCAAGAGATGAGTATTTGTCCTGCTGTAGCTGTCCATTTTGGAAGGATGTCTTTGTAGGCTGATTAGGAGAGTACTGGCTCCTATCAAATTAGATGGGAAGACACACACCTGGCTAATGTTTTTCCCAGTCCTAAATTGCCCATCAAAAAACTCCCACTGTTTTTTTCTAATTATATCCACAAGAGGGTTGAAGAGACTATTTCTATTCCAAACTAATTCTTAAATAAAAAGAAAAGTCTGCTTCTTTTTGACCATATATCAAGTCCCAAGTTCAAATTAGATATCACACGAGGGTATTTCAGAGTAAACTTCACTGCAAGCAAAAGGCACACTCATCTCTAGATGTTGTTTTCATAAGAATACAAAATTGACACGATTGCAAGAGGGACTTTGCCTAACAAATGCAATCGGTGTAACCTTGTTTATTGTACCCTCAATGAATCCCCAACAATTAAAAAAAATGCAAAATTGGTAAGTATTTTTAGAGTAGAAGTAAACAATGGTGATAGAGACCTGATGTCAGGTTCTACCTTAATTCTATAATTAGCCCGGCCTTTTCAGCAGACGCATTGTCTTATATTTTGCTGACTTCATAGTCTGTGATTTATAATAGACTCAAAACTTGAAGAGCAGGAAGAGTGACTTACTTTCTTTTACAATGCATTCAATCCAAGACTGTAAGAGATAAGATGCATTCATTCTTTCTGTGTTTTAATTAGACTATTTAGCATGATAGATTTTAAAATGGACTGAATAAAATAGATTGTTTTAAATATGCAGTTAAGTTTGTGGTTTGTAATTAGACTGACTGATCTGATGTGTTTAACACTGACTACTTCCATTTCCATAAACAATTAGAAAAGAAAATCATTTCTAGCACTGGTTCTCAACCTTCCTAATGCCGCGACCCTTAGAACTGCAGATTTATAGGTTTGAGAAATATATAACTTTTCCCCATTTAAAAAAAAAAATTGTAAAGTTGAATACAGATACTGTTTTCTCAGTCACTGGATATAATGGGAGGAAATGATTAAGAATAAAATGTTGCTAAAAATAATAAAATTAAACATTTTATTTGTGCTTGTGACAAGACTTAATGTTCAGGAAAAAGTGGTTTACAAATTAAGTCCTCTTGACATTTAAAAAGTCTGTGGAACTAGTTTTAAGAGCTGAGGAAGTTCTGTTTTGGCTTTTCCAATTTCTTTCCTCATGGTGTGTGTTTCTAGATGTTCTTTCTGTAGATGGCTGTGGTTCATTCTTTGCTGGTGACTGATGATTGCTTTTCTTTCTTAAAAACAAACCCTGCTTGGTAATCCTATTCTTTTGTTCACCAGACATCCAAATAAGAACAAATGAGAAAAGTTCTAGCAATATTCCCTCCCTCCTGTTTACCCGTACTTTGTTGGAGAAGGATGTGGGCCACCTCGGGAATCTTCTGTTATTTTGACAATGGGTTTGATAAAGCACAGGCCAGTGGCATTTATTTTATGGTTGTTGATACTAAGGCACCAAGAGACTAGGGAGTCTGTTTGCAGAGGCAGGGCTGAGGAGAAGGTCAATGTCTGGACTTTAAAATAAGAGAGTTGAACGAAATCATGGTCTCTGTGTTATGGTTTTGGTACATAGCAATTGTCAAGGATGTTTACAACGTCATACTCTGATAAAACCTGTCTATCTATTACACAAAATCAGAGCATGAGGTTGTAAACATCCTTCATAATTGCTATATTATGTAATATAGCATAATATATTGGGGATGAGCCCTTGGAAGGGCTAAGGTGTGAGAAAGAATAACAGGGTGAGTCCAGGCTCACCTGGATACAGGGGGTGAAAAGGAGAAAAAAAATATTTCAGAAGCAAAGGTTTTTGCTCTATGGTTCCTTGCTATTAATAATTAGTAATTAGAGATGAGCTAAATGCTATTGTCATTCTGAGCAATTTACATATACAGGTATTGTTAATTCATTTATTCTTCCTAAAAAGACCTTATGAGGCAGTTACGGTTACTATACCCACCTTACAGGTAAGGAAACAGAAACAGTGATTAAAGTCATGCTTCTCGTGGGTAAAAGAAAGAGCCTGGATTTGAACGGTGGCTGGTTGGCTTTGCTGCCTCACCCTCTTCATGTGCTGTGTCTGTGTGATGCTTCTGCTCACATAGCGCGCCTGCTGTTTGTGTAGCCTAACCAGCCTAGCTGGAGAGGCAGACTAAATCAAATAACCATAGAAACAAAGTGTAAGAATTTCAAGGAGAAGGGCAGAGAGCTTTGAGAACATAAGGCAGGGGCCTGATCTTATCAGGTTTCCAAAAGCCTGTACCACTGGAGAGCTTTGATCCCAGGGAAGGGGAGGAGGTGGGCTTCTAAATGCTACCATGATGCAAAGCAGGCTCAAAGTCAAGTCTGTTCGCCTCGTGGACCATTCCCCACCCCCTTTAGACCTCTCACTTATCAATGCCGTTAAGGGCCTTGATGAGGTTGCAGACTCTCCCTGTGTCCTCGTGTGTGGAAGTGCCTGTGCAGATTATAAGCATTGAGTAAATGTATGCTGATTGAATCGCAGTCCTTCTGGCAGTTTGTGTTCTGTCTCAGCTCCTGCTGGGTGTCTTTCAGCAGGTGCAGGGAGTGACTGGATGTAGCTTCAGAGGAGACACAGGGGCAGTGGGAGAGTGAATATCTGGATCAGGGAGTATGCCTTGACTCTACATACTCTCTGTAAGCAAATACCAACTATCTGAAGCAGAGCTTTTGTTTTTTTTAAATCAGTCTCTTTTTTAATTTCTCCTGTAGGACATCATTGGAGAATTGACTCTACCTAGTTTGATGCTCTTGCACAGCTGGCCTCAGGAAGTTAATTTTACTAGCTCCTCTGGGCATTACCACTAAAGTTGTAGTGACACATTCTTTTTTTAAATCTCATTTGCTAATTATTAATTACGCTGATTTAACCCCCTGGGGTGGATGCACTCCCTCCTTTGTAAGTTGAAAGCAGTCACTCACTCCACCTATTTCCTGATCATCTAGCTGATAGGAGGCATTGGCAGGTTTCTGAAGGTATGAGACACTTGATTACTTGCACTCCGGAAGCTTTCTACTATAGTCTAAAGGAAAATCATCGTGAAAGAGCTGTGAGGGGCCCATCCGGAAGTGGTTCTGAGTGTCTGTGCAGGAGCCAGACTGCCTGACTCTGCCACGCCCGACCTGATTACTTGAGCTACTGATTCTCAGTGGTTCATGTGTAACATGGAGATGGGGATAATTGGGGGAACTACCTCAGGGTGACTGTGAGGATTAATGGGCCAAATGTAAAACACCTAGAATATGGCAATTAAGTTCACGAACTTGCCACTGTGTAAGTTATGAACAATCCCTCTGATATCAAAAAAGGTTAGCAACATCATTTTGACTCCTGGTTTGTTCTGATGGAACATTTTTGGTGTGGAGATGTTTTGTTTCAGGGTTGTGCTGGTGCACCCGTGTTCCATCACCAGTGATAACAAGGCCCAGTGATAACCTTGGTATATCAGCGTCTCCCAGCTGTGTTCATATTGATGTGTGGTGCTGTCTTGCTGCGTGGAGTTCACTATTGTTGCATGTTTTTTTATGTGCCGTTGATAAAGTCAGAGCTTGAATTAGAACAATGAATAAACACTAATTTTTTTGTTAAACTTGGCAAGCGTGGAAATGAAATCAGGGACATGTTAGTCCAAGTTTATGGAGATAATGCCATGAAGAAAACAGCAGTGTACAAATAGAATAAATGTTTTTTTTTTTTTTTGTAGAGACAGAGTCTCGAGTGCCGTGGCGCCACACGGCTCACAGCAACCTCCAACTCCTGGGCTTAAGCGATTCTCTTGCCTCGGCCTCCCGAGTAGCTGGGACTACAGGCGCCCGCCACAACACCCGGCTATTTTTTTGATTGCAGTTCAGCCGGGGCCGGGTTTGAACCCCCCACCCTCGGTATATGGGGCTGGCACCTTACCGACTGAGCCACAGGCGCCGCCCAGAATAAATGTTTTTCTGAGAGGAGAGAAAGTGTCACTGATGAAAAGATCAGCAAGACTTTTTTCTTTACCCTAAGGTAAAGGACATATTGAAAGGAAGGCATTTTAGTGACATGCAGGACATCAATGGTAATACAATGACAGCTCTGATGGCCATTCCAGAGAAAGCATTCCAAAATTGCTCTGAAGGGTGGACTAGGCTCTGGTGTTGGTGCATAGCTTCCCCAAGGGGGTACTTCAAAGGTGACTGTAGTGATATTCAGCAGTGAGGTGTACAGCACTTTTCATATATATATATATTTATATATATATTTTAGAGACAGAGTCTCACTTTGTTGCCCTTGGAGAGTGCTGTGGCGTCACAGCTCACAGCAACCTCCAGCTCTTGGGCTTAGGCGATTCTTTTGCCTCAGCCTCCCAAGTAGCTGGGACTACAGGAGCCCGCCACAACGCCCGGCTATTTTTTTGTTGCAGTTTGGCCGATGCCAAGTTCGAACCTGCCGTGGGGCCGGTGCCCTACTCACTGAGCCACAGGCGCCGCCATACAGCACTTTTCTAGGATAGTTTGTGAACTTAATTGTCAGATCCTTCATAATGCCTAGCACATAGTATGCACCGTGTGACTTTTTGTTTTTAGTATTGTCATTATCACTCTTATAGTTGGGTACTGTATTTGGAGTCTGAAGAGCAACGTAGAAAGAAAGGCATCGTGGAGCTGGTGTTTCAGTTAGTTCTAATGAGATGAGAACAAGTTTAGAAGGTAGAAATGGTGAGGAGAGTAGTCCAGAAAAAAGAACTCCCAGATACCAGAAGGTATCCAGTATCTTTAAGGAATGGTGAGGAGTCTGGGCTCATGGGTGGGGGGTCATTTGAAGAAAAATGATAAATTCATGTGGAAAGTCAAACTGGGACCGTGTCATGCAGAAGTGTTGGCAGTGTGGGCTGGGTTTTTTGAGCAGTATTGAAACTTCAGAGTCTTGCTCTGGAACCCCTGGATTAGGCAGGAGGGAGGAGGTGGGGGGGGGGAAATGGCATTAGTCCTAGGATGTGGCGATAAGGATTCAACAGTGATCATGATAATCACAAAAGGAAGGTCAAGTGTAGATTCACAGGGGAGATAATGAAGGCTCTCACTAATATTACCCTCTCAAGGTTGTTAGATGGTTGTTGTTTTTCAAGATTTGAAAAGATATTTGTCTCTTTCTTCTTCTTTCCCCAGATGATGTGTTTCAGGCTCCCAAACTTGGATCTATCACCTAGTTGAAAGATACTGTAGAGTATGAATCAGTTTGGGTATTGATTTGAGGAGGGTAGCACAGTGATAGAGGGGCCTGAGTCAAAGTCTACTTTTGAGGTTATAAGTCTGGCTGATTGGGAGGAACCCCAGATGGGAAAGGGAGATGTTGGGAGAAGCCAGTTGAAACATTGGTTTCAAACTAAGTACTCTATGCCCTGGTTAGCTTTATCAGGGAAAGAAACATTTTCTCCTTATATTTGTACACCCCTATTGGGAGCATCCAAGTACTAACCAGGCCCGACCCTGCTTAGCTTCCGAGATCAGACGAGATCGGGCGCGTTCAGGGTGGTATGGCCGTAGACGTACACCCCTATTCTCAACTGCTGCCTTGCCGCATGGTAATTTTAAGTTATGTGGTGCTGGGGAAAGTCACAGCGTGACTGTTAATTAACGTGATAGAGCCCAGAGCACATATAAAAGTGACATCTTTGTATTCTGTGTATGCTAAACCCAGCTGTCTGAAACTTTTTTTAAAAAAGTCTCTCCTTTTTGGCATAAATCTTCCATGTTTGGTAAATCTTAGTGCTCTTATACTATTTTCAAGTTGGAACAGCTGCTTTTTGGAAACTTCTATTTTGAAGAAATTTAATTGACTCAGAAGTGGTTGGAATGCTAATTTCAAAGCTATCACGTCAATCTTGTAGGGGCTGTACCTAACTGGAAAGGCTGGTCTCAGCATTTGTTTCCTTTTTTTAAACAAGTAAAATATTAAACAAACAACAGGAAATGAACTGCCAAAATTGGAGAATACTCTCTCAGATGGTGAAATTGAATATTCAAGAGTATTGTTACTTTCCGGATCACAAAATATAAATCTAATTAATATAGGTGCACAGGTTTTATCTTTACATATATTTATGTGTGTGTGGGTGTATGTTGCACTTTGCAGTAAACCTTTTTTGGGGAAACAATAACACCTAGAAACAATGCTAAAAACATGGTAAGGTTTGAGGCAGATGTCTCCAGGGAAAGATCATTAGCAAATTCATGACTCAGAGTCTGGTTTAGACTTCTATATTAAGCCCTTTGTTGTTTTAAGAGTAACCCTTTGTGGGGGGTGGAGCAAGATGGCAGACCAGAAGGATAGTTCATCTGTGCTCTCCTAGAACGACTTGGGAAAAAGAGAGAACCCAGCCATACCTGGTGTGGGTACCTTACTGAGAGTCATAGCTCAGGGAGCGCAGCGAGGTGGTGCCCCCGATTCCAGTTCCTCTGGAGCATATGATCCTGAGTGGTAGAAATCTGATGAATTAAGCAAGTGATTGTGACCAGCTGGGATTGGCTAGCCTCCCGTGGAGGTCTGGGATGGGAGGAAGCGTTTCCGGAATTTTCAGTTGGGGGAACCTGTGGTTGAGTGGAAAGATTAGAAGAGTGGGCAGACCTGAACAGTATACAGTAACCAGATTTGAATGCCTGTGGGAGTGGATTTGGCATAGGTTTGGTGGCTGGTGAGGCAGCTATACTGAGAAGGTGGCCAGGGAGCTGCCATTGTGGGAGGGTCATGAGAAGCACTTAGCTGGGACCTAAAGCACGGCCATCTTAATTCCGTCTGCTGGGATTGGAACTCCAATCTTGGGACTGGCTGAGGGCCTCCCGCACCCCATGGGAACTGGAGTCAGGGAGCAGTGTGTGACCCGTGCCTGAAGGATTCTTGTGAGCTTTAAGATCCCAACCTGGCAGGGTCTGAATGCTGAGAAAACAATCAGGCAGTCACCAAAGGCAACTAACTTTGGAATAAAGACCATAGAGGTTGCTGACTGTGCTGTCTCCTAAAACACCCACAGCACCACGTGTGTCCCAGTGACATATTGCAACATATTGTCATCAAGAGCAAGGACTTCTGTTTATTTGGCCACCAGGAAGAGTTTGGCTTTGCTCAGGCTGAGGCCACTTCAAGACCTAAGCTCTGAGACCAGGTAATTTAAAGCATAGGAGGTAATGAGAAGAAAAAGGAGGACAAGGAGGTGAACAATAAGAAAGAACACATGAGGAGGAACCCATAGAAAAATTCGGGCAACATGAAAAACCAGAAGAGAGCAACTCCCCAAGGGACAATGAGACAGCTACTGCAGAAGACTATACCTATAAAGAATTAATGAACTTGACAGAAAGGGAATTTAACATATGGATGATAAAGACAATAAAAGGAATGGATAAGAAAATGGAGAGACAGAATCATAAGTCAGATGAGAGATATGTAGAATATTGAAAGGATATGGCAGAGCTTAAGGAAATGAAGGAGACAATCGGAATGTAAAGATGCAGTAGAAAGTATCAAAAATAGGTTAGACCAGACGGCGCCTGTGGCTCAGTGAGTAGGGCGCCAGCCCCATATGCCGAGGGTGCCGGGTTCAAACCCAGCCCCGGCCAAACTGCAACTAAAAAATAGCCGGGCGTTGTGGTGGGCGCCTGTAGTCCCAGCTGCTCGGGAGGCTGAGGCAAGAGAATCGCGTAAGCCCAAGAGTAAAGAGGTTGCTGTGAGCCGTGTGACGCCACGGCACTCTACCTGAGGGCGGTACAGTGAGACTCTGTCTCTACAAAAAAAAAAAAAAAAAAAATAGGTTAGACCATGGAGAAGAAAGAACCTCAGAACTAGAGGATAAAGTTTTTGAGTTCACTCAGGTAGTTAAGAGAGTCAGAAAAGAAGAGAGAGAAAGCAGAACGGGTGCTTAGAGAACTACGAGACTCCACGAAGCATTGAAACATATGAATAATAGGGATTCCTGAGGGGAAGAAGATTGTTCCAAAGGAACGGAAGCCCTACTGGAGACTATCATAAATGAAAACTTCCCAGATTTTACTAAAGATCCCAACACACTCCTTTCAGATGGATATCAAACCCCAGGTCATCACAACTCAAACAGAGCCTCTTCAAGACACATTGTAATGAACCTGTCCAAAGTCAAGATGAAAGAAAAAATTCTGCAAGCAGCCAGGAGTAAGTGCCAAATGACCTACAGAGGCAGAGCCATTAGGATGACAGCAGACTTTTCAAGTGAAACCTTCCAAGCCAGAAGAGCATGGTCATCCACCTTCCACATTCTTAAACAAAACAATTTTTAGCCCAGAATTTTGTATCCTGCTAAACTAACCTTCAAATTGATGGAGAAATCAAATCTTTTGCAGATACAAGCACTGAGGAAATTTGCCACAACAAGACTAGCTCTACAGGAAATACTTAGACCTATTCTTAACACTGATCACCACAATGGACCACCAGCAAAGTAAACACTCAGAAGCTAAAGGTCAAAACTTAGCTTCTACAATAGCACAAAGGATAAAATTACACAATGGACTTTCACGAAATAAGATGAATGGAACTCCACCATACTTATCAATTCTCTCAATAAATATCAATGCACTGAATTCACCACTGAAGAGGCACAGGATGGCTGATTGGATATAAAAAGCAAAATCTAGGGCGGCGCCTGTGGCTCAGTCGGTAAGGTGCTGGCCCCATATACCGAGGGTGGCGGGTTCAAACCCGGCCCCGGCCGAACTGCAACCAAAAAATAGCCGGGTGTTGTGGCGGGTGCCTGTCGTCCCAGCTACTCGGGAGGCTGAGGCAAGAGAATCACTTAAGCCCAGGAGTTGGAGGTTGCTGTGAGCTGTGTGATGCCACGGCACTCTACCGAGGGCCATAAAGTGAGACTCTGTCTCTACAAAAAAAAAAAAAAAAAAAAAAAAAGCAAAATCTATTCATATACTATCTCCAAGAGACACACCTAGCCTTGAACCTAGCCTTGAAGGACAAATCAAGACTCAGGGTTAAGGGATGGAAAACAGTATTTTAAGCAACTGGAAATCAGAAGAAAGGAGGGGTTCCAATCTTATTTTCAGATACAAATCAGCCGATTTAAAGCAACTAAAGTCATGAAAGACAAAGATGGACTCTTTATACTGGTCAAAGGAACAATACAATAAGAAGAAATTTCAGTTTTAAGTATTTATGCATCCAACTTAAATACTCCCAGGTTTATGAAACAGACCTTGATAGACCTGAGCAATATGGTATCCCATAACAGCATAACAGCCAGGGACTTTAACACCCCTCTGACAGAACTGGGTAGATCCTCTAAAGATAAACTAAACGAAGATACAAAGGAGTTAAATGTGACCCTAGAACAAATGGAATTAATAGACATATATAGAACACACCATCCCAAAGCTAAAGAATATACATTTTTCTTGTCAGCCCATGGTATGTACTCCAAAATAGACAACATACTAGGATACACATCAAACCTCAGCAAAATTAAAAGAATAGAAACTACACCTTATATCTTCTCAGACCACAAGGCAATAAATGTGGAACTCAACTCTAACAAAAACGTTCAGTCCCATACAAAGACTTGGAAATTAAACAACCTTATGCTGAATGATAGTTGGGTTCAGGAAGAGACAGAGGAAATTGTTAAATTCCTCAGAAATAACAGTGAAGAGTCAAGTTACTAAGACCTGTAAGATATAGCAAAAGCAGTCTTAACAGGAAAATTTATTGCGTTAGATGCCTACATTTGAAAAACAGAAATAGAGCGCATCAGCAAACTCATGAACCATCTTATGGAATTGGAAAAAGAAGAACAATCTAATCTCAAACTCAGCAGAAGAGAAGAAATAATCAAAATTAAGTCAGAGATTAATGAAATTGAAAACAAAAGAATCATTCAGAAAATTAACAAAGCAAAAAGTTGGTTTTTGAAAAAAAGAATCGATACACCTTTGGCCAGATTAACTAGAAACAGAAAAGTAAAATCTCTAATAACCTCAATCACAAATGATAAAGGGGAAATATTAACATCGCAAAGTCTCAAAGCTGCAGATGCTGGTGTGGATGTGGAGAGAGTGGAACACTTAACACTGCTGGTGGAACTGTAAACTAATACAACCTTTTTGGGAGAAAGTATGGAGAATCCACAAAGAACTCAAATTAGACCTCCCATTTGATTCTGCAATCCCATTACTAGGCATGTACCCAGAAGAAAAAAAAAATGCTCTTATCATAAGGACACTTGCACCTGTTTATTACAGCTCAATTTATAATCGACAAAATGTGGAAACAGCCTAAATGCCCACCAACCCAGGAATGGATTAACAAGCTGTGGTGTATGTATACTGTGGAATACTATGCAGCCATTAAAAGGGATGGGGACTTTACATCTTTTATATTAACCTGGATGGAGGCGGAAGACGTTCTTCTTAGTAAAGCATCATAAGAATGGAGAAGCAAGAATCCACTGTACTTAATTCTAATATGAAGGCAGTAGCTGAGCTAATAGAAGGTGACGAGTAGCGGAATGAGGAAGTAGGGAGAGGGGAGGAGGGAGGCTGATGGCTGTTCATGGTTTATCACACACCTCTTGGGTGTGGGACACAATTATAAGAGGGACTTCAACAAACGCAGTCAGTGTAAACTAACTTTGTACCCTGAATGAATCCCAAACAAACAAACAAAAATGTAAATGATACTAATAGGATTAATCATATGCATAACATTGCTTAAATCAATCATGAATTATACTAACTTCTAGTCTTCTGAATCTATAAACTTAGGAAATTCGAGCTCTTATTGACAAATATGTGCAAACGATGTACAAGAAAAAGAAAATAATTCCATTTACATTTCTGAGAGCAATAGTTCCTGCCTAAAACAATGCAGTGGTGCATTTAATAAAATCAAGAAAAGAAACTTTGAAGTGTGGCTCTCACATTCAGCACAACTCACATACAGGTACACAAGACCCTGACTGGCTCCATTGTCACGGAAGCCCTTGGGTGATATTATTTCCCTGATCTCTTCTAAAGGAATGAAGAAACTTCAGACAACAAAATGCCAAGAAAGGCATAGAATCAGATACATCACAAGAACTAAATCTGCTGTTATTTGTACAGTCTTAATGAGGGTGATATGAGTGGGTGGGATCTTTCTGGTGGTCACCAGGGTGATTGCCTTATAATAAATTATTAAGATCTCCCCCTCCCAAAAAAAAACCCTTTGTGTATCAGCAAGATTAAATTATCTAAGTATAGACACACAGTTGTAAATTCCAAAATGCTTCTCAAATTCACTTACATTTTTTTTTTGGCAAGCTTTAAGGATCTAGTGAACATGGGATTTAGTTTAAAAATGATTTAGAAGTACTTGTAATGAATTCTAAAAGGATTTTCTTTAACATCCCATGTTGGTCTGGTGTTCCTCTATAAAATTAGTACAAACTTGGTATTTGTTACATTGTTTCTCAGTGTGTGGCTCACACAAACATTTTAAATTTTGTGAGTTATGTGTTTATTCATTTATATATAGACTCAATGACAGATTTTCTGTTGATAGCAGTGATATAAGACATTTTACATAAAAGTGATTTGAATCGAAAGAGTATGTCTATTTAAAAAGAAATGCTAATACATGATGGTACATGTGTTAGAAATCGGGGAAATCAATGTTTGGTTAATTAAGGTCTGGGCAGCATTGGCCTATTGGTAAACAATATACATGCAAATAATACTGGCTTATAGTGCTGTAATTTTTATTATGTTTTTAAATAAAAACCTTATGGGTAGTGATTATATATGTTAAAATAGACTCTTTAAGAATGTTTTGTTAATGAAACTGAAAGTTATTTGGCTCCATGGTACCTGGCATCAAAGTTAATTAAACAGAAAAAGAATCACTTTAATTGGTTAACTCTTACTCTTTTATTAAATGCTATTCTAATTGAGAAGTTTTCTAGAACTTCTTGGCAGGAGTTGGGCAGTTTAGTCAAAGTGAGGCATGTACTGGTCACTAAATTGGTGGGGAACACCAAACACTGTCTGTGTTGAATGGCATTTGTTAAGTCTGTCTGTCAAGAGTTGGAGAAAATTCTTCTGATTTGGGTTTTATAGATGCTCACTTGTCTGGTGAGAAGTGTAGACAGACTGTTTTTTTCCCCACTTAGCAGCAGAAAAGAAAAAAAGAAAATCAGAATGTTTAGAAGATGTATTGAAATGATCTTTTTCCAGAAAATGTTTTTAGAAATACTAGATTATCAGGGAACAGAGTTTTGAGCATTACACATAGACTTTACTTTTAGAAAGAGCACACATTTAACATTTTGTAAGTGATTTATTTACTTCCCACTTAAATCTGTACACTTCTGTACAAAGTATAAGAAATGTGTTGTTAGTAGAAAATACAAAGTAGAAAGTTCCCCTTTCTCCTCCTAATGTTCACTTCAACCGTATTCCTCAGTGACAGCTATGAACTATTAACAGCTGGATGTCATGTAAGTTTTAAAGTTAAGTAGAATGGCATTTAGGAATTTGCAAGAGTGGGGACTTTTTTCCAGACTTACGCTTCCAACTGGGCTTATCTCTCTCTCTCTCTCTCTATATATATATATATATATGCATATATATATTTTGATATATATTTTTTGAGACAGAATATCACTCTGTCACTCTGGGTAGTAGTGCCTTGGTGTCATAGCTCACAGTAACCTCAAACTCTGGGTCTTAAGAGTTCCTTTTGCCTCAGCCTCCCAAGTAGCTGGGACTACAGGCATCTGCCACAACACCCAGCTATTTTTCATAGAGACTGGGTGTTGCTCTTGCTCAGGCTGGTCTTGAACTTACGCGCTCAAGCAATCCCTGTGCTTCAGCCTCCCAGAGGGCTAGGAATATAGGTGTGCGCCACCGTGCTCGGCTAATCTGGCCTAATCTGTCTCTCTTCTTTCTTTCTCTCTTTAATAAGGAGACATGTCTAAGATGATCTGGCATAGGAATACATGACATATTTTCTTGTGGAAAAATTGAATTTGGTATTTTAATGGCATTCATTTAGTAAAACACTCCTTTATCAGGAGAACATTTCCCCACTCTGCCCAACTACTTTCCTTCAGGTTGTAAAAGGTCAACCTGTAAAAGATGCCCCAGGAATCTTCCTGGAATTTAGATAGCCTCTGTTGGGTTTCACTTTGCACTTATTAATAATTGAGCACCGGGATAAAAATAAAAACAAAGGCTCTCATCTTACAGTGTGCGAACATGGGTCATGTGTGCTAAGTCATGCAGGTAAGATGAGGAGCAAAGCCCTGTAGGGCAGCCCGTCCAAACAAAAGCTTTGCATGTGGGCTGGTGCTTCCCTGCTGCAGAGACTGCCTCGAAATGAAAGGGAATTAATGTAATTGCTCCTGCCGAGGGAAATGTGTTTTTGCTTTTCAAAGGTTGTTGTCTCAGCTTTAATTATCTAATTCATACATAGAAGCTTTCTCCAAGCAGTTTTCCCTTCTAGCAGCCACAGTCACCTTTCAAACACTGCAGCATCTTTAGGCTTAAGAAATCACTGCATTACATAACCTACCCTTGAGGGTACAGTTGGTACTGTAACGCTGGTTACTGCAAATGGTCTTTAGAGTTAGGGTTGGTTTAAATGGAGTTTTGTAATTATGTGAACGGTTCGTGGAATCCGAGCCTCACCTCTAGCATGACTTTCTTTTCTTTTCTTCTTTTTCTTTTTGAGACAGAGTGTTATTATGTTGCCCTTGGTAGAGTGCCATAGTGTCCTCCTGAGGAGCTGGAACCACAGGCACCTGCCACAATGACTAGCTATTTCTACTAGAGGTGGGGCTCGCTCTCTCATGCTCAGACTGGTCTCAAACTCCTGAGCTCAGGCAGTCCACCGGCCTTGGCCTCCCAGAGTGCTGGGATAATAGGTGTGAGCCACTGCATCTGGCCTTAGGTGCACCTTCATCATTACACTCCATTTCTTTCCTTTTCTTTCCTTTCCTTTTCCTTTTCTTTTTCCTTTCCTTCCTTCCTTCCATTTTTTTTTCTTTAGAGAATTCAAAATTGAGGTGTTTTCTCATCTCTAAATTATTTTTTTTTTTTGTGGTTTTTGGCAGGGGCTGGGTTTGAACCCGCCATCTCCGGCATATGGGACCGGCGCCCTACTCACTGAGCTACAGGTGCCGCCCATCTCTAAATTATTACTAAATACATGTAACATATTGCTCAGGGGAAATCTCAAAGAAGCTTTATAAGTAGAGTACAAAACCCTACTTGTTAAGAACCAGGACTCTGCTATTCTTGTCAATGAAATGCACAGGGTTTTAGTGTTGAGTAATGGTAAAGGAAATAATGCCATTAACTCTAGGAAGAGAGGATTTTAAGAATTAAATTCAATTCTGACTGTGGAGGAAAAGGTCCAGTGTCCTCAGCTGAGAATTAAAAAATGCAATTGCGCTTGGAATGAACGCAAACAGTTTTGGTGTGTGCTGCCTTTACATCGGGCCACTGCCCCGCTTCCTTCCACCCCTCCAGGGTCCCTGTCTGCCTCCCTCCTCCTCCCTGCCCCAGCTACACTGGCCTTCTCTCCAACTTGCCAAGCTCTTGCCCACCTCAGGGACCCTTGCCCTTGTCATTCCCACTGCCTGCTAAGGCCTTCTTCTTCTGCCTTAGCTCTCCCTGGGGCTCCCTCTCTCTCTCTATAGTTTTCACTCTAAATATCACCCAGAGACTCCTCCCTTGGGTGACCCCAAGTGGCCCCTTTCTATTACCTCTCCAGGATACGGTTTATTTCCTTTTCAGCACTCATCTCAGTCTGTATTTATTTTTGTTAATTCTTGTCTTTGCCCCACAAGCGTATAAATTCTTTTTTTTTTTTTTTTTTGTGGTTTTGGCCGGGGCTGGGTTTGAACCCGCCACCTCTGGCATATGGGACCGGCGCCCTACTCCTTGAGCCACAGGTGCCGCCCAAGAGTATAAATTCTATTAAGGGAGGTACCAGTACCTGACACAGCGCCTGGCACATGCGGCCTAGTCCATTAGTTGATTAAATGGAAGTCGTTCACCAGTTTTAAGCGCTCCTTTTTTTGTTTGTGTCTTTGAGATTAGTTTATCATGCTGAACCAGAGGGTTCCTGAATTCAAGAAGCCTAGATGTTTTCCAGTGCTTTGGCCTACATAAATTGCCGCCCATTTCATTGTGATTTTATCCATCATGTAGAGAGCAACCCCGGCTTTCTACAGAGTAAGCAGAGACCTCAGTAGACAGCCCAGGGGTATTGTGCTCACTGTGAGATGACTTTCTGAATTCACCAAGCACTGAAATAACTCACGGCAGATCTTCTATGAAGGTCGAGGAAGCCTGCTTTGGTCCTTGGTGAGCACATGGTGTAATGATGGAGGTGCACCTGACCCTGCCACTGTGTTCAGTGCACCCTGCTAAACAGCCCAGGATGGCCTCCTTATAGACGTGCCCACCGTCTCTAAGCTCTTACCTATCCTTAAGCCAAAGACTTGCTCAGCTTCAAGCTGAAAAAGAAATTTTGCCAGATCAGTTGCTGTCTAAAGAACAACATTATCACCATAGTTGTCACTTAAAGTGGAAGAAGTGAAATGCAAATTTGGTGAGTAATTAAATTAGTTTTATTCATTCTTTGGTATTCTAAATGTTGCTATTTATCTGTCTTAGGTAATCTATTTAAAGAAGACACCAGAAGAAGCCTACCGAGCACTCCTGTCTGGCTCAAACCCCCCCTATCTTCCATTCAGGTATAACTGCTCGTGAGATGGGCTAGACTTTACTAGAGAGCTCACTACTGTAGAGGTGGGTGATGGTGTTCTGGATTGTAACTGTCGTGTTACATGGAATGAAATGAGATGGTAGTTTTTCTTATTTCACTTTGTAGAGTTTTTTATCCCCTAACTAGTAGGAAGAAAATAGCTTTATTCTTTTAGGAATTTATTTTTTCCCTCGAATCCTTTCTACATCTTGACAGTTTACTTGAAGTACAAAGTGTGCCTGACGTATGAGCTAATAACCATGTCAAGATGTGTTAGAGGCCAGTAATTTATATCCTTGATCCTTCCCTTCATTCTTTCATTTCGCGAGCATGGATTGAGCTCTGACTGTATGTCGGGGCTGGGGATGTAGAGTAACTTCTCAGGTTTAGTGGAGACCCTAAATCATCTCTTTAGCACAAAAATCTGACATCCTCAGGAAGGCCTTTTCTCATTTCCAGTGTTGGAAAAGAACGTTTTTGTAAATATCACCGAAAGAAGATCTTGTAAAAACTTGGGGTAAACTTGAGCTTGTTTAAAAGGTAAAACGTAACATACATCAAAACTCCCACAACACTATCTCTGATAGAGTTTGTGAATCACTCTAGTATTTTTGCCTTTTTGCTTATTTGCATGACAAATCTACAACCACGTGTATTGCTTATTGTTTTACCCTCATCACAATTACCAGCAAGTATGAGAGAAAGTGGGATGACTGGGCTTGTCTGCCTTCCTCTCTTTGTTGTAAACTCTCAGGGGTAGGCCCTTGTGCCTACACTTCAAAGTGCTTTTCATAAATATTTGAATGAATAGATTAACACTGAATCCCTTAAGATCCAAGGGATTCCCACCTCTGTTTCCAACACCACAGGATTTGATCACACTGGGTGAGTGAGTGTGGGCAGGAGGGAGGAGGAAAGTCAACATCTGTTTGCTTCATCTCAGTGAAAGCCAAGGGGTTGGGCATTGGATTGGGACCCTGGTTGGAACATGTCCTCAAGCAACCTAGAGTAGGAGGCTTACGAGCCGTTGAGGGACAGACAAAAAGTGACAGGTTATGCAGAGGAGAGAGAACATAAAGACAAAGTCTGTTTTTTCCCTTTCACTTCTAGTAGCTCCTATAATTTGAAAGTCCCTTTGTAAAATATAATTCTATTTTTTGGAAAGGGTAATAATGATAATAACTAGTAACATTAACCTCTGAGCAAAATGACTAAGAGTATATAATTTGGAGGCAGAGCTACTTCCAAGGAAGCAGAATGAAACTTCCTACTATCTGTAGTAAATAAGTAACTTGAGCAAATTACTTAGCCTCTCTGAGCCTCAGTTTCCTTATCTGTAAAATGGTCAGAGCTATCCTGAGGATCCAATGAGGTAATGCATTTATCCCTCTGCTGGATGCAGGATCTGTTTTGTTTTTCTCATTGTTAGTATACCCACAAGGACATAGTACAAGCACATGTGTATCTATAAGGATATAAATATGTATAAGAGTTATTTCTTTAAATCTCACATTCTAATAGGGGCAGGCAGATCTGTAGGCTCATAATTAATTGTAAAAAAGTTAGGTTGTACAAAAATAGAAATAAAGATTAATTCTGACAAAGATTTGGGAAAGTGTCAGACTCATTTAACACCTTTAAAGGCGGAGAAGGGTTTGACAGAGAATGGAGGCAGGAAAATCAGGCACAGGTATGCCCCGCGGAAAGCCTGGAAACGTGTATTGTGTCTGAGCCAACTTCAGACGTCTTCCGTGGTGAGAACACAGGGTCTACGGTGAGAGAAGGCACCTATGTGGGATTACGGATGCGCTTTTCCTATGGACAGTGAAATCTCTTTAAATTTGTTTTCGAAGTCAGAAAAGTATTTGCAATTTTTTTTTAAATTTTGAAACTACACGTGCACCTGAAAATGGTAATGTTGTGACATTTATAAAATCGTAATGCCCATTAAAAAGGCCCAGTGGATAATGCAGCTATTCAAAATTTTTTTTACTGTAATACATATTAATTTTAATGCTTATGATGTCTAATCAGGAGTAAAAGGAGATATATTTCTGTTTCACTAGCCAGATAAGCCTTGCTGTCCTTAATTGTCAATTTAGATGAATATATTGGAGGAGGAAGGACTAATTCATTCACATGTCAGGCATCGTTATATTTTAGCTTTTTTTGTGTTAGGTAATTAGTTTCCTGATAATTAGAATTTTTATTTGATTTGATTTGATTTTTTTTTTTTTTTTTTTTGTAGAGACAGAGTCTCACTTTATGGCCCTCGGTAGAGTGCCGTGGCCTCACACAGCTCACAGCAACCTCCAACTCCTGGGTTTAGGCGATTCTCTTGCCTCAGCCTCCCAAGTAGCTGGGACTACAGGCGCCCGCCACAGCACCCAGCTATTTTTTGGTTGCAGTTCAGCCGAGGCCGGGTTTGAACCCGCCACCCTCGGTATATGGGGCCGGCGCCTTACCGACTGAGCCACAGGCGCCGCCCTGATTTGATTTTTTGAGACAGAGTCTCACTAAGTTGCCCTAGGTAGAGTGCTGTGGCATCACAGCTCACAGCAACCTCAAACGCTTGAGCTTAAGTGATTCTCTTGCTTCAGCCTCCCCAGTAGCTGGGACTACAGGCACATGCCACAATGCTCAGCTATTTTTTGTTGCTGTTGTCATTGTTGTTTAGCTGGCTCAGGCCGGGTTCGAACCTGCCAACTCTGGTGTATGTGGCTGGTGCTGTAACCACTGTGCTACAGGTGCTGAGCCAGGTGCTGTAATTTTTCATTCATATGGTATAGGTGGTTTCATATAATGGTACATTAAGGTAGGATATTATATAATCATAGTGTAGGCATATTATTAATATTATAACCAAAAGGAGGATCTGATTGTTTTCTATGTGGACTTATATTTAGGATTTTATTCATTTTTTTAATATTTAGAATTTTAAAGAATTATAGTTAAAAATTGACTAAAATGAGGCAAATTAAAAAGAAAAGATTTGTGTTGCTTTACTGCCTATTCTTGATTAAATTACACATAGTTGATTTTAGAGATAGATGAATTTCTGGCTTGTCTGACCCTCAAGGAGTGTTCTGATGTTTGCAAGTCAATGTTGGGGGGTACCACTGGCTTGTAAGGTAGTTGTATCAAAAACTGCACTTCTCACTTGTACTAAGAATAGCCAGTGTGTTTTTTGAGAGTGATTTTAGTTGAAAACTAGAGGAAAAGGGTATTTTTCATCTACTCTAATTCTTTGTGTCCATCCATCCTTTGTCAGTGTTGGTTTGGCTGCTGGCCTTCAAGGGAACAAGGGACCTTTCAGACTGGGTCAAAGCCAGCAGAGTTTGAATTGGCAAACCTGCTGTGAATCTTTTTAGGTTCTCTCTCTTTCAGCGACTACTAAATTATTGTGTCTATTATGGACCAAACATTCTACAAAGTCCTATTAATTGCAGCTTGTGTCAAGTCCCCCAGGACTCCTGACCCTTAGTGGAATCCTCAGACTGTTCCTGTGGCAGTGAGTGGCTGCGGTTTTCAAATCTACAGTCTTAGGTGCTCTGTGTAACAGTGCTTGTGAATCTTTAAATTCTCACAAAACGTAAGAAACGTCACCAGTCTAAATTGTACACCTCTTCTTGTAGGTCTCTTTCGTGCTTTCTAATTAATTGTATACCTACTTTTTTGTTGATGTATCAGGTTGGTGAGATTTTTGGTATTGGTGATAAAATCTGCTGAATTGGAAAAAAACCAATTTTCAATGACATAGTTAATTAAGTGGGGGAATAAAATGATGCCCACAACAAATAACATCCAGGGACCTAGTTTTTTTTTTTTTTTTTTTTTTTTTTTGTAGAGACAGAGTCTCACTGTACCGCCCTCGGGTAGAGTGCCGTGGCGTCACACGGCTCACAGCAACCTCTAACTCTCGGGCTTACGCGAATCTCTTGCCTCAGCCTCCCGAGCAGCTGGGACTACAAGCGCCCGCCACAACGCCCGGCTATTTTTTGGTTGCAGTTTGGCCGGGGCTGGGTTTGAACCCGCCACCCTCGGCATATGGGGCTGGCGCCCTACTCACTGAGCCACAGGCGCTGCCCCAGGGACCTAGTGTTGAGGACATATCCAGAAAGCATAGCATGAAAAATAATGACTATGTATGGAGATGGGGGAGGTGAAGTGTTGTGTTGATATGCAGTGGGATAAGGCTGGTGGGTCATTGGATGGCCTACTGCTAGTCATTAGTTGTTTTTTTTGTATTTTATTTTATTTCATATTTTATTTATTTTATCTTATTTTTTGGTCTCTTCCCAGATAGGTCCAGGAATGTAATTTTGTGTAGCTCTTCCTTCCTTCCTTCTTTCCTTCCTTCCTTTTCTTTCTTTCTCTCTTTATTTTCCTTTCTTTCAGCTTGAAGAAAAGGCTAGAACTTATAGGTCAGTGTTTCTCAAAGTTATGTTGTACTCAAGCTTATCTGCACACCTGAGAACCTTTAACAGACTGTTGGTGCTTGGGTTCCACTCCCAACAATTCTGAGGTGAAGTCTGGGGTGAAGTCTAGACGTTGGGATTTTTAAAAGCTACATACATGATTCCAATGTGTGGCCAAGATTGAGAACTACTACTCTATAAAAGGTCCTGTGGCAAAAAGAAAAAAAAGTCTGTGATCACATAAGGATTCTCCATCTTGAAGATTTGCAAAGGACCTTCCCCTTTTAAATATTCTGACTGGTTCCGTGTAATGAAGTAAACTTTTTTAACTTGTGCAACCTGGAATTTTCCAAAGTACGCACAAATTTTCTTCTGCCCCTGGATTCCTATTTACATCCAGCAGAACTTGTGTTCTGAAACACTCTGAGGCCTGTTTCCTGCTCCGCACCTGTGTGGAACAAAAGTCTCTTGAGATTAGAATAATATGCTGCCATTTGTGGAACTGTTTTTGTGCTATTTCCTGAACGTCTTGGAAATAGATGGCTTATCAAATAGTGGTGTTTTATCTACTGTGAACAGGAATATCCACGTTTTCTCTTAGAGTCGATGTGTGGCCCGGCAGTCCCTCCCCCCCACCCCCTTTTTGAGACAGTCTCATTTTGTCACCCTTGGTAGGGTGCTTTGGCATCACAGCTCACAGCAACATCAAACTCTTGCGCTCAAATGATTCTCTTGCCTCAGCCTCCCGAGTAGCTGGGATCACAGGCTCCAGCTACAATGCCCAGCTAGTTTTAGAGATGGGGTGGGAGGGTGTCTCACTCTTGTTCAGGCTGGTCTCCTGAGTTTAAGCAATCTACCCGTCTTGGTCTTAGCCTCCCGGAGTGCTAGGATTACAGGCTTGAGCCACTGTGCCTGGCTCCAAGCAATATTCCTTAACAGAGGATCCACAGACCTCCCACGGGCAATCCTTTAACAGCACAGAGCATTAAAAGGGAACCATAATGTTTGTGTTGAGGGAGGTGCTGTTGTGTTTTAGGGGATGACCCTTAGTGATATCCCAGTTGCTGAGCTATGTGGTTGAGTCTTAATGGAAAATTTCAAAACCAATTATTTTAGATCTTCTGGACATGCCAGCACTTGTAGGTCTTTTAACCAAGGCTCAAAAGGGCCAACCACTTAGGACTTGGCATCAGGCTGCCTTCTGTTCTTCTAAAGCAAAGTAAACATGTGCTGGTAGATATTAGAAGTAATTGTAAATTATATCTCTTTATAAAACATTGGACCAGATATTTGTTAGCTTAAATATGACATTGAGATTTTTGTCAAAGTTTATTTAGCAGTCAACTTTATACTTCAAAGGGAAAAGTTCTTCTTACTGTGTTTTTTTCTTGAGCAATATGAAAACACGGCTCGGTGCCTGTAGCTCAGTGGCTAGCTCACTGGCCACATACACTGGAGCTGGCCGGTTCAGTGACAACTACAACCAAAAGATAGCCGGGCATTGTGTCGGGTTCCTGTAGTTCCAGCTACTTGGGAGGCTGAAGCAAGAGAATCGCTTAAGGGGGCAGTGCCTGTGGCTCAAAGGGGTAGGGCACCGGCCCCATATGCCGGAGGTGGCAGGTTCAAACCCAGCCCCAGCCAAAAAAAAAAAAAAACCGCAAAAAAAAAAAAAAAGAGAATCACTTAAGCCAGTGGTTCTCAACCTGTGGGTCATAACCCCTTTGGGGAGGGGGGGGTCGAATGACCCTTTCAAAGGGGTTGCCTAAAAACATCCTGCATATCAGATATTTACATTACGATTCATAACAGTAGCAAAATTACAGTCATGAAGTAGCAACAAAAATAATTTTATGGTTGGGAGTCACCACAACATGAGGAACTGTATTAAAGGGTCGCGGCATTAGGAAGGTTAAGAACCACGGCTTAAGCCCAAGAGTTGGAGGTTGCTGTGTGGAGGGCGATATAGTGAGACTCTGTCTCAAAACAAACAAACAAAAACAACAAAATTTATTGCATGCTCTTTTAAGACATTCCTTTCATTCTCAACTTTTTCTCACTGCTTCTCATTCAGTCTTGATCTTTGGGGTCAGTTCTATCCCATGGATTTTTAGTAAACTTTTGCTTTCGAAGCTTGGTATCATGGAAGAGAATTCACATTAGTTTTAATAGTGAGGATGTGCCAGTTTCCTGAGTGTTGAAAATAGATGGCTTTTCCAGTCCAGACTGTTGAATACATCCTTAACACCTGGGGTATATTTGAGCAAAATGCATCACCATGGAAAAGGACTCTTTATCAGCTTTTTCTTGCTAAAGTGGTAAATAAGGGTCAGTAGTTCCTAGCTGCCAGAGGTGTTCAGGCATAAACTGAATGAATTCCTAGTAATGATCACTTATTTCTTTTTCCATTTACTCTACAGCATCTATTCCATATGGGCACACAGGTGTAAAAGACACATTTCTGATCCTTGGGAAGCTCACAATCTTGTGGTGGTTGTGAGGGTGGGATACAGTTTAGCGTTTATGGGGTCCTTAGATGACCTTTAAGATCCTTCCTAACCTGCTGTGCTGCAGATTTCACAAACCTCCTAACTACATGTTATCCAGAGAATTGACAGAGACTCACAGAATCAAGGCATACGTAGACGCTCGTCATTCCTGCTATTTCTTAGTCTCTTTTGCATCAGTCCATTGTTTTATTTTTTTAGTGTGCCTCTGTTCTCCAGGAACAACTTCATCTCCAACCAGAAATGCTTTCTTACTGTTTTGTATAAATATGCTCATTCCTCTCTGATTTCTCTTTCTATTATTAATCTTTATAAGGTTGTTTCATTCTTGAGTAATTTCTTAGATTTTTAAGTAATAAGCAGTGGTAAACTGGCTATATAAGTAAAAAGCTCAAAATCCGTGGTGCACTTCTACCACTGCTGGGCTGCTGAAATTCTGAATATTTAACAATTGACTATTGAGAGCCTGTATGAGATAGCTCTAGGACACCAATCAGTCAAGTGAAGCCCTTTCTTTTTCTTTCGTTCGTTCTTTTTTTTTTTTTGAGACAGAGTCTCACTATGTTGCCCTCGGTAGAGTGCTGAGGCATCACAGCTCATAGCAACCTCAATCTCTTGGGTTTCAGCGATTCTCTTGCCTCAGCCTCCCAAGTCACTGGGATTACAAGTGCCTGCCATGACACCCAGCTATTTTTTGTTGCAGTTGTCATTGTTGTTTAGCTGGCCCGGGCCGGGCTCTGTGTCTGTGGCTGGCACCATAACCACTGTGCTATGGGCGCTGAGCCTTTTAGTATCCAATTGGGGATGGTGATTCCAGTTTTCCTAAATTTAATTTTTCTTCTACGGCTTTTCTGCAAAATAAATGCAAAAGCTTAAAATGACCAAAAATTTTCAACTTCTCCTTCTATCTGCATATTAATTTGTTGAGTTTTTCATTCAACAAATAGGATCCTTCTGAGGTCATAGTTATGTGGATTTTTATAATCACTTAATAATAGCTTTGTGGTTCAGTTGACTGTTATGCCAGAAGTCACATTTAGAAAGATAGAATTGCTAAGATGGATAGAGTGTAGATGGCCAAACATGAGGCTGAGCTCAGTTTGTATTTGGACGTCTCTTGATAGCTGTTGGCTGTAACATCAGTCTTCTGTATTGGGGGTTAGAGACACGTGATTTATTCTTATTCTTCAGCAGAGATGAATGATCAGAAGCCCTGGGTGTTTGGATATTACCTTATCTCCTGGATGAAGAGCAGCCTTGCGTTTACCTGTTTAGCAGAGTAATTCAATACATGGTAAAACTATCACGACAGATTAGGGTAAGAGCTTTTTTTAGGCACCAAGTGGTGCAAATTTTTTCCCTCTTTCAAGAGGGAGGTGGAAAAACACATGTCTTCTTATTCTACTCAGTAAATATTTGGTTCAATAAGAATGAATGAATGAATGAAAAAGCCAACCAGAAGTGAAGTAAACTATTGGGTACTGTCACTGCTATAAAAAAACTGTGGGAGTTTAAACTTTTTAGCACATTGGTATGGTGATTTAAACAGTGAAAGTTAAATAGTCCCTCTACATATCTGTGCTAAAATAAACCAGTGTATTTAGTGCCGCTTGACAAAGGAAGAGAAAACTACCTTAGAGCATTACTGCTTTCAGCTTTATTCAATTAATACTCTTTGGCAAAGAACAGGGGAAACATGCATGAAAGGGATTTTGGGTTAATGCAAAAAAGCTTTTCTTGCTAGTGCAGACTGAGGCATTAGGCTGCTTGAGTTAACAAAAGCAGCCACAGAATGCTACAGGAAAGTTTCTTGGGAATCACTCCTGAACTCCTTTACTTAATTTAAACATTTAATATCTGTTTTGTGCCAGGTGCTGAGGATACATGGTAAATAAAAAAATGCATAGCTCCTGCCTTCTTTGAAGAGAGGCAGGGAATTAAAATAAGCATACCAGGATATAATTTCAAACTGTAGTTAAGTCCAATCACAAAAAATATTTGGGGACCCGACCCAGCCAAGAGTCTCCCTTGTCTTGGGAGATTTTCCACCCAAGACAAATAATCTTTGAGCGGAGATTTGAAGGTTGGGGAAATATCCTAGGGCCTTGTGGCCACATCAAGGATTTGAACTTTACCTTGAGAGCAGTGGGAAGTCAGTGAAGGGTTATATCCAAAGAGCGACCAGGTCAGATTTGCCTTTTTAGAATAAAAATATCACTCCAGCTTCAGTGAAGAAAAATGATAAGAAGGACTAAGAGTGGGTAAGGAAGGCAGTGGCAGTGGAGCTGGAGAGTGAACTGCATTTAAGAGATATTTAAGAAGCAAAAACAATGGTGCATAGTGACAAATAGGATTAGGGGAAGGAGAGAAAGGAGAGGCTTTTGGGTTCTAGCCTGAGGACTGTGGGAGCGTCTTTTACCAAGACACGTGGTGCTGTAGGACCCGGTTATTGTTGCTCTTTTTTACTGGGGGGAGCCAGATTCAAGGGGTTCTTCTTAGACAGTTATTTTGAGATGCCTTTCAGACACCCAAGTGGAAATGTCATGTAGGTGGTCAGCTATATTATTTTAAGGTTTAAGAAGGAGTTTGTGCCAGAACAGATGAATTTGAGGGCCATTGGTAGATACATGATAGTTTATGTCCGTGATGTTGTCTGGGGCAGTGGTTCTCAGGATGTGCCCCCCTGGCAGCAGCACCTGCACCACCTAGGAACTCATTAGAAATGCAGATTCTCAGACTCTCCTAAACCTTTTGAATCAGAGACTTCGGGTGGGGGGTGGGGAGGGCAGCAATCTGTGTTTAAGGAACTGTCCAGGCGATGATGATGCCCTCTCAAATTTGAGAGTGCCTGGTCCAGGGAGAGAGTATGGATTGAGAAGTGTGGGGTGTGAAGGATTTAGGCTTGGAATTGAACCTGGACGAGGTATCACTTTGAAAGCCCGAGAGTTGAAGGATGACTTTGCAAAGGAGATTGGAAGTAATGTTAAGACAGGCGGCAGGAAAATCCAGAATCCAAGAGAAGAGGGTATTCAAAGGGGAGAGTTACATGTTGCTGACATATTAAGGAAGATGATGTTTGTCAAATGTTCCCTGGACTTAGAATAAGTAAATCCAGAGAGACAGAAAATAAATTAGTAGATTGCTTATTGGGAGGAGGGAGAATGGGGGAGTCACTGGAAGTAAATACAGAGTTTCTTTTGGAATGATTAAAATGAGTTGTGGTGACTGGTGATAGTGCCCCACATTATGAGTATGCTAAGCACCATGGAATTCCACACTTTACAAAGGAAGATGGGTAATTCTTTAGAGAAATCTTGTTTCAAAGGAGAGGCCACACACAGGGTGGTAGCTGAAGGGAGGTGTGGAGTTAAGGGAGTTTTGGATGGTTTGTTCTTTTTAAAGGTAGTATAGATCTGAAAATGTTTACATTCTGTTGGGAAAGATCCAGGAGAGATGGAGGAAGTGGAAAGGGATATAATTCAAGTGTTGAATAGTGATATAATCTCAGAGTAGGAAGGCACTCTTGAGGTGAATAGAGCCTGGTGTTTTACTAATTCCTGACCACGGTTTCCTGTATACCACAGGTGGAAAAACATTCCTCAGCAGGGACCTTCCCATTCCAGTTTGAACACAGTGTGGGGCAGGTACCTTGCTGTCTTCTAGGCCAACTGTTCTATTCTGAGATGGTTCTGACTCTATCAGTGGTTGAGAAAAGTCAGCAGGAGAGATTGATTTATAAAATGGGAGGTAATGTTGCTTTCATAGACTAAAGTCAGCTTCTTAAATGAACTTTTAATCTGGTCTTTTCTTTCAATCTCACTTCCATAAGAGCTCAGGACTGCCACTTTCCAAGCCATTGGAGACTTACCTGGTATATTGTGAGAACCATCTCTGATCTTTTCCCTGTCAGCTTAGTATTCCATTTTCCTGATCATATTTACTGCGCATTCATCTGATTTCCAGCTTTCAAAATTTTATCATCTCCTCCTTTATTCTCCTCGTCCTTGTTGAATGTTATTAAGAAGAGATGCCTTTTAAAAATTTTCTTTCTAGTGGGCTTTTGGTAGATGCCTGGGTTCAATCTTTCATTTTTACCTGTTTTCCTTGCCCAGAGAATCTAAAACATGGTTTTGTGCCTGTTACTGTCATAGTTACTCTCCTGTAAGTATGATCCAGAGGCTGTAATAAGCTATAATTTCTTTCCAGCCCACTCTGCGGGGGGTGGGGAGGGGCAGGTTTTGGGAACAGAGTGGCACCATGTGGCTGTCTTGAGTGTTAAAATCACTAATGCATCTACATTACCTCACACAGCACTTAGAAAAGGTGTGTCATCTCCTTTCCTCTCTCTGGAGGATGTGACTTAATTTTATTGCTTCCCTTATTATATTTCCATTTGTAAACCTGTAGGTGTCTTCCCAGCCTGTTGTGACTGATTCGTGTCCTAATTCTGTCAGATAGCACCTTAACTTTCCCTCCTAGCTGTGCAGGCCTGCAGACGTGATCACCAAGCCCCCAGAGCTCTCTTTTCACATGTGGGTAACATTTGTGGCTGTGACAGGACAAGACTTATCACAGTTTCAACATACTTTGCAGACATTCAGAAAGGCGAGGTCTGGAGCCTTCTGTGGCAACTTATATTTATGAAATTATTTAGCTGAGTCTAGAGGTGGGAAGATATTCTTGAAGAATGGGCACCTCCACGTCTCATAATTTGTTTTTACTCTTTTTAAATAGAAAGAAGTTTTTTACTCCTTAAAAAATGAAAGCAGTAGTTTTTAACCTAGGATCTGTAGAGAAAATTCAGAGAGTTAATGAATTTACATGAGAAAAAAATTACGTCTTTATTTTTACTAACCTTACCTTAGACCTTGTTAGATTACATTCAGTTGTAAATGTTGGAAAGAAACCATAGCGGTGTTAGCCATATGAGTGAATTTGTCACAGTACAAATCATGGAAGTTTTTAGACCATATTATAGTTGTTATTAATGTCTTAAAATATTACTTGTGCTCATTCCTTCCTCAGTATTATAGTAGTTTACCAGAACTGTCACTAGATCTTGTTATAATGGTATATTAATTTAAAAAGTACATATTAATTATAAATTTGTTTTAAAATCTTTTACTAACTTTAAATGGAATTGAATTACTTTTCTTTTAATACTACATAGTTTATTTTGTATATTAAAAATATTATTCTGAAAAAATGGGTCCACAGATTGCCAAGGGTCCATGGCACAAAGAATCTGAGCTCTTGTCTCAAAAAAGACAAGTGTCTGCAAATGGATGTGTGATTATTTATATAAACTATTGTTTTATCTTAGATCCCCAGATCCTCTTTTCTCTGGCATAGTCCATTTAAATTTGCTTCCTAATGTATGGTTTACATCTTTACAGGATATTTGAAAAGGGGGCTATTCTTTTTCTTCTGATACATGAGTTTGATGGTATTTAAAAGCAAACACAAAAGTAATAAAACCTACTCTTTTTTTTTTTTTTTCTTTTGGCCGGGACTAGGTTTGAACCCGCCACCTCCAGCATATGGGACCAGCGCCCTACTCCTTGAGCCACAGGCGCCGCCCATAAAACCTACTCTTAAAATCACACTTAAATATATGGAATAATTTTGAAGCTTCAGGACTTAAGAAACATTTCTATTAAACTGTTTTGCTAACTTGCTATTTTTTTTTTTTTTTGTGGTTTTTGGCCCGGGCTATGTTTGAACCCGCCACCTCTTGAGCCACAGGCGCCGCCCACTAACTTGCTATTTTTACATTAGACTCTTAGTGTTGAAACTCAGTGATGATGAAGTTTCATGGCTTCAGTTTAATTCATGGCTTAGCAGCCCTAAGTTCAAATTACCTTGGATGGTTAGTGATAAAAAGCTAATTATGTGTTAAAGCCCTTAAAGATATGGTGTTCTGCCTAAGGAACATCTTGGGACACCCTTCGGGGTGGCTGATGTGGTGTATCTAGTTCATTTGTCTGGGAAGGGCTGACAGCTCTGCTCCTTGCATCTGCAGGTCAGCAGTGGGGGCTGGGCAGAGAGACTTGAGGTCAAGTTTCTTGCCTTGGACACCTTGGAACACTGCTAGTGTTAAAGCTCTGGTGCCAGTTCTTGCTTAACTGACATAAACTTGATACTTTAGTTTTATGTTGCCTAAAGCAGATCTGCTAAATTGGTCTAAAAACTTAAATAAAGTATGAAGCACTCAATTTTCAGTGCAACGCGTTCCCACTCCTTTTGATGGAGCATTTCAGGGTTCATTAGAAGGCCTCCAGGGTCACAGTGGCTCTGAGAAGAGTTTGGCGGGAAGCACGATTACAGGTTTTTGTTTCTTTGTTTCTTTGTTTGAGAGCCCTGGCATTTAATCCACACCAGGATTCTGTTGACCTACATACAGTGTCCCCCTTATCTTTTTATTTGCCATATTCCTGATGGCAGGTTGTTTCTCTGCTAGAATACCTCTCACGATGATGAATATTTTACCTAGTTCAGTTCACTAGTTAATAATAGTAATAGTCAGAATAGTTATTGTTTTCTATGTGTCAGAAATATGAAGGAATTGACGTATTTTATTGATATTTATTTTAAAATTTAAGATATTTTTTTAAAGAGATGAGGTTTTGCTCAAGTTGCCCAGGCTGAACTTGAACTTCTGGGCTGAAGCGATCCTCTTGCCTTAGCCTCCTGAGTTGCTGGGAGTCCAAGTGTAGGCCACCCCTCTTGGCTGATTTTACAAATTTTCTTAACATGATCTGACAAGAATCTTATGATTGTAGCTGCTATCCTTAACAGTATTTCACAGATGAGGAAACCAAGGCTCATAGAGGTAAAATAACTTGCTCAAGTTTCTGGGCAGCCCTTGGCAGAGTGGAAGTAAAACCAAGGTGGACTCTGGAGCCCAGGCTCCTGAATTGGTCTCTCTTAATTCTGTTTTTTGGATTAAAGCAGTTTCGGAAGTGTTTCAGTTAAGCTGCAAGAGTAAGTAGTTCACTAGTAGTAGGATGTAAATAACTTTGCCATGTTGATAGCTGTGAAGCCAAACACACACGTCTCCAGCTGATTCTGATGTTTTTCTTATTTGAATGTTCTGCATGCTCAGTGTTTAATGTGGAGTTTATTTATGTTTGTAGGGATGCTTCCTTTGGAAATTGCACTTACAATCTCACCATCCTCGACTGTTTGCAGGGAATCAGAAAGGTAATCCTTCTTCTTGCTTGCAATTGACATAGTAGTTTAAAAATAAGAAACAAAGAATAATCTCCACATCCTTATTTGTGGTTGGGAAGAGAAGAAAGGGGAGCCAGTAAGTAGAAGGTTTTCTCTTGAACGATGATTAACTTGTGAAATACAGATAATAGGACAAACTTGGGCCAGGGAGAGAAGGACCTTTCTTTCTCATTTAAACTAATTATATTCTAGGACAGATGTATCACCTCTGCTGCTCTGCCCTTGACCCTTGACTGGTCACATGATGAGCTTCATTATCAAGCTTGTTCTTGGTGTGAAAGAGACAGGTAGTTACCCAAGTCACTGTTCTCTTGTTAGTGGGTCCCCACCCCAGACTGACTGAATCAAAAACTCTGGGTTTGGGGCCCTGTAGTCTGTTTGAACAATCCCTGCAGGTGATTTGATGCCTTCTAAAGTTTGAGAACCACTTGTAGTTATTTAGTTATTTATATACATATGTGTGTGTATAATAGAGAAGTTAATTATGCATATGTATAATGAAGAAGTTAAACTAAAAGATTTTTGAGAGATTTCAGAATGTGTTTTAGAAACATTAATTTATAGTCTGAGAAGTCACAGAAGCTATACTGTAAATTCTAGTGAAGGCTCAAAGGACATAATTCTACCTTGAACATGGAGTCATGATTTGGTATCAGTCAAGAATGTGTATATTATATAACCCATTGGCAGGGGTCACTATGGCCTAGAAATAGAGTATCTGTAGCAATTCTAGCTTATTTATTTTCTTTGAGGTAATATAAAACTAGTTTTGCTATGTTTTGAGTTGAGAGAATCGGTATAGTAAGTATGCTACCTGTTTTATACATAGTTGTTTCTGACTTTGATACGTCATTTTAAAATGAATGTAAACCCTCTCAAACTTTACAATAGTTTTCAAATAGTTTTCTTTTCACTTAAAGAAACAATGGAAATACTCTAGTCCACCCTTATAAATGAGATACCCCAAATGCACTGCCAGTAATAGCAGTTAAGAGCTTCTGTTGAGACATAACCCAATATAATATAATTCGTAAGTATAGCATTCAGAAAATGTACCTGAGGGGAAAAAGCTATTTATTTATTGTCACTATTATTATTTTGCCTTTCATACCATCTGGCACTTAAACTCACGACGTTCACCCTGGACTATCTCTACTTTGACATATGCATGAAATCCTTCTTGTTGTAGAGGGTGTGACTTGTTGGTGAATGAGGTCTTCTGTAAACTTACTATTTCATCAGATGTTGAGGGTTTACTCAGCTATAGATTTTAGATGATCTGATAGATTGTTCAACATTTCTTTAAGCAACTGAAACATTTCCTGCCTGTCCATTCTCTTACGTAAGGCACCATGTTCTGGCCTGTTTTTGTGGGAATGAGCAGTACCCTTCTAAGAACGTACCCACATACAGAATAAATGGCCACATTTTTGCTTTTTAGGGAGCATATTTTTCTGATTTTGATATCATAAGCCTGGTTTATATGTTATGTGGACTGTTCCATACAGAGACATCACAAATACGTACTTTGAAAATAGAAATGAAGAAAAGTGGATACTTCAGAGTAGATTTTTCTCCTTGTTTTCTCTGTAATAGGAAACACCTTTAACTAGGTGTTTTTTTTTTTTTTTAAGGTGGAATAATCTAAATAATTTGTTTTGCTTATTCTGTAGGGGTTGTTTAAACCGTGTTGTCAGAATTTAGCATCTCTAAGAATCACCTAGGAACACCTGCTAAAAATGCGGACCCTGGATTTTATCCCCAGAGAATCTGATGTAATAGTTCTGGGATGGGGCCGCAGAATCTTTTTTTTCTTTTTTTTTTTTCTTTTTTTAAATATAAGTCACCCTACATGTTGCTGATGCAGATGGTCTATGTTCTACATTTTGAAAAATACCCTGGTCTCTAAAGTGCTTTCAAAGATAGACGTGCTGGAGCTTGGCTTACTAGTTTCTCTTTCTATTTTTAATGACTTGATCATGTAACTTTTAAGGGTAGCTGTGGTTTTATATTCTGTTGTCATCTCTATAGCTTTGCCTTTTATACAATAAAAGACTCTTTGTCTTCTTCAAATATTAGATCTGGCCAAGGGATAGTTTTTAAAAGTTCTAAGTCATCAGTTACAAAAGGAGTATTTGTGTTTCCCAAAGTAGAGTTTTAGGAACAAATAAGAATCAATTAAGTGAAACTATCTGGGGGTGGGAAGGAAAAAAGTAAAAATACCCTACTTTTTTTTTTTTTTTTTTGCCAGATATCTCATTATGATAAAGAGGAGAATAAGACCTCCTAAAAATAACTGATTTTCCAGTTCCTATTGGAGAAGTTAATCACTATGACATATTCTGTTGTGGTAAGGTATAGTTCCCAATGGGTTTCAGCTATAAATGAGCTACATCCCATTTTATATATAGAATTCATTTTGGGTACCAAAGTAATATAAATTATAATTCAAGAGGCATCTTTTTTTTTCTTTGAGACAGAGTCTCAAGCTGTCACCCTGGGTAGAGTGCCATGGTGTCACAGCTCGCAGCAACCTCCAACTCTTGGGCTTACGCGATTCTCTTGCCCTCAGCCTCTCAAGGAGCTGGGACTACAGGTGCCCGTCACAACACCCAGCTATTTTTTTTTTTTTTTTTGCCATTGTTGTTTTAGTTGGCCTGGGCTGGATTTGAACCCACCAGCCTTGGTGTATGTAGCTGGCGCCCTACCCACTGAGCTATGGGTTCCCTCAAGAGGCATCTTTTGTGGGACATATTTTCATGCCATTCTAAGTATTTGTTTGGTTTTACTTCTAAGACAGTCTGAAGAGAATATTATCAGTGCTATAAAATGATTTCTAAGTATGCATTAAAAATAGTTTTTGAGCTTTTCTAGGTGAATAAGGATCATTTTATAAGTAGGAGTTCTAGAAATGACAAGTAGATGTTATTAATTTAGTGTGGAAAAACTAATTCAAATTTTGCTTGTAGGGATTACAACATGGATTTTTTGACTTTGAGACATTTGATGTGGATGAATATGAACATTACGAGGTTTGTACATTTAAATTTTTTGTGAAACATAATTTCATGTTGATTAATTTCTTCTTTCCTGTCTCATGCTCAGGTATTACAAAGTGAGTGGCTGCTAAAGAAAAGCATTCTAGAGTTTTCTGTAGTTGTCAGCTTTGTTCTTTGCACTTTGGCTATTGCCTTTGAGCCAGGAGTCACCACAGTTTTCGTCTGAGAAAATGCTATACACACACAATCTCATATCAATCACACACAATCTCATATACACATAATATCAAATCAAACTTTTATTGACAGTCACTTTGCACATGGAGTTCATAAGAAAAAATAATTTAAAAGTATAGTTGGCTGTCCTCTGTAAACTTTTTGTGCTGAATGTTGGGATTGATTATGCTAAATAAAATTTGTTGCATAAAAAAAAAAAGTATAGTTGGGTAATTAAATTGTAAGTTACTTTTGTTTTAAAATCCAGGTTTTATTAAAAACAAAACTAGATTTGCACCTTTTAATAATTTTGACCTCATGTATTTTATTTGCAATGTTGGCTGAATAATCTTTCCTGGGGCACCCTTAGAAAGCTTTCAAATAATGTCTTCTCGCCTGCTCATTGGTGCAGAGTTTGGGCAAAAGCTAGGTTGTGTTAAAAGGATGCGTTAAAGAACAGCACCTTCCGAGTAGAATAAGGAAGAGTCTAGAGGTAGTTAACTTTTCCTGAAAGATGAGAAGACTGTCGAATGTGAGTAGCTCAACATTGAGATGCAATTTGTCACCATCCTTAGCCAAGGGCAGCCCTGACATTTTGTGCTGCAGTTCAGGATATATCTATTTGATATCCTACTTCCATGTTAAATTTAACATAGCTGAAAAGAATTTGATTATCTTTGACCCAGACATGGTCTTCTGCTTTGTGCACGTGTGTGTGTTACTGGCATTGCTGTTCCACTGTTCACCCAGGCTCAAGACTAGAAACATCAGGTTTTTGCTCCCTAATCTAGTGAGTATTTGAATGTCTGTTGCTGGTACCACAGGATGTATTATATCTCTGCTGTCCTCTCTGTTCTTACTTCCTTTCCCTGGGCTCAGGTCCCACATCTTCTCCTGTGGTCTGTTTATGTTAACTGTATCACTACTCTGTCCCTGAATGCTGTGCCCTCTTCTCCCAGGAAGTCTGGCACATACTTGACTGAGTCATCTTTTTTTTTTTTTGAGACAGAGTCTCACTTTGTTGCCCTTGGTAGAGTGCCATGGTGTCATAGCTCACAACAACCTCAAACTCATGGGCTCAAGTGATTCTCTTGCCTCAGCCTCCTGGGACTACAGGTACCTGTCACAACACCCAGCTATTTTTTAGAGATGGGGTCTCACTCTTGCTCGGCTGCTCTCAAACTCCTGAGCTCAGGCGATTCACCTGCCTTGGCCTCCCCCGAGTGCTAGGATTACAGGCATGAGCCACCGTGCCCAGCCCAGGTGACATTTTTAATTCCAAAAGAACCCTTTCCCCAAAAAACTAGCAACAAAGGGAATGTGCACGTACAAGGGTGAAGGCTGGATATGTTGTCATTCAAAAAAAAAGAATCAAGATATTCCTCTTGTCTTGAAATGATTTCCATAATGTATAGTTGAAAAGAAAAGATACAGAATAGTGATTATAATCCTTTTTTTTAAAAAAAGGATTTTGTACGTGTAGGTATATGTGTCTGTATTGTGTGACTAGAGGTGATTTCCTTAATGAAGCTTACATTTTAGAGATTCCCTCCCAACCCTCATCTACTTGCATGGACACCTTTGAAAGTCTTATACCTAATTGGTGTTAAGAATTTTGTATGTTGGGCGCTGTCATGGTGGGTGTGCTGAAGAAGACTACTGGCCTTGTGGGATTGGCTGTATGTGAGACTCCACACGAGAGGTTAAGGGTATTGTATACAAAGATTCTTGATGTTCTTAAGCAAATCCCTAAAACTGCAGCGTATAGAAAGTATACAGAACAGATTACAAATGAGAAGCTGACTATGGTTAAAGCAGAACCAGATGTTAAAAAATTAGAAGACCAACTTCAGGGTGGCCAAATAGCAGAGGTGATTCTTCAGGCTGAACATGAACTAAGTCTGGCAAGAAAAATGATGCAGTGGAAACCATGGGAGCTGTTAGTGGAAGAGGCTCCTGCCAATCAGTGGAAATGGCCAATATAATCATCGTTGAATGACTGGTGGGTTGATGGGAAATTGATGTAATTAAATGTTTTATTTAAAAAATGTGTCTAAATTATGTGACGTTAACAAACTGATGCACAACCTATTTAAGAGACTCATTAAAATTGGTGATTATGGTAATAAGGTCTGGTAAATCAGTTTTTGATTTGTAAAAGAGTCACAGATTATTTCAAAGAGGATATTTCTTTTGAACAGAGAGGTTATGGGAAGACTGGGGAAATTAATTAGAAAAATTTCTACAGGTCTTCAATGCAGAGGACATAATTAAAAAGTAAAATCTTTAGTAGTATCTTCAATATGTCATTTCATTTTTTTAAATATCCTGACAAAAAGAAAAGGCACTTAATTATTATTGTGTAAACAAATTTATAGGTAAATGTTTAAAGTGGTAAGAGCAAACATTTTCAAATGTGATAAAATAGCTAAAGTAGCTAGTGGTAAAATTTGAAATTGTGACTAATATGAGCTGTGAGCTTATGTATATAAAGTAAAACTTAAACATGTAATTATATGCTGATTACCATGTCTATAATATATGTCATTTTATTTTAGTCTTTAAAAAAAAAATTGTATGTTTAAAGTAGGCCCCCAACTTGGGTAGGTTTCAGGGCCTTCCAAAACCTGAATCTCTCCCCTCAAATATATAAGCATGGAGAAAATACTTGGCCAGATGCTAAAGCCATTCCAGTTCAGGGAGAGATCTGGTGTGGGTGTTAAGAGATGGAGAGTAAGGAACAGATACACCAAAGGAACAGAGTAAGGAACAGATACACCATAGGAAAAAAAAAACTAATTGACATTTTATTTATTCCTTCACTTCTCTCTTTCAATTTTAATGGTGCTGCTGAGGGATAGTTGAAAAAAGCTGTTGGAAAAACAACCAACTAACCAAACAAAAACCTGGTGTGTTCAGACGTTCACTCCAACCAACAATGATAACAGCCCTGGTGTCCATAGGCGGTCAGTTTTGATGAACATTGAAAAGTTTAGCAACAGCTTCCTTTTTGTGAATAATCTATTCTATTATAAATCCAGTAAAATAGAACACCACAGCAGAAGCATGATTGGCATTTGGTAAGCATTTCATAAATGTTTGCTTAAAGCATGAATAAAGGAACCCCTTCCATCCAATTATGAGCACCATCATTTCTTTTTTTCTTTTTTTCTTTTTTTTTATTGTTGGGGATTCATTGAGGGTACAATAAGCCAGGTTACACTGATAGCATTTGTTAGGTAAAGTCCCTCTTGCAATCATGTCTTGCCCCCAGAAGGTGTGGCACACACCAAGGCCCCACCCCCCTCCCTCCTTCCCTCTCTCTGCTTTTCCTCCCCCCACCCATGACCTTAATTGTCATTAAGCACCATCATTTCTTATCATAACTTCTCTTGCTGTTTGCCCTGGTCTAGTGATTCTGGGTGTTTGGAGTACTGGTGGACTAGCTGACTTTATACCTTTCATTAGCTCCCACAAAGTCAGTATTCCAAGGGAGGTATTACTACTGTTTTCAAAGTAAAATTTTATTGTTGACAGCAGTTGGTGAGAATGTAAACCTTGGATGATTAGGGCATGCTCAGAATGCAGCTTTTCAAAGGCACTTTTTAACTGAAGTACTCTTAATAAATAATACAGCTCAAGAAAAAGCCTGCACCAGTGAGACTACATCTGTATGTGAGATTACAAGGGAATCATAAAAGTGTTGCTCATGAAATCTGATGATGATGAGAATTTTTGAATTTAGCCCTTGAAACCCAGTGTGTGGTTGATACTACAGCATATCTTAATGTGGACCAGCCACATTTCAAGACACTGTAGAGAACAGAATCTGCAAGAAGGGACGGGCTGTGTGTGCCGTCATAGTTCATCCGTGTGACCTGAAGCCTTGGAGAGGCGGAACAGGTTATATATCTCCTTGCTTCACGTGCTACACTTTTTCACATGAAAGTTAATTTCAAGGCCCTGTTATATTCAGAAGGCTTGGGGTGAGAACTCTGGGCTCTTGCATTATTTTCATGTCACTTGCAAATGGCCTATTAGATTAAGTTTTGATAAACAACAGCGGGCCTTGGCTTCCATCTTACAAAAATATCTTCCAAAATGTGGCCTTTCCAGGTCCTTTGCCAAGTTGTTCTTGGCCAAGCTGGAACTGTGCAGTTCCTCATATTTGCACTTACCAAACAGATAGAATCCTGACAGCTGTGCTGTGAAGGTCCCAAAAAGTAACTACAAGGTGGCCATCCAGAAGCTTCCTCTAGAAATCAGTGTCAAACATTTGTATTTTCCTAGTAGGTTTCTTAAGATTTTCAAGAATCTAAAAACTAAGAGAATGGCTACCCCTTTGAAATCTAGCCATAGTAGACCTTTTGTCAAAGTGAAGGGTCTTGAGCATTCAATTAAATTATGTACCTGGGCTGGGCGAGGTGGTTCAGGCTTGTAATCCTAGCACTCTGGGAGGCTGAGGCGGGTAGGTTGCTTGAGCTCATGAATTCGAGACCAACCTGAGAAGAGCAAGAGCCTGTCTCGACTAGAAATAGAAAAAGTAGCTGGGCGTTGTGGACGCCTGTAGTTCCAGCTTCTCAGGAGGCTGAGTCTGGAGGATCGCTTGAACCTAAGAGCTTGAGGTTGCTGTGAGCTATGACGCCATAGCACTCTACCCAGGGCGATGGAGTGAGACTCTGTTTTAAAATAAAAAAAAAAAAAATCATGTACCTGTAGGTATGTGAGGAAGTGTACACACTCTAGTAATAACATTTAATGGTTAATGCTTGCATAGGATAATAATCTACTTGAAGGGCCTTGAAGTAGCACCTATATAGAGTCTGCCTTCAGTCAACGTTTTTTTTTCTGTTTTTAGGGGGCTAACTGCCTTTACTAAATGATCCTTTGCCTAAACTCCAGCGGTTATCATGGTGCTACTCTTAAGCAGTCTTTGTTTTGATCAAAATTTGAAGTTATGTCTTCATTTGGTTATTTTCATTGTCCCTGAAGGCCTTTCCACTGTTCACCTTGAAGGCTTGCCATTTTTGATGATGTCCCTATGTTGGCTCTACACGGTTGAACTTGAAAGAGCCTGGAGGAAGTGTTACCCTGTAGTAGCACCTGTCCTGATTTGGCAGTGGGGGAAGAAATAGCAGAGAAAGGGCACTGCCCCATTCAGAATGGGGCCCAGGCAGTTGCAAGGAGCTGCCTAAATACCCTTTTGGGTATTAGATGGAGCTTAAAAATTCAAAAATTACTTTCAAAACTGAGAAATTACTTTATCTTCTTTGAGTGTCATTCTCTCCTCCTCCCAATAAAGCATTTCTTTTTTTTTTTTTTTATTGTTGGGGATTCATTGAGGGTACAATAAGCCAGGTTACACTTAAAGCATTTCTTTTTTATAAACACCCCCCCCACACACAATTTTCTGTGAAGTGGTTCTGTCAGAATATCAAGCAGCCATTGCCTTAGCCCTGTGCTTTTACTCACTGCCAACCCTGGCCACTTCTTCACATCATCTGCTTGATGGACATTATTGTCGCACGTGGCGGCCACTTGCTTGATGACAGAGCACCAGGTCCTGCCTGCTTGAGGGCGGAGTCACTGCACAGAGCTTCTCTTTGTTCTTCTGTGCACAGAGAAAATATTTGCTCTACACCCTGTGATTATAATTCACAGCTGTTGGTGACCAGCCTGGGGATTCTGGTTACCCCAGTCCCTTCCCAGGCAACCCCATCTGGCCACACTGGTTGGGAAGCTTAGCTTTACAGAAACCATGGTGTGCAGATGAACATTTGTTGTGTGAGTCAAGGAGCCACGATACATTTCTTATGGCGATGGTCTTACGAGTTTTCATTTCGTTTATTGAACAGGCATGAAATGCCTCCGGTTTGCTCAGTATATTCGCTAGTTCCAAATTTCCTTTTTCCAGGAGGCTACTAGGAAGTTCATCTCTTTGTGCGGAGGTTTGGAGCCTTTGCTTTTGTCCGTGTGTTCTTGTGCCTCATTCTGCAGAAGTTATCATGTTGGACTCTTGCTACGAGCCCCATTTTCATGCTTATCCAATCAATCTTCTACAAGAATTTCTCATTGATCTGTGACAGGCTGAATGTAGAATGTTCTTCTCCTGAGATGTTGTAGCATTTCACCCGTCAATCATGATTGCTATCTTCACCTAAAGGATGCTCTTTTGGGAGAAGAGTATTTCTATTCTAGAAAGCGATTTCCCTTTATCATAGCTATGTTACAGTGCAGCCTATCTGGAAACTATTTGTGAGAGAGCATTGCTCTATTCTGTGTTGGGGGGGCCTAATGGGCTCCTCACGAACAAACCCTCTCCCCTCCTCCTTTCCCCGTCAGACAAAGGACACTAAGGGCCTCGGTAGCCCCACCCCCAGAAATTTCCACTAAAGAACCCCAACTCACGGAAGCCCTCCGGGCAAGCTGGGGAATTTGCCCATCCCCTCATCCCCATTTAAAAGGGGTCCCTAACTGCCCCTGGTGGGATGTTGTCTTTGCCCTGCCCGGCTGTCCCTTTCAGTAGACCTGTCCCGAACATCTTTGCTCTGGTCTCGTCTCTGGGCACTGCCTCTTCACCTTTCATTCTGGATGACAGGGATTGGGTTTTTCTCGAATCTTGGGCCTCTTTGATCAAGCCTTCACATCACTATCAGAGTGTAGGTTTTAAAAATTAAGTCTGGTCATATCCCTCCCCTGTTTTAAGTCCTTCCTGGGCTCCACGCTGACTGCCAGGGTGTAGGAAATGCAGACTCCTTTCTACGGCACAAAAGGCCTTTCTCGATATGGGTTTCCCTCCTTTCCACGCTTGTCCTTTTCCCACTCCTCCACGTGCCCACATCCACGCAGCTTCCCAGCTTCTTCATGCCGTCTGTGTCTGTGAGCTCTGCTTCCCGGTCCACTGTCTTCCCAGCAAGATGAGTCCTTCTCAGTTCTCTGGAAGCTCTCCTGCCGCAGCCTTGCACGATGCTCTGTCTGCACCTCTGTGTCTTCCCAATACTCGGAGGGTATTTTCAGTTGTAATGAGTGCTAAATGTTTTGGAATGAAAGAACTAGTGACTAAATGAGTGAATGAATACTAAAAACAGGGCTGTAGCATATCTCAACATATTTTATAGGATCTGTTTTCAGTAGAAAGTGATGACATATTAATTAAGACTCTATTCTGATGTTGCAGTAATATTCCCCAGGGGACAATTTACGATGGTAGACGACTTTTTGAAATGACGTATCCTTCTTTCATCACCAGCCAATCTATGCTGTGAGAGTGAGTTTTAATCAGTTATTTGCAACATGGATTGCTAGATATGTAATCTGCGACTAGGTCTGCATGTAACATCAGTTTAGTTTAATATATGACTGAGGACTGTCTTCCAGGTTGATTGTGTTATCCTTCATTGCATAAGTAAATTGTCAGATGGACCAGTAGTGGCCTACTCAGAGTCAGCGGTGTGCACTATTTTGCTGGGACCAGGTTTGGACTCCTGACCATTGCCCTTTAGCATGTACTTTGAGAACCATTAAAGTTTATTAGGCCGCCTGTATCTCAACCAGTAACCTCAGGTGAATAGGAGGAGTTGGTGTTGAATGCCTGAAGGTATGATGTTTCAAGGCGTTGCTTTGGATTAGAATTTGTCAGCAGCCAGAATGTAATCTAGATGCTACTGAGTCTGCCTTCTTTTCATGAACTGTGGACCCGGGAAGATGGGAATTCTTACTATAGTACTGGAATCACGCAAGCCTGGGAATGCTGGTGTCTTCACCACTTGGAGCAATTATGGAGGTGTGTCTCCCTTGGTGATTTGACTATTAGGAGCACTATTAGAAGAATTCCCTCGGAGCCTTTGATTATAACCCTCAAAGGCCACAAGGTTGAGGAAGCACAACTCCTTCCTGGCCACTGCAACAGCAAAGGTGGAGGGACCTAGAGTTTCTACATCTGTAAACACGTTATACCCATTTGAACCCATTGCTGGCTCAAGGATCATGTTGGTTAAGTCTGTGCTACATTTTGTGGTCCACGCTGTCCTAACCAATTCCCCAGAGGTTTTTTCTTCTTTAATTATTATTTGGTCTTTGTCTCTTCTTTTATCTACAAGCTTCTTAAGAGAGCAGTTGTGACTCTAATTAAGGTCTCACCTTTACTGAAACTGTTTCTGCTAACACAGGAGTTAGCTAGGCCCAGTGGCCGTGCGTGGTCTTTTTTCTACCTATTTGCTCTGTGGCCCCTCTCTAATTCACTTGTAAAGCGATGCCTATTACATTTCTCCCTCTTCCATGTTGGACCGTCTTTGTCAGTTTCCCTGCAGGGCCTTTCTCTCCCTGTGCCCATGCTGACGTGCTGCTGTTCTCTAGGGCCTCATGATCCCCAGTTATATATCCTTCCCATGACAGAGCGCATCTGTTTCTAAGTTTCCACAACCACGTACACTGACCCCAAATCTCTGTGTCTTTAGCCCTGGAATACTTTCTGCAAGTGTGCTCTGGGTTTTTGCTTCCTGATGTTGTATCAGCACAGGTGTTCACTGGTCTGGGCTGTGGGGACAATCCTCTAAATCCTTCGTCTATAGATTCCCCTCATCCTCTCTGTAGCTATCACAGCAGAGGGGGAGCGTCATCCACACAAAATACTCCTCTTTCTCTCTGCACCGTTCCTATTCAAACTAAATCTAAATGAATAATCTAGAGTTTGAGTATTACTTGAAACCAAATGACATGTCCGCTTCATTTAAACCAAATCATCCAAAACTTTCCTTTATAAGCTCATAAAGTACCTCAGCTTTGTGTTTATGTAACACAGCTCTATTGTCAACACTTATTTTATTGTTTTAGAAGTGAGGGAAATATAAAGGAGGCCCCTTTAAAATGAATTTTAAAGAAGATAATTGTGGTTTTATCTTCTTACTTTTTAACATACTCATTATGCCACTGTTATGCCTCTTATATAATTCTGTTATAATGCTTAAAGTTGAATGCAACTTTTTCTTTACTGGGTAAAATGGAGATGATGGTAACCCCCACCTCCTAGGGTTGATGGAGTCGAGTCATGGCCTAGCTCCGAGTCAGCGGTGTGCGCCCTTTTGCTGCCATTATTATTACTGTTGTGTGTCCTTCCCACTCACCTTTGGACTCCATAAAAGCATAGAGAGAATGCTTTTTATTATTTTGTGTGTGATAGCAAGTTGTAGTCTTTGACATATATAAAAAAGAGGCTCAAGGGCAGGCACAGTGACTCACACTTGTAATCATAGCACTCCAGGAGGCCACGGCAGGAAGATTGCTTGAGCTCAGGAGGTTGAGACCAACCTGTGTAAGAGAGAGAGACCCTGTCTCTACTAAAAATAGGAAAATTATCTGGGCATTATGGCAGGTACTTTTAGTCCTAGCTACTCAGGATGCTGAGGCAGGAAGGATGATTGCTTGATCCCAGGAGTTTGAAGTTGCTGTGAGCTGGGCTGATGCCATGACACTCTAACCTGAGTGACAGAGTGAGACTTTGTCTCAAAAAAAGGCTCAGCAAATGTTTAAATGAATGTTGAATTGTGCTTCAAAGTTGTTTTTCCATGTAGTCATAGAAAACACATTTGTTGATAAAGGAAAGCAATCTTGTAATTTTCAAGTTCCAGGACTATCTTTTCTATCTTTCTGTAGGTTTATTACAGTGATGAGAAGGATGAATATTTTTCAGTGTTTGGACTGAGGAATATATTTGTGACCATTATAATAGAGACAGATTTCATAGCAGATGTAAAAATTCATGCTTTCAAGTCAAATTGTACTTAAATGTACCAGGAGAGTTAGCTATTCAAAAGAAAACTAGTGAACTGTTTGTAGACTAAAGAATCCTATAGGAAAGTGAATAATAACACTTAAATATATTAATTTTAGGAATTCAGATTTATATATATATACAATATATGTTACAATTAAATATATATATATTTGAGACAGAGTCTCACTTTGTCCCCATCAGTAGAGTGCTGTAGTGTCACAGCTCACAGCAACCTCAAACTCTTGGGCTTAAGCGATTCTCTTGCCTCAAACTCCCAAGTAGCTGGGACTACAGGCACCTGCCACAATGCCGGCTATTTTTTTTTTTAAATTGTAGTTGTCATTGTTGTTTAGCAGGCCCAAGCCTGGTTCGAACCCACCAGCCCTGGGGTATGTGGCTGGCACCCTAACCACTGAGTTATGGGCACTGAGCCTCTACATGGCATTTGGTAGGTAGTTGCTTTAGATCAGAAGAGGTTAAGTCATACTCTTACCTCACCCTTGCTTAGGTATTTGTTTACTGAGTATGTTAGTGTTGGAAAGTGCTCTAAGTTCCTGTTTCATCTAGATTTCTTTGAAGTATATGTGTCTGTGTGTTGGATTAGAAAAACCAATTTGTGTCATGTAAAGTATTTTATTGATAAATATTGATGTTTCTATAATTAACTACAAAAGAAGTCATAGATATTAATTCTGGAATATTACCAAAGTAAGCGTGTTATATTAGGTTACTTAAAAGCTGTAACTTTTATTAATTTTTTTTCAGATTTAGATCTAAGGCCTAAATCTCTTTGTTCCATCAACCTTATCCAAACTGCCGAATATACCCCAGTGTTATCTAATGTTTATCATTTGGGGTAGGAAGATTGCAAACATGTCCTTCTGGTTCTGAATGAATATATCTTAGTGGGTCCCTTGCTTCTTTGCACATGGTTGGTTAGAAAAGGTAACCTTTTAACCAAATGGATGCCTCCTAACGCAAGTAAACAGAAATAGCATGATGTATTTATCAATGTCTTTATCTAGCCTACGTGGTGGTAGTTCACTAGTCCATATTCTTGGACTACTAGTGAACATAGAAACCTGTTTTCTTTTATAAGAATGAGTTTTAGTCTTTTGATGATCAGAGCATAGCTGTATTCTTCAATCTTTAGATAGTATTTTAAGTTTAATAATTACTCAAGAGGAACATTGCATTATTAACTCGAGACTTATTTAAACAAGAAAATATTTAATTGCCATAAAATTTGTATTTTGGTTTTTTATTCAAATTGTTATAAATAGCTGTGTTCAAGGTTTACTTTGGTGTGTTCACTCATAAAACTCAGAGTGACTGAAGATTTTAGGGCATTTTGGAGATACTATGTTACAATTAAATTGATGTAATTAGATGTTTATAAGGTGTCATGTCAAGTTGCATTTTTAACTTTTTATAACTGCAAAGAAACATCTGAATTTCAAAGATAAAAAATTTTACAGCCAAGTTTTGATTTTCACAGAAATGGTAATGGTTAATATAATGAAACTGGCAACCCCAGATTCCCTTGACAGCATTATTCCAGTTTATTTAACAGATATATACTGAGTTCTGATGGGGGGATGCAGGCTCTATCTTTGGCTGAGATTTCTACAGTTGCGGTCCTTGAGATGGAATGGGGACAGGGCAGAGCCTTTTCTTTGGGAAGCCAGAGGCGGCCCAGTGAAGAGAGCTGGGTTGTGTCCCTGCCCTGATGGAGACTAGGAGGTTGAGAATGGAGATGAGCAGGTGGTAAAGAAGTCATCAGTAGGAGGTGGTACAAATATTTTGTGACACTTGGCACAGATGTCTCCCGATTACCTGTAAAATCTTGGGTAACCTGAGCCCCTGCCCCAGTGCCCCCTGGGTTCAGGCACGTGGGGAATGGAAGAAGGTGGAGCAGATGGTGGAACTTTGAGGGGGTGCTCGGCCCCTTTCTTGGCCTTACAGCTTTTTTGAGGATCCCTTAGCGGGTACAGACTACACTAGAGGCTGGCAACTGATGAGCGAAGTCTGCCCACAGGTGTGTTTTATTTGGTGTCATAGTATTTCAAATCTTAACTTGAAGTAGTCAACATTTTTAAAATAGAGAGATTCCACATGAAATTCCAATTAGAAAGCTCGGCTTTCCTGCAAGGTGACTGGTTAGGTAGAGCTGAGGAGCACCTGAATGAATGAATTAATTAATTAATTTATTTATTTTGTAGTTTCTGGCCAGGGCTGGGTTTGAACCCGCCACCTCTGGCATATGGGGCTGGCGCCCTACTCCTTTGAGCCACAGGCGCCGCCATGGCACCTGGTGTTTTGTATGTCACCCATCCCACCCTTGCTTGGGCACGTCGCCCCTGTGGTATATAGGTTGGCTAACTCTAGTTTGGGGTATACTTTGAGGGACCAGTGAGCGTCTAACCTTCACTCCTGCCTACTGCTGTTTCCCAGTCTAAAAATCAGCATTGACAGCAGGTATCAGCCTATAAAAACAAAACAGTTTGGAAATGTGTTCATCATGAACCTGATACTCTGTGTGTTTCACCATGTTTGTGGAAAGTGCTTATATTTTCCATTTTCTCTTCCCCTTATTTATTGCTGGGACAAGCAATGTTTGTTTTCATTTCATTTTATTTTAGAGTGGCCAGAAGATAAATTTATTTTAAACAAAGTATCTCATAAATAAAGTTTTCTCAACTTTTCAGACAGAAGAGACGGAAAAGTTTCTAAGCTGGGTTGAATTCATAAATAGCATTTTAAGAATGAGATGCATGTTTTGATTTTAAGCTGTGTTACTTTATTTTCATGTATGTCCAGTTCGTCTAGAACTAAGAGTGAAAAGCTGTGTTACTTGTAAGGGTTTCTTAAATTGTGTAAGAATTATAAAATATTTTTCTTTTCTTTTCTCACCAAATTCTGCCAGCGAGTTGAAAATGGTGACTTCAACTGGATTGTTCCAGGAAAATTTTTAGCATTTAGTGGACCACATCCTAAAAGCAAAATTGAAAATGGTAGGTTTTTCTTTCTTTTACTATTCAAAAATTTATTTTTGTTCATCTTCTTTAATTTTTTGATTTTCGCAGATAACCCTTTCCTTTGATACTCTTCTCCAAAGAGTATCTATTAACACTTAAAAAAATTGAAAAGTAGTAACTAATGTGTTAAATATTATACTTCCAGTAGCTGGAGCCATAATCACTGTTTTAAAACTAACAAATGTTTAGGTTGCCATAAATAGGATGTTCATTTTACCAGGCCACATTTTTATTTTTTATTAAATCATAGCTGTGTACATTAATACGATCATGGGGCACCATACACTGGTTTTATAGACTGTTTGACACATTTTCATCACACTGGTTAACGTAGCCTTCCTGGCATTTTCTTAGTTATTGTGTTAAGACATTTATATTCTACATTTACTAAGTTTCACATGTACCCTTGTAAGATGTACCGCAGGTGTAATCCCACCAATCACCCTTCCTCCACCCCCCTCCCCCCTTCCACCTCTCCCTCTCCCCCTTCCCCGTATTCTTAGGTTATAACTGAGTTATAGCTTTCATATGAAAGCCATAAATTAGTTTCATAGTAGGGATGAGTACATTGGATACTTTTTCTTCCATTCTTGAGATACTTACTATGAAGAATATGTTCCAGCTCCATCCACGTAAACATGAAAGAGGTAAAGTCTCCATCTTTCTTTAAGGCTGCATAATATTCCATGGTGTACATATACCACAATTTATTAATCCATTCGTGGATTGATGGGCACTTGGGCTTTTTCCATGACTTAGAAATTATGAATTGGGCTGCAATAAACATTATGGTGCAAATATCTTTGTTATAATGTGATTTTTGGTCTTCTGGGTAGAGGAATTATGGGATTGAATGACAGCTCTATTTTTAGATCTCTAAGTGTTCTCCAAACATCTTTCCAAAAGGAATGTATTAATTTGCATTCCCACCAGCAGTGTAGAAGTGTTCCCTTTTCTCCACATCCACGCCAACATCTCTGGTCTTGGGATTTTGTGATATGGGCCAATCTTACTGGAGTTATGTGATATCTCAAAGTAGTTTTGATTTGCATTTCTCTGATGATTAAGGATGATGAGCATTTTTTCATATGTCTGTAGGCCGTGCGCCTGTCTTCTTCAGAGAAGTTTCTCTTCAAGTCCCTTGCCCAGCCTGCGATGGGATCACTTGTTCTTTTCTTGCTTATACGTTTGAGTTCTCTATGGATTCTGGTTATTAAACCTTTGTCGGAGACATAACCTGCAAATATCTTCTCCCATTCTGAGGGCTGTTTGCTTGACCAGGCCACATTATTAAAGAAGAATCCAAGGGAAAAAAATTGCTCAAGCCACTAATCAGATTGCTGAAATTAAATCAGTGGTTCTTAAAGTTATTGGCAGTAGAGTCCGGCACGTCACGGTATTCTCTGGGCAATGCCGTCTTGAATAATGATGACAATAAGTGTCATTTATTGAGTACTCATTATGTGCTAGTTACTAGCTAATCACAGCATTATCTTCTTTAATGCTCATGCAACTCTATGTGATGGAGATACTATTCTCTCCTTTTTTACAGAGGAATAAATTGAGGCTTAATATCAGGTCCAAGGTTACAAAATAAGTAGAGCTGATACTCAACCTGGAGCTGGGCTTTTAAACATTGCTACCACCCTACACTCATATATTTAGTTCCATTTTTTCTAGTTGGTCATAATTAAACTACTTATCTGTAGTATATAGATAGCCATGGGATTACATATTCAGGAAAAAATAAATAAAAGCAAACCAAAAAATAAAATCCTTGAATGAAACACAATCAGCTATGCAAGTTTTCCCATTAATACTTATGTTCTACTTACGCATTTTTTTTCCATCTGCTAACATTCCCTCAAAGACAAGTAAATGACATGTACCAAAGATTTAAGGATAATTTATGGAAGTACATAAAATTGAAAAAATAGTATTCATGAACATAACACTCATTTTTTGCTCTATCTGATCACAGAGGTGGAGCTCCAGTGTTCTGAGCAAACCTAATTTGTAACTTCTGGTTTAGATTTATTCTTATCATCATTATCAGTTATTTCTTCTGAAATGTAGTTTCACTGTGTGTTGTTATTCTTGCATTTAGAATTTATAATTTGTTGGCATTTCTGCAGATATACTTAGCATTTCATACCTGTGACATTTCTAACAGGGAACTCTGCTTGAAGCATGGTTTTCCTCTGTGAATGGGCAACTCAGGTCTAGAGAGTTAGTGAAAAACAGGGGACCTTTATGGTAAAGTCAGAATTAGATTTATGATAAGAAAAAAAAACCTTTTTTGCTCTGGACATCGATTAATTAACCTCTGTTATGTTGGGTCAGGAATAACAGGCCGAAAACCCGAGGAGACGTCTTTCTGACAGTTGATCTTTGAAGTAAGACTGATTAAAGCTGCTTTCTGTGTAAATTATCTGACTCATGCCCATGAAATCTTAGTAGGAGCATTGCTTCAGTGGCGGCTTTATTGTTGGGTATTTGTTTTGGCAAAGGTGAAAGAATTTCTCTATTTGGGATTCAGGTGTTTGACCAAGTTTTCTACACAGTCACCTAAAATGGTTTTATAGAGGTAATATGTGCTTGTTTATAGAAAGAATAGAAAATACAGGTAAACTAATAAACAGCATAAAGTGACCTATGATTCTACCCAAGTTTACTAGTTTTATTAGTTGGTGGTAGGTGGTTTTAACTTCTATCCGCTTTTATGTATTTTTTATTTGTACACATTTTAACTCTCACTGTACATACGTTGTATATGTGCATGCATACACATTTGATATTTATTTGTTTATTTATTTATTTATGACAGACTCTCACTCTGTGGCTCTGAGTAGAGTGCTGTGGCATTACACCTCTTGGGCTTAGGCGATTCTCTTGCCTCAGCCTCCTGGGTAGCTGGTACTACAGGCCCCCATTACAATGCCCAGCTAGCTTTTCTATTTTTTTCAATAGAGACGGCGTCTACTGGCTGGTCTGGAACTTCTGAGCTCAGACAATCCACCTGCCTTGGCCTCCCACAGTGCTAGGATTATAGGCGTCAGTCACTGCTCCTGGCCCTTAATAATTTTTTAAAATAAAAATGAGGTCATAACATAATTGCTATCATGGTGCCAGATTTTTTTTCTCTTAACGTATTACAGACTTATTTCCACGGCAGTAAATGTAGATCCACATTATTATTTTCCATGACCACATTGTATATAGTTCTACCATATGACTGTGCCATAATTATGTTAATTTATTTTTGAATGAACTCTAAGTTGTTTACTTAGACCTAAGTTTCACTTTTTAAAAACTGTTATGGTTGGCATACATGTTCATACATCTTTTAGAAGCTCTAGTTTCTTTTTTAAATTCTTAGAAGTAGAATCACGAATTGAAAGGATATGCATATTTTGTGTAGTGATCTCAAAAATCTTAAAATATTTTTTTTGGTCCTGTATTGCAATATGGGTAAAAAAAAATTAGAGCCACTATTTTGTTTACCTGCAAAGAGTGGTGCTAATCATCTTGTACACACATTATCTATTTAATGATCAGAACCATCTTCTGGAGTAGGTAGTATTTATTTTATTTTATTTTTATTTATTTTTTATTGTTTAATCATAGCTGTGTACATCTGTGCAATCTAGGGGTACAATGTTCTGGTTTCATACACAATCTGAAATATTCTCATCAAACTGTTCAACGTAGCCTTCATGGCATTTTCTTAGTTATTGTATGTAGACATTTGTATTCTGCATTTGGTAGGTTTCACCTGTACCCATTCTAAGATGCACCATAGGTATGGCCCCACCCATATCCTCCCTCCACCCTGACTTCCCTCCTTCCTTCCCCTCCCTTGGCCCTTTCCCCATATTCTCGTGCTATAATTGGGTTATAGCCTTCATATGAAAGCTATAAATTAGCTTTATGGTAGGGCTGTGTACATTGGATACTTTTTCTTCCATTCCTGAGATACTTTGCTAAGAAGAATATGTTCCAGCTCCATCCATGTAAACATGAAAGAGGTAAAGTCTCCATCTTTCTTTTTTTTTTGTTTCAATTTTTTTAATTCATATTTTTATTTGTTTATATAGAGGTTCTGTTTTTTTTTTTTTATATTCCATCTTTCTTTAAGGTTGCATAATATTCCATGGTATACACGTACCACAATTTGCTGGTCCATTCGTGGGTTGATGGGCACTTGGGCTTCTTCCATGACTTAGCATTTATGAATTGGGCTGCAATAAACATTCTGGTACAGATGTCTTTGTTATATTGTGATTTTTGGTCTTCTGGATATATACCTAGTAAAGGAATTATAGGATCGAATGGCAGGTCTATTTTTAGATCTCTACGTATTCTCCAAACATCCTTCCAAAAGGAAGGTATTAGTGTGCATTCCTACCAGCAGTGTAGAAGTGTGCCCTTTTCTCCACATCCACGCCAACATTTCTGGTTTGGGATTTTGTTATGTGGGCTACTCTTACTGGGGTTAGGTGATATCTCAAAGTAGTTTTGATTTGCATTTCTCTGATGATTAAGGATGATGAGCTTTTTTTCATGTGTTTGTAGATCGTGCATCTGTCTTCTTTAGAGAAGTTTCTCTTCAAATCCCTTGCCAACCCTGAGATGGGGGTCACGTGTTCTTTTATTGCTAATACGTTTGAGTTCTCTGTGGATTCTGGTTATTAAACCTTTATTGGAGGTATAACCTGCAAATATTTTCTCCCATTCTGAGGGCTGTCTGCTTACTTTACTTACTGTGTTCTTGGCTGTGCAGAAGCTTTTTAGTTTGATCAGGTCCCAGTAGTGTATTTTTGATACTGTTTCAATTACCTGTGGAGTCCTCCTCAGAAGATATTCACCCAGGCTGATTCCTTCAAGAGTTTTCCCTGCACTTTTTCAAGTATTTTTATAGTTTCATGTCTTAAGTTTAAATCTTTGATCCAGTGAGAGTCTATCTTAGTTAATGGTGAAAGGTGTGGGTCCAGTTTCAATCTTCTACAGGTTGCCAGCCAGTTCACCCAGCACCTTTTGTTAAACAGGGAGTCTTTTCCCCACCGAATGTTTTTAATTGGCTTGTCAAAGATCAAACAACAGTAAGTAGCTGGATTCATCTCTTTGTTCTCTATTCTGTTCCAGACATCTACTTCTCTGTTTTTGTGCCAGTACCATGCTGTTTTGGTCACTATCAGTTTATAGTACAGTCTCAGGTCTGATAACGTCATTCCTCCTGCTTTGTTTTTATTTCTGAGTAATGTTTTGGCTATTTGAGGTTTTTTTCTGATTCCATATAAAACGAAGTATTATTTTTTCAAGATCTTTAAAATATGACAATGGAGCTTTGATAGGAATTGCATTAAAATTATATATTGCTTTGGGTAGTATAGACATTTTAACAATGTTGATTCTTCCCAGCCATGAGCATGGTATGTTTTTCCATTTGTTAACATCTTCAGCTATTTCTTTTCTTAACATTTCATAGTTCTCTTTTTGGAGATCTTTCACGTCCTTTGTTAGATAAACTCCCAAATATTTCATCTTCTTTGGCACTACTGTGAAAGGAATAGAGTCCTTGACTGTTTTTTTGGCTTGGCTATTGTTGGTATATATAAAGGCTACAGATTTATGGGTGTTGATTTTGTAGCCTGAGACATTGCTGTATTCCTTGATCACTTCTAAAAGTTTTGTAGTAGAATCCCTAGTGTTTTCCAGATATACGATCATGTCATCTATGAAGAGTGAAAGTGTGATCTCTTCTGACCCTGTGTGGATATCCTTGATTGCCTTTTCTTCCCTAATTGCAATGGCTAAAACTTCCATTACAATGTTAAAGAGTAATGGAGACATTGGGCAACCTTGCCTGGTTCCTGATCTGAGTGGAAATGATTTCAATTTAACTCCATTCAATACGATATTGGCTGTGGATTTGCTGTAGATGGCCTCTATTAGTTTAAGAAATGTCCTTTCTATACCAATTTTCTTAAGTGTTCTGATCATGAAGGGATGCTAGATATTATCAAAAGCTTTTTCTACATCAATTGAGAGAATCATATGGTTTTTATTTTTTAGTTTGTTTATGTGCTGAATTATATTTATAGATTTACGTATATTGCACCAGCCTTGAGATCCTGGGATAAATCCCACTTGGTCATGGTGTATAATTTTTTTGATGTGTTGTTGGATTCTGTTTGTTAGGATCTTATTGAGTATTTTTGCATCAATATTCATTAGTGATACTGGTCTATAATTTTCTTTTCTTGTTAGGTCTTTCCCTGGTTTAGGGATCAAGGTGATGTTTGCTTTGTAGAATGTGTTGGGTAGTATTCCTACTTTTTCTATATTTTGGAAGAGGTTTAGTAATATAGGTACTAGTTCTTCTTTAAAGGTTTGGTAGAATTCTGATGTAAAGCCATCTGGTCCTGGGCTTTTCTTTTTAGAGAGAGTTTGTATAGTTGATGCTATTTCAGAACTTGATATAGGCCTGTTCAACATTTCCACTTCGTTCTGGCTAAGTCTTGGTAGGTGGTGTGCTTCCAAGTATTGGTCGATTTCTTTCAGATTTTCATATTTCTCAGAGTAAAGTTTCTTGTAATATTCATTAAGGATTTTTTTAATTTCTGAGGGGTCTGTTGTTAATTCATCTTTACCTTTTTTGATTGATGAAATTAGAGATTTTACTCTTTTTTTCCTGGTTAGGTTGGCCAAAGGTTTATCTATTTTATTGACCTTTTCAAAAAACCAACTTTTGGATTTATTGATCTGTTGTATAATTCTTTTGTTTTCAATTTCATTTAATTGTGCTCTGATTTTGGTTATTTCTTTTCTTTTCCTGGGTTTGGGGTTGGAATGTTCTTCCTTCTCCAGTTGCTTGAGATGTCCCATTAAGTTATTAACTTCCTCTCTTTCTGTTTTCTTGAGGAAGGCTTGCAGTGCTATAAATTTTCCTCTTAGGACTGCCTTTGCAGTATCCCAGAGGTTCTGGTAATTCGTGTCTTGATTGTTGTTTTGTTCCAAAAATTTGGTCATTTCCTTCTTAATCTCCTCTGTAACCCATCTATCCTTCAGCATAAGGTTATTTAGCTTCCATGTTGTTGTACAGGTATACAGATTCCTGTTGTTATTGATTTCAACTTTTATTCCATGATGGTCTGAGAAGATGCAAGGAATAATTTCTATTTTTTTAAAATTTGCTGAGGTTACATTCGTGGCCCAGGATGTTGTCGATTTTGGAGTATGTTTCATGGGCTGATGAGAAGAATGTGTACTCAGTTTTGTTGGGATGAAATGTTCCGTAGATGTCTGTTAAATTCACATGTTGAATGGTTACGTTTAAATCTAAAATTTCTTTGCTTAGCTTCTTTTTAGAGGATCTATCCACCATTGCTAAAGGTGTGTTAAAATCTTCAACTACTATGGAACTGGAGGAAATCAAGTTGCTCATGTCTGTTAGAGTTTTTGTTATAAATTGAGGTGCGTTCTGGTTGGGTGCATAAATATTAATAATCGAAATCTCACCATATTGAGTTTTACCTTTTACAAATATGAAGTGTGCATCTTTTGGTTGGTTTAAAGCCTATTGCACCTGCGAATAGGATTGCAATGCCTGCTTTTTTCTGCTTTCCATTTGCCTGGAGTATAGATGACCATCCCTTCACCTTGAGTCTATATTTGTCTTTTGAGATTTGAGAATCTCAAACCTTGAGATTCTTGTATGTAGCAGATATCTGGCTTGAGTTTTTTTATGCAGTCAGCCAACCTGTGCCTCTTTAGAGGACAATTTAGACCATTCACATTAATTGAGAATATTGATAAGCCTTTGGAGAATCTAGTGGACATTTTTAATCCTTTTGTGACTGTGGAAGTTAGAATTTGATCAAAATTTTCTGGCTGGGTTTTCCTTTTGTGGTGGAGGATTATGCTGGTCTTCATGGAGGATAGGTCTGAGAATATCCTGGAGAGCTGGTTTAGGTGTGGCAAATTTCTTCAACATGTGAATGTCATTAAAGTATTTAATTTCTGCATCATAAATGAAACTCAGTTTAGCTGGGTACAAGATCCTGGGTTGAAAGTTATTTTGTTTTAGGAGATTAAAAGACGATGACCATCCTCTTCCAGTTTGAAAGGTTTCAGCAGAGAGATCTGCAGTTATTCTAATATTCTTCCCCTTGTAGGTAATGGTTTTCTTTTGTCTGGCTGCTTTCAGAATTTTCTCCTTCATATTAACTTTAGTGAAATTGATCATGATGTGTCTGGGGGATGTCTTATTCAGATTGAGTCGTTCTGGAGTTCTAAAACTGTCAGCTACGTGAAATTCAGAATCTCTTGTCATGTCTGGAAAGTTCTCTTTCATAATCTAATGGAGAAGAGACTCTGTGCCTTGTGAAGCCACTTCATTGCTTTTGGGGATCCCTATGAGACGAATATTGATTTTCTTATAATTATCCCAGAGTTCTCTGAGAGAATGATCTGTTTTTGCCCTCCATTTCTCTTCCTCTCTGAGAGTTTGGGAGCATGCGAAAGCTTTGTCTTCAGTGTCAGAAATCCTTTCTTCTGCTTGCTCCATTCTGTTACTGAGGGATTCTATTGTGTTTCTCATTTCTTTGCGGGCTGCAACTTCTTGTCTCAGTGTGTCAAAATCTTCAGTCATTTGGTCTTTGAATTCATTGAATTCTTGAGACTTCTTTTGGGTTACTGCTTGGAATTCTAATTCGATCTTATTTGGTATCCAGATTCTGAATTCTATTTCTGACATCTCAGCTATTTGTTTGTGCATGGGATGTTGTGCTGTGTCTGCTCCATTGTTCCTTGGGGGAGTTGATGTACTCTGATTATTCATATTGCCAGAGTTTTTCCTTTTATTTCGTATCATGATTGTTTTTCACCATTGTCTCTGGCCGTCCTCAGAGTTGGGGTGGTGTCTCTCTGAGATTAGACCCCTGGGGGATCACTCTATTGTTGCTGGATCTTTGTGGGGAGTAACCCTGTGTAGTTCCTCCAGGGCTGCCCCAGCCAGGGAGTTCTGGCTGTAGGAGCAGCTCCAGAGTGTATCCCCCCCCCAATCCAGTAATAGGGCGGGAGGTGGTGCACACAGTTCTGTGAGTGCCTGGTGCCTGTGACTTTGGCACAGAGGGCCCAAGGCTCCAGCAGTCTCTGGCCAGGAGAAGGGCTCTGCGCAGAGGCAGGGAGGGCTCTGGAGGGCACGTGGCTAGCAGCATCCATGGCCGGTGTGGAGGCAGGGAGGGTACTGGAGGGAGCACGCTGGGTTGCCTGGCTCCTGTAGTTCCTGGTCAGGGCATAGGGAGGCCTGGCGGGCTGGGTAGCGGTCCGGGCGCAGCTCTTTCGGAGGGAGGGGCACAGTTCCCATCCTGGGTCCTGGCGCAGCTCTTCCTCTCAGCGGAGCTCTTACTGGGGTCCGGAGGGTTCCGATTGCGGGTTGCAGGGCAGCTATTCCGGAGGTCCGGGATGGTGCCAATCACAGGTCTGGGTGCAGGTCTTCCAGAGGTGGGAGGGAGTTAGTATTTATTTTAAGATAGAGGAGATGGAGCCTGAGAGGAATTACTTAACCTGCCCAGATTCATACAGCTAGTAAGTGACAGTGTTTTGATTCAAGCACATGTCTATTTGATTCCAAATTCTGTGTTCTTTTAAATTTTATGATAGAGGACATACATGCGCACTATTAAAATTTAAGCAGTAAAGAGTAAAACTTTAAATATAATCAAGAAATAACCACTGTTAAGATATTGCTTTTTTTAATGCAGATAATTGGGCCCTCTCATATTGAGGCTTTAAAGAAAGGTCTGAAAGTGCTACTACCTGATATTTGTTAGTTTTTATGATGACTAGAACAATATCATTTAAAGCTGCTGTTGCTAAAATGTTGATTATTTTTTTTTACTACTCCCTATTTTCGGATCTGATAATCACTGGAAGCTTCATCATATTTTTTTGTAAAGGGTTTAACTTTGTAAATATTTTGAACTTAATAATTTCCAGATGGAATTAATAAATTTGATCCAATGACAGGGAGATGTTTGTCTTTGTGCCTTTTTTTTTTTTTTTAATGAGTTGAGAAGCTCTGTGTTTCCTGAGGAGGCTGAAAGTCACTTTTTAAGAGTTTGTTAATACAGAAACCGAGATTTTTAAAGGAATTAACAATCAAATAGCTGTTGCTAGGAGGTAGCAAAGGTAGCCTTAAAATCTTGGGTCTGGAAAGAATGCACTGGAAGAGTCTTAAGTGTGTGTTTGTGTCAATAGAGAACAGCCATCAGTGTATTCCAAAGCATCTTGATTCACATTGTTTTGGTAGTGGTGAAAAGTAGAGCCTTACTTTTTTGTGAAACAATTTTGAATTGATAGATGAATGATAACAGAAGTAAATGTGTTTTGGATTTCAAAATTTCCTGAAAAATATCTCCCTTAAGTGGCAGTGTCATCTGACTTCATTTAAACGCACAGAGAGAGAAAGAAAGAACACTTGAGGCTGAGAATCCCAACCATTTGAAATGTCTGCCTGCTCACTCACTCAAGCCTGGTGTAAGGAGCCCTGGCAGTTGAAGTCTGGCCCTATCCCTTGCTGTTTGTGAACTTCAGTGAGCTCCACAACTCTGAGCATCAGTTTTCTCATACCTCAACAGTGGAGGAAATATAACGCACATTACAGGTTGTCTAGTGAAGATTAGAAGTATTGTATGGATTGTCTTGCACAGTATTTGGCACGTAATAGGTGCTCATTAGATAGCAGATACTACGATTACATTTTTATTATGATCAAGCCTAATTAATATTTTACCTTTCTACATTTGCCTGATCATTGTGCAGTTTTCACTTTTAATAATAGATAAGTGTACTAGTTACTTGATTCTGCTGTTCTTTGGTTTCTTAACTTTAAGGTGAGGGCCTGGGAAGAGACGAATTTTAAAATCTCTTTTTTGAAATTTTGTTTGAGTTTGATCAGCTCAACGCCTGGCTCTGCTTGCGCTTCACTGATGCCAGGGCGCCATCTAGTGGCCATATGGAGTAAGGGTAGGACGAATTCTCCATCAGCTGAGGGTAGGCTGGAGCGTTCCTGGTGTGCAGTGCCAACTGATAGTAGCATCCAGATACATTGATAACACCCACGAACAGTCCTTCATTACCATCGTTTTTTGGTTGTAATTCATTTGAAACAGTTTTAAGGATTTTTATAAAAACTGCTCACCTGCTGTAGGGGGTACAGCTCCTAATCTCTGTGTTACATTTATTAATTTGGAGGCCAAAAAACAGGATCAAGTTGAGTCTTAACTTGAAATCAGCCCCAGCACAGTTGTTAGAAACTGGCTGCAGAGTACAAATGCTGGCTCTGCCTCCTAACAGCTGTGTGTGTATGGCCAGTTCCCTCTCCAGGTGTCAGTAACTGAGTCATTGCCGGGTTCACTGAGGTAGTCCACACTGAGCACTCAGCATAGTGCCTCACACATAAGAAGTGCTTGAGAGAAACGAGGTGCAGTCATTGTCATTACTGTTATTATTTTCAATGTCCTTGTCCCATTTGGACAAGTCTGTCCGGTGTTCTTTCCTTAAAAGCTGTTCATTGTTTCTCTTAGCAGTCTGTGCAGGTGTATTAGCTATACTACCATTTACTCCAGATAGAAATTCATAAATGAAAGAGAGAGATTCTTACAGTCTTGATTGCAGTGGGGAGGGAATAGAGGAATTAGCCCCCTGGGTGATGGGTGCCATCCTGGAGGCCCAGAGCATGCTGGGAGCAGAGACAGGTGCTCTCATCAACCTGCCACCCCAAGGGAAGGCTTCCCATGTGTGTGTTTGGGAGCCCCTCTCCTTCCCATTTCTCACATGATAGAAAAGCTATTATTTCTTCACACCACCCATAGTGCTTTGCCCTTTGGCTCTATGTCTGTTGCTAGAAAATAATCTGAGTGAATAAATCAACTAAGTAAATACACTTGACTTTTTCAAATAGAAAAGCTTGTTTTCTTTACACGTGTGTATAAGTTACTGTTTCTGTGCAGAAGATTTTATATAAGCTCTGTGTTATGTTTTCTCAAACACAACAAGGCCTGTGAAAATTGTGTACTTGGATTGTGAATTAGTTAGGCCTGCTTTCTAATTCTGTCCATATCCCTTGCATGACCTTGGGCATGTATCCCAGTTAGGGATGTAGGCAGCAGAAACAACTTTGGTAAATTAGACCATCAATCCATTTACTGTAGTATGTTGAATAGCTCACAGATTTCAAGAGAAGTCTGGGAACTAGGCTTAGAAAATGAGCAAGATCCAAGGGGGAGAATGTGTTAACAGGACCCAGGGGAGAATGTGGGGTCCACACTAGGTATTTCAAGCAGAAGGGATTTAATACAAGGGTTTTGTTACAAAGAAGACTAAAATGTAAAAAGGCAATATCGGGCTAGGCTCAGTGCTTCACGCCTATAATCTTAGCACTCTGAGAAGCCAAGGTGAGTGGATCCCTTGAGCTCAGGAGTTGGAGAACAGCCTCAGCAACACTGAGACCCTGTCTCGACTAAAAATAGAAAAAACTAGCTGGGCATTGTGGTGGGCACCTGTAGTCCCAGCTACTCAGGAGGCTGAGGCAAGAGGATCTCTTGAGCCCAAGAGTTTGAGGTTGCTGTGAACTATGATGGTGTCACATCCCTGTACCCAGAGCAAGAGAATGAGACTGTGTTAAAAAAGAAAAAGGGCAACATCGAAGAAACCAGAACACAGTATTGAAGAGAAAACTTCTAGTACCTCAAGGCCAGAGGGACAAAAGGGACTAAAGTGGAGTTCCTGAAATCTGGTGGCCCTGAGGAGGAATGCTGCACAGCTGGTGTTTGGACTTGGGGACTAAGAAGTGGCTGAGGTCTGACCTCGGGGGCAAGTACAGCAGATGGGGGCCAGGTGTGCCAATCTCAGCTGGGAACTCTGGCTATCCCATTCAGCTGCTGCTAAAGTGAGGCTACCAGAATAGAAGTTGTCCCTTGTCCCTTCTCCAACTGTTCCTTAGTGCCCCACCTTCACTCTAGTTTTAGAACAACAGAAAGCCAACTAGATGGTGGTCTGGGAAGTGTGAGGCATATACAGACCTCACCTCCAGTATCAGAGAGAGCGCATAAGAGGGTTGGCTTGGACCTGAGAGGAAATGGGAAGTGGGCAATGTAACAGGATCTGTGGCAATAGGAAACAGCCAGGGACAGCACAGAAACCGCCTGGTTCATTTTCTCAGCTGCTGCTGCCGCCTCGCCACCTTGGAGCCTACCTCCATGAATGGATTCTGAACCAGATCAGTTCACTCACCTGGCATGCCATGAATCAGTGAAGCCTGAATGGGTTACAGATATGGCAAATCAATATGCTGATAGTTTAGTCCTCTTAACCCCTGAAGCTGCCAGGCAAGGCTCACAGTGGCCAGAGCCCCCAGTGGTCACCTTGGCTGTTGGGCCCAGGTGGGGTTGGCAACCAGCCTATTTTGTCACTGTGAGGAATACTCACATGATGGTGGAGCCAGTTAAAGATAGAAAGGGGTTAGAGGCAGAGCATCTTTCCCCACAAAGGAGAAAATGTGCATAAAGGTTACTCTTTTTGTTTTTTTAAGAATTTATCATTTTTATTCATTTATTTATTTTTGAGACAGAGTCTCAAGCTGGCAAGATGCCCTGGGCAGAGTGCCGTGGCATCACAGCTTACAGTAACCTCAAATTCTTGGGCTTAAGCGATTCTCTTGCCTCAGCCTCCCAAGTAGCTGGGACTGCAGGCGCCTGCCACAACACCCAGCTAATTTTTGGTTGTAGTTGTCATTGTTGTTTGGCAGGCCCAGGCTGGATTCGAACCCATGAGCTCTGGTGTATGTGGCTGGCGCCCTAGCCACTTGAACTACAGGTGCAGAGCCAAAATTTATTATTATTTTTAATTTCAGAAAGATTAATATATGGGTACAAATGATTAGGTTACATTGTTTGCATTTGTTAAGTAAAAGTCCAAGTTATAGTTGAGTTCTTCTGGGTTTTTTAATTAAAAATTATTTAGAGTTTTTTTTTTTTTTTTTTTTTTTTTTGTAGAGACAGAGTCTCACTTTATGGCCCTCGGTAGAGTGCCATGGCCTCACACAGCTCACAGCAACCTCCAACTCCTGGGCTCAAGCGATTCTCTTGCCTCAGCCTCCCGAGTAGCAAATTATTTAGAGTTTTAATTGACAAAAACCACATTTATGGTGTACAACATGGTGTTTCAAAATATATTCATTGTAGAATGGCTAATTTGAGCTTAACATATGCATCGCTTCACATATTTATTTTTGGTTTTGTGGTAAGACCAATTAAAATCTACTTTCTAAGCAACTTTCAAGTATACAATACATTTTTATTAACTTTAGTCACTATCTTGTATAATAGACCTCTTAGACTTATTCCTCCTGTTTAACTGAAATTTTGTATCCTGTGACCAACGTCTTTCCAACAACCCCTCCTTTAGTTTCTTAAATTGTTAAATAGGGTTAGGGATTCTTAATTGAACAGGTTGTTCTGAGAAGCAGAAGAGACATTATATTCAGTTGTGCCTTGTAGATAGCAGGTGCTTAATAGTTACTAATTGCTGTTGTGGGGGATTGTATTATATGTTTGACTAACATTTGGCAAAAAAGCTTGAATTGTAGTTAAAAAGCATTTGTCAAGTAGCAGGTGATGTTCCGGGGGGAATCCTTGGAGGTCTCCTGGTACTTCAAGAACACCTTTGTTTGGGGGTGGGAAAGAGTGTGTTCCCAGGATTTGAATCCTAGAGGTAGAGGTTTTGAACTTTAAAGAACTATTTCCAGCACTATCCACAGTTATGCAGAATGCTGCCTTTAGGAGCTTGCTGTGACCTTTTATTCCTTCATGAAACACGTTTTCCTTCTGGGCTGTGTTGGGATTTATGCACTTTATTGTTGAGGGTTTTGTGTTTCTGGGTGATGAAAGATGAAATGTGTGCCCTTCGCTCACCACTCCTTCCTTCCTTTAAGGTTACCCTCTCCACGCCCCTGAAGCCTACTTTCCTTATTTCAAAAAGCATAATGTGACTGCGGTTGTGAGGCTGAACAAAAAGATTTACGAGGCGAAGCGCTTCACGGACGCGGGCTTTGAGCACTACGACCTCTTCTTCATAGACGGCAGCACGCCCAGCGACAACATCGTGCGCAGGTTCCTAAACATCTGCGAGAACACGGAGGGGGCGATCGCGGTTCACTGCAAAGGTGCGCGCCAGGCCCGGGAGCTGTGCTGAGGTGCAGGGGGCAAACCAGGGGACTAGCATAACACGTAACCAGTGACTGCCTTCCAAAACAAGGAAGCCTTTTATTTCAGAAAACCCAACTGCAGCACAAACCCATTTTATTAATAACCCTTCCCTAAAGTAAGGAGGGCTTGGGTGTGGACCGTCGCTGGTGGTGTGGCTTTCTTGATGAGACGGTTTTCCTGACCTTACTGACTTCGAAAGCCCATGTTCACTGACACCATGTGCTGCTGTAAGGGGAAGACAGAAGCAGTGCTCATGCGTTGGCAGGAACATCTTTAAATGGGCAATGCTGTCAGGGGCCCAGGTTGTCAGTTCCCGGTCTCTGTGACTTTCAGAATTGCTCGTCTCCTCTCCATCTTCTGGCACCCAGGTGTTACTAGTGCTTCTGTTTAAGGGCCCCGCTATCTGGTCCCCGGTTCCCGCCTCGCCCCTCGCCTGCCCGCCCGGAGCAGAGCGTCTTCCCGGCCTGTTGGGGCAGCCGGCTTATTGCTGCTGGGGTTGCGCTGTCCTCGGAAGGCGCTGGAATGCTTGGTCTCGGGGATGGAACTTCAGGGCAGGAGTTGTTCAGAGTGGAGAAGGTGTAGAATTGCCAGCTTTAGGAAATACAAATAGGGTGTCTAGTTAAATTTAAATGTTAGGTAATTAAGGAATCCTGTTGGGTATTAAGTACGTCCCAAGTATTGCCAAGAACTTACACTATTTGCCAACCCTGCGCCAGCTTTCAGCAACTTTTGGCATTTGCTCTGGGCTTAGTTGTTCGATTCCGAGGAGGCTCAAATTCCACTCCATTCTCAGATTTTTCAGAAGTGTGGACGATATTTTACTGGAGTCTTTGATTTCAGGGATAAGGAACTCAACCTTTGGCCACCCGGGGACGCAGCCTCGAGTTCTCCCGCGCAGCTCCGCACGGTGCCGCAGGGTGGCGCTGTTCCCGTGGTTTTGCGTGAGGACGGTTTCCGTCTGGTTTTATGCGAATCGCTGGAAGGTGTTGGAGATGGTGCTGCTCTGTGCATGTGCCTGGTGCCGCTCTGACTTATTCAGATGCTAGTGGCTTTGGTGGTGACAGAAATTAAAACACCGCTTTGTAGGCCCCTTGTTTCTATGTTTAAGATTTGAGTGGGTGGAGGTACTTTGCTGAACGTGTGAGCAGAATGGGAAGCTGCGGTTTCCCAGAGCCCCGGAGAGACGGCGAGGAGCAGCACGTGGCCCTGGAATCAGATGAGGGTTCCTCCTGTCAGGCTCTTCCACCTGGTGGACTGGCTCCCACCCCCCTCTCTGTTTTCCCAGCAGGGTGGGGGCCCTGGCTTTGTGGAACATCTCCTCTTTAATACAGGGGTGGTGGATCTGTTAGGAAGGTGTCCCCTGCTTGCCTTTGGCTCAGTAAGGGGAAAATAGAAACAGTGACCTTGCCTTGGCAGGAACACCTTTAACAGGTAAAATTGTCAAAAGCACGTGTTGTCCTCTGTTTCTTTAAGAATCGCTCATCTCTCCAGCCTCTGGAACCCAGGCCACAGTGGGATGGCTGTGAGTTGGTTCATCCCAGGTGTGATTCCTTTACATCCTAAGTTCGCTTTTTCATTTCATTTTAAAGATTGCCTGAGTGTAAGAAAAAGTCTATATTTCACATGTTTTAAACCTTAGCGGATATTGCTGCTACCAATGTTTAGGAGGAGATATTCATGTCCTCTCTTCCAGAGTTTGATTTTTGTGTGATAAAAATAAGTATTTTCCCTGAGATTGATTTGGCCTTATTTCCTAGTCAATAAATTTTATGTAAGAAGGTCATATAGTTTATCTGTGGATTAATCATCCATATCTTGGATTGACAAATTAAAAGGAGAAGCAATGCAAAAGATTTCATTAAAACTCAGCATCTTTAGAGATTTGGTGAAAATCTCTAGTGTTAAACATTCTTTTTATAAAAATTCTTTGTATATTCTTGATCTCTGAATGGTTACCTTTTAAGAAATACACACACACATATATATATTGTATTGCAGAGCATTTTATATTTTTATTTAAAGGCCTTTAAATAAAACCTTTTATACTTTTATTTAAAAGCCTCAGAACCTCTAACACTGAGGTCAGTGCATAGGAAGGTCACATTTACATGTGGTGACATCTTTTTCAGAGTGTTATTTGATTTGTTTTCCCTTATACACACATACAGAGTTCTTTTATGAGGATTAGACCTGCGGTTTAATTGCAACTGTATTGCTTTTCATAGCATACTTATCTGCTAGGCTTGTTAATTATTTTGACATCTGCCCTAATTAAGTCAGTTTAATTTTCTGAGAATTCAAGCAGCACTTAGTATTTTAATTGAACTACAAGGAGGAAGGAGAGAGAATCTTACCTTATGTCATATGAACTTGGGTAGCTGCTGAAAAGAAAATGGATATGTTGTGCCTTAACATAAAGTATTTTACACAGAGATAAACTAGAAAGGAATTTGCTGGGAAGGTGTGAAAACTTACAATGATTTAATAATATCTGCATCTCACTTTGTGGCTGATGAATGAGATGGCTGTGAATCCATAGAAACATTGAAATTTTCTGCCACAAATAATAATCTAAAAGACAGCAACATTGTGATATTCCAGGATGTGGTTTTTGATGTCTTATGGGGATTTCAGAAAATGCCTGGGACCATGAAGCAATTGGTGTTTGACTTGGTGTTATATAAATAGAACACTTTTCAACATCTTGTCGTGCTGTGCCAGGGAGCCCTTTAATTACAAATGCTTGAAAAATTTTGTTAAAGTTTTTATAGAAACTTAGTGAAATGTTCCCATTCTGTTCAATTGTGGTAAGAGCTCCTAACTATTGAGTGCTAAGTATGTTCTTTTTATAGATTTAAATTATAGACTCTTTTTAAAAAGGGGGAAGCAACTTTAGTTTCAGAGAAATTAGAAAATTTTCTGTACCACTTTCTTGGTTGTGGGTGTAAGTAGTGGCCTGGGTGAGACAGAGAGACAGACAACTCCTCGCATGAGGAGGGAACAAGTGACAGAGACCATCCTCTCTCCAGTGACCCAAATTAGTGATTTGAAGGAGGGATTCTGGAAACCAAGTGGGCCCTGGCTGCTCCTCCAGAATGTTCAGCTGTGTTTTATCTACATGGTTATCCATAGGCTTGCCAGGTATCTGGGGAATTAACAACTGTAGGCACTGGCTAAAACAGAAAGACCAATTACTCTTAATTCTTACTATTAAAGGAAGAGCCCCACTGAGACCTTAGTTAAACCTCGCTCTTTTCTAAAGAATGTTGACATTTGATCTGGGGTAAAAGGTACTTCAGGTAAAAACAGGAAACACACACACACACATATTCTCCTAATAAAAGTGTATATGTATTTTTTAAAAAGGAAGGGTTACTGGGAACAAAGTGTCGGGCATTGTAGCGGTGAGCTAGTTTGTCATTTCATTTGCATTTCAGTATATTCTCAGCCAAGCAATATTGCCCCCAAGTGAGCAAAATTGTTTTGGGGGATAAAACCATTTTTTTTCTGTATAAAGTACAGATTTACATAGATTACGTAAAAAGATACGCAGTATCTGGGGCAGTAAAATTTCATGGAGGACAGTTAGAAAAAAACACAGGGAAGGCTGGGGCAGCGGCTCATGTCTGTAATCCTAGTGCTCTGGGAGGCTGAGGCAGGCGGATTACTTGAGCAAGAGCAAGATCTGTACTAAAAAAAAATAGTAAAAGAAACTAGCTTGGTGCACCGGTAGCCCCAGCTACTCAGGAGGCTGAGGCAAAGGGATTGCTTGAGTCCGAGAGTTTGAGGTTGCTGTGAGCTGTGACAGCACAGCAGTCTACCCAGGGCACAGAGCAGGACTGTCTCAAAATAAATAGAGAGAGAGAGAGAGAGAGAGAGAGAGAGAGAAAGCCCCTGGTAAGAAGCTCCTGGGGGAATAATATTGTAAAAAAAGGTTGAGAAACACTGATTTAAAGATACACCTTTCTTACCCTTTAAAATTTCTGAAGTTAGGATGGATTGTAAGATTGATAGCATGCCATGGTTTAATTTCTTACTTAGCGGAACTTAAATAGTGGTGTATATTACACCATTAGATAGCATGATGTCTTAAAGTGGCTGAAATACTGTGTGTTTCAAAGAACGGGGGAGATCAGAGAAGATTCTCTCTTTTTTTTTGATAAGAGAGAACTTTCTTTTTAAAAGAAATTTTAAAAAGAACCCCCAAAAGTAGAAGATTCTTAAACATACCAAAAATGAAGCCATCAGCTTTTGTTTCTTTTTCTCATATATATGTACATACATACACACACACACAATATGTAATGGGGAGAATAGCACAGCTTTTTATTATTTTTAAATTTTTTCCATTTCCTTTTCTAACTAAATGTTTTTCATAGATATCATTGACATTATGTAGTTCCCTAGGTCAGAAACATCAGTCATTTTTCTAATTTCCCCGTGTTCTGGTCCTGATGGATTTCTTTTTTTTTTTTTTTTTGTAGAGACAGAGTCTCACTTTATGGCCCTCGGTAGAGTGCCGTGGCCTCACACAGCTCACAGCAACCTCCAACTCCTGGGCTTAAGCGATTCTCTTGCCTCAGCCTCCCGAGTAGCTGGGACTACAGGCGCCCGCCACAACGCCCGGCTATTTTTTTTTTTTTTTTTTTTTTGTAGAGACAGAGTCTCACTTTATGGCCCTCGGTAGAGTACCGTGGCCTCACACAGCTCACAGCAACCTCCAACTCCTGGGCTTAAGCGATTCTCTTGCCTCAGCCTCCCGAGTAGCTGGGACTACAGGCGCCCGCCACAACGCCCGGCTATTTTTTTTTTTTTTTTTTTTGTAGAGACAGAGTCTCACTTTATGGCCCTCGGTAGAGTGCCGTGGCCTCACACAGCTCACAGCAACCTCCAACTCCTCCAACTCCTGGGCTTAGGCGATTCTCTTGCCTCAGCCTCCCGAGTAACTGGGACTACAGGCACCCGCCACAACGCCCGGCTATTTTTTTTTTTTTTTTGGTTGCAGTTTGGTCAGGGCCGGGTTTGAACCCACCACCCTCGGTATATGGGGCCGGCGCCTTACCCACTGAGCCACAGGCGCCGCCCCCTGATGGATTTCTCATTCAGCTCTTCTCCTTCTGGCCACAGACCACCCTCCTCCCAGCCCCTCCCAGCCACCCTTGTTCTCTTGCCCCGGCCTTTCATCTCCCTGCTCTGGCTTCCGTCCGTGGAGTTTCCAATCCAGCCGTGTGCTGCTGCCAGATCCATTTGCTTTCATCCTGCCACTTTCCTGCCTCCAAATCCATGGCAGCGTCATTTTTTTCCTTTCCATTGTTTAAAGAAAAAAATACAGATTTTTGCGTGACGGCAGTTGTGTGTTTACTAGCTGTTGGTACTATGGTTCTACTCAAATCCAGTGTGGTTTCTGGTTTGATTTCAGAGTTTCTGTAGGTGTATTTGCTGTACTTTGTATTTCTGATTCTGTTTCCCTCTCTTGCAGCTGGTCTTGGAAGAACAGGGACGTTGATAGCCTGTTATGTAATGAAACACTACAGGTTTACACATGCTGAAATAATCGCTTGGATCAGAATATGCCGGCCGGGCTCCATTATAGGACCCCAACAGCACTTCCTGGAAGAGTGAGTATATTATCTCCGTTATCACATTATCCCCTTGCTCGTGACCTAGTCTATCTCTTCTTCTCTTGGTTGTGGACTGTGTTAAGTCTGTGGTTATAAAATGGATGCATTGTTAGGGAAGTATGTGCCTTGAATAGAATATTATTGATTTGACAGCTAATGCATTCTAACTCTGTACCTTTTATATCTCTTAGATCAGGTGAGAGAAGAAAATCACAGAGCCATCTCTGCCTACCTTTTTTCTGTCATTTTCTATGTGTGATCTGGCTACAGTGCAATTTTCTTATGTCATCCCACTTGGCACTTTTCATTCTTTTCTTTTGTTTGCGTGTCTAAAAGCAGAACGGAAAAGAAAAAAAAAAAACAACTAAGGTCAGTCAGTGATTAGAGTAAGATTGCTGCTCTTCTGATAACTAACTGAGCTGCTAATGCACCTGAGAAGTTACCAGGAAGGAAAAAGAGGAGAACTGGGTCTGCCACTAACTTGCTTTATGACCATTATTTAGAAGAACACTTATAAATTCATTCATTCACTTATTCATTCATTTACATATTCATTCATCAACTTTGCCTCAACCCCAGTCCATGATACGGAGAGATTTAACCCCTAAGGGATGCTGTTCTTTCTGGTCCTGCTTTTTCCTTAAGCTGTTAGAACTTTCTGTCAAGTTATTCATTAATAAAATTAGCACTAGTTGATCTGAGTTCAGCTCTAACATGTTACTAATTAGTGATATCTTATACTGAAACTTTAATTCTTTCTTTTTTATACTGAGATGGCTCTACTTTGAATAGCATTCTTTTCTGTATAATTATTCCTTTCCAATTTAGATAATTTGGTAAGAAACAAATGATCTTAAATTTCATAGAAGGATACCATAAGTTAGCTCTTAGTGCCTGAAATGAGGAAGAGGACTTGAGGCTGCTGAGGAGTTACTTCAGTTGCCTGTCCTAGAAGGAATAACTGATAAGACAATAAGTGCTAAAAAACGACCAGTTATTTATCATAAGGACATTTGTACTACACTATTTATGGAAGCTCAATTTACAATCGCCAAAATGTGGAAACAGCCTAAATGCCCACCAACCCATGAATGGATTAACAAATTATGGTATGTGTATACCAAAGAATACTATTCAGCTATAAAAAATAGTGACTTTACATCTTTTGTATTAACCTGGATGGAGCTGAAACACATTCTTCTTAGTAAAGTATCACAAGAATGGAAAAGCAAATACCCAATGTACTCAATACTAATATGAGGCCAGTAGATGATCTACTTCACACCCACATAGGAGAAAAACTTCAATTCAAGTTGGGGGGAGGGGTAACAAAGGAGGGGGACTTGGGGTGCTCCTACTTAATGGGCACAAGGTGGGGGGTGTATGGCACACAACTACAAGTTGGACTCTACCTAACAAATTAAAATATCGTGACCTGATTATACACTCACATTAACCTGAAATAAATATTTTTAAAAAATGGGCAGTTATACTCTAGTGTAAAGATGAATGAATGCACTAGGGAAAAAATACGAAGAAGGGAGGGAGGATCCTTAAGAAGACACATTTCTAGGTTTGTACCTCACAGGTACAAATAAAATAATTCTGTTATTTTAGGTCTTTATTCTTGATCAGACTCTCAGCCAGTGGTTTCCTCTATTTCTTTATTTTGCATTTTGTGTGCTGGTAGCATGGAGTTTTGTGCTCTGTACTTTCCAGATCCTTATTATACTAATTGCTTACGAAAGTTGGATAAATGGCCTTAGGGTTAAAAAAGAAACTGCTCCTAAGCCTAGTTCTTTAAGCTATTTAATTAACCTCTTAGAATTATTGCTGGGAAGAATGTTCATTCAGTAGTTCTCTCTTGAATATCCACCTTGCACCAGGCGCTCTGCAAGGTGCTTCTCAGAAGGTGAAATGTAGCAGAGAATCCCATGGGTCAAGGTCATCAAGTATTTTCAGGGTGTCAGGTACCACACTCCCCCTACTTTGTGCCTAGGCACCCGTTCCTACCCACTTCCTGTACCCCTTCTCTCTGCCACATCTTACAATAATCCAGAAGAAATTAGGGCTGTGAGGCAAAGGTAGAAGAAAGGTTTTTAAATTTATAGATACTGAAGTGTAAAATTAATGAAATTTCCTTATATGTGAGTCAATGCTGCGGTTTTCCAAGTATTTGAGGTGTGGGAATCATTTGTATTAACTACAGAATTAAAGTAGGTCAAAAAACCTTCTAAAAGCAGTTTTTGTGTGGTTGGTTGTTTAGGCGCATGCCTTTTATATTTTGCAGGGCTTCTCCGGCAGCTTGTGTGGAAAAATACCTGCATTGCTCAGAGTCTTCCCTAGGTTTTACTGGGTCACCTCCTTCAAGGTTGTGGTCTGTGGCCTATTCTGCTTTGTGACTCCAAGTGGCACCAGAGAGAGTATTTTACTTTACATGTTTCTTTGTTCTCTCCTCCTTTTTGGCCCCTCCTGTCATATTTTTCCCCCCAAGCCTGCGTCTTGGTGTATCCCATGGCAGAAGGCTGAGTGCACTGGCGAGACTCATCCGTCCAGTGGGTATTTCCTGGGTTCTTGGTGTTGGGGACACAGCGATGGATGTGCAGCCAAGACACTTACTCTCAAGATGCTGCCCTTTCTAGTGGAAGCAGCACACAGTGAAGAAAGTATAAACTTGGACAGAAGATGATTTCTGATGCTCCTGAGTCCTATGAAGATGTGGTAGAAGTCAGGGAGGGGGCTGACTGGTGGGGACAGGAGAGGTTTTTGGATTGAGTGGTCGAGGAGGGCTTCTCCAAGGAGAGCCTGAGAAGAAAGGGCAAGAAGGAGACAGTCTTGTCGAAACCTGAGTTGTGCACCATTGAGATGGGAACATATTTACCATTTTAGAAAGAAGACAAGTCTGGATACAATATAAGCCAGGAGTGGGCGCTTGAGAGGCAGGTTCAGGGAATTGTCACACAGTGAATATGCCCCGTGACCTCCTTCAGATCAAGAATAGGACATTAAAGCTTCTGGAAGCCCCAGGTGTGTCTTCCGTTCCATACCCAGTTCTCACTCGAAAGTAACCATTATTCTGACCTCTAATACCATAGATGAGTTTGTTTTTGAACCTTATGTAAATTAAATCATAAACTGTAATGACACATGTTTAGCGGTTGTGGCTAGGAATAGTGTGTTCATTTTCATTGCTGTATAACATTCCATTTGAACATACGGAGTTTTAGTCCTGCTGTTGATGGGTGGCATTTAGGTTGTTTCCAGTTTTTGGCAATTTTGTCCTTTGGTACACCTGTCTGTGAGAGGTATAACGGTTGTGATGGTGTGTATTCAGTGTTAGCTGGTACAATTTAAAAGTTTTCTGAAGTAGGTTCACCTGTGTATGCTCTCATCAGAACTGGTCTTTTAAGTTCAAGCCATTAGAGTTTGTTTGTTTTTTTGTAATGGTCATTTGCTTTATACTTTCAATTTGTTTTTCCCTGATGACTAATGGGGTCGCACAGCTTTTCATTTGTATATTCTGTTATGAAGTATCTCTTCAGGTGTCTTGCACATTTTTCTATTAGATTGTCTTTTGTGTTGATTAGTAGATGTCTAAATATTCTGGATCTAAGTACAGTGTCCATTATATATGTAATGCAAATCCATTCCCTTACTCTTGCAGCTTGCGTTTTCACTCTCTTAATATGTCTTTTGATGAATAGAATGTTACAATTTCAATGCAGTCCAGTTTCATTAATCTCTGCCTTGTAGGTAATGCTTTCTGTGTACTAATATCATTGTCAGCTCCAAAGCATGAATATATTATTTTATATTATCTTCTAGAAGCTTTATTATTTTTCTATCACATTTTGATCAATAATTAATCAGGAATTACTTAAAAAAAACATGTTGTGAGATAGGAGCCAAAATTCTTTTTTTTCTGTGTGGATATTTAGCTAACACAGCAAAATTTATTGAAAAGACCTTTTCCCATTGCTCTAAAGTGTCACCTTTATCATAAATCAAAGGAGTGTATGTAGGTGAATTTGTTTCTAGACCCCGGATTCCATTCTGTTGGTTAATTTGTTTATCTTGATACCAGAACTTCAATGTCATAATTGCAATTTTAAACTAAATCAGTATCTGGGAGTATAATTCCTTCTGCTTTGATCTTATGTGACATAATCTTTGTCCCTTCACTTATTTACATCTTCTTTAATTTCTCTCAAAAATCGAAAAGTTTCTGTGGTTTTCTGTGTAGTGATGTTGCATATTTTTACTTGAAGTTACTAGATACATTTTAAACCGTATGATTTTTCAGGTTTTGTTTTTGGGTTGTTTAAGGCTGATGTATAGAATTACAAATGATATAAAGATCTTTTTTGTTGTTGTTTGGTCTTGTCACCCTTGGTAAAGTGCTGTGGCATCACAGCTCACAGCAACCTCCAACTCTTGGGCTTACGCGATTCTTCTGCCTCAGCCTCCCAAGTAGCTGGGACTACAGGCGCCTGCCAAAACGCCTGGCTATTTTTTGGCTGTAGTAGTCGTTGTTTTAGCTGGGCCAGGCCAGGCTCGAATCTGCCAGCCTCAGTGTATGTGGCCAGCACCATAAACACTGTGCTATGGGCACCACCACGATGTAAAGATCTTAGTTGAGTGAGTTTTCACAATTGGGCTCCTGTGTAACCTCAACCCAAGGCAAGATATAGAACATCTCCAGAAAGTTCCATCATGCTTTTTTCCAGCTATTTTCCCCTGACACACTTCAGAAGCAATTACTTTCTGACTTTTGTCCCAGTAGGTCGCTTTTGCCTACTCTTGGACTTTATTTATATGGTTATGTATTGTTTTGTGTTTGGCTTTTTTCCCCTCTTAATGTTTTTGATATTCAATCATGTTGAATATACCAGTAATTCATTCTTTATTACTGAGTAGTTTTCCATTGTATGAATATAGTATGATGTATTTATCCGTACTGCAGTTGTTTGACATTTGGGTGGTTTCTAATCTTCAGCTATTACAAATAAAGCTGCTGTGAATATTCTTATACAAGTCTTCTTGTGGACATATTTTTTCATTTCCCTTATTTAAATGCCTAGCAATGAAATCACTGGGTTACAGGGTTAGACCCAGTTTAATGTTATGAAAAACTGCCAGTTTCCCAAAGTGGTTGAATTATTTTATCTACCAATTGGTAATGTATAAGAATTCTAGTTTTCTGTATCTTTGCCAACATTGTATATTATAAACCTCTTTTTCCCCCATTCTGGCTGATATGAAATAGTTTATCCTATGTAAGATAATCAATGGTGGCTTCAATTTGTATTTTCCTGATACCTAAACATGCTGAGCACCTTTTCAGATACATATATTATCTTCTGTGAGGTGTCTGGCCACATCTTTGCTTGCTTTTTTATAAAACAGATTTTTAAAAATTGTTGATTCATTGTAGTTTCTAATATATTTTGTGTACAAGTCATTTGTCAAATGCTGTGTGTTTTTCTCAGTGAACAGAATACTGAAATTTTGCTCAAGTTGATTTTTGAAAATTGACCTTGTCTCCTCCAACCATAGTAATTTCACTTAGTAGTTCTACTAATTATTTTTTGCATTTTCCTGATTGCACTGGCTGAGATTTCCAATATGATATTAGAAGTAGCTAGAGTAGACATCTTTGTTTTGTTCCTGATCTCAGTGGGAAAGCATCACCATTAAATATAATGTTAGCTGTGGAGTTTTCATGATTGACTTTTATCTGAATGAGGGTATTTCCATCTATTTATAGTTTGCTGGGAGGTTTTATTAAAAATAGATATTGAGGATGGCGCCTGTAACACAGTGGGTAGGGCGCCGGCCACATGCACCAGGGCTGGTGGGTTTGAACCCAGTCCAGCCCTGTTAAACAAAAAAATAGCCGGGTGTTTTGGTGGGCGCCTGTAGTCCCAGCTATTCAGGAGGCTGAGGCAAGAGAATCGTGTGAGCCCAGGAGTTTGAGGTTGCTGTGAGCTACCACCATGGCACTCTACCAAGAGTGACAAAGTGAGACTCTGTCTCAAAAAAAAAAAAGATATTGAACTTTGTAAAAAGTATTTTCTACATCAATTGAAATAATCATAATCCTTCTCTTTTATTCTGTTAATGTGATTAATTATGATTTTTGAATGTTGAACCATGATGGTCATGATATGCTATTCTGTTTTTATATGGCTGAATTTGATATGCTGATGATTATTTGGAATCCGTGTCCGTGTTCATGAGAGATACTGATGTCTAATTTTCTTTTCTTTATAATGCTTTTGTTTACATATTAGTGTCAGGATTTTGCTGCTCACAGAAGATGAGTTGGCCCCAGAAGATGGTTCCTTCTATGTCTTCTGAAAAGAACGTATATAAGATGATGGTACAGGGCTCAGTGCCCATAGCTCAGTGGTTAAGGTGTCGGCCCCATACACTGGTGCTGGTGGGTTTGAACCCGGCCCGGGCCTGCTAAACAATAATGACAACTACAAAAAAAATATAGCCAGGCATTGTGGTGGGCGCCTGTAGTCCAAGCTACTTGGGAGGCTGAGGCAAGAGAATCACTTAAGCCCAAGAGTTTGAGGTTGCTGTGAGCTGTGACGCTACGGTACTCTACTGAGGATGACATAGTGAGACTCTGTATCAAAAAAAAAAAAGATGATGTTATAGGATTGAAGGATGGTGGCAAGGGAAATGAGGGGATGGAATTGTCATATGGAGATGAGGATCTAGTTGACGTGACCTGGAAATGTTAGTTGTGTGGTACGACAAAGATGGACCAGGATGTGAACTGTGAAGAGTCTGGTTTGGAAAGTCTCTGGAACCAGTGGGTCACCAGTAGGGGCTGGAGGATGTGGGCCCCATGTGGCTTTCTATCTAGCAGTTTCTGGGGTTGTGGTGGCTGAGGGAACGAGCAAAGTTCTCCCCCAGGAAGGCTGTTGTAGTTGAGTAGGGAGGGGCAGTGAGGTACTGAGGACCTCTCAGCTCCACTGCGGGGTGATGCTCTGGCTGCGGAGGACTTGCCAGACACAGAGGTGCTCTGGTGGCTGACACTTCTGTTCATTTCCTGCCCTGAAGACTTCTAGCCATCTCGCCTGGAAAGTTATTTCATGTGCCTTTCTCTACCCATTCTAAATATAATCTCATACATTTTTCTAAAGTGCATGTTATGCAAATAATGGTTTTTATTTTGCCCTTCCCATATCGCTCTTGCTAGTTGATAAAAGTCTATGTTGTTACATGTAAGCTGTTTAGAGGAGAAGGATAAAAACTTTATCCGTGGTCCACCTTCTTTGGACACACATCCTTACGTTCCTAATGAAATAACTTCATCTTGACCTTTTCTCCTTTCCTTCCTTCCTTCCACAAATATTTGTGGAAAGCCACTGTGTGTCAGGTAATTTTCTAGGCACCCAAGCAGTTGAAGTAAATGTAAAAAATTAACCTCTGATTGGGTGGGACCTGTGGCTCAAAGGAGTAGGGCGCTGGCCCCTTATGCTGGAGGTGGTGGGTTCAAACCCAGCCCTGGCCAAAAACTGCAAAAAAAAAAAAAATTAACCTCTGATCTAGAGAAAGAGAGAAGAAGAAGGAGGAGGAGAAGGAGAAACTTTTAACCTGTGAATAAGTTATATAGTTTCTTTGATGATAACAAATACTATGTAGAAAAAGAAAATAAAATAAAGCAGAGAAGTATAGGGAGTGGAGGAGAAATGTGTGGTGGCTGAGGGGCACATTGAAAAGGTCACTGAGCAAAGATCTTATAGAAGCAAGAGCAAATCATGTGGGTAATTTAAAAATATTGGCTTGGCACCTGTAGCTCAGTGGTTAGGGCACCAGCTACATGCCCCGGGGCTCGTGGGTTTGAATCCAGCCTGAGCCTGCTAAACAACAATGACAACAACAACAAAAAAATAGTCTGGTGTTGTGGTGAGTACCTGTAATCCCAGCTACTTAGGAGGCTGAGGCAAGAGAATCACTTCAGTCCAAGAGTTTGAGGTTGCTGTGAGCTGTGATGCCAAGGCACTCTACAGAGGGTGACATAATGACACTCAGTCTCAAAAAAAAAAAGATAGCAAATAATTACAGGCCAAAACTGAAATAAAGCAAATATATATATATATATGTGTGTGTGTGTGTGTATTTTTTGATTGCTTTTATTTTTTTCATTTTTTTGTACTGACAAAAATTCTGTACAACATGATGTCCTGAAACACACACACACACACACACACACGCATGTCTGTATAATGGAATGGCTAAATAAAGAGGACGAACGTATGTGTTACCTCACATCCTTAGTTTTTTGTGTGAGAATACTTAAAATCTACTTTTTAAAAACAATTTTCAAGTATACAATATAATATTAACTATAGTCATCACGTTGTACAGTAAATCCCCTGAATTTACTTTTCCCAGCAGAAATTTTGTATTCTTTGACCAACATCTCCTCAGTCCTGTCCCCAGCCTCTGGTAACCACCACTCTACACTGTACTTGGATGAGTCTGGCCTTGTAAGATCCTACACATAAGTGATTTTGTGCAGTATTTGCCTGGGCCTAGCTTTTTTCATTCATAATATCCTCCAGATTCATCCATGTTATTGCAAACAACAGAATTTTCATTTTACAAGAGGCTGAATAGTATTCCCTTGTGTATATACACCACGGTTTCTTTATCCATTTGCCCATCAATGGTCACTTTGGCTGATCCCCTATCTTGACTGTTGTGAATAGTGCTGCCATGAACACGGGAGAGTGGCTATGTCTTTGACAGAGTGATTCCATTTCTTTTGGATATTATCCAGTAGTGGGATTGCTGGATCATATGGTAGTTTTTAAAAAAAATTTATTAATTTTTTAAGGAACCTCCATACTGTTTTCCATAATGGCTGCACTAATTTACATTTCCCATGTGGGTAATTTGGAGAAGAGTGTTCCATGCTGAGGGTACAAGAGGTGAATGTCTGAATGGGACTGGGCCGGAAGCCACTGTGGCTCAAGGGGAGAGCTGAGGAGATTGAGGGGTCATTCAGTCTTCTAGCCTTTGGTGAGATGAGACGTCAATAGAGGGTTTTGAGCAGAGGAGTGACGTGGTCTGATTTACATATGTTTTAATTAAAAGTCACATATATTATAATTAAAAGTTTTATTTTGAGATAATTGTGGATTAACTTGCAGTTGTAGGAAATAATACAGAGAGATACCATTCCCATTTCCCCCAAATGCTGCTGCTTTTTTATTTTTTTAGACAGAGTCACCCTCAGTAGACTGCTGTGGTGTCACAGCTCACAGCAACCTCAAACTCTTGGGCTTAACCAATTCTTTTGCCTTAGCCTCCCAAGTACCTGGGACTACAGGCACCTGCCACAGCCCCTGGCTGTTTTTTTGTTATAGTTGTCATTGTCATTGGTGTATGTGCCGGCGCCCTAACGGGTTACGGGTGCCAAGTTGAAAATGCCACTTCTTGTAGAACTATAATGGAATGTCACAACCAGGACATTGACATTGATATAATCAAGTTGTAAGTCCATTTTCATTTCCATAAGGATCCCTTGTATTGTGTTTTTATAGCCACATTCACTTCCCTCCCGTATCTATCCCCTCTTTAGTTCCTGAAAATGCTAATCTGTTCTTCCTTTATCTATTTCATCATTTCAAGAATGTTATATACACGAAGTCCTAGGGAACATAACCTTTGGGCTTGGCATTTCTCACTCAGTATAATTCTCTGGAGATGCATCCTGGTTGTTGCAGGTATCAGTCTGTTCCTTTTTACGGCTGAGTAGTATTCCAAAATGTGGATGTTTGTGTAGTTTTTTTTTTTTGTATAGGCAGAATCTCACTTTATGGCCCTCAGTAGAGTGCCATGACGTCACACAGCTCACAGCAACCTCTAACTCTTGGGCTTACGCGATTCTCTTGCCTGAGCCTCCCAAGCAGCTGGGACTACAGGCGCCTGCCACAACGCCCAGCTATTTTTTGGTTGCAGTTTGGCTGGGGCTGGGTTTGAACCCACCACCCTCGGCATATGGGGCTGGCGCCCTATTCACTGAGCCACAGGCGCCGCCCTGTGTAGTTTTTTTGTGTGAACATAAATCTTTGTTTTTCTGGGATAAGCACCTGAGAATGTACAAATGTTTAGAAACTGTCAAACTATTTTCCAGAATGGCTGTATTATGTTACATTCTCACTAGCAATGTATGAGTAATAAAGTTTTTTTTTGTTTGTTTGTCAGCATTTAGTGTTGTTACTATTTTTTATTTAAGCCATTCTGAGGGATAATGATATCTTATTGTAGTTTTAATTTGCATTTCCCCCCAAAGTAATAATGTTGAGGAACTTTTTGTATACTTATTCATAATTTGTATGTTGTTCTGCAGGAGTTGCCTTTGAAATCACTCACTTGTTTTGTATTGTTTTCTTACTATTGAGTTTTGAGAGTTCTTTATATATTCTAGTACTAGTCCTTTGCCTGATAAATGATTTGCAGTTTTTTCTTCTGTCTATAAAGTGTCTTGTCATCTTTGCAACAAGGTGTTTTTGTAGAACAAAAGTTTTAAATTTTGGTGAATTTCAGTTTTTTTCTTTAGATCATGTTTTTAATATTGTCTAAGACTCTTTGCTTAGCCCTAGATCCCAATGATTTCTTGTATTTTTGTTATAAAAACTTTGTAGTTTATGTTTAGATTTGAATCTGTGATAGATTTTGCATTTTTGGTGAGACTTGGGTTGTTTCACTGTCTTGATCCATAAATATCCAGTTGCTTCAGCACCATTTATTGAAAAGGCAATCTTGTTTCTATTGAATTGCTTTCATAGCATGACAAAAAATCAGTTGGGTATATTTGTGTGTATTTATTTCTTTATTCTCTATCCTGTTCCATTGGTCTACGTGTCTCTCCTTTCTCCTATACTACGTTTTCTTATTACTGAACCTGTCTAGTGAGCCTTACTGTCACGAGAGGGATTCCTTCTATTTTCTCCTTTTTAAACTCAATTGTCTTAGCAATGCCACTTTCGGGCAGCACCTGTGGCTCAGTCGGTAAGGTGCCGGCCCCATATACCAAGGGTGGCGGGTTCAAACCCAACCCTGGCCAAACTGCAACCAAAAAATAGCCGGGCGTTGTGGCGGGCGCCTGTAGTCCCAGCTGCTCTGGAGGCTGAGGCAAGAGAATCGCTTAAGCCCAGGAGTTGGAGGTTGCTGTGAGCTGTGTGAGGCCACGGCACTCTACAGAGGGCCATAAAGTGAGACTCTGTCTCTACAAAAAAAAAAAAAAGCAATGCCACTTTCTTTTCCTTTTGGTGTAAGTTATTGAATAATTTTGTCTATATCTACAAACAATCTTACTGGGATTTTTGACCAGAAATGTATTAAAATAAAATTCTGTATCAGTTTGGGGAGAATTGACAGCTTTACTGTTGTTGCGTCTTCTAATTTATAAATACAGTATTTTTGTCCGTTTATTAGATCCTCTTTGATTTCTTTCATCAGCATTATGTAATTTTTTTGGATATAGGAATGAATGACGTTTACAATTTTTGTGTCCACATGTTTATTGCTAGTATGTATGAATAGGTTGACTTTCTATGCTTATTTTGTATCCTGAAACCTAGGAGTTTTGTATGTGTATGTGTTTGTGTGCAAGCATACACGTGTGTGAATTCTTGGAAATTGTTGTATCTATAATTATGTCGTGTACAAACAGGACAGTTTTATTTCATTTGCAATCTGGATGCCTCTTATTTTCTTTCATTCCTTTCTTGCACAGGCTAAAACTTCCAGCACTGTGATCAGTAAAGAGTGATGAGAGCACATATCCTTGTCTTATTTTCAATCTTGGGGTGAAAGTATTCGGCCATTCACCATTAAGTATAATGTTGATTGGAGATTTTCTGTAGATGTTTGTTATGAAGTTGAGGAAGTTCACCTTTATTTCTATTTTTCTGGAAGTTATTATTTTTTTTTTTTCTGGGAGTTCTTATCATGAATGGATGTTGAATCTTATCAAATGCTTTTTATCTATTGGTTAATATGATCACGTGACTTTCTATTACCATGACGTATTACACTGATCATTTTTCACATACTGAATGAACCTTGCATCCCTGGAATAAGCCTTGCTGGGTCATGGTGTGTAATTTTTTTTTTTTTATTGCTGAATTCTGTTTGCTAGTATTTTGTCAAAGATTTTTCTGTATTCATAATGATATTGGTTTGTAGTTTTTTGGTCCTGTTTTTCTCTGATATTCATGTCAGAGTAATACCAGCTTCATTAAATGAATTTGGAATTATTCTCTCTTTTATTTTCTGTAAGACACGCTGTAGAACTAGTGTTAGTTCTTTAAATGATTGGTAGAATTCTCCAGTGAAACCATCTGTGCCTGAGGATTTCTTTTTTGAGAGTTTTTAAATTATAAATGTACTTTCCTTAATAGGTATAGGCCTATTTAAATGTTCTACTTCATATTGGGTTTGTGTTTTTTAAGAGCTTAGCTCATTTCATCTGAATTTCCAATTTTCCTTTATGTTTACATGATCTGGAGTGATATGCTTGGCTTCATTTCTGATACAAGTAATTTTTTTGTTTATTATTATTATTATTTTAGACAAAGTCTCACTACGTTACCCTTGGTAGAGTGCCATGGCGTCATAGTTTGCAACAACCTCAAACACTTGGGCTTAAGTGATGCTCTTGCCTCAGCCTCCCAAGTAGCTGGGACTACAGGCACCTGCCACAACACACAGCTATGTTTTTCTTTTGTTGTAGTTGTCATTGTTGTTTAGCAGGTCCCGGCCAGGTTCAAACCCACCAGCTCTGGTGTATGTGGCCAGTGCCCTAACCAGTGAGCTACGGGCACTGAGCCCATACAAGTAATTTATTATTATTATTTTTTATTAAATCATAGCTGTGTACATTAATGTGATCATGGGGCATCATACACTAGTTTCATAGACCGTTTGACACATTTTCATCACTCTGGTTAACATAGCCTGCCTGGCATTTTCTTTGTTATTGTGCTAAGACATATTGTGCTAAGACATTCTTAGTTATTGTGCTAAGACATTCCACATTTACTAAGTTTCACATATACCCTTGTAAGATGCACCGCAGGTGTAATCCCACCAATCCCCTTCCCTCTGCTCACCTCCCCCCTTCCTCCCCTCCCTTTCCCCCTTCCCCCTATTCTTAGGTTGTAACTGGGTTATAGCTTTCATGTGAAAACCGTACCAATACAAGTAATTTATACTGTTCTCTTTTTTGTCTTAGTATTGCTGACAGTTCCTCAGCTTTACTGATGTTTTCAAAGAATAAGCTCTTTGTTTCTTTGATTTTTCTGTCTATATTTTTTTGTTTTAAATTTCATTCGTGTATGTTTTTATATTTACTATTTCCTCCTGCTTGCTTGGGGTTTATTTTGCTCTTCTTTCCAGGATCTTGAAGTGGGAGCTTAGGTTATTGATTTGAGACCTTTCAGTTCTATTCCAGTGTATGCATTTTAGTGCAATACATTTCTCTCTCTTAGCTTTGCCCTACAAATTTTGATAGGTTGCATTTTAATTTTCTTTCAGTTCAATGATTTAAAAAAAAAAATTCCCTGAGACAATTTCTGTAAACCATGGATTATTTTGAAGTGTGGTATTTAGTGTCCAAATGTTTGGCAATTTTCCTGTTATCTTTGTTATTGATTTTTAGTTTGATTTAGTTGTGGTCTGAGAACATATTCTGTATGATTTCACTTCTTTTAAATCTGTTGAAGTTTGTTTTATGCTCTAAGAGATGGTCTATCTTGGTGTATGTCCCATGGACACTTGAAAATAATGTATATTCTGCTGTTGTCAAATGGAGTGTTGTGTAGATGTTGATTTGACTCTGTTGGTTGATGGTGTTGTTGAATTGTTGAATCCTTTTCTGTCTAGTTATTCTGTCAGTTATTAAGCGGGATTCTGTGGTCTCCAACTGTAATTGTGAATTTGTCTGTGTCTCCTTTTGATTCTGTCAGGTTTTGCTTCATATGTTTTACAAGTCTGTCATTTGGTGCATTATCAGATTGCTGTGTCTTCTTGGTGCATTAACCCTTTTATAATTATATTATGTACTTCTTTACCCCTGGCCATTTTTGTTGCTCTGAAGTCTATAATTTCTATGACAGTAATATAGCTAGTTCTGCATTCTCTTCATTAATGTTTACATAATTTTTTTTTTTAATATCTTTGGATTTTCATTTTGCCTCTGTCATTATCTATGAAGTGAGTGTCTTGTAGATAGAATATAAGTGGGCCATAGTTTTAAATCCACTCATTCAGGCTCAATGCCCGTAGCACAGTGGTTATGGCACCAGCCACGTGTACAGAGGCTGGTGGGTTCAAACCCAGCCCAGGCCAGCTAAACAGCAATGACAACTGCAACAAAAAATAGCCGGGTGTTGTGGCGGGTGCCTGTAGTCCCAGCTACTTGGGAGGCTGAGGCAAGAGAATTGCTTAAGCCCAAGAGTTTAAGGTTGCTATGAGCTGTGACACGACAGCACTCTACTGAGGGTGACATAGTGAGACTCTATCTTAAAAAAAAAAAATCCACTCATTCAATTTTGGTTGGTATATTTAGATCATTACATTTAAGGTAATTATTGATATTTTGGGACCTAATTATTATTATTTTTTGTTTATTCTCTCTGGTTTTGCTTCCATTTTCTTATTTCTGTGTTACTTAAACATTTTTTAGAATTCCATTTTGATATATATAGAGCGTGCACATGTCACTTTGTGTATGTCGTGTATATAACTTTATAGAGTTTAAAATGTCTTTTTACCAATTTGAGTGGGCATAAAATCTTACTTTATGTCCCTTTCCCTCCCCATTTATAATACAATTGTCCTAAATATTTCATTAACGAACATTTAGATTTAGAACCACAACAGATAGTGTTAACATTTTTGCCTCAACCATCAAATATCATTTAGAAAGGTAAAAGGAGAGGAAAAAATCTATTCCATTTACATATATTATTGCATACTGTAATCTTTCTTCCTTCCGAATATTCCAAAGTTTCTTCTCTTATCATTTTCTTTCTATTTAGAGAACTGCCTTTAGTGATTCTTCTAGGGTAGATTTGCTGGTAACAAATTTTTTTTGTTTTCTTTCATCTAAGAATGTCTTGATTTCCCCTTCATTCTTGAAAGATATTTTTGCAGAATTCATATGGGTCGACAGTTCTTTTATTTATTTATTTGAAACAGAGTCTCACTCTGTCGCCCTGGGTAGAGTGCTGTGCCATCATAGCTCATAGCAACCACAAACTCATGGGCTCCAGAGATCCTTTTGTCTCAGCCTCCCAAGTAGCTGGGACTACAGGCACCTGCCACAGTGCTTGGCTAGTTTTTCTATTTTTAGTAGAGACGAGGTCTCACCCTCGCTGAGGCTGGTTTTGAACTCCTTAGCTGAGGCTATCCACCTGACTCTGACTCCCAGGGTACTAGGATTACAGGCATGAGCCACCATGCCAGGCCTTTTCTTTCATTATTTAAAAACTTTTGTGTCACTTCCTTCTGTCCTCCATGGTTTCCAGTGAGAAATCTGCTGCCATTGAAAGTCCCCACCCCCATCCCCTGACCTGGTGTCATTTTTTTCTCTTGCTTTCAAGGTTTTTTCTTTTTTTTTTCTTTGTCTTTAGATTTCAGTATTTGGGCCATGTGGGTCTTGGTGTGGATTTCTTTGGGATTATCGTTTTTTGAGGTTTTCTCAGCTTTTTGAGTGTTTAGATGAATGTCTTGTCAAATTTGGTTTCCAGCTATTGTTTCTTTAATTACTTTTTAGCCCTGTTCTCTTTCTTCTCTCCTGCTAGAACTCTATTAACATGAATTAGATCTTTTGTTCTAATCCATGTGTCCCCGAGGCTGTATATATCATTTCATTTTCAGTGTATTGTCTCTTTGTTACTCAGACAGGGTAAAGTCTATGGTTTTATTTTCCAGTTCACTGGTTCTCTCTGCTCTCCTTTTTGTTCTGCTGTTCAGCCACTTACTGCATTTTAAACATTGGTCATTGTGTTTTTCCATTCTAGAATTTTGCTTTGGTTCTTCTTTGTATCTTGTCTTCCTTTTCTAAAACTTTCTGTTTCATTGTGTGTTTTGTGTGTTTGTAATTGTCTGTCAAAGCATTTTTGTCTTGGCTACTTGAAAATCTTTGTCATATAATTCTGACATCTCGGTCTCATCCTGGTGTCAGCATTTACTGACTGCTTTTTTTTTATTATTAAATCATAGCTGTGTACATTAATGTGATCATGGGGCACCATACACTGGTTTTCTAGACCATTTGACATATTTTCATCACACTGCTTAACATAGCCTTCCTGGCATTTCTTTAGTTATTGAGTTACTGATTGCTTTTTTAAATTTAGTTGATATCAATGTCAAAAAATGTCAACCTGGATGTTTAACTCTAATATGTTCTGAGACTCTGGATGGTACTTAAACGCTGTTCCAGCAAGGAGTGGTGGGAGGAGCTGAGGGATAGTTGCCACTTTCTACTACCAGATAGAGGCAGAAGTGCAGGCTCCCCACTCAGCCTTGGTTTTTACCTGCGGTCAGAGCACTTCTTGTTACTGAGGTGGGAGCTCCAGTTTCCCCATGTGCTCTCTGCTGACACTGTGATGGGGGTAGCCTTGTTACTGAAGGGTGGTGGTGAGAGTCTTCACTGTCCACTAGAGTCTTTTGACACCATTTCAGCTGGTAGAGGAGGGGTGCCCACCCCAGCCTGGTTGGGGTGAAATTCCATGCGTCACTATTCACACTTTAGTGGGATATGGGGCCAGGCATCATTACCTGGCCCCCTCTTCAGTCTTTTTTTTTTTTTTTTTTTGAGACAGAGTCTCACTCTGTCACCCTTGGTAGAGTGCCCTGGCATCACGGCTCATAGCAACCTCAAACTCTTGGTCTAAAGTGATTCTCTTTAAAACCACCACCACAACGCCTGGCTGGTTTTTTTGTTGTTGTTGTTGTGGTTGTTGCAGTTGTCATTGTTGTTTTAGCTGGCCCAGGGCCGGGTTCAAACCTGCTACCCTCAGTGTATGTGGCCAGTGCCCTACCCGCTGAGCTATGGGTGCCGCCCTTCCTCCTCAGTCTTTTTTTAACACTTCTCTGGCAAGACAGGGAGGGAATAGGAGCGCCTCCTTATAGCTTGGCAGGAGTGGAAATGGGGGGAGTGCCCTCTCAGCCTTTGCTGGCTTGATGGGATTGGGCCATGACCCCGTCCCCATGGTATTTAGCTGGAGTAGATAGTTACTGTCTGATGGTTTTCTGTCTTACTAGGATACCCTTTTTTCTAGTCAAGCTTTTGTTGGGATTTTGGAAAAAAAAAAATGAGTTCTGTTTGCATTTCTGGATTTCTACCTTCTTTAGCTCCAGATATATAAGACCAGGATATGTAAGGCAAAAAGAAAACTCAGGGAACGCACCACCACCATGCTGTTACTTGGGTATTAAGGTGTTAACCAGTGTGTTTTCTTCTCTTTATTTTTCAGAGTCTTCTTATGTTTGTTTTATATATAAAATAATAGGTTTTCTTTTTTTTTTTTTAAAGACAGTGTTTCACTTGGTCATCTTTAGTAGAATGCCATAGCATCATAGCTCACAGCACCTCAAACTCTTGGTTCAAGTGATTCTCTTGCCTCAGCCTCTACAGGTACTTGCCACAATGCCTAGTTATTTTTACAGACAGGGTCTCCCTCTTACTCAGGCTGGTTGCAAACTCATGAGCTCAAGCTATCTGCCTGCCTTGGCCTCCTGGGGTGCCAGGATTACAGGCATGAGCCACTGTGCCTGGCCTTAAATATAGGGTTTTAAATTTTACCTAGTGGGAGGAATAGGGAACACTGTATCTACTTCATTTCCTAGAAATGATGTTATTGCCTTGTGGTTTAAAGTAATTAGTCTGGATATAATTTTCACCAAGGAATCTGCCGTGGTAGACTGGATAATGTCCCCCCCAAATGTGTATGTTATAATTTCTGTGGATGTTACTATATATGGAAAAAGGAACTTCGCAGAAGTGATCAAGGATCGTGATGTGAAGAGGTTGTTCTGGATTATCTGCCCAATATATAACACGGTCGTTATAAGAGGGACACAGGAAGAGACGAAGGCAATGTAACAGAAACAGAGATTGGAGCGATGCAATTTGAAGGTGGACAAAGAGGCCATGGGTAGCTACTGGAATTTGGAAAAGGCCAGGAAACAGATTCTTTCCTCAGAGCCTCCAGAAAGAAGCAGACCTGCCTCCTTCTTGACTTTAGCAACCAATTGGAGACTTCCAACTCCACATCTGTAAGAAAGTAGATTTGTGTTCATTTAATCTACTGCATTTGTGGTGATGCTTTATAGTATCTGTAATAAACTAGTGCGTCTACTTAGTGTAGAAAGTCAGTAAATACATACAATAGGGCGTGCTGATTCTAATGATATATTCTGAACTTCTCTTATTCATCATAGTTTCTAATTTGGAGTATTTGACGTAGGGCAGTCATGTTATTTAAGTGTTATTTAAGGAAGACTGGACTGCAACAGTGTGTAAGATGAATCAGATGGATGACTCTTGGAATCAAAGAGGCTAAAAAGGAGACGACATCCATCTCAGGGAGACAGGGAGTTATCAAAGGGGACAGAAGTTGGACTCAAGCATCAGAGATGGGTACCAGGGACATTTCAAGGAAACAAAATACAAGGCTTTGAAGACTGAGTCATGATACGAAGTGAAGAATGAAGTCAGTGATGACGCAAAACATGAATAAGTAACGTGTTCATTAGGAAAGAAATGAGAGGACAAAAAAGTTTCCTGTTAGGTTTTCATCTGTCAAAAATGACTAAACAGGTTAAAGGGACTGTATTCTTTCAGAGGTGAAAAGCCAATCAGAGCTTTTTAGATAACGTTAATGGCAAAGCTGTGACTGTAGAGAGGCTGGTTCATCACATCCTGCTAGTCCTTGAGGACCAGAATATGTCCAGGTGTTCGATTTCTGTGTTTTGAACAAACATTCCTCTTAAGTCACTGACAGTAAGACGGATGTTGAATTAGCATCCTTGTGAAATAAATTTGTTTACTGCCAAATGTAGACCTCTCTTTTGTTGCCATCTGAAATTTTACATTTAATTTATTTTAGGATATAAATAAAGATCTGTTTGCAAAACAACCATCAAGTGTTTTTCTTCTACTAAAAGCTGAAGTTTTTAAGCCAAAAGTACCATTTTGAACCCCAAACATGTCTTCTCTGAAACAACCTCAGAGTTCTTAAAATGATACACAAATACAGCTTATTACTGAGCCCACTCTGAACTCATCTTTCTCACAGACAACCTTTAGAACAAGAAAAGTGGAGGCAGGCTGCTTTTCACAATCTGGTGATTCTATTTATTGAATGTTGCCTTTGTGGAACTCTGCTGACCTCTGGATCATGATCCGTGAAAGCTTTAATTCCTTATAAAGGGGCTAGTGTTGGACTCCCCTTAATTCCATTAAGGGGCTAGTGTTGGACTCCCCTGTGGATTTTCAGCCCAGGGAGATCCTTGATTTGGGGGGCCCTATATGACATTTTTATTTTAAATTGCCTCATGAGACAGAGGGAATTCACATAAAGCCTAAATCTGGGCCCTACAGGTAATCTTGTCTCTGTAATGCAGAGCTTCCACTTTGAATGAAGCTATCTTTAAAAACCAGCACATTGTACCCCTTGATTGCACTAATGTACACAGCTGTGATTTAACAATAAAAAAATGTAAAAAAAAAAGAGGCATCAATTTTATGGTTGAACTTTTATTCATTCTTAAATCTATAAATCAAAAATTCTCTCATTCTGCTTTATTGCTAAAAAGCCTTTATTCTGTTGGGTATTTTTGAGCATTTTAACTTAGTCATGTGGTTCGATCGTCTTTAGTTCTTCTCAAACATTAAAGTGCACAGAAATCATTTGAGGATGTTGTTGAATGTGGTTTCTGATCCAGCAGGTCTGAGGTGGGACCTGCTCTCAGGTGATGTGGTGCTGGTCACTGAACCAGATTCCAGAGGCTGGCTCATTCTTAGACTGGCTCGTCCTTAACCAGTTTGGGCTACATCTCAGTTTGGTGTTGATAGCATTTGTAAATTTCACAACTGGATTTTGCTAGATTTCAAAGTAATAGTTTAACCATTGCTTTATTATTTCAGGAAATCACCAAAAATAAGATCAAAGAAAACCTATTTAGAAAATGGAAAAATAGGTGAAATGAAAAGGTCTAACAGTAGTTGAAGTTTACCATTACCATTTCCTTTTATGATTTTCTTTTAGCTACATGCGAATGGATTAAATTTTTATTTATTGTTGGGGATTCATTGAGGGTACAAGAAACCAGTTTACACTGATTGCATTTGTTAGGTAAAGTCTCTCTTACAATCATGTCTTGCCCCCAAAAGGTGTGGCATACATCAAGAAATTTTTTTTATAATTATGTTAAGGATCGAAAATTCATCTTTCCTCAAACACAGAAATTAAAATCTGAATTATTATAAAAATAAGAATTTCACAGTGGAAGAGGCTATATTTCATTTATTAGAATAAAAGACATATTACATAAGTTTGACTTGTACTGTTTATTGAAAGTGACATTTTTGCAGTAATATTCCTACCAGCAATGCATGAGGGGGCCAATTTCTTTGTATCCTCAGAAGTTTCTAATTTTCTTTGCAACATTTACTGTTTCATCATCTGATCCTTTTACTGATGGTTAGCTGACACTGAAATTATCGGCTAAGCAAAAATAAAATCCTAATGTGGGTTCAAGGATTAAGGGTAATTAAGGATGTATCAATTTTTGGTAGTGGTTGCATAAGAAATTTATCATTTCATACCAATTTCTACTCCTAAGTTAGAAGATTAAATTTTTAAATTAATTTTTTATTGTGGTAAAATATGTGTAACACAAAACTTACCCTTTTAATCAGTTTTAAGTGTACAATTCAGTGACTTTAAGCATATGAGTTTGGACAATTAAGTTTGCAAACTCATCCTACCTACCTCATTGCTGAATATCACCATGGGACTGAGAAGGTCGAGGGCGCAGTGTCAGCAGCTGAGGAAAAGCTGCTGCGGCTTTGAAAGGTAGAAAGGACGTTTTTCCCTTTGCTGCAGACTGATGGCAGGAGCGGTTGGTTTTCCTGTCTTCATTTGCGTTTCCCTAGGAGGCCGGCTTCTCAGGGTCTTTGAAATGTGATGTGGTAGGAACTGAAGCAGTTGAGTTTGCACCTTTACTGTCTGCTTCCGGCTCTTCAAGGCTATGAAACAAACTCTTAGAGACAAGTTGAGTCCCAGGTGTTTAATCAAAACCAAACAAAGGGGGCACTTGCGCTGTTTTTCTTTCAGGGGGCTACTATGTGTTATGAGTTTATTTCTCTTACTTTCTGTTTGATAATTTGGCTTTCTTTATTAGCTAGTTCAAGGCCACCTTTCATTATTTGTTCTGTTTCTTGTGGTCGGAATAAAACTACCTAAGAAGGGTTAGAGATGGAGAAAAAGCGTTATAAGCAGTGTTGCATTAGGCTTAGTTATAAAGTTTGCATTTTGGTGTGGCACACCAATGACCTAGCCCCTGACTGTGAAGTTCTGTACATAAACCGGTTGTAGCTAGTTGCATCTTTTGAAGAATTCTCTCTTTTATTCCCTTCTAGCTTCTTTTTCTTGTCTATTTCAGAATCAAGAGCCTTTCCCTATACCTTCGGAAATTGTCTTTCTAAAAATCTTCCTGCTAAGTCTTCCACTGTACTGCAGAATTTGTAAAACTCAGAGCCCCTGTCTCCCTCCCGCTACCTACATCTTCCAATTTGTATTCCTTTGATGTCCAGGAAGGCCATTTCATTAGCCCAATTCTTTAGGCCGGGAACTACCTCTGTTTCTGTAATAGCCCTGGGATGCTGGAGTAAAAGGTACACAAGACAGACTGGTGCTCAAGTCATGGCTACAGGAGGCCTCGTCAAAGCTGGAAAGTGGGTTTGGTTTCCATACAAATGACCAAGGGATGTCTTTGGGTAGACATTGGGATTAGGGCTGGGTTGTCTTAGAAAAATGTGTCTACGGTGGGAGAAGTGATGAAGACGAGTTAAAATGGTGTAGAGGTAGAATTAGGTTGGACTTGAGGACGTGAGAAAGAATAGGTCAGCCACAAACAGAAGCAGCTGCATGATGACTTCCATTGTGTTCTGGACTTAAAAAACCAGAAATGTTTATAACAGTACAACTGACTCGAGTTTCATTCGAGAAATATTAAAGAGCAGATTTTTTAAAAGGCCTGTGAAAGCTCTGTGTCAGAATCAACTAGAACTTGGCTCCGTAGGAAGCCAAGTGACTTAGTCATTTTCTTACTTCCCATTCCTGGGTAGCCCAAACCTCCTAACCCTGGGCCAGCCAGCACATGGCCCAAAACAATTCCCCCGACGCTGGCTACTGTCTCAAGACTCTATCAAACCAAGACAGATCTTTTCCTGTCATTTTAAAGCACATGTCCTCTTAGCAGGGGGTCAGTATATGTATTTCATACTGACTTGGAAAGCTTGCTGTGTTATTGGAGGATTTACTTGGAGCTAGCGTGTTACATAAGATTTGATTTCTTAAATGCTAAATACGAAAAAATACATGTTTTACTTCTTTCGTTTGAGATGAGGCTTTTAAGGAGTAATAGACACCACAATAAAGCCAGAGTGGTTTTCATTGTCAATAAAAAAGGCATTTACATGAAGTGCTGCTTTCTCTCGAGAAGCACTTACGTACAGCATCGCTTAGCAACACACGGATCAGCTTTGACACCTGATTCATCTTTAATATTCAGGTTCAAATCAAGTCTTTCCAGAGATGGGACAGATTGAGTCTTTTAAACCAAGCAAGCGAAAGTTGTCACTTGGTAATTTTCATCTTTAGGTTGGCAGCAGCATCAAAGTCTTCATTTTATGATTTATTTTGGAATTTGGAATTTTTTTCAGTTCAGCCCCTTCTATCCTTCTTCTCTTCCTGGACTTCCACTACATGTTTTTAATCCTAAAGGCCCTTATAAGATCTTCCCTTCATTTTGGGATCAAATTCAAAATTCCTTAGCATGCAGGGCCCATCACGACGAGCTGGTTCCCACATATTTCTTTCACATCCTCTGCTTCAGCCAAATTAATTTCCCCAAAGATGCTGTGTTCTTTGATATCCTTTTTTCTCCAGCCTACGGCATTATCTTCACTTTGCCAATGTTCTCTGGTGCTCATTTTCCAAGATACTTTTAGATTCTGGGGGAACTTCTCTTTGATTCCTTCATACTGAATTAGGGACCACTTCTCTTAAAGTCCTGGGCAAATCTTGATCCAGTGATGATAAGTCCAGGTCTTTACTTTTCTCATCCTGAACTGGGAATTTAAGGGGTAGAGATTCAGTCTTTTATTCTTATATTCCTGTCCTTTCTGTATGTTTCATTTATCTGAATTTCTCCCTATTTGTGATAGAGCTGAATCTTTTCTCCCCTGTAATAATAGTTCTTTATGACTGGGAGTTATGACCAGATGTCCAAGGCATTCAGTTATGGATTATTTTATTCAAAAATAATTATTTTTTGAATTGTTCCTTCTGTGTCAAAGACTCTGCTGCTTGTTTATTACTATTTGGAAAGACCACTGCTTCAAGCATCACATAAAGAGTTCTGCTACACGTAGCATGAAATAGAACATTCGGAGGTATAAATAATTAAAACAAGAAGTTTTAAAGATGCCAAGTATAAGAGAAGCTATTCCATGGTTTTGTGAAGACTTTTGTAAAGGAAAGAAATGTTAAGAAGAGTGTTTTGAATACATACTTTTACAGCAGGTATAGAAAAATCGACTGTGACTCTGTGGTCTGCTTACCTCAGCACTTTACATATCTAAGCTCAGAAAATACTCCTTGGTGCTTTCCTTCCATAAAGTCAATTCTGCCTTGGTGGAAAGCAGGTACCATCTTGTTCCCTAGTGAACTGGTGTGTATAGATTTCTAGAAATTTTATTTTATTTGTATATTTAAAAACTCCCCAGATTTTTGTTTTTATATTCAATCTAGAGACATATACTGGAAGTTTATTAAGATAATTCAAACTAGTTCCAATTTTAGAACAATTTCAGAAATGGTCAGTTAATCTTTCTGGCTCTCTCTGAAATTGGATCTAAAGATATTTCTTTTTCCTCTTTGTTTTATTTGGAAAATGTTGAAAAATGGACACAAAAAATAAAAGCAGAAAATTAACCTCTTGTTTGAAAGTAGGATAGGATATTATATTTAAAAAATCCCCCACAGCTGGGTTCTGTGGCTCATGCCTGTAATCCTAGCTCTCTGGGAGGCTGAGGCGAGTGGATTGCTTGAGCTCACAAGTCCGAGGCCAGCCTGAACGAGAGCGAGACCCCATCTCTAAAAATAGCCGGGCATGTGGCAGGCGCCTGTAGTCCCAGCTACTTGGTAGGCTGAGGCAAGAGGATCACTTGAGCCGAAGAGTTAGAGGTTGCTGTGATCTGTGACACCAAGGCACTCTACCGAGGGTGACAAAGTAAAACTCTGTCTCAAAAAACAAACCAAAAAAGTCCCCAGCCACCCAGTCCTAGCTCGTGCTGTAACATTTTCACACTTATTCTACTGACTTCCAAAGGCGTCTCGTCAGTACTGCTGTCTAAAAAATATAGTGAGATATTGTCTATCCTTTATGATGGCAGTTTTAGAGGTACCTTTTCACACTTATCTAGCTTTGTTCTGCTTTGGTCTTCTTTTTTTTTTATAGATAAATTTTTTTTACAAAAAGTGAAGGAGGCAAATTATTTTTAAACAGTTAAATAGTTTAGATATTATGCAGTAGAAAGCGAAAGTTTCCATTATCACTATTCTCAGGGAGTAACTGAGTAATATGTTGGTGTATATTCTTCTTTATAACATTGTAACATCCTTCCCCTTGCTTTTTTGAACCAGGATGGGACTCACTATTTGCACACTCTGTCCCTTGCATTTTCCACTCATTAATTCTTGATTTCATGGCCCCTCTTCCTCTTGCCACATGTAGCGGTCCTAGACTTTTTAGTGACTGTATAATATTTCACAGGATGGATCTACTATAATGTACTAACTTGGTATTCCATTAGGGTGCCTTTAGATTTTGCTGTTGCAAATACTACTGCAGCAAGCATTTTTGTATCTTGTACACAGTGCCTATTTCCATAGGACGATACTTGAATGTAGAATTGTATGGTTGGAGCATCACATATAAAATTTTGCTGTGTTTTAAAGGTTGACCTTTCCTTTAAGACTTTCTACCGCATTTAACCATAAATAATAAAATTCTGATTCAAGAATAAACTCTGTTTAATAAGAGACAGGGAATCCTTTCCTGATGGCCCAACAAACATTCAGGGAGGATCTTTTGTTTGTTTTTCTCCTCACATTTTGACCTTATTTTTATGTGATACGTGGCAATTTTTCTTTTCTTTTTTCTTTTTCTTTTTTTTTTGAGACAGAGTCTCACTCTTTCGCCTTGGTAGAATGCCCTAGTGTCATGGCTCACAGCAACCTCAAACTCCTCAGGTGACCCTCTTGCCTTAGTTTTGCATTTTTAGTAGAGACAGACAGGCTCTCACTCCTTTTTTTTTTTTTTATTGTTAAATCATAGCTGTGTACATCAGTGTAATCAAGGGGTACAAGGTGCTGGTTTCATATACAATCTGAAATATTCTCATCAAACTGTTCAACGTAGCCTTCATGGCATTTTCTTAGTTATTGTATGTAGACATTTGTATTCTGCCTTTAGTAAGTTTTGCCTGTACCCATTCTAAGATGCACTGTAGGTGTGGCCCCACCCATTACCCTCCCTCCACTCTAACCTCCCCCCTCCCTTGCCCTTCCTTGGCCCTTTCCCCATAGTCTTGTGCTATAGTTGGGTTATAGCCTTCATGTGAAAACTATAATTTAGCTTCATAGTGGGTCTGAGTACACTGGATACTTTTTCTTCCATTCCTGAGATACTTTGCTAAGAAGAATATGTTCCAGCTCCATCCATGTAAACATGAAAGAGGTAAAGTCTCCATCTTTCTTTAAGGCTGCATAATATTCCATGGTATACATGTAGCACAATTTGCTAGTCCATTCGTGGGTCGATGGGCACGTGGGCTTCTTCCATGACTTAGCAATTATGAATTGGGCTGCAATAAACATTCTGGTACAGATGTCTTTGTTATATTGTAACTTTTGGTCTTCTGGGTATAAACCTAGTAAAGGAATTATAGGATCGAATGGCAGATCTATTTTTACGTCTCTTAAGTATTCTCCAAACATCCGTCCAGAAGGAACATGTTAGTGTGTATTCCCACCAGCAGTGTAGAAGTGTGCCCTTTTCTCCACATCCACACCAACATCTCTGGTCTTGGGATTTTGTGATATGGGCTAATCTTACTGGAGTTATATGATTTCTCAAAGTAGTTTTGATTTGCATTTCTCTGATGATTAAGGATGATGAGCATTTTTTCATGTGTTTGTAGATCGTGCGTCTGTCTTCTTTAGAGAAGTTTCTCTTCAAGTCCCTTGCCCACCCTGAGATGAGGGTCACGTGTTCTTTTATTGCTAATACGTTTGAGTTCTCTATGGATTCTGGTTATTAAACCTTTGTCAGAGACATAACCTGCAAATATCTTCTCCCATTCTGAGGGCTGTCTGCTTGCTTTACTTACTATGTTCTTGGCTGTGCAGAAGCTTTTTAGTTTGATCAGGTCCCAGTAGTGTATTTTTGATACTGCTTCAATTACCTGCGGAGTCCTCCTCATAAGATATTCACCCAGGCCGATTCCTTCAAGAGTTTTCCCTGCACTTTCTTCAAGTATTTTTATAGTTTCATGTCTTAAGTTTAAATCTTTGATCCAGTGAGAGTCTATCTTAGTTAATGGTGAAAGGTGTGGGTCCAGTTTCAATCTTCTACAGGTTGCCAGTCAGTTCACCCAGCACCATTTGTTAAATAGGGTATCTTTTCCCCACTGAATGTTTTTAATAGGCTTGTCAAAGATCAAATAACGGTAAGTAGCTGGATTCATCTCTTGATTCTCTATTCTGTTCCAGACATCTACTTCTCTGTTTTTGTGCCAATACCATGCTGTTTTGATCACTATGGATTTATAGTACAGTCTCAGGTCTGGTAGCATGATTCCTCCTGCTGTGTTTTTATTGCTGAATAATGTCTTGGCTATTCAAGGTTTTTTCTGATTCCATATAAAACAAAGTATTATTTTTTCAAGATCTTTAAAATATGACAATGGAGCTTTGATAGGAATTGCATTAAAATTATATATTGCTTTGGGTAGTATAGACATTTTAACAATGTTGATTCTTCCCAGCCATGAGCATGGTATGTTTTTCCATTTGTTAACATCTTCAGCTATTTCTTTTCTTAAAGTTTCATAGTTCTTTTTGTAGAGATCTTTCACGTCCTTTGTTAGGTATACTCCCAAATATTTCATCTTCTTTGGCACTACTGTGAGAGGAAGAGTCCTTGACTGTTTTTTCGGCTTGGTTATTGTTGGTATAAATAAAGGCTACAGATTTATGGGTGTTGATTTGGTAGCTTGAGACATTGCTCTAATCCTTGATCACTTCTAAAAGTTTCGTAGTAGAGTCCCTAGTGTTTTCCAGATATACGATTATATCATCTGCGAAGAGTGAAAGTGTGATCTCTTCTGACCCTATGTGGATACCCTTGATTGCCTTTTCTTCCCTAATTGCAATGGCTAAAACTTCCATTACAATGTTAAAGAGCAGTGGAGTCAATGGGCAGCCTTGTCTGGTTCCTGATCTGAGTGGAAATGATTTCAATTTAACTCCATTCAATACGATATTGGCTGTGGGTTTGCTGTAGATGGCCTCTATTAGTTTAAGAAATGTCCCTTCTATACCTATTTTCGTAAGTGTTCTGATTGTGAAGGGATGCTGGATATTATCAAAAGCTTTTTCTGCATCAATTGAAAGAATCATATGGTCCTTATTTTTTAGTTTATGTGCTGAATTACATTTATAGATTTACGTATGTTGAACCAGCCTTGAGACCCTGGGATAAATCCCACTTGGTCGTGGTGTGTAACTTTTTTGATGTGTTGTTGGATTCTGTTTGTTAGGATCTTATTGAGTATTTTAGCATCAATATTCATTAGTGATATTGGTCTGTAATTTTCTTTTTTTGTTGGGTCTTTCCCTGGTTTGGGGATCAAGGTGATGTTTGCTTTGTAGAATGTGTTGGGTAATATTCCTTCTTTTTCTATATTTTGGAAGAGGTTTAGTAATATAGGTACTAATTCTCCTTTAAAGGTTTGGTAGAATTCTGACGTAAAGCCATCTGGTCCTGGGCTTTTCTTTTTAGGGAATTTTGTATATTGATGCTATTTCAGAACTTGATATAGGCCTGTTCAACATTTCCACTTCATTGTGGCTAAGTCTTGGTAGGTGGCTTACTTCCAGGTATTGATCGATTTCTTTCAGGTTTTCATATTTCTGAGAGTAGAGTTTCTTGTAGTATTCATTAAGGATTTTTTTAATTTCTGAGGGGTCTGTTGTTATTTCATCTTTGCCATTGCTGATTGATGAAATTAGAGATTTTACTTTTTTTTTCCTGGTTAGGTTGGCCAAAGGTTTATCTATTTTATTGATCTTTTAAAAAAACCAGCTTTTGGATTTATTGATCTGTTGTATAATTCTTTTGTTTTCAATTTCATTTAGTTCTGCTCTGATTTTGGTTATTTCTTTTCTTCTGCTGGGTTTGGGGTTGGAATGTTCTTCCTTCTCCAGTTGCTTGAGATGTCCCATTAAGTTATTAACTTCCTCTCTTTCTGTTTTCTTGAGGAAGGCTTGCAGTGCTATAAATTTCCCTCTTAGGACTGCCTTTGCAGTATCCCAGAGGTTCTGATAATTTGTGTCTTGATTGTTGTTCCTTCTTAATCTTGTCTGTAACCCATCTATCCTTCAGCATAAGGTTGTTTAGCTTCCATGTTCTTGTATTGGTATGCAGATTCCTATTGTTATTGAGTTCAACTTTTGTTCCATGATGATCTGAGAAGATGCAAATAATAATTTCTATTTTTTAAAATTTGCTGAGGTTAGATTTGTGGCCTAGGGTTCGATTTTGGAGTATGTTCCGTGGGCTGATGAGAAGAATGTGTATTCAGTTTTGTTGGGATGAAATGCTCTGTAGATGTCTGTTAAGTCCAGGTGTTGAACGGTTTAGTTTAAATCTAAAATTTCTTTGCTTAGCTTCTTTTTGGAGGATTTATCCAGCACTGCTAAAGGGGTGTTAAAATCTCCAACTACTATGGAACTGGAGGAAATCAAGTTGCTCATGTCTGTTTGAGTTTCTCTTATAAATTGAAGTGCGTTCTGGTTGGGCGCATAAATATTAATAATTGAAATCTCTTCATACTGAGTATTACCTTTAACAAATATGAAGTCTCCATCCTTATCCTTCCTTATTTCAGTTGGTTTAAAGCCTATTGCATCTGCAAACAGGATTGCAACGCCTGCTTTTTTCTGCTTTCCATTTGCCTGGAGTATAGATGACCGTCCCTTCACCTTGAGTCTATATTTGTCTTTTAATGTAAGATGCGATTCTTGTATGTAGCAGATATCTGGCTTGAGTTATTGTATCCAGTCAGCCAACCTGTGCCTCTTTAGAGGACAATTTAGACCATTCACATTAATTGAGAATATTGATAAGCCTTTGGAGAGTCTGGTGGACATTTTTAATCCTTTTGCGACTGTGGAAATTGGAGTTTGATCAAAGTTTTCTGGGTGGGTTTACTGTTATGGTGGAGGATTACGCTGGTCTTTATGGAGGATAGGTCTGAGAATATCCTGGAGAGCTGGTTTAGTTATGGCAAATTTCTTCAACATGTGATTGTCATTGAAGTATTTAATTTCTCCACCATAAATGAAACTCAGTTTAACTGGGTACAGGATCCTGGGTTGAAAGTTATTTTGTTTTAGGAGATTAAAAGTCAATGACCATCCTCTTCTAGCTTGAAAGGTTTCAGCAGAGAGATCAGCAGTTATTCTAATATTCTTGCCGTTGTAGCTGATGGTTTTCTTTCGTCTGGCTGCTTTCAGAATTTTCTCCTTCATATTAACTTTAGTGAAATTGGTTATGATGTGTCTGGGGGATGTCTTATTTGGGTTGAGTCATGTTGGAGTTCTGTAACTGCTATCTGAATTTCGGAATCTCTTGGCATGTCTGGAAAGTTCTCCTTCATAATCTCATGGAGAAGAGACTCTGTGCCTTGTGAAGCCACTTCATTGCTTTCGGGAATCCCTATTAGACGAATATTGGTTTTTTTCTAATTATCCCAGAGCTCTCTGAGAGAGTGATCTGTTTTTTCCCTCCATTTCTCTTCCTCTTTGAGAGTTTGTGAGTGTTTGAAAGCTTTGTCTTCAGTGTCAGAAATCCTTTCTTCTGCTTGCTCCATTCTGTTACTGAGGGATTCTATTGTGTTTCTCAGATCTTTGCGGGCTACAACTTCTTGTCTCAATGTGTCAAAGTTTTTGGTTATTTGGTCTTTGAATTCGTTGAATTCTTGAGATATCTTTTGGGTTACTGCTTGGAATTCTAAGTCGATCTTATCTGCTATCCAGATTCTGAATTAGATTTCTGACATCTGAGGTATTTTTTTGTGCATGGGATCTTGTGCTGTGTCTGCCCCATTGATCCTTGGGGAGTTGATCTACTCTGATTATTCATATTGCCAGAGATTTTCTGTTGATTTCGCCTCAGGATTGTTTTTCACCATTGCCTCTGGGTGTCCTCAGAGGTGTCTCTCCAAGATTAGACCGCAGCGGGCTCATTCTATTATTGCTGGACCTTTGTAGGGTGTGACCCTGTGTTGTTCCTCTGGGGCTGCCCCAGCCAGAGAGTTGTGGTTGTGGAAGCAGCTCTGAAGTGTGACACACCTGGATCCAGCAACAGGGGGAGAGGTGGTGTGCACAGTTCTGGGAGTGCCTGGCACCCAGTGACTTTGGCACAGAGAGCCCAAGGCTCCAGCAGTCTCTGGCTAGGAGAAGGGCTCTGCACAGAAGTAGGGAGGGCTCCAGAGGGCACGCAGCTACCAGAGTCCCTGGCCAGACGAGTGGGCCAGTGTGGAGGCAGGGAGGGTACGGGAGGGAGGACCCAGGGTTGCGTGGCTCCCGCAGTTCCTGGTTAGGGCATGCGGGGGCCCGGTGGGTGTGGGTCACGGGTTGGGTGTTGTGGCACAGCTCTTATGGAGGTCTGTGCGGCGCCAAGCCCAGGAGTTTGAGGTTGTTATGAGCTGTGATGCCACAGCACTCTACCCAGGGCAACAGCCTGAGGCTCCATTGTGCCAAAACTGTCTCACTCTGCCCCTGAGGGTTAAGGCTGTAAGGCAGCTCAGTCCGTGCCTTTTTAGGCTGCTCAGTCACTAGGTTACTAGCTCCCGCCTGATCCTTGCTTTGTGACCCTGAGGGTGGAGCTTGCAGGGGCAGTTCTCTCACAGTGGCTCCCTGCGGCCCACAGCCGAACACTATTAGCTCTGTCCGGCTCAGAGGCTCAGTCTGAGGCCCTAGACAATGCCCAAAGTTTTCCACACTCCTGCTCAAGCTCTCCTCAAGGCAGTTCAACTGAATACCAAGTCCAAAAACACCAAAACAGTTCACGGGTAAGGCCGTTCCGGTTAGCAACCTCACTGCTGCTTGTACTTATGGCTGCCGGTGGGATTAGGTCGATCAAACACATGCAACCCCTTGCCAATTTTCCACTGTTTTTGTCTTCCTCTTGGGGTCCAGAAGTCCCTTGCTGACTCCCTGTATCCTCAAAGGGATGATTGTAGGCAGATCCCATCAGCCATTGATGCCTGGAGTCTTATCTCCGCAGACTCACTGTGCCCAGTTGCAGGGAAGCTGTTACTTGGCCACCATCTTGCTCCACCCTTGTTCCCATGCTCTCACTCTTGATCAGGCTGGTCTTGAACTTGTGAGCTCAAGTGATCCACCCCCTCGGCCTCCCAGAGTGCTAGGATTCCAGGGGTGAGCCACCGCACCTGCCAATCTTTGAGAGAAACTATTAGCCTGACTGTTGTTTTAAAGACGAAATTTGTGTTCTCATCTCCTTGGTGCCATCTAATGCTTTCATGTTTTTTCTTTTCCGCCCTCTCTCTGTCTCTCTGTTTTTTTCCTTCTGTGAAGCAGGCCCTGGGCAAGGTTGGCACTCACCACTCCTGCTGTGCAGGGCGGTGGTCTAACCACTGAGCTAAGGCGCTCAGCTGCTTTTGTTTCACTGGTTGTTGATTTTCCTCCTGATGAACCACAATGTTTTTGCTTTAATTCTATTCTGTACAGTATAGGATAGGATAGAGAAAAAACTATTCTGTGGGGTAATTTATCTTAAAAGAGATATATGAGTAATACAATAAATAGAAGCCCCAGATTGTCATTTTGCTTACATACACTATTTTAAATTCTTTCTCTTCTGATGACTTTGAAAACAGTTGGGATCGTGGCTTACTGGATGAAAGAAAGCTAATAGATGAACTTCAGACACATTTTCTTTTCCCAAAGGAAGATCTAATTGAGACTGTCATCCTTATTTCTGGATTATGAGAGTGGGTTTCTAAAGTGAGGTGTTGAGGGCCTTTTATAGGTAGATTTTAGCATTTTTTTGTGTGTAATAAACTGCTCAACTCAAGTTCTCTTGATCTACCTTTTTTTTTTTTTGCAGTTTTCGGCCAGGGCCGGGTTTGAACCTGCCACCTCCAGTACGTGGGGCTGGCAGCCTAGTCCTTTGAGCCACAGGTGCCACCCTCTGATCTTCATTTTTGAGTGCAATTTGAGTCCTCTGTTTTTATAAACATACATACATATCAAATTGCTAGTTGAGAAGTATCTTGCAGATTTGGAATGCATATTTAAAAGACAATGGGCTCTTAGTCTTTACTGCCATGGAATTTGTTCTAGGCATCTGCGGGCCTCCACAATCAACCTGCATATATTATATAGACAAATACTCGAAGATGGATGTTTGAGTTTAAGACAGAACTTTATTTTGACTTTTTCAAAGTTTCTTCCTTTTTCTTTAAGATTTCATAGTCTTTGATTTGTAAGTGTTCATCTGCTAATCATTTTCCTTTTAAGATGCCATACGTTTGAGGAGATGATCGTGGTTTATGCTAAAGATTATTGTGTTTTCTCTCTTTTTTACAGAAAACAACCATCATTGTGGGTCCAAGGAGACATTTTCCGATCCAAACTGAAAAATAGACCATCCAGTGAAGGAAGTATTAATAAAATTCTCTCTAGCTTAGATGACTTGTCTATTGGTGGGAACTTACCTAAAATGCAAAACCTGGAAAGATTTGGAGAGGTGAGTTTTCCCGAGGAAGATTCTATCTCCTGAAGACTAACATTCTGCATTCGGTTCCCAATTGGAGACATGTAACAGAGCACTGTCTCTTCTCTGAGATGCTGAGAATACCAGATTTTTAGGTGTGGGAATCACCCACCTATACAGCAAGAAGTGGAGCAAAGAAATCAATTACCCTTAAAAAGAAAAAAGCTGTAATTTAAGGAGTAAATTATAAAGGACAGTGCTCTGGTTTGGAGTTTATTTACAGAAAGGAAATAGAAAAGCAGACTTTCTATTTGGAAATGAAAATAGGTGTCAAGAAGAAACATTTTAATGTGACAGTTGATGAAATAGTATATACAAGTGGAACTTTGAAAGCCTCAAATTATTCTGATTTCTAAAGTAAATAGAGAGTTGAAAATAGAATTAGGGGCAACTTGGTTTTTGAATTAAGGCTGTACTCTAAGCAAACCACTTGAATAGTTGATATATATTGCTTAATTTAATCTTTATGACTGCTAAGTTAGGTTACATTATCTCTATAGTAAGGAAATTACATATTGCTTGCTCTACGTTATGATTTAATTCATGACTGTATGATTCTAAACTTGTGTTTTTTTCCATTATACTCTGCTACCTCTAAATAAAAACAGAAGTGGCTTATTAAAAATTAGGATTATGATCACTTTTGAAACTACAAGCCACCTTAAATCTTTTGTTCTAGTTGTTTCCTTATACAGTTAAGAAACCGGGGTCCCAGGACATTTGTTATTTGCCGCAGGTCCCACAGTTGTTCAGTAATGACACCGCGGTGAGAACCAGGCCTTCAGCTCTAGTCTAACTCTTTCTTCTCCTTTGTGCCCGAGGGAAAGCTAAGCACCTGGTTACTATTTGGTTTAGTTTTATATTGTATATCACTAAAGGAGCAAGAAAAAAAAGCTGTTAAAAATATTTAAGCAGCAAGCATAGATTTACATTCTATGAGACAGGGACTCATTAGACAAAAGGCTTTACAAAGATGCTGCACCTCCAGCTCAGCCCCCAAGAGACCCAGCACAGAAGGAATGCACCATCCCCCTGTAGGTCAGCGATGCTTAGTTTGATTCCGTATCTCTGCTGATGTCAAGAGTGCCACGATAAATATGAGTGCAGGTATCTTTTTGATGTCTTTTCCTTTGGATAGATACCCAGTAGTGAAATTGTTGGATTGAATGCCAGATCTGCTTTTACTTCTTTGAGAAATCTTTGTACTGTTTTCCATAGAGGTTGTACCAATTTACATTCCCACCAACATCTATTTTTTTCTTTTAATGTTTTAATGATAGCCATAGAACATTTCATTCTCATGCCTTTTCAGACCCAAATTTTTTGAACTTTAATAATTAGTATTTATCACTTAGATTAAAATCAACTTAATTTTAAATATAAGTGTATATTCAGATGTGGAAGTCTACTATGCTCCTTATCCCGTCTTGGTCCATTTGAGATGTTATAACAAAACACTATAGATTGAGCGGCTTATAAACAGCAGAAATTTATTTCTCATAGTTTTGGAGGCTAGAAAGTTGAAGATCAAGGCACCCGTGGATTAAGTGTCCGGTGAGGGCTGCTCCTGGTTCATAGGTGGTGCCTGCTTGCTGCATTCCCACATCACAGAAGGGGCAAACAAGCACTCTCAGTCTCTCTTTTATAAAGTCATTAATCTCATTCATGAGGGCCTCGTGATCCAGTCACCCTCAAGAGACCTCAATCTCTTCATACCATCACCTTGGGGGTCGGGATTTCAACATGAATTTAGGGGAGGACACAGATCCTTGGATCATAGCACGAACTCCTTCATAATCACTTTACTCTTAGCCGTTGAAATGCTGTTGTTTCCAAAATTAGACAGAAATGAAAGAATTTAGAGATGCCGGAGAAAATGGTATGGTTAATATTTTACAGTGATGTGTTCAAATGTGGCTCTCGGACTTCTTTATAACTAGTTGATACTTTGTGCAAGTTTCTTCTTCTTCTTTTTCCTCTTCCTCCTCCTCCTCTTCCTTCCTCCTTCTTCTTATTCACAGAATCTCACTATTTCACCCTTGGTAGAGTGCCATGGTGTCACAGCTCACAGCAACCTCAAACTCTTGGGCTCATGCGATTCTCTTGCCTCAGCCTCCCAAGTAGCTGGGACACAGGCACCCGCCACAACGCCCGGCTATTTTTTGGTTGCAGCTGTCATTGTTGTTTGGCAGGCCTGGGCTGGATTCGAACCCACCAGCTGTGGTGTATGTGGCTGGTGCCCTAGCTGCAGGTGCCAAGCCTGTGCAAGTAATTCTTACAAATGCTTTTCTTGCTATGCTTATCTGGTGCCAGCTCTGGAATTTTATTTGAATATAGGAAATTAGTTTACTCAAAATTGGACTTAACACAGTTAGTGACACCTTTATTGTTCTTGTAAATCAAGTGGAAAAATAGGGTGGCGCCTGTGGCTCAGTGAGTAGGGCACCAGCCCCATATACTTAGGGTGGCAGGTTCAAACCCGGCCCCGGCCAAACTGCAACAAAAGATAGCTGGGCATTGTGGTGGGCGCCTGTGGTCCCAGCTACTCAGGAGGCTGAGACAAGAGAATTGGCTAAGCGCAAGAGCTGGAGGTTGCTGTGCGCTGTGATGCCACAACATTCTACTGAGGGCAACAAAGTGAGACTCTGTCTCTTAAAAAAAAAAAAAATAAATAAATAAATAAATAAAAGTGATTCCATTAAAAAAAATCACGTGGAAAAATAAATTAAGGATGCTGTAAAGATTTAGTGTTTCAAGTTCCATACCAATGTTCAGTGTAAAAGCCCATGGAAGTTCTGGATTCATTTAATTTGCACATATTGAAAGTATAAAAAGGCAGTATTCCTCTAGACGTTGCCTTTAAGAAAAATATTAAAAGCAGAGAATCTAATTATTTTTTTCTCTCCAGGCCTATAGGAATTTTCTTGTGATTAGTCATTAGGAAGCTCTATAATTACCTAACTGGAGAATTTGCATATACAGTTTTTTCAATGCTTAGGAAGCAGGTGAAAGGAAAACAGCAACAGTAATGATGCAGGTCATGGTAAGGGATTAGGTTGTGGCTTTTATGAATTTAATAAGTTAGGAGAAATTTTTTTTTTCTTTGAGGCAGGGTCTCATTCTTTTATCTCAGGCTAGAGTGCAGTGGCATCATAGCTCACAGCAACCTCAAACTCCTGGGCTCAGGTGATCTTCTGGCCTCAGCCTCCCAAGCAGCAGGGACTACAGGCATCTTCTGCAATGCCTGGCTAATTTTTCTTTTTCTTTTTTAAGTAGAGATGGGATCTCACTCTTGCTCAGGCTGATCTCGAACTCCTAAGCTCGAGCAGTCCAGCTGCCTCAACTTCCCAGAGTGTTAGGATTTTTAGACATGAGCCACTGCACTGGCAGAGAAAGCTTTTTAATATAGAGGCTCTACTATCTATAGATAGTTTTGAGCCTGGTGTTCAGTGCTGGGCTAGGCACTGTGTAATATCCACAGCCCATCCTCTGGGTCTAGATTAGGCTCTCTGCTCTGCCTTACACGGTGTTTTTCCTTGTCTCCCCTTCCCCGTTAGGATGCTCTGTAAAGGACTGGGGTCATTAAAAATGGCTTTAAGAAGATTGAAAGCACTGTATTTAACGTGCATATCTAAAATGGGGATCTTAGGGTGCAACAGCTGTCTAAACAGAACGTGCCAGCACTGTTCTAAGCACTTTGTGTTAATTAACCCTTTTGATCTTTACACTAGCCATAGGAAATAGCTCCTGTTACTTGACCTATTTATAGATGCCACCTGCTCCAGGTCACTGAGTACTTGGTGAGGCTGTTATTGGAACTTGGGGGCTCTGGCTTCAGAGTCTGTGCACCCAGCCTCCCTCCTGAGCCTCAGGGTGGCTTTAGTCCATTACATTAATTCTGAGCAAAACCTTAGCCAGCACCTCCAATAAATTTCTTCTGAATTAGAATTGTTCTTACCTTTACTTTTTCTACTTTAGGGCTATGTCCCACATTAGCATACCAATCAGTAGATGCTCTTGACGTAGAGATGTTAATTAGATGCAGGTGCCACTAATGTTCAGCCAAGTTCACATAAATCGACAATCAAGTAGATAGACTGTAGTATTTTAATTACGTCTTTGAGATATTGTGATTTATAAAATCCATCAAGTACTCATAAGCAGAGTTCAATCTCTGAAGTAAAAATTAAATCCCATAGGCTTTGCTTTTAAGCAACCTGCTTTCTCTTCTTATGGCAATGAAGGCATTTCAGTTCCAGTCTGAATATGCTGGGATCCATCAGTGGCTATTAAACAGGGAGTGACAGCACACTGCATCATGGTTTGGGAAGATTCCTTTGGCTGTGGTGTCCTGTGGGGCTGGAGCTGGAAGGCCAGGGAATTAATCGTGGGGGGTGGGGGGTCCAGGTTTTCAATGTCCCAGCCAGTGGCAGTGAAAAGCGCACGCAGCCAGAAGGCAGATGGGGGGCTTGATAAATCCAAACTTTCTGTTGATTAGAGATGACATCTTTGCCTTTATTCCATTTTTACATCTCAAGTTCAGCATCTGGGAGCTGAAAAGAGCTTTAGAGATGACCCAGCCACCTTTTCCTAGTCAAATCACAGAAGTCTGCTAAAAATTCCATTTTCATCTTTATCTTCCAATTCTTTGACTTCTATTTTTACAGTTTCTATTTCAAACTCTCTCTGTCATTTCTCTATTAAGACTTTTCCATCTTTTCCCCCTAGCGTGCTATATCCTATCTAATAGATCTTTTCTTAATGGCGCTTTTCACAACCTCCTCCCTGTACCTTACTCTCCCACAACTACAGTGACGTGTTGGTTAGTAATTACTTCATCCCGCTGAAATCTATGGACACAATTATATGTTTTATTTTGGTTGTCCTCTTGTCTGTATAGGGAGAACTACTGGTGGGATAAAACAAATTTTCCTGCTTTGTGCATTCTTTATGCTATTGTTCTTTGGGTCACCATCTCTAAATGTAGATATCTTTAAAAATTCTACTTCTTTAGGTACATCATTTAGTTTGCTGTCACTTTCCTGCCTTTATGTAGGGCAGTCTAGTGTCTAAAAGAAAAAGAGCATTGATGCGTAGATCTTCCAAAGACCAGTTGGGCTGAGGGGAGGGTTGGAGAGCCGACCCCTTTTCTATGGGGGACAAAGGTAGGACATCTTTCTTGGACTGGACATCTTTTTGTTTATCTTCAGCAGGTTCCAGGAGTTTACTTCTCTCTTAGCAGCTCAGGACAATAGAAAATCTGCTCTGGTATTTTGTAGGGAGAAGGACAGGAGCTGTAATGACAAGCAGAAGGGAGGCCCTGGTGGAGCCCTCCACATTCGCCATTGTGATTGTGTTTGTTAGTTATCGTGAGGAATCACTTTGGTATAAAGAAGAAGGCTTAATGGCACCTGAGGAGAAAAGTCTTCAAGCTGTCCCTCACCTACCAATACAGGAGATTGATTTATGCCTCACATTATAAAAACTGTATTTTCTAATAAACATTTTCCCCCATAAGCTCTAATGACCTGGTATATATTATAGGATTAATCCCCTAATATGCCTAAGTTTTGGTTGTATTCATGTTTGTGTATCTTGTTCAGTATTCCAGGAGGCCAAAGTCCTTTTTAGTATAGCAGTTTAATTTCCTTAATTCTATAATTAAAGTACATGTGTTTTGAATAACATTGTGTATTTGAATAACACTGTAACTATTTTTGTCAAGAGCTTGAGGGCTATTAATCACTTACTGAGAATTTTATGGTTTATATGTTCTATGCCTTTTAGGCCTAAAAATGCCTCAGAGTTCATGTACTGGCCACAGAAATAAGGGAAGACTGGTTTATACCAAAAAAATATGATTTATGCTTTTAGTAGATTTGTTCAGACCCATCTTGCTTATCTAGATCTTGGCCCCTTCTCCTCCTGCCCCCAAGTCCAGAGTTCTATGCAGCTTCCCGTAGCATTTCAATCCCTGGCTGTCATCAGACTAGTGCATGGCCACTCAAATGTGCCCCCCAGCCTCGACCTTCTCCAAATTCATTCTCCTCACAGTGGTCAACTGGATGGAAATATTTGCGTCATGTGCAAATGAGGGTTTGTGTGTAAAGAACTTTTAAAATTGAATTTGAAAGCATAAATTTAACAATACGGGAATCATGGCTTCCAAACATAAAAATGTTCTACTTCCCTAGAAATGAATGAAACACAAATTTAAACGAGATAGTATTTATGTCTATCAATGTATGAGAGAAATACATGCAATATTTATAAGCATTTAGGGAATACAAAGCTCTTAAACATTACTAGTTGGAATTTAATATGGTACAGCCTTTTCGGAGGGCCATTTGATAATATGCAGAAGATGACTATAAAGTGAGTTCCACTTGTATAAATTTGTCCTAAGGCAATAATGGGACAGTGTTCAAAAACCACGTATACATAGAAGGATCGTTGTTGAGGTTGTTTATAGTGATAAAAGACAAAGAACGACCTGACCTAGGGTATTGGTTAAATAGTAAAATTTGGCATCTCTAGACAATAGAGTTCTATGGAGTCGTAAAATATAATGTAGAGGTCTTTTTTTGTCCTGAAAAACTTCATTCGTATATATGTGTGTATATATTTACATATATGTGTGTGTATAAATATTTTTATATATACACATACATATTAATTTTTTTTTTTTTTTTGAGACAGAATCTCACTTCGTCACTCTGGGTAGAGTGCCGTAGTGTCATAGCTCACAGCAACCTTAAACTCTTGGGTTCCAGCAATCCTCTTGCCTCAGTTTTTCATTTTAGTAGAGATGGGGTCTCACTCTTATTCAAGCTGGTCACAAATGCAATATATATTTTTAAGTGAAAAAAATAAGTTACAAAGCATCATATGCGTGTAATACAATCTCTTTTTGTAAGGAAGAAGTATGCTGGAGGGGGTGTGTATAGCACAGGGGTGATTTTGGAAGACTGTGTGCCAGAATGTTAGTGTGTTTTGCTGCTGATGGTAAATATATAGGTAGTTTTAATATTTTTTCATGCTTACCTATACTTTATTACTAATGGAAAATATTATATAGTAAATATATATCTAAAGATATATGGTAAATATTTATATCTAAATAGATATGGTAAATCTATATATCCTTTTTTTTTTTTAAAGATATGATTTCTCTCTCCAGAGATTAAGAGCCAGGACATTGTAGGACCTTTTAAAAAAAAAAAAAAAAGATATGGGGGACAGGGTCTTGCTCTGTCACGCAGGCTGGAGTGGTGCAGGGGCACAATCATAATTCACTGCAGCCATGAACTCCTGGATTCAAACAATCCTCCTGCCTCACCTTCTTGAGTAGCTGAGACTATAGGTGCCTGCCACCATCCCTGCCTTTTTTAAAAAAGAGTTTTCTTTTTAAATTTCAGATTGATCTCATGATACATGTGATTAAGTTACATTGTGGCAAAAAAATTTTTATAGAGATGGGGGTCACACTGTGTTGTCCACGCTGGTCTCGAACTCCTGGCTTCAAGTAGCCCTTCTGCCTTCATCTCCTAAGGTGCTGGGATTGCAGGTGTGAACCATCATATCCAGCCTTAGGCCTTTATGTACTTTTTCTTTTTCTTTCAGAACAAAGGTGCTTAATTTAAGTAAACTTGAGAAAAGGAAGTAAAAATATGTTAAATCTGTGTAATTAGGTGCATGGCAGTGTGTTACAGTGTTTTTCTATGTCTGAAATAAAATTTATGAAAAAAGCTGACTTTTAGATTCACGATAGAAGGAGAGAAAAACCCATGTAAAATAATTATAACTTAAAATGTACTTTTAATATTTTTATTTAAATCTATCTTTTAAAATTATTTTTCTTTTTAAAAATAATATAAATATTTGATATTTAAAAATATCCAAAAGTGTTTAATTGTAACAAAAATTCTCAGTTACCTGTCCTATCTTTCTGTATCCCCAGACCTACTCTCAAAGGGTGAAACCTGTAAGCAAATTATACTGATACTTTAAGTGTTATATTTTTAATACCTTGCTTATCCCGGCATTTTTAAATTTACCAATTTTGAGTATTTTTCTGTTGCCTCCTCGTTGTCCTAATAGGATTAACTCTTCAATCTTGAAATCACCATGACTCCCCTTGGTGTCCCAATATAGTTCCATTATAGTTTTTTGTCCAACCAAATACATTGTACATTATTACTATGTAAATATCATTCACTGTTGAGCTTTGTAGTACACTATTAACTATTTTCTCTGTTGAAACTCTTTTTGTTTTTCTTAAGAGTTAATCGTTTTCTATGCATTTGGGAAAAGGTAATGTCATCCCTCTCTTTCACTTACAAAAAGTTGTGCCAAGCAATTTTAAATTTTTTCAAAATCACAACATAGCAAATAATCTTACTAATTTCATTCTTGTCCTGAAGACGTTTCTCCTTTCCTATCTGAGCTAGTTGTTCTTAGCCCTAGTATGTAGTTCTGATCCTAGGACTTTCCTTCATACTTCTCAGTTGGATCCCTAATCTTCCTTGATTTCACATTGTCATCTTTCCTTTTTCCTGAAGCATATCCTATAATAGTTTTCTCAGAAAGATTATATAGGAGGTAATTTTTTTTTTTAATCTTTGTTCTGCCTTTGTACTTGACTGAGAGTTTGAATTTTAGAATTGCAGATTGAACCTTACTTTTTCTTAGAATTTTGAAGGCGTTTTAGAGCAGGAGGACCTCCTAGTTGGAGGGACAACCAAGCTTTCTAGGCTTTCAAATGCCTACTGAGACACCTGGTTGACAATGAAACTGACTGATTGTGGGAAGGATCCACTCAGGTCCTCCAAGAAGCTTTCTCAGCCTCTCTCGTGAGGGCTTATATGCTTCTTGGTCCCACTCCATATTCCGGAAACTCTAGCTATGTGCTGGTAAAAGTAACTGGTTATATCCTAGCATATGAGTGCTTACTGCAGCTGGGTGAAGCTAAACTCACTTTCCCTGTAGCACCCTGCTAGGAAGCCTAACCTTCAGACCTTCTTGGTTTCTATTCCTGAAGGCTTCCTTAGATGGTAATGAGTTCTTGCTGCATTAGGGATGTTGGCCTGAAAGGAATGGTATAACCAGTTCCTGGAGCTTTATAAGAAGGGCAACTTGTATTTCTACAGGAACCCTCTGACATTAGGCTCCATCATGGTCCTGTGACTACTGAGCTGGTGGTCTCTGTGGTCAGGATGACCTTGCTGGATGTTGGCCTGCTTCAACTGTACTTTATTCTTTAACAAGCAGCTAAGGGATCCGCCCCCTACCCCGGAAGCTTTTGTCCTCCTGTCTTCTTTCCCACTGGTCCTGTGCTTTGTATTTCTTTTTCTCCTTTTAAATTTCAGAGACATCAGCTCAGTGCCTATAGCTGATTGGTTAGGGCATGGGCCACCTACACTGGGGCTGGCAGGTTTGAACGCAGCCTGGGCCTGCTTAAACAACAATGACAACAAAGATAGCCAGGCATTGTGTGACACCACAGCACTCTACCGAGGCGGATAAAGTGAGACTCTGTCTCTACAAAACAAACAAACAAAACAACATAGCCAGGCATTGTGGCGGGTTCCTGTTATCCCAGCTACTTGGGATGCTGAGGCAAGAGAATCACTTAAGCCAAGAGTTTGAGGTTGCTGTGAGTTGTCACGCCACGGCACTCTACCAAGGGCAACAAAGTGAGACTGTCTCAATAAATAAATAAATAAATAAATAAATAAATTTCAGAGACATAGTAGTGAGGTATAGACATACCTACTCTGCCCCAGATATATCTATGGAACCCACAAGAGGTGGCAGGGAGTGAAGAGGTATTTCTATCAGAGGCGACTAGAATATAACTGACGGAAGTATATTTTTATATATTCTTCATTAAATAAGAATTCTAATTTGAGAGAGGGGAGGGGACTATTATGGCTGGAAGGGACTTTAGCATATTTAAGCACTTTGACTTTTCAAGTAAGGAGAAAAAAGCAAAATACAGTCTTCAGTGGTGCGATGTTAGTGTGGCATGTATTTTGGAAAAGAACATTGCGTTTGGTGCCAAGAAATCTGATTCTGAAATCATAACCCTGTCATTAAGAGCTCAGGAGAGCTTAGGCAATATTCCTAACTTCCATGAGTACTTCCTTTGTTTCATCTGTAAATTAAGGGCAACCCTACCCATACAAGGTTGTTGTGAGAATTCCATGTGCGCTGGCATGTGACAAATGTGGTACTTTACTTCTGTTTTTCATACTACAAAGACTCATTTCAGAAGGAAAAACACTTCACCAATCTAATAGTTCTTTAAATGGAGAAGGGATTGAGTACCTTTAGTAGTGTTAAATGATTACTCTGTTGATAAATTATTGCGTTTTCCAAATTATTTTATCTTGTGCTTTTAATTTTTTTATTATTTTTTTTTCCTGTATCTTGTGCTTTTAAAAACAACTAAAGAGGCATGATGGCTCACATCTGTGATCCTGGCATTTTGGGAGGCCAAGGCAGAAGGATCTCTTTACACCAGGAGTTTGAGATCAGCCTGGCAATATAGTAAGACTCCGTCTCTACAAATAATAATAGTAAATAAAATTAGTTGTACATGGTGATTGGTGCCTATAGTCCCAAGTACTCAAAAGGCTGACTCAGGAGGATCACTTGAGTCCAGGAGTTTGAGGTTGCAGTTAGCAAAGATTTCAATAGAGCGAGACTGTCTCAACAAGCAACGGCAACAAAAAAGAAGTTACGGGCACGGTGGTGCACACCTGTAATCTTAGCACTCTGGGAGGCTGAGGCAAATGGATTGCCTGAGCTTGGGAGTTCGAGACCAGTTTCAGCAAGATCAAGACCCTGTCTCGAAAAGAAAAGAAAACTAATGGGGCGTTGTGGCGGATGCCTATAGTCCCAGCTACTTGGGAGGCTGAGGCAAGAGGATCACTTGAGCCCAGATTTTGAGACCTATGATGCCCTGGCACTCTACCAAGGGTGACAAAATGAGACTATGTCTCAAAACAAAAAAAAGAAGTTATGGAATGTGCAGTGGTCGTTCCTAGTTTTATCTGGTGGAGCCCGTCTGTGTCTAGGCTATCCCCAAGCATGATTTTGTCTACGTGAGTCTTTTTGGTCGTGATCCATTGTAATGAACAGCTCCATTTAAATTCTACCACATCTATACTCATGCTTCTTTGATTGGAAATTTGACCAGTGTATTTAACTGGCAAATAGTCAAGTGCTGTTTAGTGTCTACTCGCATAATTCTGAATTCATAATGCATTTAAGTGACTTGAAATGATTGATCTTAAGACACTTCGTATAAAATCTATCTATATACATAATCTATGATCTGTAAAGAAATAGAATGCAAAATGAATTACAATGACCTTTCCATGGAGTATGCATTTTTTTTCCAGAATAATTTAGAAGAGGATGAAGATGTGGAAATAAAAAACAGTATAACCCAGGGAGACAAACTCCGTGCCTTAAAAAGTCAGAGACAGCCACGCACCTCACCGTCCTGTGCATTTAGGTAGATCCATTTTAAACTTTCGAATTCATTGTATGCTTTCCTTTGTGTCTAGAACATTTAATCTTGTCTTTTGAATATCATTCTACAAATGCCAAGTTTACCTCATTTTTTTTGGTTTAAACTATTTTATGTTACTATTCATTATTTATTTTATCATAGTCGGGGAAGTTTAGAGGCTTTTTGATAGCAATTGCTGCATCTCACTCAGTCTCTGGAATTCTACCTTAAGCTGCTAAGCGGTAAATTATTGCTGAGACTCTGTTTCAAATTCCACTTAGATTTCTCCCCTGCTCCTGTGAGCAGATTTCTTGTCTTATGGTGAATCCTCACAAGTGTGGTGAGATTTTTGTATCGAAGTTGGAGTGTGTGCAAAAGTCTTGTGTTCCAGGCTTTGGTATATCCTAATTCCTTAGTTTTATCTTCTATTTTTGAGAATTAAATGAGATTCTTTATTGTAATACTTTAGGTGGCAAGGCCCCGGTCCACAAATGAATATAATGGGAAATGGCTACTTATGTTTGACTTACAAGTAAAGACATCCTTAATAGGAAAGATGTTCGCCTGTATTTTAGACATCAAACCGAGTCACGGAGGATCTCGTTTTCATGTGTTGTCTGGGAGAATTACAACATTTAAGTCAGATTGGATCTTTGCGTCCTGTTTTCTGATCAGAGAAATAAAGGTTCATGATACTCAAAGTTGAGGTTATTGTTTTCCATAGTACGATGTGAAAATGGGCTCACACGTCCAGTGCTTATACCCACTACCAGGGTTTCTCCTTTTTGCCAATTTAATATTCTTACTGGTTTAACACCACAATATATGCCTTTTGGTCTTTGTTAAAATGTGCAAACCTGGTGATATGTGAGCATTTATCTTTGATTTCCACAGGTCAGATGATATGAAAGGGCACCCAAGATCAATGTCCCAGCCTTTCAGGTACCGTTTATGAGGTTGAATTTCAAATATTTCCTTATAGACATATTTCCCAAGTCTCAAGCTAATGAAAATCAATCCTATGCAGCTTTTCACTTTCCAAATCGCTTCTTTCTCTTCTAACTTGTTACAGTAAGCTTTCTTTTTAATGCTTCCAATGAAAAGGAGTTTTGTTTTACAATGTGTTTTCTGTACTTTGCGGGGGTCTCTAATAAAATATAAGCACTCTGCAACTTCCCTTTCATGTCCCGTGATAGATTTTTGCCTTGATTTTTTTTCATTTCTGTTAGTCTTCTTTCACCGTATTTTTATATATATTTGTTCCCTTTCTTTATTTTCCAGTTTTTTTCCCCCTTCCCTGTCTTCTATTTGAGGAGGTTAACATTAGGTTTTTTTTTCTCTCTGAAAAAAATATCCCCTGACTTAGTGTGTGTCACACTTTATGGGGGCAAGACATGATTGCAAGAGGGACTTTACCTAACAATTGTAATCAGTGTAACTGGCTTATTGTACCCTCAATGAATCCCCAACAATAAAAAAAAAAAAAAAAAATATCCCCTGAATATTCCTGGAATGGCACCAGGACGCAGCATGGGGCTTGGTGAGCGTGGAAATGTTTGGCCAAGACTGTGGATGAAGTAGGGGAAGAAGCTGACTCCCTCTTCACCTTCCGGTTCTTCTTCATTCTTAGGCTTAGGATTGTTAAGTTGGGTCAGTTCTGAGAGGGCCCAAGCTTCTCTGCAAGCTCAGGCCACTTACACAACTTTCCCCATTTTTGCGAAAACACGTGCTCTTGTGGGGCAGAACATGCGCTTAAGCAGTTGTTTGGAGGGTGGATGGTGAAGGAGAGAGTCTACAAGTAAATGAGCTTTTATCTAACAGATGGGAAAACAGAATCCAGTTTCATGAGTGGATTTGTCCAGGATACAGCAGATTTGGTATTCAAACAGTAACGGGGCCCCGGCTATCCAGAGATGACTCAATTTTCCCTTTTTGTCCCCCCCACCTCCGAGAAATGTTTACTGGGCACCCTCTCTGAGTCCAGCATTGTGCTAACTGCTAGAAAATGAAACAAGAGACAAATCTTTGCCTTCAAGGAACTTATGTCAAGGGAGAAAAATTGACAAATATCAGGCAATGAAATATGGTATAAGAGCCATGATTTACTGTGAGAATATATGATGAAATAGGATGCTTACCCTGTTCAGAAATTCAGGGAAGCTTTGCCCGAGGAGGTCATAGCCTATTGGACCAGTGACGAATGGACCAGTGACAAGAATGGGTCAGGTAGAAGTGGGGAGTAAGAGGCAGAGGGAGGTAAGAAGAGGAGATGCCCTGGCAGGAAAAGCACCTTAGGCAAACCGGGCAAGGGCGGGGATGCCGTCCATCCAGGGAACTCACGGCATCGTGCTGCGTATAGCTGGGATGGGGGTGTCCACCCGGAAAGTGTGGGTAGAAGGGCCTGCACAGAGAGGCAAGCATCAGATTTGGGGAAGGTTTATAAACCTTTATAGGCTTTCTGGGTACTGAGAGAAGATTAAATGATTTTAATGACTAAAAGATAAATGATTTTAACAGCAATGTGACATGATAAGACAGTCCTGGAATGGTACCAGGATGCAGCATGGGGCTTGGCGACAGGGTAGAAAGGAGAGGATAGGTTTGAAATAGAAGGAAGTGGAATCACAGGGCATGCTGCAGAATGGATACCAGTGCTGGGAAAAGGGAAGTGACCAAGGAAGACAAGGTCAGGGTGAAGGGCAGGACTTTGCATCCTGGACTTGAGTCCCAGCTGGCACTTGTTCCCTGAGGGACTTTGGATGAGGAACGTTCCCTGAGCTTGCGTATCCTCACTTGTGAAGTGAGAACCGCAGTAGCGGCTGCCTCGTGGGGTTGATGTGAGGACGAACTGGGTTGTCTTCTCTAAGGTTCTCAGAACGACACCTGGCAGAGTTAGCAAGTGTCGACTGCTGGTTTGTCACCCTTGTTAGGACCTGTCGGGATATTTGTGAGACTTACTGATTTATCCTGTCCTAGTTAGTTGCTGAATATTGAAGATGACACTGCTTTCATTTGACACTTTGCCCCTTTTTCTCCACAAAGATTAAGTTCTTCCTCGCAAGGATCTGTGCCTATTTTGAAGACATCAAAAGTGGCTTTGTCCCCTTCACCCACTGCCAAGAGGATAAATAGAGTTTCTTTGTCTTCAGGGCCCAGCTTAAGAAGGTAATTTTTCTCTCCCTTTTCCAAGATACTGACTTAGGTAAAGGAAGTTTACGACAGGCCAAGCTGTAGTTTTGTCAGAGGAGAGGACAGTGGGGGAGGGGAGAAAACACACCAGCCTCTGTGATCTTCTGGAGCTTCGGTTTCTATTTGGCTTTGCCGGGGGACAAGGCTGTGGAGGGAAGGGATACAGCATCCTGTTCTAGTGACTCCAGCTTTCATAATGTGATCCAGAAAATGGAATTTAATCACGCTTACAAACAACACATGGTATTGACATTTCTTACGTGGTACGTATAGGCAGGCGAGAACTAACTAAATGGGCAGGGATGTTGGACGCAGTTGTGTGATTGAATATGTATAAATTAAGTCTTGCACTTAAGTCTGCTTTTAACTCTCCCTCTTATATAACCTCATTCATTTACATCCTGCCTTGGGGCAAATAGAACCTCCAGATTTTCTATTTCAGGATCTCTAGGCAAATTGTTTTAGCAAACTTCTCGGATCCTAATTAACTACTTTTGAACTTGATATGTATAACTAAAGGCCACGCATCATAATATCACCGCATTATAATATCACCTGTGGTGATAAAAAAGCCTTTCTGTTGTCATTTGCATGGATCAGAATTGTCCTCATCACGTTTCCCTCATGTTGCGCACCTGTGTTTTGGAAACGGGAGCTCTGTGTGAGTATACATTGTTGTTTGTGTTTTTCCCCTCCTCACCTGTGTTTTCCATTCAGCTTTTCCATAAACTCCAGGCTAGCCAGTTCTCTAGGGAACTTGAACGCTGCAACGGATGATCCAGAGAACAAAAAGACCTCCTCGCCCTCTAAGGCAGGTTTCGCAGCCAGCCCTTTCACCAACCTCTTGAATGGCAGCTCCCAGCAGACCACCAGAAATTACCCTGAAGTCAACAACAACCAGTGCAGCAGCGGCGTCGGTGGGGCCAACATGAACAGCAGCCCAGGGCCCCACAGCGCCAAGACTGAGGAGCACACCAGCATCCCCAGACCCTCCTACACCGGGCTTTCTTCTTCTTCAGCGAGATTCCTGAGCCGTTCCATCCCTGTAAGTTCGCAGACACCACCTCTTGGTCCTCAGAACCCTGAACGCAGCTTTAGCGCCCTGCCTTCCCAGCTGAGGCTGCCACCACAGAAATTTAATAGCTCCAAGGAAGCCTTCTGATCGATGCCTTCCCTCTGTGCTGTGAAACTGTCCATGCTCGACATTCTGCTGGCTCCTCTTCAAGTAAATGCCAAGTTTCAACTGGGTTTTCTTCCTTCCTCTTTGTTTTCCCTCCTCCGCCCCTGCTCCTTTTATGGTGGCTTCTCTTAAAAGGGAATCAGCTTTCATTCCATTCATCATGGACACTGTTGACGTCAGTTAACTTTTCATTCAGTTTTCAGATCACTCTGAGTATTTGCTACAAAAGCCAGGTGCTGATTCAGACAGTGGATGGAGTTTGCTTTGGCTGTGGTGCCGGCATAGGGAATTAGGGCTGTTTCTGTATTTTAGATCGATGAATGAATTTTGGAATATTGAAATGTGGAAGGTGCTAGGTGAACCATACGAACCCAGAACTAAGCCTCAGGCCCTTGAATCTTTCACCTTGTGCAAGGAACTGACCCAGAACAGATTAAGTGGCAGATGAGGGGTGTTTATAAGGAAGGTTTACTTAGTGGTAGGTACCTGGGTTGCAAGGGGGGAGCAGGACGATGTTCGAAGCCAGTCATCGCTCTTATAGAGACAGGTAGAAGATGTCCACACAGGGTTTACCAGTGACATCTTCATTTTAGGTTGCCAAGCTCCCTTTTAACCGATCAGTAATCCTTGATAGGATAAAATCTGTTGGTTATAACCCCTTTTACAAATAACTTATTTTGATTGCCTTTACGAATGTGAATTTTAATTTGACAGGAGCAAGGACAAAAAGGAGGGAGGAAAAGATCCCACATATCCAGGAAAGGTGAAGTGTGGTTGAAACACTGGTTACATTCAGGGGCGTGAGCCAGACTGGCGCGTCCTGGAAAGCCCTGACCTGGCGTCCTTCCACGCCCACCATTCTTTAAATGTTTCTCCAGCCGCCGTGCAGGGCCAGGCTGCTTTCTGCCAGGCAGAGGATGAGAAGAGGAAAGGTGCTGGTGGCTGTTGCTGCTGATGGCCTGCTCAGCAAAACAGCAGTCCCGTGGTTCATCCTTAAGGGGACCTGCTTCCCTTAGCTGGTGGTTGGGGAACCAGGAGGACATTTTCTAACCTGAGGATGCAGGTGTACGAGTGTGTGTTCACGTGTGGGTGTGTCAGACTCCTCACTCCTCTAGTCACTTCTTCCTTCTGTCCACCCTCTACCCTCTCCCTGAGGGGAGTTCTGGCACATGTGATTTTCTCCATCTGATTTTAGTCCCAGGGATCGTTTTCAGCATTATTTTAGATTCCTTTATTAGGACCCCAGATAACTGCCAGCCCTGCACCCCTGAATCTGATTCTAATCTCACTTATAAATCTTGTATGTATGTATCATAAAAACTTAAACCCATGTAACTGTGGGTTCAGTGTAAAGTGATAATGTGTTTAAATTTTTGTAACTAAATGTATAAGTCATCACATCATAGCGGGAACTGAGTTCAATCAGTATTTTCATATATGGATTGTTGATCAGTCTCTTTTTTTAGATCAGAGTGTATATCTTTCCTTTATCAGTGTTAAAGTTATTTAGGTAGTTATATAGTTGTGTGCTGCACAATGATGGTTTGGTCAATGACAGACCACATGGATGACAGTGGTCCTATGAGATTATAATGGAACTGAAAAATGCCTGTGGCCTAATGATACCATAACGTCATTCTCATGTGTTTGTGATGAGCTGGTGCAGATAAACCTAGTGTGCTACCATTCATATAAAAGTATAGCACATACGATTATGTGGAGTCCGTAAGACTTGTTAATGATAATAAGCAACCATATTACTGGTTTATTTTTATCATTATTTTAGAATGTATTCCTTTATTTATTAAAAAAAAACAATCTTAATTATAAAACAGCCTCCAGCAGGTCCTTTAGAAGGTATTCCAGAGGAAGATATTGTTATCATAGGAGGTGACAGCTCCATACTTGAATACCTTCTTATGGGACAAGATTTGGAGGTGGAAGACAGTGGTATTGATGATCCTGACTCTGTGTTGGCTAAGAGGTGTGTTTGTGTCTTAATTTTTAATAATTAAAAACCTTAAAAAGCAAAGAATTATAAAAAAAAATTTAAACTAGGAAAAGCTTATAGAATAAGAATCTAAAGAAAGTATTTTTGGGCAGCTATACAAAGTGTGTTTTAAATTACATTTTGTTACAAAAGTGTCAAAAGTTAAAAAAAATTTAAAAGTTTATAGAGTAAAAAAGTTACAATAAGCTAAGGGTAATTGGTGATGGAAGAAAGATTTTTAAAAATAAATGTAGCGTAGCCTAACTACACAGAGTTTACAGAGTCTACAGTCGTGTACAAGAATGTCCGGGGCCTTCTCACGCACTAACCCGCCCACCCACCCAAGTTTCCAAGTCCTGCAGGCTCTATCCGTGATAAGTACCCTCTACAAGGGGTACTTTATACTTTAATCTTTTATACTTTATTTGTACTGTGCCTTTACAGGTTTAGATACACAAATCCTGTTGTGTTACAGTTGCCTACAGTACTCAGTATAGTAACATACTGTGCAGGTGGGTGTCTGAGGAGCAGCAGGCATTAACATCTCCCCGAGGGGTGGAGCAGGCTGCACAGTCTGGGTTTGTGTGAGTACACACTGTGATGTTCACACCAACGCTGTAATCGCCTGACAGTGTGTTCTCTGGACACATCCCCATTGTTAAATGACACAGGACAGTATAAGTATCTTGTAGATTTCATGGCTAAAGGTGTTGTGTGATCCAGATTTATAGCCGAGTGCCCATGGCGTTGGTAGCTTGGCAAGAATAATGTTCTATTTTTTCTGGATCTCTCCTTCTTTGCTGGAGGAAGCATGAGGACATTCTTTAGACAAGTGGTGATCCCTACCGATGATGTTTATAGAACTTAATTTTGGTCTCATTCCATATTTTGTTATTTCTTTCACTTCTCCTCCTGCCGCTTCTGGAATGGAATGATTTTCCAATAATTGAATTTAAAGTAATAGTCTGTGTGGGCAGTTGCTGGCCAACTCCCCCCTTCTCCCTCCTCCTTTTTGTCACCTAAATGTAAAGAAAAACAATTAGAAATAGAATTGTCAGCAGGGACCTTTTCCTCCCTCCCACCCTCCCAGGAAGTAGGAAGCAGCGGGTCTTTGTAGCAGACCCCACTCCTTTCTGTTTGCCTAGAAGACCTCCTGGGAGAGGGAGGGCTCCAAGTCCAACTCCTGCTGACTTCTGGTAGAAAGTCAAAATGAAAGTGGAAATTCCCACTTTATGTGGAAGAAAGTAGGAGGTTATGAGTTCTTTACATGTACGGCCCATGACCGCTTTTTTAATTGTAGTACGTTCATGGTCTAAATCAGATTGTCCTTCTGAAGATGTGAGATTCAGATCCTCAAAGCATTAGCAATAAATCATTTGCAAAGCTGTTTTTTAAATCTGTAGGGAGGAAAATGAAGTCTGCATGGCAATATCCTCCCAGCACCTTTAAAAAAAAAAAAAAGACCTAGAAATCTGTAGGGGGTGGGGGTGATGGGTGTTTAGAGGGAGTCTAATATTTTAAAAGCTACAATTGGGATCTCTTTTGAAAGCTGCAATTGCTCTCTCACTTTTTTTTGCAGCAGTTCAGCCCCCAGAAAAATGTAAAAATGATTTCCTTGTTCTGTCATTAAATGCCTTAACACAGAAAACACGAGCTAATGTTAAGGACTCCTTATGATTGTGACAGAATGTTGGGGAACAGTCAGATTTTATTTTTCTGTCTCTGGCCTCTTTTGCTAGTCTTGTGGTTTCTGTTGCCCTGTGCCGTCCACGTTCAAGGTTCCATTTTTGTTGACCCATTTACCATAAAAAAATTAGTTTCACTCCCTGACACTCAGAGGAATTTTCAAATGTCTGAGAAATGAGGGACGTGTGATGATGGTGTGGGTGGGGTGGAAGTATTTTATTAAACTGAAATTACTTGTGGTATCTGTCTTGAACAGTTGCTATTTTATTTTTGTGACACTTATCACTGGATCGCTATTCACCTACACTAACCTCGCCTGACCCCCAAGTCTGTTAGGTCATCATCACTCTTCTCCCGTGAGCTTTTCTCCATCCCACCTTGGTCTTAATCATAATATGTTTCTCATTCTGAATTGTCATCCTCCACTCCTGGAAGCTCTGTGAGGGCAAGAATGGTGCCTCTGGTTTTCATGGTTCTATGCCCTGTGCCTGGCTTATAGCAAGCACTCATTAAGTATCTGTTGATTGAATGAAAGTAGGGATGGATGTTTAACTGAATGAATGTGGTAACAACTATTGCTTCCATTTTAAAGATAAACTTCTTGAGGATCTGAGATATTACAAATTTTGCCCATTTTTATACTACAAATATGCAGGAAAGCTGTAATTTGAACCAGGTGAGCTGTAGTTTGCTGATCCCTGCTTTAAAGCATTGCCAGATGGTGGACATTGATTTCGGCATCTTAATCTCCTTTTCAAAAATGACTAGTGACCCTGTCATACCGGAACATTAACCCTGACATCCATGGCTGAGCCTCCTGGGTCCCCTGTGTGTCTGTGCACCTGCAGGCGCCCTACTTCTTCTCCAAATGTTGTGTTCCTTTGTTCCCTTCTCCAGCTACTTGAGGCTTCTTGGGAAGATTCCTATCCTCTTCACCAATTTTTCATTCTTAAAGACCTGTATTACCTCCCATCTCCTCTGTGAAGCTCTCCCCGATACATTGAACCCAGTGTTTTCCTTCTTAACTTCGGTTCCTATTCATAGTGAATATTTAGTACTTTGTCAATCATAATGTTGCTATTACATGCATGAACATCTGTGTTTGTTTATATATTGTCCATATATGCCAGACTTTAAACTTTGTTTGTGAAGACATTTCATTTATTCTTTTATATTTCATACTTTTTTTTTTTAACTGAAAAGTAAATTTATTTCGGGGTAAACTGAGGGTGCAAACAACCAGGTCAAAATGCTTGATTTTGTTAGGTAGAATCCCTCACACTCAAAAGGAGAGCAAAACCCCCCCAGACCAGGCCCATTCATGAGGGCACCCCAGCCCCCCTTTCCTTCTCCCCCTCCGTCACTACCCCTCCCCCAACTTGAATGGAATTGAGTTTTTCTCTTATATGGGCATGCATGAGATTGTCTACTCACTTCATATTTGTTTTGAATATATTGGATATTTGCTTCTTTATTCTTGTGATACTTTACTAAGAAAATGGATTTCAACTCCATCCAGGTTAATATAAAAGATGTGAAGCCACCATCTTTTGTATGGCTGAATGTGTGTGCATGTACCAAAGAAGACTGTATTAGTTTGTAGTCCCGCCAACAATGTCAAAGTGTTCTCCTATCTGTATTTCATAATTCTTAACGCAGTTCCAGACACAGAAAGGAGATTAAACAGTGTAAAATACTCATTTGAAATTATTGTGAATGTTATGTGCTTCCTCCTTTCCTGTAGCACTCTTACGGCACTGTTGGAACAGGCTGTAGTGTAGTTCTCTGCTCCGGGGTGGGAGCCATCTCTATACTCCACCTGTTAGTGGTGGTCTCTGGTCATGGGGACTCTGGATGAGGTCTCTAGTTCAGATCAACCACTGTAAGAACAACCTCAGTAGCCTGTGAATACGTAAAATAAATAAATATATATATATGAATGATTTTTTTTCCAAGACAGAGTCTCACTTTGTTGCTCTTAGTAGAATGCCACGGCATCATAGTTCATAGTTCATAGCTACCTCAAACTATTAGGCTCAAGCAATCCTCTTGCCTCAGCCTCCTAAGTAGCCTCCCAAGTGCCTGCCACAATGCCGGGCTTTTTTAAGAGATGAGATCATCTTCTTACTCAAGCTGGTCTCAAACTCCTGAGTTCAAGTAATCCACCCACTTTGGCCTTTCAGAGTACTAGGATTACAGGTGTGAAGAATATATATATCTTTTAAGGAATTATTGACTTTTTTTTTGAGACAGAGTCTCAAGCTGTTGCCTACAGTAGAAGGCAACATGGCATCACAGCTCGCAGCAACCTCAAACTCTTGGGCCTACGTGATTTTCTTGCCTCAGCCTCCCAAGTAGCTGGGACTACAGGCGCCGGCCACAATGCCTAGCTATTATTTTTTTGTTGCAGTTGTCATTGTTTTAGCAGGCCCTGGCTAAACCTGGTTCAAACCCACTAGCCCTGGTATATGTGGCTGGCATCCTAACCACTTAGCTATGGGCGCCATTGATTCTTAATGTAGGACGTGGAATAAGATCAAAATATTAGATCCTAGCTTTGTAAAATAACCTGTATGATGATGAAAATCTACTGAGCGATTGGCATGTGCATTAAAGCTTGTTTCACTTTCACTTTGGAATAATGTCAGGGGTGACAGTGCTAAATGGACACTGATCCTTTGAATGTTCATTCCCAGGAAGATTCTACTACTACTTTCCAATACTAGTCATATATTTTCCTGATGCTTTTCTCTCTGTCTAGTCTGTTTTAAAAACTGTCACCTCGTCCTGATTTTAAATGTAACATTTATTCATCTTCATTAATTAATATTTACTAATATTAAAGATTAGCACTAGCTTTCTAACCTGTTGTTGTATATGGGCGGTCTCTGGGTTATGAATAAGATAGGTACTGTAGGTTTGTTCTGAAGTTGAATTTGTATGTAAGTTGGAACAGGTACATTAATCCATTATCTGTAATGGCCTCTGTTCTTAAGTGCAAGTTGAATGTCAATCAGATGTTTATAACTGAGAGATTTAGGGTAATAGCCTCCATTTGTAAATGCGAGTTGTACATAAGTTGGATGTTTAACTCAGGGACTGTCTGTATTGAAGTTGCTGTGGTTTTTTATCTCTCTTTTTTGTGTGTGGCATTGCCTTAGATTTGATGCAATTTTTCAGCTAAGGGAAAATTTTTCAGTTTTGAGCCACATCTTTGGCATTCATTCGGCATTGCTCTTCCTTTTTTCCTTTCCCAAGGGGACTTGGGAACTTTACTAGACAATTAAGGTATCAAATTATTTTGAGGTCAGCATGGTTTAGATGATGCCTTTATATTTGCATCTAAGCTACTTATGTACACACGGCTTTGGCAGATATATGTAACCATAATTTGAGTTTAGTATTAAATACTTGTTTACATACATTTTCTGTATAAAGCCTGTCACCTATTTTTGACTCTGTGTTCGAAATGACTCTTTGAAACACAAAATTTACTGTAAGTGATAAGGTCAATCAGCAATATAGAAAGAGTAAGAATTGGTTTATATTCTCAAATGCATTCTTTACTTTGGCTGTTATTTACACCTTTTTTATGTAATATGAATAGTAGTGCTAGGCCAATAGAAAAGAATCTTTTTTTGTTAATCTTGGCTCTTATTTTTTGGCCAAGAATAAATGAAAGTGCTTTTTATATATAGTCCAAGTTACAAAAGTTGTTTTTTTTTGCAGTTTTTGGCTGGGGCTGGGTTTGAACCTGCCACCTCCAGCATATGGGGTCAGTGCCCTACCCCTTTGAGCCACAGGCGCTGCCCCAAGTTACAAAAGTTTTATCTAATGTTTATTTGCATGTCTCTGTACCATGAGCTCAGTATCGTTTTGGTGGAGCAAGGTAAGGTAAAGACGCACAGGCTATTGCCTTCCACCAGATGGAAAGCTCCACACAGGCATCTCTGGCTTCACAGATCTGCTCGTAATTTTTGGTCCTTTCTCTCTTCTTTGCGCTGCTACCAGAATACACTTAAAATATGTTTCCTAATTTAAGCCTTTGTTTCAACAGCTTCTGTGTTTGAAGAGTCAAACCAATTATCCCGTAAGATTTTGTCTTTTTCCTTGAAAACCAGTTTCACCACAACACATTTAGATACGGATTCATTATAGTGACTCGTGCTTGGCCTCGCTCTGTGCTTCCAGTCTTAGACTTGGTGGATTTTTCAGTTATTCTCAGCCCTTATCTTTTAGAATGCTGCCTTCCTAAGCCCTTACCTTCTTTCGCATTATCCCTAAATTTACACTGGGACCTTTCAATCTGTCCTCAATACGTCTTACTTTCTATTTTATATTTTTCAGTTCCTAACCCCTGGCTGTATACTTGATTGAATTCCTGGTATTATTTTCTTTTTTTTTCCTCCCCTCCCTCCCTGGTATTATTTTCTCATTCACAAATTGTTTTTAACATGTCCATTCTGGAGTGTATTCCCCACCCACTGACTTTTGATTGCAATGGCTATTATCTTTCTTACCTAATTCGTTCCTTATGTTAACTTTCTATTCTAATTTGGACTTGTTTTTTTTTTGAGATAGAGCCTCACTCTGTAGCCCTGTGTAGAGTGCTTATAGCTCACAGCAACCTCAAACTCTTGGGCTTGAGCAATCCTCTTGCTTCAGTTTCCCGAGTAGCTATGACTACAGGCCTGGCTAGTTTTTCTATTTTTAGTAGAGACAGGTACAGGGTCTTGCTTTTGCTTAGGCTGGTCTCGAACTCCTGAGTCAAGCAATCCACCCACCTCAGCCTCCCAGAGTGCTGGGAGTACACGCATGAGCCATCGCACCCGACCTGGACCTGCTTGTTTTTGTTTCACGATTTTTTGTTCTTTGAATGGATATTTTTCATGTTTTTCATCTTATGGATCTCAAAGGATAAGTCATTTTGATACTGCATTGATTCACATTTCAGCCTGTGCGACTTTGGCTCTGGTCATAGGCTTCGTCAGTTCTTTTCATGTTCGTTTTCCTTGTGTGTTTTATGAAATTACAGTTGGTGTGTTTACGCTGACTAGGAGCTGTTGTTTCTCTCCTTCCTCTCTGTTTTTCCTTCCTCATCTCCTGGCCTTGTTGTTGGCTCTACCTGCTCCTCTAGGGGTCCTCAAACTTTTTAAACAGGGGGCCAGTACACTGTCCCTCAGACGGTTGGACGGCTGGACTATAGTTAAAAAAAATAAAAAACTATGAACAAATTCCTATGCAGACTGCACATATCTTATTTTGAAGTAAAAAAACAAAATGGGAACAAATACAATATTTAAAATGAAGAACAAGTAAAGTTAAATCAACAAACTTACCAGTATTTCAATGGGAACTATGGGCCTGCTTTTGGCTAATGAGATGGTCAATGTTTGGTTCCATATTTGTCACTGCTAGTCATGACAAGTGTGCATCAGTTAGTCTAGATCTGGTTGGAGATTTCAGATGTTTCATTCTGGAAAAAGTCTGTTCACAGACAGAAGTGCTGCGAAAGATGGTTGCCATTTTGAGTGCATGGTTCCTGAGATTAGAATATGTCTCAGAGGGGAGAGATGCATAGAAATTAGGAAGGCTGCTTGACTTGAATGCATCTTTCAGAGAGTCACAATTCTGCAGTTTAGCCAGTTCCATTTGGTAAATCGTATCCACATTTTCAATGTCAATAGAAAATAGGTTACGGAAAAGCGGTATATCCTGTTCATGGAGATGAAGTTCTTTAAATCTAAATCGGAATTCTTTTGCAACTTTTCCAGTGAATCCACACATGTTTTATTTGGGAATGCAACCAATGGATTTTCTGCTAACAGATTTTGAGTTGTGGGGAGATGGCAGAAATTTTCCTCCTTGACTTGTTTGGTGAGGAGGCCTAATTTTACTTCAAATGCTTTCACATGTGATTGCATATCACAGATGAACTTCCCCTTTCCTTGAAGTTGCACATTGAAATTGTTGAGTAGCTCTGTTACATCTGTCAGAAAGGCAAGGTGCCATTTCCATTCTGCATCATTGAGCTCTGGTACTTGTTTTCTGAAAGCAGAAAAGCTGTAATCTGTGGGAAGTAGGTCATAGAAATGTTTCAAAATTCTCCCTCAACTCAGCCAATGGACTTCAGTGTGGTACGGAATATCTTCACAGGCAACATTTAGCTCAGACAGAAATTCCTGAAATTTTCTGTGGTTTAGTGTATTACCTCTAATGAAGTTAACACAAGATAGCACAGTTTTGTGTTTTCATAACAGTCCACTTCAGTGATTTACTACACAGCACTTGTTGGTGAATGAGGCAGTGTATGGCTATTGGATGAGAATGGTTATGTTTGTCCATCTCTTGGTTAATGTGAGCAATTACTCCTTTCTTAGACCCCACCATGCTAGGAGCACCATCAGTTGTCACGCTGGCTAGTTTTGCCCAGTCCAGCTCTAAACTGTTCACGGTTTGGCAAACCTTTCCATAAATATCCTCTTCTGTAGTTGTTCCTTTGATGCTTTGCAGTGCAACAAACTCTTCTGTGACTTCAAAATAGTCATTCATACCACGAATAACAATTAGAAGTTGTGCAGAATCACAAACATCATTACTTTCGTCAAGTGCCAAGGAAAAATAGGAAAGGTTTTTTGCGGAGTTTTGCAAATGCTGATGCAAATTATCTCCCATTTCTTCAATCCTTCATGTAATTGAGGGTCCTGAAAGACTCACTGTGCTAAATAAATTGGACTTCTCTGGACACATCTCTTTGGCAACAGAAAGAAGGCATTCTTTAACAAATTCTCCCTCCACGAATGGTCTGCCAGTGCATGCTATTATCTTGGCAACTTGAAAACTTGCTCACAGTGATGAAGTATTTAGCTGTTTCTGCTTCACAAAAGTATTTTGCTGAGTTGTCAATGTATATTTCAGTTTTAATATTTTATCTTTTCTCACTTCTCTGACCAAACTATCATATTTATCTTTATGTTGAGTTTGATAATGTCGACTCAAATTGTATTCTTTGAACACAGATGCTATATTCTGGCATATCAAACACACAGCTCTTTCCTTGTACTACATGAAAAAGTAATCATAAGTCCACTGTTCTTTGAATATCCTACACTCCGAGTCAATGTTTCTCTTTCTTGATATCATTGTGTCCTAGGGATTCCAAATTGCTATTAGTAAAATACATATATACAGCGCTCCAAAAGCAATATACCAGCAATAACTTTGCCCACACAGAGACCTATAGACTGCACTGCCCATCAATGCAGTCTGATCAGTGTCCATCAATGCAGCCTTGCCAGTCCACATCATTTCAGCCTCGCCAGTGCCCATGTGGTGGAACTCTGCTTTTATCTCAGGCTCACACTGGTGTGGTGTGGGAACAGGCATGAATACAGAGCTGGTTCCTCCACCACCTTTCCAGTTCACACTACCCTGTGTGAACCGCACTGCGATCTGTGAACTTGCACAGGAATCTGATCACATGGGTGAGAAGACCCATGTGATCTGATTCCACTGCAGGAAAAAAGGAGGCATGTATGCCTTTTTTCTTCCAAATCTTATGCGAGTTCAGCCGTACAAGCATATGGCTGAACTCGCACTGCTCAGAGATCGCAACAGTGTGAACTGGGGCTTACACAGCACACAACATACAACATCATACACAACTGAATAGCAATCAGAATATAAATGCACTTACTGGCAATTAAAATTGGGTTTCCTACTCCTCGGCTGTCTGAAGAGCTGGATTAAGTTCCCATGGGGCCCTAGGCAGATTACCAGTTTGGGGCCCCCATGCGAAAACACTGAGCACTGACCATTTGCATTAACACTGACCACTGACCATTTGCGATAACACTGACTACTGACAATTTGCATTAATACTGAGTGCTAACAATTTGCATTAACACTGAGTACTTACAATTATCATAATCATTGAGCGCTGACTATTTGCATTATCTCTGAGCTCTGACCATTTGCATTACCTCTGAGCACTGACAATTTGCATTAGCACTGAGCGCTAACTATTTGCGTTATCACTGCAATGCAATCCCCCTAGAAACTACCCCCAGCCAATTAACCAACTTAAAAAAAAAGGCTTTCCTAACTTCAAAAAAAAGGCTCTTCTAACTTCAAAAAAAAGGTGCCCCCATCTGCAAAAAAAAAAAAAAAAGACTTCCTAACTTTATGAAAAAAAGGCCCCCCTTAACTGCAAAAAAAAGGCCCTACTAACTGCAAAATAAAAAAAGAAAAAAAGACCTCCTAACTTAAAAAAAAAAAAATCCTAACTTGTTCTTACCTCGGTCCTTAGGCAGCAGCAGGCTCTGCACAGGCAACCTGGTGACTCCTCCGATTACACCAGAGACTGAGATGAGGAGTTGAGAGACAGAGAGAAGGAGGGTGGGGAGAGACAGAGAGAAGGAGCGGAGTCGGAGAGTAGGAGGGGAGTTGGAGAGTGTGGGGCACATTCCACACATGCGCACTGTGGCCTGGACAGTGGGCTGCTAAGCAGGACGGCAATAACACCTGGCGGGGAGAGACAGAGGGAAGGAAGAGTTGGCACACATTCCACACATGCGCACTGCAGCCCCCGACAAGTCGGCTACTAAGCAGGACAGGCAGCTGTGGCAAAAACACCCGGCTGGCCGCATGTGGCCCGTGGGCCGTAGTTTGAGGACCCCTGCTCTAGGTCTTTCGGCCTAGAAGCAGCTCTCAGTGACCCAGGCACGTGTCTTTTGATGAGCTCAGCCCAGGCATGCTTTGCTGGCAGCCTTGTGGCTCTGTGTAACCCCTGGCTCCGAGGGCAGTGGTCTCAGCTTTTCACAGTCTTCTTCTGCAGGTAAAAGAGCCTGACCTCTGTTCTGAGCACAAGGTCAGGGCTTTCGGCTTGTGTATCAGGCGAATGGAACACCAGCCGCCTCTGCCAGCTTCCCCCTCTGTAGCCGGAGGCTTGGAGCTGTCATAGCTGCTTTCTGGGCCACAGAGATGCTCATCTGGCTTTTGAATCCTTCCTTGACTTTTCTTCCTTCTTCATCTTTTAAAAATACTTTATCTATTCCTCGAAGGGGAGTTTAGAGCATAACTCTCACTTCCATGAAGTGGGTTCTGTCTGTCCAGCTTGCCATGTAGGGCCTCTCAGAGTCTTTTTCCAACCAGCTTCTCAGACTCATCTCCCTCTATTGGGCATGAACCTTTGCTTCTGCCTGGCCGAGTTCTCACGCCCTGGTGCAGACTTTGCTCCTCCTGCCTCTGGGCTTTTCTCTCATTATTTTTGGCATCTCCACAGCTTCTAGCACTTGGCTGTGATTACTTCTTCAATTGTGGGATTATTCATCCCATCCTAAAGTCTTTTCTAATATTAAGTAGGTCATTTTGTTTTTTCCAAAAATGTGAAATTTATTGTGTGTATGTTTGCATCAGATCTTGAACCCGGAAAGGCATATGTTTATTGCAACCCCCTTACACACGGACACACAGAGATGTGGTGCAGACACCACATGCACATCACTTACTTGTAAAGTCATTGAACTTGCCCCTAATAGAAGTAAGTCTCTGGTGAAGGACTATTAATGGTAGTAAATGCCTGAATAACTCAATGGCTAATATGTGTGGGAGAGAACTATTTTTAAGCAGTTTAGAGGCTGATATTTCTCTCTCTTAGGTAGACTGTTCTGAGCCCTTCAACTTTCTGTTATGAACAGTGAACCAAAAAAGAAAATCAAGAAATCTTCATTTGAAAGTGAGCAAAATAAGCCTGGCCCGATCCAACCCAATGTCCCTTATTTAGTCTTTAAGTTCAAATCGCTTACTGTCAGGGAGTGCCCAGATCTTTGGCACGAAAGGCTGTGTCATGATTTTCTGTTAGACACCCTGTTTCAGTGCCCTCTTCTCTTTGGAAAACATCGTCCATTGAATGATATGAGGATATTTTCATCCCCATCACGGTGATCTGCCCACTTACCTCTCTTATGCTTGTTAGCTACCAGCCTACTGCCAACATTCTGGACAACTGCAGCTTTTTCTAACCATTATCATCATCACCAGTGATTTATTAAGTACTTTTTTTTTTTTTTTGTAGAGACAGAGTCTCACTGTACTGCCCTCGGGTAGAGTGCTGTGGCGTCACAGCTCACAGCAACCTCTAACTCTTGGGCTTACGTGATTCTCTTGCCTCAGCCTCCCGAGCAGCTGGAACCACAGGCACCCGCCATGACGCCCGGCTATTTTTTTTTTGTTGTTGTTGCAGTTTGGCCGGGGCTGGGTTTGAACCCGCCACCCTCGGCATATGGGGCCGGCGCCCTACTCACTGAGCCACAGGCGTCACCTCTATTAAGTACTTTCTATGTGCCAGGCACTGTATCAGGTACTTTATAGATCTTAAATAAATTGTCTTATTTATTTAACTCACAATTTACAGAGGAGGACTTGGTGACTTAGGGAGGCAATGACTTACTCAAGGTCTCACGGTGACCATAATTTTAACTTTCTTAACTTCAGCGATCTTTTTTTCTCTTCACTTGGAAATCCGGGTAGCAGGCCTTCTTATTTGATCCTGACATCCTGAATCCTGCCGGACTCCTGTCAAACACTTAACCTCTCTTCTAACCCTACCCTGTGACCTCTTTCTGCCTCTGCCTGTTTCTGCAGCCTTCTCAGTGGACTTTTTTCCTTCTGTAACCTGCATAGTTATTTCTGCTTTTTTTTCCAACATCTTGGGCATTCTCTCTGTAGCCCCTTTATTATCAGCCTCCAAAATTAGATCAATTCAGCCATCTTTTGTGTGTGTTCCTCATCTCTCTTCTAAGCACTGTTGAGAAGAATCCTGCAGTGTTGCCACTTGGCTCCATTTCAGATGTGTTTCTAATTTACCTGGCCCCTCAGCACTTAGAATTAGTGGCTCCCTTTTGGGTCCCTTTCTCTTCCTGACACTGGCTATGCAAAGCTTTTCACCATTCTCACCAACACTACCCCTCCTCACCTCCAGAGCCACACAACCCTGCCCTGAGATCTGCGGAGGACATGGACGACATCGGAGGCATTTCCTTCAACTGCCCTCTTCCCTGCCTCAGAGTTTATCTGCATCTGAACTCATCCTTTGCTCCCTTCCCTTTAAATCAGAAGAAACCTGTTTTTTCCAACTCTTCCAGAAATGTATCTGGTTTACTTCCTTCCCCTTTTATATCATCAGCCTCTTCCCCTCCACTCGCCCCTCTCCTCACCTGCAAAGGTGCACATCCAAGTTGGTGGGCTGGTGGGGGTGTGGAGGAGTCTCCCTCAGTCTTGTCTTCCTTTCAGTTTCTCTTTTGTGGCCAAACGTGGAGAAAGAGAAGCCCACGTTGCCCCTGTCTCATCTCCGTGGCTGGCCAGTGCCCTGCCCTCATTCTGGTGAAAGGGTCTCTTTAGGTTACCGCCGACTTCAAGGCCAGATCTGAGGGTCTCCTGTCCGCCCTCATTATTCCTAGTCTTTCTCCGGCATCTGGCAATATTGACCACCCTGTTTTTCTGTCAAATTTCCGCTTACTATTTTGCTTTCCTGTCCGTGCCCCTTTGGGACTTCCCCAGAGCTCTGACTGTGGCCTTCTTTCCCGCTGGGGTCATCTCTACTTGCAATATTCTGGAGGTGTTACCTGGGACGGAGAGAAGACATGTTCCTTCAGCTGCCAGCTCCTCTTTGCTTCTCTGGCTCAGTAATCTCGTCTTTATTCATCCACTCGTGCAAGCTAGACGTTTGGGATCATCTTCGATGCCACGTCTGCCTTTCTCTTTGCTGCATCCAGTCATGGAGTCTGATCAGTTCTCCCCCTGAGACATCTTCCTCTTCCTCCATTTCTCCCACTCTGCTGCCTTAATGCAGGTCTTCATGAACTGTCACCCTTTACGTTTTCCCCCTTCCTTAAGTGTCTCTTGCCTTGAATCTGTCCTTGATCCTGCTGTCAGTGCTGAATTTCTAAGGCTCAGAGGTGATCAAATCATTCTCTTTCTTGGCACCATTCAGTGGCTCCACTCTGCCTACAAGGTCATGCGTGGCTCCCTCAGCTTGCCCTTCAGGGGTCGTTCCCTTCGGACCCCGGGCTACCCTGCCTGCTCTCCAGCAGTCCACCTGGCACAGGCACAGCATTCTGCAAGAGGGCCACGCCCTGCCCTCAGCCTGCTAGAGCCCAAGCAGTCCTCTCTGTTTGTCCTCCTTTCTCTCTGTGTTTTTTATTTCCTGCCCTGGCTAAATAGTTATCTTTCTGATAAAGCATTTGTGATCTACTCAGGCAGAAAGCCTTTTCCTTCTGACTCTCAGGGGACTTTGTTCATACCCCCGTCAGCCTCCTGTGATAATTAGTTATATGAATTTATTTCTCTCTGCTGGCATGTAAGCATCTTAGAAGTGTCTTTGTTTCCTGAGGTTCCATAGTATAATAAGCACCTAATAAATAATTATTGAAAGAAAAGTTAGATCCTATATCTGGATGTGCGCATGTTAAGCTAAAGTGCTTGGGAACCTGTGTCTCACTGTTAGCAAAACAAGTTTTCAGCTTTTGCTTTAATATACAGTAATCTGGAAATGATGTATTTTTTGGATAGAAATATGACTTTACTAAAACAAGAGAAAATAAATTTTACAAGCTTACATCAATATAATTTTAGTGTTCGGATGAACTGAAAACTCTCAAGTAATGGTTGGCTGAGTCAAGCTGGGTGTCAACAGTCTGTCATCTAACAATTGAGCTTTTCGTGATTGTTGAAAAGCATATATTAAATTTTCCCAGAAAAAAGAATCTATTAAAAATCATGTAGGAAGATAAAAGAATATTTGATACAGCATTTTAATTAACCCAAATTGTCTTGTTAAATCTTGGGGTCCCTGAAGTGCATGGAAAACACTTTAGAAAAATGGATGCCCCCCCGTTCAAAGCTGAATTATCACAAACCTTTGTCTTTTTGTGTTACTATGATGCTGATAAAACCATATCCAGCCATGTTTCACCTAGTGTTGTCGGAGATGTACGTATTATCTAAGCAGAGGCAAATACTTTCAATACGTGAAAGCACATTTGTGGAAATTTGTATCATTGCATGCATTTTGCATGTTAATTTATAAGCAACACAAAAGTTGGAAACTTTATGTCTTTATAAAGACACAAAGAGACACAGGGGTATGGAGGCAGTTATTTTTCCCTCATGTTGTATTTGTTCATTAAAACTTAAAATACCATAGAGTGTTTTAAGAGTAGAGTACATTATATATGAAAATGCCATATTGCCAAACATGTATTTCTTTCCTGTAATTACCATATTAAAACAAACCATTTATTTTAGGTGCTTTTTGCCTCTGTAGTTAGTTCTCAAACCAGGGGTGACTAGTAAAGTATTTTTTCTTTCTTAAGGGACTTGCAAAATTGGAGAAATACAGGGAAGAAAATGTCAGCGTGGCAACAGTCCATGGAATTTTGAGTCAGGATTTTGATCTAGTAGGATGCTAACATTCTAGGCCATCAAGTCTTTGTCCTTTGGTTCAAGTTATTTGTACATCAAGACATTGTTTCATTCATTTTCTGGCAAGGACCTTAATCTTTCATTATCCTTTACAATTTTCTGTTTTTGATAGCCAATTTATTAATCATCATCTGTACAATATTTATGCCTATAATTGTTAGACATTTTTCTACCATGATTAGGTAACTGGGCTGTTTAAAAAAGAAACACCTCCAGAATAGATAAATTTTTAAAGCTACTACCTACATCTGCCAAAACAGATTAGTAGCAAATTTCTAGAACAGAACAAATTGTCTTGATCTCCTTACCTAACACCTTTGTTTTATGTCAAATCTTCCTGCTTTCAGGGAATAAGACTTCTTGATGGAAGCTTATATTTTGACAGAAAATTTTGGGGGCTGCAAGCGTAAGACAATTTTATCTTTATTTTTCAGGTAGAATATTGTGGCATTATTAGTTTTAAGTATTTATACCATAATAATACCCTATATTCATAATAAACTTGATTTGGTCATAACTCAATATAGCCCCGTTGAACTTACTGACCAAATGAACTTGGATATTGTATTGGCTAGAGTGCCATGGTGTCAAGCCTAGCTCACAGCAACCTCAGATTCCTGGGTTCAAACCATCCTCCTGCCTCAGCCTCCTGAGTAGCTGGGGCTACAGGTGCCCACTACAATGCCTGGCTAATTTTTCTGTTTTTAGCAGAGACAAGGTCTCTCTCTTGCGCAGGCTGGTCTGAAACTCCTGAACGCAGAGGATTCTCCCTCTTTGGCCTCTCAGTGTGCTAGGATCACTGGCCTGAGCCATCACGCCTGGCCTAAAGAAAACTTTTTTGAAATTTAGAATATTCCTTAAAATTCTATTGGATTCAGACTTTATAAAAAAAATATATTAAAATGTTTTATTTTTTGGGCAGCGCCTGTGGCTCAGTGAGTAGGGTGCCGGCCCCATATACCGAGGGTGGTGGGTTCAAACTCAGCCCCTGGCCAAACTGCAACAACAAAAAAAATAGCTGGGCATTGTGGAAGGCGCCTATAGTCCCAGCTACTCGGGAGGCTGAGGCAAGAGAATCGCCTAAGCCCAAGAGCTGGAGGTTGCTGTGAGCTGTGACGCCATGGCACTCTATCGAGGGTGGTAAAGTAACACTCTGTCTCTACAAAAAAAAAAAAAAAAAATTATTTTTAGTGTAATATTATGTTTTTAAAAAGTAATTTAATATTTCTTTGTTCAATCAGGATCATACCCTGCCTAAGGTCATTATTTGTGTCTGTCAGGGAGATGAGAATGTTTGACTAGGGGCGGTGCCTGTGGCTCAAGGAGTAGGGCGCCGGTCCCATATGCCGGAGGTGGTGGGTTCAAACCTACCCCTGGCCAAAAAAACCCACAAAAAAATAAATAAATAAATAAAGAGAATGTTTGACTATGTAGTGATTATAGTATAAATGCTAGTTCCACCACTTCATAATTAACATGATCTTGGGTAAAGATCGTAAACGTGTTATTTTGTGCCCCGATTTCCCTGAAATTCCATTTCATCTGTAAAATGAGTTATCTGGAACATTTAATAAGTGAGTACACATAAGATGTTTAGAACTGTGCCTGGCATAGAGAAAGTTCTCAATAAATCCCTATCTCAGACTTGACCTACCAAGTAATATGTCTCATGAATTAAGAACTGCAGATAATTGTACTTCAATTAATCTGTTTCTTATATAATACAATCAACAGTGTATCAAAAAAATCATTGATGATATTGCAAAAAGCATCATTACAAAAAGCAATGATGATATTGCTTATGGAATATAAAATACGTATATATTTTTACTATAAGAAATTAAAATGCCAGTAACTGGCTGTTCTCTTTTCTGGAATGATTTTACAATACATGGCCATTTGGAAGAGATAGTATGTGATTCGATAGTCCTATCTGTGACTGCAAAAGAAGCATGAAGTTATGCTTTGTTATAATATATATATATTAGGCCAAACTAGGAACTAAGGTGGCCAGCCTGTCTGTCTGTCTGTCTGTCTATCTATCTATGTATCTATCTATCTATCTTCTGTGTTAAGACTTCAAACGGAGAGTATTGGTGTTTTTCTGGAGGTTTCCTCAACTGTGGCCACGTACAAATGATCCAGAGAGACTCTCAACACATCCCCATCATTTAAGCACACGGCACTTGAAATCAAAATGTCCAAAATTACCTCACACTGTTGCTCCCCCAGTGAAAAGGCCTTGAAGTATTAGTTATGATTTTTTTTTTAAGCAGGTAGATCTAATAGACTTCGATTCTCTTCTTCTCTTTAGTCCATTTCCATTAAGATTTTTATTTTTGATTGAAAATGAAAGGAAGTGAATTTGCTACAAAATTCTGATGTCAGAATAATTTGCTGAATTCTTTTTACTGATCTTTTATTTCCTTTAATATTCTTTGTACCCTATAAAGCAACCATGGAATACATTTTGTTTTGGGAACTCAGGTATTATATTATTATCCCCAGGGTCTAATAAATGCAACTGATGTTCAGTAAGTGTTGACCTAGCAGGACAGAAGGTCCATTCTTTGGTCAAATTATGTCTTCGGTTATTTACAGAATCCTGCAGTGACAGAGCAAACTGAGTGGGTGGAAAAGGAGGCAATAGGGCTGTGGTGAACTGTCTCTGAGGCTGGATTAAACATTAGCCAGGGATTGTGAGCTCTGCTGTGTGAAAACAAAGGTGTGGGCCAGAAGGCTAAGGCATATATACTTGATGTGAATAATAGAAATCTTTAAAATATTCTGGACTATTTCTCTTTTCCAGTTTAGTGTGTAACATGATTCATAAAATAAATAAATGTCCAGATGTACGTATAGGCACGCACACATAATTATTCCCTGTATATTGATGTATAATACATAAGCTAGAACAGTGGTTCTCAACCTTCCGAATGCCGCGACCCTTTGGTACAGTTCCTGTGGGTCACGACCCACAGGTTGAGAACTGCTGAGCTAGAAGAAAGTTTAACAAGGGTCAGTTGTCTGGTGTCTATTTGTTATATCTCTGTTTATTAAGAATTGATGGACTTGGTAGGGGGGTGGGGCCTTGGTGTGTGCCACACCTTTTGTCTTACAAGACATGATTGTAAGAGGGACTTTACCTGACAAATGCAATCAGTGTAACCTGGTTTCTTGTCCCCTCAATGAATCCCCAACAATAAAAAAAAAAAAAGAAAGAAAAGAATTGATGGAGGTTTAGAGGTGCTTGGAAAAACAACGTTGTCCTAAATTTATAGGCAACTTAAGGAGTTTTCTAGTTAATGTTAGCAATAACACAAGTAACTGTTCTAATTGGAACAAAAGTAAAAGATATTTCTAAGAAAGCACTGGCTGATATACTGAGTGTCCAAACGGTATGTCAAATAGCCAACCATTTTAAATTGCACACGAACTTGACGGGCACCCTATAACATGCACATGTGGCATTCTTGCAGCTGGAGGGACTTGCCAAACTACAGAAGAAACTGGGGAAAAAGCAGCTAAAAAAAATGATAGTCTGGGGCAGTGCCTGTGGCTCAACGGAGTAGGGTGCTGGCCCCATATGCCAGAGATGGCGTGTTCCAACCCAGCCCCGGCCAAAAACTGCAAAAAAAGAAAAAAAAAAAAAAAAAAGATAGTCTGTTTTTGTGCTCTAATGGCTGGTGTGGTGACCCACCAGTTTCCCTGGACTTCCTCAGCGTCTTACCTCTTTTATTCTTGCTGTAGGTTCAGGTATATTTATAGTACAGTGCTTGCTTTTAAATTATCTCACTCCTTTTGAAGCCTTAGAATAAACCCATCTGGTATTGAGAAAGTCGCCTTGCCAAACCTTTTCCATTCCTCCCAACAGCTCTTGAAACCTCTTCCTTGAAATTTGCAGCCCCAAGAACCACCCTTTTCCCTTACTACTCCCCCGCCTAACCCTCTGCTAGTGCACAAGGTTAATTTTGCACTACATATATTGCTATTTAACATCAACTCCTCCGTCTTTCCATTTCACATCTGTTAAAGACAGTGTGGCCTTTTGCCCTTTGAGGTCAGGGATCATAACTTTTTGACTTACCATGTAATAGGTATTTACTTAGGAAATGGCTGTTGATAGACAATTCTCTGGAATTTGGAAGCTGAATAAAGATCATTTGAATGCTTTTGTAAAATTCTTGGGAAATGGACAGATCCTGTTTTACTCTACTTATATCATCACCAAAATGGGCCAGTGTTGGAATTGATTATACCTGTTAATAAAGTGCTACAGATCAATTTAAGAAATAATTATTTCTTAAATAATAAGTGGGAGAAAAGAGCATTTGGTAGAAAATCAAATGAATGTTGTTCTAAGGCATTTGATTAGAAGAATTGTGCAAAAAATTTTTTTAATGTTTAGATTGATTTATGTTCCTTCTTTTTTAACCACTGCTTGCTGCTTAAAAAAAAAAGCAAAAAACTGTTTAGCAAAGTTTCTCAAGCTCTCTTTATCTTTTCTGGTTTGTGTCTATTATCCATGCATTCCGATTACGTCTGCTAATCATGTTCCTTTTATAGGCATGTTAGTATCTAAAACGATGTGGGAGGAACTTGTATAGTTTACTTGAAAGTTGCTACTGTTTATTACGTTTTGATTACAGGACTTCACCATGAATGCTTTTGGGTCTGACACTGGTAGTGCTTTGTGTCGCCTTAGTGGAAAGGATTTGTAAAGAATTTATTAGATTCAAGCATTAAAAAGGAATTTACTTAAATGGCTGTTAATTCTGCTGCCTTAGAAGCATCCATATGTACTGAATTGAAATGTAAAAGGTATATATGTTCTCAAAGTGTATGTTAATGATCTTTAATTAGTTACAAGTATCATTTAATGTTTTTGAGTAAAACTCAATGTTACCACACAAAAGCTTAGAAATGAGTTTATGCTATCTCCCAATTTTTAAGTTTTTTTAGACAGAGTCTCATTCTGTTGCCCCAGGCTAGAGTGCCGTGGCATAATCACAGCGCACAGCAACCTCAAGCTCCTGAGCTCAAGAGATCCTCTTGCCTCAGCCTCCCAAGTAGCTAGGACTATAGGTGCCTGCAATGACACTTGGCCCAATTTTTAATTAATACTTAATTTTTAATCACTATGAACGTATTAGTAAACCTTATAAAATAGTAAGTTTCTTGCTATCCCTTTACATAATCGAATACCTTATTCTTACTTAGCAAATGTTTTGTTTTCCCCATCGTTTTGTTTCTGCTTTTTCTTAGTTCATTTTATGTGTCTTTTATAAAATAGACTCTAACTGCCATTGTTGAAGGAGGAAGTGAATGACTTGCTGGAAGTTTTACATGTGATGGAATTTAACCTTGGTTTATCTCTTTCCCTGCACAGTCCCTTCAGTCTGAATATATTCATTACTAAGGCCTTGCCACTCCGGTGAATGCTGTTCCACCCTCACACACAATTTCTTCATCTGGACCAGCAAAGTAGAGGGAAAGCAGCTTCTTGCTGGAAGAGTATCTCTGCCTTCTTACCTTAAATTAAAGAGAGCCCTAAGATTACACCGTCAAGAGACTTGAAACCAAAAAACTGGTTCATGACTACTGTAACTGCACTGAGACTATGTTTATGGAGATTTCAACACTTTTTAAGACACTTTTAATGTTGAATTTGGTATTTTGAAAGGTTATTTTCAATGTATTTCAGTAATACATTTATTATTACATTTACATGTACAGTGTTAACATTATGTATGTATTGTGAACTTTAAAAGACTATTTTGATAAATTTATAAATATATCAAATTATGTAAAAATCTAGACTATATTTTGATTTAGATGTTCGTGTTACCAAAAATTTGTATTTTAAATTTGTTTAGCTTTAGTATGGTTTTGTCTACGATGAATAAATAATTCCTCCTTATTAAGAAAGAAGAAGGGAGAAAGTTTTAGACAGTGGTTTTTATGCTCGTGCTAGGAAATACAGCAGATCAGTTCATTCTTTGGGGAAGTCAGTCTAATTTAACCCAGTTTATCCAAGTTCATCTCTACCAAGAGAATAATCTTCTGATATGGCTTATTTAGGACAATTTCCTTTCCTTTTGTTTTTCCTGCTGAGCCAATTAAATTAGTTTTGTATCCTCAGGGCCTTTTAAAAAACTGAGCATACAGTCGAAAATCAGAATTCACTGAATATTTCTCCTGAAAGCATGGTGTTTCTCTATGAAATGACTCAACATTCCAAATGCTTTTATGTCTTTCTCCCTTTTAAAAGAGTACTTAACCCAAATAAAATATCCTACTTTTGGTACGAAGTTGTTGTTGCCTGTAATCCCACATGGTCTGAAATCAGTTTTAAATCAATGAAGGAAAAAAAAGGTGGAAAAGATGCTGCTAAGTAGTTCGCTTTATTAAAGTAGATACTTTTAAAACAGAATACAGCTTCCCTGACGCACATGCGTATCTGGAACGTAACATGAAAATGAAAGAACCCCTTACAGGTACGCGTAGCCCTTTCATGTAATCTCATATTTAGGTGGTCAGAGGAGTTGGGGAGCCTCAGATCCTGATTGCCTCCCAGGCTGTTTAAAAATGGACTACTCCAACCTTGCAAGGGCTAGTTAAATGAATTCATGTGAAGTGTTTACTCTCAACCACTGAGTTATTTATAATGTATTTATTAGGAGGGGAACCTTGAGTTTATTAGCTATGCTTCAGCAAGCCATTTTTGTTCATGTTTTATGTTTTTTATAAAAGGCATTTGAATGAATGTTTAACTCAGGTTTGTTCATTTAACCTTCCATAACTGCAGTACCAAAAATTGCACTCAACTGATGAAAGAAATGAATCGTATGTTATGGGAGTCAGAAATTAAAATAAGTGGAATTAAACCGTTTATCTTTTCTAAAGCTGAAAAAGTAAAATATTTTATTATGAATTATTGTAAAAAAAAATCCTGGTTATTTGTATAGGAAGATGATAGTATTTTTTTCAGATTATTACTAAAAAGTCATTCAGATGACATTGGAAAAATAGGGGAAAGGGAACCATGTTGACAGTTTTCGTCTGTGAACACTAATGTGTGTGCAGCTATTAAAATGATTGTAAAGTTGACTACTATAAATTTTCTATCCTTGTGTGTGTCACATGTATCTACATGTGTATGTCTTAAAATTATTTTACACACGTACGTACACAGACACACCAAGACATAGATGTATATAATATAGAAAGTATATAGCAAAGTAATTCTACTCCAATAATAAAAATTGTTTGACATGTATTTTGTTATGAACAGTTTATCTTCCAAAAGATATTTTGTTCTATTTTAAAGTGTAGAAGAATACACTGCTAATAAATAATAAAAGTTTTATGCAATTTACTTGCTCCTTGGCTTTCATCATTTGGATTTTGAATTATCAATGTGCTGAAGTCTCTTTATAATTTTATTTTTGATTCAGTGGAGTTGGTGCCTTGTGAGTTTCTCAAGCTCTCCAGTCTGGATTTTTAGTTTATTTTTTATTTACTCTGCAAGTTGTAGCCGTTGCCTGAAGTACATGGCAGTTAGCTCAGAAAAATCTTACACTTTGAATTTCACAAAAGTCAGATAATGTTAGGTTCTGGAACTTTCTCTAATTTTCCTTTCTGGTAATAAAACCCTGTCCTGGTTGGTCATTTATGACTATTGAGGGCTATTGTACAATACACTGGTCATCAGTTCCTTTTGAGGAAGAATGTCGATTTTTCTCAGTGTGGAAATTGTAGAAAGATATCAGATGGCATATACCTCACGTCTGTTGAATCTGTGCCCTGAAGAGAGAGGGGAGGAAGAAGCTATGCTATTTATGAGATACAATTTATATATTAAACTGGATCTTTTTTGGTGGTAACGTTTTGTTTTCTTAAGTTTTTATTTTGTTCTTAGAATGCAAAGGAAATGTTGTGGGTAGGAGGGTAATTTTACATCTGGAATTGGGAATCTGCAAATAGCTGTCCTCACATCTCTGTATGAAATGGAGGGTACCAAGATTGTCATGGGACCACATCTAAAGAGAAGATTTCTTAGAATTCATAAGCCTGTTTAGAATGACAGGGAAATCTCTTTTTTCCTTTTTCTTTTTTTGGAAACAGAATCTCACTCTGTTGCTCTGGGTAGAGCGCTATGGTGTCATCATAGCTCACAGCAACCTTAAAATCTTGGGCTTAAGGGATCCTCCTGCCTCAGCCTCTCAAATACCTGGGACTATAGATGCCCACCACAACATCCAGCTACTTTTTTCTATTTTTAGTACAGACAGGGTCCCACTCTTGCTCAGGTTGGTCTTAAACTTCGGAGCTCAAGAGATCTTCCCATCTCGGCCTCCCACAGAGCTGGGATTATAGGCATGAGCTACTGTGCCCAGCCAAAAATCTCTTTTTCTAAGTATTGAGTTCATATGAAAAAGAAAGTAAAAAATAATAATAATAATAATTAGCTAGTTTCAGCACATTTTTTCACTTATTGGTAATTGAGTTCACATGATTTTGTTATCTTTAGATCTAAAATGGTTTATGAACCTCAGAACACACTTGAAAAGACTACTAAATATATGAATATCTTCAGCTGTGATTCAAATACACCAGGAACACAAATTTACCTACTATAAGCTACACAAATGTATTTTCAAAATTGTTTTCACTTGCATGCTTTCTTTGGCGGCACCATCAATGTATTAAATGTATCTAATTAAAACAATTGTTGGTATATACGTTGGGCAGTATCTACAGCATTACATGCCGTATAAGAGGTCTGTATGCCTTCTTAAAATACTGATTCACAGCAGAGTTAGTGATGCCTGCAAAGCCTCAGGGTCCTCTTTGCAACACTCCACAAAGTAGGAATTTGGTCACTGTATGTCCCCTCAAAAGATTAATTAATGATAATTCTAATTACAGCAGTGTATAATTTACAATATAGGATAAAACTCCTTTATTTACACATGCTATTGCACAGAGTTAGCAGCCCTGGTACATAAAGAAAAGTAGGAAATACTTGTATTAAGTTATTTTGAGCTGAATTGAAATGTTAATATATTCCCACCCAGTTCCTTCTCTATGGATTGAATTATGATAATCATATCGAGGAGAAAAATAGCTTTTCCAGAGAATTTTAAACTTTTTTTTTGCCAAGTACAAGTAGAAACTTAAATTTTAGAGACTGATTTTAATGCAAAATATAGATTTGGAACTGGTTCTAAATGTACAAACGTATATTAGCTGGCCTTTTCACTCCCCAAGCGTTGTTTTAGCCCACGTGCCACCAAAATCAAGGTAAGTCACATCACCACTTGCTGTTTCTCCTTTGGTTTGAATCAAATTGACCATATATTTTTGAGAAGTTGGTTTATGAGTGAAAAATGGGCATGGTAGCAACTGTAGAAATGATTCTAGCTGCAAATGTTTACATTAAAACTTCAGATTTGGGGCTAATGGTATAGCAAATGTATACTTGTCCCTCAGAATCTCTGGGTGGTTAACTCCAAGGCTCCCCTTGATATCAAAATCTGAAGATGATCAAGTCCTGTACATAAAGTGGTGTAGTATTTGCATGTAACCTGTGTACATCCTTTCAGATAACTTAAATAATCTGTAGATTACTTACAATATCTAATACAATGTAAATGCTACGTAAAATCATTGTTCAACCCTGTTGTTCAAAGAACAATGATGAAAAGTTTACACAGGTTTAGTACAGATGCAATTTTCCCCCCCGAATATTTTCCATCTCTAGTTGGGACGTGGAACCCATAGATGCTGAGGCCATGGACATGGAGGGCCAACTATATTTTGTTTGTTTGTATTATGGATGTCTTCCAAAGGACATGAGGTGGCTTCAAAGCACAGAGCGGGTGCACCAGAGAGAGGTGAAGAGGGGCTTTGGACACTGAGTTTTGAGGCAACTCATGCTGTCACTCAAGGCTGAGATAAGGAGGCCTCTCAATTTGTTACCAGCTATCTGTTCTAGGTTGGGCACATTTACACATGTTCAGTCAACTCCAGGACACCTCACTGGGCTTCATATAGTCAATTTTTTTTTTTTTTTTTGCAGTTTTTGGCCAGGGCTGGGTTTGAATCTGCCACCTCTGGCATATGGGGCCAGCTCCCTACCCCTTTGACCCACAGGCACTGCCCAGCATTTAGTCAATTTTTTAAGAAGAAATTATCCCTAAGTGAGATTGTCAATCTTGACACCAAGATCCCCCCAAATAATTACATCAGGTATACAGAATAGAAAGTTTGAAAGACAAATTGAAACCAGAGATCAGAAAGTAGAGCAATACTACCCGTTGTCCACCTACATGGCTTTTGCTCAACGTTAGTGTAAGTATAACATTTGCCTTTTTGTATTGGGAAATTAAATAAAACTTGGAAAACACAGGGGTCCCAGAGACTTGTGATTAAAGAAGCCAGTCCCCTCTTGTCTTTGTAAAGAACAAAACCAAAGAAACATAAAACTCTGGAGAGGGAACCATTTCCTAAACTCTAGCTTTCTTGCAGGCAGAGACTTTTAACAACATACTGCACATTTTGTTTTAAATGGACAAATATAAATTAGATATTATTCTCCTAAGAAGCACATCCCAGGTGGTTTTATCAATTCTAGAAGGGTGTAATCGTTAATTAAGGATGTAATCGTTAATTTTTCAAGGAGTTGGGGGTTGAGAAGTCACGTGGTATGACCAGTAGCATTGGAAATGCCTAGCTTTCTCTGATTCAAGGAAATGTATTATATTCATTTCCTTTTTCTCTGTTGGCCAATCTGTTGGCCAATCTTTCTTGCCAATCTGTTTCACAATTATAGCAGAGAATCCCGGAATTTCCCTGCTGCTTGAGATCTAGCTATTAACCTATTTTATTTATCAGTTAGGTGCCTTCAGTGACCAGAGAATCAATGGTCAGCGCCGTGTCAAACGCTGCAGGAAGTACACACCACTAAGATTTGTTGGCAGACACACTGAGGGCCGTGTCCCTGGGTTTGGAGAGTCTCACGTCACACGCCCACAGAGCACCAACCTTGGGGTTGTCTTTCTCTGACATTACCTCAGAGGCAGAATGAGGGACACTGGCCCCGAGATGGCTGTCCCGTCATGACAAGAAATGGGACTCTGAGTGCCACCTTGAAGATCGGCTAAGCTGACAAACTGAGACTTTAGTTTAATCTATTTTAAAGTCAAATCTGTTGGGGGAAGTTATCCCTAATTAAGGATTTCTGTTACAGTGACAGGTAGTTAGGATTGTTAATTTTTAAGGTAAACCAAAAGTTCACACGTCTGGTCCAGAGGAGAGCTGAAAGTCAGTTACCGGTAGGAGCTAATTATCTGTCTGCTGAGAGAGGGAAGAGCCCTGTGTGTTGAGGGTCTTTGAGCACAACCTCAGTTTTGATGATTCTCTAGAAGGACCCCTAGGACTCAGCATACAGCTGCACCACAGCTAAGATTATAGTGAAAAAATACAGAGCAAAATCAGCCAAGGGAAGAGGCACATGGAGTGGAGAAAAAACCCAAGCACAAGCTTCCTCGAGTCCTTTCTCAGTGGTGTCATGCAGGCCATGCTTAATTCTCCCAGCAAGGAGTGTGACAAGTACAAAGCGTTATCTACCAAGGAAGTTCATTAGAAACTTAACACCAAAACCCAAGATTTTTACTGGGGGTGTGTCATGCAGGCACCCTCTGTCTAGCCCAAACCAAAATCCTGGATGCCCACAAGGAAAACAGATATTTAGCGTAAATCATTTTGTTTGCATAGTCCAGGCGTGGTGAACAACCCTTATCATTGAAGGATGCTATAAATCAGTATAGGGGGTATAAACCAATGCAGGGAACCATTTACTAGCCAAGTTCTCAGGCACATGCCAAGGCCAGCCTTACAAACAGGCCTTTCCAAGAACAGTCTCAGACCTGCTATTTAAATACTTTTCTGTACAACTGATTTTGTAGTAGCTGAAACCCATTTCAATTAATGTACAGTTTTAACTCACAAAGTTGACCCAAAACCCATATTTTCAGAAAACTGTTCATGGAGAAGAGTTGCAGTCTAGGAAATAGGAACTCTATCCTTTTGGGACTCTAGTATTCCAAATGGGTCAGAGTTCTGGTACTGTTTGTTTTTAAATGAATAAATTAAAAAAAAAATTTGAAAGTAGTCCAGCTCCTTGTTAAAAAAGCTCTTTTGGCCATAGCGAACCTGCTTCCACCTGATGTCTATAATATCTCAATCCCTTGCAGGCCAACCTAGAATAGGAGAAATTCATTTTTTGCTTTAAGAGAAATTGTCTAAAAATTTCGCTCTTAATTTCTGTGCTACTTACCTGTTATTTATAATTCAAACAAACAAAAATGTAGGTTAATGTGGTTTTTAAAATACTATATTAAGAAAAAATTAAATAAAATGAAGAGTAAAATTAAAGCTAAAAATGCAAAAAAATAAAGGCAACAATGAGGTTTTTAAAAACATGTACTTAAAACAATAAAAAGTATAAATTAAGATGATAAAATGTGCATATAAATTAATACATGTTGGCTATACTAAGATAGTATATTGATTACTTATAGATATATAGCATTTAGTATATTGTTTGGCCCATAGTAATTGTGCTATTAAAATTTTCCCAAGGTGTAGGGTGGCGCCTGTGGCTCAAAGGGGTAGGGCGCCAGTCCCATATGCCGGAGGTGGTGGGTTCAAACCCAGCCCAGGCCAGAAACTGCAAAAAAAAAAAAAAATTTTCCCAAGGTGTAATAGCTTTCACAAGTCTCCAGATGCCACACCGGCAATCTAACAAGGATAATTGTGAGCTGACAAAAATGTCCTACTCATCAGAGGTATCCTTAGAATATTCTGCCTGGGGATTTTGACTCACAAGATCAGTCCAGGGTAGCTCATCCTGGGGTTCAGGCTAGATGCAAGGCCTGTGGGCATCTTAACTTTCTTTGAACAAGCATGCCTCTTGTTTTTTTTAAGAGCACTTTAAACTTTTTTTTTTATGTTTTAATTTTTTAAAGAAAATGTCTTTTAAAATTTATCTTTACCTTGTAAGTCACCTTCTTACAATTTTCACATGCCACATAAAGTCAATCCTTTCAGTAGTCAGCTGGCTTTCTACCTCCTTCTGGAAGCCTTTCCCACTCTGAGTTTGGTAAAGTATAATTTTTTTCTCTCTCTAAGCTGTGACATCCTTAATTAGGGTTGTACGCCTTTTATTGCTATAACCTACATAACTGACACATGATAAGCTTAGGCCTTTTTTAAAATTCCACTTTTATTTTTTTTAATTAATTTTCTCTGAGTTCTTCAGAAATTGTGTTATACAGATTCATTTTCTTAGTAGATCTTTGATTATTAGATCTAGAAGTCTGGATGAGAAGTCTCAAACTCAATTTAGTTTGAGAGCAGAACTTCGAGGAGGCTTTATTGGAAAGGAATTGGGGAGCTTTCATAGGCTGTTGACTTTGATGGAGGGTTTTGCTGGTCCAGAAAAAATTGAGAAGGTGGGAAGGAAATACAAGGTAAGAATTCATATTTACTCACAGAGATTGGAAAGTTTACCATGGATTGATATTCATTTATTCATTTGACAAAACTTATGGAGGCCGGGCATGGTGGCTCACACCTGTAATCCTAGCAGTCTGAGAAGCCGAGGCAGATGGATTGAGCTCAGGAGTTAAAACCAGCTTGAGCAACAGCAAGACCCTGTCTTTCCTAAGAATAAATAAACTGGCTGGGTGTAGTGGCACACGCCTATAGTCCCAGATACTCAGGAGGGTGAGGCAAGAAGATTGAGGTTGCTGTGAGCTATGATGCCATAACACTCTCCCAGGGAGACAGAGTGCCTCAAAAACAAAAACAAAAAAAAGGCAAAAAAACCCCAAAGCTTATAAAAAAAAGCTAGTGTAGAGCAACAGATATAAAGTTAAAACCACTGTGCTCAAGCTCACAGTTTTCTAAGAAACGTAGACTTCAGGCGGCACCTGTGGCTCAAGGAGTAGGGCACCGGTCCCATATGCCAGAGGTGGTGGGTTCAAATCTGGCCAAAAACCAAAAAAAAAAAAAAAAAAGAAACGTAGACTTCTAAAGAATAGGGGAAACACTTTTGTTTAATGGGTATGAAGTTAGAGTTATATAAGGTAAATACATCCCAGATACATACTGTACAACATAAGGCCCATAGTTACCACTACAGTGCTGTATACCTAAAAATTTGTTGCGGTTAGATTTCATGTTAGGTATTCTTATCACAGAAAAGGAGAAGGGAGGCACAAGAAAACACTTGGAAGCAGCGGGTATGTTTATCGCCTTAGTTGTGGCGATGGTATCACAGGTGTATGTGATCAAACTCATCAGATTGTGTACATTAAATATGTGCAGTGTTTATTATATGTTAATTATACCTCCATGAAAATCTATATAAATGGAAAAGTATACCATGTTTATGGTACTGGCAATGAAGCACTGTGAGCTAGTACTCCTCAAATTTATAAATTAAATTGTAATTTGAGCAAAAATTCCAGAAAATTTTCTGGAAAAAGTAAATAGTGATAACCAGGCTCCATCCCAGACCAAGTAAACCAGAAGTCATCATAGGAGGATTAAGAACCAGTGATACAGAGAAAAAGAGACTCAGAATGGTTTCCGTTGTTTTTTATGATCTTAAATGCTTTTATGTCATTTAAGGTTAGAAGAGGAGTCAACCTTTCAAACATTTAACATTGTGTCTTTAAAATAAGATTTTTAATACCTCAGGGTGGCTTTTAAAATTGAGATTTAGGTTGAGAAATAATAGATTACATAGTCCCCCCCACCCCCCCTTATCTGTCAGTGAGTTTCTTGCTCAAGTGATTGCGGTAGGAACTGTGGGGAATGCAAAGAAGTGGGACGAGAGGGAGAAGGTGCCTTCTCCACACCCTCACCCGTGTCTTCAAGGAGCTCACAGTCCAGCCAGGAAAATTGCATCATTACGTGTTTTGCTGGTGTGTTTTGATCATGAGAGAAACCCAAATTTAAGTAAGTTCAGGAAATAAAAGGCTTGTGCAACCCAAGAAATGGTAAGTGCCTGGCCTTCAGGACTAGGCAGGATCTCCAAACCCAAATGAAATGATCCATCTCTTTCTCCCTGCTCTGTGGACAAACATGGCTGCTCCCAGCAGCCACATGTTGCAACTTCAGCTTCAGTTTCCTGGGACACTGACCTTTCACCCCCAAGTCCACACCCCTGGAAAGTGAGTGACTTGTGATCACCTCTGGACCTCTAAACTGTGGCTGGAGTGGGGAGTTTGGAGGGCTAGACTCACAAAGGACAGGGAACCCCCCCCTTTGAAATCAAGTAAAAGATAAGTTTTCTGAACAGGAATTCTAGTTCCTTCCCACCCCCCCAAAAAAGTAAGTAGATGGAGTTTGCTGGGCAGAAAACAAAAGTATCTACTACAAAGCACATAGCAAGGTGAAGATACCACGGGATAGCACAGGAAAACAACAGAGTGCAGAAATAATGAGCAAATGATGGTACAGAGTGTTGCTTTATTCCACTTGGCAAAAAAATTCTAAACCTTAGAAGAAGGTTCTACTTCTACTCGGAGTTGGGTCTGAGTACACTTCCCACCACAAGAGGGATGTGGAGTTGGTTAGCATGAAATGGGCTTGTGCATGTAGAGTGCTTAGCATGCAAAGAATCATCACGACCCCACACACCAACAAGGGGTGTTGAGCACAGGACAGTTGAGTTTGGTCCGTTTGAGGGACCTCTAGGTGGAGATGTCTAATAAGCAGCAGGAATGGGGTGAAGTGTGCAACCCTGAAATTCCATGACACAGGCTTCTAACCCAGGTTGGCAGTTGGCTTTCACTGAGGCTCAGAGGGTTGTGCCCAGCATTCAGAGGAGGTTTTCAAGGCTTACAAAATAAAGGGATATGTTGAGAAAGGGGCTTCTGGAAATTGAGAATGCCCATTTGCTTATGAAATGGAGCAGGCAACCTATTTCCAACATGAGGAAAATAAAAGTTGTTATTTATTTTTTTTTTTTAAAGTAAATTTACTTCAGGTTAATGCAAGGGTACAAACAACCAGGTCAAAATATTTGATTTAGTTAGGCAGAGTTTGTCTTGTGGTTATGTCCCCCACACAAAAGATGTGCCAAACACCCCCACCGGGTGCCATTCAGTGAGAGCACCCCAACCCCCTTTCCCTCCTTCAATGCCCCTCCCCTCAACTTGAATTGAAATGAGTTTTTCTGCTATTTGGGCATGCATTGGATTGAGTACATTGGACACTTGCTTTTCTATTCTGTGATACTTTACTAAGAGGAATGTGTTTTAACTCTATCCAGAATATTACAAAAGATGTGAAGTCACCATCTTTATTATGGCTGAATAGTATTCCATGGTGTGCATGTATCACAATTTGTTAATCTATTTGTGAGTTGATGGGCGTTTAGGTTGTTTCCACGTCCTGGTGATTGTAAATTGAGCTGTGATAAACAATCTAGTTCAAATGTCCTTATGAGAAATGGTTTTTTTTCCTCTGGGCAGATGCCTGGTAGTGGGATTGCGGGATCAAATGGGAGATCTAATTGGAAATCTTTGAGGATTCTCCATATTTTTTTCAAAGAGTGATTGCCACTATGAGGCAGAGACTGGATAGAGGCAGTTGTCTTGATTCCTAAGCAGTTATAATTTAGACTTTAAAATTACATCAACAATTTCGTAGATATTTCTTAAGCTATTTTGTGGTCTTGTCAATCTTGCTTAACCTAATTTAGGATGATGATAATTGTGGCCAAGTACCTAAAAGTGTTTGATTCTTTTCCCCCATCTTTGTGATACACGTATGTGAGAATACATGTGCATGTGCGTGCACACACACACACTCAGAGAACTCTTCAAAATGAAATTGATCTTTTCATTTAAATTACTGATATAATTTCTAAAAGCTTAAAAATATGAAACTCTTTCCATTTAGTTTCTATGTCAATTGGACAAATAGTTTAAAGCAGATTTTAAGAACTAAGCTATATTAAAATTGTTACTGGAAAAAAGTCACTTCTGGACAGAGCCCAAGCCAAAGTAATTTTAGCTCAAATTGGTTTTCCTGGAAAAACTGAAAATGTAGTTCAGAAAAAAATGCCTTGGCAATTTTACAAATCGATACTAAAAACCAAGACCAGCCTTCACTTCAGCGAGTCACAAATACTAACATGGAAAGAATAATGTTTAACATAAAATCTTGTTAAAATGCAGATTCTGGGGCCCAGCAAATAGTTCTAAAGCAGAACTGAGTTGTTTAGAGAAGGTTTGAAGATCACAGCTTAATGAACTAAGAAAAAGACAAATGTAGAGATTTCTGAGATAGTAGGACTAGAATAATGGATTGTGTTTGGGAAACTCTCTCTTAGCTCATTACAGTGGAGCCACCTGTCAGCATTGTGAGACAGCATGGTACAAGGCACGGCTGCATCATTATGGGTGTGACTTTGGGTAAATTATTCACTATCTCTGGCTTTCCATTTTCTTTCCAATAAAATGACATCTTAATCTGTTCAGAAGGGTATAGCAAAACACCATAAACTGGGTGGCTTACAAGCAACAGAAATTTATTTCTCTTAGTTCTGGAGGCTGAAAATTAAGTCACCAAAATTAAGACACCAGCATATTTGGTGTCTGGTGAGGGACTTCCTGGTTCATACAAAGCACATTCTAGCTGTGTCGTCACATGGCAGAAAGGGCCAGCTAGTCCTCTGGGGTCTCTTTTATAATGGCAGTAGTCCATTCATGACAGCTCTGCCCTAACAACATAATTACCTGTCAAAAGATCCCACCTCCTAATAACATCACCTTGGGGGATAGGATTTCAACTTTATGAATTGTGGAGGGATGCAAACATTCAGCGGTGATATCAAAAGACATAATTTAAAATGTGTGATCTTTCTAAAGTTTACAAACTCTGCAGAAGCTAATAAATTTTTTTTTTTTTTTTAATTTCCGGTTAGGCTTGGTGCCTTGTAGCACAGTGGTTACAGCACCAGCCACATGCACTGAGGGTGGTGGGTTCAAACCCAGCCTGGGCCTGCTAAATCAACAATGACAATGGTAACAACAACAACAAAAATAGCCAGTCATTATGGCAGGCACCTGTAGTCCCAGCTACTTGGGAGGCTGAGGCAAGAGAATCACTTAAGTCCAAGAGTTTGAGGTTGCGGTGAGCTATGAAGCCACGGACTCTACTGAGGGTGACATAGTGAGACTCAGTAGCAAAAAAAAATTTTTTTTTTCATGTTAATTTGAGGGTACAAAGAAATAGGGTATAATGTTTGCATTTGTTAGGCAGAGTCTGTCTTATAATTGTGTCCCACACCCAAGGGGTGTGCCATGCATCCTAACATTGTGCCCATTAAGTGGGAACACACCCATTCTCCTTCCCCAATTCTCTGTCTTGAATTGATTAAAGTTTTTCTCTTATATGGGTGTGTATTACATAGTCTACTGGCTTCAGATTAGTATTGAATATATTGGATATCTGCTTCTTCATTCTTGTGATACTTTACTAAGAAGAATGTGTTTCAACTCCATCCAGGTTAATACAAAAGATGTAAAGTCTCATCTTTTTTAATGTCTGAATAGTATTCCATGGTATACGTACACCACAGTTTATTAATCCATTCCTGGGTTGGTGGGCATTTAGGTTGTTTCCATATTTTGGCTATTGTCAATTGAGTTGTGATAAACAGTCTAGTGCAAATGTCCTTATGATAAAGGGATTTTTTTTTTCCTTCTGGGTAGATGCCTACTAATGGGATTGCAGGATCAAATGGGAGGTCTAATTTGAGTTCTTTGAGGATTCTCCATACTTCCTTCCAAAAAGGTTGTATTAGTTTGCAGTCCCACCAGCAGGGCAAAAGTGTTCCCTTCTCTCCACATCCATGCCAGCATCTGCAGCTTTGAGACTTTGTGATGTGGGCTATTCTCACTGGGGTTAGTTGATATCTCAGGGTAGTTTTGATTTGCATTTCTCTGATGATCAGGGACAAGGAGCATTTTTTCAAATCTTAGCCATTTGTGTATCTTCCTCAGAGAAAGTTCTGTTCATATCTCTTGCCCAGTGGTAGATTGCATCTGCTAGAACTTCCAGCACAATAATAGTGGACATCTTTGTCTGGTTCCAGTTTTAAGTGGAAAGCTTCAGTTTTACTCTATTAAATATTATGTTAGCTGTGGGTTTGTCATAGATGGCTTCAATTAGCTTAAGAAATATGCCACCTTTGCCTATTTTCTTAAGGATTCCTGTTAGAAAGGATGCTGAATTTTGTCAAATTCTTTTTCTACATCTATTGAAAGAATCATATGGTTTTTGTTTTTGCTTCTATTGATATGGCTAATTACATTTATGGATTTGCGTATGTTAAACCAACCTTGCATCCCTGGGATGAAGCCTACTTGATTGTGATGTATAATTTTTTTTTAATGTGTAGCTGCAATCTATTAGCCAAGATTTTATTGAATATTTTTGCATCAAAATTCATTAGAGAAATTGGTCTGTAGTTCTCCTTTATAGTTGGGTTTTCCCTGGTTTTGGAATTGGGATAATGTTTGCTTCATAGAACATGTTGGGGAAGGTTCCTTCCTTCTCAACGTTTTGGAATAGGTTCTGCAGTATAGATACAAGCTCATCTTTGAAGGTTTGATAGAATTCTATTGTGAAGTCATCAGTTCCAGGGCTTTTTTTTGTTGTTGTTGGAAGCTTTTTTATTGTTTCTATAGTCTCAGTGCTTGATATTGATCTATTCAAGAGAACTATTTCTTCCTGGTCAAGTCTAGGGAGATGATGTGATTCTAGGTATTGGTCTATTCCCTCCACATTGTTAAATTTCTGAGTATGGAGTTTTTTGTAGTAGTGAGAAATAATCTCTTGTGTCTCTGTTATTTCCCTCCTTTCATTTCTGATTGAGATTATTAAAGATTTTACTTTTCTATTTCTGGTTAATCTGGTCAATGAGTTATCAATTTTATTTATATTTTTTAGGAACCAACTTTTTGTTTTATTTATTTTCTGAATGATTCCTTTGTTTTAATTTTTATTTATTTCTGATTTAATTTTGCTTATTTCTTTTCTTCTTCTATGTTTAGAATTTGATTACTCTTCCTTTTCCATTTTTTAAGATGTTTCATTAGGTTGGTGATGTGCTTTCTTTCTTGTTGTGGATGTGAGCATGTAATGCAATAAATTTTCCTCTTAGGACTGCTTTTGCAGTATCCCACAGGTTGTGGTAGCTTGTGTCTTCATTGTTATTATGTTTGAGGAAGTTAATAATTTCCTGATTTATCTCTTTCTTGACCCAACTCTCATTCAGCATAACGTTGTTTAATTTCCATGCCTCTGTGTAAGGATGAAAATTTTTGTTGGAGTTGAGTTCCACCTTTATTGCCTTGTGGTCTGAAAAGATACAAGGTGTAATTTCAAATCTTTTGATTGTGTCAAGGTTTAATTTGTGCCCTAAAATATGATCTATTTTGGAGCATGTTCTGTGGACTGATGAGAAGAATGTATATTCCTTAGTTTTGGGATGGCGTGTTCTGTATATATCTATTAAGCCTAATTGTTTTAGGGTCTCATTTAAGTCCCTTGTATCTTTGTTTAGTTTCTGTTTAGAGGATCTTTCTGGTTCTTCCAGAGGGGTGTTAAAGTCCCTAGCTATTATGATGTTATAGGATATCATATTGCTCAGACCAATTAAGGTCTGTTTCATAAATCTGAGAGCATTTATGTTGGATGCGTAAATATTTAGAACTAAAATGTTCTCTTGTTGTATTGTACCCTTGACCAATATGAGGTGACCATCTTTGTCTTTCTTGACTTTAGTTGCTTTAAATCCACTTGTATCTGAAAATAAGATTGCAGTCCCTCCTTCCTCTAATTTCCTTTTTTTTTGTACAAAGTCTCACTTTATCGCCCTCAGTAGAGTGCCGTGGCATCACACAGCTCACAGCAACCTCCAACTCCTGGCATAGGAGATTCTCTTGCCTCAGCCTCCCAAGTAGCAGGGACTACAGGCTCCCGCCATAACACCTGACTATTTTTTTGTTGCAGTTCGGCTGGGACCAGGTTTGAATCTGCCACCCTTGGTATGTGGGGCCAGCGCCCTACCCACTGAGCCACAGGTGCTACCCCTTTCCTCTGATTTCCATTTGCCTGAAATATTGTTTTCCATTCCTTCATCCTAAGTTTTGTTTTGTCCTTCAATACTAGGAGTGTTTCCTGGACCAGCATGTAGATGACTTTTGCTTTTTTATCCAATAAAGCAGCCTATGCCTCTTCAGTGGAGAATTCAAGCCTTTAACATTTATTGAGGGAACTGATAAGTGTGGTACAGTTCAATTCATCTTATTCTGTGAAAGTCCATTATTTAGTTTTATTCTTTGCATCATTGTGGAAGCTAGGTTTTGACCTTTACTTCCTGGGTGTTTGGTTTACTGGTGCTCCATTGTGATGGTCAGTGTGAAGAATAGGTCAAAGTATTTCCAATAGACCTGGTCTTGTTGTGGTGAATTTCTTTTTTTACTTATTTATTTATTTATTTATTTTTGTAGAGACAGAGTCTCACTGTACCGCCCTCGGGTAGAGTGCCGTGGCGTCACATGGCTCACAGCAACCTCTAACTCCTGGGCTTCCGCGATTCTCTTGCCTCAGCCTCCTGAGCTTCCAGGACTACAGGCGCCCGCCACAACGCCCGGCTATTTTTCTGTTCTGTGGTGAATTTCTTAATGTTTGCATATCAGTAAAAGATTTGATTTCTCCATCAATTTTAAAACTTAGTTTAACAGGATATAGAATTATGGACTAAAAATTGTTTTAAGAAGGTTGAAGGTGGATGACCATTCTTTTCTGGTTTGAAAAGTTTCAGTTGAGAAATCCACTGTCATACTAATGGATCTGCCCCTGTAGGTCAATTGGTGCTCACTCCTGGCTGCTTGCAAATTTTCTCTTTGCTTTTGACTTTGGACAGGTTCATGACAATGTGTGTTGGAGATGCTGTGTTTGAGTTGAGATAACCTGAGGTTTGATATCCCTCTGACAGGAGTGGGTCAGAATCTTTAGTGATACTTGGGAAATTTTCATTTCTGATATTCTCCAGTAGGACTTCCACTCCTTTGGGACGTTCTTCTTCCCCTCTTGGGATACCTCTAATTTGTACTTTAGAACACTTCAAGTCCCATAATTCTCTGAGTGAACATTCTGCTTTCTCTGTCTTATTTTCTGTCTCTTTAACTGCCTGAGTTAGCTCGAGAGCTTTATCGTCCCTAGCTCTGAGATTCCTTTTTCTCCATGGTCTAATCTGTTATTAATACTTTCTACTGAATCTTTAACTTTCCTGATTGCCTTCTTCAATTCTTTAAGCTCTGCTACGTCCTTTCTATATTCTTCATATCTTCCATCCTTATTTGGTTCTGTTCTTGGGTTTCCTTTTGGTTATTTTCCACTTTCTCAGCAATTTACATCATTGTTTTTTACCATCCATGTTTTAAATTCTCTTTCTGTCATATCCATCATTTCTTTATAGGTGGAATCCTTAGCAATAGCTACTTCATGATCCTTTGGTGGGTGTTTGTTGCTCTGTTCTGGTTTTTAATGTTGCCAGGATTTTTTTGTTGATTCCTCCCTGAAATGTACTTCTGGTATAGGGCCATAATGAAGAGAAAAGTGAAAATCAAGAAGGGAGAAAAGAAAGAAAAAGAAAAAGGGGTGGGTGTAAAAGGAAAGATTGATGAAAAGAAGAGAAGAAAAACAAAAAAGAGAGAGACAGGAGTAATAATAATGCTGAGCAGGGTGTTTTGACCCATATCCAAAATTCCTGGGCCTCTAGGGGCCTGGGATGATGGGTACCTTTAGGTAAAGAACTCCTTACCAGCCTGAACAAAAACAAAATCCCACCTCCACCAAATAGAGAACAAACAAACAAATGAACAACAACAACAAAACCATCAGTATGTTCCAATGGGGACCTACCAATAGCATCCTTCCAAAGGCCAAAGCAAGAAGGATGCCCTAGATCAGGGGATCAAGATCTTCTTGAGCCAGGCCAATGCTGTGGCCCCACCACCCACTGCCCCACCCCAGCCCAGGCCGTAGACTGAGGCTGTGTCCCATAAATGAACTATAGATTGACAAAGAATAAAAGCTATCAGAAAAAAAGAAAATAATAATAAAAGTATATAAATAAAATTATAAATAAAATTGCGTAAGATGTAAAAAAAAGGTGGTATATCTCAGTTGTTATTTGAGAAATTTATATGGGAAAGATAAGAAAAGTAGAAACATCTTTACAAAAAGAGAGAGGGAAAAGGAGAGAAATAGAAAAGGAAGAAAGAGAAAAGGGCATAGAAGGGCTATAGCAGAAATGGAGCCATTACCATTGAAGAAAGAAACAATGAAAAAATAAAAATACAAAAACAAAACAAACAAACAAAAAACCTAGGGGGAGAAATTAAAAAAGAAAAAAGGAAATCTCTCTCTCTATATATGTTGATATATTGTCTGTATAACAGGTGATGTTCTGGGGTTAGGACATGCAGATCACGATCCTGATACAGGTATAAAAGATGGGGGCTGGAAGCCACCACCTAGTCTTGTCTTCTTGTTTTATTTGCCTATTTAAAAGACATGCCTTGACCTTTCCAATCTGCAGAAAAGCAAGTTTTGCTCAAGTCTCCACAGAGGTGGCTGCCCAATTCATCATGCATGACAGAACCAGCCTGGCACCAGGACTGTGTGGGCTGTTCCTCCCAGGCAGCTCTCCCACAATGGCAGTGCCCTGCCAGCAGCCAAATGATGAGAGCTCTGTTCTATCATTGGCTCAATCCTGGCCACTGGGCACTGTTTAAGACCACTCACTGACCCACGCTCTCCCAAGCTAGCTCCAGCAAATACACAGGTTCAAAACAAACAAACAAACAAACAAAAGCTGTCAGATCAGCCTCTGTCTGAAATCTGCTGCCATACTGCTGGCCTCTGTTGGCATGCAGACACTCACTTTCTTTGCCAGTTCTCCACTGCTCCTGATCTCTTTGTTGGCTCCTGGAGTTGCTTTCACCACTTCTCTATGGTTTCCTGCCCTAATAACCACAACCATAGCAGCTCCTATGTTGGCTCCTACCATCTTCCTGCTGCCTCCCTGCTCACCCAAAGCAATGGCTCTGGGCAGGGCACCTTAGCCAAAGGTGGCTGGAATATTTTCTCCCCAATCTCACTACCAGTGGCTGCAGAGGAGATGTCTCTAGACTGCTATCTTGCTCCACTTTCTCCTAATAAAATTCTTTAATCTTTTCTTCAGAAAAATTTTACACATTTTCCCACACAGATTTAGGGAAGGCCACAATTCATTTAAAATACTCACATGGACTTTTAATGGCATTGGCTCATAAAGGGAAAAAATTTGGTTTATCCAAATCTGTGTTTCATGAACACCTCCATCTGATTTAGATCTGTCTCTGTTAAGGATTCATGTCACTTTTGTCCTCTCCCCACTCCATGTTGAGCATCACCATTGTTACTAATATGTGCACTTATGGTAAGTGATGGTCACTCTGTGACCCTATTTTTCTAACCCTATTTTCTTTGTAAGACTTCTGAGAGGTAGGTGGCATCATCATAATTTTATAAACAAGTGAAATAAAGGTCACATGGCTAATAATAGACCCTGGATTTGACCCTGATCACTTAACTTCTCTGGCAGAGTTTCTTAATCTTGGCACTGTTGCCATTTTGTCTCAGATTCTTTATTGTGAAGGTGTGTCTTGTACTTTGTGAGTTGTTTAGCAGCATGCCTGGCTTCTACCCATTAGATGACAATAGTATCCCCTCATTCAAAATTTGAAAACAGTCTTTAGAAATTGCCAAATATACCCTGTGGGGCAAAAATCATCTCCCTTTAAGAATCACTTCTGTATGGTTTCCTGCCCTAATAACCACCACCATAGCAACCTGCTATTACTGAGTGGAGGCTATTGGACCTGCAGTCTGATTGGGCAGGAGAAGGTGAAGAACCTTCATTACAAGATTTTATGTGTCCCAGGTAAGGTATTTCCGGGTGGAGCACACTATAAGTCATTCCAGCTTCATAATTCTATCAATTTATATCTTCTAAAAATTCTACTGGTGGGTTTTCTTGAAGTGGTGAATGCTCACATGCAGTTGAATTATTCCCAAATCTGGCTATAAAACAATGTAACAATATTGTTCCTTTGAAAAACATTTAGTCTAAAGAGGCCCATACCAACACAATTCTCAGTAGCATAATATCTGAGAGACAAAATCTGAGGAAATACAGCTGAGATTTGAAATGGGATTTTAGACAGCCTCAGTGTTGCGCTTAGGGAGGTTACTTTGGCTTGGCTAAAGGACAGAGGAAAGGAAACAGGAAATAAGCACTTTTTCACTTGTACTACTTACCCCTTTGTTTCCCCAAGTATGTGAGACAGTTGCTGTATCAAGTTTTATGATCATGAAATTCACTACTAATAAAGTCCACATTGGATCCTGCCAAGGTTGGGCATGGGGCTCTGGATGGGGATTATTTTCAACTAAAACTCTTGTTTAAAAATAATTTAGGAGGGGGTGGCGCCTGTGGCTCAGTCGGTAGGGCGCCGGCCCCATATACCGAGGGTGGCGGGTTCGAACCTCGCCCCGGCCAAACTGAAAACCAAAAAGAAAATGGCTGGGCATTGTGGCGGGCGCCTGTGGTCCCAGCTGCTTGGGAGGCTGAGGCGAGAGAATTGCTTGAGCCCGGGAGTTGGAGGTTGCTGTGAGCTGTGTGAGGCCATGGCACTCTACCGAGGGCCATAAAGTGAGACTCTGTCTCTACAAAAATAATAATAATAATAATAATTTAGGAGGAAGGGGACAACATGGTATACTAGAAGCAGCCCATGCAAGCAACTTTCAGAGGACTGAAAGTTTCAGGTAGATGCCCACCTACGGATGAATCTTCTTGGAAAGAGAATTATAAAACACCAGAAAAGCAATGAGGGATACTCAGAATGAAGGAGAAAGTGTTTGGGTGGGACATTCTGTTAAAACAGAAGATGCCTGGAGGAGGCATCCACATTTGGGAGGAGAGTCCTGGGGTTCCATGCTCCCACCATGGGCACTGTAGTGTGAACCATGATGGGGCCTCTGATGTCACAACAGACCTCTGGACTGATTGGGAAGCTGCTTGGAGTCAGTGCAATACTGCACTGGAGAGTGTATGTGGCAGGGACTGGTGGCTACCATTCGTGATTACTTCAACTGATGCCATTCTGGGCTTTCAGGTCCAGGGTACCAGGTCTAGATGGGTCTTAGCCTTTCTTCAGCTGCCTCTGCATGACCCCTGCTGGGCCAGGGAAGGAGTGGACAGAGTGGATGATCTTCCCTCCCATGCTTTGTGACTGAGAGATGAGCACCCCTTCCCTCAACACAGGATTTGAGCAGAATGGGTGCCACAACCCCACCTGAGAAGCCTTGTAGTGACTTCCTCCACAGGACCAGGGCAGGAGAATAGCCCTGACTGCCTGGCAGCCCAAGCCCAGCCACCCCACCTCCCCAACCTCCATGGTGCCATTTGCTTTGTACAGATCCACTTCCAAAGTTCCCATACTGCTGTCTGACCCTGTAACCCTGCAGGCAGTTCCTGCCCTGCCTTTAGGCCACAGCTCTGATTCCAATGTTCCTTCTGTCCTGTGGATTGTGGCTCTGCTCCTGAGCTCCAGACTCAGGCTCTGAGGCTCCCCATAACCACTGAGGCCCACAGTCCACAACTTAGGTTCCCACTGGCCACCTGTTGGGAACTGCTCATAGTCCAGTGCTCCACCAGGGACTCACCAGCCTTTAGCAGCCATTGCATCTGGACCCAATTTGAATAAACACCCATAGCCCAGGCACCTACAACCACTGCCTAGATAGCTTAACCCAGCTGCTACTGTCACCTCTGTGGAAAGACCTGGGCAGAACACTGCCCCACAATCCAAGCCTGTATGGAGAGGGTATCGCCCAGCCCCCAACTAAAGCTTACAACAGTGACTTGGGGGATAACCTACCACCTGGCACAAAGATCAACAAACACCAGCTTGAATTGTGACAATTACAGGGGAAAGGGACAAAAGAGAATAGCTTCATTACAGGCTCTAAGTGCACCTGCCCCACCCTTGCTGAGTCAGGCTTCCAGAGTAGGACACAAAAGCACTATGTAGGAATCTCTCCTTCTTTTCACTAAATAGGAAGACTCTCAGCTAAGAGAGTTCTCAGCTAAGAAGAACAGATGTGTTGCAAATCTATCACCCTTAGCTGAGAGAAGAGAAATTCAGATGAGAAGAAACCAGCAGAATAACTCTGACGATCTAAACAGACAGAACATCTTGACACCCTTAAGTGATCACGATAGATCTATAGCAAAGGAACCCAATAAAAGAGGAAATTGTTAAAATGTCAGAAATAAAATTCAGAATATGGATGGCAAATAATACAAATGGAATTTAAGAGAAAGTTGAAAACCACCAAAAAGTAACAAAAAAAAAATCATTTCAGGATATCAGTGAAAAAACCCAAAAAGTTGCTGAAGAGCTAGATAATATAAGAAAGAATTGATAGGACTTAAAGAAATGAAAAAGTCATTTAGGGAACTTCAAAACATGGCAGAAAGCTTCAACAAACCGCTAACTCAAGCAGAAGAAAGAATATCAGAGCTTGAAGACAAGGCTTTCAAGCTAACCCAGTCATACAAAGATGCAGAAAAGAGAATAAGGAACAATGAACAATTACTCAGATAAATATGGGACTATGTAAGGTGAATTAATATAAGAATTATATGTGTCCCTGAGAAAGAAGAAGAAAAAGCAAAAATCATGGAGACATTGTCTAAAAGAATTATTGAAAAGAACTTCCCTGGTATCACCAGAGATTCAGATATCCAGACACAAGATGGTCATTGAACACCATGAAGATTCACAGCAAATAGGATGTCTCCAAGACACATAGTTATCAACTTGGCCAAAGTAAAAATTAAGGAGAAAATTCTACAAGCTGTAAGACAAAAGTGATAACTAACCTACAAAGGAAAACCATCAGGATAATAGCAGAATTTTTGGTGGAGACCTTACAAACCAAATGAGATTAGGGCCCCATTTTTAGTCTTCTTAAACAGAACAACTGCTAGTCAAAATGCTGTGTCCTGTAAACTGAGCTTCATAAATGGGAGAAATAAAGACTTTTTAAAACAAGCAAATGGAAGAAAATTTGTCACTACTAAAATTGTCCCATAGGAAATAGTCAGAATTGTGTTATACATGAAACAGCAGAGTAGATACCCAGCAGTGTAAAATACCCAAAAGTTAAAGCTCACAGCTCTTATAAAACAATAGCACAAGAGAAAAAATGAAATAAGGTATTACCCAACATGATTAACAGAGCAATATTCCACATATCAATACTAACAGTCAATGTGAAATGGTCTTCTTATTGCTCCGCTTAAAAGATATAGACTGGCTGAATGGATGATAATATACAACATAAGTTTCTGATGTCTTCAGGAGACACATCTAACCCAAAAGAACGCACACAGACTCAAGACAAAAGGATGGAAAAAATATCTCACTTAAATGGAAAACAAAAAAGAGTATGTGTAGCCATTCTCATATCAGATAAAATGGACTTTAAATCAACAATGGTAAAAAAAAAAAAAGAAAGGCAAAGATGATCATTATATAATAGTAAAGGGAGTGATTCAACAAGAAGACACACTAATCCTAACTATATATGCACCTAACACAGGAGCTCCCAGATTCATAAATCACATTCTACTGGATCTATGCAGAGAGATAAATGAGGACTTCAACAGCCCACTACAAAGTAAAACAGATCATCAAAGAAGAAAACAAAGTACTGGAAATCAAGTGGGACTTTGGAACAAATGGACCTAATAGAGATTTACAGAACATCCTACCCTCAAACTACCGAATATACCTTCTCATCAGCACGTGGGACATTCTCCAAGACTGATCGTACCTTAAACCATAAACATATCTCAGCAAATTAAAAAAAAAAAAAACAGAATCATACCAAGTATCTTGTCAGACTACTGTGGAATAAAACTAGAAATCAACTCTAAGAGAAACACTCAAATCTACACAAAGGTAGGGCAATTAAACAACCTGCTGCTGAACAATCCTTGGGTAAAAGAGAAAATTAAGATGGAAATGAAAAGATTCCTTGAACTAAAAGATAGGGGAACATGAGCTATCAGAATCTATTGGATATAGCAAAAGCATTCTTGAGGGGGAAATTTAATACCCTCAAATGTCTACATCAAAAAGACAGACCACAAATTAACAACCTAATGTCACATCTCAAGGAACTAGAAAAGGAAGAGAAAACCAAACCCCAGGCCAGAAGAAGAAAAAAAAAAACAACAAGGCTCTGAGCAGAAGTAAATGACATAGAAACAAAGAAATACATAGGATCAACAAAACAAAAAGCTGGTTCTTTGAAAAGATAAACAAAAGAAGGCCTCCAGTTAGATTAATCAGAAATAGAAGAAAAGGACCCAAATAAACTCAATCAAATGAAAATAATATTTATAACTGATACCACAGAAACACAAAATATCCATGAATATTACAGAAATTTCTATGTGCATAAACTAGAAAATGAGTAGTGAGACTGAAGAAGTAATAAAAAAAAAATCTCTTAACGATAAAAGTCCTAGACCAGATGGATTCATACTGAATTCTACTAGACCTGCCTATCCTACAGAAATTATTCCATAACACTGAGAAGGAAGGAATCCTCCCTAACTCATCCTGTGAAGCCAGTATCATCCTGATTCCAAAGCCAGGAAAGGTCACAAAGAAAAAAGAAAGCTATAGACCCAAAGTCTCTTATGAAATAGAGGCAAAAATTCTCAACAAAATCCATCAAAGCAAGTTCAATGGCATATCTAAAAATAATTTACCATGATCATAAGAGGTTCATACCAGGGATGCAAGGATGGTTCAAGGTATGCAAATTAATAAAAGTGATTCACCACATAAACAGAAGCAGAAACAAAGACCATAGAATCATCTAAATAAGTGCAGAAAAAAAATTCAATAAAATCCAGCACTCTTTCATAATAAAAATACTCAATGAACTAGGCATAGAGGGAACATACCTCAAAGTTATTAGAGCTGTATATAATAAACCACAGCCAGCATCATACTGAATAGGGAAAAATTGAAAGCACTCTTTCTAAGAACTGGAATAAGACAAGGGTGTCCAGGATCACCAGCTTTCTTAAATAGAGTACTGGAAGTCCTAACCAGAGCAATCAGGCAAGAGAAAGAAGTAAAGGGTATCCAAATTGGAAAAGAGGAAGTCAAACTCTCACAGTTCACGGATCTTATCATCTTGCATCTAGAAAATCCCAAAGAATCCATCAAAAGATCCCTAGAATTGATAAATACATTCAGCAAAGTTTCAGGTTACCAAATCAATGTACATAAATCAGTAGCATTTCGTACGTCCTAGTAATGGTCAAACTGAGTGTCAAATCAAGGACTCAATACCATTTACAATGGCTGCAAAGGAAATAAAATACCATGGAATATACTCAAAGAAAGAGGTGAAAGATCTTTAGAAAGAGAACTATGAAACATGGGGGGAAGAAATTGCACAGGATGCAAACAAATGGGAAAGCATATCATGCTCATGGGTTGGTAGAATCAGCATCATTAAAATGTCTACATTTCCCAAAGTGATTTAAAGATTACCATCAAAATATCAATATCATATTTCACAGATCTAGGAAAAACAGTGCTTCATGTGGAACCAAAAGAGCCCAATAGCCAAAGAAACATTAAGCAAAAAGAACAAAGCTGGAGGCATCACATGACTTGACTTCAAATTATACTACAAGGCTATAATAACCAAAATAGCACAATACCTGTATAAAAGTAGAGACATAGACCAACGGAACAGAATAGAGAACCCAGTATAAAGCCATCTACCTACAACTAACTGATCTTTGACAAAGCAAAAACCAACACACACTGGAGAAAGGAAGCCCCATTCAATGAATGGTGTCGGCTAACCTGGATAGCCACATGCAGAAGAATGAAATAGGCTCCCCATCTCTTGCTATATAAAAAAATTAATTCAAGATGGATAAAACCTTAAATATAAGTCATGAAACCATAAAACTTCTAGAAGAAAATGTAGGCAAAACTCTTGCAGATATTGGCTAGGCAAAGAATTTATAACTAAAACCCCAAAGGCAAATAAAAGAACAATAAATAAATGAGACTTGATTAAATCAAAAAGTTTCTGCACAGCAAAGGAAATAATCAACAGAATAAACAGACAACCTACACAATGAGAGAAAATATTTGCAGACTATACATCCAATAAACAGTTAAACAGTTAATATCCCAAATCTACAAAGCATGCAAATAAATCAGCAACAAAGAAACTCAAACAACCCCCATTGAAAAGTAAGATAAGAATTAAAGTTTTTCAAAGAAGATAGACAGATGGCCATCAAACATACAAAGAAATGCTCAACATCACTAATTATCAGAGAAATGCAAATTAAAACCACAATGAGCTAACACCTTACTCCTGTCAGAATGGCTATCATAAAACAGTCAAAAATCAGTAGATGCTGGCATGGATGCAGAGAGAAAGGAACACTTATTACTGTTGGTGGGATTGCAAATTAGTACAGTATCTATGGAAAACAGTATGGAGATTCTTCAAAGAAATAAATGTAGATTGACTATTTGATTCAGCATTCCTATTACTATGTATCTGGTAGTCATTTTATCAAAAAGACACCTGCACTTGGATGTTTATTGCAGCACAATTCACAATCACGAAGATGTAGAATCAGCATATGTGCCCAGCAATTCATGAGTGGATTAAAGAAAATGTGGTATGTATACCATCGAGTACTACTCAGTTACAAAAAAGAATGAAATAATGTCTTTTGCAGCAATTTATATAGAACTGGAGATCATTATTGTAAGTGAAGTATCTCAGGAATGGAAAAACAAACACAACATGTACTCTCAGAAAATTGGGAAATAAGTGATGGGCATACCAGGGTACAAAGAGAGGTAAAGGTCATTGGAAATCAGGAAGTGGGGAGAAGGAGTTAGAGAGAGAGGAGGGTACAGTGTACATGATTTGGGTGATGGGCACCCTAAAAGCCCTGACTTAAGCATTATAATAGGTATCCATGTAACAAAAATATTTATACACCCTTAATATTTTGAAAAAATACTTTGGAAAAAAATTGAGTTGCATTAGTCACAACTATGTGGTTACACACAGCTCTGAAAATATTTTAGGAAAGTAAATATAACAATGATCTGTTGCATGACTGTAATGCTAGTTATGTCTCTTGAGAAAGATAATCTGAGATGGAAATCTTGATGGCATATATCAAAAGTTCCCAAGGGAACTACTCAGTCAGCATGATTAAATATTTACAATTTTTCAGGCACTGTGCTCAAAAAGAGAGGCTTGCCCTGGATCAGGTCACCATTTGGAGGGGGAATATCCAATACACGAGAAGTTTGACTTATGGTAGTGATACACTGGGTGCTCTGGGGCACCCAGGCTGGACAATCTGTGATGTCTTAATTGGTTTTCTGTTTACTTACAATGGAATATCTAAAACTGGGTAATTTATAAAGTAAATTTATTTCTTAGAGTTGTGGAGGCTGAGAAGCCCAAGGTCAAGGGGCCACATCTGGGAAGGGCCTTCTTGCTGTTGGAGACTCTCTACAGAGTCCTGGGGTGGCACAGGGTGTCACATTCTGAGGATGCTGAGTGTGTTATCTGACAATTCTCTTCTTATTCTTATGAAGCCACCAGTCCCACTCCTGTGATAACCCATTGATCCATTAACCTATTATCCATGAGTGAGTTAATCCATTTATGAGGGCATAGCCCTCATTAGCAATCATTTGTTAAAGACTCCCACCTCTCAATACTACCACACTGAGGATTGGTTTCAACATGAGCTTCAGAGAGGACAAACATTCCAACTGTAGCATGAGGATCAAGAAAGGCATCCTTCAGTAGGCAAACTGGGCTTAGACTTGGAAGATGAGTAGAACTTAGCTGGGCAAGAGTGAGGGAAGATTGTAGAGGAACAGAGAGGCAGCTAAGGGAACAGAATTACCACAACAGATGAAGATTCCCAGATGGCAGAGGGGAGAGACTGGGGCACACTCTTTCTTTTTTTTTAATTTTTTTTTTTTTTTTGTGGTTTTTGGCTGGGGCTAGGTTTGAACCTGCCACCTCCAGCATATGGGACCGGCACCCTACTCCTTGAGCCACAGGCGCCACCCTGGGGCACACTCAGGGATGACAAGTTGCCCTGTATAGCTAGAGCAGAGTCAGAAGAGGGAGGGATGGGGTAGAGAGGTCATGTGAGAACTTACTCAGAGCTGCTTTAAGACTTCTGTGGACCTACACAATTTTGGAGATCCCATGGCATGTTATATCAAACATATTACATGTACCCTGATTCTATGTTAAATTATAAATAATGAGTTGAAGTTGACTACCTAATATTAATATTAATTTCTGTTTAAAGATTTTCCTTTTTTGTATTTTAGAGCTAGTAATTTTTTTTTTTTCAAATAGCAAAAATTTTAAAAGGGTCTTGAAAAGCTGGCAGGCTCGAGGTATTGTGATTATAAGGCCCAAATGATAAAACTGCAATCTTCCCATCCAGTATTTAATTTCTCATTTTTCCTGCCCTGTTGAGATTTAGCAGGACCACGTGACCATTCAGCTGGAAGGTCCGTTTCCTAGCTTCTTTTGCACAAGTAGCAGCCATGTGACCAATGTTTTGGCTGTTGAGATGCAGAAGGGATGTTTGAAATTTTCAGGTCACATTCTTAAAAAGGAAGCTGGTTGCTTTCCCTTTCTCTTTCTCCATCTCTGTGGGCTGAAATTGGATGTGGCTATGGTGAAACAAATTCAGCCATGTAGGCAAGGATAATCTTAGCATGCATCAGAGTCACCTGGAGAGCTTGTTAAAACACAGATCACTGGGCCCCATCTCCAGAAATTCTGATTCAATGAGTCTGAATCATACAAATTCCCAAGTGCTGCTGCTGCTGCTGCTGATTAGGGACCACATTTTGAACACTTCTGCTCCAGGGGATGGAGGTGTAGACAATTGGGTTTCCAGATTACCTTGCATGTAGATCGGCCTTCCATCTGGACTACACATTTACCTCTATGTGAAAGAAATAAACTATTCTTTGTTTTTTTTGAACCACCGTAATACTGGGTCAGCTTGTCACAGGGGATTAATCTATAGCAGCTAAGCCTAAAGGAAGCAGCTAAAGGCAGTTGAACTTTACCAAGGGAGGTAGCATAGCGTGGTGTGTTTGAATCCCAGTTCTACCACTTCCTAGTTGTGTGATGTTGGGCAAGTTATTTAACCTCTTTGTGGTTCAATTTTCTCATCTGTTAAATGGATCCAGGGGAACAAGGTCACCTAGAGCTCATTACCTTTCTGGACTATATCCAGTACCAGGCTCCTAGAAATCCCCACCCAGTTGCCATGCTTTAAAGGTCTGCTTTAACTTCTCTTTTTGGCTTATTCCTGATGGCTGACTATGGCCCCAAGTCTGAGATTTTGCCAAAGGGTGGCTGTGTGACAGGGGTGTGGATGGGACCTGGATGGACATGCTGGAGTGTACTACATTAAACATGGGACTTTGCTGCATGTGATAGTGGAGCAGAGGGTGGGGGAAAATAGAGGTGGACTGTAGGCCAGATGCACACTCTCCAGGTTGTGATAGCCCAGGAGCATGGAGCAACCCTATGGGTCTAAGAATTCTAAATTTAAGCCTGGATTTCCAGTTGTCATAAAATATATTCGTAGAGTTGGGAGAATAAAACATATTTAATAGTTCAATAGCTTTATGAATGATTAAAGATATTTAGACAACAGCATATAAATTTCCACTTGAACCCCTACCATGGCCTGTAAAGTTAGGGGTGGAACCAGGTAACCTGTAGGCCTGGCATGAGGTTTAAATGAAACAACAGATGAAAAATACTCAAAACAATGGCTCAGTGCCTGTAGCTCAGTGGTTAGGGTGCTGGCCAAAGCACCGGGGGTGGTGGGTTCAAACTCGGCCAGGGCCTGCTAAATAACAATAACAACAACAACAAAATAGCCAAGCGTTGTGGTGGGTGTCTGTAGTCTCAGCTACGTGGGAGGCTGAGGCAAGAGAATCACTTAAGCCCAAGAGTTTGAGATGCTGTGAGCTATGATGCCACAGCACTCTACCAAGGGCAACATAGTAAGACTCTGTCTCAAAAAAAAAAAAAAAAGAAAAGAAAAAGAAAAATACTCAAAACAAGGCTTTGTACATACACTATACGCTCAATAACATCAGCAATCCTGGTGTTCATGATTCTCCTGAGGGAAATTTTGTCATAGTCCTGACCCTAACAAAAGACAAGATGACACAAAAAAATAAGCTGAGTTTTGATGCTAGATCTTAAATAAAACATTAGCAAATAGAATCCTGCCTATAGTCTATTTAAAAATTAAATCGTGACCAAATAGGGTTCATCACAGGAATACAAAGATGACTCAACTTTTAAAAATATATCAAATGTAACCTGCCATATTAACAGTTAAAGAGGAAAAATCATTCATTTCATATAAAAACTCTTACTAGAAATAGATAGAAATGTCCCTACCTGATGGACAAAATGTCAGAAAACTACAATAACTGTATTTGATGATTGTTAGAAACACTAGGGTAACTTGACAAGGACGATTAACAAAAGCAGTGATCACAGGAGAAAGAGCAGGTTGACAGGGAGAGAGGCCAACCTGGTGGAGAGTTCTACAAAGTCTATAGCGCTGGAAAGAAAGAAGAGTCATAGAAGGAATTTGTGGGTGGCCCAGAGGCAAGAGCGGAAGGCACGGAATTGGATGAGATCAATTAGGGAGAGAAAGCAGGGTGAGAAGAAAACCGGAACGAAGCACCTAGGAGCACCATGTTAAGGGACCAGTGACACTGGGAGCCAGAGGTGAGTCTGGGGGGAGCAGACAGAGGGCAACAGAAGTACAGAGAAACCTCGGGGCACAGAGCTCTGAGGAGGAGTGCATTCTTGTCAGAGTCAAAATAAAGAGGGCAAGGACTTAGGAGTCTCTGATCTGCCCCTTAGAGGCTGCTGCTGACCTTAGCCAAAGCTGTATCTGTACAGTGGGGAGGGCTAAAGGCAGTGTGTGGGGGGAGCATTCAATGGGAGAACAGGAAGTGGAAGCAGAAAACAAGCACTTCCGCCAGGAAGGGTAAGTGAGCTGTGTGTACGCATCCCAACAAGGAAGTGAAGCTCCCGGAAAGTTTTATTAGGTTGTGGTCAGATCAACATTTTCACAAGGCCAGATGGGAGCAACCACAGGAAAGGAGAGAGACTAAAGATATATCAGAAAGGGGATGAGTGGTAGAGCAAGTTCCCGCTGGAGGCAGGAGAAAAGGGATGCTCTTAAAAGCATTACTGTTTTACTCTGGGGGGAAAAAAATAAATGAAATCACTCATATTACCATCCTTTCACTAATCCCAGCACCAGGACTATGTGCTGGGCACTGTCCTGGTGCTGGGAATGAGAGAGAGAAAAATTTCCCCCTATATTATCTAAGTTCAATGACTTAAAAAATATCAAACACCAAATCCAAAAACAAACAATAATTTGACCCTTATCAGGCTAGGGCTACAGGAGACACAGTCTTGGCAGAAGTATGTGTGAATTCCAGGCCTATAATTCCTCAGTAGGACTCTGCTCATTCTCACAGGGAACAGGGGAGGCATCAGCTGGGACCAAGGATCTGGAATTTGCACACCCTCTTGTGACATCCTATCAGAGAGTCCTTTAGGACTAATAATGGCAGAGAAAAAGCTACTTCAATGAAAAGTTTTAACTATAAATGACTAGAAGAATCTCCGGTAGTGGTGCTACACTTAATGTACTCAAAACTTCAATAAAGACAAATGACCAACCGGCAAAAAGATGATGGCAAAAGCCCCTTAACATCAATAAACTTGATACGTAAGCCTTCAGTCCTCTGACTAGCAAGTCACTGGTTTTCTCTGACAACGTCCTCCTGCCCCCAGCCAGTTTCATTTAGGTACAGCCCAACTGGACTAAATCCATCAGTTGTGCTTCCTCTTACCCTCATCAGAGTTCTTAACAGTCATTAACTAACCATATTGGTTTGGAAAGAGAAAGAGAAAAGCAAAGCAGGTGCATTATGACCTTGATCCTGAAGCCTTACTCACAGGGACAAACTGGAAAAGACTCCTGCCATCCAGGACTACCTTACAGATTAGGAAGAAGTATACATCTAGTGTCAAAACTAGGGAGAAGAAATGCTAGATTCCTGAATAGGGATTCACAGAAAGTTACTTGAAGTCATTGAGTGGAAACTTCTTATTCGACATCATGAAAATAATCCATTACAAGGCCAGTCGATGGACAACTGGCTGAGAACCCATCTGTCCTGCAACCCTACCTGGCATTTTTTCCACTAGGTCATGTTACCATATCCCATGATGAGTTAACATTTTTTTAAAGTTTCAGATTAGTATGGGGGTAGGAACGATTAGGTTACACTGTTTGTGTTAGGTAAGGTCCCCGTTGCAGTTGTGTCCCACTCCAGTAGGTGTGCCATATGCCCTTTCTTTGTGCTCATTAGGTGGGAGCACACCAGCCCCCCTTCCCCCCAGGTACATTTTCAAATACATGATTTTCCTAGTGAAAAATTATTTAGTGGAGAGGATGTTTTGTGTGAAAAATTTCCCACATGGAAGTGGGACCAAAGAAGATTCCAGCATCAGATTGTAAATCTCTAGGACAGATCATAAGATAAAAAGTTCTGAAGTCAAAAGCCATCTTTGTTGTTCACTTGTGTGATTCTGGCTCCTTGCTTTCCTCCATCACCTACTTTTAACAGACTTCGTATTATAGAGCAATTTTAGGTTCTCAGCAAATTTGAGCAGGAAGTACAGAGATTTCCCACAACTCCCAGCCCCACACATGCACAGCCTCCTCCATTGTCAACATCTCCCATGGGGGGAGTTCATTTGTTACAATTGTTAAATGTACATTGATACGTCCTTGATCACCCAAAGTACACAGTTCACATTAGGGTTCACTCCTGGTCTTGTACATTCTGTCGAGTTTGGACAAATTTATGACATGTATCCACCATTACATGAGTAATGAACAGTAAAAGAACAGTTAATAGAACTGTAATAAACACTTTTACTACCCTAAGCATCCTTTCATCCCACCCTCCCCCTAATCCTAGCAACCACGGACATTTTTACTGTCTCCATAGTTTTGCCTTTTCCAGAATGTCATATGATTGGAATCAAACAGTACGTAGCCTGTTCATACTGGCTTCTTCCACTCAATAATATGCATTTAAGGTTCCTCCAGGTCTTTTGATGGCTTGGTAGCTCATTTCTTTTTAGCACTGAATAATATTCCACTGTTTGGATGTACCGCTGTCACCTACTTTAAAACTTCTGACTATTTCACTTTTACCTTCTAACCATTTCATTACTAAACCATAAGCCCAACTCTGGAAAGGGGTTTGGTGATGAGAAAAAGCTGAAATTACGATTTAAGTTGAGGAGTGGGGATTTTCTCTGGATAATTATCCACGTCCCACTTCACCAAAGAAAAAGATGAATTTCGATTAGAATGTAAAGTAATTCTCCCTAAAAATGTTGAAGTGAAGAGACCAGTGCCAGGTATTGGCGGTATAGAAAAATCTTAGAAAAATCTTGCTCCTAGAATGCGACAGGCCAAGATGAAATACACTGGGAGTATATAAAATTTATTCTAACATTGAATGGAGGGGCTACAGAAGGAAAGAAAAATGAAGCAGGATGAAAACTAAGGTAATGAGAGAAGGAGAGAGAAAAGACAGAAACTTGTTAACTGTAGGACATTCTGAGCAAGATATTTTTCTTCCTTTTACAAGTTAGAAGCTATTGAATAATTCATGCCAAGCGTGGAAAGGCTGTCTTTTCCCTGGGTGATGTATAACTGAGCAGGAGAGAGCTTCGAGTGGGTTCACCACATCAGCCACCACTCTTGCTTTTGAGCACAGGATGCTCTTCTCTTGAGCTCAGCTTCTGCGCTTGCAGCCAAGAATCTCTGCTGCTGCAGCCTGCCTGCCTGCCCACCCGCCTGGGCTTGCAGCCCTGGTGCCAGCTGAGACTTCTCCCTACAGCTGCTGGCTCCTTCCTAGGACCATGCGTGTGGATGTTGCTTGGGAGAAGCCAGCACTTGCTCCTGGCACTGATCCCAGCTGAGTTTCTCCTGTTGATTTCTGGATCACAGATGCTGTCGCTGAGGAGGTATTTCCTGGCATCCCTCTCTCTACAACACCATCTAAGGACCAGCCCCAACACAAGGTACCCTCCATCCCCTTCCCTGGGCATTTTTCCCAGCTGGGATGCCTCCGTTTTCTCCTGGAAACTAGGAACTCCAGCTGGCAATATTCCTGTGTGTGTGTGTGTGTGTGTGTGTGTGTGTGTGTGTGTGTGTGTGTGTGTTAGGAGGGATGAGGAGGCTGTTCTTGGTGTGGCTCCGTCCTAGGGCTTCCCTGATGCCTGCCCAGTGCAGTGCAAGGCGACCTTTTCCCTAGGTCTAGAGACATTTCTCAGGCAGGTACCTGTCATCTGCCACCCTCGTTCTCCTCGAGCTCCCTTACTCCCCCTCCCCCAGCACATTATTCCGCTTCAGCCTTTTGTGTTGGTGGCAGAGGGCTGAAGGGATGTCTTTACCCTCCCAGCAGGCAGGCAAGTGTCAGGATGGGCCGCGTTGGAAGAAGGCGACGCTAGCCAGCGAGGTGTGAAGAGTTGGCCAGAATGACCAACTCCTCCTCCGCGTCCACGTCCTCCACCACCGGGGGGTCACTGCTGCTGCTCTGCGAGGAAGAGGAGTCGTGGGCGGGCCGGCGCATCCCCGTTTCCCTCCTGTACTCGGGCCTGGCCATCGGCGGCACGCTGGCCAACGGCATGGTCATCTATCTCGTGTCGTCCTTCCGCAAGCTGCAGACCACCAGCAACGCCTTCATCGTGAACGGCTGCGCCGCCGACCTCAGCGTCTGCGCCCTCTGGATGCCGCAGGAGGCGGTGCTCGGGCTGCTGCCCGCCGGCTCCCCGGAGCCCCCCGGGGAGTGGGACGGCGCCGGGGGCAGCTACCGCCTGCTGCGGGGCGGGCTGCTGGGCCTCGGGCTCACCGTGTCCCTCCTGTCCCACTGCCTCGTGGCTCTGAACCGCTACCTGCTCATCACCCGGGCGCCTGCCACCTATCAGGCGCTGTACCAGCGGCGCCACACGGCGGGCATGCTGGCACTGTCCTGGGCGCTAGCCCTGGGCCTCGTGCTGCTGCTCCCGCCCTGGGCGCCGCGGCCTGGCGCGGCTCCCCCGCGCGTCCACTACCCGGCGCTGCTGGCGGCCGCGGCGCTACTGGCGCAGACGGGGCTGCTGCTGCACTGCTACCTGGGCATCGTGCGCCGCGTGCGCGTCAGCGTCAAGCGGGTCAGCGTGCTCAACTTCCACCTGCTGCACCAGCTGCCCGGCTGCGCCGCCGCCGCCGCCGCCTTCCCGGGCGCCCCGCACGCTCCGGGCCCCGGCGGCGCCGCGCAGCAGGCCCAGCCCCTGCCGCCGGTGCTGCAGCCGCGGCGCGCGCAGCGGCGGCTCAGCGGCCTGTCGGTGCTGCTGCTCTGCTGCGTCTTCCTGCTGGCCACGCAGCCGCTGGTGTGGGTGAGCCTGGCCAGCGGCTTCTCGCTGCCGGTGCCCTGGGGCGTGCAGGCGGCCAGCTGGCTGCTGTGCTGCGCCCTGTCGGCGCTCAACCCGCTGCTCTACACGTGGAGGAACGAGGAGTTCCGCCGCTCCGTGCGCTCCGTCCTGCCGGGCGTCGGCGACGCTGCGGCCGCCGCCGTCGCGGCCACCGCCGTGCCCGCAGTGTCCCAGGCGCAGCTGGGCACCCGCGCCGCCGGCCAGCACTGGTGACCCCTCCGGGGTCCGAGGGAGACGGAGGTTCCCAGCTTCCGGCGTCCTTGGCCACCGCCTCCTCCTTCCCTGCTGAGCGACCCCCTACCCGAACAAAGACTCGCCGCGAAACCCATGAACGAGCGGGGCAAAGATCTCGCCCTGGACCCCAGCGGGACCCCTGAACCCAGGCCTCTCTGTACACGCCCCCACCCATGTCGTTTTGGACGGCCACCTGGTTTCTGCGCTTTGTTTCTGTTTTAGAGAGACCTTAAATTCAAAACACCAGAGACTTCAAGAACTGGCGAACTGGCGTTTTAAAATAAACGGTTAATTTATTTCAACACGGTTTGTTTCGGAAAAAGTTTTCATAACGTATAATACTTCCCACCTTCACCGTCTTAAATACGGAGCGCCTTGAGTGTGCATGAGCCAAAGGGAATAATACTGTGGGGGGATTTTAGAAAGTAACGCGTCTCCGCTGATGGCTGCATCGCAATTTAGTCTTTGCGCATTAACCTGGGAACTACGCAGTGCACACCGGTGCGAATTTCTATTAAGACCACAAGTCCTTTATTCTTAAAAGGGTTTTTATGAAGTCATTCTTGAATGAGATAGAGTCTTAGCCAGTGAAGGGGAAAAAATCATTTTACACTCACTTTATTGTATTCCTAAGACTGAAAATCGGCATTGGGAGTGAAGGTGAAAAATTTATAGTTTAATAATTGATGGTCTGAGCCAGCACTGGAATTTTGAAAGCAAATCAGGACGGTATCTATTTCAGGTACAGGCTTCACATTTTCTAGAGCATGCACACTTGTTGGTACCCTCCTTTTGTCACCAATTTATCTGCCTTATGAGTGTGATTGCAGCTTTGAACAACCTGTACTATAATGGTTGCTAAGGAGAATAAGTCCTTCTGTTTTCTCTTTTAACATTTAAAATATCTCATTGCACATGATATAAACACTAAGACCATGGCTGTATAGCTGACCTTAGCTGCTATTGCATGCTCCTAGATGCTAGAACCTCCTGGGCATGTGGTATGCTAAAGCAAGACCCATTAGACAAGGACGTTTTACTTCCTCCAGACACCAGAAGAAATGGCCTTCAATTATTTGAAAAGAGACACAGAGACACCTCTGGCTACCTAGAGTTCTTGTCATGACCCAGTTTATGAGAACATTCCTAGTTGGGACTTTAACTTGCCGATGGAATAATACTCAAGATGGGTCGGTAATATGAGTTGGCCAAGCCAGCTGTGCTCTTTTAGGGTTGAAACAAGTCACACATTAGAAAGCACCACTTTTTTATGTAGTTCACATGTATTACCATGACATTTAACATTAATATTGTGTCTGTTGAAGGAGGCCTAATAAATTCAGTCATAAGTAATGAACGGATCCCATGGGAATCTGTTCTCAAATGTATTATTTAAGGCTTGTCATTTTCATCGTTGGTTTCCTAAATTTATTTAGAAATATTTGAAATTCAAAATTGTATGAAATCACCTTCTACGTGTAAAATTAAAATGGGAAGAATGTGATTTTAATGATCATGGGTCAGTATTCTGACTGCTAACAACATCAAAGCTGGGCCCAAAGAGCCACAATCAAATGCATGATTCAGGGACAAAAACAGCTTGCTTTATTGCACTCCTGGACGGGGAAAGTCAGGGTATTAGGAACGTTTGTGAATTTGAATATTGATGAGAATTGCAGGAACCTGTGACCCATTTGTAGTAAAACAAAACAGAACAAATATGTTCCTCAACCATTTTAATTAATCTATCCCCTTTGTGCATGTGCCATTTCTCTCTTCCTCTAGTTTTATCTGTTCCCATTTTCCTTGATTCAAATATTTAATTAAAGTTCTGCAGCTATTACTTCTGAGTTTTTTCTTCTGTCTCTGGTTTTCTTGCATATTTCCTCGAGAACATTCTAACAGTGGATATGTTATTCTAAAGCATTTGCGATGAATGTAACTTTGTTGGCTTTATCTAATTTTATTTTTAGTTTCTAAAATTCTTTCTACTTTATATAATTAAATAAGGCTTATATACCAGCATTAAAAAGAAAGATATAATTTCCTTTCTGCAAGCATTGGGGAATGTATTGGCTGCAACAACAACAGAGAGATGAGGGTTTTCCTTTGGGTGGGGAAGGGTTGGAGGACACTTTTAGAAATCTCCATCGAAAAAGTCTTATTCTAATTAGGCCTTTATTCTTGTTTTTCACCGTGGATTCTGCAAATGATTTCTCCTGCTGCCATGCATATAAACTCAGATTTTCAAGTGTATATCTGTATCTTGCAATGTTTCTGGCTTGCACGGGAAACCATCTTTTGGCTGCATGCCATGTGGGAGAGCCACTTTAGATTAATTTACTGGTAATTAACTCCGTAGGACTGATTCACTTTTAATTTCGAAGTAGCAATGATGTGTCTAAAAATGCCTTACTAGGGCATTAGCTTAGAATGTCGGAGTTTTTGCCTTCACAAATTAAGTTAATGCAGATTGTGTTTTTATTTAAATGAAACCACATATTATCCACTCAGGAATAAAAAATCCTAATTGCCATCGTGGGCTGCCCGACTTTGCCTTTCCTACTTTCTTTTCCTTTAGGTATATGCCTGTTAACACATAAAGCACCTGCCTCCCTTCCCCGTGCATTTCATTTAGTTATTTTAATTTTAATTTTTTTTTTTTACCTTAACTAAGAAGTTTATCTCCTTGTATTTTAATGGCTAAATTCTTGGACACAATGGATATTGCCTCTAGCACTCCCCTTCCCCCCCCCCATGAAGCATCCACAGGTGGTCTTTGTTTTAAACACATAGGAAGAATTCTAAAGTCCAACAAGTTCCCCTGTGTCTCAGAATTAGGGGGAAAGTTTTTCAGGAGGATCCAGTGCCAGGGTGGAGTGTAACTAAGGAGCAAGAAGCTCACTTTAATCCTCAGATAAAGTCCTTAAAAAATCTGCTCACCAGCGGAATTTTATTTGGCTTTGGTTTTTTTTTTTTTTTTTTTTTTTGGCCAGAGCTGGGTCTGAACCTGCCACCTCCGGCACATGGGACTGGTGCCCTACTCTTTGAGCCACAGGCGCTGCCCACAGCTTTGAACTCACGATGGATGAAGTGCAATCTTGTTCTTGGGAGGACAACTGTATTGACCAACTTCACAAAGGTTACAACAGTAAAGTTGTAACATTTTCTCCGTCTGCCAGGCTTCAAACAGTGCTTATCTGGTGGCTCTTTAGCAATTCTATGTGCAGATTTGACAAAGGGTATCAGCAGCATAAATTTAAATTTAAGGATATTAATAAAAATTGTAGTTGCCTCTTATTTTCAAGGCATGTTCTTAATGCTGGGGGGTTGCTGGGCGAGAGTGGAGCTTCATTTGGAGCTCTTGTTCTGCAGGAACGGATCCTTTCTTCCTCTCTATTCTCACTTTTAATATTTCAGGGGGTCTTGTGTGACTCTGCCCGCAGGCCCAAGCTCTGCCCAGAGCCAGCCCGTGTCTGCCTCCGGGATCTAGTGGTACACAAACAGGGGCCAGTGCATGCCCTGAAAGTGGCCTGGAGCTGTTTGGGCAGGGAATTCCTGAGTTCCCAGTACCAGTACCTGTTGAGGGAGGCATAGGCTCTATTTAGGTGATCACCTTTTGCTGAGGACAACTTTTCCTGTAGGAATGGTGGCCAGCAGCCCTTCAAAGCATGAGACCTAGTTTGGGACTCCACTTTCTCTAAGGGCAATGCTGCTTTCAATATGGCCGTGCACTTGGGTGCTCTCCAGGCAACCTGTCCTAGCTCCTCCCACCAGCAGGTACTCCTGACACACAGGGTTTGCCCAGACACCTAATCATATTAGGCCTAATGCAATAGGTAAGGAGGATCGTGAGAAGGGAGCTGGGAGGACATAGATGAAACAAGAGACTGATGATTGTTGAAGGGGAGTGATGAGTTCGTGGAGATGCCTTGCCCAGTTCGCTCTACTTCCGTAGTGTACCTTTTAATGTTTTTCATAATGAAAAGTGAAAAAGTAAAGCTTTTTTTCAAAAACAGAAAGAAGAAAAATGAAGAGGAAAAGGGAAGAAAGAAAAGTAACGTGTCTAAGGTCACACGATGGATCAAATGAGAGCCACGTCTGAGCATGAGGTTGAAAATTCCGCACTGTAGGCTAAAATCAAGACTTTTAAGTCAGATGTGGAATTCCATCCACGATGTGACCATTCCCCAATTTTCCAAATCTATCTTTCCCCCACTAGCCTCCTTTACTATTGCCTGGTTGATTTACACTCTGCCTTCAAAACACATGTCTGAGCTTTGTTGCATTCGAAGACCCTCCTGGGGTGTTCTGGCTTTTCATTGAGCATCTGACCAACCTCCATCCTCCCTCCCAGGAAGGCTCATGTACTTTCTTCTTCTCTTTAGACCTCCTTGCCCCAATTACAAGCGCTGCCTCCATTCTGTTCTTATTATATAAGACAACCCTGTCCTATATTATTATTATTATTTATTATTTTTTGAGGCAGAGTCTTACTCTCTTGCCCTGGCTAGAGCACCATGGAGTCATCATAGCTCATAGCAACTTCAAACTCTTGAGCTCAAGAGATCTTCTTGCCTCAGCCTCCAAGAAGCTGGGACTACAGGTGCCCCATGTCTGGCCGGTTTATTTATTTTTTTATTAGAGATGAGGTCTCACTCTTGCCAGGCGGGTCTTGAACTTCTGAGCTCAAGCAATCCACCTGCCTCAGCCTCTCAGAGTGGTAGGATTACAGACATGAGCCACCACTCCCAGCTGTCTTAGCTCTTTTTAAATGTGTGTGTCTTATCTTCAAAACGACATAGGAAAAGGGTTTGTTTATTTCTCATTCCTTTGATCTTTTTTTTTGGGGGGGGATATCATCTTTTATCCTTTTGTAACCAGTTATCTGAAATATGCTATGTGTTTTAATATATGTTTATAGTTAAAGGTGGTAATTTTAAAAGAAAAAAAGACTTGATCTTTTCTCTTTCATATTTATTTTTCTCTTAATGAAGTAGACACAGACTAAATCCCAGCTCCCAGCTTATAGCTTACCAAGGGATATCCCAGAGTAATAATGTTTGGGATTATGAGTGAGGCGTATAAATCACATATTATTGGTGCTGTGATTTGAGGGTGATTTAGATACCTGAAGCATCCAAGCTCTGTTCACATAGAGGAAAGCAACCATGAGAAGATTTGGTCCTAATTAGTACTTTAAATTTAAGATCAAATTACTCAAGCTGTTCAATTATTTCTCATGGCCTTGCACACAAAAGCTGCATGTTTTTTATTTGTAAAAGCCTCAAACATTGTTAATTAAAAGCCATGCAATTTTGCTAGAATGCTAAAGGAAATAACTATGCAAATATCTTTACCCCTCCTCTTAAGTTTATGGGAAGATAGAGCTGAAGAAAGTGCTGGAAACATCCAGGCCACTCCTTGCTATTTTTATTAGATAGAAAGTGCTTCAATTTGTGATCTTCCCTGTTATAAATAAGCACATTTGCCATTTTTCTATTCTCAGGGAGTAGAACAGCATGAAGCGTCCTTCATATCATGAAGCTGTGACAGATACTTTGCTTTTAGCCCAAGGAAAGCTCTATGAAATGTCGGTGTGGTTGAATTCCCCATTACTACAAAAATTTGTCCTTGAAAAAGTTTTATTTTTTGAAACAATAATGTTTGCTTTGTCTAACTGAAGGTTAATGTCTGTTTTCATAGCAAATTTATAAAATACAGAAAATACATAAAAGAAATCATATCGTCCATAGTTCTACTTCCCAAAGATTACCACCCTTAACATTTGCTGTACCCACCTGCTCTTTTTCTCTCTTTTCCTATGTATACCTAATTATCTGTAGAATAGCTGGAAAGTATATACTGACATATATTTTTGTATGTGTTTGTAATATATATTACGTATACTCACGGATGTAAAAACAAGTGTAAGCTGCTGAAAGATGTTAAAAAGTGGGATCTAGTGACAGAAAAGATTTACAATCAGAGCTTGTAACAAGTAGCAGACTTCTAGGGGTGTCCAACCTGTGGCCTGCAGGCCACATGTTCATTCATGTTGATTTTGTAAGGGCTTGTTTTCTTATCTGTGGTGTCAGATGTCACAAAAAGTATGGGAAGACCTTTTTTTGTGGCTAATCAGCTTTCATTAGTGTTTGTGTATTTACTGTGTGGCCCCAAACAACTCTTACTCTTCCAGTGTGTGGCAGAAAAGAAGACAGGTTGGCTATCCCTGAACTGAGAGTGGATGATCACATGAAACAGAAGTCCAGAGGTAGGTGTTTCCAGAATTTGCTCAGTAGCGTAATGCTGGCATCATCAAGGACAGTGATTTTTTGCGTCCTTCTCCTCTCAATGTTGCCCCATGGTTCCACGATGGCTGCTGTAACTCGAGGAAAATTGCCTCTCTTTGCCTGTCTCTCTTTCTCAGGAGAGAGGGAACTCTAAGAAGCTCCTCCCAAAGATTTCTTACCTCTCCTTGGCAAGAAGTAGGTCACATGGCCAGCCCTAAAGGAAACAAAGCTGTGAATACTTGGCCTTAGGAAGAACTTCGTGCTTATCAGCTTTCCTGGTTTATGGTTTGCCCTTGGTGCTGCTCTGCACTTACTCCGTAGGTCTTTATCTCTTTTTCAGAATTTGTGGCTGGCTTGGAGGTTAAAATGAGTAGGCTTGTGTGCGGTTTCTGGTGTCTATAAGTGATTTATTATATAAATTGGTTGCTCTGAAATAGGATCTTCTCTGACCCCTGCGATTTGGGTTTTTGACAGCCTAAACAGAGGAAGTGTGTGAAAAATTGTAAGCTCTCGGACCTCTTTCAGGAGTTGTTTTCTGACTGTAGAAAGAGAACTCCTGGGGAGAGGGGCAGCACGTGGGCTACCTCAAACATCAGTCTTCATGCATTGGAGTTGTTTCTGGGCTAAGTCAGAACATTTTGGGATCTGGAGGTGGCTGATAAATAACACCCCCCTCACTGTCTAGATTTTGAACTATGTGATAAATAAGAACATAAAGTCTGCAAATTGTGAACCAAAACTTCAGTTTTATTACCGATAAAGTCTTAATGTGAGTGCCAAATCAGATTACAAATCCCCTCCCTAACTCCCTTACTACCTGTCTGATCTTTGGAATAAGCAGGTCAACCAGCTGTCACTGGCCCAGGAGAAGAGGAGAGGGGAAGAGATCACAGCTCTTGCACTCAAGACCTTGCTAAATTAGCTCCACCCTCTTGGGCATCTTGGACTAATGGCTATTGGCTATCTGCCAGGTAACTCATCTCACCTCCAAGGGCTCTGCTAAAACATGGACAAAAGGCTAGGAGCGTCTAGCAAAAATGCCCTTTTCGTGGAGACCAGACAAGTGAGAAAAAGGCATTCTCATCTCAAAGTAGACACCCTATGACTTTGACCAGGGTGCAGTCAGGAATGAGCAATAAGACACAGGTAAGCTCCCAGTTGTATCACGAAGCACATTAGCCAGGTAACATTTCAACTAGATTCTAAGTGCAAACTTAAGCTATAAACAAGTATAATCCCCAGATGGGGGACAGAATAATTTTTGCCATAATTTGAAGTATGATTGAAGAAGGAAGTGATCAGTTTAGAGAAAAGAAGACTAACTGGAAAAATAAGGTTGTTCTCAAAGATCTAAAGGGCTGTGAAGCAGAACAACGCTGCTAGCTTCCACTGATCGATAACAGGCTATGCGGCAGACGCTGGACTGTGCGCCTTTTATACATTGTTTCACCTAATTTTCACAACAACCCTATAAGACAGGTATTATGATTTCCATTTCAGAGGTGAGAATCCTGATTCTTTGAAAGACAGACTTGTCCAAGGTACCTGGCAAGGGAAGGAACTGATAGTTGAACTCAAGTCCAGGTGACTCAAAGTCTAGGTTTATGAACAAAACACCAAGCAGCAGAAGAGGGAGCAAAGATGTGCTGTGAGGTTCTGGAGGCAAAAATCGGACTCAGTTGGTGAGCAATAGATTTCAGTGTAACACGAGAAAGAACTTCGTCTCAATTACAGGTGCTCAACATAGTTTGGGAAATGTGACACCTGAGGGACTCAAGGAGGGTGTGGAGGATTAACTCTAGAAAAATGTCCAAATTAGAGGAGAAGTTTTACCAGATTAACACTCAGATGTCTTTCAAGTCTCATTTCTATGATTATATAATTTTTCTTCTTTTGCTTGAGAGTAATAAAATCTTTCTTGCTCTGGGCCTGTAACATTTCAAATGATTAGTTAAAAGAAGTGGGCTAGGGACTTTATTTAACAAATGCAATCAGTGTAACCTAATTATTTTATTCTATAGTATAAGAAACCCTCAATGCATCCCAAACAATAAAAAAACAAACAAATAAACAAAAGAAATGTGGTTGGCAAAAACTTTACCCACACCAACCAATAGGGAAACAAGCTTCGGTGATGAGCAATGTTCCTCCTTGGGGATGTGGTCGTGAATATGCCACATTCTTAGTGACTTTGCCCCCTTTCTGCTTGTGCCTTTTTGTCCTTACCTCATTCCCAAATCTTTTAATGGAATATAGACTGGAAGAAGTACATTTTGCTTAAATTTTCTCAGACTAAACATTGAGGCCCACTGTACTACTTAATTCACTTAAAAGCTTTTATAAGTACAAGACTTTTGATGACTCTGTTGGAGTCGAAGAGATTTTGGAGAAGACCATTTGGATGAGAAATAAACTATGGCTGGCTCTTGTGTAAATGCCACCTGTGATAAAAGTTGTTCCAGGCTGAGTTTTTCTCCTGTGCCAGGCCCTAAGCGAATCTTCCTGAAGTCTGCTTATTTTATGTTCAGAACCTGTATGGCACAGTGACAATCTTGGCTTCTCCCAATGTTTTGACACAATGATTGATAGATTGATATACTAAAATTTACCAATACAAAAGCTTAATGGAGCTATTTTAGATTTGTTGAAGACCAATAATGGAGTCCACTGTAAGTAAACCTAAAATCTTCAGACTCTGCCTTTTCTAATTTACTTGAACAAAAATTTTGAAACTCCTCAAATGATAGGCACTAAAATACCTTGGCATTGGCATAGGGAAATGATGCCACTGACCTTGTCTTACTAAGGGTGAGTACAGCTTTCTTAATTATCTTTATCATTATTGTTATTGTCAAGATCACGTCATCATCATCATCAAAAATTGTTCACCAATAGTTCAGTGCAGAGCATTGAGTTACATATGTTGCCTTCTGCCTCAAAACAGCGACTTAAAATACCAATCATTGATTAGCTCCTGATTCTATGAGTTAGAAATTTGAATGGGGTCCTCCCGGAGGCTCTTCTACTTGTCTTGGCTGACCTGACTCATAATTCTGCAGTCAGCTGGTGGTCTATGGTCCACACAGCTGCCTGGCATTTGACTTGCTGTTGATTGAACTTGGACTTAATTAGCTTGGCTAGCGTAGGCTTATTCACATGAAGGTGGTCTAAAGTCAAGTTTCTGCCTTTGCTATATTTGCTAATGTATAGTGGCCAAAGCAAGTCAGAGTCACGGATTAACTATATTCCACTTTTAAATGAGAATTTTTTTTTCTCTTCAGTTTTATTTATTTATTTTTATTTCAGATTAATACAAAGGTACAACTATTTAGGTCACACTGTTTTTAATTCTCAGGTGAAGTTTGAGTTATAGTTGAGCCCTTTACCCAGGGGGTGTGCTGAACACCCTTACCTTCCACACATTAGGTGAGATCCTTCCAAATGCCTGCCTTCCCCTCCCTATCTTCTTCCCTCCCCCTTGCTAGACTATATTTGTGTTTATCCTTTCCTGTGGGCAGTAGCTGTTTATATATTGGTTTCATAGTAGTATCGAGTGCATGGATACTTCTCCCCCTCCCCCCCATTCTTGAGATACTTTACTAAGGAAAAAGTGTTTCAACTCCATCCATGTAAACACAAAAGATATAAAGTCTCTGTCTTTTCATAGGTGAATAGTATTCCATGGTATACATATACCACAGTTTGTTAATCCAGAGAATATTTCCAAAGTCACATTGAAAGAGTGAGAAAACAGGGAGGGAAAGGATTTTGGGTCATTTTTACATCCTGTCCTTAAAGGTCTTACAATCTCATATGGAGATAGAGCAAAGGTTTGAACATAAAAGTAGCTGATCGGAGTGTAATGTGCCAGTAAAGTAGAACAGGGCAGGCAGAGAACAGTGAAGACAGGATGGTTTCTCAGAGGATGCGGGGTTTAGAAGAATGTGGGAGAGGGAAGGGCATTGCAAACACAGGGAAACGTAGGAGCAAATATATTGTTAGTTTTCTACAGTTGGCATAATAAATCGCTAGGAACATAGTTGCTTAAAATAACACACATTTAGTTTTTACAGTTCTTAAGGTTAGGAAGTTGAAACCAAAATACTGGAAGGCCAAGTTCCTTTCTAGTGGCTATCAGGGTGAATCCACTTCTTCCTCATTGGATTGTAGACGGATCTCAGCCCCTTGTTACTGTAGAGCTGAGGTCTATGTTTTCTTGCTGGCTGTAAACTAAGGGCCATTCCAAGCTTTAAGGGTCTGCCACTTTCCTTGGCTCAAGGACGTGTTCCTTCATCTTCACTGTCCTCACTGGTGGTTTGTGTCCTTGTCATGTTACATCTCTCTGATCCATCCCTCTGCCTTCTTCAAGGGCTCATGAGATCAGATTGCACCCACCAGATGATTCAGGGTAATCTCTCTACCCAAAATCTTTTAAATCTTTTTTTTTTAATGTTGGCAATTCATTGAGGGTACAAGAAACCAGGTTACACTGATTGCATTTGTTAGGTAAAGTCCCTCTTACAATCGTGTTTTGCCCCCCAAAGGTGTGTTGCACGCCGAGACCCCACCCCCTTCCTCTTTCCCTCTCTCTGCTTTTCCTTTCCTCCACCCTCACCCTCCTTTCTCTCTCTCGTCTCCCCTTCCCCCACCCTCACGGTGTCATTAATTGTCCTCATATCAAGATTGAATACATAGGATTTATGCTTCTCCATTCGTGTGGTACTTTACTAAGAATAATGTGTTCCGCTTCCATCCAGGTTAATACAAAGGCTGTAAAGTCTTCATTTTTTGTAATGGCTGAATAGTATTCTATGACATATACCACAGCTTGTTAATCCATTCCTGGGTTGGTGGGCATTTAGGCTGTTTCCACATTTTGGTGATTGTAAATTGAGCTGCGATAAACAATCTAGGGCAAGTGTCCTTATGATAAAGGGTTTTTTTCCTTCTTTAGATATCCAGTAACGGGATTGCAGGATCAAATGGGAGGTCTAGCTTGAGTGCTTTGAGGTTTCTCCATAATTTCTTCCAAAAAGGTTGTACTAGTTTGCAGTCCCACCAGCAGTGTAAAAGTGTTCCCTTCTCTCCACATCCATGCCAGCATCTGCAGTTTTGAGATTTTTGTGATGTGGACCATTCTTGCTGGTGTGATGCTATCTCAGGGTAGTTTTGATTTGTGTTTCTTTAATAATTAGGGATGATGAGCATTTTTTCGTATGTTTGTTAGCCATTCCAAAATCATTTAAATCTTAATATAAGGTCTCTTTTATCGTATCAAGCAACATATTCACTGATTCTGGGTGTTGGGGGAGAGCTATCATTCTGCCTATCACAGACATAGAAGCAAGACAGTGAATGGTGTAAAGAAAAAAGTTTTTAATTGCAAATAAAAAACTCAAATTGGACAAGGGATGGAAAGTAAAATTCCACAGACCCAACCATATTTCTTATAGTTATCCTGATCTTGGGCCACTTTTCTGACAAGCCTTGTTGGGCCTATGCCTTCTTTGACTAAACAAAAAATCTTACGCTTCCTTAGTGATTCTAAAACATGTTCTTCATATCATTATTAATCTAGAAATGTATACTAAGTTTTAATTTTTCACGATTGTATTATAAAACAATATTTTTAAAAATATATAAGCTAAATAATATTTCAGATATACTTAAGAAGCTACATCTCCCTTCTCCAACCCCACTTACCTGCACCCCAGGGAATCTGCTATACAGAATTCTTGCTGTCTTTCTACTCCCCACTCCCCACAACCCAGGAAATAGGATTCTCCTGTGAGACACCTCCTCTGTGCTGACATTACATTTCAGCCAAAAACTTTTTTTTTTTTTTTGAGACAGAGTCTCACTATGTCACCCTTGGTAGAGTGCGGTGGCATCACAGCTCACAGCAACCTCAAACTCTTGGGCTTAAGTGATTCTCTTGCCTCAGCCTCACAAGTAGCTGGGACTACAGGCACCTGCCACAATGCCCAGCTATTTTTTTGTTGTAGTTGTCATTGTTGTTTTAGCAGGTCCAGGCCAGGCTTAAACCTGCCAGCCTCCGTGTATGTGGCTGGCACCCTACTCACTGAGCTATGGGCACCGAGCCCAGCTAAAAACTTTGTTGACACCACTTGTTAACTCAGAAAGTTACCTAACTTGTCTTTAAATTCCCTATCAACTTCAGGACATTACACAAATTGCATTGATTGGTGGGAGCCTATACTTCATTTTTATATAACATGAGCATAATTACAAATATAATATAAAAATCTACAATTATACAATGTCAGTTTTTATTAACCAATTGTGTTATTGTAGAACATCATGTCCTTGACAAATCTCACAGCTAAATTTTGGTTTGTTCTCTTTGAACTGAGTTTCCCCTACTCTAGTTTGAGTTTACAGTGTTAAAAGTATGGAGGACCATCCAATTATGAGGAAAAGCAGTTAAGTGGCCCAGTAAAGGCTCCTTACACATCTGAGCTGGAGTGAAGATTAAAAGAGAAATGCTTTTTGTCTTAAAGACTATCCTCTTACTTAAAAAAAAAAATCAGTTTCAATTAACTCTGAAAAATGTAAGAATAAGAGAACTCATTTGCAGAGATGAAAATCTTTATAGGAATGATAATTTGCTGTAGCTAAAAATACGCCCAAACTTGATGCATTTCCATCACATGGGCTGTTAACAGTGTGTCCAGGCTTCATCTGCAAAGAAACGATACCTCATCAGAGCCTGCAGGCAAGAATCCGATAGTTTGGTTTTATGAGCTTTCTTTCTAAATTGAATACATTTTAATAATTTCTTCACTAGACTTTCTCACAGAGATAGGAGGAGGCATAAGCGTTATATTTTTGCTGCCAATTGTTTATAGCAAGCCTACTATACACCTATGTTAACTATATAATTGCAGTCCCTGCCTTCAGGGACTTACAGAAATATAAAACAACTATATGGGGAGTTTATTCAGTGCAGTTGGGATAAGAGACAAAAATGCAAAAAGGTGAGGTGCTATGAAACTTTACAAAAGGGAAAATTAAACCAGTTTGAACTGTCAGAGAGAATCAGATAAAATGAGGAAAAATTTGAAAGTTTACAAAAAAAGAAAATACAGATCATGCTCTGGGAGACCTCACACCAAAAGTGGTAAGAAGCTCAGAGGCACATCATTGTAGAATGAAATGAGGAAGTCGTTTAAACTTTATAATGATTGGTTCTTATGGTGGAGTTTTCAGATGTCAGGGGATTGGTTAAGAGCGATTATCTTATACCATTTTTGGAAAGAAACTTAAGATTTGTTTATGACTATCAGAGGCATTTACATAAAATAACCTAAGCTAAATTTTACTTACATTCAAAAATCAATCTAGGTTAAACTTTGCTTATATAACTAACTTAACTGGTTTTGTTTGCTCAGAGAATTATCAGGCCCAGCGTCCATTTTTTTTTTTAATTTTAATAATTTCCTGAGAAATGCTAAAAGTGTGACCAAATAGTCATTAAGGGAGGTTAATATGATGATTACGAGAAAATAATAGTCAAGAACTAAAAACGTTCTCTGGAGCAGAGATTCCCAGGAGCTAAAAATTTAACTAACTGAGTAAAAAAGTCAACGAAAGAAGCATCGCCTATCTGATCTTTAAGATTTTATGTTTTGGTCAACAGTTGCTGATTTATGAAACAACTATTCATGTTTCTTGCCAGTGATTTATGGGATTGTTGGCTCTATTTTTGTTGATTAATTTAAGTTCTTCTGAGACCCTAGTTATCCAGTTTTTGTCTGATTCATAATATGCAAATATCCTTTCCCATTGTGTAGGTTGTCTATTTGCTTTGGTTTGTCCCCTTAGCCGTCCAGGAGCTATTCAGTTTAATTAAGTCCCATTTATTTATTTTTGTTGCCCTTGCAATTGCAAAGGACTCAAATTAGACCTCCCATCTGATTCTGCAATCCTGTTACTAGGCATCTACCCAGAAGAAAAAAAAAATCCTTTTATCATAAGGACATTTGCACTAAACTGTTTATTGCAGCTCAATTTACAATTGCCAAAATGTGGAAACAACGTAAATGCCCGCCAACCCAGGAATGGATTAGCAAGCTGTGGTTTATGTATACCATGGAATACTATTCAGCCCTTAAACAAGATGGAGACTTTACATCTTTTGTATTGAGTTGGAACACATTCTTCTTAGTAAAGCATCACAAGAATGGAGAAGTAAGAATCCAATGTGCTCAATTCTGATATGAAGGCAGTAGATGAGCTAATACAAGTTAGGGGGTAGGGGAATGAGCAAGTGGGTAGAGGGAAAGAGGAAGGGGCATGGGGGGTCACGGTGTGTGCCACACCTCTTGGGGGCAGGACACAATCATGAGAGGGACTTTACCTAATAACTGCAATCAGTGTCATCTAATTCTTTGTACCCTCAATGAATCCCAAACAATTAAAAAAAAAAAAAAAGGCTCCATGCCTGTAAGTAAACAACAATAACAACTATAACAAAAAAATAGCCAGGCCTTGTGGCGGACACCTGTAGTCCCAGCAACTTGGGAGGCTGAGGCAAGAGAATCGCTTAAGCCCAAGAGTTAGAAGTTTCTGTGAGCTCTGACGCCATAGCACTCTACTGAGGACGACATAGTGAGAATCTGTCTCAAAAAAAAAAAAAAAGAATGTTTTTTCTTGAATATCCACCTCTTGGGATCCAAAATCTAGAGCACAAAGTTGTCACCAGGCAGAGGACCTCTGAAGATGTCCATAACCTATTGGAAATAGACTTAGGAATATTGCATTAGTGTTTTAAAATGCATGTATTATGTCAGCATTTACAAGAACTTGACAAACAGGTGGCTCTACCATTAAGGGCAAGGGTCATCCAGTAATAATTTTATAAGGAGTTACATTTATGTTTTTCAAAGGATATAGATCTTGTTGACATAAGGGATAAAGGCAACATCTTATGCCAAGATAATTCTGTGGTTTTGGTTAATTTTCCAGTTTTATTCTGAGAATGCCATTGGTGCATACATCCTTTCCTGAAGATCGAGGAGGCTAAAGACTATGATGATGCCATCATGTTTGAAATGATCTTGTTCAATTGTTTTATAAGTTGCTCAGTAATGTGAGGTCTTCTGTCACTGAAAATTTCACTTTGGGAGAAACATTTTTTTAATAATTTTTGAGTACAGTAATTGGCATCAGCCTTTAAGCAGGGAAAACCTTCTATCCATCCAGGCAACATACATATTATTGTAAGCACACATCACTAAGATGAGCAAATGAAGTAAATGGCTAAATGAAGGAAATTGATTGGCAAATGTTCAAATGGTCAGGATGCTATTCCTGCAGCTACTTTAATGATCTTTCTGGGATTATGGATTTGATAAGCCAAGTATTGATTATATATTTACCTGGCCACATTGGAGCAATCACTCCACTAATCTTTTTTTATGACTTGTGTCATTTCATCAATATCATAATGAGTTATAAATGCAAATTTCAGCAAAGGAAGTTTTAAAGACTGCTTAGAAGCACCAAGCAGCCATCAGATCTTTCCACGAGTCACTGTTCTGCATTATATTTGCATCCTTTTTATACCAATCTTCTTTTCCTAATTCAAAAGCCATAACATTATTTATGGAATAATTTGTCATAAATTATTTAGTTTGGATCAGCCTGTGGAATTCATTGAAGTTACAACATTTTGGTACATTAGCCATCTCTTGAGTTGTAACCCTACCATGAAAATTGGCTTTAGCATTTCCTTTATACTCAGAGTTTGATTTATAGGGATGAGCTTCCATTTTTATGATAGCAACTGTGGAGGTAGCAATTGCACAGAAGGATCAGCAATCTGAGGTCCATTTTCATAGGTGTGTCATTAAATGTCAAAAATCTTCTTTTTCCATATCATACCCAAATCACGGACTACTCCAAAAACACATCTGCTGTCTGTATATATGTTTACAGTTTGTCTAATTCACAGGCTTGAGTGAGGGCAAATAATTTCACAGGTTGGGCTGATTAAATTTAAGATGTACCCCTCTTTTTGATAATTCATGTTGGGTTATAACAGTCTATCCACTTGGGTACTTTTTCCTTTAGAATTTTTAGCCATCAACATGGATTATCAACTCTAGTCAATGGTATGTCTTGTAAATCCAATCGAGGAGTAAAATTTTGGGAAACCAGTTCACACAATTGTGAATCTCCCTTCTGTTAGGCAAAGGTAAAAGGATAGCAGGGTTCAGAGAGTAACATCAAGTAGTACGTAGCTTTGAAGGAGCTAGACGCAGAATCCTGTAAGTTGTTAGTCTGCTAACTGAAAAGATGCTGGTTATGTTCGGTATTTAACTTTTTACAACATGAGGAACTTGGAGACATAAATAATCTCCTTGAACAAGTTCTAAAGAGAATTCTGCAATTTTAGTTGCCATGGCTACTGCTTTCAAACAATTTGGATATGCCTAGGATACTGGTGCAATTTCAGGCTCTAATAGGCTGTAGATCTATATTTACCTCCGTGTTCCGGAGTGAGGACACTTAATAACACTTTTCCATTCATGGAAAAACAATATGAAGGGTTTAGAGTGACTGGGAAGTCCTAATGTGGAAGGATTTTGTAAAACCTATTTAAGTTCATTAAAGACCTTTTCATATTTGTTTCCCAAAGAAGAGGTTTTGGAGTGTTATTTTTGGTCAGTTCAAAGCATAGAGAGACAAAAAACCCAAAACAAAACAAAACAAAAAAACGAAACGAACTATAGCACAAGACTACGGGGAAAGGGCCAAGGAAGGGGAAGGGAGGCGGGAGGTTTTGGTGGAGGGAGGGAAATGGGTGGGGCCACATGTACGGTGCATCTTAGAATGGGTACAGGCGAAACTTACTAAATGCAGAATACAAATGCCTACATATAGTAAAAAAAAAAACAACAAAAAAACGAACAACAACAGCCGCAAAAAAACTGGGAACCTAGGACCTGTAATGTCCTGCAACTCTAAAGAATACTCTGAGTTGCCTTGTGGTCATGAGTTTAGGATAATTTTTTTTTTTTGAAACAGAGTCTCACTATGTCACCCTCAATAGAGTGCTGTGGCATCACAGCTCACAGCAACCTCAAACTCCTGGGCTTAAGCAATTCTCTTGCCTCAGACTCCCAAGTAGCCGGGACTACAAGCACCTGCCATGACGCCCAGCTATTTTTATTGTTGTTGTTGTTGCAGTTTAGCTGGCCCAGCCAGATTTGAACCCTCTGCCCTCGGTGCGTATGGTGAGCACCATAACCACTGTGATATAGGTGCCAAGCCAGAGTTTAGGACAATTTTGAATAGTTGTTATTCTTTCTGGATGCAGAAAGATTTCTTTTGCAGATAAATAATGACCCAGGTAATACGCTACTCCTTATCAGAGTGGGAGTTTATTTTGGGAGGCTTTGTCACCTTGCAAACAAATTATTGCAGCAAATACAGTTGGTCCTTTGTATTCTTGGGTTTTACATCTGTAGATGTAACCAACCACAGATGGAAAATATTTTATAAAACGTCGCATCTGTACTGAACATGTACAAACGTTTTCTTGTCATTCATTATTCTCTAAATAATACAGTGTAACAACTATTTGCATAGCATTTACATTGTATTAGGTATTATAAATAATCTAGTATCCTTTAATATCTAATATACTTAAATCGTACATAGGAGGATTTAAAGTATATGGGAGGATGTGCATGGGTTATATGCAAATATTATGTCATTTTATATAAGGAATTTGAGAACACTCAATTTTTAATATCTTAGGGAAGTTCTGCAATCAATCCCCAAAGGAGACTGAGAAATGACTGTATACAAGAGGAATTTCTGAGCCCTCTTTGAATGAAGAACAAAGAAGCAAACATCTCCATACTGAATTAGGGTAGACTTTATGGTAAATTATAAGAATTTTAAATCCTGCTGTAAAACTTGTGAGAATATGAAGGTACCTTGGTAGATTCATTGGGGTATTACTGTCCCAGTACGTTGTTGGTTTTTCCCAACAGAACCATTTGGATTTAGTGGGTATATTTGTCAATAGGCGTTTTGGGTTGGGCACTATAAGAAATCCTGGAATAACAATTGTATTTATAGCTCTAAGATCTCGTACAAATCTTCATTCTTTTCTGTGTGTGTGTGTGTGTTTGACAGGTAGGATGGGAGTATTGCAAGGGATGATACAAGGAGTAATAGCCTCTGTTTCATCGAATCTTCTATTATTAAAGTGAGCCCTTACATGGCTTTAGGTTTCAAAGGGTACTAAGGCAATTTAGGAAGTAGATTTGAAGGCTCAGTCTTAATTTTAGTAGGGTTAGCACTTCGACTTTTCCTACATCTACAGAAGAAGAGGCCCACAGACTGTCAGTGATTTAAGAGAGATCTATAATATCTATATTTTTATGACATTTATTAGTCTCCTCAGCACAATCAAGTTAGGTATGAAATGTTTCAGTGTTTGATAAATCTTGGATTTCTAAAGTTATTTCTCCTGAGAAAAATTTAATTTGACCTCCCAGTTTAGAAAGCAGATCTCTACTTAGAGCAACATCACTGAGCAGAGAAGCCTGATTTTCAAAGAAAGGGTGAAAGTGATAGTTATGGGTTCCAACAACAATAAAAAATCCTTTGATTTGACCAGGAACTCCCACCGCTGAGATCTTTTTTTTATTATTCGGAGGAAGTTCTTGATGTAGGATGGTGAGGTTTAAAGTAAGGCCAGAGCACTGTTTCAATATTTCTTCTAAGCAGATGTAATACAGTACAGCAGATTAATCTTCTCCCTGTTACGATTTGTCCCTTCTGTAACTCATGTTTCAATTTATCCCTTAGGCTCACACACTTTGATGATTATCTACTTGCCTCTCTGAATTATGAACACCTTTTGCATGGTTTACAAGGCCCTTCGTAATCTGGCCCCTTCTCCAAAATCTTCTCGTTACTTGACATACTTTTGCCCACTAGAGCTCAGCCACATGGAACTCGTGGTATTCTCTAGAATGATCGGTGGTTTCTCTCTAGCTTCTTGACCTTCATAAACTATAACCTTTGCTTAGGAATCAGGTAATGCTTCCCTATTTTCCTACATTCTGAGAGAAATGTTTCTGACTCCCTGAAACTGAGTTAGGTACTCTCCCTAGCTGCTTCCAAAGCATCCTGTGATTAACCTACAGCTTCTATCATGTGTAGCTTTTTGTTTTCTTTATTAGTCCGTACGTCTCTCTAAGCCATAAAATCCTTGCTGTGTCACAGGTACCAGGAGGGAAGAAGCCAGGGCCAGGGCTGGGGAATCATCTAGGAGTTCTCTTCCTCTCACATCTGGTGTTCAATTCTGTAACAAATTCTAGTGCCTTAACCTTCAAAATATATACAGAACCTTCTCACTTCTCATCACTTTAAGTGCTTCTGCCCTGGAGCAAGCCACCATCACTTAACAACTGAATTATTCTTGGGAGAGTCTTTTAACTGGGCTCCCTGCTACTTCTCTTGACAATTAATTGACAATCAATTATCAACATAGCAGTTAAACTGCTTCTTCTAACCCACAAGGTAGATGACATCATGCCTTAGCTTAAAATCCTCTAAGGGAGTCATGTCTGAGTTTAAGAGCCAACGTTCTTTCTGGGACCTACATGGCACCCTGAGATGTGGCCGGGTCAGTCTTGCTGATCCCATCCCTCAGGGTCCTCCTCCTGTGTCTCCCCTCCCCCACCATGCTTGCTTTCTTGTCACTTGCTGTCCAGGCATACTCCCCCCACCCCTGCCTCTGGCTTAGAGCTGAGTGTTTCATTAGTATCTGTCTCTCTTGCAAATATGGACTCCTTCCTTTCCTTTCTTTCTCATACAAAAATACATTCGATATATACTTCTGCACCATACTCTTTTCCACTAAGACTGGTAGATCTTTTAATATTAGTATACAAAAAACTTTACTCTTTTTATAGCTGCCTGCTATTTCTTTGAGCAAATAAATATACCATGATTTATTTTATCAGTTCCCTATTGGTGAAACTTGAACTGTTTCCAAAAATGTTCTAATACAAACATTGCTGCAATCGGTAACTTTGTATAGATATCTTTTATTTTATTTGAGACACAGTCTCACTCTGTCACCCGAGTTAGAGTACTGTGGCCTCAGCCTAGCTCACCACAACCTCAAACTACCGGCCCAAGCAATCCTCCCGCCTCAGCCTTCTGAATAGCTGGGACTATAGGCACCCACAATGACGCTGGTTGATTTTTTTCTATTTTTAGGAGAGGCAGGGTCTTGCTTGTGCTCAGGCTAGTCTTGAGCTCTTGATCTCAGGCAATCCTCCCACCTTGGCCTCCCAGAGTGCTAGGATGGCAGGTGTGAGCCACCGCCCCTGGCCCAGGTATCTTTTGATATGTGTGCAGGTAAGAAACATAGGGGGATTGTTTGGTCAAAGGGTAAATGTGTATGTAATTTAGAAAGATACTGCTAGCCTGCTCTTCCCACCTGCAGGGTGGGAGGCAATCTGTGTTCCCCCCCATACATAAACAATGACGTGAACCGATACTCTTGGATTTTTTCTATGTAAAGTATAATATACTAATTCTCAATACAGGGATGTTTACATCTTCATTATTATAGACAATAAATAGGTGATAGTTAGGTGTTTAAGGGCCTTTTTTTCCTTTTCCTCTGTATTGCCTTTTAAAGTTTTGGGTTATTTTTCAATTTCTATGTCTAGAAATAATTTTTATGTCAAGATGATATGTTGATTAATTTGATTTTTATTCAGCCATAAAAAAAGATGGAGACTTTACATCTTTCATGTTTACCTGGATGGAACTGAAACACATTCTTCTTAGTAAAGTAGCTCAAGAATGGAAAAAACATCCAATGTACTCAATACTAACATGGAACCAATATATTAACATTACACGTTCATACAAATGATAAAACACAAATATAGTCTAGCAAAAAGGTGGGGAGGGAGTGGGAGAGGGGAAGGGCATTTGGTTGGAGCTCACCTAACGTGCACAATGCCAGGGTGGTCAGCCTGCCCTCTGGGTGAGGGGCTCTTCTACAACTTGAACTTTACCTTGGAAGTGAGAACAGTGTAACCTAAAAATTTGTGTCCTCATATTAATTTGAAAAAAAGAAAGATGATATGCCTTGTCTGTGATATAGATTGAAAACACACTTTCCCCAAATTATCATTTGTTTTTATCTAACAGAAGTTTCTTGTTTTCACACAGTTAAACTGATGAATCTGATATGGTGGTGTCTTGTATTAATGCTGCCAAGAAATGCAATGTGAGCCACAAGTATGAGTCACATAGGGATTTCAAAATCTTAGAGGGAAGTGAAGTGAGAAGACACATCATTAAACTTCTACCAGGTTCCTCAGAGGGCATGATTTTCTAGCCCCAAGGAATTATGCAATGGTTTCTCAAAGGGACATATAAACAAGTGAGATGGTACCAAACAGGATTCAAGTCCTTGAAGATGTCTCCTTTCTACCGATTAACATGATAATAGAGCAGGCTCAGCCGTAATCCAAAGATTCAGTTTTGGAGGTAATATGGCCCAGAAACTTTCTCCGTGGGAGAAATTGAGATGAATGAGAAAGATTTGTTAGGATTAAAAAATTAGTTTTTAAAATATTTCCCTGACATCTGTGTATATGAAGACTTCGCTTCACTGTACAAGATAAATCTTTCTATTTGCAAGTAGAGTTTTGGTGATTTTTATTTGAGGCTGGTTAAATTTACGAAAGCTCCAAGTGGATTATTTGGAGAGAGGGTTCTTTCAAGGAAATAACTGTGTGCCTAAGTAACCCTGATTGTGCTTCCCAGCCATGCATGTGTGACAGTGCAAAAATGAATTTTTGTGTGTAAGACGATTTTATTATATGGAAAAACATAAACTAAAAGTAAATACTACCCTTCATTGCCATTTGATGTTTTTGAGTGTACCTAGATGAAATCAGGGTTATTTAAAACTTAAATTGACCACCACACACCTATTAGAATGACACACATCCAAAGCACTGGCGAAGACGTGGCACTCTGAGTACAGAATGTCTAACATAGCATATTCATTTGCTTTTTGCTATCATGGTGTAAAATCTCTCTGCATTCTCAAACCGTCAGTAAAGTCTGCCTGCACTCAATTTACATGAATTTTTTTTTTTTTTAAAGAATTCTATGAATGGAAGTGGAGGGTGGGGAGGTAAGTGTCACTTGGAGAGGGTGAGGAGAAGAGGACATGGGCTCCAAATGAGTCTGGATGTACAGGCAAAGCGTGTGCTTAAAGCCAGAAATGACCACGAAAATGTAAGCCCTGAGATTCTGCAGGAACCTTGGGCGCGGCATTGAACTTCCTACCCAAGGAGAGGTAGGCCGATGGTTTTTCATCAGTCTTGGAGGACAGGGTGATTTCACCTGACATCCAGATTCTGTACTTTAAAGACATTTTCTTCCAAAATGAAAGTATTCCCTCTTTTTGATGTCTTTTCTGTATCTGTGAGAAAGTAGAAAGCTGCCATTGTTTGGCTACATTGTAAGTATTTAGTTTATTAAGATATGTCTGATTTCCTTACCTACTAAGTTTAATAGTTGATATCTCTGACATATCACTTTGATACAATTTTTTTTTTTAATTGTGAAAGTACATTCTCACCTTTTCAAATGTACTTTTTGGCTTCTGATTATCTTTCAAAAATTTTTTATAGCCATTTTTGAAGAACAATGATAAGTCAAAAGTCCATGGTTTTGTTTTGTTTTTTTGCCAGACTCTTACTCTGTTGCCCAGGCTAAAGTGCTGTGGTGTCAGCCTAGCTCACAATAACCTCAAACTCTTGGGCTCAAGTGATCCTCCTGCCTCAGCCTCTTGAGTAGCTGGGACTATAAGCACCTGTAACACCTCGCTAACTTTTCTATTTTTGATAGACAGGGTCTCACCTTTGCTCAGGCTGGTCTTGACCTCCTGAGCTCAAGGGATCCGCTCACCTCAGCCTCCTGGAGTGCTAGGACAACAGGCATAAGCCACAGTGTCCCGCCAAAAATTCATGCTATTTTTGATTATGAGTTCCATCATGTGGAACAAATGCAGTTCAGGGAGGTCAAAACACCATTGATATGTTTGAGAAGGCTGTGGCTGAGGAATGCACAGTACATTGCTGGTTTGAGAAGTTCCATTCAGGTGATCTTGTCCCACGTGGTGACCCAGAACAAGGTGGATAATGATGAGCTGAAAGCTGCAGGGGAAGCAAATCCAGCGGAACTTATACATGAATTAGCATAGAGGTTTGACATTGTTATGCCAACAACAATGGACAAAATTAACAAAGAAGCTGGATAGATGGTTCTGTATAAATTAAGCCTGCAGAAGAGAAATCTGAAAGCTTGCCTTTCTTTGCTTTCTCTACACAAAGGCAAGCCATTTCTACACCATATTGTTACATGCGGTGAAAATGGATTCTTTTTAACAACTGCAAGTGTTGGACCCAATGGTTGGTTAAAGATGAAGTGCTAAAATACAGTCCAAACATGAATGAATATTCATCAGAAAAAGCTAGTGGTGTCTGCTTGGTGGGCCAGCATGGGTATTGTCCACTACAGCTTCATGAAACCTGACCAGTTGATTACAGAGGATGTCTACTGCAGCCAGGTGGCTGACCTGATGAGGATGCCTGTGATTAAGCAGCAGAGATTGGTCATTAGACACAGACCAATCTTCCCGCAAGACAATGCTGTTGCATGAACAATGCTGCTCAAACCACAGAAGCTGAACTTAGAAAGAAACGCTCTCTTATCCACGGTATTCACCAGACTTTGCATCAGCTGACTACCACTTCTTCCAGGCTTTGGACTACAACTTGCAAAGAAAAATATTCAATTCTCAACAAGCTGTGGAAAATGGGTTTTGTGATTTCATGGCCACTTGCTCTCTAGGCTTCTTCGCTGTTGGCAGACACAAGCTACCATTTGGATGGTAAAATCACTTTAAGCTCATGCTTTGATTAATTGTACTGCTTCCTGTTTGAGATATAATACACTAAACTTTTGATTCAAAATTGGACATTTCACATTTAATAACCAATAGTTGACTGCTGAGAGAACTTACATGACTCAAGGCAGTAATATGAACAGTGGGAAGAAAGCAATTACTGAATTGACCCAGGCATTACACAGTATAGTGGGTCTATGCTATATATATGAGATATATTTATATCTCATATCATTTTTGTTTGTTTATATTAAATAATATCTGTGTACACTAATGCATTTATGGGGTACAATGTGCTGATTTTATATACAAGTTGGAATGCCTACATCAAACTGGTTAACATAGCCTCTACCTCACTTACTTAATTGTTGCATTAAGACATTTATACTCTACTCTTAAAAGATTTGACATGTACCCTTTCATTCTGTACAATAGGTGAGGTCCCACTGATTACCCTCCCTCCTATATCTCACATCATTGATTTACTTATTTTTGAGATGGGGGTCTTGCTCTGTTGCCTGGGCTACGGAGTGCAGGAGTATCTTTATAGTTTACAGCAACCTCAGACTCCTGGGCTCAAGCAATCCTCCTGCCTCAGCCTCCTAAGTAACTGGGTCTACAGGTATGGACCCCCAGAAACAGCCGATTTTTCTATTGTTTGTAGAAATGAGATCTCCCAATGTGGCTCAGTCTGGTCTTGAACTATTGGATTCAAGCAGTCCTCTCGCCTTAATTTCGCAAAGTGCTGGGATTACGGGCATGGGGCTCCATGTCTGGCTTTCATATATTTTAATTCTCACAAAAAATACATTTTAAAGTTTAAAGGTCTGAAGTTCAGAGAGTTTGTCATAAAGCTAGTAAGTTTATATTCAGGTTTAACTGTCACTAAACTCTGTGCTCTTAACCTTCAACACAATGCCAAGGAAAGATCTGTCAATTTTCTTTCATTTCTGGCTTCTTTTCGTGATTTAAGAATGTGTGAGTCGATTTGCATGGACAGAGCATCTTCTCAGTAAAACAACTACAGCCTTCTCATCACTTCTGATAGGCCTGAGCTGAGAAATAAAAATAATCTTGTGGTTTGAACTGTGGATGAACTTCACATATTTTTAGCAGGACTTTGTGGGTATTTAGCAGAGCCTGTTACTGTTTTTGCTTAAGATTGGAATTTCAATTGTATTTTGTTTTTTAAAAATGTATTTCCATCATTTTCTCCTGTCCTTCTCCTCCTTCTGGCATTCCCCAGCCCCGACTCCCTGCCTTCTGCACAGTAACTCTGAGGTCTAGGCCGTGGGTCACTTGACCAATGTCGCGTACCTGTTAGAGGCTGTGGCAATAGTGTGCCAACCAGCTGGCCATCCCTCTGAAACCTTTCCACACAGATTTGTTCCAGAGGTTGCTCTGGTTGGAGGGACAGCCTGAAATTTCATCTCGTTTGTTTTGAAATTTACAAGGAGAAATTATTTGAGCTGGCAGCGGGACTCTCCAGATTTATTCCTTTGAGAAAGAATCACAGTTTACTTTCCTTTTCTTAATTTTAAGAATTATCTGTACCCTTCTTAATGATTATATGCACCTTTTTCAACTGTGCTGTATATGACAAATCCTATTTTTCACATCACCTTAGCAATAAAGTGCCTTGACTGGTTCTTACGTGTTGGAAAGAGATAATTTGTCATCTCATTGGCACATAAAAATAAGCATTATCTTGTAGTGTTGGAGTGGAAGTTTAAACAAATTCTTTGTGGGGAGGAAGAGCTTTATTCTGAAAGTTATAAGATGGCTACTCACATGCATGCATGCATCTGAGTGTGCACACACCTACACACACACACACACACAGAGCCAGGCCTTGATTAAAGCAAATTAAGTAATTTTCCATACCCCATCTTGTTAGACCCAAGAACATTCATCTCCTCTAACATATAAATGTGGAATTTTTAAATTATTGCCTGTGGACGTCTGATATTTCATTCACATGAATATAATTTTGGTTAAGTTTTACCATATATGTGAAAGTAAATTTTTCAATTGTTTTTAAAGAAGAGATATTGTGTTTTGGGATTTACCCCTGTCTAATCTATTGAAGTGGACGTTATCAAGTATCTTTTAAGAATAGATAAAAAAGCAATTTTTATTCAGATTAGTACAAAATGTTTTTCACAGCACTGGGCTTCTCTTGCAAATGTGTCTTTTTAGACACTTTGGGCCAATCATGTCCCATAGGAATGTGAGGATTTCAGTTGGTCTTTTCCATGACATATCACTCACCCCCCAGAGATGCTGGTTTACCACATTTGTTGGAACTCTGTGCAAAAGCAGCTTTATAAACACATGAAATCAAGTATTAATAAAAACCAGTTGCCTACATTTAGTGACTAATAACCAAGAGTAAAGATATGGTCATTAGAAAAAGTGTTTAGAAGGAAGCACTCATGACATGAACATAGCATGCAACAATGCAACATGTAAAACAGGGAAAGGGTATGAAGGGCCACAGATTGGGAAGTAGGAATCAGTGTCTTTGTTTGCAGGAGACATAATTTTTTAATGTAGAAAATCCCAAAGAATTGACCCCCAACCCAAAGTCTCCCAGAATTAATTAATAAAGTTAATCACAAAAGCCAATTGCTTTCCTGTATACCAGCAATGAACAATTAGAATTTGAAATAAAAATACAATACCATTTATATTAGAACCCCAAATAAAGTGTTTAGGAATTTACTTAGATAAATAGTTGAGTATAAATCTAACAAAATATGAAGATCTATATAAGGAAAACTACAAAACTCTGATAAAAGAAATTGAAGATCTAAAATGATGAAGAGATATATCACATTCATGAATAGGAGGGTACTATTTTTAAGATGTTAGCTCTTCCTAATTTGATCTATAGATTCAACACAATTCCAATCGAAATCCCAGCAAGTTTTTTGGGGGGATTTTGACAAACTTATTCCAAAGTTTATATGCAGAGTCATAAGACCTAAAAATAGACAATACATTATTGAAGAAGAACAAAGTTGGAGGACTGACACTACTCAACTTCAAGACTGTCTATAAAGCTACAGTAATCCAGACTGTGTGGTACTGTCAAAATAATAGGTGAATAAAGCAATGCAACTGAATAGAGAGCCCAGGAGTAAACTATGCAAAGTACAGTCAACTCATCTTCGACAAAATAGCAAAGGCAACTCAATGGAGAAAGGATGGTCATTTCAACAAATGATGGTGAAATAACTGAACATCCACAAGCAAAAAAAGAAAAAAAAAAAAGAGAAGAATTTGCATACATTTTACAAAAATTAACTCAAAATGGATCATGAACCTAAACATAAAACACAAAACTATAAAACTTCTAGAACATAACAGAAGAAAACCTAGGCAACTGTTGATTTTGCAATAGGTTTTCAGATACAGCACCAAAAGCATGATCCATGAAAGAAAAAAATTGATAAGTAGAAGTTCACTAAAATTAAAAACTTTTGCTCTTGAAAGACACTGTGAAGAGAGTGAAAAACAAGGCACGAATGCATTTTGGATCAAGTGCTGTACCCAAAATATATAAAAATTCAACAGTAAGAAAACAACTCAATTTAAAAATGAGTAAACTATCTGAACAGACACCCCAGGAAAAAGAGAATTACATAGATGGCAAATAAACATATAAAAAGATGTTCAACATCATATACCATTAGGGAATTGCAAATTAAAACAACAATGAGACACCACTACACACCTATTAGAATAAGAAAAAATCTGAAACACCAAATACCATCAAATATTGAAGAGAATGTAGAATAACAGAAATTTTCATTCATTGCTGCAATACAAAACGACACGTCGATTTGGAAGACAGTTCGGCAGTATCTTACAAAACTGACACATTCTTACCATGCAATTCACATGAAATATCTCCTTGATATTTACCCAAAATGAGTTGAAAAAGTATGTGCATACAAAAACCTGCATAGATGTTTATAGCAGCCTTATTTACAATTGCCAACACTTGGAAGCAACCAAGATATTCTTCGATAGGAGAATGAATAAATACATTTCAGGTTGTCCATAGTATTCAGAACTAAAAATAAATGAGCTATCAAACCATGAAAAGAAATGGAGGAATCTTAAGTGCATATTGCCAGATGATAAAAGCCAATCACTGAAAAAGCTACACACTGTATGTCTCCAATTATGACATTCTGGAAAAGGGGAAATCTGTAGAGACAGTGAAAAGATCATTGGTTGCCAGGGGCTGGAGGTGGGAGGAGGGAGAGAATGAATAGATGGAGTGCAGAGGTTTCTTAGGGCAATGAAGCTATTCTGCATGATTTGGTAATGACGAACACATACACATGTCCTTATACATTAGTCAAAATCCATAGAACTGTACAATACAAAAGCAAACCCTAATATAAACTATGGACTTCAGTTAATAATAATGATGTATCAACATTGATTCATCACTTGTAACAAATTTAGCACACTAATGCAAGTTGCAATATAGGGAAACGATGGGTGTGGAGGAGGTTAGAGAGAGTAGATGGGAACTCTGTATTTTATGTTCAGTTTTTCTGTAAACTTAAACTTCTCTAAAAAAGAAGTCTATGAATTTATGAAAAATCAGGGGTCACAAAGGGACAGAAGCAAGTGATCTAGAGGATGAATGCAATTTGCTTGACCTAGAGCCCAGCTAGCTAGCGTTTCTGGAGTTCTCTTAGAAACCAAACCCTACTTGGTTTCCCAGGCTCTTCGCAGTGAGAACTGTGCATACTTGGAGAAAATAAAACTAGAAAATTCTGGGCGGCGCCTGTGGCTCAACGGGTAGGGCGCCGGTCCCATATGCCGGAGGTGGCGGGTTCAAGCCCAGCCCCGGCCAAAAAAAAAAAAAACTAGAAAATTCTTACTGGGGAAGAAAGAGGGTGTGAGGCATTGAAATCAGCTGACGGGAGTGCCTCTTTGCTCATGGCCTTCACTGGTTGCTGTGGCTGCACGCAGTCTGCTGACACTCATGGCCGCCATAATCAGCCCCTCACCCTAGAGAATGATGATGCTTCTTTTATCAGAAATCCTTCTCCCCCACCCCAGGTATTGCAATACTTTTAAGATCTTTTCTTTTTTTTTATCTTTTTTTTTTTTTTTTTTTTTTAACCTGAGACAAATTTTCCCAGGGATGGGTCAGAGACTGCTGAAGTGACCTGAGAGCCCCCATCTCCTCTGAAAATTCATCATAATACCAGCAAACTCTTGGTGACTATGCACTCCTCCCATGACCCATCCGCAAAAGATTGGGTTTGCGCCTCCCATCTCTTTTTCAAATTTATTACACAGTTTTAATTCCTGGACCCAATTATTGGTCAAAAATTATTCCTCTCCCAACAAAGGAGCTTCAGATTTTCCCTCCAAAGTTTCTGTATTTAATTTTTTTTTAAATTCCTTCAGAAGACTGCTTTCTTTCTGTGGCCCTCTGGACCCTCTCCTCTGAGAGGGGGGAGGTGACCCTGAGTTCCATGTCTGTTTGGATGGTGATGCTCCAGGGACTTCTGTGGAGCAAATTGTTCCTGATTCTAGGGCAGGACTGCTGAGAGAGCAAAGTCCAGCCTTTAAAATAATATCTTTCTGGACAAGTGTCTTTCCACTGGGCAAAAGGCCTTGCACAGTGGAATGAGACCAAAGGTAACCACAAGATTTTGAACTTTAGCAAATAGAGGCTGGGGGAGGTGTTGTAGGTTCCAGGAGCTGCTTTTGTAGGTTTTGTTTTTTTCCTAGGAAAAGAATGGACAGTTTATAAACTGGCCAACTTGTTGGCAGATTCTTAGTTATTATTGTCACTTGCAGATAGTGTCTGGCAAGACAGAGAGCTGATCAGTACTAATGATGGCCAAGGGCTCTGGCCCCAATCCAGTGTCTTAACTTCTATTTCTTTTTTTTTTCTTCAGTTTTTGGCCAGGGCCGGGTTTGAACCCGCCACCTATGGTATATGGGGCTGGCGCCCTACTCACTGAGCCACAGGCGCTGCCCTGCACAGAGACTTTTTAATGAGGGTAATTGAAATGCTATTACAGTCTTTGAAATCTTGGGCAAATTATTTATAAGAGCAACATGAGGATTTGTTCTTACAAAAGAGAAAGATTTATTTATTTAACAAATGCTCGCGGAAGGTTTTTCATGTGAAGGTGCATGCTGGGCTGTAGAAAAATGATAAAATTGGACACTCTGAGTTTCATGCCCTCACAGAGCTTCTAGAGTAGCAGAAGGTCAGGGTGAGACATGACAGGGATTCTGTAAACGGACAAATAATAAACATACTAGAGTGTGTGGGAAAAGTAAGGACATTTCTGGTTGGGTTAAGCATGGCACTGGGGACAGAATGGAAGCAGCCTGCGTCAACGGCGGGATAATGAGCGCGTGCGTGTTACCTTATGGCATCCTCCCAGCAAGCCTGTGTAGTGTGTGTCCTTGGATCCATTCTACAGGTGAGGAAATGGAGGCTGGGACAGTAAAGGAAATTATCTGAGCTCCAGCATTAGTATATGGTGAAGTTGTATTTCACTTCTCAGTTCTTTTTCCTTATCTCACACTGCTTCAAGGTAATAGGGACAAAGGATAATTCTAGACAAAATGACTATTTTCATAGGTGGAGATGGAGAGTTTCTGGACAGTTGGGAGAAGAACATGAACACAGTCTTGATACAGGATAAGGTATTCTCACTTCCAGTTATGCAATTTGGTCAAGGTCCCACTTCCGTGAGGCAGACTCATCAAACAACTGGATCCAAATTGTCCGAGTGAGAAACAATCTAGGATTTAAATGGAATTGAGAGGACATCTGCATGGCACAGTCACTCAATGGCTAAATCACCATTCTGGCTCTGACACTGACTCACTGAGGTTCCAAAGCTGCAGGACCCATGATGGTCCTCGCACGTCGCAGCTGCTCTCTCCTCCTTGCACCCTTTAGGAGACAAACGAAATGTTTGTTTTGTTTGCGAAATCTCATCAAATCCTCCCTTTTGCTCTGTTCAGACTCCAGGGACACAGAGTTTCTGGACAGCTGGAGCCCCTCCAGGAACACTAACCTCTGAAGGGGGTCTCTCTGAAGAGGGGAAATGCTTGCTTTTCAAAAATGCCTCCTTAGGGAAGCTATCAGCTGCTTCATTTTTGTGCAGTCAGGGAAATTTTATCCTCAGATAAGGGATTTGAGAACAGTTGGCTGTGATTGCCTAAAAGACTCCACAAGGACAAATATCCAGGACACAGTCACTTCCATTACCCAGGGGCCAAGGTCTCTTTGTTTATCCCTTGCAGCTTTTCCTGCATCCCTATCCTGTTCATCCCACTCTTACACCCTGTACTGAGTCTGGAAGGAATCACAGCCAGTGGAAGTATACACAGGACAATCTATACGGCACCAATAGCAGTGTCATTTTTTCTTTCATTCATTCATTTACTTAAATGAGCATAATTTTCCATTTTTTAAGAAACATTTGTTATGCACTATCAGTGTTTTCCTCACCACCAGTCATGGAAAGGTTGCTGACTTCCTTTGTTTTGTTCCTCTAAAGACATGATCCAGCAGGGTTTCCAAAGAATGAAGTACTTTGATGAATGGCATTTAACCCTGCCCCCATCAAGTGGTTGAAACCCATTTACATTGACACTAAAGATGAACCAGTTTTCCATCTGAGCTTTCCCCCTAGGATCTGCAAAAATCAAAGAAGTAAGAGGATGTAAAAAAGTGAACAACCAATGGTTCGGGTCCAGGTACACAGCTAGAGACCACTGCCGTCTAGCACCCAACTAGGCATAGAGTCTTCTTTCTGGCAAATGCATCCTTCTGAGGGTTGTGGTCTAGTTTGGGCTGTTGGTGGGTCTGAAGATGCAAGTCATTTGTTGTGTCTTTCTCAGTCTTCATATCTCCATCAGCAAAATGATAGCATCATGCTTATGAGTGAACATGAGCGAAACTCATTAATAAGAGTTTCATTTCTAATTATGCCCCTAACCCATCCTTAGGAAGGATGGCTTATATAAAGATTGTAAGAGGATATATCAAGAGCTTCATTATTGATGGTGTATCATATAGAAAGAGAGCATCCCCTGGAGGCATATAAGGGAGATTTTGTACTCATTTCTCAAATCAGATGTCACCCAGAATAACAGTGTGAAACAGGAGTGACTCAGCGCAGGGAGCAGGCCCCAGGCAAATGTGTAAGGCAGTTCCAGCTGCTGTGTGATAGCTCCCAGGCTCCCTATTTCTGCTTTTCCTCTTCCCAGTGTTAGCAGTACCATTGCTACCCAAACTCAGCTCTCTCTCTCCTCTTCTTTACCAAATCTCCAGTATCTAGATGAGACCTGAAACTCCCTCTAGAGAGGTAGAAGTGACTCAATTTGATATTTCACCCATGGAATTTTGAATGTAATAAAAGAAGGAATGAAAGATTAAATGTGGACGTTCCTAGATCTAGGACCAGGTAGGAATGCCTTCAAGGGATGAATGCTTTCTAAAGACCCTAGAATCTAGTGTAGGTGATTTCACCCTGTGGTTGACTTCTCAGCAGCATCTGACATACTGACAACTCCCTTTTCCATGACCCCTTCTCCTTAGATTTCTATTGCCAAACCACACTTTCTTATTTTCTTCATTTTACTGTCCAGAGATCTCAGGTCCCTTTGATGGCTTCTTCTCTAAACAGCCTCTAAATATTGATGTTCCTCAAGGATTAGTCTCAGGCCCTCCTTATTTCTTTCTCCAAACTCTCCCCCTAAGTTGCCTTGTCTATTCTCATGGCTTAAAACCCATCCTTATGCAGGTGTCTCCCAAACTTTCATATCCATCCCTTGGGCTCCACACTTACCCAAACCTGTATTTGACAAGTCCAACTTAAAACACTTGCCTTTGTAAGTCTAAAACTTGTTTCACTTCTCCAGTCTTCCTTGTCTTGTTAAGTGGCACTACCATTGGCCTGATTTGTGATTAAGAAACACCTGTCATTCCTCTCTTGTCTTCACCAGCTATGTCCACTGCACCATCAAGTCCTGTCAATTCTACCACCAAAGTGTGTGTTAAATCTAGCCCTGTCCCTCTGTCTCCATTGCTACCATCTTAATTCATGCCACTGTTACTCTTGACCTTGGCAATAGCACCTTAACTGATGTCTGTGCTGTTGGCCCACCTCTCCTATCTATCAAATCTGATTATATAAAAGGCAAAAATATAGTGGTTTAGTGTGAATATCCTGGAATGATACAACTTGGATTTGAATCCTGTCCCTGCCACTTACTAACTATATGAATCAAGGGAAATTACTTTGGTTTTCTGTACTGCAATTGCTTTAGCTGTAAAATGATGATAATAATAGCACCTATGTTATAGAGTTGGTATGGTGTGTGAGGATTAAGTGGGGGGGGGGGTTCCATTTGATCGAAAGAGTCTTTTTAATGAGTAGAATAAGGCCTAACACAGAAAATTCTTGTTAACATGTAAATAAAATCATGTTATTCTAGGTGGCTTCCATGGCTTCTTGTGTATTTGACGTAAAATTCAAGCTTCAAATCAGAGCCCCCAGGTCCCATGTGACCCGACCCTGCCTGTAGTCTGACCTCATCTCTGTTCACTGTTCCTCCCTCTCTCAAGTGCTGCAGGCGCCTGGGGCTTCTCTTGGGTTCGCAGGGGTGCCAAGCTCTTTGCTGTTTCAAGGGTTTTTCACTTGCTGTTCCCTCTTCCTAGGAGGTCTTCCAATGCCTGGCTCCTTTGCCTATGTCAGACTCAGACTAAGTGACATCTTAGCAACTTTTGTCTGGTGATGCTATTTAAGGTAGTTCGCTTTCTTATTCTCTGCTACAGCTATCTTTTTTGTTTCCTTAATTATCTCTTATCACAACCTTTAGTAATTTTATTTGTTCTCATTATTTTCTGCCATCTTCCCCAAATGTAAATTCAGTAAATCCCTCTGATACCTCCATGGCTCCCAACACGTAATAAGTGCCCGTAGATATTTGCTGAATGAATGAAATGAGCAATTGTTAGGTCGGCCCAACTTTCAGTAGGAACTCAGGCAAAAGACAGAGTTCAAGTTCTACAGGGTGTATCAGATGATATACCAAGAAGTACTGGTCACTTGACCAGCTTCGTTGTTCAATAAAACAAATAATGCAGTGGACAGGGTCAGCCTGGAGGAGGAGAAAGTGACCTGGACATGGAACCAGAAGTCCTGGGTTCTGGTCCAGGATCTGATAGCAACCATCTCTGTGGCAGGCTCTGCACATCTCACTGGGGAATAAGAGTGTTTGGACTAAGCAACCCCCAAGTTTCTTTCCGGTAATACATTCTGTTCAGATGCCACATTTTTGCACGAAGAAAATAAAATCAGTACACCATTTGGTTTTCATGGAGGAAATAAATCACTGAGTTTTAGGGGAATCAAAGAGCCATCTGCAGGTTCTTGGACAGATTATCTTTGGGGTATTTTAAATAGATGGGAATGTATCTATTTAACAATTAATTGTTGGCTCTGTGTGTTCTGTAGCTAAAAGAGCTACTGGCCCTTTTCTTTGTTTCCACGGCTCACAGCTCAAGCTATCTTTTCCTACACACCTACACACACGTGTGTACATACACACACATCTCATTTAACTTTAAGCCTTTTACTCTTGTTGCGTAGAAAAACTTCTCTTCTAACAATTTATGAATGAAAAGTATCCCTCGTGATATTACATAAGAATTATTGGGTTATTCACTTACCAAGGGAAAAGTAAGGCAGATTTTCTACATCTTCAGTCCCACTCACCTCTGAAGCTTTTGAGCATTCCCAGTGTCCTGCTAAGAATCTCTACAGAAGTCTCCATTCATTTCTTCTTCTCCCATGCCTTTAACTACTGTCTCACAAGAATAATTTAAAAATATTTTTGTCTTAGCTAATATCAATATTATATTTATGTTAATATTCAAATGACATAATCATAATATATTTCATAATATGATTGCACAGTGTTTCGCTAACTTGGGGATAATGGGCTCTCTTACATTTGGTAAAAAGATAAGCCTCCATGAACCCTCTCTTAGTGTCCAATTTCTACCAGTTCTTCCAGGACAAACTCACATGCTGCCTCCAAAATAAATTTTTCCATCATTTGAACTCCTATAGCACTAAAAAATTCATTTGTTCATCTAATCATTCATTCATTCAACAAATATCTACTATGTGTAGGTGAAAAAATTTCTGGTCTCATGGAGTTTATAATCTAGTGGGGGGAGACAGACAAAAATCTATATGATGTTAGATGGTGTTAAGTATCAACAGAGAAAAATAAGGCAGGAAAAGTGATAGCAAGTTTCAGGGTCAAGGGATGGCCTCAAGGAGAAAAAGTCTTTTGTTGGAGATCTGTGAGAAGTGAGGGGTGGGTTGGAAGAGGGCCCCAGTGGGAGGAAATGGCAGGTGCAAGGCCAGTGTTTTAGTCTATTTGGGCTGCTATAACAAAATCCCTGAAACTGGGTAACTTATAAACCACAGAAATTTATTTCTCACAGTGATAGAGAGGCTAGAAAGTCTAAGATCAAAATGCCAGCAGCTTCAGTGTCTGGATAGGACCTGATTCCTTCTCTCTGTGTCCTCATGTGGCAGAAGGACTGAGCCCTGAGGTCACTTTCCTAGGGCATTAATCTCATTCATGAGGGTTCATGACTTCAATGCTTCCTAAAGCCCCACCTCTCAACATGACTGCCTTGAGAAGTAGATTTCAAAATACAAATGTTGAGGGTTCATACACATTCAGACCATAGCCTTCTGCCCCCAGCCCCTAAAATTCTTGTCCTCCTCCTATGCAAAATACATTCATTCCGTCACAATAGCCTCAAAAGTCTGAACTCACTCCAGCATCAACTCAGTTGTTTAAGCCAAAGTCTCGTCTAAATATCATTTAAATCAGATATGGATAAGACTCAAAGGTGTGATTCATCTTGAGTCAAATCCCCCTCTGACTATGAGTCTATGAAATCAAACAAGCTATGTGCTTTCAAAATACAATGGTAGTGTGGGCCTAGAATAAATATTCCCATTCAAAAGGAAAAAGACAGGAAAAAAGAAAAGAGTAATGGGTCCCTACCAAATCCGAAATTCAGCAGGACAGACATTAAATCTTAAGGCTCCAAAATAGTCTCTGACTAGAAATTCCTTTAAGGTCATTCTTCCATTGTTTTGAAGACAAGCAACTGGCTTCATCCCTCTGTCCCCAACCTGGTTTGAAAGCCTACTGGAAAAAACTATGTTGAAGATACACAAGTTAAAAAACCCATAAAGTCTGAGAATGCCTGGAGAAGGCATCCATTAACTGAGGCTGAGTAAAACGAGATAATGCAGCCGCTTTCTGGCCTCTTCAGAGGCTTTTATTGATTTCTTACAAAGGTGCTTATGTGAAAATGCCAAAAGATAGGGTTGAAAGAATCCCAAGTTCCCAGGAAGACTGGATAGACAGAGAGGCTGGGTAAGCGGTAGGGATTTCTAACAGACCAGATGGAGGAGAGAGAAACTAGTTTTATCACCGGGAGGGAAGTAAGTCAGGTTTCCTAATCTAATTATATATGAAAAGTTCAAAGAGTTGAACCCCTCCCACCTGTTGACTCAGTCCCACAGGCCTGGTCCAGCCTGTCTCAGGCACGTCAGGGCTCTTTTCAACTTCCTTGATTTTGATGACCCCCCCCCAGGGGATTGTGCACCTACCTACTTTCCCCTGGAAAGGGGGTCCCCCCAGGATTGAGGCAGGCAGCTCCGCAGAGAAGTCAACCTTTCTACCTCCCACACTTGGCCTCACCCTGGGTGTGCTCCTTTTCATTCTTTACTACACGTCCAGGCTGAGAAGTTTCCAAATCTTTAAGTCTGCTTCCCTTTTGATTATAAATTCTGTCTTTAAATGGTTTCTCTCTTCTTGCATTTTACTCTCAAGCCACGTTGAGAGAAGCCATGCAGGTCCTCCCGTATCTGGCTTAGCTATTTCTTCAGCCAAATATCTAATTTCATCACTCACACTTTATACCTTCCACAAAACACTAGGACCAGACTATGAGTTTCTAACAACATGTTCCTCATTTGTGTCTGAATCTTTATCAGAGTTGCCTTTGCCATTCACATTTCTATCAACATTGTGTTCATAACCACTTGTTTAGTATCTAAGAAGACTGAAGCTTTCTCTACATACCTCACCTAAATCATGCTTAATGCTTTGATCATGGCAATGTAGATTTTTTTTCTTGCATGCATCTCAAACTCTTCCATCCTCTACTCATTACCCCATTCCAAAGCCACTTCCATGTTTTTAAGGCACTTGTTACAGCAACACGCACACTGGGTACCCATTTGAGTAACTATAACAAAATACCATAGGCTTGGAAACAACAGAAATTGTGCAGTTCTAAAGGCTGAGAAGTTCAGATCAAGGGACCAGCAGACGTGGTGACCTGAGGACCTGCTTTCTGGTTCATAGATGGCACCTTCTCACTGCATCCACTGATAGCAGAGTCAAGCAAGCTCTCCTGTGGCCTCTTTCAAGGAAAATAATCTCATGATACTATTGTGTTGGGGATTAGGTTTCAACATACGAATGGGGGAGGGGACGCAAACACTCAGCCCATAGTAGCCGTTATGTCTGGAGAGGAGTGAGTGAAAGTCTAATAGGGAGTTGGAGAAGACAGGTAATGCAATGGGGAGACTGGTATGGGGTGCAGATTCCATAGCTATTTAAAGACTAGGTTTTACTCAGAGGGAGATGGGAGGCCATCACAGGGCCTTGAGTAACGTCTAAGAAAGATGTTTCAGAAAGGTTGCTTTGGCGGCTGGGTTGCAAATAGGCTATAGTGGGTCAGGGGTGGAGGCAAGAGCATTCTCAAAAGGCTGCGAGCTTGGTGTCTTTGGTGAAAGCGATGTGATGAGATATGGTTAGGTTTTGCAGATGTGCTGAAAGTACAGCTGGCAGAAAATCAGATGTGGGAGATGGGAGAAAAATAGGGAAGATGAGGGAGGAAGCACATTTTGGGAAGAAGGTTAGAAGCTCAGTTTTGGACATGTTACCTTTGAGATGTCTATGTGACTTTCAAGCATAATTGTGGAGTAGACAGTTGTATTTATAGGTTGCCTGGAGAAATGTAAGTTGAAGACACAAATATGGTCATCTACATATTACAGGTAATATGTAATAACCTGTAAATGGAAGAGGTCACCAAGGAATTGTGCTTTTACTTGTGCTTCTTTTAAACATATTTTCCATAGTTTATTATGAGTGGTAAGCTTCCTTTTACCCATTACTAGATTAATTTCCTTGAAGGTAGGCTTCTGAGCCTGAACTTTCACAATTCTGCTTACCTTAAGAAATGATTTTAGTTTGAATCAATGCAACAACTTAGTGCAAAAGAAAGCTCGATTAGGAGTTAAAATCATAGTACAGTCAACGCTAGAAGTATTCAGCTACACTGTGCTCTACGTGGCCTGAAGGGCCTTTCCCAGAACATGGATACTGAAAGGGAAAATGAGGAAAGGGAAGGCTCAGGACAAAGGAAGGGGAGGAGAAAGGTGCCCAGAGTTGGGAGAACAGGGTAATAAGACGTGCCCTAGTTCTAAGAAGACTATGCTAACTAAAGAGGAGAGGCCAACCTCTGCTTTTGGGGCTGGGCTTTGATAAAATAAGATGCAAAGAATTAGATGATGATTGAGGAAGGCAATGGCTTATAACAGCAATCCTCAAAGTTGAGCTAGTCTGGAAGGCTTTTTAATATACAGATTCCTCGGCCCACACTCCTAGAATTTCTGATCCAATTGATTAGAGCAGGGTCAGGAATCTGCATTTCTAAGACATTTCTAGGTGCTATTGTGGCTGCTCCGTCAAGGTCCATGATTTGAGAACTACTGGATTAATAAGAAGACATGCTTTATAAAACAAGTTTGTAACATGTACTTTGTATAAATGTATGTCACAAAATCAAGCTCTGGTTGAATTCTTCTAGGAATTTTGGCCTTTTCAGGTTTTTATGTCAGTCTCACAGATTGAAGCATTTTTTCAGCAAGCCAACCTTTTTGCCGGACTTCTAGGAATTTTGGCCTTTTCAGGTTTTTATGTCAGTCTCACAGATTGAAACATTTTTTCAGCAAGCCAACCTTTTTGCCGGAATTACTCAGCATCCTCTGTAACTCTCAGCAGACTTTCCCTCTGGCCTCTGGGCCAATGCACAGCACACTTGATGGCAATGTGCATTATGAGATTTGAAGGGTCACTGAATTGCAGTGCTTAATGAGAGGGCAGATATTATGTAACCCTTTCCCTTTACATATCTGTATACTAACCACTTACTGAAGTCATGGTATGCTTTTAACACTGAGCTAGGTGCCTCAGCCATAGAAATTAAAATAGTAATAATGTCATTTAATATTTATTGAGGGTTTCCCATAGCTTTGCACGTGTTTACTGCATCAAAAACCCTGAGTGTCCTGCATGGTAGGCAGTGTAGTACCCTACCTCCATTCTACAGAATCAGGGTTGGCAAGCTATGGCCTGTGGCCTGTTTCTGTAGGGCCCATGAGCTAAAAATGGTTTTTATGTTTTCAAAGGTTGTAAATATATATATAGAGAGAGCCGAATATGCTATAGAAACCGTACTAGGCTTTGCAAAGTCTGAAATCCTTATTATCTGGCCCTCACAGGAAGGGTTTACTGAGCCTGGTGCAACTGTGCCTGCAGGAGTAGGTAGTTTCCTTCCGGGAGATGCGCTCAGCTTTTGAGCTGCTCACGATGAAGGCCCAGAGAGGTTAAGGAGACTTTCCTAAGTTATACCGTCAATTACTGCCAGTGCTGGGACTCTGTGCCAAGACTTTCAGTTCAGTGTTATTTCTGATACGACGTGGGATGTTCTTTTTTTTAATATCAAAATATTAAGAAGGCACACTGGATAGCTTTTATAATGCTTCAGTCAAGACGATAAGTGTGCCCATCACCCAAATAGTGTCATTGTAGCTGTAACCATTAGCCTGGTGTTGAAGGTTTCTTCCGTATTTTGAAATTCCCTTAATGACTCTTTCATTTCTTTAAGTTTTGTTATATCCTTTCTTATGTTTTCTAACTCTTTAATGACTTTTTCATTTTCTTTATTGATGTACTGATATATATGTATATATATACTTTCAGAGGGGGAATCTTCTTTTTGCTGGTTTTCAACTTTCTCTTCAATTCCATTCATTTTGTTTGCCATCCATATTCTGAGTTTCATTGCAACAATTTCTTTCCAGTTGGGTGTCATTGCTGCTGGACAGCAGTGCAGAAACCAGGGAGATGGAGCCACATGGGCTGGATGGGGGTTAAGGGGAGGTACTGCAGGGCTGGGGCCACCAGGAGGCCAGGGCTCTCCCCCTGCTCAGATCCTACGGAGGCAGTCCTGGCGAGCTTCTCAGGTTGTGTCTGTGGTACCTGTTTTGCTCAAATTCCCAGTGCCCAACTCCCAGTCACAGGGCACTATGTGGAGAGTGTCTGCTCAGCTTGCTCTTTCCTTGGCCCAGCAGGGGAGATTCAGGGACAGCTTCTGCAGAGCCAGCCCTGTGTAGACCTGGAGTCCTGTACCTGAGCGCTCAGACCTGGGTCCCTGTGGTGCGTATTCTCTGGGGTGATATTGCTGTGCAGACTCCAAGCAGCTCCTTCATCTGACCAGAGGTCTATGGTGGCATTGTGGGCCCCACCCAGTTCTGGTGGCCATGCCTGAGGGAGGAGCATGGAGCCCAAAAGCTCTCTTCTCCTATCCTTCCTCACATGTGGGTGCCTTTCCCAGAAATCCTCCAATATTTAAGAATGGTCTCCTCACCTTCTCCTTCATTCTGAATGTCCCCTGTCACTTCTCTGGTAGTTGACAACGCTCTTCCCAAGAAGGTCCATCTGTAGGTGGGCAACTACCTTGAACTTTTGATCCTTGCCTTGAAAGCAAGGCACAAAGGCTGCCTCCAGTCTAGTCTGCCATCTTGCCCTCCCCCACCATCTCCTTATATGTCCTTGTACTGGAGCTAAGTGTCCTACAAGCGGATTTCTTCAGTCTCCCTGTTGGCTTCAGTGAGTCTGGTTTCATGTTTGCTTGGGGTACTTTCAATTAGTTTATTTTTTTATTTTTTTATTTCTCATGATGGGAATTTGTCTGAATTGTTGCCACATCTTTCACTAGTGGGAGGAGAAGTGGTCAGGGGCTTCCTACTCTTCCATCTTGCTAAAGTTAGCCCCTTATCAACTTTTAGTAGGTGAAGAAATGTATTTTGAGAAATTCAATAACATGGGATTATATATATACACATATATATGAGATACATATGTGTATATTTATAATGTGCTTAACAGAATGACTAGCACATTGAATGTACTCAATGCTATCCAATAATGCTAATGGAAATGATCGTGATAATGATAATAATGAAATGATCGTGATAAAATAATGATATTAACTTGTCCAATGTCACATAAGTTGTGGTGCTAAATTGGAGCCCAGGAATCCATGATAGTTTTATGAGATAATTAACTTGTCAAAAGTATTCTATCTTTATTCCTTTTTTATTACACAGAAATGTTCTTACACTGAAAGTTTGATAAAGAAAAACAAGTTGTTCACTGGTAATTCTACCATTTTGATGTAATAGGTATCATTATTTGATGTGATTTTAGATTTATAAAGTTTGCTTTAAGAGATACTATTGATGTTTTAATTTGCCCTCTACTTTCTAGGAGACCTCCATTTTTTTTCAGAGTAGAGATCAAATATGCAAACTGGTTTTTATTCCTCTAGACTGTACATCTAATTATTCTAAACTAGAATTGTGGATAAGTAATATTCAAGGTAAAGAAAAGTTCACAATTATAAAGAGAAAAATGGAAAATGCTCATGGTTGTGATTATGGAAACGCTGAAGCTTTATTTAATTGAAATGTAATATTAATTTATCTGGTGGAATTGAATAAGGTGTTATGATGAACATTACCTCCTTTCTCATCAATTCTTTTATTAAAAATACATTATCACAAAGGATATTGGGCAAATGCCCATCACGTTCTCTCTTACACATACTGCGCGATGTAAGTGAGAATTCCCTCATTACCCTTCCTCTGTTCTCACTGCCCAACCAATCTCTTAGCATTGATTGAAAAATAGTTTTATCCATTTAGACTGACCTGTATTTTTTAATGATAAGCAATAGAAATCCAATTAGAAATTTCATTAAAAAATGTGACTTTGCTAACCTCTCTATTAGAAAGATTTCTAACTCGAGTAATAATATTAGAGTCTTCAGCTCATCAAAGACAGTAGGTGTGCTCATGAGACTTTTTGGAAAGAAGAAAGAATTTAGCAAGCACTGTATAAATACCACCTGAGTTTTGGCTCCCATCCATCAACACTTCTCCTCGTACTTCTGCAGTAGTTTCCTATCTAATTATCTTGTCTCCATATTCTGTATCCCAAAATCATGCTCTAATAACCATCAGAGTTATCTTCTTTCAGCAGCAGGCATTTTATTATATTATTCTCCATTCTTTTTCCTTAATATCTTTCAGATATCCCCCAAACCTGCAAGATGAACTTGAACCTTTTGTCATGACATACAGAGTGCCATTAGGTCCAATTCCCAAATGTACTGTATTGGTTTTACTTTGCCTGTACATTCAACCACACCTACAACCTGAAGTCCTTAACATAGGCTGTTATTTCTTCTGTACCTCTTTCCTTTTGCATCTGCTGTTTCCTTCCCCTAGAAAACGCTTGGCTCCTTTTCGGGGTAACTTTCCCACCGTTTGTAAATCAGCTTCTGCGATGCCTGGTGGTTGTTTCATGAGAGACACTGGGTGTCCTTTGTGGTCACCAAGCTGCATTTCTTTTTCCCTCTGGAATCACAATTATACGACTTTTCCAGGTTGCTTCAAAGTTAGAAGTGGCCTAGTGACTGAGTTCTGATGAAAGAAATGTGGATAAAAGTGATTTATGTCACTCCCAGACCTGATGCCCAAACCTTCTGTGCCACACCCTGTGCTCTTTCTAGTTCCTCATCTGCTGTCTAAGTGCATGGGTCTAGTGGAGGACTCTGTAGTCGTAGGAGTTGGTAGAGTCACTAGTCTGGGGAACTGCTCACCCCTTGGGTCACCTAGCTAGAAACATCCATGTCAGACTCCAGCGAGAGCAAGGGGTAAACCTGGATTATGTTAGGGCCGTGAACTTTGGGTTTATTATAGCAGCCACCCCCCATTAACCAATACACCTCCTCTGGCATTCCCTTTCCTCCAAAGTCCCTACCACTCTGACAAAGTTGTGTGTGAAGAAAGCATCGTTCTTTTCAGGCCTAAATTGAGGACGGGTTTATTGACCCAAATAGAGAAAAAGAGAACATTTCTTCTCTCTTAGAATTGACATTCTGGTGGACAAGGCAGATAATAAATACTTAATAAAAATATAAAATATAATTTCAAGCAATGATGAGTGTGGTGAAGTGAGATAAACGTGGGCAAAGGATTGGAGAATGAAGGGTGAGTGAGGGGTTTACTTATTCCACTGTATCAGGTAAGGCTTTTCTGAGGATGTTCTATTGAGCAGGATCCAAGTAAAGTGAGGGACAAGCTGTATGTGGAACTGGGCCGGGGAATTTAAAGAGTTAAGGAAATGGTGCAGGAAACAGCATGGCTATATCAGGACTATCAACAGTGTGAACAGAGGCTGATAGGCTGTTGGCATACAAACAGTGAGGGAGAAGCAGGGAGCAAGAGGGAGTTCAGGGGGCGAGCCCCAGATCACTAAGAGCCTTGAAGGGTCTGGGAATTTACTGTTATGGAAAGGGAGAGCCATTGGGAGATGGTGAGCAATGAGTGATATTTTGAAAAGATTGATCTGGCTAATGTGTAGAGAATAGTCTGGGTCTTGGATTTCTGTGGCAGACTCCCACCTGTCTCCAGTGCCCTTGGCCTGATGAACTCCGGTTTCTCCTGAGTAGCAAGGCCCAAGGTGTCTGCTTCAGCTTGTCTTGTATGCTTCAGTGCTCCCTTTACCTCCTGGTCGCATGTCTGACCTCAGCGATTTTCCTAATTTCTGCCTGTCAACCCAATTGCCAGCAATGACTGCTTCAATGATTTTTGGTGAAATCAGAAGCAAGTCTTTAGTGGGGAATGAGAATGTGAGTGCTGATGGGAAGAAAGAGGGGACTGGGGCTGACCTTGACAGTGGAAGGACACCTTCACTGGGGAAGCTCAGGGGTTTTTAAATTGTATTTACAAGGCAAATAAATTGTTTTACAAAAGTAAACATTGAAATCACAAAACTTAAATTGTTTTACAAGGTAAAAACAGGTTTGTCACTGAACGGCCATTGTGTCCAAGGCTATGGCATCAAAGGATTAAAAGATAGAGTCTTTTCCCAAGCAACGATGGCTACTTGGAGAAACAGTGAGCACCACATGAAATAATTAAGGGCTCAATTTTGTTCATTTGGCCACTTATCCTAAAGCAGAAGACTAAAACACAGCCTTCTCAGGGTCTAGTAGGGAAAGAATAAAAGTGAGTTCCTTAATAGTGGTGTGTACTTAGCACGGGAGCATCAGAGAGGCTCCTTAGCTTGTCTGATGGGGGAGAGTGTGTGATCAGGAGAGCTGCAGGCAGGTGAGCTAAGCTGAGTTACTATGAAGAATTACAAATACAATGTAATTCAGAGATAAGATTATTATTGGGAGTTGGTGTAGCTAGGGAAGGCTGTGGGAGGAAAGTGGGACTTGAAGGGTTAAACAGACTTGAAAGGGAGGACAAAAGAGGAGGAGAGCTGAGGCTGAGAGAAGCGTATATCACAGAGGTAGGAACGTTCACGGCACGTGCTGGGTGGGGTTGGGATGCACGCATGATGTGAGCAGGCAATCATCCCTGAAGTGAGCTGTCATAATCATAAGTGCCGCACATAGTAGCAGCTGCCTTCTCTTTCTGCAGAGCTGTAGGGAGGCCAGGGTAGGGGAAACTAGACAGAGTGATGGGACTCCATTGTAGAGGGTCTTGCCTAACTCAGGGTAAACCTCCCGTGTTCAGTTATCTTCGGATGACTATGAAAGGAGACATTTTCCCTGTTGTCTGTTTCTGCCTCAGATAGCATTGGCACACTGCTGAACCCAGCCTGGTCCTTCAGCTGCTGAGAACATCTGGCGATGGCCCAGTATCCCCCCGGAGGGAAGCTAGGTGGCACTGCATTACTGCCCAGCCACTGCTCTTTCAGCACCACGGTTCCTTTGGTTTTCAGCCAGCGTTGATGAATATAAAACCATTCCAGTGGAGCTTTGAGATGGACGGCCTGAAGCCTTCTAGGAAAAGGAAATATATTTCTCTTGTATATTTTATGCCATGGATCATTGTTGTTTGGCCCCAAGTTAGCTAGCTGATCTGCCTGAATTCTGCTATGAAGGATGCAATTCTATTTGCTGATAAAGATCATGTTCTGTAAGTAAAGCATTGAAGTGATTAGAGACATCTCACGCCTTCTTCCTAAGCTTCAATAAGGGGAAAATGTCCTTTTTTGTTCATTAGTTAGAATTTAAAAGATAGAGAAATAAAGCTGTCTTTTCTCCCCCCACTTACTGATAGGACTAGGAAACCCATTGAGGGCTAATGATACTTAAGTAAGTGTTTGCCTGGACAAACTGCTGCTGTTTTGATTTCCTTTAAGGGTTTCTTCTTGGGGAAAGTAGCATTAAGAGCTATGTTAATTTAGTTACTCACTGGACCTGACATAGACTGTCAGTAGGCTTCAAAAAAATAAGACATTTAGCTCTATAGCAGAGTGAAATGGGGAAGGTGTCTAGACACTCTCCACTATAGAATATGTTGATCTAAGATATAAATTTGCTTCTGAAGAAATTAAGTTCAGTGGAGAACATAAAGCACGTTTATCTAACAGGGAGCTTCTTTTATAGAGGAATTGTAATTTACATTATAACTTTGTAGTTTATGTTATAACTAGAACTCTGGACTTCTAGTTATTATGGTATGTTACCCAGTTGGGTGTGGTGACTCACACCTGTAATCCCAGTGATCTGGTAGGTTGACCCAGCCTGGGATCACTTGAGCTCAGGAGTTTGAGGCTGTAGTGAGCTGTGATCACGCCACTTCACTCTAGCCTGGGTTGACCGAGTGATCCCCCTGATTCTTAAAAAAAAAAAAAAGGTTTTACCTAAATTAATAAGAATAAACAAAGTATTGAATCACAATTTTACTTAAAGCATCAATTTCAGGGATACTTCTCACAGGAAATGAGGGGCTATTATGAGCACTGGCCATGGATGAGGGTTTATTTTAGGTCAGTAGGAGCCAGCTAAAGAGGGGTATACACACCCCAAGATTGTACAATGTGGAGAGAGCTGGGAACACGACTCTATGCTGGTCTTCGACTTGCAGCAGAAAGTGGAGGGACTGAGATGTCACATCCAAGCCCAATCCACAGGGCAGGATAGGACCACAGCAGATACAGGAGCGGGATGTGATGGACGGGAGTGGAAGCCGGGTAGGGTCCAAGAGAACAGCTGGGGCGTTGGGTACAGGACTGGCTTAGTCACAGTATTGACTCGTGAAAACCATGCTGTTTTCTAGGTTTTTTTCCTGGTTGCATGTTGGCATACTTTTTATAAAATTGAAGTCCTCACCCATGTTTAATGAGCCTTAATCACTCATGTTTAATGAGCCTTAACTCATTTCTCAGTGAAGATGAAAGAATGATCGCAATTAACATACTTTTGGACTTTCCTTGAATCATATTTTATTACCCTCATGAATAGCTACGTAGTTTCCTATTCCAGCCTTGTGTTGAAGCACATGTATTTGGGCCCTAGTACTATGAACAAAAAGGTCCAACCTATCCTGTTCAAAAGAAATAACAAAAGTGGCCATTCAAAACTCAATAAGATGTCAGGAAACACTATAAAATTACAATTCATGAAATAAACGCGTAGGTAAATACTCCACAAAATAATCAAGATTTTAAGAAGCTGATTTTCATGAACTAAAAGTCAGAGAAAGAGAAAAAGACATAGACTATTTCCTGCTCTGGCTTCGTGTGCACATTCTGACTAAACTTAGGATGAAATCAGTCAGCTCAGGTTATGAAAAATCCTGAATGTTTCTCCATAGAGTAGGTAGATCAATTTGAAAAACAACAACAAAACCAGACTCAATTCCTGGAAAAGTCTGTTTTCCACGTTTAGTAAAATTTTATTGTCAAAATATTTTTCTTCCCCTCAATCACAATCTTTCTGTCTTTATTTCATGCCATTGGGGAAACATATTTCTTTACCTCACACTGCCGTGAAAGTCACAGAGATCTGAACCAGCCCGTGAACCCTGTGGCTTTACTGTAGGGAAAAAATCATAATAAACGCTTATAAAGCAGCTATTATGCACTAGGGTCTATCTTAGGCTCTTTATACATATTAATGCATTTAATCATCATAATTCTAGGAGGCAAGTTGTCAATTTAGTAAAATCAAAGTAGTTTTCCAATATAAGGTAAGGACTATTGGAATCTTCTGAATGTTGTGAAGCTATTTTTCTTATAAAGTATTCCTTTCAAATTTGTCTTGCAGAAAATGTTCTAAAGATCTCTGTTCTTTCTTAATGTTCCCATTTCCCCAAAAGCTGATTGGAGACATGAGTGTTTTTTTCCTTGATTTCCAACTTAGGTATATTCTGAACAACAAGACTAGAGTTTACCTTTCTCAGCAGCTTTCCTGACGAGCACATCACATTCTTCTGTCTGGGAAAGGGGTTGTTCTGTTCTTTTATAAAATGCATAATTGTGCTTATGAGATAGAATATTTCTCAGTGGGCCAAAGGTATGCAACACTCTGGCAATAACTTTTTAGTTATCCCAAGTGTTCTGTTGGAAGCTTTGATGGCAACTGTGAATATAACTTCTGACTTACTCCTGGGAGGCAAAGGATGTGTTTAATGCCCACCAGTCCCTTTACCTTTTCCAAAAGCAGGGGCAACGCCAGCACCTCAGTTATTAGGGTTATAATAGTTTCCTCATTCAGCATAACCTTGGTTTCTATTTTGCTGACCCAGGACAGTATGTTCTCTTTCCATTTGGCAGCAGTGGTGCAAAGTTATTGTTAGTCAACTTGGTCAAATCCCTAGATCCTTATAAGGCATTTTTTTTTTGGGCGGGAGGTACTTATTTCCTACTTGAAGATCATAGTTTGAGATGAGCTGAACATGTTCAGCCTCTGCAAGATGTCCCAGGGCACACTCAATCTGGTGTCCGGAAAGAGAGACCGGAAGCCCATGCCATGGTTCCCCTTCACTGGTCATTAGCTTTAGGGATCAGGGGACAGTGACTCAATTTTTGGAGCCTCAGTTCCCTCAATATTAAATCATGAGTATTAAACAAAACATTACAATAATATTAATATTAATAAAAATAATAGCTGATATTTATTGGGTGTTTTGCCAAGAGCTTTACATGGCTGCTCTCAGTCAATCAATAGCAACATAAGGTAGGAGCAACTGTTATCCCACTTCACGCAGCAGTTGACTGAGCCCATCTACTTGTTTAACATCATGTAGGTGGTGGAGTCAGTACTTGAGGCCAGGGCACCTGACTCCATTTGCTCTCAAAGTGTGATCTGCAGACCAGCAGCATCCACAACACCCAGGAACTTGTTAAAAATGCATGTTCTTGGGTGCACTCTGGACTGACTGAATGAAATCTTTTGGGTGAAGTCCAGAATTTGTATGTTTTTTATTTATTTGAAGACAGAGTCTCACTCTGTTTCCCTGGGTAGAGGGCTGTGGTGTCATAGCTTACAGCAACCTTAAACTCTTGGGCTCAAGCGATCCTCTTTTCTCAGCCTCCAGAGTAGTTGGGACTACAAGTGCACACCACAACATCTGGCTAATTTTTCTATTTTTAGTAGAAATGGGGTCTCACTCTTGCTCAGGCTAGTCTCAAACTCCTGAACTCATCTGCTTCCGCCTTCCAGAATGCTGCAATTCACCTGCCTCAGCCTTCCAGAGTGCTGGGATTATAGGCAGGACTCACCATACCTGGCCAGGAATCTGTGTTTTAAGAAATTCTTTGCACACAATTATAAGAGGGACTTTATCTAACAAATGCAATCAGTGTAACCTAATCCTTTATACCCTCAATGAATCCCAAACAATTAAAAAAAAACAACAATATATATATATATAGTTTGGGGATTTTGTTATGTGCGCTAATCTTGCTAGAGTTAGATGATATCTCAAAGTGGTTTTGATTTGCATTTCTCTGATAATTAAAAATGATGAGCATTTTTTCATGTGTTTCTAGGCCATGTGCCTGTCTTCATCAGAGAAGTTTCTGTTCACATAGAAATGAGGTTATTATGTGTCAAACAGTCTATAGAACCAGTGTATGGTGCCCCATGATCGCATTAATGTACACAGCTATGATTTAATAAAAAAAATGAAAAAAAAGAAAAGATAAAAAATAAGAAATGAGGTTATTTGTTCTTTTCTTATTGATTAGTTTGAGTTCTCTGTCGATTCTAGTTACCAGATCTTTGTCGGAAGCATAACCTGCAAAAATCTTCTTCCATTCTGAAGGCTGTCTGTTTGCTTTACTTACTGTGCTCTTGGCTGTGCAGAAGCTTTTTAGTTTGATCAGATTCCAGTAATGTATTTTTGGTGTTTCTTCAATTGCGCAGGGGGTCCTCCTCATAAAATATTCTCCCAGGCTAATTTATTCAAGTGTTTTTGCTGCACTCTCTTCTAGTATTTTTATAGTGTCATGTCTTAAGTTTAAATCTTTTATCCAGTGAGAATCAATTTTTGTTAATGGGGAAAGGTGGGCGTTCAGTTTCAGTCTTCTATAGGTTGCCAGCCAGTTCACCCAGCACCGTTTGTTAAATAGAGCGTCTTTCCCCCACTGAGTGTTTTCGATAGGCTTGTCAAAGATCAAATGATAAGTAGCTGGGTTCATCGTTTGATTCTCTATTCTGTTCCATAAATCTACCTCTCTGTTTTTGTGCCGGTACCATGTTGTTTTGATCATTATAGATTTATAGTATAGTCTGAGGTCTGGTAGCCTGATTCTTCCTGCTTTGTTTTTATTTCTGAGTAAGTATTGGCTATTCAAGGTTTTTTCTGATACCATATAAAACAAAGCACTATTTTTTAAAGCTCTTTAAAGTATGACAATGGTGCTTTAATAGGGATTGCATTAAATCTGTAATATGTCCATCTGTAGTATGGACATTTTAACAATGTTGGTATGGATGCAGAGAGAAGGGAACACTTCTTCACTGCTGGTGGGAATACAAGCTAATACAACCTTTTGGAAAGAAGTTGGAGAACACTCAAGGAAATAAAAGTAGACCTACCATTCGATCTTCCAGTTCCTCTACTAGGTATATACCCAGATGATCAAAAATTACTTTACAAGAAAGACATTTGCAGCCCAATTAATAATTGCCAAGACATGGAAATAGCCCAAGTGCCATCAAATCATGAATGGATTAACAAATTGTGGTATATGAACACCATGGAATACTATGCAGCCATAAAAAGGATGGAGACTTCACATCTTTTATGTTTACCTGGATGAAGCTGGAACATATTCTTCTTAGTAAAGTTCTCAAGAATGGAAAAAAAAGTATTCAATGTACTCAATACTTCTATGAAATCAATATATAATCACCTACACATTCATACGAATGGTAAACATAACTACAGTCTAGAAAGTAGAAGGGAAGAGAAGTGACAAGGGAGGGGAGGGAGGAGGCGAGAGGGAGGGTATTCAGGGGGACCTCACCTATTGTGCATGATGCAATGGTACATTTTGAAACTATTAAGAAAAGAGTATAATTGTGATGAATGTGTTAATCAGTTCAAAGTAAGCATTTCACATTGTATATCCAATCAGTACACCGAACCCCATAAATGCATCAATGTACACAGTTATGCTTTAATAAAAACAAGAAAGTTAAACAACATATAAAAGGAAAAAAAAAAGGAAGTTCTTTGCATAATTCCCACCCTAAATACGTTGAAGCTCTGTTCTAGAACTTGTGTTCTCCATCCCTACATTGTGGTGGTTTTCTACATTCAGTGAATTTCTCAGAGTGCTTAGAAAGTCACCCTGTTGACGCTAGTTGATTCTGTGGTTGTCTCCTCCTTCCCTCACTGGTCTGTATCTTCCCAGGCCTCCTGCAGCTGTGTTCTTGACCCAGAGAATGGCCTGTGCATACGGAAGCAGCCAAGGGCATGCAAAGATTGTATTCTTGCTGTGACTGCCAGTATCCTTTCCTTGGCTTACACATCATCAAATTCAATGCATAATAAACTTTTGCAGCCAGAAATCCTTCGATTTTACAATTCAAAAAATCTTCAAACTATTGGAAATTCTTTTGCTTATAAGAACTTATCCCTGTTAAATGCACAAGCTTCTCCTCATTCCTACCAAAGGGACTTTGATAGCCTTTGTCTGTTCCAGAAGATTTCAAAGCTTTTGGTTCAGTTATGTGAATTAACCAGAGGACACAGCATGCTTCTCTTTCTCTTGGAAAACGTTCAAGTTATGTTTATGACCACCAATGATAACAGATGCTATGAATACAACAATTTGGAGTATAGCCAGATTGTTACAAAAAACTTCAGGAGCCTTTAAACATTCTTCCAGGAAACAAAAAAACAAACGGAGTTTTTCTTTTTTTAAATGTGGCCTCCAGTTGATTCCAGTAATCATCAGATTCCATATTATCAATATACACCATCAAGGAGTCTGAATTTCTCCCACTGGATTGCAAATAGTGAAAGGTATGATAGTAAGTGTCGCATTAATAGAGTATTAAGAGAAATCTGAACACAAAACAAAAAGAAAATCCCAGCAGGTAAAAGTATGTCAACTTATATTTTTAAAAAAGATTTTGTCAAAGTATTATTAGAAAACTTCAGATTCAAAATGTGTAATAAAGTATGAGAGGGAAATGGAGACCATCCCCACTTTTGCTCGTTAGCACTAACCACTCACATTTTAGTGTATACATCTTTCTAAACATTTTTGTTTGCATATATAGACACCTGTACTTTAGATCGATATTTTCCCACAAAACTAAATCTTACTTTGTAATCTACTTTTCAAATGTCGTGGTTGTGGTTCTTGCTTTATGTCAATGCACATAGATGTGGATGGCTTTCGAGGGTGACTCTTCTTGCAGAGAATGGACAACGGTCACTCATGTTCTTCTGCTGCTGTGGGTTCAACCTGTCAGACGTGTCTCCCTGAGCCGTCATCCAGTGTCACCTGCACAGAGCTGGGGAAACAATCGGGCAGACATGATAAGCCTCTTACAGGTGGTGTCACTCATTCTATGACCACTGATTTTTTTGTATTTTTAATTTACTAAGTACTGTGCAGCTCTGTTTTGGAAAATGCAACTTTAAGGCACATTTTCTGTGATGAATAACTCCCTTCCCTTACCAATACAGGCATCCCAAAATAAAGTCTGACTTCATTCCTTTTGTTCTCCCCCACCAGGGAAATTCTGCTCCAGGGAAATCACTTCTAGGGAGATTCCAGGGATCAAATTCAGGACATTTGAGCCATGTCTTAGCTGTTTAGTTATTAGGAAATATTTAGAGAAAAAAAAAGGCTTACTGTAAATTTAAAAGCATGTAGATTTAACCTGGATCTACACATAAATTGGCCTGGGGGGAAAAGACCTTTGGATTCAGTGAAAAACTAGTGATAGACTAGATACCAAGGAAGTGTAATTTGCTGCATTTTTTTCAAGCTGACTTTTATGGGAGGCTGAAACTTTTTGTAGTAGAAAGAAAGTTGTAGGGTATAAAGAGAAATATGAATATGAAACAATAGAAATCTTTCCAACTAAAAGGCTTTACAACACAGCATGCTTTGCTCAAAGATATTTAAAGATTTCTCAATTCAAGAATAGAATAATTTGCTGGGAGTCGTGGCTCACACCTGTAATCCTAGCACTTGGGAGGCCAAGGCTGGTTTGAGACCAGCCTGAGACAGAGCGAGACCTCCTCTCTAAAAATAGTCATGCATTGTGACAGGCACCTGTAGTCCCAGCTACTTGGGAGGCTGAGGCAACAGAATCGCTTAAGCCCAGAAGTTTGAGGTTGCTGTGAGCTGTGACGCCACAGCACTCTACCAAAGTCTCACAAAGCGAGATTCTGTCTTAGGGGAAAAACAAAAACAAAAAAAAGAATAGAATACAAATTCAGACAATCAGAATTCATATTGTCTGAATCTGAAAACAGGCAGTGGCAAACTTTTTATTTTGCTAAAATGTGTTAATAGGAGAGCATACATAGCCGGCACTCATGGAGGAAACCCGTTTCTGTTCAGATCGCGATGCTCAAATAATAACACAAGCTGGAGGGTGACTTAAGGAACACACGAATACATTCTTTAAAGTGTACTGAATTGTAGTCAAATGGTCGGAAAGCATTTGTATAGCTGTAAGAATAAATATCTTTTTCCTGATGCTTACTACAGCCTTGTAGTGTAATTTGAATGGGTAAGAATTCCTCTTCTCCCTCTTACATACAGATAATATGTAAAGCAAAAGTAGTCTGGCTTGCCTACAATTTCTGTTAAACTGAATCATTAACATTTCAAGTCTTTTGTTTCTACTTTTCTAAAGAATGAATTAAAAAAAAAAGAATAGGTGATATTCTTTATTATCCTAAAAGTTATAAAGATTATAAAGAAAGAAATAAAGACTCTATATATTTAAAATGTAGCAAGTAATTACAGGTTAGAGAATAGGCCCTCAAAAAGATTTTTTCCCCCCTGGTTTTCAGAACAGGGATATTATTAAACTGGAAATTACATTAAAATTAAACTAATCAGACAGGGCCAGGGTCTTCAAGAAGAAGTTCTGAGGCTGCGATGGGAGGTAACTGGCTTTGGCTCTGGTTACTTGGGACCACAATGTCATTGTATTCATAGCCCTCATCCCTCCTGTTGTTGGGGCTACTGCTCCTTCTGGGGCCAGGCTTGTCATCTCTGTCCTGGGGCTCTGTGTCAGGGGCTCTGAGTGTGTGGAGGAGAAGGGAGTGGATGAGGATGAAGTGGGTCGAATGTGTGGCACTTCCCGGTGGAGTTCTGCCACTGAAGGTGCGGGCAGCAGAGACCACATCGACCCTCAGGAGAAGCTCAGCACATCTGCCACTTCCACAGCCAAGTGGCCTCTCCTGGACTCTGACCGCTCATGGACTCCAGTCTGTTGGAGCAGCGGGACCACCTCTGCACCTTTGTGGAGGATAGACACCTGGAGTGGGGTGTGGCTCATGTCCTAGAGGACATCCTGTTCATCCAGGTGCCAAGGTGTCAGTTGAGAAGCCTAGAGGATATCCAGGAAGGGTTTATGCTGATGAATCACGGCCAAGGGCAGTGCCCTAAGAGGGTCATGCTTCTGGCCTTGTAGGAAAACTTATGTGCCCCTTGAAAAGAAGTTTTAAAACTGAACCATTTATCTACTTTTCACCCTAATTATGGTTACTCAAAGTTGAAACAATCCACCGAGAATAAGACAAATGGGTTTCTAAAACATGAGAGTAAAAATAGTATTGAAGAGAACAAAATTTCGTTTGATAATTGATGTGGATGTGCCCTCCTTAAGGACTTGGAGCACATTTTCCATTCCTCAGAAAGGGGCTGCAATAGTGACTTCCTTCCACAGAGTAAAGTAGAGAAGTGGGGGGGAAGGATAATCACTTTACAGTGGCGAAATCGGGAAAACGTCACCTTAGCTGGGTAATTAAAGTTAACACCAATGATGACAAGACATGTTGATGTCATTTATCATTGCCATTAGGCAAAGAGAATGACACTGTACTTCTATTGTCTTCCTCCCCTGAAGCCATAACCTAGAGCAATCATAAGAAAAAACGCAGACAAAGTCCAATATAGGGGTAATATAGTTCAGTATTTATCCCCTCCAAATCTCATGTTGAAATTTGCTCCCCAATACTGGAGGTGGAGCCTAGCAAGAGGTTTTTTTGGTCATGGGATGAGTCCATTGTGGATGGCTTGGGGGTGTCCCTGCAGTAATGAGCAAGCTCTTTATTAATCCTGGGAGACTTCTGCCAACAGCTGGTTAGTAAAAAGAGCCTTGTTCCCTCCTGCCCCACATCCCCCTCTCCGGCCATCTGATCTCTGCACAATGGCTCCTCTGCCCCTTCTGCTGTGAGTGGAAGCAGCTAGAGGCCCTCACTAGAAGACAAGGAGATACTGGCTCTATGTTTCTGGTACAACTTGCAGAGCTGTGAGCCAAATAAAACTCTTTTCTTTATATATAACTCAGCCTAGGGGATTCCTCTATAGCACCATAAATAGACTAAGATAGAAAATTGGTACCGAGGCTTAGGACATTGCTATAAACTTGGTAACAGATAGAAGTTAGAAGAGTGTGAAGGGCTCAGATGAAGACAAAAGACAAGGGAAAGTTCAGAACTTCTTAGATAATGGTTAAGTCCTTGTGACCAAAATGCTGAAAGAAATATAGTGAGGGCCAGGCTGATGAGGTCTCAGAGGGAAGTGAGGAAATTATTGGGGCCTGAAGCAAAGGTCACTTGTGTTAAGCCTCAGCAAAGAACGTGGCTGCATCCCTCGGGCTCTGTGGAGGGCCAACCTTAAGAGTAGTGATGGAGAGTATCTAGTGGGAGACATTTCTAAGCAGCCAAGTCCTCAGGCTGCTGCACGGTCACTTTCAATTGCTTACAGTGAGCTGGCAGAGAAAAGGAAGCAGAGCAGAAAATTTGGAAAATTCTCAACGTGGCTATGGGGTGCTAAAGAATGAAAAGGCGTTTTCAGGGGTGGAATCCCAGGGTGCTGCAGAGCCCCTGCTTGACAGAGAGATTAGCATGGCCACAATGGAGCCAAGTGCTAACAGTCAAGACAAGAAAAAGGCCCCAAAGGCATTTCAGAAATCTTTAAGGTCAACTGTTCCATCACAGGCCCAGAGGTTTAGGAGGACAGGATGGTTTGGAGGAACCAGGCCTGGGTGCTCTGCCCTGGGACACTCCTCCTGGCATCTTGTCAGCTTTGGCCCTAGTGGTGTTCAAACAGTTCCAGACATAGCTCAGGCTGCTGCTATAGAGAATGCATGCTGTAAGCCTTGGTGACTGTCATATGGTGCTAAGTTGGCAGGTGCCAGGAGTACAAGAGTGGTGGAGGCTTGGCAGCTCCCACCTAGATTTCAGAGGATGTATCAGAAAGTTTTTGTGCCAAAGGAGGACACTGCCCCAGGGATAGAGCCCCTGCAGAGACTCTACAAAGGCATTGCTGAGCAGAAATGTGGGGTTGGAGCCTCCACAGAGAGTCTGTATGAGGGTAATGCCTAGTGGAGAAATGAGAGCAAGGCCAGGAGACCCTGCAATTGTGTTGCCCTCAACCTCTTGCAACCTCAGCTAGAAAAGCAGTGGGCTCCGACCCAGCAGAGTAGCTATGTGGGTTCTGCCCAGCAAAGCTACAGCAATGGGTCTGCCCAAGGCCTCAAGAGCCCACCCTTCACACTCGTGTGCCCAAAATGTGGGACATGGAGTCAAAGGGTGTTTTGGAACTTGAAGGTTTAATGTCTTCCCTGATGGGATTCAGATGTGCATGCGGCCTGTTAACCCTTTCTTTGGCTGATTTCTTCCTTTTGGAATGAGAATGAGAATGTATACCCAATGCCTGATGTAACCTTGCTTTTGCTTTTACAGCCTCATAGCTGGAATAAACTTGCCTTGAGTCTCAGATAAGATATTTGAATTGATGCTAGAACAAGTTAAAACTCCTGGGGATTATGAAGATGGAATAATTGTATTTTACAATGTGAGAAGGATGTGAGATTTAGAGGGTCTAGGGTGGAATCATACAGCTGCGATATTTATTCTCCCAAACCTTATGTTGAAGTTAGATCTACAGTGTTGGAGGTGGGGTGTAGTGGAAGGTGTCTGGGCTACACGGCTGACCCCTCATGAATGGCTTGGCGCCATTCTTGTGGGAATGAGTTCTTGCTCTATTAGTCCCCCTGAGATTCTCATTCCCTCGAGAGCTGGTTATAAAAAAGAATTGGACACCTTCCTGCCACTTTCTCTCGTTTCTCTGGCCATGTGACCTCTCCCTTGTGCCTTCTGCCCTGAGTGGAAGCAGCCCGAGGCCCTCACCACAAATGGACCAGACACTGGCACCACTGACACTGCTTGTACAGCCTCGGGGCTCTGAGCTAAGTAAACCCTTTATTCTTTATAAATTACCCAGACTTTCCCATTCCTTTACAGTAGTATAAATGGAATAAGACAAGGAGTATCCCTCCCCAAATCCCTGACCATTACTGTGGTGAAGGGAACAGAATATGCAGCAACACAGAGTGAGAAAGTAGATGTTGATCCCGGCTGCCGGGCATGGGAGGTGGGCAGGGCAGAGAAAGCGGGCGGGGAGCCTGACTGCTGGACACGGGAGGTGGGCAGGGCAGAGAAAGCGGGCGGGGAGCCTGACTGCTGGACACGGGAGGTGGGCAGGGCAGAGAAAGCGGGCGGGGAGCCTGACTGCTGGACACGGGAGGTGGGCAGGGCAGAGAAAGCGGGCGGGGAGCCTGACTCCTGGGCACGGGGAGGGCAGAGAGGGGGGAGTAGTGAAAGAGATACTGGCCAGGGCAATTTGAGGTCACTTGTGGAGGATCTCAGTTTCCAGGTTGAGAACTTTGTCCATTTCACTGGCAAAGAGAAGCCTTCAGAGCCTTTCAAAAAAGGAAGAATCATGGTCTGGTCTTGCTATTGAGAGGGGATTCCTACTGAGTATGGAGATGGGAGGTGGGGATAGCCCATCTAGCCCTCTTCAAGTTACATTAAGAAGGCAAGAGGCTGCAGTAAGGCCGTGAATGGTGGTGGTAAGAACTTGGATGAACATGGGGAGACAAGATTGTTGGGCCCAAACTAATCCCCCTTCTTTCTGTATGTTACTTACCCCTTCAGGTGGCCAGTCAACAAATCCTGGAGCCCTTTGCGCACAGCCCTGAAGGTGGAGCACCACCAGTGAGGCTGTGCAATGTCACGTACACACTGTGAGTGGTACCCTCAGGACCTGAACAGCAGCACCCCTGGGTGTGAACTCTGCCTGGACACTGGGTCAGGTGCTAAATGAACAGTACCAACCAGAGCAGGTACAGCTTTTGTCCACATGGAGCTCTTCCCCCAGTCAGAACCACACCGAGCCTGGTGGCTGCCACGGGCAGGGGAGTGATGTGGCATTCCTTCAAACTGAGAGAGGAATCTGAGCGCTGTTTGGTGGGAGTACCCTGTTCCTTCTCTCTGGTCCACAACAATTCAGCTCTGGCCCTAAATTTGCAAATCTCACCCAAAAGCCTCAGCGTTAAACCCTGCTTTCCTTAGAAGGCAGCTTAACTACTCCCCTGGGTATTTCATCCTTCACTGGGAGACAATGCTCCTCCCACTCACGGTCTGTATCTAACAGTGGTCACTTTGCTTTCTTCTTTCCATATCCTGGTGAAGTTCTACCTAGCAGGTGGTTTTATCTCCCCTTACAATTGATATTCAGGGCAGCTGACTACCTAGGTTACCCCTCAATCTAGATCTAGTTTAATGTGGAAGATGGACATTAAATGAATCTTTATAAATATTTCATTGGTGTTAACTTCATTTTGTGACTTAACATAAGTGATATGATTCCCCCAGCACTCTATTATATCACTTACGGATTTTTTTTTTTTTTTGCCAAGAAATAGAATTATTTCTTTAAATATGCAGCTTTCCAGTATAAATGCAGTTAAATAGCTGCAAGAAGAGCAAGAGGCAAGGTGCAAGGTTGATTTTGGTTTTGGTGCTTTGTTGGAAATGCGAAGCTGGGAAGAATCGACTGGGAACAAATGAACACAACCTTTAATTCTTTGTGGAATGGGCTGATGGGCAATCAGCAATTAGTTTGGTTAAGTTTGACTTCAAGGTCTACATATTTATTTCCGAATATTTTCCTGGTCCTGCCACACTCTTTTATAGCTAGCTGCTGCTTTGTCTTTTTCCTCTCCAATCTCTGTTAGCGAAATTTAATGCAGGTGGAGCTCAAGACATGTTGTGTATATCTAGGTGTGAATTTAAGCCACATTTACTTTTTAAAAGGGTAAAAAGCCTTACCCTTTTCTGAGTGATGTAAAGGCTTATGCTCTGATAACAGCACTGCAGGTGTAAGCTGGGAGGTAGGAGGTTTTAGAGGCCTGGGTAGGGGGCTCCCCAGAGGCAGCCCTGGTTTTGTACACAGCAGGAGCTGCTGCTTCAGCTGTGTCCTTAGAGGTGGAACAGCAGCCGTGTCACTTCATGTCTGTTGCTGAAGATTTGGGAGGATCAGCCAACCCTCCTCACCCTCCAGGCTCCTAATGTCGCTCCCGGTAGTCATCCTGAGGATGCAGCGGTTGGGTGATTTTCCTCTGCCAACCCTCTGACTTCATTTTGAACTCCAATTCTCTCACTTACTAGTTGGGCAGATTACTTAACCTTGGAGCATCAGACACTTATCTGTAAAATGCAGATAATAATAGACGCCACCTCAGAGAACCGTTGCTATGAAGGTTGAATGAAGTGATGTCGCACGGTGCTTAGCCTGGCACCCAGCACTCTGTCAAGCGCTCAAGTAAGCCATTAGCTGCTACCGTGAAAAGAGAAGCCAGATGAAGAGCATGCTTGCTACTATTTTCCTCTGAGTTTCCACAAACATTGGCCCTGTTTCCACGGAGAGGAAGGGGGTGCATAGATGGGAGAGAAACGGTGAGAGTTTCTGCAAGCTCTGAGTGAGCAGATCGTGCAGCTGGTGACACTGAGGCAGCGCAGGCAATTGCAGAGATGTTCTGAGTGACACTTCTCCTACTCCCTGAAGGCTTAGTGCTGAAATAATGACATGGATGACAGGTTTTCATTTTCCCCCCAATTTTCCTGCCTACATGGTTAATCTAGGGTCTCTGTGTACTGCACCTGATGAGGAATGCAGCATTCTAGCCAAGATGTCTAACGTGTACTAAATTTTCCATCCAAGAATATGGTGTGGCAACCCATCCAGGGACTATGGCAGGTCAGGTGAACATAAACACTCTCATACCATATGTTGGGATTTTAAGGAGCTGCATTCTGGGCCCAGAAATTTGAGCTCTCACACTATATAGACAAATGCAAATTTAAAAAATGAGCGGCTATGGCAGTTATTAAGCATTAGAATGAGTTATTTAATAGAGAATAAATTCTCATTTCTCTGAGATTGGAAGTCATGTTGCCTGAGGGAAGGCTGCAATAACAGGACTTCCTGAGCTCTCCATCAGCCCCAACTTTTTTTTTTTTTAAATTTCAGATTAATATGAGGGCACATACGATTAGATTACATTGTTTGCATATATAAGGTGAAGTCCAAGTGGTAGTTGAGTCCTTCACCCAGGAGGTGTGCCATAAACCTCCACAGTGTACCCATAAGGTGGGAACCTGCCAGGTTTCTATCTCTCCCTACTCCCTTCTTGAATTTAACTGTGTTTTTCTCTCATGTGGATCTGTAGTTGTTGATCGGCTAGTTTCAAATTAGTAATGAGAACTTGGGATGCTTTCTTTCCATTCTTGAGATCCTCAGGAGAATGTTCTTCAAATCCATCCAGGTAACTAGCCCTGAATTGTTCAGTGAAGGTGCTTGTTCAAATGACTTATGTTAGATATTTCAAACATCTCAGATTTAACTATACCATATTTTTGATCTGACCTCATTCTGAGGTAGAACATACCAGTATACCAACATTCAGGGCTGAGATGCACCTCTCCTGCTTCTCCTATAGTAGTAGAATAATGGGAATAATGCTGAGCATTTGTTATGTTTACTATGTATCAAACCTAGTTCCTAAGAGTTAATATTTGTTTTACATCCTCTGAGCTCTAAGTTTTAGTTTTAACTTACCATTTGACAATGTCACTGGATATAGGCATTTCAAACGCTATAGGACCAAAACAAAACTTATAACTTCCTCCTATAAATCTACTATTTTCCACCTTAGTAAATGATGCCATTGGCCACCCAGTTGCTTCTGCAGCCATCCTTGATTTTGTTATTTCCTTTGTATTCTACATCCAGTCTATCTGCATTTCCCATTGTTTCTATCTCCAGCATAAATATAGAATCCGCTCATTTCTCTACAATCCATGCTCCCTGTCATAGTCCCTGACATTACCCTTCACTTTGGTCACTGTGATAGACTCCTCCACTTTCCAACTTTCTCAATTTCTAAATCCATTATACACAGAGAGGTCAGATGATATTTTCCCCTGACATTTCATGATGGGAATGTTTAAACACAAAGCCGAGTTGAAATAACTTTACAGTGACCATTCAGGTACCTACCAAGTAGATGCTTCCATTAGCATTTGACCTAATTGCTTTACCACATTTCTGCCCCTCCATCCATTTCTCTGTTCATCTATTAATCCATCTTAATTTTGGAGCATTTTGGAAGAATTGCAAATATCAGCACCCTTCCTTCTAAATACTCTGGCATGCATATAATTGACTGGAGTTCAATATTTTTGGAGTTTTTTTTTCCTTTTAATGTAAAAAATTTAAACACTAGATTTGCATTTTCTGAGTGTTGGCAACTATGTAACTCTGATCTTTCAAGGATAGATCTTTCTATCTATCAAGGATACATTCCTATCATTTCAAAAAGTTCCTTTATATCCTTCACAGACAATCCCAGCCCTAACCCCATCCCACAGGAAATTGATGTTCTACGTTTTTTTTGTTGTTGTAGATTAACTTCTCAGCATAGAATATCATATAGTAGAGTCATATAAAATATTGCCTGTGTCAGTTCCTTTTTATTGTTGAGTAATGGTCCATTTACAACTATTATATGCCACAGTTTACTATTCTTTATTGGTGGATATCAAGCGGTTTCCAGTTTGGGACTATCACAAATAAATCTGCTGTGAACATTCTTGGATGGGTCTTTTTATGAACACACGTTTTCATCTGTCTTGGGTAAACACCTAGGAATAGAGCTCCTGGGTAGGAGCTTGTTTGTTTTTCAAACAGAGTGGCCTTTAAAAAACACGTCCAATAATGTCTTTAATTCTCTAACGACTTCCTATCATGATTACAATGAAATCCCACTGTAGTACAAGCTCAGAAAGATCAGGCTTCTAGCTCCCTCCCAGCTCAATCTCATGCAACTCCTCTGACACACCTTCCACCCCAGCCCACCTGCCAGCAGGTCCCACCCCAGTCTATTCCTTAAGAAGCCAAATGTGGCCCCAGCTTGCTCACACCCTTTTTGTTACTCCAGCCAAGACTGGGGTCTCCTGGACATTCCTGGTCTCCTTGAGGAGACCGTTGTTTATCCCTCAGACACCGGTGCTGAAGGCTCTTTCCCTCTTCTTGTTCTTGCTGCACTCGGCAGCCTCTGCTGGGAGAGCTTGTCTGTGTCTGGTATGAATCACCACCTATAGGTTTGTTTGTCTCCTCTGCCAGATCCTCAATCTCAGGATGTGTTGAACCTTTCTGAGTGCATGTCCCGAAGGTGCTGTGCCAGTATCCAGGACAGCCCTGATAAGCTCTGCCAACCAGTCTTCCTGCCTGTCATGTGACTTGGCCCTGAGCTTCACTCTCAACCACCTGAGGCTGCAAAAGGAACACTCCGTGAGTCCCAAAGGTGGCCACTGGACACTTGGTAGCCTCTGCCCAGGCCTGTGAAATGTTTATTTTGGAATACTATCTCTTATTTATTTTTTTAACTGTGCTACTTACCCACTATTTCTTTCCATTTCTTGCTGTTTATTTTTAATTTAATTTTTAATTAAAATCATAACTGCATACATTTATGGGTTACAATGTGGAATGCTTAAACCAAACTGATCAACGTAGCCATCATTTCACTTACTTATTTTTTGTGGTATGACATTTAAAATTTACTCTCAGTTATTTTGAAATACACCCTTGCATTGTACAGCTTAGGTGAGCTCTCACCAAACGCCCTCCTTCCTCCCAGGAATCATCCCTCCGTCCCCTCCCTCTTGCTACATGACATTTGTGTTTTATAGGGTGTAGGTGTTTATATATTGGTTTCAGATACTGTCTCTTATAACCTAGCCATCCTGCTGTGAGGAGCTAAAACCACACAGTGAGGTCACATGTAGGTAGACAAGCCAACAGCCACTGTCACCCTCGCGAACAAACCATCTTTGACAACCAGTCCAAGTGAACCTTCAGATGATGTAGGCCCAGCTGACACTCGGCAGGAACTGTATAAGAGACCCCAAGCAAGAACGCCCAGCTGATCCTGGTCGACTCCCAGACCACGAGAAATAATCATAAATTACTGTTTTATGGTACTAAGTTTTTGAGTAGTGCATTACATAACACTGTTATGGAAAAGGCACCTCAGATGCAAATTCTCAAACTAAACAAATTGTCTTTCTCTTGAACCAGGCCCTCCTCTTACATTCCCTGTTCTGGTGAACGACAGCTATACATCCACTCATAATGCTGGACGTCAGCCTTTCCTTTCTTTCTGAATCAACTTCCATGACCAGCCAGCTTCCCTCCCAGTTCTATAAATTCTATCAGCCAAACAGCTCCCGTTGTCCCCCTCTCAGCCCTCAGCCCTATTCTTCTTCCCTTAGTTGGATTCTGTTATGGTTTAAGTGTGTTCCCCCAAAACGAGTGCTGGAGACTCGATGGCTGTTGTTACAGTATTAAGAGGTGAGACCTTTCAGAGGTGATCAGGCCACAAGGGCTGTGCCCTCACGAATAGATTAATGCCATTATCACGGGGGTGGGTTCCTTATAAAAAGGACTCGTTTATTCCCCTCTTTCTCTTGTGCTCTCTCTCCCCGTCCTTTGCCTTTTCTCCACGGGATGACATAACAATCCCCTTCCCACCAGATGCCGGCCCCTCTATCTTGAACTTCCCCGCCTTCACAACTAAGCCTTCACTCCATGCTTCAAATGTTTCAGAAATGAACCAATACATTTCTGTTCTTTATATACCCAGATTCACGTACTTTGTTCCAGCAGCACAAAGCAGACTAAGACAGATCCCTCCCCATTTCTCATCCCTATAGTTACATCACTGTCTTAACTGCTCTCCTGCCCACTGGCCCCTCCCAAATCTATTCTTTACTCAGCTGTCAATGTATTCCTAAAATATGGACCTGAGCTTGGGTATAAAGCCTCTCTTAGATCCTAATTGCTCTTGGGATTAAGTATAGACTTTAGCAGGGTGCAAGATCCTTGCTAATCTGGCCCGTCATTACCTTTCACCCCCATTTACTTCTGCTGCTCCCCTATGACTGCTTTGACCCATTCATACCTACCTCCGTTTTCCCAGAAGGCTCTGGGCTCTCTTTCATGTCTTTCTGTCAACCATCCTGTAGTGGTTAAGAGCTCAGTCTGGGGATCTGACTGTGGCTTTGTCACTTTCTAGCTGTGTAACTTTGGCCACTTAGTCTCTCTGTGTATCACTTGCCACAATGAAAACCCTAGTTCACATGGCTCTTGTAAGGATTAAGAAGATTAACACAGGTGAGAACCTCAGAGCAATGTTAAGGGTAATGTCACACGTTAGTGCTTTATATGTCAGCCATTGGCTGCTACTGTTATTTTTCCTTTCCCCAGACTTCTGTCTCTTTCCACCCGTTCTTCTCCTTGCCCAATTTGCTTGGAGATTCCTGTATGTTTTGTAAGATTCAGCTCCCATGTCTGACCTTCAGGGAGTTACCAGCGATGGTTCTAACAGAGCTCTTGAGGTTTGCCCTTCACTCTCTGCCCCATGTTTTGTTGACATGTTATCATTGTATTCACCACTCCATGCTTCAAATATTTCATTGTATTAGGCCCTGAGTCCCAGTGCCTGGAGCATGACAGGAACTCATTATGTACTTGAGGAGTGAATGATGGATGATGAAATCACCAAATGAAAGAAATCAGGGCACAAAATATTCCTGGTTAGCTTCGGGAGGTGAGAATTCAGGAGGAAAAGAATGAAGGAGATGAGGGTTTAGTGGAGAACATATTTGTGCCAGGGAGACTTTGTAAGATATTGCTATTCATTATTATTGTGCGCCCTTCCCAAATAGGGTGAGTTGTACAGGCAGTACACAGATTGCATCTTGAGCCTCTTAATGAATGGTCATTTGGCTCATTCCTTCTGCCCACCCCCTTTTTGTTTAGTGTTAACCAAGGGAGGTTAACACTCCCCAGAGGGGGTGGGCACAGCCCTCTGCATTACTCTGGGCAATCCTAATGACCAACCTCAATCCAAAGAATGGGACACAAAGCGGAGAGTGAGCTAGGAGTTAACAGCTTACTCAGGACCCAGAAACAAAAACTGGATTCCAACCATTATTCTTGGGTCCTGCCTGAGAAGAACTTTTCTCCCTGAGTTTTGACACTGTCCCTACCTGAGCAACATTTTTTCAAGTGTGTTTGTAAATCAACAGGATGTGAATAATCATGCTTTTCCAGGTTTCGGAAGAAGCATATGTGTGTCCTCTGCATCAGAAAGTAACGTCTCTGGTCCCTCCTGTCGGGGCTTGTGCTGGACTATTGCTTCTTGGTGACTCTCAGCCCTGGAGTTGGACAGTGCGATGGCAGGAGTGGAGTCCTGCTGCTTATAAAGGATGACCATAGTTTTCTTATTTACAAACACTGCCTGTGTTAATGAATCTCAGACCAACTTTTTTGGTCCAACAGCTGCTCCCAGGGCAGGGTAACATTGGAACAGAGGCTTAGCTGCAGTCTCCAAGCTAGTGGGCCTGGGGCCCCTTCAGCTCCTGAAGCTTTTACTGTCCTTAAATGCAATGGCAGGGATTCTCTCAGGACCTCAGTGGGGGGATTAGCCTTTGCAGACTTCAGAGAGTTCATAGGATACAAAAATCTCCACAGTTTAGGAGGGTGTCCCACGTATAAAAACGAAACTGTAATATATTTTATGATAAGTTCTTTGCTTAATTATGGGGGACTCAATATTTATTGAGCAATTTGTGTGTGCCAGGTTCACCTCAGGGACAAGAACTTCTTATTTATTTTTGTGTCCACTGCACCCCGTGTGGGGCCTAGCCCATCGCATGGGCCGCAGGCTGTGTGCAATGATGTTTCCCTTAGTCTGGCCAGAGTCCAAGGTGTAACTGATGGGTGGGACTATGGCACAGATCTTCCTTCTCTCCTTGGAGCTAACTAAAATTTCATGGGAAGCTTCTCATTTTGGCCTTAATCAACCACTAGGTCAACCAACTCAAGTTAGAGGGGCAGTGATTATTTTAATTTCCAAGATACTGTTTCATGAGGATTTGGGGGACTAAGCTCTTAATGCTGAGACTTAAGGAAGTAATACTAGCTTAAAAAAAAAAAAAAAAGAAACCTTTATTGGATAAACATTGCGTCTGCCTTGAAAGTTCTGGGAGTTCCAGCCTGGTTGCTGACCTTGCCCTGCCATTTATCTGTTGGTTTAGCACCAACATTTCTGAAGCTGCCAGTGTATGCAGAATCCTACGCTGGGTTCTGGGAAACAGCAATGAGTTATGCTCCCTGTGTGCAAGCCGGTCTCACATTTTAAGTAGGAATGCAATAAGTGAAATAGTCAAACAGCTTAACAGAGAAAAATAAACAGAGAAAAACACTTTTATGGGCAATTGCTTTCAGCAACTCCAGACACAGTGTTGCCCAACAGCTTGGCTGTGAGACTGTCTCTGTCTCAGAGAAGAAAAATAAAATATATGAATGTTGAAGCATCGTGGAGTTAATGGTTTGTTATTTTTCATCTTTGGGTCTTTCTACATGCTGGGTTTTTTTTTTTTTATTAACATTAAATCATAGCTGTGTACATTAATGCGATCATGTGGCACCATACACTGGTTTTATAAACAGTTTGACACATTTTCATCACACTGGTTAACATAGCCTTCCTGGCATTTTCTTAGTTATTGTATTAAGACAATTATATTCTACATTTACTAAGTTTCACATGTACCCTTGTAAGATGCACCGCAGGTGTAGTCACACAAATCACCCTCCCTCTGCCCATCTTCCCCTCTCCCTCATCTCCCTCTCCCCCTTCCCCATATTCTTAGGTTATAATTGGGTTATAGCTTTCATATGAAAGCCATAAATTAGTTTCATAGTAGGGCTGAGTACATTGGATACTTTTTCTTCCATTCGTGAGATACTTTACTAAGAAGAATATGTTCCAGCTCCCTCCATGTAAACATGAAAGAGGTAAAGTCTCCATCTTTCTTTAAGGCTGCCTAATATTTTGTGGTGTACATATACCACAATTTATTAATCCATTCGTGGATCGATGGGCACTTGGGTTTTTCCCATGACTTAGCAATTGTGAATTGGGCTGCAATAAACATTCTGGTGCAAATATCTTTGTTATAATGTGATTTTTGGTCTTCTGGATATATACCTAGCAGAGGAATTATAGGATTGAATGGCAGGTCTATTTTTAGATCTCTAAGCGTTCTCCAAACATCTTTCCAAAAGGAATGTATTAATTGCTTCCCACCAGCAGTGTAGAAGTGTTCCCTATTCTCCACATCCACGCCAACATCTCTGGTCTTGGGATTTTGTGATATGGGCTAATCTTACTGGAGTTAGATGGTATCTCAAGGTAGTTCTGATTTGCATTTCTCTGATGATTAAAGATGATGAGCATTTTTTCACATGTCTGTAGGCCGTGCACCTGTCTTCTTCAGAGAAGTTTCTCTTCAAGTCCCTTGCCCAGCCTGCGATGGGATCACTTGTTCTTTTCTTGCTTATATGTTTGAGTTCTCTGTGGATTCTGGTTATTAAACCTTTGTCGGAGACATAACCTGCAAATATCTTCTCCCATTCTGAGGGCTGTCTGCTTGCTTTATTTACTGTGTTCTTGGCTGTGCAGAAGCTTTTTAGTTTGATCAGGTCCCAGTAGTATATTTTTGAAGCTGCTTCAATTGCCCAGACCGATTTCTTCAAGGGTTTTCCCTGCACTCTCTTCTAGTATTTTTATAGTTTCATGTCCTAAGTTTAAATCTTTAATCCAGTGAGAGCCTCTCTTAGTAAATGGTGAAAGATGTGGGTCCACTTTCAGTCTTCTACAGGTTGCCGGCCAGTTCACCCAGCACCATTTGTTAAATAGGGAATCTTTTCCCCACTGGATGTTTTTAATTGGCTTGCCAAAGATCAAATAATGGTAAGTAGCTGGGTTCATCTCTTGGTTCTCTATTCTGTTCCAGACATCTACTTCTCTGTTTTTTTTTGTGCCAGTACCATGCTGTTTTGATCATTATCAATTTATAGTATAGTCTGAGGTCTGGTAGCATGATTCCTTCTGCTTTGCTTTTATTTCTGAGTATGTCTTGGCTATTTGAGCTTTTTTCTGATTCCATATAAAACGAAGTATTATTTTTTCAAGATCTTTAAAGTATGACAGTGGAGCTTTAATAGAGATTGCATTAAAATTGTATATTGCTTTGGGTAGTATGGACATTTTAGCAATGTTGATTCTTCCCAGCCATGAGCATGGTATGTTTTTCCATTTGTTAACATTTTCAGCTATTTATTTTCTTAGAGTTTCATAGTTCTCTTTATAGAGAACTTTCACGTCCTTTGTTAGATAAACTCCCAAATATTTCGTCTTCTTTGGCACTACTGTGAACGGAATAGAGTCCTTAACTGTTTTTTCAGATTGACTATTGTTGGTATATATAAAGGCTACCGATTTATGAATGTTGATTTTGTAACCTGAGACACTGCTGTATTCCTTGATCACTTCTAAGTGTTTTGTAGTAGAATCCCTGGTGTTTTCCAGATATACAATCATATCATCTGCAAAGAGTGAAAGTTTGATCTCTTCTGACCCTATACGGATACCCTTGATTGCCTTTTATTCCCTAATTGCGGTGGCTAAAACTTCCATTACAATGTTAAAGAGCAGTGGAGACAATGGGCAGCCTTGTCTGGTTCCTGATCTCAGTGGAAATGATTTCAATTTAACTCCATTCAATACAATATTGGCTGTGGGTTTGCTGTAGATGGCCTCTATCAATTTTGGTTAATTCTATACCAATTTTCTTAAGTGTTGTGATCATGAAGGGATGCTGGATATTTTCAAAAGCTTTTTCTGCATCAATTGAGAGAATCATATGGTCTTTGTTTTTTAATTTGTTTATGTGCTGAATTATACTTATAGATTTATGTATATTGAACCAGCCTTGAGACCCTGGGATAAAACTGACTTGGTCATGATATATAATTTGTTTGATGTGTTGCTGGATTCTGTTTGTTAGGATTTTGTTGAATATTTTTGCATCTATATTCATTAGTGATATTGGTCTATAATTTTCTTTTCTTGTTGGGTCTTTTCCTGGTCTGGGGATCAGGGTGATGTTTTTTTTTTTTTTTGTCTTTCACCCCAACACCTCTATCATCTACATAACTAAAACTCATACTTTACATATTAATGCTGTTTTAATCCTGAGAGCCCTTGGTGACCTACACACACCACACAGACAGACACTGAACTGTGCTTTGTCCCTCCTTTGTGGTACCAGCAGCTCATTTTAATCCCTCCATTATGATAGCATTTATGACAAGGTATTCTGATTTCTTCTCAACTTCTCTGTACTTTTCTTGCCCATTAGCTCTTTTACGTTCCGTGATTATAAGGCTGTATCTGTCTTGTACCATTATATTGGCTGGCACAGAGTAGCCCTCAATAAATACTTGCTGAATGCGTGAATGAATGAAATAAACAGCAGAACCAACATTAAGATTTCCCCCTTGTGTTGTTTAATTACTTGGTGCCATAACTTCCTAGGTATGTTACGAACCTCCATTTCTGTGAACTTTTAGACTGCATAAAGTTGCTGCAGCGATACACTGTTAAATGTCTCAGTTGCCTATAAGATTTAGTGCTCATTATAGGAAGAAGGGTATGTTGCTAGTAAGGAAATGATGGGCTCGATCCCTGCATAGACCAATTGGATTCTCACCTGGAAATCTCTGCCTTAAATTGATCTGCACCTACATTAGATGTTTTGAAATTATCCTGTTCACTGAAATAGGCAAATGATCCAGACGACTAGGAGATGAGATAGGATTAACTAAGCTACAAAAAGAATTCCAGGGATCTAGGGGCCCATCGATTTCCTTTTCCATGGAAAAGCAGACCAAAATCTGTGGAAAAACGGTGACTGCCTTCCAAAAAATACAGCAGTAAAAATGAGGGCTAGATAGTAAGGAATGCCTGATCTAAAGTAATTGAATTTTATTTCAAAGAGCAAAGTAGCTAAACCTTATGATAAGTCTTTGTTTTGAAGTGTCCTTCTTGAGGGTCATCAAAATAGGTTTTAGTTTAGTTCCCCAAATCCGGTTTTGCTCTGTTAGTTATTAGAGATTTTTTGAATAAACAAGCTCTGCAGAATTCTGGAGTCTGCCCTGTTGTTTTCTATCTCTTACTGTGGTTATCCAGAAGGATTTATTCTTCACATTGAAGGCTGCAGTGTAGAAATGAGGTACCTCCTGCCTATGGTACCTTCCCAGAATCTTAAAGATTTAGATGAAACTTTTTTTTTGAGACAGAGTCTCACTTTGTCACCCTCCAGAGAGTACTGTGACATTATAGCTCACAGCAACCTCAAACCCTTGGGCTCAAAGCTATTCTCTTGCCTCAGCCTCCCTGGTAACTAGGGCTACAAGAGCCCACTGCAATGCCTGGCTATTTTATAGAGATGGCGGTGGGGGTGGGGGGGAGTCTTGCTCTTGCTCAGAATGGTCTTGAACTCCTGAGCTCAAGCAATCCATCCACTTCAGCCTCCCAGAGTGCTAGGATTACAGATGTGAGCCACCACCCTCAGCCCCCTAGATGAATCAATCATTATCCATGAAATGACCCCAGACAGAGAACAAAGAGGGCTGGCCTACATGTTTGCTGTAACCTCCAGCAAGAGCTCTTGGCCCCATTTACATGTTCTTGACAGGGCAGCCTCCACATCTCGACAAATGAGCCATTTGGACAGTCAGACCTCCCACCGCCCATCACAGCTGTTGTTTCTTCCGAGGTCCTGTGTGTCTGCATCACCTTTTAATCATAGGCCCAATTATCTGTTCAAGTGTTTAAAAAACAAGTCCACCCTCCCTGAATATGACTTTTTAATGCATTTTTTATTGTGTGAAAATGACTCTGCTTTTTACCCTGACACTTCGGGATTGGTTGTTTACCTTGAACATGAATTGGCAGTTACTCAGCTTCGGCCTAATTTTATGAACTACAGATGGAGAATGTGGAAGTTCAAAGCCTTTCCACAATCAGAGATTAGGCATATGGATAAGAGAGTGCATGAGTTAGCCTTTTGCTATTCCAGTCAATAGCTTGATCCAGCAGGTATTCAAAAGGAAACTGGGACTGTCTTCCACCCGTGTGAAGCCTCTCTACCACCATCTGCAGTGATAGAAACTGTGTAGTGTGGCTGCTAAATCCCTAAGTTGGAGAGACCAAGGATCAAATTTCACCTCCTGTTACTAGTTATGGGAGATTTAACAAGTCACGTGATGACTTTAAGACTCAGTGTCCCTATGCCAAATTACTCCTGTAAGATAACAAGATCTTCATTTAGTTAAATAATTTAAGAGTCAAATGAGATAATGCATAAAAAGCGTGATTCATACTGAGCACTCCATAAATATTATCTGTATTGATGATGAAGATTCTTATTAATATTTAAATACGTCCTACATTGTAGAAATTAGAATTAGATTTTTTTTTTTTTTTTTTGAGACACAGCCTCAAGCTTTTGCCCTGGGTAGAGTGCTGTGGTGTCACAGCTCACAGCAACCTCCAACTCTTGGGCTCAGGAGACTCTCTTGCCTCAGCCTCCTGAGTAGCTGGGACCACAGGCGCCTGCCACAATGCCCAGCTATTTTTTTGTTGCAGTTTGGCCAAGGCCAGGTTCGAACCCGCCACCCTGTATATGGGGCTGGCGCCCAACCCACTGAGCCACAGGTGCTGCCCCAGAATTAGATTTTTGGCTGAAACCAACCCCTGAATGGTAACAGAAAAAACTCTTCCAACAGGAGCACAGGGTAAAACAAAGTTGGGGAATAAGGTAATGTTTCTAATTTGGGGGTTTAAGAGAAAATACATGTTTTATCACTTGGAAAACTGGGGGTCTTTTCGGCATACTACAAGAAGGCACAGTCTGAAAGAGTGAAAGCAGCTCCTCTTCAAATGACCAAACCTGCCTCTTAAAAATTTTGCTCAGATGAAGTTGAGGAGATAGTCATTAAGAAATAAAATTTTCATCCTCGTTTGGGTCAGAGGACCCTTGTTTGGGAAACAGTAAATATCCTACCTACCTTGCTAATTGCAGCTGCTGTTTCTTAAAAATGTTACTTTATTCATCAAAATGATACTGTTATTAAATATCATTGAGGTTCTACTTTGGGACAGAAATTGTGCTTAGATGTAGGGAATCAAATATTAATATGAATGTAACATACTTCTGCCTGTAGGATTTTTAAATGGATAGAATGTGCCCCTTGAAAAAGCTGTAGTCAGTGTGAAGGGTTAAATGCCTTACGTGTGAACTAGCTGATGATTGATAGCAGAAGAAGGACTAATTCTTACATAGAGAGGAGACCTGGGCCCTAGTTTGGGTTCCGCCACTTATCACATTCCTAATGTGGGAAAATTTACTTTAAATTATTTGAGCTTTCAATTTTTCAAAGGCAAAATGAAAATGATAATATCTGCCCTCCCTTTCCTGTGACGTTCTGGGAACTTTTCTGTAAGGTTCCAATGAACTTAGATTTATCATAGCATGTAATAAGTTATAACACTAATGCACCGAGCCTTGGTGTAATCATTTTCCTTCCTCTGCCTCCTCATAGCGTGCCACTGTCACAAACTTTTTCCATTTGCTTTCCTGCTGCAGCTCCTGAAATAGTTGGAAATTATTTCATTGCATGTGTGTATTGGGTGTGCATTGTCAAATCTTATCAAGCCAAAGCAGTAGAACTAAACACAGACATCTAGATTCCCGAGTAATAGTCCAATGCTGAATCCTGAAGACAACGTTGGTAGGGAAGGAAAGATGTTTTCTAAGGTTGGACCTATTTCAGAAAGGAGCCAGTGGCATCCTTAACTTTCAGTGGAGAAAACAGAATCCATTCATTGAATACTTCAACATTCATATGAAGAACCTGCTCTGCACCAAAGGTCCTGCCACCAACTGGAAGGATGAGACGGAGAAAGGCAGAGAGTTCTGTCCTAACCTTGACCTTTGCTGGTGACCTCCTTTGCATTGGTTAAATCATTCTTCTTCCTGTATATGGGAGGTTAGTTAGATGTAAAGCACACAGTCAGTATTATGTCTGAAATATTGAAATACAGAGATACAGTTTAAAAAAAAAAGAAGGGTAGGAAACCTCTTTTCATTCAAGTGTCAGAGGCTGCTGCCCTTGGGAGTTATGAGAGGGGGCAGTGGAAAAGGCAGGCGTTGGTGGAGGCCACGCTGCACAGTGAGTGGATAAGAAATCAGGATGGGTCTGTGGGCGTGGGACTGGGGCAAAGTAGAGCTGTGACTTCCAGACTGGAAGCTTCTGGGGTGCTCTTGGGAGGTGAGCCAGGAAGTAGTTCTGTGCTCACAGTCAGAGAATCAAAACCAATGTTGTCATGGATCTGAGGGGTTTCTGTGGGATGACGAGAGATCTCAAACGCTGTCCGTGAGCTTACAAGTAGACGATGGCTCTACCCTGGGTAATTGGGCAATTTTTTTTCATCCTAGAGTGTCCATATTTTGAATGTGTGGTTTCTTACCTTACTGAGAAATACATTAAACATAGACAAACACAATTACTTAACTCAAAGATAAAATAAAAGAAAGTTTATAAAATAGTTTTCAAGATAGGAACTGAAATGGGCTCCAGGGGAGTCCTGGGAGAAAGAGAGCTAACATGCCTTGAATTCACGTGAGCACCTGCTGGGCCCTGGATGTTTCCACATCCACAAAATAACATTATTGTGGTGGAAGGTTGTTGTTATATAGATCTGAAAACTGAAGTGCAGAGAGAGCAAGCCACTTGCCTAAAGTCAGGTAATGACTATGTTAGGGAGCAGGTTTGAACTGTGGAGAATGGCCTCTCCTTTGAAAGGAGAGAATGCACTTTTGTACATCTGACACCGACACTGTTAGCATTATTAGCAGATGTAACGTACTTGCACTTAGGCATAGGCATGTGAGGTTTCTGTTGTTGCCTTATAGTAACCACTGGGGCCAGCATTTTATAAAAACTTCTTATCCCTCTTAGTCATGAAAACTTTGCAGGTGGAGGGGTAAGGGTTTTCCATCCCACTGTCATTTGGAAAAATGTTCAAATGACAGTGGGCTCACCTCTTCCCAGAGGCAAATCTTTTGAATCTTTATATTTTCATAGACTCACAGAACTTCAGAGCTGAAGAGAACTTTAAGACAGATATTTTTCTGCATTGCTCAATTTAGATTAGGGAAAGGCCAGGGCAAGAGTTCACTTGCAGCCCTCCCATCCTCCTGCATTCAGTATTTTCCTGTCTGTAGCATTAGGTACATGATTAAGCTATTTAACCAATTCCTGAATTTGTAATTTATGAAACCAGGAAAAGGGCATTTATCATTTGAATCATCCCAGAAGTATGCATCAGAGTTAGGGAGAGAAAATGTCTTCTGAAAATACTGTTCTAGGCCATTTAAGGTGACTACATGTCCTTGCTTTGGAGAGACTTGTACATGCATTGCAAAGCCCTGGACTGAGTTCTCCTAGCCTTAGTGAACTCAGAAGCACAGACCCCAAAGGTTCTGCTTGATGGTTCCTGTCAAGGATAAAACTGAAAATAGGAAGCCTTTGGCTGCTGACTTAAGATAAACTTGCTTAAGTAGTCTGCCAGAAACCGTGGGTCATATGAAAAGCCACATGACTAACCAGAAATAATTGGAGCTTAGAAGATGCCAGGGTCGATGAGTAAGATTGCTTTCACCACGGCATCTAGTTAAAGCAAATTCACCCACTCACAAGTTCTGAAGTCCCATTATCTTTTACCCTGGAACATTTAACTTGTCCCAATGTGACAAATTAAGTGATTTTATTAACATAGAAATTTCAGCCTTTATTGACTACAACTGGCTGTTCATTTACTTCTGCTTTATTATTAATTTATTCATTTATTCAACACATCTTTAAAACCTACTGTGTGCCACGTGTGGCAGAGAAACAAATGAATGACAGGTTTTTGTTCATGTCATGTAACTTTTTCTGATGCCTCCAGTGTACTTGCCTTTCTCTGAAACCTAGTAGCTCTTTGGTTACATGTTGCTTTGTACTGTAGCAACTTAAGAATATGCCTTACCTTACTATTCAGAAATAAGACAATAATTGCTTCTCAAAATTTTATATGTTCCATGATACTTAAAGTATTCTTGGCATAGAGTATTTTCTCAGAATTGTGGAAGAAAGGACTAAGTATTTGTTGAATTGGGTAAGAAGTTGCTTTGGTTTAGGCTAAGTTGTGCTGCTGTAACAAACAACCCCCAGATTCCAGTGACTCTCAACTGATGATGAGTGACTCTCAACATTAACACTCTCATCTGTGTTAATGTCCACTGTGAGTTAGGGGTAGCTTGCTCCCCATAGTCTTCATTCTGGGATCTGAGAAGAAGAAGCAGCCACTAATTGGGACAAGCCTGTCTCACAAGGGCAACAAGAGAGATGCAGAAACATGACAGATAAGAAGTGATATACATCACTTTTGCTCAAATTTCACTGGTTAAATTTAGTCATACAAATTTGCCAAATTTGCCACAGAGCAGGGGAAGACAAACATAATTCTCCCTATTTAGTAAGAATAATATAATCTATAGGAGAAGTCATCCCTATTTTTAAGGAATTTAAACTATTAATGAGGAAGTAAGCTATACACAAATAACTATAATTTTAAAAATAAGGTGCAAGAGGAAATAGAGATTTCTTTTTTATTTTTATTTGTTTATTTATTTTTGCAGTTTTTGGCCGGGGCCAGTACCTCTGGTATATGGGGCCAGCGCCATACTCCTTTGAGTCACAGGCACTGCCCTATTTTTTTATTTTTATTTTTATTTTTCTATTAAATCATAGCTGTGTATAATAATGCATTTATGGGGTACAATGTGCTGGTTTTATATACAATTTGAAATACTTACAAGAAACTATTTAACATAGCCTTCACCGCACTTTCTTAATTATTGTGTTAAGACGTCTATACTCTACACTTAGTAGATTTGACATGTACCCTTGTAAAATGCACCATAGGTGTGGTCCAACCAATTACCCTCCCTCCACCCAATTACTCTCCCTCCTCTCATAAGTAGAGATTTCTTTTGCCTGGGGTTAGTCACAGAACGCTTAATAAAGGATGTGTCCTTTAAATTTGGTATAAAAAAATAAGATTTTGTAAAAAGGAATGGGGGAAAGGTGAATAAAAGAGTATTAAGAAAGACGTGAAGGTACTCAGGAAAAAATGAAAAGTATACTTTTGGTGGTGGGCAAGGTGTCACACGGAAAGATCATAGTGCCTTAAATTCCAAGGTGATGAATTTAGAGTTTATTTGGTAGGCAGTGCAATCCACTGGGAGATTTTGGAAGCTTTCCAATGCATTAGAAAATGCATTGGAAAGAAGCAGAAGGAACTTATGAGGCTACTGAAGGCGTCCACGCAGGGAGACTAGAGGCATAACCAGCGTGGTGATGAGTATAATAGGACAGAACATACGTAGGAATACTGCAAAGGAAGTCAATAAATGTTGAAAACATGATTTTGAGAGCAAAGGAGGAAAAGAATGAGAGACATTGAAGGCAATTAGGCAGTGGAGGTACCATTAATGAAATTAGAAAAATAAGAGAGAAAAATGGCTTGTATAATGGGAAGGTAATGTTTTATTTTAGCTATGCTGACTTTGAGGAATTTCAGATAGAGATGTTAGGAGGCAAATGGAACCATGGAATTTGAGTCTAAGATTGCGGTTGTGGTTGAAGATGTAGGTCTGTGAGACCATATAAGAGGTTCTAGCCATGGATGTAGATGAGAATCCAGAGGGGCAACAGGGGCTGAAAGGCAGTCTTGAGGGCTCCCCACATGTAGAGTGTGGGAAGATGAACATACCAGATAAGGAGGCTCAGGAACACTGAGGGTGAGGAGAGGAGAATAGAGCAGTGTAGGATCATCTGACTCAGATGAGAGGGTAAGGAGCAGGGACAAGTTGTGGGTATCAAGTACCCTAGAAAATACCAGGAGGAGGGGTTGTAAAGAGGGGCATTGAGCTTAGATCTGGAGATCACTAGTGGTGAGTGTAGAAACAACTTCAGTAAGGGATGGAGATGTCCTTTTGAGATATCTGATAATGAAAATTACAGAGAAGGAATGGTGGAGGTGTAGTTGTCAGGGGTCTCCAACAATTATTGTACTGGGGTCTATCTCTTTCTGTAGCTCTGATGATATTCACTTTATATATCTGCACACTCCAGTGTTGGGTGCTTGGATATTTAGGATTGTTACATCTTTTTGCCAAATTGACCCTATTCTCATTTTATATAATGATTTTCTTTTCTTTTTTCTTCTTTTTTCATCTAATCCTAGCTACTCCTGCTCTTTTTTGACATCCATTTTCATAGAATATCTACTTTCATCCCTTTATTCTCATTTTCTGCGTGTCTTCATAGGTGAAGTGTGTTTCTGATATACAACGTATAGCTGACTCTTGTTTTTTCATCCATTCAGCCACTCTGTCTTTTTTTTTTTTTTTTTTTTTTTTTTATTGTTGGGGATTCATTGAGGGTACAATAAGCCAGTTACACTGATTGCAATTGTTAGGTAAAGTCCCTCTTGCAATCATGTCTTGCCCCCATAAAGTGTGACACACACTAAGGCCCCACCCTCCTCCCTCCATCCCTCTTTCTGCTCCCCCCCATAACCTTAATTGTCATTAATTGTCCTCATATCAAGATTGAGTACATAGGATTCATGCTTCTCCATTTTTGTGATGCTTTACTAAGAATAATGTCTTCCACTTCCATCCAGGTCAATACAAAGGATGTAAAGTCTCCATTTTTTTTAATAGCCACTCTGTCTTTTGATTGGAAAGCTTAGTCTGTTCACATTCAGTGTTATTATTGATAGGTAAGGACTTATTCCTGCCATGCTGTTCATGGTTTCTGGTTGTTTTATGATCCTCCCTCTCTCCCTTCCTTCCTTCTTTTCTTCCTGTCTTTCTTTGTTCAAAGTGATTTTCTCTGTTAGTGTGTTTTTATTTCTTGCTTTTTACTTTTTGTCTGTTTTAGGTTTTTTGATTTGAAAAACCTTTTGTAACCAATTATTTAAAGCATATCACAACTTTGCTTACAAACAAATACATGTAACTCCATCTCTGCCCCTGCTTTTTGACTTTTTATTGTTTCTGTTTATATGTTTTTATACTATTTATCTCTCAAAAAGTTGTAGTTATTTTTGATAGGCTTCTCTTTTAGTTTTCCTACTCAAGATGTAAGTGGTTTATGCACATTGATTTATGCACAAGAGTGAACTCCACATTTGTGTAGTTACTGTTACCCATGAGTTGTATACCTTCAGATGACTTCTTAGTGTTCATTAACCTCCTTTTCTTTGAGATTGATGAACAGCTTTTAGCATTTCTTATAAGGCAGATATGATGTTTATGAAATCTGCCAGATGTATTGGAACTTCTTTATGTGCTATCTTTTTCTTGCTTCCCTAGGACCTTTTCCTTATGAGTGACTGTTAGGATCCTAATTACTAAATACTTTAAAGTAGTCTTGTTTGGGTTAAATTTGCTTGGTGTTTTATGACCTTGTTGTACTTGAATATTGATATCTTTCTCTAGGTTTGGAAAGTTCTATTATTATTGCTTTGAGTAAATTTTCTACCCCAATCTCTCTCTCTACCTACTCTTTAAGGCTAACTCTTAGATTTGCCCATTCAAAGCTATTTTCTAGATCTTGTCAGCATGCTTTCTTTTTTATTCTTTTTGTGTTTTTCTTTTATGACTTTGTGTTTCCAAATAGCCTGTCTACAAGCTTACTAGCTCTTTTTTCTGCTTAGTCAATTCTGCTTTTGAGAAACTTTGGTGTATTTCTCAGTTTGTTAATTGAATTTTTCAGCTCCAGAATTTCTGCTTTTTTTATTGTTTGTTTTTAATTCAATCTCTTTGTTAACCTTCTCTGATAGGCTTCTGAATTCCTTCTCTGTGTTGTCTTGAAGTTCACTGATCTTCTTCAGGACAGCTATTTTGAATTCTTTGAAAGGTCACATATCTCCATTACTCCAGGATTGGTCACTGGTACCTTATTTATTTGGTTTATTTGAGGTCATATTTTCCTGGATATTCTTGATGTTTATAATATTCACCAATGTCTGGGCATTGAAGGATTAGGTATTTATTTTAATCTTTGCAGTCTGGGCTTATTTGAACTCATCTTTCTTGAGAAAATGTTCCAGATATTCAAAGGGAATTGAGTGTTATGATCTAAATTTTGTCATTGCAGCTGTATCAGCACTGAGGGTTCCCCAAGCCCATTAATGCCATGCCTCTTGTAGACTCCTGGTGGGATGGTCCTGATGAACTAGGACAAGATATGGGAACACTGCCTGGAATACCAGGCAAAATCTTTCACTTTATTTCCTCACTGTGCTGGGCTGCTGGAATGGGGGAATTAATGATGTGGGCTCTCCCTCATGGCCACCAGCTTCAAGCCACACATGAAGCCAGCCCAGATTCACCCAAAGCCTCTGGTGACAGTTGCCTGGCTACCTGTGGTGTTTATTGAAAGCCTAAGGGCTTTTTAGTTATCAGGTTGTGCATCTTTCCAGGTTTGAGTTCTTCCCTTTAGGGCAGCATGTATCTTTCTGGCCCAGGGTGGGTCCAGAAATGCCATCCAGGAACTAAGTCCTGGAATAAGGGGCTTCAGGAGTCTGCTTATCGTGGCTGAGCTCATATCCAAGTTGCAAAACAAAGTACTCCAAACTTTTCCCTTTCCTTTTCCTTAAGAGGAAGAGACTCTCCGAGCTATATTCGGAGTTTGGGGAGGGATGACACAGGCACTGGCTTGGCCACCATTGCTAGTATCTCATTAGGTCATGTGCACCCCAAGTCCACTGGCTTTAAGCCAGCACACCTGTAGGAATGGTCCAAAGACTTCAGCATTTGGGGTCCAACTGCCTTACTAATTTAGTTCAGGCCCAGGCTGCTTTTTATCAGCCAGTGGTGGGGCTAGTGGGAACTTGGATTTTAGGGCAGAGATTTCCCTCTGGTTGGACTGATCTAAATGCTCTGTCTGTGTTCTCCTGTGCACAGGGTGGTCCTGAGTTCCAATGCAATGTCCCACAATCATTTCACTCTTCCTTCCCCAGACATACATTCTCCACTCAATATGGCGGTAAGGCTAGTATGATGACTCACCTGAATTTTGGTTCTTCTGAACACAATTGCTTATGTGGATAGTTACTGGATTTGCTGTTCCTGTGGAAGAACAATGGATGGAGTCATCTTGCTCCACCTACTGTCAGAAATGTTTTTTCAAATCTGGACCCTGTTAATTGATCAGGTGTCCACTCAGTGGGAGGAGGGCATTTTAGGGTTTTTTGAGGCTGCTGCAGACCTTTTCTTCCTATCAGATTGAGATTGCTGGTTTCTCTTCAAAGTGACTAGGACATTTGAAGCCCACAAAGCTCTAAGGGGAAATAAGGCTCAACCAAGGCATAATTTTGTGATGTTGGTTGCTGTTCATGATATGAGAAGAGTGTTGTGGGTAGGAAGAACTAGTGAACTCAACAAAGAGTGATGTTTAATAATATCTTTGATTTATTCCTTCATTCATCATTTATCATTCATATTCATTTATTTTTTAAATTATTATTATTATTATTCTTTTTTGTAGAGACAGAGTCTTACTTTATCACCCTCGGTAAAGTGCTGTGGCATCACACAGCTCATAGCAACCTCCAACTCCTGGGCTTAGGTGATTCTCCTGTCTCAGCATCCCGAGTAGCCAGGACTACAGGTGCCCACCACAATGCCTGACTATTTTTTTTTTTGTTGCAGTTTGACAGGGCCAGATTTGAACCACCCCCCTCGGTATATAGGGCCGGTACCCTACCCACTGAGCCATAGGCACTGCCCCTATCATTTACATTCATTAAACATTTTTTTTTATAGCAGCTTTATTGAGATTACTCATATTTACTGAACACAGGTCAGGTACTATTCTAAGTGATGGAGACAGGCAGAGCCTCTCTACTCATGGAGATTACACTTCAATGACAAACAAGAAGATTTATGATGTCATGTAGTGATAAGAAAAAATAAAGCTGATTAAAGGACTAAAGAACAAATGGGGTGCTATTTCATACAGAATGGCCCTTGAAGGTCTCTAATAAAAAACACTAAACAATGATCTGGAGGGGCACATGTTCCAGAGAAAGCAGCCAATACTAAGACTACTCATTCTTGAGGGGAGAACAAATTTAACACATTTTAAGAAGTACAAGAAGGTTAGTGTGGTAGGAATAAAAGGAGTACATAGAGAGTGGTAGGCAGGAAGGTGGAAAGAGAGGCCAGATCATGTGGGACCTTAAGGCTTTTATTCTCACAGTGGTGAGAAATCCTTGGGTGGGTTTTGAGCAAGAGAACATCTTAGGGATTATTTTTTCAGAAGATCACTCTGACTACTGTTGGAAAATAGACTGTAGGACTGCAAACCCAAAGCAGGGAGACCAGGTAGGAAGCTGTTGCAGGCAAGAGAAGAAAGAGGCTTGAACAAGGATGACAGAATATTTTATTTAACATGCCGACTGCCATACTAGAAAAAAATCTCCTTGGGGCCACCCAAATGAGATTTTTATAAAAGTAGAATAAAAACTATGTGTTTTATGACAAAAATGGAATGAAAACTTTGAAAACAAAATGATCCTTTCTAATTTAATGAAAAAAATTGCCATCTAATTGTTTTTTTTGTGTGTGTGTGTGTGTGTGAGTTATATGCAACTCATGCAGCACTAGAATAAATTTTACACTGCATGCCATGGGTGTTGTATGGTGCTCATGACATATTGAATTTGTTTCTGAGAATTGAGTCTTTTTTTGTTACACTAATTTTTTTTAATTGAGTCTTTTTTCATTACATTAATTGTGTTTGGAGTAGACCATGGTGGTCCCCTGAATCATCCTCCCACCTATGTGCAACAATGTCACATGGCCATGTACTATCATATTGATCTCTTTCAAAGAGTTGCCAAATATCTGAGGGAAAATGTGCAATCAGAAGTTATGGTCATCAGAGACCACAGTCCAGTGTGTGTTGTGGGCGTGGGCAGGCTGGCTGGAGCAGGGAAACAGGAGGTGGAGGAGATGTGTTGATTGACTGTGAAAACCACAGGCGTCACAGAGGTGTCACAACATTTAAGCATGCTATGGATTTACCTGTCTATCTACCAGTTCTATAAGATTTACAAAGGCTCAAAACTAATATGAGTTAAATACAATTCATATGGTAGGTAATTAATGTATTAGTTGTACCCATTCAATTCAACATTCAAAATGTATACAATTGAGTGGCTTTAGTGATATGACAGGACACCATGATGGGGTGGATTTACAGTATGGAGGAAAGAGAGGCATTGAAGACACCACTTGGGTTCTGCATTATGCAACTGGATGAATCTGGTGGCATTTGCTGAGTTACAGAGCACTGGGGAGAACCTATGTAACTGTACCAGGAGATGACTTGAAAGAAGATAGAAAAATATGTAGTATGTTGTAACACATTTTTGGCTATTTTTGCCCCGACATAACACTTCCTCTCTACTTTTAGACACAGTGAGTAAATCCAAGGTCCAGTTACTGAGATCAAGATAGAAAGTCAGAGAGGTTAAGCAGGAAGACTAATGTTATATTCAGAAACCAAGCTATGGATCTAGGAAGTTTTGTAATTTTACTTCCTAGCTGCTGGATTTATCTCTTAGTTATGGCAGAAGATAAAATGTCTCCTGTAAGCCATAAATTATCATGTGAGATATTTTCTCTAGGAAATTAGAGAGCAGATTATCATGTTGGATATTTTTAGTGGGCCATTGAATGACCTTTTATGGAAAAAGAAAAAAAGCATATATCAGAGCATGTATCCTTATTGTTCAGTAAATCATTGATAAGTAAAATTTGGTGATCTCCAGTGGGATTCCCCTCCATCAGTTCTACAAGCCTGATGCTGTGATGTGCCAATTGCTTATTGAATTGTGTGTATTTATGTAGTGAATTTACAAACAAAACAAAGTTTTAGATTTATGTATGGAGAGATACACATGTACTTTAAGACTCAGGATCAGCAATAATTTATGTTCATTACTAAAATTACAGATAAAGCAACTGGAGAAAAGCCAACTAAGTTGACTATGAAGAGGGAAATCCAGAGATAAAATTTTTTAGTGGGAAGTGCTTAGTCTGGATTCTTGCCTTGTTCTGAACCCTGGGACTCATTTATTTCAGTTATTTATTGTGGTGTAACCAACCACACCAAGGCTTAGTGGGGTAAGGCAATGTTCTATTATTATCTCTTTTAGTATTGTAAGGTGACTGGATTGGTCTGGGCAGTCTTCACTTGGGGTCTGTCAAGCAGCTGGTGGGGCTAGAGCCATGTGAAGCTTCAGCTGGGCTGAATGTCCATGACAGCTTCTTCAGATGTCTGATACTCTTTGGTCTTTCTTTCTAGCAAAGTAATCTGGACTTCTGACATGGCAACTCAGGGCTTCAAGAAACAGAAACTTCCATCCTTGCAAAGGTGAAGCCTGGAACTGACATGGTCACTTTCACCGTAATATATTAGTTGAAGCAGTCAGAGGTCAGCCCAGATTCAAGGCAGGGGAGGAATAAGCCCCATCTCTAGATGGGGTGTGGCATCCACATAGAAGGAAGGAAGAAATTAATCACAGCCATTTGAGAGATGAGGCACACTTCATCAGCATGGAACCATTCTCATTTTCACAGGAACCCCAAGCCTTTTACAGAAATGTTTAAAAATTCTCTGATTACCCATGTGATGGCAACTGTCAACAAACAAACAAATCAGAAAATAACTGTTGGTGATGATGTGGACTAATTGGAGCCCAATGTGTACTGTTGGTGGGATTACAACATGTGCGGTACCTGTGGAAAAGAGTATGGTGGTTCCTCGAAAAAAAAAAATTAACAATTATAATATGATCCAGTAATTTGACTATTGAGTATATACCCCCAAAGAATTGAAAGTAGGACTTAAGAGAGATATTTGTACGTGCATATTCATAGAATTATTATTCATAATAGCTAAAACATGGAAGCAACCCAAGTGTCCTATCTACCTAAGTGAGTAGGTGATCAACATGTGGTACGAAAATAATATAGAATATTATTCAGCCTGAAAAAGGAAGGAAATTCTAGCATATGTTATAAAATGGATGCACCTTGAAGACATCATGCTAATTAAATAAGCTAGTCACAAAAAGACAAATACTGTATGGTTCAACGTTGACAGTCATTGAAGAGTGGTTGCCTACATAGCATATATCGTGGTGCGCTCTCACCCATGTTTCATTGAAAGGAGTTAAGATATTAAGCATATCATAAGGGAAAAGATCTGAGGGCCACGTTGGTCTCTATGATAAGGACTTGGGAGAGCTCTGTAGAAAAGGTCTAATACTGATTTGATCATTTCTAAGAAATCTAAATAAAGATTCATAAGTCAAGGTATAATGACCTTAGAATGAAGAAAGTCATGAGAATCCAAGCCATTACATCCTGTATGAGCAGAAACTTCCAGAAGCACACCCTGATACAGAGAGCCAGTAACAAATACCGTAATCCAGACAGGGAATGGCAAATGCAGTCTTAGTTTCCAGAACTGCCTAGTTAATCAAAAAGTCTGGAACTAGTCCCAGGATTGTTTTTTTTTTTTCTTTTTCAATTCTTACATAAAACCTCAAGATAACCCTTGTACAATCGGTCTAACACCAGTGGGATGTGAGAAGGTAATTAGAAATATGCACTATCAAAGGGGTTTTGCAGACAATAAAGTGGTTTATAAAAGGAGACTAATACAGAAAAGGTAAGCACAAATAATTTGTGTTTGGTGACTGGGGGAGTTGAGGAGGGCAGGGGAACACGCAAAGAAAGAAGAAACAGTTCTGCCATGTGGAGGAAGTTGATCAAACTTCAACTTCCCCAGAGGATAAACATAATTTAATTCTTAACTTGTACTTGGCACCAGATTTATTCTCCACACAAAGACTTTAATTCAAACCCAGAAGAAACCCTAAGAGAGAAGAGGAGACATTTTACTTGAAGCTAGGTGCTATGGATGGAGTAGTAAATGAAAATCATTTTATTCTCACTGGTGGCTCCACGTGGAGTTTTAAATCCCACAGTGGCCAATGGAAATGACAAGCTAGATGAGAGTATCTTTAACGTCCTTGTGAAAAAGTATTCTCAGTAACTGCTTGGGGTAAATAGATAGCTTTGTGCTGTGCCAAAGGTCTTCAAGTTGAGTCTAATTAGAGCACTCCCATCTCTAAGAATTTTTAATGATCAGAATATTTGAAACTTTGGCATTTTCTGAGAGGCTCAAATGAGTCAGGTAAACAATTCTCACTGGCCAATATGCGATATGTTAGTGATATAGTTCACGCACCTTCTGACCTCATTGACTCACTACTTGAGATTTTGCCTGGAAGTACAACTATTCAGTTTGACCAACTGTAGCTATAACCATTCTCTAAGAATATCAAATGATACAATAGACAACAGTAGCAGATAATTTTCTCCCTTCTACCACCACTTAAGAAAAAGGTTGCTGGGCAGCACCTGTGGCTCAGTGAGTAGGGCACAGGCCCCATATGCTGAGGGTGGTGGGTTCAAACCCAGCCCTGGCCAAACTGCAATTAAAAAAAAAAAAAAGGTTGCTAAAAATAAAGATTCCAAATATACCCTCCCATATAATCCATAAATTTCACTTCTAGGTATATGCCCAAGGGAAGTATGTCCTCCTTAAATATGTACAAGAAGGTTCGTAGCAGCTTTATTTAAAATAAGCAAAAATGGAAACCAACCCAACAGTATTCTACTGTCCATCAACAGTAGAATATTATGGAACAATGAAAAAGAGCAAGGTAGGGCTTTGTGCAACAACATGGATAAATCTCACAGACGTCAATGTTGAATGAAAGCAGACAGACACTGTTATAATTCCATTTATATAAAGTTCAAGAATAGCTAAAACTAATCTATGGTGATAGGAAACTATCTTTGGAGGATATTAACTCAGAATGGTCATAAGGAAATTTGGGAGGCTGGAAGGGTTTTGTGTCTTGTCTATGTGGTAGTGTCAAGGGTGTATATATATGCAAAAAGCAATTGAGCTGGACTCTTACGATCTGAGCACTTTCTAAATGTATATTATACCACAATTTAAAAAAAAAAAGAAGAAAAGGGATCTTTTTTGGAAGCTTATATTTGAAGATCCAAAATTTAAGTTTATGCCCCAAATCCCAGTTCTTCATTGATAATACAGTGGTGATATGATGATATAATGATGGGTGTATCCAAAAATTCTCAATAAATGTAGTGTCTGGCACATAATTATAGAAAAATAAGCATAATAGGAAATTGTAATCAAAATAGCTTTTCCATACCTATTGGCATCAATAGTAACATCAATGTAGTTCTGTTAATTATAAGGTAACAATAAGTTACTGTTACTCAAACATATGACGCATAGCACAGAATGTGGTTTATTTTTTGGTTAATTTTTGTCACTTTTTACTGCCTTGAGTTTAGAGAATTCCCTTCTGGAGAACTATAGGAATCAAGCTAGGTACATAGCCATTCTTATGAAATAGGCATAACACAGTTTATTTCAGTCTGGCTGTGCTGTGTTACAAGTGCATTATCAATGGAGATTAAAGAAAAGAGAGTTAGCCTTTCTTCTTCAATGGTTTTATTTTAGTTTTTTTAAAACATAGTGGTCTCCCATTATTGCTTGTTTGCTACTAGTAACTAGTATTCAGGAGTAATTAATTTTAGATGTCATTTTAAAAGAATCAATTGACTTACTTGGAAAATATCTTTTACCTTCATTTGGTTAATTTTTGAAGAATGGATCAAATAGACCATTTCTATGCCTACAGAAAGCACACAGACCCATTCCAAAGAGGAGAAACTCTCTCGCCATCTGGAGAGTTTCAAAGCCATTTAGGGAACTGAGATGTGGTGGAACAACCGGGGGCATCCGGGGGACAATTGATAGGCAACGTTTCACGAGGGTGCTGTCGACGTTTGCCGTGAATACTGAAGAAATCTGAAAGGTAGTTGGGGGCACTTTTATTTCCAAATGAATATCGTTTTGTTGGAGGAAATTCATTGCTGGATAAAGCTTGATTTACTTAAAGTTAGGCCCTAATAATCCATATTGCAGCCAAAAGGCTAGAACAGCAGTGTGAGAGGTCGGAGGCTCATAACCCTTGTCCCCAGTTTAATTTCAAAGCCCTGTTTCCTGGCGGCTGTTTTGGAACCATGAGAAAAGGTCAACTGAACCTCAGCAGTGGTCATAGAGCAATCATAGCTTAAAAAATGAAACACTAAAAAAAAAAAAAAGCTTGAGCGTCTCGTGGAAACTCAAGAAGCCAAAGCCTTTAGGGGAGAAATTCCAGCTCCTAAAGCTCAATGGGTGGATGGATATTGTCAAGGGAAATCTGTCTAACAACAGTTTGGTGCATACTCTTGATTGCAATTTCCTGAAAAAGGAGGCTGTACCAGCTATTCTTGGAAATTAGTGGGTAAACTTTCTAATTGGGGTTATTTATAAGTTTCTAGAGAATTTATGAACATTAATATGGTATTGGGGGGCAAAAGCCATTAATATTATATTGTAAAATTTGGTAAGCGGTTATTTTAGTGGTTTAGAATTAACTTATTCAATATCTACTTATGTTGAACACCTACCAAGTCTCAGATACTGTGATAAGTATTGTGTGTACAGGCAGCCCTGTTACTTACAGACTAGTGAGTAAATTGGACAAATAAGTAGGTGAGTACTCTGTGCTCGGGTAAGTCCCAGGCATTTGATAAATGGTGTTGCCGCTGCAAATGACAATGGCTCTAAGCCTAAATTTCTTCATCTAAGATGGTAACTATCTGATATAATGGTTGTGACGGTTAAATGAGGTTGTGAGTTTTAACTCTTTTTTTTCATTGTGTGGAAAACAGTGAGCTCTCAGTTTATAAGCAGTTACAGACATGGACACAGACTTATGGAGGACGGGATGCTGTGGGCACATTGGTCAACTTCAGGGTGGACCATCAGAAAGGCCTCTTTGAGGCAGTGGCTGATATGTAAGACCTAAGGCATGAATAGGCAACATCAAGGAAAGAGAGAGGAGAAGATTCCCTCCAGAGAAAGTGCTGGAACACAGTGTGGAAGTGAGAGACACCCGACAGTAGTTCAGTCTGGCGGGAGAACAGAGCCAGCTAGGAAGTGTTAAGAGACGAGGCTGGGGAGGTGATGTGTGTTTGTAAACTAGCGCTGGGGACATCTCTTGCTTTCCATAGTGTGAATTTCAGTTACCAATGATTTAGCTACTGGCTTGCACAAGTTCTCAATTTTTAAAAATCATCATGGTGGCAGGTGCAACCATTATGCCCTGGTTGCTGGGTTAAGAAGTTGGATTGCTGCAAAATTGTGGAAACAATCCATGTGCCCAGGGCGCCTGTGCTCAGTGGTTAGGGCACCAGCCACATGCTCTGGGGCTGGTGGGTTAGAACCCAGCCTGGGTCTGCTAAACAACAACAACAACAACAACAACAACAACAACAACAACAATAAAACCAAAATAGCCAGGCATTGTGGTGGGTGCTTGTAGTCCCAGCTACTAGGGAGGCTGAGGCAAGAGAATCACTTGAACCCCAGAGTTGGAGGTTGCTGTGAGCTTTGACGCCGTAGCACTCTATTGAGGGTGACACAGTGAGACTGTCTCAATAAAAAAAAATCCACATGCCTATCAATACATGAATGGATTAATAAATTGTGGTAGAATACTGTTCAGTTATAAAAAGATGATGATTTAGTATCTTTTGTAAAACCTGGATGGAATTGGAAACCATTCTCCTAAATCAAGTATTACAAGAATGGAAAAATGAACACCATATGTGCTCAGTACTAAATTGGAACTAGTTGATTAATTCTCAAGTACATATATGGAAACAAAACTCAAAGGAAATTAAGTAGGTCGGAGTGGGGAGGAGGAGTTGGGTAAATTCACACTTAACTTGTACAATGCACACTTTCTGGATAAAGGGCGCACTTACAACTTTGATTTAAAATGTACAAAAGCAAATTATGTAACTAAAATGTGTCTAGCCCTATAATATTCTAAAATTAAAAAAAAAAAGATTTAACAACTGGCTTGCAAAATTCCTCACTTTTTAAAAATCATCTTGGTGGCAGGTGCAACCACTATGCCTTGGTTCCTGGGTTAAGAATTTGGATTGCTGCAACGTTGTGAACACAGTCCACCTGCCCATGAATACATGAGCGGATTAATAAATTGTGGTTTATGGATACCACGGAATACTACTCAGTTATAAAAAATATGGTGATTTAGTATCTTTCTGGAGTAATGGGAAGTCATTGACCTGCTTTCAGACAGGGAGACAGAACATGGATGAGTGTTTTAGAAAGATCACTGCGGTTTCAGTGAGGAGAAGACAGGGCAAGTCTGGAGGTGAGGAAGCCAGTGCAGAGATCCAGGCCAGAGATGAGGGTAACTGCACAGAGGTGTTAGCAGCTGGGATGGAGAAATGACTGATCAGGTGTGGAGGATTAGGTAGGGGGTGCGTCCTGGAAGTTAGCCTGGGTTTCAGGCTTGGGCAGCACAGTGGACACTGGCACCGTTCTCTGAGAGGGGAGCTCAGTAGGAAATGTTTGGGAGAAGACCCAGCAGTTTACGCTTTGGAAATTACTGAGTTGTGCTTCTCACCCAAGAGATGGTTTCTAAGAGGCAACTGGCTTTACACGTTACAGCCCAGAGAGAGATCTGGTTTAGAGATAGAGATTTGAAAATCATCTGTACCTAGAAGTAATCAACACTCTGTTCGTGGCTGAGATCGCAGGGACAACTGAGTACAGAACCACGAGCGCACCATTGTTTAAGGGACTCGGCCAAGGAAAGGAACATGAAAGGGAGGAAGAGGAGTGGCCGGAGTGTCAGGATGAGAAACAGAAGAGATGGTGGCTTTCCAAAGACTCTTCAAAAAGTACGGCTGGTCAGGGAAGGGCCAGCAGGGTGGTGAGTGCAGAGGAAACCGGGAGCTGGGCAGAGTATCTTGTTTGTGTGTTTGTTTTGTAGGCAAAGGTAGACCCAGGTTTTAAAATGCTGAATTATTTAACAAACACATAGTATTTGTAACGGGCCAGGCACTGTTCTAAATGCTTTATACATAGTCACTGATTTAATCTTCATAAAAGAGATATTCTTATTACCTCCATTTTACAGCCTGAGGCCACACAGCTAGGCAAGAGTGGAGGTGGGCTCTGTCCCTACACCTCCTGACTCTAGTTTGCACTGTTAACCATTTCCTGCTGAGCCCCTTCGTGTTCTTCTGTGGCCTATGCTGCCGAGAAGGGTCACTGTGGAGAAGAGGCGGAAGGTACAGGAAGGGGAGGAAAACTAGCAGCTGTGGGAGGCAAGTGGGGTCAAAAACACAAGTGGAGTGAGGTTAGCTCTAGACAGGAAGGGATGTTGAAATAGGAGAAGATTGAAAGAAAGGGCGTAACTATAGCTAAATTTATAGATTTGGTGACAAGATATGGAGAATTTTTCAAAAGTACTAAGGGAAAAATGATCTGGAGGCAGCAGTACGGAGCCATTAAGTTCCTGATCTAATCTTTTGATCCAAAGATTTTATATAGAAGGTGGGGAAAAGAGCAGCTTTCACTGGAGAGGGCTGCTCAGTGCCTCGGGGTAGAGCCAGGTTTGGGATACATCAGGATGGAAGGTTCTAGGAAGAGGTCCAGGATGCAGGGAAACTTTTAATCAAGGGACGAGAAGAGTAGAGGGCTCAGACAGAAGATTTGGAAGGGAGCACTAAGCTGAGAAGAAAGGAGAGAGTTGGCTACCGACTGCCGGTGGGGTTTACATCTTGGATGTGGATCAACCATGACAAGGTTGTTCCTGCCGTGTGTGGGAGTTTCCCTGGCTGAGAGCACAGTAAGACATTGACTCCTGGTTGGGGAATCAGGTGATGAGAGGGGAGGAGGAGGCTGGGGTGAGGTGTGGGTGGCATTGTGGAGGAGTTGCACTTCCAAATGCATCATGATTCTGCAAGATGGAAAGCCCCTGACCTCTGACCGGGGTCCGTGTGGTCTGGGCCCATCTGTGAAGTCTTTTGGGAAAGGGTCGTAGGAGGGCTCATCATTTTTTGTGTGCTATGTTTTTCCTATTTGGTGTTCATTGTATCAAGAGTGGGAAGTCTTGTCATTTTGTACCAAAAGTTTATTTCAATGGATGGATGTTTGGAGGAGGCTGGCCATGTTGCCTGTCACAAGTTACCAGTGTCCAAGTAGTAACCAGTGTCCAGTCATCTGGCTCCTGAGGCTTGGTGTCAACCACATCACAGCACAGTGCTCCCAAATATCTGCGGTGCACCTTGGACAAGAGAAAAATTACCCTATTATTGGAGATTGATTAACAAATAAAAAAAAAGACCAAAAGAAATCTCTATAAGAGAAATGGGCAAAAGACCCAAATGGGGAATTAACAGGAAAAGAAATATGAATGACCAATAAACTGATGCAAAAATGCTGAATCTCATTTATAATTAATGAAATACATTATCACCTGTTATATCTGCAAAGATGTAAACAAAAATTAATACCAGTGCCAATATCCACTTCTAGTGGAATACTAGACAACCATTAAAAGAATGAGGTAGAGGAATATATTCTGCTATGGAAAATCTCTTCAATACACTGAAAGACGAAAAAACCCAGAACGTGGAATATTATATATTTTAAAATACTGTTTAAAGAAGATATAGGGTCTGTATATACATGTATATGCTTATAAATAGAGAATGTTTGGAAGAGTACAGAAAAAATCATTATCATGTCTAACAGGAGAGTGGAATTGGAGCCTTTTATAGGCCATGAAGAGGGATGGAGATTCTTTTAAAAATATTTAATTATGGAAAACTTCAAACATACACAGGTGGAAAGAATGATATAATTACTTCCCTCCCATTTCCTCATCACTTAAGTTCAACAACTATCAACATTACTTGATAATATTCCTTTATTCCTTTTGAAAAAAAAAACCATTTATTTATCTTATTTTTATATTACCAAAATAAACAACCTAATGAAAGTGACTTGCCCTGATGCCCTCACAACCATGCCTTGTTAGCCCAGCCTTTAGTCCCCAGAAGCAGAAGTTTTCGGGGACTGAGGCTCTGGGGCGCATTAGCCACTTTGTTCTTGATCTCTGCCAGCTGTGTAGCTAGAGGGACAGCTCAATATCCAGGCATTGTAAAACTTCCTTAATTTAAAAAGGAATATCAAAGGAAGACTGTTTGCTCTGTGAGGGGGAATTTAATTTGCTCACCATTCCCCACCCACACCCCTCAGTCCATGTTTTTATGATGAGACAACTTAATTTATCCTGCAGCTTATTTTTATCTCTGTTTGGAGTTTTACTCCATTTCCCAGCAGAGCCCAAGCTAGGAAAACAGTGCCTTCCTCCTCTTCTAATTGATGTATCTTGGGCAGCCAAACAGCTGCTGCCAAATGTCACCGTTGGTCACAAGGCCTGATGGAAGAGTTCAATAGAGATTAGAGAGATACAGGGTCTATTTGGGACAGGCTCTATTTGGGACAGAGCGCACAATTCTATTGACTAAAAATGAAGATACCTACTCCCCACACACGTCTATTCATTTCTTCACCTGTCATTCATTTCACATACATGAGTCACTACAAAAGTATTGAGACAAACTGTGTTATGTCCATTATTTCACTTCCAAGCCACATGGTTGACAGCGTCCTTTTCGATTGATCTGTGCAAATTTCACCTTGCTCAGCTTATCCGTGTTGCCGGGAGGGCTTCATTTGTTTCTGCCCTTGTGGATTTTACATTTCTTGATTTTTGTGTGTCTCAAAACCTTTGTAATGGCTCGTATCCTGTTCTTGGTCAGGCTTTGTGCTACAGTTACTGTTGCAAAGTCGAACAGCACATGACCCCTGGCCTTTCTGCAGCTTATCAAATCTGGAATGAAGCTTTCATGATTTGCTTTGCTTCCTCTGCCAGAATTGTATTTCCAATCTTGTTCACCCTGTCTTACTCATCCTTCAGAATTTAGCCTGCAAATCACCATCTCTGATTAATGACATTCACAATTTACTGTTTCCTCTGCCAGGAACACCCTTCCTATCTTGCCCACCCATAACTACTCACCATGCAAAACCAGTCTCCATCACCGCAGCCCTGCTCTGCTCCTCGAGTTTGAGCGGGTTACTGTGCTTGGCATGTTCGCCTCCCTGTTGGCACACACAGCCTTGGATTCACCAGTTCCCACGCAGAGTGGGGGCATATTTATGCATACATGTACTCATTGAATTGATGTGTAAAGCAGTGTCATAGCATAGTTTTTCTGGGGTTTATGGCACTTAAGGATAAGTGCCTTCAAAGATGATCTCTTTGACCACTGGTTCCCAAACCTGCTTATCCTTCCCTGTATATTCTATGGAAATACAAATCTTGCCTGAGAGAGCCCAAGGCTGCTGGTGGGCTCCTCGCCCTAAGCAGCTCGAAGATATTGCTCTCTCCTTTGAATAGAAATTGGTATTGATTTTGAAACTATTGCTTACTCCTTTCCACTTCAGATATCTTGGGTATAAGAGAAACTGAAACTTACAAATGTTGTCATAATATCAACGTCTGATACAAAGTCTTTGGATGGCATGAATGTCATTGGAGGGTTTTTGTATAATTGCAGGACTTTTAAAAAATACTGGCTGACAAATGTCAGACAAAAAATCATAATGAAAAAACATGAGACCAAGAGTCAGAAGACGTGGCTGCTTCTTCCTTTTAAGGGGTTAATTATTTTATCCAGACACACACACACACACACACAAATTAAAAAAGAAGAGGAAGACGAATTTGGTGTCCAAGTGATTTTGATTTCTAGGGTCCCTCTTGGCTTGGCTTCTATCAATTAATTCCAGGAAGCAAATATTTTCAGTAAATTGGAACAAAAAATAATTCTCTTATCCAGGCTCATCTTCTTTCTTCAGGCAAAGGCGAATCTTTCCTGTAAATAGTCTTTAGGACATTGAGTGGCATTGTAATGTTTTTGCTTGTGTTATTAATCTTTTCTGTGAATCAAGACACCAATGGGTAACAAGCAAGGAATAAAATAAGCTCCTTTGGGAAATCAACTTCAAGAGAAAATTCCAACATCTATTGTTTTTCTTGATTTCTTTTTGGCAAAGGTATCTTAATTCAGGTTGAGATTGCATATTTTGAATTTAATCCAATGGAAGAGGAGATTCCATCCTTATTTATAATTCCCCTGCTGGTGGCTCCCATTATGGGTGGGGATCCAGGCTTCCTGGAGCCGGTCTTGGTGGTACCTAAGCTTCTGGGATGTAGGATTCCCAAAGGCTTCCATGACCCTGCCTGAACCAGGACTGCTGTCTGTACCAGCACCTTCTCCAGCACCAGGACTGCCAGAAGCTTCTTTATAGCACAGCTTATTTAAATTTACACACTTCAATTTTCTGTTTAACATCAATGGTTTTATTAAAAGAAGTCAGGTACTACTGATGGATAATTATCCTCCCAATTCAGTCGCATATCAAGTACCAGCGAGGGAGAGCTAAGAAATGGCTTCCACCCAAAAGAAGATTACAACAATAACTACTAACCATTATCATGCACTTACTATAAGCTTTATCTCATTTATTCCTCAGATGACACTCCAAGGTAGGTATTATTATATGTCCCATTTCACAGATGAAAAAAAATTGAAGTTTAGAGAGGTTTCTACCTAACTGATATTCAGATACAGAATATCTGATTCCATAGTCTATGCATACAATCCCTTGCTATATTGCATCTCAAGAATTATATATGTATGCTATCAGATTTGGTACATATATATTTTTAATGGATTCAAAATGGTAATAGAAACTAATTATTGTTTCACCTCTTTGAGTTATTTATAAGAGAAAATTTGGATAATAAAGAAATAGAAGTTTTTACAAAATGAAGGAAAATCTTCTGGATGAGATTCCAGGAGCAATTAATGGGTCATATGAGTCAGGATAAATCTCATCAGCTGCTGTAACAAGCACTTTCACCCTGCAGTAGCTTCACATAGCAAACATTTATTTCTCAACAGTTCAAGGTGGCCAGCAGGGGCGCTTTGTTCCACACATCATTCAAGGCAGAGTTGGATCTAGGGAGACAGAGGTGAGGCTCTCATCTCAGATGAAAAATTTAAGGGAGTGACAAAAGTCTCAGTATTCAAGATAAATGATGTTTAATATTATATTTTGAAGAAAATCAAAATTAATGCAAAAAATCCATAATGAACAAATAATCAAAATTTTAAATAAAGGCAAGGTCCAAGAGGGCTTAGATAAGGGTGAGGTGAGACTGAGTCATGCTGGCTAACTAAAGACTAAGTTTTAAAACCCAGCTAAAATAGAATGACCTTTACTCAGATAATGTAGATTCACAGGTATGAGCCAAAAAAAGAAAAAAAAAAAAAAAAAGAATGCATTATTGCCCCCATGCCCAGATCACTCAAAGTCAAAGACGAAAATCGTGTCCATGGACCAGTGAGGGAGTGAACATATTTTCGTCATTCCAGGAAAAGAGATGGAGCACAAGGAGGTAGAGACTGGAATTAGCTTTGCTGTGGTGTTCAAGGGTTTGTTCGTTCAGACAGAGAGAAACAATTATTCCACTGGCAAGCCCCAGTCAGTGGCTTCTCTGGGAAAGGAGCTTCTCAGAGAACCTTTAGATTAAGGGACTAGCTGGAATATATATTGTTTTCAGGAGGGAGCCAGGCTGCCTCTGTATACCCTGTAACCATTTTAAATTATATTGCTAAAAATGAGCTATCTTGCATTTCAGATAATATTTATAACTAAATACAAACTCTTACATTACAGACAAGTGGCACCAGCCAACTTTTAATGATAGCCCAAGAGACTTCAATTAATATAAGCCACAGTCTGGTGGTTGTGGAAGGAAAGCTTTATTATAAAATGGGAGATGCAGGTGAGCCTCGGACTCAGGAGAGCTTAGTCCTGGGCACCCTATCAGTACACTTTTCCTCAGGTGGGTCTTCCCCACTAGTCACTGCCCCATGACCTTATTTCATTTTCTTCATGGTGCTTATCACATTCGGACATTTTCTTGATTATCTTTAACTTGTTTGTAGTCTGTTCGTCACCCCAAACCCAGCATGTTGGAAGGACCATGAGACCAGGGGTCTTTTCTTTCTTGTTGGCTGCAGCGCACAGAATGGCACCTGGCACAGAGAAGAAGCTTTACAAATGTTGACTTTAATAAACAAGAAAGCTGAAATCAGTCTAATTGTTCCCCCGAACTACTCTTCCTTTATAAAATTCTCCAGAAGTGATCAGCACCTTAAGACCCTCAGTTAATGATAGCTGTTAATTGTTGTTGTGAAGGGTACACAATATCCCTGGATCGGTGAATAGTGAGGAAGAATAATTACAGTACCATGTTCAGGATTTTGATGCAAGAAATATTTTTGTTTTAGTCCAATAAGAAGAGCCTAATTTAGATTATATTATTCTAACAAGTTATATGTATACACACACACATACACATGTGTGTGCATGTACAGGGTGTCCATAAAGTTCATGTGGGATTTAAAATAGACAAACTATTTAAAATTGCAAACAAACTTTATGGACCCTCCCTGTATTTCTTCATGTAAATAAACCCTCATATTTCACCCACCACATTTTCTAGGACTTTCTCTGATTCTTGGTAGACAATGAATCTGAAAAGAGTTCTGTAAAAGTGGTCCTGTGGTGGCAGCCTTTGTAGATATTGAGCATTCAGTATTAATGGCTCATTATACACACACACACACACACACACACGCACACACACACACGAGTAGACAGACATATATAAACATATAGATATATAGTGTAGACATGGTTAGCTAGAGTTGTATAAATTTCCTGACAGTAACCAGAATAAACTAGCGCATCATAACTCAAGACATGGCATTAATGCAGAGAGTTCTTGCCCATCAATTTCTGCATTGTCAAGTAGCACTTATCAACTAAACAGTTTACAGAAATTTATGGTCCAATTTCAGGTAACTGCCACTAATTCAGTATTAAATAAGCTATATTTGAATCCATGTATTTCATCAAACAGGGTACACCTTTAGATATTGGCTCATATTACTCTCTCTAGTAACAATATTCATCACATGAGATAATCAATTCTGAGGATCCATAATAAATCCATACTGCAGCTATTCAGAGTCAACTCTACATTTTAAATTCTCCACATTTTAATATTGTAGCATTACTTGCATTTTAATATCCCTGAAATCAACATGTCTTATGATCAACATCTTATGAATATAGTATTCCTTTTTTTTCTTCCTTAAAAACTTTTATTTAAGTAATGATATGGCTTCTTTTATGTTTAGTACAACTTAGAATCAAGAAAATGCGATATCTGTAAGAAACATGAAAGACAGGTTTATAATCTTAATGTATTAATTACGCATACAAAGTGATAAGAAAAGCAGTAAGACCTTGGAAGGTAAATGGACCAAACATGAAAGTTGTATTCACATAATAACTCTCCAGTAAATATAAACAACCTCACTAGGACTCAAATAAATGAAAATTAAAACAAAAAAGGGATTGGGTACAGTGGCTAAGGCCTGTAATCTTAGACTTTTGAGAGGCCAGGATGGGAGGATTGATTGAGGCCATAAGTTCAAGAGCAACCTGGGCAACATAGCAAGATCCCTGCCTCATAGCTGGGTGTAGTGGCATGGACCTGTAGTCTTAGCTACCTCAGAGGGTGGGGCAAGAGGATCCTTGTGGGCAGGAGTTCAAGGCTACAGTGAGCTATGATTGTGCTCACTGGGCAACAGCGTGAGATCCTGTCTCAAAATAAATAAATAAATACATAAATAAAATAAAAAATAAATAAACTACATTTTTCTCTTTCAGATTACCAAAGAATAATTTTAAAAATCCAGTGCTAATTAGAGTGAAATAGAATGGGGCACCTTTATCAAATGTTTATCAAATGTTGGTGGGTAAATTGGCACAACACTTTTGGAAAGCAGTTTGACAATATAAATTAAAGTTTCTCAAGTATTCACACCTCATTTATTCTTTAAGGAATGTATTATGAGAGAATAGTCAGAAATAAGTCTAAAATATATTCACAAAAACAGTAGAAAAAAGTCAAGATACTAAATGTGTATACTATATTTCACTTATGCAAAGAATTAAAAAAGAAATGGTAATAAAAACTGCCAAGGTATTAATGAGTGATTTTTTTCTGTTCTTCCACACTTGTGTGTACTCCATAAATAAAAATTTTTAATAATCAAAAAAATGTAAAAGCTGAAAAGAAAGAAAATGATCAGAGAATATTCTGACATGATTTCCATTTGTGAGGTGAATGTGACAACCATTACACTATGGAAACGTGCACCATGATTTCCATTTGTTGCCAAAGGAAGATTGGAAAATTATTTCACAAAGTATGTCCTCGTAGAAGATTTAAATGCCAAAAATTGTGTGGGACCATCATGCACAAGATAAAATATTTCAAGTTTTGTTAGATTTAGAAAACCTAAAAGTTCTGGTCCTTGAATTTAACATTTTGGGATGAGTTATTTTGAATCTTGTTATTATCATCATTTGACTTTTTTTACAAAACACGTGTACCTCATTAGTCAAACTTACCCTGTTAGGCCTTGTCTTCCTGGATGAAAAGACTTTCAATGTCTTTGCTAAAGATGACGTTAGGCAGGTCCTTACAAATAATAGCCAGATACAATTCACATTCTATAAAGATGTATTTATTCAAAAATCCAACAAAGGCTATATACTGCTAATTAACAATTGTATACCACAAACATTGCAAACTTTTCTGTTCTTTTTTTTATTATTAAATCATAGCTGTGTACATTAATGTGATTAAGGGGCACCATACACTGGTTTTATAGACCGTTTGACACATTTTCATCACACTGGTTAACATAGCCTTCCTGGCATTTTCTTAGTTATTCTGTTAAGACATTTATATTCTACATTTACTAAATTTCGCATGTACCCTTGTAAGCTGCACCGCAGGTGTAATCCCACCAATCACCCTCCCTCTGCCCATCCTCCCTCCCTCCCTCCTGTCCCTCTCCCCCTTTCCCCCTATTCTTAGGTTATAACTGGGTTATAGCTTTCATATGAAAGCTATAAATTAGTTTCATAGTAGGGCTGAGTACATTGGATACTTTTTCTTCCATTCTTGAGATACTTTACTAAGAAGAATATGCTCCAGCTCCATCCATGTAAACATGAAAGAGGTAAAGTCTCCATCTTTCTTTAAGGCTGCATAATATTCCATGGTGTACATATACCACAATTTATTAATCCATTCGTGGATCAATGGGCACTTGGGCTTCTTCCATGACTTAGCAATTATGAATTGGGCTGCAATAAACGTTCTGGTACAAATATCTTTGTTATAATGTGATTTTTGGTCTTCTGGGTATTTACCTAGTAGAGGAATTGTAGGATCGAGTGGCAAGTCTATTTTTAGATCTCTAAGTGTTCTCCAAACATCTTTCCAAAAGGAACATATAAGTTTGCATTCCCACCACCAGTGTAGAAATGTTCCCTTTTCTCCACATCCATGCCAACATTTCTGGTCTTGGGATTTTGTGATATGGGCTAAATCTTACTGGAGTTAGATGATATCTCAAAGTAGTTTTGATTTGCATTTCTCTGATGATTAAGGATTATGAGCATTTTTTCATATGTTTGTAGGCTGTGTGCCTGTCTTCTTCAGAGAAGTTTCTCTTCAAGTCCTTTGCCCACCATGAGATGGGATCTCTTGTTCTTTTCTTGCTAATACGTTTGAATTCTCTGTGGATTCTGGTTATTAAACCTTTGTTGGAGACATAACCTGCAAATATCTTCTCCCATTCTGGGGGCTGTCTGCTTGCTTTATTTACTGTGTTCTTGGCTGTGCAGAAGCTTTTTAATTTGATCCGGACCCAGTAGTGTATTTTTGATGCTGCTTCAGTTGCCCAGGGGGTCAAAAACACAACATGCCTTGGCTTGCATCTTTGATATCAGAAAGAACACAGTTAAAACTGATAATGAGTTTATATACCATATTTCTTCTATATTTCAATAACTTCCTTAATATATTTACTGTTCCATATATTTATACTTTTTGTACTTTACTTAGGTGTGTGGATATAAAGGATATTGTTCAGATCCTCAAGCATCTTGTAGGCTAGGTAGAGGTGGCAGGATATAGGGGCATATATATATCCACATTTATAGTTAACGGTGAAGAGTATCACTCTCCCCTTCATTCAATGTAAGTTTATTGAGTGTGTACCATTAGCCAGAGAGTTCTGGATATTGGAATACAGTGGTGTGCAAGTCATATTCTTTGCCCACTGAATGGGTGGGTAATTGAAGCTGTGTAGAGAGATGGGCTTCCATTCACGGGAAATCCCACAAACATCTCAGTTCCTTTCCCAGTTAGCCCCATATTCCTATTCCCAAACTCCATCCAAATAAGCTTCTCACTCAGACCTGGGGTGAGAACTGCAACTTGATTTTTTTTAAAGCTCTCCCTGGTAATTCTGAAGCACAGTCAAGTTTGGAAACTATTAGATCATATGACTTAATAATAGCCAGAACGATCTTACATAGAAATAGGAGAAATTGCTAGAAGGAAGCTGGCAAATGTTATTCTGAATCTGTTTCCTCACAGCATGTTGCTGCTATTAGAACTTTAAAATATAAAATTTAAAATCTAAAATCATGAACAGTATTGTCTCTAACGCAGTACAACTATATTGATGACACTATTCTGTGCCTTTCTAGATAATTCTCAGCTTTTGTAATGTATTGAATTAATACTTGGCTGTAGTTACTTCTTTTTTTTTTTATTGTTGGGGATTCATTGAGGGTACAATAAGCCAGGTTACACTGATTGCAATTGTTAGGTAAAGTCCCTCTTGCAATCATGTCTTGCCCCCATAAAGTGTGACACACACCAAGGCCCCACCCCCCTCCTTCCTTCCCTCTTTCTGTTCCCCCCCATAACCATAATTGTCATTAATTGTCCTCATATCAAAATTGAGTACATAGGATTCATGCTTCTCCATTCTTGTGATGCTTTACTAAGAATAATGTCTTCCACGTCCATCAAGGTTAATACGAAGGATGTAAAGTCTCCATTTTCTTTAATGGCTGAATAGTATTCCATGGTATACATATACCACAGCTTGTTAATCCATTCCTGGCTTGGTGGGCATTTAGGCTGTTTCCACATTTTGGCGATTGTAAATTGAGCTGCAGTAAACAGTCTAATACAACTGTCCTTATGATAAAAGGATTTCTTTCCTTCTGGGTAGATGCCCAGTAATGGGATTGCAGGATCAAATGGGAGGTCTAGCTTGAGTGCTTTGAGGTTTCTCCATACTTCCTTCCAGAAAGGTTGTACTAGTTTGCAGTCCCACCAGCAGTGTAAAAGTGTTCCCTTCTCTCCACATCCACGCCAGCATCTGCAGTTTTGAGATTTTGTGATGTGGGCCATTCTCACTGGGGTTAGATGATATCTCAGGGTTGTTTTGATTTGCATTTCTCTAATATATAGAGATGATGAATATTTTCTCATGTGTTTGTTAGCCATTCGTCTGTCGTCTTTAGAGAAAGTTCTATTCATGTCTCTTGCCCATTGATATAAGGGATTGTTAGCTTTTTTCATGTGGATTAATTTGAGTTCTCTATAGATCCTAGTTATCAAGCTTTTGTCTGATTGAAAATATGCAAATATCCTTTCCCATTGTGTGGGTTGTCTCTTTGCTTTGGTTATTGTGTCCTTAGCTGTACAGAAGCTTTTCAGTTTAATGAAGTCCCATTTGTTTATTTTTGTTGTTGTTGCAATTGCCATGGCAGTCTTCTTCATGAAGTCTTTCCCCAGGCCAATATCTTCCAGTGTTTTTCGTATGCTTTCTTGGAGGATTTTTATTGTTTCATGCCTTAAGTTTAAGTCCTTTATCCATCTTGAATCAATTTTTGTGAGTGGGGAAAGGTGTGGGTCCAGTTTCAGTCTTTTACATGTAGACATCCAGTTCTCCCAACACCATTTATTGAATAGGGAGTCTTTCCCCCAAGATATGTTCTTGTTTGGTTTATCAAAGATTAGGTGGTTGTAAAATGTTAGTTTCATTTCTTGGTGTTCAATTCGATTCCAAGTGTCTATGTCTCTGTTTTTGTGCCAGTACCATGCTGTCTTGAGCACTATGGCTTTGTAGTACAGACTAAAATCTGGTATGCTGATGCCCCCAGCTTTATTTTTGTTACAGAGAACTGCCTTAGCTATACGGGGTTTTTTCCGGTTCCATACAAAACGCAGAATCATTTTTTCCAAATCTTGAAAGTACGATGTTGGTATTTTGATAGGAATGGCATTGAATAGGTAGATTGCTTTGGGAAGTATAGACATTTTAACAATGTTGATTCTTCCCATCCATGAGCATGGTATGTTCTTCCATTTGTTAATATCCTCTGCTATTTCCTTTCTGAGGATTTCATAGTTTTCTTTATAGAGGTCCTTCACCTCCTTCGTTAGGTATATTCCTAGGTATTTCATTTTCTTTGAGACTATGGTGAAGGGAGTTGTGTCCTTAATTAGCTTCTCATCTTGACTGTTATTGGTGTACACAAAGGCTACTGACTTGTGGACATTGATTTTATGTCCTGAAACATTACTGTATTTTTTGATGACTTCTAGGAGTCTTGTGGTTGAGTCTTTGGGGTTCTCTAAGTATAAGATCATGTCGTCAGCAAAGAGGGAGAGTTTGACCTCCTCTGCTCCCATTTGGATTCCCTTTATTTCCTTGTCTTGCCTAATTGTATTGGCTAGAACTTCCAGCACTACGTTGAATAGTAAAGGTGACAGAGGACAACCTTGTCTGGTTCCAGTTCTAAGAGGAAAAGCTTTCAGTTTGACTCCATTCAGTAAAATATTAGCTGTGGGTTTGTCATAGATAGTTTCAATCAGTTTTAGAAATGTGCCACCTATGCCTATACTCTTCAGTGTTCTAATTAGAAAAGGATGCTGGATTTTATCAAATGCTTTTTCTGCATCTATTGAGAGGATCATGTGATCTTTATTTTTGCCTCTGTTAATATGGTGGATAACGTTTATGGACTTGCGTATGTTAAACCAGCCTTGCATCCCTGGGATGAAGCCTACTTGATCATGATGAATGACTTTTTTGATGATAAGCTGTAATCTATTGGCTAGGATTTTGTTCAGAATTTTTGCATGTATATTCATGAGTGAGATTGGTCTGAAATTCTCCTTTTTGTTTGGGTCTTTTCCTGGTTTTGGTATCAGGGTGATGTTTGCTTCATAGAATGTGTTGGGGAATATTCCTTCTTCCTCAATTTTTTGGAATAGTTTCTGCAGTACAGGAATAAGCTCTTCCTTGAAGGTTTGATAGAATTCTGGAGTGAAGCCATCTGGACCAGGGCATTTTTTAGTTGGAAGATTTTTTATTGTTTCTTTGATCTCAGTGCTTGAAATTGGTCTGTTCAGGAGCTCTGTTTCTTCCTGGCTGAGTCTAGGGAGAGGGTGTGATTCCAAATATTGATCCATTTCTTTCACATTGTCAAATTTCTGGGCATAGAGTTTCTGGTAGTATTTAGAGATGATCTCTTGTATCTCTGTGGGATCAGTTGTTATTTCCCCTTTATCATTTCTGATTGAGGTTACTAGAGATTTCACTTTTCTATTCTCGTTAGTCTGGCCAATGGTTTATCTATTTTATTTATTTTTTCAAAAAACCAACTCCTTGTTTCATTAATTTTCTGAATGATTCTTTTGTTTTCAATTTCATTGATCTCTGATTTGATTTTGGATATTTCTTTTCTTCTACTGAGTTTAGGCTTAGATTGTTCTTCTTTTTCCAATTCCATAAGATCTCTTGTGAGATTGTTGATGTGCTCTCTTTCTGTTTTTGGAATGTAGGCATCTAAAGCGATGAATTTTCCTCTCAAAACTGCTTTTGCAGTATCCCACAGGTTTTGGTAGCTTGTGTCTTCATTGTTGTTATGCTCAAGGAAGTTAATGATTTCCTGTTTGATTTCTTCCTGCACCCATCTGTTATTCAACAGAAGATTGTTTAATTTCCATGCCTTTGGGTGGGGTGGAGCATTTTTGTTAGAGTTGAGTTCCACCTTTAGTGCCTTATGGTCTGAGAAGATACAAGGTAAATTTTCAATTCTTTTGATTCTGTTGATATTTGTTTTGTGTCCCAGGATATGATCAATTTTGGAGAATGTTCCATGGGGTGATGAGAAGAATGTATATTCTTTATCTTTGGGATGGAGTGTTCTATATGCGTCTATCAAGCACAGTTGTTCTAGGGTCTCATTTAAGTCTCTTATATCCTTGTTTAATTTCTGTTTAGAGGATCTGTCCAGCTCTGTAAGAGGAGTGTTAAGGTCCCCTGTTATTATGGTATTATCAGATATCATATTGCTCAGACTGAGTAAGGTCTGTTTCAAGAATCTGGGAGCATTTAAATTGGGTGCATAGATATTTAGAATTGAAATGTCTTCCTGTTGTATTTTTCCCTTGACCAATATAAAGTGACCATCTTTGTCTTTTTTGACTTCAGTTGCTTTAAATCCACATGTATCTGAAAATAAGATTGCAACTCCTCTTTTCTTCTGAGTTCCATTTGCCTGAAAAATTGTCTTCCAACCCTTGACTCGGAGCTTTAATTTGTCTTTTGAAGCCAGTGTGTTTCTTGCAGATAGCAAATAGATGGCTTGTGTTTTTTAATCCAGTCAACCAATCTATGTCTCTTCAGTGGGGAATTCAAGCCATTAACATTTATTGAGATAATTGATAAGTGTGGTAGTATTCTATTCGTCTTATTTGGTGAGAGTCCATTGCTTAGTTTTATCTTTTGCAACAAGGTGGAGGTTAGGTTCTGTCCTTTAATTTCTGAGTTCTTACTTTGCTGCTGATCCATTGTGGTGGTCAGTGTGCAGAACAGGTTGAAGTATTTCTTGTAGAGCTGGTCTTGTTGTGGCGAATTTCCTCAATGTTTGTATATCCGTAAATGATTTGATTTCTCCGTCAATTTTGAAGCTTAGCTTAGCAGGGTACAGAATTCGGGGCTGGAAATTGTTCTGTTAAGTAGATTAAAAGTAGATGACCATTGTCTTCTTGCTTGGAAAGTTTCATTAGAGAAGTCTGCGGTCACTCTGATGGATTTGCCCCTGTAGGTCAACTGGCACTTACTCCTGGCAGCTTGCAGAATCTTTTCTTTTGTCTTGACTTTGGACAGGTTCATCACAATGTGTCTTGGAGAAGCTCGGTTAGAGTTGAGGCGCCCTGGGGTCCGATAGCCCTCTGAAAGCAGAGTGTCAGAATCTTTGGTGATATTTGGGAAATTTTCTTTTATAATATTCTCTAGTATGGCTTCCATTCCTCTGGGGCATTCTTCTTCCCCTTCTGGAATTCCTATAACTTGTATGTTGGAACGCTTCATAAAGTCCCATAATTCTGACAGTGAACGTTCTGCTTTCTCTCTCTTCTTTTCTGCCTCTTTTACTATCTGAGTTATCTCAAAAACTTTGTCTTCTACCTCTGAAATTCTTTCTTCTGCATGGTCTAACCTGTTGCTGATACTTTCCATTGCGTCTTTAAGTTCCCTGATTGACTGTTTCATTTCCTTCAGCTCTGCTATATCCTTTTTATATTCTTCATATTGTTCATCTCTTATTTGATTCTGTTTTTGAATTTCCTTTTGGTTAATTTCCACTTTATTAGCAGTTTCCTTCATTGTTTCCATCATTTCTTTCATTGTTTTCAACATGTGTATTCTAAATTCCCTTTCTGTCATTCCTAACATTTCTGTATAGGTGGAATCCTCTGCAGTAGCTATCTCATGGTCCCTTGGCGGGGTTGTTCTGGACTGGTTCTTCATGTTGCCTGGAGTTTTCTGCTGATTCTTCCTCGTGAGTGATTTCTTTTATCTGTTTCCTTGCCCTAATTTTCCTTTTACTTCCTTTTGCTCTTTAAGTTCTCGTGCCTGTGGACTAAGGGTTACAGGACCAGAAGGGTAAGAAGGTTGAAGAGCAAAAAAGGGATGAAAGAAAGGAGGATTGAGTGATAAGAAAAAAAAAAGAAAAATAGAGAAAGGAGAGTGGGTGGGTAAAAGGAATATTGAGAAAAAGAAGAGAGGCACAGAAAGAGGGAGACGGAGCAATATAGGTGTCCAGTAGGCTACTTTGATACAACCTTAAAAAATAAAAAACCACCTTCTGGGGGTGCCCAGTTGGGTGGTTCGATTGAGGTCAGCAGCTCTTTGCTAACCTGATCAGACACAGTACCCCACCTCCACCAAGTAGAGAGGAAAGACAAAAATGCTATAAATCAAACCAAAACAAGCAAACAGAAAACTTTACAGGATAAAATTGGCTGGAAAAACCAAATAATAGAGGTAGAAACACTAATAAAAATGAAGTTGTAATTATTGAAATAGGCAACAATGGGAAATTACAATTAAACTAGAAAAATTGAGAAAGAAAAAGGATCTGTATGGAAAAGGTTGAACTTAAAAAACAAAACAACGATCAACAACATGAAAATAAAGAAAAAAAAACAACCAAACCAAAAAAAAAAAAAAAAAACACAACCAAAAGCAAAGCAGTATGTATATGTTATTGAATATTGTCTGGGCAACACGTGGTCTTCTGGGGTATGAGATGTTAATTACAGTTCTGATACGACTGGAGGCTGCAGGTTTCTCAAACCCTAAATCTCTCTTCAGCCCACTTAAAAGGCACTTTGAACTTGTTCACTTGCTGAGCAGAAGCTTTCCCAGGGGAAGTGCTTGTCACTGCAATCACTGCTGAAGTGGCTATCCACTTACCCTGTGTGCCAAAACTGGTCTCCCTCTCCCCTGAGGGTTAGGGCTGCAAGGCGGCTCAGACCCCACCCTTAGGCTACTTGGTCACTGGGTTACCAGCTCCCACCCAATTCCAGCTCTGCGACCCTGAGGGCGGAGCTTGCCGGGGCAGATCGCTCAGAATGGCTGCCTGTGACCCAGAGCCAAACACTATTAGCTCCGTCTGGCTCAGCGGCTCAGACTGGGGCCCTAGACAACGGCCAAAGTTCTCCGCACTCCCGCTCAGGCTCTCCCCAAGGCAGTTCAGCTGAGTGCCAAGTCCAAAGACACCAAAACAGTTCACAGGTAAGGCCTTTCTGGTTTGCAGTCTCGCTGCTACTGAACTTACAGTTGTGGGCGGGTTTAGACGGATTGAACACACGCGACCACTTGCGGGTTTTCCACCGTTTTAGTCCTCCTCTTGGGGTCCAGTAGTCTCTCGCCGACTCCCTGTATCCTCTCAGGGGTGATGATAGGCAGATCCCACCAGCCAGAGATGCCTGGAGTCCTATCTCCCCAGACTCACGGTGCCCAGATGCAAGGAAGCTGTTACTCAGCTGCCATCTTGCTCCGCCTCCTCGGCTGTAGTTACTTCTTTTTCTCTCATTTTAAGTTGTCTTCTTATGAAAACAATGCTCTAAATCAGTGGTTTGCCTGGTTAATACAAGCTGTGGCTCTTTTCTTTTGCAGTTGCATAAATGTGTCAAACTCTCGTGCCTCTGGGCCTTTGCACCTGCTATGTCCTTTTCCCATTCATTGGCTCATGCATACTCAAGTAATGAGTGTGGGAATGCAATCAATTTTTACATGTACAAGAGTTCAAAAAATATAACTTTTAGGCATTCTGACCCAGAATGCTTTGGGGGATGGATAAAACAAGAAAGAGGAAGAAAAGGCTGGGGAAACAGCAAGCTAAGGAATAGCAGCTCAGGGAAGGAAGTTCCAGAAGGACAATTGTGCAGCAGGATGCAGAAATGCAGAGGAGACCTCTAAGGGGGGGAAAAAAAAGAGCTCTTAAAAAATAATAGAACTATTACATTTGATGATGTGATGGAGTAATTAGTCACATAGAAAACTTTGGAAATGAAAACAGAAAGCAGAAGGAAAATGTAATTCTTGCTTATCATTTGGTTCACTAGTGAGTAATACTGACATCATTATTACAGTATAACCGCTTTTACCATAAATTATGATATTACTTTACTGGGCTGAGAGAAGAGGTGAGTTGAGTATAAGGGTGTGTTAAATCCTCTACCAACACAAAGAGTCAAAAGGGAGAGTGTACATTGGTAAATCAAGAAATAATGCACATATTGGAAAATAATAGGAAAGACAGACCAGGAGAAATGGCTGTAAGAATTCAAACTAGTTGACTTAGGCAAGGATGGGTGGGACACAGGGGATTAAAAAACAAATGAACATGTATAAATTAAGCAACTACCACGTGCTTGGCAAGGTGCATAGAGAGATGATGAAACATAGCTCTGATACTCGAGGCCTGTTAGTCACTTTGGAGACTATAAGGCACAACTTATAGAAAATTAAAGACAATTAAAGAAAAAGGCACGATTCAATCTGAGAAGTTTTAATTGTATAAACCTTAATGTTTAGAAAGATGTATAAAACAAGGACCCCTATTGTATTTATCAATTTTTTTTTCATATGTCAAAGGACAATAAAAATGGATTACTCAGTTTTGGCTCCTCCCTAAAGGTTTATAAATCTGGCCCATGGAAGGCTCCGGAAAACAGGGCTATAGTAAAGAATCAGCTAATGTTAGTACTGGGATGGCTGCCTTCATAGTCTTCAGTTTTGCCTGTGTTAAAAAAAAGTTATTAAATGCTTACTTGGTACCAAGCACTTCTGTTCTTAGAAAATGAGCCTTGGGTTCATGTTCCCTTTTGCTAATAACTGTCTGAAAAGATGCTGAAGATGGCTAACGAAGGACAGACAGATAAGCAAAAGGGTTAGAGGAACGGAGGGGAAAGAAAGAGAATGCAAATATTATGCTTGTCAGGTTTGGGGGGGTCAGTTTCACAAATGTGTTTTTTGCCGGTGTTGCATATTTTACTTGGACAGCCGGTCACTTCCTCTGTGCCCTCTGTGACAGAAATATTTGTTAGGAAGGTTAAAATCACTGAAGAAGTTGTTTATGTGGCATGTTCCTTGCCAAGAGAGTTATCCCCTGTTCCTCTGAAAAGAGTTAAATTATGGAGACAATTAAGCCTATAGAAGGATGGAGCACTCTCAGGTTAGAAGGCAGCCAACATGGTTGAATTAAAAAATAAAGAAAGAAATCTTTGGAGTAAAGATGTAGCTCAGAAATCCAGTCTTCTGTACACACGGGAAGGTTTTTCCCAATGTTAACAAAACCAAGTCTCAAAGCCAAAGAACCATGTACCTGTTAGACTACTGGATTGGAAAGGGAATCCATGCATATGAGCCAACCACATTTTGGAAACAGAAGACGAGTACGCGGAAGAAAGCAGCTACCTCTGGTGATCACGCTGCGTGGAGGAGATCACCGTTAACTTCTTTAGTGACAATTGTGTAAATGTATGTCATGTCTGGGAGAAAAGAAGTGTCATAGTATTGGTTTACTTTTATGCTTTTCTTCCACTAATATTCTGATCCACTTGTTTGTTTTCTTTTTCCCTGGAAGGGAACAGGCAAAACCTTAAAGAAACAATCAATTTTTGTTTTCACCTAGACCTGAAAACTTATGGGATTCAGACTCCACATGAGTTAAAAGTCAAGTTAGACACACATTATTCTGTGGCTTTTCATTCAACTAAAGTAGCTTATATATGTGTGTGTGTGTGTATGTGTATGTGTGTGTGTATATATAAGGTTAGGTGTTACCTATTTATGTATAGGTGTTACCTATATATATTATATATGTTTATATATATAAAGTTAGGTGTTACCTATTTATGTATTTACACATATATGTAAAGTTAGGTGTTACCTATTTATGTATTCATACATATATATATAAAGCTAAGTGTTACCCGTATATATGATATTTATATGTGTGTGTGTATGTATATATGTAAAGTTAGGTGTTAACTATTTATGTATTTATACATATATATATAAAGCTAAGTGTTACCCGTATATATGATATTTATATGTGTGCGTGTGTATGTATATATGTAAAGTTAGGTGTTACCTATTTATGTATTTATACATATATATATAAAGCTAAGTGTTACCTGTATATATGATATTTATATGTGTGTGTGTATATATGTGTGTGTATATATATATATATATATATATATATATAAAGTTAGGTGTTACCTATTTATGTGTGACTTTATCCAAAAAGGATTTATGACTGTTAAGTATTAGATATTACTTCGCAGAGCTAAGCATCTTTAAGAAAAATTTTTTTTCTCTATGAAAATTTTTTTTTTTTTTTTGTAGAGACAGAGTCTCACTGTACCGCCCTCGGTAGAGTGCCGTGGCGTCACACGGCTCACAGCAACCTCTAACTCTTGGGCTTATGCGATTCTCTTGCCTCAGCCTCCAGAGCAGCTGGGACTACAGGCGCCCGCCACAACGCCCGGCTATTTTTTTGTTGCAGTTTGGCCGGGGCTGGGTTTGAACCCGCCACCCTTGGCATATGGGGCTGGCGCCCTACTCACTGAGCCACAGGCGCCGCCCTCTTTATGAAAATTTTTTAAAAATTATGGTAAATACACATAAAATTTACTGTCTGATTTTAAAGTGTATAGTTCTGTAGCATTAAGTACATTCACTTTTGTGGAACCATTGCCTCTATTCATCTCCAGGACTTTGTCATCTTCCCCAACTGAAATGCTGTACCCGTTAAATACTAATTCCTGGACCCCTCCGCAGCCCCTGGTGACCAAGGTTCTGCTTCCTGTCTCAGTGAACCTGGCTATTCAGGCAGCACATGCAGCTGGAATCGGGCACTGTTTGTCTTTTCATGACTGGTTGGTCTCATTTAGCATCATGTCCTTAAGGTTCATTATGTTTTAGTATGAGTCAGAGTGTCCTTCCTTTTTAAGACTGGACAATATTTTAAATTATGTCTATAATTCATTTTATCCATTCACTTGTTAAATGAAAAATTTTAAATGTATCAGACACTCATGTGTTCAGGCTTTCCCTCTCCCTGACGCTTGGCAGAGTTGGTGTGGGGACAAGCAAGGCCTAGAGCTGCTGGACAGCAGTGCCCAGACGGGGACTCACTTTCAGTCCCTCTTATGTCTGGGTGGACTCCATGATTAGCTCTTACCCACAGAACATGAGAGCAAGTGTGCACGATATCCAACACCTGCTGGTAGGCCGACACCAGGGCCATGTTGAAACTGTGAGATGGCAGAGCCCAGAGGTGGAAGCAGTCTGGGTCTCTGGGGAGAGCCCTTCAAGAGGCCCTCTCTATTAGGAATTACACCAGATTTTGCATGAGTGAGGATTTTTTTATACGGTAAGCCACTGAGATTTGGGAGCTATTAGTCAACCCTATCTCATATCACTTCCAAGATCCATTTATTCCAAGTTTCTTCTACATTTTCAACTCATCTTTCCCAGGGTTCATTCCCGACTTTGCTTTTCTCTGCCTCATCTCCTGCTATTTAACCACCAAGTCATGCAGACTGTACCTCTTTAATAGGGCCTGTATCCAATCCCTCCTACCTGAATTTTCTGCCATGATTTACATAGCTCAGGCAGAGGCAGACTAAGGAGCAGGCTCTCATCTCAGCCGACAGCCTGAGATGGTCCTCTGTGAAGGGTGCTTATGGGCCATTGGAAACTTTTTGTGGACCAATAGTCCTCCTCTCCAGAGGATACCAATGGGTCGAAAGAAGTACAGTTTAAAAAGACTTAGGCCGAGGGCTGAAACCTTCATGGGGCCTGCTCTGTAACAGTGGATGGTCACTAACTACTTTAGGAAGCAGTAGGCTTAGGGTAATGCAGGGTTCTGATTTTGTTGGATGGGGAGTAGCACCCAGCCCCTTCTCTAAACAAATGTTGAACAAATATGTAGAAAATATCAGTTTGTAGGGGAGGCAAATAATCAGCCTACTCAAGTTCCCTACATATCTTAGTCTGGCCCTTAGCCCACTAACTTTTCTTGCCATTTGATTTCATTCCAAATGGTCATTCTACCATTTATCCTCTTCACTTCTGTCTGAGTGATCGTTCTAGATTACAGCTATGATCATGTTATCCCTGCCTTTAACACCCACTGCCTAAGGTAGATATTCTTCAAATGAATTTGTCTCCCGAGCCACGAGGAAGTGAGTGGGAGAGAAAAAAACCATTAAGCAGAGCAGGCTGTGGTGCCACCATCACTAATCATAAGCTTAAGAGGCAGAAAAACTTGGGTTTTTCCAGCCTTAAGTCAGGGCCCTATGACAGTATCAGAATAGTTCCTATGATATTGTTTTAAAGGAAGGTCTGTATTCCTGTTACATTGCGAGTACTTGGAAGCTGCCTGGTGCTTCAGGCCTAATGCCCAGGGAGATTGTCGGCATCCTCCCTACTGGACCCTGCCTGTAATGTGCAGAGGGTAGGGAACAGGCCCATCCTGTGTGCTAAATTCAATAGTTTGAATGTCTCCTTTGGACCGAGGGATGCCCATTTATCTTTTCCCCTTCCTGAATCCCCTTCACTTGGGTGCAATAAATCACCCTTTTGTTAGGAAAAAGAAATCAAATGTCTTATGATGAGTTTAGTTTGCAATTGGAATGAAGTTACAGGAAGAATAAAGCAAATTATTCTGTCTAGGAAATTTCTTTGCCATTCAAAACATAGCCCAGCGATCAGGCTAACTTGAAATTTATTGGTCTAAAGTTTGCAGCCAAAATAGTTCTTTTTAAACGATTGTTGGCCAGCACTCTCGTGGTGCCTTACCACCTGCTGCCACTGCCGTCCTTCATCAACAGCCTTCATTCAAGTGTCAGACTTGTGGGCTTGGCTTCATCAGCCCTTGTGATCGGAGGTGAATGCAATTAATAACATAATTTGGAGAAGCCTGAGTTTAGTCTTGCTAAATTCTCACTGTGAAACAATGGCCTTATTGTGGGTTTATAACCAAAAGAAGATAGCTATGAATAAAGCCTCCATGTGGCCTTCACTCGCTTTGAGTCCCAGCACTAGCTCTGGCCTTCTAGCCATTCTCAAACACCTGTCAGTCCACACATGGATTGGTCCTGTGGCCAATGGCTGAAAAGAAATCTTGACTCCCCTGCTTAAGGAGTGTCTCTCTCTCTCTCTCTCTGTGTATATATGTAAGTATGCTTTTTCTTTTTTTTTTGTGGAAGTGGTCAGACACTGAGCTAGCATGGTAAAATGGTTCTCTATTTCTCAGAGACGTCCCTTGAACATAAAGTCTTCCATTGCTAAAATGTCCTACACCTTCTTCCCTACCAAAGGCAAATTCATTTTCTCATTACTCAATGAAAAGGGAGCTGGGTACTTGGACCCTGGCTCTCCTCACCCCCCACACCCATGAAGGACAGTGCTAATGGATGGCAGCATCTTCCCCATGCCCCAGCTTTGGAATCCTCATGGGGAGCTCTCTGTAGCAACTAGATTAGTAGACAGCAGTTGACAACCATGTTTTAACTTTGAAGCTTTGCGCTGTGCATGGACCCTTGCATATCAAATACTGATTATACAAAAGTGAACAATACATAATCTCTGCACTCAGAACTACTACAAGTGAGCTGGTAGAAAAGAAAGCATGTTAATATCTCCTTTCCCCATCACCCCTACTGTGCTTTCTGTTCTTGAGAAATCCATGAAGTAGGAAACTTCTACTGACATTTTTATTCCCAAGTCTTACCTTCTGCTGTATGGTCTACGACTGAAATGTGTAATTTACAGGTACAATGAACTTTCTTCACACTCATAGCCCTGACTCAGGCGTTATAAGATAGAGCCATATCACAGAAACATTTGAACACCCTTGATCTTTCTAAATAAAGAAAGAGAAAAGAAAAAAATAAAAGAATGTGTTATTTAATCATAAAATCTCATAATTTGTGTTTGTTTTTCGCCTAATTCTGGTTCAATTATTTCTGTTCTAAAAGTGGAACAGCTGCATGTTTCACTGGGAAAAGATTTTAATTTCCTCTTGTGCCCAAACAAGTCACCTTCCCCAATGGGTTTTTTTTTTTTTTTTAACCATTGACAAGGTAACTACAAAATTTCCTTCCTTAAAATTCTCAGCCAATAAACAGTGCTATTTGGAGTTCACAGCTGGCAAGTGAAAGGGGAATTACCCACTCTGTTGTCCTGCAGCCCTGGGAGCAAGAGGGCTTGGCCCTGAGGCTTCATAGGCCTGGGAAGGACCTCCAGCTTCTTCCACCTAAACCTTCTCTTCTGTCTCCCCATAACTGCCTTGATGAGGTGGCGGCATCTCAATCAACATAAGCTATGAAGCTTCAGGGGCAAGTGCCCCTTTTATTTTTCACCCTGAGGTGTAAATGAGGAAGCTGGAGAGAGCTGACCAGCAAAGGGAAGGGGAAATGGGACTTTCCCAGCAAAAAGATTCAGAAATATGGGATGGGGGGCTACAGTGGCTTCTTCACAATGTTCAATGAGACTGAGAGAAAGTACTTGGCCACGTCTTGGGTATTTTAAAGCAACCGCACCACTGAGACTCTTGTGTATTGTGTTGTCTCCGCTGCATGGATTGATTGCTCTTTCTGCAGACAGAGGCAGCAGCCTCCTGGAGGCTCTCCTTAAACTCAAGAACTGAGCCCAGGGGCTTCAGCTGGTTTCACCCCTGCTAAGAAAAGCTGTTCTTTTGTTTCAGCATCTGGTTTCTTAGAAAACTACATGTAAAGGAGAAAAAAATACACGTCCCTATATATTTCTTCTGAAATAGAGCGTAGTGCTGAGTGGCTGACCGACAAGGGCTTTCTGTGCCATTCCTGGCTACCATTGGCCCGAGACTCAGGGAGCCAGCCGTCTGCTTGAGTTTATGACCCTGCAGTTTCTCTCTTGCTCTGAGGTGCAATGAAAGCTGACTGTTTCTCTAATTACTTCCTTACACCCTTCACAGCTCCTTAAGGACTAAGGAGCCATTTCCTTTTCTAGTTTTAACTCTTTTCACTGTATCTATTCCCTATTTGGTTAGAATGTTTACTCCATAAATTTTACTTGGTGAATAATGTGTTGCATTTTGATAGCAGATTCAGGCAGACATGAGTGCGACAGTGGCTCAGTAATTTTTCAGCAATCCTGGTAAATTTTCTATAGCATCATAGTCTTTAAAGTGGAAATATCAATACCTAACTTTTCAGGTGGTGGAAACTCATGGGGAATATATGTATTTAGCATACATGCATGACAGTATTATCAAACTGAAACACTTTTTTAGAGCAGTTTTAAGTTCATAGCAAAATTACGAGGAAGGAACAGAGATATCCCACAAACCACACACATGCATAGCCTTTCCCGTTATCAACATTCCCCTAGCCAAGTGGTGTGTTTGTGACAGTTGATGAACTTACATTGACACACCATTATCACCCCAAATCCACAGTTTACATTAAAGTTTATCCTTAATGTGCCTTCTTTGGGTTTGGAGACAAACATAATGACATGTACCTACCATTGTAATATACAGAATATTTTCACTGTCTTAAAAATTCTCTTGGTTCTGCCTATCTATCCCTCCTACCCCCAATCCTTGGCAACCCTTGATCATTTTGCTATCTGTACTCCTTTGCCTTTTCCAGAATGTCCTATAGTTAGAATCAGTACATAGCCTTTCAGATTGACTTCTTTCACATACTAATACGAGTTCAACACTAATTAAGTTTCTCCATGTCTTTTCATAGCTCATTCCTTTTTAATGTTGAATAATATCCGTTGACTAATGTACCATAGCTTATTTATCCGTTCACCTGCTTAAAGGTGTTGTGTCTTGGTGCTGTAAGTTTTACAACACTACAGGTAGATAATGAGCAAATTGCTGGTATATTGATATATATAATAACATTCAGAATGCTAACATTTTGCCAAAGTCGTTAACATACCTTCTCTTTTTTGAAGCTTCCTTACCTGGTGAATTTGACAGAGCAGTTATTTTAACATATCTATTTTAGAAATTTTAAACTGAGAATCAGAAGAGCAAATTTAAAGTCGCATAATCGGTCAGTCAGGTATTATATACATCATGGTAGAGAGGAGGCTATTGGCATTCAAAGATCAGTGACTTCTTATAAGGAGCAAAGCTAGTAAGTAGAGGTAAAACACGCAAACCACATCTTCTGATACCAAATCCCATACTCTTTGCATCACAGCAAGTGAATTTTAAATCTCAAGAAATCGTGGAATTTTTAAAATAAGTATTTAAAAGTTTTTGTTTTTAATGCATTGAAATTACATTCTGTAGCTTTGCAAAATTTTAAAAATTTGCTTCATATGTTCCTTTACGACAGAGATGTGTTAGTATTTCTAACTACCAGTTGTGACTTCTTGAACAATTGTTCATTTTCTCAGCATTACAGGACATCTTTCTTTAGCTTTTATGATGTTTTTATTTTGACTTGTATTTTGATATTAATTTACATCGTGTTTTGTTCATATTCACTTTTTAATTCTTTAAGTATTTATTCGTTTCTCATAATTGTGTGGTTTTGTAAACTACTCCTGCCCTTGATTTTGCAAACAGAAACACTACCCCTCTTTTGATCACTAAGTTTATTGATATTGCTATTATAATTACTGTTATATTAAAAATTATTTTTGCTAATTCGTTCTATGTCTTTTCCATAAAATTATTTCCTTCCTTTGTTTGGATAGATTAGATTATATTCCAGTTATTTAAAAGTTATATATTCTATTTGTGTTCTTTATGTAACTTACTTATTTTTCCATCAGTATGTTAATTGATAGAATATTACTACTTGCTCTCTATGCAAGTAGATAAGCAACACATTTTCATTTTTGTAAAAAAAAATCTTTTCTGTTTTCCATCTCCACTCTTTTGTTACTTTCTAGCATTTTAGTTCTAGATTAACATAAATATTTTTGAGAGACGTGAAATTTTGTTTTTTTCTCATTTTTTGTTTGTTTTGGATTTTTTACAGATGGCAGTATGTTTTATTAAGTTTCCTAGACCATGCTTTTTTTCACATACGTATACACAAATTCTTTGCACTTGTCCAGCAAGAGGTAGCTCTAATTTTTCTCCCCTTGGATATGGACCCAGTCACTTCCTCCTTTTTTCAATGGTAGCTTTATGATGTGTCTATCAATAGTTCACTCCTTTTTTATTGCTGAATACCCTGTTTTCCCGAAAATAAGAGTGTCTTATTTTAAGGTGTGCTCCCAAAGATGCGCTAGGTCTTATATTCAGGGGGCGTCTTATCTTTCCTGTAAGTAGGTCTTATTTTCGGAGGATGTCTTATTTTCGGGAAACAGGGTAGTATCCCATTGTATGAATACACCACAATTTGTTTATTCATTTATCTGGTGACGAACATTTGGATTGTTTCCAGACCTTTGTTATTAAAAATAAAGCCACTTTAAACATTTGTGTTTAAGTCTTTGTGGGACATATGCTTTCACTCTCTCCATAAAATATAATCCAGCAAGTCTACTCCTTTTATGGAGAGACATTTTATATGGAGAGACATTTTATAAAATGTGTATGTTTAACTTCTTAAACAACAGCCAAACTCTTTTTGAAAGCGTGAACTATTTTGCATTCCCACTAGCGGAGTATGAGAGTTCCAGTTGCTTCCTCTCCAAGACTTGACATGGGTAGGTTATATTCTGAAGTCACGTCCCTTATCAGGTGTATGTGTATAATTTGAAATCTTTTCTCCCCGTCTGTGGTATGTCTTTTATTTGTCTTAACAGTTACTTTTCAAAGAGCATAAGTTAAATTTTGATGCCGTCCAATTTATCAGTTTTTTCTTTTATGAATTGAACTTTGGGGCATAGAATCCAAGAAGCCCACAGAAAATATAAGTAAAGGTTTTTTCTTATTTATGCTATTTTGTACTTTGTGAGCCCTTTCATTCCAAGATCTTACGTCTTTCTCTAATTCTGGGTCATTATTGGTCTTTATTCCTTCAAATTTTCCCTTACTTTTTATTGTTCTTTCTTTTCCCCTGAACTCCGTAGGAATTGATGACTCCTCTAATTCTATCGTTCGTGTTTCTTAAATTTTCTTTTACATTTTCTACAACTTTATTTCCCTCTAGTGCCTTCATAGAGACCTTTTCATTCTCATCATCCAGCTCATTAGTTTGTTTTTCCACTGTAACTATTCTGCTGTCACACAATGTATTGAGTTCTTCATTTCAAATTTCATTTCTCTGCTATAGTATTTCTGCTTGGTTATATATAGAACTGCTTATTCTGATGCATATCCCTCATCCTTTTGAAGATGATTATAAATCTCAGGGCTTACCACATTTTTTTCCCATAGCTCACTGATCACTGTTACTCACTATTTGATTCCAATGTCCTGAGAACTGCTGTTTCATATAGTCTAGTATCGATCATTTTAAATCACTATTTTAAATCATTTGTTTCTCTTGTTTATTAGGCCTGATTTTTCAGGTATAGCTTTTTCAGTTTGTTTTTTAAGGCTGGTGTAGAAATCAGATGCCCTATTTGCTTGTGAGCTCATATTCCTCTGAATGTATAAATTAACTTTTAGAAAAGAGTTAAATCCAGGTTTTAACTGTGACCTTTCAGGTAAGTTTAAGGAATAGAGGTAGGATAGGGAAGTCATTGCAGGAAGGAAGCCAACTCTTCCATCACTTCTTTGCGACTCCCTTTCCCCAGTGAGTTGGCCCGTTCTCCAGCAAATGTGTCACGCATTCACCTGAGGGACTGTTCTTTCTAAAACGTTTCCCTTTGCTTATAATATTCTAGATCACTATTTCAATCTAAGTATAATCACTAGAAGGAAATTCATCTTTTTTTTATATTAAGAGATTTGGTAGGAGATTCAAACCTACCTAGTGGAAGAAGCTCATTAACCAGTCTGTCAGGCAGTTGTATTTATGTCTGGAGCTGTAGGATTGAAGTCTGCAGGGAAGGCAGACTTCAGAAAGGAAAGGTGAGTGCAAGGTTATGGAGAGCCGGGACAAACTGGAGCACATAATAAGCCTGAGTTGGAACCTACAGCGATGGGCTGGAACTCATGCCAGTAAAAAGCTGGAACCCGTGGTCATGGAGCTAAACACATTCGGTGCCTGAGGCAGAAAAGGTGAAAGAGGTCGCAGGGCAAGTTGTCTATCTGTGAAATAAGGCAGCAAAGCTACCTAGTTCATGAGTCTCATGAGTTCCTGCTTCTCAAGCCCTGCAGTTTTTTTTTTTTTTTTTTTGCAGTTTTGAGTGTAAAAAACACCCATCTGAATGCTGCTTCACTGCCACTCTCCAACATTGCACAAAAAAGTCTTTAAGCCTAACTGGAAATACAAGGATGGGAATTCTTGGAAACATAGTTCACCCTAGCCAAGTTGACACATTACAAAACCACCGTGACCTCGGCATGTGGAAGGAGGCGGGGGCGGGGGAGGAGGAACTCTCAGGGCAGCTGTTCTGCTTCGTATCTGTGGTACCTGCTTCTCCCCCAGCCGAGCTCTGGCAGCGGCCTGTGGTTACCCTGTTGTTTCGGGCCAGCCGTGCATTGGCCTGCTGGGTTTTCTGCCCTGCAGTGGCAACACGGCAAACAGGAACAGCCCTTCTGATTCTAAGGGAGAGCAAAGAACACAAGTGTCTCCACCTGCTCCTCAGCCATGTTTGCAGCTTTCTTCAACCCTTGTCTCATGCTTCTTTTTCCCACTGTCACCCTCCCTCAATCATGTCCACGACCTGCAGCGCAACTGCCTTCCAAATTCTCACATTAGTTTTCACCTCCGTCTTCTTCTCCATCACACGAGTGGTGGCATCGAGGTCGGTGGCAGAGCTATGCACATATTTACTATCATGTAAGCTCTAATAATACTGTTAATGTAGATTTTTCATTTTATTGTAAGATATTATTAAAGTAATATGAAGAAAATGATTTAAAAAAAAACCACTGATTTTTTTTGGTTATGTTGTTTAACTTTTCTGGGAATTTATTTGGCACAGTTCTTTTCCGACCAATCTAAGGGGAAGGGGCCAGTTATACTTTGAACCACAGGGTTTTTAAAAGAGTCTTGTACATTTTTGGTCCATACACCAGAGTGGAAAGCTGATTGTCTCAATTGTTCCTAGAGGTGACAAGAGAAGGCTATGTACCAGCAGTTCTCAACCTGTGGGTCGCGACTGTAACTGTATTAAAGGCTCGCGGCATTAGGAAGGTTGAGAACCACTGTTACACAGCAACTAACAGCTGCTCCTATTTTGAAATATCATTTATCTACCCAATTCCTCCCTTTGGCTCTATAAATCTCAGTGGTATTTATTTCCTTGGAAACCTAAAGAGAAAACATCCTATGCCTTTAATTTCTAAGGCTGGCTTGTGACTGGTTAGAGCAACTGGTAGCACCCAGCCCGGCCAACACATTTCTCTGTGTCTAAGACGAATTTGTCCAGTGCCCTACAATACTGAGCCATGGGAAATCCAGGCAAATGATTTAGATTACATTGTAACAGAACTGAAACTCCCACAAATGATGCAATTATCAGCCAATTAATGCAGTATACCACACAGAATAGTGGCTCAAAGGAGTGGGGCGCTGGCCCCATATGCTGGAGGTGGTGGGTTCAAACCCAGCCCCAGCCAAAAAAAAAAAAAATGTTTATTTTTCGAGCAACTGGGTACTCGAAAGAAAGATCTTTCGTGGAAGTAACAGAGCATATTGGCCAAATAATTCCTATAGAAATGCTCCTAAATCAAGGAGAGAGAGGGAGAGCAGGAGATAGTAATGCTATTAGTTGTTAATGCTCTTATTATAAACTATTTTGGGAAGATAAACCCCTTGTGGGCAGGCCAGATACTGTGTTCCTTCCTTGCCTTACAAGATCAAGTGATCCAGCTTGAGCTAACAACAGGAAGAGTGTCTGCAACACTTTAAACTTCACAAAGAAGTTACCAGGCAGAAGGGGCCAATTGCAGTGAATGATTTTCCTGACAAAATGACAGTGCCTTGACAGTGGCCTGAAGGCTTGATGACCCTTAACATCTTGGGAAACAAAGAAGTCAGTAGAACAGGGTGAAAATGTTAAAGGGGGGAATATAAGAAACACAAAGGAAAGATGACAAGGTGACAAGTTAAACATAATCCACAGAATAAGGAACGTCAGAAGCCTCCTCCGCAGTACACCTACAAACACCTGCCCTTTTGTTAATACATAAAAGAAGGCCTCTCACTGTCACTCCTTAACTTCCTTGGTGGAGGCAAATAAGATGACTAGGCAGGGTGACTGGGACTGGTGCGAGAGATTTTACTGGACAGTGCCTTTGGCAAGCTGTATTTTACTTTCATCAGTCTTTTATTGGTTGCTTCCAAATCCTGGTTATTCAAGTCCTCTAACTCTGCCTCATCTCTCCTTACAAAGTCTCAAAGGAGTTAATGGGTTAAAATAGATATATTCAGCAAATAATCCACATGTGTAGTGGGGGGATGGCCTGGACATGAAAACTTTTCATTGGAGCTAAATTCAAAGAAATGAAGAGACTAGACATCCCCTTGTGATGTTTGTTCCTTAATTCTATGACAGTCTATCCAAGCTTTCGATCTCCAGCCATTGATCTCTGAGAACCTTTGGGGTCTTTGTCCTGGCTCTGATGGAATACCATCCATTCTCTCAAGTAGTTCACCCGTTTGCCATGGCCTTAAATTTCACTGTGAGCAAGGCTTTTATTTTAAGCATTTCCTTTTATCTAATAATAAAAAATAGTGTTACAGCGAATAAGACAGTGGCATTCAAAAACTGAACATAAATGAGTTATTTACATCATTTTCTCTAATGGAGGAAATGTGACAGTTGAATAAGGATCAGGGGAAGCATTGAAAGAGAGAGTCGGGAGTGGGAGACGACAATTATCTTCTTAACAAATATCATTTATATAATAATTGTTTTTCTTTTTCTGGACGTCAGAGGCCGAGAACTGAGGTAGTGATTCAGTTCAAGGCACGTTATCATCACTGGTCAAAGCAAAGCCCTCTTTTAAAAACTTTTTCTCCAGGTGGTGCCTGTGGCTCGAGGAGTAGGGCGCTGGCCCCCATATACTGGAGGTGGTGGGTTCAAACCTGGCCTTGGCCAAAAACTGAAAAAAAAAAAACCTTTTCTTCTACTTTATTTCCCAGAGGTAGCCAGTCCTTCTAAGGCATTAAATGTGTATCTATTCATCCGCATGTGTTCTTATAAAAAGTATGCATATTGTTTTTCGTATGTTTAATTTATTTATTTAATTTTTTGTTTTTATTAAATCATAACTATGTGCATTGATACATTTATGGGATTCAGTGTACTGATTGGATATACAATGTGAAATGCTTACATTGAATTGATTAACACATCCATCACAATTATACCATTTTCTTAATAGTTTTGATGCATACCATGGCATCATGCACATTAGGTGAGGCCCCCCCATACCCTCTCTCCTCCCCCACCCCTCCCATCTCTGTATGTTTAATTTATATAAATAATAATATGTTATATATTTCCATCTATTTTTAAGTGTTCTTTTGCTTAGGACTATCCTTTAAGATCCATCCACATTTCTGTGCGCACATCTTGTCCCTTGCTTCCAACCACCACACCCTGTCTTACACTCACACCCCATCCCAAGTAATGCTGAGCCAGTATCCACATCCATGACCCTCAGGGAGCTGTGTGAGAATCTCTTATGGTGCCTGCCTATGAATAGAGTAGAATTGCTGGTAATGAAGTGAACTTATATTTAAAACATTCTAATTTTTAACCACTTTTTATTATTTGTGAGGTTGTTATTATTATTCCATATTTCACAGAATAAATGGAAGCATTAAGTGAGATGCCCGCGGCCATTCCCTGCATGCAGACTAGACCCCGGGTATGAATTTTTCTCTTCTGACTACAGTGTTCTTCCCTGCTCTTTTTACCACATCACTTAGCCTACTCTGAAATTGAAAAGGGTTGGGATTAGACCCATTACATTACATTTCCTGGGGGCTAACACTCTTTCCTTTGTGAATATTGCATAAATAGTGACTCAGAGCTAAACTAACGAAGTGGGACATACAAATTTCCTGTTGGCTGACAATGATGCTGGTGGCCTCAATTTTTTTTTTTGTTTGTTTGTTTTTCTGGTAACTAGCAATAGTACCTTGCATTAAAATCAAGGACAAGAGAATGCCTGCAATGTGCTGGCACAGGTCATAGAGGTGAATCTCTAAGAATACTGGCTCCTGAAGGTCCATTCGAACAAGGACAATACAGCTTTGAATTGGGGCCCTTTGTACATCAGACATAAGGACGATGATAGGCTGGTAAAAAGGGGGGTAAGCTTAAATCTGTTGGGGAAAAGAAAATGAAATAAAGCCACTTGATGAGAGATACCTCAGAAATAGTTGATAAATACTCAATGACAACAAATCTAAGTGCTAGAACAATCTATTTTGTAATTCCCACAACCAGTGGCTAGGCATTGTTTTGTTTGTCTTCAATGTCATTCTGAGCAAAGCTCCTGCATTCTTCCCATATTGTCACACAGCAGGCCAGTGGCTGTGCTGTAAGACCTCTCTTATCAACATGAGGTCCTGGGTCCTCGAGAAAGTCTGATACAGTCATTCCAGACATTCTCCTGCAGACATTTCTGTCTTTTACAAGGGCTTTGAATTTTGACACTATATCAAAGAATCTGCTTGTAAGGGAGAATGTGTCTTATTATTCAGGGTGGGAATCTCCCTCAGGAGCAGCGACTGATCTCAACTTGGGGAGAGGGAGAGAAAAATTTGTCTTAGAGTCTCCTGGGCTGTGAGTGTGCATGTTGGGGGTGGTGGCGGAGGTTTTAAACACCAAAAGCCTTTATTGAAGAGCTGTTGGTGCCTGCCCCCAGTGGTTTTCAATACGTCTACCCCACACTTCATCCTATTACTTTTAGGACAATTCCTCCATGACTTTTTGGATAATCAGCACCTATATAGACAATGGCAGTGTCACTAGTTACTTAAGCAAATATCTTTACAAACCCTATGTAAAATAAACAAATAAAGAAAAGGCTAGGAAAGTGGGTTGACTGATAGTCCAGATTAGAATTTTAGAAAAAAAAATTCTCTCAGGTTTCCTCAACTGCCATGATATTTTTATTTTTCAAAAAGTAGCACAGTATATTATTAGTCTACCAAAAAAGCAGTGATCTAATTTTAGGCCAGAAGCCTGGGTCTAGTTGCCGTCTCTGCTGCAAACAGTCTCAGGTCTGCAAACAGTCTCAGGACATGATGACGTCTCTGGGCTTTAAGTAGATAAAGGCCAAGATCTTGTCCAACTCAAAAACCATTAAGCTATTACACCTCGAGGAAGAAACAAACTACGATGGATCCTTAGAATACTGTGTCTTTGTTTGTCCCCTTTTTCTAATTTGTTGGATCAAGAACATGAAATACTATTTCCTTTCATCTTGATACTTCTTTCCGTGTTTTATTATTCTCTGGAACAAAGCTAGTAACATAGATGGAGTTTCTGTTTGAAGAGGCAAGTTGGAACACAGGAATGCATTTCTGATTCTCTTTGTTGGAAGACCAGGAAGAAAACAGGATTCCCTTGGGAAGGACTCTTAAGAGAAACAGTGGTCTTCATACTTTAGCAGCATCAGAATCACACAGATTACTGGGTTCCACCCCCAGAGTCGCTGATCTGGCAGATCTTGGGTAGGGTCCGAGAACTGGTATTTCGAGCAAGTTCTCAAGTGATGCTGATGCTGCTGGTCCCGAGACCACACATGGAGAACCATCTCACAGAACCTCGTCTTCTCCTCCGGAGGTGGACATCCGAATCTCTCCCTGTCCACCTCGTTCTGGGGTTATAGCATGTGATGGGCAGCCTTGGAGATGATGCCATACCTTCCTATTTCTGATTCCAGAAGACTCTCTTTTCCAGTAATAAAAGAAAGAAAAGAAAACATTAACACAGAAAATGCGGGCGGGGGGTGGGGCAAACTCTCATACAGTCACTGTCTCCCTCTTCTTATGGCTCAAAACTAGAGACCGTCCAGCTCACGTGATCAGCCTACACTAATACAAAGCTGATGCACTGGATGGTGCGTGACGTCTGTAATAGAGTTCAGTAGAGAAAGATCACAAATCAGAGTTCAGGTATGTATTAAAGGGTCTCTTTTTCTCTTCGGAGTACCCGATACGTGTATTTATTGAGTATTTTCTGTTTACCATGAAATGTGCTAACTTTACGTGCTCAAAATCCTATCAGATATGTATTATTTTTATCCCTATTTTGTAGATCCCCCCTTCCCCATTTTGGGAAACCAAAACTTAGGAAAAAGAAACTTGCCAGGGGTTGTTAAAAAAGAAGCAGTGGAAGTGGGATTTGCTGCAGTAAACTACCTCCAACTATGAGATACTGGAAAACCACAAAACACCCTTTTTACTGTTTGCATTGAGTAAAATAGGGCTGTCATTCAGGGATAATGTGTGAATAAATACGATAATAGACTTATTGAGTGTCACAAAGATGTGTTGTGGCTACAGGATATTACCCTGAAATATTTTAGATATTAGTATCCTTTTTCACAACAAATCAAATGCAACATTCTATAAATTATCTGTTATTTCACTCTCTTTGCATTTCTGTTCCTTAAAGAATTATTTTTATGTTTTTGTCCTTAAAATGGTTGTACATTCCTTTTTCCTACAGGTTTGCAAGGAACGACTCAAAATTATTTTAATGTGTAAGCCTTAGGCAGATGTCCTGGTGTCTCTAGAGATTAATGGAAACATAGCTACCTCAGGCCTTGACTTTCCACTCTGGCTCTGCTACTGTTCATTGTGGTTCAGTCACTGTGGGCTGTATTTATATCTGATGGGGCTGGGCTCCATCAGAGGTGCTCAAAGTTTTCTCCACAACAGTACAGAGTGGATAATTTTCACATTCATAAACCCAGATTTGGGTGTAACCCATAAATATTTTGCAGGGATGCAAAAGAAACTATCCTTGTCCATTTTTTTTCTCACTGGGGCATCTATAATAATGAACAGAATGTTGGCTATCTTAATGACTGTGCCATGGATAAGAAAGACCGGGGGGTATGTGCAATTCACAGCAAGCTGGCTCTAACTCTGCTTCTTTATTTCCAGTCCAGAAAACACTTCAGAATGCAGGTGAGTAAGCATGATGACATTGTCATGGGAATTACCTGGAATTCAATCTATTTTTAAAAAACAAATCATTTGCAAATGTCAGTATGTTGTTATTAGTAATGAATGATTGCCAATAGCACTCACACCAGAACACCACTCAGTGGTCGAGAATCACAGGCTTAGATGGTTTTCGGATTCCTTTCCAACCGCAAACATCTAATTTATGGACTTTTATCCCATAGACCTTGACCTTAGTCTTTCTGGAGTCACTGCTATGAAGATGAGTTACACTGTGCAGTTACTTCTAAGCTTCTGTCCAGTTTGCTCATCTGAAAAAAGAAAAAGATGCAGCAGTCATTCTTTGAAAGAACCTAATAACAGCTCCAAGAAGAAGTCAAAATTGCTGGACTCCATCGTTTCTTCTGCAGAATCCCAAGAGGCATGAGAAATGCTAGGCAGGCTTATGCAAACTATTGTCATCTGGAGCAAAGGAGGCCTCAGCCCTGGGGTGAGCAGAAAATACAGCCCACTGACTGGTAGGTGTCTGAATCCTTCCCATGGAGGCATCTTTCCGGTTAAATTGTCTATTTTCATTGGTGCGTTCACCATTTCTCTTTTGTTTGTTTGTTTATTTCCTTTGGGATTCTTAAAAGCCTGTCTGGGGACTTTTTAGAAAATAGTTGTAATCCCCATAAGGACAATGCAATATTTGTGTTACAATTTCCTTTTTGGACGTTTTAATCACTTAGTATTTATCCTATTTATCCTGGCACAAAGACTTCAAAAACAGGATATTCTCCTTAAGTTCTCTGTTAGCCATAATGTGGCAGATCCCAAGCACACTTTCTAATTTTTTTGTATGGAAGTCTTGGAATTTCCACAGCTTATGTTCTGAGCCAACAAAAATATACAGAGCTAGAAAGCAGGGAATTTTTGAATTTTTGAATTCACTAGATTTACATCACATTCATTTTTTGGAGATGTATTTGCTTAACAGGGCAATTAAGTGGAAGCCGATGTGGAAATAGAAAGTTTGTTTTTTGTAAACTCAGAGGAAAAAGATGGCAAAAATAGTTTGCATCTGATGATACTATATCCCAGGAAAGGGTGATGCTTGAGTTAAATACAAGGCTTTCCTGTACAACCGCCGGTACAGGAAGACCCAAAAAGGTCTGGGGTTGAGCTGAATGGAGGCTGTTTTGAAAGAAGGCAGTTTGCTACAGTGGAAAGAACACTCGCATAGAATCAGGAAATTTAACTTCTAGTCCTAGTTTTCCTATTACCTGTGTGCCCTTGAGCAGGTCAATTAACCTCCCTGACTCTCAGCTTCCTCCTCCTAATGGATATTAAAAAAAAAAAAAACACCTGTCCTATCTACTTCCTAGGATTGTTAGGAGGCTCACATAAAATAAAATATCTTAAAGAATTTTTAAAATTATAAAGCATATTACTAATGTGAGATGTCTTTGTAACATCTTTCTATATTTCAGTTAGTCCTCGAATGCCTAATGTTTCAGTCATATAGGATGGTAGGATTAATTGGGGTATTTTTCCTTGCTAAGGCATGATGTTTATATTGTTAGCAATTGTTTACACCCTAATAAGTCTAGCTATCTCTTTGGAGCATGCTCAAAAAGTATTAATGTTTCTGCTGTTGTATACAAGAGGAGCCTACTGAGTTTATGTTATTCCTGTTAAGACAAGCTTTGTTCTGCTATTACTCAAAAGCCCAGTGATTTCCTGAAGAGACCACCCCTCCACTGCCCTTCTTACCACTGTGAACTCCCTATGCATCTTGACCCAGAGAGGGTGATTCTTAGCTTTGCTCCGAGATCTTCCTCTAACAGACCATTGGGAATAATCCTATCTTTCCTTACATGCCTCTTGAAAAGTCCAAACGTCTGGAGTCAGGATTATAATAATAGGTCTCTGCATATTCCTTATTCTAAGCCAATTCTGGATCTCCCAAGAATTTCATTATGTCCTCTGAAATTTAATATTAGTCATTTGCAAAATCCCTGGTTTTGTCTACCTTTATTGAGGCTTTCCTTCATTTGTTTTTTTTTGTATTTTTTTAAAACCTCAAACTCTTGGGCTTTAGTGATTGTCTTGCCTCAGCCTCCTAAGCAGCTGGTACCACCCGCCATAACATCTGGCTATTTTTTTGTTGCAGTTGTCATTCTTTAGCTGGCCTAGGCTGGGTTCGAACCTGCCAGCCTTGGGGTGCGTGGCTGAGACTGTAACCACTGTGCTATGGGCGCTGAGCCATTTTCTTCATTTTTTTTTTTTTTTTTTGTAGAGACAGAGTCTCAGTCGCCCTCAGTAGAGTACCGTGGTGTCACACAGCTCACAGCAACCTCCAACTCCTGCGCTTAGGCGATTCTCCTGCCTCAGCCTCCCGAGCAGCTGGGACTACAGCACCCACCACAATGCCTGGCTATCTTTTGTTGCAGTTTGGCGGGGGCTGGGTTTGAACCCGCCACCCACAGTATATGGGGCTGGCACCCTACCCACTGAGCCACAGGTGTTGCCCCCTCCCTGTTTTCTTCATTTTTTATTTGGAAGCCTGGCTTGGTTTGATAACACTTTACTAAAGCCTTATCAGATGGTGACCCCGTATGTCCCAGAGCCTGGAGGTTGGACCAGAGAGCCTCCTTCTTCTCATTGCCACTTCCAAAACATTTCTCCTTTCCTCCTCCTCTCAAAGCCCATCTCCTCAACCCCTTCACACCTTCACTGACTCTTCTTCCTTCTTTAATAATTTTGGCATCTGCCTCATTCTCTTTCTGTCCACTAGGTTTATCTTTATTCTTAGTAGCTTGGACACCTCATGGGCCTGACTTCTGAGTTCCTTGAGTTCTCCACTTGTAACACATAGTAGTTGTTGCCTCAACCCAATTATGATCCCAGCTTAGCAGCTCCTGGACTCCATCTTATTTTCCCTTCCCTACACACCATTTTTTAGACTCACCTTCATCTTCCGTGACTTCCCTTCCTCCTTTGTCCTCACTTTGGTTAATCCAAAATTACATCATGCTGAACTTGCACTTCTGTAACTAAACCTGAATGGAGCACAACCAGCTCTTCAGGGGTGTGACTTCTGAAGATGTTTGTTTCACACCAGCAATATTCAATATTCTATCTTTCAGGACATTAACAGCCACCCCTCCACCTTTCTTTTAATAGACTGGGAGAAGCAGGCTCTGAAAGAAACTAATCACACTCTTGTTCAGCTATTTTGTATTTCCACCTGGTGTTTGCCTTGATTCCCTCTCTTTTCTAAGTTACTGTCCCTCAGCTAATTCATTTGTTCTTCACATTTCTTTGTTCAGTTCCACTGGAATATCAGTTCCATGGAAACAGGGATATTTTTTGCTTTGTCACCACTGTATTCCTGGGCACCCAGCACAATGGTTTGCACATAGGAGACACTGAATAAATAGTCATTTTGTCACCAGTCTCAACATAGAGGGAAAATAGACATGTCCAGCTCCATGTTCTAGTTCTGGCTCAACTAGAAATATTGGAACATACAAATTAAACTTAAGAGCCTAGAGTCTGCAGCAAATAGCGGAAAGGTTGTCTAAAGCATAGACAAGCAATACCAATGACCTAGGAGACATGAGATAAGATTTCCATAGAGTTTGTATAAAGAATATGTCTTTATAAGAGGACCTGTGCTAGTTCGCTTGGGGTTATAATGACCGGACCTATACACATCAATTTGCTCATAGTTCATCAGCTACTCATTATTAACCTAGAAATCATACTGATGAAAGGAAAGGACTTTAGGGACCATCTGATGTGCCGCTTTCTGCTTTGCAGGTGAGAAAATGTGAACCTCAGAAGTGAAGAATCTTACCTCAGATTGTCCTTTTATTTACAGAACAGAGATAAGAACCCAGGTTTTCTTTCTTCTATTTCTTTTTTTCTTAATAGTAGCCCTCAAATGTCAAAATGTCTTAAGCAGTTTAACAGTGCAGTACTAAGCTACAGTTCTTGAAAGCCTTGTGGGTTCCCAAAGTAAATCTTTTTTTTTTTCCAAAGAAAATCTTATGTGTAGATTATGAAAATTGGAACTTTAATGTAGCATGTAAATGGTAAGTCATCATGTATTAATCCCAAAGATGCTATGCATTGGGGGAAAAAAGTCTCTAAAAATGTCTATGCTATAGGAAAATGGAAGAAAACAATTTTTTTACTTGTTTATATACTAGACGATGATCATTGCACATTATGGGATCATCCTCCAGTTACACGAGCCATTTATAAATAAACACAATACATATGTTCAGCGGGATTTTCTCTCATGGTATTTGTCCCCTCTTTCTCTCTCATGTATTTCTCTGTCCCTTTCTATAAGAAGTCAGAGAGGAGGGATATTTTGTTGCCTAGAGGCTCCATTAATTTCTCCTCTAAGCTCCATAAGCTCCAACAAGGGGCAAAGGACATTCCTTTTTTTGGAGTTACAGTCTTAGGCCTCTAGAGTGGATCTAGACAAGGCATTCCCGTACTGTCTACTCATTCATTTCTTCTTGGACACCTACAACAGATTTTAAATACTCAGCATAAATTGGCCCAGTATTTAAAATTCAAAAATGGCCCTGAAAATGGCATTAAGATGCATGTAGTCATCAAGTTGAGGTGAAGCGGGTGCCATCTCCTGGGTCATCTGTCCTATTCATACCGTCAGATCAGAATCGGATCTCAGGGCTTCTCTACAGGATTGCTGTGAGGCTCACAGGCCATAATCTTTAAGTGTTTTGGACAACATTTTAGGCACAGAATTGCACAAATGTTTTTAGTAAATGAAAGAATTGTCCTGAATTAGTGCCATAGAAGGCATGCACTTATTTATCTCATATCACTTCATAGGTTGGGGGCAGATAGAGCATTCAATCAGGAGATACGTAAAAATGAGCAAGACTTCTATGCCCAAAGAGGTGAAATATGTAGAGAAAGTAAAGCCCATGCTGGAAGTGGTAAGTAGTAGAACAATTTCAAGAGGAGATGCTTTTTAAGAAGCTGCAGAGATGGGAGACCTAGAATACATAAAGGCACATGTGTCCACCTGAAATGCTGAACTTGAACATGACACAGTCAGAGCATAAACAATTAAATACTGAATTCCATTAAGTAAATTTACACAGGAGAAAGGAGAAATAATTTTTATATTGGTAATCTTCCTATTATTATTTTATGCCACAATTTAGTGTTACATTAAAATTCAGTAAATCACTTGTCCTGTGTGTGTGTTATTACATAATAGGTTTTACTCTTCATAATAAGCAGTGTTTTCCTCAAAATTCCAGAAAGTCACAACAAATTCAAGATGAAATAGGCTTCTTATCAGACAATGATCCTTCCTGTAGTCTGCATTCCAGAAAATCTCCAACTTAGATCAGCTTGCTAAAATACGTTTTATTTCCTGATTACAGATGAATGGCTCCTCTTGAGTCACAAGTTGAACTGTGTGAAAGTTCTGTACTGATAACCACACAGATAACAATTCTGATACGGGAACTGTTTCCATGTCTTCATTTATAGATCCCTGGTCCTACTATCTACATAGTAGTTTCCTAATTAACTTGCTATGGATTGACGTGAATTAGGAAATTGTGGCAGATGCTGCTAATTGCCTGCCTACTCATCATCTTTTTTTTCTCTATTTCTTATGAACACAATCCTGATTTTTTTGGAGGGGGCAACACTCTATTTAGTTAAAATATTCAATCCCCCACTATTTCAATCAGTCATGAGTGGAAGTCACTGCACGGAATTTCTTAGAGCGTTCTTTAAGAGAGGACAGATTTCATTGGCTTTGACTTCTTGCCTTTCCCTTTTTCCTTGTTTTTCTGTCTGAAATACAGATGTAATGTTTGATGATGAAACAGTCATTTTAGATCACAAGGGTTAGTCACATGTTAGGATGATGAAACTGGAACTAGTTTCAGTCTTGGTCCTCAATCTTTTTCTCAAGTAGTTGGCTCAGCCTTGATCTGAATGCCCTTAGATCTCTATTTAATTAGGTTGTTGTGAAAGATTTCTGTTACATAAAGGCACTCTCATACTGTCAGATCAGAATCAGATCTCAGGGTGCATAGACATAGATCCCTGGTATCTATCTAGAGTAGATCCTTGGCATCTATCTGGAGTAATGATTCTCACACAGAGGAGGAATTAACACGGTACAATCTACCCAAATGGGTTTTCACTTTCTCTTCCTCATTCTGATATGCCTTTCCAAAAAGGGAAACTACTTTCTTCCTTTCATTTGGGTAAGAATTGCTGCCACAATGATTCATTAATTACTGCTAGGAATGGCACTTTTCCTCAGATGTGTCAATCCACTCAACAAAGTTTAGGAGACTCTTCTCTAGGGAGAACCATAATAAATCAACGACTTGCAAGTTGTGAAAGCTTTGGAGTGGCTACAACTTCAGTGTTATCAAACTGGCTGAAAGAAGTATGCCTGAAGTGTCTCAGAGCTCAAGTATAGTGGTATCAGAATTTCTTACAATATTGATGAGGTCAAGGAGAAGACTGGTGAAGTTAGGTTAACACTGACCATGATAATGGAATCCTAGCACTAGAGGCAACTTAATGGCCATCCCAATGTATATCTCATATGGGGTCACTTCACCTCTACCACATTGTTCCCAGATGTCTTTCAAACTTTGCTTCAATACTTACAGTGGCTACTAGCTGGCAAGTTCACAAGGTAAGTGCCAGCACATTGTTGAAAAAATTTAAGAACTGGAAAGTTCTTTTCTACAATGAACTTAACTGTGGTTGTACCTTATTTTTATTACTTGCTGTTATGTAGCACCTTCCTATATTGATTTCAAGAAGTTTCATATGATCAGTTTTGATTTGATAGTCATAATATCATGAGAATCATTTGAAATGATACTATTATGCCTGTCTGAGCATTTGTAAATGTGCTCATAGAGGCTACCTATACTTACGGAAAGTTTCACAATTCCTAAGGAGAGCAGCTGGATTTGAACTCAGGATTATAGGGCTTGGAGTCACCTCTTTCAAATTGTTTTTATTTCATCATTCAGTATGAAGTACCAAGCACCTACTATTTACTGGTCACTGTGTTAAGCATTGAAACTATAATGTGAACAAACATCTTCCTGGTCTGCCTACCCATGGGCCTTCCTTTAAATTTTTGGTATAACGTAGAGTAACCAAGTACATTCCTTCTTCTGGGTGCTAATCATTCAGTTATCATCTTGCTTCACAGGTGTCTCTTTTCCAGACAACACGTCTTGTTCGTTTGACCGCTCCTAGTAGGTAGGGATTTCAGAGCTATCCACCATCCTCATTATTCTTCTCTGGACACCCTCTATTTTCTCCATCTCTCTTTAAAGGAATGGCATCGTGAGCCAGACAGACACTCCTGCTCCTGGTTTGGTCTGGTGGGTGTGCAATGCTCAGAGACCATGGCCTCAGATGATGAAAGGGTTGAGTCACTATGAATGCAACCTGAGCTCATCACAACTGTTTTGATTTTTCACCGCAGCATTGGCTTATGTTCATTTCATGGGTAAGTAAACCTCCAGAGCATCTTCCTATGGACTATGACCAAGGCAAATCTCTCCTCTCCCCTATTATACTCAAGCATTTGAGGTTTTATGTTTAAATGCTGGATGTTAATGCATTCTTATGAAATTTTACTCATTTCTTCAGATCATTATCATATCTTTTATTTCCTTCGCCTTGATTCTGTCATCTCTACAGTTATCTATTTTTCCTACTCTTGCATTATGAATAATTAGATAATCATGTACTCTGTTACTGAAAAAATGTTAACACTGAGCAAGTTCAAAAACCAAACCCAGTAATATTCTATTCAGACATCTTAATCTCAATCTGTTAATCTTATACTTGCAACTCTATTCACTCTTTCATTCCAGAAATTTTAATAAATGCCTTATTGTGGCTGGAAGCTGAGATGATAAAAATGAAGCCTAAATTTAAAAACTTAGGAAGATAGACACGTTAAGAAGTAAATGCAGCCTGACAGATGCTACCTGAGTATGCTCTAGTCATAGTGAGGCCACAGGGGAAGGCCCGATCAACATACCTGGGAGGAACAGGAAGGCCCCCAAGGGCTTCGGACACAAAGATATAATGAGGGACTTGATCAACTACTTGCCAAGCTGACCATGACTTAAATCAATAGAGTAGGCTTTCTCCAATCTTCCAAGCTTGGAATCATGTCCAGACTCAGAACTGAAGTAATTTATCATGACTTGGTCCTGGTGATCCCATTTTGGATCCTTTGTCATTTATCTTTGAGCCTCAGGGAAACCTATTGCAACTATTCCAAATTTAAGTGGCAAACTTACATGGAGCTGATAATCTTCTTCCATGATACAAACTCTAGGTTATTGTTTACCGGTAATTTGCCTGAATCTACTTTTCTGACCCCTGGATGTTTAATAGGTAAAGTCACATGCCTCACCATAGTCCTAGAATAGCTTCTCCCACTCCTTTGTCTCTCTTGGTCTTTTATTTTATTTTATTTATTTATTCATTTAGACAGATTCTCACTTTGTTGTCCTTGGTAGAGTGCCCTGGTGCCATAGCTCACAGCAACCTCAAACTCTTGGGCTCAAGCCATCCTCTTGCCTCAGCCTCCTGAGTAGCTGGGACTGACTACAGGTGACCACCACAATGCCCAGCTATTTTTAGAGATGGGGTTTCTCTTTATCTCAGGCTGATCTTGAACTCCTGAGCTCAGGAGGTCCACCCTCCTCGGCCTCCTAGAGTGTCTTCATGCTTTAGTATAAGCCATGTCAGTATCTGAGATGCCTCTCTGGTCACATAGGAACAGCTGTAGATTCCAAACCTCAGTTATGATTGGCCTGTGTCACCTATGAAGTTGTACTTATTGTAAGCATCCCTATAAATCTTTACATGTTATTGCTAGTATTTCGGAAGTTTCCTTTCCAAATTTATACTGTTTATTATTGCACATTTTTGTATCCACTAAGTGCAAAACCTTGCATTAGATATTGTAGAAGTAGATACTGTAATGAACAAGAACTGGTCCTGGCCATGAAAGGAACTGAAGATCCGGTAGGTGAGGTAGACATGCCTGTGTATAAGGAAGTGGCTGTTCCGGTTTCTTTTTGATAGGCAAGCATTTTTGCAAGGACATAGGCTATATGTGTGCAAGGTCAAACCAGTCAGTTAATTGAACTTAAAAAAAACAACAACATTTCACTGGGGGGAATAAAAACATAAAATTGGTTATCATCCCTAGCCCTATAAAAATAATATATTATTTTTCATGTTTTAATGGGGCTTATAGTTAAATTCCAGAGCCCCCAAGATTTGCCACATCAGATGGATTTCATATATTTGCATTTAAGTCTGCAATAGACTTCCAATTACCTAGAAACTTGACCAAAGGGTTGATAACTTTTTAGCTTTTTCTTTCTTTTTTTTTGCAGTTTTTGGCCTGGGCCAGGTTTGAACCCACCACCTCTGGTATATGGGGACAGCGCCATACTCCTTTGAGCGACAGGTGCTGCCCAAGGGTTGATAGCTTTTCTGAAACAAAAGAGAAAAACTATTTCCCTTATTTTGGCAGCAATATTTAATGACATTCCTTGATTTTCTTCCCATTAAAAGAAAATTCAGAAACTTGGTGTTTGTTGTCACAAGAACTATTTTTACAAATTAAAAAATGTAAAACTAAGAAATTACGCTATTTGCCTTTGAAAAAATGACTCTTCAAAAGAAAAGACCTTTTCCTTTTTCTTGTAAAATTTAATCTCTGTTTAGAATTGTCAATATATTTTCTTAAGAGAAATTATTAATAAATTCACATGGCATGGTGGTTATTTTTCCAGTTCAAAAACTGAAGTTTTTGATTTACTATTTCCTCCTCCCCTGCCTCCATTAGATTCTGAAAGCTTCATTCTGCAATAAGCACGGTCTTGTATTTTTCTAGGAAGATATCCGTTTGGAGTTGAAGGTTAGGAAATGCCTGTATTTTATAGTTGTGGAAGTTCCTTATTTTTCCAGGACAGAGAAAGTGGTTTCAGCACTGAGGGCGGCTGAAGGGGTTAATGTTGGACTTGGCTGGATGTCAGTTAAACTTTTTTCCCTGGCTCTGCCCCGGGTTTCCCCTTGAAGGGATTTCCCTCCTCCTCTGCAACAAGACTCTTTATAAGAAGCAGACTTTCTATTTCACTCCTCACCGAGCCTCACTGGTTTTAGAGGCTGAAGGCTCTTCCCAAGCACTTTCAGCTGGAGCAGAAATTAGAGTTTTGGAACCGCTACTTTCTCATCACAGCAGCAACTTCAAATGCCTGGGAAGATGGTCCTGATCTTTGGAGCCTGGACTGTGCTTTGGACACTGCTTGCAGCTTGTAAGTTCCTCTCCCTGATCTGATAAACGCTAACGTTCCTTCTTAGTCCTGGTTTTGCTACGTTGGTGAACAAAGCACTAGAATCTTAAACAGGGGGAAAAATTAGTTTAATCCGGCCTTTAGTCTGCTGTTGAGTTTTGCCTAATGCCATTGTACTCTCACAGTTAGAGGTGCAAAGTGGTAGTTTTTTATACTTTTCTTCCAAAGTCAAATGAGCCGTGGGGACTCTATCTCTGGTCGGTCTATCTCTTTAGTTTCCTATACTTGATAATGAGGTCAAACTTAGCAAATAACAGCAGGACTTTGATACTGGACATCAAAGTCCGTACTGAGAATTCTCCCGGGTGAAAATGATTCCAGCACCTTCTCTGGGAGTCACCTCAGGGCTTTTTGGCTACTTTGCAGTTAATCTGAAGCAGTTTAGGGAAGAGATCAGACAGATCATAGTTTGGACATTACCGCAGAATGGAGAAGATAGAAAACCGCGTGGTAAGTTTGCTTTTCTCCTTTTTACTTTTGCAGCCCAAGCTTTTAAAATTGAGACCACTCCTGAATTCAGAACTCTGGCCCAGATCGGGAACTTGGTCTCACTGACTTGCAGCACCACGGGCTGTGAGGCTCCGTCTTTCTCTTGGAGAACCCAGATAGACAGCCCACTGAATGGAAAGGTGAGGAGTGAGGGCACCAAGTCCACGCTGACCATGGATCCTGTGAGTTTCGCCAATGAACACTCTTACCTGTGCACAGCAACGTGCGGGTCTGGGAAACTGGAAAGAGAAATCCAGGTGGAGATCTACTGTGAGTGCTTTCGAGAATCTTTGGTTTTCTCTCGACTTTGCTTGAAAATGGTTTTGAAAAAAATGGTATGTAAGGAAAAGTTTCTTAGAGGATATTCATGTGCAGATTCTTAGCTGTGAGGCAGGCAGCACCAGGAAAGCTAGAGACAGCGGGGGCTGGCACCAGATCAGGAATCCAAATTTTGGCTTCTATTTCCACCTCTACCACAAAAACGATGACCATGCATAAGACTTCCCCTCTCCAGGCTTCAGTTTCCTTACCTATCAAATGAAAATCTCTAAGGTTCTTTTCATTTAATTTTTTTAAAGTTCTATTTATTATATCCTTACAGGTTTACTTGCACGTGCCCTAAATGATTCATGAATCCCAACCTTCACGAATTTTCTATTCATTTATTCTTATGCAATTTGGTGATGAAAATGTGTCAAACGGTTTATGAAGCTAATGCATGGTGCCCTATGATGATATTAATGTACACAGCTATGATTTAATTAAAAAAATAAAAGTGAAATAAAAATATTGTCATAGAAAGGAAAATAAAGATAATTTGCCTCTAAAAAAAATAAAATAAAATCAGTTTAAGAATTAAACAGAAGATCCAGAATAACTTTTGTATAATAGTCTTTTCCTTAGACACAACAAAAAATTTTGGAAATATTTCGCTTTGTTTGGTGCTGATAAATTTAGGCATTCAGGGAGGAAGAGGTTGTGCCTTGAAGTCTGGGTGCTCAGAGATATTTGTATAAGAAATTAGTTTTGCCTGGTGAAGGGGAGTGAATTCTCCTAGTTTACCAGCTACTAAAATGCATCCCACTCCATCCGCAGATCAGCAAATGGAGTTAACAAGAGAAGTAAAAAACTAACTGATCGTGTGTCTTTGATCATTGATGGCCTCTCTTTCTAAAGAAACTGTACTCATTGATGGTCATTTGTTCATGAAGACCTTATTTTATTATAAAGATGCTGGTTCCTTTCTACTATATTAGGATTTTGCTCAGGAGCCTTAACGGATTCTTCAACAAACCCTGTGTGTTGCTAAAGCTTCCCAAGAAAGGATGCTTGTCCGGCTGCTTTCAATTACTCTGGCTGGACGTGCAGTTTATGCTGGTGCAGCCTCCCAAGCTCCTTGAAAGGTCCCCTTATGTAAATACAGGGAAAAGTAGCAAGTTCTTACATTACCTGATGTCAGACTGTGTCGATGAGGCACTTTTCTTACAAACTATGAGGGGCAGAAATGACTGGTGGAGAAATGAAAACTGCCATGTTTTTCACATAGCAAAGCATTTCCAGTGCCTTTGTCTTTTGCCCACAAGTAGCAAAAAGTTGAAGACTTAGAAAAGAGAAATGAAGGTCCAGCTGGCTCTCATTATCTTGCCTCGGGTTTTTCTCCAAGTGACTGTTTCTCATCAGGCTTAGCAGTTCGGTTCCACATTTGATTGTGATATTCTTTAAAGTTGAGACCTTTATATTCTTTTTTACTACACAGTCTTGAATCCACCAGTGTGTTGTCATCATGACAGTCTGTGATAAAAAAGGTAACCCTGGCCACGGAGCCAATGGCCCACTGAAATAGTGTGTTTTCTTGCACTGTAAGTTAGGCATTTTAGAAAACAAACCTTCCTTCCAGAATGTAAAGATTGTACAGGCGTATCTTTCTGGTGGATAAGTTCCTGTCAGAGGCATCATGATCAGAAGCCAATTATTTAAAATCTGTCTTTTCACTTCTAAGAGTATCTTCCTCCATAACTGTTCTTTGCAATGACATTCTGAGCCTTACAGATGCTATTATTAAAATGGAAATATATCTGCCCTGACTAAAACAAGAGAATGTGATCTAACATATCTGCGGTAGCAAACACAGAGTAATGTAAATAATGAGTTTAAATTCCATCTTTACCTTTTACTAGCTCTGTGACCTCACACAAGTTAGACAAACATACCAAATCCAAGTTCTCTTATCTGTGAAATGTGATCTCTGTCTCTTAGGGTTATTATGAGGATAAAATAAAACCACTGTATTAAGTAGACGGCCTAGTGAAACAGTGACATAGCATAGTGACAGGCACATGTTAGTTTCGACAAACATTAGGTTTATTTATTTCTTCTTTTATTCCAATAACATGTAATCTTCAATGTATACGGAAGAATCCTCTAAAATATAATTGATTCAAATTCTGGCTCCTTGAACCCACGTAAAATAAGGCTACTTAAGTAATTCTGTGATACTAAGACTGTATTAATGAAAACAGTTAGGCTTGATTTGCACTGTATTATACTGTGAGGAAGAAGTGAGCAAAAACCCATTATATAATTATTTGCTTGGCCTCTGCAGCTTTTCCTAAGGATCCGGAGATTCATTTCAGTGGCCCTCTGGAGGCTGGAAAGCCAATCACAGTCAAGTGTTTGGTCCCAGATGTATACCCGTTTGACAGGCTGGAGATGGAATTACTGAAGGGAGACCATCTCCTAAAGAATCAGGACTTCCTGGGGGATGTGGACAAGAAGTCCCTGGAAACCAAGAGTTTGGAAGTAACCTTCACTCCTGTCATTGAGGATACCGGAAAAGCTCTTGTTTGTCGAGCCAGATTATATATTAATGACATCGATTCTGTTCCCAAAGAAAGGAAGACTACGAGAGAACTGCAAGTGTACAGTGAGTACTTGTGTGATGCGGGCTAGTCTCTACGGGCATTCAGTATGGGATATAGCAATAAAATACAGCAATGAACTTAGCAACGAAGTCAACAAGAAACTTGTTTGTTTTTATTCCCTTTTTATTCATGGAGAGCATAGTATTTGCCAATAGCATACATTGTTTGGTGAAAAGAACACTGTATTTGAATGGAGAAGACTTGAGTTTAATTTCTGGCTCCATTAACTGTGTGAGCTTGTGTCACTTAATTTGTCTATTTTCCTGTCTCTCAAAGGGGAATAATACCATCTGATTAGGCAGTAGAAAATTGGTCAAATTATGAATTTTCAAAATCTTGTTTCATAAATTCTTATAATAAGCCTTGAAATGTTAGCTGCACAGGGATAGAAACTTTAAAAAGTGAGCAGTTATTCTCTGTGTGTTTATATGTGTTTATGTGTGTGTGCCAACACACATGTGCACCAGGTGAAGGAGCGGTGATGGGATTTGATCACCTCCCTTCTCCCTGACATGACCAGGAGATGGAAGCAGCCTTGTAGTCCCAGAATTTTGTACGAGTGCCTGTCTGTGCCTGCTCTAGACTAAAATGCTGTGTTCTTCTCTGGGTACCACAATTCAAAGGGGGTATTGCCAACTGTATAGCCTGTTTAGCTGAAATAGAAGAAGATGAAAAGGAATTTAATAATATTTTGAGAAGAATAGTCAAGATTGGGAATATTTTTCCTAGAGAACATAAAACCTGGGAAAGAGAACTCTATTAAGCATTTGAACGACAGTTGTGTGAAAGAGAGATTTATATTATTTTGTCATGTAGATGGCTAAAGTATGTATGTTTCAGTTAGTTATAGAGAGGAAGAGTTCAGCTCAATAGGGGAAACTGTGCTAGGAATGAGAGCTGCCCCCAAACCAAACCAACTGTTTTGTAAGGCAGAGGGCTGACTGTCTCAGTAAACGTTGAAGCTGACTTGGGTGAGCACATGGCGAGGAGGCTTAGATGGGACTCCTACCCCGAGATGGGAGTTGGAGCCACATGGGGCTTCTTAATTTCTGAGCACCTGTGACCATGTGAAAGCACAAAATGTCAAAACAGGAAAATCAATCAGAGTAGTCAGAAACTAGATTCACTATTTTTAATAACTCAGCAATTCTTCATAGTAGTTTGGCAGAGTAGGTTCATCATATTTGCAGAAGCCCATGCACACAGTCTGTGAGAGAAATTTAATACACCCACCCTCTTGCAATAGCTAATATTATGTCCTTCCTTTTCAGTCTCACCCAAGAATACAGGTATCTCTGTGAATCCCTCCACAACTCTGCAGGAAGGTGGCTCTGTGACAATGACTTGTTCCAGTGAGGGTGAACCAGCGCCACACATTTTCTGGAACAAGAAATTAGATAATGGAAAGCTACAGCTCCTTTCTGGGAATGCCACTCTCACCTTAATTGCTATGAGGATGGAAGATTCTGGAATTTATGTGTGTGAAGGAGTTAATCTAGTCGGAAAAGACAGAAAAGAAGTGGAATTAATTGTTCAAGGTGAGTAAAATGTGAAGATGGAGGGACAAAGGCATTGTCGCTGGGATTTGAGCAACAGGGACGCCACCTCAATGCTGGAATTGCTTCCGTGAGGTTCTCTGACAACCCTGCTGATGGTCATGCCCTTTAGTGCAAATACGTATATACCCTACTACGCAGACTTCCTGGGACCCTTCCCCGCTTGGGTGAGTCTTTTCCATCTCACAGCATTTCTTCCCCATCTTATTCTCTGGCGTTCTCTCTTCCTCCTGCCCCTGGGATATTGATCTTTCAGGTCACCACCTGTGGTTCTCTTCTCTTCTCACTCCACACTCCTAAGAATTAGACGACAATGGGCTGACTTCTGAAAAGTTAACTGAAACTTTTCAGTTAACTGAAAGGTAGACATTTTCTATCTATTTTACGGGTGAGAGAATGGAGTGTCACAGAGATTAACAAGAGTGCTGCTTGTGGATAGCACCCCTAGAGTTCGCCAGGAATCCTACGTTCTTCTTTCCATGTATAATCTCAATCATCCTCACCACAGGCGCAGCACAGTCCATAATTGGCCTAGTTTCAAAAGCTCTTTAGTTGCATTTTCTGTTATTTTAATACAAACGGGTATTAATCTAAATCTTATGCCTTTTCAATTACAGCTAACTGCCTTTATTATTTATTTTTATTGGAATTGATATTATTTTCAATTGGCAAATCATGATTGTGTACATCATAGGGCACCATGTGGGATTTGATATAAGTGTACAATGTGGGATGATTAAATCAAGCATCAAGGTGTCCATCACCTTGCTTATCACTTTTGGTGATGGGAACTCTGAAATTTACTATTCTAGCTATTTTAAAACATACATTATTATTATTAACTGTAGCCACCATGCTGTGCAATAGGTATCTAAAACGTGTTCCTCCTGTCTAACTGAAACTTTGCTACTTTTGACTAACATCTCCTTGTTCCTTTACGCCCCACACCCCCAGTCTCTGGTAACTGCTCTTCTGCTCTCTACTAAGCTGAGTTTGGCATTTTTAGATTCCACATAGAAGTGAGAGCGTGGGGTAGTTTCTGTTCCATTCAGTACATACTAATTAAGGACCCTGGTCCAAGAGTCAAAGAATTGTGCTTGGTGCTGGGCATAGAGACATGAATAAGAAGTGGCAACTGGCCTGGAGGAGAATGCAAACTAGCAAGGAAAGACAGGCATGTGTAAACACACCCTGGAAGAGCAAAAATAACGTTACCTATTTAAATGTGTCTTTCTGTCAGTTCTTTCTTTTCTATTAAGCCTTAAGCTAGATAAAGCCAGGAACCCTGCGTGTGTGTGTTTTACTGTCTGGGTGCCTAGCACAATACTTGACACATAGTAAGTGTTCAATGTTAGTTGAATTAATGAATACATTGTAAGCATGGGCAGCGCCAATTTTTCAAGCACGAAAACGTGGAGCTTAATCTTGGGTGATAAAATAATTCAAACTCACCGTCAGTCTGTGCCCTCAGTTTAGTGTTATGAGCATTCCCAAATGACCAGCGAAAAATTTACACTAATAAAAGTGTGCAAAGCTTATCATCCATCCTGGGATAGTTCTACCCCCAAATACGCTGCATCACCTTTCTTTCTTTCCTTCCTTCCTTTCTTCCTTCCTTCCTTCTTTCTTTCTTTCTTTTTTTTTTTTTATTGTTGGGGATTCATTGAGGGTACAGTAAGCCAGGTTACACTGATTGCATTTGTTAGGCAAAGTCCCTCTTGCAATCATGTCTTGCCCCCAGAAGGCGTGGAACACACTGAGGCCCCACCCCTCTCCCTCCTTCCCTCTTTCTGCTTCCCTCCTCCACGACCTTAATTGTTATTAATTGTCCTCATATCAAAATTGAGTACATAGGATTCATGCTTCTCCATTCTTGTGATGCTTTACTAAGAATAATGTCTTCCACTTCCATCCAGATTAATACGAAGGATGTAAAGTCTCCATTTTTTTAAAAAAAAAAATGCGTCACCTTTCAATGTGCACAGGAAATGTGTTCTGGGCTTGCGGAGAGTTGTTTTGCCCTTTGCATCACATGGGATGCTAATGACCTTAAGTATTGAAGGTAGAAATGAACTTCCAAGGGACCTTTCAGCGACCTAAGTTACGAGTTCTCATGGTAACATACAGACCCACTGTAAAGAATCATCTGAGAAGTCATTCTTACCCCGTTACAGCATATAAAGGATTCAGAAACTCTGCTTATGCTGAATGATCTCTTTTTCAAAATCCAATCACACATTGGTTTGTGGAGGTTATTTCATGAGATCCTTTTTTCCAAACTACTAAGATATCACAATTAGACAAAACAAATTGAGCAAAATAGATGAGACCATGCAAAACATGGCTGATCTGGATTATTTATTTATTCATTGAGAGTTCTTCTATCTCCAGCCTGCTATTTATAAGGAAGAGTGTGGTGATTTTCTGAGTTTCATCTGTCACTTTCAGGGTTGCCCAACCACTTTAGGGGGAATAAAGTCAAGACTGAGAATTCCCTTTCTCCCTACACCACAGTCACGCAGCAGAAGTTTGTGTACCTATCAGGGAGAGCCCCGACAGCCAAAGAGCCTTCCTGGCTTCTTGACACATGGGAGTTTGCCCTCCCATCTCAGCTTTCAGCCCCTGCACATTGTGATGTAGTTTATCTTGCATCAAGCAAAGTTTGGAGGTGGCTTATGTATCACCTTAGTGCTTAGATTTTTACTTTGCTTTCAGTGTGAGTCTGTGTGACTCTCATGGTACAACTTTGTATTATTGAACAGAAGCTGCAAGTGCTGGTCCGTTGTGGGTATTGTTTTTAATTAGATGACACCTTGGGTGTGTAGCTTTTCTCAGGACCTCTTTTATATCTTGTTTCACCTCCACATAAGGATGATATAATTTAGTTGTTCCGGCAACTGAAAAGCTGGGACCTTGAATCAGTCTCACCTGGCATCAAGTCCTAATTTTGCCTCTTGCAAGTTGGGTACAGTTATTTAGCATTTCTGAGCCTAAATTCCCTCAGGAAAGAGAAGGAGGGGAAAAAAGAACCCAAAAAGGGGAGAAGAGGAAGGAAGAGAAAGTAGTTTACATAATTCTTGACACACAAGAACCACTTAAATCATCTGAGCTCTTGTCCACTGCTGCAGTGATTTGATAAACTGCATTTGGATTGTTGCTGTGAAAAGATGTCCACCTGTCTTGACAAATTTTTATCAACATTCATGTTGTTAAGTGAAAGAATCAACAGGCTATCAGAGATTCATTGTTAAAAGATTATGGTCTTTTTTCCTGCCAGGTCCAATGTGGAGAGGTGTAATTTCTTCTTGGCACAAATAACTGAAAGGATAACAGGAAAAATAAAAATCATATATTGATTTTCACATATCATAAGAATAAATAAGATTCTTTTCTTCTTTTCAGGAAGAAAATAAGATTCTTTATTTATTCTTCCTTTCTTCTTTCCTAAAAAGAAGAAAAGAATCTTATTTTCTTTTCCTTTTGTTCTCCCCTCCCCTATAGAGAAACCATTTACTGTTGAGATCTCCCCTGGACCCCGGATTGTCGCTCAGATTGGAGATTCAGTTGTGTTGACATGTGGTGTCACGGGCTGCGAATCCCCTTCTTTCCATTGGAGAACGCAGATAGAGAGCCCTCTGAGTGGCAAGTTGACGAGTGAGGGGACCAAGTCTGTGCTGACCCTGAGCCCTGTGAGTTTTGAGAATGAACACTCTTACCTGTGCACAGTGACCTGTGGACAAAGGAAACTGGAAAAGGAAATCCAGGTGGAGCTCTACTGTAAGTGGCTTTCAGAATTGTTTCCTGTTTATTTGTTTGTTTGTTTTTAATTCCATTGGAAGGAAAAGGATGTGAGTCTGTGATATACAGTGAGTGCCATATATTTAGAAAGGGAACTTAGCATTGTGAATGGTTCTTAAATCTTTGAACCAGAATGCTTTGATGCAGCATAATGGGCCTAAATCTTAAGTACACATTTCATGTCTATATACCACCCTTAATTCTACTGTGGGTGCATTGGTGAAGCTGTGTCACGTTAAGACTCTGTCACTGTGCACTTGAATACGCTCCCTGCTCTCCATCCCTTACGTGTGTGTGTGGGCTAGAGAGAGACGGTGAAGGCAGTGGAGTCAGTGCCCATCCAGATGGCTGGCTGGGGATGACAGCTGCTCAACTGTCCAAATTGGAGGTGAAGCCTCTTTTAAAGGCACATTTGGAAAGCTGATCTGTAGGATGGGAAGAAAATGAGGCAAGAGGGGGCAGCACCTGTGGCTCAGGGAGTAGGGCGCTGGTCCCATATGCCAGAGGTGGTGGGTTCAAACCCAGCCCCGGCCAAAAACCACAAAAAAAAAAAAAAAAGAAAAAAAAGACAGAAAATGAGGCAAGAGGAAGGGAGAAAGCCAAGAATGAAGATAGACAAGGAGTTAGGCTGGGGATGGGGATAGTTGGTGGTAGTCGCTCAGGTGAGGAGCAGGATCAGGGGCAGCTCTGAGTCTCAGTGCTGAGTTACACTGTGCACATATAACATGACACTTGGTAGTCTTGTCACTTTAATAAAAAGTATTTACAAGTAGGTTAAAGTAACTGAGCTTTTTATCTGAGCTAATAAAAGCACTTTGAGTCAACGTTAAACAAAAAGTATTTACAAGCTCAATTCTCTATGAATTCGACATTGCTGGAGTTCCTCAGTCTTATCATGATAGGGGGACAAAATGCGCAAAGTGACAACAAAGTTATATCTTTGGGAGGGTTACTTTGCCTTGTTTTACTCAGTGGAACTCCAGAGAACAGATTGTAGAGATTTTTTTCCACCAGAATCCTTGCCCAAACCCTTTGGGATTTTGTTGAGGATGAGTTAGAGTATGTCTGTAAAGGGATTTGAATCTCTCAGAAGAAGGGTAAATTTTACGTGCATTATCATATTACCCAGAGTCCGTGATCTGCTGATGTAGACCATTCCCAAAAGAAGTGAAAACCAGAGGTGAAGTCTTACGGCAATATGAAACTATTTGAGAATGTATCGCTTGAACAACATTTTGCTTAAGAAAGAAACCTTTTTAGCATTATTATTGCCCTTGATAACTATTTTAATCTCATTTTTGTTGATTTGCGTAGGTTATATTATGAGCATTATTATTTGGATTACAAATCTCTCAGGTTAGATTCTAAATAACACAGTTAAGAATTCTTTTCATAATTCTAGGTATTATTTGAGAAATATTTAAAACTTGCTGCATGAATTTGATCATTAGAATTTAAACTGTCTAAATCGAGAAGTGCTTGTGAGTCTTACTTGACACCACGTGGCTACCCAGCTTTGGGAAGGCACGCCTGGGCTCTCAGGTCAGAGAAACAACACAATTGTGAGCTTAGTCCAGTGACTTTCTTGGTATGATGTGTACTAAAAAATCTCTTAGTCTTTATGACATCTCAATCTTCTGAGCTATGAAATAAATAATAGTCATTTTAACCAGCTGCTTTGAAGACTGAGATAATGGCATGTTAAGATACTTGTTCATCTTAAGTGTTCAATACATCATGGCAAATATTTAAAACATTTAAAATATATTGGCAAAAAAAAAAAAAAAAAAATAAAAAATAATTAAATGAGATAAAAACAATTGTTAAAGAAATAGGTATTCAATAGTTAGATCTTTCCCTGCTTCCAACATCAGTATTAATTCCAATACTATATGATTGAGGGGCTTTGTAAAATATTCATAATAATTAAAATATACTTGGCACCCTACAGTTTACAAAGCACTTTAGTATGTTGTCATTTGATCTACACCACAAACTTGTAAATAAGCAAAGTATAGACACCTCCCCTTATTCACAGGGGATACATTCCAAGACCTCCAGCAGACGCCTGAAACCTCAGACCTGTATATACTCCACAAACACAGTACTGAACCCTGGGTATACTATGACTTTTCTTACCTATACATACCTATCATAAAGTTTGATATGTAAATTAGGCACAATAAGAGATTGCCAATAACTAATAATAAAACGATTCTACTGTAATAAAAGTTAAAAAAAAAAAAAAATATATTGGCACACCTTTTGTGTGTGGGACATAACCACAAGAGGGAGTTTCCCTAACAAAATCAAATATTTTGACCAGGTTGTTTGTACCTTCATATTAACCTGAAATTAATTTACTTAAAAAATAAAAACAAATTAAATATAGTGTTACTAAGTAAGATGATGGAAGCTGATGTGTCCTTAGCAAAGATCAGGTCATGGCACTCAACATGATTTCATTACTAAGAAGAGAAAAATAAGAAAAAAAAAGTATTACTTGATAATAATTTATGATGTATTTTCTGTTTCCTACATTATTTATATTTAATATCATGAATATGTATTTATTCTTAACATCATTATTTACCAATGATCATTCTATTCTAGTTGAGTTAAAGCTGTTATTTTGAGACCTTTATATTTGATAGGGCTTAGCTCAATTTTGCCTTGAATGTTATTTATAAACATCATTTTTGCTTGATATTTACAGCATTCTCTAGAGATCCAGAAATTGAAATGAGTGGTCTGCTAGTGAATGGAAACCCTGTCACAGTAACCTGCAAGGTTCCTAATGTATATCCTCTTGACCGGCTTGAGATTGAATTACTTAAGGGAGATACTATTCTGAAAAATGAAAACTTTTTGGAGGAACTGGATAGAAAATCCCTAGAGACCAAAAGTTTGGAAATGACCTTCATCCCCACCACTGAAGATACTGGAAAAGTTCTTGTTTGTCAGGCTAAGTTACAAATTGATGGATTGGAATTTGAACCCAAACAAAGGAAGAGTACACAGACACTTTTTGTCAATGGTGAGTACATAAGTGTTGCTTCCACAATTTAATATAGATTTCTTTGCCATGTTTGCCAAATAATAGTTAAAATAAGGTTAACAATTAAAACCTCTGTGGAAAAAGCAATAACTGAAAAGAAATATCAAAATAATAATGACTATAAGAAACCACCCCACACCCCCAAAAAACTTAAAATAATAACCATTTATTTGCTCATGATTGTATGAGTTGGCAATTTGGAGAGGGGCCAGCTGGCAGTTAGTCACGTCAATATGGGCTGAGCTCCCATAAGCATTTTAGAAAGATTGGCAAGATCGATTGATCTCGGGTCACCTCACTCATGAATCTGGAGTCTTATCCAGGATGTTATGGCCTTTCTTTCGTCATCCTCAAGAAAGGTAGCCTAAGTTTAATCGCAGAGCAGTGTTTCAAGAAGGTAAAAAGAAAAGTAGCCTCCTAAAGGTCAAGGTGTGGGAGTCCTACAGTGTTACTGCTTCTGTAACTGTCACTGTTATATTGCTCACAACGAGTCACAAGGCCAACTCAGAGTCAAGGGTGGGGGAAGGAGAACATACCTTTTCATAGGAGGAGATTCAAGTAATTCATGGTCATGATTAATCTACTAATAGGCAATATACACTATTGTGGACCATCCATTCTTTGGTAGCAAGAGAGTTTCTGTAGAACTTACTCTCATCAGAATACATTCATGATGTGTCCATATTCTACTCTTTCATTCTGTATCTGCTAAAGTAAATCAGGACAGAAACTCTTGAATCCATAGAACCTGTAGCCCAGTTTTGCAATATTTTTAAAACTCTTTGGGACTCAGGGTATGAGGAGTCAATCTAATAGGTATCTCTACCTTTTCAGTTGCCCCCAATGATACAACCATCTTGGTCAGCCCCTCCTCCATCCTGGAAGAAGGCAGTTCTGTGACAATGACATGCTCCAGCGATGGCCTTCCAGCTCCGAAAATCCTGTGGAGCAGGCAGCTAAAGGATGGGGCTCTGCAGCCTCTTTCTGAGAATGCAACTCTTACCTTAATTTCTACAGAAAAGGAAGATTCTGGAATTTATGTGTGTGATGGGATTAACCAGGCTGGAACAAACAGAAAAGCAGTAGAATTAATTATCCAAGGTGAGCCGAGTGTGATGGATGGGTTATCATTGCTGGTGTCTTTTTGGTTGTGTTATTGGTTGTGAGCAAAACCCTCCTTGACAACAAAATTTTTACTATAAAAGTGTATTGATATTGAGTCTTTTGAAGAGTTAATGATTATTTCCTGTGCCTGGGAAATTACAAGTTACTTATCCTGAAATTCTTCTAACTTCAAGTGAAATGTTAGCTCTGGGAACTGTGCCAGGGGCTCCAGTTACACTTACCAGGCAATGATCATGGTGTTGAAATAAACATAGGAGGAGTATATTATGTATTTGGGAATTATTTAGGATTAAAGCCACAGGATTGAGGATTAAGAGTTGGCTTTAATTAGACTCCAAGCAGCAATTTCCCAAGGTGTCTACTAGTATTTGCTCAGAAGCCTAAGATAACACTTAACACCTTTTGCAAAGTCCAAGAGTAGCAGTGACTGTGTGCTCTGGCTCATTAGTCTGGTTATCTAGGCCCCCTCTTTCCAGGATAGAGACTCAAACCCGCAATTTCTATTGGGCAAGCCAAAGTCAATCATGAAGCAATCAATTTAGATTTGCCCCTAGACCCTCCCTTTGGGTATTATTTGCACTAAGATAATGATATTAAGACATTCTTATTACCTCATCTCAATGAGATTTGCAATTTAAAGGAATAATCTTGGAAGGGCAATGCACAACCGCAATCAAAACAAAAGCAAAAAAAGATGGCTGCCACAGCTTTAGTTAAGGAAAGAATTTTAAATCAGATCCCCCAAATAGATGACCTTAGTAGAAATCTGATTTAAAAAATGTTGATGTCCTAGGGTGCATCTTGGAAGGATGCAGGTGAAGTTTACTAAGTGTAGAGTATAAGGGTTTGAACACAATAATTAAGAAAATGCCATGAAGGCTATGTTAACCAGTTCGGTGAAAATATTTCAGACTGTATATGGAACCAGCACATTGTACCTCATGATTGCATTATTGTACACAGCTATGATTTAATAAAAAAATAAAAAATAAAAAATGTTGATGTGGTACTTCCCCCAATAGGTTGATGCATTAATAAAGATGTTATATGTCAAGCACTTAACCCAGTGCCTAGAACTCAGTAAACGGTAGTGGTGTTGTTAAGGATGCTGAAAAAGGCATCTTTATGCAGCTTAATTTCTTGATCAGGGAAGATCCAGGTCAAAACTCAGAAGCCTGTAAAGGTATTTGTACTAGAGGGAAAATTTTGCACAACTGTGTGACAAAATATTAATTTTGTTTCTCACATATGAATTCCATAGCTATTTATTAGACACTTATTCTTTGTACTAGTCCGTGTAAAAGAATCACATTAAGGGGCACAAGAGAAACATAACATGCCTTCTCTTGTTACAACATGATAGTTTCCAACAATCCGGTGAGTTCTTGGCTTCTTTACTTGCCCTTCTTGACCTGAGATGCAAACAAAAAGCACAGATAGCTCTTTGGCAGCTATTTGTTGATGTTATACATTAGTATGGAACTGACTTATATTGCACTCAATCGGGGGTACCTTTTAAATTCTCTTTACAGTTGCTCCAAAAGACATAAATCTTACAGCTTTTCCTTCTGAGAGTATCAAAGAAGGAGACTCTGTCACTATCTCCTGTACATGTGAAAATGTTCCAGAAACATGGATAATCCTGAAAAAGAAAGCAGAGACAGGAGACACAGTCCTAAAATCCATAGACGGCGCATATATCATCCGGGAGGCCCAGCTGGAAGATGCTGGGGTTTATGAATGTGAATCTAAAAATGAGCTTGGCTCACAATTAAAAAGTTTAACACTTGATGTGAAAGGTTAGTTTTTTTATTTTTGTTTTTATTTATTTATTTTTTCATAATAGTTTAGAGGTTCTGTGGATTGTAAAGACTTCCTAGTAGTAGATGAATGAGAGAAAAATGGGGGTGAATTCCATGTTGATTGTGGTTATTTCTTAATATTTCTTGAAATAATCAAGCACAGTGGCTCTATCCTAGAGAGGTCAGGGAGGAAGTTGACATTAATCATTGGTGAGTATGGAATTCCCATTTGCTTTTGTCAAAGTGTAAAATTCATCACTGGTCTCCAAGATCTTGCATTTGCTAAGTGCTTAGCCATATTTTTAAAACCTTTCCCTGGGGATAATAAGGAAACTAGAGAAGTAGGATTGGCATATAGAAAAAGAATGAGCACATTGTACCCTATGATTACATTAAAGTACACAGCTATAATTTAATAAAAATAAAAAAATAAAATAAAAGTTTAGAAAGGGAAAAATATAATAAAAGAAAAAGAAGGAATCTATCCAGATCCTCTTCCTTCCTTCCAGAAGGGAATACTATTTTCTTAACATGAAGTAACTGCATATTTTCCAGATTGACTTTTTTCAGGATAATAATCAGATGCAGCAAACTCGAGGAGCCCCTTGATCTCCTAACTCCCCTGGTGAATGCACAGTGGGTAGAATGTGTTGATCTTAGTGGTGCAGGAGGATGCATCGGCCTGGGGCTAATCAGTTCCTCACTGCTTTCATGCTAATGAGCTCCTATTGTGTATTGGAAGCCATGCTTGGCAGCGGCAGACAATTAGAACTGTAAACAAATGCCAACTCTTACAAATGCCAACTCTTCCAAGACCTGAAACAGCGGTCACTTGACAATGTAGAGAAAGTTCAAACCGAAGTCGGGAAACTGATAAAAAAAATTCACTGATCTGGCCAAATCTCTCAAAATTGCAAGCATTACCATGTTTTGTCTTCACAGTACCTCCTCGAAACATGACAATATCAATACATCCATCTAGAAGTGTTACAGAAGGAGAAAATATCACGATTACATGTAAAACTTTTAGTCATCCACCTGCAGTGATTATCCTGAAAAGAGTTGGTCTGGGCGATGAAGTTACTATGCGTTCAAAGAATGGAACATTTACCTTGCATCATGTGACTCAAAATGACACAGGCGTATATGTAATCAGTGCCTCCAATGAGGTTGGGGCTGATTCTGGACAGATTGAGATCTCAGTTATGAGTAGGTTAAAATATATTCATTCCTTTTTTCTCTATTCCTGGATGACTCCAGGCCATCTTTAATAAAGCCCAGCTCCAGGAAATCGGCCTCCTGACCTTTCTGTAGTTCTGTCTGTACTTGACTGTTCTCTTCTAAAGTCACATCAAAGGCGCTTCTCTGCCTCTGAACCGTCTCTCTCACACATTGTTGTCTTTTCTCATTGCTTTATTAAATTCAGCACTTAACATGCTTGCCACTTTCCACCTAATATTTAAATGAACAATCAAAGAATAATAGGCACTCAGCTAGAAATTCGTGCCCCCAATCTGAATATAGTTTAAAATAAATGGAGAACCAAAAATAAAAAAAAAAACTGATAATTTTCTAGGTATTTTTAAGCCAGTGTTCCTTTGTATTTGCCTGGGCTTTTTATTTGTTTCATTTTGTCTTGGCGTGAATGTATTTTGATAGAAATGGTCAGGAGTCTTTAAGGTATTCAGTGTTTATACAAGTAATAAAAAATTGTATGTGAAGGTTTCCCTGGCAACTGAATTAGCAGGAAATTTCTGTTTTGGGCTGTGGGGAAAATAGAAAGGCAAAAGATAATTTATGAAATTGAAAGGAAAACAAGAGAAATAGAAGAACTACTACTTAGCATGCCATCAATATCGATGCACCATGTTTAAATTATTTGGATAATTCAGAAAAATATGCATTTGGGGTCTCTTGTAGGTTCTTATCACTGTTTTGATTTACTTCTCCTTCGGGAGCTAGTTGTATTATTATAATAAAACGTGCCACTATTGTTATTATTAAATGAACTCTTTTTGCACTAGACATTAATTGTATCCATTTTGTTACTTTTCCAGAAAGAGAAAATAACAACCCGTTTCATCCTGCGCTTGTCCTGCTCTATTGTGCATCCTCCTTAATCATACCTGCCATTGGAATGATCATTTACTTTGCAAGAAGAGCCAACATGAGAGGGTCCTACAGTCTCGTAGACGCACAGAAATCAAAAGTGTAGCGAACGTCTGCTATGTTGAACTAGAGACATTATTTATTAGTCCAAATCCTTAACACTGCTCATCATTCCATGGGAAAAACAGTGAACTTGGAGTTCAGACTTCCCTGAATGTAATGAACTTGGAAAGAAATGACCACCTATGTCTGTGCTGCCAGCAAGGAAAGCCACAGGGAACCTTTCTGCCTGAAAAGCAGTCACTTCTATTGAGATGGGGCAAGTTCCTAGATGTGCATAGACAGTAACACAATCTGTACATATATAAAATAGAATTATGCCATAGCAAGGTTGCTTGCTTAAAATAAGATGGTTCAAATAATTAAATGCTGTTGCCTGTACTGTGATAATTTAATGTATCTTAGGAAAATTTTACATTAATATTGACTGACAGCTGACCTACATCATTTTTCTTATGTTTTATTTCCTTTAACAAAATTTTATTCCTATGAAGTTCATTGATAATAATGTTGTGTTTTGTAAAGATGCCAGGTTTTATATGTTTATAGGCAAATGATAAATAGAGAGAGCGCTAGGTTGACTTTCAGGTACTAAATGCCTCAACCGATGGTGAAACGGTAGACTGGGTTTCTTTCCAGAATGGTACTAGTATGGTACGGAGATGCAGCTTCATATCGGTTCAGCAGACTGTTGAGTCATTTTCCAAATGTGCTCTAAAAATGAAACCTCTTTTGACTTTCTTTTGTGAATGTCTAGATTTTTTTTGTATAGTAAAATAATAATTTCTGGAATTGGAAGGGTTGTGTGCTTATTTAATAGAAACTGCCTCCTTAATCATGGTGTAGCTTTTTTTCTTTTCTTTTGAGACAGTCTTATTATGTCACCCTTGGTAGAGGGCTGTGATGTCACAGCTCACGGTAACTTCTAACTCCTGGGCTTAAGTCATTCTCTTGCCTCGACCTCCCAAGTAGCTGGGACTACAGGTGTCTGCCACAACCCCCAGCTATTTTTTTTTTTTTTTTGCAGTTGTCATTGTTGTTTAGTAGGCCCGTGCTGGGTTCGAACCCGCCTGCCTCAGTGTATGTGGTTGGCTCCCTAACCTCTGAACTATGGGCACCAAGCCATGTTGCAGCTTTTGTTGAATTGCCAAGTTACAAGAGTGAAGAGTTCAAACTATGGAAATAATAGATACTGTAAAATGTGGTCCACAGACTGCTTTTATTAAAATCACCATGGGAATGTGACAAAAATTCAGATATCTTGGTGTCATCCTAAGCTAATGAAATACTTGGTTTTGGTTCCTCGGAATCTGCCATTTTTTAAATGTAAAAATATAAACAGTATATACAAAAAAATGTAGATTAATATACACTTGTCAATGGGCAACAAATGAATACCTATGTATATACCCCAAGGCCAAGAGGTGAAACATCACTGTTCTTTAGAGCTTTTTATGAGCCACATGCTGATGGCAACTCTTTCCTCTTATTTAGCGTAACCAATAAATGTCTTGAATTCTATATTGCTCATTTCCTTGCTTCCTTTGGAACTTTATACCTATTTATGCATGCATAAGTAGTACATTACTTAGTTTTGCCAGGTTTTGAATTCTATATAAATACAATAAAATGATGTATTTGTCTGCCTCGTGACTTCATTGTTTCCCTCAAAATTATGTTCTTGAACAATTCATTCGTGTTGCTGTATAATTACAGGTAATTTATTTTTTATTGTGCTATAGTATTCTACTATAATACTTCTCTGTAATTTGCTTATCTCCTAATGTTGATCAATATTTGGGCTGTTTCTACTTTTTTCTATTGTGAACAAAACTTCTGTGAACTGTGCACATATTCCTAGCTAACCTGTATAAGAATTTACCCAGGGTGCAACAATTTCTCTAAGGAAACTGCCGGGTAATAGTATTTGTACATACTGAAGTTTATAGGGAAAACTAAACTGTTTTCTGAAGCTGCTAAAATAATTTATACTTTAACCAGCAGGCAAAAATATTCCCATTATTAAAAAGCTTGCCAAGTGTGGTATTGTCTGATCTAAAACATTTTTAAGTCCTTATGACTGTAAATTGATTTATCATAATGTTTTAAAATTTAATTTCGCAGATTATTAATAAGCTAGAACTTAAAAAAACATTTTAGGACCTTTTATGTAGAAAGAAGAGTGTTCTCTTTTGTGAAATGTCTGTACATTTCTTTGGCTGTCTTTCTAGACATTGGTTGTCTTTTTCTTACTGATCCTTATCAAATCTTTTAGAAAAGTTTTGTTATTTTCTTCATTTCATAAATATCTTCTTTTAAAAATTTATTTCCAGGGAGTTTGTAATTTTTATACTACTATTAATGGCATCTGAAAAATTATATGTATTACTACAATCAATAAATAGAACATTTTTATCACTTCGAGATTTCCATCACACTCCATTGGCAGTAAAGCTTCCCACCCCACCACCATCTTTGGCCCTTGACAAATACAGACCTGTTTTCAATCTCCACGGTCTTCTTGCTTCTTTTATATAAATGGGATTGTAGAGCATGTAGCCAGCAGTTTTCAACCTCTGGGTTGTGACCCCTTTGGGAGTCGAATGACCCTTCCACAGGGGTTGCCTAACCATCCTGAGTATCAGATATTTACAGTATGATTCATAACAGTAGCAAAATTACAGTTACAAAGTAGCAATGAAAATAAGCTTATGGTTGGGGGTCACCACGACATGAGCAACTGCATTAAAGGGTCGCGGCATTAGGAAGGTTGAGAACCACTGATGGCCTTTTGTGTCTGTCTTCTTCACTTAGCTTAACACTCCTGAGATTTCTCTATGTCATTTTGTGTATATTCCCAACTAAATTAAACTGATATTTTAAACATTGTACCTTTAGACAATAAAGCCTAAAAATGTTAATTTTGGCTTTTCTTTTCTTTGTGCTTTTCAGTCCTCCCTGTCTTTACCATAAGTATTCACACGGCTACAGATTTCAGATGGTACAAAAAATGCAAGTAGAAAAGACAGTTAATGAACTTTCTTTAACTTCAAAGGCAGTTTCTTGGACTGTGACTGCCTGTGACGACATGGATGAATCTCACACAAAAAATATTGAGTACGAGAAAACATCAGTAAGGGTACATACTAGATAATTTCATTTTTCTGTAGCTCAAAAGCAGACAAAATGAATACGTAGTGTTAGAATGAGGATAGTTATCCCTTGGGTGATGGGGACTGGAAGGGGAAAAAAGAGCCATTTGGGTTCTATTTTTGTTCTGTTGCTTGATTTGGGTGATAGTGATTTTAATAAATTTTACATTTAATAGAGCAAATTTTTAAAAATCAAGAGGGAAGGAGAGCACAGAACTTGTGCCTTGAGAAGGAACAAAAAGAGAAGCGAGTGACCTTGCCCACCCCACACTCCATCTTTCATCTCTCCTGGGTAATAGGAAAGAGAGGGACGTGATAAGGCCTGGTAGGTAAGGGGATATAACCTGCATCGAAAAGGATAACCTTGTATGAGGCAGCCTCAGGTGAGAGAGAACTGACCATGGAGAGCCTGGGAAACACTAGGAAGCCTCAGGAAGCTGAGCCAAGACCTGCAGAGATACCAACTTGCATTCACCAGAAACCATCACGTTACCTTTGTAGAGAAGCCAAGCCAGCTGCCCTCATCACTGCTTAGAAAGGGCTTTCGACTAATCAGCTGCCTGCAAACCTTGTTTATTTTCCAGAAAGATGCCTATACATGACCTGAGATTTTGCCTGGCCTTGGGCTATCCTAGCCTTCATCAATAGCTTAGTCAACAAAGTTGTCCGAAGGACAGGATTGCATTTGGTACCTCCAGAAGATCCATGATAGTGTGGGGGGAAAATGGTGGTTCATTCCCCGCTAGAGACCTAGGGAGGTCCCCACCTTCTTCTTGATCTAGGTCAAGAGAAGTAGCATTCATGAGATTGAAAATGGGTAAAGGAAAATAGGCAAGTCTTAGATTTGAACAGTAGCTGATTATCTGGGGAAACAAGGAAACTTTTTTCTGGTCTCTCAAGTGGGTCTGATCCATATTGGATGCCACTGTCAACTTTCTCTGGCTGCCTGGCATTCTAGTGAAGCAGAGAAGACACCTGCCAGCCCTTTCCACCTGCAGTGGACATCCTCAGAGCGTCTATAAATGTGAGCATGAAACTATCTCATTTATTTGCCTAATATTCTAGTGAAAAGGAAGTAAATAGTCGATTGAGGGAGCCACATAAACACTTTTATAATATTGATAAACTTTCCTTTCCCTCATAATGTATTTCATAGTCTGGTTTTCTTGGAAATGAATTCAAATCTTGCTGTATACTTTTGGCAATATTGGTTCTCAACTGAAAGAACACGTTCTGAATTTATGAGACTGGAAAGTTTACCATGATTTCTTCTGATATTATGATAACCAAACCAAGATAATAGGTTGAAAAAGTTCATGGCAGGTCACCACATGTAACCATTACCATTACCTTTTCTGGTCTGGGTGAATAACGTAGGAAAACATGAAAGAGAATTCAAGATTGCTTCCAAATTAAAAAAACAAACAAACAAACTTTACAACCCTAAAACAAACAAACAAATAAAAAACCTCTTGGGGAAATGCAAGTTCAAAATATGGCCTGCCACAGAAAACTTTTTATCTGCTTCCCATGTTGAACTCCCCAAAATGCCTCTTTTGCTTTGCTAATTGCAGATTTGGGGAAAATGCTAATACCAGAGGAAGTGACCATTAATATTATCAGGGAAGGTATCAGCTGAGGTCAATCATCTCACATATCAAGGAGCTTCAATTTTATCTTATGTAAAATAAGATTTTCAACCAGTTAAACTTCAAGATCCCTTCCAATTCTCAAGCATAATGGTTGTCTGAAAATTTATACATGTGCCTTAGCCAACATTTTGTTTTTTATCTTAGAGATTCTCTTTTGTTGTAGCCAAACAAAAGCTTCAGGGTCTTCTTTTCAGTGACTGCTTAGTCAACTTTAAAGTCTTAGAGGAAAAATAAAATATTTCCATTTATCCTATCCTAATGCTAGCAAATAGTTTCTGGGAGGGTTTTATAAGAGCCACTTTCCCAGTAAAGAGGGACATTTGTAATGCCTATTGAAATAGCTTTTGTTTTAGTCACAATGATGATGAAAATTTCACTTTTGGAAAAAAAAATGCATCAGTGGTTTTTCAGTCTTTGCTGTTATTGAACAACATGGTTTCTCTCAAAAGGAACTAATCTGGAAGACTCACTTGAGGAGAGTATAACAGATTGAATGGAACCCAATGTCTGGGATTTTAGTGAAGGACGATGTTATTGGGAGAGAGCATTTGATTATTTTTAGTTTTTTTCCCCACTGGCAAGGACTTTGGTGGGGGGGGGGGATTGTGGAGCAGTGAAACAAGCTGATTCAGTAATTGAAAAGGTAACGTTTCTATCTTAAAAAGACAAAGAAAAAGGAGAAGACATTGATTTCGCAGGGCTAGGGGGCCCTGGAGAATCATTCCTAAATTGAATTGTGAAGTATTTTAACTAACTTTCTCAAATGAAAGTGTTGGTCTGTGTAAAAGAATTCAATTTGTCATAATTTGTAGTCAAGAATGTTATGACTACTTTTCTTTAATCCAACTTGCATGTAATTGTCATAATTTGTAGTCAAGAATGTTATGACTACTTTTCTTTAATCCAACTTGCATATAATTATAATTCACTCAATTACAGGGACATTGAAAGCTATCATGCTAAAAATCCAATAAGAAGTGTTATTAAAATTTAGAACTGTGAGTGACAAAAATGATCATTATTACTATGGCTTTGAGGTCATATTTGGTACTTAGAAATTTAGGAATATTTACACGAAGACCACTTAAAAAGCAGCAGACTCAAGAGATATTTTATTATTTATTTATTTATTTATTTATTTATTTATTTATTTTGAGACAATCTTACTTTCTCACCCTCGGTAGAGTGCCCTGGCATTATAGCTCACAGCAACCTCAAATTCTTGGGCTCAAGCAATCCTCTTGTCTCAGCCTCCCAAGTTGTTGGGACTACAGGTGCCTGCCATCATCCTTGGCTAGTTTTTTCTTTTCTATTTTTAGTAGAGATGGGGGTCTCACTCTTGCTCAGGCTGGTCTCGAACTCCTGAGAGTTCTACCTGCCTCAGCCTCCCAGAGTACTAGGATTGCAGGTGTGAGCCATCATGCCCAGCAGGAGTTGCTTTTCCCTGGAAATTCTGTCATTGTCCCACCATGTTTTGTGGACACTTTGTATATCACTGTGAAAATAACTTCATGTTCCCAGGCAGAAAACTGAACAAACGAGTTCCTTTTGCCTTGTAACAATATCATAGGGCATTCTTCTTCCCCTTATTTGTTGGCATTCCTCTTATTTAATTGCTGTAGTCATTTTTGAGTTAACCCTTAATATTACATCCTTAATATTGCAAGTGTGAAGAGATCAGTGGACAAGACGTGGCTTGGAATTGGAGCCCAAAACCACAAAGTGTGGGAATAATAGGATCAGACAGTGGAAGGATCTACAGTTCTCAGCAATTAGTAACATAATGCTGAGAAAGACTGTGCAGGGCCAGCTAGAGCAGTGACTCTGAGCAGGACAAGGGTCACCCAGGAGGGGCCAGGATGGGCTCCCCAAAAGCATGAGGAACATAGGACTCCGGTGACACTCAAGAGGAAGCAAAGAGGGTGAGGAAGAACCATGAATGTGTGAAAGAAGCTCTTTTAACAAGAAGGGAATCCTTTCAATGAATTAAACTATTTTTTTCTGGTATCATTAGAAATGGTGAGTCGAGGGCAACAGCAAATCAATAACAAAGGTTTTTTGTGCATCTGAATTATAGTATGAAAACATTAACCTGTTATAATACCAAATGCAATGGACAATTTCTGGCCTTCTTCAACCTCTTTGCAGCTCAAATGATAAGTTTCTCTCTTAATTTGTATTACATTATATTCTTCTGTTTTTCTCCTGCTTCTGGCTCTGTCTTCTCATCATTCCATGCAATCTCCTTTTACTTGTTTTGAATGTTGTACCATAGATTCCATGCTTGGTTCTTTTCTCAGTTTATATATTCTCCCCTGATAGCTTCATCTTTCTTATGTGTTCTATGATCGCAATTTCAAATATACATTCCCAACTCCACTTCTCCCTCTTCTTTGTTAGGTCTCTCAGTCATCTCCAGAGATTTCTCAAGCCCATTCATTTCCACACACCTCAAATCATTTACTGGTCATTCATGAAATGAGCGGGGAAGTGTTTTCTCCTCCTCAATTTTCTGGAAGAATTTGTGGAGAATTGATATTATTTGTCCCTTAAAGTAAACCAGCTGGGCCTACAGTTTTATGGTGGGGAGTTTAATTAAAAAAAAAAATTAAAAATTTAATTTTTTAAATGGTTATAGAACATTGATGCTTTCTATTGTTTTTCTGGTTTCCATTTCATTTAGTTCTGCTCTGAGCTTTGTTAATTTCTTCTACTGGCTTTGGGTTTGATTTGTTCTTTTTTCAGTTCCTTGAGAGGTGACATTAGAATGTTAATCTGTAATCTTTCTGTCTTTTTGATGTAGGCATTTAAGGCTATAAATTTTCCCCTTAGGACTGTTTTCACTATATCTCATAGATTTTGATAATTTGTGTCCCCTGTGTCATTCAGTTCAAGGAAACTTTTGGTTTCTATCTTAATTTCATCATTGACCCAAGAATAATTTAGCAGCAGGTTGTTTAATTCCTATAGCTTTATGAAGATTTGACTGTTATTCTGGAATTGATTTCCAGTTTTATTCCACTATGGTCTGAGAAGATACATGATATGATTCTAATTTTTTTGAATTTGCTGAGACTTGTTTCATGGCCAAGATATGATCAATCTTATAAAATGTCTCATGTGCTGATGAGAAGAATGTATATTCAGTAGTTTCGGGTAGAATGTTCTGTTAATGTCTGTTATGACATTTGTTCTATAGTCCTATTTAAGTCATTTTTTTAACTGATTTTGAATTTTTACACTTTTCCTGATCATTTCATGTAAGGTGAAACTAGAACTGTTTAAAAGATATACACGAATCTAGTACATTAACAACCAAGGAATTGTCTTTTTTGCTATACTATTTTCACCACCATCAGTGTGCTTGCGAGGTGGTATAACCATCACAGCAGCAGACGTTGACCAGATAGAAAGACTACTCTTTGCTAAGCAGATCTGAAGACAAGAAAATTATAAGAGCTAAGAACAATAGAGCAGTATCAAGGCATTATTCTTCTTATATGGAAGGACAACCTGTTTATTACGTTTAATGATTCTTGGGCTGACTAGTGTTTGTATGGGTTTGGGTTCTTCTACTTGGGACCATTGCTTGGGGGTCAGTATCCCTGGCTGGACTGGACTATACACAATGATTCCTCTGCGTGGCTGGCAGTCAGTGCTGGCTATGTGATATGTGTTTCTCACAGCATGGCCTGGGCTTGAAAGGCCCAGACTATTATTTTTTATGCATTCTACTTGCAAAGCCAGTTTACAAGTCCAGCTCAGATTCTTCCCCTTTTTCTAGGGGAGGATGGTAGAACCTCATCTTGATGTGTGTGGGTGCATGGCTCTACAGAGTGAAAGGGAGTTCTTATGAACCACATGAACCATCTTTGGTAACCAGCTATCCCCCAAACCCTTCTCTGATGAACATAAGCGAGATGAGTGAAGGAAATTCTACTCAAACAAGGACACAGTGTGACAAGTGAGTGGTGTAATTGTGGATGCTATTTATTCTTTAGTGTGTGCCAGTAAAAATTATAATGCTCACAAAGGTACTGTGATGTGAAAATGCACCCCAAATGTTGATTCATGCATAATCTAAGAGGGGTAATAAAGTGTTTGTCCAAATCTCCATAATATAAGTAATAATTGATGCATAGGCAGAGATGAGAATTGAGAGGAGAAAAACACTAGGTCTGGCCTGAAAGGACTGAGTCATGTAACAGAGGAGATGCTATTTGGACTGTGTCATAGGTGGATCAATGGATGAGATTTAGATGAGTTATTTGAGGAAAGACAGATATTCAACATAAAAGGGAAAGAGTAAACCTAGGTATGGAGGTATCAAATGTCTTGGATGTCTACATTGAGAAGAGTAAATTGGTTCATTTTTCAGAAACATGTGAGTTTAAAAGCAAATAGTGAGAACCAAGGTTGGTTAATTGAGTTGTAACAATCATGGAAGGCCTTGAATGGCAGACTTGGGAGTTTGAGCTTTGATCAGCAGTAAGAGCCAGCAAAAGGAAGGGACAAACAGGATCAGGACAGTGCCTATGGAAGCCAGCACCTCCTGTGTATCTGGGATTTTCTACGTACTTCTATCCCTGACTTTTCCCACCGACTATCTTCTCAGCTTCCTGCCTTTAGTGGTAATTTCCTTGTATTTAGTTCCAGGGCTGCCACATTAGTGAGAAATAGAACCACCTTTCTTCTACATAGATACAACAGGATATTATTTTGGTATTAAAATAATATTCTCAAAAATTATTTATTAACATGGGGACAAGCCTATGTTAATAAATTAATAAAGCAGAAGGAAACTATACATGAAATTTGAAAGTATAATAAAAATCTGAACACTAAGTGACTATCTGCCTGTACATATATATAGAGAAAAATAACTCAAAGTGTTGACATTGTTAATGATATTATAGATACTTCAATTTTTTATCTATGCTTTTCTTTGTTTACCATATTAGGATGTATTACAGTTGTAGTCAGCTGTTTTATTAGTGTGTTAACCATAGCAAGTGAGTGTTCAAACAGCAACCAAGTAAAAACAGCATCCTACCTGAACTTGAGAACTGGAATTCTCAAAGACCTATAAATACTTAGGGTTTTGAGATCCAGATAAGGGGTGAGGCAGCTCTGGCTTCTTGAGCATTTGAGTGTTTGTTCTGAGAGACTAGAAAAGAGATGAGAGCACTTGAATAACCTCTCACTACTAAGTTGCCTCTGGATTTCTAAATAAAGCCTCGGACAGAGGGAAGATGGCCTCACCCTGCACACCATCACGCCACACTCTCACAGGGCTTGGCGTTGGGAGGACCCAGCCATAAATGAAGGGAAGGATTGAGGTTTAAACCACCAGGCACAATTATGATTTCATCAGCTATGGGGCCTCACATGGGAACCTCGTACAATTTTTGACTCTATGCCTCAAGAATCTTTTGTTACCTCTTTCCCAGTCTTTTATGATTTACTACTATGGGAATCTGCTCATACATGTATTGAAACAGATTAAGGAAGAGTTTAGGAAATATTGGGAAAGGATTAAAAACTGTAATATCATTATTTTAAATCACTGTATTTAAACAACTGGATTTACTAATGTATTGATTTGCTTAAAAATTTTCAACCAAGTAGCTCTTGAATTTTGTCTCTGTCTCTGACATAAGAACACTATTCTCCTGTTTGTCTCTTAGGTTCACCCTTGCCAACAGTGTTTGCTCTGGCCCTTGTTCTTGTCAAGCAAAGGGAACCTGGGCTCTCTGAGATTTATCAAAATAACTATAGTCCTAATTTTTCAAATGTCCAAACCAAGTAAAGAAACATTAGAAAGCTTTTAAAGGTAGTTTTAGAGTTTTCCCAGAATGAGAAAGGAGAAATATGACTAGTAGTACCAGAAAAATTTTGGAGGACTAGATCTTTCTTTTTCCTATCTCCTTTTGAAAAAGTATACATCCTCAGGATCTTAAGATAATGATGATGGGAAACAGCTTGTTTCATTTTAATCAGTAAATGAGTGTGAGACCAGCATAATGACGAAGATGAGGAGAATAAAGGTGTTGACATTTTTTTTTCCCATTAGTGATTCCATTGCTCAAGGGTCGTCTCTGTTGTAATAGTTCCCTGGGCTGAGTGAAGTTGGGGAACATAATCTCTGATGTGTCTGGCACATATTTAATGAGCCTGATACAAAGAACTGATAGCTAATACTTATTGAGAATGTAGTACATGGTTGTCCTGCATTAAGTACTTTTCATGAATTATTTTATTTAATACTCATAGCAATCCAGCTAAGTACTATTACTGACCGCTAGGAAAACTAAATTAGGACATTTACATAATCCTCCCCCAATCAGGACAAGATAGAGCTGTGGCTGACCAGTTGGTCTGATTTCAAAGCCTGCACTATTATTCTCTATGCTGCGCTACCTTTAATTCATATACACGATATAGACTTCCACAGTCTTAGGCATTTTTGAAGGACCATGGTAGGTAGTCCTAAAAAAGAAATTTATCTCAGGCCCTCAGTTTGTTATGGGAAGGAAAAAGGGCTGGTAGCATTGTCCAGATAAGTTTTTGCTGTGTGTTTGTCTGAAGAACATAAAAATCCCAGATTACTAAATACCCAGGACTGTTTACTGGACATTTATCTTCTTTCTGTTGAATTTAAAAGAAACATGTAGGTTACTATGTTTAAGCAGCCATCTGCCATCATAACAAATTCTTGAGGAAATTGTTTTATCTACAGTACAGCACATGTTTGATCTTCATGTATCTTTGTACTTATTCAATTTGGAAACATAGAAAGGATAAATGTTTGACACAATAACTAAGAGGGTGCCGTGAAGACTATGTTAACCAGTTTGATGAAAATATTTTCAGATTGTGTATAAAACCAGCACATTGTACCCCATGATTGCATTAATGTACATAGCTATGATTTAATAAAAAAAAAAGAGAAAGAAAGAAAGGATGAGGTAAAAGGGGAACAGTGGGGAAATGGAAAAGAAAAAAAGGGGAATTATTTTAAAAGGCAAAAATGAGTATTTCACGGTGTTCAGTACTAGTGAGAGTAAGAGAAAAAATTAAAGCTGTTCAACTAGACACAGCCTGCCTGACATCATATCAGTGGTATCACACCAAACAAAGAGAGAAAGTAATAGGATTGTGAAGAAAACCTAGTGAATATGTGTTCAGTTAAAATTGATCATTTTGGAAAAGAGAAAAATAACTTAAATTTTAGGCATGCTAGGCCAAATAATGACATCCCCTCCCCAAAAGATGTCCATGTCCTGATCCCCTGTGGATGTGTTAATACACACGGTAGAAGGGACTTTGAAGATATGATTAAGTCAAGACTTTGTAGACATCTTGACCTATAACATTCATTGTGGACTTCTGACCTCCAGAATGGTGAGATAATAAATTTGTGTTGTATTAAGCCGTTTAGTTTGTAGTCATTTGTTACAGCAGCAATAGGAAACTAATACAGTCCATATAATTCAGAGAATTCTAAGGATTCATAGTGGAAAAAAAAATGACAAACTCCTTTTGTCATTTTAGCCCCCATGCTGATATCTGGTCCATCCACACCCACCTACTCCTTTATCCCTGGCTGAGCATCCCTTCTTCCCACTCTGTCCCTGTGGGCCCTCATCCCTCGCACTTAGGGACTTCACACAGCAGTCGCCTGGTCATTGCCATGTGAACTGGAGTGTGCCCCACATCCACTGCTAGGCTAATGCCACAAGTGCTTCCAATAAAAACCTTGTTGGATACATGATACATAAAGATAAAAAACTATGACTCTTGACAGTGGCATCCTCCACTCTCTCCCACCATGACACACCCTTCGATACTCCCCCTTCATCCCTGCCTCCAGGCCTGTGGCATACTGTGACCCCCGCCTAAGTAGAAATGCAAAGAAAGCATTATAAAAATGCAATTCCAGGGAAGACATTAATATAACATGCTCAGAATTGGTCACATATAATAGACAAAAAATTAGTAAAGTCACAGGAGCATTGAATAATTTTGTTGAAATAGATAGAAATAAAGAACTTTCCATCCTTCAAGAAGAAAGGCTACCTTTAGAAGAATACTTAAAATTGACCACGTATTTTGCTACAAAGAAAATCTTAATTTCAAATATACAGAGCATGATCTATGAACATAAACCAATATAATTGGAAATAAATATTAAAACATGAACAGAAGTTTGGAATTACTTGGAAATTAAGGATGCTGCTCTTAGCTAATTTTGGATCAAAGAGAAATCAAAAGTGAAAAGATGGCTTATCTAGAGAGATGTTCTTCCAAAGCCCATAGGACATACATAACACCATTGTCAGAGGAAAGTGTCTTAAACATCTTTGTTATTAAAGAAAGAAAATACAAAAACCAAAGGGAAGAAAGAACTTAGTATACATTTTAACAATTTAGAAAATAAAAAGAAACTAAGAAGATTCAATTAATAAAGAAAAAGCTTAAATTCATTTAAAAGAAAAGAAAAAATGTAGAAATCTGTTTACTTATAAAGAAAAATTAAAATAGAGATGCTCTTGTGAGCTTGATTAAGGAAAAAAGAGAAACTATGAAAGTATAAAATGTTAAAATGAGAATGAAAATTTCAGCATAAATATAGAAAAGATTAGTCATTTTAAGAGAATATTACACGCAATTTTCAGCAACAAATCTTTTTAAAACCTGGAGGAAATAAATGATTTTCTATCAAAATACAAATTATAAATTTGAAGACAAGATTGGAAATGTGATTAAATATCTGCCATTTAAAAAGTCACTAGGATTGTGGATGGGTTCTTGGCTGAGTTCTAACTAAAGAACAGATAATTCTGATGTTATGTAAATCCATAGTTTTTCTCAACTTGGCTGCAAGTGAGAATCACCTGGGTTTTTTTTAAGCACCCCAGTGCCCCAGTTCCAACCCAGACTACTCAGAAGAAAGCATCAGTATGTGACTAAATCTCTCCTGTGTTTCCAATATAAAGCCACATTTGTGAACCACAATTTTCCAGGTATCAGGAAAAATATGGAAATTTTCAATTATTTTATAAAACCTAATAATTACTAAAAAAAAAAAAAACCCTTTATAACCCCATTTCACTTATTAAATGTCTAACTAAAATAGCATGTAGAATTTTGCAATGTATTAAAAGAATGCTCCATGACCAAATACGATATATTCTAAGAGTTCAATAACTTGAGACTGGCTCAAAATCAGAAAATTAACCAACATAATATATTACATAAAATTTTTTAATTAGAAAAATTGTGATCAAATAGTTATGGAAAGGTTCTTTTAGTTTATTTTCTTAAGCAATAGAGTCTCTGTAGCACAGGCTGAAATCCAATGGATAATCATAGCTCACTGCAGCCATCCACTCTTGGGCTCAAGTGGTCTCCTGCCTCAACCTCCCATGTAGCTGGGACTATGGTGAATGCCACCATGAGCAGATAATTTTTAAGTTTTTGTAGAGATGGAATTTCTCTATGTTGGTCTCAAACTCTTGGGCTCAAGCAATCTTCCCTTCTTGGCCACCCAAAGTCCTGGGATCATAGGTATGAGCCACTGTGTCCAGCCTGGACTTTATAATGTTCAGTAATTATTATTAGCAAAGATCTCAGGTGAAATAAGAGTGGGAAGAAACATAATAAAAATAATTTTCTGAAGGGCTGGACACAGTGGCTCATGCCTATAATCCCAGTACTCTGGGAGGCCGAGGCAGATGGATTGCTTGAGCTCAGGAGTGTGAGACCAGCCTGAGGAAGAGCGAGACCCTGTCTCTACTAGAAATGAAAAACTAGCTAGATGTTGTGTCAGGCACCTGTAGTCCTAGCTACTCAAGAGACTGAGGCAAGAGGATTGCTTAAGCCCAAGAGTTTGAGCTTGCTGTGAGCTATGACACCACAGCACTCTACCAAGGGTGACAAAGTGAGACTCGGTCTCAAAAAATAATAATATTAGTTTGCTGAAACACAACAAAATAGATTTTACCATGTGTGGTGAAATACTAAAACATCATTGAGTAAAATTATAGGCCAGGCAAGCATTTGCATTGCCATCATTATTAATGAACATTGTCTTAAAAGTTCTAGAGAATTCAAAACAACAAGAACATGAAATAACTCTTTTAAAAAGATGAAATCAAGTTATCTCCTTTTACTGATGGTATGACTGAAAATCTAAAACAGCCAACAAATTGAGAAGCATCAACAACAACAAAAAGCAATAATGATAAAATGGTTGAATACAATTAAAATAATCAGAATAGCTTTTCTTAATGTGAGTAGTAAGGTCTTAGAGATGGAAATAAGAAAAATATCTCTTTCCGAGGACCGAGAAACTCTACAAAATTATTAGAGATAAATTTGCCAATAAAGTTTATTTTAAAAACAATAAAATCTCACTGAAAAACATTAAATAAAATATGAAAAAAATTGCAAAGTACACAATAAACAAAGTGTTAGGCAGCTAGCTAGATATGAGCAGGGCAGATGACAGGCTATTGTACTGATAACCCTAACCAATATTTTGAGGCCTTTCGACGTCTTTGGCATATGATCTTCCTTGGCAGGACCTCCAAATTATATTGGGGCAGATTTTGACTGATCTGGAAAAGGAACAGGTCCTAAAAGAGGCTCAAAAATTTTCAGACAGCTTTCATCTCTCAAATGAAAAATAAGCCACAGGAGATACAATTGTGCCTTCAGCTGATCTCCATTGGGATTATAATGACCAATCTCAACAGTGGGAACAAGACCATCATGCATTATGATAAAATCTGGTCTCTGTATGGCTAGACAAAAAGTCATTAATTATGGGGCAGAGGCTAGTGTCACTAAAGCCTTGGAAGAAAAATCCTGTCACTTTTCTTCAGTGTCTTAAAGACACCCTGGCCAAGCACACCATACTAGACCTTGAGAGTTATGAGAGAAAGGTCATTTTGAGAGACAAGTTCTTAATTCAATCAGCCACCCTTTAGGAAATTCACACCACCATTACTGTGTCTTATTAATAATCATCCTTTTGCTCATGCATTTCTATAGTGCCAGAATGTCCTGCTCCATTACTTGGGAGAGATATCCTTTGCCATATGTGTGCTAAGATACTTTTGGGGTCTCCTAGCTCATACACCTTGTTCTTTACAACTAGAAACACTATACTTTTGTTTGGGTCTCAAATCAATGTGATCATCTGGGATCAGGGAACTCCTGATCGGGCCTTGAAAGCCCAACTAGTAATTGTCGAATTAAAAGACCCCCACCAAATTTTCCCATGTCAAAAATAATATCTAATAAAAACAAAATCTAGAAAGGGATAGAAGACTTTCCAACCAGAACACACACAAAAAGGAACAATTATAGGCTGGAACACAAACAGCCTCACTTACAGGGATCAAATTGGTCTCTCCCTCCCTATAAGATGAGCTAGTTTTATAGGAGGATAATCCTATGTCTGCTTGAAACACTTTCAGGGGGTCAGACAATCTTTGTTTCTGGGCACTCTTAGTTAATCTTTATGTAATCCCATATTATAGAGTCCCAGAATAAGACACCGTATTTTCAGAGGCCTCTTTTGATTTATTGGAATCCCTTCATTGGAAAGGTCTGTATTTAATATCTCCTTCATGATGCAAGCCACTATTGATGATATTGATGCCTCATAAGAATCTCTAAATAGCCACTTGGATGTGATATTCCAAACCAGAAGAGAACTTGATTTGTTAACAGCTGAAATGGGAGGTACTTGCACACTACTCAGTGTGTCTTGTTGTTTTTAGTTAACACCACTGGATAGATGGTAGAAAATTTGAACATCCTTAAGAGGAATCTTAAGATAATTCAAGATCTTAAAGAACAAAGCCATGATCCATGTCATTAAGCTCCCTCTTAGATTATTTAAAGAATCATATTTTATTGTGGCTTGCTCCTCTTTTAACCCCTATCATTATACTTACATTAATCTTAATCCTAATTTTTGGCTCCTGCATTTTCAGCTACATAATAAGATTTATTTCTTCCTGTTTCGAGGCTATCAGCTGGCAGTTGCTGGTCACCACGAGGTATCAGCATTTATAACAACAAAATGCCCACACATATGAAAATGACCAAACTCTTTTTTGAACAACTGCACAACTGCACCCCATTTACCATGGCCATCAGGACAGACATCCACTCTCACCCTGACAGAGACCCATTTACCATGGCCATTTGGACAGACATCTATTCTTACCATGCCACCCACTTTTCAGCAGAAAGCAGCCAGAGTAGTAATCAGCCCATTTCCCCCAAAATTGGGTTCTGCAAATCAGAAGGGGGAATGTTAGCCAGCTAGCTAGATATGAGCAGGGAAGGCAATAGATGCAGGTAGGTTATTTTGTACTGGTCTGGGTCAGGCTGACCTGGGCTATGATGGAAATAAGACTAATTAAATCCCTGCGGGTGGGTTGTTATTAAGACCTTGGCCAGTGGATTGTTTTCAACTCTGTTTTGAGAACAGAGTTAATTAAGACCCCGGGAGACTTCCAAGAAGCAGCTGATACTCTTCAAAATTGTATATAAAACCCAGAGGCTGCACTTTCAAGGGTGCCTGCAGTCACTAGGATGGGACCTGGTTGCAGTAAGGTTTTAATACTTTCTTTTTCTTACTAAACCCTTATTTGTTTTCTTCAATTATTTTGGTCAGCCTGACCAGTCTGGTCCAAAAGAGCTTAACTGCATCTATCATACATACACCCTATTCATATCTAGCTAGCTACCTAGCAAAAGAATAAGTAATCAGGAAGAAAATAAATATAAATAGTATACAAAGAGCTTATAAAGAGACAAGAAGAGACAAACAACTGAACAAGAAAACGAGCAAAGTAGTGAAAATTCATATGAAGAACAAATTCATAGTTGTGAAAATAAAAAAGATCTTCAGAAATACATACAAACTCAATAGTAAGGATAATGCAATTATGAAATAATGATAAATCCACCAAAGATTAAAGTGGGACCCAAAATATCTACTGCTAGAAGAAATGTGAGAAAACTGGCACTCTCACATATGACTGGGAGAAATGTGTATTATTCATGATGGAAAAGGCTAAAAAAATATGAATGTGCTAGTACAACCTTTCTGGAAGGAAGTATGGAGAAACCTCAAAGCACTCAAGCTAGACCTCCCATTTGATCCTGCAATCCCATTACTGGGCATCTACCCAGAAGGAAAGAAATCCTTTTACCTACCATAAGGACACTTGTACTAGACTGTTTATTGCAGCTCAATTTACAATCGCCAAAATGTGGAAACAGCCTAAATGCCCACCAACCCAGGAATGGATTAACAAGCTGTGGTATAGGTATACCATGGAATACTATTCAGCCATTAAAAAAAATGGAGACTTTACATCCTTCGTATTAACCTGGATGGACGTGGAAGACATTATTTTTAGTAAAGCATCACAAGAATGGAGAAGCATGAATCCTATGTACTCAATTTTGATATGAGGACAATTAATGACAATTACGGTTATGGGGGGGAAGCAGAAAGAGGGAAGGAGGGAGGGGGATGGGGCCTTGGTGTGTGTCACACTTTATGGGGGCAAGACATGATTGCAAGAGGGACTTTACCTAACAATTGCAATCAGTGTAACCTGGCTTATTGTACCCTCAATGAATCCCCAACAATAAAAAAAAAAAAGAAAAAAAAATGAATGTGTTCTCATTTCTCCATGCAGAAAGTATCAATATGTCTTTACTGCACTTCTTCAAGGTGCTCTGTTCTGTGCTAGATACCATGAATTATAATAAAGGGCTCCCATGTCTGAGAACTCTGGTTGTAGCTGAGGAGTCAAGGCTACAGACATAGTACCAAGCAGGATATTTCAGATAGGGGACCCTGCAAGCAAAGGCAAAGGGGGCAGACAGACAAGACAGGGTATGTTCTAGAGGAGGGAAATGATGTCACCAGAGGAGAGAATCATATCCCCGTACTAAAAACAATAATAATAATAAAACCCTGCTAATTCTTGGGTAATCCTGGTGAGTGGAGGCAAATTGCAAAACAGCATAAGTAGGGAACGTGATATAGACCTTTGTTAAGATTCTAACACTTTAAAAATAAAAATGGAAAAGTAATAACCAGGATTTGAAAAGAGAAAGTATGCCAAACTAAATTAATTTCCATTTTTCATAAAGGCTCTCACTGAGGGGAATGTGGTGAACATATGAAATCAGAGTCTCTGGGGCAGGTGTGAAACAGGTCCGATGACTGATTAAATGGCTGCATGATGCACTGGCAAAGAGGTCAGATACTGAAAGGGAAGTATCAGATGTGGGAGAATCTCAGCTAGAGTAGACAATCAGATGGATGCGTGTCGAGCAGCTGTGTGTAATAAGAAATTTGTTACTAAAGCTGAAAATTAAATTAACATGAATTCAATGTTTGCCCTCTAATAAATGTCTCACTCATTGGTATTCAGATGGTTAAGGGGTATCCAACATTTTTCTGCCATACATTGGGAGAAAACAAGTTGTCTCGGGCCACATATTAAATACACAAACACTAACAAAAACTGATGAGCAAAAGAAAAGGTCTGTGCATAGTTTTCAAGATACCTGACACCACGGATAAGGAAAATAGTCCTCAAATAATCTGCATGTGGCCCATGGGCTGCAGGTTGGACACCCCTGGCTAATGAATGAGGGAGAAGGAATGGGAGTTACCATTAGCAGGAAGAAATGTAGATAACTTTCAAAACTCCCTAAAGGCATCTGGATATACCCATGGCAATGTGGCATATGTTTGTGCATTGCCACAGAAAAGCAGCTGATGCCCTTCTGGTTGGAAGTATGACTTCTCCTGATCCCATTGTCGTGATTTGGATCTGAGATGAAGCTGAAGCTGGAAGTAGCTAATACATCGATTCCAAAACAAGAATTTTAAAAGATCCCAGCCTGCAGTCCTGAAAATGGGTCAGAAAAAGTTAATCACAAATAATATCAAATGGTATCCTACTCCAAACTGGTCATAACATAACTGGAACATTGCTTTAAAATTCTGTTCATCAACCATTGTAAAAGTGGCAGTAATTAGATGAAGCGAATCTAGAGGAAATCAATCAGGCTGGGGACAGCAGTTAAAGGAACGAGGTTGCTTAAAAAGAGAAGACTCCAGGATGTGAAATCTGCCTTCAAATATATGAAGTACTTTCACAGAAAATAGTTGAAATAATAGAAAAAATAAAGGAATTTAACTGAGATAGAGGTTGTACTCTGGAGTACTTTAGGATTCCTTTAAAACCTGAGATTCTAGGAAATCTTTAGCACAATTTTACCATAAGACAGGAAGGCTAAATTCAGAGTACCCCAGCCTCTGGTATCAAAACCAAAGAATGGAGAAAAGCTCAGATTTACTGGGGATATTGCCAGAAGGGCTTCCTGTAGTGGTAATTCTAAGGGGGGCATCCAGAGGACAACCCAAAGTGTTACTTAGCAAACAGGAAGGCTGGACAATTGCCACAATGATGAGAAGATAGACTCTAAAAGCATAACGTGGCAGAGGCAAGTAAAGAAGCCAAACAATCAGGATGTCATAACCAGAGAGACTAGAGCAGAAGGAAGTAAAATAATGGAGGTGGTAGTTGGTGTGGGATAACAGAGTGACAATGAGTCAGGTTGGGACAAGGTTTACATTAGGTCAAATATTGTGGCTGCAATGTTAAGGAAGATTTGTGTGTGGCATTGAGTAAGCACTCAATAAACATGAGTTATTTGCAGCTTCACCCTTATCAGCTGAGTTAGAATCAGGCTTTTTTTTTTTATTTTTTATTTTTATTAAATCATAGCTGTGTACATTGATATGATCATGGGGCATCATTCACTAGCTTTACAGATCATTTACCAAGTTTCACACAAACCCTTGTAAGATGCACCGCAACTGATGAGGGCCTGCTAAGTCAGGACCAGATCATGGAGAGCATTGAGGTTATTCTGCAGGCAAAAGAAACATGCAAAGTTATTAGAACTGGGATATGCTTTAGGAACATGACTCATTCAGCACTGTGAAGAGTAGGTTGGTATTACAAGAGAGGGTGAAAGCCTTTAGGCAAGGCTTCTTGCACAAAAGGAAAGGATGTAATAATGGTGGTCTTAATGGGATGGTGGGTCAGGAGTGGGAGGTATTGAAAACAACATACAATGAGAATCTAAGGCACATTGCCTATTTGAATCACAGAGCTGGTTGTGTATAAGAGCCAATATGGTCAATAAAAAGATAGACCACATGTAGTTATCCTGATGCAAGTTGAGAATTGTTGAAAATAACCAACCCCATTGAGCACTACTGACTCCAGTTGATCTCAAGACAAGGATGAGTCTTAGTGACTACTAAATTTCAAGCACTTAAATTGGAAGACTTTGATTCATTTTACAGCTTCTTTCTTCATTCAAGTACATGATAAAACAAAGTTAAATTTAAAATTCTACTCCAATCTGAGCTGATTAGGGGTTATCCATGGATGGGAAGAACATGGATGGGAAGAAGGGAAATTTGTTCTAACAGAAGCTAAAGGAAGAGGGAATTGCCAGGATGGAGTGTCTCACAGTTTCAAATTCTGCAGCATAGTAATGTAAGGACCAAAAACTGGCCAAGTGTTTAAAATAAAGACATATGGCCTACAGATTAATGCCAAAAAGGGAAATGATGCAAACTTTTAAACACGAGGTGGTAATAAAGTTTTGTAATCAGTACTGAAATTTAGACAGGTATAATACAAAATTAGAATATAATAAAGAAAAAGTATTCTCAAAAATTGTAAGAGACTAATTAATAGGACAAGAAAAATTTATTAATAGGTAAGAAAACCTTGTTAAGAAGATGTACATCTGAGTAGATATCTAAAGACCTGAAGAAAGAATGGACCATGATAGATATTTGGATGAGTACGAAGTAGATAATAACCGATTTCATAAATGGAGACATAGCCCCTGACACATTCTAAATTAAAGAAATAAGCTAGTGTGAGAATAATTCATTCCTTCCCTCTTGTATTTATTCATCAAATGTTAAGGAATAACACAGTGCCTTCTCTGTGGGACCATCAGAGATTTTAGGAAATGTACCCCAGATAGTGATACCTGAGTTAAGTCCTGAGAGATGGCTAAGTGTTATTTAAATGAAAGGGGCTAGAAACAAGAACCCTCTACACAGGAGCTAAAAGAAGTGGATGAGAATAAAGAACATTCATTGGGGAAAGGACAGTCTCTGTAAGTAATGGTGCTGTGAACACTGGATATCCATATTCAGAAGACCAAAACTAGATCCTACCCCTCACCCTATACAAAAATCAACTGAAAATGAAAAAAAAAAAAAGACATAAGTATAAGGCCCCAAACTATAAAATTACTGGAAGAAAACACAGGAGGAATATTTAAGGAGATGGGGACAAGATTTTTATGAATAAGACCTCAAAAGCACAGGCAACAAAATCAAAAATAAATGGGATTATATCAAATTTATTATATCGAACTTCTTCACAGCAAAGGAAACAGAAAACAGAAAATCCACAGAATGGGAGAAAATATTTGGAAACTATTCATCCAACAGGAGATTAATACCTAGAATATACAAGGAACCTCAAACATCTCAGCAGCAAAAAAACTCAATCAATCTGATCTAAAAATAGACAAATTGCTGAAGAGACAATTCTCAAAAGAAAACATCTGAATGGCCAATAAAAATATGAAAAAATGCTCAACGTAATCATCAGGGAACTGCAAATCAAAACCACTATGAGGTATTGTCTCTTCCCAGTTAAAAGGATGGCTATTACTAAAAAGACACCTGTTCAGTGGGCCACAGACGTGTCTTGCTACAACAGTGTTTGGATGGAAAAGACCTAGGGACTCCCTTTCTTCCAGCCTATGATAACTCTTCAATCTCCTTTCTACTTGCAATCTCTGGACCATTTTCACAGCCATGTCCTGCTTCTGGAGTCAGCTAACATCATTTTTTCATGATTAGCTTTTTATTATTGATCAACTATGAGCTCTCAGATTCATCAGAATTATTCTACCAATGTGTAGGCAGCTGTCAACCCCTTGGTCAACTTGTATCTGCAGGCCTCCTTCACCCACCCCTCTTTTGGCTACTATTTTGACAATGACAAAAGGCATAGGTCACTTCTGTAAATTGGCTGAGGAGAATCTCAAGGGTGCTGAACATTTTAAAGATCTCTTGAAGATGAAAAACCAGTGTGGGTTTTGGAAAGATGTTTGGAGAACACTTAGAGATCTAAAAATAGATCTGCCATTCAGTCCTATAATTCTTCTACTAGGTATATACCTAGAAGACCAAAAATCACATTATAACAAAGATATTTGTACCAGAATGTTTATTGCAGCCCAATTCATAATTACTAAGTCATGGAAAAAGCCCGAGTGCCCATCGATCCACGAATGGATTAATAAATTGTGGTATATGTACACCATGGAATATTATGCAGCCTTAAAGAAAGATGGAGACTTTACCTCTTTCATGTTTATATGGATGGAGCTGGAACATATTCTTCTTGGTAAAGTATCTCAAGAATGGAAGAAAAGGTATCCAATGTACTCAGCCCTATTATGAAACTAATTTATGGCTTTCACATGAAAGCTATAACCCAGTTATAACCTAAGAATAGGGGGAAGGGGAAAAGGGAGGGGAGGGAGGGGGGAGGTGGGCAGAGGAAGGGTGATAGGTGGGATTACAGCAGCGGTGCATCTTACAAGGGTACATGTGAAACTTAGTAAATGTAGAATGTAAATGTCTTAACACAATAACTAAGAAAATGCCAGGAAGGCTATGTTAACTGGTGTGATGAAATTGTGTCAAATGGTCTATAAAACCAGTGTATGGTACCCCATGATCACATTAATGTACACAGCTATGATTTAATAATAATAAAAAGAAAAAGAAAAACCAGTGTGGTGGCCATGTTCTTTTCCAGGACATGCAGAAGACATCTCAAGATGAATGGGGTGCAATCCTGGACACAGTGGAAGCCACCTTGGCCCTGAAGAAGAATCTGAACCAGGCTTTTTTGGATTTTCATGCCCTGGCTTCTGCCTGCACAGTCCCCCATCTCTTTGACTTCCTGAAGAGTCACTTTCTAGATGAGGAAGTGAAACTCCTCATGAAGATGGGTGACCACCTGACCAACAGGCTGGCCCCTAGGGTGGGCTGGGAAAATATCTCTTTGAAAGACTCACTCTCAAGCATAACTAGGAGCCTATAGAGCTCTAGAGCAGTGGTTCTGAACCTTCCTAATGCCACGACCCTTTAATACAGTTCCTCATGTTGTGTTGACTCCCAACCATAAAATTATTTTCATTGCTACTTCATAATTGTAATTTTGCTACTGTTATGAATTGTAATATAAATATCTGATACGCAGGAGATCCCCAAAGGGGTTGTGACCCTCAGGTTGACAACTGCTACTCTAGAGTGACCTCTGAATAGTCCTTCTCAAAATATCAGGGCTTCTTCCTGAGCCTCTCCCTCCAGTCACCCTTCCAAGCCTTGAACCAAATGGAAATAAAACTTTTGCAGAAATAAAAGACAAAGAATAACAAATGCTGGCAAGGATTGAAGGATAAAGGATCTCTTATACACTGTTAGTGGGAATAGTACAGTCACTATGGAGAACACTATGGAAGTTCCTCAATAAACTACAAATAGAACTATGATATAATTCAGCAATCTCACTACTGGACATTTATCCAAAGGAAAGTGTATGGAAGAGACGTCTGCACATCCATGTTAATCACAGCACTATTCACAGTATCCAAGATGTAGACTCAGCCTAAGTGTCCAACCATAGATGAGTGGATAAAGAAAATATGGTGTATATATACACAATGAAACACTGTTCAGCTATAAAAAAGAATGAAAGCTTGTCATTCACAGCAACATGGGTGTAACTAAGGACATTAAGTTAAATGAAATATTCAGGTACATAAAGATAAATACCACATATTCTCACTCTTATGTTCAAGCTAAATTTATCTTACGGAATTAGAGAGAACTAACCCAGTAAGGTTAGTTCTAAAGATAAATACCACATATTCTCACTCTTAAGTTCAAGCTAAATTTATCTTATGGAATTAGAGAGAACTAACCCAGTAAGGGTTAGTTCTAGCCCAGGAAGGGTTGAAGGGAGAAGAAGATAGGGAGAAGCTGGTTAATGGGTATACAATTATAGTCATGTAAGAGGAGTAAGTTCTGTTGTTCTATAGCATCATAGAGGGACGATAGTTACCAATAATTTTTTGTATATTTTCAAAAAGTTCTAAGTGAGGATTTTGAATGTTCCTAACACAAAGGAAATGATAAATGTTTGAGATAATGGAAATACTAATTACCCTGATTTGATCACTACACCTTGTACCCCATAAACATACATAATTAAAAAATTAAAATCACTTTGGATGTCCTTTGAGCCCTTTTCCATGCAGCCTGTCTAAAGTAGGTCCTCACACAACCATATATGTTTACTCTGCCCCTATGTCCTGTTTTATTTTTCTTCACAGCACTTATTCCTCCCTGAAATTACATTGTACATTTCTTGTTTACTTACATGTTCCCCCTCTAGGACATCAACTCCTTGAGAACAGGTGTGCTGGCTTGTTATTGCTGTGTCTTCAGGTCCTGGGATAAATGCTCAAGAAAGACTTGTTGATTGTGTGGTCCAATTGCCTATTGATCAATTAACATGAGAAAATATCTTCATTTTTGCCCATAAAAATGTCAAAAGAAAAAATTTCAACAAATTGAGTTTAAAGATCTAGTTGGTTTTTATTAGCAATTTCATGTATTGGCCAGGATGCCATCCCTAAAAATAGATAGGCACTCTGCCAAGCATAGCAGGATAGTCAGTTTTTATTAAATAGCTTGAGCAGAAACCAGGAAACAGCATAATGCAAAAAAGGCACACTGGTTACATTAGATTTCTTCAGGTAACTTTCCTTATAAAGCTTAAAGCAGAGGGGACTTCCTTACCATGCCAACTCAGGGCAACTGGACCCAACTGGTTGCTGGGACACTTCTAATTTAGGAAAACCTGGTCTACTGGAGGATTTTCCTTCTTCTTTAAAGATTCACAACATGACACATAGCACAAGTGACTCCATTTGGTTTGGTCTGTTGGGGCCTAGTGAAGAAGCTTGGACCAAAACAATGGCCTACTATAGATTTTATTTAACAGAGTTTTGTTGTGTTTTATGTTCTCATTGCTAAATAGTGTTGGAAAACATCTTGAAGAGTGAACCCATTTAGTCTAAGGAATAAACATACGGATTCTTTTTTGCTTTCTACAGAGAAGGCCAATGGTCAAGGTCAACGTTCATGAACTTCTTATTTGGCTCTTTGCCCTTCAAATGAAAAGAGTTTAGGAAATTGTCTGTTTCTCAGTTCACACTGTACTTCTTGTTTTCAGAAATGCTGAATTCACCTTGAAGTCTGTCCACTAAGCACTACTGGTTAACTGCCTAATCAGTAGATTTATCACAAGGCTTCTTGATTTTATTACATAGCTCTTATCCAGTCTACTCAGTGTGAAAGCTTTACACAGGAGTCTGTAGCCAAATTATCTGAATCTGAATCTTTCTGTGGCCTCTTCTTAGGGGGTATATTTTGCTTCATTTACATAGTTTTGAATTGAACTTATCATTTGGCAATTTACTAAGGATACGAATTACCTTTTATCTCCATACTTGATTATATATATATATATATATATATATATATCAGTGTTAATTGTCATTAGTAAGGTAATCGTTTGATTATCTCATTAGATTACATTTATTAGAAAGATAAGCACACAATTGTATTATATATCATATGTGATATTTTTCTAAATATAAGTCCTTAATTCCTTATAACTTTGAGGGGTAATTTTTTTTTCTGAGTAAACTATAAAGTAAATATGGATGTATACTCTTTTTTTTTTTTTTCAATGTAAGTAATTGGACTTGGAAAGTCTTACTCCAAGATTTCTCCATGGACTTACACATGAAACTCATGTGGTTTATTCCAAAAGTGAATAAGATTTCAAATCATAGTTCTTGTGTGTTGAAAACACAACTAGATTAGAGTCACAACTAAGAAAGCCCTTACATCAGATTCTAATTCTGCCTTTTTCTATCTTGTCATTGGTATTTTTCCTATATCTAACATATTAACTTGGTTCATAGTATTAAAATATAAATGTTTATTTTTCTGATGATAAAATTAATACATGGTCATTGTAGAATAATTTGGAAAAATATAATAAAGGACAAAGAATATTGGGTTTTTGACTTCTAGATAACCAGAACTAGCCACTATTAGTGTTTATTCATTATCAATCCATACGTTTTTATGTTGTTGAAATAACTTCATATCCTGAATTTTCTTTTTTTGTAGAGACAGAGTCTCACTGTACCGCCCTCGGATAGAGTGCCGTGGCGTCACACGGCTCACAGCAACCTCTTAACTCTTGGGCTTACGCGATTCTCTTGCCTCAGCCTCCCGAGCAGCTGGGACTACAGGTGCATATCCTGAATTTTCACTAAACATTATTTGTGTTTTTCCTATGTTAGTAAAAAGCAGTTCTGTAAACATTTTTAAAGGCTACCTAATTCTCCACGGCATGTATGTACCACAATATACATAGTTGTATTGTCCTCTAATGTTTGACAGATTGGTTCTAAATTTTAGATAGTCCAAATAAATTATAGAAATGAATCTTTTATCAATAGTTCTTTTTATTTATTTAAAAGCTACTAATAAATTAATAAAAGTACTGGGAGAAACCAGCTTGTTACATATTGCCAAAATGCTTTTCAGATCAGCTCTACTAATTTATTCCTCTAATAAATTAGATAAGAGGTTTGATCTCATCACACTGTCATCTGTACCATCACTAAAAAAAAAAATGTAAATGTGATGGATAGCAATGATGTCTTATTGTTACTTAATTTTGATTGTAATTTATAAAAGGAACATATTTTTATTATTTTTCTTTTATACATAATATTATTCCCATTTAGCTAGTAAGAATCTTTTTTGTGTGTGTGATGTTACGAACTCTTTTTAGCAATGTTACATTACAATGTTACATTTTTTTCTCACATACATATTCCAAGAATTTGTAGAATATGTCCTGTGTTAATCCCTTTAGTAAAATGGAGCCCTTCGTATCAGTGGGCATAGCTTTAATTGGAAGACTAAAATTCAACTTTTTACCTTTCTGAAATAGAAAATTCTTAACTAAGAATTTAACTGATTATAAGCTAAATTAGTGTTTAATTGTACAATTAAAGGTACAGCCTTTTTTTTTGAGACAGAGTCTCACTCTGTTGCCCTGGATAGAGTGCAGTGTCATCATAGCTCACAGCAACCTCTAACTCAAGTGATCCTCTTGCCTCAGCCTCCAGAGTAGCTGGGACTACAGGTGTCTGCCACAACATCAGCTAGATTTTCTATTGTAAGTAGAGACAGAGTCTCTCTTTTGCTCAGGCTGGTCTCGAACTCATGAACTCAAGCAATCTACTGGCCTCAACCTCCCAGAGTGCTGCAATTACAGGTGTGAGCCATCAGGCCCGGCCTAGGTACAACCTGTAAATGGGATTTTGCTCCTCCATGTGTCTTTTCTTTTCCCCTTAAGTATGAAGGAGACCAATTTTGAAAGACTTTAAAAATCAAGGGGATTTGGGAATGAAGGCAAGCAATGAACTCTGCAAAGTGATGTGAATTACTAACTCCAAAGTGAGAAATGCACCTCGCATTTTCAACAGTAAACACTGTATTTCTATTTCTCTCGGATGGTTCACACGGTGCGGTCTCTGAGAATTAGTATTTTACTTTGTGTGCGTGTGTATGTGTGTGTGAATATGTGTTTGGCTGAATACTTCCCCTGTGTGAAATCTGTCTGTATAAACCTATAATCAACTCATCTCAGTCTGAATCATTGTATGGTTCTTTATTCATGAGAATAACCTGACATCTGTGCTTTACACTGGTAAGGACAATCTCGGGAGGGCTAAATTTGAGGTGCCCAGCTCTTCCTGCTGCACCTGGCTTGTTGTGTGGGACTTTGTATGTTAATAAGTATCACTGACTGTCCTGCTAAGTCCTCTTGGAAAGCATTACCCTACAATGAGTAACTAAATTATATAGCCATTGTCTTTCATTTTTTAAAAAAATGAAAATTCCCTGATGGAGGTTACAAGTATTTTCAAGGGAGTTAAAACATGAGGCTAAGAACAGCAGATTGAGAATGGAGACTTACATGTTGCCAAAGTCCTTCTGAAGGTCTTAACTCATTACTTGATGTTTTCTCTAAATCTTAGAGAAAGTCATATTTAGCATACAGCATTCCACATTTCTGTCTATTTGGCCATTTCAGCAAAATCTCCAGCCTTTGTGCCAGCACTGTGGAGGACAAGGAGACAGGGTAAGAAGGAAGGCGACCCCCAGCAGGTCAGTCCCCATGGCTCAGGCGTGGAGGGAAAATCACCTCCTGTCGAAGGTTCTCTGAGGCTTCCAGAGGATGGTTGATAGTCATATGAATGTGGCTCAAGGAGGAGGACAGTGCATTGAGAGACTCTGCTGACTGGGTATTTCTCTGGAAAAACCTTTGTTAAGGAAAATTGCTTCTTCCTCTACAGATGCTGGTGAGAGGTCACTCTTTGGAGATGGGAAAGGAGTGTGGGCCTGGTAGAGATGCTTGGGATATGTGTGTTCATGTGTGCATAGGACCGCTAATAACAGCAAGCAGTAGACCGTGGCAGGGGAGAAGTCATTTTTACTTTTCCATTTAGATTCTCTATATCACTCAGATTTAATTTGGCAATTCAGAAGTGCATTGTAAATGAAAACATATGTTTCTCCCAGCTTGTTGTCTTCTTTTGAAACTTACTTTATATATACGACAGTCCTATGTATGGTATTTTATTTTATTTTTTATTTATTATATTGCATTTAAGTTTTCCCTATCCACTGATCTGATATTTAGTGTATATTTACGGTTATGAGCTCCAGTCTCCCCTATGCAGGGTAAAACATGACATAAAATGCCACCTGCGGTTTGTCAAACAATGTATTTAAAAATTCTGTTAGCAAGGCAGGATCATGTGAAAAAGATTTTAAGAAGTGGACATTTGTGATTATAATTAATGGATTTTTGTTTTACACCAGAGACCCAAAGTGGGTCACATACAGTCCCAAAGTGCTGTGAGAGGCCACTGTTCCCCAATAAAGGTATTTTAAGGGGGAGCCCAAAAAGTCCTTAGTCACACAAGTCAGCCTTTCCCTGGGGAAAAGTCCTCCAACTTTCAAAAGTTGCACGTGAAAAATTGTTAATAATTCCTTCTTAGTCTCTCCTACATCTTAAACTGTTTGTTATCTGGTGCAGAATTGTAGCAGGAGAGGCACCAGAGTTCAGAAGTCAGGGTTAGAAAAGAAAAACAACTTTGTTCCAACTGCGCTATACATCTCATTGCAAAATATATGAGACTTTCCAGACCTGGAGTCAGACATTTTCCTGCTACTTCTATAAACCTCTCCAGCAGAATTTTCCTGCCTTTAGTTCCCTTTCTACTTTTCTCGCTTTTGTTGTTGTTTTTTAAGTGGACATTTATTTTTCTTTCCCCTCCGACTCCCCTATGTCCATATCACAACTATTATTGCTAATATGCTATTATCACAGCATTCTTCTTCTCTTTTTGATTTTCTTTGCTTGTCTATTTTTATTAAGATCATTCATTACCTATTGAGTTTGATATAAATTCCCACCTCTAATATTCAAATTTCATTGCCAGTGTTTATCCATTGAGTTATCATCTGAATCAAATCTCCTTGATTATTGTTGGGCTATAGGTTTGGCCGTGTCAGACACTTTGCTGCCACACGAAAGTATTTCTGGCCATCTGTTAACCAGAAAGCAATCTCAGGATCCACTCCCACAAGCAGAGCTGCAATTTCTTCCATTCATCATCTCACTGATTTTTTTTTCTTTTTTTTTTTTTTTTATTAAATCATAGCTGTGTACATTGATATGATCATGGGGCATCATGCACTAGCTTCACAGACCATTTACCAACTTTCACATATACCCTTGTGAGATGCACCGCTGGTGTAATCCCACCAATCCCCTTCCCCTCTACCCACGTCCCCCCTCCTTCCCCTCCCTTTCCCCTTTCCCCCTTCTTAGGTTGTAACTGGGTTATAGCTTTCATGTGAAAACTCTAAATTAGTCTCATAGTAGGGCTGAGTACATTGGGTACTTTCTCTTCCATTCTTGAGACACTTTACTAAGAAGAATATGTTCCAGCTCCATCCGTGTATACATGAAAGAGGTAAAGTCTCCATCTTTCTGATTTGATATTTATTTAGAATTTTTATGAAAACTCCTGCCTTTGAGAAATAGGTCTAATCATCTCCTGGGAACAGACAGCCCCAGAAGATTATTAGCTTTTTTCTGCCTGGTAATACACAAAGTAGAATCATGTTGGATATTTATAGAATAGATACTGCTTGTGCTTAAATTCCCAAGTCAAGACTTTACTAATTAAATGAAATAGTTTTTCATCCAAAAAAAGAGAAGTTTTTTCTTGAATGACTTAATCATTTGATTGGTTTTCCCACGCACGCTGCTCCAGTTCACGAATGCGCACACTTCCAACTCTACCCCACCCCTCTCCTCTCTGCCTTGTCCACTTTAAGCGTCTCCACAGATTGTCTGAATGGGTTTTTGCTCCTCATTACATGCACGACTTCTACCCTAAAGATAGCAGAGACAGGATATAAGGAAGGCGTCCCGCTGTTTCCAGCATCTGCTCTCCCTTCCTCAGGACATCGTTTTGTCTTCCTTTATTCATAAAAAACTAATAAAACTCTGCCTTCTTGCTTTTCCATTTAAAAGCTATCTCGGCACCAAAAACCCCACAGTCTGTCACTCAGAAAAACCCCGTGGCAGGATCGTATTGAGCTACCAATCTACGTTGTATTTTACCCTTATTATCTTCTTTTCCTTCCATCCACTCACTATGATAACAGGCTACATGTTTCTTTGCCTCTAAAGAGGTTATGACCTGCAGTTCCTTTCATACTTTTTTTTTGTAGAGACAGAGTCTCACATACCGCCCTCAGGTAGAGTGCCGTGGCATCACACAGCTCACAGCAACCTCTAACTCTTGGGCTTACGCGATTCTCTTGCCTCAGCCTCCCCAGCAGCTGGGACTACAGGCGCCCGCCACAACGCCCGGCTATTTTTTTGTTGCAATTTGGCCCGGGCTGGGTTTGAACCCGCCACCCTCGGCATGTGGGGCCGGCGCCCTACTCACTGAGCCACGGGCGCCACCCCCTTTCATACTTCTTAAAACAGATCTCAAACCACACACCTCACAGGTCAATCAGATCTACGGATGTGTTTATTAGATTCATGTGGACTTTTTAAAATCTTGAGCCAACATGTAATAAGTTGATACATTTACATAGAAATCTGAATTTCTGACTTCTCTTGAAAATGAGAAGCTCTAGCTACCCTGGGATGCTGGCTTCTTGTGAGCACTAGCAGCCCTAGGTGGGTCTCACACTCTCTTGGTTTTGTAGTTTCCACCAACGCCCCTTCCTTCACTCACTCATGCCACTTGTCTCTGTCGGCATTACTTGAACCCTGTCCTAAACCCATGGAGGACACGCAGTAAATGCCTCAGAGGAGATAACTTAAAAAAGCTAATTTACTTTCACAGGCAGAGACTGTTATGAAGAAACATCACATATTCAACTCTTATTCAACAAATAACCATCTATTTTATGCTGGGTACCCTTTTTGGTGCTGGAGATAAAAACAATAAATAAGACAGAAACATTTCCTGCTCTTACATAGTTGATATTCTAATAGAGGGTGGCAATAAACAAGAAAACACATGAATAAAATTATTGAAAATAGTGGTAAGTATATAAAGATACAGGTGGCTCACGCCTGTAATCCTAGCACTCTGGTAGGCTGAGGCTGGTGGATTGCCTCAGTTCATAGGTTGAAGACCAGCCTGAGCCAGAGTGAGACCTCATCTGTAAAAAATAGTCAGGCATTGTGGCAGGTGCCTGTGGTCTCAGCTATTCAGGAGACTGAGGCAAGAGAATCACCTGAACCCAAGAGTTTGAGGTTGTTGTGAGCTATGATGCCAGGGCACTCTACCAAAGGTGACAAAGTGAGATTCTGTTTCCAAAAAAATAAAATATAAATAAATAAATATAAAATTATATTTTACATCTCATAATTTTATGTAGCAACAAGTATATGAAATAAACAAATCAAGGTAATGGGATGGTGTGCAGCTGTGGGGAGAATATTGGGACCAAGGGTATTAACATAGATCAGGTACTAAGGAAGGTGCCTGAGGAATGATGAAATGAGAATTGAATATGATATTGGAGGTAGCATCAGCTTTGTGAAGAGGTTAGAAAAGAACATACTAAGCAGAGGAAATAGTAACTATAAGAACCTTGATATGGGATTAGTTGACATTTCCAGGGAACTTAAAATTAGTGTAGCTGAGGCTCAGAGAACAAGGGGTGACATACAAGAGAATTGGAGAGGTGAGTGGGCACCAGATCTTGTAAAGACTTGGGGTCTACGGTGAGGAGTCTGGACTGATTTTAACTGTATTGAGCAAGTTTTGGAGACTATTAAATATGTGAGTGACTATTAAATAATCTGATTTTCTTTTGAGGACTAATATCTTAAAGCATGTAGCTATTATTGATTTTTAAAATCCTTTTTCAATTGTGAAATATAGCTCATATAGGAAAAATATATGTGAAATGCATATGAGGAGTTTAGTAAATAATTATAAGCCAAAAATCATGTGTCTCCCACCTAGCCAAGGATTAGAACATTTTCAATCCCTAGAACCATTTTCAGTACATGTTCCATTTGGAGCACTGAACTCTTACCCCAAGAGTAACCTGACATCTAGAAGATTCAATTCCTTGACCTCCTTTATAGTTTTACCTCTTCACAATACATCGCTATACAATATAGTTTAGTGTTGTCTGTTATTACATTTTATGTAAATACCATTTGATTTCTGCACCAAGATGGTCAATAGGAACTTCCACACAGAATGAGAAAAATAGTTTTAAACATAGCTTCTCCCTCCTCCCCCCACTCACAACAGTCAGATGAGGGCATAATCTAATGGAATACATTTCAAAAAGAAATGACAACCAAAGGAAAGAAAGATAAAGTTCTTGAACAAAATATAAAAGCACAGCAAGTCACAGTTTCTCATCTCGTCCCCACCCCCAGAAGTCTTTCAGTGAGTAGAGGAAGTTCTTGGAATACTTACTAATACCTCCAAATATGTAGAGATATAAACTGAGTGGGTGTCTTTATATTTTTCCTTTTTGGATTAAGAAAGAGTGGAAATAGCTGCTGGAGATAAACAAGTGAAATGGGGAAATGAACATTAGGAAACTGTCTCTGTTCATTCAGGCTGCAATAATAAAAATATACCATAATATGGGTGGCTTATAAACTAAAATTTACTTCTCACAGTTCTGAAGGATGGAAAGTCCAAGATCAAGGCATCAGCAGATTCAGTGTCTGGTGAGAGTTTGTGTTCTGGTTTGTAGATGGTGCCTTCCTGCTGTACGATCAACGTGGTAGAAGGGGCAAGAGTCTTTCTGAGGTCTCTTTGATAAGGGCTCTACTGCCATTAATGGGGTCTCTACCCTTATGACCTACTCACTTCCGGGGGCATCATCTTCTAGTATCACCACAGGGGTCGGGATGTTCACATACGAATTTGGGGAGCTGGGGATACAGACAATACTTAACAGCTTCATGAGCAATTCCCCAGTGCCAGAGGGTAAATGTGAACTGAGGTAAGTCAACTCTATTCATTCTGTTCTCCTTGCCAGTGACGTGTAATAATGAACATTTGTTATCCCCCTGACCAAAAAGATGAAAGGGAGGGACTGGAAGGAGGAATGAATCACATGAGCGAAAGAAGACTCAAGATACCATAGAAGACCAAGATATCAGTTTCTGCTGGTGGCGGTGGCGGTGCAGGAGCTCCAGCAGAGTTGGGACCCTCCGTCCTGTGAGCTCAGTGAGTGTGGCCCCACAGCGGGTGTGGCAGCAGGCGACAGGTGGAGACTTGGAGGGTGGAATATCCAGGGATCTTCTCCTATTTTTCAGCATCCAAGGTGTTTGCAGGAAATTGAGAGAAAACAGAGGCTCCTGTCCAGAAGGAGAGTTAAAGGCCAGAAATTTAGCAAGTAACCTGGTGGATTAGAGCTGCACTAAGAAAGAAGGTTGAAGAACACACATCAATCCTGCTGAGGTCAGCTGCAACCCCAAGGATACAAACAAAAGATACAAAATCCATCACCAAGCAGACGGGAGTCCCCTCCCCGTGAGCCATGAGAATGGCTTGGAGTGCCCCACAAACAAATGAACAGAGTTCAAAGATATTCCCACTACACTCTACGGGAGAGACCCTCTAAAAACTGGACCTACCTCCCCTACTAGGGTGCCACGGCATTCTCCTGCCAGGCATAAAACTGTATAAAACTGTATATACTCTCTACCTGCAATTCTGAGCCCCCAGCACTCTCCTCCACTCTCACTCTGAGGTCTGGAGGCCTGTCTCTCAGGAATCCAGATTCTTGGGGGTTTTTGAGAGGTGTGGATAGGGCCTGAACTGCTGCTGGTCAATGCTGATTCTGCAGCATGGGAGTGAGGAGAGGATGGTTGGCTGAGAGGGAACCACACCTGAGCGGTGCCCTGAGGTGCAGAGCAGCAGCCGTTTTTTTGCAACAATAGGGCTTACTCAAAGATATTCTGAAGCCACACCCCCTGTCTCCCTGGGCAACCAGAGGAGGCTGGGCATCTGCTCAGGTGACAACTACCACAGAACAGAACTGGGACGGAAACGCAGGCCCCATGAGTAAAGGGTTTGCCTGAGGCGGTACTGGCCTGGGTGCAGCACAAGGACTAGAAATGTACACACAGAGCCGGGAAGTTCACAGGGTGGGGCTGACCCAGAGGACCGCTTTACTGAGCCTAAGATGCACCCGGCCCTCAGGGGATCATCAGCCTATAGACAAAGGAAGGCAGGAGGCTAGAACTGACAGCTAACCAAATACAAACCTGCAGGAGCAATGACAGGGCCTGAAGCCCAGGCTCTGGGAACTCAAAACAGCTTCTCTTCTACAGGGGAATTTAGCAGGAACAGAAACAAATTCCCGCAAAGTTGTTCTGTTCTGTTCTGTCAGTAACATCAATCAGGGGTGGGGCTGTAACTGAGTAAACACCATCCCCCCAGCCTCCATCAAGCCACCTGAGGTTGTCAGGCCTCACCTCCCCCTGCTGAATAGAGGCAGAGCGCAGCAGCCTGGCTGAGCAGAAATAGATTTTCTTGTGATTCAGGCAGGTGCAAACCCCTGGAGTATCTGTTCACAAGAGGCAACTGGGTCACAGCCCTGTGGGGCTATCAGTGACTGGGTGTGACAGAGGTACAAGGTGGGGAAGGAGGCATCAACCTTCCTAGACTAATCTATTTGCTGGGTGGGTCCTCCTGACTTCATGGAGCACCAGAGCAAGTCATATCTGAGTTGTCACCAGACCCCTGCAATCGAGTTGCCAGAGACCTTTTAAACTCTTCCACCTGATACAGGTACTGACTGAGATAATTGATTTGGACCTTTTGAATTGAGCCAATAGCCCGAGGACTATTCAAGTGTGCCCTGGGTGTGTGGTAGTAGGAAGGTTTGATTTTCCTTTTCCAATTGTTGCCTGGGGGGGGGGGCAGGGTGACTTAATTGCTGGTATTTCTCCACAGCTGAGACTTCAACCCAGAGTAACTGTTTCAGTAGGGTAGAACAGGGACCAGCTAAAAACAAGACAGAACCACTTAGCCCCACCACACCAAACAGGTCCCCAGTTTCTCAGGCCATAGCACTGTACAGGTCCTCGACAAAGCTCCAGGGGTAAAATCAAATGGTGTAAAACAATCATGGGGCGGAATCAGTGGAAAAACTCTGGCAACATGAATAACCAGAATAGATCAATACCACCACCACACACACCCCCACCCCCCGCAAGGAAAGACATGGCAGCTGTAACCAAAGATCCCATTCATAAACAGCTGGCCAATACATCAGAAATCGAATTCAGAATTTGGATTGCAAACAAGATTAATAGAATGGAGGAAAATTTGAAATTAGAAATTTGAGGAGCAATTCAAAAGTCGGAATTAGAAATTCAAGGAGAAATTCAAAAGTTGTCTCAAGAATTTAACAAATTTAAAGACATGGGTGGCGCCTGTGGCTCAACGGAGTAGGGCACCAGCCCCATATGCTGGAGGTGGCAGGTTCAAACCCATCCCCAGCCAAAAACTGCAAAAAAAAAAAAAAACAAATTTAAAGACAAAACCACCAAAGATTTTGACGCACTGAGGCAAGATTTTTCAGCCCTCAAAGATCTGAAAAATACAGTAGAAGCCCTCAGTAACAGAGTGGAGCAAGCAGAAGAAAGGATTTCTGACATTGAAGACAAAGCCTTTGAATGCTCCCAAACTCTCAAAGAGGAACAGAAATGGAGAGCAAAAACAGATCATTCTCTCAGAGAGCTCTGGGATAATTCGAAAAAGGCTAATATTCACCTCCTTGGAATTTCTAAAAGTGATGAAGTGGCCTCACAAGGCACAGAGGCCCTTCTCCATGAAATTATGAAAGAGAATTTTCCAGACATGCTGAGAGATTCTGAAATTCAGATAGCAGACAGTTTCAGAATCCCAGAATGACTCAATCCCAATAAGACATCCCCCAGGCATATCATAATTAACTTCACTAAAGATAATAGGAAGGAGAAAATTCTGAAAGCAGCCAGACGTAAGAAATCCATTACCTACAAAGGGAAGAACATTAGAATGACTGCAGATCTCTCTGCTGAAACTTTTCAAGCCAGAAGAGGGTGGTCATCAACTTTAAATCTCCTAAAACAAAATAAGTTTCAACCCTGGATCCTGTATCCAGCTAAACTGAGTTTCATTTATGATGGAGAAATTAAATACTTTAATGACATTCATATGTTGAAGAAATTTGCCGTAAAAAACCAGCTCTTCAGGATATTCTCAGACCTATCCTCCATAATGACCAGCCCAATCCTCTACCACAAAAGTAAACTCACTCAGAAATTTGATCAAACTCCAACTTCCACAGTGGTGAAAGGATTAAAAATGTCCACTGGACTTTCGAAAAACTCGATACCCAAAATTTTACCAGACTTATCAATATTCTCTATTAATGTGAACAGCTTAAACTGTCCTCTAAAGAGGCATAGGTTAGCTGACTGGATACAAAAACTCAGGCCAGGTATTTGTTGCATACAAGAGTCACATCTTACCTTAAAAGACAAATATAGACTCAGGGTTAAAGGATGGTCATCCATATTTCAGGAAAATGGTAATCAGAAAAAAGCAGGTGTTGCAATTATATTTGCAGATACAATAGGCTTTAAACCAACAAAAGTAAGGAAGGATAAGAATGGTCACTTCATATTTGTTAAGGGAAATACTCAATATGATTAGATTTCAATTATTAATATCTATACACCCAATCAGAATGCACCTCAATTTATAAGAGAAACTCTAACAGACATGAGCAACTTGATTTCCTCCAGCTCCATAGTAGTCGGAGATTTCAACACTCCTTTGGCAGTGTTGGATAGATCCTCCAATAAGAAGCTGAGCAAAGAAATTTTAGATTTAAACCTAACCATCCAACATTTGGATTTAGCAGACATCTACAGAACATTTCATCCCAACAAAACTAAATACACACACTTCTCATCAGCCCACGGAACATACTCCAAAATTGATCACATCTTAGGTCACAAGTCTAACCTTAGTACATTTAAAGGAATAGAAATTATTCTTTGCATCTTCTCGGACCACCATGGAATAAAAGTTGAGTTCAGTGACAACAGGAATCTGCATAGTCATACAAAAACATGGAAGTTAAATAACCTTATGCTGAATGATAGCTGGGTCAGAGATGAGAGTAAGAAGAAAATTGCCAAATTTTTGGAACAAAACGACAATGAAGACACGAATTATCAGAACCTCTGGGATACCGCAAAGGCAGTTCTAAGAGGGAAATTTATAGCACTGCAAGCCTTCCTCAAGAGAATGGAAAGAGAGGAAGTTAACAACTTAATGGGACATCTCAAGCAACTGGAAAAGAAAGAACATTCCAACCCCAAACCCAGTAGAAGAAAAGAAATAACCAAAATTAGAGCAGAATGAAATGAAATTGAAAACAAAAGAATTATACAACAAATCAATAAATCAAAAAGTTGGGTTTTTTAAAAGGTTAATAAAATAGATAAACCTTTGGCTAACCTAACCAGGAAAAAAAGAGTAAAATCTCTAATCTCATCAATCAAAAATGACAAAGGCAAAATAGCAACAGACTCCTCAGAAATTCAAAAAATCCTTAATGAATATTACAAGAAACTGTATTCTCAGAAATATGAAAATCTGAAGGAAATTGACCAATACTTGGAAGCACGTCACCTTCCAAGACTTAGCCAGAATCAAGTGGAAATGTTGAACAGGCCCATATCAAGTTCAGAAATAGCATCAACCATACAAAACCTCCCTAAAAAGAAAAGCCCGGGACCCGATGGTTTCACGGCAGAATTCTACCAAACCTTTAAAGAGGAATTAGTACCTATATTACTCAACCTGTTCCAAAAGGTAGAAAAATAAGGAAGACTACCCAACACGTTCTATGAAGCAAATATCACCCTGATCCCCAAACCAGGAAAAGACCCAACAAGAAAAGAAAATTATAGACCAGTATCACTAATGAATATAGATGCAAAAATATTCAACAAGATCCTAACAAACAGAATCCAGCAACACATCAAACAAATTATACATCATGACCAAGTCAATCTTATCCCAGGGTCTCAAGGCTGGTTCAATATCTGTAAATCTATAAGAATAATTCAGCACATAAACAAATTAAAAAACAAAGACTGTATGATTCTCTCAATCGATGCAGAAAAAGCTTTTGAAAAAAATATCCAGCATCCCTTCATGATCACAACACTTAAGAAAATTGGTATAAAAGGGACATTTCTTAAACTGATAGAGGACATCTACAGCAAACCCACAGCCAATATCATATTGAATGGAGTTAAATTGAAATCCTTTCCACTCAGATCAGGAACCAGACAAGGCTGCCCATTGACTCCACTGCTCTTTAACATTTTAATGGAAGTTTTAGCCATTGCAATTAGGGAAGAAAAGGCAATCAAGAGTATCTATATAGGGTCAGAAGAGATCAAACTGTTGCTCTTCACGGATGATATGATTGTATATCTGGAAAACACCAGGGATTCTACTACAAAACTCTTAGAAGTGATCCAGGAATACAGCAGCATCTCAGGTTACAAAATCAACATTCATAAATCGGTAGCCTTTATATATACCAACAATAGTCAAGTTGAAAAAACAGTTAAGGACACTATTCTGTTCACAGTAGTGCCAAAGAAGATGAAATATTTGGGAGTTTATCTAACAAAGGATGTGAAAGATCTCTATAAAGAGAACTATGAAACTCTAAGAAAAGAAATAGCTGAAAATGTTAACAAATGGAAAAACTTACCATGCTCATGGCTGGGAAGAATCAACATTGTTAAAATGTCCATACTACCCAAAGCAATATACAACTTTAATGCAATCCCTATTAAAGCTCCACTGTCTTACTTTAAAGATCTTGAAAAAATAATACTTTGTTTTATATGGAATCAGAAAAAAACTCGAATAGCCAAGATATTACTCAGAAATAAAAACAAAGCAGAAGAAATTACACTACCTGACCTCAGACTATACTATAAATTGATATTGATCGAAACAGCATGGTACTGGCACAAAAACAGAGAAGTAGATGTCTGGAACAGAATAGAGAACCAAGAGATGAATCCAGCTACTTACCGTCATTTGATCTTTGACAAGCCAATTAAAAACATTCAGTGGAGAAAAGATTCCCTATTTAACAAATGGTGCTGGGTAAACTGGCTGGCAACCTGTAGAAGACTGAAACTGGACCCACACCTTTCACCATTAACTAAGATAGACTCTCACTGGATAAAAGATTTAAACTTAAAACATGAAACTATAAAAATACTTGAAGAGAGTGCAGGGAAAACCCTTGAAGAAATCGGTCTGGGCGGGTATCTCATGAGGAGGACCCCCCCAGGCAATTGAAGCAGCTTCGAAAATACACTACTGGGACCTGATCAAACTAAAAAGCTTCTGCAAAATAAATAAATAAATAAATAAATAAATAAAAATAAAATAAAAAGCTTCTGCACAGCCAAGAACACAGTAAGTAAAGCAAGTAGACAGCCCTCAGAATGGGAGAAGATATTTGCAGGTTATGTCTCCGACAAAGGTTTAATAACCAGAATCCACAGAGAACTCAAACATATAAGCAAGAAAAGAACAAGTGATCCCATTGCAGGCTGGGCAAGGGACTTGAAGAGAAACTTCTCTGAAGAAGACAGGTGCACAGCCTACAGATATATAACAAAATGCTCATCATCTTTAATCACCAGAGAAATGTAAATCAAAACTACTTTGAGATATCATCTAACTCCAGTAAGATTAGCCCATATCATGAAATCCCAAGACCAGAGATGTTGGCGTGGATGTGGAGAAAAGGGAACACTTCTACACTGCTGGTGGGAATGCAAATTAATACATTCCTTTTGGAAAGATGTTTGGAGAACACTTAGAGTTCTAAAAATAGATCTTCCATTCAATCCTATAATTCCTCTACTAGGTATATACCCAGAAGACCAAAAATCACATCATAACAAAGATATTTGTACCGGAATGTTTATTTAAGCCCAATTCATAATTGCTAAGTCATGGAAAAAGCCCAAGTGGCTATTGATCCACGAATGGATTAATAAATTGTGGTATATGTACACCATGGAATATTACGCAGCCTGAAAGAAAGATGGAGACTTTACCTCTTTCATATTTACGTAAATGGAGCTGGAACGTATTCTTCTTAGTAAAGTATATCAAGAACGCAAGAAAAAGTATCCAATGTACTCAGCCCCAGTATGAAACTAATTTATGGCTTTCACATGAAAGGTATAACCCAGTTACAACCTAAGAATATGGGGATAGGGGAAAGGGAGGGGAGGGAGGGGGGAGGATGGAAAGAGGGAGGGTGATTGGTGGGATTACATCTGTGGTGCATCTTACAAGGGTGTAGGTGAAACTTAGTAAATGTAGAATGTAAATGTCTTAACACAATAACTAAGAAAATGCTAGGAAGGCTATGTTAACCAGTGTGATGAAAATGTGTCATATGGTCTATAAAACCAGTGTATGGTGCCCCATGATTGCATTAATGTACACAGCTATGATTTAATAATAATAAAAAAGTCACCATAGAGGATGGAGCAACCTCGTGGAGGTTAGCAAAGCAGAAAGCTGATGTTGGGCCTATGGTGGAGGAGTGAGAGGGGAAGTGATGTTATCAGAGCCCAGAAGCTGGGGCCATCTGGAAGAGACTGGACCATGGAGGGCCTATCTACTGAGGGCCAGAGAGGCAGCCACTACTGAGCCTCAGTCGAGAAGCTTTTTGGAGCAGAGATAAAAGGGGAGAACAGCCCAGCTTCTCTCTTTTTCCTGCCCCACAATCTCCTGCCAATGCCTTGATGTAAATCTAGCTGGAAGCTGGCTGCCATGGGACAGCACAGTCACCCTCTGTGCAATTTGAAGCAAAGCAAAAGAAAAGTAGAGATTGGATTCAAGGGTGAGCAGGTCGAGACTTGGCACAAGGAGGATGAAGAAAAGAGGAATCAAGGATGACTCTCCAGTTTTGGGTTTGCAACTGTGAGGAAGCACCATTTTCTGTGGTGGGAAACATCAAAGAAGTAGCAGTTTGGGGAACCAAACCCAGAAGCCTTGTTTTGCGTGTGTAAAACTTGAGATATCTGTTAAATAGGTGAGTGAAGCTATCAGGTTGTTCAATCGCACCAGAAGATTCCCTTGGATTCGGGGGAAAGTGGGGAACAGGAGAGAAAGAGAAGGAAACCAGAGAAAGAAAGGAAGGAGAGGAGGAGAGAGCACAAGAAGGAGGAGTCTACGTGTCCTGGGCAGGATGGCCCACGTCCTGATTTCTAGCAGTGCTACAGGGAAGCCGCCATGAAGGAAAATGGGTGCTTAACAAAGTATTCTATTTTCTAGAACTGAGGCATAAAATCAGTAGAGATTTGAAGGGACCATATTATAAAGGACAGTGAATAATGAGCTCAGCAGTCACTTGAGTGGACAAATGACCAAGTACCAAACAGGTTTTCTTCTCACGCCGTCTCTAGACATGATAGTTTTCCACAAACCCCAGATGATAGGTCTGGAGGGAGGAAACACAGAAAGGACTAAGGTGACATTGCCTGCCTGCCCGCTTGTATGGTGATTCAGACATACCAATGCAGTTGCAGAAGAATCATCTCCTTTCACCACAAGACAATTTGGGGGATAGAAACATCCCCAGAATGCAATTTCCAAAGACTGATTTATCTGGGTTAGCGTAACCTGTTGGTGGAGTTTTAACAAGATGGTCCAGAGAGGCTCTATGTGTGTGTCTGCTTTGAAATATCCCAACAGCAAGACAGAAAAAAACAAACATCTGGGGCGGTGCCCGTGCCTCAAGGAGTAGGGTGCCAGCCCCATACCGGAGGTGGCAGTTTCGAACCCAGCCCCAGACAAAAACTGCAACAACAACAACAAAAACAAAAAACAAACAAAAAACAAGCATCTGGGGTGGTGCGTGTGGCTCAAGGAGTAGGGTGCCGGCCCCATACTGGAGGTGGTGGGTTCAAACCCGGCCCCAGCCAAAAACTGCAAACAACAACAAAACAAGCATCTGTAGTTGTCCAGTGTAAGTCAATGAACTGAACACATACACAGGCACTTATACGTCCCAAAGACACACACTTATTCTTAGAAACAGAGTAACCTAGTGCCATACATGAAAGAAGAAAGCACTTATCCTACATGCAACAGAGCCTGCCTTCAAAAAGAGCAGTCTTTTATAGCCTAAGCAAAGGTGTTCATCATATCCACTTGCTCTGTGCTATTTTTTTCTTTTTTTTCTGGTTTGTAGGCAATGCCCAGGAAAAGATCTGAGAAAGAAATGCGTGCCCATTTCAAATCTACTTGTCAAAGACTTTGCCAGAAACTCTGAAGTTGCCGGGGTTTTGTCATTGTTGTTTGTTTGTTTTTAGATAGTGTCCACTATGTCGCCCTTGGTAGAATGCTGTGGTATCACAGCTCACAGCAACCTCAAACTCCGGGGCTCAAGTGACCCTCCCGAGTAGCTGAGACTACAGGTGCCACCACAACACCCAACTATTTTTCTGTTTTTAGTAGAGATGGGGGTCTCACTCTTGCTCAGGCTGCTCTTGAACTCCTGAGCTCAGGCAATCCACCCACCCAGGCTTCCCAGAGTGCTAGGTGATGAGTGAAGGTACCAGATTTGACAACTGTAGGTCAAATAATATTTCTAGATAGGGAATAGTCACACTCCTCTCTGCAAGTTGAAGGGAGAATGTGTATTCATGAGTCCTGCGCATTCAGCACTCCTGGTAGGGAGGGAATGGGTTAGGGGGAAAAATTCTGTTCTTCCAGTTACATGGGCCTGTGCACAATTTTAGTAGGGCTCAAAGGGTTAAATGGGAAAATAATTACAACAAGTTAAGCACTCGTTTTACTTCATTTTAAAGCTGTGGAATTTTAGAGAGTTGAAGTTTCTAAAATCTCACAGTTTAGTTTCCCTGGGCCTATAACATAAGTGCTCTGATTTCCAGTTCTGTATTATTTTATACAGGCGTTCTGATTTCCAGTTCTCTACTATTTTACTTTTGATCTAAAAATTGTTTCAAGCGATGGTAGCTTTGGTTATCTGAATTAAATAGTAAGATCTAATGTGACTTTTTATTAGACAACAAAAAAAAGTTACCATAAATTTCATCTTTTTCACTATATAAAAGAGAACTCTCACGAGTGCATAGATCTGTCTTCTAACTTTGCTTAACAGGGAGCTTAAACTGTAATTATGTGCCTGCATGTGTTGTAAAATAAAATGCTGATGAGTCAGCACAGAGTGGGGACATGTTTTTATTTGCTGAATGATTAAATGACCTCCAAATCTTGCTTGCCATTTAAAACTGTGCATGTAGGAGTCAAGAACCGTAAACATAAAATAAACCATAATAGCTGTTAGGATTGTGATAATACTTTGTTCCCAAATATTCTGGCCATGTGTGCAGAAAATATAATCAGCTATCTAAGTTTAAGATTTAATTAGCTGAGTTAAGGCAAACTGTTGATTCTGAACTGGCTACAGCAGAATGAGTCAATCCATATGTTCTTTGTCACTGGAATCTGAGCCTATGAACAGACTTGTCTACAAGGGTGAAAACTCACAGATGATTGACAAATGAATTTTGGCAGTGGCAGATGATCATAACTGGCAATAACTGGGGGGAATATGGACTATGGTAAATTTTGAACCCTTGGGAAGAGTGACTTCAAGTCTATCTCATGTTCCAACTGTGGCTGAGCAGCATAGAAAGTCTCCTATACCAGATAGATTTTAAATTGTGCCTTTATGGATGGGAAAAGGATAAATGGAACCAAAATTTTCTAGGAATGTGTCCAAAATAAATGACTGTAGATGTGTGTGGTTATCTCAATCTTGCTGTATATTTTTGGTTCAGAGCAGAGATTGTATGTGTGAATGTTGATGCTGATAAATATTCATGTACCGAGGAAAGAAAGTATTCTGTTAACCTGGAGCTATAAAGCTTATCTATCAAATCCTACACAAGGACTGTTCCATCTGTCTTGATTTGCTCTGAATCAGGACGCCTCATGCAATGCAGAGAGCCTTCTTAGAGGGCTGTGGGTGACAGGAAGACAAACAGCAGTGGCAGCTTTCAGAGCTCAAATTCCTAAGTCATAAGCGCCAGCACAGAGCTCATTCTACAATTGTTCCGGAGACAAGTGGGAGATGACAAGGTGCCCAAAATAGCAATGCTGCTTACCTAAGTATTTGTCTCAAAATCCTGCCGGAGAACTGCCTACTTAGTTGCAATGAAACTCTTGCGAACATTCAGTCATCAGAGGCATAAGTTATTGTGATGGGACAACAGTGTCTGTCTCTTATGATTGAGTTATTATTTAGACTGGTAATTTATATGCTTATACACTACTGTGGGAGGGACTTTATCCTTTTATTCTGCAAACATTTTTGAGCGTTTGCTATGTGCCAAGCCCTATACAAGCTACAGGAAATACATATACAAAGATGCATAAGATATTATAGGTCTTGCTCCCAATTAAGTTGAAGAGAGATACAAGAACAGCTAAGTTATAACACAATGAATGAAGTTCATGCTGTAAGTGGGAGCAAAGGGCTTTGCTAGTCCCATAAAGAGACTAATGGACTTTGCCTGGGGAAGCTGGGACAGGCTTTATAGAAGCGCTTACATGTTAACTAGGTTTGAAGAATAAGTTTAAGAGTTTTCTAAATGGAAGAGTCAAGGTGAGGGATATGTTTATGGATGGCATTGATTCACGGTGTATACTTATCTCCAAACTTATCAAGTTGTACACATTAAACACATACAGCTTTTTGTACATCAATCATACCTCGATAAAGTGTTTTTTTTAAAAAAATGAGTCAAAGGGAAGGCATTTCAGCCATGTTTCAAATCATGTAGACCTGAAAACTATGAGATACTCTTTAAAGAGAGAAGCATTCTGTGATTGGCCTGCCAGCTAGGGGAATGAGGGAAGGAAAGGGTTTTGGAATGGAGTGTCAGGAAAAGAGGATCATGAAAAAACCTGGGACTGATTCCAAGGTGTCTTGTATGTTATAATAACAATATTTGATTATTTTTTCCCACAGGTAGCAGGAAGCCAGCAAACATGTATAAGGATGAAAGAAACATGATTAAATTTGTGTTTTAGGTGTAAATTCAGTCTATAGTGCAAAAAACTGAACTGCATGGGAGACACTGAAGGCACGGAGAGTATGAGGGCCAAAATCAAGCAAACAGTTGTAACAGTAGAGAAACTACTCAGCTTGAAAAAGAGTTGGTACAGATAGCAGAACAGTGTACTTACAGGAGGAGATATATTTGGGAAACAAATCACTGAAAACCCTACTAGAGATAATGAGCACAAAGACAAGGAAAAGATTTTACCCATGTCAAGGATGCATTCTTCTGCCTTTAGCCCCAGTATCTCTTGAATATATATTCTCAGTTGAGTTTCATAGTGGCTGAGCTCCAGTCACTTGCTTAAATTGTATAGGTCTAATGGAGTCAGGAGAAATAATCATCTCCAAGTAAAGATGATATTGATACTCTTCCTGCACTACCAAAAACTATTCTCATATAACTACATTCTCAGTCCTGGAATAAGCTGAGTAAATGAAATAAATGACAGGAAAAGATCTAAAGATGCTAATTAAGAGAGAATCATAGATAGATGCATGAGCAACTGAGTTCTAGTAGATAGGAGGAACCGGCCCTTATGTACTGTGCAATAATTACTTATTAAGTAAAGTCAGTGGCTACCCATACCACTGACAAGATGCTATAACTGAACAGATGGACAATGGTAAATCTCAGAGGAATAGTTTTGTTTTTGTTTTTTTCACAAAAGGGAATCACTGGCTAAGTTTACTTAGCTTTGCCACATATTTTCTCAGTTTTATATCAGGAAATGTGTGTGTTATTTATTCATCTTTCCAATAGATGCTGTATTATGTATCTTTCAAATTTCATGTGTTGGAAAAAATACCCAAATTCATGTGTTGATTGTAGATGGGGCTTCGGGAGGTAGTTGGGATCAGATAAAGTCATTAGGATGGGACCCTGGGATGGGAATGGTGGCTTTATTACAGTGATTTTGAACTGGTGTGCCATGAAACATTTTAAAGATCATTAATTGAATTATTTTCAAAAGAAGTTCAAAGCACAGTAAACATATTCCTTTTTTTAATTCTTTTTTTGATTAGCATAATTTAAGTGTTCCACAGAAGTTTAACTATAGGTTCAAGTGTGCTGTGAGATACAAAAGGTTGAAAAATACTGCTTTATAAGAAGAGGAAGAGAGACCTGAGTTGACATGTGTGCTTTAGCCTTCTCACCATGTGATGTCCTCAGCCATGTTGTGATGAACAAGAAGGCCCTCACCAGATGCTGGTGCCATGTTCTTGGACTTCTCAGCCTCCAGAATCATAAGCTAAGTGGACCTCTACTCTGTAAATCATTCAGTCTCAGGTATTCTGTAATAGCATTAGAAAATGGACTAAGACAGATGCTAAATTCCTAATGGACATAATCTTTCCATAGCACCCACCACAATGCTGAACAATTGCAGACTAGGAAATTAGACCTGGAAATGAATGCTAGATCTGTCTGTCAGTGGTGTGTGTCTTTGGAAAACTTACTTCAACTCTCTGAGTCTCAGCTTACTCTTCATAGGTTTGCTGTAGTAAAAAGTACCTAGCAGAATTCCTTATAAAAACAAAGTATCAACATCACTTCCAGTTCATGGAGATCACAGTGCTTGTCCCATGAGGTTTTAAAGATTCATTAAGGAAATATATTTAAGTCCGTACCGTAATATACTTAGAAAAACAAGTAGACTCTTTCACCCACAAGTTTGAGCTCCTGAATGTAAAGATGTCTCTGTTATGATGTTTGTCTCTACCCTTGTACAGAATGTGACAAGTTGAATTAAATTTGGAAATTTCAGGGAGTTCAAGGCATTAACACACTTTAACCACATTATTTTTAGGGCTTTCTATGTTATCTTGTGCATAGATGCCTATTGGGAAACCATCCACTATCTTAGAAGCATGCTATTAGTGGCATAATTAGTGCTCAAGTATGTCACTATTAAAGGAATCTTAATGGGACTTGAACCAAGTAAAGATTGTGAAATTGGAGGCAAGATGCCCAACATTCTCTATGATCGGATATGCACTACTCTGAGGTAGTCTCCTTCTCCTGATACATCCAAATAGTAATTTACAACTTCATCTCTCCATGAGCATTGACATCAGTGAAGGTAGGTTACAGTGACCTAGAAAACTCGGTGGCTTAAAAGAACAAAGGTTTATCCCTTGTTCATGTTTCATATCCATTCTGTGGCAATAGGATCAGAGTGAGGTAACTTTAGTTCATCTTTGTCAGTCAGGGACCTCGGTGGAAAAGTCATTTCTTAAACTTATCAGTCACCATGTAGAGCAGTGGTTCCCCCCAACCTTCCTAATGCCACGGCCCTTTAGTACAATTCCTGTGGGTCATGACCCACAGTTTGAGAACCACTAATGTAGAGGGAAAAAGAAAGGTATGGGGGTTTCACCATGAAAGCCAAATGCTTTAACTCAGAAATGACACATGTAATCTCACACGCAATTCATTCAGTAGAATTGGCCACATGATCCTCCTCATAATAATAAGGGACATAAAAATGTAAGCCCAGAATATTTTGACAAGAGCACTAATGACTACTACTGATGTTTTGAGATCTTTAAAATACGCAGGGACTAAAGTTCTTGCTAAGAATAAATAAATGAAGGGTACTAATTACTCCCAACGGGTGTCGAGTGTGTAACTTTCTTGGAATAATGAACAACTAAGTTCGGCCATTTAATGACAACTTGTCTCTTCAACTAGTTTATGTGATTCTATATACTTACACTGATAAGTAACCAGACTTTTAAAAGGCTTTGAATTTAAGGCAAAGAAAAATGAGACCTACCAACGATGACCAGACCAGCAATTATTTAGTCATGCTTTCCCAATGCACAATTATGTCATTAATTGTGACATATTGCAGGGAACCTACATCTCCCTGGAAAACAATTCTGAAGACAACAAGCCTGGAAATAAGATACTGCACATTCATTGCATATGATTCACACGAAAATTATATCTGCTTACTCTAAATATTTCCATGGCCACCAACACCTACTTATGGGTAGTTTCTATAGATTTTCATATTTATAAATATTAAACCTATGATTACCAAGGCTGTTCTAAGTAGATCCTCATAGAACTGGCAAGTAGCCACAGTAAAATAAAAATAACAACCGGCGGCTCAGCACCTGTAGCACAGTGGTTACAGTGCCAGCCACATACACTGAGGCTAGAGGATTCATACCCGGCCTAGGCCAGCTAAACAACAATGACGACTGCAACAAAAAATAGCCAGGCATTGTAGTGGGCACCTGTAGTCCCAGCTACTTGGGAGGCTGAGGCAAGAGAATTGCTTAAGCCCAAGAGTTTGAGGTTGCTGTGAGCTGTGATGCCACAGCACTCTACCAAGGGTGACAGTGAGACTCTGTCTCAAAAAAAAAAAAAATAATAATAATAAAAACAACTGGTAGTATCAGAAAATGAAAGAATGCGAGGTACCCTGGAGGTAATTTGGTATCTTTTGGGGAGGAGGAAGGCATTTTTGTAACCACTATTGGAATGTGGGGGAGTGCTGAGGTGAGGACTTTGGAGTTTGCAGCAGCTCAATTATGTAAAGATAGTTTCGCTGGTTTATATTTCTCCGTTCCTTTCTCACTCCAGGTTAGAAATGGAATATTTGCTATTGGAATGACTATTAGTTACAGTCGTTTGAGAGATTTGTCAAATTCTCCTGAAACAGCAATTTGTAAAGAGGATGGATGGTTCTAGGAACAGAGTGATTCACAATAAGGACCTCAGATCAATTTCCTAAATTCTCCATTTAGTGTTAAGCAGGAGGATAGCCTCACTGGCATTACGGGTGTAGACAGGCAAAAAACTGAATTTCAGAGAGACATGCCGACCTGACTCTGGTGCTCGACCGTGCCTATGTACTTCACCACCCCTGCAGGAGGAAGGGCAGGGCAAGCAGGAAGCCGGTGCCACCAAGGCGGCTCAGCTCCCACACTGACACCTCACCAAGATGTTGAGCCATCTTCAACGAGATGTTGTGCAACCTCCCATCTTTCGGCTGACGGAAATTCGAGTGACAGCTGATTTGGGGGAGATGGGAGAAAAACGCCTCAAAGCCACATCTAATGTGGACTTTCAGTTTTTGTTGATAGTTCAAACTATAACTGCAGGCCACAAAGGAACTAATACAACGCACTGCTTGTGAATTGATTTGTATGGCTGTTATTTTTTCCTAAATAATTTGTATATACAAACTTATTTATTTACTTTTTTCCTAGCAAGAATTTTAGTTCCTGAGTATTGTAAAGATCAAATCATTATTGGTAAGGGTTATGTTACTTGTGATAATGTAATTCCTGTTGAAAATAATTGTATACTTGTCACAGGCCTGAGTTACAAAGATAGCAACATAATGCAGTTTTTACAAAGTAGTGACCTTTTGTGGAATGTACGTACATATATGAGGGGTAAAGACAGCTAAGTTCAAGGTCGGGAAAGTTCAAATGAATAGGAGAAAGGAAGTAAAAATAGACCACACAGGAAAATAAAGGTGGAAGAAAAGAAACAGAAGGAAGGAAATGTGCTCAAGAAAGTAATTACCATTGTTATAGTGAAGGGAACTGAATAGAAAAATAAGAAAATTTGACCCATTGTATGTAAGATTAAAATCATACGTAATTGTCATAAAGAAAACAGCTCTAAGGAGCTTACTAATATGTATAGATAATAAAGTTAGTCTGTTTCTGCTTATATAAATACAGGTTTGCAATAAGTCAATCACTATTAATAATTTACTATTTATTTACTATTTATTTAATTTAGTAAATTATTAATAGTGATTGACTTATTGCAAACCTATATTCATATTTTAAATAAATGAACTAGAATAATTTGTTAGTAATCTCACTTATATATAAAACAGAAGTAAAACTGTATTTGTAGCTGATTTGGTTGGATGATTCTCTGTTTGAGAACATGTTGAAAACTAAATAAATAAGCAAAAGAAAATAGTTATCTACTATGCTAAATTAGGTCAATACTAAAAAACCTGGCAAATAGACCAAATAGATTTCAAATATATAACCCATTAAGATGGAAATTTAGAATATAGGAAGACAGTATTGAGAAAAATCTTGAGGCTTCCAGGTTGATTTCAAAGAACTATTAATATAATTTCAGGTTTTATATATTTTAGCCTTTCCATTAAAAATAAACATTATAATTTAAGTGAAGAAAGTAGTATTTTATTAATGAGCAGATGTATATGTGAAAAGAAATGCAATTAAAAGGAAAAAAAAAGAAAGTAGTGTTTTCTGATTTATTCCAGGCTTTATATTTTGATATTGCTTTCATCTTATTTCCTCTTCCTTGTTCTTCCTGACATACCTTCATTTCTGTGGACGAGAGGCACTACATCGAGGCCTCTTGGGAAGAAGAAAAAAGATAATAATTGTGATTTTTGTCGTGACTCACATCAGCAGTCTCGAAATGCTTTTCATAAGATTATAATATTTATGCATGAAACATATCACCTGCGCTCTGCACAATGTCTATATTATCAGAGGGGACTTGGGACAAGACACCACAGTTCCCAACTTACCTATGGCACATGGATCAACTCTCTGATTGTGACTTTTGCTTCTCTTCTCCCATCTGATTGGATGCTACACTAAATACTCCCTTTTGAAGTCAGAATCCCACCTTTTGCTGGTGTCATTCTATTCAAATTAAGAGTTACCCCAAAGCCTAATCCTGTCATAATTTATGCTCAAAACTGTGAACAAGGCTTCATCTTTATAATCACTTGCTGCCTTTATGTGCAAAAATGGAGTCTATAATGGAGCAAGTGTCGGTTTTTCTAGAGATGGTGATGAGATCACACGGATCCAGCCCCTGGGTTGACTGGATTCACCAACAGTCCTGATATCTAATATGGCTGCCCCATGTCCGGGGGTGGTGTAAACACGGAGTAGAGGGAAGGGTGTGGGGGCTTTAGGAGAGGAAGTAGCCCACAGCAGCTTCATGACTACTGCGTAGCTAACAGAGTTAAAGGATTCACTGAGAGTGACAATGATCATTAATACGTCACTACTATTTTTAGATGGTGGTATGTTTTAGTGACAGTAATAGAAATGTTAATACAGGCAAAAAACTCACACTAATCCTATCGCCCACATTTTGAATGAATGAAATCTATGAGAAACTTCTTTTGGCCAGTCATTAAGCTGAATAACACAAATGGAGCTGTCTGGTCTCCATTCCCCTGTCTTTGACCTCTTTCTTTGCCTTCTTTCTCACCTTGCCTGTTCTTCTCTCTCCTTCCTTCTTCCTCTTTCTCTGTCTTGCAAACATCCTTTCTATTAGGTTTTGAGAATGTTGCATAGTATCCTTTTGCATGGGGCAACATGCAGGAAATAGCCTGTTAGCCCCACTCCAGGCACAGCCTCTTGGTGCACTCCCGGGTTGGGGGCTTTTTTAGCAGAGTGAGTGGGCCCAGATGTCAACATCTCTCATGAAACATGTCATCATCAATTCTGAAGTGCCACACTCCAACTTCCTCAGCCACAGCATGTGCGCCATCCTGACTTTTGAGGAGCAGGTGGCACCTACCAATTAGAAGGACACATCTGAACAAGTGCAACTTCACAGGCTACACATTCAGTTTCACAGAAAGGGTCTGCACAGCCTTGTCTGGCCCTGAACGCTTAACCTCTGTCCTCACCTTTTCTTGTTTTGCCTACTTATTTTTTCCCTTCCTACAATAGGCCATTTTCTATCTGTTTTCTCAGTTCTGTTAGTGTATTTGGAATGATTAGTTCTACTTAGAGGTAGCACAGTGTAGTAGTTGACAGTGTGGATTCTGGAGCTGAAGCACCTGGGTTCAAGTCCTGGTTCCATTACTTATTACAGTGTGACCTCAGCAAGTTATGGCTATTGGGGTATTAAATGAGTTAATATGTGCAAAGCTGTAAAGCACACAATAAGCAGGCCCTCTATACATATTTAGGACCAAATATTAATACTATAATAAATCTATGCCCCAGGGAAAGAGTGTTCAAATATAGCTCCACATAATCTGGCTGAAACAAGCACATCTAGGACTCCCAAACACAATATAGTAGCTCCCCCTTGTTCACAGGGGATACATTCCAAGAAACCAAGGAATATATAGGAAACAAGCTTTATATATATCATACTACATTTCCCCCTATATATACATACCTATAACAAAGTTTAATTTATAGGTTTTGTACAGTAAGAGATTAACAACAATAATAAAATAGAGCAATAATAACAATATACTGCAATAAAAGTTATGTGAATGTGGTCTCTCTCTCCCCCACTTTCTCTCTCAAAGTAGTTTACTGCAGTGTACTCAATACAACTGTGTTGACCACACTTGTATTGTGGGTAACTGAAACCACAGTTGGCAAAACTGTGGCTCAGAGGGAGCTACTGGGAGAAAAAGTGGAGCCTGGTACACAGAGCAAGGTCCTGGTTCTGGATCTGGGCTGAGATGGGGCGGTGAGGCGGGGTACTCCGAGAGTTACAGAATGTGTGACAAAGGACAGTAAAAGGCAGTATGAGGGTGAACCTAGGATCTGAAACTAGACAGAAAGTTCAAGTAAATAATAACTCTAGAAAAGAGTTTGGTAGGGAGAGAGAATTAGCCTCAAACAAAGGAAAACCAATGTGAAGCCTAGCAAAAAATGAGAGCGTGAGTGAAACTTTGAGGAATTGCTTGACACTTCAGCCTCACTCTTTGATGAGAAAGGGGATAGAAAAGACCCTGGGTTTGTTTGGAGAGACTCAGAGTTCTCTACAGCATTCCAGTTTTAATATTACTATTAATTAGCTACAAGTAAGCCATACAAGTAGCCATCCTGTGACTCAGTTTCGTTATCAGTCAAGTCTCTTCCCAGTCCAATGCAAGGTATTCATTCAACAAACATGCGAGAAGTGAGTAAGCCCTGAGCTGGGCACAGGAATGCTGCAGTGCAGAAGGTAAACATTGTCCCCCCTCCCCAAAGCTATGGTCCAAGGGAGAGACCATGCTTCACATGAGAAGGACAGGGCTAGGATGGGGGACTGTCTTAGCACAAGGCCAGGGAAATGTATCCTGAGGAAATGACATTTAAGTTGAGAATTGAAGGATGAGTAAAATTTAGAGTAATAAATTGGATTTAGGTAAAAATACCAAGAATTACAATGGCTCCAAGATGGAAGGAAGGAGCTCGGGACCTGCTAAGAATTGAAAGAGAGGCAGTAGTGGGGACCACAGTGAGCGTGAAGAGCAGTGGGAAGAGGTGAGGCTGGAAAGCAGTGGGGATCTAGGGGTGCCATAAGCTCCCAAAGCTGCACATCAATATCAACGCTTAGTAAAAGCAGGCTGTTTGCTGCTTAAACATGACTTCCACAGAAGTCTCTTGACCTCACAATCCAGATTGCTGTGCCTTATAGCACTTCAGAAACACCCCTGCCGGACAGGTGGGTAGACCTACAGGCTCACAAACACTCTGTAAGCATTTCAGGTTTTATCCTAACAGGAATGAGCGGCACTAAAGTGTTTTAAGCAGTGATAGGAAGTGATCAGGTTTCATTTTAATATTAATATCATGTTTGCTGCCCTGTAAAGGAGACATTGAGAGGTACCACAAATAACAGAAGACAGTGGTGTAGACCAGGGTGGTGGTTATGAAGCTGGAGAGAAGCAGGTGGGTTGATCATATTCAGGAGGTAAAAGAAAAATTGATAAAGTGTTGAAGCTAGGGGATATGGATGATTTTAAAATACTTTTTGAAACTCCTACAAAGTTAGAACTTATGTTTTATGAAATTATTCCTTTATATTCATTTTAATTCATTCAACAAACACCTTTTGAATGCCCAATATATGTAAAACATGGTTCTTTCACCCCAAACTGTTTAAGTTTAGTTGGCTAAGCGTAAGAGGAGTCGCTACTAATCTAGCTTGAGTTCACCATCAGAAGTGTAAGTCACCAAGGAATGGCGTTAAGGACTTTCATAACCTGGGACTGGAAGAAGAAAGAACAAAAGCAATTTCTATCTACTTTACCAATGTGGCTAGGGATTTGAACAGGAAGCAGCGGATGAAAGGCCTGTACCCCATGGCTCCCACTACAAAAATACCCTAGAGATAAAATAAGACTTTTTAAAGTAAAATTTTTAAGAAAGGTCAGGGACTTCAACTTTGGTTTTATTAATACCCAGATCCAACCAAAATGAGTCAGTCATGCCGAGGACGGCTGGATGACTGATTTCAATTTGGAACCGTTTCCATTTTAGTGAACAAGATTCAGCAACGTTTTATTTGGAATGGACTGTCAAGGCAAAATTTAACTTTTAAAAGCAAATATTAAAATGAATGTTTCTAACATCTATCAAAATGGAAATGAAAACTTCTAAGTATAAACCCAGCATAATCACTTGGCTCTGGAATGAGTTCCTTAGAGGAGGCTTTGTGATCATCTTTCAATTGATCCTGTTGTTTTTAAGGTGATTGTAAGTGTCCGATTGATCTTTCCAAGGGATGAGGCTGTCTATGGGGCTCAATTCTTCGTAGGTTCAACATTTGAGAGCTGGGTGGTGCCTGTGGCTCAGTGAGTAGGGTGCCGGCCCTGTATACCGAGGGTGGCAGGTTCGAACCCGGACCCTGCCAAACTGAAAAAAAATAGCTGGGTGTTGTGGCGGGCACCTGTAGTCCCAGCTATTTGGGAGGCTCAGGCAAGAGAATTGCCTAAGCCCAAGAGCTGGAGATTGCTGTGACCTGTGACACCACAGCGCTCTACCAAGGGCGATAAAGTGAGACTCTGCCTCTAAAAAAAACCAAACATTTGAGAGCCACAGTAGGAGATAATCTGTAGTGAATGGGAGCCTGTACAATCTTCACACAGCCTTCAGCACTGTTGAGTGTCCTCTCCACTCAGGAGCCCACTGTTCTGGCTCAGGAGTGGCTGCCGACACAGGCCAAGTGAAGTAACGGCTGAGTCATTCTGTCTCCTTGGTTTTTAGTGCCTCTTCCATATTTAGTGATCTCAGTTGGAGTTTAATACATGATAGAAAGATCTTCACGCTTCATTTTGACTCCAGTAGGATATTCATGCATCTGCCTGTTCTCCAGACTTTCTTATCCTGGGCCTTCAAGTATCTCATTTTGCAGATCCCTAGAACATTCCATCAAACCATTCATCATTACCCCAAGTCTATGTACATTCTGATTTGAGGCCACTTCTCCTTCTACACAAAGAGAAGTATGCACTCCCTACAGCTCTGCCCATCTGGAGGGTATCGCCTCACTGCTGAATTTTAGGGCCATTTCTCGGTGGCACTGTGGAGCAGCAGCAGTCCTTCTTGGAATTGTACCCGCATATTGAAACAACCTTCCACAAACCAAACTTGACTTTCTCTTCTACCAGCTTGCCATAAAGGGAACCCCCATTCTTGTGGCTGTAGGTGTGAGCTAAGGCAAGGGACCATGCGACTGTGTTTAGGGGTATGTGAATCTGTGGCACCATCTGTGTTGCCACTTGTGTCATTTGGCCTGTGATCATGCCTGCTTCCAGATATACCATTTTCAGTTTACAATGAATTATTTCTGGGTCTATCTCATCTCACGAGTGGATGCATCTGATCTGACAAAACCCAACTTCTGATAAGCAGCTCTGGCCATATGGTTACTCATTGCCTCAGAATTAGACCCTCTGTCTCTACCCGTGTGCCTGGTTGCAGGCCAGGAACTGTTTTCCAAATGCTGTATAATTCCTCCCAGCTGCTGGCATGACCTTGCTCTGAAACCCTTCATCCTACATGATGATTCTCCTAGCTTCAGAGGAACAATCCACCAGAGCATCCTAAAGAAATGTTATGTAGTCAAGCCTTTCAAACCGAAAGCTGCACATAAATGGTAAACTTTTTTATCAGATAAGTAAATCATGAATCTGGCCTTTCATACTTTTATAGGGATTGGCCACTACAGCTAGTAAGATTTCAATGCTTGTATGCTGTAAGTTAACAATGAATTTTAGCTTTTTCTCAGTTAGGCCCAATTTATTATATGCAGGTGTCTAATGTTAACTTCTTATCTTCTCTGACTCCCCTTTCTGATTTTATCACCTCTCACTATCACACCACCATCACCATTATACATATTTGCTAAAAGCGATCTGAATGTATGGTTTTATCCTGTTTTTATGCTTCAGCAGTGAGAAACTGGTTTGTCATTTAACACAGCAATTGTCATGAAATTTGATGCTATTGGTTAAGTGGTGTTCTTTTCTTCACATATGTCTATAGTATGATGGTTGCTATAACAACAGAACAAGGAGTAGAAACCATGGCTTTTTAACAGATTGCTACACTTACAAAAAGGCTTTTGGGGCAAACTTTTGGAAATAGAGCTCATAGGTTTAATTATTTAACTTGTTGGGGTTTTGTAGGAATATGGCCTCTGACTCTATTTACAAAATGTACAGACAACAATCAGTCTGTCACTAAGGGTTAAGCACCCTTCACTCTATCCTAGGAATACACTATCAGAGTTCTATTTTGTACAATTTGATGGAATTTCGGTGGTTAAGTACTGATTGATTTTTGTTTCTGTATGGTAGTTGGGATCTTTCTAAGGGATGTTTGGGGCTTTTAAGAGGCTGACATGAGACTATATTGTAAGTAGGCTTCAAAAAAGATTATTCTAGTAACAAAAATACAGAAGAGTTTTCAAATTGCAGCATAAAAATGAGTTTATTGTTCTATGATGATTCTGAAATTCTATTCTTTGCTAATTTCCTCATGCGTAAGTTAGAACAAGAAAAGGTATTAGTATTTATGTATTTAGAGAAAGCATGATTTCTTTGAGGAAGTAAATAGTCATTTGGCACTAAAATATCAACGTGACTACTCATTTGTAAGACAGGCTACCTGAGTTCTCAAGAGACTATGTGACGTCCTTTCATGTCACTGAGACGTCACAGTCAGTTTTTTCTTCTCCTCAATTACTGACAATAGAATGTGGATTTAGTAGATATTTAAAGTGTGTTAAGTAATTAGATGTTCTATTTTGATCAGTAATACGTTGTTCCTATAATAAATTTTACTAGGAAATGAAGTATCTCTAGGAAATATTCCAAGAACATCAAAATTCTGCTGTTGACTTCCTCTACAAAACTATGAAGTCTCTATCTTGTATCTTCTACGGTGGCTGGCATACATACACATAGTAAAATGAAAACTTTTTAAGTGATTATATAAATTAGTTAGATTTATCATTATGATATTAAATAATTACTGCTAAAGTTATTTTAGTACCTGTCAGATGCTAATTACTAACTATGGGAGATAAATTTTTCAGTCCAGTGGTAGATAGGATACTTGTTTATCTTTATGAATAAGAAAGTAAGAAAAGGGCGGCGCCTGTGGCTCAAGGAGTAGGGCGCCGGTCCCACATGCCAGAGGTGGTGGGTTCAAACCCAACCCTGGCCAAAAAAAAAAAAAAGAAAGTAAGAAAATATCCTTAATTTTAATATCACATTCTGAGATTAAATATATATTATGTCTAACACACCGCTGGGCATGTTACAAATGCCCAAAATATCCCTTTTAGTAAACTAGGTGACAAAGTGATTCACCAAATAATTAATAATGCTTCAAGATTTCTCAACTCCAACCTTTGTCTTAGAACTCTGAGCAGTGGAAAATGCATGCTTTATTTGTTTAGAATCTACAAAGACCTGTTCAGCAAGGAGATGATGTACATTTAGATAACACTGGAGTTCCGAGCAGGATGAGGGCACAATCAGCCAAATATATACATTTGAAAATGGAATATAGTGCTCGCTTCGGCAGCACATATACTAAAATTGAAAATGGAATATAGATGGAGGCGGAGCAAGATGGCAGCCGAGTAACAGCTTCCTTGCATCTGGGCACCGTGAGTCTGGGGAGATAGGTCTCCAGGCATCTCTGGCTGGTGGGAACTGCCTAGCATCACTCCTATGAGGATACAGGGAGTCAGCGAGAGACTTCTGGACCCCAAGAGGAGGACTAAAACAGTGGAAAACCGGCAAGTGGTTGCGTGTGTTCAATCCGTCTAAACCCGCCCACAACTTCCACAGGCACAAGAACTTAAAGAGCAAGAGGAAGTGAAAGGAAAATTAGGGCAAGGAAACAGATAAAAGAAATCACTCATGAGGAAGAATCAGCAGAAAACTCCAGGCAACATGAAGAACCAGTCCAGAACAACCCCGCCAAGGGACCATGAGGTAGCTACTGCAGAGGATTCCACCTATACAGAAATGTTAGGAATGACAGAAAGGGAATTTAGAATACACATGTTGAAAACAATGAAAGAAATGATGGAAACAATGAAGGAAACTGCTAATAAAGTGGAAAATAACCAAAAGGAAATCCAAAAACAGAATCAAATCAGAGATGAACGATATGAAGAATATAAAAAGGATATAGCAGAGCCGAAGGAAATGAAACAGTCAATCAGGGAACTTAAAGATGCAATGGAAAGTATCAGCAACAGGTTAGACCATGCAGAAGAAAGAATTTCAGAGGTAGAAGACAAAGTTTTTGAGATAACTCAGATAGTAAAAGAGGCAGAAAAGAAGAGAGAGAAAGCAGAACGTTCACTGTCAGAATTATGGGACTTTATGAAGCGTTCCAACATACGAGTTATAGGAATTCCAGAAGGGGAAGAAGAATGCCCCAGAGGAATGGAAGCCATACTAGAGAATATTATAAAAGAAAATTTCCCAAACATCACCAAAGATTCTGACACACTGCTTTCGGAGGGATATCGGACCCCAGGTCACCTCAACTCTAACCGAGCTTCTCCAAGACACATTGTGATGAACCTGTCCAAAGTCAAGACAAAAGAAAAGATTCTGCAAGCTGCCAGGAGTAAGCGCCAGTTGACCTACAGGGGCAAATCCATCAGAGTGACCGCAGACTTCTCTAATGAAACTTACCAACCAAGAAGACAATGGTCATCTACCTTTAATCTACTTAAACAGAACAATTTTCAGCCCAGAATTCTGTACCCTGCTAAGCTAAGCTTCAAAATTGACGGAGAAATCAAACCATTTACGGATAAACAAACATTGAGGAAATTTGCCACAACAAGACCAGCTCTACAGGAAATACTTCAACCTGTTCTGCACACTGACCACCACAATGGATCAGCAGCAAAGTAAGAACTCAGAAATCAAAGGACAGAACCTAACCTCCACACTGATGCAAAAGATAAAACTAAGCAATGGACTCTCACAAAATAAGACGAATAGAATACTACCACACTTACCAATTATCTCAATAAATATTAATGGTTTGAATTCCCCACTGAAGAGACATAGATTGGCTGACTGGATTAAAAAACACAAGCCATCCATTTGCTGTCTGCAAGAAACACACCTGGCTTCAAAAGACAAATTCAAGCTCTGAGTCAAGGGTTGGAAGACAATTTTTCAGGCAAATGGAATTCAGAAGAAAAGAGTAGTTGCAATCTTATTTTCAGATACATGTGGATTTAAAGCAACTAAAGTCAAAAAAGACAAAGATGGTCACTTTATATTGGTCAAGGGAAAACTACAACAAGAAGACATTTCAATTCTAAATATTTATGCACCCAATTTAAATGCTCCCAGATTCTTGAAGCAGACTTTACTCAGTCTGAGCAATATGATATCTGATAATACCATCATAACAGGGGACTTTAACACACCTCTTACAGAGCTGGACAGATCCTCTAAACAGAAATTAAACAAAGATATAAGAGATTTAAATGAGACCCTAGAACAACTGTGCTTGATAGACGCATATAGAACACTCCACCCCAGAGACAAAGAATATACATTCTTCTCATCACCCCATGGAACATTCTCCAAAATTGATCATATCCTGGGACACAAAACAAATATCAACAGAATCAAAAGAATTGAAATTTTACCTTGTATCTTCTCAGACCATAAGGCACTAACGGTGGAACTCAACTCTAACAAAAATGCTCGACCCCACCCAAAGGCATGGAAATTAAACAATCTTCTGTTGAATAACAGATGGGTGCAGGAAGAAATAAAACAGGAAATCATTAACTTCCTTGAGCATAACAACAATGAAGACACAAGCTACCAAAACCTGTGGGATACTGCAAAAGCAGTTTTGAGAGGAAAATTCATCGCTTTAGATGCCTACATTCGAAAAACAGAAAGAGAGCACATCAACAATCTCACAAGAGATCTTATGGAATTGGAAAAAGAAGAACAATCTAAGCCTAAACTCAGTAGAAGAAAAGAAATATCCAAAATCAAATCAGAGATCAATGAAATTGAAAACAAAAGAATTATTCAGAAAATTAATGAAACAAGGAGTTGGTTTTTTGAAAAAATAAATAAAATAGATAAACCATTGGCCAGACTAACTAGAAATAGAAAAGTAAAATCTCTAGTAACCTCAATCAGAAACGATAAAGGGGAAATAACAACTGATCCCACAGAGATACAAGAGATCATCTCTGAATACTACCAGAAACTCTATGCCCAGAAATTTGACAATGTGAAGGAAATGGATCAATATTTGGAATCACACCCTCTCCCTAGACTTAGCCAGGAAGAAATAGAGCTCCTGAACAGACCAATTTCAAGCACTGAGATCAAAGAAACAATAAAAAAGCTTCCAACTAAAACATGCCCTGGTCCAGATGGCTTCACTCCAGAATTCTATCAAACCTTCAAGGAAGAGCTTATTCCTGTACTGCAGAAATTATTCCAAAAAATTGAGGAAGAAGGAATCTTCCCCAACACATTCTATGAAGCAAACATCACCCTGATACCAAACCCAGGAAAAGACCCAAACAAAAAGGAGAATTTCAGACCAATCTCACTCATGAATATAGATGGAAAAATTCTCAACAAAATCCTAGCCAATAGATTACAGCTTATCATCAAAAAAGTCATTCATCATGATCAAGTAGGCTTCATCCCAGGGATGCAAGGCTGGTTTAACATACGCAAGTCCATAAACGTTATCCACCATATTAACAGAGGCAAAAATAAAGATCACATGATCCTCTCAATAGATGCAGAAAAAGCATTTGATTAAATCCAGCATCCTTTTCTAATTAGAACACTGAAGAGTATAGGCATAGGTGGCACATTTCTAAAACTGATTCAAACTATCTATGACAAACCCACAGCCAATATTTTACTGAATGGAGAAAAACTGAAAGCTTTTCCTCTTAGAACTGGAACCAGACAAGGTTGTCCTCTGTCACCTTTACTATTCAACATAGTGCTGGAAGTTCTAGCCAATACAATTAGGCAAGACAAGGAAATAAAGGGAATCCAAATGGGAGCAGAGGAGTTCAAACTCTCCCTCTTTGCTGACGACATGATCTTATACTTAGAGAACCCCAAAGACTCAACCACAAGACTCCTAGAAGTCATCAAAAAATACAGTAATGTTTCAGGATATAAAATCAATGTCCACAAGTCAGTAGCCTTTGTATACACCAATAACAGTCAAGATGAGAAGCTAATTAAGGACACAACTCCCTTCACCATAGTTTCAAAGAAAATGAAATACCTAGGAATATACCTAACGAAGGAGGTGAAGGACTTCTATAAAGAAAACTATGAACTCCTCAGAAAGGAAATAGCAGAGGATATTAACAAATGGAAGAACATACCATGCTCATGGATGGGAAGAATCAACATTGTTAAAATGTCTATACTTCCCAAAGCAATCTACCTATTCAATGCCATTCCTATCAAAATACCAACATCGTACTTTCAAGATTTGGAGAAAATGATTCCGCGTTTTGTATGGAACCGGAAAAAACCCCGTATAGCTAAGGCAGTTCTCTGTAACAAAAATAAAGCTGGGGTCATTCATCAGCATACCAGATTTTAGTCTGTACTACAAAGCCATAGTGGTCAAGACAGCATGGTACTGGCACAAAAACAGAGACATAGACACTTGGAATCGAATTGAACACCAAGAAATGAAACTAACATCTTACAACCACCTAATCTTCGATAAACCAAACAAGAACTTACCTTGGGGGAAAGACTCCCTATTCAATAAATGGTGTTGGGAGAACTGGATGTCTACATGTAAAAGACTGAAACTGGACCCACACCTTTCCCCACTCACAAAAAATGACTCAAGATGGATAAAGGACTTAAATTTAAGGCATGAAACAATAAAAATCCTCAAAGAAAGCATAGGAAAAACACTGGAAGATATTGGCCTGGGGGAAGACTTCATGAAGAAGACTGCCATGGCAATTGCAACAACAACAAAAATAAACAAATGGGACTTCATTAAACTGAAAAGCTTCTGTACAGCTAAGGAGACAATAACCAAAGCAAAGAGACAGCCCACACAATGGGAAAGGATATTTGCATATTTTCAATCAGACAAAAGCTTGATAACCAGGATCTATAGAGAACTCAAATTAATCCACATGAAAAAAGCCAACAATCCCTTATATCAATGGGCAAGAGACATGAATAGAACTTTCTCTAAAGACGACAGACGAATGGCTAACAAACACATGAAAAAATGTTCATCATCTCTATATATTAGAGAAATGCAAATCAAAACAACCCTGAGATATCATCTAACCCCAGTGAGAATGGCCCACATCACAAAATCTCAAAACTGCAGATGCTGGCGTGGATGTGGAGAGAAGGGAACACTTTTACACTGCTGGTGGGACTGCAAAGTAGTACAACCCTTCTGGAAGGAAGTATGGAGAAACCTCAAAGCACTCAAGCTAGACCTCCCATTTGATCCTGCAATCCCATTACTGGGCATCTACCCAGAAGGAAAAAAATCCTTTTATCATAAGGACACTTGTACTAGACTGTTTATTGCAGCTCAATTTATAGTCGCCAAAATGTGGAAAGAGCCTAAATGCCCACCAACCCAGGAATGGATTAACAAGCTGTGGTATATGTATACCATGGAATACTATTCAGCCATTAAAAAAAATGGAGACTTTACATCCTTCGTATTAACCTGGATGGACGTGGAAGACATTATTCTTAGTAAAGCATCACAAGAATGGAGAAGCATGAATCCTATGTACTCAATCTTGATATGAGGACAATTAATGGCAATTAAGGTTATGGGGGGGGAAGCAGAAAGAGGGATGGAGGGAGGGGGGTGGGGCCTTAGTGTGTGTCACACTTTATGGGAGCAAGACATGATTGCAAGAGGGACTTTACCTAACAATTGTAATCAGTGTAACTGGCTTATTGTACCCTCAATGAATCCCCAACAATAAAAAAAAAAAAAAGAAAGAAAATGGAATATAGAGAATGAATTGAAAGGAGGGGAGGCCAGAGGCAAAGCAACCAGAAAAGAACCTCTCCAGGGTATAAGAGATGCCCCCCCAATGAAGGGTGGCAGTAATATTGCAGAGGATCAACTAGATATAGAGAAAATAAGAGGGGACAGGTAGGAAGAGAAGTATTCATGGAGCCAGCAATGAGTCCAGTAGGTCTAGCTCAGACACCAATGTGGAGAAAGGTATTCTTGACCAAGGTGGAAAAAAACGAAGGAAAATGTTTTAGGAAATCCAAGTACGAGGCATTTTTGTAACATTAAAATAGATATGCCAAAATATAGTTGCAGAATGTAGATCTGAAGCTCAGGAGGTGTCCCAGTCAAAGATGAGAAGTATAGAAAAGAAGCAGAAGATGGGGTAAGGCAACCGAGATGTGCAGAGTTGCAGGACATGAGGCCCAGGAATGAGAAAGACCAACATTTCAAAAACATATAAAAGATAAATAGTTCATTAAAATGGCCCAAAATGAATGAACATAGAGGCAAGAGGAGACTCAAAGAGGATTTCTAGGTGCCACAGAAACTGAAGTGAGGAAGAGTATCAACCCAGGTGCCCACCAATACATGAATGGATTAATAAAATGTGATGTATGCACACCACTCAGCCATTACAAAAATCCAGTCTAGGTCAGTGCCTGTGGCTCAAAGGATTAGGGCACTGGCCCCATATGCTGGAGGTGGTGGGTTCAAATCCAGCCCTGGCCAAAAACTGCAAAAACAAACAAACAAACAAACAAACAAAAAAAGACAGTCTAGTATCTTTTGTGACAACCTGGACTGAACTGGAAACCATTCTTCTAAGTGAATTCTTCCTTTAATATATGTATATGTCTCCATCACAAGAATGGAGAAAGAATGCACATACTAAGTATCAAACTGAACTAATCAATCAACACTTAAATGCACAGATGGAAGTAAATCTCATGAAAATCAAGCTGGGGGAGAGAAGAGGAGGGTACAGGTAAATTCACACCTGTCGCACTATCTGGGGGAAGGGCACACTTATAACTTTGACTCAGTCTGTACAAAACCAAAGTATGTAGACATAACATGTGTACCCCCTCATATTCTGAAATTAAAAAAATAAAGAGCAAGAGAATCAGGAGGACCTGGTTGGATTGGCAGCTCATAGTTCTCTAGTGACCTGCATTGAAACAGATTGACGTAGAGGGCTTAGGTTAGAAATCAAATTGCATGTGGTTTGGGAATAAAAGATCAGTGAGAAGTAAGGGTACTTTTTAAAAGAAGCTTAATGTGGAAGGAAAGGAATATGTAGAATAAAGTTTAAAGCAGGGTTCAGCAAACACTTTTTGGAAAAGTAAAGGTAAGATAGAAATTTCCCATGGTTCACTGCTGCTTTTTATTCTTTAATGGAGATCAAATTTTCATTTGACAATGTAGTCCTGCCTATAGAACTTAATATATGTATATGTCTTTATATTGAAATATGGTTTTTGTGTCAAAAACATAGTTGATTCTTGATTTTTGATTCATCCTGACAATGTTTTTTAATTGGCATAGTTAGGCCCTTGATATTTAAAAGGGATTAATCTGCCATTTACTACTGTTATCTATTTGCTCCCTATTTTTTCTTCCACTCTTTCTGGTTTTAACTGAGCATTTTATGATTCCATTTTCTCTTCTTTCTTAGCTTACCAGTTGTATCAATTATATATATTTTTAGTGGTTGCCTTAGAATTTGGAATGCATTTATAACTAATCCAAATCCGCTTTCAAATAACACTATAACACTTCACAGGTAGTATGAGTACCCTGTATTAACAAAAATAATTCTAATTCCTCACTCCTACCCCTTGTATCATTACTGTCATTCAGAACACTTATATATATGCACATAATTGAAAACATTGGTCTTATTGTCAGTTACCTAATTAGATAAATTAAAAATCAGAAAAACAAGGTTTTTATTTTACCGTTCCTTATTTTTTTTCTAATGCTTTTCCTTTATGTAGATCTGAGCTTCTGATTTATATCATCTTCTTTCTCTCTGAAGAACTTCTTTCAATATTTCTTCCAAGGCAGGTTTCCTGGCAATAAATTTCCTCAATATTTTACTTTATTTATTTATTTATTTTTTTATAGAGACAGAGTTTCACTTTATGGCCCTCGGTAGAGTGCCATGGCCTCACACAGCTCACAGCAACCTCCAACTCCTGGGCTTAAGCGATTCTCTTGCCTCAGCCTCCCGAGTAGCTGGGACTACAGGAGCCCGCCACAACGTCTGGCTATTTTTTGGTTGCAGTTTGGCTGGGTTCGGGTTTGAACCCGCCACCCTCGGTATATGGGGCCGGCGCCTTACCGACTGAGCCACAGGCGCCGCCAAATTTCCTCAATTTTTATTTGTCTGAGAAAGCAATTCTCTCTTACTTTTTAAGGATAATTTCACAAAGTACAGAATTCTAGATTGGTGAAGTTTTTCTCTCTCTTTTAATATTTCACTCCACTCTTTTTTTCCTTGGTTTACAAGAAGTTAAAAATATAATACTTTGTTTTCTATAAATAAGATTTTTTTCCCCCCTCTGGCCTCTTTTAAAATCTTTATCTTTGATTTTTCTGCAGTTTGAATATGGTAAGTGTGGCTTTTTGGCATTTATCATGTTTGTGTTCTCTGAACTTCTTGGATCTGTGGTTTGTCTAACACTAATTTGGAGGAAATTTTCAGTCATTAAGGCTTCAAATATCTCTTCTCTTCTTTCTGGAATTCCTATTATGCACATGTAACACCCTTTGTTGTCCCATAATTCTGAAATATTCTGTTCCAGTTTTTCAGTCTTTTTTCTCTTTACTTTTCTATTTTAGAAGTTTCTATTAACATGTTCTCAATCTCAGAGACTCTTTGTCAGTGGAGTACAGTCTGCCGGCGAGCCCCTGAAAGGCATTCTTCGTTTCTGTTACAATGTTTTAGATCTCTAGCATTTCTTTTGCATCTTTTCTTAGAATTTCCGTTTCTCTGCTTACTTTGCTCATCTGTTCTTAAATGCAGTCTACTTTAGCCCTTAGATCCATTAGGATCTTAACTATAGATGTTTTAAATTATAGATCTGATCATTTCAACAAAATGCTATCTTCAGATTTTTGTTCGTTTGTTTTTTGTCTTTTCAGTATACTTTAAAATTTTTCTCTGGATAGCCAGACTGCTGCAATAATCTTTAGTAATGTGGTGGAAAGAGGTGGGGAAGGGAAAGCATTCTGTAGTTTTCTGGTAAGATCTGCGTCTTTTAGTGAACTTGTACTTCTGACGTCTGTACCTGTGGGTTTCACATGTGTTTCTCTGTCTCTTTCTCTTAGGTGTGATAGGACAGATAGAGCGAGATGGAGATGGTTATTTTTCTTCCCTCATTTCAGTTAGGCTATGAAAAAAAGAAAAAGAAAACAATAGTTTAGACTCTGATGAAATATTTCATCTTAGGGCCAGGCCTGGTTAAGAAAAACAGAGGCTCTGGCATATTTCAAATGGTTACATTTCTCTCTCCCTGTTGGAAGCATGAGGAAATTTTTCTCCAATATTTGTTGTGAGAACATGGTTGAGCTCTTGGAGACAAAATTCACAAAAGCATGGGGTCCCCATGTCACTGGGTCCTCTGGAATTTTTAACTGCAGTCTTGTCTGCAGTGAGCCTCCATTGACTAGCTGTATGACCTTGTGTGCTTTACTGGGTTACAATAAACCTTTGATTCATTATATGTTAATAATAATCTAGGAATAATAATTGGGCCCACTTAAGAGACTTGTGAAGTTTGAATGAGATAACAGATTACATGTCTGACATACAGTAAGTCTCAGTAACAGTGAGCAATTATTCTTGGCGTGGTTGATGGCCTCGGGTTCCTGGTGAATGAAGCTAAAACCTACAGCATACTCTAGATGTCAGAGATTTTTGTGTGACTGGGTTGGCCCTGAGCCCTGATTATTAGGAAAAAGCAGACTAGACCTGTTCCTACTGTAAGATTCGGCATATAGTTTTTAAATGCAATGTATTACAATGCACAGAACTGGGATGATCAAGAGAGTATAACTAGGAATGGTTGCATGGACTTTGACCCAAAGATAAGAAAAAAATGTGGCAGTGGCTGTGCTCCCTGTACGGCCAGGATGTGGCCACCAGAGAACACTTGAGTCCTCCACACCATCTGCCAAGGTGTGTTGGGGTCCCAGCCACACCTGGGCAGTGAAATCCTGGAGCGGGAGAAGGTACCAAGGCTGCCTGCTTTATGGGACTGGTGCCTGGCCTCCCTATCCCAGACCTGACGTTGCTGCTGCACCAGTGATGGCTGTGATGGGACCAGTGCCATAGAGGAGCTCATAACTCAAGGCCCCTTTGAATCCTCATCTCAAATCCATCTCCCATGTGTGGTCCTGGGGAGGTGGAGGTGTGGGTGGCAGGACAGTGGAGGGCAGTGACTGCTTCTCAGCTATCTGCCCCTACCGAACCCATGCACAGCCTGCTGAGTGTGGAACCTGGAAGCTGTGGGGAACCCTCCAGACCTTTCTCAGAGGCTGGTCCCAGGGCCATTCCAGTCACAGGTGGCAATGCTGTCCGGGGAAGAGGAGGGCATTCCTGGGCTGAGCAGAGTCTTTCCCACATAGGAATTACTGGGGCAAAGGGCACAGACAGCACGAGGCTCCTGCTGCTTCTCCAGAGACCCATCTCCAGCACCCCAGGCCAAGGCTGTGCTGGGGAGCAGGGATCGTACCCCATATGAGTGACTCGCAAGGGCTCCAGCACTTACCTTTACTCTCCAGATGGATCCTGGATGCTGGACACTGGGCCCTTCCTTTACACTTCATATCATCTGAACTACACTAAATGTTCTAAAAGACATGTGAAAAAATAAAAAGACAAAATGTGATGGGGACCCTATCATCCACCTCTCTATACTCCTTCAGGAGGGCTGAGCTTCTGCCCTCTTACAGCAGATGCGAGTAAGATTGACGAGGTAGGTCTGAGTAGGTACCAAAGCTCAGCAGCACCTGACTAGCTGGTCTACCAGCCAACTCAGCAGCCCTGCAAATGTCCAGCATAAGAAGATGAAAGCAGGAACGCTGGAGACAGTATTAGCAGAAGAGGAAGAGAAGCTGCACCAACTGTCACTGGGAAAACTGAGATCCTGATGCTCATGGCCTTTCACATGAGAGAGGCAAGCCTGATTCCAAGATTCCATTATTTGTTTGTTAATTAGAAATTTTTGCAGGGACACACTGGAGAAATGCACCGAGTACTTGCAGACTTTGTGTCAACAAAGACAGCCTAGAAGATCTGTTGCTTTCCAATGTTGCAATCTGTTGCTTTCCAAGATCTGTTGCTGCAATTGATCTGTTGCAGCCCAATCAATGACACAGAGATATCACTGCAGACAGAATGATTAATTAAGGGAAGACTGAGGCTCACTCAGGCCTACAGCCCCTGTTCATCTTTATTCACTGTATTATATATCCAAACTCATCAGATAAGAATAAGCAAGAATAAAGAACAAAAGCATTAATTGAGACTGCTATGAAAAAGCTCTTTCCAGTATAAATGTTGCAAAGCACATACATGTCATTTCTAAGTCTGGAGCATATAACTTGAAGATAAACTACAAGGACACCAGGTTGTCTGTTTTTGTTTGCCCATCTCCCTAACAGGTTAAATGAAGCTTTTGTGTAATTTAAAGTTAGGGAATGAAGAGCAACCGTTCAGCTCCAGACATGTGCTAAATCTCCAGCTACGACTTGGCTTGGTGGGGACCTCAGGGAATCATATCTCAAGGCCTTTTCAGCTAGCAGGGAAGAATTAACCCCTGCATCTCTGCTGCTTTAGCAAGCAGGGAGGAATTAACCCCCGAGTCTCGCTTATAGCCGAGAATGGAATTTTCCCATCTTAGGTTCTCGTACTTCAAGGAGCACATATGAGACAAAGCCACCTTTCTGGGGTGCTGAGAACCATGCCCCTTCAAAGATCAGCTAAAAAAGAGTCAGTGTTGGTTACCGCTAAGAAAGAGAATGTTGATTTGAGGAGATAATGCCCCTTCTTATTGTAGATAACCTTGCTCACCAGTCTGTCTTAGGCAAAGGTCATGGGTACTCTCCCTCCTGAAACCTGCACACGTACACACACGTTATTTTGCTTGCCCTTTCGGTGTGTATACAGAACCCTCAAGACTACCCTTCACCAGTGGTTTTGGGTTGGGATGCTGAGTTCCTGCTCTTCTGGGACATAGATGATTGCAGCTTATTCCTTGTCTTCTCAATATTTTTTGAATTTTTAGTCTCTACTCTCACTTATAATTGCGATAAATTTCCCACATTTTACTTCTACTTGTAATAATAAACCAATGACAGGACATAAGGAAAGCCTTTTTTTCTGTCTTTCTGTGCCTGGTCTTCTACTGGTACATTAGCCGGCAGTGATAATAGCTCAGCACTCTTAAAACCATGGGGATTAGCTTTCATCTTAAAACTAATTACTGTGTTACAAAGGAATAGATGAAAATAAGAACAAAGAGTGCTGAGCACCTTCACACCACGCACAGGAAAGGGCACAGCCGATGAACAGAGAGAGCTGCTGAAGACAAAGCTTGAAATTGAACAGTAAGATGTGCAAAAGACTTTTTATTGTGTTCATTAAGGGAAGAAGCTTAACACCAACTTGTTATGATTTCTCATTAAGAATGTGATTTATTGCCTCATGATATGCATTTGTTAAAAATACACTAATAAGTAAAACACATAACTAAAATTAAAAAAGAAAATAACACTAAAAACTAGCATTGGTCATAACAGGAACACGGCAGGGCCAGTTTTCCAGGATTTAGGGCTTTTGTTTGTTTGTATGGCATGGCTGATTATTCAAAGAAAGGTACACTCCTGGGTGGCGCCTGTGGCTCAGTGAGTAGGGCGCCGGCCCCATATGCCGCGGGTGGGGGGTTCAAACCCAGCCCTGGCCAAACTGCAACAAAAAAATAGCCGGGTGCTATGGCGGGCACCTGTAGTCCCAGCTACTCGGGAGGCTGAGGCAAGAGAATCGCTTAAGCCCAGGAGCTGGAGATTGCTGTGAGCTGTGTGAGGCCACGGCACTCTACCAAGGGCCATAAAGTGAGACTCTGTCTCTAAAAAAAAAAAGAAAGGTACACTCCTACAGGACTGATGGTGGAAGGCTATCGGTCAAACATTAGACTATCTGGGAGGAAGTTTTAAAATGTAGTTGCGTGCCACCAGGCCACTGCCTTCCCCTACTCCTTCACATTAAACTAGACTTTTGGTCAGTGGGTCTGGGTGGTAGTGTTTGTTGATAGTTCCTTGGGTGATTCTAAGAAGCAGTCAGAGTTGAGAACCTACAGTAGACCCTCTGCATCAACTTTAGATTTACGTGCAGTCATTCTGAATGATGGTTCCTTTAACTGGAGCCAGTTGTTTGCCCCTTAAGGAAATGAGTGAAAACTAACATCCCTTGTTTTCATGACAATTGGAAGGTAGAGCCATCTACCTTCTGGACCATCTTAAAAATAGGTACTGTCAGAAAAGTTACTTTAAACAAATTTATATAATTCAGGATCCATTTGAGGAAATCAGTCTATTTGCAGATAAACTATGTTTAGTCTATTTGAGCCAAGTCTCAAATCTTATAGCAAAAGGGCAAGATTTTGCATTTCAAAGATGATTTGTAAATTGGTTGTTATTCCAACAATTCTGTTGATTTAGCACAGTAAACCCTTTTCTTCCCTGGTTTGATTCTCTCTACCTATAAATTATGTTTCCCTGTCCTTTTTATGAGATTTATTCCACCCTTTACATTAAATGATTGTATTAAATTTTTATTCATTATTTAATATTGATTTCCTTTAAAATCTTTCCTGATAGCCTTTCACCTGCCTTCCTTCTCAACTATGTCAACTGCTATTGTTTGAGTTTTTCTTTATAGATTCCACCTCAAAAACATCATAGGAATTGAGAGTCAAGTGTCTATCTTTCTACCTAATATAAGGAATGGAAAAGTTATTTTTGTTTGATATGTGAAGTCCAAAGGAGTCTGTACTTCATAGATGTTCAATGATTTTCTCAAATGAAAAATAGAAGAAAGACGCTATTATTCTCCACAGTAGCAGCCATTGAATTAACCAATAGTTCATACCCTAAGTTTTACAATGTTGATAATAGGTATCATTGGTATAACTAAGGCATCTTCATTACTAATTAAGGAGGTGAAAAAAGGATCAAGGTGGAGTTGTGACATTTGATTTCAAATTCCAGACTGCTATATGCTAGTTGCATGACCTTGGGCAAATTCTTTTTCTTTCTTTTTTTTTTGAGACAGAGTCTTGCTCTGGCACCTTGAGTAGAGAACTATGGCGTCATAGCTCACTTAAACTCCTGGGCGTAAGTGTCTTGCCTTAGTTTTCTTTTCTTTCTTTCTTTCTTTCTTTTTTTTTTAAGTAGAGATGGGGGCTTGCTCTTGCTCAGGCTGGCCTTGAAATCCTGAATTCAAGCAGTCCACCTGCCTCCACCTCCCAGAGTGTGGAGATTACAGGCATGAGCCATTGCACCTACCTGTTACTTGTCATTCTTTTAATTCCTTATTGTCAGAGAGTTTGAATGGCTTTCAGTTTTATGTGGTGGAGTGCAGCCTTCCTGGCCACTGGGTTGGATTTATCTCTATATCTGATAGGAATCAGGTCAAGGAAGATAGTCTCAAAATGTCTCATATCCGGCCCAACTCACCCACTAAAACTTAAGCTTTGTTCTTTTAAAATATTGATAAACACAATTGTTAATGAATTTTCCTTCAACCAGATCTAAATCTTGAGACTTTTTGAATTTCATGAATCATGGGACTTCCCAAAAAAAATGGGAGTTTTTGATGCTACAAGGATTTTAAAAGGGTTTGATCTTTCTTTTAAGGTACTCCTCAAGGGGAATATGTATGTCAAACTTTCACTTAGCTGACATGTTGTTATTAGAAACGATTTGTTTTATTTCCTTTACATAATACAAGAGGGAATTTTTTTCTGCTGCTTTTAAGTGATAAAAATCTAAAAACAATAAATTCTAACATAACAAGCATTTGGGTGTTACTTTTTCCTCTCTTAAGAGAATAAACATTCCCATTTATAAACTTCTATTAAGTCAAATTATTAATCCCAATGGAATTTGAAACAGTAACTAAGTAACTATGTAATTAATAACTAAGTAATTAAATAACTAATAATAACTGATATGAAGTTAATCTTCCTGATATTTTCTGGGCTTCTTTATTAATTGTAAATTTTATGGTAAATTGAAAAGCCTAAATAATAGAATTTTTAAACTGGAAGAAAATTTAACTTAAACATTTTATATATGTAACTATTATGTATCTATGCATACAAGCTTGCACACATAGATGATAGATAGATATAAAAGCTGAGACCCTGAGAGTTTACATTATTTACCCAAAGACACTGTCTCCATCCATTTGAGATACTACAACAAAAATAAGGTAGACTGGGTGCCCTAAAGAAAAAATATTTATTTCTCACAGTTCTGGAGGTTGAGGAGTCCAAGATCAAGGTGTGTACCTAAAAATTTGATGTGTACCAAGAGCTCACTTCCTAATTCACAACTGCCCTCTTCTTAATGTGCCCTCATATGGCAGAAAGAGCCTGGGCGCTCCCTGGGGTCTCTTTTTCTATGGACACTAATCCTATTCATGAGGGCTCCACTCTCAGGATTTAATTGCCTTCCAAGGACCCGCCTCTAGATAGCCTTGCCTCGGAGTTAGGATTTCAACACTGATTTGGGAAGGACACAAACGTTGCATCTTTAGTGGATATAAAGCTGGTTAATCAGAGGTATGATTACTTAGTAGTTTCTGTCTAGTAGTATAAAAATAGCTCTTTACAACGGGCATTGATTTGTGTCATAAGTATTTATATTTAGGCAAAAAACAAGCAAGAATTTTGCTAGCATTGCACACATGCTATTAATATACACTATTTTTTCTCTGTTTTGTTACAACCGCAAAATTCTCCTCCTGTTGCTAAAGATAGTTCAGAAAGGAAAAGAGGGCTGGGAAGGCTATGTTAACCAGTGTGATGAAAATATGTCAAATGGTATATAAAACTAGTGTATGGTGCCCCATGATTGCATAAATGTACACAGCTATGATTTAATAATAAATAATAAAAAAGAAAGGAAAAGAGAGATGAGTATTATAAAATAATGTGTTAAAACCTACGTTTAGGAGAGAAGGACTGCCCCCCCCAAAAGGCACCTTAGTTTTAAAGACAAGAAGGGGTGTCATGCTACCGATTTTATTAATGTGCTGTTTCCCACTGGCAGACTAAGAACATTTCAATTCCAGTAGTACATCAACAAGCTGCACTTTTCACAGCAACGAAAGCATAGGCCTCCTTACTAAATATGGATATTCAATTGAAACCTGAAATAATACAAGACGAAGGTAAGTAACCAGATTTAATAATATAAAGGGAAGATTACAATGTGCTGTCACTTATTTGAAGATACACTACTGTGTGGATAAAGACCTGCAAATCCCTCCCTTTAACTCCCTGCCCTAATTGAACTGGGCATTTCCTTAGTGTCCTATACATATTTTATTCTGGAGTGCCGTACTGGACATCACTTGCACACCACTCTGAATCCTTTCAGTCTTATCTCTTACCCCAGCCACTGCTGCAGCTGCCTGTGTAATGCTGTGGATCAGCTTCACCCAGGAGCAACCTGACAATCTACCCCCTGTGCCCCTCCCTTCCTACCTTGCCTGAAGCTTCTTTCATGCCTTCGGGTATGGGACAATTATGAAAATATGCTTAATACTTGTATCAGGCAGGGTATAGTCAGAGAAGCAGAACCACTGGTGGCTTTATTTAGATTTATTGCAAGGATCCGAGCTTACACAATTCATGCTGGTTAGACTATCGGTGTAAGGCTGTAGTGTTGTTTTATTACTGTCTTTCTTTTTCACTAAGCTGTAAGCTTAGCAAAGGTAAGGTCTTTTTTTTTTTTTTTTTTGGCTAGACCTGGGTTTGAACCCACCACCTCCAGTATATGGGGCTGGCGCCCTAATCCTTTGAGCCATAAGCACTGCCCCCAAAGGCAAAGTCTTGATTCTTGATCATGTTTTTGATGTATTCATTAATATATCTTTATGACCAATAAAGGTGTTTGGTAAGTGAATGTTTGTTAACAGAATATATTAAAATGTTTGAATTATGGGCGGCGCCTGTGGCTCAGTGAGCAGGGCACCGGCCCCATATACCGAGGGTGGTGGGTTCAAACCCAGCCCCGGCCAAACTGCAACAACAACAACAAAAAAATAGCCAGGCATTGTGGCGGGCGCCTGTAGTCCCAGCTACTCGGGAGGCTGAGGCAGGAGAATCGCTTAAGCCCAGGAGTTCGAGGTTGCTGTGAGCTGTGTGACGCCACAGCACTCTACTGAGGGCAATAAAGTGAAACTCTGTCTCTACAAAAAAAAAAAAAAAATGTTTGAATTATTAAACTCGTCTAAAGATCACAAATTAAGATTAAAATAAACACTAACTTCAAAGTGGTATAAACAGTGGTTTCTCTGGAAGTCCTCTTCCTTGATGTGTTAAGAAATATTCTAGATAAAAGACAATAGTGAAATTTTCTGGGTTTTCGGAAGTTACTTAGCTCTTCCTAAAAAATAAGGAACCAACAGAAATAGGTAGTATGAACATTTTAAGGCTATGTATTCCAGAAGAAAACCAACATTAGTTTTCCATGTGAATTTATACCAGATACTGTCATAGAGAAAAACAATTCAGATTATACACATCAAGGGTCACCAGCCATGAAAAAGAGGACCCACCGTTGCTGTAGACTTCCCAAACAAGAAATTATTCTAGCACACTCTATTTCCAGAAAGACAGGCCAAACGCTAAACTTGGTTAAGGATATAGTTGAAAACTGTGGCACTGCTGATAGGCTACTTGAATTGTTCTGGTTTCTCTCCAGAACAAGAGCCTAGTCACAAAGCACCAGCCTGCGATGCACCGTTCCTAAGGCCCTGTGGTATTTTCTGCAGGGAAGTGTTCTTGACAAAAGGCGACGTCCTCAGACAAGGTTGGACCCAAGTATTCCAGTTTCTCCCATCTACTGGGTGCTGATTAACCCCCCGATGATGATGCTTGTGTAGCACCATCATGTGCTTTTCTCTTATTTATTTGTGGTCTGGAATAGTCCTAATTATTTTCTGATCTTTAGGCTTATGCATGACCACTAGCTGAGAATTTCCATGAAGGAGGGGGAGTAGAAGCGGGAAGAGGAAGGAGAGAAGAGAGACAAAAGAGAGCGAGGAGGAGGAGGAGAGAGAGAAGGAGAAATTTGCATGTATTGAGCTCTTACAAGGTGCCAGGAGCTGTGCTAAAATTTTAACATTTAATATTTCATAATGTTCCTTATGAGTCCAGTCTGTTATCACAGATGAGGGAGGTAAAGCTTAGCGTTAAAGAAACTTGCCTAGGTCACATACTGACAATACTGGAGCAGAGATTCAAATATAAGCAGTCTGATTCCAAAATCTTTTTCTCTCAAATGTTGACTTTTTTTTAAAAAAATGAAAGCTTAAAAATAAGTAGAAATATAGTCTAACACACACCTATATGCCAGCCACCTAGAATGAACACATGTTAGTTCCCCACCTTTGGAAAATTTTATACCTCTATTCCTCAGATGGTTTCTGCATCCCCTGATCTCTCTTCTCCTTTCTGAGAATCCAATTACGTGGTTTTTACAACATTTGATATTATCCGACGATTCCTGATAGTTTGTTCATTTTCTAAAGTCATTTTTATTTCTCTTATTTAGTTTAGACCATTTTTATTGACTTGATTTTAAGTTCCTAATCTTTTTTCTGCAGTGAACAACCTGCTGTTAAAAATGTCTAACAAAACTTTTATTTCAAATACAGTAGCACCTCCATTGCTGACCACCCCCTCCGTTGACGGCTCCCTTCAGTCGACCTAATTTTTATACACATGCACCACATGTACGTATCAGCATAGTGGGCCTACTTCTGTGTTGACCACCTCTGTATATTGACCAGTTTGTTACAGTCCCCTGGAAGATCAACTTACAAATGTTCTACTGCATTATATTTTCGGTTCTAGAAATTCCCAGGGTTTGTTTTTGTTTATAGTTTTGTATTGACTTGTGAATAGTCTAACTAACATCCTTTCATGCCTCTGCCTGTTTTATTTTATCAACAAACTGGAAGTCCATTGTGCTGCATTTAAAGATTTATTTGGCTCACTTTTTGGACTCAATTTGGCAAGGCCCTGGGATCAGCCACTAGAATGCAAAGAACTACAGTTTCATTCCTTGAACCCTCACTGTGTTCTCAGTAAACATTTACAGTGGGTTAGAAAATTTCCAGGCCTTGTAATCTGTTTAGAATCTGAGGCTCTTCCAAATGCCCTTCTGTCACATGCGCACACATTGTCACTAGGCTCGAGCTTAGCTGATTTGTTCCTATTTATGCTTAGTCTCTGTTTCTACAGCAGCCCAGCTGCTCCATCCCCTTGTACGCAGACCTGTCACCTCTTCCTTCGTTGTGGAGGAGTGATACGGAGGCAGCCACAGCTCACTGATCAAACGTGGAGGGCCTGTTACTCCCCAGATGCTTTTTTTGTGTGTACCCTTTTCTTGTCTAACTCCACAGAGAATTCCAACCTTTATTTTACTTGGATTTTTTCCTTGTTGTTACTACATGGGCAAAGTTCTTTCATATTCAGCCACTTCCTAACTGGAAAGGAAGGTCTCTTCAAAAAGTTTCATAATGCTGCAGTCTCAGCAGCTACTACAGATTGTTCTTAGTTGAAATTTGAGATTAAACACCTGTGCAAGAGTTGTGATTCTAGCCCAGAACATTTCTAAGGCACTGTCATGAATAGGTATTGAAAGCTTCCAGATAAATTTTTCATCCTATGCTGCTAGAAGTGGCTCATGCCTGTAATCCTAGCACTCCTGGAGGCTCATACCAGAGAATCCCTTGAACTCAGGAATTCAAGACCAACCTGAGCAAGAGCAAGAACCTGTCTCTACTGAAAATAGAAAATTAGGGGCGGCGCCTGTGGCTCAAGGAGTAGGGCACCAGCCCCATATACCAGAGGTGGCGGGGTCAAACCCTGCCCCAGCCAAAAAAGAAAGAAAGAAAGAAAATTAGCTGGATGGAAAAATTAGCACCTGTAGTTCCAGCTCCTTGGGAGGCTGAGGCAAGAGGATCACCTGAACCTAGAAGTTTGAGGTTGTTATGAGTTAGGCTGCACTTATACTTTATATGAAATAAAACAGCCATCTAAAGAAACAATGAAAGTCTTTCTTAACCATTTAAAATTATGTGGGTTAACTCCCTGGTTAAAAGTTAAAAAATCTCAATACTGCAGATGCTGGCGTGGATGTGGAGAGAAGGGAACACTTTTACACTGCTGGTGGGACTGCAAACTAGTACAACCTTTCTGGAAGGAAGTATGGAGAAACCTCAAAGCACTCAACCTAGATCTCCCATTCGATCCTGCAATCCCATTACTGGGCATCTACCCAGAAGGAAAAAAATCCTTTTATCATAAGGACACTTGTACTAGACTGTTTATTGCAGCTCAATTTACCATTGCCAAATTGTGGAAACAGCCTAAATGCCCACCAACCCAGGAATGGATTAACAAGCTGTGGTATATGTATACCATGGAATACTATTCAGCCATTAAAAAAAATGGAGACTTTACATCCTTCGTATTAACCTGGATGGAAATGGAAGACATTATTCTTAGTAAAGCATCACAAGAATGGAGAAGCATGAATCCTATGTACTCAATCTTGATATGAGGACAATTAATGACAATTATGGTTATGGGGGGGAAGCAGAAAGAGGGATGGAGGGAGGAGGGTGGGGCCTTGGTGTGTGTCACACTTTGTGGGGGCAGGACATGATTGCAGGAGGGACTTTGCCTAACAATTGCAATCAGTGTAACTGACTTATTGTACCCTCAATGAATCCCCAACAATAAAAAAAAAAAAAAAAAGAAAAAAAAAAAGTTAAAAAAAATTAACTTTCATTAAAAAAAGACTTTATGATGTAGTATTTCATATGGACAAAGTGAATTATATAAAACTTGTAGTTAGCTTATAAAGCAAAGTATTAGAACAAACACCTGTTAATCCACTACCCAGCCTCAGAAGTTTATTATCACCAGTCTAGTTGATGTGACCTATTTGTTCCTTTCCACTCCTGTTGCCCTCTCTCTTCCTGGAACCAACAATTAACTTAAGGCTTATACTTAACCATAGTCTTTCTATGTTTTGACCATGAAATCAACATTGCATTTTTTCATTTTGGAAATTCATAAAAGTGCCCTATTGCATGACACGAATGGCTATAAGCACATCCTCACTGGCATGTATGCTCAGTAAGAGCAAGGATTTCTGTTTTGTTCATGATGTACCCCAAATAACTATACTAACCATGTAATAACAAATATATGTTAATGAGAAAAAAGTAACTCTAAATAGTTTTGTCCATCTTTTCCCATGTGAAGCTTGACAGTTAGACTTAGTTGCTTAACTGATTGGAACCATGATTGTCTGGTACTATTTATGGTAGCTTGTATCTTACCTAACATTGGCTATTTCTTTGGTCTGGGTGTGAACTAAGCTTTTGTAAATAAACCCATTTCATTAATGTCAATCTTCTTCCTTTCACTCTCTGATTCTAATTAGCAAAGACCTGAAATAATTTATACAACAAATTTTGCCCTAGTCATAGAAGCAGTAGGATCAGACAAAAGTTGATTTCTTTTTCTTCTACTGGTGAATCTCAGCCTCTCCTATGTAAGGAATACTTACTTAAGTATTCCTCAGCATTTCACAGGTCTAACCAAACATTAGGATATTCATTGTGTAATATCTATGTTGTTTCTATATATAACCATTGGCATACTTTACACATTTTTAATGTAATTTACATGGCATCATTCTCTGGAGTCAAATGTTTTGCTTACACTGAGAACTCCCTTAGAAATCAGTTTTTTTTAATGTGCATTTTCTGTGTTTACTATTTCTTAGTATAATGTTTCGTATATATATTTTTTCTTCCTTATTGTTGTTACGAAATCTTTACTGGAGGTCTTTTGTGATAAAACTTCCAAGATGCCTTTGCTGTTTAATCCTAAAGGCATTTGAAAATGATGCAAAGTTTTTTCATGAGAGAATTGTGCAGTGGAGGAAAGAAGCCTGCTCTGAGATTCAAGCAAGGCTTTAACTGAGATAGGGAGGGAATATTTGGTGTTTCTACCCTGCTGCCAGGGAAGTTGATTCATTACCAAGGCATTCCTTTCTATTCTGCTTTGTTAAACTGGAAATTCCCAGAAAAATCTCCAAGATAGCTGAATGTCACATAATGGAAAAGAAAACTGAAACCAAGGAACACAATATGTGGGAAAAGAACCTAAGAAATTATAACTGTGCCGTTTTCCAAATGTCAACATGAGTTTGAAAGATATAGCAAGGTTAGCTCTTGGCCATAAATGTACATAATTTTTGTCTTCGGTGTTGATTTTTCCTAGTCTATAATCAATGAACAAGCCATTTCTTCAGTACATAGCATTTACTTAGCACACTGCTTGAGACATGGTGGGATATTCCAAAGAATAATCTGTACAGTCCCTGCCCCTCTATAGCCTACAATTGAGTAGAAGGAATAAAATCAACAGACTCAGCCACAGGATAAGGCAAGATGGTACTTAATTACCATCAGCACTAAGTTATAAAGCACAGACTATTGGCACTATAAATTCATTAGGAAGGACTACTTGAGGGTAGGGCTTCCAGGAATAGTCTTTTTCCTATCTGAGTGGTGGATACATGGGTGCTCCTTTTACAACCAGTTGCTGGACTGTACATATGTTTTATTCACTTTTGTTTATATTAGAGTTCAAAATAAAAATCTTGCAGAAGAGAAAGTAGGAATTGAATAAGGCCTGGAATGATTGGGACAAAAACTTGTGGAGGAACTAGGACTTAAGGTGGGGTTTAGAACTGGTACAGAGGAGAGAAGGGATCAATATGAACACAAATGTAGCATAGCTGGGGGAGGGTGATAGTGCAGATGGGTTGCATGGAGGGAAGATGCTTAGAGCTGCAGGATCTGGATGAAGAGGTGCAGTAGCTAAAACAATGCTAGACAATTTGAGGGTCAGGGATGAAGGGTGGAAGGAGGACCTTGAGATGGATGTATGACAGCCATACAGTGTGGATTTTTAATTAGGTGACAGATTGATGACAGTGGAGCTAAAGAAAAATTAGTGTGGCTATAGGATGCTTTTTGGATGAAATGATATGGAAGTTGATGTAGGAAAGGGAAGTGGAAACTGGAACACACATCCACCAAGGCCTCCTCTGAGTATCACTGGAAAGGAAGAAGGGGATGTGACGGGGGAATGTTCATGACCAGGCAGCTGACGGGACGGGGGGTCGAGCAGGATAGGTGAACCACACATTTTACAACACCTCAGAGAACAACGGTGCCAGTGATAGCAGCAGTAGCTGATTAAAAGAGAATGTATTTTTGGCTTTTCAAAGATAGAATTTGAGATGACAATGACAACTAGGCAGTAACAATATGGGAACAGAGAGATTTTGATAAGGATTTTCTTTTCTTTTCTTTTTTTTTTTTTTGTGGTTTTTGGCCAGGGCTGGGCTTGAAACTGCCACCTGGCATATGGGACAGGTGCCCTACCCCATTGAGCCACAGGCACTGCCCTTGATAAGGATTTTCAAATGTAAACTATTGCAACCAGAAATGAATCCCTATATTGTGGTATATGACAAATACAGACTACCTCAGCAATCCTGATTCCATGTCAACAATAAGGTTAAAAATCAAGGCCATTTTCCCTCTGTGAATATAGTAGCCAAATTCACCAGTACTAGCCTGCCTTTCTATTTCCAGTTCTATAAATACCCAAGTTCTAAAGCAAGACCTGTATATTTTATTGTGGAGAAAACAGACATTCCAGCTGCTGGTGATTTCTATGCAAGATAAACCATCATTGCCATATTTTAAATCATTTTTGGTTTGCGTCTTTTTAACAAATTTGGAGGATTATACTATAGAAGTGGAAATCTATAAAACTCCAAAGGGCAGATAGAATCAAGGAGGCAGATTTTGATTCAATAAAGAAAGCACTTTCTAAAAATGTGAACGACCCATAAATGGAAAAAAGGTAAGTGTCTTCCCTCTTCTGGAAATATTTCAGTGAAAGCTTGACTCTGAGAGAAGCTATATATAGGATTCTCACTTTGAGTCAGTGATTGGACTGAAAGACCTCCATGACAGTTTTTATACTATTTATTCTCTTTTTCTCATCTATCAAGAGTAGGTGAGGAAAAGTTTGAGTAATACTAATGAATTTGTTCACTTATTCATCCAAGCAGTGTTTTTTCCCCTTTCCTATGAGCCAGCACTGAGCTGGGCACTGGGATGCAACAGTGAAATACCCCCTGGCCCCATCCTCAATAATCTTGCAGCCTAGTAAGGAATACAGTGAACAGAGGGTTAAATGCTATCACAGAAGTACATACCTGGAATTCAAGGAGTGTATAGTTCGCTCTTGAGGAGCCAAAGAAGACTTTTGGGAGAAATACCACATACTCAATGTTAGGAGTTGGGTGTCCTGGTTCCCAAAACCTAGGTGGACTGGTTTGATTACTGGGCTGAGCTAGAAAGTTCAAGCAAGGCACACTGGTAATTGAAAGCAAAAATGTAATGGAAACTGGAAATAAAACAGGAACCTCACATGAAGTGTGAATAGAGTTCAAAAGAAACCTGCACAAGTTTCAGAGTAATAAAGGGAAATTTTATTTAGGAAGAACAAAGAGAAAGTTTGGAGCACTCCCAAAGGGTGTTGGACGAGTCTCTCTCAGGAAAGAGAGAAGGTGAGAGATGGAAACACAAAGGCAGTGCAGAGGTATAAACGCCCTCTCTCTTCTCCCATTGAAATTGGCTGCAAATCTTTCATTGGCCTCTTTGCAGCCTCGGGGCAGTAGTGCCCTTTCCTATTGGTTATTGATGGTCTCTTTCTGTTGGTCATTGGTTACCTAGGTTACCTCAGACCCACCTGCTTATGGGCCCTCCAGACTTCCTGGTGTAGGAGGCCAGGTTTTCCCCCATCCCCTTTTGAAGCCCCTTTCTTAGTGTCCCTTCTCACTCTGAAACATCAACGTTTGCATAAACCAGACGATGAAGATAGAAAGAACTCAAGTCACTTCCCTCAGGTTATTTGCCCAGTATTTGCTATTGAACACAAACATTCAACAGACAAGTCCATTGTCAGAAAATAAAGCCTGGTAGAAAGACTTTCAATATGGCAGAAGAACTACAGTCTCAGGTAGTTAGGTTTTCCAGAAAACCTAAATCCATTTAAGACAAAATATTTTAAAACCTAAATAAAATCCTATGTCCTTGTAGGTTAATATTTAGAAATAAACATATCCTACATCAAGCACACAAAGTGAACTCAGTGTGAGCTTAAAATGACTTTCTATTCTTTCAGAGGCTTAAGGGACCTGGGCCCCCCTGGGACACATGCAGAGTTAGCTTGCCTAGAGTTAAAAATTCCACAAGCCCATTCTCTGAAGCTGTGCACTCCGTGAAGCCTGAGATCAAAGGGCATGACGCCCTTCCTCAGAGATACGGGCCAGAGGGTTGACGTATGTTAAAAACATATTGTCAGAGGTCTATAGGTGCTGTGCCCTGAGGAAAGACACAGTCCTTACTTCATACTGAGTAAACTGAGTGAACACTTGAAGATACTCTTCCAGTAACTCTGTTCCCCTGTGGCTACTTTCTTCTTTGTGATCTTTATTTAGATACTTGCCCAGAGATTAGTCAGTGTCTAGAAGAAGATGTTTACTACAGAAGTGATTGTGTTGATATGGTAACAGGACATTTCCTTACAAGTTAATTTCAGATAGGTAAAATGAGGTAATAGTGAAACTAAGAGATGATAGATTAAGTGTGTACATGACTAGAAAGGTATAAAATCAAAATCCTGAATAAAGAACTTTGCTACACGCCATCCCATACTGTGTAGTCTGTTTCTTGACTTAATAATTACATGAGCGAGTTTATACCCACAGCAAAGCTGCTGCTCTTTCGCGTCTCTGGTCACGCAACATGTCCTGCCTGGGGTGTGACTGTAAAGTGCTAACTGCTTTCACACGTATTATTTTTCCCCTGAACCTCTCTGTCCAAGCCATTTGCCTGGGCTGTTCCCTTGGCTGAAGCAGAAGCATGAGGAAGGTACGGGAGTATATCCAGAAAATAAAGGTATCAAATGAATGGATTTTCAGCTAAAAATGCCCAGCTATGTATACAATGATTAAATCAAGTGTTTTCTGGGGGCATTTTCCCCTCGCAGAAGGAGATAGTTTGAACCTTTTTCTGGAATAAGTGTGGAGATGAGAAACAAGATTGTTAAGACATTGACTGCAAATAATACAGCTTCTATGGAAAGAAGTGTGGGGGCTCATCAATTCAAAGTAGATCTCCCATTTGATCCCACAATCCCGTTACCAGGCATCTACCCAGAAGAAAAAAATCCTTTTATGATAAAGACATTTGCACTAGATGATTTATCACAGCTCAATTTACAATGGCCAGGATTCAGAAACAACCTAAATGCCCATCAACTCAGGAATGGATTAAGAAACTGGATGCCATGTATTTATATCATGGAATACCAGTCAGCCATAAAAAGATGGAGACTTTACATCTTTTATATTAACCTGAATAGAGTTGGGACACATTTTTCTCAGTAAAGTATCACAAGAAAAGAAAAGCAAGTATCCAATGTACTCAGTACTGATATAAAGCTGGTAGATGATCTAATTCATGCCCACATTGGAGTAAAACTCATTTCAGTTCAAGTTGGGGGGGAACGAACACAGGGGGAAAAAGGTCTCTGAGGTGCTCCCACTTAATGGGCACCACGTAGGGGTGTATGAGACTCCTTCTGGGTGAGGGACACAACTATAAGAGGGAATCTACCTAACAAATTCAAATATTGTGACTTGGTTGTTTGTAACTTCACATTAACCTGAAATTTAGAAAAAATAATCTATATCTATATCTATGTATGTGAAGATATTTATAAAAATCTCTTGTCTAGGGACCCTACTTCTCTGTACTCTTCTTCAGTAATTAGCCTGAGGGATGGAGGAGACATGGAAGCCCTAGACGGGGTCAGGTTCTCAGGGTAAATTGAAACTATGTCATGTATCCCACATCAGCGCTTTGCACATTTTAATGTGCATACAGATCACCACAGGTCTTTGTTAAAATGCACTTTTGTTTGAGTAGTTCTGGAATAGGGACCAAGATTCTGCCTTTCTAATAAGCTCTCAAGTCATACCAATGAGGCTAGTCCATAGTCCATTGTTTGAATAGCAAGATACAGCAGTATAGCTTTCTTGAAGGCAGTGTTGTCCCTGGGGGCTCCCTACACCCCCAGGTAGCAGGCTCAGTTGCAGATGTGGCTGTCTAAGTGGGAGTGGGCAGTTAGAGCCTGAGACTGTCCTACTGAGTCTCCTGAGGGCCAATCATGGTGTTTGGAAGAGATTAATTTTCTAATGCCCTAGAAAAACTAGCCAGGGAATCAGCAAGGGGCTCAAGGTTGTAATGGCAGGACTCCTTAATGGAGGGAGAGCAGCAGGTAGTGCACCACTGTGGTGCAGGTAGGAACAGGGACACCACTGCAGATGCCAGCATGGAGGTGCACCTGTGTGCACAGGCTATGTTTCTGTGGAATACAACATGCAGGGCAGATGACAGTCATGGACCAGCTAACCATTCACCAACCCCATCTGAAGCCATGACACCATAAGCTAGAAAGATCATAGTAGAAATTAAATTTCATACCATACCAGAAATTAGATTTCACCTCAGAGAAAAATAGAGAAATCCCTAATAACAAAGTTTAACTAGAATTGAGAAGATTATTTTATCCACTGCTGGGGAGAAAGAATATCTTGAAATAGAAATTAAGTTATTATAGAAAAAATAGCATTATTCTCTTAAATGCTTATATTTATGACTCAAGAACATCATACCCGTTATATAATTTTCAAATTATAAAATAAAAGATAAAAGAATGGAGTAGTGATCACTGAACTTGTAATAGAATAGTGCCTGTCACAAATTTCTTGCAAACGTTTTGTGAATTGGGGTGGAAAAACCCACAATAAAAGGAAATAAAAAATATACCTAGTGGCAGGCCTAGTAAATATAATGTTTTCAGGACAAAATTCAGATATAAAAGAATAATTTTTTAAAAATTTTAACTGAATTTTATCTCCCTCATTCTTCCATGTGATTTTTTTTTTTTTTAAGCCAAATCCAGGTAAACTTAGGAACTTTGGGTTTGAATTCAAACAATTCATTGTATATTCCTCTACCCAAATATTCCTCAGGGTAAATTTCCCAGAAAGAATTTATTTGGCATACCTTTTAAATCTATTCTTCTGATGAATGGCATTCTAGAATTTTCTAAAGTTATATCAACTTTGCATTCTTGAGATGCTCCAACTTGGTCATGGTGTGTCATGATGTATGCATTGTACATTGCCAGTTTCAGTTTGCTAATATTATTTAGCATTCTTACATTTACATTCCTAAGTAAAATTGGCCTATGATTTTCATTTCTCCCACAATCCTTTTTGGTTTTTATCAAAGTTATATTGAACTCACAGAATGTTCCTCATTTTTCTGTTTTCTAAAAGAGTTTGCAAAAGTTTAGAATTCTCTTTTCCTTCAAACATTAAATTCTGATTGCTGTTAAAAAAAATATCTTCAAGGTTTGTCCTTAGGGTAATGTGTCAAGATGTCTTTTTTTAAGGCTACATAATATTCTGTTGTGTGTATACGCCACATTTTATTTATCTACTCATTGATAAAGGAATATTGAGTTTGCTTCCAGGTATTGTCTTTAGTGAATAATGCTGCCGTGTACATAAATGTGCAAATATCTATTCTATGTTTTTCTTTGTATACGTTTGTCATATTGTGGATATACTTGTAAGTAACATGTATAGGTTTTTGCTTTTGTTGCCCAATCCTTTGATGTTGTGTATGAGAAATAATTACAAAGGCCAGTTGTCATGAAGCTTCCCCTTGTATATGCTTCCAGGAGTTGAATAGTTATAGGTCTTACAATTAAGGTTTTGTCTATGTTTTTAGTTGACACATTGTAGTTGTCCATATATATAGGGTACAATTTATTGTTTCATACAATGTTGTATAATAATAAAATGATGGTATTTATTGTAAAAAAAATCTGGTAGAACACATCAACAAAACCATCTGGGATCAGTGTTTTATAGGGGAAGATGTTCAATCACTCTGTCAGTGATTAATTGTGGCTAAACTATTTCTAGAGGTTTATGTATTTTTTCAAATCTTTCAAATTTATTGGTATAAAATTAAGCAATGTATTATTTTATTGCCTTTTAACAATCTTCCTGGACATGAAGAGTTTTCCTTTTTCATTGCTAGCATTAATTTCTTCGTGCCATCTCTCGTTTTCTTTATTTAATCTTGCTAGAAGTTTGTTTATTTTGTCTTTTGAAAGAACCAACTTTTGTCTTTGTAGGTCCTTTTTACTGTATGCTTTGTTTTCACAACCATTATTTCTGCTCTTAACTTTATTGCATTCTTTCTTAAAATTTGTTTTGCTTTCTTCTTTCTCTAACTTTTAAGTTCTATGCACAGCTCACTTCTTCTTTCGTAACGTAATCATTTAAGGCTGTGTATTTTTCTCTCAGAACTACCTTTTCCTCAGTTCTTTAGATTTTGATATGTAATCTGAGGGAAGCCCAGCACTTCAGACAGAGGAAACAGCCAACGCTTGAGACTGGTGTAGTCATGGCATGTTTAGAGTACAGTCAAGAGCCAGTGTGGCAGGCCGGGCGTGCTAGTTCATGACTGTAATCCCAGCATTCTGGGAGGATGTGGCAGGTGGATTGCTTGAGCTCACAAGTGGTGAAACCAGCCTGAGCAAGGGCAAGACTCCTCTCTACTAAAAAATAGAAAAATTAGCCACCTGTTGAGGCAGGTGCCTGTAGTCCCAGCTACTCAGGAGGCTGAGGCAACAGGATCGCTTGAGCCCAAGAGACTGAGGTTGCTGTGAGTTATGCTGATCCCACAGCACTCTACCCAGGGTGATAGAGTAAAACTCTGTGTCACAAAAAAATATATAGCCAATGTGGCAGAGGGAGGAAAGAGAGACACAAAGTGGTGGGTAATGGTGTCACAGAGAGAGAGCAGGAACACCACGTCAGTGAGGGACTTGCAGGTCACCCTCAGTACTTTGGCTCTTATCTGAGTGAACCATTAAGCCATCTGAGAGCTGTGAGAAGAACTGAGATATGTCCATTTTATCTTCTCGAAAGCCCCCTCTTTTGAGGTCAAGGTCAGGGGCTTGAAGAGAGAAGGGCAAGAATGCATGTTTGCATGTTTGTTCGTTTAGTTTTACTTGAGTTAGTAAGTGACTCCAGGCACTGTGCTATCTCCTTTGCCTACAACATTTAATTTTTAACTTTTCTATGAGAGAGATATGATGACAATAATAACGACAGCAATAGGAATAGCTGACATTTATTGATAGTTACAGTGTGCAAGACACTTTTTTATATACTTTAATCATGTAAGCCGCCTCCAAACCAACGAGATAGATAAAATCATTGTCCCTATTTTATAAATGTGGAAACTGACTAAATAAATTATCCAGGTCTTCTGGATGAATCCAGGCAGCCTGGCTGCACAGCGTTACCTCTTAGTCAATATACAATACTGCCTCCCTTGCAATAAGCTTTCCTTTGAGGATGGACAAAGCTGGGCTCAATGAAGTTAACAAACTAGGCAGGTTCATATTCTACTAAGTGATAGTTTGAACCCAGGTCCCTCTGCCTCCTGAGCCCAGGCTCCCTGGTGGCAGATAGTACCAGCCCATAGCCTCTCTGCAAAGCCCTACTGGTCACAAGGCATCAGAGTGAGATGTAGTCAGTGGTATCATCTTAGAATAGAAAGGCTGAAATATTCTGTAGGTCATAAATTTTTGGCTCTTGCTCCATTCTGCCCTTCAAGTAGAGCTATATATTTTATTCTTTTTAACCCTGATACAGTTGTTTCCTTCCATTCCTTGAGAACAGAAGCTGTTTCTTATCCTTCTTTGCATTTTGAGTGCCAAACACAGTGCTAGGGAGGTGGTACTTAATAAATGTTTGTGGAAAGCTAAAGGATTTGCTTAAATTCTTTTCCAGAGAAGAAGAACCAAATACCTAGGAGCTGAACAAGTTGCATGAAAAAGAGAGATCTTGGTCAGGTACAATGGCTCATACTTGCAATCCTAGTATTTTGGGAGGCCAAGGCAGGTAGATCGCTTGAGCTCAGGAGTTTGTGACTAGTTGTGACCAGCCTGAGCAAGAGCAAGAGCAAGACTCTGTCTCTACTAAACATAGAAAAATTAGCAGAGTGTGGTAGTGCTCACTGGAAGAGGATAGCTGGAACTAAAGAGTTTGAGGTTTCTGTGAGCTATGACACCACGACATGGTGCTCTATCCAGGGCAACAGAGCAAAACTCTGCCTCAAAAAAATAAAAGAAAAGAAAGAAAGAAAGAAAGTAAGAAAGAAAGAGAAATTTTAACACACCTACTGTCAAGTCGCATGCCCCATCCTCATCATTATTCTTTCACAATGAATAATAAGGTGAGAAAATATATGGTCAGAATATGCAGTATACATTGCTTAAAACAAAATAAAATAAATGAATCTAAAATGCTGAGCTTTAACTGATTCTTGATAAATACATAAACAAAGGTATCAAAAAATTAAAAGTTACTTTCTGAAAAGCAGCTTCTTAATAGCAGAGTGATTAATGGCAAGTGGTAGGTAAATGTTGCTAAAACAAAGAGAGGCAGAATAAATTTGACTTTTCCTAGATGTATAACCATATCTATCAGTAACACTATATGCAAATCTTCTGTGCTAGCAGTTTTTTCAGTTGTGTCCTCAGCTCTCTTCACTCATTACTCATGTCAAAGGAGGAAGGAAGGAGGAGGGAGGGAGGGAGGGAAAGGCTCTAAACTTTTTTAATATTGGGGGTGAGGGGAATAAACACTATGGCTGACATTTATTTAAAATTGAGAGAAACTCAATGGAGAATTTGCTATGGATGTTCTAACTAGAAGGACCTGTTTTATTTTGCATTGAATTTGTATCTCTGCATCTTATTGGCAACCGCATTGCCACCAAGAAGCTGTAGTGAGCTGAATGTGTAGTAGGAGTCAAATTGCAGAGAAAAATCTGCATTCTCTTCAGATACTCTGTTGAGGTCTTAGATAACCCCTACCTCAACCCTCCTATCTCCATTTCAGCCAGAGGGGACATCATAGAAGGTTTCCTTGGTAAAAGAGAAGTAAACTTCATCCCTTTTCAGAGCTGGAGACCGTCCTACCGGAGGCTAAGGGCAAATCATCCTCTGTACCTGCTCCTTCTCCCCTGGCGCTCTCGGAGCCCATCTAGGTAAACAGGTAAAATTGGGGTTAAGTCAGCCCCATGGAGAATCTTGCAGGAGGAAAATTACAAAGGAATAAATTGTAGCAATCCATTACAATGCATTTTTAATGCACTTTGGATGATTTTTTTTCATCGTTACCTCCATTTATTTCCACTACTCCTAGAATTACTAGCATCTTTGGTCTTCTGAATAGTAGGGAAACTACAAAGCCAAGGCTAGGGCAGTGGTTTTCATTAATGGTACCTTTTGTAGGATATAAAATGTCAGTAAAGAACATGAACGTTACAACTGACCCAGGTTTGAATCCTCACCTCTTACTGTGTGGCCTTAAACAACTTATTTAATTCTGATTTAATTCTGATTCTTTGTTTCATTTATCAGTTAAATAAGAGTAATAATGCCTCTCTCATAAGGCTGTGTGCAAGTATTAAATAAGGAATGGTGCACGGTACGTCGTAAATGATCAGTACGATAGATGTTAATATTACTATGATATTTTATTCATTCAATAGAAGTTATCCATTAATCAAGATTCAGCAACTGTGCTGCCTGGACTCACTTTAAATTTGTGACTACAAATCTTAAATAACTCAACACAGTACTAGATGATTCTCATTTCCGTCACTTCAATTTCCTCCTTTGCAAGTTAGCGATTTTATAACAGCCTTTCTTCTCAAATATCCAGTATCTCCCACATATGCACACTCTCACACTGAGGTGACACTCATCCTCAGACCTTAGTCGTAGAGACAGTAAGTGCAGTCTGATGCTGAAAGCCCCCCTTCCCATCACCAAATCCACTCACTTCCCTGCATCCCCAGTTACGAACTTTATCTTCCTTCCTGTTCCAGTGGAAGAGACGTTCCTGCTTCCCAGGCTACCCTCCCCTGAGCCGGGCACACATCCTCTCCAGCTGCGTTACATCCATAATCTCAGTCCTCTGGGAGGCTGAGGGCCTCCCTGGCCAGACGATTGGGCTGGTGTGGCGGCAGGGAGGGTACAGGAGGGAGGACGCAGGGTTGCGCGGCTCCCACAGTTCCTGGTCAGGGCATATGGAGGCCTGGCGGACGCGGGTCATGGGTTGGGGGTCTCGGTGCAGCTTTTATGGAGGTCCGGGCGGCACCAAGCCCAGGAGTTAGAGGTTGCTATGAGCTGTGATGCCATGGCACTCTACCCAGGGCAACAGCCCGAGGCTCCAGTGTGCCAAAACCGGTCTCACTCTGCCCTTGAGGGTTAAGGCTATAAGGCAGCCCAGTCCCCACCTTTAGGCTGCTCAATCACTAGGTTACTAGCTTCCACCTGATCCTTGCTTTGCCACCCTGAGGGTGGAGCTTGCTGGGGCAGTTCTCTCACAATGGCTCCCTGCGGCCCACAGCCAAACACTATTAGCTCTGTCTGGCTCAGAGGCTCAGTCTGGGGCCCTAGACAATGCCCAAAGTTCTCTGCACTCATGCTCAAGCTCTCCCCAAGGCAGTTCAACGGAGTGCCAAGTCCAAAAACACCGAAACAGTTCACAGGTAAGGCCTTTCCAGTTTGCAGTCTCACTGCTGCTTATACTTACGGTTGCCGGTGGGATTAGATTGATCTAACACACGCAAGCACTTGCCAGTTTTCCACTTCTTGGGGTCCTTTTCTTGGGGTCCAGAAGTCCCTTGCTGACTCCCTGTAGCCAAGGGATGATTATAGGCAGATCCCACCAGCCAGAGATGCCTGGAGTCTTATCTCCCCAGACTCACCATGCCCTGTTGCAGGGAGGCTGTTGCTCGGCCGCCATCTTGCTCCACCTCCCTCTAAAGCGAGTTTCTTGCCTCAGTCTCCCTACTATTGGACTATGGGCACCCATCATGAAGCCTGGCTTTTGGGGTTTTTTTTTAGAGGTGGGGTCTCACTCTTGCTCATCTCGAATTCATGAGTTCAAGCAATCTACCAGCATCCGCCTCCCAGAGTGCTAGGGTTACAGGTGTGCACGGCCCTCAGAAGAAACCCACACTGCTGACACCTCAGCAGGGTTCTTAGCCTCTGGAACTGTGAGACAATAGATTTGTGTTGTTGAAGCCCCCTAGTCTGTAGTACTCTGTTGTGGCAGCCCTAGCAAATGAGTAACACGAGATAGGAGAGTGAGGTGGTGGTGGGAGGTGCGGAAAGCAGCTGGATATGGAGCACAAGCTGGGTGGTGGCAAGAGAGGAGGTTGGAGAGGAGAGTAGGACAAGCTGGTGAGGGCCAGGGCAGGAGAGTGAGCACGGAGGTGAAGGGTCTCAGCAATACCAAAATGCCACATTCCAACCCCAAACCCAGCAGAAGAAAAAAAATAACCAAAATCAGACCAGAATTAAATGAAATCGAAAACAAAAGAATTATACAACAAAGCAATAAATCCAAAAGTTGGTTTTTTGAAAAGATCAATAAAATAGATAAACCTTTGGCCAACCTAACCAGGTAAAAAAGAATAAAATCTCTAATTTCATCAATCAGAAATGGTAAAGATGAAATAACAACAGACCCCTCAGAAATTCAAAAAATCCTTAACGAATATTACAAGAAACTTACACTTTCAGAAATATGAAAATCTAAAAGAAATTGACCAATACCTGGAAGTACGCCACCTACCAAGACTTAGGCAGAATGAAGTGGAAATGTGGAACAGGCCTATATCAAGTTCTGAAATAGCATCAACTATACAAAATCTCCCTAAAAAGAAAAGACCAGGACCAGATGGCTTTACATCAGAATTCTGCCAAACCTTTAAAGAAGAACTATTACCTATATTATTAAACCTCTTCCAAAATATAGAAAAAGAAAGAACACAACTCAACACATTCTACAAAGCAAACATCACCTTGATCCCTAAACCAGGGAAAAACCCAACAAGAAAAGAAAATTATAGACCAATATCACTAATGAATATTGATGCAAAAATACTCAATAAGATCCTAACAAACAGAATCCAACAACACATCAAAAAATTACACACCATGACCAAGTGAGATTTATCTAAGGGTCTCAAGGCTGGTGCAATATACGTAAATCTATAAATGTAATTCAGCACATAAACAAACTAAAAAACAAAGACCATATGATTCTTTCAATTGATGCAGAAAAAGCTTTTGATAATATCCAGCATCCCTAAATGATCAGAACACTTAAGAAAATTGGTATAGAAGGGACATTTCTTAAACTAATAGAGGCCATCTACAGCAAATCCACAGCCAATATCGTATTGAATGGAGTTAAATTGAAATCATTTCCACTTAGATCAGGAACCAGGCAAGGTTGCCCATTGTCTCCATTGCTCTTTAACATTGTAATGGAAGTTTTAGCCATTGCAATTAGGGAAGAAAAGGCGATCAAGGGTATCCACATATGGTCAGAAGAGATCAAACTCTCACTATTTGCAGATGATATGATCGTATATCTGGAAAACACTAAGGAGTCTACTACAAAACTTTTAGAAGTGATCAAGGAATACAGCAATGTCTCAGGCTATAAAATCAACACCCATAAATTTCTTTATATATACCAACAATAGCCAAGCCAAGAAAACAATCAAGGACTCTATTCCTTTCACAGTAGTGCCAAAGAAGATGAAATATTTTGGAGTTTTTATCTAACAAAGGATGTGAAAGATCTATAAAGAGAACTATGAAACTTTAAGAAAAGAAATAGCTAAAGATGTTAACAAATGGAAAAACAGGGCGGCGCCTGTGGCTCAAGGAGGAGGGCGCCGGTCCCATATGCCGGAGGCGGCGGGTTCAAACCTAGCCCCAGCCAAAAACCAAAAAAAAAAAAAAAAAAAAAAAAACAAATGGAAAAACATACCATGCTCATGGCTGGGAAGAATCAACATTGTTAAAATGTCTATACTACCCATAGCAGTATATAATTTTAATGCAATTCCTATTAAAGCTCTATAGTCATATTTTAAAGATCTTGAAAAAATAATACTTCATTTTATAATAATACTTCATTTTATAAATAATACTTCATTCTCATTTGAGGAATGAGAAAAACCTCAAATAGCCAAAACATTACTCGGAAATAAAAGCAAAGCAGGTGGAATCATGCTACCAGACCTGAGACTGTACTATAAATTGATAGTGATCAAACCAGCATGGTACTGGCACAAAAACAGAGAAGTAGATGTCTGGAACAGGATAGAGAACCAAGAGATGAACCCAGCTACTTACTGTTATTTGATCTTTGACAAGCCAATTAAAAACATTCAGTGGGGAAAAGATTCCCTATTTAACAAATGGTGCTGGGTGAACTGGCTGGCAACCAGTAGAAGATTGAAACTGGACCCACACCTTTCACCATTAACTAAGATAGACTCTCACTGGATCAAAGATTTAAACTTAAGACATGAAACTATAATAATACTTGAAGAAAGTGCAGGGAAAACTCTTGAAGGAATCGGCCTGGGTGAATATTTTATGAGGAGGACTCCCCAGGCAATTGAAGCAGTATCAAAAATGCAATACTGGGACCTGATCAAACTAAAAAGCTTCTGCACAGCCAAGAACATAGTAAGTAAAGAGAGCAGACAGCCCTTAGAATGGGAGAAAATATTTGCAGGTTATACCTCTGATAAAGGTTTAATAACCAGAATCCACAGAGAACTCAAACATATTAGCAAGAAAAGAACAAGTGATCCCATCTCAGGGTGGGCAAAGGACTTGAAGAGAAACTTCTCTAAAGAAGACAGATGCACGATCTACAAACACATGAAAAAAAGCTCATCATCCTTAATCATCAGAGAAATGCAAATCAAAACTACTTTGAGATATCACTTAACCCCAGTAAGAGTTAGATATCACCTAACCCCATAACAAAATCCCAAAACCAGAGATGTTGGCGTGGATGTGGAGAAAAGGGCACACTTCTACACTGCTGGTGGGAATGCACACTAATATGTTCCTTTTGGAAGGATGTTTGGAGAAAACTTAGAGATCTAAAAATAGACCTGCCATTCGATCCTATAATTCCTTTACTAGATTTATACTCAGAAGACCAAAAATCACAATATAACAAAGACGTCTGTACCAGAATATTTATTGCAGCCCAATGCATAATCGCTAAGTCATGGAAGAAGCCCAAGTGTCCATCGACCCACGAATGGACTAGCAAATTGTGGTACAGGTATACCATGGAATATTATGCAGCCTTAAAGAAAGATGGAGACTTACCTCTTTCATGTTTACATGGATGGAGCTAGAATATGTTCTTCTTAGCAAAGTATCTCAAGAATGGAAGAAATAGTATCCAATGTACTCAGCCCTACTATGAAGCTAATTTATAGATTTCATATGAAGGCTATAATCCAACTATAGCACAAAAATATGGGAAAAGGGCCAAGGGAGGGGGAGGGAAGGGGGAGGTTAGGGTTGAGGGAGGGTAATTGGTAGGGCCACACCTATGGTGCATCTTAGAATGGGTACAGGCGAAACCTACTAAATGCAGAATACAAATGTCTATATACAGTAACTAAGAAAATGCCCTGAAGGCTATGTTGAACAGTTTGATGAGAATATTTCAGATTGTAAATGAAACCAGCACATTCGACCCCTTGATTGCACTAATGTACACAGCTATGATTTAACAATAAAAAGTGAATAAATAAATAAATAATTGTATGTAAAAAAAAGGAGTATTCAACAGCAAAAAAGCTAAAGAGAAATAAAATACAGTAAGGCCCAAGACCTATCCATTGGACTCTGTAATGCTTAGATATTAATATGGTTTGGGAAAGGATGGTTTCATGGAGTGACAGGGATATAATCCCTACTGCAGTAGGGCTAAATTAATGAAAGGTAAAGAAGTGAACACTGGGAGCTGTCTGGAGGGAGGGAGAGAGAGAGAGGGAGAAAGAGAGAGAGAGACGATTCTATCTGTAGAAGGAAAATCCTTTGTTCCCTCATTCTTCATAATTCCTTGTTTTCCATCATTCTAACTTCTCTTTCATCCCAGAGGCTCTGAACTTTTGGTTCATTGCCCCCCCCCCCCAAGTGATTCATAAATAGAATTTAAGGGGTCTATGTATTTAGAAAGGAGAAAAATTGCAACTTCAATTTTGCTAGCCTGAAATCTAGCACTTTACCAATTGTGAATTTAGGCAAAAACCACGAAAGATTAGCAGTGCCTGTGACTGTCAAAAATATTTTTTCATACCATGTTACAGTTGTCGCAGATTTCTCAAAATATCATTTACACTCATCACTTTTATGAAATTATACTAGTTATTTTAAACCTGCTACTAGATCTTACAAATAGTTTAAAAATATTTTGATAACTGTATCTAAATGTAATTAGTTTTCTTTGTAATCTTATGTGTTTTATGTTATTTAAAAACATTATTCTGAGAAGGTGTCTGTAGGGATCTGCAGATATCTTTGACATAAACTGGTTAAGGCTTCCTGCTAGTTCATTACGTAAGCCATGTATCTACCTCATTAGTTTAAATTTTTGGTTTCTATATGCTGCCGCCCCTACTGCTTTCTATAAGCCACAATTATCGCTATGTTCTTTCATGGAAAACCCTGTGCCTTTATGTGCTTTTCACTTGATTCGACCACCTATTACTCTTTTTACTTTTCACCTGGTCATCTCACTTGTTTCCAGATGGTAAAACTGGTTCAAATATTCACTCACTTATTTGTTCATTATCAACAAAGTTCCTTGAGCACAAGGCCCAGTGCAGCAGACCTGTGTATGAAGCGCTGGTGTTTCTCAGGAATCTATAGTTTGGAGAGTGGTCAAAAGAGATGAGTGGTGGACTTATCCTTGACTTAAGATCTATAAAATTTTACGGTATAGGAGATGGCAGAGGAAGGCTTTATGCAGGTGGTGACGCTGAGAATGAGGAGGATCCTCTTTTTTTTTTCTTTTTTTGTAGAGATAGAGTCTCACTTTACGGCCCTCGGTAGAGTGCCGTGGCCTCACACAGCTCACAGCAACCTCCAACTCCTGGGCTTAGGCGATTCTCTTGCCTCAGCCTCCCCAGTAACTGGGACCACAGGCGCCCGCCACAACGCCCGGCTATTTTTTTGGTTGCAGTTTGGCCAGGGCCGGGTTTGAACCCGCCACCCTCGGTATATGGGGCCGGCGTCTTACCGACTGAGCCACAGGCGCCGCCCGAGGAGGATCCTCTTAAAGGCCTGAGTTTGCCCAGACTGGGTAAGCCACTGCTCTGTTTTCTAAAAACCTTTGAAACACAAAACATACGGGAGTAAAAGAGATTTGGTTTTCCATCTTGGTAGAAGGATTTAATTAGCATGTTTGATGAGGGCTGAGAAAAAAATTGAGGAACAGATTGAATATTTAGGACATCTTTTTTTCTCTAAGCATATATCCAAGAGAAACAATGTTCATAATCCCTACAGATGAAAATAGTAAGAAAACATTCATTTAAAAAGCATCTCGTTGAAAGTCAGGTGTTGGTTTTTTTTTTTTTTTAGTAAATGAGGGACTGACACCTGCTGGCCAGACTGTGTAATTTCCCTCTCCAAAAGGAGTGAAGGTTGATAATAGATTATGAGCCCCGTGTCCCTATCCAAGCTACTGCATGTGATACTCGGTCTGTCCTTAATGACCAGCAAAGAAGGACATTTTTGGAATGGTGAGCCTGGTCATATTTTGGTTTTATTTTCCCAGTTTAAAAAGTTCCAGAGGTTTAAAGACTTTAAACAATCAATGCAATTTCTTTAGCAATGAATTGACTGAGAGAGAAGGAACACCAAGCCACACTCGAGGTCACACAACAAATGAGTTGGCACGTTAGAGGCCTGGTTTCTGTTCCGCATTTACAGACCAGGCAGGGAGTCAGGTTGTTTGTTAACATCTCTCCTATCTCATATTCTTTGATTCAAGTTTTAAGAAACGTTATTACTAGTGTCATCACTAATACTTTGCGTGTGTCTAATGGCTTTTTCCCTTTTAAAAAATGTCTGGCTTATTGGAGTAAAATTTACATGAAACAAAATTCACTGGTTTTAGGTGTACAATTCTATGAATCTTGATTCGGGTGCGTGGTCCCATCGCCGCTGCCACGATCAACATCTAGAATGTTTCTATCGTCACTCAAAGTTCCTTCATTTCCTTTTGAGGTCAATACCCTTTTCCACCCCCAGATCCTGACAACCACTGACCCGTTTTTTTGTCCCTGTAAACGCTGCCTTTTCCAGAGTGTCAGACGTGTAGTATACAGCCTTTCGTGTCTGCCTTCTTTCACTTGGCTTAATGCTTTTGAGAGTCAGCTATGCTGTTTCTTGTATCAGTTTCTTGTTATTGTGGGGTAGAGTTCTACTATCTGGATAACCTACAGTGTGGTTAACCTTTAATTGAAATTTGAGTTGTTTTCAGCTTTTGATGATTATAAATAAAGTTTTGATAAACCTTTATGTACAGGGCTTCATCTGTATATATATTTTCATATCTCTTAAGTAAATACCTGGGCATAGGATTGCTATTATAGGGGAAGAACTTCTTATAAGAAGTTCCTAAGAAAGTATGACTTTTGCTTTTTTTGGCGGTTTTTTGGCCGAGGCTGAGTTTGAACCCACCACCTCCGGCATATGGGGCCGGTGCCCTACTCTTTTGAGCCACAGGCGCTGCCCCTATGACTTTTGCTTTTAAAAATAATTTTACACATATTTTTCTATTTTATTGCTAGTTTAGTCTGCTTCTAGTTGTGTCCATATCACTGGGGTAGAAATATTTTGTACAGAATGTAGCTTTAGCTGTAAGAATGAGAAGTAGGGAGAGGCCTCTCCACATGAGGCCATGTAGAGCACTTTTTTAAAGGAAGGCAGTATTGCGTAAAGTACAGGCTTGGAATCACTTGCGGGTTCTCACTGGGGTTGCTGGGTAAGTTTTATTCGTTAGAAGACGAATGACCTAACTTCTGTGGTTGTCAGTTGCTGTATTCTCAAAATGTGGGTGACACAGGTATCTACATTGCTGGAGGGGTACAAAGATTATAGAGAATGATATGAGCTGAATATGTGTCCAGCACATAATAGGTGTTACTGTTATTGTCATTAAATTTACAACTCTTGCTAAGAGCAAAAGGTTACATGCTAGAAAACAGTGCCACATATCATTTTGTTTTTAGTATTCGTTAGCAATTAATGTTTTTCCCAGGGGTTGTATTTGTTAGCCAAAGACGAATGAGTTTCATTTGGTTCTAGTGTCTGTAATGTATGAGTTTTTAAAAATAATTAATTATGCTAACGTTTAACCACAGATTAGTATTTTGTACTTAATTAAGGTCATGTCTTTTATACGTCATTGCAAAAGACATTACTTAACCATGATAAAAAGGTGTTAAAACTTATGTAACATGATTTACCTAGGCAAGGACCCATTTTAACTTAACCTTTTTGAAGGATTGATATTTTCTATAGCTCCACTTAAGAAGATATTCTTAATCAAAAACATTGACAGTAGGTTTTTAACTTTGCTATTTTAAGGCTATGTTCATTGCATTAACTGGCAGGTATTTAACTGCTAAAAATTTAGTCAGTTAATTAGGTTGCACTGACATCTGCTGGTAAGAAGTAAATTACATGAAAATCATGTGTTGAAGTTTAAATGGAATCGAATAGTTTAAGTTAGTATTTATAACTTGTATTTGCATTTTTGGTTTAACAAATGAGCTACTGTACGTGGCAGTTTCTAATTCATGGTTCAATTTGATTCAAGTTGTTTGTTAAACAGTTGCAACTATCTTTGGGTTCTTAATAATGGCTTTTGGCATCCTTTAAATAGCTTTCTTAAAGAGTAAGATATCTTTTAAATCATAACCTCTTCCAGTAGATTTTACAACCGAATGATGACCTTACCATAATCTTCATCACACCATCATCACTATGTCTTTTGGTCATAAAACACTACAACAAGTGGTAACTCACTTTGAGAAAGTTTTCTTGGGGAAATAGGATGTAGGGAGAGACAGTAAGTTCCAACAGAGCTAAACTCTAGGGAATTATTTTTCTTGCCAGAAAGTATAACATGGTTACTTTAAAACCTACTACTTCAACACCCTGACTTAGGGTCACAGAACTTTACGACTGGAAAGAAATTTACTGATTAGTTTGTCCTTCTCGTCTATAGATGTGAAAATTAAGGCCCAGATAACTTTAAATAACTTGGTCAGGTAGCTGATACTAGAAAAAAGTTCTGGGCGGCACCTGTGGCTTAGGAGTAGGGTGCTGGTCCCACAAACCGGGGGTGGCGGGTTCAAGCCTGGCCCCAGCCAAAAAAACTGAAAAAAAAAAAAAGAAAAAGAAAAAAGTTTCCTGATTCTCCCATGTCACGATTCTTTCCTATATAAATCATCGTCACTAGTTGTTTATTGTTTAAACCAAGAATATTTGAACACACATACCTGTACACACCTGTGCATGCTCATTTGAGAATTTACATTTAGTTTATTTGAACTCAACCATCCTGACATTCTCTAACTGGAGACATTATCAAAACATACAATGTGTATTTTTATCAATACATGACATTGCTCTGGGGGTTCAGAAATAGATACTCATTCAACTCATATGCCTTTCCCAGAAAATCAAGCCCCATTTTCTATTTCTTTGTGTGTGAAAAGTCTTAAAAAGACATATGGTTTAGAAAAAAAAGTGTGGCAAAAATAAACTTGCACTGGGGAAATTTCTGACTTTTTGATCACAGTTGGGGGTCACAGAATCCTGCACCTGGCCAGGCACTGTGGCTCATGCCTATAATCCTAGCACTCTGGGAGGCCGAGGCAGGTGGATCACCTAAGCTCAGAAGTCTGAGACCAGACTGAGCAAAAATGAGACCCCAGCTCTATTAAAAATAGAAATACTAGCCTGGTGTTGTGCCTGTGGTACTAGCTGCTTAGTAGGCTGAGGTAAGAGGATTGCTCAAGCCCAGAGGTTTGAGGTTGCTGTGAGCTGTGATGCCGTGGCACTCTACCCAGGCAGAGTGAGACTCTCCCTCAAGAAAAAGAAAATGGATCATAAACCTGAGGTCTTATCGGTAATATGAGCACATCCCCCCATAAGTTTTGGTTCCAATAGGCTTGTTATATGGCATAAAACTTCAGAAATGTAACTTGCATTGTGACAAAGTGTGTGCCATATGATTACACATTACTCAGATACTCTATTACATGATGCCCAACACTTCCCTCCACTTCAGTGCTGCTGGAGTTTGGGATGCTTGCTGCTGTGCAGTGAAGGCCTGTCCTGTGTACTGCTGGGTGTTCAGCAGCATCACTAACCCATGTTGGGTGGTGGCTTCCCTTCCCTGGACGCCACTAGAACACGCCCAGTTGTAACAAGCAAAAACGTCTCTAGGCATGGCCAGATGTCCCCTAGTAGGCAAAATTAGTCCAGGTTAAGAATTACCCTATAAAGTAAGAATGCTTTCTTCAGATGTATTAAAAAACTATTTAAAATATTCCAAGCAAGAATTTGGATTCTTTTTCTTTACAAATAAAAGAAATATTGACATACGAAAAGGGAAAGAGGCTCAAGGTAGCTCCAGATTAAATAAACACTTTGTTTAAATATCCCTTTTGAACTACAGCTGAAGTAGGTTCCTGAAATTGTTTTCTTCCACATTTATTCTTGCTTCTTCTTGTGCTATAAAGTATAATTTTGACACAACTACTATTGCACAACCAAGTTTTTTTTTTTTTTTTTAATTCTTAGCTCAACTGTTCTTTCTTTATCAGTGATGGCTTTAAAAAAATTCTTTTATCTTCTCGGTAACTGCAAAGTTGTCTCTATACATAATGTCCTTGGAGAACAAAAGCAACCTGTGACATTTTACAGCAGGTAGAGAATTCTGCAGCTAGAGAAATTCAGTGGAGGCAGGACTCAGGGCATGTTTTTTTCTAGTGTCTCAAAAGTTCTCTGCATTTCATCCATGGTAAGTACATTTTTGAAAATCATTGGGTTTTACATTAAAAGGTCCTTCAGGAAAAGGGAAGGGGAGAAAAGGAGGGAAGGGAAGAAGGACGGGGGAAGAAAAGAGGGAAGGAGAAGAGAGGAAGCAAAGTTGAAAGAACACTAGTGGGAGAATAAAGGATAAACACTGGCGTGGGATCCAGGATGCCATAATCTCTCGTGAGCCATTGCCGCACGCCTTGAGATCTCAGTACCTCCACGCTTCTCCTCTATTGCAGCATTATCCTCCACTCCCTCCACCATTTCCCACCCTCCCCTAGTGCAGGTACTCACAGTGCACAATGAAGAACTTCTCTCTTCCGCACCCCAACGCTTATCCACTCTTGACCTTTGCTTCTTTCCGAAGGAAAAAAATGTGAACATTTTGTGTTGTTTCCAAATGGCTTATTACTGGGGCCAGGAAAAGGTCAGCAATTCGCTTTCTATGTTGCAGCCCTTGGAGTAGTTTCCAGAAGCACTTTAGTTGCTTCCAGAAGCTTATTTTGCCTTTAACAATTGATTGCCTCCCTTTCCAGCCTTCTCAACGCAATTCTCTGAATGAGCAGCAGCCTTCCACATCCTGCAGCATTCAAGAATTTTCTACATAGAAAAAAAGTAAATGAAAGGAACTTTTCAATTAATATGCAACATTGGGAAGATTGATGGGAAACAGCTTTTCTCAGATGTGATATGAATAGGGTAGCCATGGCAACACATCTGGAGGCGTTTAGCAATATGTATAAAAAACCTGAAAAACATACATACTACTAGATGGATCCAGGTAGTGAACTTGCATGGACTTGATTTTAAAGAAATAATTATAGATATGCTCAAAGATGTCTGTTTAAGGCAAGGACTATCTAACTGCTTTTTTAAATAGTAAAAAAAGTCAAATAAAACAGCAGTATAATTCATTACATATAGTTTATTTGAAATGCCAAATCAATCATGCTAGTACAATATATGCCTAGAAAAGTCTGTAGGAATACATAGAAAGACTTGGATTTCTTCTTTATACTGCTCCAAACATGTCAAACTTGCTAGAATAAATAGGTACTGCTTTAATGATGCAAAAAAAGGTATTTGAAATAAAGAGAATAATGAAGATGAGATAAAATTGTCACAGTTCCTTGGCCATTGTTAGCTAGGAATAAGTTCCTGAGTTTCTCACCTGGCAGATGCAGAGGCTTTCTAATACCTCAGGGGTAAACTGCAGGATTAAGCTCTTCCTTGTCGTCAATAACACTGTCCTCCCAATAGCTTCACTTATTGATCATCTAAAATGAACAGGCCATTCGTGCTTCTGTTTTATGCAAGCTGTCTCCTTTATTCCTTGAAACGAACCCCAGGCAGATATTATTCCCATTTTGCTGATGAGGAAATTGAGGCTCTGAGTACTTAAATGAATATGAGGTCTAGCAAAGATTTGAGACCAAGTGCTCTAATGGCAAAGGTGTATATTCAACCCCTAAGCTTACGCTGCTTCTCTTTAAGTTTTAAGCCTCAGAATCTCTTTTCTGGATTATTTGGGGGCAAGAATAAGAGAACTTCAGGGAGAAATGATTTTACTTGCAGTCTAGACACAGTGCAAGAGTCTTTGTAATATAGAATGAACTACTCTTGGGTTTCATATTTGCACTAGAACATCTGAAAACATACGATAAACTTATGCGACATGACAAGTTTGAAAACACAACATGGGAAATGAAATCTGAGACTATTTTTCCATTGGGAAATGGGGGAATATGGCTGTATCTCTACCTTATTCTCAGTAAAATATTATTGTAGACAGAAATTTGTGAAAACACAAACTACGAAAACAGGAGTTTACTTAATTAACATGTAACACATGAATGGTAAAAGTTTATTGTATTTATCTATTAGTGAAATCCCAAAAGGCAAAAAAGGTACTACCAAGGTTGGGCAAAGAAGACGATTGACATTGAGTTTTAATAAGGTTACAAGTTCTTTTGTAGTTTTTTATTTTTTAAATCTGACTGCATTAAGACACACACAAACTCCAATGTGAAGGAACAACATCCACGGACCTAAGTGTACGAAGACTTCATTATTAGAATATTAATCATGGTTATTGTAATATCCTCACAGCTTTGCAATTTTGAGGATATACTGGTATTATCTAAGAAGAAGAAAGAAGAGAAGAAGGAAAAAAGCCTAATTAAGAATTCCTTGCCCCCAGGAGTGAACAAGGACTAAACCCAGGTGATGGTTGGAACATGGATAATAATTCACATAACAGAGAATGGGTAACCTTAACAATGAACTGATGCACACTCCCTGCAGAATTCCTCCATTATGATGCAATTCTTATTTTTTCCTGTACCTATGTACTTTAGGTTTCATCACTATGAATAGTACCCTGGATTTTTTTTACGGAAAAAAGTTCTGAATGCAAGAACCAGAGTGGGATCGGTGGGAAATGGCGAAATAAACAGCTTTTTCCGAACTTTATTATACTTTTGTCCTTAACTTAATAGCAGCTGCATAGTTACAGTTACAACAAAGGGTACAAAGAGTTAATGCTTACACTTTTTTTAAAAAATTTTTTTACTTTTTTTTTTACGGTGAAAAGTTGTATCTTTAGAATTAGCCCGCTGGACTTTGCCTAACAATTGCAATCAGTGTAACCTGGCTTATTGTACCCTCGATGAATCCCCAACAATAAAAAAAAAAAAAAAAATCATAGTAATTCAACCGGTGTTTCAAAGAGGGTTACAAGGTGAAAGCTCTGAAAAGTTCCTCATTTTTTTAACCTTGCATTAGAGCTGATAATTTTATGTAGTCCCAAAAGGCAGAAAAGAAAATCATTTAGAAACATCAGTTTTGTGATATCAACCACACTTGAAAAATCCCTGTTTTGCTACCTGTTAGTTATATGGGCTTGCAGAACTCACTTCTATTACTTAAATTTGTTTTCTTATTTAGTTCACTGGTATTTCTATTTGTATTCACTAGAAAAATATTATTTGTAATTTTAATCATTCTCATTTACTTTGTAGCAACATTCAGCGGCTTCTTTCTATTGCTCAAGTGATTAAGTCTTGTCATTTTTGATATTCAAAATGAAGGACTGAAATCTGAGCTAAAATTGTTTCATGTTTATATAGTTAAAAATTTCTTACATATCAGATACCAAAACATTAGCATTATGTATTTTCAATAAATATTTTATTATCTTACATGCTATGCTATAGAAAGATGCATGCGATTTTCTGTATACACAAGTATTCTAAAAATAAAAGTACAAATTTAATAAAATAACAAAAAAAAAAAAAAAAAGAAGAATTAGCCCCTGGACTGGGTTTAGATGATCCCAATTTTGTTGGCAACATCCAATCATAATCAGGAGCATCATAATCAGGAGCCAGTGGAACATATGCCTTCTTCTCCCCATCAGGCCTGATCAGGGTGTTGACCTTGGCCATATCAATGTCACAGAGCTTCTTCACAGCCTGTTTTGGTCTGGTGCTTGTTGGCTTTGACATCCACAGTGAACACAGTGTGTTGTTGTCTTCTATCTTCACGGCAGACTCAGTGGTCAGGGGGAACTTCATGATGGCATAGTGGAAGCTTGTTTCTCCTAGGGGCACTCCTCCGAGGGTATTTGGGCTGCCTCCAGAGCCTCAGAGTTTTTGGCCTCTGGAATGTGGGTGATGTTCGGATCTTCTTTTTTTGTGGCTGTGGATGCCTTTTAGCACTGCCTTCTTGGCCTTCAATGCTTTTGTTTTGGCTTTGGCTTTGGGAGGGGCAGGAGAGGCTCGAAAACATGGATCACCAGCCTGTATATTCAAGCAGCTCCTGAAGGCGACTATATGGCTCTCCCTGGACTGCGATGCCAGCTAGCTGACTTCCCCAATCCTCTGTACTGGAACCCAGCCCATGTGGCTGATGATTACACTTCTTAAGAAAGCAAGGTGCTATTGTCGCTTACATAGTTGTTTTGAAGGTTATTTTAGCTCAGAGTTCGTTTTGATCTTTGGAGGAGGATTTCTTTTGCAGCTGCCTGCTGCTTTCTTTTGCAATTTTCAGGGGCAATCACTGATTTATGTTAAGAAATTTGTTTTTGAAACTGTTAATAGGCCCAATTTTTGATTTGTTGCTAGAACAATAGGCCTCCCAGTCAGGAACTTAAGCTGCTACAGAGGCAAATTCTTTGAGCTTTGGTGGGGGAGAAGGGCGTGAAGAGGGGCAAGACAAAGTAGGTTTAAAGGAGATTAAAAATCTGAAGTCTAAATGGAAAAGCTTCTGTACAGCTAAGGAGACAACAACCAAAGCAAACAGACAACTTACCCAATGGGAAAGGATATTTGCATATTTTCAATCAGACAAAAGCTTACTAACTAGGATCTATAGAGAACTTAAATTAATCCACATGAAAAAAGCCAACAATCCCAAATATCAATGGGGAAGAGAGATGAACAGAACCTTCTCTAGAGAAGATAGACGAATGACTAACAAACATGAGAAAATGCTCATTATCCCTAATTATTAGAGAAATGCAAATTAAAGCCACCCTGAAATATCATCTAACCCCAGTGAGAATGGTCCATATCACAAAATCTCAAAACTGCAGATGCTGGTGCAGATGTGGAGAGAAAAGAACACTTTTACACTGCTGGTGGGACTGCAAACTAGTTCAACCTTTTTGGAAGGAAGTATGGAGAAACCTCGAAAGAACTCAAGCTAGACCTCCCATTTGATCCTGCAATCCCATTACTGGGCATCTACTCAGAAGGAAAAAAATCCTTTTATCAAATAAGGACACTTGCACTAGACTGTTTATCGCAGCTCAATTTACGATAAATATGGAAACAGCTTAAATGCCCCTCAACCCAGGAATGGATTGGCAAGCTGTGGTATATGTATACCATGGAATGCTATTCGGCCATTTAAAAAAATGGAGATTTTGCAGCATTTGTATTAACCTGGATGGAGGTGGAACACATTATTCTTAGTGAAGCATCACAGGAATGGAGAAACATCAATCCTATGTATTCAACTTTGATATGAGGACAATTAATGACACGGTGAGGGGTGGGGGAAAGTGAGAGCAGAAAGAGAGAAGGAGGGAGGGGCCAAGGGAAAGAAAAATAAAAAAAAAGAAAATAGTGACTAATTCTTACATAAATTGGATTTAATTCTGACCAAAGTACATTACTTGAACAATAATTTTTAATTTCACTTGTTAATATGTTGTTTAGGATATTATACCCTCATTTATAAGTGAAATGTTTGTAATTTCCCTTTATAATAATATATATTTTCCAATTTTAATATCAGGTATATCCAGATGAAATAGAATGATTTTGAAGTATTTCTTCTTTTTCTATTGTCTATAAGATTTGGCATGATCTGTTTTATAAAATTATCTTTTATTTTTATTTTTAAAAATAAATATTCTATATTTTTTGAGTCTTTGGAAAAAAAGTTAACTGATGACTCCATCCTGAACCTCAGAGTCAAAGCATTCTATGATAGACATAGTTTTATCTGACAATATGAATGTTACTTTTTTTGCATTATTATTATTATTATTGCTCAATATTTCATTGCAGCAATCATCTGATTTCTTTTCTGAATGTATTTATCTCCGTTCTTTCTTTGCGAGGTTTGTTTCTAGTCCTTATCCTAAACATTGTTATTGTTATTAAATTTTAAGCCTCTTTAATTTTGTAAAGGCAAAAAGTGGAAAGCAAATAAACACATGTACATGTACAGAGAAAATTTAAAAAATAAAATAAAATAAAATAAACATCTGAAGTCCAACAACACTTACCAGCCCGGAAAGGTCTGTTTTCATCTGAGGTAGAAGAACGTTCCTTTCCATACTTTCATCCCTCATCTTGTAATGAATTCAGGGAGAAGGGGTTCTTCTGCCAGAGCAGGAGATAAACGCTGTACAGATTGGAGAGGGGTGCATTCCTGTTCATCACTGGGATTTCAACAATCTCTAATTAGTTCCCAGAGAGTAAAGATATTAATAAGAATTTTAGAAGGCTCATGGGCTGCATAATGAGAATGTAACTTTTCTCCTACTTTTTCCCAAATGGCAGCATTAACAGTGCCTTCCCTCAAGAAACTAAGGGCAAACTTCCTGAACTAAGTGCATAAAGCGTTCTAACTGAGCAACTTGAACATGGAAGCCCCTTGTTTTTATCATAGATTTAAGCATTAGAATAAAGAGTTATCACTCTTTTGAGACAGACTGTCCCATAATTTATTATTCCTGACGATGATTCTCCCTGGTTAAATCACCAACTGCACAGTTTCACAGCAAAGGGTGTAAAGAGTTAATGGTTAACTTGGGGGATTTCCTCATCTTTTTACTTGTACTTTCTCCATACTCTGGTCCCTGTTTGGGCGCCACCTTCCATGAACCAGTGCGAAAAGTAAATGAACCAGAGTGGGATCAGTGGGAAATGGCGAAATAAAACACGAAAGACAAAGACGTAAGAGACAGAGATGCAATGGAGAGGTAAAGAAGGGATCGGGAGTTCTGGGATATTTTTCTCTATCATCAGCACCAGAGTGCCCAAACAGCTTTATATTTAAGGAGGGAGTACAAAGTTGTTTCTCAAGGAAGTAAGACACATTTTCAATTTAATTATAAGAAGAGAAACAAGCACAGAGTCCCAAGTGAACATCATCTGTTATTATTGTGACCTCTACAATATGGGCAATACTACGTATCTACAAGATTAGTTGGAAAATGTACGTGACTGCTTTGAAGTGCAGCTGTAAAGTTAAAAGCTAAAGTTTTAAGGAAAACATGTTTTTATTTTGCTGGGTTAAAAGTTGAAGCTTAGAGAAAATAAGTTGTTATTTGCTGAGGAGAGTTAGTAGAGGGGAGTTCATCTCCTGGACATTCTCCCAAGGTATGGGGGCCCTGCCACCTCACAGCTCACATTCTACACTGTAACACACACAACTTTTTAGTATCCATGAGATAATCCATGTTCTAACAGTAAAGATCTTTTGATACTAAGGGTTTTAAATTCTGTTGGTTCCTAATTATTTATTTTCTCAGAATTTTTTTTAAACATTTCTTAAATAACACACACTATGTAAAATATAAGAATTAATGTACATTCTGAGGATCAGAATCTAGTAACACATTTAATATCCTTGCTGCATACAAGCTGCATAAAAGAAACACAGGCTGCATTGTTTTGTGTTCCATGCAGTAAATGTTCACAAAAATCAAGCAAACAACTATATATCCTTCAGCCACTAAAATTAACCCTCTCAGTTATAACAGACTTATCAACAAAAATGAAAGTACACATTTGCATCAAAACTGTGTTGGGCTCTTAGTCTTTGAAGAGTTGGTTGGAAAGACCATAAAAGCACTGGTAGCTGCAAATTTTCCTCTTATTTTCACACAGGACTAAGAGTATTTTCACATGGCTTTTTCGAATGATACAGGCTTTTGCTAAAGAGGCATTTCAGGCTTCAAATTAAAACAATCAACCTTTAGTGAAAAAGTGCAGAAATGCTTCTCTTGGGCTTCTAATCCTGGAAACAGCTTGCTACAGGTCCTTAAGGCAAATGCCAGGAGTCAAAAAAATCATGGAACAGTCTCAGACTATAAACAATAAAATCGCTGATCGAGGTCTCATTATCCCCAGACAGAAACTCCTCAAGAGAACGCCTGTCTGAATAAGACCAGCAGCTTCTTGGTTTGTGAAGTTTCATGAATTCTATATCCTAGATGCACTGTACTTTTTTCCCCTACTGTAGACAGCTTCTGCAGTAGATAAAAGTTCATGATGTTGCTTAAAAGAAAAAAATACAAAGCACAGAAGAGCTACTCAAAGACCAAGCAGTTTTCAGGTTTGTTTTTGTTATACTTTTACATTTTACTTTTGTGGTTGGCAAATGGAAAACCAAACTGGGAAATCATAATGTTGGAATATTTTAAGGGCATGCTATCATAGATATTAACAAGTTTATTTATACAATAAGACCTCTGAAGAAAGTGCTCAGCTCGATGCCACATCCCAGAATAGCCACTGTTGCTTTCTTTTTCCATATTGCTCATGAGTACAGGTTTCACAAAGATACCTGAAGGCTTCCCAATATGCTTAGCAACGATAAAATTCATGGCAATATCATCACAGTTTTGCGTTTCATCTATCAAAGCATGCACCGCTGCAGGCTGCTTCTGAAAGAGTTCAAGATATTTGCTGTTGAAGAATGAGGCTCCGATCAGCACCATAGAGTACTGGTCACCATTTCCAAGACTTGATGTTTGTAGTTCAAAACCTCCGTAACTGTACACACCTGATGAAGTAGAGATGTGCTTTCTAGGAACAAATCCTATAATTTGATCAGGAAATTGCTGAAAAGAGGGAGAAAGAACACGTAAGTGTGGCATTTCTTTGGAGAAGACACAGTGGAAAAGGTAATGACTTGTCATGAGAGAATGAAACTGATCTGTCAACTTTTCCTTATTCTTGCCTTCTACATCTCAATCTCATCCAACTCCAGGCAACATTGTAAATCTGTTCTGACAAATTTACTAGTCAAGTTCTACCACAACCCAAATCTCTCTGAAAACAAATTTCCTAACCTTACCAATGTTCTCCTAATTCAAACAATATCTGATATGAATAAACAGCAAATGTTGAAGGACTGGACTCTTTGGTGACTGGGATTTGTGCAAGAAAAACTGACTACATGATATGGCATTTATTGTAGGAAATAAGACATAATGTGATTATTTTGAAAAACTGTTCTAATCTCTTAGGAATCCTTAAAATTATGGATCTACATGTAAGATTTTTATTTTTTATTTTTAACTTTCTTACAGACAGGATCTCACTTTGTTGCCCAGGCTGGAGTGTAGTAGCACAATCGTAGCTCATTGTAACCCTGAACTCTTGGGCTCAAGTGATCCTCCTGACTCAGTCTTTCAAGCATCTGGGACCAACGGCCTGTGCCACCATGCCCAGATAATTTTTCTTATTTATTTATTTATTTTTTTTAGATATGGGGTGGTTTTACTCTGTTGCCCAACCTGGTCTCAGCTCCTGGCCTCAAGCAATCCTCTTGCCTCTCTTCCTGAGTCACAGAGATGACAGTGTGAGCTACTGTGCTTGGCTTACATGTATGATTTTATTATTTTTCAAGCTGATTTTAATGCTCATAAAAAGTCGCTTTTGATTTTAAACAAAATATTTTATTCTTTTTCAACTTGAGTATTTTTTAAAAAATATGAAATCATATAAACAAATATAAATGTGTATATGTAAGTGAGAGTGATGTGTCAGTATCTTTGAAGAAGTAATAAGCGGTGACAAAATACAACATTAATAAGGGGAGACTGACTTAAAATAAAACAAAAATCAGCATATGAAAGACACTGGAGCATGGGAAAGAGGAAAGGACTTACTGGGTTGAAAAGTTTAGTTCACTCTCACAAATAATTTGAGTTTCATTCATTTATTGAATAGACAGTGAATGAGGGACATATACGTGCTTACACACACACACACAGATCATTTTAAAGAACTCAGAGTCTAGAGAGGGCATGATAGGGGTATGTGAACAAGAAATTGCAATACTATGAAGAAGCTGTAAATGCAGCTGGGTAAATCTTATGGGAACATTGAGGATAGAAGGACAACTGTGTTGCCGGAGGCCAAGAGGAAGGTCAACAGATGGGGGATAAAGGATGGGAGGCTTCAGAGAAGGGGTGACATTTGCACACCATAGGAGAAGAAAAGAAATGTCACAGATGGCTACAGGAGGAAAGAGAAAGCCCTGAAAGTGAAGGTCATGGGCCAGCACAGAGGCCGAGGTGGATGTCTAGTCCAGTTCTGCTTGATTATGTACAAACTCGAGTCCTCACACTATGTGAGCTACGGGTCAGACTGAATTTAAGGAGTCAGATTACCTTGGTCTAAGGGTTAAAACTGTTTTTGATATTTTTATAAATAAAGCCCCACATCACATTCATCCAATTGTAATTATTGTTCTACTTAACCACACTCCCCATACTCTGCATCTCCTATCTCCATTTCAGGTTAATTGATTTTTTTTTCACCTTAAACAGAAATCTCACAGCTGAAGGATTACATTAGAACTTTTTGCCTAAGAAGCTTTTATTTGCTGGGCTGGAAAAACTGCTGATATGGAAAATTTTCAATTTGTTGATCACTATACTAGGCCTGAAGTTAAGAACTCCAGTTTTTAAAAGGCTGATACCTGCAGAGTACTGTGGCCTTTACCATTAATATCTAATGCTGTTATGTTGCAAGTGGCTAATTAAAAAAAGTTACAATAGTGAAAATTAGACCTTTTATTGGATAGTAGTGTTTAATTGTTTGACAGAGCTTCAGAGTATCTGTATGCAGTTTGGGTTTTAGAAAATTGTAGTGCAACTTGAAAAAGTCAGCTGTTATTAATACATGTTCAATAATAAAGAGTTGCTTTTATAGGATAGTGAGCAATTTATGTCTGTTTATTCAAATTAGGATTTGGAAAAAAAACATCGAATTTCTTGTTAAACTTGGCAACAGTGGAAGTGAAATCAGGGACATGTTAGTTGAAGCTTATGGGGTTAATGCCAGGAAGAAGACAGCAATGTATAAGTAGATTAAATGTGTTTCTAAAGGGAGAGAAAACGTCACTGATGAAGAGAAGTCAGGGCAACCACTAAGGAGCAGAACCCACAAAAACATTACAAAGATTCATTGAACCATGCATCAAAATCATCGGCCCACTGTGAGAAGCATAGCAGATAGAGTAAACACTGATAAAAAAACAGTTGGGAAAATATCTGAACTGAAAATCTTGGCATGAGAAAGGTGTGGCTCTTGCATCACAACAATGCACCAGCTTACAAAGCACTATCTGTGAGGGAGTTTTTACCCAGTAAACAAATAATTGGAACACCCTCCTACTCACCTGCTGTGGCCTTCAATGACTTTTTTTTTTGCCTGAACATAAAGGAAATATTGAAAGAAAGAAATTTTGCCAACATTCAGGACCTTAAGGGTAATAAGACAACTGCTCTGATGGCCATTCCAGAAAAAGAGTTCCAAAATTGCTTTGAAGGGTGGAGGCACTGGTGTCTGTGCACAGCTTCTCAAAGGGAGTGCCTCAAAGGCAATTGCTGTGATACTCAGTGAGGAGGTGCACTACACTTTTTCAAGGATGAGTTTGTGAACTCAATTGTCAGTTTTCATAGATAAAAGACATTGTAACTTTCAGGAAAGTTGATTGAGCTTGATTAAGGGCAGGAAATCTTGATTAATCTATCTCTTAGACAATACTGTCTACACTGTTTAGGGTAATTCATTCACATATTTCCCATGTTTCTTTAGCTAAGCACCAGAGAAGATTTCATACAAATGGTTTCATAAAGGCAAGAGCAACATTTACCTGCCAAACTGAGAAAGCAAAAACTAGGTCCTGGGCACTAATGAGCGTGTCATCATCGACCATTAACACCACTGAAATGAAAGGGAAAAAATTGAACAGTTTGGAAAAGAAAACAAAACTAGTTAAGATAGTGTCTATATAGATTATTCAAATGAAGTATTTTCTGACCAGATTAGTAAATAAGAAATGTATTCTTGGAAAGATTTGCCCAGTAGATAATTTTTTTTTTTTAATTGTAATTGATTTCTATAACTGCCTGTAGGGCAAATAATCATCCAACATCCCAGAAACTATTAAATCTATAAATTAATAAAGCTTAAGATTCTTTTAAGCAAATTACAACCCCATGACACTGCTACAAATGGGAGGAAAAGGGGAGTGGCAAAAATATATTAAGCATAAGCTAAAAGGCATCTTACTGCTTGGTGTAATGCCATAACATGTAATTATAGCATATCCTTTTTTACAATATTAATGCCTTTGTCATTGTTGCAAGATAGATGTGATTTCCTTTCTAAGAGACTGCTTCTTGACACATTAGAAATTGCCCTAACGCTTTTCAAAGTTGTTCCTTATGATTAACTTCCCCACTTTTTCTTCTCTTTCTTTTTTTTTTTTTTTTTTTTGAGACAGAGTCTCACTCTGTGTTCCTGGGTAGAATGTTGTGGCAACATCAATCTCTTGGGCCTCAGCTTCCCAAGTAGTTGAGACTACAGGCTCCTGCCACAACACCCAGCTAATTTTTCTATTTTATTAGAGACAGGGTCTTGCTTTTGCTCAGGCTGGTCTTGAACTCCTGAGCTCAAGTGGTCTGCCTGCCTTGGCCTCCCAGAGTGCTAGGATTACAGTCATGAGCCATGGCACATGGCCAACTTCCCCATTTTTCTCTAGACCAGGCATCCTCAAACTTTTTCAACAGGGGGCCAATTCACTGTCCCTCAGACCGCTGGAGGGCTGGAATGTTGTTTAAAAATAAAAACTATGGGGCACTTAATCCTCCAATTTAATGTTCCAATACTCTAGAAGAAGAACACTCCAGAAGGATGGCAGATTATACATTACATGGAGGCTGCCCCTGTGTTTCAATGTATACAATAAAAGAGCTTTATCCTTAAAAAAAAAAAAATAAAAACTATGAACAAATTCCTATGCACACTGCACATATCTTATTGTGAAGTAAAAAACAAAACGAGAACAAATACAATTCACACCGCCGCATGTGGCCCGCGGGCCGTAGTCTGAGGACCCCTGCTCTAGACTGTTAAGACAAGTAGAAGGCCACATGTCTGTACACCTGCCCTGGCTCCAGTTGGCTACAGCCTTTCCAGGCTGAGAACCCAGCTGCTACTCACCACTGGTTTCCAGTTCAGGGAAGACCTGGAGTCGATTTCTCATTCTGTTTGCTGTCTGTTGTTTGAAGATCACAGGGACAGGATGAGGCCCTAGGGAATTCCATAACTCATCCGGTCCCTTCTCCCCAATATTGTTCCACACCACAATCACTTTGTGCAGATGTGGTACTGCCTGGTAATGATTCAAAATTCTCAACAAGAGATCTGTTCTGTTGTATGTCTGCATTATGAGGGTAAAGGAATCCAGGGCGGACTTGCCCTGGGATTTGAGGTCCCTGCGTAACATGAGCATCTTGTCTTCTTTGACATTGGGAAGTAAAGTGTTCAAAGCACCAGCCACCAGGAGTAACACCAAGATGACCACCAACAAGAAACGGAGCACTCGGATCCCCATTACTCTTCCCGGAAGTTTGCAGATGTGGCAACACCTACGGTGGAAATGGAAATGAAACACAGAAGGTTAGCCCTCTACTAGTCACTGTGTTTTTATGTTGTTTTTCCAGTGAAGAGTCAGATCAATCTCATTTTAGCTGATGCAAATTCAGTTTTCACTTTCTCTTTGATAAGATGATTTGGCCTAAAAGATAAAAAATAGAGTTCAATATTCTTTCCCTTTGGGGCCTGTTTTGTTTTGCCGTTGCAAACAACAAAAAAAAATCTTCATGTGCACCAAATTGGAAGAATTAAGCATTTTAAAATTTTCTCTCATTTTACCACTAAAATCTGGAACTAAGATTACTTTTCAGATTAGATTATATTTCCCTTAGTTGATGCCTTAGTACAACATCAGTTTTAAGCTTACGTTTGGTAGCAGTAAATTGAGTTCCAAATAAAATCAGAAGCAGAACCATAATACATAAAGTGGCGAACAATTACGGAGGATTATTACTTATCAGGCCCAGTACTATATGCTTCATATGACATAGTAGGTACTTATCCATTCAACAAACTAAACAAATATTTAGTGAGCACTTACTTTGTGCCGGGGACTATTCTAGGTTCTGTGGATACAGCAATTGATGAGAAAGACAAGGTACCCTGTTTCCCTGAAAATAAGACAGTGTCTTATATTAAGGTGTGCTCCCAAAGATGTGCTAGGTCTTATTTTCAGGGGACGTCTTATCTTTCCTGTGAGTAGGTCTTATTTTCGGAGGATGTCTTATTTTAGGGGAAACAGGGTATTAGTAGCACAGGACATGATAAGGAGAGAGATAACAAGATAAATTCAAAAGCTAATTCTGGGTAGAGGTTATGAAAAGAATCAATCAAAATGACGTGATAAGCAAAGGCTACGTGGGGCAGGGGGGGGACTTGCTAGCCTCAACAAGTATATATTTCATTCCAAGTTAGATGGGAGACCACTGGAAGACATTGATCAGCAATGTGAGTGGATCTAATTTATCCTTTATTACTGTTATTTCCATTTAATAGCTTAGATGCTCAAAGAGATTAAATAAATCTCCCCAAATTACTAACTAAGATAAGGTAGCCAGGATTTCCATCAGGAAAATCTGCCCCAGTCTAGGCTGTCCATTATTATGGGCTATGGGTTATACTTTCTGGGTTTAAATCCAGGTTGAATTGAGGCTCTTGAGTTTCCAAAGCACTCTCTCATGGCTCATAAGGCATTATTGTCAGATAAATCTCTCCCATCTTCCTTACTATAACTGAAAGATTTTCCAGAGATGGCCAGAGAATAATAATGAACAAATAATTGATAGTTAGGGCCTCGATATTCACAGGTCAAACATTTTTGTATAATTGAATCTCTCACTTATATGAGAAGAGGTAAAATCTCACATACAGTTTTTTAGAGATCTGGAATTCTGATTCTGTGGCTTCCATTAAAATTTTATTTCCAGCTTGGAGCCTGTAGCTCAATAACTAGGGTGCCCAGCCACGTACACCAGGGGCTGGTGGGTTCTTCTAAACAACAATAACAACTACAATAAAAAAATAGCCGTGCATTGTGGCAGGGGCCTGTGGTCCCAGCTACTTGGGAGGCTAAGGCAAGAGAATTGCTTAAGCCCAAGAGTTTTTTTTTTTAATTGTTGGGGATTCATCGAGGGTACAAGAAACCAGGTTACACTGATCGCATTTGTTAGGTAAAGTCCCTCTTACAATTGTGTCTTACCCCAAAAGGTGTGGCACACACCAAGGCCCCATCCACCTTCCTCCTTCTTTCTCTCTCTGCTCTCCCCTTCTCCCACCCCCACCGTGTCCTTAATTGTCCTCATATCAAAATTGAGTACATAGGATTCATGCTTCTCCATTCAAGCCCAAGAGTTTGAGGTTGCTGTGACCTGTGATGCCACAGTACTCTACTGAGGGCGACACAGTGAGACTCTGTCTCAAAAAAACAATAAATAAAATAAAATTTTATTTCCTTGCCTGCTGCCTCCCAGTATAGCACTGTGGGCTTTCAATTTCTTTTGTCTCACATTCTTCTGCCATTGGTGCCTCTAGTTCCATACTACTTATTCTTCCACAAACCTCCAAAAGCCTTTTAGGTAGATTCTAATTGTGAATTCTAAAGTGAGAAAAATGAATCATTCAAGGAAATTAACTTAAGTGAAGACCAGAAGCAAAAATCAACCAGGTGTTTTTAAACAATATATTTAAAATACCCTTAAGAAAAAAGTAGATTTCTTAGAAAGAAGGAAATATGTATTAATCTTGAAGACTTTAATTAAAACTATAGTCTACCCTGTCTTAACCACTTTCAATACAACTTCTTTCCTTAGGTTACATGATAAACAGTTACTCTCATCTGTTGCGTAATACGAACACAATAAAGCCAGAAAAACTTCTTGCTACTAACCACATGTATGCTATGCTAACTGTAAAGAGCCACTGTCACTGTCCTTCTTGGTGTAACACAACCTCTATATATTTTTTATTTCTTCCCATCTCTTGGAAAAGTGCAGTGTGTATATACATATACAGAAATATCTAAGCTCTTGATTTCATATCTTGTGGCTAAAGTTAGGCAATTATAGCTAAGCTGGCGTTCCACAGGCGATCCTACTGTAGTCTGAATCTTCCTATCTAATAGAATATGATATACCAAATTGAATCTGACTTTACTTGCCAAATGGTATCTAACCAATTTTTTCTGTTTTTTACAGAGGGACTTGGCAGGGGTTGGGTTAGTGAGCATCATGTCCTGTGACCTTGTTTCATGTTGGAAGGTGGTTTTGTAACTGTAGATAGTTTTCTCTCTATAGTTCAGGGACCAAGAAAGACCACATAAGTCTTATCTTTAACACCTTCCTTTGACTTTTGGAAGAATGGGGAATTCTGAGGATAGGGACACACATTCCATGAGGTGACCATGTGCTGTGGCCACATGCAAGCAAAGGAAGGTCTTATCCACAAGGACCAGGGAAAGGTCATGGCCATTCAGCAGCTCTCACTTTTCAACAGTCCAGATCTAAAAGCAATGCTACCTTTATGGGATTTTTGGAGAGCTTCAAGGGTATTCTATCCTGGACTTTCTCTGTAGCTTGTTTTATTAAGAAGAGCAATTTTGTGTTTCCCCTTCTATCAAGCTTCACTCTTAAAATATGAATAAAATGAATTATTTTCAAAGTAACCTCAGCTTTACCATGATTATTTTTCAAGGACAGCAATTTAAGCCTTCAGAGTACAATGTTTGCATTTTATGTACCCTCTTACTAAACATGCCGACCAAATGTAGTAGACCAAAGATAGACCATTATGAATTAATAATCTTGGCTCAAAGTCCTTGAAAATACTTTTAATACTGAATCAAAAGCAGGTCCCATAAAACATATTTCAGTTCTACATAAAAGTGGCTAGGTATAAGCACTCAGAGTAAAGAAGGATTTTGACAACTGCATTAAAATAAACCAGGATTAAGGCCTTCGTGTTCATGTTCTGCTAAGTGGGAAGAGCATATTATAAAACTTACACAGAACTGTTTCCAGTTTCTAAAGTAGACACCAGTAACTTTTTACCTGGCAGTTCTAGTCTAAAATAAGTAATGAACGTTAATTACTCAGTTACTATAAATATGCACTTTGACACCCATGAGCGACTGCTTCATTTTTATCCTTACATGTAAGTAGGAGTTTATCCCCTGGGCTCATCACAGAAATTTCCTCCTTCAGATAGCTTCTAATCCCCATTTTACCTCTTTCAGAGGTTTCAGGAGATACGGATAATTTATGTCTTTAGAGACATAAATTTCATGTGGTATTTATTAAATAATGCAGCGTATAAAATGATGTAAATTTTTTCATTTGCATAGAAAACCAAGAAGAGCAAGGACTTTACAGATGGCAGTGCGAGTGGCACACTGTACTTGGAGAACAGGTGAAGTCTAGAGCTCTACTGTAGACCCATCAGACACAGCTTCAGGACAGTTTGGAGAGTTAATGATGACTTCATGGCTATATGAATTTCGCAGCTGGTAGTGTCTCCTCCCTGTGGCCCACAGGCTGCATGCTGATTTTGTGGGCACGCTTTTTTGCTTCTCTGTGGTGTCAGATATCGTGGAAAGTAAGCACGGACTTTTTTTTTTTGGCTAATCAGCTTTTGTCAGTGTTTGTGTTTTTAAGGTAGGGCCCAAGACAATTCTTATTCTTCCATTGTACAGCAGAGGAATAAAAAAAAAGGTTGTACATCCCTGCATCTTCCGTACTTTTCCAGAGAAAGTTCCAAACCTATCATCTAAATCCCACTTTGAACAAGAGATATGAGAAGGAACCTATCTGAATGTCCTCTGTGTCACCTGGGAAGAACTAAGCAGTAAATGTAGCCGCCTCCCAGTTCTCTCGCTGTCAGTATCTAAACTCTCCCTTTAGGTTTTGACTTTTCCCTTTTCAAGTTAAGTCCGTGTATATTTACTGAGGCCCTGCCTCATTCCAAAAAGGACCTAACACCTCTTAGTCTATTCCCTTCCTGTCTTTTCTCTTGGTAGGTTAAATATAACTTTGATAAATATAATAAATGTCATCAAAACAAACCAAAAATCCTTCCCCCTCAAAGATTCCTAGAATGGTTTGTGTGTGTGCCTATTAATTTAGTAGTAAAGAACACATCTTTTTGTTGTTTTGATACATTGTTACTCAGGTACCTTGCACACCAGGGGTTTTCAACCAGGGACAATTGTGCCCTGTAGGGGGCACTTGGCAAAGTCCGGAGACATTTTTGATGTTCAAACTGGAAGGGAGATACTATTGCTACCTAGTGGGGAGATGTCAGGGATGCTGCCAAACATCCTATGATGCACAAGATAGGCCCCCATGGCAAAGAATCATCTGGCCTAACAGGCCAATAATGCCAAGGTTGAGAAACCTTGCTCTACATATAAGTTGCCTACTAAGACACACTTGAACATGACGAGGAGGACTCTATTGAGACGGCCTCTGCAAAACCCACTTCTACAGATTATTCTCAAACAATAAGGGACAAAGCCATGTCTCTAAAAACTGCCTCAATAATTACATGTCTCCCTGCACAAAGCATAAACTCGGAGAGCTGAAAGGGACCTCAGAGCCTGCCTAAGCCAATTTCCTTGTTTTACTGGTAAAGAACCCAAGGTCCAGGGGTAAGGAACTTGGCTCAGCTCATGCAGCTGCCTGCGGCTAATCGGCAGCAGAGCCAGGGCAAGAATCTAGATCTGATGGCATAGTTCACAACTCTTTCCACATTTTTAGCACAAATTCTACAAGAATGTATCAAAACATTAACACATGAGACTGCCGCTAAATTACCTGTAAGATAATATAAGAATTCATACTTGTTTTGTTGGAGATCTTTAACAACAGCTTTAATGAGCATTCACATACCATAAAATTCACCAAAGTTCAGTGGTTTTTGATATATTCATAGTTTTGCAACAATCACAGCTTCATTTTAAAACATTTTTAATAACCCCCCAAAGAAGCCCCAGACCTACTAGTAGTTACTCCCCATTCCCATTCCCCTCACCCCCACACCTCTCTTCCAGCCCCAGGAAACCACTACTTTCTGTCTGAATGGATTTGCTATTCCAAACATTTCACATGAATGGAATCAACACTATGTGGGCTTTACATCTGGGTTCTTTCACTCGGCATAATGTCGTCAAGTTTTATATAGATAAAACTCTATATATCACGAGGCATACATCAGTACCTCTTTTTTCTTATTGCTAAATAACATTCCATTGTACAGATACAGCACATTTTGTTTATCTGTTCATCAGCTACTGGGCCTTTGGGTTGTTCCCACATTTTGGCTAGTAGGAACAGAGCTGCTGTGAACATTCATGCATAAGTTTTTATGTGGACATGTTTTCATTCCTTTTGGGTATATACCTAGGAGAGGAATTGCTAGGTCATCATGTCAGGAATATTTACCTGAGAACTGAAGTAGCTTTGGAAAAAGCATTATATGAAACTATAAGATATTTTGTTAAATGTAGATATAAAAGTAAGAAAGCAAGGCCAGGTGCAGTGGCTCACACCTGTAATCCTGGCACTCTGGGAGGCCGAGGCAGGTGGACTGCCCCGAACTCACAGGTTCAAGACCAGCCTGAGCAAGAATGAGATCCCACCTCTAAAAATAGCTGGGCCTTGAGGCAGGGGCCTGTAGTCATAGCTACTCAGAAGGCTGAGACAAGAAAATCACTTGTGCCCAAGAGTATGAGGTTGCTGTGAGCTATGACGCTACAGCACTCTACTGAGGGTGACAAAGTGAGACTCTGTCTCACAAAAAAAAAAAAAAGAGAGAAGATTAAGAAAGTAAATAATATACAGTCTTATTAAACAACAATGCAAATTCTCTCATGTATATATGTATGTCTTTAAATGGAAGCCTTTTAATTTGAATTTTCAAATTACTTGCTATTCAATTATTTACTATGTCATCTATCAATGTTCCCTGGAAGGAACACTCTGGGAGAATCTTTTTCTCAAGGCTAGCTCCTTCAGACTGCAAAAGGAACGATTACCCAGAGAGAAGCTGAAAACAATTATGCCACAGCACAGCGTGAACAAAGATTAGTTTGTCCTCTGACTCATGAGGTAGAAAAGGAATGAGCAGCTTGGTGCTGTACGGTGAGAAGCTGTCATTTTTATTTTGATATCACAGATGGTAGAAGAACGGTAACTACTCAGCCATTTCACTATGAGACTTGCCTCATACTCTACAGATTGTTTCTCCCTTGGCTCACCCTGCAGAATATGTACTTGCCTACAAACTGATGATTCCAGAATATAGATATTCAGAAAAGGGCCACAGCTGCCAAGAGATAAAATCACTCCAGGTGGAATGCAGAGACTGAGTCGGAACCCAGGCATTTCTTCTGAGAACACAGAGAGAGAGAGAGCTGGAAGAGACAGCTGTCCAATCGATGAGGAGTTTCTGGCCAGGTTTATGGCTGCAGATGACCGATATTGTTCAAACTGAGATAAAGGGGCATCTGGGACCAAATTCCAAAAGGAGTTTCCCCTAAATGCTACCTACATACGGTGAGCTGATTGTGAGCATTGGTCATGCATTTTCTCTATCCCGAATGCACTTCCCTCTCTATTTCTAACAAATTCCTACACTCTGTGCCTCAAGTATCTTTCAAATATCACCTTCCCTGGGAATGTGTCCCTCACTCCTCTCAGTCCTTAGCTTTCCAGTGAACTCTGAACACAGTGCTACTAGCTCCCCCCAACCCCTTTCTTTGCAGTTTTTGGCCGGAGCTGGACTTGAACCCGTCACCTCCGGCATATGCCGGCACCCTATTCCTTTGAACCACAGGCCTCGCCTGCTACTAGCCCTTTTTCCAGTGACTACTGACTATGCCTCTAATTCCCTTTTCAGGCTGACTGTATCTTGAGGGCACTTTTGTAATCTAGAATGGGGTTTGGCCCATTTTTTTTGTATTCACAATTCTTTGTAGCTAAATGGAATGAAGAAATTTATGTTTAAAATATCCTAAAGGTCAATGGATACCTGAAACTGTAACAGAACTAATTCAAATTAAATGTAAAAATAAGGCTGAATTGGCTGGGTGCAGTGGCTCATACCTGTAATCCTAGCACTGTGGAAGGCTAAGGCAGGTGGATTGCTTGAGCTCAGGAGTTTGAGACCAGCCTGAACAAGAGTGAGACCCCACCTCTATTAAAAATGGAAAAATTAGCCAGGTGTAGTGGTGGGTGTCTGTCGCCTCAGCTATTCAGGAGGCTGAGGCAAGAGGATCACTCAAACCCAGGAGTTTGAGGTTGCTGTGAGCTATGATGCCACCACACTCTATCCAGTTGACACAGTGAGACTGTCTCAAAAAGAAAAAAAAAAAAGGCTGAATTAAGCCAAGAGACATTACCCTATATAAAAGACTTGGGTTATCACCCACTGGTGACTAGGAGAGCCAGTTGTGAAATGTGACCTCGAGGGTACGCAGGCTACCCTTCTGGTTTCAGGTCTTTTGCCAAGTCACCGGATAAAGAAAAGAGGTCCAGATCTCTGATTTTTTCACATCTTTTCAAAGATGTTCCACATTAAAATACTGTTGAACATGTGTATCTATGAAGTTCTTGGTGAAAGAGCTAATTTGCCTTAGGGGAAAACCATTATTTGTTAGATAGTATTGTCGCTGTGAATTTCTACAGGATGTTTAAGAGGTCAGAGTGATCAGAACCTTAATCTGGCATGCAATGTACGTGATTTAAACAGAGAAAAAAAGCCTTACCTAGTTAAGAAAGGAAAATTTCATTTGGGTTCAGAAATTGACAAAGACTACAGACTTCAGCACAATCAGCAGAAAAGCAAGTCAGCACATTGACCCTATCGGTTCAGTACCGCCCACAGTAAACCGTCTGTATTAACATTTTAAGCAGGACAAACTAGAATTTACTTCAGTGTGTAATAAAATGTAAAGTGCCAGATATAGTACATGAAAGTGCACTTTTCTTCACAAGTTTTTTCCAGGTGCTCCACAGTACGGTGGGAGGAGTTTTTGACTTTAGGATTTTACCCACATTCAGGAAATTCATTCTTTTCACTGTTGTTTTAGAAATGCCCTGCAGCTCTTCTCATCTACCAACTCCATCTTCTTCTTCCTAAATGATTTCCTCTCCCTTTTTTCTAAAGAGCCCACGTAGTCTTACAAGGTTCATCTTAATTCCTGTTACTTTGTTTTCACAAGTCTCAATATGTCAAAATAACTTAAATTATTTTGTGTTAACAGTAAATATAGTAAGGCAGGAATCAAAATATATTTTAAATTTATACTACTAATAATCATAGAAGATTCCATGTAGTGTCACAGATTTACATTGTGATCTAGCTGTGTTTATGACCAATTATACAGTGACATGAATGGATCATTTAGATGACTACAATCTGGATCAACTGTGTTACAGACTGGCAATAAAGTGATCCATCTTTTCTTATTATGATTGTTGATAACTAATTTCAACAGTGTTATGTAGAAGGCCTAGTCCTACCCTTACTACGTTTTTGAGACTATAGTTCTAAAACAGAATTGCTAAAACATTGAGAAACAGCTATGTGGACTTCAATATCACCATCAAATAGATAGATGCTGCTGCCAACTGGTTATTTCTTACCCCAAGATGTGAGAAAAGCATCTCTGGTAACATTAAATATTGAGTCCTTCTCCTGGCAGCCAGGTTAAGTGAGCCATTTCTTTATAGGTAAATTGGGTTAGAAAGAACAAGGCCAGCATTTAAAACAGAGATATGAGACACTAAGTACTTGTGTCTCTATTTCCCTCTTCAATCCTACCCCTTTATCCATAGCAAAAGGTGGTCATCAGTCCTGGTATTTTCCAGCTTTCCTCTTTCCTACACAAAGGATTCCTTCTCAACATTGCTTCAGGTAGCTGTTATCAGTTAATTACAGTCTGCTTTATTATCACTGATTTACAGGGAAATAACATGTAAATATTATGCAGAGTCTTTTTAAAGCACCGCCTGTCTCCTGCAATCCAGCAATTTGTTACTGAGACAGTGAGGTCCTCTCTACTTTCAAAATGCACTGGTCTGAATTTTGCTAGATAAAAGTTCTTTTTAGCCTTGTAACTTTCTCCTTATAACTGTCTCCTGATTAATTGTAGCTATTGATGATGAGGAGGATGAGGATGATGTTTGGAGATGACCAATCCAATGGACACATATTAGGGCAGAAGTAAGAGTGGCCTTATGCCTAAGAGCAACATCCATGATTCACAGAATCCAAGAAGTCAATGCAGCCTAAGAAGAAAGCCTAGAAATAGAAAAGCATTTTTAGCTCAGTACAAGGCCATGGAAGATGAGCTCTAGAAATGGGTCAAAAAGAAACCAAGTACATCTGCAAATACTTTACTTTTACCATTCCTGATACTGGAGCTTCCGATATGAAACTCTATTTTGTTAGACAACAGATCCCTGGAATATTCTACAGAACCCTTCCTAAAATCATTCCTCTCTGAAGAACGAGATTTCATACATATGAATTATGACTTTTAACTATTTTTAGATAATGAACCTAAGATTAAAGCAATCCCAATTCATGTGAGCATTCTCACTTTATTAGAAGGTCAAAATATCCAGGTCAATAAATATTTAGAGGTGCTTACCCTGCACCCAGCACTGTCAGGCACCAGGACTGTAATGAACAAGCAGCTTAGCAACAGTGACAAAAAGCTGTCAAAGGTCTTCCCGCTTCTAGTTACATAATGCCTTAAATTCAAGTTTTAAATCTTCAGAAAGAAGAGAAATTAAAAAAAAAAAATCCACCCATTTTATAGATGAGACAGCTAGCTTAAGAATACAGTATTAAACGGTTTTTCCCTAGCCACAGAAAGAGTGGTGGGTCAGAATCAAACCAAACTCTCATCCTTGAGTAGTTTATATTTTCTGTGTCTTCCAATAAGTCTCTACTTTCAGCTTTGTTCTAGTTTACAAGAATATTTCAACTGTGTATGTATAATCTGGACTACTATTTTAATGTACCTAAAAGAAGTCTAACAGTATTTTCTAAGACGCTGGCTCAAGTAAGAACTTTCATGTCCAAGGAAACAAAAATCCTCTGTAGGAAATAATATTTCTTAGATAAAAGTATTGGCATTTTGCTCAGGTTAATTGTAGCATTATTTGCAATACGCAAAAGGCAGAAGCTGCTTTATGCAACTTAGCCTTAGTCAATATTACAACTCCCTTTTTCACCGACAGTTCTCAAATGTCCACTGATGAATGAATGCATAATTCATTCAGGAAATAGAATATTATTTATACAATGAAATATTATTATTATTTTGAGACAGAGTCTTACTTTATCGTCTTAGGTAGAGTGCTGTAGTGTCATAGCTCACTACCTCAAACTCTTGAACTTAAGCAATCCTCTTGCCTCAGCCTCCTGAGTAGCTGGTACTACAGATGTCCACCATAATACCTGGCTAGTTTTTTTTTTTTTAGTAGAGATGTGAGGGATGTGAGGGTTTCTTGCTCTTGCTCAGACTGAACTAGAACTCCTAAACACAGGTAATCTACACACCTCGGCCTCCCAGACTGCTAGGATTACAGGCATGAACCACAGTGCTCAGCTCCACAATGGAATATTATTATCAGGCTTAAAATCAAAGGAAATTCTGATACATGCCATGACATTGATAATATTGAGGACATTATACTAAGTGAGTAGCAAAAAGACAAAAACTGTATGATTCTACTTATAATAAGTATCTATGGTAGTCAAATTCACAGAAACAGAAAGAAAAATGGTGGTTGCCAGGGACTGAGGAGAAGGGAAAATGGACAGTTGCTTAGTGGGTATAAAGTTCCAGTTTTTTAAGATGACAAAGTCCTGGAGATTTTTGCACAGCAATGTGAAACTGCTTAATACTAATGAACAGTATACTTAAAATGAGTAAGATAATACATTTTATGGTTTATGTATTTTACCACAATTAAACAAAAACAAAAAGAAAATAATGGTAACTTACCTCATTGTGTTAAAGTCTAATTTTTAAAAACAATTTTCCTTATGGCTTCAGTGATTGATGGGGACAGGCTCTCTTGGAACTATTAAGGGAAATCAAAGAATTTTCTGTAATGCTTCGATCAATCAGCAGAAAATTTTAAAAAATAATGCTTTTAATACCATTGTCCATAAGATTTGAATTATTTTAAAAATTGTAATTTGCTATTCTGTGTTCTAAAAATTAATTTAGGCAATGAAGCAGATGATGGCTTCCCATGGGGTTGGCGCTAACGCTGTTCTACTTTTGTTTTAATCTTTCTCTTGAGGGTCCAGAAGCAGAATAAATTCACATTACGCCAAGTATCTATAATGTTTATCCATGTGACACCAGAGGATGAATGTCATGGAGCAAAACCTCTGAACATGTTTGTGTAGGGATCATGCAAAACCTGCCTTTTTCACTGTGGTTGGTTTGCTGAAACAACAACTCACAATTATGATAGAGTAATAAGAGGAAGGTTTATTTCCAAATACCATGCATATGGGGGGAATCACAAGAATGATTTCCCAAAGTCTCAGTGATGGTAGGGGACTTCTAAAGATGCCTTTTAGAAGGGAGGGGGGTAGAGAAACTGGAAAGCATAGGTGCAGTAGGTGGTTGCTAAGGGGGATGTGTAGATGGAGGGAAACAGATTGAATTGTAGATTCACCTGAGAGACAGGTCTTCTGCTTCAAATGACCTTAACGCCAGGCCTATTTGTATGCAATCAACAGCCTTTTCTGATTCTAAATCAGGTTACCCAGGTTTTATAGAGGAGAGGACAGTGTTTTCTCATCAAAAATGATGTTTTAATTTAAAATATTCTTTAAGGAATCATATTTCAGGGTGAAATTTCCTTAGCTCCTTCATTCCCCTCGTCTGGAACTTCCCTAGAAGTTTCACACATTAAGAGCTGAGTTGGTAACCATGGAGAGAGCAGGTTAGTAATCTAGTAATAAGATGGCTGAAAAAGATACAAGAACATAAGCTAGGATGAGAATGGATAAGCAGAAAAGAACAGATCTAAGCATGCTTCCCCACATTTCATTAACCCAGTCTTCTATTCTTGGGAATAGGTTAGTAAAAGAGTTCTATCTTAATGGTGTGGGTGCACAGATCACATTCTTCCCCCCCTTTTCCCACAATTCAAAGTCCAAAGTCCAATTAAGACAAGTCCCACAAGGAATTCCCTCAGGCTTCAAGTTCTGGGCAATTTAAGTGAATATTTAGGTTCCAGTTTTCCCTGAGGTATGTATGTAGACACAGCAGATAGTGTTCAATACTGCATAAATTTTTCCAGTGTAGCCAACAGGCAATCTTTGTTAAGCCTTAAGGCTTTAGAGCAAATATAACTGTTTTATATAATTCTGTATTTTTTTGGCCAATCCTTGTTCAACAGATTAGTTTATTAAAAGTTACGTCTCACTTTATGAGCTGGTATTGCGGATAAGGCTGGAATCTAATACAGGTGGGCCACAGATTTTTTTCTTTTGAACCACTTTTCTTTCTCCGATTTCTCACTTTACTAAAAATAAATTATAGCAGAACTAATTTAATTGCCAAAATAAACTGTATTTTCAGTATACTGAGTCTGACTGTTTGCATAAAGTGCAGTAAGAATAATTATTAGCCATCTAGGCTTTTCTCTTTTTTAAAATTGGCTTTGCTGGAACTTTTAATAAGGAATCTCAGGTTAGACTTAAAAGTCTCTCATGAGCCAAGGTTTCATCTGTGCCATCATATATCTGTATGCATTGGGTAAATTCCTCTTCTCTTGAGGTCTCCATGAAAATTGTGGTTCCTTTATTGTAGACCTGTCAGAAAGCGACATTCTTTTTTTTTTTTTTTTTTTGAGACAGAGTCTCACTATGTTGCCCTTGGTAGAGTGCCATGGCATCACAGCTCACAGCAACCTCAGCTTGGGCTTAAGTGATTCTCTTGCCTTAGCCTCCCAAGTAGCTTTGACTACAGGCACCTGCCACAGCACCCAGCTATTTTTTGTTGCAGTTGTCATTGTTGTTTAGCTGGCCCAGGCCAGGTTTGAACCTGCCACCCTCGGTGTACATGGCTAGCACTATAACCACTGTGCTATGGGTGCCAAGGCAGAAAGTGACATTCTTTACTTATTGCAGACCAGGAAACGTTGTTGATGGGTGTCTGGCTAGTTTTTTTTTTAAAGGACTTTTTTTATTGGCCTTATAAAATCAACCTTAATTTCTTAAGGTAGTCTGGACACCTCTGAAAAATGCTATTTCAGTCAAAGCCTTGGTAAAATAACCAGTGCCCCCATCATGTCCTATAGAACAAAACAGATTCTTATGGAACTTATGCAAATGACTGTACTGTCAGAAATTAAGAATATTTACAAATGGTTTTCAAATCTTGGAGAAATCAAGGAGAGAGAAAAAAAATAAATGCTTCAAATATTGCTCTTAAGTACATATGTTGCTGAAAGCTATAAATAGCTTAAATGATAGAAAATGATTTTTTTGACTACTGGAAAACAGAACACAGAAAGAATTAGCAATGTTTCAAAGAAAAAGCCATAACAAATCAGCTCAGTTCCATGTAACTGATTTCTGTTCTGTTTGAAGTTAGGGTAGCAATAATCATGGACATGTTAACCATCTACTTAAAGTCCTGGAAGTTTGCTTTTAGTTTGACAGTATTTAATTTCCAAAGTCATCAGAAATTTAAATTCAAGAGAATATGCCAGCCTTCTCTACTATTTCCCTTGAAGGACAAACTATGGACTCAGCCAGTTGCAAAAGACACTTTCTGAGATGAATTAAAATTACTACTGACAATATACACTAAGACAGACCAGTATTTTATAATATTGAAACATACGTATATAAATATAATTCACAGAAAATTAACTACCATTTCATATTTGGCAATATTTCCTAAACATTTTTAACATACCAAATATGCCTACTATGTCCTTCTCAGACTTTCAGTGGTATTAATATTTCAAAAAGACCAAATTTAGAGTTTTGATTTTGGAAAGTTTGTCAAATATCAAAGGCAAAACATTTGTTCAAACAGGATTACAAGCCAAAAGATTCTAAAGGCAATACAGAGTCAAATGGATAACATGCAAATTCCTTTACAAATTTTCTTTTATGAGCTTTATTTAACCTGCACAGACAATCAACAAACATTCTAAACCTCCCTTTGTTTTTGCCCTGCTTTTCATTTTCTTAAATAACCATTCTGTTTCAGGACACAAGATCTTTTCTTACACAATGCCATTTTATTTTCTGTCTAATTTTTCTTACTCTCAAAAAAAAACCTCTTTTCACAAAACAGGATCAGAGTTTACTATGAAGTTAATTATTCACTTGGCTAAACTGATAATTAGAAGGTTTAAAAGGTAAGAATCTTATTCTTTGACAAAGACTCAGTTTCCCAAATAATTTAAACAACCAAATTATTATATTTTACAAATGAGAGCCATTGCATGGAATATTAACATTGATGTAGGATTTTCCCACTCAGGGTTAGACAGGGATTCCCCCCATCTTTTTTTTTGGGCATAAACAGGTTGTCCTCTCCAGGCCACATCCCCCAGACTCTAGAAAGGTTATGAGCAAAGTAGCCTGAAACACCCCTGGGAGGTTCCACTTTGGGTAGGGAGCACATACCTCAATTCTGAGGAAAAAAATTGCAAAGACCTAAAATCTTGCCCCAGGAGAGGGACTGTATTCAGTCATTTGTTAACATACTCATTAAGTTTGTAAACGTGTTTTTCGTCTACCAAGTTCTGGCCAAAATGTAATACAAACGCCCGGACAAGGATGCATGTGAAGACTTCCGCCTGGGTCCTCCCCTTTGCCAGAAGCTCTGAAAATTTTCACTACCTCTGTATTCTTCTCTATCTAAAAAAATCTTACCTCACCACTGATTTGTGGTCCATGGGCTCACACCCTCCCAAATCTCTGAGAGCAAGGACTCACCCAAGAAGAAATTCCAGTAATAATATGACTTTAAGGATTTAAATTACCAAAAAATATATTCTGAAACTATAACATAGGCATCATTCCTGATGTCTTTTCATTGCCCACCTAATTCTCACATGGCCGCAAAGAACAGAATCTGTGTCCTTTACCAGGTGCCGAGTTTAAGACAGAAAGCAGTAAAGTGGAACATCTAGTTTCTCTCAGAATAGTCAGGGGGCAAAGTTGGAGCAGGGAAGAAGGGGCCATGTGGGCTAGACTGTGTCCTACAGCTGTGGGCCTAAGCATGGGAAACATGCCGTTAGGCCTCACAGAATTCAGAGGCTTAAAATTAAGAACATAGGCTTACAGTTGAATCTAGCAAATTTAGAAATATTACAGAGGTGGCAGTTTTACAATCCTTGGACACTTGAACAACAAGTGTAAAACTAATTTTATCTCAAGGGATACCAAAATCACCTGAACAAGAAGGTATTTGAATTACTCCTGTTCATACAAAGTTCTTAATCTTCCTGGAGATATAGTTAGGACACAGTCTAACGTAAACCCTTTCTTAAAACACTATAGCATGGTTCCCAACAGGGAGGCCTTCTCGTGCTTTTCTCATTTCCTTCCCTCAGACAAACCACAAACAAGTCACAGATGGAGTAAAAAACGGGGGCCACAGACAGGGTAAAAATAAGGATACAGACAAGGGCCACTTACACCATCATTTCACCTTGTGAAGGGGGTTGGGGCTGGGGTCCCGCCTGTTGTTTGAAAGATCTTCTCAGGGATCAGGGAGAAGTAATTGAGGATAGAGAGGAGTATAAGTTGGAGGGGGGTTTAAGGTGGATCTTAACTTTTGTTCTAATTCAGATTTCTGCTCATCAGTTTATTTAGGGGAGTTTTTAAGGCTAGCTGCAACACTGATGTTTGATTTTCTTTCAATTTGATCTTCTTAGAACTATAAATAAGGCAATTGCTTAAGATGAGAGCACTCCAAAATTTTCTTTAAATTAAGGAGTTTATCTAGTTTAAAGGATGCATCTTAGGGCCACTAATAGAATTTTCCATTGTATATTTGTTCTAAAAGTAACTCAATCCAATGACTCTTTACAAGGTCCAATGGCTCTTCATAGAGAAGGCCATTTCCAAGATTCCCCAAAATTCACTTTCAGAAATAGACTTATGATAGAATAGACAATGACAAAAACTCACTCCTCAGAGCTTGACACGTTCGGTACACACAGTCTTACATGTCTTGGACTCCCAAGTCTTTCCAGACTGGCTGCCTGATGTGTTCCAGACAAAACACGCCCTCCAGATGGCGGAGACTGAGGAGGAGAGAATTCCCACTCAGTCACAAAGTCAAGCTCAGAGACATAAAATAGGATGAGATATGGTTTTTATTTCAGGGACTCACAAAATTCATCTTAAAAGTCCCCAGACTAGCTAGAACCACGTAACTGTTACTATGCAGAGCCGGTTTGAACAGTCAGGTGGCGGGGAGCTAGGTCCGAGTTCTACCCTATGGTAATCCTCTTTAGACAAAACAATTCAGAAAGACAAGTGACAAAACAAGAACAGGCAATAACAACAATAATGATAAAAGCTATATTGGAGAGGAGATGGAATCAAAAAATATGAATATTCATATGCCACAAAGTATCTAAAAATATACTAATACCAGAGTCTCTTTCAAGACTAGTCACCAACAAAAACCATTTCTCTTATTAATTGTAAATATGGAAAGGATGACAATCTTTTACCATCTGCTCAACTGGAGTCCACTGAGAGGAAGATGGGGAGCCCCAACTGGTAAGTAAAATATCTCACCACATGCCAGCTGGTGTCAGGGTTCCAATCTTCCTGCTGCAGCTTTCAGGAGAGCAGACTGGCTTTGACATCCTGCCAACCACATTAAACACTGTAGGGATCACCTGCCTTTTCCCTTTGGTTGGTTCACTGAAAGATCAACTCACAATTGTGGTAGATTAAGAAGAGGAAGGTTTATTTCCAAATACCATGCGCATGGGAGGAATCACAAGAATGATTTCCCAAAGTCTCAGTGATGGTCAGTGACTTCTAAGGATGCTTTTGAGAAGGGAGGGTGGGTAAAGAAACTGGAAAGTGTAGGTGCAGTAGGTGGTTGCTAGCGGGATGTGTAGATGGAGGCAAACAGATTGAATTGTAGATTAACCTGAGAGAAAGGTCTCCTGCTTCGAATGACCTTAGGGCCATGTTTATGTGTATGCAAATACAAATACCCAGGTTTTACAGAGGAGAGGCCAGTGCTTTCTAATTAAAAATGGTGTTTTAATTTAAAACATTCTTTATACCAAGGAATCATATTTTGGGGTGAAATTTTCTTAGCTCCTTCCTTAGCAATTTATGGTTATATTCAATTTCTACATTTATATGCATCTGTAGTCTTAGCCATCATTACAACTCTCTTTTTCATCAACAGTTCCTAGGGCATGGAATTTCAAGCACTGAAAACACCACAGGGTCTAAAATAGGGTTGTAGATAAATGCCAGGGTTGATGACTGAGAAATGACAGATGGTGTCTTTCCTATTCTTTGCTGATTATTGTCCAAAAGGAGCTAGAATCATGGCTGGAGATGAGCTTCTGCCCCTTAATTCTGTTTTCATTTCCACAGTCCTCAATCGTGTGTCTGAGCAGCTGGCAGGTTTTTTTCCCCATAGAAGCTGCATAGCTAACCTGACAGAATTAATTGGTAGGAGACTGATATAAACAAATATTTAAAAGTTCAGAGTAGAATTTTATTTATTAGTTAAAAAATGCTCATTACTATATTTTATAATCTTGTAAGATTAGTCTTATATTAAGGAAGAAAGAATTCTGATTGGAGACTTTCAAGATGCTGCATCTAATCAGAGACTTGTATGATACTGACCACATGAATAGAGTTGAAGGACATGACTGTTCAGTCATGTTCTTCCATGATACAACTTATTGAGGGGCAAAAGGAATGGCTTGGTGTTGAAGGAGCTAAGGAAACTTCACCCCAAAATATGATTTATTGGGAGAAATATTATTTTGACTTAAACACCATTCATAATCAGGAAACATTGACTGAAGCCTTTCCTCAATCTACCTAAATCTACAGGGGCTTCTGGCCTCCTTATCACATGCTAACAGATCTGGCTCCAAGGTCATTTAAAGCACATCTCTCACATTAATTTACAAATCAGTGTTTCCCTCCATCTACACATCTCCCCTAGTACCACTTACTGCACCTATACTTTCCACACTCTTCCTCCTCCCTTCCAAAAGGCATCTATAAAAGTCACCGACCATCACTGAGACTTTGGGAAATCATTCTTGTGGTTCCCCCCCATGTGCATGGTTTTTGGCAATAAACCTTTCTCTTATTAACCTACCATAATTGTGAGTTAATCTTTCAGCAAACCAATGTCAGGGAAAAGGGCAAGTTTCACCATGATCCCTACGGTGTATAGGGAGAAAGACTCACAGAGTGATGTCCCTTCTCAGTGCACTAAGGGCATTCCTTGTGCAGATCTAAACATGTACAGTTCTAAAATACTGGACTGATTCCCCTGTCACAACACCCCTCTCTTCACATCAGTTTCTCTCTGTAAAATTCCTCCAGAGAAAGAACTTTAACTTACCTGGCTTTGTATTTCCAGTGCCCAGCACAAAGCCTGGCATATAGTAGACACTCATTAATTGACTGTTGAGTAAATGAAAGAAACAAACTTTGATGTGGCAACATACATAGATTAACATATGAGAGACAAACATAATTTCAAGATGATAAAAGAAGTGAGGCACAGCCTAACATTTTCCACTCATAGAACTTTCCTGATATAAAGTGTATCCATCTTTTTATATTGCAAATAAAATGCCTTTAGTTTTGAATTTGGTCATTACCAAGATTGAAAGATGTAAAGTAGCACTGCCACTTTTGGGAAGAAGGTCCTCATGGGAATACTTAGATATATACTATCTCACATCATTAGGGGTTAGGAGCGGGAGAGCCTCTGGAAACAGATGTAACTAAAATTAAACATCAGTTCTCCACTGTATTTCCAAACTGTTTGAAACAGGGTAATGAAGCTTTATCCATAAACTATCTGACCAATTTCTGATTTGTAGTTAATAGCAGGATAAAACAGAAAATTCCTCTCCAAAGGCACAATACAAAAACATGGGTTGGAATTGCAGTTGACCTTGTGAGTTAGGAGAATGCTAATCAGCTGCTGAAATTTGATTATTATTTCCCCCACCCCTAGTTATATCATACTGAAATAAAGCAGTTTGGAAAAGCCTAATTTCCATGGAAATATTTATCTTAGTTTGCACCCAATTAATGTTTCCCCAGCAGTGGAAGAGAAAGTGCTAACATAAAAGCATCTTTTTTGTTTAAATTAAAATAATAAAATATATGCTAAAGACGGCAAAGACAAAACGATCTTACCAGAACTTAATATCTGGAAGCTAGCTGTTTTTACACAGCAGCTTTTTATTAACATGAACATTTTTTAAAATTAAAGACTAGGTACATATTTTCAAAATTAAAACTAACAAATTACTATCCTACACACGCACACAAAGTTCCGGAACGCGAATAAAACGTGCATATATCTTCAGCACACACACAAAAATTTAAGACTAGAGCATTTTGCGGTCTCCTTACCTAGAATGCAGAATATTGCAGTGGGGCGGCCGATTTATTTGCTGGCAGCTTGGTTATCATAAAACGGAAGGGGCGTCTCGCTGGCTCATTTCCCCCCATCACCCGAAATCAAGCAGCATGCATCTACCCCTCCTCATTCGCTGGACAACCTGGAAAAAAGCGCCGCCTGCAAAGTGAGTGCCTGGAGCAGGGGGACAGTCCCCGAGTGGCCACCCCTCCCTTTCGGTGACGCTCCACTTCCTGTTAGACTAAAAGGCATTCCCAAGAAGCTCGGTTTTGTAGTTTCCAGCCCGCCTCCAAAAGCCAGTCCTTTTCTTCCCCCATTTCTTCCCTAAGGTAACAACTTTTAATCGCTCACGTGGCGGACCATCTGACCTTATCCAAATAATTTCGGAAAGGCGCCCGCGCGAGGGCTTCCTACGACCGCGGAGGCCCTGGAAGGGCCAGCGGGCCTGGCCTGCCTGAGCTCTGCGAGCCCGGAGCCCCGCCGCGGAGTCAGCTTCTGCCTGCACTTCCCTGAAACTGGCAGCAAGGCTCCGACAGCAACCCGGGAATGACCTGGAAGCGAAAGGGACGCGCACGAATTCTAGAGTTTAGCGGATTGAGATTGTAGGGGAAGCAGTGCGCTCACCAAAACTCAATTCAAACAGGGTCTCGTTGAACCTACCGTTAAGAGCTTCTTTCCTATAACACCTTTAACAGTCTTTCTTCCGAAAGAGATTGGTTGATCACCTCCTGCGTTGCGGTACAGGGGGTGGACCGGATGGATTACTGGGATTTGGATATCTCTCGAGTTCACCCATCAATAACATTCCTTGCGCTTCCTGAGGACTGGCAGCAGAACATGTGGCTGCCTGCAGTATTAAGCATTGCTACCTCCTGCACCAGGATTTGATGCCAATGGTGGGAGAAGGGGCAGTGGGTAAAGTTTGGCGCCGGGAGCCAGTGCATCCGGGAACACCGGATGGTGTTGGCAGTGAGGGTGGGCACGAACGGGCTCTCAAGCTTCTGCCAGCCCAGCGTACAGGTTGCCACCTCACGATTTTGCTCCTGAGCCCCAGGGACTGGACCCTACCCCAGGCTAGCCTCTCACACGCCCCTCAAGGTTGCCGCTTCGGTCCGCTGCTCCAAAGACCCAGGACAGCTCCCGCCCCACTCCCTCAGTAGCCCCGCCCCCGCGGCGCAGGCCCCGCCCCCTCCTTTCTGTCCCAGGACGCGTTGCGCGGCTTGGGCCGGAAGTCAGCGAGCTCCGGGGTGTGTGTGTGTGTCTGTGTCTGGGTGTGCTTCCCGGCGGCGCGCGGTGCGGGACAAGCACTTGGGGATTCCCGTCTGAGGCGTCACTACTGTCACTGCCATCGCCCCCACGGAGCCAATTCTAGAGGGCAGAAGACCCGGCCCTTAGCCGGGCAGAGAAGATGTTGCCTCTGTCTATCAAGGACGATGAATACAAACCACCCAAGTTCAATCTGTTCGGCAAGATTTCGGGCTGGTTTAGGTGCGGGGAGCTGTGTTTGCTGGGAGGGGGTGGTCCGGCAGAACGGGAGAGGGCCCAGACCTCAGGATGTCCCAAGGTCCAGGGAGGGAGTGTCAGGTGACCTCCCCTCAACTCCCTTCAGTAAGGGAAGGAGCGATGGGAGCGTCTTGAAAGGGGGAACCCAGCTTCGGGGACCTGGCACCCCCTTGACTCGCCCTGCTCTTCCCCACTTGTGTTATGCCCAGGTCTATCCTGTCGGACAAGACGTCTCGAAACCTGTTTTTCTTCCTGTGCCTGAACCTCTCTTTCGCTTTTGTGGAACTACTCTACGGCATCTGGAGCAACTGGTAACCAAAGGGGAAAATGGTTGCGGCGGAAGCAGGGGGTTGGGGAGACCAAGCACCGTTTGCTTAGTGCCACGTAGCTCGTCACCAGGAGGATCAGGTCTTACCTTTGCCACCACCTCTGCTGCTGAGTTGCTTTCTCATACCCGCACCAGTCTGGCAGGGCTGCATTTCTTCACATCCGGGGCCTGTCAGGTGCAGCCTTCCTGTGATCTTCTCCACCTCTATCAGACAAGACTGACAAGCCCCCCCCTTATATTGGCAAATAGAGAAGACTTTCACCTCTTAACTGCACACCTTAGCTTTGCCCACTTTGTTGCAATTGAGAGAAACCTGATCACTGTTGCTTTGGGGGGGAGTGGTATTTGGATTTCACCCTTAAGGTTCCGAGAGAGAATATCGGAGATGTTCTACTTAATTTGTTACAAGGTTTTGATTGGGGAAAAGGTTTATGAAGGGATATCCAGAGAAATATGTGTCGTTCACTTCTCTTTAATTTAACGCTGAAACTGTCTCATGGTTTTTCCATCGTCTTGACTTAAGTGAATAATCCTTTATAGTTTTCTTAAAGCTTGAGTCTCTTGAGTTGTTGGGTTTTGGTGTCAAATTTGGGGTTTGTTTTTGTTTTGAAACTGCTTTAGGAATTTCAGAGAAAATCCAGTGTAACTCTATGGGAATGTAGTTGCTTGTATTCAGATATGTGCTGTTGAATAATTTAAGGCCTTAAATTGGAGTTGGAGTGGAGTTGTTCTGCTAACAATAACCATCACACTTCTAGGTGTACTAATTCTGTCTTTAGATCCCATACTCAGTTAAGAATCTGATGAAAATCAACACTCAGAAATTTTTATAAGGCTTCAGAATTTTCATAGGTTTCCTACATGGACCCCAGATTAAGAACCTATGGTAGCTATGCTTTATTTTTTATTAATTAAATAGACTTAATCTCTGTCCTTTAAAGGCTACTTTCAGGGAGAATTATTGTCCTTGATCTTTGTCTCTATTGAGATCAACCAACGGTAATATCATCAGGATTTGTGATAGTATGTTTTTAACATGAAAAAAATGGGCTTCCCTTCAATTCAACTGTCAATACTCGATAGCCAGCTTATGAATGATATTGGTTTAGTCAACACTTGGATATAAAAGGCATATTAATATAATGAAATCTTAATACACATGATAGCTATTTTGAATAATCTGAATCATATATTTGAAGGATATTTTAACATTATTAATTTTTTAAATTTCATAATGTATTGACACCCTTTAATGTACTGTAGAGGTTAAAAGCACTGTAGTCTTAACTTGCATTTGAATAATTATACTTTTATCGTAAGCATATTATATTTATAGTATATTTTACACTTCTCTCTTTCTAAATTATGCCATAATTTTGGCATATGTGCTAATTGTATCAAGACCGTATCAAAGCTTATATATGCATACTTTGCTACAGTTACTTTATATGGCAATACTTTAGTTTTCATCATGGCCTTCCATTGCATAAATCACCCTGTGTAGTATCTTGTTCAAGGGATTCATATCTGAAGTGCCTAAACTACCTCTTTCACAGGAAGTGAGGTATATAGTAACTCTTTTGATCTATAGAGATCTATGGAAGAATTCCTAAAACCATTGTTTCACAAGTCAGTATATATCAGTGGGTAACAAAGACATGAGTGGTAGGTGACTTTCTTGCTCCTTTGCTCTTAGGTGATTTGTTCCTCTGCCCTTTAGGTGACTTGTTCATCTGTATCCTTCCAGTTTATTCTCTTTCAATGTGTATATCTTCTAGATTTGAATCCTAGCTCTAGTGTCTGTCATACATAGATCATTTAGCAGATCATTTTTCAACTTCTTATGCTCATGTATGTTAATCTCCATAACTAAAACGATGTATTCCCTGTTGTCAATTTTTATTGGTGTTTTTGGGGGTACATAACTCTTCGCACTGATATTTAGCCAGATTTAGAAATTTGTGTGGCCTTTTTTTTTTGGCTGGGGGTAGGTTTGAACCTGCCACCTCCGGCATATGGGACCGGCGCCCTACTCCTTGAGCCACAGGTGCCGCCCTGTGTGGCCTTTTTATAATCTGACTTTTTATGTTTTATTAAGACAGTAAAATTTTTAGTTCCTTTTGTAGACTAACCAATAATTTTTTTATATGACCAGATTATCTGTGTTCCTACAGGTTCAATTAGTTAAGTTCTTTGATGAAATTTCTTATCAAACCCCATTTTGTCACAGTCATCTCTATGTTCAGTTTCATTCTTCAAAAATAAATTTCAAGTTGTTGAGAACATGAAATATCAAGAATTTTTTTCCCCTCAGGACATGAAAACATGGATAAAACACTTCATAAATAAGGTTCATAGAAACAATTGATCTAGTAGCAACAAATGTTAAATGGTCCTGGCTTTTGTTCAGAACCTTCATTTTAAAGGAAGAACTTAATTATAGTTAATTTATTTTTGATGGTGAGGTGTATCTTCAGTGGAAGAACAGCTAAGTTCTTTGTGTATTTTTATCCCATTAAATATCCACTACCTTTCACCTTTCCACTAGAATGTGGACTTTATTAAAGCAGGGATCTTTTTTGTCTTTTCGTGTACCTTACTTAGTACCTGGCACATAGTGGATGCTAAATACATATTTGCTGAATGAAGAATGAGAAAATGAGGGAATAATTAATGTGTTAAATTACTTTACCTACACCAAATGTGCTAACTACCCCTGTTAAGGAGGGAAAAAAACCAACAAAACCTTAAACTCTTTCTCTCATTCTGAGAAGTTAGGGGGAAAGATAGGAATAAAACTCGATAAACTCTTTCTCTCGTTCTGAGAAGTTAGGGGGAAAGATAGGAATACCACATGGAATTTTTCTTTGCTTCTAGGGTGTTCTCCTTGTAGTATTTTAGTTTTCATTCAGTTATTTATTGCTGAGTAACTGATTTCAAGGTAACATGGTAAGAGTGTGGTTTTATACCATCGAGGATTAACTGTGTTTTCAAATTACAGGAAAACTTCCAAACAGTGTTTGCTTAAACAAGATAAAACTTTATTTCCAAGATGGCTGTTAGGGTTCTAGCCATCCCTGGCAGCGTAACGTCTGGTATGCAGAGAAAGGCATACCAGAAGTTGTATTCATTGTCTCTTAAGTGGATTTATCTGGCTGCTAACACAAAATACTTTCACTAAAACTTTATCACATGGTCTTGTCACATTGCAAATGTGGTCTCCATTGCAGTCAACCATGTATTCTGCTGAAGGTTAGGATTCTCTACTAGGGAATGAAAGGAAATATGTGGATACTGTAGGTTCTAGAAGTGAGACTAGAGAGAGAGAGAAAAACTCATCTAACATCTTTTAGAGGTAAAAAATTGAGGCCTGGAATTTTTTACTTTCCAAATCAGCAGTAGAACCTATAGAACTTGTCATGTAATGTTTTTTCCCTTACTATGGCATGCTTTTTGTCTACTATTTCAATATAGTTTGCTTTGTTTTCATACTCTTCTGTTTTACTTTTACTTTATTATGAAGAAATTTAATTTAGTAGGATTTTTTACCAAACCTGTTGCAAACATTTTTCCCCAGATACAAAAGAAACTCAGGTAACTCTGTAGGTAAATGTCTTCGTGTTAACAAAGTAAATATTTGTTCACTAAATGTTTAAGGCAATACCGGATATCCATTTGATTTTACTTCTACATAAAGTGTCACAGCGTATGTTTGTAAAGTAATTCCTTGGTAAAGAAAAGTGCTTTTATTAATGACATATTTTTCTACTAAATTAAAATTAAGTAAGACATTATATAATGGAATGTAGTAAAGTTATGAGTTATTTCACTGCAATTCATTAGTTTATTGGCTTTAATGTGAGGATTCTAAGAATTTTCTAATTTTTTGATAATAAAGTGCTGGTCAGTGTTTTTCCTTATTCTATGTCATGGGAACCAGTTGTTAAGGAGGTGTGAATTTTGACGATCCCGTATCTTCAATTTGGAATTGACGTTTAACAAACAATGTAAATATACTGTTAGGTTATTTATCAATAGACCTTTTCCAAAACTTTTTATTGTGGAGAATTTTAAACATATATAAAAGTAGAGAGTTTAATGGACCTCATGTACCCATTCACCCAATACATGGTCCATTTTATTCTCTTATCCCTGTCCCATCACTGGATTGTTTTAAAACAGATACAAGATACACTTTCCTCCATAACTATGTCAGTATGATTCTCTAAAAGATAAGCATTCCCCCTTTTAACATAACTCCTATCATTATCACCTATAAACAGTAATGTTTCCTTAATATCTAGTTATCTCTCATTGTCTCATAACATTTGATTTTATGGATCAAAATCCAAACAAGATCCACACTTAGTATTTAATCGCTATGTCTCCTAAGTCTGTCTTAATTTACAGGTTTTCTTTCTCCCTTTCTTTGTTTTTAAAGTCCTTTTCAAAAGTTTCTTTTGCCATATATGTTCTGCTCACATTTATTTTGTTTTGCTTTAGTGTTCAGGTTTCTCCTTTGTATCCTAAGTCTTCTATATTAAAATGTCTTTAGAAAGTAGTCACTTTAAAAAGTTGAAAAAGTATGTCTCAGAGAAACTAGCAGTGCGTAAAAAGGAGACTAAAATAAGGATGCTGATTTTAGCAACTATTTTTAAATCATGATTTACTGAAGTTACAGTAAACATTTGATGTTTAAATCATATAATCTTAGTCTCTATGCTACCTTTATTTTTCAAGGAAATTTATGCCATATAGTTTAAATGATAATCAGAAATATTTGCTGATATTGAAGATGTATAGTAAGATTGACATTCTTTGGGAGCAAGATTTTTTATCTATAATAGATGAGCAGAGAACTAAAAGCAAACTCTTTTTCACATGCATTTGTCTGTATATTTGTAGCTAAGTATTTTTTTTTTGTAGAGACAGAGTCTCACTGTACCGCCCTCGGGTAGAGTGCCATGGCGTCACACAGCTCACAGCAACCGCTAACTCTTGGGCTTACGCGATTCTCTTGCCTCAGCCTCCCAAGCAGCTGGGATTACAGGCGCCCGCCACAATGCCCGGTTATTTTTTGGTTGCAGTTTGGCCGGGGCTGGGCTTGAACCCGCCACCCTCGGTATATGGGGCCGGCGCCCTGCTCACTGAGCCACAGGCGCCGCCCTGTAGCTAAGTATTTTTAAATCATGATATCAGGTCTAAGGCAAAAGATCTCATATTGAAGTGCTTTAAGAAAATGTGATGTTCTTCTATCTCAGAATAGGGAGTGGTTTTTTAGGTAGAGTCACATTTTATTAAATACCAAAAATAAAATAATATTTTAAGGAAAATTGAATTTACTTAAAATTTAAATAAAATTTCATTTTGAAGAATACTAAAATTTTCATGCTATATCTTTACTGGCCAGGCATGGTGGTTCATGTGTGTGATCTCCCAAGGTGGCAGGATTGCTTAAGCTCAGGAGTTTGAGACCAACCTGGGCAAGAACAAGACCCTGTCTCTACTAAAAATAGAAAATATTAGCTGGGCATTGTGGTGAGTTCCAGTAGTCTGGGCTACTTAGGAGGCTTGAGTCAGGAGGATTGCTTGAGCCGGAGTTTGAGGTTGCTATGAGCTAGGCTGACTTCACAGACACGCTGTTTGGCCTGGGGAACAGAGTGAGGAGTCTCACAAAAAAAGGGAGGGGACTGGAATCCTGTAATATGCAAAAGGGATTTGCCTTTTTCCCCCATTAAGGCAATGTGTAGTGTCTTTTGAATGTATATAAAATAAATTTATTTAAAAAATAATATGTAATAGTTTGCTAGGGCTGATATAACAAAATACTAAAATCCGGGTGACTTGAAGAATGGAAATTTATTGTTTCACGGTTCTGGAGGCTACAGGCTTGATTCCTTCTGAGAGTTTTGAGGAAGAATCTGTTCTATGAGTCTGCCATAGCTTCAGTTAGTTTGCTATAAATCTTTGACCTTTTTTGGCTTGTAGAAGCATCACCTAATATCTGCTTTATCTTCACATGGTGGTTTCCTGTGTGTTTCTTCACCAAATTTCCCATTTTTATAATGACATGGGTCATATTGGATAGGGACTCATCTTAATGGCCTAAGCTTAACTAATTATATCTGCAGTGAACCTGTTTCTAAATCATGGAGGGTACATTCTGAGGTATTGGGGGTTAGGACTTCAACATATGAATTTGGGTAGTGGGGACAGGAGGACACACAATTCAACCCATGGCATTGTGTTTTACTAAATATAGGTGTAGACCAGTATATCAATTAAGTCTTTATTTGTTTATATTTATTTAAAATAAATTTTATTTTTTATTTTATTATCAAAATATTATTAAATTATTTCATTAAAGTAAATCCCCAGCTTTTTTTTGTTTTGGCAGTTCTTTTTGGCCGGGGCCAGGACCTCTGGTATATGGGGCCGGTGCCCTACTCCTTGAGCCACAGGTGCCACCCAATCCCCAGCTTTTTAAAGTTTATTTATAGTCATTTAAAACAAAGGTCATATATATATAATATAATGCATTAAGAAATAAAAACATTTAAAAATGAGGCATAGGGAGAAAAAAGATTTATTAACTATGTAGTCTAATGTAATTAATGAAATTGACTTTTAAATTTAGTGATAACCTTCCATAAAGTGAATATAACTATACTGTTTAATCAGAATTGAAATCAGGTTTTAACAGTATTTTACCCTATTAATCCTTTCTCATGAGGTAGAAAACAAAATCATAGACAGTGTCTTTATTAGTGGTTTTACAACAGTACAGAGAAATTCTTCAAATGTCTCTTTCATACTTCAAAGTATAATAAAGTTATGTCATTATTTTTAGTGTTATGGTTCAAGTGCTTATTTTTTTGCTGATCTAAGTATCCCAGCATATTGTTAAAATAGTACATCTCTCAAATTGCATGAATAGCATGCCCCTTACTTTGTCTTCAGGTTATCAGTTTTCTCATGCAGCTTTTTCATTTATTCACTCATTTTCATTCTGCTTTCAGTTAAGTATCAGATGAGACAGTTAAACTTTCTAATGAATATTTGAAAGAAATAAAGTTCATAATAAAGTTTAAGACATTTTTCCAAAATCTTTTATACTACTTAGTAGAGATTTATAAATTATTGTGTTTTTTTCTTGTGGGTAAATAATATATTTTTACTTTCGTTTCCAATTCTATAATTATTCTAAATTATGAGGAAATTTAAAAACTACTTTTTCTATTTGTGTGAAGATTGTTCTTTTGACTTTTAGTTTGGATCATTTCCAACTGATAAAAACTCTGGCATCTACCCTAATGTTCTGTGTTTATGCTTGGGGATACCAGTTACTATAAGGTATTAATAATTACTAATAATTAACAATTTATTAATAATTATAGCAACAATAGGAATATAGATGAGGCTTTAATGTGACAAGCACTGTGATAAATGTTACACTGACATGAGCTCAATTATGACAATTATGACATTTTTATCACCCTGCTTGACTATAGGCTAGATTGAGGTACAGAGAAGTTAAGCAATGTGATGGTCACAGAACTAACAAATGTGGAGCTGATATTTGAACCCAGGTACTCTGACTTCAGAAGTTTGTTTATTTATATATTTATTTATTTATTATTTTGAGACAGAGTCTTACTTTGTCACCCTCGGTAGAGTGTTGTGGCATCAAGTGATCTTCTTGCCTCAGCCTCCCAAGTAGCTGGGACTCCTCCCTACGACAGTGTCTGGCTATTTTTAGAGATGGGGGTCTTGCTCTTGCTCAGACTGGTCCTGAACCCGGGAGCTCAGGTAATATACCTGTCTTGGCCTCCCAAAGTGTTGGGATTATAGGTGTGGGAGACCTCACCTGGCCCAGAAGTTTATTTTTGAAGACTGATCTGTTAATACATGATTGCTTTCATAATATTATTTCATAATATCTTTGTGGCCATTAGGAGTTTTGAATTTAGATGTTCAATAGTTGAACTGGGGCCATGGGTGCTGTCTCATGCCTGTAATCTTAGCACTTTGGGAGACCAAAGGTGCAGGTTTGTTTGAAGCCAGGAGCTTGGTTCCAGCCTGGGTAATAGTGAGATGCCATCTCTACAGAAAAATTCTAAAAATTAGCTGGTTGTGGTGGTATGCACTTGTTGTCCTAATTCCTTGGGAGGCTGAGGCTGGAGAATTGCTTGAGCCCAGGAGGGTGAAGCTGCAGCGAGCTATGATAAGTTACTGTACTTTAGCTACTGGGGAACAGAGTGAGACCCTGTTAAGACATGGGTCCAAAAAATGTTGAACTGGATCTGTCTCAAAAGAAAAAGAAGTTGAACAGGATATTTTGTTTTGTTCTTGCTAGTTAATTTCAGTAAGCCATGAACTTCAAATTTTTCCGGTAGTTCCTACTGCCCTCTAGTTAGTGTGGGATTTGGAGGGCTGGAGGGCTTTTTCAGGGTTCTAGCTCCGCTCTCAGCCTCTCAGCAAGTCCTGCACATCTTCCTTTGTGCTGTCACTTGCCCGTGTTTTCTTCACGGCTTGGTGGGGGTAGTGACACAGGACGAGAATGGGAGTCCTGCACCTTCCTGCTCTCCTTGCCTGTCCCCACCAGCTGCAGCCTGGTGCACAGGATCAAGCGGGAAGAGCAGGGCACCCAAGAATAGCAAGCCTTTGCTTTGATCTTGGGCCCACGAAGTTTAGTTTTCAGCCTGTCCGCAGTTAGAGATGGCTGTTTTTTCTACTTTTCTTTTAGTGGCAGTGGACCTTACAGGTGACCAAAGAGTGGGGAAATTCCTAGCTTTTGCCCAGAGGCAGATGGCTTTGCTTCTACCAGCAGCAGCTGGGCCTTTCCTTATGTACAGGGTGTGAGGGTTTCCTTTTTAGATATTTAAAAATTATTCTGGTATCTTTCTACATATTATATTTAAATGCTATCTTTTTAGGTTAATTTCTGATGAACAGACGCTGACTCTTAGATATTTAGAGAAGGATGCCTACTATTTGGTTTTTATTATAATATGCCAATCTGTTTGTTCTTTTCCAGCTTAGGCTTGATTTCCGACTCTTTTCACATGTTTTTCGATAGCACTGCCATTTTGGCTGGCTTGGCAGCTTCTGTTATTTCAAAATGGAGAGATAATGATGCTTTCTCTTATGGGTAAGACTTTAAAAAAATCTTTTCATTTAAGTAGAAGATATATAGAAAAATACGCTAATCTTAAGCTCAATGACTTTTTACAAATTAAACATGCGTGTGTAACTTGAACCTTTGAAACACCCTTCATGCATCTTCCAGTTCCTTCCCACCTGCCTCCCTCAGGGTGACCACTGTCATAATTTTATGGATTAGTTTTACCTGGTTTTGAACAGTATGTAATTAGAATCTACAACATGTACATTTATTTGCATTTTAGTTCTTTTGCTTGGTGGTTAGGGCATCTTGATTTTATCAGAAACATTTAGGTGAGATTGTTACATACAGGGGAATTTCTCAACTCTTAACCTATTGGGTTTTTTAGAAGAATAAAAAGTTCCAGTGTAAAAAGTGGTCATGTTTCTTTCTTTTTCTTTTTGAAAGGATACATTGCTGTTAATTTATTTAAAATTATTCCCTGATACAGTTTTATGTTACTTCTCTTCTTTGGCTCTGCTTTTATGTAAAATACTTCTGACGCTTTTGCTGATTTGGACAAATATTCAAATATTTGGAGGGTATGTTAATGCAAGGGACTATATTGGATCATCTTAGAGGCAAAATTTGCCTTTTGCCATTTCTGATTGAGGAAAGCAGTAGATTTTATAGTGCATGAGTGTTTACTTTTTTGAGCTCATGGAATATTTTGCAGTGTAATTATACTTATGTGTAAATAGACCTCAGGGCTAATATCTTCTTTTTCTCCTTTCCCTATCCCCTTTTCCTTACTATTCCCTCTCTTTTTCTTTCTGTATTATTTTTCTCCATCTTTCTCCACTTCCCTCCCTTTCTCCTGTGAATGCTCTTTTTATTTTTTTATTTTTTGAGACAGAAGCTCACTTTGTCTTTAAGCTGGTGTGGTGTCATAGCTCACAGAAACCTCTAACTCTTGGGCTCAAGCAATTCTCTTGTTTCAGCCTCTTGAGTACCTGGGACTACAGGTGCCTGCCACACAGCCCAGCTATTTTTTTTTTTTTTTTTGGAGACGGACCCGGGAAGTGTTTCAGGGTGTGAGGAAGTGGGGTCTTGCTCTTGCTCAGGCTAGTCTGGAACCTGTGAGGTCAGAGCAGTACACCCGCCTTGGCCTCCCAGAATGCTACAATTACAGGCGTGAGCCACCGCTCTGGGCCCAGAACGCTCTTTCATATTTCTTCATCTTTCCTATTTTCTCTCTATCTTTTGTTCTCATCCTACTATTCATTCTCTCTCATCCTCTCCTAGGCACCCCCATACCTTTCTTCTCTTATTCTTTCTTTTTCCTTACTGTTGAAGAGGCTTTGTCTAACTGTCCTCCTCCTCTTCTCTTAACCCCTTCAGCTCTATTTCTTCTTCCTCTCCCCTTCTCAGTCTCCTTTTCCTTCTTCCACTGATTCTCCTTCCCCAACCTGTTCCTTTCCTGGGCAGTTCCTCTCATCTCTCCCTCTCATGTTTACACGCACCCGCTTATATGCACTGTCTCTTATGCCCCGTTCTCTATTCTTTCACTCTTTCGCTCTTTCAACCTCTGCTTCTCTTCTTTAGCAAGCACATACTGTTGTTGTTTTTTTTTTCCACATATTCTTATTCTCTTCAGGTATCTATTCAGGGTCTACTATGAGTTGAATATTTTGCTAGTTCTAATAATAAAAAGATAGAGAAGACATAACTCCTGCCTTGGAAGAACTTTTGCCCTGAAGGGGAAACAGTTTTGTAAAAATAGGATAATAGCCATATCATGTGACAGGTGCTAAAGGGAGCTATGAAGTTCTGTGGCAGAAGTTGCTGATTTTAGTTACAACCTAAGCGATATGGTTATTTGTAAAATTATAAATTAAGACAAGAAATACTAACATACTATTTTTATGGTATAGACTAGAATAATAGATTTTTTTTTCTTTTTTTTTTTGGCCGGGGCTGGGTTTTTAATGCTTAGGCATTTATTGTTTTCCAACTAGAATGCAATGTCATGTGCTGTAAGATGGTGTTTAGGAATAGGTATGAATATCTTCAGTTCTGTGGCGGATTTTTTTTTTTTCTTTTTTTGTAGAGACAGAGTTTCACTTTATGGCCCTCGGTAGAGTGCCATGGCATCACACAGCTCACAGCAACCTCCAACTCCTGGGCTTAAGCGATTCTCTTGCCTCAGCCTCCCGAGTACCTGGGACTACAGGCGCCCGCCACAACGCCCGGCTATTTTTTTTTTTTTTTGGTTGCAGTTCAGCCGGGGCCGGGTTTGAACCCGCCACCCTCGGTATATGGGGCCGGCGCCTTACCGACTGGGCCACAGGCGCCACCCTCTGTGGCGGATTTTAATATTCAGCTGGTAGATATAAGAGAGTAATATTCTTCTCACCTTTTTCTTAATCCATCTTCTTATGTGTTTAACATCCCCCCCCCCCCCCCGCCCGGGGGGAAGATTAAAGAATGAAAGTTGGTATAATAGCTGAAACTATGAATAATTGTTATAGTAGTAAGTAGCAGCAGTAGTAAACTGCTGGTGTTAGTACATCAGAAGGACACTGATTTATTCATGCTAAGCCTAGGCATGAATCCCTATAAACTTCCAGTTCATGATAATCATAATAGGCTGACTCTTCAGTAGAAAAAACAGTAGAGGAATCCGAGAGCAAGCAAAGACTTTTCACTGTTTCTTTATATAAAAGTCATCTTTGTGTCTTAACTTACTCTTATTTTTGAAAGAGCAAAGCTAGCATGAAAGTGAGATAGGTCCAGTAGGTAGATACATACACACGTTTATAGACATATATTTGAATCTTGAGTTGTGTGGTATGTGTGTGTTTGTGCTTCCTGGCTAGAGAATCCAAATGCTAGCTATGCTTAATTAGCCAGCAGTATATTCATGAATTAAATGTTCTAATTCCAAGACTTATTCACTCTATTCGAGTAAACATACTCATTTGTAAAGGCAAGTATGTCTGATTTTCACAAATTTTTAATTTTAAACCTGCATCCAAGCTTAGCAAATATATTAAAGCCTATTAAATCACTTGAGTCCAACAATTTATTAGAATTTTGTGGACTATACCAACTAAGTTAAGAATTAGAAACAAAAAGGTGCCTGAAAAACCTTCTTGCCTTTGATCTCGAAATCTAGTAGAACTCAAGCACAAAAGTCTTTCAATTAGACCTTAGCTATGAGACTGGAAAGGTAGGTTAAAAGGAAATGATTTTTATTTTTTGGACAGTAACCTGGCTGATTTATTAGATAAATTCTTAGGTGTAAGTTATGGAAAGCTGGCTGCAAATTATTTTAATGTAATGAGCTTTTCTCCAGAAAAAAGAAAATATACTTTAACAAATAATAATTTATTTTATGTGTTAGATGGTAGAAGGTTAGAAATATGCATATTTTGAGTATAGAAATACATGCAATGTTGGAATGTACTTGAGAGGACAAATTCCAGTATAACTTGATAGAGTACATTTTAAAGACCTCTCTTTAAACTATTTTTACAGTAAAAATCCTATTATCTAGAAGTTAACATAGAAGCTAGGAAAAGGAGTAGTACAGTGTTCCCATTATGTTGTTGAAAGACCGGACAGATTAACTGCTGTTATCACTCTTTGAATAATGTTTCAACATGTAAAAATGCTAAGTTAAAGTTGTTTCTGATGACTTTAACTAAGCCAAAAATGCTGTATGGAAAAATAAAAATTTTCCCCAATGCTTCACACAGGTAGGAAGCAGAAAGCTTCAGAAGTCCATGGAGCAAAAGACAGGTATTTTAAAAATAGTTTAATTAGAATTATGTGAAGCTAGAATTGATTCTAAAAGTAGGTCATTGAAAGTTTATGCTAAATTTTATTAATCTGAGTCAAGAATGTTAGAAATATAAATCTCAAGTTGTCTCTGGGCTAATTCAAAAATAATTTTATTTTCCTTCAAATCAAAACTCCACTTTTCTAAATTTGAAGGCTAAAAGGTACAAAGCAGAAAACATAAGGACTTCTTCAGAAAGGAGGAATTAATAGGTTCTAAAACCCCCTTTTGCTAGACCCCTTCTACTTTTTATCTTTGGATTCTTCCTTTGTCCTTTTGTCTGGTTCTTGCTTCTCCAGTGGCAACTTGAGATTTAAGTTTCTGTAAAGGTCTTTCTAAACCTACTTACCTTAAGAAGGTCTTTTGATTGGCTTCTAGATGTGTATGTGTTATGTGACATTCTGCGATTAAAAATTATTCATAATAAAATGTATTTCCTTATTGATTTCTACAATATTTGTAAAATAAAATGTATTGTAAATACAAGGACTTTGCTGGCCACTTACAACTATATAAAATGGTTTAGAATCTCTAAACATATATAAATTTATTTGATTTTTAAGAAGTAAGTTAATAATTCAGTTGATTATTTTGTTCTCTTTTAGGTATGTTAGAGCAGAAGTTCTGGCTGGCTTTGTCAATGGCCTATTTTTGATCTTCACTGCTTTTTTTATTTTCTCAGAAGGAGTTGAGGTATAGTAGATAATGTTTTAAGTTACATGTTTGGAATTAGAATATTTCTTAATTAAAGATATATTTAATAGCGCTATTTTCAACTATCATTAAGTGTTTATTGAGGAAGGTCTTAGATTTGATGTCGTGCGTGTAAGAGGAGCTTACAAAATAGTTGAAAAAATTAAATATACGTGAAACTTCTTGGAATTGAGAATAATTAAAGTATGATACGTTATGAACTGTGGATGACGTGTTAATGCTATGAAAAGTAAAGGTGCGATCTGGATAGTGAGGTCAGTTGGACCCTATTATAGGTCCTCCGAGTTTGCCAATGAATCATTAATATTTAGTATATATATTCTTTTAAAGGTGGAAAACTTAAAAGATATTGAACTTAAAATGAAAGGCACTATTTTAAGATATCAAAAAGGAGCAAGTCTTAAGATCAAATATTCATATTTTTAAATATCTATATTTTAAAATGTTGTGTAATTGTTACGTTTTCTGCAGTATGTGAGTACTGGTTTTATTTTGGTAAACTGTTTTGGCAGATACTTTTTGGGTGCTTTTAATTCTAAAAATAACAAAATGTTTAATATTGCCTTATGTTTTTGCCAGTTGATCGATCAGAAATTGAATCAATGCTATCTGTTTGTATTACATGTTTTCTAGAGAGCATTAGCCCCTCCAGATGTACACCATGAGAGATTACTGCTTGTTTCAATTCTTGGGTTTGTGGTAAACCTAATAGGAATATTTGTTTTCAAGCATGGAGGTCATGGACATTCTCATGGCTCTGGTATGATGGTTAGAACCCTTTGTTTCTTTATTGTCTACCAAGTTTCTGTTATGTTTACTTTAGAAAATAATTAATTTTCAACATTAAACTCTGTATTGATCTAATAAAAGTAATAATATGTCTGTAGACTCTTACTGATGTCTTCCTGAAGCATCCTTTCCGCTTCCCCAGGACCATCCATCTCAGTGCCTTCTCAAAACTGTGCGTGTTACCAGTTTGGTGTGGATCCCTCCAGACCTCTGTAGTTTGTCTGCTTAGTATGATACCATTTATATAAGACAAACAAGCAAATATTAGGAAAAAAACACATTAGAAAATTTTCTGTGGATGTGTATGAAATTTACTCTATAATTATATTCATTGTATAACATGTCTTTGAGATCCTTCCCTTTGGTGTATATTAGTCTACCTTGTTAATAGCCATGCATAAAACTCCAGACCTGTGGCTTATTTAACCAGTGTGCCAGGGATAGACCTCAAGTGTTCCGTTTTTTTTTTTTTTAATTCATATAAAGCCTATCCTGTGAACACGTGTTTTTGCAGAGATGTTTCTACCCTATATGGTATGTATTAGTAGCATCTGACTATTTAAATATAAATTTTTGCTAATTAAGTTAAATTAAAAATTTGGTTCCTCAGTCATGCTAATGACATTTCAAATGCTCTGTAGCCCTATTGGGGCTATTTATTGTATTGGACAGTGCAGGTATAAAACATTTCTGAGAAAGTTCATTTTTTTTTTTTTTTTTGAAACAAAGTCTCACTTTGTTGCTCTCAGTAAAGTCCTATGACATCACAGCTCATAGCAACTTTAAACTCTTGGGCTCAAGAGATCCTCCTGTCTCAGCCTCCCTGGTAGTTGGGACTACAGACACTCACCACAACACCTGGCTATTTTTTTTTTTTTTTTTTCTAAGGATGGGGTCTCATTCTTGCTCAGGCTCGTCTTGAACTCCTGACATTAAGTGATCTGCCCATCTCAGCCTTCCAAAGTGCTAGGATTACAGGCGTGAGCTACCACCCCTGGCCAGAAAGTTCTTTGAATTGCACTGTACTAGAGTATATAAAATTCCTGGAACACAGGATATATACGTTTTCAGTTTCAATAGGCTTTTGCAAATTGCCCTCCAGGTTGAGCGTCATGCTCATTTATTCCCCAAAATAAGTGCATGTACTAATTTCCTCCCATTCACATCAACACTTAGTATTGTGGGCTTAAAACAGTTTTGCTAATAATTTGATAAAAATGATATCCCATTATATTTGGTATTTGTCTGATAAGTAGTGAAGTTTAATTTCTGGCATTTTTTTTTCCTCTCCTAGAATTACCTGTTCATATGTTTTCGTATTGTTCTATTATCTTATTTTTAATCCGTTTATAATCATTTAAAATACATTTTACATGCTAATCTTTTGTGTGTTGCAAATACCGTTTCCCAGTCTATAGTTTGTCTTTATGCTTTTATGTAGAGGATTTTAATTTGTATATTCTGTTTTTTTCCCTCTTTTTTGTCCTGTAATTTTCCTGGCATGTTTTTGCTTTATTTAAGGAATTTACTATTCCAGAGTCATAAACTTAATCTCTTGTATTTTAGTGCTTTTAAACTTTTGGTTTGACATTTTTTTCTTACCTATTTTGGTCCTTCATCTATATGTAATTTATTTTTGCAATGGGATGAATTAGGCTTAACTTGCCTTTTTCCCTCAGTATGAACAAGCAATTTTCCAATCACTTTATTAATCTGCTCTTCATTTCCTTAAAGGTTACCCTGGGGATTATAAGTAGGATCTTAAAACAATCTAGTTCATATTATTAGTAATTTAATTCAATAATATGCAAAAACTTTGCCCCAACAGATTACTGTTCCCTTTTCCTCCAATGTACTGCTAATATCAAATCACATGCTTACACAGCCTACCAATGTAGGGTTATAATTATTGATTTATATAATTGCCTCTTAAAACAGATTAAAATAGTTACAAACATAGTATGTATGTCCTCTCTTCTATCATACCTTTACCAGTGTTCCTTTTTTCTTTGTTTGGTTTTGAGGTACTATCTAGTGTCCTTTTATTTTGGCTAGAAAGTCTCCTGAATATTTTTGGAGGGCAGATTTCTGTTAATCTGGAAATGTCTTGATTTCTCCTTTATGGTTAAAGGATAGTTTAGTTGGATATAGAATTCTTGATTGAATCTTTTTTCCCAGCATTTTGATAATGTTCTACTCTGTTTTGGTTGCTGTGGTTTCTTTTAGAAGTCAGCTATTCATCTTACTGATGTGCCCTTACTCCTTATTTTTCTCTGGCTGCACAACTTTTAAGATTTTCTCTTTGTGTTTGATTTTCATCAGCTTGATTATGTTATCTCCAGATATGGTTTTGCTTGAGTTTATTCTACTTGGAGTTTGATGAGTTTCTTGAATGTATAGATTAATTTTTCGTCACATTTTCATCTGTTTATTGACATTCTCTATTTGGTGACTCATTGTTATAATACTTCCATTCTTTAAATATGGTTTCCTTTAGTTCTTTGAACATACTTGTAATAGCTGATTTAAAGTCTTTTCTTACTAAATCCAAAATAGACATTTTCTGTTAGCTGCTTTTTTCTTTGCATTTGGCATATTTACCTGTTTCTTTGTGTGTCTTGGAATTTTCAGATGAAACTGAACAGTTTAGATAATACATTATAACAATTCTGGTATCAAATTATATCACCCTTCTAAAATTTATTGTTCTTGTGCATTTCTTTTTTTTTTTTTGCATTGCTTTTTTTCTTGTGAGCCTTTCCTGTATCAATTTAGTAGATTGTGTGTTCTTGCAGTGTATAGCCATGGAGTTCTCTGCTAGCTCTTTTAAGTTTCTTATTTTAATTTTAACCTATCTTTCTAGGAGTAACACCTGGACTGGTATCATGAAGTGGTCAGCCAATGTGATTAGTCAGAAGATTTAATGCCTTGCTTTTAAGTCTTCCTCTTTTGCTGGAGGGTTCTTTGTGAGAAAGCACACTTTCAAACTGGCAGTTTAGAAGACAGTCTTAGCTTTCATTCACTGTCTGCTTATGTAGGACATCCACGTTGGTGAGAAATGAGTGACTGGTGATTTCTTTTTCCTCAGGGCTTTCTTGGGCTTGTACACAAGGTGCATGCAACCTTTTAAATCCCCAGGAATTCACTGGCAATTTTCTAAGTTCCTTACAGTCATCCAGTTCTCTAGAATTTCCTTTTAATTCTCAGCTAGGCTCTTGTTTGACCCAAATGAAATTACAGCGTTCTGCAGCTGAGATACTGCTAGGAATTACCATTGTTGTGGCCATTGCTTCTACCATCACTTTGCCAGGCTGAGCTGATCTCATGTCACTGAGAACAGAGATTTTTCCCAGGGAACTGAAAGTTGGACAAAATATTGGCTGTGCTGAGAAGATGGTGCTTTTAACAAAACATGAAAAGAGATCTCTCAATTGTCTGCAGTCCTGCTGGCTTTTGACTATTTTGTTCAAGGGCTGGGAAGGGAGGTTGAATGGAAATAGCCCCAAGTTAAAATGTTTGAGACCCAGCTGTCTTATAGACATTCTGTAGTTTCTCTTGGGTAGATAATCAGTTCATTCTGTGGCTTTGAATAGTTGCCAGTTCTGAAATGGTTGGTTTTTAGTTATGTTTCCTGTGGCTTTATTGTTTTAAAAGAGATAGCTCAATGAGGTTCTCTCTACCATTCTGGAAGATGATCTTCTCATAGTCATGTTTTTGTCATATAATGTGGGTCTAGATGTGATTTACTGGTTTTTAGAATTTTTGCAAACCTAAGCGATGTTTTCAAATTGAATAACATCCAGTCTCTGTGTGTGTGCATGCTTTAGAATAGCTTGTATAGCCTGTTTTTTGATGGTTCAATTGTTTTCAGGTGTGCTACAAAGAGAGGAACCTACATTTTTTGTGTTTGGGTTTTTCTACCTGTTTTAATGTAATTTTAATGATTTTTTTTTCTGTTACCAAATGCAACAGCTTCCCTGCTTCTGCCTCAGTGTGACCCTGTGCATAAATTTTGTTTAATCTTTGTTAGTGTGTATAACAATCTTTGCAAAATTTTGGTCAGGCATTTCGTCTATTTTGTAACTGCTTTATCCCCAGTGCCTATAACACAGTGTATTTGATAAGTAAATATTTCTTGAATGAATGAATAGATAAATATTTCTTGAATGAATGAATAACATTATCTGATCTCTTTAAGTATTTGCATACAGTTCCAATCACTTTCATTCCAGCAAGGTCTATTACTTCCCTCTAGCCAGTGGTTCTCAATTCCTTTGTAACAATGAAAATACATCCTGCATATCAGATATTTACATTACGATTTATAACAATAGCAAAATTATAGTTCTGAAGTAGCAACGAAAATAATTTTATGGTTGGGGGTCACCACAACTCGAGGAACTGTATTAAAGGGTCACAACATTAGGAGGTATTAGGAAGGTTGAGAACCACTGCTCTAGGCTTTTATTTTCTTCCTGTACTCCACAGCAAGAATCAAGATAGTTTTCAAGATGAATCTGTAGCACTGTTTACAAGTAGATGTTTATTCAATTGTATCTGAGTTTAGAGCTGATTCTTTTCACATGTATCAGTATTATTGTAACCATTTATATATGTTTATATACCTTCTGTTGTAACATTTCATTTTCTAGGCCATGGACACAGTCATTCCCTCTTCAATGGTGCTCTCGATCAGACACATAGCCATGTAGATCATTGCCATAGTCATGAAGTGAAACACGGTGCTGCACACAGCCACGATCATGCTCATGGACACGGGCACTTTCATTCTCATGGTGAGTACAGTCTAAAAACTTTCAAATGGACAGCCTCCAAATGAACAGGAATTGTACAGATTACGTTTCCTAGTGGAAATAGTTTATTAAAATGATACTGCAGTCAAATTCTTTTCTAATGAATCTGTCTAAATGTTTCCCAGGGTCACATTATTTTTATATATCATGGGATTAACTCATTATAAGGCAATGGATATGAAAGGTATAAATTATGGCGCCCAGAGATGAAACTGCAAAGGAAATGTTAATGCCAGGTTTATTGAAAGGGGGTGACCTGCCTGGTCAGTGCAAAGGTGGCGTCTGCACCCGGGTTTCAGTTTGAGACCCCTTTTATATGGGGCCATAGGGGATAGGTACATTCCAAGGCTTGTTTAGAAAGTTAGAGTCTTTTAGTGCAAACTTCTTAGAGGGTGGAGCTAGCCATATCCTTTGTGTCTTTCTCTTAGGAGGAAGGGGGCAAGAGGGGAAAGGGTTCGTGTGTGGCCACATTAGGCCCCCCAACATTCTGAATCTTGTTAAAAGGGGTGATGGGGACAATAGTCTGTGTTTTGAAATTTCTTCTGGCTGGAGAGGGCCATAGTTGTCCTTACTGGGATGAGTCAGGTATTGTTAGAACTGTGTGAGTTTGGGGTATATTGGGAGAGGGTTTGGGAGTGATAGAAATTGGGTTGCAATTGCTGCTAACACCTTTTTTACCTTGTCTTGAATAAATGAGGACAAGAATTGGGTGACATAAGTGGCAATGGTTAATAACAGGAGGATTGCAGTGAGGGTGCTCAACAGGGGTAAGATCCTGAGTCCTATAGGCTAGGGTCCCCCACTTTGAGAGCATAGGCGGTAGCTTGTTCTCAGAGTGGGGTGATGCCCTCTGGAAGCAGACCAGACTTGTTGGTGTAGAAACAGCATGTGTCCTGTGAAAAGTGGAAAGGCCCCCTTTCCTCTGCCATGATTAAATCTAAGCCTCTAAGATGGTTGGTGGGGGGGCAACTGGAAAGTAATAAAAGGATGAGCAAGATGATTTTACCTTCCAGAGAACTGAGAAACTGTGGAATATATTGAGCGAGGGGGGCTATATTTTATTTTTTATTTTAATGATGGAGATAGGAGAGAGAAATAGGTCTTTAAAATTTAGGGAGACTAGAGAATGTGGCTTTGATATTATTAGAATTAATTTACTTACCTGTGTTAGAGATTAAGTTACTTAAGGCCATCTCGTGGGATGAAGTTGGGCCTATTTTTGAGTCAGACACGTTAGTCAGTTGAAAGCCATTCCCATGTCGATTTAGGGGACCACTAGTTCCAGAAGGTGAATATAATCTGCTATTTTGAGGCCATTATGCTGTCCCTTCTATTGCTTTTCTTCTTTGTTGAAAATACACAATTCTAGGGTTCCAGTGAAAGATGCCTTTTGAGGCATATTATTTTAGGGACTCCAGTCGTAGTAGTGGGCAAGTTCCATTCTATAGAACAGTGTGGTCTTCTCACTTGAGCCTTTTGAGTAACTATCTCTGGAGTTTTAAAATGTCAGCTGCTACTGAAAAAACCTTTTACTTTTGTTTTCTCTCTTTTCTCTGTCCTCCGTATAAAACTGATGGGTAGGGGGAAGTTGGTGGGGGTGGTGGATTCCCACAGTGCGGCAGAGAGAAGCAGGTGATGGGTAGGGGGCAAGGCAGTTGCTGGGGCCCACGCCTGTGCTTGTGTTGGCTGTGGGAGCTGCAGGAGCTGGCACATCCGCACTGCCTGGCAGCTCTGCATCTTGACAGCAGCCCTAACTGGGCGGGGGGAAGGTGATGTGGCTGTTTTAGGGGGATGAAAGCCATGAGAAGTCTTGGGGTCTGCGGCATGCAGGGAGAGCAGAGGGCTTTGAGGCTCTGGGGAAGGTTAGGAGCTGGAGAAATCCCTGGAGGAGGGAAAATGGGAAGGAAGTCTGGTGAAGGTAGAGGGGAAGGTATTGGAGTGAAGATTTGTATAGGGAGGGTAAGAGCAGAGGGAAGAGTAAGGGCTGAAGATAGGGAATTTCATTCCCTCTGCCATTTTTATTTTTGGAGAAATTTTATTTAAGTTTATTAAGGATTTTTAAGATCTCGTTTTCTAATTTGTATTGAGATTGAAGGCGATACCCCTGGGGTGTCTCTGTTGAGGCAGATGGAAGGGCTAGCTCCCATGTCTCAGATGTCCTTCCCCTACTTGGGTGGAAAAGAAGACATCCCTTGTTTCCCAAGAACCAGGAGAAAAAACAAAGACAGAAAGGTCAGGCTTTCCTTTTTTTTTCTCAGAGAATTTAAGGCCCCCAGACCTTAAGAAGCATAAAAGAGGCCTAAAAGAGGGTCCTGCACTGGGCTTAAAGCGAAAAATCAAAACTGAAAGCATATGAGGTCCTGAACCCTGGAAGGAGAGCACAGAGCTAGGACTGAACCCTCTAATTAGACGTGAGTGAATGAAGAAGGGGGGGGGGGTGTGAGGACACAGAGGCTGGGAGGGAGGTAAAGAGCCGAGCAGGGGGTTCAGTTGGAAGTTATTTAGAGACCTTACTCACATTTAAATGGCAATTGGGGTGAAATCTTCTAGGACTCTCTGACAGACGTGTGGGTCACAGAGTCGGATCTAGACAAACTGGAGTGACTGGGAAGGCCAGCAACCTGCCACCAGTAGCCTCCAGTCCCGGGTTTTGGCACTATCTAAAAGGTGTAAATGAAGGCGCCCAGAGACCGGGCTGCAGAGGAGATGTTCACAGGTTTGTGGAAGGGAAAGGTAACCTGCCTGGGCAGTGCAAAGGTGGTGTCTGCCTCGGGGAAGTTAGCGACCCTTTTATATGGGGCTGTAGGGAGGTGGGCACATTCCACAGCTTGTTTGGAGACTTAGGGAGGTGGGCACATTCCACAGCTTGTTTGGAGACTTAGGGAGGTGGGCACATTCCACAGCTTGTTTGGAGACTTAGGGTCTTTCGGTGTGAACTTCTCAGGGGGTGGGGCTAGCCAGATCCTTCGTGTCTTCCTCTTAGGAGGAAGGGGGCGGGAGAGGAAAGGGTTTGTGTGTGGCTGTGTTAGGCGCCCCCTACAGGATATTGCTTTTTCTTTCTTTCTTTCTTTTTTTTCTTTTTTTTTTTTTTTAGCGAGTATATGGTAATAAAAAGCCGTTATTTTAAGTGAGTGTCAGTGAATGAGGAATAATTTCAATTTAGCAAATCAAAATCATAACTTTTTAAATATGAGGAGGGCTTTTATACTATATAGGCTTGTAAAAATAGTTTTCAACTTTTTACATTTTTATTATAATTTTTGATGTTTATTCCTGATGTTTACCTTCATATTTCTTTAGAAATCTCTGTATCCTAGCATTTATAGCATTAAGTATTTACCAATTTAATCTTTTATCTTAAATTATATTTAAAATAGTTTATCAAGTATAAATTAATAGAAGCTGCTTAGGTGACACAATTTGATTACTCTTTAGAGTGTATGCTCAAATATTATGTGTATTTGCCACATAGACTCCTAAAGCTTTAGATTTGGAAGTATGAGAAGGGCCTTGGAAAGTGAGCAGTCCATGCCCCTAATTTTTTAATCTTTAAAAGTTTTTGACCACTTTATTGAGCATTTATTTATACAAAAAGTTATACATATTGAATCTACACAACTTGATGAGTTTAGAGATAAGTATACAGCCATGAAACTGTCACCACAATTTATGCCAAAACATGCCCATTACCACCAAAAGTTTCCTCCTGCCCTCTTTATTCTTATTCTTCTCTAGGAAAATTCTTAAGTATGTAATACAGTGGTAACTATACCTATGCTATAAAGAGCCCTAGGATTTATTTCTCCTGCATAACTGAAACTTTATACCCTTTGACCCATATCCTTTCCCCATTTCCACCTCACTCTAGCTCCTGGCAGCCACCATTCTACTCTCTGTCTCTATGAATTTTACTATTTTAGATCTGTCCTATAAATGGAATCATGTAGTATTCTTCTGTGTCTGGCTTATTTCATGCAGCAGACTGTCCTTCAATTTCATTTTTGTTCTACTGAATGGTGGAACTTTTTTTGAAGGCTGAAAAATAGTCCGTTGTGCATATATACCCCATTTTCTTTATGCCTTTATCCATTGCTGGGCATTTAGGTTGCTTCCATGTCTTAGCTATTGAGAATGATGCTGCAGTGAACATGGAGGTACAGATATCTCTTTGAGATCCTGATTTTGATACCCATGGATATATACCCAGAAGTGATTGTTGGATTATGTGTGGTTCTGTTTTAAAGTTTTAGAGGAGCCTCCATACTGTTTGCACCAATTTACATTCCCTCGGATAGTGTAGAAGGGTTTCCTTTTGTATGTATCTTTGCCGATACCTGTTGTCTTTTGTTTTCTTAATAATAGTTATCTTAATGAGTGAGACTTGATATCTCCTGATTCTCATTTGCATTTATATTTCCCTGATGACTGGTGCTGTTGAACACCTTTTCATATAACTGTTGGCCATTCAGGTCTTCTTTGGAGAAATATCTGTTTAGTTCCTTTGGCCATTTTTTTAATCAGGTTTTTATTTTTTTTTGTAGGAGTTCTGTATCTGTTGTATCTATTTTGAATATTAACACTGTATCAGATATATTGTTTGCAAATATTTTCTGCCATTTTGTAGGGGACTGTTTTATTTTTTGTTTGTTTCCTTTTCTTTGAAGGAGCTTTCTAATTTGATGTAACCCCACTTGTCTATTTTTGTTTATTGCCTATGTCAGTCTCTAAAATTTTCTGAATTTTTTGTTACAATTACACTGGTATGCTTTAAAACCTTGCTTTCCAAATTCTTTGCTCACATGCAGCCCAAAATAATTTTGAAAAGCTATATATCCTCACACTTTTGACTATTGCTGGGATTTTCAGAGTAGCTACATCTTCCTTCTGACTTAGTGGTACCATGTTTACACAGAAAATATTGTGCAGCCTTATGCTTGCACTTTATATTGTTGCAGAGTATCAAAGCCAGTGGTGTAAGGGTGTGTAGATCTTTTTAGTGCTGTGGTCAAGAACAAAGGACTATAGACAGATTCTCTGTTAGTGGGGATCAGACACCTGGTAAGTCTTCCCGATGATTCCTTTAATGGATGTTGCTTATCTTAATTTTGCCTTGCTTACCTATATTTTCTGCTTTAGTAATCTTCAAAGTTTTAAAATATAGAAATTATAGGTTTTTAAAATCTTTTCATCATAAAGGCAAAATGGAAAAAAAATGTTTTTGTTGCTTCTGTATGCAAAGCTTGCTACTTCAGCGTAGAAACTATTGAAAAACTACTGTTTGCAATAGTCAAGTTCTCCTGGATTCTATCCTGGACCTCTCATAATTTCAAGCGTACATTTGGTTTTCTCTGAATTTTCCAATTGTAAAATATTAGAAGACACTTTATGAGTATTAGAAGGTTTTTATAATGTTTCAAATTTCCTATGATTTTTATTTTCTTTATCTCCACTCGTTTACTTCATTAAATTTTAAAAATTTTGTAGGTCTGATGTGTCTATAAAGTCACGCATTTGAATGAAAAGGATTCTGCATTGTAAAAATTGCAATCAGAAATTGAAAACATGTTGTAAAACAGTTTAACTTAATTCTCTACAGATGGCCCTTCGCTAAAAGAAACAGCAGGACCCAGCAGACAGATTTTACAAGGTATGATAAGCAATTGTATGTTTCTCACTTTGTGAAATTGGTTTCATAGTTTTGAGTTGTCATAAGTTTTCCTTCAAGAAAAATACATAACATAGTATTTGCATTTAGAATGTTACCCTTTTTAGTGTAATGATTACTTTGTATGCATTGTTAGATATATAAGCAGATGTTCTTTTAGTTATCACTCGACTATTTTCTTAGATGTAATAAGAAACACAAAATATTCAGAAACTGTACTGCTTAAATATAAGTAATACCCATGCGTTAGTTACTATGACTGTAGTAATGCTATACATAGTATAGATGCTTCTTGACTTACAATGGATAGTAAATTAAAAATATCGGAAGTTGAAATGGATTTAACACTTAGTCTAACAAACGTCATAGCTTAGCCTACCCTCCTTTAAATGTGCTTGGAACACTTACTTTAGCCTGAAGTTGGGCAACACCATCTTATACAAAGCCTATTTTATAATTAAGTGTTGAATAATATCTCATACACTTTATTGAATACGGTGGAGCACAGTATTGGTTGTTTTCCTTTGCGATCGCATGACTGACTGGGAACTGTGGCTTGCTGCTGCTGCCCAGCATCACAAAACAGTATCATACCACATTATCACTAGCCTGGAAAAAGATCAAAATTAAAGTACAGTTTCCACTGAACAGTATTGGGTTCACACTCTTGTAAAGTCAAAAAGTTGTAAAGCCGATCCATATTAAGTTGAGAATTGCCTGCAGTAGTAACATGTTTGCTTTGTAGGATTATTACATAGTTTTTCCAAGGGTAATAATGTTTCATGCTGTAGAAAATTTAGAGCTAAAAATGTGATACAAAGTGAAAACTCTATTGTATCTTAGGTATCAGTAGATGATACTGAACAAGGGCTTACATGTTGTATAATATGATGTGTATCACAAAGTTGTATAAGCTGGAGAAAGTCAATCTTGTCTTTGAACTATTGTAGTTTCCTTTTTTGGAAGGCAGACCAATCTTTGGTTCAGAGTTTCCAGTTAGACTTTATTGTCAAGGTTTTCTAATTCTGAGCTCCCTGTCTTCTTGTCTTTATTAACTCTTGACTTCATGAAGTCTGCTTTTCTCAGTGGCTTCTGATCCAATTTCTGTGCCATCTATTTTTTTTTTTTTTTTTTTTTATTGTTGGGGATTCATTGAGGGTACAATAAGCCAGTTACACTGATTGCAATTGTTAGGTAAAGTCCTGTGCCACCTATTTTTTTCAACTATTCCTTGATATTACTCTTGCTTTTTAGTTTTTCACTGTGAATATATTCCTCCATACTGAGGAATTTATTTTCAGAAGGCTTAAGTGTATCTTCCAGTCACTAATTTTCCATTTATAAAGTAATATGAGATTTGACAGTTAAGTTTGGGAACTCTTCCTAGAAAAAGTGCTACATACCTAATTGCTAAATATCACTACAGTTACCTTCAAAGAACTCCCTTTGGGAAGCTGTGTACCCACATGAGCATCTAGTCCACCCTTAAAAGCAGTTTTGGAACTCTTTCTGGAATGTCTAGCAAACCTGTTACTCTATTACTCTTGATATCCTGAATGTCATCAGAATGTCTTCCTTCACTATTTCCTATATCTTCAGGTAAAAAAAAAGAGTCATTGCGGGCCAGATCAGATAAGTAAGAAGAGTTTTCCAATACAGTTATTTGTTTACTGGCTAATAACTCCCTCATAGTGCTATGTGAGCTGGTGTAAGAGCCACATCATTCCTGTACCAAAATTTTCAGTTATAAGATTTTCCTGTTTCTCTATCAAAGTTTACTTGGTCTGCTATGCTTCTCACAATGATTTTGACACAAAATTTGATGAATTTTTGCAATGTTTTTGTCAGTGCTGCTTGTTACCAGCTGCCCTGACCTCTCTTCATCAGTGATGTTTTCTCTTTTCTCAGAAAAACATTTAATCCATTTGTACACTACCATTTTATTCATGGCATTAATCCCATAAACTTGGATTAACATGTTTCTGATTTTACTTTTAGTCCTGCCAAGTTTAACAAGAAATTTACAAATGTTTGTTCATTGCTCTAGTTCAAACACTAACATTCTTGCAGTGGTACACAAAAACTTGGAACAACAATAATGGACGCCACTCCTCAAGACTCTGCCACATGTCAACGTGAACACAACTATGACACACTGATATACCAAGGTTATAAAACCTTACTGAGTTGTTTGTACAGTGCAATCAAGTGGCAAGTTTGTGAACTTAATTGCCAAGACCTCAGAATTATTTTAAAACATCATTTGCTGAAATAGTTTATAATCATGCATATTTGATGCATCTGTATCAACTCCTATTAATTAGCCTTAATAATAAGTATTGCTAATGATCACAATTTGGAGAAAAGGAAGTTTAGATTTGTCTTCCTATGAAAATGAATTTATATTTCTGAATATCCATCAATTTACAATGATAGAAGCAGCCCACTAAATATCTGAAGGAAAGACATAACTGCCTTGTAGTAAAACCATCCTGCAGAACAACTATGTACATACTCAGAAATGAAAAACTATGAGTTAATTGAATTTTTTAATTATTTGCTACATTGTGAGTATGATCCCTGGCTTACTAAGTTCTTGGGGAGTTAATTATCAGTATTCTATCACGTTTTCTAAGGCTTTTAACTTTATATAAGTTAAACATATTAATTTTATTTCCTTCTTTAGTAACTTTTGTCTTAAACTGTCACTATAAAGTAAGAAGGGCTTAATATAGTTAGTGACACGTGCTACTAAAACCAGTTTTCAGGTTGATAAATCATGTTAATGAGGGACTTTCCAACTTAAGGAAAATCAAGAATATATGATTCTTTTTTTTTCCTTTCAATGTTTATAGCTATTTTCATTTCTGATTCTACGAAAATACTGATTGAAGAATATAAAAGTTTAAAAACGTATTATCACATATAAGAGTTTGTAGTTTAAGGACTTTCGATCTATTTTGATGTAATTTTTTTTTGCAGTTTATTTTTAAAAGTTACAGTGGTCCCAACATTATTAATGTATTTAATTCTTAGCTGTTTGAAGTACCATAGGCAAACTAGATATTAAGTATTCCCTGACAAAATTTTTTTTTGTTTGTTTTGGGAAAGTATTTCCTAAGAGAATGATTGAGAAGAATGATTATAATAAGTCAAAACTCTATGCAAATAAAAGAGTGTATATAAGTTGTGAGGGATATTTATATATTTGGTATAATACTTGATATAAAATTCTATTTTTTTAAATTTTTACATAGTAGAAATTCTGTAGTAGATGAAGTTTGAATGCAGGATTTGGTTGGCTTATTAACATCAAAAAAGAAAAAGATAAGTGTTTTTAAAGTACATAAATGCTTTTTACACATTATTTATTTTCAGATAGGATAGTTGATGTTATTGAAGAATGTTCTATTTTTAACCAGGCTTGGTTAAAGTTAAAGAGACATTGTTTTGCTGGATAGTAAATTTTACCTATTAATGATTTAAATGTTGAATAATTTGTTGTCTTAGAGCTGAGTTTCTGCAGAAAATATTCTGTATGAAACTTAGTTCTTGACACTTCTAATGATGTTTCAAGCAAGTATCACTTGTTAAATATTAATATTACATCTAGGTTCTTAATGTAGTTAGAATATCAATATCCTACCAATTTAATCTTTAATTATTAAAAAGGTCAACATGTGTATTATATTTAATTTAAAATATTCAAATCCCTGCTTTCTCTCACATTGAGTAGGAGTGTAGCAGATGACTTCTAATAATTTAGGAAACAAAACCTTTAAGATAATTAATAATTATATGAGGATGAATGGAGTTTTATGGTCCATAGAAAATTCTAGTCCCAAATGGTATTAATTTTAATCACCAGCAGAGGGCTCTGTATGTACATATATTTGTAGTTAGCAATGTTCTCTTGACCTGTTATTTCAGTCTAATGAACTTTACTTCCCCTAACAAATTACTAACTTTTGGACTCCTTCAGCCAGAGATGAAGGTTTGCAAATAGTTTTTAAAATCAATTTGTTTTCTACTTCTTGATTTATGTTATATCATTAAGTGCAAGTATAACTTCCTAGTCAAATATTTTAACACCTGCTATTTGCAAAGTATAATATTATTTAAATTCATTAATGTACTATTTCATATTTACTAAAGAGTAAATATACATACTTACTGATTTACTAATCATACTAGTAAATATACATACTTACTGATTTTTCAGTATAATTTATTTTTAGTTTTTAATATAAAACTAAGTATATAGTTCTAAGAAACATTTGTATTTTAAATTAAGCAGAAAATATTATTTTGATTTTTATTATGCTTTATTTCTAGGTGTATTTTTACACATTCTGGCAGATACACTTGGAAGCATTGGTGTAATTGCCTCTGCCATCATGATGCAGAATTTTGGTCTAATGATAGCAGATCCTATCTGTTCGATCCTTATAGCCATGCTTATAGTTATAAGGTAAGTATCATGTTACTTTGAAATATTAAGATGAAAATAGGTGATAAATATGTTACAGGTGTGAAATACAGATTATCATGCTGGTTTTTATTTGGTATTTCAGAAATTCTTATGTAGATTCATATTTTTTCATGTGTTTATCTTTTTTTTTTTGCTTAGAATTTGATATTTCTTTTTGGTATTTGGAAATTACACCTTTTTGTCATAATTCAAATCATTAGTAATTTTTCTGAATCTAACACTCTATCTATAAGGTAAAATATTACAAGCATAAAATGTATTAACTATAGTTAGAATATTAGTACTTTGGGCTCGGTGCCCATAGCTCAGTGAGTAGGGCGCCGGTCACATAGACCAAGGCTGGTGGATTCGAGCCCAGCCCTGGCCTGCTAAACAACAATGACGACAACCAAAAAATAGCTGGGCTCCCAGCTACAAGGGAGTCTGAGGCAAGAGAATTGCTTAAGCCCAAAAGTTTGAGGTTGCTGTGAGCTATGATGCCGCAGCACTCTACTGAGGGTGACATAGTAAGATTCTGTCTCAAAAAAAAAAAAGAAAAGAATATTAGTTCTTTGATATCTGTCTTGTATTATCAAATGCAAAATAATATCAGTCTCCTCTACTAGAACTATTTTTAATTATAAAATATTGTAACGTAGTTGTTTGTACCCACATTAACCTAAAAAAATAAATAAAATCACATCATTATAGAAATTCATAAGAATGCTTACACTAATAAATTTATATATGTCTCCTTGTTTTGATTATAAAATTCTTGAGGAAGCATCTGTCTCATAGCTCTTTATCTTTCTATTGCCCACCAGAGTGCCAGTGTATAGGTATAGGTATATGTGTGAATAGGTGTATATATTCCCAGTAAATTTTTGCTTAATTAGATTGCATGGTTATGATCTCTTAAGTTTATCATACCCTGAGATACTTTTTTTCCAGATACTATTTAAAATTTAATCTTTATCAGAATAATAAATGACCAATTCATTCCTTTCTTTTAAAGTCTTCATTTATTTAAAATTTTACATACATACTGCACTGTCTTTATTGGACTATTTTTTAAAATTTTTCCATATGATTTTCCATATGTCAGTAAAACTTTTTTGTAATGATAGTAAAGGCCACTAGAGGTCAGACTATGTTGATTTTTATAGCTCATAGTTTGCTTAGAATAGATTTAATAGATTATGAAGAAACTGCAATGTTAAAATTAGTCATAAATGGAGATTTTAAAATTTCATTTCTAAAAAAAATATGCATTTGAAACATGCAGATTATTTTATAATCTTTTTAAGTTATTTCTACAAGGAAGTAACTCTGCTATGTAAATCTTTCATAAAGTTTGTAATGCCTTTTCTTTTTTGGAAATCATATTATGCTTCTTGAAAGTTTAGCTTAGATACCGTATTCTATGAAACTTAACTTTTGATAGATTTGTTCACTCTTAAAAATATGCCTCTTTATTTGTACTTTTAGTGTTCATTTCATTTTATTAGTGTTATAATTCTTAGAGTAGGATCTTAATATTTACTTTTCTTTCGACTATTAGTATTTTAATTTTGGCTGCTATTATGTCTTACCTGGAAAAATATAACAATCTCTAAGTCGATCTCTCTGTCCCCATCTAAACTCTTCAAGTTGGCTAAAACTGTCTTTCATTAATGAGAATTATGTTACACATAAAAATTATTTTGCCTTAAATCCTTTAGTGGCACTTACCCCCAGGATTAGGAGCAAACGCCTTCTCAGGGCTTCATGTTAGCCCTCTTGACTTCTACAGTCTCTCTCTCAGTACTCTCACTTTAATACTTTGCTCTCCAGCTATACTAAATTACTTTTAGATTCCATAATATGTTATGCATTCTACAGATTCTAGGCTTTGCTCATATTTCCTTTATTTGAAATACTTGTACACTTTGTACCTTCCTCCCCACACCCCGATTCCTTCCTCACCAACACATACGTGAATGTGTCACAATTGCTGGTCTTCAGATCAGATTCCATTTGAATGGCACTTCTTCTGTACAGTTCCCTTGCATGGCTTTTATTTACTATATTGAAATGGCCTGTTTATTGTTTCTCTCCAGCACCGTAAGGGCAAACCTTTTCTTCGTTGTTTTGAAGTCAGCACCTAATTCTGCTTGGCAGAAAAGTTGGTATACTTTGAATTTGAATCAAAGTAAATTCATATTTTTTTCAACTCAAAATTACTTTCTCTAATCCCAAATAGCAATTCTTAGTTCTGTTCTCATTCATTTTTTCCTGCATAAATATGAATAAATAAGCAAAAACAAAGAAAACTTTGTATTTACTGAATATAATAAATATTTTAAAAACTGCACAAATCATTTTCACTAAGTATTTATTAAGTACGGTCTCTCACCAGGGTGGTATAAAAGATAAGATCCTTACTGTTTTGCTTCCATATTAAAATAGGATAGTCAGCAAACAAATTAATACCTAACCCACTTAGCTATCAAACGGTTATTTATTATTTACAGAGTTAAGATAGGATTATGTGATAGTGCCTGAGTTGCCACTTTCAACTGAGTGGTAAGGGACGACGTCTGAAGAGGGGCTTTTAAGCTGAGATTTCAATGTCACAGGAGGAAGGGCATTTTAGCCTAGAGACCAACCAGTATAAAAGCGCTGTGGTGCGTACAGCTTTGACACTGAAGGGAAGTCAATATGGCTGAGGAATAGGAAGTAAGAGGATAGTGGTTTGAGGCAAAGTTGGAGAAATTGGCCTGGGAAAATTACCCAGGATTAGGAGTTTGGATATTATTCCAAGGGTAGTGGGAAACCTTAAGGATGTGATGTTATTTAGTTTTTATTTTTAGAATAGATTTTGGCTGCTGTGTGGCGATAGATTATAAGGGGGCCTGAGTGCAAACAGGCAGCCCAGCCAGAAAGTTAGGAGGACTAGTTGAGAGGCTGTGGTGGCTTGGTCTAAGGTACTCAACTTAGAAATGGATAGAAGCAGGTAAAGGTAGGAAATGCTTAGGGGTAGAGCTAACAAGGTTTGTTTGTAGATAGGACTATATGGGTCAGGGTTAAGTGAAAGAAGGGAATCAAGGATGAATCCTAGAATTTTTACCGGGGCAACTAAGTAAACAAAAGTGTTGTTACTGGGAGAAGAATAATGTTTTTGTTTGCTCTTGAAGAGGACTGCAGATGAAAAGTTCTGTTTTGTTTAAGTTTGAGATCTCTCAGCCATTTATATGGAGATTTCAGTTAGGTGGAGAGTATATAAATATGGGAGGGATTCTTGGGAGCAGTCAGCTGAACATAAAGGGTTGAAAGTCCACGGATTTTGTGTGTGTGTATGTTTATGTGCTGGAGAGTGGGGGCCGGGGGAGGCAGAGTCTTACCCTGCTGACCGGCTAGAATGCAGCGCTGTCATCATAGCTCACTGCAGTCTCACATTCCTCATTCTTAGACTCAAGAAATCCTCCTGTCCCAGCCTCCCACATAGCTGGAACGATAGGAGTGCTCCACTGTGCCTAGCTTATTTTTCTGTAAAGATGAGGGTTTAGCGATTGTTTGGGTGGCCTCAAATTCCCAACCTCAAGCAATCCTCCTGCCTTGTCCTTGCAAAGTGCTACAATTATAGGCATGAGCCACCGCTTCCAGCCCCACATACACATTTAAAAGTCATGGGATGTCATTCATCTTTCCAGCATTCCCACCCCTTCCCTTTTCCTGGAAAATATCCCTCAATATGGCATTTCTTCCTGCGAAAACATATTTAGCTTCAGAATCCCTTTCCATATAGTGCTTCGAGCAGCCACAACTAGCCAGCTATACTCAGCTTCCAAGGAGGAATCTTTGTGTTATCTTTGTCTAGGTCCTATGGAACTATAAAACTTTTTTCAGTAGTTTCCAGAATTGTATGGTTTTAGGTCATATAATTGGATTCCCTTTTATGATTGTTAAAGTTTAATATTTTTATTATTTGCTCTTTTTTCCTGATAACCAAAGTAGTTCATGTTGATTGTAAAAATTTTAAACATTTCTGAAATGTATGACTTGCCTATTGAAATGTTCTCATAACCCTACCTTTTAGAGATAACAGAAAACTTCAATATACCTTAAAATTATTTACAATCATTTAAAATCAAATGCTTTAGTGCCCATATTGTGCCAGGCAATAAACACGACAGGCAAACACCCTATCTTGATGGGGGCTTGAATGGTGAAGGGGCGGGGCACAGGACTGTTGAGAGGAACAGCATCCCTGACTGAGGGAACTCAGGTGTAAACACAGTGTGGCAGAAGATGCCTGACACGTTTGAGGGACAGCGAGAAAGGCTCCATGAGCAGGGCAGAGTGGGAAATGTTTTTTTGTGTATCTACATCTCCAAAGTTCAGGGAACAGGTTTGGGTTGGAGGATATGAATTTGAGTGTCATCAACTTATGGATGTTATTTAAAGCCATAGTTTGGATGAGTTTGCTCGGAGAATGAGTACTGACAGATGAGAAGGGTCCTGAGGACTGAGCTCTGGAGGTCAGGAGCCAGATGCTGCAAAGAAGGGTAAAGTGGAGTAGCCCCGGGCGGTGGGAGGAAAGACGCAAGCATGCAGCATGCGTTGTTTTAGAATCCATGTAAAGAGCGTGTTTCCAAACAGGAAGGAATAATCTGCATGTTCAGCCCTATGTGGAGTGAAAATTAACTTAGACCAGATGCTCAGAGAAGTGACAAGAATGAAAGCCTGACCCGAGCAGCTTGGTGAAAGTGTATGGGAGGGGAGGAAATGGAGGTAGCAGCTACAGTCAACTCGTTCTCAAAGCCTTTGGTGTAAAGGGGAGCAGTGTGATTGCCTGGCAGCACTGAGGGCCACTTTGAGGTTTGTGGTCATGAATTTAAAGTGAAAACAACCAGCACTGTTGTATGTTTTTCTTCTCGTTCCACTACTTGGTAATAGGTATGCAATACACAGGGAGTGGATTTCGCAGGTGGGGTTTTGTCAGGTGAGTACTGAGAATGAGCCAGGAGCAAGGCAGGAGAATAAAGATTTCAAGGTAATGATACACGCTTCCAGAAAAAAGTGATGGGGTCGGTGGATTAGAAGTTCTGAAGAAGCATTCGAGTGGAAGTATTAGGGAAAGTGATTCAGAATGGAAGGGTGCAAATTAATATCTCATTATGAAGGTATAATCACAGTTCCAAGGTTAAGATCTTAATATAGAGGCCCCGGTATTGGATGGATTGTTCCTACGGACATTAAAATCAAGAGTAATGAACAGGATAGAGGTGGAAAGATGAGCAGCCCGCTCCTAAACTCTTCAGGGACTAAATGGGAACAATCTAGGGTTGTAATGCTGGTAATCAAGATGGATAGGAGGAGAAATAATCTGGTGGGCTGGGCCTTAAGGGAACTGTGTTTGGGAGAGGAGAAGGAGCAGTGACCTGGAAGTAGCAGTGATGAGAAGGAGCACACGTGCTCACCACAAGCCCAGTGCTACTTAGAGCAGAGAAGAACAGCACTGCAGGGAATGGCCAGTTTTTAGACAGAGGGTAAACTTGCTATGACTAGAGAAGAGGCTGAGGACTTAATAAAAATCACATGTTTAAAAGTAGTTTTAAAAATTCTGGAAATAATTACGTTGACACAGAAACAGTGAAATATAGAAAAAGATAAAGAAAATATTACCCATAGTTTTACCAGCCAAGAAATTCATGTTCATATTTTTGTGGATTTTATTTTGGATTTTTTAAAAATTCTGTCTTTTTTGTTATATTTTATTTTGTTTTTCAAAATATTTTTGTTTGTATTATTTATATAAAGTTCTAAAAAAACGTTTATAGCTTTTTCTGATTATAAAAGTAATATAATCATAATAGAAAATTTGAAAAATACTGAAAAGTATAAAGAAGTAAAGAAAAATCGATCAGGGTCACTACACCCAGAGGCTGCATAGTTAACAATATTTCTTTAGAGTCATCCTTAAATGTATTTTTAAAAAATTATTGAGCTTTTCCTGTATGTACTGCTTGTTAAGCTTGGTCAGCATGATAGCTGATGAAAAATAATAGTATAGTCATAATTCAGTCAATAAAGCTTGGACAATTTATAGAATAGCAAAGGCTTAAATTCAATGACAATAAATGACAGGTTTTGAGCAATACATGAGAATGATTCTTTCTTATAAAGGCTCATATCTAAATTATATATTTTTCTTCACATGCATACAGGGTAAATATTTATCCCTGAAAGTTAATTGGATCTGTCTGGATAGTATAATTTTTCCATTATGTTTCTTGCCTAATTTCTCTAAGGTAAACAAAACACTTCGGACTTACACCTTTTAAAGGGAAGACAAAAAAAAAAGCTAGCTCCAATGTACAAAATAAAGAAATTCGAGCTCAGTCTTTGTTATTGTTATTGTTAAGAAAGCAAATTGAATTTACTTAAATGTTCACCTGATAATGAAGTCATTGCAAGGAAATCACTCTGAGAAGTTTTTTCAAATTGATGAAGAGTTTGCCTAATTAACCAAAGCTGATTTTAAGAAATATATGAAAACTCTTAAGGAGTCAGAAAAATAGAGTATAAAAAAGTCATTTTTTTCCATCCTTAATTCTCATATATGTTTGTATACATGTACACACACATTTGTATAAATACACACACATGCCTACAGTATTTGCAGTTCACCAACAACAAGAGAAGTGATGGCACTGTTTATATATTCTCTGAGCTTAATGTTGCTCATTTGAAAACATACCCTGGAAATATACACCTGTCTTTTTTAGGCTGCTCTGTGTTTCATTTTCACTTCCTCAGTGAAAGTGATTTCTTAGAAAAAGACAGCTTGACTTTCAGCATTTTGTGACTTCTATAAGAATTTTGTTCCTTTTTTCCCCCCCATTAATAAGGTGAATTGGAGTGGAAAGCAAGTTCACAACTTAAAATGCAGAAATCTAAACAATATCTTAGAGCTTTGAATTGCACTGCAGTTTAAAAATGATCCAATTTACATAGATCTGTAGTTTGATTTTTGTATTCACTTAAAGAAAAGGGATATCTGTGTATGATGGAAAATAAAAAATATAAACAGGATGCAGAAAAACCCTTTTTTACTGGTGTGGTATTTCTGAAGCCTTCTAGATTTTTTTTCTTTTTTTCTTTTTTTCTAACCAGTTTTCTGCTACTTACCAGTTACCATCTTACACTACTTTGTACTTTTGGGGGGATACCATCGTTATTTATAAATACAAAGACAAGCTTTTTAACCAAGAGAAAGTCTTTTTATTAGGTACAAAAGGCTTTTAAAGAATATATTAATTTCATATCATAGTGAAGAAAAAAACAATTTTTAGAGACAAATGAAGGTATAGGCTTTAGAAAGGACAAGTAAGGGTCATAAATAAAGATACAAAATGAAAAGAATAAATGCTAATAGAAAATAAAATATAAACTTAAAGTTTCAAGTTACAGGTGATCATCATTATTCATGAATACAGGATTTGGATCATATACTGATTTTGATAAATATTTCTGATTTTAGTGGTTAAATAGATACTTATTTGGAGCCTGTGCTAAGTCAAAAATAAGCATTTTGACATTTAGGAAGCTACCATATCTTCATATGGTCATATATGAGAAATGGTAGAGATTTTATTTTTTTTTCAAAAATGTTTTTGGGTGTTCCCTAACAATTTCCTTTGTGGTTTGCCTTTCAAGTGGTTATAAGTTGTGAACTATACTTTTGGGGACTAAGAAAAAGGTAAGCAGTTTGTCAAGGTTTTAACTTGCTGCATTTATATGTTCTTGTATTGTAAAATTGAACATACGGGAACATTATATAGCATAGTATCTTTTTAAATCATATATAAAACCATCATAGAGTATTTATAAATACCAGTTAGTCTAACAGCCTTTCTTAACTGGCATTCTGAGAGAGAATGTCCTGATACCAGAGGCGTCCATTTGTGTGGAATTACTAACTTCTCACCTATGCATCTAGAAAAGTACTGGTTATGTGTTATCTTTGGGAGAATTTTGAAATAGTCATTCTGACCATTTGGTGTATTCTGTGGTTCTGATGAGGAAGCCTAGTTAAGAAATACTGGCAGAGGGTTTTAGGAATATTGGAAGTAACAGAACAAGTGTTGTAATGCTGAAAGGAATTCTGAACTGAAGAATCTTTTTATGTAAAAATATCATTTAACAAATATTCAGTAGTTTTTACTGAACCACCTGCTTTGTCCCTGACGCTTCATTAGGTTCTGAGTAAACCAGGCATTAATTCAGTTCTCATACCCACCAGTAAACTACCCATAAATATATTGAAACATTCCTGACTTAAGCAAAATCTGCACTCATTTCCTCCCTCTGGCACTGCACACACACACACACACACACACACACACACACACTTTTTCATAAACATGCCTTAATTGTCAATGCCTTCAAAAGGTTGCAGCTGCTAGTTCTAGGGATTAGTTATTCCGGGGGGGAGTTAATCTCCTAGTCAAGGTAGAAGGGGTAGGTTTTTTGGTTACTAGGATTGTGGAACTGGAGGGGGTTGTGTTTTCCATGTTTTTATTTGAAACTCACTGAATTTTTTCTTTAAAAAAATTTTTGGTATTCAATTACTGTGGTTTAGTACCAGAGTTTGGCACTATGTCCTAATTAAAACATCTTATGTAGAACCTAAGAACTTTTTACATTGCTTCCTATGGGAAAATGGTGCTTTTCAAATAGCTGCTTAAAAATACCATAAAGTGGCCCAGTGTGGTGGCTCATACCTCCAATCTTGCCACTATGAGAGGCTGAGGCAGGTGGATTATTCCTGAGCTCAGGAGTTTGAGACCAGCCTGAGCAAGAACAAGACCAGCCTGGCTAGATCTATTTTTAGAAAATAGAAAAACTAGCCAGGTGTTGGTATGGGCACTTGTACTCCCAGCTACCTGGGAGGCTGAGGCAAGAGGATCTTATAAGCCCAAGAGTTTGAGGTTGCTGTTAGCTATGGTGCCAGGACCCTCTATGTAGAGTAAAAGAGAAAGACTCTGTCTCAAAAAAATAAAAATAAAAATGTAACCAATTTGTAAAAGAAGTCAGACACCATCTTCCAATATGAGTTATTCAATAATCTATTGAATAATCCATTGAAATAGCACACAGTAGAGTTAGTTTTAGTCTAACCCTACCATTTTTTGTTGTTGGTATATTTCAACTGTTCAACTGGTATATTTCTAAGGAAATACTATACATTTCATCATTGACTTTACTGAAGCATAAAAGCTAAAAGGAAGGAACAGATTTATAATCAGAATATTATATCTTTATGCACAGAAATTTCAGAACTGTTAATCCAGTAAGAAACTTTAGTATGTCTCTTTTGTGGTTTATAATTTATATTTCTATTATACACAATAAAAAATAATAGTATACTAGATGTGTGTGTATATACTTTATATACATAAAGTTTGTGTGCTATTTATATATATATGTACTATATGTGTATACTATATATATGTATGTGGTAATTTAAAGTCTAAACATGTACATGTATAGTTCTTTGATTAAAAATTAAATCAATTTTTTTCCTTTTTTTCTCCCTCTTATTTATGCCTTACCACCTGATATAGTATGGGATTACTTGTTGTGTGTAGGTTCATTTTTGATTTAAGAAAATTTATTGGGATTGTGGTATGGTGTTGTAGAGGAGCAGAACACAAAGATCTCTCAAGTAGTTTATGTGAGAGATAGACTTGTACACAATACAGAGCTAGACTGTAAAAATAAACAAGGCACAGGGTAAGTATAAATGGTAATTTGATGGAGGCTCCCTCTAAGAAAACTGTTGACGCCTTATCTCTGCTTATAGAATAAATCTTGTGATCAGAGTGCTCTATTATCTGCCCCTAACCTGACTTGCAAGCCCCCTTTTTTCCCCATAGCAGTTCCTTTATCTCATTCCACCCTTTATTTTAGCTTTATCCCTTGTTAGCTGTGAAGGATGCCCTAGTGTTACATTTTGTTGTCTGGTTACCTTTGCTACTAGTATTCTGATATAGAATGTCTTTCTTCCTCCTCTGTTGTCCATCACATTCCTAACACTTCTTTAAGATTCAATTCTAATGCTGATTCTTCCATGAAACATTCATCGTGGCCAGGTATGGTGGCTCACACTGTAATCCCAGCACTTGGGAGGCCCAGGCCGGGGGATCGCCTGAGCTCACAGGTTCCAGACCAGCCTGAGCCAGAGTGAGACCTCGTCTTTAAAAAGAGTCAGGTGTTGTGGTGGGCACCTGTGGTCCCAGTTACTTGGGAGGCTGAGGCAAGAGAATTGCTTAAATCCAGGAGTTTGAGGTTGTTGTGATGCCAGGGCAGTGTACCAAGGGTGATAAGGTGAGACTCTGTCTCAAAAAGAAAAAAAAACAAAACCTTTTATCCTTTCCTAAACTATTTGTTATACTTCTACTTTTATTGAGTTACTGTTTCCTTACGTTGTAGCACTGTGTGTAGTGGTGATTGTATACATACATGTATGTCTCGATGCCCGAGAAAGGACTGGGTCTTGTTCAGTCTTGTGTCCTTGTGCTTTGTGTACTGTAATATTTATGGAATTTTGATGGCTTAGATTAGGAATCGAGAGACGCTTGGGTTATCATCTCGGCTCTTTCTGGGCCCGCTATTTCTTCAGATGTGGATTTTGGACTCTTCTAATGTTTATGGTTTTATGATTTAAATACAGATCCCTCCTCATGGAGTGTTTACGTATGATACCTTTACCATTAGCATGTTGAAAACCAAGGCCAATAATAGGAAGTTAGGAATTCACAAAATAGAGCCTGCTTCAAAGATATGGAGTTAGTGAGTTACCCGAACCCATGAACAAAGATTCCTAGAAAGTAAAAACTAATTAGACGTTGTAGATTTAAATAGAGGCAGTCAGGAGCCATATAGTTCACAAACTTTAAGAAAGTAGGAATCTCATCTTTCTTTGTTCTGTTACTTAGATTAACCACTTAGATATTTTCATATTATGGTTAAAAAATAAGGAAATCAAAAGTTACATCTTCTTAAAGTATTGAGATAGAGTATTTCCCTGAGAAATTACTCATTCTACCTTTGTCTAAATGGGAGAAGCAGGGCTCGTTCAGGAGGGATGAGTGTTTTGCCTAGCATTTTACATGTTCTTATATTTCATTGACCTTCATAGGCTAGCTAGAGAGAAATTAATCAATGTTAAACGTAAATAAAAATCTGCTGTTACTGCTTATAGAATGTACCATATACCTATGTAGGAAGTTGTCCAATTGCTAATTTAAGAGCATCCACCTCTGTGTGCCCTTAACAGAGGTATTAGATTTTTTTATTTGTAGCTCATATTTGAAACTTTAAATTATGTGTGTTTCAGATATTTTAATTAAAACCTTAACTCATTAGATTTATGGTAACATCCCCTGTGTCACCTGATTGTCAAAGCTAGTCTTCGTTGTCAACTTAGTCAAATCAGACTGTCAGAGAAAATCCTTTGTGTCAGAGAAAGTCTTAACTTCATTTTTCAATTAAACAAGTATTAATATTCATCCCTATGGCCACCATCTTACTTTTGACTGTCAGAACTTAGATTCTTCACACAGTACTTTTTAAAGGCATGGATTTTTTAATAGTGACATCTAAGGCTACAAGTCAGTTTAAAACTTTTCAGATACCAAACCTAATTTTTTGAGTTTTATTTTGCTAAATAAAACAATGCTTCCAAATTAAAATAGGGCTTAAAGCATAGATGTGACCAATAAATATACTTTCATGCCACATAAGTGCAGGTTCCCAGAGTTGCTCAAAATCTGGAATTAAAGTATCCAAAGTTTTGAAAATCTCTTTACAGGTTATATTCCTAAGCAAGTTTTTGCATACCAACATTATATTAGTAATGCCTTTGTTTTTTTTTTTTAATTATTGCTGTAATAGTTGATGTAAATAATTTACTAGGAATTATTAGAAACACCTCTGGATTTATCAGCATGTCAAGGATTTTTTTCTATCACAATTTTTGCCACAATCTGGTGAACTCTGTCATCTGCCATTTTATACATTTTATGATGTAGAGTGGTATTGGAATGGGGGACTAATTGAGTTGTAGTGATAGGAGTTGGCGTGTAACTTTCTTTTGCTGTCCCCTATACCAGCTATAATGACTATCAAATATGATTTCTTAACCATGATAGTGAGCAACAATACTTTATATGAGGTTTCTAAAGCCAGCACTGATAATATCTTGAAATTGTTCAAAATATTTACTTTTTAAAATTAATACCCTTAAAGCGTAATAACTTAAGATCTTTATATGGTAAATAAGTGACATTGTGAGCTGGATTTGGTGACAGGTGCCTGTGGTTGTAGCTACTTAGGAGGCTGAACCAAGAAGATTGCTTGAGCTCAGGAGTTTAAGTCCAGTCCAGCAACATAGCAAGACCCCATTCTAGGAAAAAAAATTTTAATGATGTTGTAAGAGATATAAGTTTTTACTGTTGTTTGACAAAATTTTCGTAAGACTTCCTCAGGAATAATATATTCTTTGTCAATATTTAGGAGATAACAGAAGTGAGATTTATTAAACTATTATCATTTTAGTCATCCTACCTTATAACATGTCTGAACCTAGAACATCCCTAATATCGGTGGGGGGTAGGGGAATGAGCAAGTGGGGAGAGGGGAGGAGAGAAAGGGAATGGGGGGGTCACAGTGTGTGGCACACCTTTTGGGGTGGGACACAATTATAAGAGGGACTTTATCTGACAAATGCAATCAGTGTAACCTAATTCTTTGTACCCTCAATGAATCTCAAACAATAAAAAAGATATAAAAAATAAATGTTAAAAAAAGTAAATCAAAAAGATGGAAAGCTTATTAAGATTTTTTAAACTCTTAATTTACTTGCTCTAAAAAGTACAAAAAATCAGCCCTTTTTTGTTCTTCATTTTTAATGTTCACTCTTAATTTATATGTTTTTAATTTCAAGCTCTCCACCACTAGGTATAAACTGCACTTAAATTATTTACAGAGGTTCTACTGTATATTCTTGCAGTGATATTTTAAAAAATTTATTCTGTAGAAACAAATAAGGATTTTCTTTGCTTTTTATTTCTTAGGTTTGCTGCTAGCAAACATGTGGCTTTGGAAGTCAGCCCTGAGTATGGACCCCAAATGGAAATTAGGTGTCAGGGATTTGTTTCTGTATGTCATTTGACTATACCAGTCAGCTCTTAGATGGTGGAAAACTTTCACATTGTTAACTATGACTGCCTTTTGCCAAGGGCTCAGGTCATTTTTACTGTTCATATTTTCCTCGGCTTTTTTATTTCTTTCTGTGGTCCAGGGCTCTTATACACTTTGAATTTCAGCTTCTCTTGAGTAATGACTGTAGGCAAAGGTGCTTTGAGAGAGTCAGGAACGCCATTTTCATCAGAGATTGGTTAAGAACAATCACCAGGGAGCCAAACTCCTTATGTTCAAATCCTGCTTTTATGTTTGGGTGACTGACCTTGGACAAGTCACTTAGCCTCTCCATGCCTCAGTTTTTACTTTTTAAGTGGGGATGATAATAATGCCTACCTTGTAGGTTGTTTTGCATGAATGAATTTGTGTAAAGTCTGGAAGAGCACCTGCCACATAGGAAGTGTAAGTGTTGATTGTCTAAAGGAAGGGGGTTGAGAGAGAAGACACCAACCCCTTAAATGGAGGCTTCTCTTACTACTGTGACGTGCTCGTGTTTCATGTTAACTGACTCTTGCTCATTCATCATCAAATGGGGAAACAGAGAGAAAGAAAATTTTAAAAAAGTTCATTGGTGTCTGCCCTAGATCTTTGGAACCACCAATTCTTGGCTCCTTGGAAAGGTGCATCTTCCCACTGCCCCTGATTATATGGGCCAGGGTCCAAACCAAACCCTAGAGAGGGTCTACGCCCATTAGGGCAAAGGAGTTGCTACACTTTCAGAATTGTCCCTTTCTACTTTTCTCCAGTATCCCTCCTGGATTTTGGATTTCTTCAGAACAACACAGCCATTAAGAGGCAAAGCTCTATGCCTATATCATGAGAAGATGATGAGGTTTGAACAACATTTAGATTGCATCATTTACAAATATAAATTTATAACCGTTTTTTTACTTAAACTAGTAGATGTAGTTTATCTTAGATTCCTAAATAGCCAGTCGAACCTAGAGATTAATTAGCACTTTATTCTTAATCCTCTTGGACTTTCTTGCTGACCTTAAGTCCCTTTTGTTCTGGCTAAAACTTTTGATGTTTGAAGTTACCTGAATGGTAATTAATTTGATTTTTGATAGTCTTAATAAATATCTCTTATTATTCTGTCTGATTTTTCTAAACAGGGTTCTGTTTCCTTACTTCTGTACTTTTTAAAATGCAGATTTCCCTCCAGAGCTTCCTCTCCTGCCTGTGTCCATCCTGGCCTAGCCGCTGCTTTCTGTCTGTCACAGAGGGAGCAGGAAAGTTCCTCAGGCTTTCATTAGCTTTTCAATATAAATGTTACGGTATTTAATGCAAAAAGCATGAATTTATTCTTGCCTAATCTTCTCTCATGGCTGTGTGTATTTTGAGGAGCTTTCTGCCCTATTTGTTCATTGATTCATTATCTCTTCTCATTTTAAGATTTATTTTTTACTTTTATTGCTGGTCTGATTTTAGTTTCATTCATTCATGAAAACGAAGATAGGAGCGTTTATTAAGGTAATAAATTGCACATTGAAAATTGAGAATGCTGGTTGTTCCTGCTTGAATATAATTCCTTATCATCTATGTTCGTGAATAGAGAATATGATGCTTTGCCTTCTAATAAATATTGGAGATACTTATTTGGATGTGACTAAATTGGGAAGCTCTTTATTATTTTGCTATTTAGCTATTAGTGTGAAGTACTGAAGGTCACGTCAAACGATGGCTATTCTACCTGTTCCAGTAATCTTCCACTAGCATTTGAAATTTTCAGATAAATAATACATTCAGCAGAATTATGTTAAGGTTTATTATGTTCCAAGCACTGTGTTGAGCACAGGGAGTAAAAGTGAATGTGGCCTGACCTTGACTCTGGATTCACTGCAGTGTGTGGAGGGCTTTAGTCTTGGCAGTGGCACCCCCAGGTCTGCCTCTTCACCGTGTATGATAAGGAACCTGTCTGAGTCAGTTTTTCATCTGTAAAATGATCTCTTACCATCTTGCCTCCATCTGATACTCTGAGACTCTAACATTTTCTTAAGTTTACTTAAGGTTGTTGTGAGGATCAAATTAGAAAACAGTTTTTGAAAGCACTTTTAAAACTGTTAAGTGCTATATCTAAACAAAGACATTATTAATTATTTACTGATTTGGCATTATACATTATTGTTTTTGGTTCAAAGAGCTGATATATTAGGTGTTGTAACTAAGTCCTGAAGCTTAAGGAAAAGGGTGACCTTGATTCTGGATCCAAGTTCCTGGGGTACTGTACGGTTTCTGATTTTCTTCATTATTGAGTAAAGTAGGTACTCCGTAAATGTTCATTGATTTGAACCATAGCTTTCAGAGACTCAGTATAATTACAAAGTAATTCGTAATCTCAGGTGGTATGATTTTGGGTTATTCGTTCTATACTAGGCTTATGAAATTCTAGATTAATAGGTAATTTTCCACCACTATGGATTAATTGCATTTATGCAAATGTGACTGAATATTTCATTTAAATGTAGATTGTATCATAATTATGGGTCAATTTTCTTTGGCTTTTTTTAGGGGGGTTTCCCCACTAAAAATTTTTGAGTACGTAACATATGTCAGACTTTCAAATTTATTTTTAAAATGTTTTCTTTCTCTTTGTAGATTATCAAAAGTACTGATAATATGCAAGAGGATATAGCCTATAAGCTGATTCATAAAGATGAATAATAATAAATGAATAAAACAATAATCATGTTTTAATTGTTATTTGATGTTTATGCTGAAATTTGGTTAACAGTTTTAAACTGTCTGAAATTTTTTATTTTATTTTCTTTATTTTTATTTATTTTTTTATTAAATCATAGCTGTGTACATTGATATATTCATGGGGCATCATTCTGAAATTTTTTATTGTTAAACATGATTGTCACTGGTCTATTCTTCAAAAGTTTTCATAATGTATGCCTTTTTCTTTGGTTTATTTACAATTACTGCTAGATAATTTTATTTGCGATTGAAATGATGAGGCTGTTTCACTGAAAGCTGCTTCTGAAGTACAATTTGAATATCTTCATTTGCAAAGTTACTGGCAGTAAAGGATAATAACGAATTGTTGCTCATTTTAATTGGTTAACATTTAAGGTTAAAGCCTCCAAATTAATTTTATGTTTATGATTAGAAACTTGATTTGTGATCACCTTTTGAAGGGTAAACTCCCTACCCTATTTTACTAGAAAACTTATACCTAATGACTCATCTCCTTTTATATATGATAGGAAAATGGTGTTTCATTGTGAAAGCTAGAATTGGGTTAGTCAACCAGAAGTGAACCTCTAATTGTTTCCAAATGCTTACTTTTTGGGTTTGGATACAGCTCTAAGTCTTAGCTCAGTCAGGAATTTGCTAAGCTTGTCTTTTTCTACATATCCTTTCATTATGGCTAGATAGATCCATGCTGAAATCTGTTTTATAATTCCCCATTACGATAGTTAATCAGAAAAATATGGGCACAAACTCCTGAGCTCAACACAATTTTAAAAGTCAAAAACTAGAGTTTCTGCAGGTTTCTTTTACATTTTTATAACTCTTGAAATTATTATAGGAATTGACCTTGCTTCTAAATCACATCTCACCATGTGATTTAGCAGGTACTTCTCCGCCCATCAAAGTTTTATGAAATAGTTATGGCTCCTGCAACTGAAATTCTTACATTATTTTAAAAGTGCTATTGGAGAAAATGATTATGACATATTCATTTGCTTTGTTGAAATGCTTGCTGCTGTTGAATGTGAACATTTTATTAAAATTTAACCTAAGTAAGCAACCATTCCAAATTTCATAGTATAGCCAAATCAGTAAAAACCCATAATTGACCTTTACTTTAAAAAAAGTACTATTTTATTTCCTTATATCAGTTATATCTTTTATTTAGTTATTCTAAAATGAATATTTGCTTCAAACATTAATTTTATTAAAATGTTTATCTCCATATGGTTCTTGATTGTTAACATTTGGGATTTTTAAATCCCTTTTTAATTCTAATAAGGCATTATCTGTGATCATGGAACATCTTTATCAATTCTAGCATCCTTAAACTAAAGGTCTCATGTGAAAGTGAATTTTAGGAGAAAAGGGAAAGTGTTGGATTCTTTCTTACAAAAGTGGATGTCAAAGAGTAGCATACTTTGGGAGGCTGCACACATGGAATGTACAATATAAATTTGAACAAAGATTTGGATAAGTCTCTAGATAGTTCTTCTGAGTGACTTATTAAGAGCCTGTGGGACGGCCTAGTGAATGTCCCTAGTGTTTGAAGGCCAATCCCCTCAAGAATCATTACAGATAGGACTCACCATCTCTTACTAATTGTGTTTTAGCTCTCTGGGGGGCGGGAGGGTTAGACTAAGCCTAAGCATTCTAAAACAAACAGTAGATATTTTAAAAGTGGTTTAGAAAAGATGTCTCAGTTCTATTGCTTAAGTAATTTCTTTGCCTATACTGTGCAGCTTCTGTTGCAGTTGAGTCTGTGCTCTCTTCTTTTCCTTTTCCCTCCCTTTTATTTTTGAAGACATATTTAAAAATAAGTTATCAGTATATCAATAAAGAAAACCATTCACTGCAAGTTAATGAAAAATGAAAACGGATATTGGCATAATCTATAATTGCTATACATTCATATATGCCGCCTTGTAAATGATGGGTCCTAAGTAGGTTTGTTGCTTGATTTCCATTGCCATCTCTATAGGCTTTATTTTTTCTATTTCAAATTAATATAAGGGTACAAATTTGGGGGTTAAATTGTTCTCCCTTCCAAGGTAAAGTTCAAGTTGTGGAGGAGCCCTTCACCCAGGGGGCCTGCTGAACACCCTCACATTGTGCACATTAGGTGAGATCTGGCCAATTGTCCTCCCTCCTCCTGCCAATCACCCTCCACTCCCCCCACCCCCCCAGTCCCTCCACCTTTCCCCCTTGCTAGACTATATTCATGTTTTATCATTTGTATGGGTATGTAGTTGTTTATATATTCATATTAGTATTGGGTACATTGGATATTTTTTTTTCCATTTTTGAGATACTTTTCTAAGAAGAATGTGTTTCAGCTCCATCCAGGTAAACATAGAAGATGTAAAGTCTCCATCTTTTCTTATGGCTGAATAGAACTCAAATTAATCAACATACTTGATATAAAAATAATTCCTAGAAATTGAGAGGAATTGAACAAGAACCCAAAACTTAAAAAGACTATTCAGAGGAAAGGGGAAAAAAGGTCCTTAAACACCTAAAGATCATCTATTTATTATTATGCATAATAATGAAAATATAAATATATCTATATTGAGAATTTGTATATTAAATCTTATTTCATGGTATGCATATGCCACAGTTTGTTATTCCATTCATGGGTTGATGGGCATTTGGGTTGCTTCCACAACTTGGCAATTATGAATTGAGCTGAGATAAACATTCTGCTGCAACTGTCGGCTTTTAAACACAGAGTTATGACTTTCTTTGATTTAAGGCATTGTGTATTATTTATCTTTTTATTTCCAGCATCCGGCACTTGCTTGATACATGATAGGCATATGATAAAGGTTTGTTGACTTAAACTTCTCGAAAGTGAGCGTGGAGTCAGAAGACCTGGTCTGATACCCTAGTTCTGCTCATTAGTGTGTCCTAGGGAAGTTACTTTGGTGCTCTCGGCTTCTGTTTCCACAACTCCAGAGTAAGGTCCCATTTGGTTCTAGAAAACTTCACGTCAAACATGTGAACATACCTTGGGAGGTGCTTGCTTTTTGTTGATTGCTTACTAAAGTCAATTTGTAGGATTACCTAACGGGTGGTGGAGTAAATCATAAATCGGTTCGCCAGGTGTATGTTACGTGTCACTTGGTTGCACTGTCCTTTTTTTCTTACTATACCATAGTTGACCACCTCCCTATATGTAAAAAATATTTACATTTTCTTTCATTTCCAAACATATTCTCCCTGTAGTATTCCTTACAATTTAACTAATTTTATTATTGATTTAAAAATATATTAAATATAGAAGAAATTGCCTGGATACTTAATCTGTTCCATTTTGTAGGTAAGCAATCTGATGCTCTGGAAAGTTATAGGATTTCCCAAAACCTATTTAATTAGAATTAGAACCCAGGCGTCATGATTTTCATTGAGTGTGATTTCTGCTTCATATATCTAGACATAATTACCAGTTCCCAAGGAGAAGATTAAAGAACAAATTAGCAAAATACCTAAATTTAGAAGGCACATAGGTAGAAAAAAGATGTTTTTTCTTATTCTCAAATAATTCATGGAGAGCTATTTTTATACTTCATTTTCCAGGAAGTATAGTAAGGAAAGTAAAAAATTTAAAAATTTTAAGCTCTGACCTGGATGGAAGTGGAAGACATTATTCTTAGTAAAGCATCACAAAAATGGAGAAGCATGAATCCTATGTACTCAATCTTGATATGAGGACAATTAATGACAATTAAGGTTATGGGGGGGGGAAGCAGAAAGAGGGATGGAGGGAGGGGGATGGGGCCTTGGTGTGTGTCACACTTTATGGGGGCAAGACATGATTGCAAGAGGGACTTTACCTGACAATTGCAATCAGTGTAACTGGCTTATTGTACCCTCAATGAATCCCCAACAATAAAAAAAATAATAATAATAAATAAATAAATTAAAAAAAAAATTTTAAGCTCTGTATATTAAGAAATTCTGTAACAGATTCTTTTTCCCAAGAAGTAAGCATGGAGAGAGTAAAGAACAATGTGGTGATGTTTGGACTGTACCTTTTTAGTCTCCTATCAGATAGTTTTTATTTTCCTGTTTTGTAAAGCAAGGGAGTCTATTCCTACAACAGCACAATAGGTAGAACCGGACCCCACTCTTCAGTTTAGGTAAAGAACCAATATTTTTTACTGTTCAAAATTCTTTACTTACAGTTGTTTACCATCCATTTTTTTCTTCTAACCTTTTCCAGGCTGGCTTTAATCCTCCTGTGATAGTACACTGGGAGGCTTCAAACATTATTTTTATTGTTTAATGGCCTTCTTTTGCTCGTGTTTTTCTTCCTTCACTGAGGCATTCACTGCTGCTACTTGAGTTCCTGTGCCTTTGTTGTCTTCAGGGTGCTTTTTCCTGTTAATAACCTCAGACATTATGCAAGATTTAATATTGATCTCTGGTCTTAAATATACTTTTCAAATATATAAATTGGGTGGCGCTGTGGCTCAAGGAGTAGGGCGCTGGTCCCATATACCGGAGGTGGTGGGTTCAAACCCAGCCCCGGCCAAAAAAAACCACACACACAAAAAATAATTAAATAAATAAATATATAAATTAATTATGTTTAATGGATTCAGCTGTAACTTTGTTCCGTAAACATCTATTTACCAAACACTGTTTGAGATGCACCAAAACAAACAAGACACAATCCCTGCCTTAAAGCAGCTTTCAGACACAGCTGCTGATTGTCGTGTGATGTAGTGATACCATAGGTATCAATGATTTTTTATAGGCCCTCAGAGAGGACATTTCATAGTGTAGCAGACAGTTTGGGGTCAGGAAGCACAGCCTAAGATGGGTAGCACTCTTCCTGTGCCACCTTCCTTGAAAGGTGAGGTTCCTTTTATTTGAATCTCCTACAGTTATTGTCAGGCAAAGTTTTATAATACTTTGAAAATTTTGAGATGCTATAAGTTTTGGGGTTTTTGTTTTTTGTTTTGTTGAGACAGAGTCACACTCTATGGCTCTGGGTAGAGTGCAGCGGCATCATAACTCACAGCAACCTCAAACTCTTGGGCTCAAAGGATCCTCTTCCTTCAGCCTCCCCAGTAGCTGGGACTACAGGTGCCTGCTATAGCAAACTTCCAAAATAGTTTATCTATTTGTAGAGACGGGGTCTCGCTCTTGCTCAGGCTGTTCTCGAACTCCTGAGCTCAGGCAGTCCACCTGCCTCAGTCTTCCAGAGTGCTAGAATTATAGGCGTGAGCCACTGCACCTGACTGCGTTTTACAAGTTTTGAAGTGAGATTGGTTTAAACTATTAAGTGTAATAAAGCTATTTCTGATCTCTCCTTTTACTCTACTTCAAGTAGTAGAATAGTGCATTACCACCCTGACATATTGGAATCACTTGGAGAGCTTTTCAAACACATATGCCTGGACATTTCTTCAAAGATTCTGCTTCAGTATGTCAGAAATGAAATCAAAACAAGACTCTCAGGTGAATTGGATGTGTAGCTAGTTAGAAATACCCTTGCTGTTGCATGAGTAATTCTTTTATGTACATTTAATCATCCAAATAGCCTAAAGCAATAGTTGTAAACACAGATTGAGGACTAACTACATCAAAACATATAGGTTTTTAGGTCTCATCCTTAGAGGTGCTGAGTTGACCACATCTGTGGTTTGTAGCCAGGCTTCTGTATTTTATAAATAAGGAAAGATGACTGGTAATCAGGTTTGAGGAATATTAGATAAATAAATGGATATATTAATTATTTTGTATTTTGCTTATCACTACCATTCAGATAAATGCATACAAATATTTGATAAATATTAAAGGCCAGTCAGCATAATTATCTGTGATTCCTTGGAAGGTTCTGAACATATGGAGTTACATTTTAAATAATAGTTCAACATGTACTATGTTAAAATTTTTAGATGATCCAATATTATTAGGTTTTGTGACTTTAGTCTTTCATGCAATGATAAATTTTTTCTAGTTTTTTTTACTTTCACATTAAATAGCAAATTGATCACATGGAAAATTTGAAACATCATCCTTTTTTTTCCTTGTATTATTCTGATATATCTCATTTTACTATGGAGAAGTATAATACTTTCTTGCAGGATGGAATTGTCAGGATGTGGTTTTAATAAATGTATTGTCTTTCTTTTCTTAGTGTTATTCCTCTTTTAAGAGAGTCTGTTGGAATATTAATGCAGAGAACTCCTCCTACATTAGAAAATACTCTGCCTCAGTGCTATCAGAGGGTAAGTTTCCAACCTTCCAAACCATTGGATTTTATGTTGTTTCCAAACTGTTAGGGTTTTCAGCTTTCACAAATATGGGTAGCATATGTGTATAATTGAATATTTCTTCCAACATGCAGACCATGAATGCCATTTATCCAAACCAGAATAAAATCTTGGAGAATATTAAACTTTACAAAAGAAAATATGGTAGAAATCGTCCTCATCTAGAAATTGAGTAGTTATTTTAAAATATAGAACGTGGATAGTGAATGATGTAAGCAATGTATACACTTGTATTTTTTGAGCTCCCACTCCGTGCCAGGGACACTTCTAAGGGACTGGGATGTAATGGTAAATAAGACATGTGTGTCTTTGTTCTCATGGAGCTTACAATCTATGGAGAAACTCAAGCAGTAAATAATAAATTGATAAATAGGATAATATCCGTGATAATTACTATCATTGAAATACAAGGTGATAGGCATAGATAGCTCCAAAAGATTCACTGAGGAGTTGTATTCAAGGAGATTGGAACCTTGGCAATAAGGAGCTAACCGTAGGAAAATCCTAGAGAAGAATGTTCCAGGCAAAGGAAAATGCTAATGTAAAAGTGCTGTGGCTGGAACTAATTTAGTGTTTTTGAAGAACACAAAAAAAGGCTGTAGTGGCTGAAGCATAATAAATAAAGGGAAGAGTGGCTTGAAAGGCTGGAGAGGGTGGAAGGGGCCAGATCATATAGGGGTCGTGGTCATACTAAGAGGCTTAGATTTAATTCTAAGTCAGTGAAGGATTGGAAAGCTTTTAGGTAAGGGAAATGTCATAAAGCCTATGTTTTTAAAAGATTATTTTGTTTGCTGTGTGGAGTACAAATTCTATGGAGAATGAAAGGAAAGAAAATCAATTATGAGGCTGTTAGCATCTAAATGAAAAAAATGGTGGCTTAGACTAATTGTAGCAGAGAAGATGGAGGTGAATATACATTTGGGTTATTTTTATGTTTAGGGGGTAGATTACATTGACAGAGGGGGAAAAAGTGTTGGTTCACAATTTTGTAGATAGTAATGCTACTTGTTAAGACTGAGGCTGAGTTGGAACAGGTTTGAGGACATAAAATCTCCCAAACAAAGAGTTCTGTTCTGGATATATAAAAATTGAAATGCCTATTATATTTATAGGAAAAATGTTAATTAAGTAGTCAGATATGCAGTTCTTGAGTTTTAGGGACAGAATACAACTACAAAGAGTTCTGAGTCATCAGTGTATGAGTAGCATCTAAAACATTAATATTATATGAGATTACCTTGAGAGAGGTTATAGTGCTATTCTCTTAGCTCTAATTTCAACTTAAGATTTATAGCACAGGTGGGAAATCAAGTGAGGGATCTAGAAAATAAAAAGAGCATGGGATGGCAGTTGAGGAAAGAGACGTCACATATTTCTGTGGTATCAAGCAAGGTAGGAACAGAGAAGCAATCATTGATTGGCTTCATGAACATCATTTGTGACCTTGATAAGAGCAGGTTCACTGGCATGTTGGAAAGGAGAGCATGATTTAAGAGAATTAAGTAGAAAATGCATTGAGGAAGTAGGGACAGCGTTATTGTTAAAGGGAACAAAGAAATGAGTTGATAGCCTGAATATGGATGTTGTATCAGGAGCAGAAGACATCTCAGCAAAGAGAGTATTTGTTTTGAAAATAGGATATTTTAAAACAATATTATTCTATGGAAATTTCCTGATAATGGAAATGTTCTATAATCTGCACATTTTGGGGGGGGGGGGACAGTATAGTTTTAGCTAGAGTGCACTGGCACGATCATAGCTCACTGCAGCCTCAAACTCTTGGGCTCAAGCGATCCTACCACCCCAGCCTTGCAAGTATCTAGCACTATAGGTGAATACTGGCTAATTTTTTAATTTTTTTTTTTGTAGAGATGGAAGTCTTAACTATGTTGCCTAGGCTGGTCATAAGCTCCTGGCCTCAAGCAGTCCTTTTGCTTTGGCCTCCCAAAGTGTTGGGATTACAGGCATGAGCCATTGTGCCCAGCCCCACATATAGATCCCAGCACTTTGGGAGCCACATGTGGCTAGTGTAACTGATTTTTTTGAATAACCACTTGTGTCTAGTGCCTTTTGTATTGGACATCACATTTCTAGAACATGTGTGTTACTGGCAGGAACAGTCCAATTAAGAGGAAGACATGAATGGTATGGTAGTGAAGAAGATTATTAAAGGAATGGAGTTATTGAGGTGAGAAGGAATAGAACCCAAGGCACAAAGGAAAAATTAGTTGCAGACAGGAACAGGGATACAGCATCCCCTGTGGGAAGGCAAAAAGGACCAACATCGGTAAGGGTCGTCTGGAAGATTTAATGGTATTGGATGAAAGATTTTCTGCAAGCTTCTATTTTCTCTGTAACTTGTAAGGCAGTTTAATTATGCAGAAAGGTTAGAAGGCTACAAGAGCTATAAACTAGGCTTTTGAGATGGAGAAAGAGAAGTGTCACCCATTTAAGGTTTGTGTTAAGATTTTAAGATTTTTTTTTTTAAATATGCTGTTGAATTTAGCTTATTTGATTCGTAGAGATTGACTTTATGATTTACTGACTTTCTTATAAGGTAGCAACTATTTTCTATTTTTCTGGAAAAATTAACAAGTTATCTATTCCTTGAAAGTTTTGTAGTCTGGGGCTTTTTTAAAAGGAAGGTTTGTTACCTTTTCAGTTTTTAACTGTCCTGCAACTTTCCTATTTTCTTTTTTTATACAGCATTTTCTGTATTTCCAGAAATTTATCCATTTTGTCTAGATTTTCAAAATTGTATTTTTATTTATGATATATATATACTACTTACTAAACTCTTCCTTGGACCAGGCACTGTTTTAGGTGCTGAAGATACAAAATGTGAAAAACAAAACAAAAAGGCGGGCACAGTGGCTCACGCTTGTGATCCCAGCACTTTGGTAGACCCACATGGGCAGATTGCTGGAGCTCAGGTGTTCGAGACCAACTTGAGCAAGTACGAGACCCCCCTCACCCCATCTCTAAAAAATAGCTGGGTGATGTGACAGTCCTAGCTACTTAGGAGGCTGAGGCAAGAGAATCACTTGAGTCCAGGAGTTTGAAGTTGCCGTGAACTATGATGCCACAGCACTCTACTGAGGGCAACATAGTGAGATTCTGTTATAAATAAATAAATAAACAAATAAATAAATAAATAAATGAATTCCTAACCATATAGAACTGAAGTTCTGCTGGAGGAAACAGGAAATAGTATAAAAACAAGATAGATAGATATTTAAGGTACCAGTAGGCCAAAAACAAAAACCAAGCAAGGAAATGTAGAAATGAAAATATTGTCATTTTAGATAGGATAGCAAGAGAAAGGCTTACTGGAAAAATGACATTTGAGTAAAGACCCAAACAAAGTGTACCATCCAGAAATCTAGGAGGAAAAACACTCCTGGCAGAGGTAATGGCAAGTACCCAGCAACAGCAGCCTGTCTGACTTGTAAAAGAATGGTGAGGAGACTGGGATTCTGATGACGAGAGAGCAAGAGGAGGTAAAGAGACTAACAAGGGATCCACGAGGCATGGGGCCATGCGACTCACCTAACGCACTGGTTTAACTCAGCGCCACATGGGAAGCCCTGGGAAGACTTTTGAACAAAGGAGTGGGGGCATCTAATCCAAAATAACAGGATCTCACTTGGGCTGCTATTTTGAGAATAGATGGAATACAGTGCAAAGTGAATTAAACCAGTTACGAAGCAATTATAATATTGAAGACTAGAGATGCTGTTGGTGTGGACTAGGCCAACAACAGTAGAGGTGGTGAGAAGTGGATACAGTCTTGCAGTAGTTGTAGTAAACCCTTGTATGTCTTTTCAAATCTTTTGTGTTTATTCCTGTTTGTGATTTTGTGTGCTGTTCAATTGTATCTTTTTTTATTTTATCTTTTTTACTTTGAGCAGAGGTTTGTTTGATGACCGGTTCTCTGCCTGGGGCTGTGGAAAGCTTAGTGGCCATTGGAAAACTGTGAGACTTCCCTCTTTTTTAGTTATTATAGCGTTCAGGAAAGAATATCTGTTGTCTGTTAATTCCTTGGGGCCCAGGGATACAAAGGTCCTGTAGTTTCTTTGATAGTTATATACAGTAAAGAATTGCCTTGTCCAAAATACACACCATCCAGAAATACTCCCCCACCTTCTTTAAGTGGGAGGGGATACTTGCCCTGACTGTGATGTGAATACCTCCTTCTGTATTTCAGGTGCAGCAGTTACAAGGAGTTTACAGTTTACAAGAACAGCACTTTTGGACTTTATGTTCTGACGTTTATGTTGGGACCTTGAAATTAGTAGTGGCACCAGACACTGATGCCAGGTGGATTTTAAGCCAAACACATAATATCTTTACTCAGGTATGACTTTTTTACTGACTTCTTTTTAGGGTCTTAAAATTTACTGTATCTACTAGTTTAAAAAATACTATGGCTCTAGTGAGGATGTAAAGCAACTTAAATGTTCACGTATTGATAGTGAGGATGTAAAATGCAATTGCTTTGGAAAAAAATAAAAAAAATACTATGGCTCAGCGCCCGTAGCTCAGTGGTTATAGCACTGGCCACATACAGCAGGGCTGGTGGGTTTAAACCCAGCTGGGCCTGCTAAAAACAACAATGACAACTACAAACAAAAATAGCTGGGCGTGTGGTGGGCACCTGTAGTCCCAGCTACTTAGGAGGCAAAGGAAAGAGAATCACTTAAGCCCAAGAGTTGGAGGTTGCTGTGAGCTGTGACGCCACAGCACTCTACCCAGGGTGACATAGTTAGACTCTGTGTCAAAATAAATAAATAAACAAATAAAACTATTATATTAAACATATACGTGGGTCATTATGAAAGTTTTGAGATACACAAAAATCAAGAAACGTAAAATCCACGCAGATGGAAACAAATGAAGCCCTCCCAGCAACATTGATAAAACAAGCAAGTTGGAACTTGCACAGATGAATCAGAAAGGACGCTGTCAACTGTGTTTCTTGTAAGTGAAATAATGGACCATAACACAGCCTATTCCACAACTTCCATAGTGACCCACGTATGCTACTATAAACTAAGGTAACCATAAAAGTACTTTTTTTTAACTACAAATTTAAATTTGGGAGAGCCTTATATTAGTTAATACTCTTAAGGAAGAGTATTGACTTGTCCTCATACTGACTTGAGTTCTTTCAAGAAAAAGTAGATTTTTCTTTACTTCTTATAAAACATGTTAGGTGATATTTGGAGCCAAGAATTCTAAAATGGCATTTGGAGTAATAATACTATCTTGTCACTGACTTTAGCTAAAAGCAGACTGTTAAAGCTTTTTTGTATGATTTAATAGCTTAATATGCTGTTGATTTTTTTCTTAATAGTATATTTAGAATTGTGAATTAGTGCATGCAACCAAATTTTCTCAGTTGAAGGTGTGTCATCATGAATTAACATAGTCATATGACTGATAAAAAGAGTGATTTCTATTGGTATGTGTTGTGTATATGTTGGGAAAATAAGATCATGTCAATAACATCTAAGGAGAGAGGGAGAACACAAATTCTTTTTTCAGCCTAGTTTGCTGGAAACATGTGGCAAAAAAGCCTAGACACCAACACGGCTGCCAACGTTATCTAATGCATAAATCTAACAAAGAAACTGGTTCCATGCCTTAAAAATCTGTGGTTGAAAACAGGTTCTGTGCCTCCTGGTGTGATGCCACAAGTGATACCACAATGTGACCTGTGTGGTACTCCTGATAAAAGGTTTGAAGAATCTAATTGTAAGCAGAGAAATCTAGCTTATGGATTCGTAAAAAGTGTTAATGTTCATGAAAGAACAAAAAGGTGGGGAACAATTCTAGGTTAAAGGAGACTTCACAGTTAAATGCAATGTGTGATCCTTGGTTGGATCTTGGACTGGGGGTGGGGGGTGGGGGGGCGAAATAGCCACAAAGGAAAGTATTGGGTAATCAAGCAAATTTGAAGGTAGACTGTATGATACAAAGTAAATCATATGATTGTATAGGTGTTATATTTCTTGGAGGTGATAATGATATTATGGTTATAGAAGAACATTCTTATTCTTAAGAGATACGTGCTAAAAGACTTAATGGTAAAGTATCAAAGGATCTAAGCTTCGAATATTTTGTCAGAAATAAAAATATTATAGATGAAACATATAGAGAGAGAGATAAAGCAAAGATCCCAAAATGTTAACAATTGGTAGATGTATAAAATGAGTATTTAGGTATTTTTGTACTATTCTTTGGACTTTAAAATTTTCCAAAGAAAGTTGGAAAATAAAAACCTTTGTGGCTTCTCAATGCCACCAGGATAAAGTCCAAACTTTCTAGCACACTTTATTATTTATTTATTTTTTTACAGGCACCTGCCACACTGCCTGGCTATTTTTTTTTTGTTCTAGCACACTTTAAATTGACTTTACAAATCTCTTTCCTACTTTTAATTGCCGTGTACTTTTAGGTGTCAGATGTTCCAGACTGTTTACTTTTCCGTATGGGAGAAAATGCCAACTCTAATCAATTCAATTGTTACTTTTTCTCTGAAGCCTTAGAAGTCCCTCAAAACAGAATTACTTTATCTTGTGATATGCATTTTCACCTTGTATGAACTGTATTTGTTTCCAAGTTTTACCATATATCATGATTTTGCGTTTCCAATGCATAGAATACTATATGTGTATAGTACATTTCTTGGATAACAAATTCTTAAAACTGTATTTGACCAAAACCATCTTTACATATGCTGAGTATAGAAAAATATTATTGGGTTCCCACTGATCTTTTTAAACCACAGCTACAAAAACGATCTTAATGAGATACAGAATCTTGCTCCTTTAATAAAGAGAAATGTGCAGTTACTGCTTTTGGAATAAATTAATGAAATAATCTTATGTGTAATTAGGACTAATCCTAAACTTACATGTAATCAAGACTTTACTATAAAACAATATATTGGTAACACTTATTCCAGAAATTTAACAACTAGATCTCTTTCGTAACAAATGCTGTAAGTCAGTATCATAATGAATTTCATAAAGAAGCAGGCCAGACCGTCATGGCATGTCTGAATCCTTCCCATGCCTCCTACATGCTTTAGGGACAAAAATGGAGGCCAGCAGTAACCTTTCTTTTCCCTATTTCCAGGACTTTTTTCTCTCTTTCACCCTGTATTTTCTCTCAGTTATGCCATGCTCATAGTGTGAACTTCTATTGACTTCTAGGATACCCCATATTCTCCTAAGACTTCAGCACAATTTTCTTTCTGAAAACAAATGCAATTTCTAGGTTAGAGTTGTACGAACAGCTGTGTCTGTGCTTCGGAACTGCTGAAGTTGTCATTCAAGTAGGTGGAGGGAGGTTCTTCTGGTAACCTTAGAAATTTTGGCTTTTAAATAGCTGAAGTTGAAAGTTTATTCAGCTGCTGCTTTGGTTTTGGAAACTGCATTTGAGCTTTGCATATTTTAAACCCTGAAAAATATTTTAAGTCTTTTTATCAACCTAAAGTCAAGTCAACTTTCTTTTATTCATTGCAGAGACCAGGGATTCTTTGAGGCTTGTGGTGAAAGTGGCTGAATACACTTTTTCCTGGGGTGGGAAGTGTCTTTCATTCCTACATGTAATGGTTTTAAAATTGTTTTAAATCACTGTTTTAGTTCGGACATACGCAAAATTGACATTTTTTTATTAATTTATTTCCTTTTCTTCTTATACCCTAGTAATATATGTCCTTATGCTAAGAGTGTATACCAGGTCTTGTGGAACATTTTCATTTCATTTCATGGAATGTAAAATTTAATTAATTTTTTATTTTAAAATCATATCTCATTTATAACTTCTACTTATCACAGATAAAAAAAACTTAAATTGCTCCTTTTTTTTTTTTTTTTTTTTGAGATAGAGTCTTACTTTGTTGCCCTTGGTAGAGTGCCGTGGAGTCACAGCTCACACCAACCTCAAACTCTTGGGCATAAGTGATTCTCTTGCCTCAGCCTCCCAAGTAGCTGGGACTACAGGTGCCAACCACAACGCCCGGGTGTTTTTTTAGAGATGGGGTTTGCTCTTGCTCAGGCTGATCTTGAGGTTCTGAGCTCAGACAATCCACCTGCCTTGGCCTCCCAGAGTGCTAGGATTACAGGCATGAGCCACTGTGCCCGGCCTTAAATTGCTCTGTTTTTGAGAAAAACAAAAATCACACTAATGTTTTAGGGATATTTCTTGTAGAAAGATTTAAAACACTGGTAGCCATAGTTCCAAAATGCAAAAGAAGGATTTTTTCCAACAATAAGTTAATATCTTTTCATTTATTACATTTATAGGCATCTTTCTTATAGCTGATCTTAAGTTAGAATTTAAGTAATAGTTTTTGGTTAAAATTGTTCTTGTTAAAACTTATATGAAGATGACTTTAAACTGAAAAGACCAACATCAAAAGGTTAAGGATTATAACTTTCTCTTTTATTTATAAAACTATAGCCTTGTGACTAAATATTTTAGATCCGTATATTAGGTATTATCCTTTTTAATCTCATTTTCCAGAGTTCCCAATTAATCTTTAACTGCTAAAGATTAAGATGACTTGTTGTGTATAAATATAGACTAATACATACTGCAAGTCACTTAGTATTTAGATTCTTTTGGGATTAAGTGATAATGCAGTTCTGAAACTATAAGGTTTGTTTGCTGTTGGCATAGAACATGGTCCTCTCTTCCCTTTTCTCCTAGCGTTAGTTTTTTAAAAACTGAATTATCGTTTGCAAGTAGTGAAGAAGGAAAATTTTGTGTGTTTATTTAGTAGAGATACTGGATTAGGAAGGCAATTTAATATTTGGTATTTTTTTTTTTTTAAACTGGCCAATATCACACAGTGGTTACAGCACCAGTCACGTATACCGAGGCTGGTGGGTTCGAACCTGGCCCAGGCCAGCTAAGCAACAATGAGAACTGCAACAAAAAGCAGCTGGGCATTGTGGTGGGCCCTGTACTCCCAACTACTTGGGAGGTTGAGGTAAGAGAATCACTTAAGCCTAAGAGTCTGAGGTTGCTATGAGCAGTGATGCCACAGCACTTAGCAGGGCAATGGCTTGAGATTCTGTTTAAAAAAAAAAAAAAAGATAAACTGGCCAATATCATCTGTTAATTATTTTTAATAACACACTTCACAATTGTAACATTTTTGTTTTGTTAGAAATAATATCTGAAGAAAACACATTTAAAAAATTCTAGTTGTGCTTGGAGTTCATTACCCTCTACAAAGTACAAAAGACAGTCAAGCCGGGCGCGGTGGCTCATGCCTGTAACCGTAGCACCCTGGGAAGCCACCTGAGCTCATAGGTTCCAGACCAGCCTGAGCCAGAGTGAGACTGTCTCTAAAAATAGCCGGGCGTTGTGGCGGGTGCCTGTAGTCCCAGCTACGGGAGGGGCTGAGGCAAGAGAATCGTTTGAGTCCTAGAGTCCTAGAGTTTGTGACATCACGGCACTCTACTGAGGGTGACAAAGGGAGACTCCATCTCAAAAAAAAAAAACAAAACAAAAAGAGAGACAGTCAAGCCTGCTACGTACGTAATATTGTATTTACTCCCTGACACAGAACTTCTGCCTGCCTTTTTCTCTGCCATCTTTTCTACTCTTCTGCCTTTCTCTTTTCTGCCTATTAAGTCTTAAGCCCCGGCTTCCTGCTTCAGCTTTGTGTGCTCTGTTCTCTAGCCTGAAAAGAGAAGTGAACACTAATACCCAGGAAGGAACCACAAAGCCTCCACACAAGCCCAAATGGGAGCTCCCAAGTGTCAGAAACCCCCCACCTCCATCCTTCTCCTGAGTCCATAGTTCCTTCTTGTCTTTCAGCACGCCTTGTTATGTCTGCTTGAGGGTGCGGGTTGGAGGGGGAGAAGGTAGCCGCTCTTTTCCAGGTGGGTTACTATTTTTTCTACCATCCCTATTTATTTTCCCTTTTTGTAGAGAGCTTTAATCTTCCTTATGTGTTAACTCTGCTTGCTCACGGTGCACTTTTTCCTTATCCACCTTTTCGTCATATGTACCTAAAGTCTACTAGAATCCAGCCTCCTTGGGGTTGGTGTGAACAGCCACAACGTGTGAGGCCAGTAGACTTCTCGGCTTGTTTTTAGTTGATCCACGTAGTTTAAGTGCTGGAGATAACAGTAGGAGCAGCTAGCACTTACTGAGCCCACCATGTGCCAAGCACAGTGAAAGGTACCTAAACTTTTTAATCAAGCCTCACAATATAATTTACAGAGTAGAAAACCCAGACCCAAGTTATTGTTATTCCCTTTAGTCACATTTACTCTCAATTTTGCTAGCTCTGAAGTGATTTAGCTCTTTCACATGGAAGAGTAAGACTTCATTTTAAAGGATAAAGATTAGTATTACAGGATGAGTGTGGTGGCTCATTCTTATAATCCTGGAATTCTGGGAGGCCAAGATAGGTAGATTGCTTGAGCTCAGGAGTTGAGATCTGCCTGAGCAAGACTAAGACCTTGACTCTAAAAATAGCCTGGTGTTGTGGTGGGCACCTGTAGTTCCAGCTACTCAGGAGGCTGAGGCAATAGAATCACTTAAGCCCAAGAGTTTGAGGTTGCTGTGAGCTATAATGCCTGGCACTCTATCAAGGGTGACAAAATGAGACTCTGTCTCTCTTTTTTTTTTAGAGACAGAGTCTCACTTTATCACCCTTGGTAGAGTGCTGTGGCGTCACAGCTCACAGCAACCTCCAACTCCTGGGCTTAGGCGATTCCCCTGCCTCAGCCTCCCAAGTAGCTGGGGCTACAGGCGCTTGCACAATGCCCAGCTATGTTTTTGTTGCAGTTTGGCTGGGGCTGGGTTTGAACCCACCACCATTGGTATATGGGGCCGGCACCCTACTCACGAGCCACAGGCGCCACCCAGGAGACTGTATCAAAAAAAAAAAAAGAAAAAGTATTGTGTGTCCACCAGTCAAAAACTAAAGTAGAATATTTCTGTGGTTTTTGATTGGTAGAGAATATAACTAAACCAATAAATTTCTATAATCATACTCCTATTTGTTTTTCTAACTTTTTTTTACTTATTTGTTCAACAATAATGAATATTTTTTGAAGACAATCTAAGCCTGTGGAACCAGGTTAACATTTATTTTCTTAGGAGCATGTAAATGTTTTAAAAACTAGTTGTTTTTCCCAGTTTAAAAAATGTTGACTGAAGTATAGTTTGTACATGATTCTCAGGATACACAATTAGTGTTATGTGGTTTTCACTTCTTAAGGCTCTCCCAGACGGCCTCAGCCTCCTGGTATCATTCCAGTGGTAGAATATTTGATGGCCCTGAGCACTGTTGTCATCTGCTGGCATATCTGTCACATCTTTGTAATGAGAATAAACTTTAGAAAACCTGTTTTTCACTCAGTGAGCAGGTGACTTACTAGAGGGTTCTTTGGAAATACTGCTTTTCTCTCTACTTTGAAGGAAATTGAAAAAAGGAAAATGGGAAGCTGGAAGACTTGAAGCTGTCCCATCAGGACAGATGGAGGAAGCAAAATGACTTTTTTTGCTGTTAGACTGAGCTTTTGTGGCAAGCTGTGCCCCTCAGGGGAAGATATCAGCTTGAGTAATTAACTGGTGATTATGCAAATACGATTTACCTAGCCTCTTTGTTTTTCCTTTTTTCTTTTTGTTTTTCTTTTTATTGCCTTGGGCTACTTTATTTTTTATTACCATCCTCACTGCGTTAGGGCTGCACTTAGGAAAATGGCAGAGACAAAAGGAGCCCAAATCATTTTGCCCGTTTTACTTTCATTAACAATTTAATTGAAAGAGAAGAGAAATTAAGACAATTTGGGTAGTTATTTTCGCTTAAGGTTAGTTATGCAATAATTTTGCAAAAGAGTTCCTAAGTATAGTTATTTCCGGGGTCATTTGGATTGCATATGTCAAATCATATAACCATAATCAAATACAAGTGTTTACAGCAGTATTCTATAATAGTACCTTGTATTTAGCAAGGATTTATTCAATATTTGTCAAATATTGGATGAATATTGGATGCCATGATGAGATTAATAGGGATGGTATTTATCAGCACTTTTAAAATGAGAAAAAGTGAGATTTGTTTTAATTTTTAGCTCAAGAACATACAGATACTAAGTTCTGCCTTTTTTCCGCTACAAGTATCTTAACTACAGAGGATGCTATTAAATTATATTTTACATAAATCTGAATTTATGTAAAACATAGGAAGGCTTTTTTTAACGTGCTGGGAGTCTCCCTATAAAGTACCTGAGTGGTCTTCCTGCTGACCTCACCCTCCCTCCCCCAGTAGCTGGGATTACAGGTGAAAGCCACTGCACCTAGCTGCCCTTTTTTTTTTAATAAGGCAAAATTAAAATATATTTTCTGTGTTGACAATCTTCTGAGGTCTTTCCAGCTTTTTATCCATTAGAATTGTTCCTGACTCCTTTCAAGTAAAGAAAGCCCTGCTATAGTATGTGTGGAAAAAATCCACCCTGAAAAGCAGCATTTTGAGAAATTACTGTAAGAAGGTAGTGTTAATAGATTTTTATATATCATTCTGTTTTTTTCCTTTTTATTAAATATTCCAATCTATCATTCATTCTATGCTACTGACAAGAAAGAAAGGACTCATTGTGACTGATGGTTTGCTTTAAGAAAACAAATCATTTGGGGTTAAAAGAAATTAGAATTTTAGTTCATTCAACAAATACTTATTGAATCACTTACTATACTTCCTGAGCACTAATTGAAGTTCTAAGGCACACCCTTTACTTTGAAGTGATTATGTACATATTATGGGGGGGGGGGTCAACAACAAAAAATAAACACAGTGGACAAGTTTTATAATGATGAGTCTTGTGGGTAGGGACTTTGGGAGAGATTTACCAGCTCGTGCACCAAGCTTCATTTTCTTCTGCTATAGCCTTTGTCTGTTTCACTGGTGAGTGTTCAAAGACAGGAAGAAGCAGCAGCAAAGGGAGCTGAGGTAAAAGGGCAACCAGTGAATATTCTCTGGAAGCCAAAATGGGTAAAGTGTTTAGTAGGAGAGCATGATCAGAAGTGTGCTTATTGCTGATAGGTTAAATAGCAAGATGGGACCTGGGAGTTGAGCACTGGTGTGAGCAACTTGGAGGCTACCTTAACAGTTTTGGGGAAGCAGTGGGGAAGCAAAAGTTTGGTTGAAATGGGTTTGACAGAGAAGAGAGGAAAGGAATTGTAGATAGCAAATACAGACAACTCTCTTGAGGCTTTTTTTTTTTTTGAGATGTAGTCTCATTATGTTGCCCTTGGTAGAGTGCTATGGTATCACAGCTCACAGCAACCTCAAACTCTTGGGCTTAAGTGATTCTGTTGCCTCAGCCTCCCGAGTAACTGGGACTACAGGCACTCGCTACAATACCTGGCTATTTTTTGTTGTTGTTGTACTTGTCATTATTGTTTAGCAGGCCCAGGCCGGGTTTAAATCCCCCAACCCTGGTGTATGTGGCCAGTGCCCCACCCACTGAGTCTGGGTGCCCAGCCTCTTTTGAGGCTTTTTGCTATAAAGAAGAGTGAGACTGGGACTGTAGCCCCGAAGGGGATGTAGGAGTTTTTAATAGAAAAAATTACAATGTGTGTGTGTGTGAGGGGGAATTGATAATTCAGAAGAGATTAGGAACAGTTTAGGTGACAGTAGGCTTTAGTAGCAAATTCATATCCAAAATTAAAGAGAGGAGTTGGAGTGCTACATAAATAACCAGTAGATGGTTATATTTACTAAAGTGTTCACTAATCATTTGTCATGGGAGGATTTAGACTAGGTTGATTTATTGACTTTAATTAGTAGCCAATCAGTCAGGCACCATAGTGTCCTCTAATAGAGTAATAGCAGATGGGTAACCTCATTTTTCTAAATACCACTCAGGGGACGTAGCATGGCCTTTTTGCGGGGGGCAGGGATAAATGATGATTCTTTTTTATAACTTATCCTTGTTCGAAACATGAAGTTTTTGTTCTACCAACCACTTTTCTAAAATGTGCAGTCTGTTATTGGCTCCTTTGATTTTCTAATTTTTTTTTCCAGGCCGGAGTGAGACAGCTTTATGTACAGATTGACTTTGCAGCCATGTAGTGAAGGAAAAGAAATTATGCTTTCTTTTGGACCAAATTTTTCTGGTACTGTACAATACAAAACATTGTACCCAGCTTTTTAAAATAGAGAAATTGTCACAACTCCCCAGTACCAAGTCGACCAGTCGAGTCAGCTGTTTGTGCTCTGCCGGGAGTTTACAGCTAAGGGATCAGAATTAAGAACATTTCCTGGACTTCTGCACTCTTCCCTCCAAATCATTTTGATTACTGAAGTTTCTGGTTTTATTCCAGGGTGTTGGTTTGTCCTTTTTCTTTTGTGTTTTTGTTTTCATGCTGAATGTCCTCACCTCCATCCCTTCATCTCAGCCAGTAAGAAATTCAGATTGTGGGCCTCCGACCATCTGGAATGTCTTCACTGAAGCTTCTGGAAACCAATGCTTTCATTCCCACAAAACCAGTGTTATTAAAAAAAAAGAAAAGAAAGAAATGGAAATCTGTTTTGTATGTAATGTCACAGTTGTTGACGTTCTTCAGTATAATCATATGTTTGTAAAATTGTTTGTACCTTGCAAACTTACGAACCAAACCATATTGGGTTTCAAAGTGCCTTTGTATCGGAAAATGTATTTGCCAGCATAGAAACGTACCATCAAAGGTCATGTATATTTTTTTTAAATGGATATTCTGTAATCTGTACAAAATAAGACTCTTGGTAGTAACCTATTTTGTCTTTTTGTGTACTTACAGTATAGATTTAGATATATGAAAATTGTCCTTCTATTGGTTTTATCTCATCAAAAAATAAAAGGTATTAATTTTCTTTTTAAAGCAAATTCAATTATCCCATTAAATTACTTATGGACTGTATTTTCAGAACTTTGCATATGCATCTGTTGTTCAGAAAACTATTTTAACTTAAAACATCTGCTAAATTCTAAATTTCTGTAAAAACTACTGTGTTTATGATAAACTTTCCTATAAAACTTTCCTTACCATTTTTGTGGATTTTATGAAACGACAATGTAGACTGAAGGGAGAAATGGTTGTGACAGTGTAATTTTGCTTTTTATTCTTCAAATACCAAGTCATATAATTTATTTTCCTGTGTAAGCTTTATCCAAATACAGTTGCTTTTAGGAATCCTAAGGCAGCATTTGATTGAGTTTGAAGTATTAAAGCATACAGAGCAAATGTGCTTATGTAGAACTCTTCCTAACACAGGTATCTGAGACAAGTTGATTTTCTAGGTCCTGTGTATTTGAAAAATAAAGTTTCCATTTGCGATGACAAGTGCTTGCCCACTCTACTTAAGTATTCTGTTTTATAAAGAGATAATCGTCTGGATAAACATTTCCCCATTATATTTCATTTTATCACAACATGTATTTGCTTTTCATTTAAAAAAAAACCCTGAAATTGTTGGAAGAAAAACACTGTAGGGTAGTAACGATTATTAAGAATGTAGATCAACAAGAAGCACTTTTTCACTGAGGTGACAGAAATCATTATTGATTTTGTCCAAGTTTTGGAGTATTTTCCCCTATAATTTATGTATTATTCTATATTAGGAGAAGTAGACCACTTACTTCATCTCTTTGTAAACTACTGCAGATAGCCAGGAACTGTCAGTAGTCTCCTTTTTGCAGATAAAGTAGTATTTTCAAAACGTTTGCTTACTGCCAGGCAGCTCTGTCGCTAATATAATGTGTTTACTAAAACAATTGCTGAGGTCTTTCAAGAGGGAAAGTACAAAAGGAAATGTTCTAACAATGGTATTGCTTTTTCATTACAAATGTTAAGTAGTCATTTAGAATTTTGCTGCCACTACCAAGTCCATTAGAACTTTGGGATATTCAATGGGTTGTGGCATATTAAAATGATAGCTCTAGATAAAGGCAGAGATTTGGGGTGTGTGCCTTTAAAAACTAATTATGTGTAACTATTTCCCTACCCTAACAATAATTGCACTGGTCTGTAAATTTACCAGTGCAATGTGAAGATCCAATTCTGCCTTCACTGGGCCCACCATTCTAAGTGAAGTTTTTGTCAAAATATGTATTTATTTAACAGTGTTCTCTGTACACGAATGCATGAAGTTTTTTTTTTCCTTCTTTTGATAAGGCATAGAATATATGTAGAGTCTTAAACTGACATGAAACTCTAATTTTGCATTTGTTTCAAGATATTTCCAGCTCATTGCATTTAGCAGTTTGGCATTAACGGTCTTGCTTTAACTAAGTGTCAGATTTGTGTGTGCAAAAGTAAAAAATTTGTGTAAGGGGGCAGCTCCTGTGGCTCAAGGAGTAGGGCGCTGGCCCCATATACCAGAGGTGGTGGGTTCAAACCCAGCCCCGGCCAAAAGTAAAAAAAAAAAAAAAAAAAAAAAAATTCGTGTAAGAAAATGCAGGTTTTCCCCTCATTTTTAGGAAATCTTTTGTCTTCTTATGTTCTTGGCACATATGTATTACAAAAGTAGATAATTTCACTGAAAAAAATTACCTGGTTATTGTTACAAATAGAATATATAAAATATACATTTAGAATGTCCTTGGTATCAGACTAACTCTTGCAGACTAAAAAAGGCTAAGACTATCTGTATCTGAGCATAATTTTGCCTGTATTTAAAAACCCCCAATATTCTCCGGAGAACAAATTTGTATTGGCCAGGGAAAGTTTTCCTTGCCTGGTAAAGTTCTCCAAACAGAAGTACACCTATATTTATTTTGGTTTTTTAATCTAGATTACTCACTGTGAAGGGCTTTAACATGCACAACTTCCTCATCTTGCTAACGCCCTGTGTGTCTTTGTGAAGGACAGTATCTAGTTTACCTGTGGGTCAGTGCCTCCTCCTGTCATCCCTACCAGTCCGTGACAGATGTCATTGGTATTGTGATTTCCATTGTATCCAGAATATTTCAGCATTCTTGAAAGCCTACACATGTACACCAGGAACCAAAATACTGTGATTTTTGTGCACCTTTATCAAGCCACCAATCATTAACTCAAAGTGCGGTAGATCACAGTTCTATGTTTTTACCTACTATGAGATAATCAGTTTTTACAAAGATTATTAACATGGTAGCACCTCGTCATATAACGCTGGGGGAAACAATATTACATTGCTAAGCGTAGGATTTTACACTAAAGCAGGGACTGACAGTCCAGTCTACCTCTCATTTTACAGATGAGAAAACCCAGAAAAGCTGTATTTACTTGAGGTCACAGAAACAATTAGTGGTAAAGCCAAGGCTAGAATTCAGATCTTCTGATTGTAAGTCGAGAGTTCTTTATACTCTTATTGTGCTGCCTTTCCAGTGTAGTATTTGCCTTCTGTAAATGTGATTAAGTATCATTTGTAAATAAAGGATATTTGACCTCCACTTTGGTACATGAAGGCACTTTATAAATGGGGCTTTATTGTCTCATTTTTCATTTATAATTATGAGGTTTGGAATATTTCCATAGTATTCCTTATGGAATATATATTTTTTATTTTTTACTGTTTTAATGAAACCAATTCCTGACTTTAAAAAAGACGGCATCTGTACAAATTACTTTAACTTAGGAGTGAATTTTTCTTGATTTTTAATTGCCCAAGGCTAAATCCAATGTAAGAATTGCTGAGTTTATTTTATATTCTGTGAATTGGTACATTTCAGAAACCAGGCTAATTCACAGGTGACATCATTTCAATCTTACCACTTTGGTTTCCAGGTACTGGAGACTTTTTGCATTAAAGACTCTCAAAACCATGCAAAATTGAGCATTAAATGCTGTATAGAATAAAACAGATCTTTTAATTCAGTAAGGTTAAAATTCTGAAATCATATCAGAACCCAAGATATTAAACTATAATTACTAATGCTTCATAAAAGCATTATCCACGAGAAAGTTAAAAAGTTTTTCTTTTCATCACCATCTTCAAAACAAAATTCTCTCCCAATTCACAAGAACTTTAGTGAAAAATGAAATTATCTTACTCTCTGGAGAACATTCATTGGAAGTTTTATCAGTGGAAGGATTATTTCAAGATGTGATTTCTCAGAAGCCTTAGTTATCCAGATCGCAACCAGACTCAAATATGGTGAGAAATTACATATTAAAAAAATACTAATAATTGGAGAAAAGAAATAGAGAAATGTTGTTCTATTTAAAGTCCAAATGTATGTGCGTCTTTCTGATGAGGGCATCTCTGATTTGGAAATGTTTAACCATTTCCAACTGCAAGTTATACAGAAGGGAAGGGGGCAGGAATCAGGGAGATTACCCTTATTGAGGATTTATGTGCCAGGCAGATAATATGCCCTTTGTGTTATGGTATATAACCCCCAGATTTCTGTAGAGGATTTTGGAAGATTTTATGATTCACAGAGCTTTTTCAAATATATTTTCTTAACATCCCTGTGAGGAAGGAATTTTTATCCCCACTTTACAGGTGAGGAAGCTGTTTAAATGATTTGCCTCCAGGATAACCAGTGCTAGAGCACTGACTCATCAGTGCTGACAGCTACTGTTCCATGTGTGGTGTGCCATTCAGCAATGCTTCAGAGGTCCAAGACGTTGCAGCAGATCTAAACAGACTCTCCTATAAAATTAGCGAACAGTCACTATGACAAGATTGAGATGGGGCAGGGACGGTCACTAGACTCTTTCAGTGCTGTCTTATGTGTATTGACTGCCTTTGCTATTCATCTTGAGCTGTGTAGGTTCAAAAGAGAAATCAGAACTCCAGAAGCACTTTTAAGACCCCTAAAGGCTGGGGGTGGGGGGGAAGAAAAGTTTTACTGGCACTTGCCAAATACTGCTTAAGGGATTGACTCAAAACATTGCACCTTCTGTGCCAGTGAGGAGAGAAACTGAACTCCTGCCCGCCCAAGAGACCTTAACTTAGTTTATTAGGGGATTATCTCCCAAGGAGTGTAAATAATTTTGCACTGCAGGAGAAGGAATTAGGATTTGATTTACATTTTATATACATCTTTTCAAAAGGAAGAAGTCTATTTCATAAATAGTAGTAATCCATGTTTAAACTTAATATTTAACTTTTAACTCTTACAGCAGCTTTAAAAATTTGTTATTTGGAATTTTGATCATGAGGTTGGAATGACTGTAAAAAAGAATGTCCTTTTATTTTCAAACTTAACATGGGCTTACACTAACCTGCTCAGTATGTCTGGTTAACGAGTGTATTACAGATACTAGTGGACACAATAGGCAAGGGTTAGGCACAGGAAAAAACAGTATTTCATTGTTTATTACAGAAGACATTTAGCATTTCTTTGGTATTTTTCCAGAAATAAGTGACTTAATATTGACAATGGCCATTTTATTTTCAAGCAGCCTTTTTAATACACAGAAGTAAACAGATGTTATTCATTTTACATATTGCTGGACAGAATGCTTGGCAGAACTGGGACTGTGGAACCTGTCATTTGAATTTTTATATTCGGTATGGCCAAACCAGGAACCACAGAGTCCTCCTTTGTGATTATGGAAAATCGCCACATTTGTGTTTTGAGGACCATGGCATGTCTTCTATTTCATTCATCCTAGATGTGCCATCGTCTGAAACTCTGGAAGGTGCTTCTATAAAAACAACACTGCATGTATTCATTAAGTGATTTAAATAGTCCCAGAATACTTTTACCTTTTTTCCCCCTTGTTCCCTCCAAATATTAAATTATAGAAGAGCCTCTCTTTATTTCTTCACTTATGTGTCCTCTCTTTTAATCGTTGCTTCCACTGTAGAACTTCCACTTCTCACTAGTGGGGGGAAAAGCTTTACTTTGAATTTCAATATTTTAATTTTATTTATATCTCACATACTGTGCACCAGTTAGCCTCAGTGAAGATTCTGTTTTGAATTAGACATATCCTGTCAACTGTTTGTCAGGTAATTTCATTGCTTCGTCTAATAGAAAATTCAGTGAAATTCTTTCCCAAGTACCCCCAGCTTTTGTGAGTTTAATAAACAGAATGTGTCTTTTATATTGGAAATAATGTGAATGAAAAATTGCCAAATCTCTTCTCAGTATATTCTGAACACCTCTATAACCCTTTACCTCCCTGCCTTTAGTAGTTTTTAAACATATGGCCAAGTTTATGCTTGGGTTTCATTCCTTTGGTGAAGATTATGGCATCGAAACCTGTCTAAAAATGCTTTAGAGTACAAGGCTAGCCTGTAAAGTCAAATCTTTAAAGACTGTGTTGTAATTTGGTTTGAATATGTGACAGCAAGTAGTTAGGATTTGCCTATGTGCAATACAAATCTATAATGTATATTCTACTTTTTCTACTTGAACACATTCATGTATATATTTTGTTTAACCGTAGATGTATTTAAAAAGAATCATGAACTGTATCAAAATTCTTTCAATAAAATTTGTTTAAAAATCTTTACTTGAATTGTGTCTACCAGTTTAATGAACTGAGAACACTGAACCTGTTCCTGGAATAGATTCTCAGAACCAGGAGATAGCAGAATTCCTCAGGACAGAAGAGGTGTCAGGAGGTGAGAAATGTCCTCACATGGTGAAGAGCCTCACTGTGGCTCTCACTCACTCATCATTTCCCCTCAGAAACATGTCTCAAAGTATTTATTTCTGGATATGTTCATTAACCCCAAACTGCTCTCTTACCTCACTCTTTAGGGTCATCTCATGAAATGAAGACCAAAGCATTTGACATGAGCCTCTGTTATCTTTCCAAATGTTTCCCTCTAGTCAGAAGCAATTCTTTTGTTTGTTTTGTTTTGAGACAGTCTCACTTTGTCACCCAGGGTCGAGTGCTGTGGCATCATAGCTCACAGCAACCTCAAACTCTTGGGTTCAAGCTATTCTCTTGCCTCAGCCTCCCAAGTAACTGGAATAACAGGCGCCTGCCACAACACCTGGCTATTTTTTCTTTTTAGAGACGGCATGGTCTCGAACTCATGAGCTCAGCCAATCCACCCACCTCAGCTTCACAAGTGCTGTGATTGTAGGCCCGAGCCACCGCGCCTGGCTTTTTTTATTTTTATTTTTTGGAGACAGAGTCCTCTGTTGCCCTAGGAAGAGTACAGTGGAGTGATACCTCACAGCAACCTCAAACTCCTGGGCGCAAGTGACCCTCCTGCCTCAGCCTCCCAAGCAGTTGGGACTACAGGCGCCTGCCATAGTGCACAGCTACTTTTTCTATTTTTAGTAGAGTTGGGGTCTCACTGTTGCTCAGGCTGGTCTCTAACTCCTGAGCTCAAGCAATCCACTGGCCCGGACTCCCAGAGTGCTAGGGTTACAGGTGTGAGCCACTGCACCTAGCCAGCAGTTCCTTTTTAAAGTAACATCTTCTCTCAGGCCCTAGTCATTGCACCTTCTCAGTTATTCTTACCAAAACACCCTCTGCACTACCGTCTGTGCCCCCTGTAAGGGCTTTCCTCTCAGCGTGTGCGCTGTCGGGCTCCGAGTATGTGGTCTCCGTGAGCTGCAGCGTCTACACTACCCATCTGTGCCCCCTGTAAGGGCTCTCCTCTCAGCGTGTGTGCTGTCGGGCTCCGAGTATGTGGTCTCCGTGAGCTGCAGCGTCTACACTACCCATCTGTGCCCCCTGTAAGGGCTCTCCTCTCAGCGTGGTCGCTGTCGGGCTCCGAGTATGTGGTCTCCGTGAGCTGCAGCGTCTACACTACCCATCTGTGCCCCCTGTAAGGGCTTTCCTCTCAGCGTGGTCGCTGTCGGGCTCCGAGTATGTGGTCTCCGTGAGCTGCAGCGTCTACACTACCCGTCTGTGTCCCCTGTAAGGGCTTTCCTCTCAGCGTGGTCGCTGTCGGGCTCCGAGTATGTGGTCTCCGTGAGCTGCAGCCTCTACACTACCCGTCTGTGTCCCCTGTAAGGACTTTCCTCTCAGCGTGTGCGCTGTCGGGCTCCGAGTATGTGGTCTCCGTGAGCTGCAGCCTCTACACTACCCGTCTGTGTCCCCTGTAAGGGCTCTCCTCTCAGCGTGTGCGCTGTCGGGCTCCGAGTATGTGGTCTCCGTGAGCTGCAGCCTCTACACTACCCGTCTGTGTCCCCTGTAAGGGCTCTCCTCTCAGCGTGTCCGCTGTCCGGCTCTGAGTATGTGGTCTCCGTGAGCTGCAGCCTCTACACTACCCGTCTGTGCCCCCTGTAAGGGCTCTCCTCTCAGCGTGTCCGCTGTCCGGCTCTGAGTATGTGGTCTCCGTGAGCTGCAGCCTCTACACTACCCGTCTGTGTCCCCTGTAAGGGCTCTCCTCTCAGCGTGTCCGCTGTCCGGCTCTGAGTATGTGGTCTCCGTGAGCTGCAGCCTCTACACTACCCGTCTGTGCCCCCTGTAAGGGCTTTCCTCTCAGCGTGGTCGCTGTCGGGCTCCGAGTATGTGGTCTCCATGAGCTGCAGCCTCTACACTACCCGTCTGTGCCCCCTGTAAGGGCTCTCCTCTCAGCATGTGCACTGTCGGGCTCCGAGTATGTGGTCTCCGTGAGCTGCAGCCTCTACACTACCCGTCTGTGTCCCCTGTAAGGGCTCTCCTCTCAGCGTGTCCGCTGTCCGGCTCTGAGTATGTGGTCTCCGTGAGCTGCAGCCTCTACACTACCCGTCTGTGCCCCCTGTAAGGGCTTTCCTCTCAGCGTGTGCGCTGTCAGGCTCCGAGTATGTGGTCTCCGTGAGCTGCAGCCTCTACACTACCCGTCTGTGCCCCCTGTAAGGGCTCTCCTCTCAGCATGTGCACTGTCGGGCTCCGAGTATGTGGTCTCCGTGAGCTGCAGCCTCTACACTACCCGTCTGTGTCCCCTGTAAGGGCTCTCCTCTCAGCGTGTCCCCTGTCCAGCTCCGAGTATGTGGTCTCCGTGAGCTGCAGCCTCTACACTACCCGTCTGTGCCCCCTGTAAGGGCTTTCCTCTCAGCGTGTCCGCTGTCCGGCTCTGAGTATGTGGTCTACATGAGCTAGAAAGCCATGACCATCAGATTCTGTACAAGTTTAGAGGCCCTGGGGGCTTCTTGTCACATCCATGGCAGAATTGTCAGCATCACAAATTATAAATAGAGAAGTAAATTTATCTTTCCCACTAAAATCTCTTTTCAACTACCAGTTTCTGCCAGAATTCTTTACGGAATCCCTAGAAATCTAAACATTGCCTTTACCACCTCCATTTCCTCAATCCCCTATCACAAAGTCCTCTTCCTTCCTTTGAAATCTTTAAATTCCCCTTTTTTATTTACACCGCTTTATTGCAGACTTCATTGATGACGTCTAGCGGAATCACTTTCCTTGCCCAGCTCTAGTCACCTCTATTTCAGCCCTCCCTGCCCACACATAAACCCAAACAATTCTGGTTTTAGCAGGGAGTACAAGGAATGTGTCGAATCCGACTTCTGTCCAGGCCCTTTTAAAACATCTGTCCTGCCAGGCCTTCCTGATTACTTTGCACTGGCCCTTCTGCATCTGCACTTGGACTTGCTGGAGCTCCACTCCCTGCCTTCTGGTGCTCTCTGGCCTAATGCTACAGTGGGCTATCATCACCCCTTTAGAGCAGCCGCCTCTGTTTCCACACAGGGTTAACAATATGGCACTAACCAGTCTTCCTTATCCAGAGCTTCTGCTTCCTTCTCACTGGAAGCCACCAGTGTTACGCTGACAGTCTAAGTAAGCTTCCCAGTTTCCCCTTTCAGTCCTTTGAGGAACTGAGTGGCTCCCTCATGGTTATAAAATACAAATTCTCCTTAACAACTCTGGAAATTCGTAAAGCTTTTATTTCCTTTCCTATTCAATCTCTTTGCCCTCAATATGGCAATAAGCAAACTTTTCATTAGTCTAAGCCAGAAAGACAGCAGAGACAGGGAGGAGTGGACAGGTGAAACTGAAGTTGACAGAATGAGAACATTTACTATCATTCTGTTAATAAAAATACAAATAGAGTAAGAAAAAAGCACTTTAATGAGATTCTAGTTTCTTCAAATACTGTCAGCTAATCTAGCTTCACTTATAAGCTTAAAAAAGAAAATCACCACAAAGTTCAGGCTTAGCACATGCTCCTGACATTTAAATGCACAATTCAACTTTTATCTGCTGAATTTCTATAACCAAGAGACCTAATGTTAACAGCAAGATAGTATCTTGCACAGTGCAGGCAATTAAAATTTATTTAAAAAAGGATAAATGGATGAATTATGTTAATACCAAGTTTAACTTCTCTTTGAAAAATAGTTCTTGGGTGGCGCCTGTGGCTCAAGGGGTAGGGCACCGGTCCCATATGCCGGAGGTGGCGGGTTCAAACCCAGCCCCGGCCAAAAAAAAAAAAAAAAAAAGAAAAATAGTTCTCTGTGAATTGTTAAAGTGAACTGTACTTTTAGTGAGAGAGCTACTGCTACAGCTAAAGGAATAGAAACAAAACGGTACAAAAACAAAAGCGATCCAAAAAGTATTTCCTAAATGTAGGTACAAGACAGTACTTTAAAAACACGACATTTTCTAAGTAAATTCGGATTCACATACAGTGTGACAGCAATTAGAACTCTACCATTTGGCATGGACTTTTAAAAATGTCATAATCACTTCCAAAATTATAAATAAGTTCTACCTGATTAACCATTACTATCTTCCCAGCCTAGGCAAGGAGTAACATTGCAATGCTCACTTTATAGGGTTATCTGTCCATCATACTACTTCCCCATGAGCAATAGTTTGTACACAAAATCATACTGATTCCTAGAAGGCAAAATTACCACATTTACATATTAGTTGGATCAATATTCCCACTGGCTTCCAAAAGCTTCTTCTAGGCAATCCTGTGGTGGTGGCCAACAGCTATGAAAACCCATAGGATCCCAACTTTGCAAGAAGGGGATTCTTCTGTTTAGTGTAGCTGTAGTTTCAAAAGGATAGAGCAAAACCCCTTTGATTTTTTTCTGTCCTCCCCCCATCCCCATGGGTCAGGATACGGACCCAAGCATGAAGGTAGGAAAGACAGCAACAGAGTAATAACCAGAACTCCCACGTTTCTGGCCAGAGGACTGACCAAAAAGGGGAGCCCATGGAACCAGTAAGTAGCAGGGAGATCATGGACAGGGAAGAGCCCAGGAAAGCACCTTCTAAATTAGTTATTCATGAAGCCCAAGGATCATCCTCAAATCATTAATGCTTGGATCCGATCCTCTTTAGCCACGGGAAACTTGAGAACTAAACTATCCAACAGACGACTTCCTAAGTCCCAGGTGGGTAGTACAAACTTGAGATAGATCCAAAAAGAATTGCAGTCTTTAAACAACTGAACTGACGTTGGAACCACAGCCCCCGGAAGGCAGCCTGGTAACTGCATCCAGAACCTAGCTGGCTGGTTACCTTCTCAAACAAAAAAGATTGAGATTCTTCACAGAATTTAAACAAGACCCAGAACCCATAATAGTCAAGTGTTTAAGCTACAATCCAAAATTAACTTCAAAGTACCACAAAAAAATTTCAACTCGCAGAAGAAAAATAATCAACAGATGCCAAGGGTGATATAACATCATGTTGGGATTACCTAACAACCTTGCAGCAACTATTGAAACTGCTCAAAGAAGCAATACACAAATTCTATATAAAATACTCAGCTATAGAAAAATGCTCTAACAAGCAATCACAAATAATACTGCAATAAATGTTAAAAAAATAAAGATAGAAATAGAACCAAATATGAAAAGCAGACAGAATGGAGCCAATAGAACATAGAAGACTGAGGAAAGAGTCAATGAACTTAAAGACAGATGAATAAAAAGTATGTTAATAACATGGAAAATAGACTAAAAAAAAATGAGCAGAGGTCAGGAACCTGTGGAACAGTAAGAAATGTCTTAACACTTACGTTATGTCGTATCCGCGTTTCAAAATGGTAATCAAGTACAGGCAGTCCCCGGGTTAACGAACGAGAGAGGTTCTACAGACTTGTTCTTAAGTCAAATTTGTATGTAAGGTACATTTACCCATCACCTGTAACAGCCTCCATTCATGAGTGCAAGTCATAATGTCAGTCAGATGTTTGTAACTCAGGGGCTGCCAGTATGCAGTACTGACAGAATGTTTGAAGAAACAATGGCTTCAAACTCCCAAGTTTGGTGATACTAAGCTACAGTTTCAAGAAGCTTGAAAAAACCCAGAATAGGCCAAAACTCCAACGCCATCTCAGACGATCCCAATCAAAATTTCACAAGCCCACAGAATGTCGACAAGCTCACTCTAACATTCGCAGGTAAAACACTTTTAAAGAAAGAAGAAAGTTAGAGGAATTATACTTCCTGTTTTTAAGATTACCATGAAGCTAAAGTAATGAAGACTGTGTGGCATCACCGAAGGGAGAGACCGTAGATCAACACAGCAAGAGTCCAGAAATAGACCTACACAAATACGGCCAAATGATTTGTCTGACAATGGTACAGAAACATTTCAATGGAGAAAGAACAGTCTTTTTAACAAATGGTGTTGGGAGCAACTAGACATCTATATATGCATTAAAAAAAAAAAAAAAAGGAACCTCGACTTAAAACTCACACTTCACAACAAATATTAACCCAAAATGTATTACAGATCTAAATGTAAAAATATAAAACTTCTAGGAAAAAAAACAGAAAATCTATGTATTCTTGAATTTGGTGACAGATTCTTATACATGGTATTAAAAGCATGATCCATATAATTAAACCGATCAATTGGATTTCATCAAAATTAAAAACTTTTGCACTAAGAGGGAATGGAAAAAATAAGCCACAGATGGAGAAAACATGTGCAAATCACATACCTGACCAAGAACTTGTATCCAGAACATGTATGTATAAAAAACTCTCGAAACTTAACCAAGAGAAAATAATCCAATTAAAAAGTGGGCAAAAGACACAAAGAGATACTTCATCAAATAGGATATAAGCACAAGAAAAGATGTTCAACATCTTCAGTCATTAGCTAATATACCATAAGACTTATTTTCTTGTTTCTTTGGATAGACCATAGTATTTTATTAAGGTCATAATTTTGTTGATATGTTACATAATTTTGTTATACTCGGAAGAGAGCTAAGTTTTGTTCTAATTTAAATTTTTGGCTAAATCACCTTGATTTCATGGAGCCTTTGATTTTGTATTATGTTAAAAGTTTTGTCCTTACTTTTAGCCCCAAATCCCTAGTCCTCAGAATAGTCTTTACTAATATATGGCCATTCTGGGGTTTTGATAGGAAGCTCAAGGTTCTTATTACCTGTCAATTATCAAAATTCAAACTCTCTTAAAATAGACAGCAGTAATCTGTTCAGCTTCTTCAGTCTTCCAGCTGTGGCTTTCCACTAGGATCTGTGGAGTCTTTCCTGGGTGTGTACAGTTCAGAAGTTAAGCTTGCATTTAAAGATAGATTATATGCAGATTAGGCGGCTTCGCCACCCTTGCTACCTTTGTTTCTAGGCTCTGCTACTTCAATTTTCAGGTCCTCAGCAGCTCCCAATTATATTCTCTAACAGCTCAAGCCCAGTAAGACTTTCTCTTGAGTTCTAGCCACCCCTCACCAGGCAGTCTGGGAAACCTGAGGAGAAAAACTATAAAAACATAGTGTTCAGCCTGCTTTTGATGTCTTCGTAGTATCTTTAAATAGTTATTGTATTTGGTCCAGAGTTTACAACTGGGACAGTTTGTACACTGCAAAACCAGAAGTCCTTCATTTAATAGTTCTTAAACATTGGGACTGCAAACTAATACAACCTTTTTAGAAGGAAGTATGGAGAACCCTCGAAGAAATCAAATTAGACCTCCCATTTGATCCTGCAATCCCATTATTGGGCATCTATCCAGAAGAAAAAAAATCCTTTTATCATAAAGACATTTACATTAGAATGTTTATTGCAGCTCAATTTCAATCACCAAGATGTGGAAACAGCCTAAATGCCCACCCACCCGGGAATGGATTAACAAACTGGTGTATGTATACCATGGAGTATCATTCAGCCATTAAAAAAGCTAGAGACTTTACATCTTTTGTATTAACTTGGACAGAGGTGGAACACATTCTTCTCAGTAAAGTGTAAGAATGGAGAAGCAAGAATCCAATGTACTCAATTTTAATATGAAGCCAGTAGACAATCTAATACATACCTACAGAAGAGAAAAATGCAAATCAATTCAAGGAAGGGGGTGGGAAAACAAGGGAACAGGGCAGGGGATGGGATGGGAGGTTAAGTATATGGCACACCTCTTGGGGGCAGGACACAATTGTAAGAGGGACTTTACCTAACAAATGCAAAACCATGTAACCTAATTCTTTGTACCCTCAATGAACTTGAAGCAATAAAAAAAATTAAAAAAATAAAAATAATAATAATTCTTAAATTGTTTAACACCTCAGAAGAAAATAATATAGAACCGGTTCTCCATCTCTCCCCTTTTCTGTCTAACAGATTGAAAATGCAATGTTTCACGTACATTATAAAATATATTTTATCCCAAATGAAAATCTGTCAAAATAATCTTAGCTAACTGATGATCCTAAGAAGCAGGAAAATCTTTGTTCAACTTTCAACAAGTGTACTAAGCAAAGAGCTCAAAAGAAATGATTAGGCCATGGAAATAATCAGAATTGGACCAAGTAAACTGTCACATAGCAAAGCTATTTTTATTCTGAACTGACAAAAGGTATAAAACTCTATGGCCATGAAATATAATAAATGGAGTGTTATTTAAAACCAGTATGATGAGTATGACTACTAGGATATATACATTAGAACCTCTGGAAGTTAACCACTCAAGGGACTGGAACAAACTAATCAACATAAGAAACTAGGCTGACTGTACTGATACGTACAGGTGGTGTGTCCAGTCCACGAAAATTACGTCAACTTGAAGTGGTCAATGAAGGGAGGTGGTCAGCTATGGAGGTTCTACTGTGTGTATGTGGGGGGGACATATTAAAGTGATAAGACAAATCTTGACTAATCCATTATTACCTTCAAACTTAAATTTAGAAAAATTTTATTTTGGAGTCAGCAAGTTTTCCATTTATCTGCTTGGATATGAAAGATACTATATAAAGATGCTATTTAAAAACAAATGGCAACTGTACATGGCTGGCTAAACATTTACAATTAAACAATTACATAACCTCCAATATATAGCAGATGATGAGCCATATAACAGGGATGTCAGCAAGACAGCCAATCCAGAAGGGGATCATTTTGTGGCGTGTCTCAGCCGAGCTTTAAGTAAGACTACTGGGTGGAAATTTATTCTTCCCGTATTTTTATATATACTAACACCAGCTGCTGTCAGGAAACACATCTTTGCAGTCAGGGCAGCTGACTTTTTAAGAAAGAAGAAAATTATAAAAATATTATGCGAACTGTTACCAATCTTTCGTTTGTTTTTCTTGCCATTCTTCACATCTTTTGCCCTTTAAAACTGGATTCCAGGGATTCACTTTGCAGTTAATCTGTGAGTTATACTCAGTAACAACCGTCTTGCATAAACTGATTTCATAAGTAAAAAACTGCTTTTCAATGATTTTGTCAATGCATGTCTATTCCCAAGTTTTCCAGCTTGGTCTCCTCCTTGGGTGTGCATCCTGAAGAACTGCCGAAATAGCAGCAACAATTAATGATCTCATAGGGAAAAACTCACTGCCACAGGAAGCCAAGCACTGTTGAGTGAACTTCTTTCTTTTTGGTCACTTGTTTTATACTTATCCGATAAACCAAAAGGCCTGTTCAATTTGTTATACAAATGTGCATATCCACCTAGGACTGAAATTAACATTATTGAAAATGTCTATATTCAGAGTCCTTCAATGCTTTGGGACTCTGAGCTACTTTCTGGTATGGAAAACAGACTGAGCATCTCCATCTCCAACGGATGCATGCTGCCTCCTGTGATAACCAAGGAATGCAACGGCTCTCCCAAGTCCACAGTACACATTTGCTGTAAAGTGCCTGCTACGATCTTCTGGTCTTCAGCTCCAATTCTGGCTAAGCCAACACAGAGCGTCTCCTCAGTAATTGCTATTCAAAAAAAAAAAAAAATATTGCCATTCAATTCAGCAAACAGATCATTCTGTCCAGCCTGTACTCAGATTTACATTAGTACCACACAAGTACCTTAAAAGAAGCCTCAAATACCTTAAATATCCTTAGCTACTCATGGACCAATTGTCCATTAATTCATCTGAGGTTTTTTATAGTCATATGTACTATCTGACATATAAGTATTTATTTTACCCTTTCAGAATTCCAAGGGCTTAAGAGAGTTTAACCTTTAGGACTTGGTAAGCTATCTCTATATCCATAGTCTTTACAACTGCATGGTGTTCATCTTTAGATGAGTAAAGAATGTCCATTACATCCTTATATTTGTAATAACTTGCTTGAGATACGTTCATATCTAAGATATATTGGGAAAACCATACAATTATGAGATAAATACACAGATTGGAGTTTTTTCTTGGCAACAGAATTAGACCAACTTAGGTCTTCTCATTTTTTAAAATGTATATCTCTCTTAGATGGTGGTTGTGAGGGCTAAGATGATGACTATGAGAGTATTTGGTCAACTATAGAGCCCTTAACAAATAATGCTCAGACGCATAACTTTTACTTTTAAGCTTAAAATAGCCACTCTTAGTCAACTTCAGTATTATTCAATCTGGTGCTACAGCTAAAGGACACATCCTTTTAATGGTTTTATTATCTAGTAAGAAAAGTCCTGATTGAACAACGATTAAAGTGGCCAAATGAGCCTTTCAAGAATAACCTTTGGAATGCAAGGAACTCTGCACAAAGTTATGGATATAGAATACCCTTGCACACTATTTGTCTCACGTTTATAATGAGGCCTACTAATGAGAATAAAATCAGCAATGACCACTCAAGAATCTCTTAACGTATCTTTTCTATCAGGGTACAGCTGCCTTTTCTGCAGGGTACAGCTGCATCTTCTGACAGAATACAAGAGGTTCATTTAAGAACTTTTTTCTTTTTCTCCCCTAGAATATGACATTTAAGAACTTCTTAATGAAGATTTACTAACATGGGTGGCACCTGTGACTCAGCAAGTAGGGCGCCAGCCCCATATATCGAGGGTGGTGGGTTCAAACCTGGCCCTGGCCAAACTGCAACAAAAAAATAGCTGGACATTGTGTTAGGGTTAGGGTCCCAGCTACTTGGGAGGCTGAGGCAAAAGAATCGCCGACAGCCCAAGAGCTGGAGGTTGCTGTGAGCTGTGACGTCACAGCACTCTACCGAGGGAGAAATAGTTAGACTGTCTCAAAAAGAAAAAAAGATTTACTACCAATAAACATTTTATTATAGTCCACACCAGGTGTCTAAAAATTAATAATATAAAAATAAATTCTCTTATGCTTAAGCTGAAGAAAGCTATTCCTGATCTCAGTGTTGAGAATGATAAAAGAATATATTTTGCAGGAGAGAACTGATGAGGCTAAAATGAGTATTACCAGATTTACATTAAATTTGATTGATATTTAATCTGTGAAAAAAATCCTCATTTTCTGGAATGGTGTTAATTTCACTATAAAGAACTCCATTATTTTTCTTTTAGTACAACTTGAAACCTGTGGAATTTAAAATTAAAAAAAAAAAAAGAAAGAAAAGAAATAGTGCAATGCAGAAGCACTGACTCATGCTTCGGTGGTGGCGTGTTAATTTGGGGTGTCATTCACTAAATCATGTACACATCCAAAGGCAGCAACACAGGAATAACACGAGAGCCCTCTAGGGTCCGGAGTACCTGGTTCTTCTCCTCGTGCTCTCTGATTTTGAACAATCTCCAGAAGCTGCTGGGCTGCTTGGTTTACACTCATGTACCGAGGCGGCTCGTAGATCTTCCTTCCTCTGTAAGTATAAAACTAGATGCCACTGTTCTTAGCCATGAAATTACATACACATTATTAGTGCAATTACTACCCTCTCCCCCAGATATACTCAAGTACCACAGCCTACATTCTGTTTGAAGATTTTACATGACAACCATTTTAAGTACACCCTGTAAAGCCTGGATACGGTGACTATTTAAGTTTCTTAAGTTTTTTCTTTGTTTTATTCCATCTGTACTCTAATTTCACTGAAAGGATGGCAAGAATAAAAATCCAACAATTTAAAGACATATCTAAATCAAAGTTATCTTTATTTGCAGTGATGCTTTGTGCAAAAATAATTCAAGTAAGTATCAACTTGGTCTATACTTTAACTCAATCAGGTTTTATAGTGTTCCTTTTATGACTATGTTTAAACCACATATTCCTTTTTTTACTTCTTCCTTTAAGAAAAGTAAACTAAAACATCCTAGATGGTGACATATGTTTACTTCCATATGCCTTAAAAGCCTACCGGGTTTTCCCAATGATCATCATAAGAAAAATATAACTTTAATAGCTTAAAAACACACATATAAATTATTTTAGTGGCTCTTAAAGCAACTCTCTAAATCAGGGGTACACAATAGAAATGTAATGCAAACTACAAGCATAATCTTAAGTTTATAGCAGTCACATTAGCCAAAAAGTTTAAGAAAGGCAAAATTAATGTTAATAATACATCTTATTTAATCTAATACAATTTTAGACACCTTGCAATTGAACTCTGGGAATAATTTAGCATTTATTCAAATAAAAATTATTAAAGAGATTGTTTTGCATGAAGTCTCTGATATCTGGTTTGTACTTAACAGTACATCTTAATTTGAGTATTAAATTTTCACTGGAAATATTTGATCTGTATTTAAATGTCATAAATACAGCTGTGAAAGTATTCTTATATATTGAGGTTGTTCCAAACATACTTAAAAGTTTTCTAATAATTAAATTGAGCATTAGTTTTAAAATAATTGAAATTAAATGAAAAAATCAGTTCCTCAGTCACATTAGTCCCGTTATGAGTGTTCATTGGTCCTATGTGGGTAGTGCTTACACTGGGCACTGCCTCTCTAAGCAAAAAAGGATTAGTACTGCGCGGCGCCTGTGGCTCAGTGAGTAGGGCACCGGCCCCATATGCCGAGGGTGGCGGGTTCGGACCCAGCCCCGGCCAAACTGCAACAGAAAAATAGCCGGGCATTGTGGCGGGCGCCTGTAGTCCCAGCTGCTCGGGAGGCTGAGGCAAGAGAATCGCTTAAGCCCAAGTTAGAGGTTGCTGTGAGCCGTGTGATGCCACGGCACTCTACCCAAGGGCAGTACAGTGAGACTCTGTCTCTACAAAAAAAAAAAAAAAAAAGGATTAGTACTATATTATACATATGAAAAAGAAGGCACAGAGATGGAAGTGACGTGCCCAAGAGCATGCAAGTGGAGGCCGACTTGGGACTCAAAGTCACGTCTTCTGAATCCCCCTGCATTACTTCACTCCACAAATACTGAGCATCTATTGGGTGCCAGCCACTGTTCTCAGCGTTCATATGAAGCCTACTTCCACTCTCTTATGCTGCTTATTATTTCATAAAAATAAAAGTGTTAAAGTTTAAATTATCAGTGAAACCTACTTTACAACAATCTGTTGAACTCCTGTAGAATGTATTGAATTATTCCAGGAACTGCAACAGATGTAAGCATTCTTAGAGTAAGACTTACTTCATCAGATTTTCCAGAGACTGCTCCTTTACTTTGATGTCTGTAAGAATAAAAACAGTTTTTTTCAGTACTTTATCCAAAATCCTATGTGTGAATGTCAGTTAAGTCACTTAAGTTTTGGGGAAACATTCTTCCCAAGTCTCCAAAATGCTCATCTCAGAGTTTGTTGACAGTCTTCCCTCATACTTACATCTAGCCACTTTCTTATAGAAATACAGAGAACAGAAACTTGTGCTTGTGCATAAAGGCCACTAGTTAAAAAACAAACATGAACTTGGCCCTGAGACCACCCTGCTGTGATCTAATTTCCTGCTGGAAAAGAAGACAAAGGGAAGAACTAGATAAATATTGGCATATACACCACCTAACAGCTAATCAAAATCCTTTTCATTTCTACTAGCTGGAATCTGCATAGACCTAACTGAAAAACCTTGTTATATTCCTATTATTACTTATTTTTCAGGCACTGGAATGTAAGTTTCAGTGGATATAACATAAATAGAAAAAAAGCTTCTCATCAATACATTTTGAAGAGTTTTTTTCCTATAATGAATAAATAATACCAAGTATTCCTACTCTTAACAGACACTGCACCAGGCACTGGAATCCGATGGGGACCGAAGCAGACTTGCCATCTGCTCATGAAGCTGGATGGTCCCAGCTTCACAAATACTGGATCCTTTACACTCTTTTTATCACAACTCTTCAGCTTAACTATTTGGTAAAAGGTAAAAAAGCAGAATCACTCTACATCCTCACAGGAACTCAGTACACAACAGCAAGACCAACAGCTGCTTCCTGTTTTACATGCTGGACACAAATGGTTCAGCCAAAGTTTGTTTTTGCAAAAATAAATACAGTGTACCTGATGAGTCTTTGGTAGACTTCTGCAGCTTTCCTCAGTGATTATAAAAGTTTTTTTTCTGATAAAAAGGATACTGAAGAGTTTACTTGGAAATTATAGCAGAGATTAATCTTATCCATGTATTTTTAAATGTTCTTGGAACCAGCACTGACAGTATTTTTCAGGTTAGAAATACCATTACCTATTTAATATTTCTACTTGTCTGGCACACACGGGTGAAAAAATGAACCTATGTTATTGAAAATGTGGCCTCTAATACAGCTAATGGTGTAACTTTTAGATTTTCTTTAAAAGGCATTTCCAATATTTTTAACAATTTATTTATTCACCTTAAGTTCCTGAAATATTACTTGTGATAGTAAGATTTTCTTCATATTGTCAGTTTCTTTTACTTTTTTGATGACATGCTTTTCAGAATTTGATTTAATTTAACAGTGTAGAAGGCTTAGAATTTTTTACAGGCAAATGCTTTTCATCAAGCATTAAGACTGCATTAGCAAATCAATCGCAAGCCAGACCAATATTACTGTAATACTACAATCCCTTATCTTCAGCCCAGAATTTTTTCTAGAATGTAAACTCCCCTGTGCATCTCAGTTCCAGGACCTACCACAATGTGAAGAACCCAGGAGACGCTCCACAAATGTCTACTGAACAAGTTTACTCACAGGGCTCTCCTACTGCCTATCTCGCAAGGCGTCTTAAACTACCCACCCTTTAAGCAACGTGGGTCCCTCTTCCTTCAGAAAGTCTTTGTTGACATCCCCTCAAATCCTTTTTGTTCCTCGAACAACTTATACAATTAATTGTATTAACCTCTAATTATTATCTAACCTCTGGACGTAAATTTTAAATTCTCTAGCATGATTTATTCTAATTCCTACAGCACGTGGCCCATAGCAGGCATTCAAAAAATACATACTAACTTAAATAATGAGAATGCCAGATGATTAAATGATGAGAACTATGGTTTGAGGATCTGGAAGCATGACATCCTATACTTCACACCCTGTTCCTGCTTTTGTTAACGGAGCGAGGAAGATATATTGTTTAACCTTGTTTGTGTTTTCCCAGGAAAGCCAAGAAAAGATGTGGCTCTTAGAGAACTCAAGAGCCAAAGTTCTGGTCTGTCCTTCCTGATTCTCCATACAATAGAACTTAATTGTTCTTTAAACTTTCATGCGCATAAAACATTATTTCCAAACTAGATTTCAAAACTCTGAGGGCAGGGGCGGTGCCTGTGGCTCAGTGGGTAGGGCGCCAGCCCCATATACTGAGGGTGGCTGGTTTGAACCAGGCCCTGGCCAAACTGCAACAAAAATAGCCAGGCGTTGTGGAGAGCGCCTGTAGTTCCAGCTACTCGGGAGGTTGAGGCAAGAGAATCACCTAAGCCCAAGAGCTGGAGGTTGCTGTGAGCTGTGATGCCGAAGGGGGACAAAGTGAGACTTTGTCTCTAAAAAAAAAGAAAAGACTTTGAGGGCAGAACCTGAGTCTAACACTCCTTAGTATTCCAAAACAGCCATATTGGGCAGAGAGTAATTCCTCAATAAATACCTGTAAACTGGTTTTCTACCTGCTTTTCTAACACTTTCCAGAGGACAAATGCTGCTTACTCTCCGTCTCCCCATTTTTAATGGATATACAGGGAGGTTATGAAGTAGCCTGCCTCTCAGACTCTTCACTCCCTGTTCTGTTTTTAAAAACTCTTGGTTTTGTTCTAAAACACACACATGCACTTTTTTTTTTTTTTTTTGGAGATAGTCTTACTAGCACCTTGACTGGAATGCAGTGGCATCCTCATAGCTCACTGCAACCTCAAACTCCTGGGCTCAAGTGATCCTCCTGCCTCAGCCTTCTGAATAGCTGGCACTATAGGCATGTGCCACCAAACCTGACTTATCTTTCCTATCTGTAGTTAGAAACAGGGTCTCACTCTTGCTTAGACTGGTCTCAAATTCCTGACCTCAAGTAATCCTCGAGCCTCAGCCTCCCTTCAACCCAGTGAACTGAGCCATTGCACCTGGCCTGAGCCACCACACCTGCACTCTTGTGTCCAAGCTCCAAGCTCCAATCTCCACCTTTCATCTGTCCCAGCAGAAGTGACATCTACTTCTACTACTTCCTCTAACAACTGTCCTTTCAGCAGCTGTCCTTCACTTATTCTGCTTTGACCTACTAGCTGCTGGCCTTAACTGGATTCAAGGTTGGGATAACAACACAAATATATCTGATGGCACAGCCCATACTGATTCACAAGTGCCTCATGATGGTCTTCTTGTTAGTAATGTGTACGAAAAAGTGAGATCAGCCTCTTTTCACGTGAAAAATCCAAGGGCAAAATTACAAAGCTAATTATAAAGCACTAAATCACACTGGCAATGTACTAAAATAAGAAAACCCATCATATCAGCTAATTGTGAAATTAGGCATAAACCAAAAATAAAAGTGTCTGAGAAGCATTTATGGCCTGATCTAGATCTAGAATTAATTAGGTGTCAATGTGAACAGAATAAAAGGAATGTATTCTGGCTGAAACTCAGTGAACTAGGAAGAGTTAAAAGTTTTCTGTGCCAGTGGGTAATCAGACCAAGTCTGAGAACATAAACTTCAACCAACTAACTTCCACAAATATTTACTGAATGGCTACACTGTGCCAGACTTCTGGACATAAGGAAAAAACCAGCGAGCAAGACAAAGGCCCTGCTCTTATGAAGCAGAGAAGAAGTCAACAAAGTTAATAAAATAATTCAGATGGGTGGTAAGACTATGAAAAAAATAACATATGGTAGGGCGGTGCCTGTGGCTCAAAGGAGTAGGGCACTGGCCCCATATGCCAGAGGTGGTGGGTTCAAACCCAGCCCCAGCCAAAAACTGGGGTGGAAAAAAAAAAATATGTACTGCAAGAGTCTCATTGAGGGGATTCCGCGTGTAGCACATTAGATAAAATTTCCTTCTAGACCAGGAGTCAGCAAACTCTGTTAAAGGCCAGACAGTAAATAGTTCAGGTTCTGAGGACCATAACGTTTCTGTTATAGCTCCTCATCACTGCTGTTACAGCACAAAGGTAGCCAGAGACGATACGCATAAATGAATGTGTGTTGCCATGTTCCAGTAAACCTGATTCACAAAACACGCAGCAAGGTAGATGTGACCCATGGACACTAGCTTGCTAGCTCCTGCTCTAGATACTAATCTCCAATGTCTACCCCGTAAGAAATGCAACCATTAGTAAAACTGAATGACCTTTTCAGTTAATACTGACTGGCTTCATATTTAATATTATACATTATAATGGAGAAAAGGTCATTATTTTGCAAATAATTTAAAAGTTTTTGGCAAACAGAAATCTTCCCTACTCTTTTGAGTATCAGACACACAAGGCTAAAATCCTGGGTTCTTTCTCTGCCCTCCTCCTGGGCTGTGTGTTGGATGTTTTGCTGGGTGATTTCACACACAGTCATCACTAAGACAACACAACTCAAAGTTGGATGCAAGGAATGATGCTAATACGTAAGCTTTTTGTTAACAGTAAATGATGAAGTAAGGACACGAATGAAAATTAACGTTTACAGTAATTTGATACTGACACAAAAGATTAAAGATTATAAAACAAACATTAAAAAAAAAAACAACACCCAACCCTAGTCTTTTACCACAAACAGATTGAGAAGTACTGCTCTAAACAACTCCACGAGGCAAGAAAGATTACTCCTATTTGAAAAATACCAAGGCCAAGGTTGAGGGATGTTCACAATATTCTCTAGCTAGTTAAGTATGGCACTGGGATTCTGTCTCCTGATTCCACCTGTGAGCACCACTTCAAAGTCATCAAACATGTCAGTAAGCTGTGTTCTGTTCAACAATCACAGATTGAAGTTTTGCTACCAGTATTTTGTTTTCCTACAATATATGCTATGAGAATATAGCTGATCAATCAATATAAATCAGTACAACTTCAGTGCCCCTACTGGAAAGCAAAGCCCAATCTCTTCTGAAGCTCAGTACCATTCTCAATGTTTGCAAAGCCAGTGCTCTCAGGTCTTTCCACACTACCTAGAAAACAGGATTTGGGCAGGATGGTACAGGGAAAGGAGGTGTGAACAACAGGCTATCTGATTCTACCAGTTCTGTCACCAATTAGCTGGATAACATTGGGAAAAATGATTCAATATGTTGGGCCTCAACTTTGTTGTAAAAGACTTCAATTAAGATGATCTCCAGAATCTCTTTCAGATCTACGATTCCATGTTCTTATAGCATAAATAACACAGTATTCAAAAAATGTCCCTAGGAAAAAGTGGGATGATGCTTGGTAAGAATAAATGTTCACTCTGAGTTGAATCGCCGTAGAGTGATAAGAAGAAGGTCTTGTTGGACAAATGGGTAAGATATGGATGCTGGAAAGGCTCTTCTTAGGGCACAGGAGGAAACACGTAAATTACGGCATGAACGCAGGACAGCCATGTTGTACCTGCCGTTTCTGCATTCATGCTGATATAGAATGCAAATCTGTGCAATAGAAGAGGTATGTCTTCCTGAGAACATGGCAAAGACTGTGGCAAGGACAGAGTGGCGAGTCACTGTTCTTTTTTCCTCTAGCTAATTACCATAGAACAGTTTTCACCTTAAAACAAAATCAAAATGAGAACAATATGATTATTCCACTCTGTAAGGAAACTCCAGGCCCTTACCGCGCGTAAGCACGACGTGTGCGTGCCACCGTGTCCGTTCCTTACCGCGCAAGCACGACGTGTGTCCATTCCTTACTGAGTAAGCACAATGTGTGCGTGCCACTGTGTCCGTTCCTTACCGTGTAAGCACAACGTGTGTCCGTTCCTTACCGAGTAAGCACAACGTGTGCGTGCCACTGTGTCTGTTTTTCTTCACTTTGTCCATGAAGCTTTCTGGTCTCCAAGTGTCTGTCCAAAAAACGATAGAAACCGTCTCTCCAAACCTATATAACTAGGAAAATAAAATTAATTAACAATGGAGCAATTCACTATTATCTCATAGACAAGCAGAGAATTTAATTCTTTGCAAATAAAATAAAAAGAACCAGACTTGAGATGAATATCACAGATAAAATATGTGATAAAATAAAAAGTAACAAAAGTACTCTTTGGTTTACAGAAGGTGGTATCTTCTGATGTCCCTTTTAGTAGTAAGCCTCTAGGATTTCTGCATTCTGCCTATGTAACAAATTCACAATTTATCTATGTCCTTGTTAAAAATACTGAAATACAAAGAACCCAGAAAGCACAGAAGCAAAAGGAAAAGAAGGGTGGCGCATGTGGCTCAGTGAGTAGGGCGCCAGCCCCATAAACTGAGGGTGGCAGGTTCGAACCCGGCCCAGGCCAAACTACAACAACAAAATAATAGCCGGGTGCTGTGGCGGGTGCCTGTAGTCCCAGCTACTTGGGAGGCTGAGGCAAGAGAATCGCCTAAGCCCAGGAGTTAGAGGTTGCTGTGAGCTGTGACACCACAGCACTCTACTGAGGGCGATAAAATGAGACTCTGTCTCTAAAAAAAGAAAAGAAAAGAACTAGGCTGCTGACCAGAGTAGGTTTTCATTTTACAGATGAGACCCCCAAGGCTTAAAAAGTGACTTAGCTAAAGTTACACAGCTAATTAACAAAAAAGAAATACTCAAACCCAGGTGTGAGAGAATGTTCCTTTCCATCATACCATCTCAATAAAACGCAACTAACTCCATGCATTGCTCCATACCTATCCTCTCTTATTTAGCAATATTCTACTTGTTCCCTCCTGTTCCCAAACCTTCTCCTTTTCCCTTGCCCACATCACTTCACCATCACTACAATCAGGAAGCTTGCTTCTTTGATTCAGGCTGGCTGAACCAGTTCACTTAAGTAATTCTAACACCAAATCTTATGCTGCGCAAGTCTGGTTTTTAATTCTGGTTTTCCAACTTGTCAGTTATCTGGCATTACTCTAACTCTTTATCTCTTTACTTTATGTTTTTATCTCTAAAATAGGAACAGTGAAAAAACGCTGTGCTTCCTATCCTTAAGGTTGTGAGGATCAAATCACATGTAAAAAGCTATCCTAATTGTTACATGATATGCTAATATTAGCTCTTATGTAGGCACTGTGCAAAGGACATTTATTTTCAAAGATTAAATATAAAACATTATAAAGTTGTTATGTAAAGGTTTAACTATTAATCAACTTAAACAGTGCTTGAAAACATTTATAATAGAGCTGGAAAGCACTAGTTTCTGAAAACCACATCTCGTCCTCTGCCACAAACTAACAGTGTGCCTTTTAAAATAGCTGTATGACTTCAGGAAGTCACCGAAGTTTTCTAAACCTTGAGTTCTTCATTTGAAAATGAAGAAACTGGTCAGGAGCCAGAACTGGTCATCCTCTGCTTCCAGTAGACTGTGGCTCCTCAAACCAGTTTCGGAGGCTGCTGCAAGAGGTACGGGGAAGGCAGGACAGGAAAGAAAGAGCAGATGGGGCATCTGGGGCCCTTCACGCCTACTTCCCCAGAGTAGCTCAATGTTTCTTAGTCGGTATGTACTAAAAGTCCTAAAAACTATAACCAATACTCACAACAGCGACTCTGAGTTCTGAAGGGAAGGCTCATTACGTTCTTCATAAGCCACAGCCTCTAACTTACCTCCCAACAGGCTTTATTCCCAGAGTTCATGTGTAAGCTATGTAAAAATGTATTCTCTCACAGAAGCTGTGCCATTTAGTAGCAACAAATTCACAAGTCAGCATACAAAGACCCATGTGATTCCAAGTATTCAGTATGACATTTAACAAGACCTCTCTGTGAAAATGTATTTCAAACTCCAATGTGGCATTCCTAGCATACATTCATCCTCTGCCAAGTTACTAGCAATAGCCGCAGCCCTACAGAAGGGCTCTGTTACTGTTCTCTGAGTGGCAAATTCCCAACAAATGTTGTAGGTCATCTACTATGGTAGGCACACGTTTAAAGTGACAAGCAAAACACAGCGCTGGTCCTCACAGATTGTACAGCCTCATCCATACTTCATACAGCAAGCTGAGTCTCTGAAGTCCTGGCACTGGTTCTTACTAGTTGGGTGACCACGAACAAGCCAAGTAACCTTCTTGACCCTGGGGAAGAACCCTCCTGCAAAATGGGCCTAATAACTAAAAACATAAAAATGTGGTTTTGAAGGATTAAATGCCATGGAGTTTGCAGAGTGCCTAGTGGTGCCTTACACATAGTGAAGACTCAGTAAATGTCAGGAACCTGATGATGTGATGATGATAATGTTTATAATAATAATAATAATATGGAAATGTTCTAAAATGCCATGTCTTGCTATAATTCAACTACTTTTCTTAATGGAATGAGCTCAAAAATATTACTGAATTTTTAAAACTACACTTCTTATTCAATTCTGTTAACTATTTACATTCGGAAAAGGATTACTCATATCTCTGATGAAACTCTGAAATATTAGTGTAATTCCATGAAAAAATTTCCAGGGAAAATAAAGTTAAAGAAAATTATATATGTAATCATATATAAATACTTTAAATAGGTCTTAAATATTTGTAAGAGTCATAGAAATAAATAAGTCATGGAAGTAAATAACTAAGTTCTTCATTAGAAAGGAAAGTGATAGACCATTTAAAAAAGAATTGAGATGCTCATCACAAATAAACACTAACTGCAGCAGTCAGTGTAAAAAGTGTCTTTGACTTGTCTGATTTGGGGAGTTACAGAAAACCTCCTGCATGAGCTAACTTTCTAGGACCTTGACTTAACCACTTCTGTGGTGTGGTACAAACTTCTTCGATGAATCCTGGAACATTATGCAAACAGTTTCGCCACTTAAATGTTAGTACCTCAAAGAACAGAAGAATCAGCTCTTTGTGTTTCTCAATCCAAGGACTTACCAGTAAACTATAAAAAGAAACTGGAGCAAAATCATACAGTGATGAGAACTGAGGTTGCATAAGCCTACATATTCAATTGTCTTATATTGTAGGCCTTTTTGTGCTGGTATCATTTTTTCCTAAAACATTACTTTTGCAAATCTAAATTTAAAGACTACAAAAATAGAAGTTTTCTAAGAAAGAAGGTAAATACAGGCCTTTTTAATTTTAACCTGGAGTAATACATAGAGCAAGCAGTTAACTTGATACCGGACTGTGTTTAATCTATTTAAGACAAATTAAAAAAAAGAAAACCACAAATCAAAATCATCCATTCATTAGCTATAAGGCACTATCTAGTTTGACTGAAAGATGAACAAGAAAGGCAAACAGTATTAGGTAGCAACAATCTCCTATTAAATTAGATACAGACTCTAGTATCTTGAGTTCTACGTGTCTCCCACTCAGCAAGCACCTAACAGCAACTTCTGAAGACGCAGGTGCCTAGTGCTGTCTTGCACAAAATAAAGACTCCAGTAAAATGTCAGGAACCTGATGATGTGATGATGATAATGTTTACGATCATAATGTGAAAATGTTCTAAAATGCTGTCTTGCTATAATTCAACTGCTTTTCTTATTAGAATGAGCTCAAAAATATTACAGAATTTTTTTTTTTTGGTAGCTTTTTGGCCAGGGCTGGGTTTGAACCCACCACCTCCGGCATATGAAACCAGCGCCAGCGCCCTACCCCTTTAAGCCACAGGCACCGCCCATATTACAGAATTTTTTAAGGATAGGTAAGATATAGACTGGAGAAGTTGAGCATGGTGGAAAATGAGATAGTATGAAGAAAGTAAGAGGTGGGAAATCTTGGGCAATGTTTAGAATGGTATTAAATGATTACCTAGAAACAGCTAAATAGATCTGATTTGCCTCTAAGATGTGTCTCTATTTCCTGACACCTTGCCAAATGCCAATGCCTGTCAATTCTAGCCATATAATTTCCGTAGAAGCTGACTACTCGTTTCTTTCCCTGCCACCTTGGTTGGAGGCTCACTATCCCCTGCCTGGATGACCCTAACAGCCTCCTAACTCATGGTACTGCCACCAATATTTCCTTCCTTTCAGAAACATACATGCTTTATAAAACTCCACTTTAGGCTTTAAAGTCTTTGTGATTTCATATTACAAATAATATTTTCTGTGGTTTTTAAGTTAAAATATATTAAGAAATGATATATATATGTAAAAATTGGAAAATTAAACTTAAGAACTCTATTAAGCCCTATAAATACCATATATACATATATTCTAAATCAAATCAGTTAAATTTGTGAGGTGAACAAATGCTGAGCTAGCAGAATTGTCCAAAAATGTACCACAAAACCACATAATCAAAAGTGACTAGTTGCCCCTCCTATATAGAATACTGGTCTTGAGGTTGGGATTTTGGGTTGTTGTTATTTTTATTCCCGTATGAGTTCTGCTTCACATCAATGTTAACACTGATTTTTGCTGACTCTAAGAAGATTATGCACGTAGCCACACACTAGGTATGCAGGTAAAGCTGAGAATCCATTTGTGAATCAACTTAAACAATTACAATTTAAAGCATACAATTCCAAAGACAAGGTACAACTCTGGAGTGAGAGTTGGGGGAGGAAATAAATAAATAAGAAATTCAACTCAGCAAATATTTGCTGCATATTGATTATCTGCACAGCACTGTATAATAGGGCAATGGAAGAGGTGAAAATGAATCAATCAGAGCTCACACATATAGTGAAAACATAAGCACGTACTAGTAACTGAACATTCTGTATAGGATGAGGATTTACCAGATGTTTGTATAGAAGAATGACACAATTATATCAAAAATTTAAACAGAAAATTATGATGTAGAAGGAAATGATGGTAAGGCAGCTATCAAAACAGTAAAAAGTGGAAATGGAAAGCAAACGAAAAAGTGTTTTAATATGTCCATGATTTATCAGGTGGTCGAAAGTAGCTCTTAAGTGACTAAAAGAACAAAAAGAGTTATATGAGTTTTTCTCAGCGTACAGAACGATGTAGAGCTCTGACAGCCTCACTACCTAGTTCAGTGGATGGTACTGGACTAGGTGTTATCATTTCTACATTAGTCCCTGGACAACAGTGAAACTAACCGATGCTTCTGAAAACTGACAGTAAGCTCTACTACAAGGTCAACAATACTGATTGTCATGATGAGTGTTGTGGTATGAAAAAAAGGAAGGAAATGAGTTGCTACTTTTTGAAAGTAATATTTTTCCAAAGTAGAAATGCATTATATAAACAGAAGAACATATTGTAAGACTCAAGGTCACTCATGCAATAGCCAGAGAAAGTGGAAGCATTTCATAATGATGAGAAAATTAAACAACCTTTTCCCTGAAGTCAGCCACAACTGATAACACAGCTTTTATTCAGAAATCATTGCTACCTAGTTTCATGGAACTGTCTCATTTATCTGTCCTTTATATGTCTCAAATCGGTGTTAACATTTCAGTCACAAAATTTTCACAGAAGAATATATCACACAAATAATTCATAAAACTGATAAATACTACCCAAAGATGCATTTCAGAATTTCTAATTTCTAGGTTTTATTTGGCCTGTAGAGTCAAGTAAGTGTACACATACTAAGTGTTGAATAAGACTGAAAGAAAATATATAAAAATCACAACTGTGGATATCCCGAGGAGGAAGAACTATGAATGCTTTAAATTTTTTTCCTTATCCTCATATTTTTCTAATTTTCTATGAATATAATAAGTCATTTATTATCAAAGAAAAATATGTTTTAAAACAGTTCTTCTAAAGAAGCAACAATGCAAAACAAATGCAATTCTGACCCTACATGACTAAGCTCCTAAGTGCATCTGCAGAGAAAGACTTCACTCTTCCTGTCTTCTGTGTATTAAGACGAATCCCTGATTTGTTAAAACTGATCAGCAATTTATTCAGCAAATTTTTTAAAATCAGGAAACATATATACAACCAACTTTCTTAGCTCTAGACAAATATTTTTCTTCATTAAAAACAGTTGTAAAATATAGAATACAAGTATTAAAAATATTTGCTACTCAAGAATTTAAAATGATAATAAAGTACAACACGTTTATAACAAATATTTTAATTGTGAAAAATCCTAAAATGTACTCAATAAAAATTTGAGTATCTAATGTTTCCTGGTCAAGGTAATCTTTGCCAAATAATGGAAAACAGGCCAGCTTTTTAGCTTCCTAATCTATAGGATATTAGAGCTTATCTAGTTGAGTAATTTTCATAAATTTTAGTGCCAAATCTTACTTCCAAATGAACTCTTAAGTAAAACATCAGTTGATCAGAGATAACACTTGGGCTCCTGTGTGATTTATATCTTCATTGTTTGGTGTTATGTCCTTATTTCACCATCTGCAGAAATCCTCAAGTATGTTCATAAATCATGGCAAAGTTTAAAAACCAATCATCTTGTTCAACTTCCCTCCCCATCTTTACCACATACACTTTTACAGTTGGGGAACTTAAGATTCAGAGAAGTTAGATGATTCCTTAGTTATTGCATGGGCAAAAAGTAAAACCAAGACCTTTTACTTTGTAATTAAATTCTAAATCTTTTCCATTACATTTTTCCTCTACCTGATAGTCAGTCCATTTTTATCCAACATGTATAGCACAAAGAGCTGGTAAAAGGATAGCTTAAAAGTCTGTGACCATTTCTAGATTAGGAATTTCATACTACTAAGGCAGAGATGTTAGGAAGCATGGACTGCTCAGGTTTGTCACAGTACCTAACGTAGTTCTTCTGTCAGTAATTCAAAGGCTATTTTTGAACTCATGGGAAAGCTCTTTCAGAGATGACAGAATGCCTTTCAAAAGTGGTGCCCACTTCCCTTTTCAAAAACTGTGCAAGAGGGCATGGCAAGGTAACCTGCTAACACTCTACACCAAGCTACATTTAGCAAGTGTATTTTGAAAATTTAAATCTAGTCTTCCAATCCTGCCATGTTAAAAGAAAGATCATACAGTTTTTTTCACTTTCTAAGTATTTTGTATCTAGGTTTGTGGTTCTCAAAGTGTGGTACCTGAACTAGCAATTTCAGCATCACCTGAGAATTGGTTAGAAATACACATCCTCAGGCTCATCCCAGCTCTGCTCTATCAGAAACTCAGAAGGTAAGGCCCAGCAATCTGCCTTCTAAGCCCTCCAGGTGATTTTGATGAATACTAAAATCTGAGAAGCTAGTGCTTCTTCCATAAATACTAAACCAAATAGTAAAGGGAGAAAAGCAAGCTATTATAAAGGGACTTAGCAAAAGTGTGTTTGCATTATGCAGGATATCTATACATTTATTTTAAAATTTAAGTGTGTTATGAATTTAACTATTTTAAAAGCTTTTTACATTAGAAAACTATACAAAATGAATCAATAGTTACCTATTTCTCTTGGTTTATGAATAAGGTGTGGTATAGAAATATACCTTCATAGGAATTTCATCAAGATGTAGGACAGAACCTAGAAAGGTACTTCCTGTTTTTCACACTAGTAAGTCAGTTCACATCCAGATTAGATAATAAAACTAAGATGGAGAAACTGTTGGTGGCTCCTTAGAGAAATCCCACATACAATGATGAGAAAGTTAAATCTTTTGAAAAATAATATATTAAATGTGGATATAACCTTAGGGGCTTATATGGAGACTGCTGATTGTCACGGTAGATTCTCTTTCAAATACCTACATACATTTTAGATATGAGAAAAATTACACTTTATCTACCAGGGTGAAGGATCAGAAGGATAGGGTCACCCAGGTTTAGTTCTTTCTAGCCAGTCTATCTAACAGATTTACATGGGATATGTTTTATTTTTATGCTTAAAAGAAAAGCAAAACAAATTCTAAATATAAACGACAATTTAAAGCAAAATAGGATGGAGATAGAGCTAATTTTCCTCACAAGACATAAAACTACATGAAATATGAAAAAGATGTGTGTTCCCTTAGCTTAAGGTTTATATATATTTATTTGTCACAAAGTAATTTGTTCCCCTCTTTTTTCCTTCTAGCAATAATCAATTCTTACAGGGTAACACTGTCTAATGGGAAAGAATACTGGCCGAGTTTTAACTCTATTTTTGATACTGCGTGTCCAGATGATCATGGGAACGATTTTTGGCATCATTTTCTCCATCCTTAGCATTCTTTTAACACTAACATCTTATAGTTCTATGAAGAGCACTCAACTTATTCCAACACAGAAGTGTTCAAGAGGGTTTTATGCTATATAAAAAAAAAGACTTGAATTGGCAACTTCTTTTGATTATGTATATTAGACCAAATTAAAAAAAAAAAAAAATCACAGGCAGGGCACAGTGCCTCACACCTATAATCCTGGCCCTCTAGCTGGCCAAGGTGGGAGGATCCCTTGAGCTCAGGAGCTCCAGACCAGGAGGATTGGTTGAACTCAGGAGTATGAGGTTGCTGTGAGGTAGGTTGACACCACAAAACTCTAGCCTGAGCAATCGAATGAGACTCCATCTCAAAAAAAGAAAAACATTGCAAAATTCTATACACATTAAACATAATAACTAAAAGCAAATGGTGAATACTGAAAGGTAAATCATTTATACTTTTTCTCTAATCTTCACAACCAGAGGCAATATTATGAGACAAATGGCCAGTAAGTCAATTAAACTGAGCTATTCCTCCCAGGTCGGGCAGAAAGTATAGACCCCTCTAAATCTACACAGATAAAACTGGTACCTGATGCTCATGTGTCTTCTAATAAATATCTACTTTGAAATTATGCATTTCAGGAAGACATACTGGGGAATACTTCATTTCACAGATTCTAAGATGCACATTATTTTCCTATTTTAATGTATCTGAAATAGAAATGAATCTTAACAATCACTGAAATCTTAAAACCATGGCTGGTGATGCAGCAGTCACAACTGTCACGGATTACGCACATGTGAACATCAGAAAACAAACAGCAAGCTTGGAATACAGAAGTAAGTGGGCTGGAAGAGAACCTGGACACAGACATGGAATGCTCTTTCAAAAACTCCTCAGAACCAAGACTGTTGGAGATAAAAATAACTAACTTTACACACTGATAACTGCAAAGCTGGCGTGAGGGTCTACTATCACTGGCTTTTCCTCACTGATTCTTTCAAGAAACGTAGCATCACAGTGCTCTTTATGGCACAGAAAACAATACTGTGTGGAAAAACATGACCTCAACAACGCTAAAGAATCATTTGGAAGAATGTAAAAAGATTTGGGGACAATTTAATTTAATTAGCTTACATTTTTCTTTTTATGTATGCAAGAGTTGGTATAAGATTAAGATCATTCTCTAGCTAAACTGAAGTGGCCTATTTCAATGAGGGGAGAAAAGCTGTAAGAAAATCTAATACAAAAAATTTAATTAGTACATGCTAAGTAGTCCAGTATCAAATACTAGTATATTTTCTAATTCATGAAATACAATAAAATCTACTGTCAATTTGTGAAAAAGAAAATATTTTTGCTTCATTCCATTAAAAAGTTTACCTGTAAACCACAGCAGCCTACGGCATTCATTATGGAGGCATTGTGAATGACACGGTAAGGGATTCCCAGCTTTGTTGCCCTCAGAACAAGATCACTGTGTGTTGTGGCCCTGTAACGAGAAAAGAACAGGCCGGATGAAAGGAAACAACACTGATGTTAAAACAGTAAAGCTGCAGTGTTTCCTGGGTTCAAATCAACAAATGAGTATAGTATTTCTCCAAATTCTTCTAGACACTTGCAAAAGGCTTTCATCTGAGCTTCTTACCAAAATACGTTAAAACTACACATGCCCTTCACAATGTCAAACTGCAACTACAACACTCATAATGCAGCCTTGGCAGGAATGAAAAAAGGACATTTCGCTTAAGCCCAGGAGTTGGAGGTTGCTGTGAGCTGTGTGACGCCACGGCACTCTACCGAGGGCCATAAAGTGAGACTCTGTCTCTACAAAAAAAAAAAAAAAGAAAGAAAAAAGGACATTTACATGCTCTTTGTTAACACCTATGAAATGTAAGCTCAGCAACATAACTCAAGCAACAATTCTTAAATTCCTGGGTCTTGGGGCCCTCTTAGTTCTTAAAATTACTGTTCCAGAGTTCTAAATTATGGAACTAAACCCACTTTTTTATTTCTGCTATATTCTGAAGCTTTGTTTTTGTATTTTGAAATATAAGGCAAAATACAGACACACCTCAGAGATCTTGCAGGTTCAGTTTCAGACCACTGCAATGAAGTGACTATCAAAATAAAATGAGCCACACTAATTGTTTGGCTTTCAGTTACATTTACACTATACTGTAGAGTTAAGAGGGTAATAGTATTAAGTCTAAAAAAGGTGATGTAAATTCCTTAATGCAAAAATACTTTATTGCTAAAAATGTTAACAATTACCTGAGTCCTGAGTTAGTCACAATCTTTCTGCTGCTAGAGAGCCTTGCCTCCATGGTTGCTAACAGGTCAGGCTGCTGCTGGCAATTTCTTTTTTTTTTTTTTCCTTTTTAGAAGAAGTATTGCTGCTATTTCAAACCAGGCTAGCTAGATTCAAACTCCTGGGGTCATGCCATCATCATACCTAAACCTCCCAAGTACGTTCCTTAAACTAAAATGATAATCAAGTTTGCAGCCATCAACTGACTCCTCCTTTGATGAAAGACATTTCTGCAGTATGCAATGGTATAAAATGATAGCATTTTACTCATACAACTTCCTTAAGATTGAAGTGAAGCCTCTCAACCCTGCCACTGTTTTATCAACCTGATTTATGGAACGTTCTCAATACTTTGTTATCATTTCAAAAACGTTCATGCCATCTTTCTCAGGAGTAGATTCCATCTCAAGAAACCACTTTCTTTGTTCATCCATAAGAAGCAACTCCTTGACCATCAAGTTTCATGAGATTGCAGCAATTCAGCCACATCTTCAGGTTCCATTTCTAATTCTAGTCTTCTTGCTATATCCACCACATCTGCAGTTACTACCTTCACTGAAGTCTTAAACCACTCAAAGTCATCCATGTTAGAATCAACATCTTCCAAACTTGTTACTGTTAATACTCTGACCTCCTCCCATGAATCAAAAATGTTCTTAATGGCATTTAGAAGGGTGAATCCTTTCCAGAATGTTTTCAACTTACTTTGTCCAGATCCACCAGAAGAATCACTATCTACAGCAGGCAGCTATAACCTCACAAAATGTACTTCTTAAATATAAATAATATGACTTAACAGTCAAAATTACTCCTTGATCCTCGGGCCACAAAATGGATGATATGTCAACATGCATAGAAACAAAAAATGTTCTTGCGCATCTCCATCAAAACTCTTGGGTCACTAGGTGTATTGTTAATGGGCAGTAATACTTTAAAAGGAATCTTTTTTCTTGAGCAATAGGTCTCAACAGTGGGCTTAAAATATTTAGTAAACTCTGCTACAAATAGTTGTCCTATTATCCAGGCTTTGTTGTTCTATTTATGAAATACAGGCAGAGAAGATTTAGCATAATTTGTAAGGGTCCTGGGATTTTTGGAATGCTAAATGAGCACCAGCTTCAACTTAAGTTACCAGGTGCATTAGCCTCTAGCAAGAGTCAGCCTGTCCTTTGAAGCTTTGAAGCCAGGCATTAACTTCTTTCTACAGAAGTCCTAGACTCCATTTTCTTCCAATATAAGGCTGTTTCACCTACGCTGAAAATCTGTTGTTGTATAGCCACCTTCATCAATGGTCTTAGCTAGAACTTCTGGACAACTTGCTACGACTTCTACGTGACTTGCTACAACTTCTACGTGAGGATTCGTGGTTACAGCCTGCACTTTCATGTTATGAATGAAGACATTCTTCCGTAAACCTCACAAACCAACCTGCTAGCTTCAAACTTTTCTTTTTTTTTTTCTTTTATTAAATCATAGCTGTGTACATTGATATGATCATGGGGCATCATTCACTAGCTTTACAGACCATTTACCAAGTTTCACATATACCCTTGTAAGATGCACCGCTGGTGTAATCCCACCAATCCCCTTCCCTCTTACCCACCTCCCCCCACCCTCCCCTCCCTTTCCCCCTTCCCCCTATTAGGTTGTAACTGGGTTATAGCTTTCATGTGAAAACCCTAAATTAGTTTCATAGTAGGGCTGAGTACATTGGGTACTTTTTCTTCCATTCTTGAGATACTTTACTAAGAAGAAGATGTTCCAGCTCCATCCATGTAAACATGAAAGAGGTAAAGTCTCCATCTTTCTTTAAGGCTGCATAATATTCCATGGTGTACATGTACCACAATTTATTAATCCATTCGTGGATCGATGGGCACTTGGGCTTCTTCCATGACTTAGCAATTATGAATTGAGCTGCAATAAACATTCTGGTACAAATATCTTTGTTATGATGTGCTTTTTGGTCTTCTGGGTATATGCCCAGTACAGGGATTACAGGATTGAATGGCAGATCTATTTTTAGGTGTTCTCCATATCTCTTTCCAAAAGGAATGTATTAATTTGCATTCCCACCAGCAGTGCAAAAGTGTTCCCTTTTCTCCACTTCCGCGCCAACATCTCTGGTTTTGGGATTTTGTGATATAGGCTAGTCTCACTGGAGTTAGATGGTATCTCAAAGTAGTTTTGATTTGCATTTCTCTGATGATTAAAGATGATGAGCATTTTTTCGTATGTCTGAAGGCCGCGCGCCTGTCTTCTTCAGAGAAGTTTCTCTTCAAATCCCTTGCCCAGCCTGCGATGGGATCCCTTGTTCTATTCTTGCTAATGCGTTTGAGTTCTCTGTGGATTCTGGTTATTAAACCTTTGTCAGAGACATAACCTGCAAATATCTTCTCCCATTCTGAGGGCAGCTTCAAACTTTTCTTTTGCAGGTTCCTTAACGTCCCTCACCCTTCACAGAATTAAAGAGAGTTAAGTCCTTGCTCTAGATTAGGCTTCAGCTTAAGGGAATGATGTAGCTGGTTTGATCTTCTACCCATACCCTAAAACTTTCTCTGTATTAGCTTAAGGCCATTCTGCTTTCTTATCATTTGTGTGTTCACTGGTGTAGCACTTTTAATTCTCTTCAAGAACTTCTCCTTTGCATTCACAACTTCACTAATCATTTGGCAAAAGAGGCTGAGCTTTTAGCCTATGTAGGCAAAAGCATTTGTTTCTCCTTATGCTTAATCATTTTTAGATTTTGATTTGAAGTGAGATGTGTAATTCTTCCATTACAATACCTCAAGATCACTGTAAGCTTATTAATTGGCCTAATTTCAATACAATGGCCAGTTGCAACAGTCAGAACACAAACATTTATCAATTAAGTTCACCATCTTACATCCCCTCAGTTCTTGGCACCCCAAAATAATTATTAATACAATAGTAACATCAAAGATTACTAATCACAGATCACTGGAGCAGATATGATAAGGAAAATGTCTAAAATGTTTGAAATGTTGCAAGAATTACCAAAACATGACAGAGACACAAAAGAAAACATGCTGCTGGAAAAATGGCCCGGACAGCTTGCTGTGTAACGTGTGCCAGTTGTGTAGTAACACAAGGTTGCCACAGACCTCTGATATAAAAAATGCAGAATCTGTGAGGCATAATAAAGTAGAGAGCAAGAAAACAAAGTATGACTGTACAGAACTTTTCACAGCCTATTGCTCTTTCAGCATATAATCCTACTTGGATTTTATATCTATTAAACAGACATTTTTCAGCTGGTTACTGTGTATGATTAGTATGTGTCTATTAATGTGTGTGTGTGTTTGTGTACATATGGCCTATTGCCTCTCCTGTTTTGAAATAAATCTTGTGACTGTAATTCTATGATTAGACTAGAGAGAAAATGTATATAAACATGGATACTAGGAAATGTAACTTCACAAGGCCTTTTTCTCTCTCTTGATAAAAATTTCAGGCCCTACTGGGTAAAACAACATTTGCATGTTTGAGAAACTACATACAAACAAGCAGAGCTTGTCAACGGCCAAGGCATACCAAGTAGGAAGATCAAGGGCTTTCACCCCATGAGGCAGTCAAGACTCAGATTAACAAGTACACACCAGGGAAGTCTGTTCCTAATCACACACATAAAATAAAAACTAGCATGAATAATCATTAATTCGATTTAGAGTAAGCTTTAAAAAAATAACATGAATGCCAATTATAAAGAATGTTTTTCGTATCACTTTCAACAGATTCTCACTGTTTTAAGAATAACGACAACTGAATTGGTTACTTGGTAAGGTATTTAAATAGTTAAGGAAAAAGAAAAACTGGTTTAAAATTACATCTCTATCACAAGTTCATTTAAAATGACCACATATGTACATGCCTATCCAGAAATTTACTGTTTCTAGGCATGTAGCCTAAACTAAAATCATATGTTTACATGTATACATACATATGTCCAGAAATAGTAGTAATTTGCCTTAATAATGTGTTTATTACTTAGAATTGTTCTAAAGGCAATTGCAAAAAAGGTGATCCAAAAATGTTTTGATTAATGGAACTAATAAAGTACATAAAGGTGTCCATTTAAATGTATAAGATTAGGTAGCTTTATTTTGAATTTTTTTATAATAACATTAGTTTGCAAATGTAATATCGCATTTGGCTTAGATATTAATGGTTCTGGAAATTCACTAATGATTGCAATGAAACAGTGAAAGTGATATTCTCATGAACTACTGGGAGTAGTATAAATTAGTACTATCCTTTCAAAGAATAATCTGACAAAATGCTTTATGCTAGAATATGTCCATGGATGTCCACACCTTTTGTTTTTTTGATCTCAAAAACCTATTTTGTAGGATCTCCCTAGAGGAAACAATCTACAATGTGGGAATGAAGAAGTGGAAAAGGGGAAAGAGATTACATACATTAATTTACACATAGTGGCTTTACTTATATTGGAGATAAAAGTGGACTAATGATAATAATGCTGACACTCACTGGACAATTTCTAGGTACCAAGCATTGTTTAAACACATTACATGATATAGAAGGAATCAAATGGCATACATCAGGGCATAGGTTTTTAAAAAAAGGCATTTTTTTGTATGTGTATGTTATTGAGGAAAAGGAACACAACATAGGAATAAAAATTATGTGTTCATTTCTAACAATATATATAGTTTAAAAAGCATATTAAAATACAGAATGGAATAACAAAGTGGAATTATCATCAGAAAGAATTTGATACACCTTGGGGGAAAGTTAGGGATAGAATGTTTGAGACTATCAACCCTCACAATGCTGAGTCAGATCTATTGATGTAGTATTTTTAAGAGTCATTCATGTTCTTTATGCAATTAATTTCCACATTCTTTTCTTTAACATGGATAAAATGGCAAAGATGGGAACTACATCAACTTACTGTACCATGACCTTTAATTATCTTCTTCATGAACTTCTGATTGTTGGAGATGGACAGTGGCAATGGCTGTACAACAACATGAATGTCCTTACTGCCATTCAGTTATCCATTGAAAATTGGTTAAAATGTAAAATTCTGTGTTATGTGAATTTTACCACTTTTTTAAAAATTAAAGAAAAAAAAAGAAATTTAAGCATCCTGAACAATCTTCCCTTTTATTTAATGTCTCATTTAAGTAAGTAGAAAGGGGCTTAAAATTAAACAAGGGACATTTTCGTCACATACGAAAGAACTTCAGTGCCTTGTTTCATTTGGTATTTCTTTCCTTGTTTCTCTATTTAATTCACTCAAATTCTCTAAATCTTCAAGGCCAAATTAAAATTACACATTATTCATCACCCCAATTCTAACTAATACATACCAATAGCAGTCCAGAGGTAAAGAAAAAATAACTAAAGTGCAGTAAATGTTACTTAAACCTGAATATAAATACAAGGTTATACATGAGTCACCAAGAGAGGGCAAATTAACTACCAAAGGAGTTTAAAAAGAAAAAAAAAAAGCACTTACTTCTGAATAAAGTTAACAGTAAAATCTAAGCTGGGTCCTAATTTTATAATTAGTAAAATTATATGCTACTAATTAGAAACCAGGAAAAACAGTCTGTTTTAAAGAAAAAGTATGAGTAAGGATATGGTGGAAGTATACCACAAAATACTTATGAAATGGAAAGTTATATAATTTGGTTCTAGCATAGCAGGCACAAAGAACAGCTGGAGGAAAAGGTAGAAAGACTCTAAGATTTAAGGCCATGAAAGGTCACTGAAGGTTTCTGAGCAGAGCAGTAACTGATCAAGACTCTCTGATCCTCAGTTTTTTTATTTACATGGAATTCTCTCTTCTATCTTCCCCCTGGCCCACCCCATAATACCCACCTGTTAAACCCTACCCAGACCCAGCTCACATACCAACTCCTCCATAAAGCCACCACCGAGGAACACCAAACATGGTGCCTTTAAATTCAAGTACACTTTCTATCCTCACCTTATCCTCACACTCACAGTACTTCACTTGGGCACTCTTTCCCTTTTGAAAAGGCCTCTTTGCTTGGCTTCTGGGACAACATACTCTTGGCTTTTCCTCCTCCTCTAGCTCTAGACAGACCGTGAGAGGTCAGAGCTTCGTAGGTCCTCTTCTCTTCCTGTTCTCCTCTCCTAAGGTGACTTTATCCATCTCTTGCTTTTAAATACCATCCCCATACTGATGACTTAGAAGCCACATCTTCAGGACACCCCTTCCTGAGCTCCAGGAGCAATCTAATCACGTTCCTGCCATCTCAAACTCAACACATTTCTAGAACCAATTCTGGTTTCCTCAAATTCTATTCTCTGCTGGTTTTCAAGTGGCACCAACTACTCAGTTATAAAACTAGAAACTGGCAAGTTAGATTTACTTCTTTACTTTTCCTCATCTCATCTACCACATCCATCCCAGCACTGTTCCTTCTAAATGTTCCAGACTCTCCTTTTCTCTCTTCCACTAGGGACACTCTTACCTCCATAAAATCCATTCACCCAAGCAGTGAGAGTGAGTTTTTAATAATGTTAATCTGACTGTGAGTTTTCCTAACTTCAACTCCTCCAAAGGTTTACCACTGTATTTCAAACAAAATGTCCAGTCCATCTAAGGCCTTACATGGTCTGGCTCCTCCCTACCTCTGTAATACCTTCTCTCCTTTTCTCTCTCACTTACTTAGCTCTGACCACTTGGCCTTTCAGTTCCTTGAACACACTCCTGATCTTCCTTCTGCTTAGAATGTTCTTCCCCTCTCCTATATCTCTTCATTGTCCAAATGCCTGCTTACACACCAGCCCCACAGAAAAGCTTTCCCATATGATGGTGCAAAAAGAAGTCTCTACCTGTTATTTCCTTTTTCTAATTCCTTTACAGCCTTATCAAAATAAAGATTTTTTTTATTACTGTTGGCCTTCCCACTAAAGTATAAAACCATGTCTTTTATCATCCAGCATATAGAAATTCCCACAAGACAGTGTTCAAAAGCTATTACCAAACAGATAAATGTCAGTTCAAGATACGCCTGGTCTGTCTGTCTTTGTTGACTTTAGACAAGAAATCCAGACACTCCTTCAATGAATATTAAACTAGTGTGTACAGTATATCAAGTATTATGAAGAAAGCTATGGAGAGAAAATGTGAAGAATAGCCTAAAAATCTAAAGGAAAAGTAAGATGTACGCAGTTATAAAAAATATGTTGTAAGGTACTATATGAAAACAGCACAGATGACACATTTCAGCGGTAAGTAGAGATGTAACTTCACATTGGGATAATTAGGGAACACATCATGGACAATGTGAAATCTGATCTTAGTTTCGAAAAGTTGGAAGGCTTCTGATAGAGATAGGTCAAAGGGCATCAGAGATGAAGGAAGCCGTTTGAACAAAGGAAGGTGAGAATCCTGAAGATTCGGGAAGGGAGGCTGGGTGCAGTGGCTCACACCTGTAATCCTGGTGCTCTGGGAGACTGAGGCTGATAGACTGCCTGAGCTTAGGAGTGTGAGACCAGCCTGAGCAAGAATGAGACCCCATCTCTAAAAAATAGCTGAGAGTTGTGGCAGGTACCTGTAGTCCCAGCTACTTGGGAGGCTGAGGCAAGAGGATTGCTTGAGCCCAAGAGTTTGAGGTTGCTGTGAGCTATGACACCACAGCACTCTACCCAGGGCAACAAAGTGAGACTCTGTCTCAAAAAACAAAAAAAAAATTTAGGGAAGGGCAAACTGATTGGCCTGATGTGGGCTTTAGTACAACAATGGCAGAACATTGTAGTAAAAAGGTAAGTTGAGTGGTATTTTTAATATCTGGCTAATCATGGAACTAATAAACTTCTCATGTATGAGACCAGGTGAAGCGTCCAAATTGTGGTCATATCGTGAGCTTGGATTAGGCAGAATGGTGGAAACCAGACTGAAAGGAATAAAAGGGCACGATAAAGTTGCTAAAACAAAAGTCAATGGCAGTACTTTGCAAACTAACTACAGTGAAAGAACATTATTTTTTTAGGGTGTAAAGTGTCACAGGATAATAGCTTTGTAAATGCAATAAAAATGAACTACAGTCATGTGCTATATAATGACATTTTGGTCAAGGAGAGACCATGCGTATAGGGCAGTTCTGTAAGCTTATAATATCATTATTATTACTGTTCCTTTTCTATGCTGAGATACACACCTTCCATTGTGTTACAGATGCCAAGTTTTTGGACTACGAGTTATAGGCTATACCACATACCCTAGGTGTGTTGTAGGCTGTAATACCATCTCAGTTTGTGTAAGTACATTTTGTAATGTTCACACAATGACAAGACTGCCCACCAATGCATTTCTCAGAGTATCCCCTTTGTTAAGTGATGTGTGACTATAGTAGAAAATAAAATATAAAATAATACAAAGTACAAGGCCCCGATTTTTATATTTAGATTCACTAGACATAAAATTTATTTTTGTAGAGACACAAAAGTTTTTAAATGCTAACTCAATCTACTCAATCTCTGTATTTACCTCACCCTGGTAACAGTTTGTGGGTTAGCACCAGTCCATAGACCTTACTTTGAACAGCACTTTCATGATTTATTAGACATAGTCTGTGGCTCTGAGATTGCTCATCTAACTGACTGTAAGAATAGCAGTATCATCAAGTTGAGAAATTTGATTAGGGGAAGTTTCACTGTAGAAATCGTGAGCTTTGTGCAGTAGGAGTCATAGTTTTCATGAGAAAATCCTACAAGACTTACAAGACATTTTCCATATAGGACTTCTCACTATCCTTATTTCATTTTACTATTCTATGGCTATTATAAAGAAGAAGATAGGTGCAGCTAATTTCAAGGAAGCCTTAAGTTTACAGGAAACAATGTCAAAGGCTAAAACAAACTATTAATATATTTTTAAATGTATAATTACTCTCTGTCATTTGCAATCCAATATAATAAAGATACACAATCTGTGGCACCTCATATTGATACAAATTGACATAAATTACTTTCTTTTTGACAGACACATGCACATGTAACTCCATTCTCTTTTGAAAAACATTCTTGGTGGTAGGCTCATAGTGATTTAATTGTCCTTATGTTCCTTAAATCTGTGACATAAATCTTGGGTCACCAGCTGTAGACAAAGAACTATTCTGTTTGGCCTGACATTAGAGATTGATGATGCTTGACTAGGCAAGGAGATGCCCATCTTCTTTGTAATGAGAAAGAACAGACCTCCTGATGGATATGAGAAATTGAAATCAAAGGCTTGGTAAACGATAAATCCAGGGCAAGTAAAGTGACAGCAGTACTGTCAAACATTAAATGATTAAAAAATAGGGAGGAAAAAGCCTAGGAGAAAGGAAGCCAAAGAAGCTTGTAATTATCTGCAGCAAATGGCAGGCATGACTTGTGATGACATGAGATATTTAATAATGATATACTAGTTCAGGCATTTGCAACCCTACATGACCTTCTCAGAAAACAGCAGAAGCAATGACGCAAATGTTATAGTTGACATTTCATGATGCTGTGATACCTATGATGATACATTTACCAAACAAATTTTCTTCATGAATCTCGAAAGTAATGAAAGTTTAAACTGTGAAATTTTAGACAGTCTCTCATCAGGACCTCGCAGGTAAAAGTTTTAAATGTAATAGAATAATTCTTACTTAAAAAAGTAAATGAATTAAAAACTCAAAATATCTGCTTTGACTTACCCAAATGGATCACCAACTACAAGGAAGGCAACATCACTGGTATCAGCATCCTTTAAAATATCGTCTGCTTCTTGTTCCACTTCTTCTCTATCAGCAAGGATCAACTTTCTTCCGTAAAACTCTTCCTACAGATTTAAACCCAGTATCAAAATGAGAGAAAGCAGGTGACCGTATCAACCCACATAGGTAACAAGCTTTGTCTGGAACAAATCCTGGCAACGATCCAAACACAGATCATTCAATACTAGCACTCCACATCATGTTGCAATTAAACTCTGGCTTTGGGGCTATTTTAATATCCCAAAGGAGGCCGACCTCTTATCATCTGAGGCTTTTTGCATTTTAAATATATATCTAAATTTGGTTCTAACGGACCAGACAGAACACAGGAGGATGAACAGAGAAAATGTCTGCATGAACCTCACTTCAGAAACATATGTGTAATATAAAATAAATATATTGAATAATAATTATTTTACAAAATGGTAGTTTAGGTTTTATTAAATTGTGGGAAAATGTATGGTATCTCAGCTAAAATAAAAGGTAACACCAAGGAGAAATAATAGAAAATTAAGATTTAGCTATTTACAGAAGTGAACGTTCCTACAAAAATGAGGAAAAGACTAATTAAAAACTGTATTCCCTAGTCACTGCTAAAAAGGCAGAGTTGCTAGGGAAAGAATTGACTCCTAAATCTATAGGAAGTTTCCATATAAACAGCTTTGTGAATCAATCCCCTGCAGTTCCACTTTACACAACAACTCCAGCACAGAGTGAGCCAGTGAGCTGGTGGTCACGTGGCAGTAGTTACAGGCCATTATGCAAGATCACGAATCTTCTAACTGATTTCCTGTGGGGTAAAATGTAATTCAAGTGGAGTAACAGTGGATGGATAGATAAACACTGTTTTTTACATACTGAGAAGTTTGTGGGAGGAATTAAGTTATAAGAACTGCTGTACAGGGTGGCGCCTGTGGCTCAAGGAGTAGGGCGCCGGTCCCATATGCCAGAGGTGGCGGGTTCAAATCCAGCCCTGGCCAAAAACCAAAAAAAAAAACAAAAACTGCTGTGCTGTAAGAGTATCTGGTACTCAATACCATTTGTCAAACAACTGAGTATGAACAAATGATTAAGCATCCAAAGATAAATGCTACAGTTCTAACTCCAATAAATATCTCCGAATACTTAACATGTTGACTGCCACGCTAGAGGAAAAAAAGTCCTTGTTGCCATGGTGCTTAGTATGAAAATAGAATAAAAACGTCAAAAACAATGATCCTTTCTAACTAAATGAAAAATTTGTTATTTTTTGTTTTCTGTGAGTTATATACAACTCATGCAGCACTAGAATCAGTTTTTACTCTGAACACCACATGAATTGTTATGTGACTCATAATATACTTACTGAGTTTGTTTCTAAGCAGAGAGATTTGTCATTCCATAAATACTTGTGTCTGGAGCGGACCTTGGGTGGTCTTAGATGATAACCTCTGAATCATTCTACCTAAGTCTGTGCAACAATATGACATCACCTGCATACTATCACATCGATTTCATTCAAACAGCCACCAGGCAAACATTCAGGGGGAAACGTACCATTGGGCACCATGGTAATTGCAAAACACAGTCCAGCACATGTCGTGCACTTGGGCAGGCTAGCTGGAACGCTGGTACCACTGGACAAACGGTATCGAGTAACAGATACTCGTACAGTACAGCAATTCTTATAACTTAATTCCTCACACAGGTGGTGGGGGAGATGCGCTGACTGGCAGTGGAAATAGTGAGCAGAGGTTTCCCAGTGCACAGGCAAGCTATGGACCTTCTCGTCTATCCACCAAGTCTACATGCTTCGTGGGCTCAAAACTAGTGTGAGTTAAGTACAACTCACATAGCAGCTAATGTGTTAAATAAAATCTGTTCCTAAAATGTGAAAAAAGATCCCTTCCTTTGGTCTGCATATCTTAAGAAAAATGTTCCAGCAGTCCCCAAGGACAATATTTTTATAGATGAAAAATGCTCTCTTAATTTTCACTTTTACCATGTACTTTTTTCTTAATCACTAATTTCTATGCTTTACTTTGATTTTATGAATCCAGGAAAACTTACTTGTGGCAGAACATTTATATTTACATATCTAAGAGAACACATAAATGATTACTGGAAACTGAAGGAAATGATGGCCTTTTCTGAACTTCTATCATTCCTTAAAAAAGACCAAGAAGTTACATGCTACTAGTTTAATGCTAGCAGTAATCCTAACCTATACTTTATTAACAATTTAACAACAACAAAAGAACCCATTCTCTCGTCAAGACTTTCATCATGCATCACTCTGTACTCACCACGTACCCTAAGATATCTTTCATTTTCTAGAAAACACAATGTTTACGCACACATCCCCCAACATATTCAAACAGTTGATCCTCTAGAAAATAACAGTATTGGGCGGTGCCTGTGGCCCCATATACCGAGGGTGGCGGTGGGTTCAAACTTGGCCCCGGCCAAACTGCAACCAAAAAAATAGCTGGGCGTTGTGGCGGGCGCCTGTAGTCCCAGCTACTCAGAAGGCTGAGCCAAGAGACTCGCTTAAGCCCAGGAGTTGGAGGTTGCTGTGAGCTGTGTGAGGCCACGGCACTCTACCGAGGGCCATAAAGTAAGACTCTTGTCTCTACAAAAAAAAAAAAAAAAAAAAGAAAGAAAGTAACAGTATTTTAAAAAGGAAAGAAACAGGAAAAGCAATACAAGACTGGTACAAGAGTCCCTGAGATACAAACATCCAACTTATATCCAACTTGCGCTGAGGAATGGCAGCTATTACAGTAAGTCCCCAAGCTACAGACATACGACCGCCATCCTACTTACACTTACCAATGGATGCTATTACACGTAACAGGTCAATGCACTTGTTCCAACTTACATACACACAACTGAAGAACCCACAGAACCTATCTCGTTCATAACCTGGGACTGCCTGTATTACATTCTTTTTAAGTTTACCCACTGATTTCTTCACTCACTCACCATAAAAATATTTCTTACACACATCCTCCCCCTCGATACTGGGAGACAAAGATGACTAAGACACCCACAGACCCTGCTTTTGTAGAGCCTAGTATGTAGTGGGAAATTAACTACCACATCATAAGCACTATAGGAACATCCAGCCTAGTCACAAATCAGGGAAAGAAAATAAAAAACAAGCAGCACCATTTAATACATGATTTTAAATTTACATTATATACATGTATATTCAATGACCGATTAGCTGGTTTTGTACAATCTCAGCCCTCATCATCTCCATTCATTAAAAACGAAGGCAAAATTCTTAGGTGGGCACAGTGGTTCACACCTGTAATCCCAGCACTTGGGAGGACAAGGTAGAAGGACTGCTTGCAGTCAGGAGTTCGAGACCAGCCTGAGCAACACAATGAGACCTCCATCTCTATAACAAATAAGAAAAATCGGCTGGATGTGGTGGCACACACCTGCAGTCCCAGTGACTAAGGAACTTGAAGCAAGAGGATGAGAGGCAGGAGGAACACTTGAGCCCAGGAGTTTGAGGAGGCAGTAAGCTGTGATACCACTATACTCCAGCAAGACCCTGTCTCAAAAAAAAAGAAAAATCATTCTTGCTTTAAGTTGGCAGTTTTTCTATATAGAAGACAAGGTAAAATTAAAATTATTTTCAGGTATTTCTGAAAAGATATACATGAAATTAGTTTGGCAGTTTTTGTCCGGGGCTGGGTTTGAACCCGCCACTTCCGGCATATGGGGCCGGTGCCCTACCCCCTTGAGCCACAGGCGCCGCCCTATATATACATGAAATTAGTAAGGACTGTGTCCAGGAAGAAAATTGGAATAGATATCTTTTGATGTGTATCTTTTAGTACCTTCTAAATTTCAAACTATTTAATGGATTACCTAGTCAAAAAGCAAAAGAGTGGAAGCTCAAAGAAGTATATGGAAACAAATGAGAGGACAAATCTTAGTAAAACAAAGGGAGTCATGGCTTGAAAGTCAGTTTCAAGGAATGATTAAAATCACATCAAAAGAGGCAAAACAGGTAAGAATTTGAAACTATTATCCAAAGTTCTGGGCTAGAAAAAAAATGTTCAAAAAATAGAGAAATATTCTCAAGGACTAGAAGTTAGTCTACAGGGGTCTGAGATCTGAGTGGAAGTGGAAAAACAATAAAGGCATCCATCCTCAAAAAGGTCCGGATAAAGAAAAATAATGGAAAGAAATTAGAAGATAATTTTCAGCATGGACAATGTTTAAATACGGCTCAGGACGAGAGGAGGACACTAATACAAGTTAAACACAAAGAAGAGAAAATAATTGATGGGAGTAAAGTTTCTAAGTAAGGTAGTAGGAAGGGTTTTACAAAACATGTCTAGGTGGAGATACCAAAATGTCTGGAGTGGGAAGAGAACCTCATTATTACAAGTCATTTTCTAAGACTGGAGGGAAGACACATTCAGATTTACGGTAAGGGCAGATGAGAAGTTAATAAAGGTCACAGCTGATGGCCTCATTTTTCTCCATGTGAAGTCTTTCCCTGTTCTCTCATCTGTTTCCTCATCTCAATCCACAGCAGATGAACAGAAGACAAGGTAATAGAGGGAGCTGGAATCCAGGTGACATAAGTTAGGAAGAAACGAGGGAACAGATACACCGGGAGAAATGAAAAAGTTATTTCAGTGAAGCCCAGTAACAAGTACAGCAAATGTCTGTGCTTTCCCCTCCAGGCTTTTGATGCAATTAGCTCTCCTTCAAGATGGCAGGGTCTTTCTCTTCCCCTTACCAAACTTAACCTGTAACAACATTTGTACTACCACACCTACACTGGGCTTACTCTGTGGTCAAGCTCTATTTTAAGATCTTTATGTATGTGAATTCATTTACTCTTCTCCTCAGTCTCCCGTGTTCTCCCATGTTACAGATGACAAACAGAGCACAGAAAAGTTAAACGACTGCTCGAGGTCACAGAACATTGGTAGGTTGGATGGTTTCACATGTGGTACAAATGGGCTGTAGATATGCAGTTTAATGATCTCCTCTGCTTTCTGCAGATAGCTGGAGCCCGGCAGTTAGTCTCCTCTGGCTATGAACAGTTTCTTCTACTTACCCTAAAGGACTACACAAATATTACCATTTTCCATTTGAATCATGAAAAAAAAGAAAATTAAACAAAAAAACCTGAGATTCACTCTTCCCCTACTTACCCTAAAGGACTACACAAATATCACCATTTTCTATTTGAATCATGAAATTTAAAAAAAAGAAAATTAAACAAAAAAAACTGGGATTCACTATTTTAAAACATAACTCAAATTCCATCAAGTCCACAGTGGTCACTGACCACCACCGCTGGAAATAACCTTCTCTCACATGTATTCTCATAATAACAATTAGTAATTATTTAATATTTGAGACAGCTTCTATGGCTTATTTAGCAAAAGCTAGGGTGTTGGTTTACATAAGATCCTCTAGGTTCTCTTTAGACGTATAATTTTATAGTTTTTGCCTTCCACTGCTGTTATGAATTCTTAACCTAAATCTTCCATTATTATTTAAGTTCTTCTGGATATAACGCAGATGAATCATGAATCACTTACAAAGTCTATTGCTTATGCTTCTCTGTACAATGAACACAGCTGCATTTTACCTAATAGGCATGAAAGGCCACAATGTGCCCACAGAAAGTGGCTTAAGAAATTCAAAGTACATACACCAAAACTAAAATGGCTTCTTAGATTCACTGTTTTCAAATTAACTTTTGAATAGAGAATATATAAATAATACTATCAACTTGGCAATTTGGAAACAACAGCTTTCAGTGTAACAGCAGATAAATTTCAGATTTAACAACACTCATGTGTGCCTTTTATGAAGTTTTTTTTTTTTTGAGACAGAGTCTCACTATGTCGCCCTTGGTAGAGGACCGTGGCGTCACAGCTCACAGCAACCTCAAATTCTTGGGCTTAAGCGATTCTCTTGCCTCAGCTCCCAAATAGCTGGGACTACAGGTGCCCGCCACAATGCCCAGCTATTTTTTTGTTGGAGTTGTCATTGTTCTTTGGCACCTTGGGCCGGGTTCAGACCTGCCAGCCTTGGTGTATGTAGCTGGCGCCCTAACTGCTGAGCTATGGGCGCCGAGCCATTATTTGTTTGATTATTGAAAAAGAACATGTTCAGAGTAGGCAAAAGAATTTTCTTATTTTTTTCACTGTATAATAGTTACCTGTAGTTACTGAGATCAGACTGTGTGTATCCTTAAGAACACAGACACAGTACAGTACAAAGGTGAAGAATGGCAAATCTCAATTCAGGGCTGCTTTGGTTCACCTCCTGGGGCTCTATCACTAGCTACCTGTATGACCATGAAAAAGTTTCTTAACTTTTCTGTGCCTGTAAAATGTAAACAGCAATTATTGATTAATAAGCTAATCAATGTATGGAGCATTTAAAACAATACATAATAAATGTTCTATAAAACTTATCACAGAGGAATAGGTATTCTAGCACCTTAAAAAAGTACACATAATTTACCTATAGGCGGATGTGGGCTCAGCCCCAAATATTTACTATATAAGTAATAACCCTGTAAGTATGTTTTGGGAAAAAATACTTTAAAAAAACATAGCAACCAAAATTAATATTCAGCTAGCACTTAAAATTTATAAAGCACTTTCACACACATCACCTTAACAAAATCCTACACACCCCTCCAATTGGTTATCTTCATTGACAAATGAAGAAACTGAAATTCAGAGTTTGAAAATGTGCTTGTTGACAACTATTGTTTCTGAACACTTTTGTGCCAAGTACTATGCTAAAACTCTACAAAATAGGTGCCCATTTTGCAGAGTAAGGAATCAAACCAAGGTGACATTAACAAGTAACAAGACCAGAATAAAAGTAGGTCTTAGTTTCCTCGGTGCCAGGCTCTGAGACTTTATTCTATAAAACTGCTGGTTTTTTAAGTGCCTCTATTCTCTTAGATAATTCAAAGTCCATTCCATTTTCCATAATCACTCAGTAGAGAGGCATATTTCCATCATTTTGAGGTTAGATATTATTGGTCCATCCTGAGAGCGACGAAAATGTAAGCCAAATCAAAGCATGTCATTAGACACAACTTTTATTTCAATGAATGGCCAATTCAAGTAGCACTCCTTAACTTCTTCCTCAAGATTCACTGAGAACTGCAGAATTTTCTGGACTATGAATCTTAAGAGAACAGAAGACCTAAAAATCTTAAAGTCACATTTTTGTTTTAAACACATGACAAAGATGATTCTAAAAATCTACTCCTTCCTCCCATAGTCCATCCATTAATCTTTCAAGCTTAATCTATATTCTACTTGGAGTTTGATGATGAACCTGAATTTAACCCTTCCAAAATTTACTGAACACTTATGAGGGCCAGCTAAATGTATAACATACTAACAACCCCCGTGGTTACTTAGTGCCAGGCTCATTCAATATATACAAGTGTGTGATTATAAGCCTGATTTTGGATGTCTATCTAAAGGCAAGAGCTCTCTGGATATGATACAGACAGAAAGGCAATGACCATTCCCTAGGGAAATACTTCAAAGGGGGAAGATTTCAGCTTAGCTTGTGAATATATAACTAACTCATTAAAGCTGGGTCAGTTCATTAGCACTCAACAAGGAAAGGGTTTCTTGGCTAGCTCATGAAATAAGGGATTTTGATAACTATCCCCAAGAGTGTAAAATAACGTCCCTACATGCTGGAGAAAGCTGCAAAATTAGACTTGTAAAGTAGGGCAAAGCACCATTTCATTTTCCAAGTCACTTGATTGATGTAGGGTTTCCATTCTCCTACTCCTCAGATCCTTAACGAACAGGTGATGTGGTTTAAAGGGTTTAACAAGCAGACCACAAAATTCTGTACAGCTTAGTGTATGAAAACCAAAATTAGGTAGCTTTCTTCCCAGGAGGCTAGGGAACCTCAGGCACCTACCAAGGCTTCCTTGCCTACAGTCAGGACTGAGGTGTAGGCTTCCAGATACACTCGATTGCAGCGTCTTACAACTTCCAGGCCTTTGACTGTGATGTCCTTGGCATCTCCCAGGCCCAAGCCGATGAGGTAAAGCATTTCAAATTCCACGGGGGAAAGGAGACTGCAGGACGAAGTGAATGAGAGAAACAATGTCAGCTACGCCTCGGATACCTAGAATCTAGTGATTAATACGAAGATGAAAACCAAAGTAGCACACCAGGAAAGGCAAAGAGTCTGGGAACTTTACGTGATGCTTAAGAATTGCAATCAGTGTTTTAAACAACCCTTCGCTTTTGTCCCACGTTACGCAAACCTAGTAGCAACAATTACCCGCCGAGAGAATTGTAGCTGGCCCCAGTCCTTCCCAAATGCCTATCTGCCGCCTTCCCGCCCGCAAAAGCAGGTCCCAAAGAGCCGGATCCACGCTGAGCAGTAACGCACGCCGCCAGCCTCATCTACGGTGTCGTAAAACGCGGCGCGTTTACGGCTCTTTACAACTAACTGGAGGAGTGGGCGAGCCGGCTCCGGCGTCGGGGGACGCCTGATGCCGACTCCGTCCATAACGGCCTGTGGGCCGCTTGGGCTAGGAGGTGGAAGGTCAGTCGGCCGGGACGAATCAGTCGAGCGCCCCCTCCATGGCCTCGGGGAAAGGACCAGCGCGCCCACCATCCCCCTGACCAGTGTTTAAACACCCCGTGCTGGGCCCGAGTAAGTGCAGTGGCTCTCAGCACGGGAGGTGCCGGAGCCGACGGTCCCGCCGTCGGGAAGAGTCGGTCCCGAAGGCTGGCCCTGCGCCTCTGCTCCCCACGACACCAGGAGGAGTGGCAGGTGGGAGGGACTTTCCTCATTTGCCCCGGGTTTCCCAAATGCACGGATTTTTAATCCCCACCTCTCTTCCTGCTGTAAATTTAACCTGGTCCCTCCCTGGCAGAGCGTCAGGTTAGCAGTCCGGCGGTGCGTGTAATTCTGATTTCCCAGCAGAGCGTGACTCGGGTTTGTCCCCAGGACCTCTGGCCGGAATGCCCCCAAGGGTCTGCCTCAGTTTTGGGAATCCCAGACCTTCCTGTACCCAAAGAAGTGACCTTTTCAGGGATTTCAGACCTCTCAAGTGCTTCCACAGAGGGAATTCGTACTGAAGTGGTTGGTTAAATGTAGTTTCGACAGTGGAAGGGTTTATTTAGATTGAAAGGTCAATAGTGACCTCATCCAAGTTTAAAAAAAAAAGTTCCGGGCGGCGCCTGTGGCTCAGTCGGTAAGGCGCCGGCCCCATGTGCCGAGGGTGGCGGGTTCAAACCCGGCCCCGGCCAAACTGCAACCAAAAAATAGCCGAGCATTGTGGCGGGTACCTGTAGTCCCAGCTACTCGGGAGTCTGAGGCTAGAGAATCGCTTAAGCCCAGGAGTTGGAGGTTGCTGTGAGCTGTGTGAGGCCACGGCACTCTACCGAGGGCCAGAAAGTGAGACTCTGTCTCTACAAAAAAAAAAAAGTTCCCATTGCTTAACTTAAAGGACGGTGCTGATAGTCTGAATTTTCCTGGTGTTTTGTGTGCAATACCGTGTGTCTTTTTGGCCATCTCCACTTCATTAAACATTGGTGGTCTTTTTATTCTTGGGTTCCATCCACCCCTGGCACTTCTCAAATCTGTACGTTCTTCTTTGCTAATTCTATCCCTTTCCTTACATTGATCCATTCTTCACAGCATGCACACCCGCTTAAAAAAACCTCAAAATGGATAATAGATGTAAATGGAAAAACTATACCAGGGGAAAACATAGGAGAAAATTTTTGTGACCTTACTTAGGAAGATTTATTAGATAGGACACCGAAAGCATGATATAGAAAAGAAAAAATTGTAGAACTTGGCACTGTGACTCGTGGCCTGGCATCCCAGTGACTGGAGAAGCTGAGACAGGTGGATTGCTTGAGCCCAGGAGTTGGAGACCAGCCTGGCAACATAGCCGAACACCCATCTCTTAAAAAAATAAAAATAGAAATTAGTCAGGCTGGTGCACGGCCTTGTAGTCCCAGCTGCTCAGAGGGAGAGGCAGGAGGATCACTTCAGCCCAAGAATTCCACTGTGCTCAGCCTGAGAAACAGCAAGACCCCATGTAATTTTTTTTTTTTTTAAAGATGAGAAATTGGTAAATTGGACTTTAAAAAGATAAAATCATTTGCTCTTCAAAAGACAGTAAGACACTGAAGCCATACACTGGGAGAACATATTTGCAAAGTCTATAGCTAATAAAGGACTAGTATCGAGAATATATGAAGGACACACAAAATGTAATAATAAGAAAACTGTTCAGTTTTTCTAAGTGGGCAAAAGATTTGAACAGATACCAAAAAAACAATATACAAATAGCAAATAACCATTTTAGAAGATATTAAACATCATTAGACATTGGGAAAATAAAAATCTGAAGCTCAATAAGCTATCACCACACACCTATTAGAATGGCTAAAATAAAAACCTCAAAAAATACTTGCTGGTAATTCCAGGTATCGCTAACATTTACTGACTCTGTTTCTATCTTCCATTCAGACCTCTTCCCTAGGCCTCGTATTTTAATTTCATCTGAAAATCTTCACCTAAACAACCCAGAAGCGATATTAAATTCAATACATCCAAAACTGAATCCATCATCTTCCCTTTCAACTTGTCTTTTCTTTCTATTTCCTGGTCATTTTAGTGGGGGGGATGAGAGAGAGCATTGCTAAACACTCAAGAGTCACCCTCACATCCAATTTGTCATGTCTGTCTGTGTGTCTCAATAGAAACCTACTACCACCATCTTCCTTCAGGTCCCCATTTTGTCACTCCTGTAGATGGTCATCATGTCCCCCTCACATGGGAGCCAGGGAGTTCTAGCTAATATAAAATCTGAAAATACCACTTGCCTTCTAAAATCCTTAGAGAAAGTCCAGGCTTCTTAACATAGACCACAGGATCATTTGTGGTATTACTACCGCCTGCCTCTTTAGCCTCATCTCTCTCCATACCATGAGCTTTCCCTCCAGCAATACTGAGCTGTGTTTAGTTCTGTGCCCACAGCTTGTTGCTTTATGCCCCTGTGCTGCCACTTCAGTATGCCACCTCCCATTCTCTCCTAGCTAGGTCAATGCCACTCATTCTTTAATACCAAACTCAGAAATCCTTCCCAGAAATTCCCAACCTCATAAGCTAATTCAGATGTTCCCTCCTTATTACAGTATTACTCTGTAAACATGTATTTATTGATCAATTTAAAAGTGTTTTTATAACTGTTTATTTGTATTTCTTTCTTACCAAACCATCAATGTCCTGAAGTCAGGGACTATGTCTTATTCTGTCTCATCCCTAAGGCTTAGCATTATGCCTGGCACATAGTAAGTCTCTAATAAATGTTTGTTTAATAGATCAATATTGTCCATTAGTAGCTGAGCAATTTCTTTTGAGTTATGCATTTCTCTGTCATCATGAAATACAATGGATGGTATATTTTAAATAACTACTTTTAAAGTCACTAATGGAATACCAAACACTAATATGGCCTGGCTCAAGCCATTTTAAAGAGTCATTTATGTGATGAAAATGTGTCAAATGATCTATGAACCAAGTGTATGGTGCCCCACGATTATACTAATGTACACAGCTATGGTTTAATAAAAATTAAAAAAAAAATAAAAATAAAGAGTCATTTGTGTTGAAAGGATTATGGCATATATAACATACACTTCATCTGCACACAAATTTTCCAATATGCTGGTCATTTTTATGTGTTTTTGTTTTCAGATTAAAAAAAAAAAACTTTAGGCAGATTCACAGTGAAAGGACATTGCCAAAAAGAATGATGGAGTAATCCAAAGGAAGATGTGCTTTATCTCCTGTCGGGAAATAAATCTATATTGAAAATAAAGTTATTCTGAGTAGTCAGGAAGTGAAACATTATCCAAAATAACAGAAATAATAATATGTTTTTACTCTTCAAAATTCAGCCAGAGGAACTTGCTTTCACTATGTAGAAACCTTAAAAAAGCATTTCTCAATAGGAGTCTAAATATTTTGGAGTTTTCTAGAGGTAGACAAAGTAAAGAGGTTATAGTAATTTTTTTTTCCTCCCAAGCTCAACAAATATAAACAGCAAAGTCCTGCTTAGTGTTTTGTGCAGAATTCTGTGGGATTTGGACATTCTCACTTTCTATTTAAAACAGGTTTCAAATATGATTGCATTTTCCCCAGTAATTTATGGTGAAAAATGTCAAATAAATAGAAAAGTTGAAACAATGTCACAGTAAACATGCATATAGTCCTCTCCTATTTTCTACTCTTTTTTTTATTGAGCAATAATAATAATAATAGTGCAAAAAAGTAACATTCACATTGTCAAATAAGAGTATGTCTATTATAGAATGCTTTGACTCTGAGGTTCAGTATGGAGTTATCAGTTAACTTCTTATTTTTTTTCCCAAAGTCTCAAAAAATATACAGCTAATATTTATAAATAAAAGTAAAAGATAATTTCAAAAAACATCATATAGACAAGAGAAAAAGAAGAAATACTTCAAAATCATTCTACTTCATCTGGATACACCTGATATTAAAATTGGAAAAAATATATTATTATAAAGGGAAATTACAAACATATTTCACTTATAAATAAGGATCCTAAACAACATATTAACAAGTTAAATTAAAAATTAATGTTTGAGTAATGTACTTTGGTCAAAATTAAATCCAATTTGTGTGACAATTAGTCACTTTTTTCTTTTTCTTTTCTTTTCTCTCACCCTCTCCCTCCTCTGTCTGCTCTTCCTTTCCTCCATTCCCCACTGTGTCACTAATTGTCATTAATTGTCCTCATATCAAAGTCGAATACATAGGATTTATACTTCTCCATCCCTGTCATGCTTCACTAACAATAAAGTGTTCCACCTACACAGATTAGTACAAATGCTGCAAAATCTCCATTTTTTTTAAATGGATGAATAGTATTCCATGGTATATATATACCACAGCTTGCCAATCCATTCCTGAGTTGAAGGGCATTTAGGCTGTTTCCACATTTTAGCGATTATAAATTTAGCTGCGATAAACAGTCTAGTACAAGTGTCTTTATAATAAAAGGTTTTTTTGTTTTTTTCCTTCTGGATAGATGCCCAGTAATGGGATTGCAGGATCAAATGGGAGGTCTAGGTTCTTTGAGGTTTCTCCATACTTCCTTCCAAAAATGTTGTATTAGTTTGCAGTCCCACCAGCAGTGTAAAAGCATTCCTTTCTCTCCACATCTGCCGCCAGCATCTGTAGTTTTGAGATTTTGTGGTATAGGCCATTCTCGCTGGGGTTAGATGATATCGCAGGGTGATTTTAATTTGCATTTCTGTAATAATTGGGGAGGATGAGCATTTTTTCATGTGTTTGCTAGCCATTCATCTGTCTTCTTTAGAGAAGGTTCTGTTCCTCTCTCTTCCCCATTGATGTATGGGATTGTTGGTTTTTTTCTTGTGGATTAATTTAAGTTCTGTATAGATCCTAGTTATTAAGCTTTTGTCTGATTCAACATATGCAAATATCCTTTCCCATTGGTTAAGTTGTCTATTTGCTTTGGTTGTTGTCTCCTTGGCTGTACAGAAGCTTTTCTGTTTAATTAAATCCCATTTGTTTATTATTGCAGTTGCTGCTATTGCCATGGCAGTCTTCTCCATAAAGTCTTTCCCCAGGCCAATATCTTCCTATTCTTTCTTTGAGGATTTTTATCGTTTCATGCCTTAAATTTAAGTCCTTTATCCATATTGAATCAATTTTATGAGTGGAGAAAGGTGTGGGTCCAGTTTCAGTCTTTTACATGTGGATATCCAATTCTCCGGGCACCATTTATTGAATAGGGAGTCTTTCCCCTAGTGGACGTTCTTGTTTGGTTTATTGAAGATTAAGTGGTTGTAAGTTGTTGGTTTCATTTCCTGGTTTTCTATTCAATTCCAAATGTCTGTGTCTCTATTTTTGTGCCAGGACCATGCTGTCTTGACCACCATGGCCTTATAGTACAGCCTAAAATCTGATATGGTGATACCCCTGGCTTTGTTTTTATTACTAAGAACTGCCTTAGCTATACAGGTTTTTTTTCTGGTTCCATACAAAACACAGAACCATTTTTTCCAAGTCTTGAAAATAGGATGTTGGTATTTTAATAGGGATGGTCTTGAATTGTTAGATTGCTCTGGGAAGTATAGACATTTTAACAATATTGATTCTCTTTCTACTCTTGAAGTGTAGTAGATTGCTCTGGGAAGTATAGACATTTTAACAATGTTGATTCTCTTTTCTACTCTTGTTAACATTTTGCTGTTTTTGCTTCTTCACATATTTATCCATTTGTCCAGCCATCAACCCATTCTTTTTTTGATGCATTTCTAAGCAAATTGCAGACATCAATACACATGTGATTTCATTTTGCTCAAAAGATAAACTCTTCTTGAAAGATAAACAAAACTATCTCAGCATATAGCTGATTACATGATACTGATACAGGACAGGTGCACCCTGGCGCCCCGGCCAGCTCAGCTGAGCTGAGCTGAAGGACCTGCTGCCTCCACTTTGGCCGTTTTGGTGCAGCAGGAACAGGAACCAGCAGGCTGGAGGGTAGGCAAGGGGGGGCTCCCCACCCCACCCCCACAGGAGGCTCCAACAGCCAAAGGAGCGGAACAACTGGTGGGGAGACACTGGCCCCTCCGTGTCTCCTTCCCTTTACACTTATGACTGAAAACAGAACCCCCATTTCCTATATCTAGGGCAATTTCATGTAAGTTTCCTAGGCCTAAATTCAGTGAGCCCACTGTGTCCATTCATTTTATACATTCATCATGGTGCCCCAGCGGAAGGGACTGTGTCCATTCATTTCCGGCCCAAGGAACCCGTGCACCTCTATATACCACTAAATGGAGAAAGACAGTGAGAGACAGAGCTTTTCTCTCCAACTTGGGTTTTATCTCCAGGAGCTTTAGTGTTTTCGTATTCTTTTCTGTAAATAAATTCTGTCTTACCACTGATCTGTGGTCCGTGGATTTATTCTTCAAATCACCAAGACCAAGAACCTGAAATTCCGGTATCAATACCGTTGCTTCACCTAATTTAGGCTGGGCTTTGAAAATTTTACCTTAAATACCTATTTTAAACAAACATTGTGGCATTGTTTTAAAGATGAGAGCAGGCCGTTAGGCTACAAATTTACTTATAATGTCATAGCAAATTCGAAGTCTCATTTCCACCAGAAGAAAGGGATTGTTATAGAGAATGATGATTATGAGCCAAAAAAAAAAAAAAAATGATGAAGTAAAAAGCCTTTTTTTACAATAGTTTAAAAAATAACAAGGATAGATAAAGCTTGAAGAGTTTCCTACTTTATATTCCAGCTTTCAGGTAGGACAACATCAAATCATGCCTGAGGCTGAACATTTATGCTTTTACTGAAAGATATTTAGGATGTTTTTATCGCCTTTGTCAATAACTCATTTTTAGCACTATTTTTACCGTCAAGAGTACCCTCACTGTCAGAAATTCTTCCTTGTATCTGAGACCTTCAGGCGGTAGTCATAAAATGTAAGAGAGATGGAGATAGAGGTAAGAAGTTAATGCTGATGGCTTTTCCATTCCATTGCCATAAATATACACTACTTCTATTTTGAAGTAATAACTGTGGTTGAGACACTGCATAACATTATGGACAAATTGAAATTACCCCCCTTACATTTGAAAGAAGTCATCCTTAAATTTTTCTATTTGAGTTTACATTTGAAAGAAGTCATCCTTAAATTTTTCTATTTGATCTCCTTGGTTCTCTAGTAAAAAGAAGACTTCGGGGTGACCGACTAAGCTCTATCTGACCTTACTGTGAATAGAGAATCTTATTTTACTCTGAAGCTGGCCTTTTAGCCCAGGTTTTCCAGAGCTTGCCTTTGCTAGAGGTAATCTTGATTAATATTTGCAGAGCTCAAAGACCCTGTACTGAATGAATTATAGTCATTGTTTTCTGACAATTCATAAACAAGTGATAAGTAAAGGAGGAAAAGAAGTTATATTAACTAAGATTAAGAAATCATTTTTACTGTGCATTTGTTTTCTTGGGATAAAAATTTTAATTCAGTGATCTTATTTACGCATCTACACATTTTAAATTAAGCATATAAGGATATAAAATGGATAAATAAAAAAATTTCTGTGAAAAATGTTTAAATTTTGTCATTAATACTAGCTCAATAGTTTGAAAGCGTAAGTGTGGATTGATTGTAAAAAAGTCCATGTTTTTGTCTAAAGTAGCTCCCAGATATTCCTGTATATGCCTGTGTGTATGTGTTGAGGCAGAGTCTCACTCAGTCATCCTGAGTAGAGTGTTAATGCATCATAGCTCACAGCAGCCTCAAACTCTTGGGCTCAAGTGATCCTTCTTGTTTAGTCTCCTGAGTACTTGGGACTATAGGCATCTGCCATAACACCCAGCTATTTTGTCTGCTTTTTTTTTTCTGCAGTTTTTGGCAGGGGCTGGGTTTGAACCCACCATCTGCGGGATATAGGGCCAGCACCCTACTCCTTTGAGCCACAGGCGCCACTCTATTTTGTCTATTTTTAGTAGAGATGGGGTCTCACTCTTCCTAGGCTGGTATCAAACTCCTGAGCTCAAGCTATCCACCTGCCTTGGCTTCCCAGAGTGCTAGGATTACAGGCATGAGCCACCAAGCCTGGCCAACACCAAGAGTTTGAGACCACCCTGAGCAAGACTGAGACCCCCATATCGACAAAAAGTAGAAAAATTAGCTAGATGTAGTGGTGCATACCTGTAGTCCCAGCTACTCAGGAGGCTGAGGCAGGAGGATCTCTTGAGCCCAGGAGTTTGAGGTTACAGTGAGCCATAATGACACCACTGCAACTCCAGCCTTGGTGACAGAGTGAGACCCTGTCCCCAAAATAAAGTTAGCATTAATTAAAACCTCTTCTAAGGACATGTACCTGTTTTTGAAGGCGGAAATACTTCCCTCACCATAAAGTGCAGAATCTGTACTTGCAGATGAGTAAATTCATTTACAGATAAGATACTCTCTTTAAAGAGTTCTTAACAGGTGCACCAAAGAATATGTGGGCCTAAAGAACATGGTGTGCCTGGAGGGAATTCTCATTCTCGCTCTGCTGCCAGTAACTATGTGAGTTTGGACCATTTTTTTGCTATTAGTAAAATGAATGCTTCTCACTAGATGATGTCAAAATCACATTGTAGGATTCAATAACTTCTTTCTGTGGAAGAAGTGGGTAAGCACAGAAAGAACACTAGACTAGGACTCAACTATGGTGACATGTTTACACTTGTGGACTTTTGCTTTGTTTCATGGTTTTAAACCCCAACGAATCTCTTTTTCTTCCTATGGCTTTCCTGCAATTGGTCCAATAGGTTTTGATATGAAACAGTGAGCCATACAATAATTCCTTAAGCATGGATATAGCATAACCAAAATAGAAATTAAAAAAAAAGTGTAAATTGTTATTACATGTTTACACTAATTAACTTGGGTAGACCTTAAGTGAGTCTTCAGATTTAGTAATGTGGTCACTTATGGTACTTATAGACAGTGATTTTTTTCATAATAAACCTAGAAACTTTTTCAACCAGAATTTCTGCAAACCTGTTTTTCCTGGAGTGAATTTGATTTGCATTTCTAAATCCTAGGCAGGCATAGGATATGATTCATCCTAAGTTGATTTCCTAGCATTTTACTTAATTTTATTTGGGTTTTTAAATTTGTTTTACAGTGATATTTTCTGTTAGAAATTTTGAGTAGCATTGTGTTTTTTCAGCAGTTTTTAATGTCTCACCGTCAGAGCTCATTAAATTTCCTGAAAATAATGGTTTATTGGGATTCAGATTCAGCATCTATTTTAATATCTTTTCTTCCAGCTATTGCTTCTTTTCTGGTATTTATTAAATAATACTTAATGAAATTTTATCAGTAATGTCAAAAATATTGTTGACTACATGCATATCAATTGCAGGAGCAGTAAATTGCAGTGGTTAAAGAGCTTGGGCTTTAATGTCATGGGCTTTGTAGTCAGACTACAGGACTTGAATTCTGGTTTCTCTTACTAGCAGTGTGACCTTAGAAAAGTTCCTGAACCCTTAGTTATATCACCTATAAGATATGGATAGTAAAAGTACTTATCTCATAGAAGCGTCATGAAAATTAAATACAGTAATGATACATATAAACAGCATCTTGCACTTAGTAAATGCTCAGTAAATGTTAGCTATCATTATAAATATCAATACCTTTATTAAATGTTACAAGTGCATTTCAAAAGGCCTGCAAGGTAGTACACATAACATTAACTAGAATTGTGACCAAAGATGTTCTCTAACCTATTGGTTTTAGGTGTCCTAGGTAAAATTATAAACAATTTCTATATGTTCTAGGTAAAATTATGCTTTAGGACCATCCCCCTTCTAGACACCATAAAAGGATAAATTTGTAATTGAGAGTATCTGGTACTTAGAAACCATGGATTTCAGGCTAAAGCTCAGAACTTTTACAATTATATTGTATCAGAAATGTTATTCCCAAAGAAAGGAAGCAGAAAATTGTATCAAAAACTTAACTATTTAATATCACACTAATGTCGAGATTTGCATCACTCAGACATTATTCACTTTCACGTTATCTGTGCTCCTATGTTCTCAGCAATAGAGTTCTTTGCCTCTTTACTTAGTTATGAGAACCTGCATCTCTGCCTTGTTATTTCAAGAGATAGAACCTTATGACTGATTTCAGTCCTCTGAATGAGAGAGGACTCCCTTTTACAAAGCTAGACCCCTCACTTTCTGAAACTGTCGGATGAGTACTGTTAAACAGGTTGTGGGCACAACTTCAAGAGATGCAGTTCCCATCGACTGACTACATACAGCGTGCTCAGCTGTACATAGTGGCCAGTTGCCTATTTCTGAAACCATTGTTCACCACCTGCTAGGTGGTCGTCACTGGACAGTGTGTGTTGAGATTCCCGTCCCAGTGTTACAGTCTTCAGAGTCTTTAATTATGAGATCCCATCTGCCTTTACCTTGCTTCTGGTTAATTTGTCTCAACTCTCATGGCCACCCTTTGCTCCATGTTATTGCCTCTACCTAGACTATTTTTTCCCTATTTTACCTCATCCTTAAAGTCTTATCCTAAAATTCTATGCAGAAGCCTCTCATCCACAGTGTTTTTCCACATTTCTTTCCTTCCTTCTTTTGATTTCCTTCAAAATTGTATTGCTATTATATATTTTGTTTGGATTTTTTAGTAAGAATACAGATTTTAAGGGCAAGGACAATGTTTTATCTTTATATTCTCTGTAACACCTATGTCAGTGCCCTGCTCAGAGAGATGTTAAACGAACGTATGTCGAATGTCTTGTGAAAGTGCTGCTTAACAAGAGTAGGTGAGTACAGATATGCTAATAAACTGAGAGGGGAGAGCCAGAAACAGGAAAGTGATTTGAATCACTATTGCAATAACCTCTGTACGGAGGGGACAGTCACACTCAAGTAAGCTCAATAGCAAAATAAGTTGATACATGTTGATTATGTAAATCAGTGTGGATGACCAAGAACCTAATTAAATGGGGGAGAGCGGGGCAGGGATTTTTTTTTTTCCCCCACCCCTGGGGCAGGGATTAATTAAAGCCTGAGGATAATCCAAACTGGACCCTACTTCTTTCTTTTAGAAGTTTATTATCAAATGGCCAGAAAATAAAAATAAGTTAGATCTAAATTAACAGTACTCAACATTCAGTTTAATCATGTTTTAAACCACAAAGAAATGGATCCTAGAAAAGCTACCATTTCATCTTTATAGGGCTGTCATCATATATGATGGACTATAGACAGAAACTCCACTTAATGGAGAAATTTCAACAAAAGTGGAATGAGCCGTGGGATTTTTTTTTCCTTTTTTAAAATAACTAGCTAGAGACAAAATTAGGCAGAGAGGACTGAGATTATTACTCATTCCTACAAATCATTTGAAATACATTTTTACTCCCCTCCCAAAAAACCTTCTCAGAGCTATAGTTACTTGTTTTTAGAGGATCACATTTTGACAGAATCTTGCCTATTCATAAGTGATCATCACATGCAGAAATTTAGCTTAATTCCTTCCACAACTAATTTGAAATCTTGTGATACCTACTTGGCTTCTGTTGTGCCTTGTTCAATCCAGCAAATAATTTATTGATTGTAATGCATAAAGCTATGTGCTGTGTATTCTCAGGGATAAATAAATGTATAAGTCACTATCTGCCATGTAGGGATTATATTCAGTAGAGAAGACACCTACAGTACAGGTGCAAGCAGTCAAGCAAGAGGACGGGGGAAAGATTACTTAAACTGGATATTTCTCTAATAGCTTGGTCTGATCCTACTCTTTTTATAATATCTAGGTAACACATGGAGGCTGTTTCTGGATGCTTGATGGTTTAGAAGCTTGGTCCCCAGATAACCAGTTTATTTACATGTATGTCATGGTTTGAAGAGACTGTATTGGTGGGATGTTTTCCAGGGAGCCAAGCTCATTGCCAATAGCCTTCGTCCTTATAAACATGCATGATAAGTGGATTTTTTTAGGATACCCAGAATACCGGTTTCTCAGCAATGGTCTTTTGCTATCTATGTTCATCTGTTTCTGGTATATAAAAATATGACAGCCACTTTGTCCACTTCTGTTGGAGTCTGGTGAGAAACAAGTAATGTGTATGCCGCATTAGGACATCCCTTCTTTCAGATACCAGTTTGAAGGTTACTTGATAAGCATAAAATCCTAACAGGAAGTGGTATCAGTACCTTGATGCTGGGAAGACAGAGGAAATATCTGTCTTCTGCACAGCATGCTAACTAATGCACCTCATATCCATAAGTTCCTCTTCTGAATGCTGTTTTACGGAGCTTTAGCATGGTATGCAGCAGTATCCTTTTTGTATTTTTCCTTCAGCCCTTCGGCCCTCTTTTCATAGGGCTGCTTGTCATCTGCAGCAGTGTTATTCCACATCTCTCCCAGTTTCTTTGCAACATCACCAATGGATAGGCCAGGATTTTCTCCCTTGATTTGGGGGTGATACTCAGAACAGAACAAGAAAAAGGTTGAAGAAGACCTCTTGGGTGCATTGGGATTCTTGAACACCATGTTTGTTTCCCTTCTAGGAGCGGATAGGTTTTCATGTTTCTTTTGTAACAGGCCTTGAACACCATGTTTGTTTCCCTTCTAGGAGCGGATAGGTTTTCATGTTTCTTTTGTAACAGGCCTTGAACACCTTTGCTGTGTCTTCAGATTGTCCTTTCTCTTGAGCACATGTGGTCTTCCTCCTGCTGAGCTCTGAGCACTCCTTAGAGCCCTTTGTGAAGGGGACTGTAGCCTCTGCTGCTTCTGCCCCCACCCCACAAGTTTTCACAAAGAATGCAGATAATAACATTTTGTTTCCTGGCTTCTCAGGATCTTTTTGCCCACATTTAATTATTTTTCTTTAGCAAGGCACAGAGTCACTCAGCGCCTGTCCCACTCTCACCTGCCCAGGCTCCCTCTCTGTGGCGCTCAGTGTACTGCAAGGGCTGTGAGTGGGAGCCAGACGCCATGAGCCCCCACAACTCGCCTCTCCTGGGCGCTAGTCAACTTCCTATCCGGTCTCAGGAAGCACCCCACCATCTACCTTCCATGCCACCCTCTTTTCTTCTTCTTACCCCTTCCTCCTGGCTATTCCTTGCTCAGTTCTCAAACTTTAATGCCAACGTCCCTTCCGAGCCTCTGCTTCTCTTCCCCAGCCTCTTCTCAGGATTGTCATTCTTCTTCATGTTTCTTTTACAGCACTGTTACTTCTGTACTAGTTTGTCTGAGACTTTACTAGGCTGCAAGCTTTCTGGCAGCAGGAAATTGCATGTTTTATCTCGTTGTAACCTGACAGCTACAATGTAGCTATAGAATATACCTAATAAAAGTATGTTGGCTTGAAAATATGACTCATTTGATTTGCTGCAGACATAGTTTACAATGTGCGTTTTCATTCTATTATACAAAATAGATTTGGCCTTTAAAAATGGTTACAATTCTGATATGAACTTAGAGATATGAGAAAGTAGCTCGGGGCGGAAGTAACAATAATGACAGACCCTTTGCAATGCAATTCTGGTACTACACAGAATTAAGCTGAAGTTCATAAAGAGCACAGTTCTCCCCAAAACTACCTTCCCTTCAGACACCAGCCACAAGCATGGGGGTTCCCAGGGCTACTCTCACTCCTGGCCAGCTAGTTACATATTTGAGGGGCCTCACAACCCCCTATGTTTCAATAATTAACCACAATGACTCACAGAACTCAGGAAAGCACTGTAATTATGATACAGTTTTATTGTAGCAAAAAGACTACAAATCAGAATTAGCCAAAAGAAGAGACATACTGGGTGAAGTCTGGGAGGGCCCCAAATGTGAAGACCCCATGTCCTCTCTTTAGTCACAGCATGTCACTCCAGTACATTGACATGTGACAATCACTGAGCAGGGAGCATACCTGAACCTTGATGTCGACAGTTTTTAGGGATCTCATTACATATGCATGATTGACTAAATTATTGGCCATGCAGTTGAACTCAGTTTCCTCACAACCCCCCTCCCTGCGGGTTAGGCCGATATTACATAGCTCAAACTCCCAACCCTCTAATCATGTGGTTGGTCTTTCTAGCAAGTTTAGCCACTGTCAATACTAAGTCATCACATTGCTCACCGTAAACAACAGCTACACTCCTATCATGAGGAAATTTCACAGATTTGGAGGTTACCTCCCAGAAATCTGGGACAAAGACTAGCTATGTTTTTTTAGTATGTAACAGCCTTAGTCTATCTAAAATTAAAAAATTAAGTCTGACCGCCAAAAACTAAAACATGTGCAAAACCTAAATTATTTTGATAGTCCAGAATTTTTGTTCATTTGTCTGTCTTAATCACATAATCAAGAAAAGACCAAATTATTTGGAATTCATTTACAGATCAGAAGTTTGACACTTAAAAATTGAGTTGATAGCATACATTTCAGCCAGGCATGGTGGCTCATGCCTACAATCCTAGCACTCTGAGAGCCAAAGCAAGAGGATCACTTAAGCCAAGGAGTTTGAGACCAGGGCCTGAGTAAGAGCAAGACCCCATCTCTACCCCAAAACAGAAAAATTAGCCGTGTGGTGGTATACAACCATAGAACTAGCTGCTTGGAAGGCTGAGGCAAGAGGATTGCTTGAGCCCAGGAGTTTGAGGTTACAGTGACCTACGATATGCTGCTACCCTCTACCCAGGACAATAGAGTGAGACTGTATCTCAAAAAAAACAAAAACAAAAAACAAAAAACATAAATTCCATTTAAAAAAATCCCTTAGGGGTTATTATCTACACAAAAAAAATCATAAAAATTAGGAAACATTCCTAAACTAGATTACACCAGCTTCATTTAAAGAAGGTTTTAAAAATTGTGCTTATATGGACAATTAAAAATCATAAAAAAACTTGAATGGTCTTTCAGGTAAAGCTAATGGTCTGTAAAATCCTACCTATATCAAACAAATTAGACTGAAAAAAGAAGGTATTCTTTACTTATTAAATGTTATTTCCTTTTGATATTTCTTATTGCTTTAATAAATTTAAAATCTATCATATATAAGAAATAGATAAATAGATCTAGGCTGTATTTATGATTAAATAGTAATTAAATCTTGATTAAGATTTTTGCCTACATTTACAAGTAGCCAGATTAAATCCGTTTTACCAATGTTGACACTTCCTTATTTTTTCTTATTTCAGATTAATGTGAGGGTACAAGCAACCAGATCACAATATTTGAATTTGTTAGGTAGGGTCCCTCTTGTAGTTGTGTCCTGCACCCCAAAGGTGTGCCATACACCCCTACATTGTGCCCATTAAGTGGGAGCACCCCAACCCTGCTCCTTGCCCTCTGTCTTGTTCCCCCCCCCCCGCCACATTGAATTGAAATGAGTTTTTCTCCTATGTGAGCGCGAATTAGATCATCTACTGGCTTCATATTGAGTATTGAGTACATTGGATCTTTGTTTTTCCATTCTTATGATATTTTACTAAGAAGAATGTGTACCAACTCCATCCAGGAAAATACAAAAGATGTAAAGTCTCCAGATTTTTTATGGCAGAATAGTATCCCATGGTATACATATACCACAGTTTATTAATCCATTCCTGATTTGATGGGCATTTATGTTGTTTCCACATCTTGGCAATTGTAAATTTAGCTGTGATAAACAATCTAGTGCAAATGTCTGTATTATAAAAGGTTTTTTTTTTCTTCTGGGTAGATGCCTAGTAGTGGGATTGCAGGGTCAAATGGTAGATCTAATTTGAGTTCTTTGAGGATTCTCTGTTCTTCTTTCCATAGAGGTTGTATTACTTTGCGGTTCCACCAGCAGTGTAAAAGTGTTCCCCAATCTCTGCTTAACAGATAAAATGTATAACTGAGCAGACGAGAAATTTTAGAAATTCAAAGGCCAAAAGGAAAGTGAATACAGAAACCCAGACAGATAAGGTGACACTCAAATTGCAATTTGACCCAGGGTTTATGCAAAAGCTACTTTACCAAGAGCTCAGTTTGCACAGGTCAGGCTGCCTTGGGCAGGAGACAGTCTAGAGAGTCTCCCAGAGAGTCTAAAAAGAGACCTATGATGTAAAGAGATCTATCTATACCTAAATGGCTTTACCAGAGTTGTGAGGGTGAACTAGAAATAAATCTGTCCCACAAAAGGGGACAGCAAGTAATGTTAACAAAACCTGAACTTTTCCTAGGCCATGGGTCAGCAAACTATAGCCCCTGGGCCAAATCTGCTTGCTGCCTGTTTTTGTACAACCAATGAACTAAGAATGGTTTTTACCTTTTTATTTATGCATTTATTTATTTTTTATTTCAGATTAATATGAGGGTACAAATGATTGGGTTACATTGTGTTTGTTAAAGAAATTCAAGTGAGGGGGAGGTTTTTTTAACATTTTTAAAGGAAAAAATCAAAATAAGGATATTTTGCAATGTGAAAATTATATGAACATGATCATGCTCATTCATTTATGTATTATCTATAGTGACTTCATATTACAACAGCTAAGCTGAGTAGTTACAAAAGAGATCACAATGTTTGCAAAGCATTGTATTTACTATCTGGCCCATTATAAAAAAAAGTTCGCTAAAATGATCAAGATTAGTAAGATTCATAATGGTTGGCCAGGCATGGTGGCTCATGCCTGTAGTCCTAGCACTCTGGGAGGCCAAGGCGGGTAGATTGCTTGAGCTCAGGAGTTGGCAACCAGCTTGAGCAAGAGCAAGACCCTGTCTCTGCTAAAAATAGAAAAACTAGTCAGGCGTTATGGTGGGAGCCTATAGTCCCAGCTCCTTGGGAGGCTGAGGCAGGAGGATCACTTGAGCCTAAGCATTTGAGGTTGCAGTGAGCTATGATGCCATGGCACTCTGTCACCAAAAATAAAAATTAAAAAAAGATTAATTATTTGGAGAATGCTTAGAGATCTAAAAATAGATCTGCCATTCAATCCTATAATTCCTCTACTAGGTATATACCCAGAAGACCAAAAATCACATTATAACAAAGATATTTGTACCAGAATGTTTATTGCAGCCCAATTCATAATTGCTAAGTCATGGAAAAAGCCCAAGTGCCCATCGATACGTGAATGGATTAATAAATTGTGGTATATGTACACCATGGAATATTATGCAGCCTTAAAGAAAGATGGAGACTTTACCTCTTTCATGTTCACATGGATGGAGCTGGAACATATTCTTCTTAGTAAAGTATGTCAAGAATGGAAGAAAAAGTATCCAATGTACTCAGCCCTACTATGAAACTAATTTATGGCTTTCATATGAAAGCTATAACCTAGTTATAACCTAAGAATATGGGGAAGGGGCAGAGAGAGGGGAGGGAGGGGGGAGGATGGGTGGAAGGAGGGTGATTGGTGGGATTACCCCTGCGGTGCATCTTACAAGGGTACATGTGAAACTTAGTAAATGTAGAATATAAATGTCTTAACACAATAACTAAGAAAATGCCAGGAAGGCTATGTTAACCAGTGTGATGAAAATATGTCAAATGGTCTATAAAACCAGTGTATGGTGCCCCATTATTGCATTAATGTACACAGGTATGATTTAATAAAAAAAAAGAAAGAAAAAAGATTAATAATGATCAAAAATTGTTTGAATGTTCTTCAAATGCATTTTATATCTCTAGCCCATGTGATATTACATATTCCTTTTTCTAAATAATAGATTTAAAATAAACTATAGTACAGTAACTGTAAAGTCTAAGGAACACTATATAAATGATTTCAGTTCCCTATTATTTGTGACCACTTTGAGTTTATATTTGTGTTTAAAACTTAAATAGTGCAAACTACAAAGTATATTTCTTTCAGTGTAAAATTTATGCATGAAATATTTTGCTGGGTTTTAATATCTTTCTAATTGAAATACATTCTTATTCATTAACTGTTAATTTTTTAAAGGCAAAAACCAAATCAAAAAATGATTTCTTACGGACAGCACATGAAAAGTACTAACTGTAAGAGAAAAATTGATACTTTGGGCACCATCAAAACTAAAAACTGTTTATTAAAACATACTGTTAAGAAAATGAAAAGTCAGGCCACACTTTGACAGAAAATGTTCAAAACACCTCTATCTGACAAAGGACTTGTATTGGAATAAATAAATCCTACTATTCAAAAATAAGAAGGCAATCCAATTTCAAAAACAACTTGAATCATAGTCTACCAGAGATTTATTCATGGCTCATAAGCACCGGGAAAAAAGGTACACAATATCATTAGTCACTAGAAAAATGCAAATTAAAATAACAAGCTACCACTTTGCACTGTATTAGAATGGTTAAAATTAAAAAATATTAAAACCACCACTTGTTGAAAAGGATGTAAGGTGTGCGGAATTTCCATACCTCGCCTGTGTCATGTAAAATGTTAAAGGACTTTGGAGACCTGTTTGGCCTATTGATTCCTAACATTTATCCAAAGAAATGATACATCGGCTTATAGACTTGCACAGGTATGTTTGTAGTAGTTCTAATTACAACAGCCCCAACTGGAAACAACCTAAATGTCAATCAAAAGGAGGATGGATTTAAAAAAAGAATTAGGACATAGTCATAGGATGGCGTACTATACGATAATAAAAATGAACTACAGATACACACTAAAAGATGGGTAAATGTCAGAAACATTATATTGATCAAAGAAGTCAGACAAAGGAATAAACACCGTTTGATCCCATTTATGTGAAATTTAAAAACAGATGGAGCACGCAAATTCGTGAAGCGTTCCATATTTTTCTGATACGAAAAAAAAAAAAACAGATGGAGCTAATCTATAGTGCTATGGTTTCCTATGAGAGGCAAGGCTTGCCTAGAAAGTTTCTCAAGGGAACTTTCCAGGGAAATAATCTTGATTGGTTTTTGGTTACATGGGAGTATAGACTCATCAAAACCTATCCAATTTTACTAAGATCTGTGCATTTTCACTGTGGAAATTTACTAAACAAAACAAAAACAAAAGTTACATCAGTGTAACTTAGAATCAATAAATTCCTAAAACTAACCCAAAGCAAATCTGCTTAACAATTTAGTCACGAGTACCTCTGGATATCATTAATAATATTTCATTATTTTCAAAATGACATGTTGTGTGATAGGGTCTAAAATCATTTCCAAATGGAAAGCCACTTGTCTAAAAATAACTTATCAATAACTTGATTACATTGTTTCCAATTTACCTTCATCATAAATTAAATGCCTATCAATTAAATGAGTAGTAGAAAATAAAGAATACAGGAAATCAAAGCCTCAGACTATTCAAAAATTGGGATTATAGGAGGAGTCTTGCTAAACGCCTGCCTGGTTTATGTTCATTACTCCAATTAATCCTTATCTTTTTCATAATTCAGGTAAATAGGTTTAAGCTCCATTTTACAGATGCTTATATTGAGGTTTAGAAAGGTTAAGCAACTTAATCACAGATGCAGAGCTAGTAAGCATCTAGCCCAGTTTTTGAACCTAGTTCAATTGACTCCAAAATGTTAAGTTCTTTCCACAGTATCCTCTGTTTCGGAAATTAACCAGAAATGGATGGGAAAGCAGTTTAAGATTTGCAGACTGGATTACAACAGAGTCTGAAAGACTGATCGCTGCAGTGAGGCCTTGGGCCCAACATGTCTCCCACTCCCAGACTCAGGCCTCCAAGTGATCTCTGACGCTTGTCACTTTGCTTTGGTTACTATGAAAATCACAATGTCTGTCAATACTGAAAAGAGAGATGAGTTGGGGGAAAAGTGAAGGTAAATTAGTGCAGTACATTATTCAAAAGCTGGGAAAAGAAACTATGTCTCTATAAGTGTGATATAAAAAAGTAGAAGAGGAAAGCAAAGAAACGACAAAAGGGAAGTGGGCTACAAGGCAAGTATACTGAAACAGGTGTCTTTTCCTATGAAGTTTACCTTTTTCTTTTTTTAACCTATGCTCTAGTGAAAAGCAAAGAATTAAGATAGTTGCTGACACTGAGATAGGATATCAATATTTGTACAGTTCTTGAAAAGGAAGTAGAGAACATGTGGCTTATTGTTATTTTAGTAAAAGTAGTATCAACTGATTAAATTTTTTGGATGCTTAGACTATTGTGAAATATATGAAAAAATACATTAGCACACTTTCTGGAAATGCCTAGTTCTCAGAGCGAAGCCTGGTTCCCTCAGTTAAAGAACCCTGGGTTTTATTCTTAATGTGTCTCCTTATCAGCCTTAAACATTCCTTTGGAGTTTCAGTTATTATTGTCTATTAAATGAGAGGTTTAGACTAGATGATCTAAAAATGATAATCACTACCTTTTATTGATTGTCTTTCATACACCAGGCACCATAATAGATGCTTACAAAATAAGTTTTCTCATTTAATTGGCACATTTATGAGATATATATATATATAACATGTAAAATATTCACTTTCTGATTAATGAAGAAACTAAAATTAAAAGCTCCATTTGATTTCAAAGCTTTTAAGGACTTCCTTACCATGCTGTACATGGGTCCTTCAACTTTACTGTGCCAAGATTCCATACCCTGGCGTTAGATGAACAAACAGACCTGGAGTGAGATGTGAATCCTTGAAAGTCAGAGGACCTGATTAGTGTCTTACTTTTCTCTTTATCACCACTGCCAAGCACATTTTAGGCTTAGGTGAATAATAGGGAAACGAACAAATAATAATCCTTCTCGAGGAGGAGGAGGATTGTATTTTATCATTGCACTCTGGAGGCCACCACTCACTCTTTCCATGTTGATATTTTGAACATGATACATGCTCAGTAATTTTTTTGGATGGCAGGTGGAAAAAGTCTCAAAAATGATCCATTATTCTTGGTAAAAAATTATACTTAAAACTGTCATCTAAACACAACAGTTGTTTAATGTGGGTTAACTGATAATTAATAGCCAAGGCCTTGAGGGTCAAGGGTGACTTTAAAGAGCCTGGGGAGGCTGGGCTGCTGATGGTGATGAGAGGGGGGAGAGCAGCTGATGCTGCTGCCGTGCAGGGGCCTACGGTGCAAATTGCATATGGCTTCTGTGTGGTGGTGAGATTTTTAGACACAATCGGCTATGATTAACAAGTCCTTCCTGCATTATTAAGAAGCTGTTCTGTTGCTGTTTATTTCAGTGGCATTTGCTTTGCCCTTTTGGATAGTATTTGTTTTTACTGTGGCTTTCAAAAAGTATTTCTCTTCCTTTTTTCAAGTAATTTTATGTTAGTTTTTTTCTTTTAAGTGAGAAATAGAAATAAAAGGCAGCCCATTTACCAAAGTATTTGCACATGTTGGGTCTGCAGAAATATTTATTAAATTAAATAGACTCTGGCGCCTGTGGCTCAGTGAGTAGGGCGCTGGCCCCATATCCCGAGGGTGGCGGGTTCAAACCCAGCCCCGGCCAAACTGCAACAACAACAAAAAAAATAGCCGGGCATTGTGGTGGGCGCCTGTAGTCCCAGCTGCTCAGGAGGCTGAGACAAGAGAATCGCTTAAGCCCAAGAGTTAGAGGTTGTTGTGAGCCGTGTGACGCCATGGCACTCTACCCGAGGGCAGTACAGTGAGACTCTGTCTCTACAAAAAAAAAAAAAAATTAATTAATTAATTAAATAGACTCTTCATGGCTATACTCTACAATGGAGATAAGGAAGAGGAATGAAATATGCAAAACAAAAAATAAAAATTTACCAAAAAAACTTCAATAATAGAACCCTATATATCATGACCCTATTTAGCTTATACTTAGGTGTAAGTCTTCTACTCCAATATTAGTGTCAAAAAGAAAGATTTTTAAAATTTTTTAATTTTAGATCCATTGGGCTTCCTCCTGAATGCTGGGACGAGTCCCTGAGAGAGTTAGTTCTAGCCTCAGGAAGGACCAAATAACTTTTTATATATTTCTATATATTTTTAGTAATTATATATTTTATATGTATATTTATATATTTTTAGTAAGAAATACACATAAGATTACTATATTACTAAGTAAATATTAACATTATATGCCAAACAAATTTCTACCAATTGTGAAATTCAAGCAATTTAGGTGGCATTTTTGTTCCAATTAATAGTTCTCCTTGACTTCATTAGAAACAAACTAATAATTTTCTTGATAAACAAGCAATTTAAGTTTAATTTAATTATCATAATGAAATAATCCTATGCACCCATTTGTCCTAAATATATCCTATTAATCATACTGGTCTTATTCAGCCAAACATTAAGTATGGGAACTTAACAAAACTCGGCATGCAAAAGATAGTTTGACTCTTTATTGATACCAGAAAAGCATACAGATTACGCTGATCTTTTAAAAGTGATATTATTTAATGTTGGATATATTTGCATCTTTTTACAAAAAATTAAAAATATTCCTGGTTATACATATTGAAGTATTACTAGTATTTCTATTGTAATAATTTGTCATCTGTGACATGAAACTAATTTTCATAATGCTCGGCATCTAAACGGCCGTGACTGCACCTGTTGCTGGGCTAGCCCCTCAGGAGTGGTGTTAGCCTTGGGGAAGACCCAAATAATTTGGTAGTGGGGAAGCCCCAGCTGAAGGAGGGAAAATGACTTTTAGAACATTTCAATTATTGTTCCTATGAATATAATGCAATCATGTCTTTACTTCCTCAACTCCCTTGCACTTTTCAACCCATTGCAATGTGCCGCCTTCTCTAAATTCCACTGAAAAAAAGATCTTGCTAGGTCAAATTAGCTGTCAAAGTCCCCAGTTTCAGGCTCGTATCTTATGTGACCCTTAACAGTGCTTGACACTGTTAATCATCTTGATGATCCCCACTATTAGGGCTTCTGTGATCCCTTTCTTCAAGTTCTCTACCTCTCTGACTTCTTGTCAGTATTATAGATGGTCCCTGACTTAAGGTTTTTCTGTTTTACAATGTGTTAAAGTGATATGAATTCACTAGAAACTGTACTCAGAATACTCATTGTTTGCAATATTCAATAAGTTACATCAGCTATTCAACACTTCATTATAAAATAGGCTTTGTGTTAGATGATTGTGCCCAACTGTAGGCTAATTTAAGTGTTCTGAGCACATTTTGCTTGTTTTTTTGTTGAGATGGAGTTTGTCTCTGTTGCCCAGGTTGGAGTGCCATAACAGGAAGATTGTAGCTTCAAACTCCTAGTCTCAAGCAATCCTCGTGCCTTAGCCTCCAGAGTAGCTAGGACTACAGTGCATGCCTGGCTGATTAAAAAACTTTTTTTGGATACAAGAGTCTCACTGTATTTCCCTGGCTGGTCTTGAACCCTAGGCCTCATGAGGCCCTCCCGCCTTGGCTTCCTAGAGTGCTGGGATTACAGGTGTGAGGCACTGTGCCTAGCCCTGAACACATTTAAGGTATGATGTTTGGTAGGTTAGGTATATTAAGTACATTTTTGATTCATGATATTTTCAATTTCTCAAGAGTTTATCAACACACAACCACATCATAAGTGAAGGAGCATTTGTACACATATTTGCTTACTTTGCTTTTCCTATTGAATGTTTGGTTATTTCTTCACTCCTGTGATAGTTACCAATAGTTTTATGCATCAGGTTGGCTAGGTTATAGGAGCCAGTCATTTAACCCAACACTCGTCTGGGTGCAGCTGTGAAAGTATTTTTACAGATATTGTTAACATCTACATTCAGTTAACTTGACATGAGATAATGTGGAGGAGCTCATCAAATCAGCTGGAAGGTCTTAAGAGCAAAACCTGAGGTTTCTTAGAAAAGAAGAAATTTTGTCTCGACTGCAACATCAATTCCTGGCTGAGTTTCTGGGTTATCAGCCTGGTGACTGGCCTACCCTAAAAATTTCAGACTTGCCTGCCCTATGAGTTTCAGCATGCCAGCCCCCCCAAACAGAGTGAGCCAATCCCTTGAAATAAATCTCTTTTAAAACACACACTCCCATATATATATAAAGATATATATATATATAAATATATACACACACATGTATACAGTACATATATATATATATACAATTGTCCCTCACTGTCTGTGGGGCATTCGTTCTAGGACCTCAGATAACAAAATGCACAGATGTTCAAGTCACTGACATAAAATGGTGTAGCATTTACATATAACCTATACACATCCTCCAATATACTTGAAATCATCTCTAGATTACTTATACTACCTACTACAATGTAAATGTTATGTAATGTTACACTATATTGTTTAGGGAGTAATAACAGGAGAAAAAAGACTACATGTTCAGTACAGATCTTTTGTTCCCCTAATATTTACTAGTTAATATTAGTTGGTTAAATCCATGGACGTAGTACCCACAGATATGGAGAGCTGGCTGTACATCCTATCGCTTCTATTTCTCTCGAGAACTAGGATTATAAACCATTTTATCACATTCTTCACAGTCTCTTTCTATATTATTAATTCACTTTATTTCTTCAGCCATGTCCATAACATATTAATTAATATCTTTGACTTCAGAATATTTACCCTAGTCTCTTATCTGAACTCTTAATCACATTTTCATCTACTAGACAATCCTGTCTGAAATCCAGCATGTCCTAATGGAATATTATTTTCTCCCCTCCTCAACTCCCTCTCTCCTTATTTCTTATCTCAATTAATGACATCTCTACACATAATCATATTTCTGAGCTGTTCTTGATTCCTTCCTCTCTTTCGTTTTGATTTAGTCAGCCACCCAGCTTGGATAGTTTTTTTCTCCTTGGTAACCCTTAAACCTATTTCTTTCTTACCACCTCTGCTACTTTAGGCTGGAATCTCCTTAATCTATGTTTTGAATGGATTTTTTTTTAAACTTCATCTCCTTGTTCACCACCACCCTTTTCTCTCATTATCCACAAGTCCACAAAGGTCATGTTCTTGTCATAACTATTGCATTGCATCATAATTATTTTCTATATGTTTTGTTTTCTTGATTTGTAGTTGTTTGTTTCATCTTCATTGAACCATTTTTTATAATAAAGATCGACTAATTTGCTAAAAGCAAAAATTATACTTTCCTAGAGAATCAAATTGATGAGTAACATTAGAGCATTGAATCCAGCTACTTTCTTCATATTACTAGCATATTTTTAGTGATTCATTTCTTTCCAATACAGACGTTCTTAACCTATGATCCATAAATGGAAGTCTAAGACATGAATGACTCCCTAAAAGTTTATGGGAAATGTTCTGTATATTTTTCCTGTGAAGAAATATCATAGTTTTCCATGGAATACTATTCAGCCATTAATTAAAAAAAAAAAAAAATGGAGACTTTACATCCTTCGTATTAACCTGGATGGAGTGGAAGACATTATTCTTAGTAAAGCATCACAAGAATGGAGAAGCACGAATCCTATGTACTCAATCTTGATATGAGGACAATTAATGACAATTAAGGTTATGGGGGGGAAGCAGAAAGAGGGACGGAGGGAGGGGTTGGGGCCTTAGTGTGTGTCACACTTTATGGGGGCAAGACATGATTGCAAGAGGGACTTTACCTGACAATTGCAATCAGTGTAACTGGATTATTGTACCCTCAATGAATCCCCAACAATAAAAAAAAAAGAAAAGAAATATCACAGTTTTCACCACATTCTCAAAAGATCTGGGGTGCTTAATTGCTTAAGACCCACTATGATGGGTTTGTATATCAGCTCCATCACTTACCAAGTGTGGGACCTTGAGTAAGTTATTTTACCACTCAGGGCCTCACATAGTTTTCTCATATTTAATTTTGGGGATAATAATAGTAAAGGCTTCATGAGGCTATTAATATATGTGGTTTTGGTCAGAATAATGCTTAGAAAGATAAAAAGTATAGCTGGGTGAGGTGGCTCATGCCTGTAATCCTAGCACTTTGGGAGGCCAGATGGATTGCTTGAGCTCAGGAGTTTCAGAACAGGCTGAAAAATAGAAAAACTGGCCCTGTCTTGTGACAGGGTGCCTGTAGTCTCAGCTGATCAGGAGGCTGAGGCAAGAGGGTCACTTGAGCCCAAGAATTTGAGGTTCCTGTGAGCTATGAAGCCACAGCACTCTACCCGGAGTGGCAGAGTGAGACTCTAACTAAATAAATAACAAAATTAAAATTACTGTTATAAGGTACCCGTGCCTTATTGCTGCATCACCCCCTCTGTGTGTGTGTCTGAGTATGTCCAAGTTTCCCTCTTTTTAGGACACCAAGCATTGAAGTTAGGGCCCACTGTGATCCTCATCTTAACTTGATTACATCTACAAAGACCCTATTCCCAAATAAGGCTTTAACCCTATACCCAGGTTTCCAGTGGGTATAGGGTTTAAAGTTCAACATTTTACATTTGAAGAGTTGGAGGTTTTGGGTTAGAAGTTACCTACACAGGGGCAAGGGTTGATATCACAAGCATAGCAGTGGTTTCAGTGGGAGAAAAGAATGCAGAGAAGGGCAAATGGTTATGGATTAAGCCCACAGTGAGGCAAAAGAGGGGAGGAAAGAGCTCATGAAGATGTTAGTGGAGTCTTAAAATGTAATAAAGGAATTTTATTATAAAAAGTATGATTAAGCCTTCCTTAAGCCATGGTAAATGAAGAATATGAAGGGACTATGGATTTTGTAATCAGAATATACTAACTTTCTAGTAACAAATTATTACAAACTGAGTGGTTTAAAACATCAAAAATTTATTCTTTCACAGTTCTGGAAACAGAAGCCTGAAATCAAGGTGTCAGCATGGCTGTGCTCCCTGACAAAGGCTCTAGGGAAGAATTCTTTCTGGCCTCTTCTAATTTTTGGTAGCGGGGGGCAGTCCTTGGCCCCCATGCCTTAGAGCTGCATCACCCCTTCTGTGTGTGTGTCTGAGTATGTCCAAGTTTCCCTCTTTTTAGGACACCAAGCATTGAAGTTAGGGCCCACTGTGACCCTCATCTTAACTTGATTACTTCTACAAAGACCCTATTCCCAAATAAGGCAGTATTCTCAGGTTCCCAGTGGGTATCAATTTAGGGGAACAATATTCAATCCAGTATGAAGGACTTTAGTGGCTTTAATGTTTTGATGAGGTAAGGAAGTCACACTGCAAGGGACGAAGGAATAGGTTAATGAATGCTTAAAGAAAAAAAATCACTTTTTCCCTCCTAGAAGTTTATTAGTAAAAGAAAAATATACGATAGAAGTTCAAGGTAAAAACCACCTTGAGAAAGAAAGACAACAGTGATAATTATAGATTTTAAAAAAATAGAACTATAGACAGATACTGATACAGTTATAAATCGGTACATATTTTTAGGCAAAAGTAGGATGACAAAGAGAAGGTCGTCAAGTACAACGGTGAAGTGTTAGGTGGAAGGGGACAGGCCAACTGTTCCACTGAGATAAGAAGCCAGACTACATTTTGTAGTTTGAGTAGCACTTCAAGAAACAAAAGTGTTTTGTCTGATTTTAAATTGTAGATGTCAGTTATATATTTATCAAAGAGACTGTTTTTTTCCAAAGTAAATTTTAAAAGAATTGCTTAGAGTTAAAACTGACTGTAACCAACATGTTGGAATCCGAATTGTGTTTTATAATATTCTTACAGAAACTATCATTTTAGACATCCCAAGGAATTTAGTCTAGAGTAGTTGGAACTTCTAATTTAATGCTCTTTAAGTATAAGCATATAAAAAAAGGTAGTTCTTTTGGTACAAGTACTTAGGGGTTGGATTCTAGCCATTAACAGAATGTATATGTCTGTGATAGCGTGTGTATTTCAAAGCTTTGACAATGTTAAAATGCATTTTCATGCTCTTCCTCAGCATGGTTAAGTTCAGCATGACATCACTTTTGTGAGACTCTTCACGAGAGGCTGGGAGTTTAAAGAAGTGAGACTTCCTGTTTTTGAAATGGCTTTGTTTCTGTGGGTCCTGATTTAGTTTTATTTCTTTATGCAAATCAATGAATAAATACACATCCATGGAGACTAAGTATATTCTGATTATACATTAATATGTAAAACATTCCTTTATGGCTTTTTATTTTACAGATTTGCTCAACTTTGAAAGGTTAGAATGAGGCCAAGAGTGGTGGCTCACACCTGTCATCCCAGCGCTTTGTGAGGCTTGGGTAGGTGAATTGCCCTAGCTCAGGAGTTAGAGACCAGATTTAGAAAGATAGAGACCTGTCTCTAAAAATGGCTGGATGTTGTGGTGGGCATCTGTAGTCAGCTTCTTGGGAGGCTGAGGTAAGAGAATTACTTGAGCACAAGAGTTCGAGGTTGCTGTGAACTATAATGCCACAGCACTCTACCTAGGGTGACAAAGTCAGACACTGTCTCAAAAAAAAAAAGAAAGAAAGAAAGAAAGAAAGATTAGAATGTAATAAAACACTACTTTCACAGTAGAGAAAATAGACTGTTTTTACAGTTAGGGTTTGTTAAATAATAGTAGATTTAAAGAAAAAATTAATAGAATGTTTCCTGAGATACTATATGGATTATATTTCATAATATCAAGGTTCATAAACATTGACATTAAAGTTGTATGGGACCACAGAGGTCATTAATTTGTGTCCTTTTTCAGATTAACTACTGATGGTTCAGAGAAGTTCAGTAGTTTCCCAGAACCAAGAAGAGGAAGAAATACATAGTAGTATTCATTTGCCAGGCTCTGTTATAAACAGTTCACATACAATTTTATATATTATAAATGTTTAATTCTCAAAATTAACATTTTGGCTGAGCACAGTGGCTCATACCTATAGTTCTACCACAATGGGAGGCTGAGGCGGTCTACTGTTTGAGCTCAGGAGTTCGAGACAGCTTAAGCAACAGCAAGATCTCATCTCTATTAAAGCAAATAAACAAAAATAGCTGAGCATTGCGGTGGGCACAGTAGTCCTAGCTACATCAGAGGCTGCGCAAGAGGATTGCTTTTAGCGCATGTGTTTGAGGTTCCTGTGAGCTATGACTCTACAACACTCTACACAGGGTGACAGAGTGAGAGTCTACCTCAAAAAAGAAAAAAAAGTAAAAATTAACATTTTAAAGATAGGAAAATAAACCCCTCAGAGGTTAAGTCACCTAAGAACACCCCTTTAGTAAGTATTGGTTCTGGGATTTTAACACAGGTGGACTTCCCTTTGAGTCAACACCTCACTACACTCCCTGGTTCTGTAAAGGGCAGCGCTGAGACCAGAAACCATTTTATCCTTCTTAAAATGATCCAGTGAAAACAAAATTCCTGTAAAAATGACTAGAGAGGAGAGAAAAGAAGTTCTGTGATCCATACTATAAGCTGGAACCATTTTAGGCATTTGCTCTAAACATGAGCTAAAGGGAAGTCATATTTTTTATTTTTTTATTTTTTTATTAAGTCATATACACATAGATCATGAATACATTTATGCATATGTTGGGTACAATGTATTGTTGTTTTTTAATACAATCTGACGTGGTTACATCAAACCAATCAACATAGCTTTCGCCTCATTTACTTGATTATTGTGTTAAGACATTTATATTCTGACACGTGACAGATTTGACTTGTACCCTTGTGATATACTCCATAGGTGTGGTCCTGCTTTTTACCCTCCCTCTATGAAACCTCCCCGCTCCCCTCCCTTCCCACTCCATTTCTCTCCTTCATCCTGGGCTATGTTCTATCTGTCCTAAGAAAGTGTGAGTAAAAATAAGTTGGTTTCATGGAAGTACTGAGCTGCTTAGGCTGGCAACTGGTTTCAAGGGGCCCTAGGAATTCTTCATACTGTTATTTCTTTGACTAGGTATATGCTGATATAAATGAAATCTGTTTTATACACAGCCCTCCAAAAGGCTCACACAATACTATCTAACACCACCTAAAAGGCCCATCTAATGCCATCAAATTGTAGATTAGGTTTAAACATATTAATTTTGGGGGAGAACACAGTCATTCAGACCATGGCAATAGGTAATATTTTATATGTGGTATCTGAAGTTCTATTTTGTTATTGATAGAAGGAAAGCATTTTTTAGTTTTACAACTTATTATTTATTGTAATGTATTCAAAAATTTAAGGATTGTTGTCAAAATTTAGAAAAACCTCTCTCAACCTTGTTCCCGATTTGGCCGCATATTTCCAGTGCCAGGGACCCTCGGACACATTCACACTCTTGGACCTGCATCTTGGGTGTCATGATTCTGAACGAGTCAGGACACAGGGTGATAGCAGTACTGCTAGAAGCCAATCTTGATCTTGCTTGGCTGTTTTTAATTACCACACACATGACTCCGCAGATCATACGAGCCTGTCCCACTAAATCTGAGCTAAATATATTCCTCACTCAGCTTCCTCTCAGCAGGATCTTAAGATGGATGTGGCCACACCAACACACCTGTCATGAGGAGAGGAAATGGAGAAGTCCTAATGAAAAGAGACACCAGTCTTAACTGACTGAAGTTAATGTATCTTATTCTTACAAATTGTACTAACGTGTATGATCACTAAGGACATTGTTAGGGTTCCTCTTTGGGCCTTGGGAGGGGTTTGTGCAAAAGAGCCCTGTCACCTGTGCTTCACTCATTTCTCACTAATTCTGCATCTGAATTTGCCATCAGTTGTTTTAAAAGCATTTTTGAATTATTCATTCACAAGAATAATCTTGGACTGGGGTAGAAATTTTTTTCAGCCCTGAAAACAGTAATTAGGCAATGCGTTGTGGTGTGACTCTTATTTTAGATATTTGTTGCTGACAAAAACCAAGTCAGTTCTCATGACATACTGAATGTCCTCAGCCTTGTGGGGAAAATTGTGTTTAATAGTGATTTGGACTGATAAAAAAAAGTCCCTTTGGTAGTTTAGAGGTTCTAATGTTTACAAAACAAAAGCAAGTTAAACAAACATTTAGTTCAAAAGTAGAAAGTGTTTATTTGCTTTTACTTATAAAAGTAATACTTATAAGTATTTATAAGTTTTATAAGTAAAACTTATAAAACTATACCACTTAGTAAGTGGTATAGTTCTTATTTATTTATTTTTTTTTGCTGTCTCAGCTGTCTCTCTAGGCTTTCATGTAGAAATAATCACGTAAACTTGATTTTTATAACTTAGGTTGCTGTAATAACCCCCTAACCAAACACACAAAGTAACTGGATCTTGTTAGGTTTTATTACAAGTATTCTATTTTCAACAGCTTTTGGTATCAACTGTATACTGTCAAAATTTTTATTTTATAAAAATTCTTAGAATTTCTTTTCAGAAGATCTTTGTTCCTTTTAAGATAAGCTTATCAACATGACTATATTTCAGATGCAGTACAATTTAGTTCTCATAAAGAACAAAACGAATTCTTTTGTACACTAAATAGCAAGACCCAGACTATAATAGTAATGTCTGGCTGCTATGAGGAAGTGTGGAATCCTTTTCCTGTGCTGAATATTCATTCCTGTTAAAAATTTCAGCGGCCATCGCAACAACAACAAAAATAAACAAATGGGACTTAAATAAGCTGAAAAGCTTCTGCACAGCTAAGGACACACAAGTAAAGCAAAAAGACAACCTTCAGAATGGGAAAAGATATTTGCAGGGTATGAATCAACAAAGGGGTGATAAATGGAATCTAGAGAGCTCAAATTAATCAACAAAAAAAAGCAAACAATCCTATTTACCACTAGGCAAGAGTTATGAACAGAACCTTTTCTGAGGAAGACAGATGAATGGCTAACAAACATTTATTATACTGAATGGAGTAAAACTGAAAGCTTTTCCACTTAGAACTGGAACCAGACAAGGTTGTCCTCTATCACCACTACTATTCAACATAGTGCTGAAAGTTCTAACCAATACAATCAGGCAAGAGAAGGAAATAAAGGGCATCCAAATGGGGGCAGAGGAAGTCACACTCTCACTCTTCACCGACAATATGATCTTATACTTAGAGAACTACAAAGACTCAATGACAAGACTCTTGGAAGTGATCAGAAAATACAGTAATATATATAGGTTTATAAAGGATATAAAATGAATGTCCGCAAATCAGTAGCTTTTGTATATGTAACAGCCAAGTTGAGAGGCTAATCAAGGACACAATTCCCTTTACAGCAGCTTCAAAAAAAAATGAAATACCTAGGAATATACATAACAAAAGAGGTGAAGGACCTCTACAAAGAAAATTAGGAAACTCTAAGAAAAGAAATAGCAGAAGATATTAACAAATGGAAGAACATACCATGCTCATGGATGGGAAGAATCAACATTGTTAAAATGTCTATACTTCCCAAAGCAATCTACAGATTCAGTGCAATCTGTATTAAAATACCATCATCATACTTTCAAGATTTGGAAAAAATAATTCTTCACTCTGTATGGAACCAGAATAAACCCTGTATAGCCAAGGCGATTCTTAGTAATAAAAACAAAGTCAGGGGTATCACCCCTACCAGGCTTTCAGCTATACTACAAGGCCATAGTCATCAAAACAGCATGATATTGGCATAAAAATAGAGACATTGACATGTGGAACCGAATAGAAAACCATGAGATGAAACTAACCTCCTCCAGCCACCTAATATTTGATAAACCAAACAAGAACATACACTGGGGAAAAGAATCCCTATTCAACAAATGGTGTTGGGAGAATTGGATAACCACATGTAAAAGAATGAAACTGGACCCATACCTCTCACCAATTACAATTACAAAAATTGATTCAGGATGGATTAAAGATTTAAACCTAAGGCATGAAACATTAAAAATCTTTGAAGAAAGTGTGGGGAAAACACTGAAGATATAGGCATGGGGAAAGATTTTATGCAGAAGACTTCCATGGCAATTGCAACAACAAAAGTTAAACAAATGGGACTTAATTAAACTGAAAAGTTTCTGTACAGCTAAGGAAACAACAACCAAAGCAAATAGACAACCTTCAGAATGGGAAAAGATATTTGCATATTATGAATCGGACAAAAGCTTGATAACTAAGATCTATAGAGAATTCAAATTAATCAACAAAAAAAGACCAAAAAATCCCATATATATCATTGGGCAAAAGAGATGAATAAAACCTTCTTGAGAGAAGACAGATAAATGGCTAACAACCATGTGAAAAAAATGCTCATCATCCCTAATCATCAGAGAAATGGAAATCAAAACTACTCTGAGATATCACCTAACCCCCGTGAGAATGGCCCACATCACAAAGTCTCAAAGCTGCAGAGGCTGGTGTGGATGTACAGAGAAGGGAACACTTACACTGCTGGTGGGACTGCAAACTAATGCAACCTGTTTGGGAGGAAGTATGGAGAAACCTTAACTCAAATTAGACCTCCCATTTGATCCTGTAATCTATCCAGAAGAAACAAATCCTTTTATTGTAAGGACATTTGCACTAGACTGTTAATTACAGCTCAGATTACAGTCACCAAAATGTGGAAACAATCTAAATGCCCACCAACTCAGGAATGGATTAACAAGCAGTGGTATATGTATACCACGGAATACTATTCAGCCATTAAAAAAGATGAAGACTTTACATCTTTTGTATTAACCTGGATGGAGTTGTAACACATTCTTCTTAGTAAAACATCATGACAATATTTGTAAAAGCAAGAATCCAATGTATTCAATTCTAACATGAACATACTCACATAAGAGAAAAACTCAAATCAATTCAAAGTAGGGATTGGGGGAAGGAGGGAGCAGGGAGAGAGGAAGAAGGAGGTGGATGGGTGTGCTCCCACTTAATGGGCACAATGTTAGGGTATATGGCACATTTCTTGAGGGCAGGACCACAATTATAAGAGGGACTTTACCTAACAAATGCAAACATGGTAACCTAATTGTATCTTCAATTAATCAGAAACAATAGAAAAAAAAAGAGAAAAAATTTATTGATAGACTTTTGGATTGGATTTCAGGTATTAGTTTTTAGGTTTTTTTTTTTTTTGTTTTACGGTAAGCACAGTAGTAAAGGATAAAAAGGTGATACTATACCTTTCAGAATAATAATATTTAATTACATGAAAAGATGAAATGCTGAGGTAGATTTTCAAGAAGGGAGAGATCTCTGTGACCTCAAGTGAAGATTCTAGAGCTTCTTGAAGATTCTAGAACTTGAGGTGGGCTTTAAGGTTGAATAGACTCTGAAGAAGAGCATTCTATGAGGCTAGAGAAACACCTAATAAAAGGAAAAGTAACAAGGTAAGAATGTCCAAGTCTCATTTAATTTTGTTTAATTCAACATTTATCAAAAGTTTCTTCTCTTTTGAGTATTTTGCTAATTAAAGGTACAAAAAATAAATAAGGAATAGTCTTCACCCTCAAAGAATTTAATACTGTGGGAAAAGGGAAATAACATTGGCACAACTACTATAACAGATAATGGTTTCTATAAATAGAATTTGTATTATAAACTCTTATTTAAAAGTTGTTTGAGCAATAGACTTTGGCCCAAAGGATCGAGGCTTAAAATTTAACTCTGCCTTTTCTTAGCTATGTAATCCTGTGCCCCCTTGAGTCTTAATTTCATCTCCATCTATTTTCTACTGTCTTTCACAGACATTACCTGAAGCTCTCCATCACCAAAGTTATTCCCACCAGGTCAGTGAGCAGTTCACTAACATCAGTGCTACCAAATAAATGGAGCCTGGACTATCTTTCCCACAGTAAGCTTTGTATCTGGTTGCTCCATAAACACCTAAAAGGCCACATTAACCCCGTCCAGATTACTGGGCTTCAGTTCTTGCTGTCTGTCTACAGGCATTAATGTCCTGTCTCAAACTGAAGGAGATTCTATTGGCCCTTCTTGGCTCTTTTCAGAATCATATCTACACTTACCATTCCTTTCAAAGTACCTCACTGGCCTGCCCTAACATCAGGTGTTGTCATTTCAGTTTTCTACAACCTTTCACCCATGAGACTGTTAGGTCTGATGGAGGGTAAACAGGTGGAAAGGAAGTGGCTAAGAGTAAAGAGGGGAACCAAATTGTAAGTAGGAACCAAATTGCAGCTAGGAACTGTTTTCCAGTGGGAACATACATAGTAAGGAGTTTGTAGTCCCCATTAGCTGACCTAGAGCTCATTACCATCTAATTAGCATAGCATGGGTTGAGCTTCATGAAGGATCTTGGAGAAGATGCATGAGTAGAAAGGGAAACTGTTATGTAACCTGTTATGTAATCTGTTGTATAATTCCAACTTGTAAATCACCCCCAAAAGTTGGGAAACATCCACAAATCCTGCCAGGAGAAAGGTGGGACAAACTAGTGAGTGCTCAGACTTCAGGGTCTTTCTTCACTCCTGGAGACTGACCTATGCCTCTCTTTCTCTGGAACATATTTTCACTTTGCCTCATTTTGCATAGCTCCATTCTCCTTCACCTTCACTTCATATAGCTTCTTTTTCCTGTAATAAACTGTGTGGGATCATTGTATCATCAGCTCAGCTGGGAACCAGTTCTCATTCTTGACACTGGGAACTGGGCAACCAGGGAACATCCACGTGGACCTAAAAAGATGACTGTCTCTTTATAAACTAAAAAAAAAAAAGAGATGGCTGTCTCCTGTTGTCCAGAACTCAGGGCTTTTCTGAGACATGGGATTTGCAGCACCCAAACTGGGAAAATCCCAGGTGAAGCAGGGTATGTTAGTTACCTTACCACCAGACTTCTCCCTTTGCCTTGTTTCTAAAGCCTCCATAATATCTACAGCTTAGCCTAATCCAAGTTAGACAGTCATCTCAATTTTTTTTTATTATTTTTTTGGAGACAGGGTCTTTGTATATTGTCCAGGCTAGTCTAGAACTCTTGCAGGTCATCCTCCTACCTCAGCTTTCTAAGTAGCTGGGATTATAGATATACACCGCTGTTTTCAGCTGTCTTCTTGATATTTTAGGATCAAAAATATCATGCATATTATAGCTGAGTTCCTGAAGTGTATTAGTTAATACTGAGTGAGAATGCCAAGCCAATTTGAAATTAAAAAGCAATACCACTTTGCAAATTAATACACCTCGCTGCTTAATAAAAATTAGGGACCAGGAATTAAAGCCAGCTAGCTGGAGTGAAAGGTTTATGTGATGTCATAAATAAAGCTGAAAAGTAGGCTTTCACCAGGATCCTTTTTTTGTGAGTGTGTGTGCATGTGTATGTGTATATTTGTGTATGGGGGAGAGGTGAGAAAAATTGCATGAAAAAATTACATGAGAAAAATTTGGAAAAATGAGTACAATTAAGACAGTAGTTGGATATAACAGATAAAAGTCACCTTAATAACTAGGAATGTTAATTATATAAAAAATATTCTCAATTTTATTTTTATCATAAGTTTAGGTAAGCCCTTGATTCTTTTTATTACATTTTTGTGAGAACCTAGGATAAGATAAGACCTGGCATAAATCCAAAGCAGGCAATTTATTATTTCTAACTTTACACATCAGTATTTCACAGGGAATTTTGAGATGCCTCAGATAATTATCAGAAATAGGAAAAGAATGTGATTAGATGTATTTCTTTAGAACTTTTGTGTAGTTGATATCTTTTTTTTTTTTTTCTTTTTTTTGTAGAGACAGAGTCTCACTTTCTGGCCCTCGGTAGAGTGCCGTGGCCTCACACAGCTCACAGCAACCTCCAACTCCTGGGCTTAAGCGATTCTCTTGCCTCAGCCTCCCAGTAGCTGGGACTACAGGCACCCGCCACAACGCCCGGCTATTTTTTTTTTTTTGTTGCAGTTTGGCCGGGGCCGGGGCCGGGTTTGAACCCGCTACCCTCGGTATATGGGGCCGGCGCCCTACTCACTGAGCCACAGGCGCCGCCCTAGTTGATATCTTTTAATGCATCTTAAATATCTTAGAAATTTTTGATATTCTTTTTCTTGTGCATTTGAGGACTGTGACTAAACACATTACAACCACAGGTTTATTTCCATACCTGGTTTTATAAAATGAAAAGTTCCCGTATAGTCAATAAAATGAGTTTCCTAATTTAAAGCTCCCTTTTTTCCACTCAGAACTAATTAGCTATGCTTGAGACTTTCTCATAAGACTTTCTGTATGGAGGAAATGGTACTTTCACTTTGAGGTTCCCCATGAGAATAAAACTATCTTGTGGGAGGAATCATGTCCCTACTTTCATTTCCATTTTCATATAGACTGTTAAGTGCTTAAAATGTTATTCTCCACAGAAACATCTTTTCTAAGTGCAGTGATTTTGAGGCAAGATGATTTGTAGAGACAAAAAAAAAAATGCCTTAATACAGTTTTACTAGGCAAATTTGGGCTTCTGAATGGGTATTAGGCTGCAGATCAGATATCAAAATAGCAAATTTTGAATGTACACAGAGGGTTTCTGTTACCATATCTGTGGTCTTGTTAGCACAGTACAATATAGAAAGTTAATGTTGAATACACAGTTATTGATTGATTGGTCAAATCCATTTGCTAAGGGAACATTCATAGGGTACTTCTATGTGTAAGGCACATTTCTAGTCCCTAGAAATATTGCAAAATAGTAGCTTTGTAGAGTTTACAACATCCCTGCCTTGTAGAACTCACAAAATACGTAGCCTTGTAGAATTTAGATTCCAGGAGGGGAGACAGACAGACAAAAAAAGAAAGATAGACAATACATAGTATGTCAGATGGTGAGAAGCACTATAAAGAAATCAAAGGCTAAGCAGGTTAAGAAGTGATCCAGCGTGGAGGGAGCAGGCCCGCTGCTTGAGATATAGTGTCTTCAGGGAAGGTCTACCAGAAGATTGACATTTGAGCAGAGACCTGAAGGAAGTGAGGAAGTGGGGGTAGTCAGCCTTCAAGGTATCTGAGGAACAGCTGCCAGGCAGAGGGAACAGCAAGTGCTAAGGCCCTGAGGCAGAACTGCTAGGCATATCCAAGGAATGGAAGGAGATTTATATGTAGGAGAAGGGGGAGAGTAGCAAGAAATGAGGTCAGGGTGATGGGAAGTGTGGCAGATCCCTGCAAGGGTGTCCAACTTTTTTCTTTTCCACTACACATTGGAAGACTAAGAATTGTCTTGGGCCACACATTACATACATAAACAGTAATGAAAGCTGCTGAGTACCAAAAAAGGTCTGTGAATAACTTTTTGCAATATTCAACACCACAGATAAGCAAAACAATCCTCAAACAATCTGCATGCAGCCCACAGGCCTCAGGTGGGACACCTCTGTAGAGTTTATGGGTTACAGCAGAGATTTGGGGCATTCGATCCCCGTGAGCTGCCTTTGGAGCAGAGGGTTGTATTTTTTCCTTCAAATATCCCCAAACCAAATTGCCATAACCCTTATCTTAACCAGTTAAGGAGACTATTTTCTACTTTGGATTATTTTTTTTGAATGTGGATGGATAACCTTATAAGCTTATTAATTCAATCTTGGGAAAGACTCGAGTGGTAACATGGAGGGGCTTTAGCTGTCAAACTCCTTAGAACAGCTTGGCCGTCTCTCAGCTTTCCATCTTTCACGTCTCTGAAACGGCTGTTGGAAGTTTTTAACAGAGCAGGACTGATAATTTTTATAAACAAATGGCACATTATCGATAGTTTTCAAATAGCAGAAAATTTTTTTCTATTTGTTAGAATATCTTCATTTACTTTCATTATTTACTCAACGTATATTTTGCGTTCATGATATTCCACGGAATTGTGCTAGGTACTGAGAATATAAAGATAATTGCTTTTTCCTCAAAAAGCCGACAGTCAAATAGGGGAAGCAGATTCATAAGTAATTGCAAGATAATATGGCAAGTGCCTCCCACGTGATAGGTGCTCATTAGATACTTGTTAAACTGATGAGTGATGGTAGTACCAAGAATGAAACAGTTATCTTTGTCTGAGAAGGTCAGGGAAAGAGAAAGGAATCACTTTTGACCATTAACTCCATGAGAAAAGGATATTGTCTATCTTGTTCACTGTAGCATCTAGCATAGAATCTAGCACATAGTCAGTGCTCAATAAAAATGTATTAAATAAATAAATGAAGGAGTGAATGTGGAGATGGTTGAGCAGAGTTTGAAGGAGGAATAAGATTTGTTTGGGAGACAGGTGCACATTGTTGGCAAAAAAACAATGTGGAAATGCATGATTCTGTCCCAGGAATAATTTTAGATTTCCATTTACAGTATTATGTCAGGTCCACAATAGAGACATAATTGTTGGTACATATGCTTATTTATGGTGTATTTTGTATGAAGCTGTATGTCTTAAGAAGCTTCCTATAACACGATTGGTATGTGTTTGTATATGATAGTTGAAATAGCTACATTTTTAGCACAGAATTTTCTGTATTTTCCCAACTCATTTTAAATAGTATATTTTACAAAAAGAGCAACTCCGAAATCACAACAAAACATTGTCCTAACGATATGAAGATGAATTCACTGGAACACACTTGGTAGGAAATTAAAATGACAGATTTTGCCACATAGTAAAATGTACTATTTTGTCCATTATTTATCCAGTTAAACCTTCATCAAGGTATAACAAGCCCTGGAAGTGATTTCAATTGAATGACAAAAGAAATGGAATAAAATTCATTTAAAACTGGTTCACACCAGCTCTTCTGCGTGTACGATTAACTGCTAAGATCAAGTCACAAAACACTATTTTGAGGAGAAAGGGTTTAGTGAACCCTAGAAATTGGGTTTGATTTATGCCAGAAAATCTGCCTTTTCACTGCTTGAGATTTCTATGGAAGAAAGCCGCAGTCTTTTACCAAATGGTTTCTAAGGAAACCCCTTATAGCACAGCATCTGAAAACAATTTGGTTGTTAATGAGAAATGGTTCTCACGGTGGGAAAGTGTTGACAGAAAGAAAAGGCTTCTGGATTTGGCCTTCAGTCTGTAAAAAGTGTCTACTGTTCTACAGTTGTGTGTATGAAATTTTACATGGAGTAAACATTTTTATGTCCTACTTTACAGTTATTCTTACTTGTAAATATATTTTTTAAAGAAGCTAGGGGAAAAGAAGAGTCTTTGTGCTAACAATGTAGATACTTGAACTTGCAAATATATTCAGACAAGGTGCCTTGAATCTGTGCCCGCCTTTGAGTTTTTTAATGTGTTTTGGAATTCTGACATTCTAGAATTCATATGTTAGCACTAAATTATAAGTAAATTAAATTATTTTGCATAAGATACTTCTAAAAATCCTAAAATACAGTAGGGTATTTATATGTATTTTAAATCCATTTTTAAAATGTATTTGAAATGTACCATAAGTTGTATTTATTTTATTTCTTTTAATTTCTCCTTCAAAAGAAAGCAATTAATTATAATGCATGTTTTAGAATAACTCTTCTATAAGAATTTAAAGCTAGGGCAGCACTGGTGGCTCAAGTGAGTAGGGCGCTGGCCCCATATACCACAGGTGGTGGGTTCAAACCCAGCCTCAGCCAAAAACTGCAAAAAAAAAAAAAAAGAAAAAAAATTTAAAGATAAAATTTTAATATCTAATGTTGCATTAAACCTTGCAGTAAAAAAAAAAATACCAGATATATACTAATTCCTCTAAATGTACCTAAATAACCATTTCAATATTTTCTGGATAGCCTTTATGTTACGATACTACAAGAAAATCATGCAATAATTTCAAATAGATGTTCATCTGTAGCACGACTCAGAAACATGAAAGAATATATGACAGGACCCAAAAAGTGACCACCAGAAATTCAGATGAAAATATTTAGAAATATTTCTTGCCCGGGAAGCATTATAACACACAGTTGTGAAGTCACTTGAAAGCCTGCCGGGGCAGCACTATGCCCACAGCGGCCATCAGCCCATCTGTTCTCCAGGCTGTTTTCTGTTTTAGACTCTTGTCCACGGCCGAGTTGCCAAGAGTCTTCTTGCTGTCCTCAGTCATTTTCCTCATTTCACCCCTCCCTCCTTTCTCTTTCTTCTCTGGTCTTTGAACTTCCTCCACTTTGGACAGCTGCTTTCATTTGTTCTGCTCTGCTTTGGGCAGGGAAAAATGCTGCCAATGAAAACAGGAAAAAGAAGAAAAGAAGAAGGGTGGCAAGTGTTGGGCATGTGTGGCAGGTCTCTGGCCCCCGGCCTAGGGGTCATCCCATCTGTGGGGAGGAGCCTGAGAAGGGATGCGCCCTCAGACACGGATCCTCAGTGATCAGAGCTTGTCTACGAGACTTTTTTGTTTCTCATCTTAGAATCAATAATTCATTTTGTGTTGAAAGAACTGGGAAGGTAATATTTTATGTTTATTCACCCACTGCACACTCTGAAGGCATATACTTACCATTTGGTTTGGTCAGCTCTGTGCTGGTGTCAAGTTACAATAATTATACACGTGTGATGATAACATTTAAGGAATAGGACCTTTGTTCCACTCTCCCTTATTCCCTGCAATCCAGAACAACCTCAGAGGGCAGAAACTTCTTCATGTAACTTTCTCAGAGTAGCATATGATAGATATGCATGCATATTCTGATGTTTCAGACTATTGCCTAAATATTAGTTCATGAAGAGGATGAACAAAATTATCTTTTCAGAATCGAAAGAATAGCAAGAAAATGCTTTAGATTTGCTGTTGTTATGCCAATGTGCTTAATATTTGAGGTTTAGTGAGACATTTTTCGAGTGACTAAAACAGAGAAGAGATGTAATTCTTCACTGGTAAAACATCAGAAGGACTGACCGATGGTGGTATCTGAACAAGACGCCCACAAATGGGATGCACTTTCTGCCTCGGCACATTTCTCTTCTTTCCACTTCTCTTTTTCTTGCTTTTTCCAGAGTATCCACTGCAGCAGCACAGGATGCCTCCCGAGATAAGGTGACAATCTAACGGGGCAGCTGCTAGATCTGTGAGTTAGACTTAGGAATATTTGTCTTTACTTCCATAACCCATCTGCATCTCACACTGACACATACAGCTGAATGAAAAAACCACCCCAGTGAAATATCTCCTCCCCTTGACCTTGTTTGAGTGCCATCCATTGTGACTATAAGAGCTGGACACCAAAGGGGCAGAAACTACACAAAAACTGTAAACAAGTACATGTGGAATCAAAAAGAAGGTCTGCATTTGATGAGATCCATGTAAAGGAAAGGATCACATCTCCCTGTCTTGGAAAGACATTTGAAAAATTGTTATGGTCTCAAGATAAATTCTATTTAAAATATCCAGATTAAGTGCCTGCTACATGCTAGATGCTTCACTAGGGACTGTGAACACAGAAATAAATGTGATAGCTTGCTCATGGAAGAGTTCACAGCTTAGACTTAGAAGAATCGTTCTTCTCTAAATTTGGAGGGTTTTTGATAGTTTCCCTAGGTTTGTGTTTTATTGGGGAGTGTTACCCTTATTCACTTAATAAACCTGTAATAAGTGGTCTAGTTGATGGTAAAGTAGCCAGTCCTGATGATGAATCGTGCGCCAGATCCTGCCCTACAGCAGGTCTCAGTCTAGTGGAGGAGAGGGGCAGGTAGAAGAGAAATTACAATACCGTTTTTATATTAATGAATAAATCATACTCCTTTTGGAAATTAACTGAAATTGATAGCTCTTACCAGTTAAATGAGAACACAAGTCAGGTGTTTAGCATAGTACCTGGTATATTGAAAACACACAAAAGATGTTAACGATCTTTAAAGCTTTTTCTATCTCAGCCTTTTCATGCCTATTAAAGACAAATCTAGCCTTTTTGTATTTGACCTCTTTAAATGTCGCACTAACTGAAGTTGATTCATTTTCCAGGTGAGAGGAGACTCCTTGTGTGCCATCACAACATGCACGTCCTGTTTATGATGTTTCCAAACATCATACGTGGTGATAAACACAAAGGTGTGTGAAAAACCATTAGCTGGGAGAAAAACAGAAAGCTTTTCATTCTACTTCCACATTTCCATTCCAGAAGTTTTTATTGGGGGGGGGGAAGATGAGTCTTGAATCTTGTAATGTAACCTTTTTTATTTAAACAAGGTATGTTTTAGTGAGTTCTGGGTGGCTTTCTGATGCCATCTTGAATATTCACTTAACTCTTAGATCAGGGTCTCTCAACCTCACTCTATTGACATCTTGGGCTAGATAATTCTTTGTTGTGGGAGTGGTCCTGCGTGTTATAGGAAGTTTTGCAGCATCCCTGGCCTCTACCCATGAGATGACAGCACCCCCCACGATTCTGCCAGTCATTTGCCACGTATCTCCTGGGAAGTAAAATCCCACCCCCACCCCCCAATGTGGACTACTGCTCTTGATCTCTTGGCTATTGATTTTAAGACAATGGGATGGTGCAATGTGTCTGTAGCATGGCCTCTCTTCTGATGGTCTGTGTTTTTAATCTGCCATACTCCCTCTTGTATTCAGTGCATAATTTGTGTAAGGTACCAATAAACTATGAGGAGTAAGTTGGTCCAGGCCTTGAAGTAACTCTTGGTCCAACAATTTGTAAATTAAGTTGCTCCTTCAGGTTTTGGAAACGTTACGTGATTCTCAGCTGCACTTTGAAGCAGTGCCTTGAGCTTCCTAGGTAGCTGTGATAAATGTCCAAAATTGGAAATTACTGTGTGGTATCAAAATATTTCCAAAGCAGTGGACAACCCCCTATAATTTTCCTTCAGTTTTTCATTGAAGAGTTAGTTCTTGTATAATAAATGGATTGAAATTTGTCACTTTGTTTTACTATTAGGGTATTCACCATTTGTTATGTTTAAGTCTTTTTCCTATAAATCTTTTATTTTGTGTTTATTTTGAGAAAGAGTCTTATTCTATCACCCTGGGTAGAGTGCTGTGGGATTATAATAGCTCACAGCAACCTCAAACTCCTGGCTCAAGTGATCCTCTTGCCTCAGCCTCCCAAGTAGCTGGGACCACAGGTATCTGCCACCACACCTGGCTAGTTTTTGTATTTTTAGGACGGATGGGGTCTCCTCTTACTCAGGCTGGTCTTGAACTCCTGAGCTCAAGCAATCCCACCACTTCGGCCTCCCAGAGTAATAGGATTACAGGCATGAGCCCTGGCGCCTGGGTCCTCAAAATCTTTTACAAACCAACACTTGCTCTATGGATTTGGGGAATAATAACAGCACCTGTCCTAGTACATAGAGTTCTTATTGTTTGGACAGCTGTCCACATTCTGAACATTTGCATGAGCACATTCAATTTTAAAAGAATAATTGTGTGATGACAAAGATATTGCAATTGTGTCACTGAAGCTAACCTAAGTGTTCAGCTTACTATCAAGTATATAAAAACCTTAAAATGTAATAAATAATTCCAAATCCTATAACTGTTGTGATTCATTTAAAATCAAGTATGGAACAATAACATTTAATATCATATTTGAACTATTGACGTATTAGGACAATTTAGTTAAACCATAATAAAAGAATCCCCAGGAGTATAGCATTTCCCTGGCATTTATCTCATCCTTTGTACGTGGCAATGTGATTCGCCTCTTCATTTGTGAAGCTGTATTAGGAAGCTGAGTGGTATGGTTTTCTATGTGTTACTAGTAAAGAAGTTCTAAAGAGATAATTAGTTGTTTTTGCTTTAGCCTTTGCTATTTTCTTTATCAGTGAAGTCTTTTTATTTTGCAATGCTGGCACTGTTTCATACATACATATACATATATGTACTTATTTAATTTTTAGCACTATTTATTGAATGTTTATCAAATACCAGAAACTATGCTAAGCCCTTTCCAGACAGTAATACGTTTGGTGTAAGAACCTCATTGAGAGTTACACAGTGAGCTTGGGAACCCAGATCTGAATCCAGGCTGGTCTTGCACCAGTGTTCTTAAACAGTGTGCTGTGTGGCTCCATTGTGTAAGTATTGTCTGGGCACTCCAAGGTAAGTATATATTTAAGTAAATGCTCAAAAAGTATTTTTGTTATCTAAGCTATCTGCTGCTCAAGGGTGACAGTTTCGACATTTGGGTGTTTGCATTCCAAAAACTCTAAGATTAGAGTTTTGATTTGTTTGAAATAGAGTCCAGTGCTCTATTATGATGAAAAAACACAGGGAAACTTCTCTGATTTCCAAAATAACTTGAGAGATTTCCTTTTGCCTCAGTCTGTCCTTCTGCCTCTAAATTAGATAGACAGATGCGTGTGTGCATACAATACACAATATAACATTGCTTATGTGATGGTCACATCACAGTTCTGGAATTACCATACTTCATATGGTTCAAGATAATTGGCTTCAATTTTTGTTAATATAATATAATTTATGTAAGCCATGTGGCTAAATCAAATTTAATGGAAAATTTGGAAAGGGAGATATTTTAAAACAACATATTTTTATAATGAAAAATTTCATGGTATATTTTCTTATTCATTTTATATATGGTAATGATTATTGGTTGCACCCCAGTTAAATATCATTTAACTTATATTACAATGCTGGGCATGTATAATATTATAGCTTGCTCATTTTTGGAGCTAACTTATATAGCATATTTGCATGTATGTGTGAGAAAGAGTCTGAGAGAGATGAGGGAAATAAGTCAATCATATTCTATGAAAAATCTAATCAATAAATATTCAAATGTAAATGCTAGATAGTAATGAACTATTATTGACTTAATAGTTCATTAAATTGAGAAACTTAGAGGAGGAAAGAAGTAATAATATTAGTAATAATAATTAGAAGTAATCTCCATTTTACAGATGAGGAAAATGAAACACAGGGAGATTAAATAACTCTTCCAAGGCAATGCAGCTGAGATGAGACTTGAACTTCTGCACCAGCCCTGTTTATCACTATTCTATACTGCCTCTCAGACTTTTAGGCTTTGGTTTAAAAAACATAATTCTCCGTGAAATTTCCCATGTAGGGGAAAGCTTCCCATTGTGAGAGCTTTCAGGATATACTTACTTCAGATCCCGAGAGCCTAAGATGGCCTATCAAATTAAGATGGCTTTCCTACACCAAAGTTTTATTGTTGGCAGCTCAGTGCATTTCTCAGAAACATCTGTTGTAGAATGAATGAGTATAAAAGTTTTCTCGCAGAACATATCCCTGACATTAGGCAAAGTATGGAAACTACAGTTTACTTTAAAGAGATATCTTTTACAAATGACTTTTCTCTTTTCGTTTCATTTTATTTATTGTTTGGGATTCATTGAGGGTACAGAGAATTAGGTTACACTGATTGCGGTTGTTAGGTAAAGTCCCTCTTGTAATTGTATCCTGCCCCCAAGAGGTGTGCCATACACTGTGACCCCCTCATCCCCCTTCCTCCTTCTCGCCCTCATTTCCCCTACCCCCCTTGTATTAGCTCATCTAGCTAATGCCTTCATATTAGAATTGAGTACGTTGGATTCTTGCTTCTTCATTCTTGTGATGCTTTACTGAGAAGAATGTGTTCCACCTTCATCCAGGTTAATACAAAAGATGGAAAACCTCCATCTTTTTAATGGCTGAACAGTATTCCATGGTACACATACTCTACAACTTGTTAATCCATTCCTGGGTTGGCACTAGGCTGTTTATGACAGCTCAATTTACAATTGCTAAATGACTTTTCTATAACAGCCATTTCACTAATATTCTAAAAGACACCTGTGGCCTGGGCAAGGGTTTCTATATTTTAAAAATTAAATAATTTTCACATCACTGACCAGAGTGTATCTGTTATCATCACATTATACCTCTAGTATAGAGATGATCATAAATTATAAGTCAATATGAATTGTTGAGACCTCAAGGCTTGGTTGCCCTTGAAGCCTTTCACCAGAGAGCTGGGAGTATAGGGGGGACCACCTGCTCTGGAGTCAGGCTGGCCTGACCTTGAAGAGCAGCTTCTGGGCATGTTGACTGCATGACCACAGGGACACTTTGCAATTCCCCAGTTCACCTATCAGAAAATGAGAATAATTATACTCATCTGTAAGATTGTTTTGTGAGTTAAAGGGAAACTGTATATACTGGCTAACATGAAATTATATTATTTAACTTTCTTTTAGAATTTTCAGTTGCAGGCATGTAAGGGAAGGAATGCAAGAAAGAAGGGAGGGAGGGATAAAAAAAGAAAACTGACTAAAAATAATTCATTTCTAAAATATTAAGGAATCAAAAAATATTCTCAGGACTTGATCTCTCTGCATTTCTCCAGCCCTCCATCCTGATTGTCTGTTTATTTACAGACAATAAAGAGACTGGGCTCTCACTCTACCACCCAGGTTGGAGTGCAGTGGTGCTATCATAGCAATCTGGAGCATCTGGGCTGAGGTGATCTTCCTGCTTTAGCTTCCCAATTAGCTGGGACTACAGGTGTGTGCCACCATACTCAGCTAATTTTTCTTATTTTGGGGGGGCACATGGGGGTGTCTCATGATGTTGCCCAGGCTGATCTCAAAACTCCTGGCCTCAAGTGATTGTCCAGCTGTCCTCCCAAAGTGCTAGGATTACAGGCATTGGGTCACTTATTCTTAAATAAGTCCCCCCCCCCTTAATGATGACCCCTAGCATTCTAAATTTACATCTTACCAGTTTCAAATCTAACATAAAAAAGAGCAACTCTCTTTTTTATCTTCAAAAGTCTTGGCATATTTCCATCCCTGAAAGTCCAGGTGCTTCAGTGTTTTGATTGAAACTTAGGGCACATTCCCACCCTGGAATCAGGGATGGTTTCAGCTTAATCCAAAGCATAAAGACGGAAAGTATAGGAAGCATGGTTCCCCCCTGGACCGCCCCAAAATTGGAAGTAGCGCTACTAAATGGAAGGAGAATGAATATTGATGGCAAGATCAGAAAATGTGCATTATACTGTCACTTAATTAGATGACATTAGATGTTATTATATGCAGTTACAAATTCCAGTTTGTACTGGATTTGTACAAATTTGTACAATTTTTGCAATTTGTACAAATACAAATACAATTGTATTAAAAATTAATTAAATTAAATTAATTTAATTTAAATAAAATAATTAATTAAATAAAATTTAATTATAAATTAAAAATTTGTAAAAATAAATTTATAAAAAAATTATAAAAATAAATAAAATTTAATTAATAAAAATTAATTGAAATGAAAAAATAATTAAAAATTAAAAATACAATTGTATTAAAAAAATTGTATTAAAAAAATCACTCTATTGAACAACTTTACCAAGTGTATATATTTCCAATTTGGGATGTTGTAATACATTATCTTTAAGGTGGACATGAAGAGTAGGAATTCCATAACATTCCGATTTGTGGAATTCTCACTTAACTTTAATAAGCCTCAGTTTTCTAGATAGTTACCTAACCAATTTTTTTTTTTTTTTTTTTTTTTACTTTTGACCAGGTATCTCTGCTCTCTGTAGAATATAATAGACTGTTGTCTCATCACTTTTCTCCCTTTGTCTTGTTCCAGAAGCAGGAACACAATTACTCCTTTTAGGCTTTCCAGGTTATCTACTGTTTATTTTTTCTAACTGATGACAACTATATAGACTCTACCACTTCTGGCTTCTCTTTTTACATTTTGACTCTAGATGGAATGATAAAGTCCCCAGAAGTGCATGGACATCTTGGATGTTGTAATTATGGTAGTAACCATCTACATCTTTGCAAATAGAGAGGGTATTGGGAAAGATTGAGGTGAACTATCTCTCAGATGGATCATGGTAAGAAGTAATCTTGAACACATGGATAATGGTGTTCAAGATCAGGGAGTCTACAAACTACATTCAGGGGCCAGAACATTGTCTCTTTTTGTAAACAAAATTTTTATTTTGTTATTGATATATTAATCCATATGGGGTGCACGTGATATTTTGTTACATGCACAGAAAGTATAATGATCAAGTCAAGGTGTTGGTAGTGTCCATTACTTCAAATATTTATCATTTCTATGTGTTGGGAACATTTCAAGTCCTTTCTTCTAGCTATTTTGAAAGATATATACATCATTCTACTCTGCCATGGAACATTATTCCTCTGTCCAACTGTATGTTAGTACTCATTAACCTACCTCTTTTCATCCTCCCCTGCTCCCCCACAGCCTTCCCAGCCTCTGGTAATTATCATTCTACTTTCTACCTCCATGAGATCAACGTCCTATATATGAATGGGAATACGTGATATTTGTCTTTCTGTGCTTGGCTTATTTTGCTTAATGTAATAGCCTCCAGTTCTATGCATGTTGTTGTTAATGACATGATTTTATTCTTTTTTTTTTTTTTGTGATCAAACAGTATTCCATTGTAAATATACACTACATTCTCTTTATTCATTTTGTCCATTAATGGAAACTTAGACTAATTCCATGTCTTTACTGTTGCGAATAGTGCTGCAATAACATGGGAATATAGATATTCTTTTGATATACTGATATCTTTTCCTTTGGATAAATATTCATTAGTGAGATTGCTGAATTGTTTGATAGTTTTCTCTTTAAGTTTTTTTTTTTTTTTTTTTAGAAATCTCCATATGGTTTTCCATAAAGCAGTAATAATTTGTATTTCCACTAACATTGTATAACTTTCCCTTCCTCTGCATCCTTGGCAGCATCTGTTATTTCTTTCTCTTTTTAATAATGGCCATTCTAACTGGGTAAGACAGTAGTATTTCACTGTGGTTTTGATTGCCATTTTCATGATTAGTGAGGTTGATCATATCCTTATTGGTCATTTGTATGTCTCCTTTAGAGAAATACCTATTCATGTCCTTTGCCCACTTTTTAATGGGATTATTTGTTGTTTTTTAATGGATTGTTTGAGTTCCTTATGTATTCAGATATTAGTCCCTTGCAGATGAATAGTCTGAAAATATTTTCTCCCATTCAACAGGTTGTCTCTTTACTCTGTTGAGTGTTTTCCTTGGTGTGCAGAAAATTTTTAGTTTAATATGACCCATTTGTCTGTGTAAATAAAGTTTTATTAGAACATAGCTCCACCAATTCATTTAAGCATTGTCTATGGCTGCTTTAGCACTTAGAATGATAACTTACTTGTGACAGAAACCTTCTGAACCACAAAGACTATTATATTCACTATTTTTCCCTTCAAAGAAAGGCCAACATCTGTTACCCAACATCTGTTCCAGAGAAAAGAGAATATCACTGGGGCGCTAAAGGAATTGGTCATTGAACTGGGATTTAAAACCTATGGTCCAGACTCTACTGTCATAATCAGAGAAGCCTGTCAAGAATTAGGATTCCTAATTCTTAGGCAAAAAGAGTAAGAATCTCTGTGCAGGAGGTGAGAAGGCAGAGATTACACTCACTGGTGTCTGTGGGTCATCGTTCATAGAATGGACACTCTGTCTGGTTGGGGATACACGCCAGGCTAAAATTTGTGCTGAGTCACCAGATTCAAGACAGAGAAAAATGGCATACTTTCCTCCACCTCAAAGGAGTTACTTCCCCTTGTTGAAGTAACTCATGAATGGAGAAACAGCTTTGGTGGGGAAATGAGGCACTGAATAGGGATCCTTCCTGTCAATCCAGTACTGGGGGTAGAGAGGAGAGAATCACTTATTGGTGAAAAAGGACTTTTGCCACTTTTGCCACTAAGTACGGAGACCTGTACTTTAATGAGGACAAAAGTGAGAAAGCTGTATCTCCCAAGTACCTACAAGCCTGAAGAGTCTTTTTCCATTCATCTTTCTCAAGATCTCAAAAGACCACTGCTCCTGAGAAAGGATCCTTCTCTCCTTTGTATGGGTGGCTGACCAGTTTGGCTAATTTCATAGCCCCAGTTAATTGTTCTTCTTGTGTTCTTATTTTTATCTTATCATAGTACTCATCATTGCCTTTTATTACAATTATATGTGTACATGTATTTTTCCCCCCTGGACTGGAAAGTAAAGTTTTAGCCTCACACCTCTAAATATTCCTTGCACACGTATATAGGGAATGCCTAATGGGAATGCTACTGACTTAAATTTGCATTTAACTAAATGGAGTGTGTTATATCCTGCTAGAGCTATATCAGATAGTTGGCATACCTAGAACTATATCAGATAGTTCTAGCAGGATATAACTATATCAGACACAAGTCTGGCTCTATTCTTATAACCACCATTATTTCCTCATTATAGATACATCAAAGTACCTGTCTACACTCCTGTCTACACTCCATTAATCTCCTCCAGATTAATTTGTCTTCCCCAAGCCCTTAGTTGGCTTTAGCTGTTTGAATTCTGCAAAGGACACTTAGAGACTTTTGGTTACAAGAAGCAGCAAAGTGCTTAGGCAACAGAGGCCTTCTTCAGACAGAAGAATTATCAGCTTAGTTCAGAGAATTAGAGGTATTATGAACAAGCAAGCTTTAGGGAGGTTAGAAACAGGACAGTTCTGAAGACTCAAGCATTGTACCCCCATGAACCCTTGACTCAGAGCATAGGGCACCTCCACTCCAGATTCAAATTCCTAAGAATCCGTTTACTGCCAACTTGATTCAAGAGTACAACCCTGTGATTAGGAAACAGCTTCTTTTTTAAAAATCAGAATTAGGGTTAAAAAGATGCAGGGAGAGCAGTGGTGAGCTAACAAAAAAAAAGTGTTATCACAGAACTATATCTGAGGGTGAACCAAGCCACCAAGGGGTCTCTTTCAAGAAATGTGAATTTAGAGACCAAGAGACAAGCAAATGGTATGAGGTGACTTTTGGCTTAAAGATCATGTAGATAAAGCCTATGGTTACAGTGGGGAAGCACAGGAAACCTAGCTGGTAGAGGGAAGCAAATATGAGAGATAAGAGTGGCCATGCATGCCGTAAGAAATGGAGAAAGTGTCCTCATTCCCTACTGGTTTCTCTTCCTCCCTTTATTAGGCCTACCACTGTGTAATTATTTTCCTTGCAACTATTGTGCTATAAGATATCCCTCCAATTTATAATCAGGAAGGATAGTAACTGCCTCATGTTGTGGGATATTTAGCTATAGAAGAATTGGAATCAAGATATTCTTAGACACCAAAGAGGATGGAAAATCAAAATCTCAAGCAATGAGATATAAATCCATTTTACTAATTCTGCCATTTGGTGGTAAAGATGAGGATGCCGAGTAAGGTATGTTTAGCACTTCCCAAGTACCAAGAACTGTTTTAAGTGTTTATGTACATTGCCTTATTTAATCCTCATGAAAACTCGAGGTGTAGGGAGAATTATTGGTCCCATTTTTCACACAAAGGAACTCAGGCATAGAGAGAAGAAATCATGGGGCTGGGATTCAAATTCCCTAATTCAAATCAAAACCTGAATTCTTGAAAGTTTAAGTCCTTACACAAATTTCTACAGTAAAGTCACCTATAAGAAATCTAAGTTGGGCAGATTGAGCAGCCGAGGCAAGATGGGTCAAAGTCAGAATGGTGGCCATGGTCCTGGAGGTGGCAAGAAGGATGACAAGGATAAGAAAAAGAAATATGAACCTCCTGTACCAACCAGAGTGGGGAAAAAGAAGAAAAAAACAAAGGGACCAGATGCAGCCAGTAAACTACCACTGGTGACACCTCACACTCAGTGCCGATTGAAATTGTTGAAGTTAAAGAGAATTAAAGATTATCTTCTTATGGAGGAGGAATTCATTAGAAATCAGGAACAAATGAAGCCATTAGAAGAAAAGCAAGAGGAGTAGGGAGGAGAGCAAGATGGTGGCCGAGTAATAGCTTCCTTGCATCCGGGCACTGTGAGTCCAGGGAGATAGGACTCCAGGCAATTCTGGATGGTGGGATCTGCCTATCATCACCCCTGTGAGGATACAAAGAGTCAGCGAGAGACTTCTGGACCCCAAGAGGAGGACTAAAACAGTGGAAAACCGGCAAGTGGTCGCGTGTGTTTAATCGGTCTAAACCTGCCCGCAACTGTAAGTCCAATAGCAGCGAGACTGCAAACCGGAAAGGCCTTACCTGTGAACTATTTTGGTGTCTTTGGATTTGGCACTCAGTTGAGCTGCCTTGGGGAGAGCCTGAGCGGGAATGCGGAGAACTTTGGCCGTTGTCTAGGGCCCCAGTCTGAGCCGCTGAGCCAGACGGAGCTAATAGTGTTTGGCTGTGGGCCACAGGGAGCCATTGCGAGCGATCTGCCTCAGAAAGCTCCGCCCTCAGGGTCGCAGAGCTAGAATCTGGTGGGAGCTGGTAACCCAGCACCAAGTAGCCTAAGGGTGGGGTCTAAGCCGCCTTGCAGCCCTAACCCTCAGGGGCAGAGTGAGACCGGTTTTGGCACACTGGGTAAGTGGATAGCCACTTCAGCAGTTCAAAGTGCCTTTTAAGTGGGCTGAAGAGAGATTTAGGGTATCTACCTGCTGGGGTTTGAGAAATCAGCAGCCTCCAGTCATATCAGAACTGTGATTAACATCTCATACCCCCAGAAGACCACGTGTTGCCCAGACACGTGGGCAACATATACATACTGCTTTGTTTTTGGTTGTGTTTTTTTTTTTTTTTTTTTGGTTTGGTTGTTTTTTTGTTTATTTTGATGTTGTTGATGTTGTTTTGTTTTTCAATTTCAACCTTTTCCATACAGATCATTTTTCTTTCTCAATTTTTCTAGTTTAATTATAATTTCCCATTGCTGCCTTTTTTAATAACTAGAACTTCATTTTTGCTAGTGTTTCTACCACTATTATTTGGTTTTTCACCCAATTTTATCCCGTAAAGTTTTCTGTTTGCTTGTTTTGGTTTGATTTATAGCATTTTTGTCTTTCCTCTCTACTTGGTGGAGGTGGGGTACTGTATCTGATCAGGTTAGCAAAGAGCTGCTGACCTCAAGGGAACCACCCAACTGGATACCCCCAGAAGATGGTTTTTTTTTAAGGTTGTGTCAAAGTACCTTACTGTACACCTATATTGCTCTGTCTCCCTCTTTCTGTGCCTCTCTTTTTGTCAATATTCCTTTTACCCACAACCTCTCTTTTCTCTATTTTTTTTTCTTTGCACTCAGTCCTCCTTTCTTTCATCCCTTTCTTGCTCTTCAACCTTCTCACCCTTCTGGTCCTGTACTAAAAGGAATCACCGAACCCTTAGTCCACAGGCATGAGAACTTAAAGAGCAAGAGGAAGTGAAAGGAAAATTAGGGCAAGGAAACAGATAAAAGAAATCACTCATGAGGAAGAATCACCAGAAAACTCCAGGCAACATGAAGAACCAATCCAGAACAACCCCGCCAAGGGACCATGAGGTAGCTACTGCAGATGATTCCACCAGTATAGAAATGTTAGGAATGACAGAAAGGGAATTTAGAATACACATGTTGAAAACAATGAAAGAAATGATGGAAACAATGAAGGAAATTGCTAATAAAGTGGAAAATAACCAAAAGGAAATCCAAAAACAGAATCAAATAAGAGATGAACGATATGAAGAATATAAAAAGGATATAGCAGAGCTGAAGGAACTGAAACAGTCAATTAGGGAACTTAAAGATGCAATGGAAAGTATCAGCAACAGGTTAGACCATGCAGAAGAAAGAATTTCAGAGGTAGAAGACAAAGTTCTTGAGATAACTCAGACAGTAAAAGAGGCAGAAAAGAAGAGAGAGAAAGCAGAACGTTCACTGTCAGAATTATGGGACTTTATGAAGCGTTCCAACATACGAGTTATAGGAATTCCAGAAGGGGAAGAAGAATGCCCCAGAGGAATGGAAGCCATACTAGAGAATATTATAAAAGAAAATTTCCCAAACATCACCAAAGAGTCTGACACACTGCTTTCAGAGGGATATCGGACCCCGGGTCACCTCAACTCTAACCGAGCTTCTCCAAGACACATTGTGATGAACCTGTCCAAAGTCAAGACAAAAGAAAAGATTCTGCAAGCTGCCAGGAGTAAGCGCCAGTTGACCTACAGGGGCAAATCCATCAGAGTTACCGCAGAGTTCTCTAATGAAACTTTCCAAGCAAGAAGACAACGGTCATCTACCTTTAATCTACTTAAACAGAACAATTTTCAGCCCAGAATTCTGTACCCTGCTAAGCTAAGCTTCAAAATTGACGGAGAAATCAAATCATTTACAGATATACAAACATTGAGGAAATTCGCCACAACAAGACCAGCTCTACAGGAAATACTTCAACCTGTTCTGCACACTGACCACCACAATGGATCAGCAGCAAAGTAAGAACTCAGAAATGAAAGGACAGAACCTAACCTCCACACTGATGCAAAAGATAAAACTAAGCAATGGACTCTCACCAAATAAGACGAATAGAATACTACCACACTTATCAATTATTTCCATAAATGTTAATGGCTTGAATTCCCCACTGAAGAGACATAGATTGGCTGACTGGATTAAAAAACACAAGCCATCCATTTGCTGTCTGCAAGAAACACACCTGGCTTCAAAAGACAAATTAAAGCTCTGAGTCAAGGGTTGGAAGACAATTTTTCAGGCAAATGGCATTCAGAAGAAAAGAGGAGTTGCAATCTTATTTTCAGATTCATGTGGATTTAAATCAACTAAAGTCAAAAAAGACAAAGATGGTCACTTTATATTGGTCAAGGGAAAAATACAACAAGAACATGTTTCAATTCTAAATATTTATGCACCCAATTTAAATGCTCCCAGATTCTTGAAACAGACCTTACTCAGTCTGAGCAATATGATATCTGATAATACCATAATAACATGGGACTTTAACAATCCTCTTATAGAGCTGGACAGATCCTCTAAACAAAAATTAAACAAAGATATAAGAGATTTAAATGAGACCCTAGAACAACTGTGCTTGATAGACGCAAATAGAACACTCCATCCCAAAGATAAAGAATATACATTCTTGGGAAGGAGGCGGAGCAAGATGGCAGCCGAGTAACAGCTTCCTTGCATCTGGGCACCGTGAGTCTGGGGAGATAGGACTCCAGGCATCTCTGGCTGGTGGGAACTGCCTATCATCACTCCTATGAGGATACAGGGATTCAGCGAGAGACTTCTGGACCTCAAGAGGAGGACTAAAACAGTGGAAAACCGGCAAGTGGTCGCGTGTGATCAATCCGTCTAAACCCACCCACAACTGTAAGTTCAGTAGCAGCGAGACTGCAAACCAGAAAGGCCTTACCTGTGAACTGTTTTGATGTCCTTGGACTTGGCACTGAGTTGAACTGCCTTGGGAAAGGCCTGAGCGGGAGTGTGGAGAACTTTGGCCGTTGTCTAGGGCCCCAGTCTGAGACGCTGAGCCAGACGGAGCTAATAGTGTTTGGTGGTGGGTCACACGGATCCATTGTTAGTGATCTGCCCCGGCAAGTTCCGCCCTCAGGGTCGCAGAGCTATAAACGGGTGGGAGCTGGTAACCCAGCAACCAAGTAGCCTAAGGGTGGGGTCTGAGCTGCCTTGCAGCCCTAACCCTCAGGGGCAGAGTGAGACCGGTTTTGGCACACTGAGTAAGTGGATAGCCACTTCAGCAGTGATTCCAGCGAGAAAGCTGGGAAAGCTTCTGCTCAGCAAGTTTACAAGTTCAAAGTGCCTTTTAAGTAGGCTGAAGAGAGATTTAGGGTGTCTACTTGCTGGGGTTTGAGAAATCAGCAGCCTCCAGTCGTATCAGAACTGTGACTAACATCTCATACCCCAGAAGACCACGTGTTGCCCAGACAATATTCAATAACATATACAAACTGCTTTGTTTTTGGTTGTGTATTTTTTTCTTTTTTTTTTTGTTTGGTTGTTTTTTTTGTTTGTTTATTTTGACGTTGCTGATGTTCTTTTGTTTTTTTAATTTCAATCTTTTCCATACAGATCCCTTTTCCTTTCTCAATTTTCCTAGTTTAATTATAATTTCCCATTGCCGCCTTTTTTAATAACTACAACTTCATTTTTGCTAGTGTTTCTACCGACATCATTTGGTTTTTCACCCAATTTTATCCCCGTAAAGTTTTCTGTTTGCTTGTTTTGGTTTGATTTATAGCATTTTTGTCTTTCCTCTCTACTTGGTGGAGGTGGGGTACTGTGTCTGATCAGGTTAGCAAAGAGCTGCTGACCTCAAGGGAACCACGCAACTGGGCACCCCCAGAAGGTGGGGTTTTTTAAGGTTGTGTCAAAGTACCCTACTGTACACCTATATTGCCCTGTCTCCCTCTTTCTGTGCCTCTCTTCTTTTTGTCAATATTCCTTATACACACCCCCTCTCCTTTCTCTATCTTTCTTTTTTTCTTATCACTTGGTCCTCCTTTCTTTCATCCCCTTTTTTTGCTCTTCAACCTTCTCACCCTTCTGGTCCTGTAACCCTTAGTCCACAGGCACAAGAACTTAAAGAGCAAGAGGAAGTGAAAGGAAAATTAGGGCAAGGAAACAGATAAAAGAAATCACTCATGAGGAAGAATCAGCAGAAAACTAAAGGCAACATGAAGAACCAGTCCAGAACAACCCCACCAAGGGACCATGAGGTAGCTACTGCAGATGATTCCACCAGTATAGAAATGTTAGGAATGACAGAAAGGGAATTTAGAATACACATGTTGAAAACAATGAAAGAAATGATGGAAACAATGAAGGAAATTGCTAATAAAGTGGAAAATAACCAAAAGGAAATCCAAAAACAGAATCAAATAAGAGATGAACGATATGAAGAATATAAAAAGGATATAGCAGAGCTGAAGGAACTGAAACAGTCAATTAGGGAACTTAAAGATGCAATGGAAAGTATCAGCAACAGGTTAGACCATGCAGAAGAAAGAATTTCAGAGGTAGAAGACAAAGTTCTTGAGATAACTCAGACAGTAAAAGAGACAGAAAAGAAGAGAGAGAAAGCAGAACGTTCACTGTCAGAATTATGGGACTTTATGAAGCGTTCCAACATACGAGTTATAGGAATTCCAGAAGGGGAAGAAGAATGCCCCAGAGGAATGGAAGCCATACTAGAGAATATTATAAAAGAGAATTTCCCAAACATCACCAAAGATTCTGACACACTGCTTTCAGAGGGATATCGGACCCCGGGTCGCCTCAACTCTAACCCAGCTTCTCCAAGACACATTGTGATGAACCTGTCCAAAGTCAAGACAAAAGAAAAGATTCTGCAAGCTGCCAGGAGTAAACGCCAGTTGACCTACAGGGGCAAATCCATCAGAGTTACCGCAGAGTTCTCTAATGAAACTTTCCAAGCAAGAAGACAACGGTAATCTACCTTTAATCTACTTAAACAGAACAATTTCCAACCCAGAATTCTGTACCCTGCTAAGCTAAGCTTCAAAATTGACGGAGAAATCAAATCATTTACGGATATACAAACATTGAGGAAATTCGCCACAACAAGACCAGTCTACAGGAAATAAATACTTCAACCTATTCTGCACACTGACCACCACAATGGATCAGCAGCAAAGTAAGAACTCAGAAATGAAAGGACAGAACCTAACCTCCACACTGATGCAAAAGATGAAACTAAGCAATGGACTCTCACCAAATAAGATGAATAGAATATTACCACACTTATCAATTATCTCAATAAATGTTAATGGCTTGAATTCCCCACTGAAGAGACATAGATTGGTTGACTGGATTAAAAAACACAAGCCATCCATTTGCTGTCTGCAAGAAACACACCTGGCTTCAAAAGACAAATTAAAGCTTCGAGTCAAGGGTTGGAAGACAATTTTTTAGGCAAATGGAATTCAGAAGAAAAGAGGAGTTGCAATCTTATTTTCAGATACATGTGGATTTAAATCAACCAAAGTCAAAAAAGACAAAGATGGTCACTTTATATTGGTCAAGGGAAAAATACAACAAGAAGACATTTCAATTCTAAATATTTATGCACCCAATTTAAATGCTCCCAGATTCTTGAAGCAGACCTTACTCATTCTGAGCAATATGATATCTGATAATACCATCATAACAGGGGACTTTAACACACCTCTCACAGAGCTGGATAGATCCTCTAAACAGAAATTAAACAAAGATGTAAGAGATTTAAATGAGACCCTAGAACAACCATGCTTGATAGACGCATATAGAACACTCCACCCCAAAGATAAAGAATATATATTCTTCTCATCACCCCATGGAACATTCTCCAAAATTGATCATATCCTGGGACACAAAACAAATATCAACAGAATCAAAAGAATTGAAATTTTACCTTGTATCTTTTCAGACCATAAGGCACTAAAAGTGGAACTCAACTCTAACAAAAATGCTCAACCCCACCCAAAGGCATGGAAATTAAACAATCTTCTGTTGAATAACAGATGGGTGCAGGAAGAAATAAAACAGGAAATCATTAACTTCCTTGAGCATAACAACAATGAAGACACAAGCTACCAAAACCTGTGGGATACTGCAAAAGCAGTTCTGAGAGGAAAATTCATCGCTTTAGATGCTTACATTCGAAAAACAAAAAGAGAGCACATCAACAATCTCACAAGAGATCTTATGGAATTGGAAAAAGAAGAACAATCTAAGCCTAACATCAGTAGAAGAAAAGAAATATCCAAAATCAAATCAGAGATCAATGAAATTGAAAACAAAAGAATCATTCAGAAAATTAATGAATCAAGGAGTTGGTTTTTTGAAAAAATAAATAAAATAGATAAACCATTGGCCAGACTAACTAGAAATAGAAAACTAAAATCTCTAATAACCTCAATCAGAAACGATAAAGGGGAAATAACAACTGATCCCACAGAGATACAAGAGATCATCTCTGAATACTACCAGAAACTCTATGCCCAGAAATTTGACAATGTGAAGGAAATGGATCAATATTTGGAATCACACCCTCTCCCTAGACTTAGCCAGGAAGAAATAGACCTCCTGAACAGACCAATTTCAAGCACTGAGATCAAAGAAACAATAAAAAAGCTTTCAACTAAGAAATGCCCTGGTCCAGATGGCTTCACTCCAGAATTCTATCAAACCTTCAAGGAAGAGCTTATTCCTGTACTGCAGAAATTATTCCAAAAAACTGAGGAAGAAGGAATCTTCCCCAACACATTCTATGAAGCAAACATCACCCTGATACCAAAACCAGGAAAAGACCCAAACAAAAAGGAGAATTTCAGACCAATCTCACTCATGAACATAGATGCAAAAATTCTCAACAAAATCCTAGCCAATAGATTACAGCTTATCATCAAAAAAGTCCTTCATCATGATCAAGTAGGCTTCATCCCAGGGATGCAAGGCTGGTTTAACATACGCAAGTCCATAAACGTTATCCAAAATATTAACAGAGGCAAAAATAAAGATCACATGATCCTCTTAATAGATGCAGAAAAAGCATTTGATAAAATCCAGCATCCTTTTCTAATTAAAACACTGAAGAGTATAGGCATAGGTGGCACATTTCTAAAACTGATCGAAGCTATCTATGACAAACCCACAGCCAATATTTTACTGAATGGAGTAAAACTGAAAGCTTTTCCTCTTAGAACTGGAACAAGACAAGGTTGTCCTCTGTCACCTTTACTATTCAACATAGTGCTGGAAGTTCTAGCCAATACAATTAGGCAAGACAAGGAAATAAAGGGAATCCAAATGGGAGCAGAGGAGGTCAAACTCTCCCTCTTTGCTGATGACATGATCTTATACTTAGAGAACCCCAAAGACTCAACCACAAGACTCCTAGAAGTCATCAAAAAATACAGTAATGTCTCAGGATATAAAATCAATGTCCACAAGTCAGTAGCCTTTGTGTACAACAATAGCAGTCAAGATGAGAAGCTAATTAAGGACACAACTCCCTTCACCATAGTTTCAAAGAAAATGAAATACCTAGGAATATACCTAACGAAGGAGGTGAAGGACCTCTATAAAGAAAACTATGAACTCCTCAGAAAGGAAATAGCAGAGGATATTAACAAATGGAAGAACATACCATGCTCATGGATGGGAAGAATCAACATTGTTAAAATGTCTATACTTCCCAAAGCAATCTACCTATTCAATGCCATTCCTATCAAAGTACCTACATCGTACTTTCAAGATTTGGAAAAAATGATTCTGCGTTTTGTATGGAACCGGAAAAAACCCCGTATAGCTAAGGCAGTTCTTAGTAACAAAAATAAAGCTGGGGGCATCAGCATACCAGATTTTAGTCTGTACTACAAAGCCATAGTGGTCAAGACAGCATGGTACTGGCACAAAAACAGAGACATAGACACTTGGAATCGAATTGAACACCAAGAAATGAAACTAACATCTTACAACCACCTAATCTTTGATAAACCGAACAAGAACTTACCTTGGGGGAAAAACTCCCTATTCAATAAATGGTGTTGGGAGAACTGGATGTCTACATGTAAAAGACTGAAACTGGACCCACACCTTTCCCCACTCACAAAAATTGATTCAAGATGGATAAAGGACTTAAACTTAAGGCATGAAACAATAAAAATCCTCAAAGAAAGCATAGGAAAAACACTGGAAGATATTGGCCTGGGGGAAGACTTCATGAAGAAGACTGCCATGGCAATTGCAACAACAACAAAAATAAACAAATGGGACTTCATTAAACTGAAAAGCTTCTGTACAGCTAAGGACACAATAACCAAAGCAAAGAGACAACCTACACAATGGGAAAGGATATTTGCATATTTTCTATCAGACAAAAGCTTGATAACCAGGATCTATAGAGAACTAAAAGTAATCCACATGAAAAAAGCCAACAATCCCTTATATCAATGGGTAAGAGACATGAATAGAACTTTCTCTAAAGACGACAGACGAATGGCTAACAAACACATGAAAAAATGTTCATCATCTCTATATATTAGAGAAATGCAAATCAAAACAACCCTGAGATATCATCTAACCCCAGTGAGAATGGCCCACATCACAAAATCTCAAAACTGCAGATGCTGGCGTGGATGTGGAGAGAAGGGAACAATTACACTGCTGGTGGGACTGCAAACTAGTACAACCTTTCTGGAAGGAAGTATGGAGAAACCTCAAAGCACTCAAGCTAGACCTCCCATTTGATCTTGCAATCCCATTACTGGGCATCTACCCAGAAGGAAAGAAATCCTTTTATCATAAGGACACTTGTACTAGACTGTTTATTGCAGCTCAATTTACAATCGCCAAAATGTGGAAACAGCCTAAATGCCCACCAACCCAGGAATGGATTAACAAGCTGTGGTATATGTATACCATGGAATACTATTCAGCCATTAAAAAAAATGGAGACTTTACATTCTTCGTATTAACCTGGATGGAAGTGGAAGACATTATTCTTAGTAAAGCATCACAAGAATGGAGAAGCATGAATCCTATGTACTCAATCTTGATATGAGGACAATTAATGACAATTAAGGTTATGGGGGGGGGGGCAGAAAGAGGGATGGAGGGAGGAGGGTGCGGCCTTAGTGTGTGTGACACTTTATGGGGGCAAGACATGATTGCAAGAGGGACTTTACCTAACAATTGCAATCAGTGTAACTGGCTTATTGTACCGTCAATGAATCCCCAACAATAAAAAAAAAAAAAAAAAAAAAAGAATATACATTCTTCTCATCACCCCATGGAACATTCTCCAAAATTGATCATATCCTGGGACACAAAACAAATATCAACAGAATCAAAAGAATTGAAATTTTACCTTGTATCTTCTCAGACCATAAGGCACTAAAGGTGGAACTCAACTCTAACAAAAACGCTCGACCTCACACAAAGGCATGGACATTAAACAATCTTCTGTTGAGTAACAGATGGGTGAAGGAAGAAATAAAACAGGAAATCATTAACTTCCTTGAGCATAACAACAATGAAGACACAAGCTACCAAAACCTGTGGGATACTGCAAAAGCAGTTTTGAGAGGAAAATTCATCACTTTAGATGCCTACATCTGAAAAACAGAAAGAGAGCGCATCAACAATCTCACAAGTCATCTTATGGAATTGGAAAAAGGAGAACAATCTAAGCCTAAAATCAGTAGAAGAAAAGAAATATCCAAAATCAAATCAGAGATCAATGAAATTGAAAACAAAAGAATCATTCAGAAAATTAATGAAACAAGGAGTTGGTTTTTTTACAAAATAAATAAAATAGATAAACCATTGGCCAGACTAACTAGAAATAGAAAAGTAAAATCTCTAGTAACCTCAATCAGAAATGATAAAGGGGAAATAACAACTGATCCTAGAGAGATACAAGAGATTATCTCTGAATACTACCAGAAACTCTGTGCCCAGAAATTTGACAATGTGAAGGAAATGGATCAATATTTGGAATCACACCCTCTCCCTAGACTTAGCCAGGAAGAAATAGACCTCCTGAACAGACCAATTTCAAGCACTGAGATCAAAGAAACAATAAAAAAGCTTCCAACCAAAAAATGCCCTGGTCCAGATGGCTTCACACCAGAATTGTATCAAACCTTCAAGGAAGAGCTTATTCCTGTACTGCAGAAATTATTCCAAAAAATTGAGGAAGAAGGAATCTTCCCCAACACATTCTGTGAAGCAAACATCACCCTGATACCAAAACCAGGAGAAGCCCCAACCAAAAAGGAGAATTTCAGACCAATCTCACTCATGAATATAGATGCAAAAATTCTCAACAAAATCCTGGCCAATAGATTACAGCTTATCATCAAAAAAGTCATTCATCATGATCAAGTAGGCTTCATCCCAGGGATGCAGGGCTGGTTTAACATACGCAAGTCCATAAACGTTATTCACCATATTAACAGAGCAAAAATAAAGATCACATGATCCTTTCAATAGATGCAGAAAAAGCATTTGATAAAATCCAGCGTCCTTTTCTAATTAGAACACTGAAGAGTATAGGCATAGGTGGCACATTTCTAAAACTGATTGAAGCTATCTATGACAAACACACAGCTAGTAGGTTACTGAATGGAGTAAAACTGAAAGCTTTTCCTCCTAGAACTGGAACAAGACAAGGTTGTCCTCTGTCACCTTTACTATTCAACATGGTACTGGAAGTTCTAGCCAATACAATTAGGCAAGACAAGGAAATAAAGGGAATCCAAATGGGAGCAGAGGAGGTCAAACTCTCCCTCTTTGCTGATGACATGATCTTATACTTAGAGAACCCCAAAGACTCAACCACAAGACTCCTAGAAGTCATCAAAAAATACAGTAATGTCTCAGGATATAAAATCAATGTCCACAAGTCAGTAGCCTTTGTATACACCAATAACAGTCAAGATGAGAAGCTAATTAAGGACACAACTCCCTTCACCATAGTTTCAAAGAAAATGAAATACCTAGGAATATACCTAACAAAGGAGGTGAAGGACCTCTATAAAGAAAATTATGAAATCCTCAGAAAGGAAATAGCAGAGGATATTAACAAATGGAAGAACATACCATGCTCATGGATGGGAAGAATCAACATTGTTAAAATGTCTATACTTCCCAAAGCAATCTACCTATTCAATGCCATTCCTATCAAAATACCAACATCGTACTTTCAAGATTTGGGGAAAATGATTCTGCGTTTTGTATGGAACCAGAAAAAACCCTATATAGCTAAGGCAGTTCTTAGTAATAAAAATAAAGCTGGGGGCATCAGCATACCAGATTTTAGTCTGTACTACAAAGCATAGTGGTCAAGACAGCATGGTACTGGCACAAAAACAGAGACATAGACACTTAGAATCGAATTGAAAACCAAGAAATGAAACTAACATCTTACAACTACCTAATCTTCGATAAACCAAACAAGAACATATCTTGGGGGAAAGACTCCCTATCCAATAAATGGTGTTGGGAGAACTGGATGTCTACATGTAAAAGACTGAAACTGGACCCACACCTTTCCCCACTCACAAAAATTGATTCAAGATGGATAAAGGACTTAAACTTAAGGCATGAAACAATAAAAATCCTCAAAGAAAGCATAGGAAAAACACTCGAAGATATTGGCCTGGGGAAAGACTTCATGAAGAAGATTGCCATGGCAATTGCAACAACAAGAAAAATAAACAAATGGGACTTCATTAAACTGAAAAGCTTCTGTACAGCTAAGGAGACAATAACCAAAGCAAAGAGACAACCCACACAATGGGAAAGGATATTTGCATATTTTCAATCAGACAAAAGCTTGATAACTAGGATCTATAGAGAAATTAATCCACATGAAAAAAGCCAACAATCCCATATATCAACGGGCAAGAGACATGAATAGAACCTTCTCTAAAGATGACAGATGAGTGGCTAACAAACACATGAAAAAATGTTCATCATCTGTAAGAGAAATGCAAATCAAAACAACCCTGAGATATCATCTAACCCCAGTGAGAATGGCCCACATCACAAAATCTCAAAACTGCAGATTCTGGCGTGGATGTGGAGAGTGGGGAACACTTTTACACTGCTGGTGGGACTGCAAACTAGTACAACCTTTCTGGAAGGAAGTATGGAGAAACCTCAAAGCACTCAAGCTAGACCTCCCATTCGATCCTGCAATGCCATTACTGGGCATCTACCCAGAAGGAAAGAAATCCTTTTATCATAAGGACACTTGTACTAGACTGTTTATTGCAGCTCAATTTACAATCGCCAAAATGTGGAAACAGCCTAAATGCCCACCAACCCAGGAATGGATTAACAAGCTGTGGTATATGTATACCATGGAATACTATTCAGCTATTAAAAAAAATGGAGACTTTACCTCCTTCGTATTAACCTGGATGGAAGTGGAAGACATTATTCTTAGTAAAGCATCACAAGAATGGAGAAGCATGAATCCTATGTACTCAATTTTGATATGAGGACAATTAATGACAATTAAGGTTATGGGGGGGAGGAAAAGCAGAAAGAGGGATGGAGGGAGGGGGTGGGGCCTTGGTGTGTGTCACACTTTATGGGGGCAAGACGTGATTGCAAGAGGGACTTTGCCTAACAATTGCAATCAATGTAACCTGGCTTATTGTACCCTCAATGAATCCCCAACAATAAAAAAAAAAAAAAGAAAGAAAAGCAAGAGGAGGAAAGATCAAAAGTGGATGATCTGAGGGGGACCCCAATGTCAATAGGAACCTTGGAAGAGATCATTGATGACAATCATGCCATTGTGTCTACATCTGTGGGCTCAGGACACTGTGTCAGCATCCTTTCATTTGTTGACAAGGATCTGCTGGAACCAGGCTGTTGGGTCCTGCTCAACCACAAGGTGCATGCTGTTATAGGGATGCTGATGGATGACACAGATCCCCTGGTAACAGTGATGAAGGTGGAAAAGGCACCCCAAGAGACCTATGCTGATATTGGGGGCTTGGACAACCAAATGCAGGAAATTAAGGAATCTGTGGAGCTTCCTCTCACCCATCCTGAATACTATGAAGAGATGGGTATAAAGCCCCATAAAGGGGTCATTCTCTATGGTCTGCCTGGCACAGGTAAAACCTTGTTAGCCAAAGCAGTAGCAAACCAAACCTTGGCAACTTTCTTGAGAGTGGTTGGCTCTGAACTCATTCACGAGTACCTAGGTGATGCGCCCAAACTTGTTTGGGAATTGTTTCGAGTTGCTGAAGAACATGCACCTTCCATCGTGTTTATTGATGAAATTGATGCCATTGGGACAGAAAGATATGACTCAAATTCTGGTGGTGAGAGAGAAATTCAGCGAACATTGTTGGAACTTTTGAACCAGTTGGATGGATTTGATTCAAGGGGAAATGTGAAAGTTATTATGGCTACAAACTGAATAGAAACTTTGGATCCAGGCCTTATCAGACCAGGCCGCATTGACAGGAAAACTGAGTTTCCCTGCCTGATGAAAAGACCAAGAAGCGCATCTTTCAGATTCACACAAGCAGAATGACCTGGCTGATGATGTAACTCTGGATGACTTGATCATGGCTAAAGATGACCTCTCTGATGCTGACATTAAGGCAATTTGTACAGAAGCTGGCTCGATGGCTTTGAGAGAACATAGAATGGAAGTAACAAATGAAGACTTCAAAAAAATCTAAAGAAAATGTTCTGTATAAAAAACAAGAAGGCACCCCTGAGGGGCTTTATCTCTAGTGAACCACAGCTGCTGTCAGGAAAATGGGAGTTTACCTGAACTCAGAGGGATGAGGTTGGAGAAGCTGCCCAGAGTTGTCCATGTTCCACTTGACTGATATTAGCAAACATCCTCTGTATCTTTTGGAATATGATGTGTAAGCTGCCCCTTGGGTGGCCTTCATCTGCTGCTCCATGTGCAGCACTCTGCTTCCCAATAAAGCAGGATCTTGTCACCAAAAAAAAAAAAAAAAAAAGAAAGAAAGAAAAGAAAAGAAATCTAAGTTTTAGGGTGGTTCAAAACCTTATAAATCCCTCTATCAAAAATTGTTTTTTCCAGATTCTATTCAAATCTGAGTTACCACTTAGCCCTTGGTATCTCCATTAAAAGAGATTTAATCTGGAACAAGAAGAAGCTGTACATGGGGAGTTTCCCTACAGCAATAATAAGAAGGACCATTTACTGAGCAATCGCGATGCACTAGGATTATGGTTGTGAGCACTTTATGCTTATTATCTCACAATCCTTTGGGGGTAGATAACTCTCCACAACCCAGGGAGGTAAAGACTACTATTTCCACTGCAACTATATATTATTACAGGATAAAAATGCTTAGAACACATGGACAGTCATTACACAATACTTACATAAGAGAATATAGCTCTAGACACATTAGAAACTTAAAGATATTTTTAAAATGAAAACATGAAGAGATTAATTAGCAATTCTTTCTTTGCAGCCTGTGTCCCAGGAGAGGTGCTGGAAAAGAAGGAGCTGTCCACTCTTTTAGCAGAACTTCTGTCAGAGATGCTGGGACTTAGTTGTGTTTTATTCCCTCAGAATGATTCAGCCTCAGAATTGTTCTTTCATCCCCAATATCTCCATTAAAGAGAACTTCTATCAAATGTTTCAAGTGTACATAGTGTGAAGGAGAGTTAATGACCTCTTACTGGTGAATGATTCAGAGGACGCGGTTCCTCTGCCATACGCTGGCCTCTGCCCTGTTTGGCCTGAGTCAGTGTGGGCAGAAATACAGGCTGAAGTATAAGCAGATGCCAATAGCCTGTCCCTTTCAGTCTCTTTCCTAGCTTATTGTGTCTCTTTTGTATTCCAACTTGCAAATTACTTTGAGAAGGAGCGATACCTCTGGGTCAGTCTACTAATGTATTTATTCCCTTGTTAAGGTAGGAAAAAAAATACTAATGAACTTTTACATATTGAATTTGAACGTCAAATAATTTGAAATTCCTTTCCTTTCACATTAAAATCTTTTGACTGTTGTTCTGAAGCTGTAGTATTAGATTACAATTTATTTCTCCATTACTTTTCCAGCTATGAATTTGGTAATGTCAGGAGATTGTTCTGTGGTTTAAAAAAAAAAAAGCATAAGTTGACAAAATGGATACATTTAAATTAAAAATGAGACCTTCAGTTTGGTAATTTATTGTTGATGACAGTTATTTCATTCATTTTGTGTGTGTGGTATTTCTTCTTTTTTTCTTAGAGATGGGGTCTTGCTAAGTTGCCCTGGTCGAACTCCTGGGCTTAAGCGATCTTCTCCCACCTTCAGCTGCTCGAGTAACTTGGAACAACAGACGCCTATCACCACACCCTCTGACAGTTATTTGACTCTTAACAGTCCAGTCATAATGAGACAGGATACTGCATAAGTCAAAGACCACACAAACTACCAATGTTAAGTATCAAGAGGGTGTGGAGGAAGTGGGTTACAACTTCTTTCTTCTCCCAACTATTGCTTCTTTAAAAAAAAAGTTTACAAAAGTTTATTAAGCTCTGTACTTGAATTAACCATGTTCTCAGGTACAACTGTAACAACCACAAAAAAATTAGGTTGATTCAAATGTGCATGACTGTTTCCTTTTTTCCCTCTCATGGAGGCTTGGCTTTCTGCACTAAGCTTTCTCTCTCTCTTTTTTTTTTCTCAAATGTTATTATTTCAAGTCATTGTTTTTAGTTTAGTCTATGGGAAATTTCTGTGCCCTCTGTAATTTAGGTTTAAGCAACATATAATTTACCCTGTTATAAAAAAAAAAAAAAAACTTGCTCCCTTGCTTGAGCAAGAGACTGCCTGGCATTCTTAATATTCTTCTGTAGAAATTGTGATGAAAGAACGGATAAGCCTCAATAAATCTAGTGGGTGGTGCTCCTTTAAAATGTGAGTGCCTTGTCAATGGGGTTAAAAACTAAACGTTGGTTTTGTCCTAAATATCCTTGCTCAGCCAATTATGCGCTAAAAAGGGGCCACAACCCATTCGTAAGGCTTCTGAATGAACTTCATTCATTCTGTACTTGGAAGTGTTTCTTCGGCCACAAAAGAAACAATAGTTATAACCCAATTTCTTTGGTGCCAGTATCAGCAGAGGAAAAGCCAACGAACCATTATGAAAACTCCAGTAACCTCTCTTGGTGATTATGTAATTCTGAATTCATTGATTATATTTTTGTATTGAAATAAATACTTTTAAAAAGATTATAAAGTATCTCACTAGTGGTATAATATCACATTTCATGCATTCAGCAACATTTAAAAATGGAGTGCTCCAAAGTAATTTGTTCTTATGGTTATTAAAAATTTAAAAAGCGTATTACACACTAACATGCACCTTAAGGCTTTAAGAGGAAAGCCTTTGTGTTTTTCATTACTGTATCACAGGGGTCCTCAAACTTTTTAAACAGGGGGTCAGTTCACTGTCCCTCAGACCATTAGAGGGTCAGAATATAGTTTAAAAAAAAAAAACCTATGAACAAATTCCTATGCACACTGCACATATCTTATTTTGAAGTAAAAAAACAAAACGGGATGAAATGCAATATTTAAAATGAAGAGTAAGTAAAGTTAAATCTTTTCTCACTTCTTTGACCAAACAATCATATTTATCTTTCTGTTGAGTTTGATAGTGTTAACGCAAATTGTATTCTTTAAACACAGACACTATATTCTGGCATATCAAACACATGGCTCTTTTCTTGTTCTACATGAAAAAGTAATCATAAGTCCACTGTTCTTTGAATATCCTACACTCTGAGTCAATTTTTCTCTTTCTTGATATCATTGTTTCCTAGGGATTCCAAATTGCTATTAGTAAAATACATATATATATATATATATATATATATAGTGCTCCAAAAACAATATACCAGCAATAACTTTGCCCACACAGAGACATATAGACTGCACTGCCCATCAGTGCCCATCAATGCAGTCTGATCAGTGTCCATCAATGCAGTCTGATCAGTGTCCATCAATGCAGCCTTGCCAGTCCACATCATTTCAGCCTCGCCAGTGCCCATATGGTGGAACTCCGCTTTTACCTCAGGCTCACACTGGTGCGGTGTGGGAACAGGCATGATTACAGAGCTGGTTCCTCCACCACCTTTCCAGTTCACACTACCCTGTGCAAACCACACTGCGATCTGTGAACTCACACAGGAATCTGATCACATGGGTGAGAAGACCCATGTGATCAGATTCCACTGCAGGAAAAAAGAAGGCACATATGCCTTTTTTCTTTCAAATCTAATGCGAATTCAGCTGTACAAGCATATAGCTGAACTCGCACTGCTCAGAGATGGCAACAGTGTGAACCGGGACTTACACAGCACACAACATACAACATCATACACTACTGAATAGCAATTGGAATATAAATGCACTTACTGTCAATTAAATTGGGTTTCCTACTCCTTGGCTGTCTGTAGAGTCGGAGTAAGTGCCCATGGGGCCCCAGGCAGATTACCAGTTTGGGGCCCCCATGTGATAATACTGAGCACTGACCATTTGCATTAACACTGACCACTGACTATTTGTGATAACATTGACTGCTGACAATTTGCGTTAATACTGAGCACTAACAATTTGCATTAACACTGAGTACTTACAATCATCATTACCACTGAGCACTGACTATTTGCATTACCTCTGAGCACTGACAATTTGCATTAGCACTGAGCGCTGACTATTTGTGTTATCACTGTGATGCAAACCCCCTAGAAACAACCCCCAACCAAGTAACTAACTTCAAAAAAAAAGGCTCTCCTAACTTCAAAAAAAAAAAAAAGGCTCTTCTTACTTTCCAAAAAGGCACCACCTATCTGCAAAAAAAAAAAAAAGATCTCTTCACTTCAGAAAAAAAGGCCCCCCTTAACTGCAAAAAAAAAAGACCCTACTAACTGCAAAATTAAAAAAAAAAACCTCCTAACTTAAAAAAAAAAAATAAATCCTAACTTTTTCTTACCTCGGTCCTTAGGCAGCAGCAGGCTCTGCACAGGCAACCTGGTGACTCCTCTGATTACACCAGAGACTGAGAGGAGGAGTCGAGAGACAGAGAGAAGGGGTGGAGTTGGAGAGTAGGAGAGGAGTCGGAGACTGTGGGGCACATTCCACACATGCGCACCGTGGGCAGGGATGAGTCGGCTGCTAAGCAGGACAGGCAGCTGTGGCAAAAACACCTGGCAGGGAGAGACAGAGAGAAGGAGAGGTGGGGGGAGAGACAGACAGAAGGAGTGGAATTGGAGAGTTGGTGCACATTCCACACATGCGCACCGCGGGCAGGGATGAGTCGGCTGCTAAGCAGGACAGGCAGCTGCGGCAAAAACACCTGGCAGGCCAGATAAATGTCCCTGGCAGGCCACATGTGGCCCGCAGGCCATAGTTTGAGGACCTCTGCTATATCATAAAACTTGATGAGAATGTATATTACAATTTTGTTAGATAAATCCCTTAATCAGTTTCTGAATTTACCTGTGGAAGTCAGCAGAGGGGTTGAACCTGGATGTAAATAGTTGTGGCATGGTGTATGTTACTATGATTTTATTAAAGTGAACATCCTTAAATGTAGATCTGCTCTGAGCATCGAATTTCCTTGCCTAACACCCTTGGCTGACTTCCCATTGCCCTCTGGAAAGCCTGTGATTCACCAAAGTCCACATGAGGCTTCTTCTGGCTGTGCCTCCCTGCCTTTCAGCCTCATCTCTTGCCATCTTCCTCTTCCCTTCTTCCCATATGTTGTTTCTGCAGGTTCCTGGGTGGAATTCTCCCCCCCCAACTCTGTTTATCCCCTTTAATCTGATCAGCCCTTACTTACCTTGAAGTCTTAACCTTGAGATTACCTTCTCAGGAAGATCTTTAGTTGTCTTAGCTAACTAAATAGTTAATAGTCTAATGTATTTGGAGCCAAGATTGTGTGGGGATTAGTTGCTGAAGAATAGTTTAGAACCAGATTTAAAGAACCTTCTGAACTGTGTTTTTTAATGTTTTGAGCAGAAAATTATGTCAGCTCTTTTTTTTAAAAGTCTGGGGTATGGTTTGGGTCTTAAAAGAATGTTTAACATAGCCATCTAGATAATGGGTAGTGGACTAGGAAGCCCCACATTAATCTTTCTTTCTCTTATGCCATAATCCCATTATAGTATAAAGGTTTGTGTGCAAAGGAAATTAACAGAAATATGAAATGTCATTAGAGCTGAAGTTCTGCATTAATCTTCAGCTACTGATCTACACTGTTCATTCTAAGAATGCTATAGTAGAACCTCTGTAAGTTGACCACCCAAGGGACTGTAACAAATGGGTCAACATATGCAGGTGGTCAACATAAGGAATGAGGCCTACTGTACTGATACATACATGTGGTGCATGTCCAGTCTATGAAAAGTAGGTCAACTTAAGGAGATGAGCTGGTCAACTATGGATGTTCTACTGCATATTCTAGATAAATTTTTAAAAATCTATTTCAACAACATTACAAAATAAAGTCATCATTTCCACTTCCCCTCAACATCCTTAGATCCATATTACCCCATTTTTCCGATTACTCTCATAGAAACCTCAAAGAGACATGCTGGCTTATCTGTTTTCCTTGTCACCCCCCAAATATTTTAGTCTTCCTCTACAACATCTACCTTAAAACATATAATTCTTTCTATTGCTTTTATTATTATTATTATTGCTTATTTCTTGCAACCAGCAATCTCTTTTAGGCATTTATTATTTCTTGCCTGTAGTGTCACTGTTGAGTTCAAGAACTCCTTTCACTTAGCCTATAAACCATATTCTTTCATTGTCTCCCCATCAACTATTAATATTAAGTACTGATTTTTAAAACTGATCTTCCTCTACCATATTATGCTAAGCTTCCTTTCTAGCCTAATCATTTCTTACTCTTGTATATGGTCCATCCTCTGTAGCCAAAGGGCACCATCTCCTTTTTCCTGAGCAACCACTGGCACACTTGTCTCTAAGCCTCAGTGTCAGCTGTTCCCACTACCTATCATTATTGCATACGTATTTCAGAGCCAGTCTCACAGGCCTTCTCCTCCATAGATCCTTCCTTAAACCTGCCAGCTGAAGGTGGTGGGGGTCTTGCTCTCTTTTCATGCATTCATTCATTGAATAGATATGAAATGCTTAACATTTACCAAATGATAAATGCATTCTAGGGATTTAGCAATGACTATGAGAGAATAGGTACCTATAACAATTATAATGGAGGTTATAATCTAACACAAAAGCAGAATTGATAACTACTCTGTTTTCCCAAAAATAAGACAGTGTCTTATTTTAAGGTGTGCTCCCAAAGATGCGCTAGGTCTTATTTTCAGGGGACGTCTTATCTTTCCTGTAAGTAGGTCTTATTTTTGGAGAATGTCTTATTTTTGGGGAAACAGGGTAGTTTCAAGTGTCATGGGGTTTACAAGGTTCTGTCCTTAGTCCAGGAATCAAGAATGGCTTCCCTGATAGGAGGGTTAGAGATCTGAAGAATGAAGAGAAATTAGCTAGATGAAGTGAGAGGGGATTAAGAAAATTGGGGGATGTGAAAGAGTGTTTTAGGCAGAGCAAACACCATATGTAAAGGCCCAAGGTTGGAGTGAACACGTAATATTTGAAGAACTAGGGAAGGCCAGTGTGGGCATCCGAACAGGATGTGACATGAATAATGAATCAGGAGAAATTGAGATGTTAACAAAAGAGGGATTGATGGCCCACAGGCTCGAAGAAAGCTTGGAACTGAAAGAAAGACAGAGAGTAGAATAGGGAGAGCCTGGAGGAAACAGAGTGCTGGGGACCCTGAAGAGTTTGAGGTAAAAAAAATGGTGATCGGAGCTGAACTAAACAGCTGAGGAGTAGAACCTTTTAGTGAGTTTGAGATATCATTTCTCACAAAACCTTGTAACACTTTCTCACTTCCCCCATCCTACCACATTTTATAGTTGTTTATATAATTGTCTTATTTTTTATACTAAATTGTAAGTTCTCTGGGTACTCCTTATGGGTTAACAACTATGCCATTATTAATAATATGGATAATTTTTTACCAGTAAATAACTCTCCATTGCAATTCTTACTTCTTTCTTTGATCATTAAATGAAGTTTTTTCCATCATATTTATGAATTTATCCTATATGTCATTTGGCTAATACTGAATGCCACAAGGTACATGACATGCTAGAAAACGTAAAGAAAGGAACCAAACCAAAAAAGCAAGCTACATGCTTCCAAAAAACAATTTTTGGAATTAATGAATGAAGCTACTTTCTAAAGTTCTCTCTCTCTTTCAGGATTGAGAAGAGAATGGGGAGAAAATAGGGAGCAGAAATTTTGAGATCAGATTTCCAGTCTCTAAGTAAACTTGAAGTTTAGCCCAGTTGTCAAACGTCTCTTCATTCCTCCACTCAGAGCTTATTTTCATTCCAGTGAGATACTTCCCACATGACAATGAACGCATGAACGCTAAGCCATTTTCAGAAAGGAATCACTAAGATTATTGTTATCTCCAAACAAATGAGATTAAGTCCTTTTCACTCAAGGTATTTATTTGGAATACACCTTTGTTTTTCTCCTACATTGAATTCATTGACTCTCATTTGTAATTTCTTTGTATGTTTACTGTAAACAGAGGCAGGCAGGATGTCCTGTTAGATAAATTCACCATATCTTGATTTTTCAATATCATGTTTAAAAAAAATGATTAGTGCTTGCTTTGGCAGCACATATGCTCAAATTGGAATGATACAGAGATTAACGTGGCCCCTGTGCAAGGATGACATAAAAATTTGTGAAGTGTTCCATATTGTTTAAAGTATTTCAAGAATGGAAAAGCAAGTATCCGATATACTCAATACTAATATGAAGCCAGTAGACAATCTTATACATGCCCACATAAGAGAAAAACTCAATTCAATTCAAGTTGGGTGAGAGGGAAAGAAGGAGGGGAAGATAGAGAGGGGAGGGGGATGGGTGTACTCCCATTTAATTGGCATAATGAAAGGGTACATGGCACGTCTCTTGGGTTCAGAACACAACTACAACGGGAACTCTATGTAACAAATGCAAACACTGTAACCTAATTGTACCCTTATATTAATCTGAAATAACCAAATAAAAAAACAAAGTGAAAATAAAATTGATTACATGAAGAAGTCATCGTCTGATATAGGAGATCCAAAGTTAATGAGAAATAAGATAAGAAATGTAACTTTCATACATACTTTGTTAGTGATCATCTTCCTTTATTTTTTCTCCCAGGTACTTTCTAAGGTGGTTACTCCCATGAAGCTTTGGCATGTGGTGCTCGTCGCACTGGCACAGCCAAGGAAGCCATCAGAGACAGTGCTATGAACATAAGGATCTCTGGGACACACAAAGTTGTGGCTCAGTGACTCTGGCTTTGCAAGGAAGTCCAGTTTGAAGTTGTGTAGATGGCTTGCAGTGGAGTGTATAGGTTTTCCTTATAGACATTTTTTGTCATTATCATCTCTTTGAAGATTGAACTATTCTTTTTGATATTTTAGGAAATTAAATAATTTTATAATGTGATGGGAATCTGATTGCACAGATGGTACAAGAAATTTTGTTATATATTTTTAAAGAAATAAAAATATGTTGTGTTTTGAAATCTTTAACTGTTGTTTTTTTTATAAAACTCCCCATGACTTAGTTACCAAGTCAACTGTCTCAGATGTAATTTTTCACTCCTGGTTAATCTGTTTGTGAATTCTTTTGCTATTTTATAATCTTATGATTCATGTCTGCCCTTAAGTGTTCATTTGTCTTTCTGTCTCTGTAAGTCATGCTTATTTGAGCTGTTTTATGTAAAGTAAAACAGGGACTTCCCGTATTTTATAGTCTTAAGAGGTGATCAGTTTTTCATATTTCCACCCCTGATTAAGAGAAACCCCATTTGCAGAGCAATGGCTAAACTCTGGCTTTCTGTTGTTCCTAGTCATTGGAACTATCCAAGTCTCACATGACCTGCACCTTGGAAAGGAAACCAATTAGTCATTAGCTGCATAGGTTAAGAAACACATTTGACCCACTAAATAAATCTCATCTCTTAACAAAAATGCTATGGTCTATACATTACAACAATGTAAATTGATCATATTATAATTTCAAACCAGTAATATGGCATCAGATCAAAGAAAATTTATGGTATTAACATATTGAATATAGTATTTAGAATTATTGCACAGTTTTCCAAGACCTCCATGAGTATAGTATATAGAAAGAGCAATGGACTAGAAATAAGGAGGTCCAACATTCTTATCTCAGTTTTGCAGGTACTATCTGTATGTATTTGAGACTAATAATTTAAGTTCTCTGGGCTCTAGCAAGGAAGGGGAAAGAAGCAGAGGACACACTCATTCCTTTTAGGAATGTGAGAATTTTTTTTTTTTTTTTTTGTGGTTTTTGGCCGGGCTGGGTTTGAACCCGCCACCTCCGGCATATGGGACCGGCGCCCTACTCCTTGAGCCACAGGCGCCGCCCAGGAATGTGAGAATTTGCATGCAACATTTCTGCTCATGTACCTTTGGCCAGCTCAGTCAGTCGTGAGTGGTAGGAAAGGAGGAAAGAAGAGACTTGAAGGTTGCTATGACTAATCAGAGTGAATTACTGAAGGACAAAAATAGGGGTCTTTGGCATTGTTCCCCTTTACCAGGAAAGCAAATGCTCTCTCAGAACCCTTTTCTCCTATGCCACCCCAACAGATTTCTTTTTAGGCTAGAATTGGGTCATATGCAATAACCCGATAGGCAACAAACTTCCTTTAATTTGGTCTACTATTGTTAATAAAATTAACCGTGTATATACCATTAACCATATAGTCTTCTTCCATTTAATAAATATATGCTGTGCTGATTCTAAATACCCAGAACATACTACACATAAAATAGTGTGTAAAAAAGCAGATACAGCCTCCGTTCTCAAAGAACAGGTAATCTAGTTGGGATAGTACACGTAGGATGGAGGCAAGGAAACTGGGGAAGCAGGAAACAAGATTGACATGATTGGTTTTGACCAAAGTTTCCCCAACTTTCTTGGTTCACAACTCCCTTGGGGGTCTCATTAATTATTTTCATGGTGCCAAAGGAAATACATTAAAGTTCCTCTTACAATTTAACAGCCATTTGCAAAATAACACCTAAATGGAAAGAAAAGTAATATCTTTTTTATTCTTAGATACCTATAGTTACTAATGGGATATATATATTATATATATATTATATGACACACCACAGCTTCTCATACCTTAGAATCATATTGGATGGTGTCACCCTCACTTCTTGCCATATAATATTTGCTTTGTATCACAACCACCACAGGAAACCCAGCTTTGCAAGAATATGGTAGTCTAAAGGAATATAGCATGAGCTAATGTGGAAACTGTGAATCACTTTGAGCTCTAATAGTTTGCATGGTGTCTGAAAGATGTTGACTCTTACTAAATTTCCCCTGAAATTTTGAAATATGCTATGGCCTCCTGGTGCTTGGCATAATTGGGGACTGGGTACACAGTTTGGAAACCATAGGCTTTGATTAATCATCATTCTTTATCTGGGGCTGGATGTATCACTCCCCAGATAAGAATTAGTCTTCTTTCAGAGGGGAAGAAGGGAGAATGGAAATTACTTAGGAAACTAACAATTTCTGCCTTAGTATATCCCAATTGCTCTTTGAGAACAGAGACTGTACCTGCTTGTTTACACACTATTGTATGTGTAGTACAGTTCTGAGTACTTAGAAGCAGCTCAGCATATATTTATTAAATGAAAGAAGACTATATGGTTAATGATATACATATATGTGGTACTTTTGTTAACCATAGCAGACAAGATTCAAGGAAATTTGTTGCCTATATAAGCTTCTATATAAATCCAAGGGCCTGGACTATGCCTTCCTCCTTTTTTACTGTCCGGTGTCTACTTATTGTTTGGCACATTGTACATGATAGAAAAATGTTAGTTGGACAAATGAACGTCTCAATGAGAGCTAGTTCTATCTCCAAACATCATTACTAAGGAGGTCCATTACACAGCTAATGAAAATGCTTATCAGTGAGCTCTCAATATAAATGCCCATGTTGACTGCCAAGAAACAAATATAACCACTCCTTTTTATCACTATGGATCTAATGCTTTCTTTCCTTACCACAGTCACCACTAAACAAAACTGACAACCAGAGAAAAGCAGAACTACTAGGAGATACGAGAAGGACTTTTTACGTTATCAGAAGCTAAACTATTTCACAATTTGAGATTATTACATCAAGCCTAGAAAATGACTATTTTTAAATCAGCCACCAAACTTTATTATGGACATTTAAGCAAAAAGTGTCTTTCTCTTTTTTCTTGTTCCATACCCCTCAAACTTACATCTGTGGTTTTGCAACATGGGAAACCATTTAAGCCCTGCCCTTGGTTTTCCTGATTGTAAAATGTACATCTCTGGAGAAGAATGTGTTTGTGCTAGCTCGTTAGATTTGTCTAGATCTAAAAATCACCTATGGTTATTTAATTTTTCTGGTAACATATATATATATATATGTATATATATATACATTTACACAGAGAAAGTTATTTGTGTGTCTGTCTCTATCACCCAATCAAAAGTATTTCGAAGGCAGGGACTGTCTTTTTCATTTTTGATTCCTCAGAGATTGCACAGGGCCTGGGGAAGAGTAGGTACCCAATTCATATTTATTGAGTTAGCAAACTGTATTAAGATTTTCCCCCAAACGGCAAGCATAGGGTTCATGATAAATACTCAGCGTTGGCTGTATGTGGTGGCTCTCTCAAAGCGCTAACACTAGCACTTCTGGGAGCCAAGGTAGGAGGATCACTTGAAGTCAGGAGTTGGAAGGCAGTCTGAGCAACGCAGTGAGACTCTATCTCTAAAAGGAAAGAAGTTAGCTCAGTGTGGTGACCTGTGCCTGTAGTCCCAGCTACTCTGGAGGCTGAGGCAAGAGGATTTCTTGAACCCAGAAGTTTGAGGTTGCAGTGAGCTATGATGCCACAGCACTCCGGGCTGGGCAATGAACAGAGTGAGACTCTGTTTCAAAACATAAAAAATAAGTGAATAATAAGTACTCAGTGTATTTTTATTTTGTGAAAGCCCAAATCATCTTTAATTCCTTTAGTATTTCTGAAAAAAAGACATCAGGATTAATTTTCACTTTTTTGTAAGTTGAAAATATAATTATCTTTAATTATAAATAAATAAAAGATCTTGAATTTGTACTACCAAAAAATAAATTTAGTTAAAATATTTTAAAAACATTCTTATTTTATTGAAGAATATAGATTTTTATTAATATATTTTTCTACCAGTTTAATAAAAGTTTTCACTCAGCATTTGTATATGCAGGTGATTGTACAGGGCTAGACTAATACTGCAGTTTTACAATTCTACATTTTATTTTTAATTTCTAAGCATAAAAATAATACATGCTCAGTGTTAGCAAATAAATCATAATATAACTCTTTAACAGAAATACCAGAAATACCAGACATAGCTTCTGTTAATAATTCAGCATATACTCCTACAATGTTTTCTATAGATTTATACACACATAATAATACTGTTAATTTTTTTGATCCAGTCATTTAAGTGAAATGGGACCTTATGGCAGGTACTATTTTGCAATTTCCTTTTTCTCACTTAATAGTTTATTTAAATTTTTGAAGTGTGAAAAGATTTTTCAAGGCTAGCAAATATATACCTACCTTATTTTGTTTTGCTAGTCCTACTTTTAGATACTTACAGTACTCTATGCTACTATTTTGAATTACTTATCATACCTGTAATTTAAATGATTATTTCTATAATTGTAGGTTTCACGCCTACAAAATAGATTATAAGTTCCACGCCTAACACACACTGCCTAAGACAGACACATATAACGGCAATAGATGCTTTGAACAAGTAAATGAAAATCTTTCATCTTAGAAATTTTTTTACAAAGCCAGTGCTCTTTTCAAAATTTCATACTTCATCTTCTTAGTAGTTTTTTAATATTCATAAATTTGTTATTTATGGCTAAATTATTCTTAGCCTTATTTAGTATGTTTAGGTCAATGTAAAGATATAGAAATAGGTAATTTAGATATTAAGAAGCATAGGAATAATAATTAAATACAAATATACCTTGGAAATACTGTGGTTTGGTTCCAGACCACTGTAGTAAGTGAGCTATCACAATAAAGCAAGACTCACAGAACTATTTGTTTCTCATTCCATATAAAAGTTATGTTTATGTAGTAGTCTAATAAAGTACAATAGCTTTATGTCTTTAACAAAGTACATACCTTATTCTGAAAAATACTTTATTGCTGAAAATTATTAATGATCATTGGAGCCTTCACCAAGTCAATCTTTTGGGTGATGGAAGGTCTTGCCTTCATGTTGGTTGCTATTGAGATCAGGCTGCTGAAAGTTGGGATGGCTATGACAGTTCTTCTTAAAATAAGACAATAAAGTTTCCTATATTGGTTGATTTTTCATTTTGTGGAAGATTTTGTAGCATGCAATGTTCCTTGATACCTACCATTTTAATCATAGTAGAACTTCTTTCAAAATTGGAGTCAATCCTCTCAAACTCTGCCACTGCTTTATCAAGTAAATTCATGGAATATTATAAATCCTTTGCTATAATTTCAATAATGTCCACAGTACCTGGTTGTCTGATAATTTTATTTATTTATTTATTTTTATAAATCATAGCCATGTACATTAGTGCAATCAAGGGGTACAGTGTGCTGGTTTCATATACAATCAGAAATATTCTCATCAAACTGTTCAACGTAGCCTCCATGGCATTTTCTTAGTTATTGTATGTAGACATTTGTATTCTGCATTTAGTAAGTTTTGCCTGTACCCATTCTAAGATGCATCGTAGGTATGGCCTCACCCATTACCCTCCCTCAACCCTAAGCTCCCTCCTCCCTTCCCTTCCCTTGGCCCTTTACCCAGATTCTTGTGCTATAGTTGGGTTATAGCATTCATGTAAAAGCTATAAATTAGCTTCATAGTAGGGCTGGTACATTGGATACTTTTTCTTCCATTCCTGAGATACTTTGCCAAGAAGAATTAGAGCAGAATTAAATGAAATTGAAAACAAAAGAATTATACAACAGATCAATAAATCAAAAAGTTGGTTTATTGAAAAGATCAATAAAATAGATAAACGTTTGGCCAACCTAACCAGGAAGAAAAGAGTAAAATCTCTAATTTCATCAATCAGAAATAGTAATGATGAAATAACAACAGACCCCTCAGAAATTCAAAAAATCCTTAATGAATACTACAAGAAAATCTACTCTCAGAAATATGAAAATCTGAAAGAAATCGACCAACACCTGGAAGTACGTCACCCACCAAGACTTAGTCAGAATGAAGTGGAAATGTTGAACAGGCCTATATCAAGTTCTGAAATAGCATCAACTATACAAAATCTCCCTAAAAAGAAAAGCCCAGGACCAGAGGGCTTTACGTCAGAATTCTATCAAATCTTTCAAGAAGAACTAGTACCTATATTACTAAACCTCTTCCAAAATAAGGAAAAAGATGGAATATTACCCAACACATTCTATGAAGCAAACATCACCTTGATCCCCAAACCAGGGAAAGACCCAACAAGAAAAGAAAATTATAGACCAATATCACTAATGAATATTGATGCAAAAATACTCAATAAGATCCTACCCAACAGGATCCAACAACACATCAAATTATACACCATGACCAAGTGGGATTTATCCCAGGCTCTTAAGGGTGGTTCAAGATATGTAAATCTATAAATGTAATTCAGCACATAAACAAACAAAAAATAAAGACCATATGATTCTCTCAATTGATGCAGAAAAAGCTTTTGATAATAGCCAGCATCCCTTCATGATCAGAACATTTAAGAAAATGGGTATAGAAGGGACATTTCTTAAACTAATAGAGGCCATCTACAGCAAACCCACAGCCAATATTGTACTGAATGGAGTTAAACTGAAATAATTTCCACTCAGATCAGGAACTAGACAAGGCTGCCCATTGTCTTTACTGCTCTTTAACATTGTGACGGAAGTTTTAGCCACTGCAAATAGGGAAGAAAAGGCAATCAAGTGTATCCATATAGGGTCAAAAGAGATCAAACTTTTGCTCTTCTCAGATGATATGATTGTATATCTGGAAAACACCAGGGATTCTACTACAAAACTTTTAGAAGTTATCAAGGAATATAGCAGCATCTCAGGTTACAAAATCAACATTCATAAATCGGTAGCCTTTATATATACCAGCAATGGTCAAGCTGAAAAAACAGTGAAGGACTCTAAAGATCTTGAAAAAATAATACTTAGTTTTATATGGAATCCAAAAAAACCTCGAATAGCCAAGACATTACTTAGAAATAAAAACAAAGCAAGAAGAATTACAGTAGTGCCAAAGAAGAAGAAATATTTGGGAATTTATCTAATGAAAGACATGAAAGATATCTATAAGAAGAACTATGAAACTGGAAGAAAAGAAACAGCTGAAAATGTTAACAAATGGAAAAACATACCATGCTCATGGCTGGGAAGAATCAACATCGTTAAAATGTCCATACTACCCAAAGCAATATACAATTTTAATGCAATCCCTATTAAAGCCCCACTGTCATACTTTAAAGATCTTGAAAAAATAAATCTTAGTTTTATATGGAATAAAAAAAAAACTCAAATAGCCAAGACATAACTCAGAAATAAAAACAAAGCAGGAGGAATTACGCTACCAGACCTCAGACTATATAATAAATCAATAGTGATCAAAACAGCATGATATGGCACAAAAACAGAGAAGTAGATGTTTAGAACAGAATAGAGAACCAAGAGATGAATCCAGCTACTTACTGTTATCTGATCTAAAACAAGCCAATTAAAAACATTCAGTGGGGAAAAGATTCCCTATTTAACAAATGATGCTGGGTGAACTGGCTGGCAACCTGCAGAAGACTGAAACTGGACACACACCTTTCACCATTAACTAAGATAGACTCTCACTGGATTAAAGATTTAATTTTAAGACATGAAACTATAAAAATACTAGAAGAGAGTGCAGGGAAACCCCTTGAAGAAATCGGTCTGGGTGAGTATTTTATGAGGAGGACCCCCCGGGGCATTTGAAGCAGCTTGAAAAATACACTACTGGGACCTGATCAAACTAAAAGGCTTCTGCACAGCCAAGAACACAGTAAGTAAAGCAAGCAAACAGCCCTCAGAATGGGAGAAGATACTTGCAGGTTATGTCTCTGACAAAGATTTAATAACCAGGATCCACAGAGAACTCAAACACATAAGCAAGACAAGAACAAATAATCCCATCACAGGCTGGGCAATGGACTTGAAGAGAAACTTCTCTGAAGAAGACAGGCGCACAGCCTACAAGCATACGAAAAAATGCTCATCATTTTTAATCATCAGAGAAATGCAAATCAAAACTACCTTGAGATACCATCTAACTCCAGTAAGATTAGCCCATATCACAAAATCCCAAGACCAGAGGTATTGGCGTGGATGTGGAGAAAAGGAAACACTTCTACGCTGCTGGTGGGAATGCAAATTAATACATTCCTTGTGGAAAGATGTTTGGAGAACCCTTAGAGATCTAAAAATAGACCTTCCATTCAATCCTATAATTCCTCTACAAGGTATATACCCAGAAGACCAAAAATCACATTACAACAAAGATACTTGCACCAGAATGTTTATTGAAGCCCAATTCACAATTGCTAAGTCATGGAAAAAGCCCAAGTGCCCATCGATCCACAAATGGATTAATAAATTGTGGTATATGTAAACCATGGAATATTATGCAGCCTTAAAGAAAGATGGAGACTTTACCTCATTCATGTTTACATGGATGGAGCTGGAACATATTCTTCTTAGTAAAGTATGTCAAGAATGGAAGAAAAAGTATCCAATGTACTCAGCCCTACTATGAAACTAATTTTTGGCTTTCATATGAAAGCTATAACCCAGTTATAACCTAAGAATATGAGGAATGGGGAGAGGGAGGGGAGGGAGGAGAGGGAGGGAGGAGGATGGGTGGAGGGAGGGTGATAAGTGGGATTACACCTGCGGTGCAGCTTACAAGGGTACAAAGGCTTGCAGTGCTATAAATTTCCCTCTTAGGACTGCCTTTGCAGTACCCCACAGGTTCTGATAATTCGTGTCTTGATTGTTGTTTTGTTCCAAAAATTTGGTGATTTCCTTCTTTATCTCATCTATAACCCATCTATCTTTCAGCATAAGGTTGTTTAGCTTCCATGTTTTTGTATGGGTATGCAGATTCCTGTTGTCATTGGGTTCAATTTTTATTCCATGATGGTCGGAGAAGATGCAAGGAATAATTTCTATTTCTTTAAATTTGCTGAGGTTAGATTTGTGACCTAGGATGTGGTTGATTTTGGAGTATGTTCCGTGGGCTGATGAGAAGAATGTGCATTTAGTTTTTTGGGGATGAAATGTTCTGTAGATGTCTGTTAAGTCCAGATGTTGAATGGTTAAGTTTAAATCTAAAATTTCTTGCTTAGCTTCTTTTTCAAGGATCTATCTAGCACTGCTAAAGGGGTGTTAAAATCTCCAACTACTATGGAACTGGAGGAAATTGAGTTGCTCATGTCTGTTAGAGTTTCTCTTATAAATTTAGGAGCATTCTGGTTGGGTGCATAAATATTAATAATTGAAATCTCATTATATTGAGTATTACCTTTAACAAATATGAAGTGTCCATCCTTATCCTTTCTTATTTTGGTTGGTTTAAAGCCTATTGCATCTGCTAATAGGATTGCAACACCTGCTTTTTTTGCTTTCCATTTGCCTGGAATATAGATGACCATCCCTTCACCTTGAGTCTATATTTGTCTTTTAATGTAAGATGAGATTCTTGTATGCAGCAGATATCTGGCTTGAGTTTTTGTATCCAGTCAGCCAACCTGTGCCTCTTTAGAGGACAATTTAAACCATTCTTATTAATTGAGAATATTGATAAGCCTTTCGAGAGTCCAGTGGACATTTTTAATCTTTTGTGACTGTGGAAGTTGGAATTTGATCAAAATTTTCTGGGTGGGTTTACTTTTGTGGTGGAGGATTACGCTGGTCTTTGTGAAGGATAGGTCTCCTGGAGAGCTGGTTTAGTTATGGCAAATTTCTTCAACATGTGAATGTCATTAAAGTATTTAATTTCTCCATCATAAATGAAACTCAGTTTAGCTGGGTACAGGATCCTGGGTTGAATGTTATTTTGTTTTAGGAGATTAAAAGTTGATGACCATCCTCTTCTAGCTTGAAAGGTTTTATCAGAGAGTTCTGCAGTTATTCTAATATTCTTCCCCTTGTAGGTGATGGTTTTGTTTCATCTGGCTGCTTTCAAATTTTCTCCTTCATATTAACTTTAGTGAAATTGATTATGATGTGTCTGGGGGATGTCTTATTTGGGTTGAGTCGTGCTGGAGTTCTGAAACTGTCTGTATCTGAATTTCAGAATCTCTTGGCATGTCTGGAAACTTCTCCTTCATAGTCTCATGGAGAAGAGACTCTGTGCCTTGTGAAGCCACTTCATCGCTTTCAGAGATCCCTAGAAGATGAATATTGGTTTTCTTCGAATTATCCCAGAGCTCTCTGAGAGAGTGATCTGTTTTTGCCCTCCATTTTTCTTCCTCTTTGAGAGTTTGGGAGTGTTCGAAAGTTTCATCTTCAATGTCCTTTGTTCTGCTTGCTCCATTCTGTTACTGAGGGATTCTACCATGTTTCTCACATCTTTGAGGGCTGCAACTTTTTGTCTCAATGTGTCAAAATCTGTGGTGATTTGGCCTTTGAATTTGTTGAATTCTTGAGATATTTTTTGGGTAACTGCTTGGAATTCTAATTCAATCTTATTTGCTATCCAGATTCTGAATTCGATTTCTGACATCTCAGCTATTTGTTTGTGCACGCGATCTTGTGCTGTTTCTGTCCCATTGATCTTTGGGGGAGTTAATCTACTCTGATTATTCATATTGCCAGAGTTTTTCTGTCGATTTCACCTCTTGATTGTTTTTCACTATTGCCTCTGGCCATCTTCAGAGTTGGGGAAGTGTCTCTCCAAGATTAGACCCTAGCAGGATCACTCTATTGTTGCTGGATCTTTGTAGGGATTGACCCTGTGTAGCTCCTCTGGGGCTGTGCCAGCCAGGGAGTTCTGGTTGTGGAAGCAGCTCCAGAGTGTGACACTCCTGGATCCAGCAACAGGGCGGGGGGGGGGGGGGAAGCACATGGTTCTGGGAGTGCCTGGCACCCAGTGACTTTGGCACAGAGAGCCCAAGTCTCCAGCAATCTCTGGCCAGGAGAAGGGCTCTGCACGGAGGCTTGGAGGGCTCTGGAGGGCACATGGCTACCAGAGTCCCTGGCCAGACGACTGGGTTGGTGTGGAGGCAGGGAGGGTATAGGAGGGAGGATGCCGGTTTGCGTGGCTCCCGCAGTTCCTGGTCAGGGCGTGTGGAGGCCCCGTGAGCACTGGGTCGCAGGTCGAGGGTCACGGCGCAGCTCTTAATGAGGTTTGGGCAGGCGCTGATGGCGGTGGCAGTGCAGTTCTTACTGAGGTCCTGGTGGTGCAGCTCTTATGTTGTCCAGGCGGGCGTTGATGGATATATTTTCTTTTATTACTTTGTATACATTGGTAACACTCCCACCGTCAGTAGTTCCTAACCTTTTTCAGCACAAGGGACCAGTTCCCTGAGCAACAATTTTTCCATGGACCTGGTGGCGTGGCAGCTGCAGGCCCCGGGCTCGTGTGTGTGCGTCCTGAGTGCCGGCTGTGGGAGCCACCAGTTGTCTGATAATTTTAGTATCCCTCCCATGTCTTTTTCTGATGCTTACTTTGTTTCTTCAAATTTTGTTTTTGCCTTTTAGTATGTGTCAGGATTTGAATATGTTCCCCACAGTTCATATGTTGGAAAATTAATATATGCTACAGTTTGGGAATGGCTTGTTTGTTTCCATCAAAGCTCATGTTGAAACATGATCAGCAGTGTGATGGTATCAGGAAATGGGGTGTAGTGAGAGGGGTTTGGATTATGAGGACAGATTCCTCATGAACGACATAGTGGTGTGCTTATGGTAGTGAGTTTCCACAGGAAAGGATTAGTTCCCCTGAGAATGGGCTATCATAAGTCAGGACACCCATCAGGTTTCCCTCTCTGTGTACGTGTCCACTTCCCTTTTGACCATCTCTGTAAGGTTATGATATAGCACAAAGTCCCTCACCAGAAGCCAGGGCCCTGCTCTTGAACTTCTCAGCCTATGGAACCATAAGCTAAATAAGCCTCTTTTCTCTATAAATCACCCAGGGTCAGATATTCTTTTACAACAACACAAATTAGACTAAGACAATCCCTAGTGGAACAATGTTTAGAGGTGGGACCCTAAAGAGGTGATTAGCCCTCATGAAGGGATTAATGCCATTATCACAGGAGTGGGCTCCTGATAAAGCAATGGTTCTCAATCTTCCTAATGCCTCCCAATGTTGTGATCCTTTAATATAGTTCCTCATGTTGTGGTGATCCCCAAACATAAAATTATTTTTTTTTTGCTACTTCATAACTGTAATTTTGCTACTGTTATGAATCATAATGTAAATATCTGATATGCAGGATGTATTTTCATTGTTACAAAGGGGTCGCGACCCATAGGCTGAGAACCACTGTAAAAGGAATGAGTTTGGTTCTCTCCTCTCTTTCATTTGTGCTTTTTTGCATTTCCACCATTCTGGCATGGGATGACACAGGAAGATTGTCCTTACCAGATCTGGCCCACTCACCTTGGATTTCCCAGCCTCTAGAATCATGAGCCAAAGAAATTTCTGTTCATTATAAATTGTCTAGTCTCAGGTATTCTGATATAGCAGCACAAAATAGGCTTAAACAATATGACTTATAATTGTTTTTATAGCTGCACATTGTGTACTGGGTAAAAGGAACTGCTATAAATAGGCCCTTAGTAATGTAGTGGTAAGTTATGGGGTGGGGGAAGCTTACATAATTGTATGATTAGGTCTCAGTCTATTCCCCTGGACTGTGATCATCACAGATGTTTCTCAGCCCCTTCCCTTCCGGGTGAGATAAACTGGCTGCAATGTACAGGGCTGGATATGTCACTTCTCCCAGGTGAGTTAGACTCTGACAAAACCCCCTCAGGTTAGGCTCTGGTTAACGTTTGTCCTGAGAGCAGACAGTGTTAAGAACAGAATGCTCTGGGGTTTATCAAGATGGTTCCTTTTCCCTTCCCCTTTCCAGGAGCATGATGGGATTTTTCTGCAATATTTAGTCTGATAACCTGTTTGGGGGTTTGATGGTAAAACTGAAAAAAGCTTGGTAGTCCCCTTTATGACTAGGTCATCCAGAGTTCTTACCTCTTGGGCTTGTCCACACATAGCCCCCAGCAATTTATCAACTACAGTTTAGCTTTTTCTTCCTCAGCACTGGTTACCCTGGAGGTTTCTGCTCCAGTATACTGTGATTCTCTGCCTGTCTGTCTCTCTAATTTGAGGGGTAGCAGTTTGCCCTATGATCTCACTTCTCTTATGAACCCAAGAAGAGTTGTTGATTTTTTAGTTTGTTCAGCTTTCCATTTCCAGAGTAGTAACTTCCAAGCTATTTACACGTGAAATTAGAAACTAGAAGTGTTTTTTTATGTGTATGTGTGTTAAAATATAAAAGTTTTAATGTTTTTCCTTTTTCTCAAACAAATAATTTTGATCACTCAAGGTTAGCCCCAGCACTGGGGGATGGAGCTTTTTGTTTTGCTTTGAGGGACCAACATTTCACCTGTGACAATTTCAATTAGGTGTGAGTTGTTAGAGGTATTTCATAGGGTGCCTTTTCTCTGCTTCCAGAAGGGTCAGGGACCTGAAAGAGGCAAACTCAGACATCTGACCCACTCCTTTGACATATTGCTTTGCTCTGTTTTCTTTTACTTCTGTTTATATTATCCATACTTCCCTGAGGATGCTAGCAAGGGGCTCTCATAAAACTGTTTCTTAGGGGCTTAACTTAAGCCTGCTTCTAGAGGGCTGCCCTTATTCAGAGGAGGGCAAGCAGCAATACCTTATTCCACTTCAGGTGGGTTCCAAATAATTTTCATTCTAGATACTGGGCTTTGTTTACCTGCTGTGTTACTTCCACTACAAAGGAGGGTCCATTATTATTGTGTATGGAGAAGAGTCTGTGAACATCTCAATGACTCACAAGATCATTGAGTTTACTATGTCCAGTTCCCGACTGGGCATTCACTTAAAGAAGTTCATGGGCAACCAAGGACACTGTGGAGCATATCCAAGTGTAGACAGCAGCAAGCAAGGTTTCTCCCAATGGACACCACCATGGAGCAGCCAGGTATGGTGATTTCTTGAGGAGGAGGGGCTTAGCTGCCTCTGCAGCTTCCCCCACCCCATGGCATCCATCACTGACATGTCATTCTTTATCTGCTCAGCCTCTTTCTCTGGACTGCTAGTGCCAGTTATCCTGTTATCCTTGGAGGCTTGTTCCTGCTCTGTGCTGGTATTAAGGTACAGGAAGTCATAGAAGGCCCTGTCTCAGGCCAGCAGCTCTTGATAGGAGCCTGTTTTGAAAGCTCAGACATTCTCTCCATTCTGGTAGAACAAACCTCTACCCAGTTTGAAAAGATGTCTACCAATATAAGCCTAGGCATAAAAGTGAAACTGCCAATCATTGAAAGAGTGGATGCCCACATGCTGGGCTCCCTTTGTAGCAGGTCACCTTTCTGTCCCTGGCCTGCCCCAAGCATATAAACAGTTAGTTGTAAATGGAGTGCTCTCAAATGAGATTCCACCAAGTCCATCAAGGCATCATAAGAGATTGAACCAAAGCTTTGGGTAGAAGACGAGTTTATGAGAATTCTGCATGCATTTAGCCGTGTCATCTGAAATGTCAGATGACATTAGTTTTAATGGGGATCAAAATATAGCTGGGGTATCAAGGTCCTGGGGAACAGATCACCTTTAGTGGTCTCCTCAGCAGCTCTGCCAACAGCCTGCTTTCTATGGTCCAGATAAGGGGCTACATATTTGTCCCTTAAAGGGCTCTATGTGAGATATTTGCTATTAGTCCATCTGTTTATAAATGTGTCCAATTGTAGGTTCTGCATGTCCCCTGCTGGGCCCTCATCTATGGGGGGGCAGGAGAGCCCTTTGAAACCCTGAGGCAACACAGTCCGGCAGAGCCAAAGACCACCACAATCTCAGGATCCTGACACTCAAATGCAACTGAGTATCATTCATAGTCATTTCCACAGTATTATTAGTGGCATGTCAATCCAGCACATGTGCATACTCATTGGTATGGGGAATTTAAATTTTCCCAAGGTCCCATCAGACTATATGGCCATATTCACTCTGGGGAGCTTTCTTCTTGTCCATGTTGTAATGATGTGCAGGTCTTCTGAGACCAGAACTTTAAGTGAACTTCTCCACAAGGGTAGTCTTCTGCACGCTTCACCAGGCTCTGGTACGTGTAAGGAGAGAACTTACATGGTAATATAGGTAATAATATAGGAAATTTCCCAACACAAATAACTTAAAATGTCATGGTTAAGGTTCCACTCAATGGCTACTTCTTTTCATACTCCAATATGTTCATTGGTCAAGCAGGTATAATAATATACCTTTCTATAGACATAGGTTCATGCCTATAAGCTGATCATTCATCAGAAAGTTTTCTCAAGGGACTTTCAGATGGAATGGAACAGAGCCCTATGTTGAAATAATATTCATAAAAAACAAAATACAGGGTGGTGCCTGTGGCTCAAAGGAGTAGGGCGCCGGCCCCATATGCCGGAGGTGGCGGGTTCAAACCCAGCCCGGGCCAGAAAATCTGCAAAAAAAAAAAAAAAAAAAAAAAAAAAATACAGACAATACAGGGAATCCCCAACAAAATAAAATGACCAAATAGGAACCAAATTCTTCTAATTCAAAGGGCAGAAAATGAGGCTTCCAATCCCCCTTTGATTCTTTCCTTATATTGCAACAAAACTTCCAAATAGACAATACAGAGAATTCTCAAAAAGAAATGCCACAGCTGGTCAGTAGGGAGATCACACCTGTGAATAGCCACTGCACTCCAGCCTAGGCAACATAGTGACATCCCATCTAAGAAAAAAAAAGAAAGATAAAAGAATGATGGCCTGCTTTTGTATACAGTCCTGTGTTTGTTTCAAGGTATTAATCTTATCCAGTTCCTCATAATCACCCTTAAAGTAGGTTCATAAATGACAAAACCGAGGCCCAGAAAGTGTCACCTGTAAAGGATAACAAAACTGAGCCGTTGACTAGTTTCCTAGTTTCCAGTTCTTTATGCTTTGTCTGATATTTTTCACTAATCTTTAAAAGCCTCACCTATCATATAAGTATAGTGTTTAGTTTTTTGCTCATCAGGTTTGATAATTTTTTTCATCTCTACTGTAGACAACAAGATGTCCTTTTCACACTCATATCTGCACAATGGAGAGAAGAATAATATTGTTTATTCAATAAGGTTGTGTTGATCTCTGCCCCTGGGAAGGAGGAGATTTTGGGAGGAAGAGTAGATAAAGAATACATCTGATTCCAAACACTCTCTGAGTTCAGGGAAAAAGCCATTTTAATTGTTGCCTATACTGTTAACATAGCTGATGGATAGTAATGCATCATATCCAGTCCTCAAAAAATCAAGCGGTCCATTCATTGACTAAAATAATAAATCCTTCCTGAAAAAACCCACATGCAGAGAAATCCCAATGGCTAATTTGAACCTAGCTGGTTCAAGCTGAAATTTTTAGTGTGCAATTTGTATTTGGGTTCATGCTCCAATGCACTAAAATTTCAATGTTATTCAGTTTCCGGAGGAACCCAAGTATGAGCAACCTTATAAACAATATGTTCCTCCATTTCCTATATGAGTGTTTTAGGCGATTGCTCTATATTCTCTTTGCTGTAGTCTTAGATCATCTAAGGATCATTTATATTTAAAGTAACTGATGACCTCTTCTTCAACCCACTTTACAATAAAACCTGTTTGGAAGAGTCTCTGTAATTTCCCTTTTAATTTGTCTGCTTTTATTACTGTGTATTTTATTCCTTTTTGCTTATGTGGCAAAGGGACTGAATGCTGATGACTGGAAGTTTGGATATCTTCCAGGTATTTATTTTGAGACAAGTTCTGAGTCTCTTGGAGCTCACACCTGCTACACCCCCATCCTGTTCCCTCATCCCCGCAGTGTGACTGACACTCACTCACTCTTTCTCCCCTGTGTAGTGGGAAGGGTGGTAGTTCTTTTGAGAATCTCTGTGAACTTACATGTGAATAGAAAGTTCCTGAGTAGACTTAGATAAGGCCTAGGGAGTTTATTAAGGATAATAAAAATTTGTCGCTTTACTATTTTTAAAGATGAAATATTTGTAAAATACTTCCTTGCTATTCTATTGTTTGATTTGCCTCTATCCTGAATTTTCCCTGATCACCAATATCATGCAATGTTCTTCCCCTTGGATGGCATGAAGTATTTTATTTAAATGAGTTTTCCTGGTGTAAATATTTGCCTTTTAAGAAATTGGAAGCTGCATCTCACTGTAGTCCCCCATTCTTTCTCTGTACCTACTGCTCTTTTGGGTGTCCAGATGTTCAGTGGAAGACCTTCCTGCTGTGTAGTGTAAGATATTTTTTCAAAATGTACTTAATAGTAAAATAATAATAGTAATTTTCAGCAGCCCTCAGAGTGTAGGTAAGATGATATTATATATTTCTTATTTTCTTTTTAAAGTACCCTTTGGCAACCCAAGATATGCAATTGAGGCAAAGATGTCAGTGGAGATTTATTAAGCTAAAGTTTGAGGATTCACCTGGGAAAAACACAAACCACAGACAAATCTGTGACATTTTTTGAAGCAGGATTTGGGAGCTCAGTTTTTAAGGGGGATAGGGCATACATACATGCAAACCAAAAAAAAAAAAAAAGAGGAGACAAGTACGCAGGAGACAAATGGTTACATACTTGTGAGGCCCAGGAAATCCATATTTTACATAAGATAGTCAAGGAAGCATTAATTGGGTAGATGTCCCAGGGCAGGTGGGAGAATGTTTGCTCTCATGTTGTCTCTGTTCTGCGCCTGGGAAGATACACTTGTAATCAACATTAATAATGTGGAATTACACAGACGCTAGTTTTAGGAGTTGGACTTAATCTGCAAACCCAAAGTTACACTTTGCATGTTCTTTTCTTATGAGAGGCCAGCAAAGAATTTCCTTGTGAATGACCTGTGGAGGCAGTCTTTCCTAGATGCCTGAGGTCTTTTACCTTTTTGTGGGGATCTGACTAGTGTGTAATGCAGGTAGCCTTTCTATTTGCAAGGGGGTATTGCGTAACTCAGCCTCCAGGCATGACCTTCCCTATACATAAGGAGTTGGGGATAGGGGACACTGGCCCTGGGATTTCTATTTTCCTTTACACCTCTTGATTTTTTTACTTCCTGGTAGGTCCAATTTCAGTTCTACTTTAGGCATAAAAACTCCTACAGTTATTTCATATCCCAACAGTTTCCATCTTCTTGGAACTATTATTTCTCTTACCTGTATTATGATACACATTCTAATATTCCTTTATATACAATGTTGCTATTATTATTCTATAGAATTTCTTTCTTTCTTTTTTTTTTTTTTGACCAGGGCTGGGCTTGAACCCACCACCTCCGGTATATGGGGCCAGCACCCCACTCCTTGAGCCACAGGTGCCACCCTATAGAATTTTTTTAAGTAAAGAAAAGGATAGACTTTAATCTTTATGTACAGGACACTTTAAGGTATGGAACTTCATATAGAAATAAGAAACCCTTTCAGAGGACAGGCTCCGAGCACTATGTATAGTTTGTAATTGTTCAAGTATAGTTTTGTTGTAAAAAGTGCTATAATAACAAACCACATTTAAAGAGAGTTTGCAGTAGAGAAATGGTAAGACAAACTTATACCAAATATAGCACACAACACCTTTGGGCCTTAGCTAAACAATCTAGAAGTGAAAAGTCCCAGGAGTCCCGTCCTGAACTTGGAAGGTGCAGCCTTCAGAGCTAGTTTCTGCTACTATGTTTTGATCCTCTTCTTCCTCTACAGAGAAATGCTTCTCAATCAAGTTTATGAAACCTCGCATACAGACTCATTTTCATGGTTTTGTAGAGCTTTAATTTTGTCTAAACCCCTCATTCTTCAATCATTATATGAAGTTTCTCAGTTTCACCTAGCTTCTCAGCAGCCTGAGAGATATTTGAAATGGCATCCAGAATAAACAGAATAATTTTGGTATCTTTCACAGTTAACAGGTTCATCAACGGTTCTATTATGTCACAATGAACGAAGAGTACAATTTGTTCAACTGTTCCACCACTTGTGCAGTCGGTCACAGCCCATGAGGCTTCCTTTTGTGACTTAAAATCTTAGAGAGAAGTAATGAGAATAGTCCGTGATTCACACCTTGCTGTGTCTGGTCCTGCCGGCCAGCTGTGATGTTTGACATCATCCCCGTGGCTTCTTTTTGAATGTTAGTTTGGGGGTTGGTCAGCAGGCTGGGAAAGACAGTAAGTGCTCCTGCATCAATTATAACCTGACTCTGTTCATCTGTCCAGTGACGTTTTTCCTCTATGGCTCCTAGCACAGGAGTCACGATTGGCAATTCAGTAGCTCCCAGAAGCTTCACAAGTTGGCACACAACGCCTCTGTTTTCACCACCATTTCAATCCATTCATTTAGGATGTATCCCAGCAAGTATCAGCTAATACCTCTGGGTCATCGTGATGTAGGAGACTCACTAACATAGGAAGAATCTGCTCCACGGCATCTCATGGGGGTGCAGGACTCGTGTGATAAAGGTTTGTAAGTGTCCAGGTAAGATTACGTAAGTAACCACATGATAAAGTTGACATATCAGGAATAGCTAGAAGAGCCAACAGTGGGTTGCCTGTACCATACTTGATAACCCAGTCTCAGAAAACTGAACACCACCTGCCGTGTTTCCCAGAGCCCACACGGCTTGTTCACTGATAGGAGCATGGGGAGACGCCAACAGAGAAATGAATGCAGGGATAGCACCTCCATCTACCACAGTCTTGGTCTGTTCTGATGTCCCAGAAGCAATGTTAGTTAGTGCCCAAGGAAATTCAAACTGAATGGGACTATAATCGGTTCTGCCCAAGAAGGACACAAATTTTGGGATCAAACCAGCCCGGATTATGCTGTCAATGGGAGGCTGTTTTTCTCTATAAAGTAGTTTCCTGGCAGCTTGAGTAGCTTGGAGTTGCTTTTCCACATTGGTGCTGTTTTATACCTTTGACAATGTCATTCACAGATGAACAACAATACCCTGGCTGTTGCATTCTTCCTGCAGTGGAGAAGTAGCAACATCAGGAACCGAGCTTACATCTCTCCTTTTCAGCATCTGGTGATCTTTCTTAACTTTCCTCAACAAAACATTAACTTCTATTGAGCATCGCCTCATTTTGGTATCTTTTCCCTTGTTCTTGAACTGTGAAGGCGGGCACCTGGTGAATTAGCATTCTTGTTAGTGGACATGGTTCTGAGACAAAAGGCAAAACCTACGCAGCTTGCTCAAGCTTTCACGGGAGGCGGTGCGGGACTCGGAGGCTCTGGGTGGGCTGCCCTGGACACACACCCCAGCTCTGCCACAACACGTGTTCTATAGAATCTTTTTAAGCACACTCCATCTTCTAATGTGCTGTGAAAAAAGGACTGTATAGTCTCTTTACTCTGAAAGTCTTATCCACTAACACAGAAGAAATCTTAATACATTATGCAAGACTTAATTTGCTCTGTAGTTCCTTTGCATTGGAATGTGTGAAAGTATGAGCAGGGTCAATTCATGTTAATCTATTTAAGTAAACAAGAAGCAGTCAATTATAATCAGTGTCTGAAAATTATATACTATTTCCTTCAAAAAAAGAACTTTGTCCTGATGCATGAATAGTCAGTGTGATCCACTGTAGTATCAAAGCATAGGAATTTTTGATTTAAGGACAAGGCGGCGATAAGTAAAGTTTTGTAATCTAGGTATTTTACATTTTTCAGTGTTCTACATTTTTCGAAAATGTTTTCATATATCTTTTGGAAGTAGACACAAAACATACTTTAATGTTACAACATTATTTAATACTGAATATTAGGTTTTACTTGGAATTCTTTGACAGACCATACAAAGTGGTGGAAATATTAAAATCCGAATGCCTGGGGTGGGTTCCTGGTCCCACTGCTTGCAAGCTGTGTGAACTCTGTCACGTTACTGAACCTCTCTGTGTCTCATTTTCCTTATCTGTAAAACAGGAATGATTATACAAATTAGTTGCGATAAATTAATTAATTAATACATATAACACATTTATATTCTCTCTGGAACTTAATTAGCACTACATAAGTGTCTGCTTTTATTATTATTAGGGAGAAATTTCAACTTGTTATGATTTCTAGTTGAATTAAAACTTATTACCTCAAATTTTATATAAAAAATGGATCAACTGTAGTTGATAAAGTAGTTTATTTCTACAACTACAATGCAAGAAACCTAAGTATAATCATCGTGTTTTAAACTTCTCTCCTTTACCATCCACATAACACATTCATTATTCATGCTCAATAAAGGCCTGCTATTTCCAGTTAACAATACAATTTTATTGGAATGTGTTCAAATTTGGCCTCTTTCAAAATTTTTCTTTTGTTTGCTCAAGGGTCCTGGGAAAACTTTTTTCTCTTGGTCAATGGAAACAAATACACAGCAATTAAAAAAATATATATATATCCCTGTAATCTCATTCTCCAGAGCTTTGTTACCTGCCATATAAGCATATTTACATGTCCAAGTACGTGCATTCAAAGAACTTCTCATAAAGTTGGGATGTGCCATCATAACGGGCTTCTATTGTGTTCTTTCTCTTAATACATCACATACATCTTACTTTCTTCATACATGTAGATGTAGCCTTATTCTTTCCTCTTCGTTTTTTGCAAAAGTTCAGAAGTATGCAAACGCGTATACTAGGCACAATTATGTATGTACCTATATAGTGAACACCCCAAATCCACTACTCAGGTTAAGAACAACATTGCCAGTGGGTCAAAACTTTATTTTAATGGCTACAAGAGTGTTCTGGTTTCTGTGTACACCTTCATTCACTTCATATTCACTTATCAATAGATATTTAAGTTGTCTCTAAATGGTTTGCTGTTACTAAATCATATAATCAAGAATTTCTATTTTACTTGTACTTTGTCACGTCACTGTTTCTATATGATAGATTCATAGATGTGGGATTACTAGGTCATAGGAGGTATACTTTTCAGATTTCTAGAGAAAGCTACATTATCCTCCAAAAGATTGTACAAATTTATACTTCCTCCAACAATAGAATAGAGTTTATTTCCCTGTGCTCAGCACCAATCCAATAGTTGTTGTTACCAACCTTTTTAATTTTTCTAACCTGATGAGAAAAAATATCACATTTATGTCATTTATATTTCTTAGCTGCTAAAGTTTAGCATCATTTCATATTTATTATGTATTTTGGTGAATACATAATAAATGGTGAATTGCCCTTCTGTGGTGCATTGCCCTTCCTACCCCAAACCCATTCTACTATTTATTTACGTTTCCTTACTAATTTATAGGATTTCTTTATAAAACCAATATATCTACATATAAATCCTTTGTCTGTTATGAGCCACCACAATTGTCTTCTGTGTGTAAATGATTTTAAAGTTTTTATAATATCATTGAATACATGAAGGCTTAGATGCTGTTAGGTTGAAAATGGATATTAATTAAGCTATTTTTTTCACACATTTCCTCACAGTATTTTAACCTCTCGCAAAAGCACATGGATTATTGAATCTAAAATTGTATTTGTTGGGCCAAGTGCAGTGGCTTACGCCTGTAATCCCAGCCCTCTGTGAGGCTGAGGCAAGTGGATTGCCTGAGCTCAGGTGTTCGAGACCAGCCTGAGCAAGAGTGAGACCCCATGTCTACTAAAACAATAGATAAATTAGCTAGGTGTTGTGGCGGGCACCTGTAGTTCCAGCTACTTGGGAGGTTGAGGCAAGAGGATTGCTTGAGCCTAAGAGTTTGAGGTTACTGTGAGCTATAAGGCCATGACACTCTATCAAGGGTGACAAAGTGAGACTCTGTTTCAAAAATAATAAGAATAATAATTGTATTTGTCATTTTGGTTTCCTTTGGTGAATATGGACCTGCATATTAAGTCATTTGCACTTAATTCTTGTTATTCTCATGGACAGAGGGTATTAAATTGCTAAAAACCTTGGGGACTATTTTAGAGGTATGTATCTAGTTTTCCAAAGAGGCAATTTATTACTACATCAAATAAATCATTGTATAGAAGCTATCTGTTCTTCAGTAGAAGTACAATTACATTTTTAGAGTTAAATGGGTTCTCAAGACTTCAAATCTCTTTTCTTAACAAAGGTTCTTAAAAGAGTCCCTAACATGTCTCTTGGTATTTTATGTTTCTAGCAATTTTTTTTTGTTGTTAAGAAAGAAACTTTGGATGTGATAGAAAGGTTAGAAACATTCTAGAAAAAAAATGAATAATTTATTAAATAAAAAAATAATAATTTAAACAGTTTGTATATTACTAATATAAATAAATAATTGCTCCATTCAGAGAGAAAACTATGCAACTCAATATTCTTGTAAGAAAGACACACACACTTTTGCAAAAGTTATTAAAGCCACTTATTTTTTTCTTTTTCTTTCAAATTTATGGGTGACTTCTCAACATACCTCTGAGAAGTAAGGAAAGTGGCTTTTGAAAGCCTGTAGATAAAACAGATAATTCTGTCACTTACATTTTTAAAATTTGATGTTTTCTAATCTGAGCTAAATTAGGGAAGGGGGTTAGTATCTGTAGGAAAAAAAAGAATAACATTTTTTTTAAAAATTCATTATGCTTTCTTAAGTCTATATAATGTTTCACAGTATGTTATTCTTTTTAAATGTTTTAACACATTTAAAGTGTTTTTAATATGCTTGGCATGCTAGAAAATAAATATGTTATATTTTTCATTCTCTGCTAATTGTATCCTGTTTGTTGTTTAGTTCAAATGCATGAAGTGACTAAATGCTGGCAAGAGATTTTAGCTGGGCTCAGCTTTTAGCAAGCCAAAAGATTTTGAAAGAAGATGAGCATTCTTTAGCTTCCAAAATGTTGACTCTGGATTTAGCAGCCACTTAGTAATAATAGACTACTCACTGACTCAAAGGTCAGAATCAGAGACTGATTAGAACATAGCAATTATGTGAAGAAAGAAACATTGGGTCATCCAGTGCCAAGTTTGGGCCAGACTATGTTCTGTGACCTACTTTGCTTAGATTGGTTTGGTCTCTACCAAACATGTGCCAGTATTCTCTGGAGATTATTAACAGTTATTATTTAAAATTTGAAGGTCTTAAATAAGTCAAATACTAATGATTCTAACCTTCCCAGCAATACTATCAATGTAGCTAATTTATTAAAGTTAGGTGATATAAAAGAATATTATAATGTATAAAAACTAAGACCAGCAATGTTCCTGGAAGACTTGATGTAGGCTTTATATTACAAACTTCACTGATATCTATCTAGGTAATAGGTCATGTTATTTTGTTGATACTTATTTAAATAACAGCTTCATTGAGATATGATTAATACACATAAGATTCACCCTTTTACTATGTATAATTCCGTGATTTTTAGTATATTCACAGAGTTGTAACATACCATTAGCAGTCACTCCCTAACGTTGATCCTTTGGAATAATTAATAAAACTAATAGACCATTGACTAGACTGAGAAAGAAAAAACCGAACAAGAGAGGAGGCACACACATACAACAAAGACAAACTTTCAAGGTATGTGAATAAAAGAATACTATTATTATATTATTATGAATATTTTTGTCAATAATGTGAAAATTTAGATGAAATGAACACATTCCTAGGAAAATATAATTTACTAAAGGTAAAGAAAAAGAAAAATAGAGAAAAATCTGTATAGTTTTATTACTTGCAATGAAAAGGCATTCATATTCAAAATCCTTTCCACAAAGAAAAGTCCAGGTCCAGATAACTCTACCTGTGAATTCTACCAGAGAATTAAGGGAGAGATAACTCTCATCTGTTGGAATCTATTCTAACACAAACTCTTACAAATAATAGAAAGTGAGCAACATGTTTCGTAAGGCTGGCATAACTTTGTCGCCCAAACCTGAAGATATTATGAGAAAGGAAAATTATGACAGAATACATAATTATCTCAATAGGTATATAAGAGCATTTGATAAGATTTAACATTGTCTTTTGATACACAAAAAACTTAGCTAACTAGGTATAGAAAGGAGCTTCATTAATCTGATAAGAATTTCTACAAAGAAACAATGAGCAATATCATACTCAGTGGAGATGTAGCAAGAGCTTGGAATCTGGAGTAAAGCAAGGATGACCAACGGTCACTACCACCACTAGTTTCAGCCTTGTTCTAAAGGCCTGAGCACGTGCATTAAGGCAGAAAAAAAAATCAGATACAAATAAATAAATTGCCATTTTTTTTGTGAATATGATCATGTTGAATAAAAATTCAAAAGCATCTACAGAGAAATTACTAGAAATAGCAAAGCTGATGAGAGGAAGATCAGCATTAAACAAAAAACTATCAATCTGAATCTCTACTTAGGTATCTGAGAGTCATCTCAAACTTAACAAGGGCCCAAACTCTCGAACTGTTTCCTTCACAAATCTATCTTCCCTCCATCCCAATGTCCCTAATTCTGTCAGTGACAACATCATTTACTGTCTTAACACAGTAACTAGGAAAATGCTGTGAAGGCTATGTTAACCAGTTTGATGAAAATATTTCAAATTGTGTGTGGAACCAGCACATTATACCCCATGATTGCATTAATGTACAAAGCTATGATTTAATAATAATAAAAAAAAGAATTAAAGGGTGGGACTTATTCTGGTCTCTTCAGTGCCTTTGTACAAATTAGGAAAAGGTACTCCCTCTTGCAAGTGAAAGTAGCCCTATGCCAGGGGACAGACTTGGCGAGCGGAGTGTGAGCTGAATTTTAGCTCCCACTTGCCCTTCTCAGCTAAGCACTCTTTATTCAGTGAATGTTGGCACAACTGTGTATGGCAGCCCTGCTTAAATATTGTCCTTTCCCCCAGACTCAATTAATTCACAGATACTACCAGGTCTATCTCCAAAATATATCTTGAACTTCTCTTCCCTTCTCTTCCCTTCCCTTCCCTTTCCCTCCCCTCCGGCCTCACCTGCCCTTCCCTTCCCTTCTTCTTTCACCTCACTCCAAGCCACAGTCATTCTCTCACCCTGACTACTGTGTAACACTCTTGTTACTGGTCATTTCCATTTCCACTTCTGCTCCCCTGATGAAGGGATAACCTTAAAACATAAATCTAATAGCATTAATCTCCTGCTTAAATTCTTCAATGCTTTCCCATTTTATTTAGAAAAAATCCAGACTCTTTGCTGTGACCCGCAAGTCCTTGCACGATCTGATTCTGTGTTTGCAGCCTCATCTACATCACTTGCACCTGCTCACTTTACTTGCACTGCACTGATCTCATTCCAGCTTTATTAATACACCAAAGATTTTTCTGCCTCAGGGTTTTATGCATGTTGGTCCCCTTTTGTGGAATAATAACAAGAATCTTATAGCTATAACCAATATTTATTTTGTTCATGCTATGTGCTATGTATTGTTCTGAGTATCCTACGCACATTAACACATATAATCCCTACAATAGCTGTATGGAGTAGATAGTACTGCTCCCCACATTTTACAAATGAGGAAACAAACACAGAGAGAGGTAAATAAGTTGCCCAAAGTACCCTCAACTTGTAATTGGTGAAGCCAGAATGCCTCTTCATGTTCTTTGCACAGCAGCCACTTCTCATCCTCCAGCTCTCAGCATATTAGTCCCATACTCAGGGAGGCCTTTCCTGAGCACCAGATCTGAGATAGGTCCACAGCTTGTCACTATCTCACCTCCTAGCCCAGAGGTGGGGACATTTTCATGTGGGAAGGCCTCATTTATTCAGCCGTAATCAAATAAGGCTTCATTCAAGAAACCTCAATTAGCTATCCTTAAAAAATGTACCTTATTTGGTAAAATTCTAACTACTACATATTTAATAATTTCAAACATGAAAACTATTTTTTAATTTTAAAGTCAACCAGGGATTCAGAGACAAGATGGTGGACTGAAGCCAGCTTTCAACAAAGGCTCCCGTCCAGAAGGAGAGTTAAGGGACAGGAATTTAGTAAGTATCCTGGTGGACTTGAGCCTCACCAAGAGAGAAGGCTGAAGAACGCACATCAACACCGCTGAGGCAAGTTGTGATCACAAGGACGCAAACAAAAGGTACAAAATCCACCACCAAGCGGACGGGAGTCCCCCTCCCCCATGAGACCGGCTCTGGAGCCCCACAATTGAACAAGCGGGCAGAAATTAAAGGCCCTCCCACTACACTCCACGGGAGAGACCTTCTAAAAACTGGACCTACCTCCCCTACTGGGGTGCCGTGGCGTTCTCCTGCCGGACATAGGGCTGAATAAAACTTTGGGAATCCTTTGCCGGCAACCCTGAATCCCCGGCGCTCCCCTCCCGCCCACTGAGGTCTGGAGGCCTGTCCCCCAGGACTTCGGATCCTTGGGTGATTTCTCAAGGGGAGTGGACAGTCCCCGAGTTGCGACTGGTCAGCATTGACTCTGAGGCGCGCCGAGTGCACCGGGCTGAGGGGGAGTCACGCCTCGCGGCACTTCCCTGCGGTGCAGTGCACCAACCCTCCCCGGGCATACGGGGCCCAAGACTGAATAAGACTCTGGCCTCCCCGCTGAGAGCTGAGAACCCCTACTCTCACTCGGGGTCTGAGGGCCTATCCCTCCGGAGTTCGGCTCCTTGGGTGATTTCTCGAGGGGAGTGCACAGTGCCTGAGCTGCGTCAGGTCAGCGCTGACTCTGGGATACGTGAGCGAGGAGAGGGCACTCTGCTGAGGGGAAATCAAGCCTTGGCGGCACTTCCCTGCAGTGCAGTGCAGGAGCCCTCCCCGGGCACAAGACTGAATAAGACTCTGGCCTCCCCGCTGAGAGCTGAGAGCCCCTACTCTCACTCGGGGTCTGAGGGCCTATCCCTCCGGAGTTCGGCTCCTTGGGTGATTTCTCGAGGGGAGTGCACAGTGCCGGAGCTGCGTCAGGTCAGCGCTGACTCTGGGATACGTGAGCGAGGAGAGGGCACTCTGCTGAGGGAAAATCAAGCCTTGGCGGCACTTCCCTGCGGTGCAGTGCAGGAGCCCTCCCCGGACCGTAGTATTGCGTGAAACTGAATGAAACTCTAGCTTCCCCCCGCCCCACTCCCAATCCGGGTCTGGGGGCCCATCCCCCAAGAGTTCTGATTCTTGGGGGATCTCTTAAGGGGTGTGGACCCAGCACAAACTGCGGCCGCTCAGTGCTGACTCTGGGGCGCGGGACAGAGGAGAAAAGGGTCGCCTGAGTGCCCACACCAGAGCAGCAGTTCCCTGGAGGTAGATCAACAGCCGTTTTTTCTTTAACGGCAGAACGCTCACTTCTGGATATTCTGAGGCCACACCCCCTGTCTCCCTGGGCAACCAGAGGAGGCCACCGGTGTCACGGCTCACAAACCCAGAAGCCTCCAGGGCGGGGCCGACCCAGAGAGGTGTTCAGACGCAATTCTCCAGCAGCAAAGACGTTTGAACTCAAAACAGCCCGTCTCCTGTAGGCGACGACAGGAACAGAGACAGAACCTCACAAAGTTGTCTGTTCTGTTCTGTTCTGTTAGCAGCATCCATCAGGGACGGGGCTAAGCCTGAGTGAACACCTCCTTCCCATCACCTGCATCAAACACTCAAAGATGTCAGGCCCCATCTCCTCCTGCTAGATAGTGGCAGTCTGCGGGGGCCTGGCAGACTTCCTCGCGATTCAGGCAGGTGCAAACCCCTGGAGTGTCTGTTCACTGCAGGTAACTGGGTTAGCCATCTGCAGAGATACCAGTGACTGGGTCCGACGGAGGGGCAAAGTGGGGAAGGAGACGTCAACCTTCCCAGACTGCTCTGTTTGCGGGGTGGCTCCTCCTGACTCCACGCTGCACTGGGGTGAGCTGTCTCAGAGGAGTCACCAGACCCCTGTGATCCAGTTCCCAGAGACCTCTTGAACCCTTCCACCTGAGACAAGTGCCGATTGAGACAGTTGATTCGGACCTTTTGAACTGGGCTAATAGACTGAGGACTTTTCAGGTGGTGCCCTGGGTGTGCGATTGTAGGAAGGTTTCATTCTCCTTTTCCAACTGGGGCCAGAGGTGGGCAGGCGGGGTGACTTAATTGCTGATTTTTTCACACAGCTGAGACTTCAAGCCAGAGTAGAAGTTGCAATAGGATCGAACAGAAACCAGCTGAAAACAAGACAGAACCACTTTGCTGCACCACACCAGACAGGGCCCCAGTTTCTCAGGCCACAACACTGTACGGGCCCTCGATAAAACCCCAGGGGAAAAACCAAAGGGAGTAAACCATGGGGCGGAATCAGCGGAAAAACTCTGGTAACATGAATAACCAGAATAGATCAACCCCCCCAAGAAAAGATACGGCAGATGTGATTGAAGATCCCATTCATAAACAACTGGCTGAGATGTCAGAAGTTGAATTCAGAATTTGGTTTGCAGACAAGATTAATAAAATGGAATTAGGAATTCGAGGAGAAATTCAAAAACTGTCTCAAGAATTTAACGAATTTAAAGACAAAACCACCAAAGACTTAGACACACTGAAACAAGAACTTACAGCCCTCAAAGATATGAAAAATACAGTAGAATCCCTCAGTAACAGAATGGAGCAAGCAGAAGAAAGGATTTCTGACATTGAAGATAAAGTCTTCGAACGCTCCCAATCTCTCAAAGAGGAAGAGAAATGGAGAGCAAAAATGGATCACTCACTCAGAGAGCTCTCAGATAATTCGAAAAAAATAACATAAGGGTTATAGGAATTTCGGAGGCTGATGACGTGGCAGCCAAGGGCACAGAGGCCCTTCTACATGAAATTATGAAAGAAAATTTTCCAGACATGCCTAGAGAATCTGAAATTCAGATAGCAGACAGCTTCAGAACCCCAGCACGATTCAACCCCAAAAAGCCATCTCCCAGACATATCATAATTAGCTTCACTAAAGTTAACATGAAAGAGAAGATTCTCAAAGCAGCCCGGCAAAAGAAAACTATAACGTACAAAGGTAAGAATATTAGAATAACTGCAGATCTCTCTGCTGAAACTTTTCAAGCAAGAAGAGGCTGGTCATCAACTTTTAATCTCCTAAAGCAAAAAAACTTTCAACCCAGGATCTTGTATCCAGCTAAACTGAGTTTCATCTATGATGGAGAAATTAAATACTTCAATGACATTCATATGTTGAAAAAATTTGCCATAAGTAAACCAGCTCTTCAGGATGTTCTCAGACCTATCCTCCACAATGACCAACCCAATCCTATACCACAAAAGTAAACTCACTCAGAAACTTCGGATCAAACTCCAACTTCCACACTGGCGAAAGGATTAAAAATGTCCACTGGACCTTTGAAAAACTCGATACCCAAAATTCCACCAGACTTATCCTTACTCTCCATCAATGTGAATGGCTTAAACTGTCCTCTAAAGAGGCATAGGTTAGCTGACTGGATACAAAAACTTAAGCCAGATATTTGTTGCATACAAGAGTCACATCTCAACTTAAAAGACAAATACAGACTCAGGGTGAAAGGATGGTCATCCATATTTCAGGCAAATGGTAATCAGAAAAAAGCAGGTGTTGCAATTTTATTTGCAGATACAGTAGGCTTTAAACCATCAAAAGTAAGGAAGGACAAGAATGGTCACTTCATATTTGTTAAGGGTAATACTCAATATGACGAGATCTCAATTATTAATATCTATGCACCCAACCAGAATGCACCTCAATTTATAAGAGAAACTCTAACAGACATGAGTAACTTGATTTCCTCCAGCTCCATAATCGTTGGAGATTTCAACACTCCCTTGGCAGTGTTGGATCGATCCTCCAGAAAGAAGCTGAGCAAAGAAATCTTAGATTTAAACCTAACCATCCAGTATTTAGATTTAGCAGACATCTACAGAACATTTCATCCCAACAAAACTGAATACACATACTTCTCATCAGCCCACGGAACTTACTCCAAAATTGATCACATTTTAGGTCACAAGTCTAACCTCAGTAAATTTAAAGGAATAGAAATTATTCCATGCATCTTCTCGGACCATCATGGAATAAAACTTGAATTGAGTAACAACAGGAATCTGCATACCCATACAAAAACATGGAAGTTAAATAACCTTATGCTGAATGATAGCTGGGTCAGAGATGAGATTAAGAAAGAAATCACCAATTTTTTGGAACAAAATGACAATGAAGACACAAGCTATCAGAACCTCTGGGACACTGCAAAGGCAGTTCTAAGAGGGAAATTTATAGCACTGCAAGCCTTCCTCAAGAGAACGGAAAGAGAGGAAGTTAACAACTTAATGGGACATCTCACGCAACTGGAAAAGGAAGAACATTCCAACCCCAAACCCAGTAGAAGAAAAGAAATAACCAAAATTAGAGCAGAATTAAATGAAATTGAAAACAAAAGAATTATACAACAGATCAATAAATCAAAAAGCTGGTTTTTTGAAAAGGTCAATAAAATAGATAAACCTCTGGCCAACCTAATCAGGAAAAAAAGAGTAAAATCTCTAATATCATCAATCAGAAACAACAAAGACAAAATAACCACAGACTCATCAGAAATCCAAAAAATCCTTAATGAATATTACAAGAAACTTTATTCTCAGAAATATGAAAATCTGAAGGAAATAGACCGATACTTGGAAGCACGCCACCTTCCAAGACTTAACCAGAATCAAGTGGAAATGTTGAACAGACCCATATCAAGTTCAGAAATAGCATCAACTATACATAACCTCCCTAAAAAGAAAAGCCCGGGACCCGATGGTTTCACGTCAGAATTCTACCAAACCTTTAAAGAGGAATTAGTACCTATATTACTCAACCTGTTCCAAAATGTAGAAAAAGAAGGAAGACTACCCAACACGTTCTATGAAGCAAATATCACCCTGATCCCCAAACCAGGAAAAGACCCAACAAGAAAAGAAAATTATAGACCAATATCACTAATGAATATAGATGCAAAAATATTCAACAAGATCCTAACAAACAGAATCCAGCAACACATCAAACAAATTATACATCATGACCAAGTTGGTTTTATCCCAGGGTCTCAAGGCTGGTTCAATATACGTAAATCTATAAATGTAATTCAGCACATAAACAAATTAAAAAACAAAGACCATATGATTCTCTCAATTGATGCAGAAAAAGCTTTTGATAATATCCAGCATCCCTTCATGATCAGAACACTCAAGAAAATTGGTCTAGAAGGGACTTTTCTTAAACTGATAGAGGCTATCTACAGCAAACCCACAGCCAATATCATATTGAATGGAGTTAAATTGGAATCATTTCCACTCAGATCAGGAACCAGACAAGGCTGCCCATTGTCTCCATTGCTTTTCAACATTGTAATGGAAGTTTTAGCCACCGCAATTAGGGAAGAAAAGGCGATCAAGGGTATCCATATAGGGTCAGAAGAGATCAAACTCTCGCTCTTCGCAGATGATATGATTGTGTATCTGGAAAACACTAGGGACTCTACTACAAAACTCCTAGAAGTGATCAAGGAATACAGCAGCGTCTCAGGTTACAAAATCAACATTCATAAATCGGTAGCCTTTATATACACCAACAACAGTCAAATTGAAAAAGCAGTTAAGGACTCTATCCCATTCACAGTAGTGCCAAAGAAGATGAAATATTTGGGAATTTACCTAACAAAAGACGTGAAAGATCTCTATAAAGAGAACTATGAAACTCTAAGAAAAGAAATAGCTGAAAATGTTAACAAATGGAAAAACATACCATGCTCATGGCTAGGAAGAATCAACATTATCAAAATGTCCATACTACCCAAAGCAATATATAATTTCAACGCACTCCCTATTAAAGCTCCACTGTCATATTTTAAAGATCTTGAAAAAACATTACTTCGTTTTATATGGAATCAGAAAAAACCTCGAATAGCCAAGACATTACTCAGAAATAAAAACAAAACAGGAGGAATCACACTACCAGACCTCAGACTTTACTACAAATCGATAGTGATCAAAACAGCATGGTATTGGCACAAAAACAGAGAAGTAGATATCTGGAATAGAATAGAGAACCAAGAGATGAATCCAGCTACTTACCGCTATTTGATTTTTGACAAGCCAATTAAAAACATTCAGTGGGGAAAAGATTCCCTATTTAACAAATGGTGCTGGGTGAACTGGCTGGCAACCTGCAGAAGACTGAAATTAGACCCACACCTTTCACCATTAACTAAGATAGACTCTCATTGGATTAAAGATTTAAACTTAAGACATGAAACTATAAAAATACTAGAGGAGAATGCAGGGAAAACCCTTGAAGAAATTGGTCTGGGTGAGTATTTCATGAGGAGAACCCCCCGGGCAATTGAAGCAGCTTCAAAAATACACTACTGGGACTTGATCAAACTAAAAAGCTTCTGCACAGCTAAGAACACAGTAAGCAGAGCAAGCAGACAGCCCTCAGAATGGGAGAAGATATTTGCAGGGTATAACTCTGACAAAGGTTTAATAACCAGAATCCACAGAGAACTCAAACGCATCAGCAAGAAAAAAACAAGGGATCCCATCGCAGGCTGGGCAAGGGATTTGAAGAGAAACTTCTCTGAAGAAGACAGGCGCACGGCCTTCAGACATATGAAAAAATGCTCATCATCTTTAATCATCAGAGAAATGCAAATCAAAACTACTTTGAGATATCATCTAACTCCAATGAGACTAGCCTATATCACAAAATCTCAAGACCAGAGATGTTGGCGTGGATGCGGAGAAAAGGGAACACTTCTGCACTGCTGGTGGGAATGCAAATTAATACATTCCTTTTGGAGGGATATATGGAGAACACTCAGAGATCTAAAAATAGATCTGCCATTCAATCCTGTAATTCCTCTGCTGGGCATATACCCAGAAGACCAAAAATCACAACATAACAAAGATATTTGTACCAGAATGTTTATTGCAGCCCAATTCATAATTGCTAAGTCATGGAAAAAGCCGAAGTGCCCATCGATCCACGAATGGATTAATAAATTGTGGTATATGTATACCATGGAATACTATGCAGCCTTAAAGAAAGATGGAGACTTTACCTCTTTCATGTTTACATGGATGGAGCTGGAACATATTCTTCTTAGTAAAGTATCCCAAGAATGGAAGAAAAAATATCCAATGTACACAGCCCTACTATGAAACTAATTTGGGACTCTCACATGAAAGCTATAACCCAACTACAACTTAACAATAGGGGGAAGTGGGAAAGGGGGGGGTGGGTAGAGGGAGGGGAATCGGTGGGATCACACCTGTGGTGCATATTACAGGGGTATTTGCGAAACTTGGTAAATGTAGAATATAAAGGTTTTGGCACAGTAACTGAGATAACGCCGGAAAGGCTATGTTAACCACTGGGATAAAAATGTGTCAAATGGTTTATGAAGTGAGTGTATGATGCCCCATAATCATATCATTGTATACACTTATGATTTAATAAAAAAATAAAAAAGTAAAAAAAAAATTTTACTAAAGTCAACCAACCTTTTAATGACTTTGTCATGTTTGCTTTTTGTTGGAAAGCATTTGAATATTTGGTTGCAGCACGGAGGTCTGCAACTCCACTTGATGCTCTAGGTGGGTATCAGTCATTTGTCACCTAATGGCTTCTTGATTTGGGTTAGGTAGGAGAATGTAGACTGACAGCAATAAGTAGTTGAAAAGCAAGAAAGTATTTTGGGGACATGTTGCGGAAGGTGTAGATTTTTTCATATTTCAATAGGATCTTTCTCAGCATTAAATATTGACTTTTACCATGTCATCTACTGAGAGTTCAATCAATTCCATCTGCAGTTCTTGAGATGCCTTGGTGATATCAACTAGAAGAGGCTGAAAAGATAATTTTAGTGTGATGTCATGATTCTCAAAGCCAGTGAATCTTTCCTTGTATTCCCCAATTTATAGGTCTATGACAGCTGTGGCTTCTTCAAAAGATTTGCCTATATCATCCTGCCCATTGATGACCTTTGTTAACTGGGGAAAATGTTCATCCGAAATTTGCTTTTGAAGAAGTATTTTGCAAAAATATAGAGTTTTTGAAATGCTTGGATAGTTTGCATATGTAGACTTAGTTTTACCTTGCAAAGAAATATTTGATGTGGTATCACACAGAAATGCTGCATTTCTATAGAAATCTTCTTTCAATAATTCACATTGCTGATTCTGCTCTTCATAAAATGTAACTATGTGCTCTCACAGAGATAAAATTTTGGCTAACACCTGTCCCTGCAATAGTCAACACACTTTATAATGTTGTGGCGAATCCACAACATATACATCATCCTTCAACTTCAGCATGTTAGGAAACTGACCATGTCACACCCAGATTTGCAGGAATATTGTTAGCAGTCTTTATGGCACAGAGATTTTGCAGATGCAAAGTACAATGAAAAGAAATGAGAGCACCTGAATCTGTTATTACTTTTTTTAAATCTGTGCAATAAATCGTTCATGTTTTCCTATCATGAAATGTGCACTGTCTAGACATCTACTCACTTAATTTACCAAATTCAGTCTAACTTTATGACATTTATCTTGAAAATTGTTTAAGATATCTATCCTTTGTGTTCTGCTTGAAAGAATGCCAAAAACAGTCATTGGAGTCTCCTAAGGTAATAGCCAGGCTTGAAATGAAAAAGAAAACTATAAACCAGGGTCAGTGGATAAGGAGAAGAGGAAGACTTGAAAAGGAAGAAGGGAAAAAGAAACAATGGAGTAGAGGAAGTGGTAAAATAGGTGAAACAAAAAACCCAGTAGCTTTAGTTTTTATATGTATATTTATATTTTGACATTTAAGATGATGTGGCCTGATATATAAAGTGAGATTTATTTTTGTTATTTTAAAAATAGAAGCATATAGAAGGTGTGACTAAACATGGATGTAGTGATAACACTATCACAGTAATAAAAAATACATATATCCATAGGCACCCGCCTGGACCTCCGTAAGAGTTGCGCCACGACCACAATCAGCACCCACCCAGACCTCCATAAGAGCTGCACCATACTACCAAAAGCAACATACAATTTTAATGTAATCCCTATTAAAGCTCCTCTGTCATACTTTAAAGATCTTGAAAAAAATAATACTTTGTTTTATATGGAATCAGAAAAAACCTTGAATAGCCAAGACATTACTCAGAAATAAAAACAAAGCAGGAGGAATCACGCTACCAGACTTCAGACTATACTATAAATCGATAGTGATCAAAACAGCATGGTACTGGCACAAAAACAGAGAGGTAGATATGGAACAGAATAGAGAACCAAGAGATGAACCCAGCTACTTACTGTTATTTGATCTTTGACAAGCCAGTTAAAAACATGCAGTGGGGAGAAGATTCCCTATTTAACAAATGGTGCTGGGTGAACTGGCTGGCAACCTGTAGAAGACTGAAAGTGGACCCACACCTTTCACCATTAACTAACATAGACTCTCACTGGATTAAAGACTTAAACTTAAGACATGAAACTAGACTTAAAAATACTAGAAGAGAGTGCAGGGAAAACCCTTGAAGAAATCGGTCTGGGACAGTATTTTATGAGGAGGACTCCCTGGGCAATTGAAGCAGCTTCAAAAATATACTACTGGGGCCTGATCAAACTAAAAAGCTTCTGCACAGCCAAGAACACAGTAAGTTAAGCAAGCAGACAGCCCTCAGAATGGAAGAAGATATTTGCCGGTTATGTCTCCGACAAAGGTTTAATAACCAGAATCCACAGAGAACTCAAACATAAGCAAGGAAAGAACAAGTGATCCCATCGCAGGCTGGGCAAGGGAGTTGACGATAAACTTCTCCGAAGAAGACAGGCGCATGGCCTACAGACATAAAAAAATGCTCATCATCCTTAATCATCAGAGAAATGCAAATCAAAACTACTTTGAGATATCACCTAACTCCAGTAAGATTAGCCCATATCACAAAATCCCAAGACCAGAGATGTTGGCATGGATGTGGAGTAAAGGAAACACGTCTACACTGCTGGTGGGAATGCAAATTAATACATTTCCTTTTGGAAAGATGTTTGGGGAACACTTAGAGATCTAAAACTAGATTTGCCATTCAATCATATAATTCCTCTACTAGGCATATACCCAGAAGACCAAAAATCACATCATAACAAAGATATTTGTACCAGAATGTTTATTGCAACCCAATTCATAATTGCTAAGTCATGGAAAAAGCCCAAGTGCCCATCGATCCACAAGTGGATTAATAAATTGTGGTATATGTACACCACGGAATATTATGCAGCCTTAAAGAAAGATGGAGACTTTACCTCTTTTATGTTTACATGGATGGAGCTGGAACATATTCTTCTTAGTAAAGTATCTCAAGAATGGAGGAAAAAGTATCCAATGTACTCAGCCCTACTATGAAACTAATTTATGGCTTTCATATGAAAGCTATAACTCAGTTATAACCTAAGATAATGGGGAAGAGGGAGAGGAAGGGGAGGGAGGTCGGAGGGAGGGTGAAAGGTGGGATTACACCTGCGGTGCATCTTACAAGGGTACATGTGAAACTTAGTAAATGTAGAATATAAATGTCTTAACACAATAACTAAGAAAATGCCAGGAAGGCTATGTTAACCAGTGTGATGAAAATATGTCAAATGGTCTATAAAACCAGTGTATGGTGCCCCATTATCACATTAATGTACACAGCTATGATTTAATAAGAATAATAATAAAAAAATCTGTTTTCTTCCTTCAGCATTCATTCTCTTGGTTTTGTTTGACACCATGGGCTTTTAAGGAGACAGAATTAGAAAATATTGAAGCTTTTCAACTATTCACAAATTCCACTTCAAACAGAAACACAGTATACTGTTGTCAAAAGCTGCTAACAGACTGACATACTCCACCCCCATATGCTCTTACCACCCAGCAAGTGCTGATGCCAGTCAGGCAAGGGAAGTTAGAATTAAATCATGAGTGTAGCAGCCATCAGTTTAGCCCTTCTGGCTTAGTAATGTGCTAATCATGCTGGTCAGTCTGGGAGGATTATTTCTCTGAAACTTATTTTATTTTTTGGTATTTTAAATTTGTTCATTTGAGAACTAAAATTAAAATATAAAAGATGAACAAAAATGTATTAATACAAATAAAAGGATTTGTTCTGTAAAAGCTGGATTCAGTCAAAAGGCTGCCCTGAAGGACCGAGAAGGCCACAGGTTCCTCACTCTTGTCCTTCACAGTTTATTCTACAACTTACTGCTATCATTCTTATCTTTTTTCCCCATCTTCTCAACTAGAAGGTAAGCTCCCCAAGGACAGGAACTTAATAGACAAGGACCAATATGCTAAATACTTTCAAATACAAAATGACAAGAAGGAACACCTCTTTAACATCTAGCATGTTCCCCCCCCCCCCCCAAGCTGATGACTGAGGACCCGATGGGGCAGCAGGAGCTTGATCTTGGAGTTGTGGAAGTGCTTGACTGCCATCTCCTCCATCCGCATGATCTGGATAGAGGGGGCCCCCGGTGTGGGGCTGAGCACCCATGTCCCGGTGGTACTGGGTGACAGCACTCACAGTGGCCAGGTCTTGATATTCCTGGTACACATGGGTTCCTCTGCAGGGTCATAGCAAAGCTGAAAGCCAAAGTTCTTCTCTCGCAGGGGAAATTTCTCAACCACCTGCCCACAGTAGACAATATCTCCCAAAGACTTCATCATCTCCTTTAGTTGAGGCACAAAATACCAAAAGCAGGACTTGGCCACAACATGGTTAGGTGCAAAGAATCATATACGGTAAAGAAGCAGCTGCGGCACTTAGGGGTAGGCAGGCAGCGCCCCGCCACCTTGTACTGTGGCAAGGGCCAGAGGTCTTCACGGCCATCTCTCCACCGCCCACTAAAGGATCTGGCTTTTTTTTAGACACAATAATCACTTGATAAATGTCTATTGAATTTATAAAAGCATTATCCCTGTATCATATTCAGCTGCTTGCCTGCACAAAAATATGCTTACAATTTAAAAAAGAAAAAAACCTACTGAAATTATCCCTCAATCAACTTAACAGGGTTTACTAGAAACATCCTCTCTGTGCTTGAATTACTGTAAAGAGTGTAATCCAGACAGACAGGAAGGAATGTGTCTAGTTCTGAATTAAAGAGCAGCTAAGAAAATTGTCTTTTCAGGCTGGGCTCAGGGACTCAGGCCTGTAATCCCAGTACTTTGGGAGGCTGAGGCAGGAGGATTGCTTGAGGCCAGGAGTTTGAGACCAGCCTAAGAAACAGAGAGAGATGTCCTATCTCTTAAAAAAAAAAAAATTCGAAATGAATACAATCGTCTTTTCAAAAGAACGCACTGTTGAGATCTTTTCTGATTGTGAGCTACATCCGATGGTTTTAGTAGTAACGACTCCTTTATTTCAATTAGATAGGAAACAAATGATATTTTCTTACTGATTGAGTGACTTAATTTATCCTGATGCTCAGCCAAGTTTCTTATCAAAAGTGGTAGAAACGAATTCAGTACTTGGAGCACAGGGAATTTATTGAGAAGATAGTAGGCTCACAGAACCTGCAGGAGACTGGGATGTGGGAAGCTTGGGAAGAGGCAAGAACCAAAAAGTTAGGAGAACCAAAAAGAAAAGCAGCCCCACAGTTACTGCTTCATTGCTCACGGCCTGATTAGGGTGCTGCCATCACTGCTGACACGATCTTCTTGTCCCTGCTCTGCTCATTAATAAAAACTTGCCGCGAGAAAGCATTTGATTAACCCAGCTCATGTGCTAGATTTCTCAAGTCTTAATTCTCACATTAAAACTACACATAATTAACTCTCAAGAAGGAATTAATAAGTGCCTTTTACATAGGAAAAAGAAACATTTTACCTTTTCTTTGAATTTCTAAATTTTATTAATGGCATAGATTTTACTCAAGCATACAAATCAGAACATGAGAAGAGACTATTCCTCCCGCAGCCTAAACTTTTACTTTGACTTTGGCATTAAACAAGAAAAGTCTGTATTGTCATTAATGAGCAAAATATGTGAATGAGCAAAACATACATGAATAATTCATGTGTGAAATGTGAAACATCCTAGTCAGAATCAAAACACAGGAGTGCATCCTCGCTTCGTGCAGGGGGAGAGAAGGGCGTTGTGTTCAGGCCGTGACCTAGCCATGTATTCAACTGCCTACTGTCCTCTTCACATGGTTTTCCAGCATGCATTTAACCTTGGACATGCTAAGTTTGAACTCAAGCTCAACATGTCCAAAACTGAGTTCATCTCTTTGGTACCTACCACTTCTTCTGTTTTCCCAATTTTGATAAATGTACCACTGAGCAATCAATCCAGAAATTCAGGATTTATATGACTATCTTCTATTTTACCCTACAAATGCATCACCAAACTCTATTAATTCTTCCTCTAACTTGCTTTTCAAATATTCGCCTTTTTCTCCATTCCCCTTTGCCAATGTCTTGGTTCAAATTCATGACATCACATTTCTCATTGTCTGACTTATCATCCAGTGTTGCTTAATTTTAGGGAGTTCCATAGGCTATCGAGTTTAGAGCATTGGCTACAATTCCATCCATATACCCCATCACTTCTTTCCATTTTTCCTGAGCTACCTGAATTCTGAATATATCCTGTTTTTGTTTTTTTACTGCATTTTAACTGACGAATCTAATTGCTCTTATTCTTGTCTGCTTGCTAAACTTCTAGTCTAGCCTTCTAGTCTCAGTTTCCTTGACTTTCCTGAAGACCTTCCTATTTCAATCACCTCCATCGCAAGTGGACTCAGGAATTTCCTCTGCATTCCCACAGCATTTAAGCACACTTCCCTAGACTGTTTGCCTCCTCATAATTTGTTCATACGTCTATTCTTCCTTTTAGACTGGGAGCTCCCTGGGTGCTGGGGCTGTGGCTTATTCACAGCTGTGTTTTCAGCACTCACTACAGTGATTTAGAGCCTGGTACACTATATGCAAAGAAACATGGGCGTTTCACAAATGAATGAAGCATGCAGCACTGAGTGGAGCACACTGGAGAAGATGAGACTGTAGGAAGCCGAGATGAGAGAGTGTGTGCCCTGACTCTGTCCTGCCTTTGACCCAGGCAGCAGTCTACATGAAAATACTTTAGGAAGGCAGCCATCCGTGTGTCCCAAGTTCTGGATCCTCATCTCTCTTACTCTTCCCAATCTTTTTTTTTTTAAATTTTATTTTATTGTATTTTTTTATTGTTAAATCATAGCTGTGTACATTAGTGCAATTGCCTGTACCCATTCTAAGATGCACCATAGATGTGGGCCCACCTATTACCTTCCCTCCACCAAAACCTCCCCCCTCCCTTCCCCTTCCTTGGCCCTTTCCCCTTAGTCTTGTGCTATACTTGGGTTATAGTCTTCATGTGAAAGCTATAATTTAGCTTCATAGTAGGGCTGAGTACACTGGATACTTTTTCTTCCATTCCTGAGATACTTTGCTAAGAAGAATATGTTCCAGCTCCATCCATGTAAACATGAAAGCGGTCCAATCTTTGCTACCTCATTTGCATTTAGCTAGAATATAAATTCTGCCTTCTGTTCCCGTTTCTAACCCAGGACTTGCCTCAAAGCCCTCCCAAGGCATTTGGTCTATTCAGTTTTGGGCCTCTGTGTCCCTCCCTACACAGAATTTATTCTGCTTCCCTGCTCTTCCAACTCACTGTACCCGGAATCAGACTTTGACCCCCGATCATGTTTCAGTGTTCCACATAATCCACATTACTTTGGGGATCACCCCTACATGTAGGGGGAGATGTATTAGGCAATGCCAAAATGAATATTAGCTTAATTTCAAGATCCAGGGAGAGTAGGGGAAGAAAGGGAGGAAGACAGAGGGGAGGGAAAGAAAGGTAGAGTCATGGGAGAAAGTCCAGAGCACAACCTGGAAAACTGTATCTGAAAACATCTCTTTGATTTAAAGCCACTTTTCATAGCCCAATGTGCGTGCACCACACCCTTCCATTCTCTTATTCCTTTTGGCATTTGTTGAACTCTTTCTGATCACCAGTCACTCCGTTATGCCCTGGAATAAGAGATTTCAGAATAAACATGTTGCCTCCACTCTTCAGATTGCTCATAATCTGGGAAGGATAGTTCCATGAATGATGATTATAGAATAATAACATAAACGTGTCAATAGAAACATACACAGGTCCATTAGTAACAGAGGTGAGGGGAACAGTCTTAAAGGTGACATCTAGTGCCCGGCAAAGACCAAAAATGTTAAATATTTCATTCAAAGCTCTTCATAACCAACCCCACACTGTCTTTTCCAGCCTTTTTTTTTGAAATTCTATACTCCAACCATATGGGAGACCACATCATGAAATTTAGAGTTCATTTTAGAAAGACATTTTTTCATAGTTCAGTGAATACTGAAAGAGCTGTTGCCAGAGCTCGTACTTTCTACAGTCTTGTAATTCAAGGCAGTGAAGTAAGGGTGATTTATTTTGGGGAGGTACTTTAATAGAATAACTTTGTGTTAAATATAGTAAACGTGCTACCAGCGTACTCTCAGATGGCAAATAGTTTAAATTTAGCTTCACCGATAATCTAAAATCATATATGGCTAGATTTAAAATGCAATTTCTGTTTTTCTGCTCTATCCAAGGAAGTATACTCTATGGGTTTCCCTCCCTTTTTTTAGGCTAATGTTAACATTTAAAGTTAACATACATTTCCTAAGCACACGCCAATATTGGTGGGTTTCTGATGGACGACGAGGAAGGAAACTGTCTAAGGAAGAATATGTACCTTGCATAATCCCCAAATGAATAACCAAATGTATGTTTAAATGGCACAGTTTTCTCACATGTGTGTTGCAAACAACTTGCACAAAAATATTTCAAGTCCTGTGCCAAGCAAGTTTACAATACAGGCAGTTGCAGTGTTCACTGGTAATATGGCAGGACCCACCTTTGGGTGGGGTTGTATTATTGCCAACGGATTTAGTTGTTGTGGTTTATTGTAACACTTACTGTCACTTTGAACAATCAAGGTTGTTTGATGAGAATCAAGACAATGTCGACGCCAGCTGTCTGGGCTGGCAGCTGCGTCACACCTCAGACAGCCTGCCCAGCCACTTCTTTCCGGTTCCTGTTTTTGTCTGAAAAATGGCAACGCTAGGAATCAAAAAGTAATTATAAAAGCCCCCATTGTGAATCTTTGTGAACAAATGTGAGTGTCAGCCAAAGCCTACTTGATTTTGAAATCAAACATTAACGTATATACAGTATTGATTTCCTTTTAAAAACAAATGTAAAGGTATCTGACAGCCATTACACCCTCTCTCGGGACACTGGCTCTCCAGCCTTTGATTACCAGCATGCTCCCATCTGCCTTTGCCTGAAACACTTTCCTCCATCACAACTGCACCTCCATGTCCCCATTTTTAACCTCATGCTTCTACAAATGCCGTCTGGCTCTGCTTTCAAGACACTCCTTAATCAAAGCTTGTGAATTCCCCATGTCCCTCAGCCGTTTTCAGGTCATCGTTCTATCCATCTGTTTTTGAAGTCTTCAACACTATCTAAGCATTCTTCTCTTGACTGTCATTAACTCTGAAGTATATACCGGTCCTTTTCCTCCCCTCTGTCTGACTTAAATTATAGGGTGCTGAGAGCACTTCTCAGGCTCCTATATTTGGCCCTTTCCATTCTTTCCTTGATGCTCTCTTAACAATCTTATTTTCTTCCTTGGCTTCTTCTTCTTCTTTTTTTTTTTTTAACCCTAAAAGGAACTTAAAAACATACACGTAATGAATATCCATTGTTATAATACAAAGGATACGGTGAACTCGAGGGTGAAACTGTGATCCCCAGCCCCCAGGCGGGCTGACCGGTAGTCTGCTGCCTATTAGGGTCTGGGCTGCACAGAAGGAGGTGAACGGCCCCTGAGTGGCCTGAGCTTCATCTGTATTTACAGCCACTCCACCGGAGCTTTGCATCAGCACAGCTTTAGATTCTCAATGGAGCGTGAACCCCACTGTAAACTGAGAGGTGGGATGGATGCATTTGCTTTGCTCCTTATGGGAATCTCCTGCCTGATGACCTGAGGTGGAGCTGAGGTGGGGATGCTAGCACTGCGGGGCAGCTGCAAACACAGACTATAATTAGCAGAGAGGTCTGACCTCACAGAAACCTAAGTCAATTGCTTGCAGACTCGTAGCACAACCAACCCCACACAGCCCTCAACCTTGCGGTGGAAAGATTATCTTCCATGGAACTGGTGCCTGGTGCCCAGAAGGTTGGAGACTGCTGTAGTTAAAGATTAGCTCTTTTCCTTGCCCCCATACATACATATATATGTTTATTAGACTGGGACAAGAAAAGGATTTGAGTGGTTTTGGGGTGTTTTTTGTTTTTGGCTTCACAAAATAAGTATTAATAAAAATACACTGGGCTTCAAATACAAAGCTTATTTCTTATTACCTTTGAAGGTTATTTCATTTTTTTATTATTTAATTCTTAGTGATGTTTCTGTCTATGAGCTTTCCAGAATCAAATACCATGGTGGTAAAATTTATTTTATCTATAAAAATATGATTAGTTTATAAAATAACTTCACATAACTAATTTTCTAGAAAGGATTTTATCACCTAGAGCCACAGTGGAGTTACATAGCAACAAGCCTTCATTAATGAACAGTAATAATTGTACTGTGGTAATCTCAAATGCAAAGTAGTATTACCATAAGGTATATGTATTAAATGAATTAATACTGCTTACTCTTTTGATTAAAAGATCAAAGATTTCTTAATCATGTCTTTGCACATTTTCCATGTAATCGGCTAAATTCAGTAATTTGTGATAACAAGCCTATCATTTATGTAAATGTTCAAAAGCTTGACAGTGAAGTAATGAAACTTGGATTAGCATTCATGTAGAAATGAGAAAGGCAAATAGGTATTCTCACATGCATGGGAATAGGACCATTCTTTTTTTTTCCCAGCTGAGAGCCCTTTACTAATGTAAAAGTGATTTTATGTTGCTTTTAGATCTCTATTTAATACATAGGCCTAGAGAGCAGATTATTGGCTAGATTTGCCCTGGAACTCAAGCAGAAACATGAGTAGTCATGGGGGAGGTGTGTAATAGAGATTAGTTTTCCATGTTTATTACAGTTAAAATTAAATGCATTCATCTGAGGCCTGTAATCCTAGCACTCTGGGAGGCTGAGGTGGGGGGATTGCTTGAACCCAGGAGTTTGAGATCAGCCTGAGCAAGACCAGCCTCATCTCTAAAAATAGCCAGGTATTGTGGGGGGCACTTGCAGTCCCAGCTACTTGGGAGGCTGAAGTAAGAGGATTGCTTGAGCCCAAGAGTTTGAGGTTGCTGTGAGCTATGACACCACAGCAATCTACAGAAGGCAACAAAGTAAGACTTTGTCTCAAAAATAAATAAATAAATAGCATTTATCATTCAGTATTCTACATTTCTTATTATTGGAATCAAATTTTCTTCGAGAGTATGTATTTTATTGAGGTATCTTTTCATTTCTACCTCTTAGTGAGAGGCAGTTCGGCTGTAACAGAAAAAGGAGCATGGATTTTAGAGTCAGATAATCCTGAACCGTGACTTTGGTCCGCGTACGTATCTTCTCTCAATTTCAGCTCCCTCATTTATGCATTTTTAAAAGATTTGTTAAATTAGATAAACTATGTAAAGCACCTTGGATTAGCAAGGCGCTTGGCACATGATGGGCCGTCACCAAGCAGCAGTTACCAGCAGCATCAACATGGCTATCACCATGGGACTACGTTGCTTACCCTTTATCTTTCTGTTACTGTGCACTGGGGAATAGAACCTAGATTTATAATCTGAGTTTTTATGTCTGGCTTCACCTATGCTATCAACCTTTCAGTGCTTTGTGATTTGATACTCTAGCACCTATCTCATATCAAATGATCATGATTCTGCACATGAAAACCTTCTCACAGTCTTTAAAGTTACAAAGGTAGCATATGTAGTATAGTTTAAAAGCAGGTAGAGCAGCAAAATATAAGTACTCTTTCCTGTTCATCTGTAATCCCCAGAAAGAACCACTGATATGTTTTCTTTTTTCAACTGTCAGTCACCCCATTATCTAAATGATCAATCTGTTTTGCCCCACTATTTTGAAGGGCCTCTGTTAATCATATTTTATATTCTTACATAAATTTGAGATTTATGTATTTCATATTCTTATATAAATTCTCTGGGCTTTCTTTTTTGACCAGAATTCCATCCGCCTCTTTCTATTCCAATACTATACTGTTTTATGTGTAGGTCTATATTATGCTTTGATATTTTATAGGGTCAATTGCCTTACACAGTTCTTCACCATCAAAACACTTTCATTTGGAAATTTCCCTGGAAATGTTTACATGTTTATTATACAAGATAAATTTAGTCTCTTATTCAAAGTCCTTATTAAGATTGTTAGTGATTTTTAAAGACAGACTATTTTTTTTTAGGGCAGTTTTAGATCCACGGCAACATTGAGCAGAAAGTACAGAGATTTCCCATGTATCCTCCTTACCCTACACACGCACAGCTTCTTCCACTATGGACCAGCAGCGCCAGAGTGGAGCATTTGTTACCATTGATAAACCTGCACCAACACATCATTGTCACTAAACACCCTTTGTTCCCATTAGGGTTTACTCTTAGTGCGGTGCATTCTGTGGGGTTTGACGAATGTACAAGGACTCATATCCATCATTGTGTTATCTAACAAGATGGTTTCAAATGCCCTGAAAATCCTCTGTGCTCTGCCTAGTCACTCCTCCCTATCCTTTAGCCCCTGGAAACCACTGATCTTTTTACTGTTTTCACAGTGTTGCCTTCCACAGAATATCATCTAGTTGGAAACGGACAGCACAGAGCCTTTCGGATTTTCTTTCACTCGGTAATATACATTTAAGTTTCCTACATGTCTTTTCCTGGCTTGATCACTCATTTCTTTTTAATACTGAGTACTCTTCTATTGTCTGTAGATAGAACAATTTATTCACCCATTCACTGACTGGAGGTCATCTTGGTGGTGTCCATGCTTTTGCAATTATAAATGAAGCTGTTATCAACACTGGTGTGCAGGTTTTCATTTGTACGTAAGTTTTCAGTTCATTCTTTTGGGTAACTATCTAGGAACGCGATGGCTGGATTGTATGGTTAAGAGTATGTTTAGTTTTGTAAGAAACTGCCAAACTGTCTTTCGAAGTGGCTGTGCCATGTGCATTCCTGCCAGCGGCGAATGAGGGTCCCTCTTGCTCCACATACTTCCCGGCATTTGGTGTTGTTGGTGTTTTGGATTTTGGCCATTCTACTAGATGGCCAAGATTAAAACCAGTGATCCCAAAGAAATGCAATAAACCATTCTTGCATGGTTAACGATGGTTGCTGGGGTCTTGTTTCAAACTTGACCATCTAATCTAAAGTTATTTCTCCATCATTCAAATCTTTTGTCTCCTTCAGTGGAGATCTGTGTTTTTTTTCCTGTAAATCCTGATTATTTAAGTCAATTTCTTTCTACATATTTACATACGTATGCTGTTATCAATGACACACTTTTCCTTTACATTTTTCTAAGTATTTTTTGTGTCTGATAATTATTTATTTTTATATATTCTGTACTGATTCCTTATTGAAATCTAATTATAGATGTTCAATGAGGGATTCAAATTTATTATAATTATAATTGAAAAGTATTATAATTGTCATAATAACTTTATGTTCTCCTTTCCATATTCATACCTCTCATTTACGTGTATTCTTGAGAACATCCCTACACCTTCTTTTCTCATTTTTTATAAATGCAGCTTGCTCCTTTTTAGTTGTGATCTCTCAATCTATTTTGCTTTTCAGACTTCTGTTCAGACTTTGAGAATCATGAAATCATTCAGCAGATGTTTATTAAGCCACGACTGTGTACTAGACCCTATTCTAGATATATCTTTTAGGAGAGAAAAACAATTTCTAACAAAAAAAGTTCTCTTATAAGAGAATAATACTGCTGCTTTGTTATTACAATGCTTCCTTTAAGTTTTGAAAGATAATGCATTAGGGAGGTGCCTATGCCTCAAGGAGTAGGGTGCCGGCCCCATATACCAGAGGTGGTAGGTTCAAACCTGGCCCCAGCCAAGAAAAAAAAAAGATAATGCATTAGATTGCGAAGAACTTATAGTTTCTCAAATAGCTTATATTTGTAAAATTATGCCAAAACAACACTGAATTATTATCTTGAAACGTGTTTTGATGCCCCCACCACTGTTTTGATCTTAGAAACCATTTTTATATGTTCCAATTTCAAATTTGTGGTAAAGAACTTTAAAATGTAATGTTGCCTTACGGATAGATGGTGTTAACTGTCATGAGGATTTAAATCAGTGAGCCCAAAGAAATGTGGTAAATCATTTATTTGCATGGTTAGCCATGCCAATTTTAAGTTGGAGATTAAAATGTATTTTTTATATTTTTCCACTGGCTTACTATGATGATTCATCTCCCGTCAGATTAGCTCAGCTTCATGTCTCTATCAGACTATTATAGAAATAATAGCATTACCAAGGAAAAAAATCCTGAGTATTTAAGACGGGTCAGAAAGTAGAAAGACAAGTTGATCACATGCTTCTGGGGTTATTTTGTAAGGAGAGAAAGTCAGAAGATCAAGATTGAGGTTCCAGATCTATAGGGAATAGTTATGGGATTTGGAGGAAGTTATAGCTCTTTTCTTCAGCTGTAAGTTGAGAATAAACATACCATACGTGTTCTTCTACTTCAGAGGAAGATTAGGAGAATAAATAATATATGAAATCTTGATGATCTCCTTGTTCTTACTGAATCTTAGCAAAGGTCACCTAGTTAAATCTTTCCAGTGCAGGAGATCTCATCTGTAGTGTTCCTATTAGGCACAGAGGACACTGCCCTCTGCGTACTGTAGAAATCAAAGAGTATAAAGGAAATACTCTAGGATAATTATCAACATAAGTCATTTTAACATATACTGTAATAGTAAGGACTAAAGTACGGAAAACTGTCTTAATTTTCAGTTACTTTTTTTTTTTTTGGTAAGAAACAAGGGCTGACTATCTTGTCCAGGCTGGAGTGTAGCTGCTCTCCAAAGGTGCAACCCCTCTACTTATCTCCTCGAGAGTTTTAACATGCTCTGTTCTGCTTAGGCAACCTGGTAGTCCATTTTTCCTGGGGTATCAATTATTTCTTTATAAAACATGTTCTAAGGGCCCATGAAATTTTCTTTTCTGGAGACAGAGACTCACTTTGGTGCCCTTAGTAAGTAGCATGCTGTGGTGTCACAACCCACAGCAACCTCAAACTTTTGGGGTCAAGCAATTGTCTTGCCCCAGCCTCCCAAGTAGCTGGGACTACAGGCGTCAGCCACGACGCCTGGCTATTTTTAGAGATGAGGGTCTCCCTATGGCTCAGGTTGGTCTCGAACTTGTGAGCTCAGGTGATCCACCCACCTCGGCCTCCCAGAGTGCCAGGATTACAGGCATGAACCACTGCACCCAGCCTGGGCACATGGTATTTTCTCACATGAGATCCTCTGGAGACAATGCCAAATGATATGGTAAATATGCATAATATAATATATTTAAACCTAGTTCTAGCCACTGCATACTTAGAAAGAATTCTTGTCCAAGAAAAGAAATTTTTATTTTTAATATTTACAATTTGAGATAATTATGGGTTATATGTAACAGATAGAAACTTTCTATTCCAATGTCAGAAGATAAAAAAAAATATATATATGTGCTATCAGTGGAAGTAAAATGTGGCAGAATTTTTGCTTTGTATTCCCAAAATGAAAAAGAAAAACAAAACAACCATTTAAAGTATTGTACATAGAAAAAATGATGAATGTTCTAAAACCAGTAATAATGACCAAGCTAACTTGTTATGCATTTACTGTCTCTAGCATCAAAATGAGAACATTGCACATACATGCTATTTTCATTACAAAAACTATTCAGTAAAAATGGGAAGTCATGACATGCAGAGGTAATGTTGTAGAAAAACTTAATTTTTCTGGTTTCAACATCACTGACACCACCCTGCTTAAGATAAATAAATAGCACATTGGATTAAAATGAGTTTTCACTATCTCACTCTTACAACTAAATAGGCAGGCAGAAGGCTTACATAAGATTTCCTCACAGTAATTTCCTTCCTCACCCCAAATGTTTGGATACAGTCAAGTTATTAGCAGATAAGTCCTAAAATACTGTTTTCTTAAAATTATGCACATTTTCTTTACCAGTATTCACTAAAAACTGTTCTGAGTTCTTAGAAAAAAGTAGCGAATTTCATCGCTTCTTAAAATGCTTTCAGAGATATAAACTCTTGGAAGTTCCTTTCCTATCTTTTTCTTTTCAAATGAAGTACATCCTGTCTGAGGCAGCATTACTAGTTAACTAAAAGGAAGAACTTCCGGGTAAATGAATTAAAAAATAGATAACATTAAAAAAGGTAGTTCTGAACAGACCAGATGACAGCCTTTAGTATGATAATAGAAAAAGCCCCTTTGAGGTGCTGCGGTGAGCCACAGTAATTTTTTTAGATACCTGTTCAACAGAAAGTGTGGTTCATCCTAGCGGTCAGTATGTGAGAAATTAGAAGCGGTTAGGGTTTCAATAAATCTCAGAATTGTTGATTACAGGTGTATTTCTGAAGGTAACTTAACTTGTAGAATTTTATAGTGTGTGATGAAAGGAACACACTGTCTAATAATGTCAAAGCAATTGTGAATCTGTATATTAGACTTTGGTAAAGGAGTAGAGAGCTTAAATGGAACAAGTTTTCTCCTTTTGGTGTGGTTTCCCTCAAAATGAGACAACACAGGGGCCATCATGGTGATGGAAGGGACACAGGAAACCATGCCGCCATCAGTTGCTCAGGACAGAGACCTGGGTGACACTGATGCTTCATTTCCTTTCTCTTCCTCACTCCCCACATCCAGACAGTCCCCAGGCTGTAAATTATTGGCCACCTGGTGTCTCTGGAACATAACTACTTTTCTCTCTCCCCATGTCTCTCATACAGACAAAGCCACCATTTCCTCTCACTTGGAATGTGCTAACAGCTTCTGAAGCGAAAGTAAACCCTCATGTAAAACTCTCCGATAATTTGCCACTGCTGCCAGGATGAAGCCCACACTTTCTCACGTGGCTTATAAGGCCCTTAATGATCTGCTTGTCTTCCCTGAACAAATACCTCCCCAGCCTCACTCCTCTACCTTCTGAATTACTGAAATGGCAATTTTCTGAATAAGTGATGTTCCTACCACTGGATCTTTGCATGTTCCCTGAGTGACCCCTGCTTGCCTCCCCAGCATCGTTCACCTAGAACATCACTCCACATTGGCCTTGAGTGCCTCCAGCATGGTCTGTCTCTGGGCTGGTGTGTCTTCTTGGACTTGATTGCTTTTCTCTAGCAATAAAGTATATCTATGTGACTCCAACATTTCACACTGAACTGCTATAGGGAAAAGCCAAAATTGGGGGGCAGTACATCTTTAGCCCATCTTGAACTATAGATCCAATAGTTTGAAATTCTAAGAGGCCATCATGGAAAACTAGTATAGAGACTACTAGAAAATGAGGCAAGAGAGAATTTTTTTGAGCAGTGTTGAGAAAACTACGGGGCTGACAGAATCTAGACAGGTTTTTCAGGTTATTAGTTGCAAAACAGCTGCAAATGATGGATTGCTTATGTTACACCATAAGGAGTTGTTCATGGCCTTTGAGCTGTGGCTGCTCTCGGACTGGTTGGGGGAGCAGAGATCCACTCAATCGGCCTGGACATCTGTACAGTAATCTCCACTGACTAGTAGCTTTTACTCGGTGTCATGTTTCCCTACATTATCCCCAGACCTGTATTGCTAACCCCACGCTGTATAGCACTTCTGGGGGTTTTCACAGCTCTGGACACATGACCTGTCTACAACAGAATTTGCCATCTTTCCCACAAGACCTGCTGCTTTCCCTATGTTCTTTTACTTAAAGGCACCACCATCCACACTCAGACAAACAAACAAGACACCTAGGTGTTCTTCTTTATTCTTTACACTCTTACCATCCACATCCAACCTGTTACCTGCTTCTATTGACACTACTTTTTAAATTGCTTAATAATGCTCAAATCCATTTATTTCTCTTCATCCTCCCCACCTCTACTTTTATTTGAAGCCTATACTTGTCCCTGAATAATAACAAGCCTCTAGCTTGCTTTCCTCCCTCCATTCATTCACCGTTCTGCAGCCAGAGTGGTATTTCCAAAGTTCAAATTTAATTATGTGGCTACTTCTGTGGAAGACCTACAGTGACTCCCTATTGCCCTCTGAAAAAGGCACTTGGTGATTATTTGTTGAATGAATGATCAAATTTTATCTTCTCAGCTCGTCAGAATAACTTTAGGTTGGATGTTACTCCATTTGGGGGGTAAAGGTCAATAAGGCTTGAAGAGCTTGAAGAATTTACCCGGTGGTCACATGGCCAGGTTTTTGTTTTTTGTTTTTTTTTTAGCATGTCCAGGTTTTCAAAAATTTATTAAATAGCTTAACCTAGAACTTTTCTTTTTCTTTTTTTTTTTTTTTTAATTGTTGGGGATTCATTGAGGGTACAATAAGCCAGGTTACACTGATTGCAATTGTTAGGTAAAGTCCCTCCCTCTTGCAATCATGTCTCATGGCCAGGTTTTGTTTGACTTCTGAGGCTGTTCCTTTTTGTGTTTGGCACTGCCTATCCTTTCTATTCAAAGAAGGCTTTTTCATGCAGACAATGGAGAAAGACTGCTGATTCCATAGTAGATTCCATAGTAGATTCATGCACAAATGAATAATCTCCTGTTCCAATAATGTGGTAGTAATTGCTTTATGGAATTATCTTGCACTGCAGTAAAAATAATTAACCAGAGTCTTCAATGAAATAGAGTTTGTTTTAAGAGCATGCAGAGGAAAGGCCTTACAAACTTTAGGCAAAATAGCTATGTTACCAAAAACAAGCTGATAGTAGGATTTTTAAAGAGATGTTTCCAAGGTATGACTTAGGATCTGTACACATTGAGCTCCATGAAGTATACTGTCTTCTTTGGCATGTACAAGGCTCATTAAATAGAGCTCACGCTCAGAACAGTGCCTGGCACTGTAGATGCTCAGTAAACATGTGTCAAATGAACAAATTAAGAAACAGGAAAAGTAAAACCCTCCACATTCTGAGATCCAGAATCATTACTTAGGGCTGTGACATTCTTTCTTTGTAGGGAAGACAGTGAACTACGACATTTAGCTAGATTTCTCACTGCATAGGTCAAAACAAAAAAGAGTTTACCTGTCCTTGTCAAACTGGAAAATTCATTCAATCAAAACCACTTATTTCCCAAATACACTGGTAAAATATGCATATAATTCCAATTTTTAAATTTTCTACCGAAGTTTAACATGTATGTATTGTTTTCAGCTATGGATTTAAACACATTGAGAAAGAAGATTGACAAAATTGGTGGAAATGAAAGCTTTGGGTTTATTTGTAAATTTTGAATAACAGAATATCTCAATCTATATGAATATTTTAGATTCCTTCTTGGTCATCTTTTCCCTAACTCTCTTCACAGTTATATACCGTGAGGTTACCTAACAGACAATAATTTTAATTGAGATTAACTTATGATCTTATTTGTCATACCAAAACAGGAGTCTAATATCCTGATTTTCTAGGTGAAAGGTGCAACAGAGAATTCTTGATTAATCAGAGACAAGGCAGCACTCAAATTGCATATACCGTATTTCTCTCTCTCTTAAAAAAAACAAAATCAGATCTTTACTTGTGTTACTTACTGGCTATGATGTCTGATCTGCTTTTGGGTCATGCTATAAATAGGACCAGAAAACAGGTGGAAAAACATTGAGCTTGAGTTCCATTGCAATTAAATTTTTTTTTTTTTTTTTTTTTTTTGTTTTTGGCCGGGGTTAGGTTTGAACCCACCACCTCCAGCATATGGGACCGCACCTTACTCCTTGAGCCACAGGCGCCGTGCTGCAATTAAATTTTTATTTAGTTATGATCCACTGACATCTTGTACCTCTGCTAGTTATGTGTTCCCTGTTTATGAATGTGGTTCTAATATCCCACTGCTTTTAATGGAATCTGTATGGGAAATTTATATGTATCACCAATATCAAGGGTTTCTGATAAAAATTCAATCCTATCCTGAGACCTGGGTGAGATTATTTTAGTGCTGAAAGTTTTGATTCACTTAGTAAAATGTGTTTTCAACCATGGCATAATGTTGGCAATTTGGAAAATCCAGGGGTAGGAGTAAGAATAGGTCAATACTAGATTTTCAAGACAATAGATTTTTTCAGAACCATTTTCAGCAGGACTTGGGCTTCTGGGGAATACGATGCACGTCTGTCTCAGCTGGGGAAGCACAATGTCACACACCCCCCATGGGGGAGTCGCCCCTTCTCTGATTCTTGAATCACACGAAGAGTAGCCACAATAAGCCTGGCATCTTCACAGCAGCTGTTACAGAGGAGGAAGTGCTGCCCGCACTGAGTAGCTGTGCAAACTCCCTCTACTCCGTGCGTGGGAGCGTCTGTGCGGGGGAATCCATCCTTCACTGCTTTCCTGCGAGTCTCTGAGGGCTGGGCTTCCTTCCTGCTCTACAGTGGGCTGGGAATCTCTCTGAAACCATGGTCGTTTCCTGCCTTGTTTTTTCACTTCTTACGAGCTGTGCTGTAGATCAAGCTCATTCTCTTTGTTGACATGTTCAGCTTGGCTTTCTGGTGCCTCTGGCTTCTCTGTGTTTTTTGTAGTCTTCCAATAAATCCTGTACGAACTGTACAGCAGCTGCCCGGAGCAGATAACAGCAAAGCACTAGGTCACAGAGCAGTGCGGTCAGCCTTTCTTTCCTAAGCTGTTGTCTGCTTCTTTGAGGATCCCCTGAGTTCTAACTGCTAGAGTTTGAGGAGATCTGAGCATGGTTGGACTCCAGGGTGGCTGGGGTGAAGGGAAGCAGTTTAAAAGTCAGAGTACCATGTAATCACTTATGGAGGAAAAACCCCCAACCTCTAAAACTCGGTTTTAGAAAATAAACAAGGAAAGAGGTAAAAAGGAAATCCCCTCAACAGTTTTACTTAGAAAAAAAATTTGTATCTATGCCACCTCTGTGTTGACAAAAATGCAAGAAGAACTTGGTGGACATATTTTTAATTAGATCATTAATGTTCACCACATCAAGTACAAGAACATTGGACATAATCTACTTGATTCACACTCACAACTGCCTACTTAAAAGAATTTCACACACAACACTGTTCCTTCTCAGGCAGCTTAGTGGTTATTGTGGATCATGAACCACACCCTTTTGATCAGATAAAACTAAAATATGATGACGAAGGGAGGAAAAAAAGCCCTTATGTTCATTAGCCACTCTTTATAAAAATATACAAAATTTAGCTAAGATGAAAATCTATTTGTCGGACTTTTTATTAAGCTTGGGACATTTTAAACAATACTATTCCTTATCAAGTCACCTTTCATTTGGTTAAAACTTTCTGCAGAATTTAAGTTAAAAAAAGACTTCACTGATGGGGCAGCACCTGTGGCTCAGTGGGTAGGGCGCTAGCCCCATATACCAAGGGTGGTGGGTTCAAACCCAGCCCCAGCCAAATTGCAACAACAACAAAAAAATAGCCAGGTGTTGTGGTGGGCACCTGCAGTTTCAGCTACTCGGGAGGCTGAGGCAAGAGAATCACCTAAGCCCAGGAGTTGGAGGTTGCTGTGAGCTGTGTGACCCCATGGCAAAGGGTGATAAAATGAGACTCTGTCTTTACAAAAAAAAGAAAGAAAGAAAGAAAAGAAGAGAAAAAAAAAGACTTTACTGATTATCATGCTTACATTTGAGTATTTATTTATTTTGAGACGGAGTATTATTTTGTCGCCCTCGGTAGAGTGCTATGACATCATAGCTTGCAGCAACCTCAAACTCTTGGGCTCAAAGAGATTCTCTTGCCTTAGCCTCTCTGGTAGCTGGGACTATAAGGCACCAGCCACAACATCTGGCTAGTTTTGAGAGACAGGGTCTTGCTTTTGCTCAGGCTGATCTTGAGCTCCTGAGCTCAGGCGATCCACTTGCCTCGGCCTCCCAAAGTGCTAAGACTACAGGCATGAGCCACTGCAGCGGGCCTTACATTTGAGTTTTTAAAAATACCATGGGTTTCAGGTACATTATTTCGACAGATTTTTACATACACCAGTAAGGCTTCATTGGTCCCTCCAAACCCCCAAACTCATTTTACTAACCTAATTGATACACTTAAATTTTGGCTATATAGACATTCTGAAGCTATCACAGGTGTCAAGTGTTTTGGTTTTCTCTCTAATAATCTGTAGGACCCCCTCTTCTCTACCCTCACTGCCGTGGCATAAGATAAGCCTTTCCAGCCACATTCCTATGCTCTTCTAAGAAAGTTTCCAACTGCTCTGACGCCTCCTGCCTCCTCTTTCCATGGCTGCTCAGTTACCCTCGTAATTTCAGCCTGATAATTTCACTCTCCTGCTTCGGAACACTCTGTGGTTCAGAGCTCCCCAGAGTGAGTTATAGGTGTGACAAGATATTTCATCACTTCAGCCTTTGGGGCACCTGTGTGGGAGGAAGTAACCAGAACCCCAGTTTCTTGCCTCTAACCTCAAGCAGCTTTTTCTGGTAACCCCAGTGTGCTATTCCAATATTACCATTTTTAACTTAGGCCACTACTCACAGGTTTGAAAGCCAAGATTCTTAACTGAGACCAAGAAACTCTGGGAGAGCAATGGCTGGGCATTAGGAGATTAGAGATCTTCCATAAGTTTCTGGGAGTAGGTTCATAGAAATGATCTCTTGTTAAGGGACTATCCTTGTTACAAAGTCGAAGGCCACAGCTCAGCACACATCGGCCTTAGTCTGCTCTACACTGTCTTGTATCTGCACATTCTCCGCAACACCATTTCCTCATGCGCCCCACATTGCAGCCATGGTAGATGACTGGGCATCTGTCAATGTACAGAGGTTCTGCAGCCCCACCTCTCTGCCACTTTATTTCCATCGCTTCCTACTTCTTCCCTTAGGCTTTAGCATTGACGAATTACCCTGTCTCCCCTGCCACCTGTTATCATCAGCTTGGAGCCCTCTAAGAGTCCGTGCGGTGAGCTCTTCCATGTCCGTCAAGACCCACCTTAAATCCCACTTCTCTATGAACCTCTCCTTACTCCTCCTAGAAGAATTCATTGCTGTGACTTTTCTGTCACTTATTTTACTGAACATTGGTTTACTAATTTCAGTTTATTCTAATGGATTTGAAATATTTTTCTCCTCACTAGATTTGCTACTTGCAAGTGAGGTCTCTAATTTATTCCCCTTTCCACACAGACCCAGCATCCTGCTCTCCGTGAGTGCTTCATACACACTTCCGTTTGTTGAATGACTTTCTTCTATCTTCGCTTCCGCTTCTGAAACTCAGACTTCATCTTTGAAGATCAGTTAAAAGGGTCACCTCTGAACAACCCCTTGACCCTCTCAGGTCAGGAAGAGCTCTCCCTTCTGTGACACATAATAGTTCATTCACAAGTCTACTGCATCGGTTATACCAGCATTTTACCCTGCTTAGGTGTAAACTGAGGGCCTTTAAATAACAGGATCAGCCCTGCTCCAGTTCCTGGGCTTAATCTTGACCAAGGGAGTAATGCAGTAATGGTAACAACTATACAACTCCTATTGGTTTAGAGTCTAGGATCTTTTCCCTCTAGCTCTATCTGGGAACTAGACCTACATATCTACTTGTCTGGGGAGCCTACTCCAAATGAGAGGATTTCACAGAAACCATACCGCTCTTTCTGTTCTTAGTATTACTACGCTACCTTAAAAACCAGTGCTGAGCCACATCGAGGCTCATCCTACGTACTGCAGTGTGAACTGCTCACCACCGCACTAAGGAAGGGTGAACTTACAGCCAGTGTAGTTCTCCTAACAGCCATGGCTGTTTATATTTTGTCCCTTCTCTGAAAAGACTGGGGCTAATTTTCCAGTGACAATGTTTAATAATCCTTAATGTTTAACATAATGACTTCCCATAGTAGATACTGAACATGACTGAGTGGACAAGTGGACAGCCACATATATATGCATGCATGTATGTATGTATAGGTGTGTGCAGATACATCTCCATAGAAAGTGGTGAGGCCTGGGCTCACTTGCTCCACAGCAGACAGTTACTCCTTGGCACCAGCCATTCTTGACACATGAGAAAATGGGTCCAGGAGCACCAAGTCTTCTCCTTATTCAAGAGAAACTGAACACTCAGATTTTTTATGTGAATTTTTTGGCATTTTGGCAGGAAAAAATCATGATTCATGCCTAGTGCACGTGAGCAAGATAAAACAAATTACTACATACTTTAGATATTAGCAAGGCTGAAAAACAGTCCAGTTGTCGCTCCGATTTTCGGTGCCAACTGATTATCAGTATTTCTGGAGAAACAGGACAACAACAAAACCTCCATGTGCAAGTGCTGACATGACAGAAACCAGTGAGCTTCTTCTGATTCTTGGCCACTGTTTCCCTCAGCTTGTACTATGGCATTGCCAAAATAAGAAGCTCTAGGAAGTCACAGCCTGGTGAGACAGACAATTTAGGTCATGCTGACTGAAGAGTACGTGGGGCCTAATAAGCAGAGTCGGGTGATTCCTTTACTAGCTCCTGCTAGTAGCCAATGCTAAGGAAAGCCTGGAATGGTACAGGCTCAATAAATATTTGTTGAATGCCTGAATGAATGAATGAACAAATGCATTGTTCTATATTTATGGAAATTTTTAGAAAAAGTTGTAGTGATTTTTCATTGCCAATTTTCCTTAATCAAAAGAACCGAACTACTCAAAGTTTCTTAGCAGCTGTGATAAAGTCATTATTCTAACTTAAATAAGCCGGACAGTAAAGGACACATATTATATGATGCTACTTAGTGAAGTATCTAAGAATAGTCATGCCCCCTGAGTGAAAGGCTCAACTACAACTTACACCTTACCTTAGAAATGAAAACAATGTAACTGGCTTGGCACCCATAGTACAGTGGTTATGGCTCAGCCACATACACTGAGGGTGGTGGGTTCAAATCCGGCCCGGGCCAGCTAAACAACTGCAACAAAAAATAGCCAGGCGTTGTGGGAGGTGCATGTAGTCCCAGCTACTTGGGAGGCAAAGGCAAGAGAATCACTTAAGCCTAGGAGTTTGAGGTTGCTGTGAGCTGTGGCACCCCCCACGGCACTCTACTGAGGGGGACATAGTGAGACTCTGTCCAAAAAAAAAAAAAAGAAAGAAAGAAAAAGAAAAGAAAACAATGTAACCTAAACATTTGTACCCTCATATTAATCTGGTAAAAATAAAAAGTAAAAAAAAACCCAAACCCTTTCCCCCAAAACAGAATGGGGATTACTAGGGACTGTGGGTGTGGATAATGGGAGTTATTGCTCAATGGGTAGAGGTCCAATTAGGAATGGTGGAAAATTCTAGTTCTAACGATGGATGTTTGCACAACAAGGTAAGTATGCTTAATACATTGAATTGAACACCTAAAAATGATTAAAATTATACATTTTATGTCATATCTATTTTGCTACAATAAAAACGTGAATTCTTCGTAGGTTACACAGAGGTTTTTGTAACATTGCTCTCTGCCTTTACCTTACTTCCTCCCAAAACAATTGTTCTACTCCCTATACTTGTACACACATGTACACACACAGGAGTGCAGTGTATGTGTGTGTGTATGTGTGTGTGTGTGTGTGTGTGTGTGTGAGTGAGAGAGAGAGAGAGAGAGAAAGCACTAAAATGCATAATCCAAAGACTGACATAGGTAGGGAAAATCAATATTGATATTTACCTCTTTGCAATCCAATAACTTGTCTTTGGAGAATTGTGTTTCTCCAAATATGCTTTGTCTAGCTCTAGAGGATTTTAAATATTGATGTCATGTAGTAGCAATTCCCACCACATGGATTTCAGAAGGAAAGTCATGCTTTGAACTTTCAGAAGAATATGAGAAAAAAGCAGGATGCCCATCTCTTTTCCAGCCCACTGCTGTCCTGTCAATTCCACTTAAGTCCCAGATAACTTCACGCCTACACAATTATGTTTCTGTCCTTCCATTTTTTAACTCTTATCTCATCCACTGTCTACTGCGTATTCAATCGTATTGACTTTCCAAATTATCACCCTTTCTTAGTAGACGACTGTATGTCCTATTTTGCAAAGGCTATCTACAGCAGGCATGAATGCCCTTAACTTCCTGCCCTACCCCCCACTTCTACAAACATATCTGCGGGCTGTGACCTGGCTTCCTTTCCCTGTCTCACAGCCAAGGTTAATCCAGCCACCTGTGCCCTGGGTGTCACTCCCTCCCACCTCCTGCAGGACCTCCATCCATCAGCTGCCTCTTCTTTCCTGAGTCTTTTGGCTCTTTCTCTCCTTTAGCTCCTTCCCTTTAGCCTGTAAACAAGCCCAAGTCTTTGCTGGTTTGAAAAAAAAAAAAAAATGTGTCTCTCTCAAGCTGCCACCCTAACTTTCTCTCTAAATCATTTTTAGGCTTCTTGAAAGTCCTTGCTCTGTTGACCTCCTCGGCTTTCTTCCCACCCCCTACAGACCCCTGCCCTCATCCCTCTGCTGAAACTGTGAATATTACCACTGGCTGCTCAGATGCCGAACCCAGTCAGCAGTTTTCATGATTTATGTATCCAATCGGTCTGCATTTTGACACGGTTGGCTTTATTTTTCTCTGCTTTTCATGAAGCCGTGTCTCCTAACTCCACAATCATTCCTTCTCCCTTTTTCTCTATCCACCCTCAACTCCTGGTATATCCCACAGATCTGTCCTTGATGAAACCGTCTCAGCCTACACACAGGTGAAGATGCCAGCCGGGAAGCATCACAGGCCAATGACTCCAAAATCACAGCTTTCTCCAGTGTTCTAAACTCATTGCAGACTGAACATGTCCGCCTAGATATGGGGCATATTTATCACAGTTCCCTTTCCCCAGAGCTGTCCCCACACCTCTGTTTTCTATATGTTGGTAAATGGCACCATCATCTATCGAGTTCCCCTGCCAGAAACGTGAAAGAGAGACTATGTAACTTCCCTTCTAAATTCCTAATCCAGTTAGGCATGAAGTCCTAGATACTTTACCAAAGTTACCTCTTTGAAACCATTTCTCAATGGTATCATATACAGAAGCCTATAAATATATATTCTTTGTTTACTATAAAACTCTCTTTGGTGAGTTCCAAATCTTTTATATGTACTGGACATTTGGGCAAGAAACTTTATTTAAAATTAGAATATAATGGCGAGGCACAGTGGTTTAGCCGGTAATCCTAGCCCTCTGGAAGGCCGAGGTGGGTGGAGTGCTTGAGCTCAGGAGTTTGAGAGCAGCCTGAGCAAGAGCCAGACTCCGTTTCTACTAAAAATAGAAAAACTGAGGCCAGAGGATTGCTCGAGCTCAAGAGTTTGAGGTTGCTAGGAACTATGACAATGCCAGGGCACTTTACCGAGGGTGACAAATTGATACTCTGTCTCAAAAAAAAGAGGGCAGCGCCTGTGGCTCAGTGAGTAGGGCGCCGGCCCCGTACGCCGAGGGTGGCGGGTTCGGACCCAGCCCCGGCCAAACTGCAACAGAAAAATAGCCGGGCATTGTGGTGGGCGTCTGTAGTCCCAGCTGCTCGGGAGACTGAGGCAAGAGAATCGTGTAAGCCCAAGAGTTAGAGGTTGCTGTGAGCCGTGTGATGCCACAGCACTCTACCCGAGGGCGGTACAGTGAGACCCTGTCTCTACGAAAAAAAAAGGTGAAAATATAACAATGAGATACCACTTCCCACCCATTAGGATGGTTATCATCAAAAAAATTCGAAAATAGCAAATGTTTGCAAGGATGTGAATAAATTAGAAAACTTGTGCACTGCTAATGAAAATGTAAAATAGTGCTGCCACCGTGGAACACAGTATGGTGGGTCCTAAAAAAAGTAAACCTGGGATTATCCCATGATTCAGCAATTCTGCTGCTAGGTATTATAAACAAACAAGCAAAAAAAAAAGCCCAAAAATGAAAACAGGGACTAGAGTAGATATTTGTATACCAGTGTTATAGCAGTATTACTCACAATAGCCAAAAGGTGAAAACAATCCAATGTCCATCAGTGGACGAATGAATCAACAAAACGTGGTGTACACACGTGTACAATACAATATCATTCAGCTTTAAAAAGGATTTAAATTCTGATACACGCTACAGGAATGAACCCTGAACATGTCGCGCTAAGTGAAATAAACCAGACACAAAGGGACAGCTATTATATGATTCCACACATCTCAGGTGCCCAGAAATTGTCAAATTCATAAAAACCCAGAAAGTAGAATAGTGGTTGCCAGGAGCCGGGAGGCGGGGAGGGATAACAGGAAGTTATTGCTTTTTGGGTACAGAATTTCAACTTGAGATGACAAAAAGTTTTGGATGGGCATTTGTGATGCGTGCCTGTAGTTCCAGCTATTTGGGAAGCTGAAGCAAGAGGATCGCTTGAGCAAAGGAGTTGGAGGTTGCTGTGAGCCAGGCTGAGGTCACAACTCTCTAGCCTGGGCAACAGAGTGAGACTGTGTCTCAAAAACAAACAAACAGGTGGTGCCTGTGGCTCAAAGGGGTAGGGCGCCAGCACCATATGCCAGAGGTGGTGGGTTCAAATCCAGCCCCGGCCAGAAACTGCAAAACAAACAAACAAAACCCCCAATAAACAACAAAAACCCTTGCTAGTCATTTCTTTTATGAATGTATTCTATGTGCCATTGTTTGTTTTTACTATGACTTTACTGGCATATCCTTAAACATTTTACAACAATTCATAGTAACATTCTAATATAATAAAAAGGAATGCAATAACTAAGAAAATGCAATAAAGGCTATGTTAACCAGATTGATGCAAGTATTTCAAATTGTATATAAAACCAGCACATTGTACCCCATAATTGCATTAATGTACACCGCTATGATTTAATTAAAAAATAAGTAAAACTATAGGACAAAAATAAAATAAAATAAAATAAAATGGAAGAAACCCCCCAAAGTTTTGGAGATGGATTGTAGTGATATTTGTACAACAGTGTGAATGTGTTCAATACCACTGAATTGCACACTTACATGGTTGAAATGCTAAATTTTACATTATATATATTTTATAACAAAACGTTAGAATGTATTTAATCCGATTTTTCAAAACTTGCATTCTTTAGAGTTCGAGGAGAATTTACTTTGCCCTAAGTGGTACAAGGGGACGTGAGCCAACTGAAACAAGTGGTCTCTTGTCAAAATCAGAGGTGCTGAGGGGTATTTTGAGACTCCTGGGTGAAATGAAATAGCGAATGTCTATAGATACGAATAGATACGAGGGTGATCTGCTGTAGTATTTGTCCTTCCAGTGACTGCAGAGATCTCTTTCTTGTCTGTTTGCATCTCCCCAGCTGCTCAGCAGGAGAGCATGAATTTGCCAGTTTGAACAGGACCCTTTCTACTTCTGTTAAAGGAAATGTTCATACAGCGCACCCAATAGCAAAATAGAACTATACGCAGGCAAAAAGGAGAAAGCTTAAAAATACATGTGTTTGTGGACTAATGACAGAGCAATCCTAACCCCAAATAAAAGAGAAAAGCAGCTCAACATCAGAACAAAGCCTTTGGGAGCTCTAACAGGGAAATATGCGTATTGCTGTCAAGAGCCAAAGTAAATAGAGCATGCAGACCCAAGACTGCTTATCTGTGTGGTTTCCATAGTGTCAATATACATGCAAAGTTGGTGCGAAGGCACTGACAGCCATTAAAGGTCATGGAAGTAAAAACAAAAGTCAGACTATCTGTGTGAACCCTTGGCAAGAAATGCCAAAGTTTCCTCCACATTTTCTCAGTTCTAAAGAAGTGAGCGAGAGGTGGCAGCAATGTTCTTTTCCTCTCTCTCTCTCTCCATTGTGAATTAAAATGTTCTTTTCTTTAAGCCCCAGAAAACAGAATTCAAATTTACAGTGAAATTTACCAGTGAAAGAAGCGACCCATTCCTTTTAATATATATTTATGCCCTTGCATAATTGCACTATAGTTAAAATGAGAGATTTTTTTCTTTTTACATTGATCTGATTTAGGGGAAAAATAGGAACTCTCTCCAAATTTCTCCTCCTTGTCAAATCAAAATAGTTTCAGATAAACGAATATCACAGCAATACTCACCGAAGAAACATAAAATCAGGATGCTGGAAATAGCACATCTTAACGTTTTTATTTCGTTATGTCCCAGTTTTCGAGCACAAATTCAGGAGGCTGCTGAAATGTTGGTAGATGTGGTTGACAAATGATGTTGGTTGAAAAAGTACATGTAGCTACACGCAGTGAGATGACTGTGCCTGGGTATTCACAAATTTATTTAACTAGGAAGAGTTTTCTTTGGGGGGGGAGGAATGAGGGTGGAAAGTATGAAAATGAAGCAGTGAGTCAATTCTAAAGCATTTATTTTTAATTACTATATGCAGGGAACTCTGCTAGGTACAGTCGTTGTGAGTTATTCAAAGCTCATGTCTGTTGAGTAATTTCCCCAAGGCCTTGCTGCTAATAAATAACAGAACATAGGCCTTTGTAATTCTAAAGTCCATGTTTTTTTTTTTTTTTTTTTTTTGGAGAGACAGAGTTTCACTTTATTGCCCTCGGTAGAGTGCCGTGGCCGCACACAGCTCACAGCAACCTCCAACTCCTGGGCTTAGGCGATTCTCCTGCCTCAGCCTCCCGAGTAGCTGGGACTACAGGCGCTAAAGTCCATGTTTTTTTTTAACTTCTATTCTATGTTAGCTTTCAATTACATTTGTTAAAAGGGCAAGATTCTGCATTCTATGCCCCTATATCTGGATCTCTCCCATCACACCAGAATCTCAGCCCCTGTGTCCCAGCACAGTTCTACTTTATCAGTCCTCTCCTAAGAATCAGGGCAGTGAAGTGGGTATACTAGTTGATTCCACATTCCATGTGCCTGCAACTGCTGCTAACCTAAATACAACTGCTATGATTAACAGTACTACTTTTATTATAATATTATTATTACTAATCAAGATAATTGATAAAATTCATTGAGTATTTATATGGCTAGAACTCAGCTAGGAATTTTGTAAGCCTTATTTCATTTAACCCTTTCAATGCAGTCAAAGGTATATGCTCTGAAGATAAACTCCCTGCACGAAGGTCCTAGTCCCTTGATTTTATTAACTGTGTGACCATGGGCACATTATTTAACTTTCCTGACCCTTGATTTCCTCTTCTGTGAAAATGGAAATAATAAAAGTATGTAAGAGAGTTGTGGAGAAAATTAAATAACATAATTTAAAGAAACGGCTAGTGTATATGATAACTATTGGCTATAAATGATCGCTATGGTTAATACAAATACAGTAGAACCTTTGTAAGTTGACCACTCAAGGGACTGTAACAAACTGGTCAGCATACAGAGGTGGTCAACGTAAGGAACTAGGCCTGCTGTCATGATACCTACATGAGGTGATACATGTCCAGAATATGAAAATTATGTCAACTCAAGGGGTTGGTCCATGTAAGGAGGTGGTCAACTATGGAGGTTTTACTGCACCATTAATAGTTTCACCCATCTGTAAAATCCCTGCCGTGTTCAGATTGCCCAGCTATGAAAAGTTTTACTTTGGCTTACTATTTTTTATTGCAGTTCCTTACCTGGAACTAGAACTCTATTTTGAACTGCCATCCAATTATCTGGATGCTTAGCACCCTGTTTTATTCCTAAAGACTGAAACTTGTGTCCAAATTGCTCCTTAACTGCTGGCTGGGTGCTGTACATAACTCACTTTCACTGGAGCCAGAACGCTCTACCACCTGATTTTTATATCTCCACTATTGCCATATCCCAGGCAAATTAGCCTCCTCTAGCTCTGTCTTTGATTAAACTCTAGTTCAACATACTGCTTTGCTAACTCCAGTATGAAGCACTCAGCGCTTCCTTGCGCTGCCCCACTAGCTATCTTTGAAATCCTGACAAGCCTTGAGGTCAAAATCTCACCTGTAGCTATAGAAGATTCAAAGATGAAAATAAATAGTTTTATAAATAGTTTCTTCAAAAGAACACCTGATCTTTATAAAAATATAAAATATCCAACATGGATGACTGAAGCCAGCTTTTCACAGAGACTCCCATCCAGAAGGAGAGTTAAAGGACAGAAATTTAGTAAGTAACCTGGTGAATTTGAGCTGCACCAAGAGAGAAGGTTGAAGAACACACATCAACCCTGCTAGGGGAGCTGCGACCCCAGGGATACAAACAAAAGGTACAAAATCCATCACCAAGTGGATGGGAGTCCCCTCCCCCATGAGAATGTCTCGGAGTGCCCCACAAGCAAACGAGCAGAGTTCAAAGGTCCTCCCACTACACTCCACAGGAGAGACCCTCAAAAAACTGGACCTACCTCCCCTACTAGGGTGCCACGGCGTTCTCCTGCCTGGCATAAAACTATATAAAACTGTATATATTCTCTACCTGCAATTCTGAGCTTCCAGCACACCCCTCCACTCTCACTCTGAGGTCTGGAGGCTTGTCCCCCAGGAGTCCAGATTCTTGGGTGATTTCTCAAGAGGAGTGGACAGGGCCTGGACTGCAGCTGGTCAGGGCTGACTCTGGGGTATGGGAGTGAGGAGAGGATAATCGGCTGAGTGGGAACCACACCAGAGCTGTGGTGCCCTGAGGTACAGAGTAACAGCCATTTTTGGCAACAATAGGGCTCACCCCTGAGAATTCTGATGCCACACTCCCTGTCTCCCTGGGCAACCAGAGGAGGCTGGGTGTCTTCTCAGGTGGCAACCACCATGGAACAGATCTGGGACGGAAATGCAGGCCCTGTGAGTAAAGGGTTTGCCTGAGGCGGTACTGGCCTGGGTGGAGCACTGGGACTAGAAAATGCACGTGCAGAACTGGGAGATTTCCAGGGTGGAGCTGACCCAGTAGACCGCTTTACTGACCCTAAGACTCACCTGGCCCTCCGGGGATCATCAGTCTATAGACAAAGGAAGGCAGGAGGCTAGAACTCACAGCTAACCGTGCTGTGAATACAAACCTGCAGCAGCAAAGATAGGGCCTGAGGTGCAGGTTCTGGGAACTCAAAACAGCTTCTCTTCTGCAGGAGAATTTAGCAGGGACAGAAACAAATTCCTGAAAAGTTGTTCTCTTCTGTCAGTAACATCAATCAGGAGTGGGGCTGGAACTGAGCGAATACCCCCCATCCTCCATCAAGTGCCCGAGGTTGTCAGGCCTCACCTCCCCCTGCTGGATAGAGGCAGAGAGCAGCGGCCTGGCTGAGCAGATATAGATTTCCTTGTGATTCACGCAGGTGCAACCCCCTGGAGTATCTGATCGTTGGAGGCAACTGGGTCACAGCCCTGAGGGGTTATCAGTGACTGGGTATGACAGAGGTGCAAGGTGGGGAAGGAGGCACCAACCTTCCCAGACTAATATATTTGCTGGGTGGGTCCTCCTGACTTCAAAGAGCACCGGACCAAGTCATATTTGAGTTGTCAGCATACCTCTGTGATCTAGTTGCCAGAGACCTTTTAACTCTCCCACCTGAGACAGGTGTTGACTGAGATAATTGATTTGGATGTTTTAAACTGAGCCAATCGCTCGAGGACATTCCAAGTGGTGCCCTGGGTGTGTGATTGTAGGAAGGTTTGATTTTCCTTTTCCAATTGTTACCTGTGGGGGATGGGGTGACTTAATTACTGGTATTTCTCCACAGCTGAGACTTCAACCCAGAGTAACTGTTTCACTAGGGTCGAACAGAAACCAGCTGAAAATAAGACAGAACCACTAGCACCACCACACCAAACAGGTCCCCATTTTCTCAGGCCATACCACTGTACGGGTCCTCGACAAAGCTCCAGGGGAAAAGTCAAATGGTTTAAAATAATCATGGGGCAGAATAGCAGAAAAACTCTGGTAACATGAATAACCAGAATAGATCAACCCCTCCAAGGAAAGATATGGCAGATGTAACTGAAGATCCCATTCATAAACAGCTGGATGAGATGTCAGAAATCGAATTCAGATTTTTGATTGCAAAGAAGATTAATAGAATGGATGAAAATTTGGAATTAGAAATTCGAGGAGCAATTCAATAGTCGGAATTAGAAATTCGAGGAGCAATTCAAAAGTTGTCTCAAGAATTTAGGGAATTTAAAGACAAAACCACCAAAGATTTTGAAGCACTGAAGCAAGAACTTGCAGGCCTCAAAGACCTGAAAAATACAGTAGAATCCCTCAGTAACACAGTGGAGCAAGCAGAAGAAAGGATGTCTGACATTGAAGATAAAGCTTTTAAATGCTCCCAAACTCTCAAAGGGGAAGAGAAATGGAGGGCAAAAGTGGATCATTCTCTCAGAGAGCTCTGAGATAATTAGAAGAAGGCTAATATCCGCCTCAATGGAATTCCTGAAAGTGATGAAGTGGCCTCACAAGGCACAGAGGCCCTTCTCCATGAAATTATGAAAGAGAATTTTCCAGACATGCCAAGAGATTCTGAAATTCAGACAGCAGACGGTTTCGGAAACCCAGCATGACTCAACCTGAATAAGACATCCCCCAGGCATATCATAATTAACTTCACTAAAGTTAATATGAAGGAGAAAATTCTGAAAGCAGCCAGATGTAAGAAATCCATTACCTACAAAGGGAAGAATATTAGAATGACTGCAGATCTCTCTGCTGAAACTTTTCAAGCCAGAAGAGGGTGGTCATCGACTTTTAATATCCTAAAACAAAATAAGTTTCAACCCTAGATTCTGTATCCAGCTAAACTGAGTTTCATTTATGATGGAGAAATTAAATACTTTAATGACATTCATATGTTGAAGAAATTTGACATAGCCAAACAGCACTTCAGGATATTCTCAGACCTATCCTCCCTAATGACCAGCCCAATCCTCTACCACAAAAGTAAACTCATTCAGAAACTATTGATCAAACTCCAACTTCCACAGTGGTGAAAGGTTTGAAAATGTCCACTGGATTTTTAAAAAACTCAACACCCAAAATTTTACCGGACTTATCAATATTCTCCATTAAATATTGATGGCTTAAACTGTCCTTACCCAGACTTAAACTATCCTTTACTGGACTTATCAATATTCTCCATTAAATATTGACAGCTTAAACTGTCCTCTAAAGAGGCACAGGTTGGCTGACTGTATACAAAAACTCAGGCCAGATATTTGCTGCATACAAGAATTGCATCTTACCTTAAAAGATAAATATAGACTCAGGGTGAAAGGATGGTCAGCCATATTTCAGGCAAATGGTAATCAGAGAAAAGCAGGTGTTACAATGCTATTTGCAGACACAATAGGCTTTAAACCAACAAAAGTAAGGAAGGATAAGAATGGTCACTTCATATTTGTTAAGGGTAATACTCAATATGATGACATTTCAATTATTAATATTTATGTACTCAACCAGAATGCACTCAATTTATAAGAGAAACTCTAACAGACATGAGAAAATTGATTTCCTCCAGCTCCATAATAGTTGGATATTTCAACACTCCTTTGGCAGTGTTGGATAGATCCTCCAATAAGAAGCTGAGCAAAGAAATTTTAGATTTAAACCTAACCATCCAACATTTGGATTTAGCAGACATCTACAGAACATTTCATCCCAACAAAACTCAATACACATACTTCTCATCAGCCCATGGAACATACTCCAAAATTGATCAAATCTTATGTCACAAGTCTAACCTCAGTAAATTTAAAGGAATAGAAATTATTCCTTGCATCTTCTCGGACCACCATGGAATAAAATTTGAACTCAGTAACAACAGGAATCTGCATAGTCATACAAAAGCATGGAAGTTAAATAACCTTATGCTGAATGATAGCTGGGTCATTGATGAGATTAAGAAGAAATTGCCAAATTTTTGGAACAAAACGACAATGAAGACACGAATTATCAGAACCTCTGGGATACTGCAAAGGCAGTTCTAAGGGGGAAATTTATAGCACTGCAAGCCTTCCTCAAGAGAACGGAAAGAGAGGAAGTTAATAACTTAATGGGACATCTCAAGCAACTGGAAAAGGAAGAACAGTCCAACCCCAAACCCAGTAGAAGAAAAGAAATAACCAAAATTATAGCAGAATTAAATGAAATTGAAAACAAAAGAATTATGCAACAGATCAATAAATCAAAAAGCTGGTTTTTCGAAAAGCTCAATAAAATAGATAAACCTTTGGCCAACCTAACGAGGAAAAAAAGAGTAAAATCTCTAATCTCATCAATCAGAAATGACAAAGATGAAATAACGACAGACTCCTCAGAAATGAAAAAAATCCTTAATGAATACTACAAGAAACTTTATTCTCAGAAATATGAAAATCTGAAGGAAATTGACCAATACTTGGAAGCACGTCACCTTCCAAGACTTAGCCAGAATCAAGTGGAAATGTTGAACAGGCCCATATCAAGTTCGGAAATAGCATCAACCATACAAAACCTCCCTAAAAAGAAAAGTCCGGGACCGGATGGTTTCACGTCTGAATTCTACCAAACCTTTAAAGAGGAATTAGTACCTATATTACTCAACCTGTTCCAAAATGTAGAAAAAGAAGGAAGACTACCCAACACGTTCTATGAAGCAAACATCACCCAGATCCCCAAACCAGGAAAAGACCCAACAAGAAAAGAAAATTATAGACCGATATCACTAATGAATATAGATGCAAAAATATTCAACAAGATCCTAACAAACAGAATCCAGCAACACATCAAACAAATTATACATCATGACCAAGTCGGTTTTATCCCAGGGTCTCAAGGCTGATTCAATATACATAAATCTATAAGAATAATTCAGCACATAAATAAATTAAAAAACACAGATGATATGATTCTCCCAATTGATGCCGAAAAAGCTTTTGATAATATCCAGCATCCCTTCATGATCAGAACACTTAAAAAAATTGGTATAGAAGGGACATTTCTCAAACTGATAGAGGCCGTCTACAGCAAACTCACAGCCAATATCATATTGAATGGAGTTAAATTGAAATCATTTCCACTCAGATCAGGAACCAGACAAGGCTGCCCATTGTCTCCAATGCTCTTTACCATTGTAGTGGAAGTTTTGGGGAAGAAAAGGCGATCAAGGGTATCCATATAGGGTCAGAAGAGATCAAACTTTTGCTCTTCGCAAATAATATGATTGTATATCTAGAAAACACCAAGGATTCTACTACAAAATTGTTAGAAGTGATTAAAGAATATAGCAGCATCTCGTTACAAAATAAACATTCATAAATCGGTAGTCTTTATATATACCAAAAATAGTCAAGCTGACAAAACAGTTAAGGACTCTATTCCATTCACAGTAGTGCCAAAGAAGATGAAATATTTGGGAGTTTATCTAACAAAGGATGTGAAAGATCTCTATAAAGAGAACTATGAAATCTAAGAAAAGAAATAGGTGAAAATGTTAACAAATGGAAAAACATACCATGCTCATGGCTGGGAAGAATCAACATGTTCAAATGTCCATATTATCCAAAGCAATATACAACTTTAATGCAATCCCTATTAAAGCTCCACTGTCATACTTTAAATATGTTGAAAAAATAATACTTCGTTTTATATGGAATCAGAAAAAACTCCGAATAGCCAAGACATTACTCAGAAATAAAAAGAAAGCAGGAGGAATCATGCTACCAGACCTCAGACTATACTATAAATCAATAGTGATCAAAACAGCATGGTACTGGCACAAAAACAGAGAGGTAGATGTATGGAACAGAATAGAGAACCAAGAGATGAACCCAGCTACTTACTGTTATTTGATCTTTGACAAGCCAATTAACAACATTCAGCGGGGAAAAGAGTCCCTATTTAACAAATGGTGCTGGGTGAACTGGCTGGCAACCTGTAGAAGACTGAAAGTGAACCCACACCTTTCACCATTAACTAAGATAGACTCTCACTGGATTAAAGATTTAAACTTAAGACATGAAACTATAAAAATACTAGAAGAGAGTGCAGGGAAAACCCTTGAAGAAATCGGTCTGGGTGAGTATTTTATGAGAAGGACTCTCCTGGGCAATTGAAGCAGCTTCAAAAATACACTACTGGGACCTTATCAAACTAAAAAGCTTCTGCACAGCCAAGAACACAGTAAGTAAAGCAAGCAAACAGCCCTCAGAATGGGAGAAGATATTTGCAGGTTATGTCTCCGACAAAGGTTTAATAACCAGAATTTACAGAGAACTCAAATGTATAAACAATAAAAGAACAAGTGATCCCATCGCAGGCTGGGCAAGGGATTTGAAGAGAAACTTCTCTGAAGAATACAGGCGCACAGACTACAGACATATGAAAAAAAGGTCATCATCCTTAATCATCAGAGAAATGCAAATCAAAACTACTTTGAGATATCATCTAACTCCAGTAAGATTAGCCCATACCATAAAATGCCAAGACCAGAGATGTTGGCGTGTATGTGGAGAAAAGGGAACACTTCTACACTCCTGGTGGGAAAGCAAATTAATACATTCCTTTTGGAAAGATGTTGGAGAACACTTAGAGATCTAAAAACAGATCTGCCATTCAATCCTATAATTCCTCTACTAAGAATATACCCAGATGACCAAAAATCACATTGTAATGAAGATATTTGTACCAGAATGTTTATTGCAGCCCAATTCATAATTGCTAAGTCATGGAAAAAGCCCAAGTGCCCATTGATACACGAATGGATTAATAAATTGTGGTATATGTACACCATGGAATGTTATGCAGCCTTAAAGAAAGATGGAGACTTTATCTCTTTCATGTTTATGTGGATGGAGCTGAAACATATTCTTCTTAGTAAAGTATCTCAAGAATGGAGGAAAAAGTATCCAATGTACTCAGCCCTACTATGAAACTAATTTATGGCTTTCATATGAAAGCTATAACCCAGTTATAACCTAAGAATATGGGGAAGGGGGAGAGGGAGTGGAGGGAGGAGAGAGGATGGGCAGAGGGAGGGTGATTTGTGGGATTACCAATGGTGGTGCATCTTACAAGGGTACATGTGAAACTTAGTAAATGTAGAATATAAATGTCTTAACACAATAACTAAGAAGATGCCAGGAAGGCTATGTTAACCAGTGGGATAAAAATGTGTCAAACGGTCTATAAAACCAGTGTAGGGTGCCCATGATGGCATTAATGTACACAGCAATGATTTAAGAAAAAATAATAAAAAAAAATATATATATAAAGTATCCTAGCAGACATAGGTCAGACATCTCCTTAGAGACTGCTGATCTCACCTACTCTGCCTCCCAGATCACCGGATTCTGCGAGGAATCTTCTGTGGCATACTTACTCTATACCTCATGGAATGTCACTGGATGAAGCCAACTAATTGTTTTGTCCAAAAATACTGGCCCAGGGGGAGTAGACAAGATGGCTGACTGAAGCCAGCTTTCCACAGAGGCTCCCGTCCAGAAGGAGAGTTAAAGGACAAAAATTCAGCAAGTAACCTGGTGGATTTGAGCTGCACTAAGAGAGAAGGTTGTAGAATGCACGTCAACCCCACTGAGGTGAGCTGTGACCACAAGGATACAAATAAAAGGTACAAAATCCATCACCAAGCAAACGGGAGTCCCCTCCCCCATGAGAATGGCTCAGAGTGCCCCACAAACAACCGGTCAGAGTTCAAAGGTTCTCCCACTACACTCCACGGGAGAGACCCTCTAAAAACTGGACCTACCTCCCTTACTAGGGTGCCACGGCGTTCTCCTGCCAGGCATAAAACTGTATAAACTGTATATAGTCTCTACCTGGAATTCTGAGCTCCCTGCGCTCCCCTTCGCTCACACTGGGGCCTGGAGGCCAGTCCTGGTCGGTGAGTGGAGAGGGGACTGCACTGGAGTGGTAGTTCCCTTAAGCACAGTGTGACAGCCGTCTTTTGGTGACAATACGGCCAGGCATAAAACTGTGTAAAGCTCTGTGTGTTCTCTGCCTGCAACCCCAGGCTCCCAGTGCTCCCCGCCCTCCCCTCTGCTGTTGCTCCAAAGTCTGGAGGCCTGTCCCCCAGGGGTCCAGACTCTTGGGCGATTGCTGGAGGGGTGTAGATAGTGCTGGGCTGCAGCCTATTGGTGCAGACTCTGGGGTATGGTAGCGGAGGAGGGGAGCTACACTGGAGCAGCTGTTGCCTGAGCCATAAAGCAGCAGCCCTCTTTTGCTAGCAATAGGGCTCACTACTGAATATTCTGAAGCCACACCCCCTGTCTCCCTGGGCAACCAGAGACTCTGAGTTTGCCTGAGGCAACTCCAACTTGCAAACCAGGGAAACTCCCAGGGTGGGGCTGACCCAGAGGTCCGCTTTACTAAACCTAAGACGCACCTGGCCCTCAGGGGATTGTCAGCCTATAGACAATACAAGAGCAAAGACAAGCTGATTTGGAGCTCAATTCAGCTTCTCTTCTGCAGGGGAACCAGAGTTGTTCTGTTCTGTTCTGTCAGTAATGTTAATCATGGGCGAGACTGGACCTGAGTGAAAACCCCTCAACCTTCATCAAGCGCACGAGGTTGTCAGGCCTCACCTCCTCCTGCTGGAGAGAGGCAGAGCGCAGCGGCCTGGCAGACTTCCTTGTGATTCAGGCAGGTACAAACTCTTGAAGTACCGATTCACTATAGGCAACTGGGTCAGCAAACTACAGGGCTATCAGTGACTGGATGTGAAGTGGCGCATGGTGGGGAAGGAGGCAGCAACCTTCCCAGACTGATTTATTGGCTGGGTGGCTTCTCCTGACTCCATGCAGCACTGGAGCAAGCCACACCAGAGTAGTCACCAGACCCCTGTGATCCAGTTCCCAGAGACCTCTTAAACTCTCTTACCTGAGACAGGTGCAGACTGAGACAATTGATTTGGACCTTTTTGAACTGAACCAATCGCATGAGGACAAATCAGGTGGTGCCCTGGGTGCACAGTGGTAGGAAGGTTTGATTTTTCTTTTCCAATTGTTTGCCAGTGGGGGGCAGGGTGACTTAATTGCTGATATTTCTCCACAGCTGAGACTTCAATCCAGAGTATCTGTTTCACTAGGGTGGAACAGAAACCAGCTGAAAACAAGACAGAACCACTTAGCCCCACCACACCAGACAGGGCCCCAGTTTCTCAGGCCACAACACTGTACAGGCCCTCAACAAAGCCCCAGGGGAAAAATCAGAGGGAGTAAAACAACCATGGGGCTGAATCAGCGGAAAAACTCTGGTAACATGAATAACCAGAATAGATCAACCCCCCTAAGGAAAGATATGGCAGATGCAATTGAAGATCCCATTCATAAACAACTGGCTGAGATGTCAGAAATCGAATTCAGAATTTGGATTGCAGACAAGATCAACAAAGTGGAATTAGGAATTCGAGGAGAAATTCAAAAGTTGTCTCAAGAATTTAACAAATTTAAAGACAAAACCACCAAAGACTTAGACACACTGAAGAAAGAATTTTCAGCCCTCAAAGATATGAAAAATACAGTAGAATCCCTCAGCAACAGAATGGAGCAAGCAGAAGAAAGGATTTCTGACATCGAAGATAAAGCCTTTGAACGCTCCCAAACTCTCAAAGAGGAAGAGAAATGGAGAGCAAAAATGGATCATTCTCTCCGAGAGCTCTGTGATAATTTGAAGAAGGCGAATATCCGAATCATAGGGGTTCCAGAAACAGATGAAGTGGCCTCGCTGGGCACAGAGGCCCTTCTGCATGAAATTATGGAAAAGAATTTTCCAGACATGCCTAGAGATTCTGAAATTCAGATAGCAGACAGCTTTAGAACCGCAGCACGACTCAACCCCAGTCAGACGTACCGCAGGCATATCATAGTTAACTTCACTAAAGTTAATGTGAAGGAGAAAATCCTCAAAGCTGCCAGGAGAAAGAAAACCATTACCTTCAAAGGCAGGAATATTAGAATGACTGCAGATCTCTCTGCTGAAACTATTCAAGCCAGAAGAGGGTGGTCACCGACTTTAATCTCCTAAAGGAAAATAACTTTCAACCCCGGATCTTTCAGTCCAGCTAAACTGAGTTTCATTTATGATGGAGAAATTAAATACTTTAATGACATTCATATGTTGAAGAAATTTGCCATAACAAATCAGCTCTTCAGGATATTCTCAGACCTATCCTCCATAATGACCAACCCAATCCTATACCACAAAAGTAAACTCACTCAGAAACTTCGGATCAAACTCCAATTTCCACACTGGCGAAAGGATTAAAAATGCCCACTGGACTTTTGAAAAACTCAATATCCAAAACTTCACCAGACTTCTCAATATTCTCCATTAATGTGAACGGCTTAAACTGTCCTCTAAAGAGGCATAGGTTAGCTGATTGGATACAAAACTCAGGCCAGATATTTGTTGCATACAAGAGTCACATCTTAACTTAAAAGACAAATACAGACTCAGGGTGAAAGGATGGTCATCCATATTTCAGGCAAATGGTAATCAGAAAAAAGCAGGTGTTGCAATTTTATTTGCAGATACAATAGGCTTTAAACCAACAAAAGTAAGGAAGGACAAGAATGGTCACTTCATATTTGTTAAGGGTAATACTCAATATGATGAGATCTCAATTATTAATATCTATGCACCCAACCAGAATGCACCTCAATTTATAAGAGAAACTCTAACAGACATGAGCAACTTGATTTCCTCCAGCTCCATAATCGTCGGAGATTTCAACACTCCTTTGGCAGTGTTGGATCGATCCTCCAACAAGAAGCTGAGCAAAGAAATCTTAGATTTAAACCTAATCATCCAACATTTGGATTTAGCAGACATCTACAGAACATTTCATGCCAACAAAACTGAATACACATACTTCTCATCAGCCCATGGAACTTACTCCAAAATCGATCACATCTTAGGTCACAAGTCTAACCTCAGTAAATTTAAAGGAATAGAAATTATTCCATGCATCTTCTCGGACCACCATGGAATAAAACTTGAACTGAGTAACAACAGGAATCTGCATACTCATGCAAAAACATGGAAGTTAAATGACCTTATGCTGAATGATAGCTGGGTCAGAGATGAGATTAAGAACGAAATCGTCAATTTTTTGGAACAAAACAGCAATGAAGACATGAACTATCAGAACCTCTGGGACACCGCAAAGGCAGTTCTAAGAGGGAAATTTATAGCACTGCAAGCCTTCCTTAAGAGAACGGAAAGAGAGGGAAGTTAACAACTTAATGGGACATCTCAAGCAACTGGAAAAGGAAGAACAGTCCAACCCCAAACCCAGTAGAAGAAAAGAAATAACCAAAATTATAGCAGAATTAAATGAAATTGAAAACAAAAGAATTATGCAACAGATCAATAAATCAAAAAGCTGGTTTTTCGAAAAGCTCAATAAAATAGATAAACCTTTGGCCAACCTAACGAGGAAAAAAAGAGTAAAATCTCTAATCTCATCAATCAGAAATGACAAAGATGAAATAACAACAGACTCCTCAGAAATGAAAAAAATCCTTAATGAATACTACAAGAAACTTTATTCTCAGAAATATGAAAATCTGAAGGAAATTGACCAATACTTGGAAGCACGTCACCTTCCAAGACTTAGCCAGAATCAAGTGGAAATGTTGAACAGGCCCATATCAAGTTTGGAAATAGCATCAACCATACAAAACCTCCCTAAAAAGAAAAGTCCGGGACCGGATGGTTTCACGTCAGAATTCTACCAAACCTTTAAAGAGGAATTAGTACCTATATTACTCAACCTGTTCCAAAATGTAGAAAAAGAAGGAAGACTACCCAACACGTTCTATGAAGCAAACATCACCCTGATCCCCAAACCAGGAAAAGACCCAACAAGAAAAGAAAATTATAGACCGATATCACTAATGAATATAGATGCAAAAATATTCAACAAGATCCTAACAAACAGAATCCAGCAACACATCAAACAAATTATACATCATGACCAAGTTGGTTTTATCCCAGGATCTCAAGGCTTGTTCAATATACGTAAATCTATAAATGTAATCCAGCACATAAACAAATTAAAAAACAAAGACCATATGATTCTCTCAATTGATGCAGAAAAAGCTTTTGATAATATCCAGCATCCCTTCATGATCAGAACACTTAAGAAAATCTGTATAGAAGGGACATTTCTTAAACTGATAGAGGCCATCTACAGCAAACCCACAGCCAATATCATATTGAATGGAGTTAAATTGGAATCATTTCCACTGAGATCAGGAACCAGACAAGGCTGCCCATTGTCTCCATTGCTTTTTAACATTGTAATGGACGTTTTAGCCACTGCAATTAGGGAAGAAAAGGCGATCAAGGATATCCATATAGGGTCAGAAGAGATCAAACTTTCGCTCTTCGCAGATGATATGATAGTATATCTGGAAAACACTAGGGACTCTACTACAAAACTTTTAGAAGTGATCAAGGAATACAGCAGTGTCTCAGGTTACAAAATCAACATCCATAAATCAGTAGCCTTTATATAAACCAACAACAGTCAAGTTGAAAAAACAGTTAAGGACTCTATCCCATTCACAGTAGTGCCAAAGAAGATGAAATATTTGGGAATTTATCTAACAAAGGACGTGAAAGATCTCTATAAAGAGAACTATGAAACTCTAAGAAAAGAAATAGCTGAAAATATTTACAAATGGAAAAACATACCATGCTCATGGCTGGGAAGAATCAATATTGTTAAAATGTCTATACTACCCAAAGCAATATATAATTTCAATGCAATCCCTATTAAAGCTCCACTGTCATACTTTAAAGATCTTGAAAAAACAATACTTCGTTTTATGTGGAATCAGAAAAAATCTCGAATAGCCAAGACATTACTCAGAAATAAAAAGAAAGCAGGAGGATTTACGCTACCAGACCTCAGACTATACTACAAATCAATAGTGATCAAAACACCATGGTATTGGCACAAAAACAGAGAAGTAGATGTCTGGAACAGAAAAGAGAACCAAGAGATGAATCCAGCTACTTACCATTATTTAATCTTTGATAAGCCAATTAAAAACATTCAGTGGGGAAAAGATTCTCTATTTAACAAATGGTGCTGGGTGAACTGGCTGGCAACCTGTAGAAGACTGAAAGTGGACCCACACCTTTCACCATTAACTAAGATAGACTCTCACTGGATTAAAGATTTAAACTTAAGACATGAAAGTATAAAAATACTAGAGGAGAGTGCAGGGAAAACCCTTGAAGTAATCGGGATGGGTGAGTATTTTTTGAGGAGGACCCCCTGGGCAATTGAAGCAGCTTCAAAAATACACTACTGGGACTTGATCAAACTAAAAAGCTTCTGCACAGCCAAGAACACAGTAAGTAAAGCAAGCAAACAGCCCTCAGAATGGGAGAAGATATTTGCAGGGTATATCTCTGACAAAGGTTTAATAACCAGAATCCACAGAGAACTCAAACACATTAGCAAGAATAGAACAAGTGATCCCATCGCAGGCTGGGCAAGGGATTTGAAGAGAAACTTCTCTGAAGAAGACAGGCGCACGGCCTTCAGACATATGAAAAAATGCTCATCATCTTTAATCATCAGAGAAATGCAAATCAAAACTACTTTGAGATACTATCTAACTCCAGTGAGACTAGCCTATATCACAAAATCCTAAGACCAGAGATGGTGCGGATGTGGAGAAAAGGGAACACTTTTGCACTGCTGGTGGGAATGCAAATTAATACTCTTTCCCTTTGGAAAGAGATATGGAGAACACTTAGAGATCTAAAAATAGATCTGCCATTCAATCCTGTAATCCCTCTACTGGGCATATACCCAGAAGATCAAAAAGCACATCATAACAAAGATATTTGTACCAGAATGTTTATTGCAGCTCAATTCATAATTGCTAAGTCATGGAAGAAGCCCAAGTGCCCATCGATCCACGAATGGATTAATAAATTGTGGTACATGTACACCATGTAATATTATGCAGCCTTAAAGAAATATGGAGACTTTACCTCTTTCATGTTTACATGGATGGAGCTGGAACATATTCTTAGTAAAGTATCTCAAGAATGGAAGAAAAAGTACCCAATGTACTCAGCCCTACTATGAAACTAATTTATGCCTTTCACATGAAAGCTATAACCCAGTTACAACCTAAGAATAGGGGGGAGGGGGAAAGGGAGGGGAGGGAGGGGGGAGGTGGGTAGAGGGAAGGGGATTGGTGGGATTACACCAGCGGTGCATCTTACAAGGGTATATGTGAAACTTGGTAAATGGTCTGTAAAGCTAGTGAATGATGTCCCATGATCATATCAATGTACACAGCTATGATTAAATAATAAAAAAAAAATACTGGCCCTCTTCTTTGATTGCTATTGAGCAATCATCTATTAAGCTAGATGAAACTCCTCACCACAGGCATGGTGTTGGGGTTCCTGATTAGCCAGATAATATATCTGGAAGTACAAGAGAATTAATTCCCTATGGGGTGAACTTGAGCCAATGAAAGTTGGCAAATAGGTGAATTCCCTCTCCTTTCTCCCTCTGAACCTGTCCCAGACACCAGGCCCAGTCTCCCAGGGTGGATGATGCAGTTTCCTTTTGGCACATTATGAAGCAGTGATTAGCACCACACCTTGCGTCAGCCCCACCCTCCCTGTCTCTCCTTCCTTCTCCATCCCACTCACTGCCCTGAGATCTCACCTTCCACACAAAGCTTCATCACTTAATCCATGCCGCTCTATTTTCTAGAGAACTCAGGCTAAGATAAAACGTGAGTAGAACTAGTAAGGTGTATTCTGCTCTCCACAAGAGTTATTAGAAGGACTTTGGGAACCTAGGGGAGGAAGAGAGGATGAATTTAGCTGGACCTTGAATAATACCAAGAACGGTTAATATTTACTGACTACTTGCCAAGGGCCACTTACTGTCTCATGTGATTTACACGAATTTTGATTTCTCTCATTTTACATGCGAGTAAACAAAATTTGAACAGCAAAGTTAAAGAACTTACTCAAGGTCCCACAGCACACCGCTAGGGGGGCCAGGATTCAAATCCTGTCATAAAGCCAAAGCGCTTAATCACTAGACTTTGAAAATGTTATAAAAAGTGCAACGAGGAAAGAGGATCAGGGCGAATGACCTCCAGAGCCCCCAAATCTGAGACTCTTGAGCCAAAGAATAAAAGGAGAGACATTAGGCTTAAGAGAAAAAAAGGAACAGAGCGGGATGGCGTCTGCTTTTCTTTCTGATCACTTCTCTCTCACAAATCTCCCACCGCAACTTTCCCCTGTCCCAACACACGCAGCACCCTAATACAACTGAATAGTTTGGTCTGCAAGGTTAACATTTAACCCAGAATTTCCCTTTCACTAACTCTTTTTGCCAACTAAAGAATTTCTCTACAGAAATTCTTTCATTCCACAATTAGAGATAAGGAGCTTATAAAACAAATATCTGAATCAGTTTTAACTATAAATGATAAAATCAAACTCCTTGTTTTGATGGAGGAGGAGAGTTAGAAAGTAAGAAAGCACTGCGTCTTTGGGAGGGGATGGGGGACAGAGCAGTGTGGCGCAGGGAAGATGACCTTATCCAATTACACAATTGATTCACCGTTCTGCACGATTCATCTTTATCTGAGAACAAGCAAAAAAAAAAAAAGCTGGGCATAGCAGTCCTGTGGGGTCATGCAGAGACAAATCATAATGAAAACTATGATCGAATAATAAGCTTATGCAGAGATCTAATCCATGATGAAATATTTATAAAAAATAGACAGAATTCTGTGTGGAATGTAAACGTTTTTAAACAAGGGAATTGTAATCAGATGCCGGGTATTATGCAACCTAATGAATATTACAGTTCAAATTTGGTTGCAACAAATGCTATTACAAGAAAATATTATATAGAAGAACATTTCTGAGTCTAATCTCTGAACAATTTAGCTAAAAATCGTATTTGTTACATTTTATCAGCCAATAATAAATAGGAGAATACCATTCATCTTATAAGGGATAGTCCAGACGCATGTGAGATACTAGTAAGGAAGATTAATAGGAACTTGCAACATTTGAAGTAAAACATTCTAATCCTGTGAAATGCCCAAGCATATATATATATATATATATATATTTTTTTTTTTTTTTTGTGAGACAGAGTCTCACTCTGTCACCCTGGGTAGAGTGCCGTGGCATTATAGCTCATAGCAATCTCAAACTCTTTGGGCTTTAGCAAGCCTTTAGCTGGGACAACAGGTGCACGCCACAATGTCTGGCTACTTTTTCTACTTTTAAGTAGAGACAGGGTCTTACTTTTGCTCAGGCTGGTCTTGAACTCCCGAGTTCAAGCAATCCACCTGTCGCAGTCTCCCAAAGTGTTGGGATTACAGGTGGGAGCCTGAGCATAACTTTTTTTTTTTTTTTTTTTTATTGTTGGGGATTCATTGAGGGTACAATAAGCCAGTTACACTGATTGCAATTGTTAGGTAAAGTCCCTCTTGCAATCATGTCTTGCCCCAATAAAGTGTGACACACACTAAGGCCCCACCCCCCTCCCTCCATCCCTCTTTCTGCTTCCCCCCCATGACCTTAATTGTCATTAATTGTCCTCATATCAAGATTGAGTACATAGGATTCATGCTTCTCCATTCTTCTGATGCTTTACTAAGAATAATGTCTTCCACTTCCATCCAGGTTAATACGAAGGATGTAAAGTCTCCATTTTTTTTAATGGCTGAATAGTATTCCATGGTATACATATACCACAGCTTGTTAATCCATTCCTGGGTTGGTGGGCATTTAGGCTGTTTCCACATTTTGGCGATTGTAAATTGAGCTGCAATAAACAGTCTAGTACAAGTGTCCTTATGATAAAAGGATTTCTTTCCTTCTGAGTAGATGCCCAGTAATGGGATTGCAGGATCGAATGGGAGGTCTAGGTTGAGTGCTTTGAGGTTTCTCCATACTTCCTTCCAGAAAGGTTGTACTAGTTTGCAGTCCCACCAGCAGTGTACAAGTGTTCCCTTCTCTCCACATCCACGCCAACATCTGCAGTTTTGAGATTTTGTGATATGGGCCATTCTCACTGGGGTTAGATGATATCTCAGGGATGTTTTGATTTGCATTTCTCTAATATATAGAGATGATGAACATTTTTTCATGTGTTTGTTAGCCATTCGTCTGTCGTCTATAGAGAAAGTTCTATTCATGTCTCTTGCCCATTGATATAAGGGATTGTTGGCTTTTTTCATGTGGATTAATTTGAGTTCTCTATAGATCCTGGTTATCAAGCTTTTGTCTGATTGAAAATATGCAAATATCCTTTCCCATTGTGTGGGTTGTCTCTTTGCTTTGGTTATTATCTCCTTAGCTGTACAGAAGCTTTTCAGTTTAATGAAGTCCCATTTGTTTATTTTTGTTGTTGTTGCAATTGCCATGGCAGTCCTCTTCATGAAGTCTTCCCCCAGGCCAATATCTTCCAGTGTTTTTCCTATGCTTTCTTTGAGGATTTTTATTGTTTCATGCCTTAAATTTAAGTCCTTTATCCATCTTGAATCAATTTTTGTGAGTGGGGAAAGGTGCGGGTCCAGTTTCAGTCTTTTACATGTAGACATCCAGTTCTCCCAACACCATTGATTGAATAGGGAGTTTTTCCCCCAAGGTAGGTTCTTGTTTGGTTTATCGAAGATTAGGTTGTTGTAAGATGTTAGTTGCATTTCTTGGTGTTCAATTCGATTCTAAGTGTCTATGTCTCTGTTTTTGTGCCAGTACCATGCTGTCTTGACCACTATGGCTTTGTAGTACAGACTAAAATCTGGTATGCTGATGCCCCCAGCTTTATTTTTGTTACTAAGAACTGCCTTAGCTATACGGGGTTTTTTCTGGTTCCATACAAAACGCAGAATCATTTTTTCCAAATCTTGAAAGTACGATGTAGGTACTTTGATAGGAATGGCATTGAATAGGTAGATTGCTTTGGGAAGTATAGACATTTTAACAATGTTGATTTTTCCCATCCATGAGCATGGTATGTTCTTCCATTTGTTAATATCCTCTGCTATTTCCTTTCTGAGGAGTTCATAGTTTTCTTTATAGAGGTCCTTCACCTCCTTCGTTAGGTATATTCCTAGGTATTTCATTTTCTTTGAAACTATGGTGAAGGGAGTTGTGTCCTTAATTAGCTTCTCATCTTGACTGTTATTGGTGTATACAAAGGCTACTGACTTGTGGACATTGATTTTATATCCTGAAACATTACTGTATTTTTTGATGACTTCTAGGAGTCTTGCGGTTGAGTCTTTGGGGTTCTCTAAGTATAAGATCATGTCGTCAGCAAAGAGGGAGAGTTTGACCTCCTCTGCTCCCATTTGGATTCCCTTTATTTCCTTGTCTTGTCTAATTGTATTGGCTAGAACTTCCAGCACTATGTTGAATAGTAAAGGTGACAGAGGACAACCTTGTCTGGTTCCAGTTCTAAGAGGAAAAGCTTTGAGTTTTTCTCCATTCAGTAAAATATTGGCTGTGGGTTTGTCATAGATAGCTTCAATCAGTTTTAGAAATGTGCCACCTATGCCTATACTCTTCAGTGTTCTAATTAGAAAAGGATGCTGGATTTTATCAAATGCTTTTTCTGCATCTATTGAGAGGATCATGTGATCTTTATTTTTGCCTCTGTTAATATGGTGGATAACGTTTATGGACTTGCGTATGTTAAACCAGCCTTGCATCCCTGGGATGAAGCCTACTTGATCATGATGAATGACTTTTTTGATGATAAGCTGTAATCTATTGGCTAGGATTTTGTTGAGAATTTTTCCATCTATATTCATGAGTGAGATTGGTCTGAAATTCTCCTTTTTGTTTGGGTCTTTTCCTGGTTTTGGTATCAGGGTGATGTTTGCTTCATAGAATGTGTTGGGGAAGATTCCTTCTTCCTCAATTTTTTGGAATAATTTCTGCAGTACAGGAATAAGCTCTTCCTTGAAGGTTTGATAGAATTCTGGAGTGAAGCCATCTGGACCAGGGCATTTTTTGGTTGGAAGCTTTTTTATTGTTTCTTTGATCTCAGTGCTTGAAATTGGTCTGTTCAGGAGGTCTATTTCTTCCTGGCTGAGGCTAGGGAGAGGGTGTGATTCCAAATATTGATCCATTTCCTTCACATTGTCAAATTTCTGGGCATAGAGTTTCTGGTAGTATTCAGAGATGATCTCTTGTATCTCTGTGGGATCAGTTGTTATTTCCCCTTTATCGTTTCTGATTGAGGTTACTAGAGATTTTACTTTTCTATTTCTAGTAAGTCTGGCCAATGGTTTATCTATTTTATTTATTTTTTCAAAAAACCAACTCCTTGTTTCATTAATTTTCTGAATGATTCTTTTGTTTTCAATTTCATTGATCTCTGATTTGATTTTGGATATTTCTTTTCTTCTACTGAGTTTAGGCTTAGATTGTTCTTCTTTTTCCAATTCCATAAGATCTCTTGTGAGACTGTTGATGTGCTCTCTTTCTGTTTTTCGAATGTAGGCATCTAAAGCGATGAATTTTCCTCTCAAAACTGCTTTTGCAGTATCCCACAGGTTTTGGTAGCTCGTGTCTTCATTGTTGTTATGCTCAAGGAAGTTAATGATTTCCTGTTTTATTTCTTCCTGCACCCATCTGTTATTCAACAGAAGATTGTTTAATTTCCATGCCTTTGGGTGGGGTCGAGCATTTTTGTTAGAGTTGAGTTCCACCTTTAGTGCCTTATGGTCTGAAAAGATACAAGGTAAAATTTCAATTCTTTTGATTCTGTTGATATTTGTTTTGTGTCCCAGGATATCAATTTTGGAGAATGTTCCATGGGGTGATGACAAGAATGTATATTCTTTATCTTTGGGATGGAGTGTTCTATATGCGTCTATCAAGCATAGTTGTTCTAGGGTCTCATTTAAATCTCTTATATCTTTGTTTAATTTCTGTTTAGAGGATCTGTCCAACTCTGTAAGAGGTGTGTTAAAGTCCCCTGTTATGATGGTATTATCAGATATCATATTGCTCAGACTGAGTAAGGTCTGCTTCAAGAATCTGGGAGCATTTAAATTGGGTGCATAAATATTTAGAATTGAAACGTCTTCTTGTTGTAGTTTTCCCTTGACCAATATAAAGTGACCATCTTTGTCTTTTTTAACTTTAGTTGCTTTAAATCCACATGTATTTGAAAATAAGATTGCAACTCCTCTTTTCTTCTGAATTCCATTTGCCTGAAGAATTGTCTTCCATCCCTTGACTCGGAGCTTTAATTTGTCTTTTGAAGCCAGGTGTGTTTCTTGCAGACAGCAAATGGATGGCTTGTGTTTTTTAATCCAGTCAACCAATCTATGTCTCTTCAGTGGGGAATTCAAGCCATTAACATTTATGGAGATAATTGATAAGTGTGGTAGTATTCTATTCGTCTTATTTGGTGAGAGTCCATTGCTTAGTTTTATCTTTTGCATCAGTGTGGAGGTTAGGCTCTGTCCTTTGATTTCTGAGTTCTTACTTTGCTGCTGATCCATTGTGGTGGTCAGTGTGCAGAACAGGTTGAAGTATTTCCTGTAGAGCTGGTCTTGTTGTGGCGAATTTCCTCAATGTTTGTATATCCATAAATGATTTGATTTCTCCATCAATTTTGAAGCTTAGCTTAGCAGGGTACAGAATTCTGGGCTGAAAATTGTTCTGTTTAAGTAGATTAAAGGTAGATGACCATTGTCTTCTTGCTTGGAAAGTTTCATTAGAGAAGTCTGCAGTCACTCTGATGGATTTGCCCCTGTAGGTCAACTGGCGCTTACTCCTGGCAGCTTGCAGAATCTTTTCTTTTGTCTTGACTTTGGACAGGTTCATCACAATGTGTCTTGGAGAAGCTCGGTTAGAGTTGAGGCGACCTGGGGTCCGATATCCCTCTGAAAGCAGTGTGTCAGAATCTTTGGTGATGTTTGGGAAATTTTCTTTTATAATATTCTCTAGTATGGCTTCCATTCCTCTGGGGCATTCTTCTTCCCCTTCTGGAATTCCTATAACTCGTATGTTGGAACGCTTCATAAAGTCCCATAATTCTGACAGTGAACGTTCTGCTTTCTCTCTCTTCTTTTCTGCCTCTTTTACTATCTGAGTTATCTCAAAAACTTTGTCTTCTACCTCTGAAATTCTTTCTTCTGCATGGTCTAACCTGTTGCTGATACTTTCCATTGCATCTTTAAGTTCCCTGATTGACTGTTTCATTTCCTTCAGCTCTGCTATATCCTTTTTATATTCTTCATATCGTTCATCTCTGATTTGATTCTGTTTTTGGATTTCCTTTTGGTTATTTTCCACTTTATTAGCAGTTTCCTTCATTGTTTCCATCATTTCTTTCATTATTTTCAACATGTGTGTTCTAAATTCCCTTTCTGTCATTTCTAACATTTCTGTATAGGTGGAATCCTCTGCAGTAGCTACCTCATGGTCCCTTGGCGGGGTTGTTCTGGACTGGTTCTTCATGTTGCCTGGAGTTTTCTGCTGATTCTTCCTCATGAGTGATTTCTTTTATCTGTTTCCTTGCCCTAATTTTCCTTTCACTTCCTCTTGCTCTTTAAGATCTTGTGCCTGTGGACTAAGGGTTACAGGACCAGAAGGGTGAGAATATTGAAGAGCAAAAAAGGGATGAAAGAAAGGAGGACCGAGTGATAAGAAAAAAAAAAAAAAAAAGAAAGAGAAAGGAGAGGGGGTGGGGATAAGGAATATTGACAAAAAGAAGAGAGGCACATAAAGAGGGAGACAGGGCAATATAGGTGTACAGTAGGGTACTTTGACACAACCTTAAAAAACCCCACCTTTTGGGGGTGCCCCAGTTGGGTGGTTCCCTTGAGGTCAGCAGCTCTTTGCTAACCTGATCAGACACAGTACCCCACCTCCACCAAGTAGAGAGGAAAGACAAAAATGCTATAAATCAAACCAAAACAAGCAAACAGAAAACTTTACGGGGATACAATGGGGTGAAAAACCAAATGATAGCGGTAGAAACACTAGCAAAAATGAAGGTGCAGTTATTAAAAAAGGCAGCAATGGGGAATTATAATTAAACTAGAAAAATTGAGAAAGAAAAAGGGATCTGTATGGAAAAGATTGAAATTAAAAAACAAAAGAACATCAACAATGTCAAAATAAACAAACAAACAAAAAAAAAAGAAAAAAATACACAACCAAAAACAAAGCAGTTTGTATATGTTATTGAATATTGTCTCGGCAACACGTGGTCTTCTGGGGTATGAGATGTTAGTCACAGTTCTGATACGACTGGAGGCAGCTGATTTCTCAAACCCCAGCAGGTAGACACCCTAAATCTCTCTTCAGCCCACTTAAAAGGCACTTTGAACTTGTAAACTTGCTGAGCAGAAGCTTTCCCAGCTTTCTTGCTGGAATCACTGCTGAAGTGGCTATCCACTTACCCAGGGTGCCAAAACCGGTCTCACTCTGCCCCTGAGGGTTAGGGCTGCAAGGCGGCTCAGACCCCACCCTTAGGCTACTTGGTTGCTGGGTTACCAGCTCCCACCCGTTTATAGCTCTGCTACCCTGAGGGCGGAGCTTGCCGGGGCAGATCACTGACAATGGATCCGTGTGACCCACAGCCAAACACTATTAGCTCCGTCTGGCTCAGCGGCTCAGACTGGGGTCCTAGACAACAGCCAAAGTTCTCCGCACTCCCGCTCAGGCCTTCCCCAAGGCAGTTCAACTCAGTGCCAAGTCCAAGGACATCAAAACAGTTCATAGGTAAGGCCTTTCTGGTTTGCAGTCTCGCTGCTACTGAACTTACAGTTGTGGGCGGGTTTAGACGGATTGAACACACGCGACCACTTGCCGGTTTTCCACTGTTTTAGTCCTCCTCTTGGGGTCCAGAAGTCTCTCGCTGACTCCCTGTGGCCTCATAGGAGTGATGATAGGCAGTTCCCACCAGCCAGAGATGCCTGGAGTCCTATCTCCCCCGACTCACGGTGCCCAGATGCAAGGAAGCTGTTACTCGGCTGCCATCTTGCTCCGCCTCCCTGAGCATAACTTTTAAAATCAATTTCTTCATATGTCTTAGTCAGCTTGGGCTTCTAAAACAATACATCTTAGACTGGGCAATTTATAAACAACAGAATATTATTGCCCATGAGTCTGGAGGCTGGGAACCTAAGCCCAAGGTGCCAGCAGATTCAGTGTCTGGTGGAGTCTTCACATATGACACCCTTGCTGCTGCATTCCCAAGTGGTAGAAGAGCTGGTATGAGCCATCAGGTTCCCTTGTCAAACCCACTCAGGAGGCCAGCCCATCTCCCAAAGGCTCCACATACCATACCATCACCTAGGGGGTTAGGTTTCAACCTATGAATTCTGGAGAAGCATAAACATTCAGACCCTAGCTTCACACACATTAAAAACTATTATTTTCCTCCACTTGGTATAGTGTCCCTATGTGTTTGACATTCCTGGTCAAAAAAAAAATCAGGAAATTATCAGTGTTATTGCACAAGACTATGCATAGTTTAGCAACTTAATATTTAATTATAACAATCCTGCTTGTAATGAATCCTTTCAGTTAAATCCTATTTCTCAAACATTTGGCTGTTCAGCTACCTTTCTAGATAACTAAATCACCAGGGGTGAGCACTCGCCCACGTTGTATGAGTGTCTTCCATGAAAGAGGAGGAACCTATTTTATAATAGTTCAAAGCTGCCCACGGTCCCTTCGGCTAATTGAAACGAGTATGAGTCACACGGTAGCAATATTTAATTTAAAGTATTAATATTTAATTTAAAGATTAATATTTAATTTAAAGTAACCAGTTTTAAATTGCATTTCTGTGTTTTCCATAGTCCATTGAAAATCATTTTGATGCCATATTTTAGTAACATAAAATGTTAGCTTTTCAATTACACTTTACAACTTCTGCTGTAAAACATTATCACAAATTCAGTGGCTTAAAATTATTGCAAGAGGGACTTTACCTAACAATTGCAATCAGTGTAACCTGGCTTATTGTACCCTCAATGAATCCCCAACAATAAAAAAAAATTATCACAAATTTAGAGGTTTAACACAATGCACATTTATATTTATTTGTTTGGCACATTGTCTTGCTCTGTCACCCCAGAGTATAATGGCACGATCACAGCTCACAGCAACTTCAAACTCCTGGGCTCAAGTATCCTCCTGCCTCAGCTGCCTGAGGAGCTGGGACTACAGGCGTGTGCCACCACGCACTACTATTTTTAGTAGAGATGGGGCATGGTCTTGCTCAGGCTGGCCTCAAACTCCTGACCTCAAGCAATCCACCCACTTTGGCCTCCCAGAGTGCTAGGATTACAGATATGAGCCGTTATGCTTGGTCCCAAATTCCCTATTTTACAGTTCTGCAGGCCAGAAATTCAGTTTGGGTTTTATTAGGCTAAGCTCCAAGTGACAGCAGAGCTGTATTTTTTTGCATTGGCTCCAGGAGAGAAATCACTTTCTTGCTTATTCAGGTGTTGACAGAATTCAGTTTCATGTGCTTGGAGGACTGCAGCCCCATTTTTTTTCCTGGCTGTGAACTGAGGGCCATTCCTGGATTTAACAGCCACTGTGTTCCTTGACTCAGGGCCCCCTTCTTCTGTCTTAAAAGCCAGCAATGATGGGTTGAGTCTTTGTTGCATCTCTTTCTAACCACAGCAGGAAGTTCTCTGTTTTTTAAGACTCATGTGGTTAGATTGGGCTCACTTGGGTTACCCAGGATAATCTGCCTGGATAATCTCCCAGTCTCAAGGTTTATAACTTTAATCACATCTGTAAATTGTCTTTTACCATATAAGGTGACATATTCACAAGTTCTGGAGATTAGGATGTGGACATCTATGGAGGACATTATTTCATGTACCACACAAGGGTAGGAGAGGGCAGAGACTTCTAGGAGAGAGCTATGCTTTACACGTTTCTTTTTTTCAGCACAATCTCTCCCAGATATTGTCCCTGAAGGTGGCTTACTCACTGATTTGACAGAATGTCATGCTCACTGATTTGCAGAGTGTATCTCAAGCCCATTGAAGAAGACCCCATCACGGAGCGTGGCACCGGGCAGTGTTTTCTGGTGTAAGAAAGTCTCTTGGCCTCTTCTAATAAGGGAATTATGCCAACCAATTTCAAGAGCTTCCTTTCCAGACCTCATGGTCTTCTATCTGGATTTTACAAACTGTTCTAATTGTTCAAGTTGAACTAAAGCATTACTCTGAAAGCTTATAGTCTTCCTGGAAAATTGAAACACTAGAGCAGGCCTGTTACAAGACCTCTCTGGGGGCTCAAAGCTACTTTTAGGCCTCCAATGAGGATCTGGTTTAATCCAGATTTTTCTAACTCAGACTTCTCTGGTGGCCATTTTTTACTGGGGTCTGGACAAATGATTTAAATGACTGGACTATTACAGCAACCTTGTAACTCATCTCTCTGCTCCCAGTGACTCCTCACTACTCTATGTAATCAGGACAGTGGAAATTCTCAGCTTTTCACTTATCCTAACAGATGCGAGGACTCCAAGTCACTTATTTCATAACAGTGCTGGTGGTGCTTTTTAACTCAAGGTTTGGTTAAGTTTATAGAAGAATCCTAGATAATTCTGACCCCTCTGTTACATATCCCAAATGATTCCATAACCTCCCTTTAAAGGAAGTGTGCTATCATGATAATAATAAAACTTTCTGCTGTCATTACTGTAACACATGTTACTTACCATGGGCCAGATATTGTTCTAAGTGCTTTACGTCTGTTAACTCATTTAATCTGTATAAGTGCTATTATTAAACTTCTTTTACAGATAAGAGAGCCATATAGCTAATAAGTGATGGAGCTGTGATATAAACTCAGATTCTACACTCTTAATTGCTAAGTCAAACTGCACTCCAGTGCTTTCTGTTAAGAATCTAGGATTATCTGGGGGCACCTTTGGCTCAGTGGGTAGGGCACCGGCCCCATATACCAAGGGTGACAAGTTCCAACCTGACCCCGGCCAAACTACAACAAAGAAAATAGCTGGGCGTTGTGGTGGGTGCCTGTGGTCGCAGCTACTTGGGAGGCTGAGGCAAGAGAATTGCTTAAGCCCAGGAGTTGGAGTTTGCTGTGAGCTGTGACGCCACTGTGCTCTACTGAGGGTGACAAAGTGAGACTCTGTCTCAAAATAAATAAATAAAAAATATAAAAAATAATAAAAAACAAACACACACACACGAAGGAATCTATGATTATCTGGGGTGGTGCCTGTGGCTCAAAGGAGTAGGGCACTGGCCCCATATGCCAGAGGTGGCGGGTTCAAACCCAGTCCCGACCAAAAACTGCAAAAAAAACAAAACAGAATCTAGGATTATTTATTTGCCAGAACATAAATATTATTATACCTCTACCTTTCAAAACCTTCAGTTTAAATTCAAGGCTCTTTATTATCTACTTCTAATCTCAAAACTGACCCTGACTTCATCCTGCTAGCCCATCACATTTGCTACCATTCAGTGAACCTGCATTGGGTTCTTATTTGGATCTGGGCCCTGTGCTAAGTAGAAAGGGCATAAAGATCCTTCAATTACATCAGAGAAATAAATAATTATGGAAAGGGAATGGTATTAATTTATTGGTATTTTATGTGCCAAGCACTAGGCTGTTATACACACTTTATTCACCCCTCACAACTGGGATAGCAGCAGTACAACTGACGTTTAGACTCCAGCCTCTCTCCAAAGCTCATGGTCTTTCTGTAATACCAGTGCTTTCCAAAATTGTTCTCTCCTATCAAAAAGCTTGTTATTGAAATAAAAATAAACTAAACAGATGAAAATGGAAAGGAAAACCCAGCAGATACACATAAAACAGAATGGCTCTGATTGATCTGGGTGTGAAACCTTCTGCCCGACTTTCCTCCACCCCCACAGTTTGGGTTTTACCAGGGGTCACCACACAGCTCCATTTGAAAACCAGTGCAGGTCACAGTGCTGCTTTTCTTTGGTTTGGTCTTTCAACAATGTTCTAAGTACAACGACAGAGAGTGTCCCAGATACCTCAATATACTCCAGGAACAACAACCACAAAAAGATCTTGGACTGGCCTGGCATGGTGGCTCATGCCTGTAATCCCAGCATTCTGGGAGGCTGAGGCAGGCAGATTGCCTGAGCTCAGAAGTTGAAGACCAGCCTGAGCAAGAGCGAGACCCCATCTCTAACAATAGCTAGGTGATGGGTGGGTACCTATAGCTACTTGGGAGGCTGAGGCAAAAGAGTCTCTTGAGCCCAAGAGTTTAAGGTTGCTGTGAGCTATGACAGCACAGCACTCTACTGAGGGTGACAAAGTGAGACTCTGTCTCAAAAAAAAAAAAAAGGGAAAGAAAAGAAAAATAATTCAGGACTAAGATTTATAAAAGAAAAGGAATTTCCACAGTAGAGCTTATATTGATGTTAGTCTTAAGAATGGGCAGGGGTGGGGTGGCACCTGCGGCTCAGTCAGTAGGGCGGCGGCCCCATATACTGAAGATGGCAGGTTCAAACCCAGCCCCAGCCAAACTGCAACGAAAAAATAGCAGGGTGTTGTGGTGGGCACTTGTAGTCCCAGCTACTCAGGAGGCTGAGGCAAGAGAATCACTGAAGCCCAAGAGCTGGAGGTTGCTGTGAGCTGTGACGCCATGGCACTGTACCGAGGGTGACGAAGTAAGACTGTTTCTAAAAAAAAAAAAAAATGGGCAGGGGTTTCCAGTACAAGAATGCAGTAAGAAATCATGAGGCAGAGGCAATAACAGCATAAATATCCCGAACATGTTGGGCATTCTCATACTACATTGCTTTTAAAAATTAAAATTAGAGCTTGGTGCCCAGACACTGTAGTGTGATGAAAGAGATGAGGCCAGAAGACAGCAGCCTAGAGCTACCCATATGAGGCTAGCCACGTCAACACCTTATTTCTTGTCTTTTCATCTGTAAATTACGAGGATTTCCCTAGTGATCACCAAAAGCTTCTTCAAGCTGCAGAAATATCATTCTGTTGTTCATGAACAATCTCTTTTCCACTATTGCATGTAGAAACTTAGAAGAAAGACCATTCTCAGCTCCATGGTTAAGAGCTTGGGTTCTGCTATTCACTTGCTGTATGACTCTGAGCAAGATTCTTAACTATACTATGTTTCAATTACCCTAGCTGACCATGGAAGGTTGTCGGAAGAAGTGTATTAGTGTTTGTAAGGTACATGGCCCGGCATGTGTCAAGGGCTTAATAAGTATTAATTATAATGAGTTTGAGTGCATGTGTGTGTACACATAAAGCACACATCCACCAATACAGGTAGAAAGCTCAGGAGAGTCACAGAGTATACAGAATAAGTAGACTTTAAAAATGCAATAAAACAAGAAAAATCTGTTTGTCATCTTAACTTGGAAATGTTTTTTCCAAAATGAAAAAGTAGACTTTCATTTATTGCTTGACAACAGTTCAAAAAAGTGAAGGAATTGCACTTCCTAATCTGTCCTTTGCTCTCTGATAACCTGAAAGGACTTATTTTATATATAGCATATGTATTTAGTATATATAATTTATATATTATTTATTTCAAATAAATTATTTTCTAGATGGAAATCATCTATCCGACTTCTATAATTCTAAATGTAAGTGGTTGTTTTTGTCTTAATTAGACAAGGAAAATAAGAACAGGAATAATCGTTTTCATGTATACAAGACCTGTGTGCTAGGCAATTATTTTAGATACTTTCCTCAGATTGTCTCACATATCTTCACAACAATTCTAAGAAGTAGAGATCACTATTTCCATTTTGAAAATGAAGAAATTGAGACAGAATTAAAGACCTTACTCAAGGCATTAAGAAGTTCAGAGCCAGAATTGCATCCCAAGCCCTGCCTTTCCAGCCTCTCTTCCCCTCCTGCAGTAAAGGGTCTCCAAGAGCCAGCAACTTCCCTGGTATTAACACTTGGTCTTGCTCTATTTAATAGTTAGCAAATACAGCTAATGCTTTGGGTGTCCAAATGCCCTTCAACAGATGGGGGAGTAAATGTGGTATATTCATATAATGAAATATTATTGTCCACAAAGGAATGAAGTTCTTGTACTAATATGTGCTACAACGTGGATGGACTTGGAAAACATGCTCAGTGAAAGAATCCAGTTAAAAAAAGACCACATAATGTACAATCCCAGTCATATGAAAGTTCTGAACAGGGAAATCTGTAGAGACAGAAATGGTTGCTTAGAGATGGGTGATGGAGGTACAACAAAGCAAAAGACGATGAGACAAATATGTTCAAAATTAATAGTGTGATGTATTGTGGATATACAAAAATCCATTTTATCTGTGATAAACTAAAAACCATTGAATGGTACACTTTAAATGGACAAATTTTATGGCATATCAATAATACCTCAATAATGCCATCTAAAAAAATCAGTACTTCTATGAAACCAATTTACAATTACTCACACTTTCTTTTTTTTTTTAATTTATTAAATCATAGCTGTGTACATGAATGCAATCATGGGGTACCATGCACTGGTTTTATATACAATTGGAAATATTTTCATCACACTGGTTAACATAGCCTTTCTAGCTTTTTCTTAGTTAGTGTGTTAAAACTATATTCTACATTTAGTAAGTTTCACATGTACCTTTTAAGATGCACCGTGGGTGTGGTCCCACCAATTACCCTTCCTCCACCCATTCTCCCCCAGCCCCTCTCTTCCCTTTCCCCTTTCCCCATATTCTCAGCTACAATTGGGTTATAGCTTTCATATGAAAGCTATAAATTAGTTTCATAGTAGGCCTGAGTACATTGGATACTTTTTCTTCCATTCTTGAGATACTTTCCAAAGAAGAATATGTTCCAGGGCAGCGCCTGTGGCTCAAGGAGTAGGGTGCTGGTCCCATATGCCGGAGGTGGTGGTTTCAAACCCAGCCCCGGACAAAAAAAAAAAAAAAAAAAAACCCAAAAAAAACAAACAACAACAAAAAAAGAATATGTTCCAGCTCCATCCATGTAAATATGAAAAAGGTAAAGTCTCCATCTTTCTTTAAGGCTGCATAATATTCCATGGTGTACATACACCACAATTTATTAATCCATTCGTGGGTTGATGGGCACTTGGGCTTCTTCCATGATTTAGCAATTATGAATTGGGCTGCAATAAACATTCTGGTACAAATATCTTTGTTATAATGTGATTTTTGGTCTTCCGGGTATATACCTAGTAGAGGAATTGTAGGATCAAATGGCAGGTCTATTTTTAGATCTCTAAGTGTTATCTAAACATCTTTCCAAAAGGAACGTATTAGTTTGCATTCCCACCAGCAGTGTCAATCAGAGGTGGGGCTGGATACTCACACATTCTTATGAAAGATAAATCACAACTATAGCCCAGGATGAAGGAAGGAAGAGGAAGGGGATGGGAGGGGAGGAGGGAGGTCTGATAGAGGGAGGGTAAATGGGGGGACCACACTTATGGAGCAAATCACAAGGGTACAAGTCAAATCTATCAAGTATAGAACATAAATGTCTTAACACAATAATTAAATAAATGGAGTGAAAGCTATATTAATTAGTTTGATGTAAGCATTTCAAATTGTATAAAAAAATCAACACATTGTACCCCACAAATGCATACATGTATTCATGATCCATGCATATAAGTCTTAATAAAAAGAAAAATAAATAAATAAATCTTTTGGGGGAATCTTTTAAAAAATGCTAATTCCAGACTTTGCCTTAACTCACCTGTACCTCCATCCTAATTCTGCATTACATACAAGATTTCAATTCCATAAATCTGGGTTGGTTCTCTGGAAATTTGCATTTTATCAACAGTATCCTGGGTAATTCTTACAATAATGCCAGTTTGGCTGCCACTGCTTTAGAAAGGGGTTGGAGTGGCCAAGGGCTAACCCAGAGCTGGGCCAAACGTTGAAACCTAGAATTTCAGGGTGACCTGGATCTTTACAACCAGCATGTTTTCAGGGTGGCTAGAAGAATACCTAAGAGTCTTGGGGTAGGCCAAAGTCACAGAATACCAAATATTACCAAGTTTGCTCGAGCACTTTCTGCCTGAGAGGAAAGTAGCCTCCGATGGAATCTGGAAGATTTGTTGTTCACAAAAATTTCTTGAGGTTCCTGTACACCACGTTTTTTTCTTCTTGAACGATTTTGGTAATTCTTTTTGCTCTGTTTTAAATGAGTTGATATCTTTATATAGAAAGTTTGTTAATAGAGTTCAGTATTCTCAGAGGCAGAGAAAAGGAGTGAAAATTTTTATTTAATAAAAAGCAAGCATAGCAACCCCGGGAGAAGGAAATGTAACAAGAAAGAAGTAATTGACAAAAGTTCAATGTCTTATATTCTGTATTTTAATGAAAATACACTTAAAGAAATGAGACTAAACTGGAAGGTGATGAAATAAATAAGCTTCTAACTAATGTTTAGCCATATTTCATGATTATCCATATTTAACCAGGTGTATTTCTGAAGTTTTTAACAATTCAAATATAAGACTTTGGGCCTCTGAAGAGAAGACTACATTTTATTGTTCTAAAAATTACACTTTCTTTACAATGTGATATGCTTTTGTTGACCAAACAGTATTATTTTTTAGCAGAGTTCCAATACTACAATTTGACCCCTTCTGGCAAATTAAATACAATTATGCAAACTACTAGGATTTGGGCCTAATCTAATTAATACGGTACATATAAAGCAGATAATAATTTCCCTGGTGGAAAACTAGATTGCCTTATTTCATGTTTGAACCATGGCTTAGAAAAACATTGTCTTATGTAAGAAAGATTTCATTATCTTATATATTCTGTTTGCTCAGCTCCATAATGGACATGTTTAGAAAACTAAAGCCAAAACTGGAATCTTCAAAGGATGACATCTTTTTTCATATGTAATTACAAAATAGGATATTCCTAGAAACCAGACAAAGAAGATTTCATTTGGAGATGATTGCCTTTTCTCTAATCAAGTGCAAATATAACACTGCTCTAATTTTTCCCTTTACACAACAGTGTCAAATATGATTTAATGGAGATAATTCTGTTCATTTAAACCTAAAAGTTTAAGGGTTTAAATTGTCTTGGATTAAATGCATACCAGTAGACTCCAATCACAAAACTTTCTGAATGATATTTACAATTCTGAGATTGAGTGCATTCTTTTTCAGATGTCTGAATCCCATTAGCATTAATCAGTAGTAAACGGGTGCACTGGGCAGAAATCAGAAATGAATTATTTTTAGTGCCTCTTTCCCAAGAATACTAAAGAAATTTGCCTGTCTCATACGAAGAAAAAGTCTTTTGTTTTTCTTTCTTCCTACAAAAGTGAATTTCATACATAAGCGACGTCCTGGTTTAATGATATTAAATATTGGTCTTCTGCTAAAAGAAATTGTACAGGGAGCACCAAGGCAAGCAGTTTTCTCAGGCCTGTGCCTCTGGTACGGAATTGTCATTTCCGAATGTGTGAACACAGTCTTTGCTCATTTGTCCCCGAGTTCCTTGGAGGGACTGCCAACTAGCATGCCAGCTCTCAAGCGGTATTGTGCACAGATGTCCAGCTCGCAAGGATCTGGACTTTTTATTTTTCCCATAGGTAATGTCAGTGTCATCAAGCCCTCTAAAGAGATGTTAGAGAGTAACAACTTTTAGGAAGATGAGTCCTGTGTTAGCCTCTTTATTCTATTTTTGCAAAAAAAAAAACAAAAACCCTCCATCACTTTGGTGAATAAAGAGAAAATTTTTCTGTGGAAATTCTATCTTTTCCAATATGCTGATAAATCTATATTAACAAGTATATTTTCCAAAGAAATAAAGCAATAGAGTAATTGTGTTGAGAGTTTATGTGAAGGGGTTATTCAAAGCATATTTCTAAGTGATACTGGCAGCTATTTTTATTACTCCAGCCATCCCACACTCAAGGGCTACAGACCCCTGGGCTGGACAGGGTGGCACAAAGTCACAGCAAAGTGGATAGAGGGCAATACTCAATATGCTCACGTGCATTTTCTTAATCGAGTGTTATTAAAAATGCAGCCAACGTAATGTGATGAGGAGGGGCTGCAAATGTTTAATATTAAGAACAAAATAAATCATCTTCTACCTTAGATTTCCTTCAGAATACTGTGGAGTGGGAGAAGTGTGGAGCGCATGTGTAAAATAAGATGGGTCATGAGTTGACAATTATTATGGCTGGGTGATGGGTACATGGAGACTTACAGGCTCTCACTTTATCTTTTTAGAAATATTTCTTAAAAATAAGCTTAAAAGTTATTATACTCACAAAATTCAGAAACTAATGCCTTATACTAAATTGTCAAGTGGCTTTACTTAAAAATTCTTGCCATGGTATGCTATGGATGACAAATATGAAAGAAGTCAAATTGCTAAAACAAAGATTAAAGTGGGTGACTGGCGACGACCTAAGAGACACACTGTCAGTCACGTATTTCCTAGGGGGGTACCTAGACCTACTGTTCTTACACTCCCCCTAATCTTTCTCTCACCCCAAAAATTAAAAAGGGAAAATAGCGTTGTGCATCCATAATGGGTTTTAAGCTGTGTTGACTGAGAAAAGCCTAAAAATTAAATTGCATTTCTCAGTTACCTGTTAAGCCCTTTTCCCTTCCTCCGGTCCTCTTTTTCCCCCCCCTATTTTTCTCTAATGCTGCCCTAAGTTTGATGATAATTACCTGTTTCAAAATTGAAGTAGGAAATGCAAATTAGAATGTACCCTTTTGTTTTATTGCTCACAACTAATTGGTCTTCGGCAACTGTTCTACTTTCCTTTGGCCTTGGCAGGCTACCCAGAACAACATTTCCTTCTTTTCATTCTGTCCCAGGGTGATTGTTTGGTGCTGATACAACATTGACTTTTCCCATAATTTTGCTTAGAGGCTTTTACACTAGGGAGTTCCAATACGTTTAGATTGTAAAACTTTTTCTGAGGACTTTTCTAATGGAACTCCATGTTCTGATAGCCCCCCGCAAAGTTGTTTTCAATACGTTTCCCCTCAATTTGATAAAATTGAATTGAATTTTAACTCGGATGGTTTATTGTCAATCTGCCTCTAAGATAAATTGAAATGCATGGAGAGATTGTCATTTCCTATTTGATATGTTGTTCCTGTGTACAATGACAAGGCTTTTTATTTACGTTTATGACATTCCGTCGGGGTAAGTAACTTCCTAATGCGTCACTAAGAGCAACTCCTGGAAAACCATGACGTAATCCCATAGTTCAGCCAGGCGAGTTATGTTGGAGGACAAGAATCATGTGATCATATGTGTGTGTGTTCCTTTACATTGTGAGTTATCACTGTGAATCACACAAAATTGTGTGATCACTTTATATCAGCTTCCTATGTTCTTTCTTTTGCCCCATACTCATGATGAGTTGGCCAGTAGAGTTTAAGATGTAGTAGCAGAAGAGTTTCCCATAGACAATTGCAGGGATTCTAACCAAAATATGAATATTGCAGTTGGTCGTGTTAGCTTTAAGGATGAATTGATTTCATATTCTCAAGGTATTGTCTTCTGCTTTCTTCAGTAGATTTTAGAGATGGTTTTAGAAGTATCGATGTTTCTTGCACAATACTAGATAGAGACATGTGTTCCTTAGCACAGAGGTCTTTACACTTTCCTGCTCCCATAGAGCCTAGCAGAACTTTGAAAAACTTCGTGGGTTGCTCTGTAACAACAGCTGAAAACATTTATTGTAAGTTCAAATAGTTGCACAAGATATAATTCTTCTCATGCTATAAATATTTTACTTAAAAATAAAACTTCTATATAACTTTTTAAACAGTAACTTACATAATCTAAATATTACAGCCATTTAATACCCTCCGGGATCCATTTAAAAAATACATTTTTCTTTTGTATTAGGCTGTCTTTAATAGTTATTTCCATCAATTTCTCCCTTAAACTTATGTTTCCATTCCACTTCACTATGGAGTTTTATGCTATGGTAAAATGTGTTTGCACTTGAGCTAATTGATGACCCTATTGTGTTCCACTTCCACGAACACATTTACATAAAAGAAAATTAAAAATTTAAAAAATTTCTTCTTATCATGAGGCCCAAACTTCTTCTGAAATGAATCACTATTACAATTATCATTAGTACATATTTGGTCTGAATGGCACATGAGTTATAATATTTCACAATTATAAAACTTAAAAATTAAATGTCCTTTCATGAGAAACGCACCTCATCATGCAATAAAGGTCAGGTAAACTAGGCTTTTCTATTTAAAAAAAATTCTGGTGCTTTTTCTTCTTGTTTTGGGGCTTTTGTTTTACAATTAGTTTGTGCATGTAATCATGAATAATTATTACTTATTACTGGAATGAGATAGGTCCAGCATTCATCCTGTCCCTGGCATTTGTTTTTATAGATACATATCCTGGGAAGTCTCATTCATATATGTAAGTAGATGGTACTAAAATAAGGGGTTTTGCATTTTTAAATAAAAATTTGCATAAACTTTTAGAATTACTTCTGAGTTATATTTCCGAAACCACTCAGTAGTGTTTTATCAAATAATAATGTGGAGATCTATCTGTGGGCAACTTGAGCAGGTCTCACACTTGACCAACCCTTCCCATGGCCTTTCTGCTAAGATCTCATGAGAAACTGAGATCTCAGAAGTTTCGTCTGGGTCTCCCCCATCCGGTGCTTCTCTCAGCTGGACTGCAGTGTCGGTCCCCGTTGCTTCTCTGTCTGGCCAGGCTCAGACAGCACATCCACACACGGGCTCCTCCCGCTGGACAGGTGACCCTGCCCCAGAGGGAGCTGTGGCTGCTCCCCGGTAGCCAGATGCATGGAAGCCAAGCCCAGAAGCCGTTCCTACTGTGATGTCACATTCTCCTGGCCCATCCTCATTTGTTACATCTGGTAAAGGTGGGATATCCTGCATATCTACCTCATAGGGTTGATTTGATGCTCTGCTGAGATGCTATATGTTATGCAAGTATTCGTTATTCCACGTTGAGAGCATCTGAACACTATTTGTCCCAACTCTCTTGATCTCCTTGTGAGACATATCGTGTCTGCTCACAGGATGTGATGCCAAGAAACATGCAAAGTGCAGCCTACCCGGCTAGAGAGTTTTGTTCTTTGGTACTTGGTTTTCCAGCAAGAATCTCATTAGCCATTAGATCCTCTTTGTTTTGTTGAGTGTTTGAACACTGAAAGGTTCTTCCCACAGCAGTGTCTCCTTCAATAACCTTTGATACTTTCCTCTCATTCCACATACTATATAGCTGTGTATGTCTTTTCTTTTGTTCTGACATTAAACACAATCAGCGAGAAGCCCTCCTATCTTCCTTGATCTCTTGCAGGTGGGGCTAATCCCCACACATCCCTTCCCTGGAGAAGGGAGGGTTGAACAAATATGGAAACAATGGAAGATATGGTGATGAAATTAACTTCAGTAGTTCAGGATATTAACTAAATAAATCTAGATAAAATTAAGAATTTAAAATAAGAAAGCATCAGGAAAAGCGACTAAAGGAATTTAACAGTGTGTAGCTTTCCTTGGTGTACAAATGGTTTATTTTTATTTAAATAAACACATCAATGAATAATATTTACATGGCAAAAAAAAGACAAATAATGAAATATTTATCAACAAAGGCTTTACCATATCTTTTTCCTTGTTTTCTTTACTGCAAATTTCATTTTGAAAATTTCTAATCTATTGGTCAGAATTTGGTCTCAAATCAATGTTACACAACTGTTGAAAATAATTTTGGTTATGTGGTATGGTGTGAAAAACTACTTTCCAAACTGCAAGGTCCATCCATTGGCACTGGGAAGGGAGAGTATGATGACATTTGGTGGAAAGGTTGGGAAAAAGTTAAAAAATCAGTTGACATTTACTATGTCCCCACTGAAAGTGTGACAATGCAGTAGGCATTGGGTATGAGGCGCGTTGTGGATCTGAAGGACTTCTTAAAAGTGAGACTCATTCAATGAAGAAAAGGTAACTCCATCACCAGTAGAAGCAACCCCCGACCTTCAGGGGCCAACTACTCAAACTCTGGTACATCTTTCAATCCTGACTTGTACCTGGGTCAGAGGAAACTGTGACATCAAGTTAGTGATAAAGAAATAAGCCAGGGACATAGAAATACTATAGTGGGAGAATGGGGAGAATTAAACACAGGTAGCTCCAAATGAACTTAGTGCAGGGCTAAGACTTGTCTGGATGCTCAGTTACTATTTGTTGGGAGGGCCATTCACATATCCTTGCTTTCCCCAGATTCTTTTGTAAACAGCCCATTAGTGAGTGTCAGGGCTCCAAGGTTCGTCTCACAATATTTACTTTACATGAAAAGAAATATATTCCGAGGTCTTTTGAGACTGAGAACGTTCATAGTCTTTTTTCACTTTTATAGTCAGCATATAATTTAACTTTTCCAAAAGTGTATAGATACGGTCATCTGCTTTATAAAAGTCCCTTTTTTCTTTTTTTATTGTGGTAAATATGCATCCCATGAAATTTATCATTTTAACCATAGTTCAGTGTACAATTTAGTTGCATTAAGAACATTTGAAGAACATTTGCGGTGTAGTGTCGCTTTTTCTCTGACTGAATAGAATTCTTAATGTGCCTGTGACAGAGATGAATGAAGTATTAGCTGAGAAACAATTGCTGTCAGCTTACAGGACATTCCCTAATCACAGAATACTTAGTAGGGAACACAAATACCCACCACTTGGGAATTGAGTAGCTCCTAAATACCATCCCAGAATCAGGAAGGCTCCATAATGATTGTGTAATGTGCAACATCGGATCTTTATTGGAACAGAATTATCTTACAGCAGGCTGACAAAAATTTGGCATTGATGCATAATTAATGAGCTGAGAAATGGATTAACGAGATTTCTCCCTAATTAACATTTCCCTAATATCTGGCATGAAAGCAAAGGTGCATCAATTAGGCCAGTGAATGTTGTGTGTGTGATTGTGTGTGTCTCTCTGCAGGCATAGTTTGATCTATTTCATTTGCAGCCTTTTTCTTTCTCTATCCTCACCCTCCTTCCTGGTTCCCACCCCCTCATCACTCCTTTTGTTCTTTTCTGGACTGACATTGTGTTTTTATAGGGGGAAGGAGTGACAGATTGAACGATTCCATTTTTAGATAGACGTCTGAGCATACACGAATTAATCAATATTTCATAATCTAGGTGATGAAAGCCCCCCTCTTTTTCTTAGAGCGGAGAGGACACAGTGTTCTGTGTGTGCAGCTAAACTACCATTAATGTTAATGAAAATCACGCAGCAAAGCCCCTTTCTTAAGTAGATAACATGCTCTCGTGTGCATCGCTGCCCATTATACATCTAGTCATGATCATCTCGGGAAGCAGGAGAGGTAAATCCTGCAGCTAAGCCAAAGCACCTTATATGGGGATTATTGCCCAGCATTGAGATCTGAACTTAAAATCTTAATTCTTCCTTTTTCTTCAAATTTATTCTTCTATTGTTAATTAAGTCCAATATTCCCGGAGGAAGTGAGGGAGTGTGTGCATGTGTGTGCTTGTAAACGGGCTGGGAAAGAGGTGACAAGAATGAAACAGTACGGCAAAGGGGAAGAATCTTTTGCATTCATATTTTGGGACTACTAAAATATGTAGCTTATTTTTCTAAGATCTTGAACTTGAATTTTTGTCTGCAGATATAAGATCGCCCCTGTGATAATATAGTTCTGGTTATTTTTAGTTCTAGACATGAAATAACTCCTGTTGAAAGATTTGCTTTTCACTTAATGAGATATTCCCTTCATTCAGCAGATACCTATGAAATCTATTATACATGTATGCCAGGTAGTAAGTGCTACAGAGATCATTAAGTTTTTGCCATCAAAGTGCTCCTTTGGCTAATGGGAGAAAATGACAGACAAATAGGCCTTTTAAAAGGTATGAGCAGTTCCGTTTGGTAAAGCTTATGTTCCAGCTCAAGAGTGATGAAAGGGGAGGCTGGAGAGCCAGGGAGAGGCCACAGTGTGCCCCACGATGTACCAGTCAGGGTAAGAACTACTGTAAGGAAGACAGTTTGAAATGACAGAGCTGAGTGCACGCTCCCTGACAGTTTAGCTCAAGCATTCCAGTCTGTGGCTCTACCTTGACCTTGAGTCTACTTCCAGACCTTCTGCATCTTCCTCTAAAGAAGCGGGGCGGGGGGGAGTTGGGCCTGAGTCCATACGGGAAGGCATAATTCATTTCTTGCCTTGATGATCATACTGCCCAGTTTATGCCTGAAGTCCCAGCCCAACCATCAACAGTACCCCCTTTCATTCTGAACAATGTACATTAAATTATATGTTCCCCTTAATTTCTTCCACATTCTATATGCCAAGATTCAGTCACGTAGTCACACCTAACTTTAAGGGGGCCTGAGAAACCTATGTGATCAGGAGGGAAAAAAAGGCAATGGATTTTGCTGAAGGCGAAACCCTTCCTGTAGCTCATGTTAAGGTACTTACACTGAGTCCTCCATATCCATTGCCTTTTGAACATTCCCACCTAAATATGGATATTTCTTGGAAGTTTTCTGGTATATTTTTAAAAGTCATCTGAATTTTACATCCTGCCCCATAACATATCTGTTTTTCTTAAAAATAAAAATAATGTGTTCTTTCCTCAAAAAATCTTAACACATGGAAGAACGACCCACGAATGGATTAATAAATTGTGGTATATGTACACCATGGAATATTATGCAGCCTTAAAGAAAGATGGAGACTTTACCTCTTTCATGTTTACATGGATGGAGCTGAAACATATTCTTCTTAGTAAAGTATCTCAAGAATGGAAGAAAAAGTATCCAATGTACTCAGCCCTACTGTGAAACTAATTTATGGCTTTCACATGAAAGCTATAACCCAGTTATAACCCAAGAATGGGGGAAGGGGAAATGGGAGGGGAGGTAGAGGGGAGGGAGCAGAGGGAGGGTGATTGGCAGGATTACACCAGCGGTGCATCTTACAAGGGTATATGTGAAACTTAGTAAATATAGAATATAAATGTCTTAACACAATAACTAAGAAAATGCCAGGAAGGCTATGCAAACCAGTTTGATAAAAATGTGTCAAATGGTCTATAAAACCATTGTATGGTGCCCCATGATCGCATTAATGTACACAGCTATGATTTAATAAAAAAAAAAAAGAAGGGAAGAAAAAGTGTTCAATGTACTCAGCTCTACTATGAAACTAATTTATAGCTTTCATATGAAAGCTATAACCCAATTATAACCTAAGAATGTGGGGAAAGGGGAAAGGGAGGGGAGGGGAGGAGGATGGGCGAAGGGAGGGCGATTGGCGGGATCACACCTACGGTGCATCTTACAAGGGTACATGTGAAACTTAGTAAATGTAGAATATAAATGTCTTAACAAAATATTAAGACAGGAAGGCTATGTTAACCAGTGTGATGAAAATGTGTCAAATGGTCTATAAAACCAGTGTATGGTGCCCCATGATTGCATTAATGTACACAGCTATGATTTAATAATTAAAAAAAAATCTTAACACATAACTAATGCTTCAGGAATATTTCCCATATTTAGATTTTATTTTTAGTTTTATTTTGTTTATGTGAAGAGCCACATCATATAGGCTTGGATGTATTAATATCTGGGTTGGAACACACATCACTGAACAGTCTCAGGCAGAATGACGTGCTGGTGAACATTGCTGACAGCTGTATGGTGTGTACCTTCTAGGAGGTGGAGGCTGGGAACTCGGACTCCAACCTAGACTGTGATAAGTCTCTGGATGAAAGATGATAAACGATCCCATTTAGGTTGGAGATAGGAATGGTAGGAGATTAAATCAGTATAGCCAAACCAAAAAGAAATTACTGACAGATTTTTCTACGTAAAAATGTAAAGGTTTTATTTCAGCAAATACATTATAAAATTAAGTTTAAAAAGCAAAGACAAACTGAAAAAACCATTTGTGACACATGAATGATATGAAAGATGGGCAGGCTGGCATCCCTAGTACAGTAAGAGCTCGTATGAATTGATCAGAAAAACGCATTCCAAGAGAACAAAATGGACACAGCCATTTATTGAAAAACATAGATGACCTACAAAATGTTAAACTGCACTAAAGATTTTAAAAATAGAAATAAAAGCACAATCTACACTATCTAATTGGTGAAAAAGATCACATCATAACATATACACACACACACACCAACTATTCATCTGAGTACTGTTAATAACAAAATTGAAAAAATAATGATTTTGTTCAATGGGAGATTTATTAAATAAATTATGATATATCCCCTCAGTATTATGTAGTTATTGAAAATGATTATGCAGATCTATATGTATTGAAGTAGAAAGATGGCCATGACCTATTATTAAATGAAAACAGAAGGTTACTAAAGCCCTGTATAACATGCCCCGTTTATGGAAAATTCTCTGTGTGTGTGGGAATATGCATGTGCGTATGCGGAGACAAGCTAGAAGGCTTTCAGTAAAATCTTAAAACAATTCTTATTTCTGGATGGTAGAATTAAAGATGGCTTTTACTTTTTCCCTAAGTTTTAAAGACTTATTTTAGTTTTTTGAGCCAGAGTCTCACTCAGTCACCCTGGGTAGAGTGCCGTTACATCATAACTCATAGCAACCTCAAACTCCTAGGCTGGAGAGATTTTTCTGCCTCAGCCTCTTGAATAGCTGAGACTACAGGCACTGGGCACAATACCTGGCTAGTTTTTCTACTTTTTAATTTTTATTTATTTATTTATTTATTTCAAGACAGAGTTTCACTTTGTTGCCCTCGGGAGAGTGCCCTGGCATCATAGCTCACAGCAACCTCAAACTCTTGGACTCAAGAGATTCTCTTGCCTCCCGAGTAGCTGGGATTACAGCCGCTGGCCACAAGTCTGGGCTATTTTTAGAGACAGGGTCTCACTCTGGCTCAGGCTGATCTTGAACCCATGAGCTCAGTCAATCTGCCTGCCTCGGCTTCCCAGAGTGCTAGGATTACAGGAGTGAGCCACAATGCCCAGCCTTTCTGTAGTTTTTATACCATTTTTGATTTTTAAAGTAGGCATCATGCATTATTTATATATATTTAAAGTAAGCAAGATCTTATTAACTTGGCAAAAAAAAATCCTCAGCAGCTATTCTTTTTTTCCCCTCCCCTGGAGTAAAAAATCAACAGGGCTTTGTGATGGGTTGTTTGCAGAGTGAACCAGAAAGTCTGGGGAGGGAAGGGTGACTTCCAGATCTCTCCTTGGGATAATCCCCTGGCACCAGATAAAAGGCAACTCTCCTCTGGTCTCCTACACCTTCGCCCTGTTGTCACTCCTGCTTTGCAACTTCTCATCTCAGATGCCGCCCCTCCCAATTCTGTCGCTCTGCTCTCCGGAATGTTTGCCCCAATGTTAAGTCCCTGCACCCTCTGCCTCATTTCAGAATGCTTTCTCCAGGAACTTTCCCTCACTGAGTGGCATTAGAAATGACTGGTCCAAGTACTTGTGTTCTTTTATATAGACACAGGTCATTTTGATGAGGGTCCCAATCTGTCATCAGAAAAGATGGAAAATGGAACCAATTTATGAGGGACCCAGTACTGAGTGGATCTCTCCTATGGTGTTTAAAGTAGCTGTGGGGTCCAGGGCTGGGGTAAAGATTCCCAATAGTGTGCAAGATTTGGTGAGGGGCAAGGCAGCCCTTGTACGTGCCTGTCAGAGCAAAAGAAGGGGTGAAGCAGTGGGAGCAATGCTCAATCCTGGTTAATGAGCTGAGAGGAACTGCCAACTCACAATTTTTCTGTGCTGCAATTTCACTTTGCAAACAAACCAAAATGCCAGGCCACTCAGATACAAGCATAATGGCTATCTGTGTAAATGTAAACCTTTAACATAAGAGCTCTGCAGTGGTCAAGCAACGTCCAAGATTGATGTCTGGGATATGTCTACTTCTTAAATCTTGTTCTCTGGGGCTACCACTCCCCAGACACCATCTCTGCCTTTTTGTCGTCATTGACATCTCCACTTGAGGCTGACTCATCCCAGTCTTCAAGAGCCAGGGCAGTTCTTAGTGTGCAGTGAACTTATGCCAAACTATTGTCTCACACTATTATTGTCTAAAAGACAACGTGTACTAGAAATGTGAAACAGGAAATGTCCATCTGACCTTATTATGGTAGAGGAAATTTTCCAGAGTCTATATGCTGATGTAATTATCTTAAGATTTTTTTTTCTTTAAAGTGGCCAGATTTTTGGAAAATTAGTCATCGCTGTCACAAGTGTAGCCTATAGCTTCTCTCTCTTTTAGAGGAATAGACTACTATAAATGGCACAATAGGGTTTTATATTATTTTCTATAGGGTTTAGGGAGTTCTTTTGATTGGCTTGTTTTTTTGCATGTATGAAGCATATACAGAGAGTGCCAAAAATATGTATATACATTTTAAGAAAGGAAAAAAATTGTATTAAAATTGTAAAACTCAATATAGACCCATAACAGAAGATGGATACCAGTCATGTTTGAGCATCTCTTGTAATTGCAGAAATTAAATGTGACTTGTTTTTTTTTTTTTTTTGGCTGGGGCCGGGTCTGAACTCACCACCTCCAGTATATGGGGCTTGCTTACTGCTTGAGCCACAGGCACCACCCATTAAATGTGACTTGAGTTATGACAATTTTAATCCAGTTTTTTCCTTTCTTAAAATGTGTATAGAAATTTTGGCACCCTTTACATATTACTATGTCTTATTTTTACTTCCTTTAGGGGGTCCTTAATTTGTTTTATATAGAAAATTATTTCTTTATCCTGAAAGGCCATGACCAGACCAGATATCCTTTCCCTTCTGTTCTAGCAACTGCGCTTTGCATAATTTCCTGTAAACAGCAGCAAACTACTTCAGTGTACGCTGGCTGTTGGGTCAGTGCTCTTACAGTAGCTACTTACATTAAACATTTCTTATCATAACTAATCTCTTTTCAAATTTTGGTTCTATTCTCATCAGCATCAATACAATGCTTTGAAATGAAAGGAAATGCTATACTCATGAATAGGATAAGGATTAAAGTTTAAACTTATCTAGGGATAAGGAGGAGGGAAAACCCTCACAAATCTGGTTATTTTTTTCTTCTGTGGAAGTGAAAAGCTATAAGCTGTACTCTGTGAAAGAAGGGAAATGGTCCTAATGAGCTTTTCCCCAACCACTGTACACCTCTGGTTCAGAGTAAAGTAGAACCCAACTGGTTATTTAGTTTTCTGGCATACTTTAGTGTGATACTTGATTTAAATGAACATCAAGAAGTAGATATCCGGGCATAATTCAGGTATGACCATATGGGTTTTTTCCTCTTTAATTTATCATAAGCATCTTTCTATTCTTATGTTACATTTGTTTGAAACCACCATCATTTCTCATCCTATGTCCTATGCATCTGACAGGCTCCATTTCATCCCATTTTTCAGCTATCCTTTTCCCCCAAGTTTTACAGTATCCAAGAAATCTTTTCCTCCATTGAAAATGTGACCATTAACAGCATTTTTGTAATGTCAATTTAGACGTCTTTATTCTTTTACAGCACACTCTGTGCAGGGTGAATCCTTAAGTGTAGCTGTAAAGAATGAACGATTGGTGTTCAGCCAAGCTTTGCCTGTGTGTTTCCACGACTAAAAACAATTGAGTGAAAAGGAAAAAGAATCAATTAGTCAATTGTTTTGTCTGCTTGGTCTCAAATGACCTGTGTGTATATTTGGGAAATTTTTTGCTCGTTGAATTTATTGTGTTTCATATTCTGTGTACATGAGTTTTTATTATGTAGCTATAGGATAAAATGTATTGAATGAGATACAATTTTATTTGTTAAAAAATAGCCACTTCAGAAAAAGTGAGGTCAGTAGGCATCTTGTTTTAGGAAGGGGGGAAACGGTGGCGACACTGGAGTGAGAGGAAGTCCTATGTCAGAGGGCTCTGCACACATTTTCCTGCAGAACCTCAGCTATGCTTCAATGTAATCTGTTATTTTAACCAATTGCAATAGTCATAGTTCGCTTTTTCTCACGTTAATTCATAAAATGGACAACTTATATTTGGCAAATCCTTATTTTTCACAATTTTTTCCCCCCTCCAATTCTAACAGGTTGAATTTTATGGTTTCTAAAGACTTCAAAAGCTACTAGGTTATTCTTAAGAAAAACAAAAATAAAAGAAAGCAGCCCTAGGTTTGAATGCTGCTACTCATACGTCAAAGGAGAGCTCCCGAGTCCTCCACTTGTTCTCCGTCCACACACTTCTGCCCAGACCTGTGTACACTGAGCATCCAGGTAAGTTGAGGAGATAGAATATTAGCACCCGGTGAAGAAAGGAAATAGTAAAACTATAATGTGATGTTTTTCTGTGCATCAAGCTGAAACTTCAATGACTAAGGGACTTCATTTGTCTTCTCCTTCTCCAGCATGCATAGCTCAGTTTTGTATTAAATGTTCCTTGGGTTCATAAAATATTTAGGGACTATGTAAAGATGAAGGACTTCAGAATCAAAGGTAAGATTTACCTAACCCAACATCCGACAGATGTAAGCAAGAAAGCAGGCTCCATCAAAGGCCCCATGTTAAGTTGATCAGCACCAATTTCTATCACTGTTTTGATTTCCCACTAAATGTAGTGGGTAAAAGGATGTTCAAAAGAAAACATTTAAGAATTTGTTTGAGTGGGTGGCGCCTGTGGCTCAGTGAGTAGGGTGCCGGCCCCGTATGCCGAGGGTGGCGGGATCAAACCCAGCCCCGGCCAAACTGCAACCAAAAAATAGCCGGGCGTTGTGGCGGGCGCCTGTAGTCCCAGCTGCTCGGGAGGCTGAGGCAAGAGAATCGCATAAGCCCAAGAATTAGAGGTTGCTGTGAGCCGTGTCACCGCACGGCACTCTACCCGAGGGCGGTACAGTGAGACTCTGTCTCTACAGAAAAAAAAAAAAAAAAAGAATTTGGGTAAATACTGATCTTAAAGTTCTCATCTCTAGCAATGTCAGGCACTTTGCCTTGGTAAATCATATTGATGAATTTTTAAAGATGAAAATATAATTTAAATATTTATTAATTGCTTGGGTATTTTTAGAGAGTATTTTTATTTCTCAGAATAAAGTACTTACTATAATAAAATTCACAGAATGTGAAAGAGTGAAAGAAATTATTGGATGAAAACCAATTATTAATATTTTGATTCCAAATATATGGACAATAAATGTGAATAGAGATATTTATATATGTGTAAAACATGGATATATAAAATTCATAAAACACAGATACAAAAAATTAGAAGCTCTGATCACTTTTGAGGATAAGAATTGAGGGCTGTGTGTCAAGAATAGTTGGCACAAATTACAGTATTATAAACATTTGAATTTTTTTCCTTGTATACATACAACTTTTAAAAAGAAGAGTGTTGCACAAGCACAAATATTTCTACTGTAATCTTCATTTCCATAAAACTATAAGTGTGTGATTATATTATACAGCCATGATATCACTTGATTACGTTCGCTTGTTAACACTCATTTTTTTTTTCTTTTTTTTGCAACTTTTGGACAGGGCTGGGCTTGAACCCACCACCTCTGGCGTATGGGGCCAGCGCCCTACCCCTTTGGGCCACAGGCGCCACCCCTTACCATGTTTTTAAACTCTTCAGAAGTCTCCAAATGATTTCCTGTACTTAACCAAATCTGTAAGTTTGCAGAAATAGTCTATTAGTTTTTGTAATAGTTTTTGTTTTTCTTGTCCTGTATGTGATTATCATATTGAATTGCTGTGGTTTTTCTCCATCATGCCACACACAAAAAATAGGAAGCCAGCAGATAAAATTTTCTTCAGTGGTACTTAATGAAAATCCACTTAATATTTCAATACTTTTCTTCAAGTATTGGACTAAGGTGTAACACAATTAGAAGGCTCCAGTTTTCAGACCAGCACCTTATGTTACTCATATATTTATCCTTATGGCTGTATGGGGTTCCATCATCATTCTGTTGGATGTTACTTTTGTCTTTCCATTGGGCCTAAGCTGGGGTGCTGGAGAATTCAATTGCTGAGTCTGAGGGTAAACTAAAATATCATTTAAAATTTAATAGAGATTTTGGAAGGGGAGTGGGCCTATAGGATATTAGGAGATTTGTTTTTCCCAGTTTAACATAAACCCTCCTCTGTTGAGGAATAAGTAGAATGGCTTTTCATGCAAATAGAATAGAAGACCAGGTTTTCTCTGAAAACCTACTCTCTTTCCTTGTACTTGGCTTATTGGGCTTGTAGGTATAGCATAGTTCTTCTATTTTATTAATGTTTATGGAGCTGAATTTCAGTCCAGTAGGAGTTGTTTGAAATTAGTTAAAACTAATTTATCAAAACTTTTTATATTGCAAAGGGCCTTCTGGACAGTGACTGAGTCGGCTGACAGTTGACATGATGAACAACCCTGTTTAGTTCTGCCCATCATGGTTAAGAATATCTTGGCCAGTAAGGAGAGTGCATCTTTATTAGCCTTTCCGCATTCTTTCTTCCAATTTAGCATTTCAGAAAAGAATCAATCTCATGTATTCATTTTAATGTTTAGAGTAATGTAGTGTAGCAGTTCAAGTTCAAAGTCTTTCCTTACCACACATGGGAACTTGGGAAAGTTACTTCACCTTTCTAACCATCAGTGTCCCCATCTGTAAACTACATTTTATTGGAATGAATATTTTTAATGTTATAAAATGTATAGTACAGGGTATAGAAGAGGAAATCAATAAAAAGTTATTGTTATAAATACCTATTTTTGATACCTAGCAACCACATAGAAATATCACAGCAAATACGTAAAACCCAACTACTTACTATCTCCCACTCCTCTTCCCGGTGTCTGCTCCTGAACCCATTTCATTCAACCCCCCATTCCACTGTACTTGACATTCACACTGCTTAATGCAGTAACTAGTTCTCAGTCCTCATCTGAGACGAACCATAAGCAGCATTTGAACTTGTTAGTTGTGCATTCCACTGCCTGCTCTTTTTTATTATCCTAATCTCTAAATGCTGGGGTGCTCCAGGGCTCAATCCTCTGGCCTCTTCTCCATTCACAGCCACTCACCTGGTGACCTCATTTGATCTTGGAGCTTTCCTATCATGAATATGCTACTGACCTTTCAAATGTCTATTTCCAGTCCAGATCTCCTTTCCGAACTCCAGAGTTGTATATCCAATGGCCTGCTTGATTTCTACTGGGAAGTCTCAGATGCTATCTCAAACTTGACATGTTAAAAACTAAACCCACTGTCTTCCCTTATTCAGCAAATGACAACTCCATTGTTTAGCTGCTCAGCTAAGAATTTTGGAGTCATCCTTGACCTCTCTCCTCTTTTATCACACCCATATCCAAATCATTAAGAAATATTAATGAAGCAACCTTCAAAATCTATCAGGATTTGATCACTTATCAGCCCTGTCTCTCCTGTCACTCCGGTCTCCCCACAGTTCATCTTAATTATTCTTAGAAACTCCTAACCAGTTCTCCTGCTTCCACCATAGCACTTCCAGACTTTTCTCAAATAGCAGCCAATGTGATTCAATTATAATATCATCTAATGTAGTTGAGATTGTGCTGCTCTTCTGCTCAGGTCCCTCCAATGGCTTCCGACTTCACCTGGAGTAAGACCAGATGGGCCCTGCACAGGCTGGCCTCACCTCCTACTGTTGTCTTTCATGATCATTCTGCCCCAGCTGGGCTTTCCTCCTGGCTTTTCCATGAACATGCTAGACCCTCTCTCGTATTTGGGCTTTTGCACTTGTTTCCCTTCCTAGAACATTCTTCTCATAAGATACCCGCATATCCAGCCCCTCACCACCTTGAAGTCTTTGAAAGAATTTCTGAACCACCTATTTAAACTTACAGTCTCCCTCTGCCGTCTGCCTCATCTTCCTTTATCTTACTTTCCTTAATAGTAATTACCACCTTCTAACTTGTACACATTATATTTTGTTTATTTTATTTCTCTTGTTTATTTTCAGTCTTCCTCACTCAAATGGAGCCCAAAAGGGAAGTTTGCCGTTGCATCCCCTGTGCCTGTACCTGACACTGAGGAGGCACTCAGTGAGTGCTTTTCTGAATGAGTGACTAGATAAACGAATGACGTTTACTACCACGTACAGTACTACAATATGAAACCATGCAGTGCTGGGAATAAGAGATCTGGATTCCAGTTTTGACTTGGCTCTCTATGAACAGGGTGGTATGGACAAATTATTTCACCTCTCTGAGACTCATTTTCCTAATCTTTAAAACCAATCTTTCAGGCTAGGCGTGATAGTTCACACCTGTAATCCTAACACGCTAGAGGCTGAGGCAGGTGGATCTCTTGAGCTTAAGAGATCCATCCAAGCCTGAGCGAGAGTGAAACTCTAACTCTACTAAAACAATAGGAAAATGAGCCAGGCACTGTGGTGGGCGCTTATATTCCCAGTTACTCAGGAGGCTGAGGCAAGAGTATTGTTTGACCCCTGCAGTTTGAAGTTACTGTGAGCTATGGTACGGCTAGAATTGCACTCTAGCCTGGGCAACAGAGACTCTGTCTAAAAAACAAAACAAAACAAACAAACAAAAACTTAACCTTGTGGAGCTCTTAACAGTTTTCAAATATTTTAGAGAGTGCAATCCTGGGCTTAAGCAAAGAAAAAAATGAATTCCTGTTTACCCTCCACGTACTCACAATCAATGGTTTGTATAAACCCTACCTGAGAAAAATTAAGTTCCATATGAATATATTTTTTAAAAGATTATTTCTGTAATAAATTCTCCATTCAGCCAACATCTTCTCTAGAGATAAGAAGCCATAGTCTAGTCTCTTTAGACTCTGGTAGAATTGGCTTCTACCATCTCCTAGGGTGCGTGAGAAGGAAAAGGGAAAGACAGAGTGCCCTTATTTTAGTGTCTGAGTTAAAGAACAAATAATGAAACAGACTTTGCATTTTTCATGGTCAGCCAAGCTTTTCTGGTTTCCATCGTCCTAGTATAATTCAAATAGCCATTTTTGAAGTTTTAATATTCAGTGCCCTAATTTTGTCTCAGGAGGAAATGAATAGCTGATGCTTTGTGCTTTGTATGTCTAAGTGCACTGCAGTGTGGAAACTAAGGAACATCCTGAAGCTTTTAAATAGTTTAGAGGGACAGCTATTGAATTAGTTCATAGATTTCTAGGATATAAAAAAAAATTTAAATTCAATAGGGTAAAACTGTATTTGTTCAAATTCCCCCGATTTTATTTTTTAAGGACTACCTTAAGATTTCTCTTACATGCTGGGCAGTTATAATAGATTTCCGGGGGATACTTTTTATTGATTAGTGTATAAAGGGATCAGGTACTGAATTTGCATTTGTTTAGTAAAGCCTATCTTGAAAAGTAGCACAAAAAAATTCATGCAGGTTAGATAGGGAGAAAGAAATGATAAAAATACTACACATAAACACGTAAGGTGTTGAGAGAGTCTGGGTCCATGTTAGCCGGATCCTAGGTCAAGGTCTGCTGTCCATATGCTTCAGTTCCGGGGGGTATCTTTGGCATAAGCTCTTGGCTGGCCTGGTTTATGTTGCTTCTCACTTCCTCTGTCAACCTGTGGCATTTGTCCTGTGTGTCCCTCCTGCCTTTTCCCACCAAGTTTGCAATCCTCATGAACCTTGCCTGTGCTTGTGCTCCGACCTGGGTTTTGTGTGAGTTGAGTTGCTATCTCACCCCTGGTCTATGTGCCCTACGTTTTTATTTCTGATCTCTTACTAGTATATATTTGTATACAGATGGATAAACATTGATGTGTAGCTTTTTTTTTTTCCCCCCCACAATGACGAGCTCCTAAAGGTTTTCAGGCATAGGAGCGAGATCATCTCTGGATATTGGGATAGGATAGAGTACGGTGGAGTCAGAGCAACCAACTGAACTTGGAAGAAAGTATAAAAGCCTTGAACTATAGCCCAGACATGCAAGAAATGGTTTGAAGTCACTGCAATTTAATGTATTGTTTGCAATGTTTTTTGTTCTATCAGTAGGGAATTGAACAGGTCAGATAAAGTTTTCATGGTTACCTTCGTAACAGCAATGAGAAGTGTCTGACAATTTATAATACAAGAGTAAGCTGAGTAGGATAGCTCAAAAGTAGTCTCAAATTTCACTGTCCAGCCATAATTTCTTTTTCAATGTCACTTATTGATCCCTGGAACAATAATACAGTTTAATCTTTTTATTTCATTGACTTCTGTGAGTCAACTTCCATTGTCTTTGCACCAACCCTTCAACTCCCTGGTCGTCTGGGTTAGGGTACCATAACTACACATTCACATGCATAGAATTTTTTTCTTGCATCTAGCCTCGTATGTATGTTTAGCACCATAATACAAGTCTATTGTCTTTTATCTGCAATCCCTAAATCCAAAAAACTCTGAAAATCAGAAGTTAATTTTACTATTAGTGTTGAAACTTGTTTGGCAGCAAAACTTGACCTAAACTAACATAAGGCCTGTCCAGTTTGACTAGAGTTCGAGCTTTGTGGAGGCGGCCTCCAGCCTCCATCCTTCCTGTCTGCCTGGTGTCTGTTATGTCTCAGCAAATTAGAACCATAAAACACACAAATGACTATTCTTATTAATTATAGTATATGTAAATTTATTAGTATTCTTCTATTCTTATTTTTCATTTTTTTATTTATTTTTTGCAGTTTTTGACCGGGGCAGGGTTTGAACCTACCACGTCCGACATATGGGGCCGGTGCCCTACTTCTTTGAGCCACAGGCACCACCCTATTCTCATTTTTTAATATTACTTTACTACTTTTAGAAAAAAAGAATGAGGGCTAGGGAGTGTTTTTCTTAAATTTTCTTTTTAAATTGAAAATATAAATATTTGTTCAGGTTGAAAAAATCAATGAGAGAACCAAGAATAACATCATGTTTCCTGGTTTTTAGATTAGGATTTTCTTACCTAGGTAAGACTAACATTATGAATGCAGATAACTCCAAGACCAAGAGAAACAACTTTATTTAAAATTTATTGAAACTGGCCAGAAACAGTAGCTCACACCTGTAATCCTAGCACGGAAAGGCTAATGCAGGAGGACTACCCAAGACCAGGTGTTTGACACCAGCCTGGGCAACATAGTGAGACCCCATCTCTACCAAAAATAGTTTTTTAAAAATCTTGGCTTTTTTTGCCTCGGTGCCCATAGCTCAGTGGTTAGGGTGGCAGTCACATACACCAGAGCTGGTGGGTTTGAACCTGGCCTGGACCTAGTAAACAACAAGGACAACTACAACAAAAAAATAGCCGGGCATTGTGGCGGGCACCTGTAGCTACTTGGGAGGCTGAGGCAGGAGAATCACTTAAGCCCAAGCGTTTGAGGTTGCTGTGAACTGTGACACCATGGCACTCTACCCAGGGTGACACAGTGAGACTCTGTCTCAAAAATAAATAAATAAATAAAATAAAATAAAAATCTTGGCTTTTAAAAAAGTGCTGGTATTGGAGGTTGAGGCTGGAAGATTGCTTGAGGTCAGGAGTTCGATGAAGCAATGAACATGCCACTGCACTCTCTGTCTCAAAAAAGGTGAATAAATAAAATAAAATCTAATCTAGTGAAATCTTGCTAGTCAAAGTGTTGAAAATAATGTCTTTTCACTCCCACACCTGAAAACCTATAAAGGCTCCCAATGGGAAAAAAATATCTGTTCATCTATATATTTACTTATATACATCCCGGATGGAGTTGAAACACATTCTTCTTGGTAAAGTATCACAAGAATGGAAAAGCAATTATCTAATAGACTCAATACTAATATGAAGCTAGTAGATGATCTAATGCATGCCCACATAGGAGATAAACTCATTCAGTTCAAGTTGCGGGGAGGAGAAATGAGGGAGAGGGGAGGGAAGGGCGTTAGGGTGCTCTCACTGAATGGGCATGGGGTAGGGGTGTTTGGCACACCTTTTGTGTGTGGGACATAACCACAAGAGGGATTATACCTAACAAAATCAAATGTTTTGATGTAGTTGTTTGTACCCTCACATTAACCTGAAATAAATTTACTTTTCTATTAAAAAAGAGAGAGAGAGAGCAGAAATAAAAATGTAGGGCAGATAGACCAGGGATGAGAGCAACCCACATACAAACTCAGGGAAAGGGGCACCAGCATGCAGAAACTTTACTTGTAATTGTATTTTGAGTGTGGATGTTTCTCTAATTCTTTCACTTTTTCTTGATACATGCTCTCATATTGGCTTACAGGTACAAAAATTATATGGATCAAGCACAAAGTTGTAGCTTTTTCTAATTTTTTTTTTTTTTTTTGTGGTTTTTGGGCCGGGGCTGGGTTTGAACCCGCCACCTCCGGCATATGGGACCGGCACCCTACTCACTGAGCCACAGGCGGCGCCTGTGAGCTTTTTCTAATTTTGAGGGTAGTAAAATTCTACCTCCTCTTCCTCCGCCTGCTCAACATGAAGATGAGGAAGATGAAGACCTTTGTAATAATACACTTCCACTTAAAGAGTAGTATATATATTTTCTCATCCTTATGATTTTCTTACATTTTTTTTTCCTCTGGCTTATGTTATTGTATAAATACAGTATATAATATATGTAACATACAACATGTGTGTTAATTGACTGCTTATCTTATTGGCGAGACTTCTGGTCCACAGTAGACTATTAGTAGTTAAGTTTTGGAGGGGTAAGAAGTTATATGAGGATTTTCAACTATGCCGAAGTCGGCAACCCTAAAGCCCTCATTTTTAAAAAGTCAACTGTATTTCATTATTGTATCTACTTATAAGTTATTAATAATTGTTTTATGTATAAAAATAACCACTTCATTAATCATCATTAATTATTTCAACATTATTAAAATAATAAATATACATCAATACTTCAAATAAACATTAACGTAGGCATTAATCTGTAAGGCAGCTCAGGAAAATGAATTTGGCAGGGTTGAATAAAATGGACTAGTAGAAAGCAGGTTTAAAGCACAGACACACGTTTATTAGCTAGAACTCTATTGCTGTTATCTAGATAAGTGTTGATATATTCTTCAACCAGACAAGAGACAGAAGAAATGCAAAGAAGGGACAGTTTCAAGGTGTAATAGGGAGGAAGGATTGATGAGTTTGGGCAACTAGTTGAATGTAAGAAGCAAGAGAGAATATCGATGATTATTAGATATTTTAGAGAGAATAAAATGGTGCGAGAGAAAGAGATGCTGAGATGGTCATGGAGAGGACAGAGAAGGCTGAGGACAGTCTGTTGAGAAGTACGTCAAGAGTACGCAGAAAGGTGAGAAGGGAGGAATGAGCAGAGAGAGAGAGAAGCAAAAGAACAATCTCATGATGCCAAAGGCAGGGGTTTAAGGAGCAGCGATATTCAATGCTGCAGGAGAGGGCCCAGATTTGCTGAGCAGGAAGTCCCTGTGTCTTTTAAAAGCCTGAGGCTGACTAGGCACTGTGGCCTACAGCTACAATCCCAGCATTCTGAGAGGCTGAGATGGGAGGATTGTTTGAGGCCAGGAGTTTGGGCCCAACCTGGACAACATAATGAGACACCATTTCTACAAAAAATAAGAAAAATTAGCTGGGCCTCGTGGTGTGCACCTGTAGTCCCAGCTATTCAGGAGGCTGAAATAGAAGGATTGCTTGAGCCCAGGAGTTTGAGGCTGCAGTGAGCTATGATCAGGCTACTGCCCTCTCCTCTGGGTGACAGAGAAAGACCTTGTCTCTAAAAATTAAAAAAAAAATTTTTTTAAAAGAATATAGGATTTCATAGGAGGTAAGGCTAAAAGCAGTACTTAAAAGGATGAGTGAGGGACAAGAAAATAAGGCAGAACTTTCTTTCTAAAAGAATAGATAAGCCACAAAGAATAGATAAGCCACAAAGAATAGATAAGCCACAAAGAATAGATAAGCCACAAAACAACATGGAGGAACCTTAAATGCGTATCACCAAGTGAAAGAAGCCAGTCTAAAAAGGCTACTTACTGTCTGATTCCAACTAAATGACACTCTGGAAAAGACAATAAAAAGATGGTTGCCAGGGGTTAGGGAGGGAAAGGTGAACAGGCAGAGCACAGAGTCTTTTGAAGGCAGTGAAACTTTTCCATATAGTTGAGTACTTTGTTGAGTGTAGTAACGGTGGGCGCATGCCATTACACCTGTGTCAAAACTTACAGATTGTACAACACCAAGAGTGAAATCCAGTGTAAACTATGGCCTTTGAGTGATTATGATGTGTCAATATAGATTCATTGATTGTAATGAAGGTACCACTCTGGAGGGACTATTAATGGAAGGGGAAGATAGCATGTATGGGGCTGGAGGCACATGGGAACTCCATACTTTTCACTAGTAATTCTGTGATCCTAGAACTGCCCTAGAAAATAAAATCTATTAAAAAAGAATATATTAACTATTTTTCATTAATGTTAACTTCTGCGTTTATTCATGTATGTATCACTTTTTTTTCTTTTCTTTTTTTTTGAGACAGAGTCTCACTGTGTCACCCTCAGTAGAGTGCCATGGTGTCACAGTTCACAGCAACCTCCTACTCTTGGGCGTAAGTGATTCTCTTGCCTCATCCTCCCAAGTAGCTGGGGCCACAGGCGCCACCACAATGCTTGGCTGTTTTTTGGTTGTAGTGGTCATTGTTGTTTGGCAGGCCCGGGCTGGGCTTGAAACTGCCACTTTCGGCGTATGTGGCTGGCGCCCTAGCCGCTGAGCCACAGGCGCCGAGCTATGTGTATCACTTTGATGGCAGCATTTTATCCCCCTGGGAAATTTCAACAAAACATACCAATTCATTTTTGTGCTCAGTGAAATAAGTGAAATATAGTGATAATGTTTCATTAAATAAGTGATAAACACATGAACTTAGTTACACTTCTGGAATGACAGTATGATAATAAATTTTATACTGAATACTATGAATGAATTAAGAAGTATTAGATTCGCCTTCAGATGTTTTTTGCATGTTCTAGTTATTTATTACTGTGTGTAACATGTCACACCAAAACTAGTTGTTTAAAACGATACTTTATTATTGTTTCATTTTTCTGGGAGTTGAAAGAGCTGGACACTACTTAACTTGGGTCCTACAAATGATTGCAGAAAGACGACAGCTGAGGCTGGAATGATCTGAAAGCTTCTTTATTCACGTGTCTGGCTCCCAGGCTGAGATAGCTAGAATAGCTGGGATAGCTGGAGACTGGCCAGGGAGCTCTCTCTCTCTCTTTCTCTTTTGTCTCTATATAGCCACAAGTCAGGATTGGGCTTCAAACAGCATGGAGACTTTAGGAACAAGCATTCTAAGAGACCCAGGCAGAAACTTCAAAGCCTAGTGAGTGCTGGGAGTCACATAGCCTCACTTTTACTGTATTCCATGAGGCAAAGCTGTCATAAAGCAACCCAGATTCAAGGGAGTAAAGCAATCATCAGATACAGGGAGGAAAGAAATGCATGGCTGCCATCTTGGAAACAAGCTACCACATCAATCTGGGGACTATTTATAAATAGGCAACACACACCCACTCACACAGATAAACATATATTCCTATGGAAAAAAATTAAGAATTCCTATGAATGTTCAAGAATAAAATAATATGCGAAGGTAAGACCTTGATAATTAAGATGGGAAATAAGATAAAACTGAGGTCTAATGAAAGACACTGAATATTTTCAGCAAGATTTCTCAGGAATGCCCGCATTAACCTTTGAAATGAGTAATCAAGCAAGTCATTCCAAACTAACTGGCCTCCTAATCCAAAGCATCTCTGAACTTCTCACTTAGTTCAGGAAGTAAGCTCCAGAATTTATTTGGATGAGGCATCCTCTGTGTTATACTCTCTCTGTTCTCTGTTTGTCTTGGTCTCCTGGTCCTGTGTCCTCTAATGTCCACTGGTCCCTACATTCCAGCCGCATGCTTGCAAACATACTACATAGTTCTGATTCTGTAATTTTCATTTAAAAAAAATATGAAAGCTTTTAATAAAGAATGGCCAGAAAACGTCTTGATTTTTTTTTTAATTCTCTTTAATTTTTTTTCTTGTAGCTTTTCTTTCATTCAATTCTGATAAGATTTCCTATGTCTTTTATAACGTATTATCTATCTTTAAAATGGCCTTTATAAATAAGGTTAACACATAAGTTCTTACTTCAATAAAGCATGTTGTCTCTAGCTAATAAAGTATTCTGATAGCTTTGGAAACTGTGTCCTTGGCTCAGCGCCTGTAGCTCAGCTGGTAGGGTGCCAGTGGGTTCGAATCCAGCCTGGGCCTACCAAGCAACGATGAGAACTACAACCAAAAAATAGCCGGGTGTTGTGGCAGGCACCTGTAGTCCCAGCTACTTGGGAGGCTGAGGCAAGAGAATCGCTTAAGCCCTGGAGTTTGAGGTTGCTGTGAGCTGTGACGCCACTGCACTCTACCCAGGGTGACAAAGTGAGACTCTGTCTCAATAAACAAAAAACAAAAAAACTGTGTCCTTGCTGCACACACAGGCAGAATGGACTGATATTTTAAGGTTTCCTGTGACTAGAAAGGTCTGGAAAGTCTTACTGATTTGCATTGTGTTCTGACTTCCTGAGGCAGTTTTCCTAATGCTATTTCACTTTAGTCAAACCATGGAACAGAGCTTGCTCCTGTGTTGTAGGTTCTTTTCCATCAGAAGCCAATTTAGAACTTTGTATTTAAACTTCGTTCTTTGTTTTTTAAACTTAACTTTTATGGAATTTTAGAAATGTTAACTATTTTATTTTATAAAACTTCTGTCAGGGGGATAATTCTGGAAGCATTTGAGAAAAAGGATTCCCAATTAAATTTTCAAAATTATTTTTAAACTAACACATATTTGTTCTATAATCATATTTATTGCCTCCATTACGTAACTTAAGATTTTATTATCTGTTCTAATTACCGTAAAGAGCCGTATCTTTTCCGACAGTAGTGTTTGGTTTTTTTGGGGGACAGGAAATGTATATTACAGCTCTTTTGTATTCCCTAAAACTTTTACTATAGTTCTAGATGTGTGGTATGTGAATGTTCACTTGGTAACTGGGTGTTTGACTTTTGTGTTTTCTATTTCATTCCTATTATTTGAGTCTTACTTGCCTTCCTTAATCATACTCTATAGCAGTGATTTTCAACTTTCTTTTTTTTTATTTTATTTTTTTTCAACTTTCTTTTTTGTTTTTTTTGGTCTCTTTTTTTTTTATTGTTGGGGATTCATTGAGGTACAATAAGCCAGGTTACACTGATTGCAATTGTTAGGTAAAGTCCCTCTTGCAATCATGTTCTTTTTTATTTTTTATTATTAATTTTTTTATTGCAGCACACTTGGTGTGCCATGAGAGGACCTTAGGGGTGCTTTGAAAAACTTTTAAAGATCATTAATTAAATTATTTTCTTTTTTTATGCCATGATGTTTCTAAATCAAAATAATAATTTTATTTATTTTTTTGCTATTTTTTAATTTTTATTATGGTTTCAGGTTAGTTTGGGGGTACATAGAATTAGGTGACAATGTTTACATTTGTTCAAATCACAGTAAGTATATTCTTTTTTTTTTGCTCTTTTTGATCAATGTAATTTAAGTGTGCTGTGGAAATTTAACTATAACTATAGGTTTAAGTGTGCTGTGGAAATTTAACTACAGGTTTAAGTATGTTGTGAGATAAAAACGGTTGGAAAACACTGCTGAAAATATTATAGACTTTCCTGAAATGTGGCCTTGTTTCAAATAATATAACTAGGGATTTGTTCATAAGGTCTTTCTGCTTTGAATATTTCCTCTAAACATTAAGACAGAGATGGAAAAATGTAATCTTTCTAAAAAAAATCTCACGTGGTCATCTGGATTTTTTTATTTTTATTTTTGTTTTTATTTTTTTGTAGAGACAGAGTGTCACTTTACCGCCTTCAGTAGAGTGCCATGATGTCACAGGACTCAGCAACCTCTAGCTCTTGGGCTTCAGCGATTCACCTGCCTCAGCCTCCGGAGCAGCTGGAACTACAGGCGCCCGCCACAACACCTGGCTATTTTTTGGTTGCAGTTCAGCCGGGGCTGGGTTTGAACTCGCCACCCTCGGTATATGGGGCCGGCGCCCTACTCACTGAGCCACAGGCGCCACCCGGTCATCTGGATTTTTATGGATTTTGATTAATATAGTCTAGAGATGAACTTCAATCCTAGTGTTGCTACTTACTACGTCTTGGTTCCCTCAGTTTCAAAAAAGGGCTCACCAAAGTAACAGCTCCCTAATAGCAATGTTGACGTCAGGATTACATGTTGATTTGAGAAAACAAAGAAGATAGTTCTCAGTATCTAATAACTGAGCAAAAATTGTTAGCTGTTGCGTTGTTTATTTAGAGTTAATAGTCTTCATTCTTAGCTAGTTGTAGCTACTTCTTAATGATTTTACTAAATGCTCTTTGAAACAGTTGCGTTTGAGAACTGTATAAACAGATCGCTTTTGGTGGTGCCTGTGGCTCAAAGGCGAAGGGCACCAGTCCCCTATGCCGGAGGTGGCGGGTTCAAACCCAGCCCCGGCCAAAAACCACACAAAAAAATAAATAAATAAACAGATCGCTTTTACTAACAAGCTTGACTCTAAGCCGCTTTCTGGGTGTGAAAAAGAAGGCAGAACAATTTTATGTTTTTAAGTACTAGTATTTAATAAAGTTAGTGATACAAATGTGAATAAGCACATAATCCACAGCTTGGAAGATCTCACATGGAGAGTCAGAAGCACAAGGCTCTCTAGTGGGTCATGATGAGATGTGGAAGATGCTTTAAGTCATGTGATAAAGAGGAGAGCACTCTGGGGCCTGGGAAAGTCTAGGAAACCTCTGAGACTTGACTTGCATGAGCTGAATCTTGAAGGCTGAATAGGAAAGTGCTAGGTAAGGAAGAGAATGATCATACCAGACAGAAACTGGCACGTGCAAATGCACGGGGGCATGGGCTGGGCTGGAAGTCGGAGGAACTGTAGGCAGAGCTCACCTGCGGGAGCTTACGCCCCGGAACAGAGGGAAAGAAGGCTTGAAAGTGGGCAGAGTTATACTGAAGAGAGTTTTCTTTGTATGCTAAGTCAAAGGCTTTCCACATATTTTATGCTATAAGTACGTGGGAGCCGGTAGTAAAAACCTTTCTCATAAGTGCTATTTTAAGCTAGAGGATAATACGATTAGTGAGAGAGGGACACCGTCAGGGAGACAGCCATCATCTGAGAGACATTTAATCTCCCTTCATTTCCTCATGTGGAATTACCTTAATAATAGAACCCTACTGTAGATGGATACTGCAAATATTAAAGGACATAATTAAATGTTCAACACTACAGACCTTGCATCTAGTTGACACACAAAAAATTTCCTCTCCCATTGCAATAAGAGATGGCATCTCCAAGGGCATTGTGGAAGATGGACTGGAACAGACGGATGAGAGAAAGGAGGCCTCAGGGAAGAGGTTCATGCAGGTGCACGGGGCCTGGGGGAGGGGGGGCATGGACTAGGGCACAGCATTGAGAGTGGGGAAGACAGGGGGGATTTGACATTACTCTTTTGTGGTAAAATCTACTGAATTTTGTGGCTTTCAGAGGTGGTCAGTGACAGAGAGGAACTGAGAATGAAACTGAGGTTTTAACCTCAGGACTCTTAAAACTCTTCCATGTTCTGGCCACCATGATTGATGCTGTGGATGAATAAGACGTTTTCTTCTTTGAGGTTCTCAAAAGCTACAAGGTGGCTACAAGCCACAATATAAAAGTCTGGCTGGGGTGGTGGCTCCTACCTATAAACCCAGCACTTTGGGAGGCTGTGGTGGAAGGATCACTTGAGTCCAGGAGCCCAAGCCCACCCTGAGCAACATCGCAGCACCTTTCTCTACAAAAAGGAAAAGTAGCTCTCGTTTTCAGTGCTACCGACAGAGGGAGCAGCCATCGCCTATCAGCATCACGGCTGCCCTTAGACCCCTTGTGAAGTGGAAGATCTTTAAAAAGTGGACCAAATTTATCCAGCAGCAGTCACACCAATATGTCAGAATTAAGTGTAACTGGTGGAAACCCAGAGGTATTGACAACTGGGTTTGGAGAAGACTCAAGGGCCAGATCTCGATACTCCACATGGGTTACGGAGCAACAAGAAAAGAAAGAATGTACTGCCCAGTGGTTTCTGGAAGTTTCTGGTCCACAACGTCCAGGAGCTGGGAGTGCCGCTGATGTGCAACCCTCTGACTGTTCAGAGTTGCTCACAATGTTTCCTCCAAGCACTGCAAAGCCACTGTGGAGAGACAGCCCAGCTGGCCATCGGCGTCACCAGTCCCAATGCCAGGCTGCGCAGCAAAGAAATGAGTAGACAGCTCATGTGCACATTTCATTTGTGTTTAAATAAAACCATGAAAACTTAAAAAAAAAAAACAAAACAGAAAAACAAAAGTAAAAGTAAAAATGTTAGGTGTTCAAGGCTGCTGTGAACTATGATCTCACCACTGCATTCCAGCCTGGGCAGCAGTGGGAGACCTCATCTCCACAATAAAAAAATAAAAATCCTTGTTTTAGGCAGGAATTTTGTACCAGGAGCCCCTTTTACATATGTTCTAGAAGGAAGGAATGAGTTACTGTGGACACTTGACTGAGCTATTGTTAAATTGCGTGACTGCCATCAGATCCCAGAATGTATTCTTATTAATCGTAGTCACATGTGTTCTCAGCACTGAATTTCTGAGCTCAGGCTTTTGTCCTTTCTATAGAAGAGCTTAACCATATCCACCAGTACAGGTTTTTGTTTTTTTTTAACGGTCAGAAGATAACGAGAAGCATCTCGTTAAGATTTAAAGGAACATTTTTGTCCCTTGCATGCAATGACTCGTCATTACAAATCTCAACAAATTACAGTTCTTCAAAATGACATGAGATTGACAAGAAATCAAAAGAACCGTTAAGAACAATAAAAAAGAAAAAGCAAGGTTAAAGTGACATATAAAGAAATGAGACATTTCCAGAGAAGTAGTCAGCTCTTGCGATTATTAATTTTCTTTTTAGGCTGACTAATAAATGGCATTCTCATTTCGTTGTTCCTTTTGAAACTTTCTGCAGCGGTGTTGTTTATATCACTGTGACATAAGCATCCTGAGTTTAACTCTTACTAGTAACCCTTTTGAGGTTGCCGGTGGTTTCAGTTTCTTCATGTTCTTTTGCCTGTCACCCAGAAAAGTAAATCATTTTCTCTAAATTTGTCATCTTTCTGCTCTGTTAATCGACTCATCTTAATATCTTAATCTTTGCAGTCTGAATTAAAGAAGAGTTCACATTTATATCTTAAGAAACTAATCAAAAATTCTATTCTTTCTGGAGATTTTTCAAAAGGTACATCATAGTGGAGGAATTACAAGGGGAAGAGAGGTCAGACAGTGAACAGGAAGTGGGTAAAGTGTTTCAACGAGGGAGAATATGGGCCTGATGGGAACAAGAGTCACAAGGGCATAGAAGTGGACTGTTAAATGTGTGTATTTCTTTAAGAAAATGACAGAATTTAAAGACCCATGTCAGTGGAAGGGTGGATGTCAGTGCCTGGCAACCAATGGCTATGGTAGTCCATAAAGAAAACCAAGTGGCACAATTATTTATTTTATAGAGGAATAACCTCAGAAGCCTCAAATAACATTTCTGCCATCCAGGAAAATACTTATAAAGATGGATGCTTACAGGGACGTCTGGAAAACTTCTAGCAATGGTCCAGCTTTTTCTTTCTTTTTTTTTTTTTTGAGACAGAGTCTCACTCTGTCCCTTGGGTGGACTAACGTGGCATCATCACAGCTCACAGCAACCTCAAACTCTTGGGCTTGAGCAATCTTTTTGCCTCAGCTTCCTGAATAGCTGGGACTACTGTTGCCCACCACAACACCTGATTAATTTTTCTATTTTTAGTAGAGACGGGGTCTTGTTTTTGCTCAGGCTGATCTCTTGAGCTCAAGTAATCCATCCTCTTCGGTCTCCCAGAGGGCTAGGATCAGAGGCGTGAGCCCCTGCGTCCAGCCAGTGTTCTAGTTCTTAACCTCAATGGTGTTCAGGCGTTAATTTTGTGATAATTCAGTGAGTAATACACTAATGTTTTGAATATTTTTATAGATGAGTATTACCTTTCAATTAAAAATTTAAAAAGGTAACAAAAGAATAAATGTTTAACTTCTAACTTCTTAAACTCTATACTATATTCTTTGAGCACATCACAGATCATCTAAACCATTCATCATTTGTGTCTTTCTGAAGAGATCTGGTCATTTCCTGCTAATTGAAGTCATAAAATAAACATTTATTGAGTGTCTGAATGTGCAAGATGAAAAAAATGAAGAAGCGCTGCTTTCAGGAAGCTCATAGTCTGTCACTACTATATGATATAATCATGTAATGGTATTCTGCTAAGTCTAAGTCTATCGAAGTAAAAAATAAGTATTTAAAAAGCAGCTCACGGTCTAATAGGGGGATGTAATGTGGGAGGATCAGAGCAACAGTCCACGTTTGTAAATAGTGTCATAGTAAAAATGGCAAATCAGTAGTAGCATGGAAGACCCGAGGGAAGGCTTTATCCCCAAAGTGATTTTTGAGCCAATGAACCAACTCATACTGAAGCAGAAATTCAGCAAGTCCTTAATATATTTTAAATGGATGAGAATGTTAGGAAAGATTTTTTTTTGTTTGCTATTAAGAATGAATTGAAAATTATTAGTATAAATATGTCTCGTAATAATTGAGATAAACTTACACTTAAACAATATTTTTTTGTTTATCTGAAATTAAACTGTAACTGGATGTCCTATATTTTAATCTGGCAAATCTACCTCCATGCAATTTCCAAAAAAAAAAAAAAGGTTCAAAAATTCATCAAAAGAGAAATCTTAGAAAAAACTGGAACTTTGTCGTAACTCTTGGGTATATATTAAATTGGGGACTCAAGGTAATGGAACATCACTTTATTGTCCTATTTAGTTAAAATAAATGGAATTGGCTCCTGAAAAAACTAAAAAGAGAATTACCATGATCCAGCAGTTCCACTTTGGGTCCCAAACAGGGTCTCAACGAGGTAGGTGTTTGTACACCCATGGTTATAGCAGCATTATTGACAATAGGCAAAAGATGGGAGCAAATCAAATGCCACTGACAGATGAACGGATAAACAAACTGTGGTACACGCATACGATGGAAAATTATTCAGCCTTAAAAAAGAACTTCTGACAAATGTCACAACATGGGTGAACCTTTAGGACATAATGATAAGTGAAAAAAGCAAGTCACGAGTAGACAAATAGTGAATAATTCCACTTACATGAGGTACCCAGAGTAGTCAAATACACTGACAGAAAGATGGCTGTTGTCAGAGGCTGGGAAGAGGGGGAAATGGGGAGTTAATTGTTTATTTGGTGGAGAGTTTTACAAAATAAAAAGAGTGCTGAAGACGGATATTAGTAATGATGTAAATGTGCTTAATACCACCTAACTGTACATTTAAAAATGGTTAAGATGGTAAATTTTGTGTTATGTGTATTTTACCATAATATTTAAAAAAATAAATATACTTACTAATTAAAAAACAAAGGACTTGCAGCAAAAGGTCAGCTAATAGTAGCACATACAGCTAATTTGTTTTTTATTTTTTTGGAGACAGAGTGTCCCTCATAGAGGCACTCTGGGGAGAGTGCTGTGGCCTCATATCTCCCAGCAACCTCAAACTCTTGGGCTTGAGCAATCCTCTTGCTTCAGCCTCCTGAGTAGCTGGGACTACAGGTGTGCACCATCATGCCTGGCTATATAGCTAATGTTTACTAATGCCTTACTCTATTCTGGGAGCTATAATAAACCCAACGTTTACATAGTTTGTTTGATTGACCCCCTCCCAACAGCCTTATGGAAAAGATATTATTATTACTATGACTATGATTTATGTAAACAATTAGAGGTTCGAGAGATCAATTAATTTATCCAAGGTCACACAGATAAATTGTGGGTGAGCTGACATTGACCCGCCGGATCTTCTGTCAATGGAGCCCAAAGTCTTTGCCTCAGCATCACACTGTCATAAGTCTTAGTATATGGCAAAGCAGACTGACAAGGGCCTTTGCTCTTGCAGTGCTTTTTAGACCTCAGAGTCATTCATCTATCCAGTAAATGTTAATGGAGTACCTACTATGTGCCAGTGCTGTAGGCTTTGAAGATACAGAGGAGCATATGCGGAAGTTACCCGTATCCTCGGAGTTATTGCTGTAAGGAAGAGCACTCCCTCATAACATCCTGAACACCGAACTCGGCCTCAGTCTGCTTCCTGGAGAGCTCAAGCTGAATTCCAGCATGAAAAGCCTTCGCGGGTGAGATACTGAAAGGCATTCGGGATGGCTGTAGATTGGGAGAGAGTGAGATGAGCCCAGGCTGCAAACGCCAAATCATGAAGCACTTATAAGTCAGCCTGAGGCTTTTTCCTAAAAGCAGGGGACAGTGGGAAGCCATGGTAGGATTTTAAGCAGGAAAGGCACGTTCAGATTTGCGGTTTTGAAATACCATTTTGGCTGTCGTGAAATAGAATGGATTGGAAAGTGCTTTGAACACTAAACTCATATCTTTGAAGCAACATTTTCCATCTTGTCGATGTTAATGGTAAAATAAAGGCACCTAACTGTCTTGCCCTTGAATCACTGCTCTTTTCCCCTTTCCTTTTTATCAGTAAAAGCTACTGAATCTGTTCCATGTTTTATGCAGCTACAGTCCTGTGAGATATTATCTAAAAGCTTCTTGAGAGACCATAGGAAACTGTTGTGTAAAGACTTGGCAAGTTATTTGTTCTATGGTGATGAAGGCAGACTGTTCTGCATTGCTGGAAAAGCTGAAGGTGATAAGTCACTAGAGACATGACCTCCAGATAGAACATCAGGAGAAAGTCCTGACCTCCTGCCAATCATATGCGTGTGGTTCTGTTTTCTAATTTTTATTTTTCACCTGAATTCCCAGGTATGTGTATATAGGGTAGTTACATTAGCACAGTTTATTTGGATGGAAATAATTTGACAGTAAAGATTAGATTTTTCAAAAGTCTTTTTGAGGTGTACTTGACATACTACTATAAATTACATATATATTTTTTACTTTAGAATATTAGGGGGTACACATGTTTTGCTTACACACTTTGTTTTTGTATAGATTGGATCAAATTATAAGTGTGCCCTTCACCCAGTGTTCACTGTACCCAATAGGTGTGAATTTACCCATCCTTCTTTTTCCTCCCCCAGATAGATTTTCGTTGAGATTAACTTCCATATACTCACTTGTATCTTTTGTGACAACTTAGAACTGGAAACCATTCTTCTAAGTAAGATATCACAGGAACGGAAATAAAGCACATATATTTAAAATATACAACTTTGATAAGTTTTAACACATACGTATGACTGAGAAACCATCATCAACAATCAAGATAGGGCGGCGCCTGTGGCTCAGTCGGTAAGGCGCCGGCCCCATATACCGAGGGTGGCGGGTTCAAACCCAGCCCCGGCTGAACTGCAACCAAAAAAAAAAAATAGCTGGGCGTTGTGGCGGGCGCCTGTAGTCCCAGCTACTCGGGAAGCTGAGGCAAGAGAATCGCTTAAGCCCAGGAGTTGGAGGTTGCTGTGAGCTGTGTGATGCCACGGCACTCTACCGAGGGCCATAAAGTGAGACTCTGTCTCTACAAAAAAAAAAAAACAAAAAAACAATCAAGATAACAAATATTTCCAGCACCCCAAAAGTTCCATCCTGTCCCTTTGCCGTCCCTCTCTCTGCCTTTTCCCTGCCCTCGCCGCAGGCAACCTCTGCCAGTCTTCCTGTCACGATGGCTTACTTTGCATTATCTATTTTATATAAATGTGATCATACAGCGTGCACTCTTTTCTTTCACTTCACATAATTACTTTGAGAACTAACTGCAAAATGTTGAATTGTACTCCAGATGAGTCATCAAACTTGTTCCACATAAGAAACGTTGTACTTACTCACACGATATAATATGCAGTATCAATATCAACAGTGAAAAGGATGCTGAACTTCATTTTTATTATTATTATTCTTTTTTTGCAGTTTTGGCTGGGGCCAGGCTTGAAACCACCACCTCTGTTATATGAGGCTGGCGTCCCACTCCTTGAGCCACAGGCGCCACCCAGGATGCTGGACTTTTTAAGTGTGATTATTTGTTGTGCTGCAGACTGAAATTTGATCTGGTAACCAAAGCAATTTTCCTTTGAAATTACAAACCAGTAAGGGAATGCAAATAAGACATTTGGTAAAAGACTGTCCTCCCACCAAAACATGTGGCCAAATAACCTAAAAAATTGAAAGCTAAAGAACAGTTGTTATGACATGTGGAAATTAGAGGACACGAGGTAATCTGCTGACTTTCTCTAAAATACTCCATAAAAGATGCTCGAGGCTACCCTCAGCACACATGCACACGTGTGCACACACACACACCCTCTCCTTCACACATACACGTGCAGGCACCACTATACATTTTTTCCTTTTGTAACCTGCTATTAGCTCAGACTAATTAGTTCAACGATTGCTTTACATTATCATTTTAATTTTCTAATATCTGTAAAAAGGCTGAAAAGTAAAGATAGTTTTTAAGACCATATGCAAATCTCAGCACCATTTGTGCCTGTAAAATGCAAATCTTAGAAGAGGTCATGAAATCACCTCTTTTAACTTTTTAGAAAGGCGTTTCACGCACAGCACCAAGATATATAGGTAAGTGGCACTCAGTGTGTATTTCAGGAATGAATGAAATGAAGCTTTACGCTCTTTGCTTGCATTTTCTCTGAAATTGTGTCACCTCCCATTGGTATACCTGAAAAGCCAATGTCATCCCTTCCTGGAAGACAGGGAAAAGCAGATTAAGCATATTCTTCAGCTGGTTGTAATTTTTGTAACGTTCATTAGTATAATTGATTTTAAATTTAATTTTTTATTTCAGAATATTATGGGGGTACAAATGTTTTCATTGTATGGATTGCTTTTGTGCTGCTTGAGTCAAAGTTACATTTTAATCTTTTTTATTCTATCCCATATAGCTGAGGTCTTTTCATCTTGTTTTGGAGAAGTGACAGGCTACTTTCTCTTTCTTACTTTCTGGCTTAATGTTTTGCACATTTAACTAACACAGCTTACCATAGAACACATTTTAATTTCACAGTCCCCAAGGCCTAGTACTGTGTACCTTATAGTAAGTTCACAGTGCGTTAAACTTGATCCATTTTATTTGCCTGTCAGGGATGATGTAATCTGTAAACTTTCACATTGTGCCTTCACTAAGCATAACCATTATTTTATTTTATATTTATCAACTCCCACACATCACAAGACGGGAGCCCCATCATTTTGACTGGTTGGGAATATTGCGGCAGCTGGGAGTTTGGTATGGGTTACAGCTCAAATTTTCTTTTCCTTGTCAAATGTTTTGTCTCGTTTTCAGACATCGGATGCTATTTTTTAAAGATCCTTTCTGTATATTTCATCTCGGATCTGGTAATTTTTTTTAATTTTGAAAAATTGAACCCTTCAGCTCAATAACCAGACAATCCCATTTGTGGTGTACCCACCTACATGCGTAGTCTCATCCAGCTGAGAAATGATCTAAGCTCCTTTGAAACTCCAGTGTGGAAAATAATAGTAAGTGAAATACACTTTTGGTTTCCGGATAAATATGTGTATCATTTGGCTTACCTAAAACAGGTTGTGAATAGTATTGATTTTCTCCTGGAAGCATTAATACTGATTTTATTTGCAAGCCAAGAGATTAAAAGAAAGAAAATCAAAAACTTTTAATTTTTCCTAGTATTTCTTCTTAGACTTTCCTCACAGGTTGTAACTAAGCAACCAAAAGCCTTAGTTTCAAGAAATTATAACAAATAGAGTGTAATTTTCAAGTATCAGTTAAAATAAGGTAATGATACAGCTTATGTCAGTGTTCTTTTTTAATACTTCAAGGAGATATCCTGTCCGACTTTCTTTCATTTCAATCAATGCAAGAAATAATTATTGCCTTTTCTCTTTCCTCCACACTATAGACACAGGTTACAGGAAAAAGGGCTCCAGCACCCTTTGGGGATTGTCTCCTAAGTCTACATGCTCAGCTTTTGGTCACCCATTGAATAATTTTTCATCTCACCATACACCTTATTTGTATTCAATAACTTTTGATAGTTCTACCAATAAGTCAGTACTCTGTGTATAAACCGAATTTCCCAGCTTTGCTTGGAACATGGTGCTCACTAGAGGAATGGAAAATTTATTTGAAACAATAAATAGGGAAAGCAGAAGGAGTAAACAAAACGTGGAAGGGTGAGGCTTATTCCGAGGAGTGACTAAGTAGTCAGCTTCCTGTGAGCCCTTTAAAGAATGATTTTTTGAAAAGGGTTTGTCCCTATTAGTTCTTCTTTTTTTTATTGTTAAATCATAGCTGTGTACATTGGTGCAATCAAGGGGTACAATGTGCGGGTTTCATATACAATCTGAAATATTCTCGTCAAACTGTTCAACGCAGCCTTCATGGCATTTTCTTAGTTATCATATGTAGACATTTGTATTCTGCCTTTAGTAAGTTTCACCTGTACCCATTCTAGTTCTTAACTGGAAAGCAGATCAATTTGTTTGAAAAGATGCTGATAATTAGATAAAGCAAAAACACATGGGGTTAATTTTTAAAATGCAAACATGACTGTGTTATTCCAATAGCCACAGCCTCTAAAATGAGGCAACTTCTGTTAAATTTTAATAAGCAACTTATACCTATTCAGAACCATATAGATTCCTCCTCTACAAATCAGATACATAAACCAAATCTTTTATGCATTGTATAAAATGCAAATTGATTTCTTTCATTAAGTGTCACTTAAGTTTATAATAGAGTAACAACTGTTATAATTTTTTTTTTTTGAGACAGAATGTCACTCTGTCACCCTGGGTAGAGTGCCATGGCATCATCATGGCTCACAGCAACCTCAGACTCTTGGGCTCAAGCAATCCTCTCATCTCAGCCTCCTGAGTAGCTGGAACTATAGGCGCTTGCCACAACGCTCAACTAGGTTTTCTATTTTTTTTTTTTAGTAGAGATAGGATCTTACTCTTGCACAGGGTGGTCTCATACTCCTGAGCTCAAATGATTCACCTGCCTCAGCTTCCCAGAGTGCCAGGATTATAGACATGAGCCACCATGCCCCGCCTGTTATAAGTTAATATCTAGCAGGCTTATCAGCACGTGGATAAGTGTGCTATTGCTATGTGTCTACCAATAATTTTTTTCCCTTTAAGTTAAATATATGTTCCATGATTACAGACCATATTTTACTCTTCTTTTTCCCCCACATTCCCTAACTCAGTAATATGTACAAAATTGATGCTTAATAAATGCTCGATTAATTATGTGAATGTGTAAGAAACCAGTACACATGGACTTCATATGCATGGAAACTCACGCTCTGTAGAAAGATCACAGGGAAACTTAAAATGAACCATTGCTCAGGGACATACTAACAATGTGACCATGAGCAAGTTACTTAACTTCTCTGAGTTTCAGTTTCCTTAATGAAATGAGGATAATAAGAAGTACAATAGGACTCTTGCAAAGATTATAAATAAATGATTTACAGTGTTTGGCCTGGGGCCTGCCCATAGCCCTGTATTAATTATGTTATTCCCACTTTATAGATGAGAAGAACAAGGTCAGTGTTGAAGTAACTCATACGTGATCACACAGCCATTAAGTGCCAGAGCCAGGTTTCAACCCCAGCTGTGTCAGATTTGAATATAGTACTTAATAGGTCCTATATTACATTCGCTTTTCAGAAAGGCCATTTCTACGATAGAAAATGAACACAAAGAGGACAAAAATGAAGGAAGGGTAACCAATGAGGACGGTGCCTTTCACGCTTTCTGACTGTGACCCACAGCATCACGTGGTAAGCCCTGAATGCATGTTGACCCTACTGCATGTGCTGTAGTCGGTAGTTTCTATCCCATTCTATTCCTTTTCATTTTCCAATTGGAGCAAGCTAAGGGGTGGAGTGTGGAAAGTGTTGGGGTGCATAGCACACTTAACAACCTCAGTTGCAAGTCACCAGGCAAAGCTCCCCATTCTCCTAGTGCCCTTCAACTTTTCATCTGGTTGGGATCCTCGTCTTGGGGCACTTGTGAGGGCTCAGAATTGGTCCTCACGTGGCTGCAGGCCTGAGGTGGCCCGGCACATGGGGATTTTCAGGTCAGGAGAGTGAGAAACAGGGAGTAGGGACTGTTCATCTAAGGGTCTATTTGTCTGGTCATCCATGGACCTGAGACAAATGGTAGAGTGTTTCCTCCTCTGGCCACTAAGCAGTTAATTCAAGAAAATGGTCAGAATGCAAATACTACCCAGAAGTATATGGCAAAAAGCCTTGGAGATACAGTGGTAAAACAATTCCTATTCCAGTGCAGCTAACCTACAACAACCAAGAAAACAACTAAATAAGATGATGTGGGCACAAGAGTCATGATAAAGGGCCAAATGGCTTAAGAAAGATAAAGCTTGGCTGTTTCTCCTTCCTGTAGCCTATGCTGCTTTTGTCTTAAGCCAAGTCAAGATGTTGGACATGCCTTGTCTTCCTTCACCAGCCGGTCATGGAAACTGTCTTGGGAACACTGCACATTGATCGTGTGTACTGGAAAGATGGAATCTGGAGAAGGCTGCTGATGGAGAGGTTTAGAATGACTCCTGCCAAATTCAGATGTTGGTTCAGGAAGGGGGAAGATTTGAAAGAGAAGTGGTTGTTGAACTCATTGACACTGGGGAAAATTTTGTGGTGTCCAGAAAACTGAACTCCTGGAACTTAAAAACAAAACTAGATGACTAACCCCAAAGAAGACTACCTTAGTGCTATTTCAAATTTAAGATGGTTGCTAGAGTCGATACGCAAAAAAAGAGAGAAGATACATCTGAGTAGATGACCACGGGGTAGCAAAGCTCTTTGGGGAAGGAGATATGAAGAGTATGGGCAATCTAAAGTAGCATTATAGTGAAACAAACTGAATGTCTTTCATAATCATGATGCATTATCTACAGTAAATAATATTAAAATCAAATTGCCGCTATATTTGATATTGTTATCCACTAAGTGCTATTCACATAAAACATTTTTTACTCAGGGTAAGTGTACGGGGACAAGGGCAGGCTTCTTAGTTAAATGGCTCTTTGTGCTCATTGAAAATATCTTGAGTGCTTAGACCTTCATAAACAATTGCCAGAAAATGCTTCTGTGGTTCTACTAATTGGGACCCAGCTAATTTCTGGATTGCACACTATACATAAGTTTGAGAATGTTTCTTTAAGTATATTATGATTCATCAAATTGACTCTGGCCCATCCTCACTAATGGGCAAAAACCCACATTTTGAAAAATACTTAAAAGGTGATTGTTACAATAATCCATGTAAGAGATGACGGTAGGCAGAACTAAAGCAGTAGCCGTGAAAATGGGAGAAATAGATGCAATGATTATTTGGGAAGTAGAAGGAACATGTCGGCAAGATGAGGAAACAGGGTGAGGAGGTTCCTAGCTTGGCTAACCTGTTAGCATTCATGACAGCTAGCTGGAAGAACAGCTGTTTCAATGGGTGATGGATTTTTGCTTTGAAAACCCTGAATGTTCCAGTTGGCCATGTCCAGTAAGTAGTTAGAAGCCAGAGTTCAAGGAAAGGAGATAAACCCAAGCTGGAGGTGCAGATTCATTAGCACATAGATGTAGCTGACGTCATGGCAACGGATGGGGTCTGGGGTGGGATGAGAGTTGGGAGTGGGACCCTAACGATTAACTACAGGAAAGGCAGAGGGAGAAAAGTGAGAGAGGAGAGAGACTCTAGAAAGGTGGAAGGTAAAAGAAAAGAGCTTTTGGAAAATGCCTTTAGCTACCAGTTCTCATGTCATCATGGGTTGGCGACAGCATGGAGGCACAGCAGAGTGGGGGAGGAGGAGGTGGGGGGATATGTAGCATCTACAGAGGGCTGTACCTGGAGTGAGAGGCAGTCCCAGGATCTCCTTCACCTCTGCAAGTGGGTTTCTTTCCCTGTCAAATGAGTATGTTGAGCTAAATCAGCAGTCCCCAACGTTTTTGGCACTAGAGAACAGTTTCATGGAAGATAATTTTTTCACAGAGCAGGATGGGTGGTGGTGGTGTGTGAAGCTCAGGAGGTGATGTGAGCAACGGGGAGCAGTGGTCAATATCAGATACCACTGCTGCCCTTGATGGGCCACCACTCTCCTGCTGTGCAGCCGGGTCCTGAGTTTCATGGAAGATAATTTTTCTACCGAGGGTGCTGGGGATGGGGGTGTGGAGGTACAGAGGGAGAGGATTGGGGGCAGTAGGCAGAGTTCTGTGGCTGACTCCTACAGGCAGTAAACTGGGAGTTGGGAACTGCAGAGCTAAGTGATCTCTGTGGTGTCTAATTTGGAGCAGGGAGTGGATGGGTGGAGAACACGGGAAGATGTCAAAATTAACCCATTCATTCATATTTTCAGCAAAAAAATTCTTGAGATCCTATTCATATAATGTCTAGATACCACTCTAGTCACAAGAACATGATAATGAGCCAGACACACACTATGAAAACTGATACTGTATGAGGGAAACCATAAACAATTTAAATTACCGTGTATTTTCAGGTGTTGATAAGAACTGTGAAGAAAGATAAAATGGGCAAAGAAGTAATTTGGGAGTAATGGGAGCAGAGTAATTTGGGCAGACCTTTTCAGTATTGGTGTGAGAGCTGAATGAATGAATGCGGAGCTGCAGTGCGAGGGGCTGAAGGACACCCCTGGGAAGGGGAACAGCCAGAAGAAAGATGGCAGGAAGACTCCACAAAGGCAGCAAACCCAGTGCAGAGATGGGTGCAAATGAGCTACTAGCAGAAAACCAGACACCTCGGGCCTTGTGGCTCAATAAGAACCTAGAATTTCTTCTGCAATTGAAAAGCTATTGGGGGGTTGAACGAGTGAATGGCTTGCTCTTATTATGTTTTTAAAGGCTCACTTTGGTGGCTGTGTAGATCAGAGAAGGCAAAAGTAAATGCAGGGAAATTTGATATCAATGATTTCATTAATCTGGCTAAGAAGAGGGGAGGGTTGGATTAAAATGGTAAGTTGAGAGTAAGTTCTAAATTTAACTGAGCACCTATTTAATTCCAAGTACTTTAAATGTGTTAACTTTATTTCCTCAACACACTCTATGAAGTAGGTGCTATTATTATCTGCATTTTACACATGAAGAACCCGAAGCACAAAAAGGTAAAGTAACATGGCTGGACTACACAGCCAGTAAGTGTTAGAGCCACAGTCACACCGGGGCAACCTGCCTCTTCTCTTTGCCTGCTTCGTCTCTGTGCCAGACAAAAATCAGGAGTCCTTTGGAAGACACAGCTGACAAATCTTGGTGGTTTGATGGTGGGTGTGAAGAAGAGGACAAGGATTAAGGGAGCGTCCGGGGACTTTGGCAGGACCAATTGTGTGACATTTGTTAAAATGTGACATTTATGAAAATGGGGAAGACTAAGCAGGGGAGCAGAGAACAAAAATTCTGCTTAGACCTAAAGAGAGAAAAACATAATTCAATTCGAGAAGGGAGCAGGGTGGGGTCAGAAGGAGAAAGAGAGGATGGGGTGGAGGAAGGGGGTTGGTGTGCTCTCTCCTGACGGGCACAATGTAGAGGTACATGGCACACCTCCTGGGGGAAGGGCTCACCTGCCACTGGGACTTTACCTAACAAATGCAGACAATGTAACTGAATCGTATGCACCCTTATATTAATCTGAAAAAAAAAAAATTCTGCTTGGAACACATTAATTTCAAGAGGCCACATAGAAATAGACAGGTAGAGACATTCAGTAGGTTCTCCAAGCCTTTGCTACCTGACAGTGGATAGCTCTGTTTCAATATAAGTTAGAAACACTACAGCATAATGTTAGAGAAATATTTCACTTGGATCATTCCTTATCATCCTTTTCACATATTCTTAGTTCAATACAATTCCCATTTGGGAAAATAAGTGGAATGATTTGCTTGTATAGCAAAAGCAAAATATCCAAGTTTGGATCCGAGATCTCACTTTTATTAGTAGTCAGCGAGTGAAGGTTTTTAATATGAAGCTCCCAGAAGCCTCAGACCTCAGGCAGGAGCGCCACACACCCACCACCCTTAACTTGCTAAGAGGGGAAATTCTCCCAGGTAGAGAAAGCTGACTTTGATGTCACCAGCTGGTGCCCCTGCCTCCACGGCTGTCGGTGGGTCACTGAACTTTGCCTGTGTTAATACACAAGATTGCACAATCCAATCTCAAACCAGCTCTGACTTACAAAATATCGTCCCCTTGTCCCTGCTGTCCCAATTCCAGTATTTGATTTTTTTGCTTCACCTGACCTCAGATAATTCAACCCCTTTGGATAGGCTCAAACATAAGATTCATTCTCCTCGTCCTGCCTGAGCAAACTTGCCCTGCCCCACCTGTGCTGAGCCTGGTGTCTTTGTGGGAGACACTGGGCTGGGAATGCTCTCTATCTTGACTACCATGGTGGTGACCCAGGTGTATACATTTTCAACACTCATCAAACTATACACATAGATAACCTCAGTTTAAAGATACTTTGGCTTAAAAATAATATTATGCTAGGTACTTTTTAAATTATTTTTTACCCTCAAAAAGCTTGTAATGCATACTGATTTTGTAAGGATGCTGGTTTTGTAAGGATTTTTTTCTTTTTTTTTTTTTTGTAGATACAGAGTCTCACTTTATGGCCCTCGGTAGAGTGCCATGGCCTCACACAGCTCACAGCAACCTCCAACTCCTGGGCTTAAGCGATTCTCTTGCCTCAGCCTCCTGAGTAGCTGGGACTACAGGCGCCCGCCACAACGCCCGGCTATTTTTGGTTGCAGTTTGGCCAGGGCCGGGTTTGAACCCGCCACCCTCGTTATATGGGGCTGGTGCCTTACCGACTGAGCCATAGGCGCCGCCCAGGATTTTTTTTTCTTATCTGTGGTGTCGGATATCATGAAAAGTACGCCTAGTCTTTTTTTTTTGCTTATCAGCTTTTCTTACTGTTCGTGTATTTACTGTGTCTCCCAAGAGGACTCTTATTCTTCCAGTGTGAGTTAGAAAAGACCAAAGGTTGCACATCCATGTAAGAAGGCATGATAGTGCCAAGTAAGTAACCGCAGAATCAATGTTATAGCAATTGGACTGTAATGAAAAATATCACAGAAAGGATGGTGCTAGTTTAAACCTGAGGAGTTTAGGAATTCGAAGAAGCAGAGAGAGGAAGAGGATTCTAAGCAAAGGAAATGGTACGAGGCCAGGTGTAAGTACGGGAATTGGAAGAGATGTTGGGAAACAGTGAGTAGACCAGCCTGGATTTGTTCTGAGTAACAGTGGAAATTAATAGTGGGAGGAATCCAGTTACTAAGGTCTAGAAAGTATAGTGTGGACAACACAATATTGTAATGAGGTATTGAAAGTGGGTGAGCAGTAGGAGGATGTAATCTGTGCTTCTTACAGGAAGCTGATCCCCTCCCATATTCCACTGCATAATCATTGGCTTAAGCAACTCAGTTTGAGACATAGAATGCTTTCAATATACACTCTTCCTTTGTTTTCTCTTTTATTTCAAATTAATATGAGGGCACAAATTTTTAGATTATATTGTTTTCCCTTCCAGGGTAAAGTTCCAGTTGTAAAGGAGCCCCTCACCCGGAGGGTGTGTTACACACCCTCGCATTGTGCACGTTAGGTGAGATCCTGCCTCACGCCCTCCGTCCTTCTGCCAATCCTCCTCCCCCCTCCCAATATATACACTAGCATCACCTTCAGAGATGGCAGCCCAAGAAAAATTCAGCTTTTGCTGCAGTCTTGACTCTGTTTTCCTTCCCTTCTCCTCCTCCTGCTCCCCCTCGCCCTCGCCCTCCCTCCACTTCCCGCCTCTCACTCTCCTTCCCCTTCCCCTCCCCTCCCCCTTCATTGTTGGGGATTCATTGAGGGTACAAAGAACCAGGTTACACTGGTTGCATTTATTAGGTAAAGTCTCTCTTATAATTTCACATTTTCTTCATGATTTGACTTTTTCACCTTTAAAATGTGTGGGGACTCTTGTCCAGCGCCCTCAGGCCCATCTACTATTCTAATTGCCTTTCATAAAACATTCCTGGTGACAGAAGGAATCAACCCCCTGAGCCCTTCAGTCCTGATTATTCTTAACTCTTTCTGGATACTGTGACCTCTCCTTTCTTGCAATACTCTTCTCCCTTGAGTCCATGGAAAGTATGACCTTGGCTGTCCTCTTGCTTACCTGGGTGCCCACCTCTGTCTCTTTCTGGGTTTTCTATTTACAGTTAACTATGCCTCAAAACTCTGTCACCACCTCCTCTTCTACATTTTCTACCAGGCAATCTTATGCACACCTACATTTTCAAATATCTTCTCAGCACAAAAAGACCCTCAAGATAAATGTTCAAATGAGCGATGTTTGTTTTTGCTCAGATGCCTCTCTAGCAATTCAGTTTCAACATATCCTAAAATAAGCCACTGTCTTTGCTAAGGTGACCCTTCCTTGGTGACTCACTTGTTTCTAGAAAATGGCACCATCAGATTCTAAAAATTTTCTCTTGAAAACCTTGAAGTAGGCTGCGAATCCTTTTCCTCTACATTTCTTTCCAATCTTTTTGCTTTTTGTTTTTTTTTTTTAGCTAATTAACACTCTATCCTATCTCTTACATGCAATTTCTCATCTATACTCTTTTTTTTTTCTTTTACATTTTCCCTATTACCCATTAGGTCAAGACCTTCATCCCATCTTATACTGACCATTTAAAATTCCCTAAGAAAGCTCACTTTAATCCACCCTACACACTGCTGCCAAAATATTTTTATTAAGACATTAGAAAAATGTCTTTCATGATTCCCATTCACTTAAAGAAATAAAGACGTGGGGGAGGAGGGGAATGGAGAGAGGGAAGGAGGGAGGGGAAAACAAAGACAAATGCCTTACCCTGGTATTGAAGGTTCTTGGCACACCAAATCTCATCAAACTTTCCAAGTTTATATGGTACCATATTTTTCTGGTATCTTGTGATCCATACAAAGTCAACTACTCTGTTTCCTGAACTTTTCCCACACTCTCTTACTTCCTGCACTCTGCTTACAGTGGCTGTCACGATTAGCCACTCTAATTGAAACCCTGCATCCCCAAGGTCTAGGTCAAATTCAAGTGGCACCAGCCAGAAACAAGGGAAAGGGGCCTTTTGCAAGAGAGTGGGTATCTGCATGCACTTTTCAAACTCTGTAAAATATGATAACCTGCGAACTAGGCTTTTAATCAATGAATGTGGAAATCTTTTTTTTTTTATTCAATGTGGAAATCTTATCTGAATGTAAAGACAACTTTTTACATCCCCAAAGGAGTTCTAGCATTTAATTTTATAGAAGTTTTTACCTTTGAAAATTTTTATTTAGTTCATGAATACATTTTTTTCACAAAAAGGAAATCAAATATTTGGTGGAAAGCTAAATGCTGGTGACCATCTCCAACCTCACTCACCACGAAGAGGGTCACTGTCAGCTGTGTCCTATGTGTCTTTCTAGATCTATCTTTGTGCGTTTGTGTCTCATGCGAATAAATATTTACATTCAGAAATGATGAATCAACATACTTAGTGATAAGAATACTGATTCTAAATTTAAAATACAGTTACACGTAGATATAAAATAGTCATAAGCAGTGTCACTATTTTAATCATTTTATGTGTACAGATATACTTAATAATAAAGTTGCATTTACTGAGCATTTATTCTACCAGGCAATCTTCAGGTAAGTTATTTAATTCTGACAACCATCAGGTAGCTTCTGTTATTACCCAGATGAATTATAATAGAGTTGAGGAATTATAGCCCTATCAAAGGTCAGTAATGTACCTAGGGTCCCACTCCCAGCTGTAGGAGAGCAGGGATTCTGACCCCAGAGGTCAGGCTCCAGAGCTTGCATCCTTAACTCCACTGTCCATTAAACTGTCCAGTGTGACAGGAAACATAACAGTGACTATTTCTGCTATCTCCTCATGGCTTCTCCTCCATGGTGGTGGTAGTTGCTCCACCCTGGGCTCATACCTCCCTAACTGCTCACACATTTCTGATGGCAGCAGCACTTACCTTATCCAACTAAGATCAGAGGGAGAGAAGACTGAAATGAAACAGCTACAGGGTAATATTCCTCTTTCCCAGTAGCATTAGTTCTGACAAGCCTTAAAAAGCATCCTGTAAGCTCCATGGTGCCCACCACCACATCCCCGATTCCTGGCGCATAGTACATAGCAAGCAGGTAACAAATATTCACTGAAATGAATTGAACTGTACACAGTGGACCAGGAAAATCCTGAGTCAGTCTGTTCCCTATTCTAACAAGTCAGGGATAGTTGTGGAAGCCTTGAGGAGAAGAAAGGACTCAAGAGAAAGAACCATACCAGCTTTTTATTTTTCTTACATTTATCAAATACATGCATATGGTAGAAGGTCAAATAGAAGGGTTTCTAATGAAAGCAGAAATCCCCTGTCCCAAGCCTCGCCATTGCCAGTTTTTATCCTAGAGGCTGTCACTTTTAAGTTCTGTTTTTAGTACTTCTGCTATCTTTAAATAGCATGTGTATATCATTGCTTCTTTAATGACAATTATCATTGTCATCCCATGAAGACATGTGAGGATATATGAGCCTGTTCTTTAAAATAAGAATCTATGATAGACCTGGGCTGTGAGAGGTAACCCTGGCTTGTGTCTAAGGATTGGTAGGCCTCTCAGCGCATAGCTCTATTAAGGAAATTATCACATTATTCAAAAATATTGATTGTCTTATCCATTCTCTCATGACAGGCTAAGCAACTTTGGGATAACAGTCATCTCCTTAAATGTGTGTCCTGCAGACGTATCAGTGACTTCCAGGTAACAGGCAGGCTTATTCCGGCAATGTATTGAGTGCATCAGTGGATGACTTCTGTTGATAAAATTACTGAAAAGCTGATGAGTCATGAGAAGGGGAAGATCTTAATGACTGATCATCCAAGAAGCAAGAGACAATCGGTTTCAAGGTTGAGTGACCAAATCTTCCTGTCACCCCAAACAGTCAAAATTTGATATGGCCAACCATTGTGTGCACTGGGCACGGATAGCGTGTATCCCCAGTGAAGGCCTTAGGTTCTAAATGTTCTTAGGTTCTAAATTAATCTATATTAATATATAAGCTATATGAATGTGATATTTATCATTACTGTCTAGAACACATGGTGACTAACATAACATTATAGTTGGGGTACTATTTTACTGATTATTTAGTCTTTTCAAAGAGGAAAAGACTTTATTCCACTTTTAACCAATAACTTAAAATACTAAATTTAGTCAAATATAACTTTATCATATTCCATACTCTAGAATCAGAACCTAAAAGTTAAACAACCAAGTCCATCATTATTATTTTTGAAAATAAATATAAGTTCTTCTCCAAATTTGGCCTTTCTCCTTATTTCCTATCTCAGTAAATGGCATCTTCATAGACTAAGTAATTGAAGCCAAACTTATTTTCTTGACTTATTCCTTGTCTCCTACATACGCTCTGTGACCAGGCCCAGCAGTTCTATTTTCCTAACAGCCCTTGTGTCTGCCTCTGCTCACCGCCCTCACCGAATCTTCCTTCATCCAGGCAGGATCTTATCATAACATTTTCTCCAAGGTCTTTGCAAGACACTCCTGCTTTAGCTTTCACTGCCCCTACTCAGCCATTCCCCTGCCACATACTACCAGAGCTGTCTTGCAGAAATACAAATCCTGTACTATTTCTTCAACACACTCAGGTTGGACAATAAGTTATATAAAGGTATCCTACATAAAAAAAAGAAAATCTTTTTCTAACTGCTGTCATAGTTTCTGCAGCCAGATAGAGCATCAGAAGGAAAACTGTTCTAATAGTCAGGGAGAGTGGTTGTATCATGTCTCTCTGTTAATTCCTGAGGCATCCCAGTAGTCAAAGGATGTAGAGAACAGGATTAAAAGAGAAGATTGACAAGAGGTAGGCAACTGTCACGTTGATGTTCAGGATCCAACTCCAGGGCATGGTGGTAAATGGAGGCCTAGTCAAAGCAAGGTAACTGAGGCCTTAAAATAGGGGTGCAGGTACTACAGGATTGAGAGCCCCTCAGCTCGTAAGCATGTGCCTGAGCCTGCCAGCTACTCAGATGTTCTAAGCAAGACTCAGTGCCTGGCCTCGCCTTCACAATGGAGTTGGTACTCCTAATACACCCCCTGCCCCCAGTTAATTGATTCTGGAACAAGAGTGAACCTCTGGGGAGCAAGAAACAATATGCCCAGAGCTTGTTCTTAATGCTAGGAAATTCAGGTCTGTTGAATCAATTGATATAAACCGCTAACTTCACTATTATAGAAACAAATCATTTACATTGCACTAAAAGAGTCAATGTATAATAATTCCATGAAAGCTAAACTATTGGTTTTCAAGATCCATTAAAAGTCAAATGCTATTTGAAGTCTTGCTCAGAGAAATGAGCATAATTGTTTTATTTCTTAGAAACTGTGATTTTTAGCAATGATGTGATTAGGTACTTTTAAAAAATGTTACAATTTGGGGAGAAAAGCAAATACTAGACTTTGATTCTTTAAAGCCCATATGTCATTCTATGAGTTTCGTGTGATTTAGTCAATGTAACGCTATTTTTTTCCTTTGGCTTAGGTCTTCGTTCTTTTTCTTCTGAACGAAGAGGATATGGAATTGTTAAATTCAATAAACAGTGACAAGAAGCTGCTTCATCTTCACCTATCCATTACAGAAAGGCTAGCACAAAACTGAGATCAGCTTTTACACAAAAACCAGATTCATTATTGTAAAGTAAAGAGCATTTCCTACCCACTCGTCCTCTCTCTTTAAAAGCACTTGGCATTATTTCCATTTGATATCGTACATCTCTGTCACTCACATACTGCTCCTGCCTTCATCACCACGTAACAGAAGGTTGCAACTTACCACATTGAGTTTTCCAAATTAAAACATTATTATTATTATTTTATTTTTTTTGAGATAGAGTCTCAGTCGCCCTGGGGTGGAGTGGCACGGTGTTATTGCTCACAGCAACTTCAAACTTTTGGGCTCAAGCAATCCTCTTGCCTCAGCCTCCCAAACTGCTATAGGCATGACAAGGGGTGAGCCACCGTGCCCAGTTCTCAAATTACTTTTAAAGCACCCTAAACCCTCTACTGTTACCAATATAGGTGGTAAAGGACTACTGTATTTGAAAGTCCTTGCACAAATCCATGGCACCTGGACTAGTAAGGCAGGGACCTGCTATGCAGAAATCACATTTTACTTTCAGTGGTCCAGCTGATTTTGATACAAAGCTTCAATATCACACTGGCTAAAAAAAAATCAGTATTACACGTTCTGTTTAAGAGAGGAACTGGATAGTTGAAAGCCCAGATCTCTTGAAATAACTAGGAAATACATTTGACCCATGACCAGCAGGGGTTTGAACTACGCAGGTTCACTTGTAGCTGATTTTTTCTGATACATACAGTCAGCCCTCCACATGTGCCGGTTCTGCCATTGTAAACAAAGGCGGATGGAAAATACAGCATTGGGGGCCATGAAACTCACATGTAAGGAGAGCCACGTATGACAGTACTTTAATGTTCATGGACTTGGTTATGGAGGGGAAGGGAGAGTCCAAGCCACTGAGGACACTGGGGAATGACTGAATGCTGAATGAAAATCATTTTTAATGATTGCAGAGGAGGAAGAAAAGAAATTTTATTATAGAATGAGAAGCCATCTCCAAAAGTGCTTATTAACTAGAACTTGTTTTACTGTTCAAATATTGAAAAACATACTTTAAGAAAACTACATCTACTTTAACGATCAGTTTCATTGTTACTTCCTATGGCTTATTGAGTTATTTGAAATATATGAAGTTTAACTATTAACCTTTCTTTTTTTTGTGACAGAGTCTCACTATGTTGCCCTTGGTAGAGTACTGTGGCATCACTGCTCACAGCAACCTCAAACTCTTGGGCTTAAGTGATTCTCTTGCCTCAGACTCCCAAATAGCTGGTCTACAGGCACCCGCCACAACGCCCGGCTATTTTTTTTTGTTGTTGTTGTAGTTATCATTGTCGCTTAGCTGGCCTGGGCTGGGTTCGAACCTGCCAGCCCTGGTGTATGTGGCCGCCGCCCTAACCACGGAGCTACAGGCACTGCCAACTATTAACCTTTCTTATTTTGTTTTGCCTACACGTTCAAACTAGTACACTGTTGAAGCTTAACTTCCATAGTATGAATTCACTGATATTAAAAGGATTATCAAAGCTGAGTGAAAATTAAGCATAGTGCATAGTCATTTTTTCTAATTTTTGCCTTTTCATTGTATTTGGCAACAGGTGTATTACCACATTTTTTGTGGTTACTAGTAATACTGCTAAGTCATAGTCTTATGGAGTTGTATCCAAAATGCCACCATATTGATCCCATTATCAAAGAATTTTGCTGATAGAATAAAGCACAGGGAGCTACAGTTGCATTGACAACATTGAAGAATCGCAACTGATGCATGTCAAGTATTTTTGTATCGTATTTTTTATTTTCTGAAATCTCCTATTTCCCTAGAATCCTTTTTTCTATTAGAAAGTTTAAATGGCTAGAATTTCTCTTTTACCATTTGTATTAGTTTCCTATGGCTGCTGTAATAAATTGCTACAAATGTATTGGCTTTAAACAACACAATCTATTCTCTTATTGTTCTATTGATCAGAAGTCCAAAATTGTTTTTTTAGGGGCTAAATTCAAAGTGACAATAGGACTGGTTTCTTCTGAAGGCTCTAGGGGAGAATCTGCCTCCTGCGTTTTCCGGCCTCCAGAGACTGCTGACTTTCGTTCTGTGTGGCTCACAACACCTTTGCTTCTTCTCTGCAGCCCTCCTTCCAAGGTCACACATCCTTCCCCGGACTCTGATCCTTCCTCCCCCTTCTTATAAGGACGCTCGTGGTTACCTTGGGCCCACCACGTCAGGTTCATCTCCCCATCTCCAGATCCCCAAATGATTCACATGTGCAAAGTTTCTTTGCCACAAAAGCATCACATTCAGAGGTTTTAATGAATAGAATGTGGACATCTTTAGGGGAGGGTGGCGTTATTCAACCTATTGTTCCTTGTCTATTTTTAATCCCATTGCATTAGATTTTGTACCATATGGTGTTATAAAAAAATAGTTTGGGATCATTTTCAAATCACCTACTCTGTGTGGTAGACTTGTCTTTTTCGACTCTATCAGTGGATGAGGTGTATGGGAGGCAGGGACCAAATTTTTGCTTGAGAAGTTCAAGGGGCCAAATCCTGTTTTTTCCATGTCCCGGCACTTAGGTTGTGGCCCTGTGGCTTGGGCTCAGTCCACGTGGGCTCCAGCTCACACCCCTCACCTTGGGGCATGGCAGGGAGGGTCCAGGGGCAGACATCCACCCCCTTCCCTGGGTCAGTTTGCTTGCCTAACTCCCTTGATTCTTGCCATTTATTTTTGAACCTGGGCTTCCAGCCTTCCCTCTGAGAGCTACTATTATCTTTCAAATGAATTTCTTTTGTATTTGAATTTTTTTTTTGTATTTGAGTTAGTCAGAGTCTGTTTCTGTTTCAATCTTTTTCATCCAACCTTTTATTTTTCTTTTTTAGATGATTTTTTAAATGATTGGCTGTAACCTGAAAGTCTCATCATAATTATGCATCATTAATTGAGTATTAAAAAAATCCCAGTAAGAGAGAAAGTGGTTATTAATCCAGGCTCTTAACCTCAAGTACAGCTAGAGCCCGTACGTGATGGTCATGAGACATTGCCCTTTTTTTTTCACTCAATGCCGGGGCACTCAGTCATCTTGGGATTGAGTGCTCTGGCATCATAGCTCACAACAGTCTCAAACTCTTGAGCTTGAGCATTCCTCTTGCCTCAGCCTTCCAAGTAGCTGGGACTACAGGTGCCTCCCATAACACCTGGCTACTTTTAGAGAGACCGGGTCTGGCTCTTGCTCAGGTTGGTCTAGAACTCCTGAGCTCAAACAATCCAGAGTGCCTCGGCCTCAGCCTCCCAGAGTGCTGGGATGACAGATGTGAGCCACGGTGCCCGGCCTGACACTACCTTTTGATTATCAAGGAATGGTTTGTGTCTTGTTTGAGTATTGAGTTGATTTTTCTAATTCATAGTACCAAATTATGGACTTCAGCTCTCAAACAACCAAAATATTTGATCAACTAGAATGCTGTGGTCTTCAATCACAAGCTTGATGGACATGTAGTTAATAGTTCTATCATATTTGCCACAAGTTGATTTTCCAAATTCAAAAAGCTTGGGCATTGTGGCAAATTTCGAAGAAAACAACACATTTGAAATATGTTAATTATTCAGAGAACAGAGTGTTTGTGTTCAGCCTCTTCAGTGAGTAGTATTTTATCCATAACGCTGATTGAATGCCTGCCATGTGCTAGCCTCTGGACGAGGTGCTGGGTACAAAGATGAATAAGACTCCTGGCTCCCTGCACAATGCCTGGCAGTGGCAAGGGGCGCTCAGTGAATGCTGTTTGAATTAATGACATAATCCCTGCCTCTAAGGAGCTCTGTCCTGTGGGAAAGACAGACACCTAATTGGGGCATATCGTGTGCCCAAAATGCAAATTTAAGAGAGAGTAGGTATGGAGAGGAACTGCTGGCTTGTTTCAGATGCCTTTGAGAGTTCTTAACTTGGTGTCAAGGTCACGCTGTCCTGTCTAGTGACACCTCCCAGCTCTGTCAGAATTGTTATTCAGGCCTCTCCTTGCAGGCCCTCAGCGTTAAGCTTGTGACACTGTGTTTGAACTCCTATTAAAAGGCCTCGTCAGCCCCTCTGCAGATTGCATCTTAACATCAAACAGCCAGAATCCCCAACAATGACTTCTTGGCACAAAGCCAATCTGCGAGCATCAAAGCCATATTCCTTGCAAATCAGCTCCACGTGATGATAAATAATGGCATCAGGATTCCAAACCAATTATCCCATGGTGAAAGGCATATCCGTCAAGGGCACCCTGGGCTTTATTTAAAAACAGTAAGTAACATTGCTGATGCTAACCCTGAGATGTCAGCAATGGACTCACACACTGAGGAGAGGGATCGCCAGAAAGGGCGCCTGGCTCATGTCCCCATGTTACACCAGCCTGCAAAAGTTCCAGAAAATGTGTGTGGCGGCACAGTTTAAAAGTTTTTTATTTGAGTCACTACTGGCAAAACTACTGAAACCTCATCTGGCCTGGATAACGGAATAGAAGAAGGTGCTTTTAAATTTAGATTTCAGCACTTGTGTTAGCTCTGCGATCTTAGGCAAATCATTCTCTAAGCCTCAGTCTCCACATCTATGAACTGAGACACATTAAGCCCTCTATTAAGTTTGTCTTGTGCCTAGCAATAGCGTTAGACAGGTTGTTAATTAGAACTAGCACCCCAAACATCATACCAAGCACTGCACAAACATTATTTCAGTTCTCATTCCAACACTCTGAGGTAGGTATTTTTATCCTGTATAACAAATAAGTAATGTGAGACTCAGATTAATTACCCAACACCCCAGGTATGGAGGGAGGGAAAGGAGATTCACACTCAGGCTTGCTAACTTCTACAGCCAGGGTCCTACCCGCACTGGGATGCTTCCCTCTCAGAGCAGCATCAGGGTCCTCTTTGTCACCTTGCTCCTCTCTTTTGCTCCCATGACTCTCCTGGTCTCCTACGGACCTCCCCTCAATAGGACAGTCATCACTGTGTTCAGCTGGTTCGCTGGACAATCTGCCTGATGGGCCAAACTCCCATGATAGACAGGCAACAAAACCTCCATAGGGGCCCCTGAGCCGGCTTAGTTTGAAACAAAATTGTATTTTTGACTCAAGCAACATAATACTCCTCAATCATCAGCAATTAAAATGTGAACTAGAAAAACACTGGCTTTGAAAACTTGTATTTAAGTCTCAAATCAGGGATCACGAGTTGTGTAAATTTAATCAGGCACTTAATCTCTCTGAGCCTGTTGTAGTCTGAGTTAATGTATGTGGCTGGTTATTCTTCGTCCCCCCCCCCCCAGATTCATTCTCTCTTCTCTCTCTCTCACACACACACACACACACACACACACGTGTGCACTCACTCACCACTTCTTTGTTCATCTCTATAGTCTAAGGATTTTCTGCCTCCTACAAACTGCATTGCTAGGACCTCCTTACCGTCTGGCTTCGGGTCGACTTTAACAGCAGATTAGAATGTGAGAAGAGAGAGATAACCCTCCCCTCTGTCTCTGGGTCTGTGTCACATACAGGGCAGTGGCTGGCCAGTATGTGACACAGACCGGCTGGCTTCTTCCTTGGCCCTAGCTTTTCATGGGACTCTGGCAACACTGTTTCCACACTTATCTTTTAAGTTCTAGGGGAAATCTGGGCTTCCTTTTCTTGGTATTTTCTGGGTGCCTCAACATCCCCAGTTTTCTCTTTAACCTGCTCATACCCTCTGTAAGCAACTCCTTCATTAAGACCTCGTCACTGAACTCTCTGAGTAAACTCAGTTTCCTGGAAACTGTTACAGTACACGGAAGGGTTTGAAAACTATAGAGCACTATCCATAAAAAAACCAAGTCATCAAATTATTATTATTTATTATTTTACTGTACTTTCACCATCGGTACTGTATTCTGAAGTTTGCAAAACTTTCCTGTTTATTTTTAAATATAGTGCCAGACCAGGAAAAAAAAAATCAGAAGGCAGTGATCAGGGTTTTGTTGAATAAGGTGCGTGAGTGTGTGGTTTGCTTCCTCTCTATACGTTAGGGAATGGTCATAAACTTGAACGGTTATCAGAATGGAAGGATTTCTGATCATAATGCAACTCTCCGTCCTCAAGGAACGGGTAACTGAATGTTTAATAAGTAGCTATGTTTTGGTGTGCATGTAAATAGGCGTGTCTGTGTCTATTATCTATACCTACATATACATGCATGACATGTTTCAAAGAAAAGACTCTGACAGTTGCTCCCACACAGCTATTACAGTGACTCGCTTTATTTCTGCTACAAGTATCTCAATTTGGAGGTAGGAGTTTATATTTATTACAAAGTTGATTCGAGCATTAGCAGTTATTTATAAAAATATCTTGACCTATTTATAACTTCCTTTTTAAAATGCTTTTTATAAGGATAATCTTTTTCTCAATGAACTAAGAAAAATTATGGTTATTACTAACATATTTATTTTTTAAGACCAGTCAAATTCAGTAGTGAGATAGGGGAAAGAGCAGTTTGATCTGTAACTGTGAACAATCACTCGAGGTAACTCACTGCCCCTGGATCAGTCTACTAACATATTTAAACTGTACTTTTGTACCATGAGGAGTGAACTTCTGGATGTCTCTTAAGGAAAAGCAAAATGAATCCTCATTTTTTCTATTTTCCACCTAAATACTGTATTTTTAAAGGTCTAATAATGATTGAAATGGTACATTCCAATCTATTTCTATGATTAAATATATTAAGATTCTTTGGTTGAAAGCAACAGAAATATCTCAGGAATATTTAAGTAAATGGGAATTTTAATGAAAAAATATATGAGGTAGTTCACTTAAAGGTGGGGATCTAGTTGGAAGGAACAAATGGATGATCCCTTTAGGATTCTGCCATCAAAAAGTCTTGGCTGCAAATGTTTTCTGACCTTGAATCACCCTGCTCAAGATTCAAATCGTAGGAGAATTGGCCTGGCCTGGCTTGGGTGCCAGGCTTGTAGGTTGGGCGAGGAAGCTAGGTCACTTGATTGGCATTCTTGGCACGTGATGAAGAGAGGTGCTTTGCCAGAGGAAAAGTGGGGTGCTACGACCTAGAGAAGGGAGCAGAGATTCTGGGTTGCTAAAAAGAACAGATTCTACCACAAACGTTTTTAAAGTATTTTATGACATATTATTAAGACATTGGATATAGTGTATTTTCTTATTTAAAATAATTTCCACAATTTGGATGTTAGGACATTAAGAATATTACATGGACTTAGATTGAAAGGAGGCCACAGAGGAGGTTGTGAAAAATTTCTTGTAGAAATTAGTTTCTTCACCTGGGAGTGTGCAGTTGGGAAACACTTTCCAGGATGCCTTCCTGGTGGCTTAGTTACCTCATCTGGATGAAGAGGAGTAAGGAAGATGCAGCTACCAGCAAGTTTTCCCTGCACAGTGAAAACAAAACAGTATCGGCTGCAGCAAAGGCTGTTATCCTGTCTCTACCCCTCCAGTTCAAAACAATGGTTTGGATTTCAAAAGCCTATCAGTTGACAAAACAAACATGAAAAGGTCTTCAAAAAGTAGTGATTAACTTTAGGGTAATGTGCCAGGCAGAAGACACATACTGTTTTCAGATCTGCTTCCTTGCCATGAAATTCTTGGATGAATATAAAATATTTGCTCACGAGAGCAGGGATCATGTTCTTACTGCTTGTTGCCGTATCTTATGCACCTAAATGGCACTTAAATACATATTTTTAGAACAAATGGATCAACAACTTTATGAATATATTTGGTATTTAAAAAGATTTTAAATGAATGACCTTTTTTGCATAAAATTGTATTAGAAAGTGAGTTTTTGATTTTAGAGTATGTAGAACTTCCAAAACTTGTGGAAGGAAAGAAAATGGTTTTAGCCATCTCCTCCTATTTTGGATTTAGATTTATTAGTTTTAACTATTTGTCATATAGTCAATATTAATAATTTACCTACTTATTATGGTCACTGTCCATCTATCCCTGCTAGAAAGTAGATCTAGCAGAGATCTACTGAGAACAGAGATCTTTGCCTATTTTGTTTGCCGCTCAATAAATGTTTTGAATGGATTAAGACTACATAATTTACTTTTTATTATAATGATGGTTAATTGGATGTCTCCCTTACTCAAATGTAATTGCCACAAGGGCAGGGATCTTTGTTTTGGTCACTGATATATACCAAGTACCTTGAACTGAGGCTGGTACATTTTTGGCTTTAAATAAGTATTTGATGAATGAAGTGCTGAATGAATAGAACAAATATTTTAATGTAAGTCAATCCATCTTGGTCCCAAATTATAGATACATAATTATAACTTACTTATAATATTGCCAAATTTAAGCTTTAGTATAATAATTCTGTATCAAAGATAGCTTTTAAAAAGAAGATATCCTGGAGGGTCATATTCTCAGCTATTTGCAGTGTCTGCAGATTTGAGCCCAAATCAAACCCATTCGATTACAAGAGTAATTCCAGAGCAAGTTCTCACTGAGCCTCTACCTTCTTGAGTTTATAGTTCTAAACATTATTTGCAATATTTAATAAAACTTCAAAGGTTTTCTTTAAAGCCACATCTTTATATAATACCTACTTAAGTTTAATCCTTACTAAAAATAACAGCCAGTGGTGCTCACGTTCCAAAGGTCAGTTAACTTGTCGAGGATTATCTACAGAACATATGAAAAGTATCAGACAGTAACATAGAACAGAACAAAAATATCATTCTCCACAATTAATTTTCTTTTCAGTCTCTATACCTCCTAAGTAGCGGCTGGGGCCCTGCTCCTTGTATAATTTACAAAGGGGTAGGTTCTTTATGAATTTTTTCCCTAAGGGGACTGAAAGTCCTAATAATGGCATTATAACTGAGAATAATTTTCCTTTCTGGAGAATACCAATTTCAGAGAAAAGTACATTATCTGTCTTGTTGTTATAGCTGTAGTTATTTTACAAATACGAAAACCACGGCTGGGCATGTTGGCTCATAGCTGTAATCTCAGCCCTCTGGGAGGTCGAGGGGGGTGGATTACCTGAGCTTACAGGTTCCGGACCAGCCTGAGCCAGAGCGAGACCCTGTCTCTAAAAATAGTGGGGTTTTGTGGTTGGCAACTGTAGTCCTAGCTGCTAGGGAAACTGAGGCAAGAGGAAGGCTGGAGCCCCAGAGTTTGTGATTGCTGTGAGCTATGATGCCAAGGCACTCTACTGAGGGTGACAAAGTGAGACTCTGTCTCCTCCCTTCTCCCAAAAAGAAAAAAAAACAAAGCAAAATGTCTTTTTATGCTACCTAATTAATAGTCAAGTAAATCAAATGACTTTTTATGTAAGAATTGTATTTGTGATTGAATTCTAATATTGAAAAGACAGCCTTATATCATTCAAACATAGATGTGACTATGTAGCTGTGGGTCTCCAGCACTGGCTTCTTCAACCGGTACTGGAGACCACAGCAAATAGGATGACAATGTCCCTGGCCTCATACAGCTTAGAATCTAGTGGGGGCACATTTATGCAGAATAACTACACAAATAAACTGTGATTTAATAGGTGAGAGGATATGGGAGAAATGTAGCATGTGGTAGTGGACTCAACCCCCTCGGAAGGGTTATCCTGAGCAGTGATGTCTAAGCTGACACCCAATAGATAAAAAGGAGTTGGCCTGGTGTGGGGAGAGTGTTGGGAGTCAGGCGAGGGTTGGCAAGAATATTCTTTGCAACAAAACAGCATGTGTGAAAGCCTTGTGATGCCTGGGAGCGTGTGCATCGAGGAAAACAAAAGTCCGCTACGGCTGGGGAATAAGCGGGGAGGAGGCAGAGGAGCAGGAGACAGAAATGGAGGGGCCGGCAGAAGGTCTTGGAGGTCTTGTTAAATATAATATTTTTTGACTTTATACCAAGAACAAGAAGATGCCTTTGAAAGACTTGTGTTTGTAATGGCTCCTTCTGTTGGAAGATTGATGCTCCTCAATTCAAGACTTACTATAAAGTGACAAAAATCAAGCCTTTCTGTCTCTACTAAAAATAGAAAAAATTACCTGGGTGTTGTGGTGGGCACCTGTAGTCCCAACTACATGGGAGGCTGAGGCAGGACAATTGCTTGAACCAAGGAGTTTGAGGTTGCTGTGAGCTGATGCCATGGAAAAAGAGAAACACCCTATTACCTGAAATACACAAAGATCTCTGGAAACTCAACAATAAGAAAATGAATTTCCTGATTTTTAAATGGGCAAAAAAGACCTTAACAGATACCTCATCAAAGAAGATATATAGAGATGGCAATGATCAAAGAAGTCTAGCATCACATGTCATTAGAAAAGTGCAAATTAAAACAACAATGATGCCTCTTAGAGGGGCCAAAATTCAGAACACTTGCAACATCAAATGCTGGCAAAGATGTGGGGCAACAAGAGCCCTAATTCACTGCTGGTGGGAATGCAAAATTGTACAACCACTTTGGAAGATAGTCTGGTGTGTGTGTTTTTTTTTTTTAATAAAACTAAGCATACTCTTACCATACAATACATGTAAATATACTCTTAGCACATACAGGTTAATTGTGTTCTTAGGTTTTACCCCAATAAATCAAAACTTCTGGTGTCACAAAAGCCAGCACTGGTATGTTCATAGGAGTCTTATTATTCAAAATTGCCAAAACTTGGAAACAACCAAGAGATCCTTCAGTAGGTGAATGGGTATATAAAAGGTGGGACCTCCACACAATGGAATGTTATTTGATACTAAAAAGAAATGAGCAACAAAAGCCGTGAAGAGCCATCAAAGAATCTTGAGTGCCTATTGCTAAGTGAAAGGAGTCCATATGAAAAGTCTACTTACTGATTTCAACTATTTGACATTCTGGAAAAGACAGAACCCTGTCTTTTCCAGTGGAAAAGAGATCGGTGGTTTTCAGGGGCTGGAAGAAAGGGAGGAATGAGCAGGGGAAGCACAGAGCCTTTTAGGGCCGGGAAACTATTCTGTACAAACTACAGTGGGGGACACAAGCCATTATGCTCACACGTTTGTCCAAACACATAGAAGGTACATCCCAAGATGGACTTCGGGGGACAATGGCATGTGAACGTACATTCATTGGTTGTGACAAATGGACCACTCTGGCACTGATGTCGATCATGAGAGGCGTGGATGGTGGGGGACAGGAGACATATGGGAACGGTGTGTATTTTCCACCCAGTCTTGCTATGAATCTAAAACTTTTCTAAAAAATAAAGTTCACTCCTTTTTTAAAAAATGGAATTATCAAGTTAAAAAGCACCACTACCATCATCGTCATCATCATGATAAAGCTCTTTCTGCCAACTTGAAGAGGAGAAAGGGCCAGGCTTGGACGAGAGAGGGAGTCCAGCTGCCCCTGCAGTGACTCTGCAGTGATTCCGGGAGAGCTCATAACCACTTAGACCCAGGTTGGCAGTGAGTGGACAGACATGAGATGCTTTCTGGTGATAGAAGTGACACTTGCCGAAGGAGTGGATCTGCTGGTACAGGAAAGGGACAATCAAGGATGACTGGCGTTACCCTTTATCAAGAACCGTAAGCTGGGAGGGGTGACTGCCAGGCACACAGGGTTTTGGGAAGAGGAAATCATGAGTTCCATTGCAGTTATGTTGAGTCTGAGATGTCTGAGATATTCGAGTGGAGAGATTAAATGGATTATTTTTGTCTGTTTGTTTTATTTTTACTTTATGGCAATGACAACTTAGCTTCCTAAAGCTACAAGCTTCTTAAAAGTGATCTTTCCTGATGCTGATTTTTAATTTTTCTCTTGTAGAACTGATGGGCCCATTTAGATAGTTTTTAAAAAATAAAAGAACAATCTGATTCAAAGATGTATTCAAGTGTCAAATTCTCCAGAAACTGCTTGCAGTTTTGAAATGAATTTTTTCAGCTCCATTTCTCTCCCTTCTGAGGTTTAAATAAGTTTGAAGCCAAGTTTCAGACAGCTCAGCCTCACCTACCAGGTTCTTCCTGTAGCAGTCCCTTTAGGAACACGCTCAGAATCTGTGTGCCTAAGGGTGCAAGTTCAAGGGCTTACTATGCTGGGTGATACATATTTATTTCTCAGCCAGCCCTACTACACTAGCGGCAGGTTCAGAATAGGAATTTTATACCCTTAGTATTAGCATATATGCAGTGATAGATATTTGTGAATTGGATTAATATATAAACTCATCTTTCTTAATGTCACAAAACACAGAACTCATTAGTGAAGCAAAAAAAAAAAAAAGAGAGAGAGAGAGAGAGAGGTGTGAAGGGAAGTGGAAAGTCCCCCCGGCCCAACTTTGAGCCACTTGGGTTTTCTGTTGGAGAGCCAATACCGTCTCACCTGAAGCCAAGTCACCAGGGAAAAATGTAACCAAGCAACCAATTGTTTCCTTTATGCAAAGCCAAACAGTTTGACTGATTTCTTACACTGAATTGACTGAATTTAGTAATTTAGTGAGAGTTTAGCAGATACTCCTTGTCAAAAGGAGACAACAGTATCAGTGTTGGGTATAGTTTGAGGATGTCCATGAAAACTTATGAAAGTTCAAGATTTTACACTAAAGATTTAGAGGTTTTGATGCTTTCTTTTTGGCTTTTACTGACAATTGTGTTGTTTTTTTTTAATCAAAGAATTGTTTTGCTTTCTAAATTTTTTTAAAAATTCATTTAGTATTTAAGGAAAAAAATCACTAATTTTTGTGATTTTAATTCACTTAGTCAAGAAATATTTGAGTGCCTGTTATCCCATGGACTCTTCTGGGCCCCCACTCAATCAGTTAACTTCTAGAATTTATACTCGGGTGGGAGAAGACAAACAGATTTCAAACAAATCATGTGTTGGGTGATCATTTAAATGCTGTATATAGAGAAAAATAAAGTACGCCTGAGGAGATGCATGCACTTGCATTTCAAGTACGCAGGACCTCAGGTGGGTAATTACCATATAACATAATCTTCTGAAATTCCTGTTTTTAATAGTTTGCACTTAGTGATGGAGATATAACTCCAGTGATTGGAAATCCTGTCTGAATTATTGAAACATATGTAAGCCACTTCATCTGTTTATCCCTTTGCTTTTCTGTTCGATAGCCAACTCCCCTCTTGCCATAGACAAGAGACTAAAAGAAATCACCAACAATAGAATATATAAGAATTAGGATGGACTGGGGGAAAAGATAACATGTAATAATAAAATTTAGTAAGCCAACTGAGTCTAAACAATTCTTCGATGATACTTAAAAGATTTGGAAGACTCTGAGCAAACACGCGGAGATCCCTTCAGCATTTGAGAAGCATTTGTTTATTTCACTGTAATGAGAGCTGAGTTTCACCTATTTCTTTCGTTCAGTAAAGGCCATCTCCCAAACAATGTTTGTTTCTAAAATAACTGGAGAAGTGATTCAATAGAAAGGTCATCTATTGAGCAGATTTTCAAAGCCGCCAAATTTTATTTATTTTACATATACCAAAATTTCTTCTGGCATTTTCACTTACTAAATATGTATATACACATACACATATGTATAGATATATATATACACACAGATATGTAAGTGTGTGTATATATACATATATATGTGTGTGTGTGCAGGGGGAAAAAGAGTAAGAGAAATTTTTGCTGTTACCCCTCATCCTTCATTTTAAAAAATTTGATCATGAATGGTTAGATTTTGCCTGTAGATTAGCTTATAGAGGTCTAATACCACAGCTAGGTAGAGATTATAAAATTTCCGTGGGGAGAAGTGGTCTTATTGAATGTTGGGGCTGTCCTTCCCCTGGAGTTCCATTGACCCTCAAGCTGATATTACTAAGAGAGCCCCCACCATGTGTTTGCCTGGAGCTGCTCCCGGGAACCAGCCAACCCACGCCCTGGTTGCCCAGATCTTTCCCAAACTCCACTGGCCAAGAAAGTCTCCATGATAGAGCAGAGGCCCGGCCAGATCTTTGGTGATGGGGAAGAGGCAGTGGTGGCAAAGATTTCTTTGAGGTAAGCAGAACCCAGGAGGACAAGTAGCAGCATGCTGCTGATGGAAAGGACTTCATGAGCACAGACAGGGACCTGCTGTAGACTACTGAGTCCTGGGATAGGTGTCAAGGTGCCTGTTTCAAGGCTCCCTTGCTGGGCCTGCTGTCTCTCAGGGAAGGGCAGACTTTTCAGCCCTTCCCAGGGTTGTGGCACGGAGCCCCAAGCCTGTTGTGGTGCACTGCCATTCAGCGCCACTCACTTGGAGAGGCCCACGCTGGCTTCTCTGTGGGGCAGCTCAATGCGGTCATCCTGTGTTAATTCTCAGGATTGTACTCCTTGTCATCTGATATTTTCTTACATGTTTATTTGTTTATTTCCATATTATTTGTCTTCTCTAAAGGAATATAAACTCCACAGTATCAGGGATATTATCTGTCTTTTTCATGGCTGCAGCCCCAGTTTCTAGATGAATGACTTCTGGTTCATAGCAAGTGCTCAGTAAATAATTGTTAATAAATAAATGTCCATTTGATCACTACATTTTCACAACTGCTTTATCTGAATTTCTCATTTGTCCTTAATCATCAGTGGTTTGGAATGTTACAGCTTTTATTTTCCTCTAACATGTGTTTATGGATCTATAAACATATACATGAACATTTTTTTTTTTTGACACAGAGTCTCACTATGTCACTATGTCACACTTAGTCGAGTGCCATTGCATCATAGCTCACAGCAACCTCAAACTCTTGGGCTCAAGTGATTCTCTTGCCTCAGCCTCCCAATTAGCTGCCTGCCACAACACCCGGCTATTTTTTTGTTGTAGTTGTCATTGTTGTTTACTTGGCCCAGGCAGCGTTAGAACCTGCCAGCCTCAGCATATGTGGCCCTAACCACTGAGATATGGGCATCGAGCCACATGAAATTTTCTTAAGGGACCTTGTCATCTTTTCGTAATCTGAGGAGCCCCTTCTTTCCCATGACTGATAGCTAACACAAAATAAGTAGGATGAGCAGATCTTGAAAAGGTTTTTAGAAAAGCAGCTCTGATGGTGACTTGGAAAATTAGAGCTGAGGCCAGTTAGGAAGAAGACTTTATGAAGAGGGGCTAAGGGTCTAATCAAGAGCAAATGATATCTGAAGCCCCTTTGGGGGACAAAGTTTCTATAATGAATTTCAAATAGGGGTGAGAGAGACGGAACAGCCAGAACAGACTCTCGGGTTCCAGCTTTTCTGATGAGGTGAAAGGTGATTCCACTAACTCATAGATAAACATTTAATAGAGCAGGTGCAGTTGTTTTGAGAAGAGAAAGTAGTGAAAATGGCATAGTTGGACCGCAGATATTTCTGTCTTGAGGTACTTGTGGAACATACAAATGACAGTTTCTACTGAGTATTTGAAAACTGAGTTTGGAGCTTAGGAGAAAGGTAGGACTGGACATGTACGGTTCAGAGCTGTCTGAAAATAGGTGTACACGAGTGATAAAACCCCAGGAGTAGATGGAAAAGTCAGAAAAGTATAAACAGATAAGTAGGAAGACCAAGGATGCTGTGTTTGGAGAGGCAAAGTGCTCACAAGAAACTATGAGACTCTGGACAAATTACTTAAGTCTCCCATGCCTCGGTTTCTTCATCTGTAAAATGGGTTATCCGAGCTGTTGGGAGAATGAATTTATTATACACAAAATACACAAAATACATATGTCTAGCATAGTGCCTGGCACATAATCCAGGTTATATAATTATTTCCTATGATGAAAGTAGGGATATTTAAGGTAATAGAGAAAAGAGAAGCCTGTTAAGAATGCTGGGGGAAAACGACTGAGTGGGTAGAGACGGAGGGAGAGCAGTGCTACGGAACACAGAGTCAGGAGCCTGAACAAGGGGGGAGTCCACAGTGGCAAAGGGTCCAGGGAGCGCCTCAGAATGAGAACTCATCAGGGGCCCTTAGTTATGTTGGTTAGAGAGTCATCTGTGTCCTAAGCAAGGGCAAATTCAGAAGAACTGCGTGGGTTTAAGAGAAAATGACCCCTGTTCAGAGATGGTGAATTGAACACTTTCACTTCCCTTCACCTTTTATTTTTTGAGACAGACTCTCCCTCTGTCACCCCAGCTAGAGTGCAGTGGCATCATATGTTTCATTGCAACCTCAAACTCTTGGGTTCAAGCGATCCTCCTGCCTTAGCCTCCCTAGTGGCTGAGACTATAGGCGTGTGCCACCACGCCCAGATAATTTTTTTCTATTTTTAGTAGTGTTGGTGTCTCACTCTTGCTCAGGCTGGTCTAGAACTCCTGACCTCAAGCAATCCTCCCACCTCAACCTCCCAGGGTGGTAGGATTACAAGCCTGAGCCACAACACCCGCTCTCACTTCCCTCCACTCTTAACACTTCATTGATAAAATACTAAAGGGATTTTTTTTTCGAAAACAAATAATGAAAAGGAACAGAGAGGAGATAACGATAAAATTTTGAAACCTGCAATGCAGATGAGTGTTCATTTACTTATTATAACTAAGAAAATGAAAACTAAAGCTGCAATGGAGGAAGCAGAGAAGGGAGCTGAGTCGTCCAACAGAGCCTCAGAAAGGCCCAGAAATCGGGGCTTGTGCTACCTCTGAAAGTGGGCTTGAAAGTTAAGGTGAACATGAAAATGGGCTTGAAAGTTAAGTTAAGAAGTAGTAGGACCTATCCTCTCTCCTTTGTTCTGCCCCACTAAGACCCAACCCCTTGCAGAGCTGGGTGGAGTGTCTTCCCCCCATCAGGGAAGAAGACTCGGGGTAGAGAGAATGGACAGAATGACTTTGTGAAACACTGCCGGAGACACAGGAGGGTGACGTGGGAGTCTAAATGCTGAATGGTCAGCTAGCCCGGCCCTATTCTCGCACTCTTCTCCCAAGTTTTTATCTTCTGGAAGGAAGGCAGAAGACTTTTCTCTGGATAAATGAATACCCAAGAAGGAAAGGCTTAGAGCTACTGACGGACAAGGGGTTTCCTAATGAACGGACTCAACCAGATCATCTTATAGCCATGCCCACCAGCTCGGATGCCCTGCTCAGGCACCTGGCATTCCCCGAGTTTTTTGTGTGTATGTCTAAAATAGTGTTTTTTTTTTTATCTTTTTTACCTTATGGCACATTTGAACCTATAGTTAAACTTCCATGGCACACTTAAATAAGGTTGATCAAATAAAAAAGAGTAAAAAAAAAAAAAAGAATATAACTACTCTGCTTTGAACTTCTTTTGAAAATAATTTAATTAATGATCTTTAAAACTTTTCACAGCACCCTAAGATCCTATCAAGGCACACTGTGTGCCGAAGCACGGCGGTTGAAAATCACTGGTCTGAAATCTTAACAGATGATAAGCAAGGATCACCAGTGAGTTAGCTAAGCTGCTAACATGAAAGGCAGAGACTAAAAGAAACAGATACAAATGAGACCAGGTAGAATAAAGGAAACTTGAAAAAAGAAAAATGTAAATGGAACCTTCCGAAAATAAAAAAAAGTTCTTGAAATTAAATATTTGATAGTAGAAATTAAGGTCTCAGAGTAGGTTCTCAGTAAGTATTTGTTGAATGAGTGGAGAAAGGCTTGTAAAGCAAAGTTAAGGAAATCTCATCTATGGATAGAAGAAACCCATGTGATCTATTCAGAAATTCTACCATCAAAGTAATATAAATTCTTCTTTTTCCCTTCTACTGTTATTTGCATTTATTTTATGTTGCATCTATTCCTCTCCCATATGTTTTTCTTTGTTTGTTTAGTTTTGAGGCGGAGTTTCACTCTGTCACCCTGGGTAGAGTGCTGAGGCATCATGGCTCCCATCTACCTCGAACTCTCGGGCTTGAGCAGCCCTCTTGCCTCAGCCTCCCATGTACTGTCCCGTAAGTTGTTATTTCTTTAGTTTCTTTTGGGATATCTTTTCCTTCTGTGCAACCTTCTCTTCTGGTTTTGGAACAATTTGTTTGTTTTCAGTAAGGATCATCTCAACCTGGCAGGGACAGCTCATGGATAAGTTAATCTGACCAGGAGTTCTTAAGTTCAGTGATGCATGTTGGGTGCTTTGTTCACCTGGATATGCTCAATGACCAGAAAATCTACATCTACACCCTTAAGTTCAGTGTTACTCTCTGCATTCTAAAGCATGTGCAGCAAAAATGCAGGACTCTTCTTGGGCCACCTACTCTGTGGCCAGCCTCACTGTTTGGCCTGGGCACACCTAGCAGTTCGACTATTGTAATATCAGAAGGGTACAGAAAGTTTCTTTAAAGTGACATCTTTCAGATCCTTGGTGGATTTTCATATATGCATACCCTTGATGGCTTGGGCAGTTTCACATGTGTTCTCTAAGTGAACATCAAGATTTGAACCTCTTGACTTGCATGATTTTGGGGGGTTTTCTAGGTCAAGTGAATAGTGAACCATTTTCACAGATCACCACAGCCCGCCCAGGGGAAAAGCAAAGTATTATAAATTCTTAGTAAAAAATGTAAATAAAATGAGAGAGAGAGGGAAAGAAATTAACAAATAATTCAGGGATTTAATGAATTTAAATCCTTAACTGAAGGAATTATGTTTCTAAGTTGAAGTGTCCACTGGGTGACTTGGAAAGTGGATGGAAAAAGAGTCAGAGAGCCAGGCCAGGGAAGGGCATTGTGAACTTTCAGAAAACTCAAGAAAAGAGAGAATCCCAAAGACTTTGGTAAAGGTAGAGGATGGGGTGATAAACTATTCCATTTACTGTGGCTGGGTAACAACACATTTCTCTAAAATTTAGTAGCATGCTTATTTTTTCTCATGGTAACGTACTTATTATTTCTTATGGTTCTGGAGAGACAGGAATCCAGGGTGGCTCCACTAGATGGTTCTGGCTCAGGGTCTCTCAAGAGGTTTTAGTCAGATGGTGGCTTGCACTGCAATATTTCAAAGGCTTTGCATATCTTGGAAGATATGAACAGCTGGGGCTGAAACAACGGGGGCACCTTGTGCATGCCTCTCCATCCCCACTCTCCTTTCTGTCCCTTCCTTTCACATGGTGTCCATACTGTGGCTATGGTTTGACTTGTGTGTATTTATCCAAAGTTCCTATGTTGCAATTTAAATGCCCAAGTATTATTAATAAGAGGTGAGGCCTATAGATTGAGGATGTAACCCTCAAAAGGAATGAATGACTCTATGAAAGAGGCCTGAGAGAACTGCCTGACCCTTTCATCTCTTTTGCCATGTGAGAACACAGCATTCTCCCCATCCACTATGTGAGGACATTCAATAAGGTGCCATCTAGGGAGCAGAGAGCAGCCTTTATAAGACTCTGAATCTGCTGGTGCCTTGGTCATAGACCTCTCAGCCTCTAGAACTGTAAGCAGTAAATTTCTGTGGCTTATAAATTACCCAGTATATATCATTTTTTATTATCTAGCCGTGGAAGTCATTCAACATCATTTGTACCTCATTTGGTTACAAAGGTCCAAGTAGAGGCAACATAGGTCCCAGTCTTTATGGGGGGTATAAATGCTACATTGTAAGAAGGGCATTGAATGGTCCCAGCACCATTTATTGAATAGGGGTTCTTTTCCCCAGTGTATATTATTGTCTTCTTTATCAAAGATCAGTTGTGTGTGTGTGGATGGTTTTATATTTGGGTTCTTAGTTTGATTCCATTGGTCTATGTCTTTATTTTTATGTCAGTACTATGCTGTTTTAGTTACTATATCCTTATAGTATAGTTTGAAGTCTGGTGATGTGATGCTTCCAGATTTTTCCTTTTTTGTTTAAGATTGCTTTGGCTATTTCGTCTCTTTTCTGATTCCAAATAAAGCATAAAATAATTTTTTTCTAGATTTGTGAAATATGACATTGGTGTTTTGATGGGGATTGCACGGAATCTATAAATCACATTGGGTATGTGGACATTTTAACAACGTTGATTTTACCAATTCATAAGCACGACATGCTTTTCCATTTGTTTGCGTCATCTGCGATTTCTTTTCCCAGTGTTTCATAGTTCTCGTTGTAGAGATTTTTTTTCCTTTTTAGTTAAGTATATTTGTTGATATTTTATTGTCTTTGTAGCTATGGTGAATGGTATTGAGTGTTTGATTTGAATCTCAGCTTAACTTTAGCATGTAGAAATGCTACTGATTTGTGTACACAGATTTTGTAACCTGAGGCTTTGCTGAAGTTTTTTATCAATTCCAGGAGTCTCTGAATTGATAAAAAACCAGGAGTCTAGGTTTCCAAACATAAGCTCATATTGTCTGCAAAAAGCAATCGTTTGACCTCCTCCTCTTTCCTGATTTGGATACCTTTTATTCAGTTCTCTTGCCTGATTGCTCTGGCTAAGAGTCCCAACATTAAGTTAAATAAAATTGGTGACAATTGGCAACCTTGTCTTGTTCTATTTCTTAGTGGGAATGCTTTCAAATTTTCTTCATTCAGTTTGATGTTGGCTATGGGTTGTCATATATAATTGCTTTTATAATTTTGATATATCTGTTTCCTCTATTCCTAGTTTGTTGAGGGGTTTTGTCATGAAAGGTGCAGAATTTTTTTAAATGCTTTTTCTGCATCTATTGAGATGATCATATGGTCTTTGTTTTTGCTTCTGTTGATGTGGTGAATCACATATATTGATTTACATATGTAAAACCATCCTTGCATCCCTGGACTGAAGCCCACCTGGCCAGAGTGGACTGTTTTTTTGATGTGCTGTTGCACTTGGTTTGCTAGTATTTTATTGAAGTTATTTGCATCTATATTCATATGGGATATTGGTCTGTAGTTTAATTTTTTTGTTGTGTCCTTTCATAGCTTTGTAAAATGAGTTGGGGGGTTGAATTCTCTCCTTCTTGATGTTATGGAATAAGGTTCCAGCTCTGCTTTGTAGGCCTGGTAAAGTTTAGCATTAGACTGTGAATTTGTGATCTTTATGTCTTTTTTTATTTGATCTTTTTTTGGTTTTGTTTTATTTTTGGCATACCACTTCATGAGTATTAGTATATGTATAGATTCATATATCCATTACCACAGTCACGGGCAGACAGTCTAATAACCCCAAAAACTTATGCTTCTCTTGGTGGTAGTTTTGAATGTTACCAAACAAGAGAAGTGAGAGGTATTGTGATCTAGAATGGGGGAAAGACAGTAAGTTTTTGGTAGAGGAAACCCATAAACATTCAGGTAGGTTGACAGTATGAAGTCATTAGAAGCCAAGAATTGAAAGCATAAGAGACGAAATAATTGAGCTGAGTCTTAGAAAGTTTGAAAGACACAGCATGGCGATATATACAAGAGCTTTCATAGGAAAAATTAAAGTTGCTTTTACTTCTGAAACAGTTGGGAAGGAGGTAAGGGTAGGTGAAGTTGCTATTAAGCTGGAACTTGGAGACAAAGAAAATTGAGGTGTTCATACTGTTTTCTTCATGAAGTAAGAGGCTGGTTATTCTCTTGTGAATAAATAAGTAAGGGAAAAACTGGATATTTACCAGCAATTAATGGGGAGGAAAGGGAGTGCTAAAATGACTGGAAGAATTAGGAAAGAGAGGAGAGTTGCCAGATTTAGGGAAAAAAAAAACTCACCCAGTTAGATTTGAATGGCATATTAACAACACCTATTTTATTAGTGTATGCCCCAAAGATTGCACTGCATTTTATATAGCAACTCTTAAAGAGAGACACTAAGGCATGCCTAAAGAACAGCAAAACTATTTTGAAATCAGAAATTAGGAACAGAGTAACTTTAACATTCACTGGGTATCAGATGGTAACCTCTGATTTCTCAGTGTGGTGAGAAGTAAGGTAGGAACACTGGGCTTGGCTTCCAGGCAGCAGTGGAAAGGGAATTGGGCTGGCAGCCAGGAGATGGCTTAAGGAGGCAATTCTTAGGGCCTCTCTTGAGAGCAGTGGAAAAAGACATGTGTGGGAACTAGAGACTTGGGATTCGAAGGGAAGTCATTTTTGGAATCAGCTTTGCCTACTTTCTAATTTTGTCTGAGTGGGTCATCTACATTTTATATTTCATAGATGTGTACTAAAAATTAATATTACCTAATAATTATCTACAAATATGATATTTGAACTCTTTAAAACATTGAATCAATATTGAACATTGTCCTCACTGATGGCTTCCCCAGAAAAGCACTGATTTCACCAATGACATTCTTTAACCTGTTGAAGGTTTATTGTGGTGGTTGGGAGTAGTGGTTAAGAGTCTGCTGCCTGCTTATGGGCGCATTCTACATTAGCCAGGTTGCTTTAACATGTCTGGAACATAGTCTCCTTGTTTATAAAATTAAGGTAGCAATATTATCTAACTTGTAGGGTTATTGTAAGGATTAAATGAGTTAATATGCACTCTGGGAAGCCGAGGCAGGTGGATCACTTGAGCCCAGGAGTTTGAGACCGGCCTGAGCAAGAGTGAGACATCCCCCACCCCGCAACATACCCTTGTAAAAAAAAAAAAAAAACTAGCTGGCTGTTATGGCACGCATCTGTAGTCCCAGCTACTCCAGAGGCTGAGACAAGAGGATCGGTTGAGCCCAGGAGTTTGAGATTGCTGTGAGCTATGACTCCATGGCACTCTACCTTGGGGCACGAAGTGAGACTCTGCCCCTCCAACCCCCAAAAAGAATCTGTCTAACACTTAGAATCTAGTGCACAAATACTAAGAATACAACCTTACCTTAGATGTCATAGGCAGGCAATGTGAGGTTTTAGAAAACATTCATTAAAGGCCAGATGTGGTGGCTTATGCCTACAATCCCAGTGGCTCAGAAGGCTGAACTGAGAAGATCCCTTGAGCCAGAAGTTTGAGACCAGCCTGGGCAACATAGGGGAACTGTCTCTTAAAAAAAATGAAAAAATTAGCCAGGAAAGGTGGTACACTGTGCCTATAGTCCCAGGTACTGTGGAGGCTGAAGCAGGAGGATCACTTGAGCCCAAGAGTTTGAGGCTGGAGCCAGCTATGATTTGGCCACTGCACTCCAGCTGGCATAACAGAGCTAAAAACAGAACAAAAATGTTCATTTATATATATACTTTGCTTATACAGAAAATGAATGGTTTAAAAAGGTCATCCATTAAGAGATATATGTGTATATATATATATATATACACACATATATGTATATGTATACATATATATAGTTGACATATACTATTTTTTTTTTGAGACAGAGTCTCACTATGTTGCCCTTGGTAGAGTGCTGTGACATGACAGCTCACAGCAACCTCAAACTCCTAGAATTAAGCAGTTCTCTTGCCTCAGCCTCCCAAGTAACTGGGATTACAGGCACCTGCCACAATGCCCTGCTATTTTTCTTTTTTGTTGTTGTTGTTGTTGTTGTTGTTGCAGTTGTCCAGGCCCCAGCCTGGCTGGAACCAGCCAGCTTCAGTGTATGTGGCCTGCGCCCTTTTCACTGAGTTGCAGGCGCCGAGCCAGACATATACAAATTTAAAACTTTAAATCTGGAAGTCTGCTTCCCTTCAGGAACATACACTTCCCATAACTGTTCACTGACTGTTGGTGTTTGAACTAGGAGACAAGGCATTTGCAATATTTAAGTTTGGAACACAGCTCTACAGCTCACTAGGTGGGAAATGTACAACTCACTTAAGCTGTCTAAGCTACTATAATACGGGCGACAATACTTGCTTCCAAGAGCAGTATTTTTAGAAGTAATCTATCACATATTTGATTTAGAAGGGGTGTGAAACTCACATTCATTTCTTTCCCTTTAAAGAACTCATGAAGGAGTGTGTGGGGGCAGGGGTGGAGGTGCGGTTGCCGAGTCCCTACTTTTGTTACTCTGGGTAGACACAATGCATCTTTCCTTTGAAGTGACATAACTCCTCAAACCCAGTCAGGGTCTATTCTGAAGTCTAGAGAACTGTTATCTTAGTTTCCACATTGCATACACATCATGTTGAACTTGTGGGTATGTGTGAATTAACTGCCACTTAATATTTTTTTTTGCAGACTCACAAAATCACAGAAGCCAGGGGTCTGTTGTTTATTTATTCAGCCTCCTTCTGAGTCATTCAGGTACAGGGTGTGTCTTGAAACTGCGCAGCGGAGGAAGTTTTGTCTTCACATCTGCAGGGATGGTGAAGGCTGCGGGGCCAGGGGACTGGGTGGAAACCTTTGTAACAGTAGGGCAGGGGCAGAAGTGTGCCTGAGCTTGCCGCTCAGGTGGATCTGTCAAGGCCGCCTCTCACCCTCACGTTCGTAAGTAGCATCAAGGCAAAAGGAAAGGATGGTCGGGGGGGCCGTAATGAAATGTGGGGGCCTCTGAGTTGCCTCCGAAGTAGAATGTGAGAGAGGGGCGCTCACTACAGCTGGGCAGGGCTGGGCAGGACGGTTCTTCCCCTTTGGAAATTCCTGAGCTGCCCGAGCTCTTTAAATCTCTCAGGCCCCTCAGCAGCCCACCTCCTCAAATGCCTCACCATTGGCCAGAATCTGGGACAAACGGCCTGACTTGGCGTCCAGAGGAGGGAGGGAAAGCCCCGGGCAAGCCCGACGCTGGCCCATTTCACTGCCCCTGAAACCGCTAAGTTTTGTTGCAGCAGCACCGGGAGCAGGCGTGAGAGAGAGAGAGAGAGTATAGGAATTTCCCAGTTTATTCTCCTTCTCGGGCCGCTCTCCTCCTGCCCACCTCTCGCAGCCCGGTCCCCGTCCTCTCCTCCTCAGAGCGCGGCCGAGACTCGCTGGGCCACGACTCCGGTTTCCCCTGCTCGCTGCAAGTGGCCGGGTTTGTTGGTGGGGAGAGGGCGCCTGGCCACAGATCTGAGCTCGGATCCTCCCAAGTCTGCGGGGTGAGGAACCAGAGAGGTGCGCTACGAGACGCCGGGTCGTCCTCTGCCCCCTTAGACTTGCTGGGAGAAGTTTCCAAAGGTTCTCCGCCTCCTCTTTTCCAATGCTCCAGAGAATCCTCTCCGCTGCCCGGGAGCCGAGGATGGCCGGGCGAGAGCAGTAATTTATACATTAGAATCCAGGGGTTACCAAGCTCCGCCCCTTCTGTTTTTTTCTGCCCCAGATCTTTTCTGGACTGTGCGTCTCAACAGCTCAGATCCGGGAGCCCCCCAGTCGCTGGCGGAGGGCGTGTGGGTTAAGGCGTTAACCCCTCCCAGTCTCTTCCTAAAGAACCACCCAGCCCTGGAGCTGCGCTAGGCGACTTCACTGGGCTGGCAGAAGCCGGCAGCGGGGATCCGGACAGGCCATTGGAGTGCACTACTGCGGAGGGAGGGGACCCCGACTCCAGTAAGTTTGCGAGAGCGCCAGTCAGTTGCGGGCAGCCCCAAGATGCGCAGCGCGCGGTGCGGAGCCGGAGCTCTCCCAACGCAACTTCGCCCTGCCTGAGCGAGGTAGGGGGCTGCGGGCGGCGGAGGGCCCGGGGGAGCCCCGCTGCGGGAGGGCTTAAGAGCTAGAAACGAACTTTTAAATTGAACGAAGCATACAAAAACTTTGAAAGCATCTCTGGGCTCTGAAAACTCGCACTAAGGAACCCCACTGGATGGGATTGTTCTTGGGCACTGGTGATTCATGAAGTTTGGAAAAGGGTTAGTTTCCAATTGTAGAACCGACCGGGGCAGGAGTGGGGGGAGTGGGAGCTGCGGTCCGAGGAGTGATAGGGAAGGCGCTCATTTTTGGAAATCCTATAGACAAAGAATATGGGGGTGGGGGCAATGGCTTAAACTTGCACTGCCTGTGGGCAGAGCGTAGAATCAGTGGGAGGAAATGCGGAGCCTCTTGGTGTGAGCAGCCTCGGCTGTTGGGGAATTGCTGGAATTTCACCCCCACCCCCATTATTTCTTTTTTCTCACATTGCTCGATTGTGTTGAAACATTAAAACAGCTTAAAAGTACACTTCTGCTGACCAGTGCGTGTGCTGTTCTTTTCTAACTTTCTAGTTCTAGGAGAGGAGGCATATGCTGGGGGATGACAATAAACAAAACTGCCCACCTAAGTGTAGCAGTGCACCAGAGGTCCGTGTATGTGAGTTTCTGGAGAGTAGTTTTGCACTCGAAATCAGAAATGTCGTGGCACGTATTGTTACCACCAGCAGCTGACTTCTCTATTTTGCGCATGTGTTCTGGTTAAACTAAAAACATGCATGCAATCAACTAATGTACGGAACTTCTAGGATTTGCTGCAATAGGTTATGAATAGTTTTCACTTAATACCTTTAAATTGACTTGGGCACTGGCTTTCGAAAAAACAAAAAGAAGAAGAAAGAAAAGGGAGTTGCTTCACTGAGGCGCTCAGCTTTCCTGTTTACCGCGAGGCGGGGCGGGCCTGGAGGCCCACACCTCACTGCGCCCTCGGACTCTGAGCACATCTGCTCCCACAGAGCTATTAATAGAGCCACAAAATGACTTACGCTGTCACATAATTTACGTGCAAATCTGATGTCTTACGTGGTGATTGGGAGGTGGTGCTTCTCTCTTTGAGCTGGGGTGGGAGTGGGGGCGTAGAAGCGCCTACCGCCCTTAGATGGGCAGTTGGGTCTTTTCGGAAGCCAGCCAGAGGGCTGGTGCTGAGAGCGCCCGCTGAGGTGGTGCCTGCTCCAGAGAATCTCCCTGCTGGAAATCGGAGTGGGGGTGATGGAGGCGAGTAGGCGTGGAGTTAAGGACCAGAGGGCCAGCGTGGAGTTAAAATGGGGAGCTCTCGTTTTACGTTTCCCATTTCCTTTGGAGTGAATGTCACCCTACAGAGAATTTTCATACTGTCCAGTTGGAATTTTGTGTTTGGGTAGTTTTTTGCCTTTTCTCCCTCTTCCTCCTCTTCCTTTTCTGCAAGAAATGGTATTTTTTTTAATCCCTCTTCCTAAGCTCTTCCCAAGTTTTCCTAAAACAAATCAACAGCAACAAAGTTGGAGCGATGCCTTAGCTAGAATGAATTATGCCAGTGTGCTGCAGCTTTTTCTCTGACCCTCTCTTTTCTGTGACTTGTTTAAGGCGGCAGTTTCCGAGGCCCTCTCCAGCCAAGGAAAGCTACACAAAAAAACCTGGATCTCTCACTGAACCCCGGCTGCAGACAGTGAGGGCTCGCTCGGCCTCGCCCTCTAGCGTTCGTCTGGAGAAGCGCCACCCCCGGGTTCCTGGGGACACAGTGCCGCGCCATGGGGTCCACCAGCATCCCGCTGGTCAAGGCCCTCCGCAGCTCTGTCTCCGATTATGTCAACTACGATATCATCGTCCGGCATTACAACTACACCGGGAAGCTGAACATCAGCGCGGACAAGGAGAACGGCATTAAGCCGACCTCCGTGGTGTTCATTCTCATCTGCTGCTTCATCATCCTGGAGAACATCTTTGTCTTGCTGACCATTTGGAAAACCAAGAAGTTCCACCGACCCATGTACTATTTTATTGGCAACCTGGCCCTGTCAGACCTGCTGGCAGGAGTGGCCTACACCGCCAACCTGCTCTTGTCCGGGGCCACCACCTACAGGCTCACGCCCGCCCAGTGGTTCCTGCGGGAAGGGAGCATGTTCGTGGCGCTGTCTGCGTCGGTGTTCAGCCTCCTGGCCATCGCCATCGAGCGCTACATCACCATGCTCAAGATGAAGCTGCACAACGGCAGCAACAGCTTCCGCTCCTTCCTGCTCATCAGCGCCTGCTGGGTCATCTCGCTGGTGCTGGGCGGCCTGCCCATCATGGGCTGGAACTGCCTCAGCGCGCTGCCCAGCTGCTCCACGGTGCTGCCGCTCTACCACAAGCACTACATCCTCTTCTGCACCACCGTCTTCACCCTGCTCCTGCTTTCCATCGTCATCCTCTACTGCAGGATCTACTCTTTGGTCAGGACTCGCAGCCGCCGTCTGACCTTCCGCAAGAACATTTCCAAGGCCAGCCGCAGCTCGGAGAAGTCGCTGGCGCTGCTCAAGACGGTGATCATCGTCCTGAGCGTCTTCATCGCCTGCTGGGCGCCCCTCTTCATCCTGCTGCTGCTGGACGTGGGGTGCAAGGTCAAGACCTGCGAGATCCTCTTCCGGACCGAGTACTTCCTGGTGCTGGCGGTGCTCAACTCGGGCACCAACCCCATCATCTACACCCTGACCAACAAGGAGATGCGCCGGGCCTTCATCCGGATGGTGTCCTGCTGCAAGTGCCCCAGCAGGGACTCCGCCGGCAAATTCAAGAGACCCATCATCGCTGGCATGGAGTTCAGCCGCAGTAAATCCGACAACTCATCCCACCCCCAGAAGGACGATGGGGAGAACCCAGAGACCATCATGTCTTCCGGAAACGTCAACTCTTCTTCCTAAGAGCAGAAGCTGCCCACCCGCTGGAAGGCTCTGAACATGGTCGCCCACCACCCCAGTGTCAGGAAAGAAGAGTCTCTGGGCTCCCAATGCTGCCAGGGAGGAGCTGGCAGGGGAGTACGAACAGCCTGGCGGTGCCGGGTGTTGGTGGGTAGAGTTGGTTCCTGTGAACAATGCACTGGGAAGGGTGGAGAGCAGGTCCCGGCCTGGAATATATTTCCTCTCCCCCTGGGAGCTTTGATTTTGCACTGAGCCAAAGGTCTAGCATTGTCAAGCTCCTCAAGGGTTCTGTTGGCCCCTCCTCAAAGACTAATATCCCCATGTGAAAGCGTCTCTTTGTCTGGGCTTTGAGGAGAAGATGTTTTCTTTCACTTTAGTTTCAAGCCCAAGTGAGCACAGCCTGCACTTCTGCTTCTCTGGGGATGCTTTGGGTATCCCGTCCTCCCTCCACTCCCCTTCTCAAAATTCTTTTACTTTATATTTTAACTACCTGGCATCCATCAGACCTGAAGTGGTGGCACAGTCCATTTCCCCATCATCTGTAGCAGGCAGGCTCTGTGGAACAGGTAGGGGTGAGGGGATGGAGATGGTTTGGAGGTGTAAAGCAATGTGCATGTGCTGAGGCCAAAGTTCCCATGTTAGGAGGATCAGGCTTTTGGATTTGGTTGAAGTCACTTTTACTTTTGAAAAAGCATCTGTTCAATGAAATGTGCTACAGTTTCATATTCACTGTGACTGAGAGCTGAGGTGGGAAGCCCACTTTATCCCTGGGATACCAGCCAGGATCCTTTGTGTCATAGGAGAAACAGGCCAGCAATATAAGGTGAAAACCGAGGGGGTTAACTGTTGTAAACCAAGGGAGATTTCTGAATGAATTAGTCCAACAAATACACCATCTGTCTTTGGCACTTTTGTTGATATTTATCTCGGAGTGTTGTGTGATTCATTTTGAGCAACAGGATGGTTGTATTTTGTTGTATCAAAAGTTCTTTTCCTGATTTTTGAATGTATTTGTTTCAGTGGAAGTCATTTTAATGGATTTTTTTTCTAACCTGTGTTAACACCATTGAATGTGTATTATCTTAAGAAAATTACCACTCTCTTGTGCCCTTAAAAGCATTATTTTAACTGGTAGGGAACGCCAGAAGTTTTTCAGTTCAGCTGTTCATTAGATAGGAATTGAAGATGTGTATAAATATTACAAAGAAATAAAAATATATTACTGTCTCTTTAGTGCAATTAAAGCAAGAAATGTCCTTTTTAAAAAAAATGGTATTTAATAGGTTTCTGACTTGTGGGTCATTTTGCACATAGCTCTATCAACTTTTAAACATTAATAAATTGATTTTTTTAAAGATACCTTTGTGAAGAGCATTTTTAAAAATAATAATGGAGGCTTTCTACTTGACTTTGTGGCTCTTTGGAATCAAAGTTAGGGGCCAATTTCTCTCATTCTTCAAAGGATTTCTACCTTGATTAACTAGGGTGTGAAGTAAGTGTGGTTTGTTTAGAAACCACTCCATCTTTTCAGGAAGAGAAACTTCAATAAGTTAACATCGAAGGGTAGTAAAGAATGAGACAAAAACCACCAACTTTCTGAGCACCACTTTGGTGAGTAAATGTAACTGAGTTTTAAATTGTATTCAAGTTGAACCAAATGAAGTACAACAATTCTTTCCTAAAACATGGATTTTTAAAGAAATAATACACAATGATGTGGTTGTAAATATAATTTCAAGTATGAGACTCATTGATAACTTCAAAATATCATACAGGCTTGACCTTCTACCAACATACTAGGAAAGTAGGGATATGAATATGGAAGATGATATTAAATCACTTTATTTTTTCAGGACAGTGCCTTGGCTTTGAGTCTCACTTCTGAAGCATATGCAAGTATATAGTATCAATGAAGTTGTTAGTTTTAGAAGTTAATAGTAATAGAGATTTTGGATTCGTATTCACTAGATACTGGATTCTATTTCCTACAGATAGATATCAGCATATTCATTAGATATTGGAGTCTATTTCTTACAGATAGATATCAGCATTTCAATTGTGATAAGTGTATATGGCATCTCTTAAGGTTTTTTGAGCTGAATTTTTATCTAAAAACTTTCAATTCCTAGTGTCTGAAAGCTTTTGCATTTCCTGGTCATTAATTTATCCAACTATAAAATGAATGCAAGGTACTTTGAAAGCATCACAGAATTACTGACTGTAATAGTTAATTCTTGTTTTGATATTATTGCCATCTTTTGGGGGATTAAAATATTTTGGTGTGTTGGCTCTGTAGCCCTATTATTACTTTCACAATTTGTGCTTTCCAGTGCCATTGAATATGCACAGGACACAGTTGGGACATGAAGATAAACCTCGTCTAATAGAGTAGATGACATTTCTGGGTAAGGTTAACTGTGGGAAACAGAAGTGTGTTCACTAAGGAAACCTTAGGTCACAACCTCCAGTTTCCTGAGGGAAATGCCAAAAATGCTGCAAAGACAAAAGGCTGGAAACCAACTGGAATGTCTCTGTCCATCTGTCTGCCGAGGCGGAAGGAATGATTTCATGTTACACTCACTTCCTAGGCTTTCATTACAGAGTCAAGCATAATGGAAAAGTGTGTCCATTTTGTGTTTCTATGGCAGATAAAATGTTCATACTCTTGGACTTATCTGTATAAGCACCGTGGTGACTCATGACTGGGGGAAAATGGGAGAAGGTGGCTGGCCTTGGGAAACGGGGGGCTCACTGGTGACAGGACAGACTCACTTGCCCCTTGTGAGGACCTTGTCAGTGATTAGAAGTGCTTTCTTCCTGGAAGATCTTGCCAGTGCATTATAAGAAAGCTGGATAGTCACAGACTGTGGTGTTCTTGGGCAGATGTATGTCAGGGAACCGAGTCTGGCTAAGAAACCAACGCTTAAAATGAAGGAATCCTTGGTTGTACCCAACATGAATATCTGGTTTTAATTCAGTATATTCTGAGAAATGAGGATGAGAAAAAACATCTCAGTAACCATGTTTGTACAAAAATATATGTAGAGTTTTGATTTTAAAACGTGGTATTTTTTAAGAGGAATAAAACACACAATCTGGACAATACTTGATATATTCTTATAAAAAGTTCAGTTGGCTCACAATCGTCTGGAAAGTTATGAAATGACATTACATAACACTTTATCCTCACCAATATTAAATGTACTTGCAACATTACAGAACATTCAGATAAAAATCTTACATAAAAGAAAGTCTTGCGTTTAAGTCTCCTTATAAGGAGAAAAATTTAATTCTTTAATAAAAGCTAATCTAGTGATATTATTAGAAATTTAGAAGTTAATAGTAATAGAGCTTTTGGATTCTTATTCATTAGATATTGGATTCTATTTCCTACAGATAGATATCAGCATTTCTTTTTTTGTGTGTGTGTGTTTTTTTTGGCCAGGGCTGGGTTTGAACCCGCCACCTCCGGCATATGGGACCAGCGCCCTACTCCTTGAGCCACAGGCGCCACCCAGATATCAGCATTTCATTTGTGATAAGAGTATATGGCATCTCTTAATTTTTTTCCCCATTATTAAAAAAAGTCTTATTCTAAAGATTTTAATTTTACTTCTTTTCTAGTTGGATTAGTTTCTGCTGTGGACATTCCCTGTATTAAAGTTATTCCCATGTACTTCTAACCTAGATTGTCTCTGTCAATACTTCCTGAGATCTGTCACTTTCTCTAGACAACTATGAAAGTAGCTCTGTTTAGGAGCCAGTACTCTGAAGGAACACCTTCACAAATAATATTGAACTCTACTGGAGAAATTCTGTAAGGTGAGAACTTGAAGTTCAAGTAATTCTGAATATTAGCAATCCTATTTTCAGTTGCAAAGCATGGGATAGTATGGGAGTGACCCACTAAAAATACAGAATATCTAACCTATGAAAGTATTAAAGATTTGACCTTGTACTTGTTTACTGGTTTAAAAATTAATCTTTCATTAGGAACCATGATTCACTGTATGGTATTTACTGTATTTGTAATAAGTTGGTGGAATCTCTGTGTAATGTTCAGTTATTCTTTTTTTTATTAAATCATAGCTGTGTACATTAATGCGATCATGGAGCACCATACACTGGTTTTATAGACCGTTTGACACATTTTCATCACACGGGTTAACATAGCCTTCCTGGCATTTTCTTAGTTATTGTGTTAAAACATTTACATTCTACATTTACTAAGTTTCACATATACCCTTGTAAGATGCACCGCAGGTGTAATCCCACCAAACTCCCTCCCTCCGCCCACCTCCCACTTTCCTCCCCTCCCTTTCCACCTCCCCCCTATTCTTAGGTTATAACTGGGTTATGGCTTTCACATTAGTAGGGCTGAGTACGTTGGACACTTTTTCTTCCATTCTTGAGATATTTTACTAAGAAGAATATGTTCCAGCTCCAGCCATGTAAACATGAAAGAGGTAAAGTCTCCATCTTTTTTAAGGCTGCATAATACATATACCACAATTTATTAATCCATTCGTGGATTGATGGGCACTTGGGCTTTTTCCATGACTTACCAATTATGAATTGGGCTGCAATAAACATTCTGGTACAAATATCTTTGTTATGATGTGTTTTTTGGTCTTCTGGGTATATGCCTAGTAGAGGAATTATAGGATTGAATGGCAGATCCATTTTTAGATCTCTAAGTGTTCTCCAAACATCTTTCCAAAAGGAATGTATTAATTTGCATTCCCACCAGCAGTGTAGAAGTGTTCCCTTTTCTCCACATCCACGCCAACATCTCTGGTCTTGGGATTTTGTGGTATGGGCTAATCTTACTGGACTTAGATGATATCTCAAAGTAGTTTTGATTTGCATTTCTCTGATAATTAAAGATGATGAGCATTTTTTCATATGTCTGTAGGCTGTGCGCCTGTCTTTTCAGAGAATTTTCTCTTCAAGACGCTTGCCCAGCCTGCGGTGGGATCACTTGTTCTTTTCTTGTTTATACGTTTGAGTTCTCTGTGGATTCTGGTTATTAAACCTTTGTCGGAGACATAACCTGCAAAAATCTTCTCCTATTCTGAGGGCTGTTTGCTTGCTTTACTTACTGTGTTCTTGGCTGTGCAGAAGCTTTTTAGTTTGATCAGGTCCCAGTAGTGTATTTTTGAAGCTGCTTCAATTGCCCGGGGGGTCCTCCTCATAAAATGCTCGCCCAGACCAATTTCTTCAAGGGTTTTCCCTGTACTCTCTTCTAGTATTTTTATAGTTTCATGTCTTAAGTTTAAATCTTTAATCCAGTGAGAGTCTATCTTAGTTAATGGGGAAAGGTGTGGGTTCAGTCTTCTACAGGTTGCCAGCAAGTTCACCCGGCACCATTTGTTAAATAGGGACTCTTTTCCCCACTGAATGTTTTTTTTTTCTTTTCTTAGAGACAGAGTCTCACTTTATGGCCCTCGGTAGAGTGCCGTGGCCTCACACAGCTCATAGCAACCTCCAACTCCTGGGCTTAAGCGATTCTCTTGTCTCAGCCTCCCGAGTAGCGGGGAGTACAGGCGCCCGCCAGAACGCCCGGCTATTTTTTGGTTGCAGTTTGGCCGGGGCCGGGTTTGAACCCGCCACCCTCGGTATATGGGGCTGGCGCCCTACCGACTGAGCCACAGGTGCCGCACTGAATGTTTTTAATTGGCTTGTCAAAGATCAAATAACGGTAAGTAGCTGGATTCATCTCTTGGTTCTCTATTCTGTTCCAGACATCTACTTCTCTGTTTTTGTGTCAGTACCATGCTGTTTTGATCACTATCGATTTATAGTATAGTCTGAGGTCTGGTAGCGTGATTCCTCCTGCTTTGTTTTTATTTCTGAATAATGTCTTGGCTATTTGAGGTTTTTTCTGATTCCATATAAAACAAAGTATTATTTTTTCAAAATCTTTAAAGTATGACAGTGGAGTTTTAATAGGGATTGCATTAAAATTGTATATTGCTTTGGGTAGTATGGACATTTTAACAATGTTGATTCTTCCCAGCCATGAGCATGGTATGTTTTTCCATTTGTTAACATTCTCAGCTATCTCTTTCCTTAGAGTTTCATAGTTCTCTTTATAGAGATCTTTCACGTCCTTTGTTAGATAAACTCCCAAATATTTCATCTTCTTTGGCACTACTGTGAATGGGATAGAATCCTTAACTGTCTTTTCAGCTTGACTATTGTTGATATGTATAAAGGCTACCGATTTATGAATGTTGATTTTGTAACCTGAGACACTGCTGTATTCCTTGATCCCTTCTAAGAGTTTTGTAGTAGAATCCCTGGTGTTTTCCAGATATACAATCATATCATCTACGAAGAGCAAAAGTTTGATCTCTTCTGACCCTATATGGATACCTCTGATCACCTTTTATTCCCTAATTGCGGTGGCTAAAACTTCCATTACAATGTTAAAGAGCAGTGGAGACAATGAGCAGCCTTGTCTGGTTCCTGATCTCAGTGGAAATGATTTCAGTTTAACTCCATTTAATATGACATTGGCTGTGGGTGGCCTCTATCTACAGTTTAAGAAATGTCCCTTCTATACCAAATTTTTTAAGTGTTCTGATCATGAAGGGATGCTGGCTATTATCAAAAGCTTTTTCTGCATCAATTGAGAGAATCATATGGTCTTTGTTTTTTAATTTGTTTATGTGCTGATTATACTTATACATTTACATATATTGAACCAGCCTTGAGACCCTGGTATAAAACCGACTTGGTCATGATATATAATTTGTTTGATGTGTTGTTGGATTCTGTTTGTTAGGATCTCGTTGAATATTTTTGCATCTATATTCATTAGTGATATTGGTCTATAATTTTCTTTTCTTGTTGGGTCTTTTCCTGGTTTGGGGATCAGGGTGATGTTTGCTTCATGGAATGTGTTGGGTAGTCTTCTTTCTTTTTCTACCTTTGGAACAGGTTGAGAAATATAGGTACTAATTCCTCTTTAAAGGTTTGGTAGAATTCTAATGTGAGGCCATCTTGTCCCGGGCTTTTCTTTTTAGGGAGATTTTGTACGGTTGATGCTATTTCAGAACTTGATATTGGCCTGTTCAACGTTTCCACTTGATTCTGGCTAAGTCTTGGAAGGTGATGTGTTTCTAAGTATCGGTCAATTTCCTTCAGATTTTTATACTTCTGAGAATAAAGTTTCTTCTAATATTCATTAAGGATTTTTTTAATTTCTGAGGAGTCTGTAGTTATTTCGTCTTTGTCATTTCTGATTGATGAGATTAGAGATTTTACTCTTTTTTTCCTGGTTAGGTTAGCCAAAGGTTTATCTATTTTATTGACCTTTTCAAAAAACCAACTTTTTGATTTATTGATCTGTTGTATAATTCTTTTGTTTTCAATTTCATTTAATTGTGCTGTAATTTTGGTTATTTCTTTTCTTCTACTGGGTTTGGGGTTGGAATGTTCTTCCTTTTCCAGTTGCTTGAGATGTCCCATTAAGTTGTTAACTTCTTCTCTTTCCGTTCTCTTGAGGAAGGCTTGCAGTGCTATAAATTTCCCGCTTAGGACTGCCTTTGCCATATCCCAGAGGTTCTGATAATTCGTGTCTTCATTGTCATTTTGTTCCAAAAATTTGGCAATTCCTTCTTAATCTCATCTCTGACCCAGCTATCATTCAGCATAAGGTTATTTAACTTCTGTATTTTTCTATGAGTATGCAGATTTCTGTTGTTACTGAGTTCAACTTTATTCCATGGTGGTCCGAGAAGATGCAAGGAATAATTTATATTCCTTTAAATTTACTGAGGTTAGACTTGTGACCTAAGATGTGATCGATTTTGGAGTAAGTTCCGTGGGCTGATGAGAAGTATGTGTATTCAGTTTTGTTGGCATGAAATGTTCTGTGGCGGGCGCCTGTAGTCCCAGCTGCTCGGGAGGCTGAGGCAAGAGAATCGCGTAAGCCCAAGAGTTAGAGGTTGCTGTGAGCCGTGTGACGCCACGGCACTCTACCCGAGGGCAGTACAGTGAGACTCTGTCTCTACAAAAAAAAAAAAAAGAAATGTTCTGTAGATGTCTGCTAAATCCAAATGTTGGATGGTTAGGTTTAAATCTAAATTTCTTTGCTCAGCTTCTTATTGGAGGATCAATCCAACACTGCCAAAGGAGTGTTGAAATCTCCAACTATTATGGAGCTGGAGGAAATCAAGTTGCTCATGTCTGTTAGAGTTTCTCTTATAAATAGTGGTGCATTCTGGTTGGGTGCATAGATAATAATAATTGAAATCTCATCATATTGAGTATTACCCTTAACAACTATGAAGTGACCAGTCTTATCCTTCCTTACTTTTGTTGGTTTAAAGCCTATTGTATATGCAAATAGAATTGCAACACCTGGGGCAGCGCCTGTGGCTCAGTGGGTAGGGCGTCAGCACCATATACTGAGGGTGGTGGGTTCAAACCCAGCCCCGGCCAAACTGCAATAAAAAAATAGCCGGGCATTTTGGCAGGTGCCTATAGTCCCAGCTACTTGGGAGGCTGAGGCAAGAGAATCACCTAAGCCCGGGAGTTGAGGTTGCTGTGAGCTGAGATGCCACAGCACTCTACTGAGGGTGACAAAGTGAGACTCTGTCTCTACATAAAATAAAAAATAAAAATAAAATTAAAATTAAAAATTAAAATTAGAATTGCAACACCTGCTTTTCTCTGATTACCATTTGCCTGAAATATGGATGACCATCCTTTTACCCTGAGTCTATATTTGTCTTTTAAGGTAAGATATGACTCTTATATGCGGCAAATGTCTGGCCTGAGTTTCTGTATCCAGTCAGCTAAACTGTGCCTCTTTAGTGGACAGTTTAAGCCGTTCACATTAATGGAGAATATTGATAAGTCTGGTAAAATTTTGGATATCAAGTTTTTTGAAAGTCCAGTGGAGATTTTTAATCCTTTCGCCACTGTGGAAGTTGGAGTTTGATCAAAAGTTTCTGAGTGAGTTTACTTTTGTGGTAGAGGATTGGGCTAGTCATTATGGAGGATATGTCTGAGAATATCCTGAAGAGCTTGTTTGGTTATGGCAAATTTCTTCAACATATGAATGTCATTAAAGTGTTTAATTTCTCCATCATAGATGAAACTCAGTTTAGCTGGATACAGGATCTGGGGTTGAAAGTTATTTTGCTTTAGGAGATTAAAAGTCGATGACCACCCTCTTCTGGCTTGAAAAGTTTCAGCAGAGAGATCTGCAGTCATTCTAATATTGTTCCCTTTGTAGGTAATGGATTTCTTACGTCTGGCTGCTTTCTGAATTTTCTCCTTCATATTAACTTTAGTGAAGTTAATTACGATATGCCTGGGGATATCTTATTCCAATTGGATCGTCCTGGGGTTCTGAAACTGTCTGATAATTGAATTTCAGAATCTCTTGGCGTGTCTGGAAAATTCTCTTTCATAATTTAATGGAGAAGGGCCTCTGTGTCTTGCAAGGCCACTTCATCATTTTCAGGGATTCCAATGAGGTAGATATTACCCTTCTTTGAATTATCCCAAAGCTCTCTGAGAGAATGACCCATTTTTGCTCTCCATTTCTCTTCCTCTTTGAGAGTTTGGGAGCGTTCAAAGGCTTTGTCTTCAATGTCACAAATCCTTTCTTCTGCTTGCTCCACTCTGTTACTGAGGATTCTACTGTATTTTTCAGATCTTTGAGGGCTGCAAATTCTTGCTTCAGTGCGTCAAAATCTTTGGTGGTTTTGTCTTTAAATTCGTTAAATTCTTGAGACAACTTTTGAATTTCTCCTTGAATTTCTAATTCCGACTTTTGAATTGCTGCTTGAATTTTTAATTCCACATTTTCCTCCATTCTATTAATCTTGTTTGCAATCAAAATTCTGAATTCGATTTCTGACATCTCAGCCAGCTGTTTATGAATGGGATCTTCAGTTGCATCTGCCATATCTTTCTTTGGGGGTGTTGATCTATTCTAGTTATTCATGTACCAGAGTTTTCCCGCTGATTCTGCCCCATGATTGTTTTATGCCATTTGATTTTTCCCCTGGAGCTTTGTCAAGGACCCGTACAGTGCTATGGAGTGAGAAATTGGGGACGTGTTTGGTGTGGTGGGGCTAAGTCGTTCTGTCTTGTTTTCAGCTGGTCTCTGTTCCACTCTAGTGTAACGGTTACTCTGGGTTGAAGTCTCAGCTGTGAAGAAATACCAGCAATTAAGTCACCCCGCCCCCCACAGGTGACAATTGGAAAAGGAAAATTAAACCTTCCTACAACCACACACCCAGGGCACCACCTGAATAGTCCTCCGGCGATTGGCTCAGTTCGAAAGGTCCAAATCAATTGTCTCAGTCAGCACCTGTCTCAGGTGGGAGAGTTGAAAAGGTCTCTGGCAACTTGATCACTGGGGTCTGGTGACTACTCAGATATGGCTTGCTCCAGTGCTCTGTCGAATCAGGTGGACCCACCCAGCAAACAGATCAGTCTGGGAAGGTTGATGCCTCCTTCCCCACCTTGCACTTCTGTCACATCCAGTCACTGATAATCTTGCAGGGCTTTGACCCAGTTGCCTGTTGTGAACAGATACTCCAGGGGTTCGCACCTGCCTGAATCACAAGGAAATCTATTTCTGTTCAGCCAGGCTGTTGCACTCTGCCTCTATCTAGCAGGGGGAGGTGAGGCCTGACAGCTTTGGGTGGTTGAGGGAGGCTGGGGGTGTTCACTCAGTCCCAGCCCCGCCCCGATTGATGTTACTGACAGAACAGAACAGACAAACTTTGTGGGAATTTGTTTCTGTCCCTGCTAAATTCCCCTGCAGAAGAGAAGCTGTTTTGAGTTCCCAGAGCCTGTGCCTCAGGCCCTGTCTTTGCTTCTGCAGGTTTATATTCGGTTACCTGTCAGTTCTAGACTCCTGTCTTCCTTTGTCTATAGGCTGATGGTCCCCTGAGGGCCAGGTGCATCTTAGGCTCAGTAAAGCCATCCTCTAGGTCAGTCCCGCCCTGCGAACTTCCCTGCTCTGCGTGTGTGTTTCTAGTCCCTGCACTCCACCTGGTACCACCTCAGGCAAACCCTTTTCTCACGTGGCCTGCATTTCCATCCCAGATCTGTTCCATGGTGGTTGCCACCTGAGTAGATGCCCGGCCTCCTCTGGTTGCCCAGGGAGACAGGGGGTGTGGCTTCAGAATATCCGGGAGTGAGCCCTTTTGTTGCTAAAAGACAGCTGCTGCTGTGCACCTTGGGGCACCGCCACTCCAGTGTGGTTCCCTCCCAGCCGACTGTTCTCTCCTCACTCCCATGTCCCAGAGTCAGCACTGACCAGCTGCAATTTAGGCCCTGTCCACACCCCTCAAGAAATCACCCAAGAATCTGGACTCCTGGGGGACAGGCCTCCAGACCTCTGAGTGAGAGTGGAGGGGAGTGCTGGGCGTTCCGAGTTGCAGGTAGAGAATATATACAGTTTTATACAGTTTTATGCCTGGCAGGAGAATGCCGTGGCACCCTAGGAGTGGAGGTAAGTCCAGTTTTTAGAGGGTCTCTCCTGTGGAGTGTAGTGGGAGGAACTTTGAACTCTGCTTGCTTGTTTGTGGGGCACTCTGAGCCATTCTCATGGGGGAGGGGACTCCCGTCCACTTGGTAATGGATTTTGTACCTTTTGTTTGTATCCTTGGGGTCGCAGCTGACCTCAGCGGGGTTGATGTGCGTTCTTCAGCCTTCTCTCTTGGTAAAGCTCTAATCCACCAGGTTACTTGCTAAATTTCTGTCCTTTAACTCTCCATCTGGACGGGAGCCTCTGTGGAAAGCTGAGTCACCATCTTGTCTCCGCCCCCTCCAGTTATTCTTTTTTTATGTGACTTGTTCCCTACTTCTCAGCGGGAAAGGTGTTATATCCTAACTAATTGGATCATACTAGATTTGATTTCATTTATTTCCACACTATATTTATCTGTATATTCCCTAAACAGGTATGAGCACCTTGAGGGAGGAATCACAAAGACCCAAAGGAAACTTTTTTACAGTATCTGTTAGAGTCATTCTTTCCCCATGGACACAGTACATTCTCCATGATGAGAAACCATAACAAATTGCATCATTTCCTTCAATCTTTCTTCTTTAGATTGCTCTTTTGATGTGTGCTAACACATGGTCCAAGGAAAGGGATGTAAAATATATATTTTTTAATCGTGTACATCATTGCTCTCACTGCCATATTAATTGGAGCTAGAGTTATCTTTTAAAATAGTCAAGCATGCAAGGTTTACTGGAATAACTACAAGCCTTTATATTGTCCACAAATAAAAAGGAAATTTTAACCAGTGGTTCAGAAGAACTAGGAGATAAGGAGGAAAGTCATAGTGAGAGATTAGACCTACATTTAATTAAGTCTTTTTGCAATCTTTGACAAGAGCCAAGCAGCACAGCATTTGGGTTCATGTTGAAGCTATCTCTCCTAATATGTCTTGTGTTTTGTTCCCTATGTGTCCTTCTTAGATTCAGACTCTCAGGTGATTCCTGTTTTTCTCCATGCCCCTTTTTATCCTTTTGAGGACTGAAGGATTAAATATCAGCATTAGTGCTGATTGTGGCCATTAGCAAAAGCCAAGTCTGGGTTATGGATTTGAATGAACAAGAATTGCTACATTTTATTGAGCCATCTTAATTTATCCAACCAGCAGCTTCTATGTTAATAATGCATAAACACATTGTAAGAAATTTATAGAATGGAATACTATTTAGCTTTGAAAAAGGAACTACTACTGAAACTTGCTGCAGTTTGCATGAATCTTGAATCCAATATGTTGAGTGAAAGAAGCCAGCCACAAAAGAAGATACTGCATGACTTATGTGAAGTTCAACAACAGGCAAAACTAATCTATGGAGATATGGTATGTAGATCAGAGCAGTGGTTACCTGGGATCAGGGGATTAACTGGAAAAGAACATGAAGGAGCTTTCTGGGTTGTTAGCAATGCTCTGTATCTTCATTCTTTAGGATATTGGTTACTCAGATGGGCATATTTGTCTGAATGTATCGAAACATATTCTTAAGACCTGTGAAATTAAAAAAAAAAATCAATATGCGAGACTTCTGAGGAGTATGGGGACTATATGGGACTTTTTTCTTTGAATTATGGGATGGTTCCGTGGAGTTCAATACAATGTGGTAAAAGTCCCAAAGTGTTCCATAAAAGGAATGCATGCTCTTTTATTATTATCCCATGTCCCAGAGCCAAAACATTAAATTGTAAATAATTGTGACCTGATGATACTCTTTGCTTCTATAGGATAAGAATTTGGCTTAGTACTGGTATTTGTAATCCCTGAAGAATTTCTGTGTCTTGGAGGAGTCTAGGGATGTAATGAAACTATCACAATATAAGTTTATTGACATTCAGATTTCAGTGTTAGGAATACATGGTGGGTTGTAAATAACCTTATGAAGAATGCACTTTTATACACTGCAAGTTTATGGAAATGTGTTAGTATTGAAGTGTGCCAAACCGTTTCTTACCATGGCCATCTGACCAAACCTGTAAAAGGCATTCAGACAGATAGTAACATTGCCCTGGGTGTAATAAGCACTGCATTGTTGGAAGTAACGGGCAGAGACACGGATATGGAAGACAGGCTTATGCTGTTGTGAGTTCTGTAGTCTTCATAGATACACTATTTGCCTGTGCTCTTCCCTGCTAAGGATTCCTTCTTTCAACCAGCTCTGGAAGGAACTGGGCAGAGGCCAAGTGCATCAGGTGCCCCTGGTACTCGGACAAGATGATGAGATTCAAAGCAGGAACAGAAGCAGGAAAGAAGGAGCAAGGTTACGTGGGCTTATAAGGAGCAAGGAAAGTGATCAATTCCTTATCTGTTTCTCTGCACCTCTAATAATGGTGTTACTGCTGCACTTGGCTGCTACTTTGTAGATACCAGGGCAGAAAGAACAACTGTGGAGGAAGCGCTGGTGTGGCTCCTGCTTCCTGCACCCACGCCCCTTGAAGGTTTTACCCACCCAGCCACCCACCTATCCGCTCAACAAGAATGCTGCTCTGTGCCCCGTGCTGTGGATACAGGGGCAAACTCTCATAGCAGCCCTGCCTTCATGGAGTTTGCAGGATTCATTTCTCCAGCTTCAGCTTTCAATGACTCCTACCTTTGGTTCATTGTTTTACACTAACCCTAATATTTTGAGATTTTTAGCAGTATAAAATGATTTCACTTAACAAATATGATTAATATGGGCAGCTTTTCATCATTGGCCTTTAATTAACTAATATCTCTAAATAACTTAAAATTAAATAATAGGGAATTAACTCTCATTGGGAATAAAGAGAAGTTCTTTATGTTATTGGATGTTGTAAATACCGGTATTTGTATTCTATTTTTTCAGGTGGTTCTGAGCCTGGGATGATAAAGAAGCAACTCTGTGAAATCAAAGCAGTCAACATTTTTAGTTTCTATCTCACCTTTGCTTGCTTTTTTCTAGAGCACACCTGTGAACTCTACTGGGTGGAACCAGCTGGGTTATGATGTATGTGTAAATGCAGCCTCCATCTGAATAAGTTTTAAGTGGTGGCCTTCTTTAGCTTGAATGAAAGCCAAAGGAGCCAGAAATGCCCAACTGAGAGGGATTGTGATCAACACAATGATGAGCAGACTTAGCAAAGGGTGGACCCTTGTTGCATGGCATTGCTGCAGTTAGAGGACTCGAGAGAGGTGCCTAGGGAGGTCTTTTGCATGCTGCAGGTTCAGCAACTGCTTGATGCCAGGGAGCTGGGGCTAACTCCCTGAGCACCCTAGTCTTACACACCCAACACTACTGAATCTGAGTTGGGCTTCAAACATTTGTGTGCCATTTTTGTGAGGCAGACCCTCAACAGTGCCAGTATCTCAGATCCCTGCTCACCCTCCCCAGATCTACCCCTCCTCAAAGCATAAAGTCTACTGGTGGGAAGGCGAGTGACTTCAACGTTTTGCACAAAAGAGAATGTGTTTATTTCTAATTTTAGGGTTTCTCTTGCTTCTGTCTAGACACTTCGGAGAAAAACAAATTTGGGTCACCAATAAAGTTATCTTCTAAAAAAGAGAAGGCTCGTGCTAAATCACTTGTAAAGACATTAACTTGTCATCTGCCTAGAGATTCTTCTCTTGCTGAGCTTCTACAGATCTTTCATGGCACCAGAAATAGTGGTTAGCTCTCACATGCTGTTCTGCTTCAGCTAGCTTCATGCGGCCACCTGCAGAAATAGTTCTTGGTTTCTCTTCCTTGTCTAGATGCTGGTCAAGGCGGCTTTTAGAAAAACACAGATTTTCATATTCTCATTCACACGTGCAAAATTAACTAGGGTATCAAGGAACTACCCAGATTATTCAATCAATAAAATCTTTTGCACCAATTAACGAATGCTTTATGCAGCTTTTTCCAGCTAAATATTTATGCTACAACAGGCACCCTAGTAGGAGTTGCAGAATTATAAGGAATTTAGAAGACATAGCTACAAGGACCTTCTTCTAATTTAAGGAAGCAAAAGAAAAACTTGTATAATAACTTGGGAAGCAGGTGTATACATGTCATACATTCATTTTATATATTCATTTCATAGACATTCATAAGAAAATGAATACATTTCATATGTTCATTTTATTAATGTTGTTTTTTAAAAACTATGCTCATTCACTGTTTTATGTTTTTTTCTTACATAACCAGTGATTTTTGAATCATGGTCCTAACTAGCCAATATTGAACTGTTTTAAGTAATTTAGACATGGGTAGGAGATTTGTGTCAAATCAAGTCTGCTCTGCTCATTTTCTACATAATCTGGTACAGGCCAGGTTAGTTGCTGAACTTGATACCAACAAAAATGTAAAGGAGACACATAGATTGCACTGTCCTGTCTTTAGAGGGGTAATGTAATGTCGGGACAGTAGCTGTGCTAAGGCTTATTTGGTCTGTTACAAAGATTTTGGTTTGGGGGATTGTTTATTTGATATCATTCCGCATTCCTCTGGGTTTTCTATTAGATTTGTAAAAAAGTCAGAGTGAGGCATTCTCACAAAGTCTAGGTTAAATGCTAACCAAGGCACTAGAGCATAAATTTGGCATTTGTGTGTTAATACATAAATATTCAGAGCAGCTTACTACTGGGGGCTTGGTAGGATGGGACCTTGGATCCCTAAAAGCATATCAGATTTCCTACTAGAAGGAAAAAAAAATGCTTGATTGTTTTGTTTGTCTTCTCCAGAAAGGAATGAATTAATTAACTGGTTCCTCCCTGATGTAAAAATTTAGGATAAATATATTAGTTCGATACAATGTTCAACATTGCAAAACTAAAGCATTGGGCTGGGTACAGTGGCTCACACCTGTAATCCTGGCACTTGAGGAAGCCAAGGCTGGTGGATTGCTTGAGCTCAGGAGTTTGAGACCAGCCTGAGCAAGAGAGAGATCCCCTCTCTACTGAAAATAGAAAAACTAGCTGGGTGTTGTGGTGAGCACCTATAATCCCAGCTACTTGGGAGGCTGAGGCAAGAGGATATCTTGAGTTTGAGGTTGGGTGACAGGGTGAGACTCTGTCTCAAAAAGAAAGAAAAGAAAAGAAAACAAGTATTTTTAAAATAAGGAATGGACAATTATTTTTCATTTAGTTTTAGAATGTACTTTCTTGATCTTCAGATAGATGGCTTTTCAAGAGCAATATAGGAAATGTTTTCTAATTCTCCGACAATTGTACTCTCTTATAGGAAGTAATTCATTCTACATAACTTCTGCTGAATGGACAGAATAAACCTCTGGGGAATTTGGAAGAATTAAATAAACATTAAAGATAAAAAAAGCACACAAGTGGTAAATTTTATTCAAAAGTCGTGCTGTGAGCAAATGCTGTGATTTCTTCCTCGGGGAGAGCAGTTTTCAGGATACCACAACTGCCTTGCCTCACGTCAGGGCTGAGTTCTGGGGCTGCCAGCCATGCGGCTGGTGGTTTGCAGAATTTGAGTCATATGGAATTGTGTGTCTGTGTTACCACAGTAAGTTCACATTAGGCTTTGCATTTCATTATCAATTAAGAATGCACTGGTTAACTGGCAGGAAATTTCTACTTGGAGCAAAGTAATCAGAATCTTTTCTTATAGTTAGAAGTGTTCTTCCCTACTTTCATTTAAATCTATCTAAAAGAAAAGAGGATTTTGTATCCCACACAAAAGAAGTTTTAGACCTCAGGGACTACTATAGTTTCTCTGTGTTGTAAACTACCCGCATTCTTTATATGTGACACCGTGAACTTTCTTCTTTAATTTGGAGAAAATCCACAGCATTCACTCCTGTTTCAGAGGCTGTAACACCCTGGCTAAAGCAAATAAAGTTGGCAGCGTCATTTCCCCTTCCCAGATTCCTTTTCCTTTTTTTTGGTTAATTTAAGGAAGAACATGAATTAAGGGTGCAATTTTGTGTCTCATATTTTTTCCCTGGCAGGGTGTCCCTGGGATTTGGAGCTGCATACTTGCATAATCTCTTAGGATGAACACCATTCACATTTCATGGCTCTCACTAGGAATCCTTAACAGCCCAGGGCAGAGTTTTGCTTTTCACTTAACTTGTAAGAGAATGAAGAGGCCCTGCCAAGGTTCAGAAAAGGATAACAAAGCATAAGCTCCTTAATGGGATGAACTAACATAAAAGTCTAAGAACACCAAGCCCTTTCCCACAAGTAGGACCTGATTCAGGGACTGGCACTCAGGCTGACAACCATCATAAACCAGGAAACAGTAACAGAGAAACAAAAGTAATTTCCTGAAATGAGCCAAGTTATGGGCTTTGGGAAAATAAGGATCTATCTGTTTAGCTTTGCCAAGACCAGGATCTCTGTGATTTATAGTGTTTTCTGTAGAAGTGGGTATATTTTTATTGAAGGGAACTGTGGGATCCAGAAAGTATTTACTTTAGGGAAACATTATTTGAATTCAGCTTTAAGTAGGCTGAAATATTTGTTTATATTGTGGAAATTTCTCCATCCATTTGTCGGTCAGTTAGCATATATTATAAAACGACATTTTATATACCATGTATGGCCGAAGTAATTGAAAACCCATTGCAGTTTTAACACAGGGCTTGTGGTCTGATGCCAATTCCTTGCTAGGCTTTTGCACTAGTTTCCAGCTTGTTTGCCACAGCACCGAACTAGGAAGTGCGTTTCCATCAGTTGGTTTTCAGGGGTCCCTGGGATTGAATTCCTGTTAGATGAGCTCCCTGACAGATGCCGAAGTAGCCACTTCAGTCCTCAGGCTGTTGCATCCAGGCAGTTGAGGAGCCTGCAGAAGCTTTCCTGGACTGCTTAGGGAGAGTTTTCCTTGTCTGCTTAGATGTTCTGAACAAGTAATAGCACTCAGATACCTCTAGAAACCAGGCAAAGAACTTACTGGAGTGAACTGGGCCAGGTAGGGAATGATAAACCTGAGAGTAAATGTCCATCTCAGTGAAGAATTCCTTATCTACTCCTGTCCTTTATTGCTAGCTGGGAATGCGGACCCAGTGCTGTTAGGCTAGCTCAGGGACTGCGGGTGGGGCTGGGAGACTTCTTGGTTGGCATATCTGATCCTTGGAGGTGAGCACGTGTCTGGATGGACCATCTCCAGCTCCTGAATTTCCATTGCACCGTGGTGATGGGTACAGAAACAGTGGCCTCTCAACATTTCTCCAAGATGCCATGTTGCACTACATAGCAGGATCCTGGGAAAATCAAACAGGCTCAGCGTGTGCTGTACACAGGGCACTTTCCAAGTGGTGGTTCCCTCCTTGGTCTTCCCTTTCCAAAAAAATGTCCTTTAAAATTAAAAGCTTTAAAAAAATGTATTAGCAAATCTGACTTTCCCACTGTTTGGACTAGCCATACCAAATAATCTTGTGAAGGGATCCCCTCTGAGGATGAAAAATTTGAGGCTAATGAGGTTAAATAACTTCCCCATTTAGTGAATGGCTAGGGAACCTGGCTTTGCTTTTCTATTATACAGGGAGGCCAGGAAAACTTCCCCAGGCTCCCGCAGATTCATGATCTTAGATACATCAAGTCGGGAGGGACGTTAGAAATTAAACTGTCCAGCTCTCATTTTAGCGACTGGTGACTTGCACCCAATTCCTTCCCATTTCTCTTTTCCTTTTCCTTTTTTGAAATCATATCAGCAACAGCAAGAATCAAAAATGATCATTGCTGATTATATTTCCATTTTTATGTCCCCAGCTTCATTTCTTTTAGGTCCAGCCAGATTTTCTTTAGACCCTTAGGCTATCATCCCTTGCCAGTTTTTGTAACAGGATAAATGGAATGCATGTCTTTAAAATTACAATGGTTTTGCTTCTGCAGGAGTGTCAATGTCTGTTGACTTAAGAGGGAGTGTGTGTGGCTCAAAGCCGAAGGGTGTGCCCGATGTCAGTGTGCCTCGTGGTATTTGACCAAACATCCCACCACAGGGTAAAATAACAGGCTATAATTTAAAAAGATGGTAGAGATGTTTTTGTGGTTTGTAACGTCACTGGAAACCCAAGCAAGAACTATTTTATGCAATTTGGCCCATTTTGTTGTGTATTTTGATTACACAAAGCTCAAGGGTTCTTTTGACATTAAAAAATGCTTATTTCAGTTAAAGTACTGATTAAAGTTATGTTTTCCTTTTTCTAAATTTCCTTTCCTTTTTCTGGGATTGCATCTTGGTTTCCCACACAGTCCTTTCTACTTTCCTGTGATTTCTTTCTATCCAGATAATTATTAGCATTTTGGTTTAGGTATACAACACCTGCCACCCTATCTGTGTTACTTCTGTGGTACGATCACTGCAGTAGAAAGAATCATTTTTGCAGTGACAGGGATTTTGGTCACCACAGAGAGCATCAGGGTCTTTCTTGCACAATAAAGTGAAGCGCAGAAATATCATTGGAATTTTTTCTCTCTGAAGATCTTTCTCCCCATAGGAGGAAACACATCGAGAAGTCACAGCAGTTAGTTTAGCCTGTGTTTGAACCCTGTCCCTACCACACGTTTACTAGCCAGGCCCTGGAGAAGTTATTCAACCTACCTGAACTCATTTCTTTACCCATTAAATAGCGATAATAATACTAACTTTGAAGATTGTTGGGGGAATTAAATAGGATCATGTTCTTCAATGTTTGGCATAAGATACATGATGCCCAATAAATGTTTGTTCGCTCCTTCCTTTAACACATATTTATGGAGCAGCTACTGTGTTCCAGGTGTTGTCAATACAGGAGCAGGTAAAAGAGACAAAACGCTTGCCAGAGACAGTTTTCCTTTCTTCCTTTTCCTCCTCTCTGCTCCCCTCTGAAACCAGACCATCCAAGATGAATATTCCTACTCTCTCAAAGAATTCCTCCCTTTAGAAGTTCTGCTAGTCAACAATGACGTCTGTGCTTAGACTCCCTTCTTGAATGAAACCAAAGAATGTGTGATGAACCAAAGAATGTGTGATGGAATTGAGAAATGTAATCTACGTGCAGAGAAATGAACTTTATTTAGTCTATACTGTTCTGGCTTCCTCCCAAGCCTTTACTAGTCCTTCTGGTGTGAAGGGAAAATAACATGCACCGAACGCCTGGTTTAAACTGCAATCCCAATCAGTGATTTAATCCATTTGGTTACTGTTCCGTCTTCTTCGGATAAGAATGCTGAACCTCTCAGGCTCTTCCTCCTCTGCTTGCCCAGCATATGGGAGAAAGGCTGAGGTTTTATGCAACCTCATCTGGGGAGGAGCTGGGTCCTCAGGCAGGGTTCCCTGTTTGGCCTGGCTCCTCCAGCCTATTGTCTCTTTTCCACTTGGTGCTGCTTGCCCTCGGGTGTTGGTGGCTGCTGCTTGAGTAGGTGTGGCTTGTGACTGGTCTTGCTGGGTCTGGTCAAAGTCCGCTAGTACGCTCTAGCTGACCTGCCCTCATTTTTGCTTCCCCTGGTGCTAGAGATCCCTTTGAAGTCTGGCTGGCCTCTCACCCAGCCCTCGCTTCACCCGCCTTTGACAAGCAGAGGTTTGCTCTGTCTGGGTCCTCTGTCCATCCCTCTGTCTGACCATGCTGTGCTGCCTCTGGGTAGGCTTGGTCCCTATGATTTTCCTGGACTCTACCTGGCTGAATCTTAATGGCAAACAGGTTATTTTTAATTTTTTTTTTTTCTGTGCTTGGTTGTTAAAATCCTAAGACCTCACAAAGGAGTTCCATAAATCCCTTTTCAAGAGGCTTGCATAAATCTACTTTTTGAAAGACAGAAGCAGAATATCCCTCTTGTTCTCTTTCTATAGTAAATTCAAACCTTACTTTTGGGCAAATCATTGCCTAAGGCAGACTAGTTTGAAGACTTCTAATTAAGGAGACAAAAAAAAGAGAAGAGCACTTTAAAATTTGAAAGTGTACCCCTGTTACAGAACCCACTAGTTGCCTTCCTTGTTTATCAGCTTTATGGTACTCTGACTATCCTGGTGACTGGACTGCACTCAGATGCTGGTGGCCACGGGAACTTGTTTTACTGTCCGTTAATTTGGAATTAGTGATGGGCTGTATGCTTTTATTGCAAACCTCTCTTCTTTTTCCCACTGTGCCCTCACGTTTCTTCCTACGGAGGAAGGTCTTCCTTCCTCTTCCTCTTCATTGTCCTCTTCTCCATCCTTAGCTTTCGGATCTCTCTCTTTCTCCTTGCTCTCATATTTGCACTGTGTTCTTTCACTGGACGTACATATACAGGCAAAAAATCCAACTTGTGCACAACCTGCACTTACGAACAGAGGCTACTGCAGGTAATAGGTAAATGTACTTGCTTCTAGAACAAATTTACAGAAGCTATCTCCTTTGTAACCTGGGGACTGCCCGTAAAGCAAATGCATATGCACGAATGCGCACGTCTCTCTCCTCTTTGTCCAGACATGCACGTGTCCCATCCCCTGTTGCTGAAGCTCTTTCTCCAGAACTTTCTCTTCTGTCCTTCTTTATATCTAAGCATTGATTCCTAATATTATGACAATCATTCCTATGAATTATTGAGCACCTATTACATACGGGAGATGAGAAAGGTCTTTCTCATGTAATCCTTAGAATCCCCATTGTGTGTAGGAAAAATCGAAGCTCGATAAAGTTTAAAAAATAAGTTCAAGGCCTCAGAACTGATGGTTGGCAGAGCTGGGACTTAAACCCAGGTTTCACTGGCGTCAAAGCCCATTTCATTAAGGAACATAGTTATGAACAAAAATTCAGGCTTTTGAACAAAGATTTTTTGTAAATTGAATTATGTTACAATAACTGGGAATCTGGAACTCAAAAATTGTCTTATGATGACTAGTCTAAAAAACATTACTTGGAGGGGAAGAATGGGGAACTCCTCTTCAGAGATGATGAATGTTTGATGCAATCCTAGAAGTGCTGACTAATGGTCTGCTGACTACTTATTTTGATCTTGGTGTTGGTAAAGAGGGCATTTCAAGCCAGGAAGTGGAAAGAAGCACACGGATTTCAGCCACTCAAAACTGCAAACAGTGGAGGTCTCCATATCGTGGTGGTTCCAGCTTTTCTATTTTCTGGGCTAATTTAATCACTTCCTCTTCCGTTCTTCTGTTTTCTTCTTGCAGGCCAAATTATTTTTCCCTGTTCTGTTTATGTTATTGTTAATTTTTAAAGTCACTTAATTCCCCATTCTTAAGCACCTTTTCACATCTGGCCTTATTTTCTCTTGTTCACATTTTTTTCCCCTCATTCTCTCTTGCTTTGCCCTGAGCCTCCTTGCTCCCAGGGCCCCAGTAGGTTACTGAACATAAAATACGCTGGAATTCTAATCTCTGGATTCCTGGCTGTCACAAGTGAGGGCCTTTGAACTTTACTTTCCACTTCTACTCAGGGATGACCTGTCCATTCAGGAATCACAACTCAGCTGTTGTGACATTTGAAGGCGATATGGAGAGCTCAGCTGGTAGATTTTTTTATTCTGTGAGATTCTGCTAAAAAATAATGGGTAGATCAATGAAAAACCTGATTGAGGACTTACCCTAAGGAAAAAAAAAAAGTGAATGACTGAGTATGTGGGGATGGAGGTGTGCACACCTGTGTGTGTGTGTGTCTGAGTGTGTCTTTGGGGAAGAGCAGGGAGGTGAATTCTCCCTAAGGAATGTAGAGTTATTTGCCATGATCTACTTCTCAGCATCTCTTGAATGAAAGTGGACTTTCTCATCAGATTAAAATGATGATTCAAAGTGGTTTTAAGGAGAGGGAGAGAGGAATGAAAGGAGGAGAACTTTCCAAGGACTGTGTAAGCTGAGCTAAAGCATTATCTCATGTCTTTCCTCTCATTCTAACACCCCCTCTGCGTCCCTCTCTGCTTGATTGTCCTTGGGGGAAATGGGGAGGATTCTTTCAGATCTCTCTGCTTCATAAGGAAGAAAGATTTTCACAAGTTCCTGTTCCAGAAGTAGAGGGCAGCCCCTTTTATCTCTGGAGAGAATAGCATTAGTTCCTAGAATTTCTCTGTTTTTTTGAGATAGAGATTTTTTTTTCCCTTCAGCCTGCTGTGACTTTTAGGCTCAGTGACGTCTGAGGCTCTTGGAAGAAAGGAGCTCTGCTATCCTATTTTGATATATGTGGAATACTACCATTATGGATGGGCGTAAAGTAGTCACGACAATCGATTTCAATATATCATATTTTTTAACTGTTAAATTTTAAGAAATGATTTGTATAAACATAGGGATATCATCAACTCACCTAACATTGTGTCTCCAAGTTTGTCTTATTTTTTGTGTACATATAACTTGATCCATGGGTCTCCTAAAGAACAATGGGTAGGGGTGATACTTATGTGTTTAGAACAGTTGTGATATCAGCCTGAGATGACAGACAGTGGTGGCTAAGATTCTCTCCTCTCAAGATCTACCAAGAAAAGTGCAATGTCCAGGCAAATCTACTTCTAGTACTTTCCCTAAGTATTTTATTTTGCTTAATTTTTTTTTTGGAGCAGTGCCATCTCCCCCTGCCAGAGTTGCCTCCAAAAAAAAAAAAAAAAAGGAAGGAAGGAAAAAAAAAGAGAGAGAGAGAATGCAGTGAACATGTGCCGACCTTTGCAGACAAAGAAGTGGTCACCACACCACTTGGAAAGGGCATGCATTCTGAGTCATTTTTCTAGCTGTAATCAAGGCATAGCTTTACCCAGCCTGTTTTCTGTTCCTCAGGTCCAGCCCTGCCCTTCATCAATAATGGGCATTTGAATTGAAATCGAGGAAAACCAGTTAACTGATTAGGGATAATCAGACCCAAAAAACAGCAGGGAAAATCAGTAAACAGGAATAGAAATGCATAGCAGATAAAAGCTAAGACGTAAAAAATAGAAATTTAGCCTCTGATGGGAGTCTTCTTGTAATATTTCTTTTTTTTTTTTTTTAATTCAAATTAGGTCTTGTTTAAAGGGTCAAGGGAGTCACTTTCAAAAGTTTAGAATTATAAAAAGAGTAGTCTTTTCCCATTAAGTAAAATAAACATTATCATTTCAGGAAAATACTTCCTTGAAAACTAGGGTAAAAAAACACAATATCCCAGAAAGGTTAACCAATAGGATGGTAAGAAAACCTTCTTGAAGAATCCAGAAACATGATTCTAGCAGTTCCTTCTCCATTTTTTCTGGCAAGGATTATTCTCTTTAAAATATTACCTTCAGGATTATATTGCCAGTCTCTCATCTGTGATCTCCAGAAGAAACGGGGAGATTTAATGGGAATTGTGGGGTGCCAATATTCAGGTACGTTTCAACTTCGAGGGAGCAAAATCAGAACAAAGATTTCCAGCAACAACACACCTGTCATTGTCAGCAGGCTTAATTGAATCTTACGGCTGTCAGAGTTTAGGAGGCAGGCTAACACCCTAGGAAGAGACTAAATTTACTGAACACAAAGAGTAGGGTTTAGAAAAAAATAACAGTTATTTGGTTGTCAGGGTAACTTTTCCTGATTGGAGAAAGACAGACAGACATTGCGAAAACAGGCCCGTTTCTCTGAGCACTTTTGCCATCTCTTTGTGTTCAGACTTCTGAGAGAGAAAGGGCAAAGTTTTCTTTCTTACACAAAAAGAGACACTGTAGAGTGGAAAATGAGACAAGGAAGGGTGTAGAGGAGGCACTCACTGCCTTCTCTCTGACAAACTGCTGCCAGCAGTCACAGGATGGAGCCACTTCTGGCATCCAAGCAGTTAAGAGACTTTTGAGGTCAAAACCACAAACACTAAAGTCCTGGGCAGCCATGCACAGGCTTTTCAAAAGTTAGAGAGCTTCTTTTAGAAGAGAACAGGAATTAGATTAAGCTAATGGTGCTTAACACATGAAATTCGTTGCTAGCAAATGACAGAGTCCCAGGAATAATCAAGCTTCTACAGGGCATTCCAAACTCAGGCCCAAAGCCATGGCAAATGTTGCAAAGTATAGAGAAAAGCTTCAGTTAGGGTAGATCAGCATAAAGGACAGAAGTCCCAGACCTCATGTCTGGTACAATTAACAGGCTGCCAATGACGAGGAGGGGCCACGTTATCTACGAGTACACGGCAAATCCCCCCAGCGACTTGATATTGCCTCTAAAACTAACTTTGGTGTGTAAAAGTAATGCATATGGAAAAATTAATAACTGCTGCTAAAATTTAAAAATAAAAATTTAACTTTTCTTTTTTTTTTTTAACACACTTAATTCACTTTATTATTCTTGTATAAATACCCTATGTTGTAGCCATAGCTAGAGCTTGGGTCCTCTGCACAGAGACTCTGGTGTCTGACAAGATGGTCAGTGAATTCTTGGTAAGGAGACTTGGTGAACATTGTCTCTTTCCAGAGGTCAGGAGTGAGACAGCTATAGGTCTTGGAAATGGCATCAAAAGTGGCCTTGGCAAAGTAGCCCAGAATGGCAGTGCAGCCCCTGGCTGAAGTGTAGCAGTCATTGATCCCAGCCATCATTAGCAGCTTCTTAGGCACAGGAGCTGAGACAATGCCAATTCCTCTAGGAGCAGGATGAGACATATCAGCACAGAGCCACAGTGGCCTGCCACCTTGCAAGGAACAATGTGGGACTTGCAGATCTTATTCCCCCAGTAGCCTCTCTGCACTGGGACAATAGAGAGCTTGGCCAGGATGATGACCCCTTGAATGGCAGTGGCTACTTCCTTGGAACACTTAATGCCCAGACCGACATGGCCGTTATAGACCCCAATGGCAACAAATGCCTTGAACCTGGTCCGCTGGCCAGTGCGGGTCTGTATTTGCACTGGCATAATCTTTAAAACCTCATCCTTGAGAGATGCCTCCAGGAAAATATCAAATCTCAGATCCCTTAATGGGCAGGGAGAAGAGATAGATCTCCTCCAGGAACTTGATCTTCATGTCCTTGACCAGGTGGCCTACCCTGGTGACAGGCACCCACTCTTTGTCCTCGGCCTTGCCTCAGCCCCGACCCTGACCACGGCCACAACCCTGGCCCTGAATGCCACTGCTAAAGCCTCCACAGAAACAACCATGGCCTCCCATTCTAGGGCCCCTGAGGCCCCCAGGTCCTCCCACTGCACCCGCGTCATCTGCCATTTGGTGTTTCCAGAGCTAAGATTATATAACTGGCACACAATATAATAATCACTTAATAAATGTTAGCCACTTAAAGATGTATACATAAACTTTATATGCATATATGAACTTTAAAAATCTACTTTTATTGTTAAGCAACATATTGGGAATATTGTTCCATGTGGAAAAAATTTATATTGTTGTTTTATTTTATTTGCCATTAATATCTGTATGCTTTATAGCCTGGTGAGATAGAACATTGACCATCTTTGCTCTGTGTGTGAAGCAACAGACCTTATCTATAAATGCAAAGTAATCTCCTCTAGTCAGGAAAGAGATCATAAAAACAACAGAGACTTAAAAGGGGAAAACAAGACAGAGATTGAAGTGCATGTATTTATAGGAATATATGCAAAGATATGAACTAAAGAAACTGAGTTCCATTTTGAGCCCCAGAAAGAGATATGATGAATCCCTCCCTTCCTTGCTATATTCCCCCCACTCCAACTCAGGTCCTTGTCTCTCCAGATGTGCTCTTGCTGGCTGGGTCCCTCCAGGATTTCCTGATTATAATGAGGAAGCACAGCTGATCACGCCAGTAAGTTCAGATTGAGATCACATCACCTTTTGACCTTCAGCCCCACCCTCTGTTTACCAGTCTGAAGGCTGGCATACGTGACTCTAAATGGAAGAAAAAGAAAAAAGGCAGAGATGTGAAGTGACATGTGCCAAGCAGCTGTCAGCTCTGCAGGGCCACACCTCGTTTCGCTCTTCCTGTGTCACAGTGAGAACCAGGGCCTTGGGCCTCATACAGATCTGTAGTGTACAAGTAGATACCGTGAACTAAAATAGTATGGTAAGGCTCCCCAACCCCCACAGCCGACTAACTGGACCCCCTTTTGACCAAGGGGATCCCTTACAACTGAGTTGCTAGGCATGAGAAAGGAGATCAGACATGCCTCATTGTATTTCCCTCCTTTCTTAGAGGAAAGCTTTGCAAAACATACCTCCAGGTCCTCAACAGGCCACTTAGTCCCCTGACAGACCCTTATCTTCACTCGCATTCTTTTTCACTGACTCCTGGCCCATCAGAGGCTGACTCTTTCAGCCAATTGTCATCAGAAGAGTATTTAAAACCACCTATAATTTGTAAGGTTCTCCTCTCCTTGCCCCCCCCCCCACTTTGAGATGTCCCACCTTTCCAGGTCAAACCAATATACGTCTTCCATGTGTTGATTTATGACTGTACCTGTCATTCCAGTGAGCCCACTTCCTCAAGGCTTCTTGGGCATGGCTCTGGGTCATAGTCCTCAAATTTGGCTCAAAACCTCTTTAAATTATTTTACAGAGTCTGGTTTCTTTTCTATTGACAATACCCTCCTAAGGCAATCATGTTTCATTGAGGAAATAAGAGGCATCAGATGGCAACTTCTTCCTTCTCCCGCCGCAGATCAGCAATCTTGTCTGCACCTGCCCCCATCTTCTTTTCTCATGGTCTTGCTTTTACCAAAAGGCAATCCTTCCCAGTTTGGTCCTGGGACCCAGTGCCTCGGCCTACTAAATGTGGTCTGTTTCTCCTCTTATTCTTTCTCCATCATAATTTATCTCTTCCCCCAACCATAAATACACTATAAAAGCTATCAAATTAAGAAAAAAGCACAAATCAAAAAAAAAAAAAAAAAACCTCTGAAATCCTCTGTGAGCCCTTATCTCCCTCTAGTGATCACCTTCCTCTATTTTTATGTTCAATAAAGTTCTATTAATATTCTGTCTTCACTGCCTAAACGTCATTTTATCTGTGAACATACTCTAATGGCCTCTGAGTCCAAGATTTGCTTAAGTAACAGGTCAAGGTTACCAATGGCCTCCAAGTTGACAAAATAACAGACGTGGTTTTTGTCCTGTATTTGTCATTCTTCCACATGGTGGACGATTCTTTCTTTCCTGACTTTAGTGACATTTTGCTGTCTCGGGTTTTCTTCTGTAGTACTGATTGCTCTTTCTCTGTCTCTGTTGCAAACCTTCTCCCCTAACTAGCTGCTAATTGTTTAACTTAGGGGTAGTTCTTGGTGTTCTTTCCTTCACTGTCTGCATTTGTTTCCTATCATCTCATCCCTATGCCTGGCCTGATGTACCATCTGTATACTGATGACTCTACTGTGGAGACTTTGGTACACTGCCTGTATACTCCCTTCACGACTAAGGTGGTCATTCCCCTGACTGTTGGGAATGTTAGCTTTTGGCAGCTCCCTCCTTGGGTATTGTCCTCTGTCCTGGATCACACCCCTTCCTCAAAATTAACCTGCATCCAGTGCTGGTGGGAAGAAGAATGCAAAGGTCTCCAGTTCAGGACAACTCCGTGAGCTGTGCCGGTTCCAGAGCTCTCTGTAGGACTGGCCGAGCCTGTCATAACTGCATTACAGTCAACTTCTCTACTGCCTAGTCATGCTTCTCTATTCACTTGTAGACATTGTTTCCAAGCACATTCCTATAGTAGGTGCTGGAATACACCAAAGAACTGCTAATAATTACTATGGCTGCAGGGAATCTGGGGCAAACATACTGAGACAGAAGGCCCCTGTAGGGTAGCTAATATCCAACGACTGATCGATTGAAGGCACAAAGGCTTTACTCTGTCACTTCCATTTGGAAGGCACCAAAGGGTCATCTTATTCCAAAGCCCCTGCCCCGAGGAAAGGAAATGCCTTGACTCAAAGCATGGTCTGAGCTGATACCCAGACTCAGTGTCATCATGGTCCTCCCTGCCCCATTAGGCTAGAGATTTATGGGTCCAGAAACAAATAAATACCTTGGTAACTTCCAGGTACCGTGGGTATACTGGGTCCAAAGACATACCCACTAATCATTTCTCAAATATCTAAGCACACAACTAGGACCGGCATACTGGCAAATATAGGCACCTTGGGTTACTGGTCTAGTGGAAACCTAGTGCAAACTTCTGAAACTGTTCATGCACCTCACCCCTGCCCCCAGCCAAGATAGCAAATAAAGTAAAATTGCTTCCTGGAAATAAAGGAACAGTGGAGATTAATGTTATTATTAAAGACCTAAACAATTGCAAGGGTGTTGGTCACTACTCACTGTCATATCTTCCTTTAATTTACCAGTCTGGCTTCTGTAGAAAGTGGATGGTTTTGGAGAATAATAGCAGAAAACCACTAGCCCCAACAAGTGATAGCTGTGATTATAGCTACAGTGCTAGATGTGGTTTTATTGCTAGATAAATAAGATAAAGTAGGTTAATGAGGCTTCAGGTACATGGTATGTGGTCAATTAATTTAGGGAATAGATTTGTTTTAAAATAATCTTTTTCTATTGCCAAGCCCAGAGTGCAGTGGTGTCATCATGGCTCACTGCAACCTCTAACTCCTGGGCTCAAGCAGCTGTCGGCCTCAGCCTCTTGAGTAGCTGGGACTGCAGGTGCATGCCACCACATGTGGCTGATTACTTCTATTTTGTAGAGAATGGGTCTCACTATGTTGAGACCAGACTGGGGTCTTGACATCTTCCTACTTCAGCCTCCCAGAGTTCTGGGATTACAGGCATGAGCCATGGTGCCTGACTTGAGAAGTGGATCCTTTTCTGTTCCAATTAGAAAGAAGATCAGAGATAGTTTGCATTCATGTGACATGAACAATACTCATTTGCTCCTGTGACCCAGGGCTATGCTGGCCCTCTTTCCTTTATCATAAATGGTAATATTGTCTGAAGGCATTTGGATCCTCTTAAAATCCCACTGAAAATCATATTGGTTCATTCCACCAATTGCATGCTGATTGGATAGTTCTCTAGGGGACTTCATAAGACACATACAAGATAAACACTATGAAGATTTAGAGACCTATCAGTTTAATCAAGTTTTTATGTATCTGGTGGTCTGGGGAGTGCTGGCCTGTCCCCTTTAAATCAAAAGATACATCTTGCATTTCTTACCACAAAGAAGGAAGCTCAGTTCTTGGTAGTCATCTTTGGGGTCAGCATGTATACACCTAGACACACCACTAGCTTTGAATAGGAACCAGAGCAGTAAAGAGCTACGCAATAAATTAAGGTTATGGAGTGAGCGTCCCTGTCACTTGAGCCAAAATACCTAATTTGCTGGAAATGTCAGTAGTGAGATTCACCAAATCATAAAACTGACAAGCCTAGCTACAGTCCATCATAGTATTTCATCCGACATCAAGTTCAGTTATGGCCAGAGGGCACGAATATAACTATATGTCACTGTCCATGGTTGTATGAGTGCTTCTCCGCCACCTCACACCTATTGCCACATAAGGGGTCTTATACAATCAGCTGAAGGAAAAGGAAAAACCTTGATCTTGGCTGGTCAATGGTTGGTCTTGGTATGCATATGCAAGCTGAATACAAACAGTGGTTACACTACTGTTACATTCAGGATTGGCCTTGAAAGTCGGGACAGAAAAAAATTCTTCCTAACAGACAAAACTGTCTTAAATATACTGAGTCATCCACTTTGTGTAGAAGGACAAGTGGCCTGGAATGAGAATACATAAAGAATCCTGGGCATGGCAAATGGGCGAGCTGTCTGGTAAGGGGGCTGGAAGGAAAAGAAAACTGAGGATGAAAGAGTCTCGGGTAGATATATGGAGGCAGAGGAATGACAGAAGTGGGCACGAAGTCTAAAGATTTTTGCATAGTGTATTAATACCCAGTAGAAAACATCTCTCAGTAAAATGGCACCGAACAATGAATGATTCAAAATTACTTGTCCTGCTGATGCTAGTTAGTCTTTGTCACTGGCCACCTTGCCACTGGCACAAGAAGTGCCATGGTGGCAGAGATGGGAGCTGCATATTGGTCAATGGCACAGACTTCCACTCACAAGGATCAATACAGCTGTCACTGCTTTTGAGTATTCAAAATTTCAGTAGCATGCACCAGTGCAATACAGCACCATTTCTTAGGGAGAACAACCAGTAACTTGGTGACAAGTCAAATACATCGGCCCCCTTCCATACTAGAAAGGCCAGAATTTCATTTTCACAGAGAAATATACCAATTCTGGAAATTCATAGCCTCAGCCAGTACCATTATACAGGCGGCTTACAGAATTACTGTTATGTAGGCATGGAATCTCACACAACCCAACCTCTGACCAGGGGACTCACTTCAGAGAAGGGAGCATGAAAGTGAGCTCATGAACTTGGCATCCAGATAGCTGTATTTTTCCCCCCTCATATCACATCATCTAGAAGTTGCTGCTTTCATAAGCCAAGATAGTCTCAATGATACATTTTATCAAAAATTTAAGGAAAAAATAATACACATCTAACACAAAATTCTTAAAAAATGTAAAAGAAGAGAATTACCCGCAATTTCCTTTGTGAGGCCAGAATCATACTGATATGAAATCCTGCCAAAGAAACAAAAATGTAGATAATAAAAAAAGAAATAAAAATATTGCAGACCAGTGTGCCTCATGAACACAGATGCAAAAATTCTGAACAAAATATTAGTGCAGCAAGTCCAGTGATATTTAAAATGGATAATATATTATTTCCGGGTGGAGTTTATCCCAGGAATGCAAGCTTGGTTAAAGGTCATTTAAATCCGTCAATATAACCCATGCATTAAAGAACAAAGGAGAAGATGCTGATAATCATCCTCAACAGAATCCAGGAAAAAAACATTTGCCATTTAAAACTCTCCCTAAAGGAAGAGGATAGAAAGGAACTTCTGTACTTTCATATCAGACATCTATGAACAACTTACAGGTAACATTAAATTTATTAATGAAATATTGAATGCTTTCACTGTAATCCTTAAAATAAGGCAAGGGTATTTGTTTTGCAACTTATACTTTACAACGTACTGGAGGTACTAGCCGATATAGTAAGCAAGAAAAAGAAATAAAATGCATGTGACTGCAAAGGAAGGAGTAAAACTATCTTTTATTTGGAAGGCACATGACTGTTTACATATCACATGGATTTCGTGCACAAAGACCTATGGAACATAAGTGAATTTTGCAAGCCTGTAGAGTACAAGGTCAAAATAGAAAAATTAACTTTATTTCCATACTCTTGCAGCAAACAATTGGATTGGAGAATATAAATAAACAATTTAATTCACAGGAGTACAAAAAAGCACAAAATACTTGAGATAAAGTTAGCAAAAGAATGCCAAACCTCTACACTGAAAACTATGCACTTCTGAAAACAATTAAAGAAAATCTAAATGTAATAACTGGATCAGAATACCAGATATTGTCAAGACGTCAGTTTTACCTAAATTGAAAAAAAAAATTATGCTGTGCATAAGAAGCCAGACCCAAGAAGTACATTATATGATTTTATTTATAGGAAGTTTAATTACACAAAACTAATTTATAGTGATAGAAATCAAAACAGTGGTTGTCTATGGAGGCTGGGATTTGGCTTAAAGAGAGATTTTCTGGGGTGATGGAAATTTTCTATATCTTGAGCATCTGTAGTATTGGAAATATGGCATAAATATTTATCAAAACTCATCAAATTGGGCAGCACCTGTGGCTCAGTGAGTAGTGTGCCGGCCCCATATGATGAGGGTGATGGGTTCGAATCCAGCCCTGGCCAAACTGCGACAACAACAACAACAAAAAGTAAATAAATAAAAGTTTAAAAAAAAAAAAGAAAACTCATCAGATTGTATACTTAAGGTCTGTGTATTTTACTATATGTAAATTTTCTCTAAATATTCACATTTTTATGCACCCATCCCAAAATGACCTATTGTGAAGGATGTGGGCAATGAGCACTCACATACCTTTCTGCAGGAAATGGACACAGCATTAATCTTTTTAACAAGACCAGTGTTATCTTTTGTGTTATCTATTTAAAAAATAACACTTACATCACCTAGTCCAGCAACCTTATTCCCAGGTATCTTCTCCCAGAGATGAAAGGACCAGAATGTAAGGTCATTTCAACAGTATTTCCTGAGGCAGTGTTAGAATAGCAAAAGAACTGGGAACAAATGAATGCCCATCAGTTGAGGAAAAAGGTGAATTAATTATGATACATTTGCCCCTGTGAACCAGGATACATCCATTTAAATGATGAAGTAGAGTTCTATATGGGTCATTAGGAAAGTTTTGAGATATAAAAAAATCAAGAAACGTAAAATCCGTGTGGATGGAAACAGAGCCCTTGTCTCAGCACTGGTAAGCCAAGCAAGTTGAAATTTGCAGAGGGGAATCAGAAAGAACGCTGTTGACAGTGTTTCTTAGAAGTGAAATAATGGACTGTTACACAGTCTGTCTCTAAGCTTTCATAGTAACCTATGTACCAGTTGTCTAGAAGGAATTTCTAATAGAGTGAGAAAAACTGTGTACAGTTGACTCTGAACAACATGGGTTTGAACTGTATGGGTCCACTTATGAGCAGATTTTTTGTTCCAATGAAAGTTACAGGGTGGCGCCAGTGGCTCAAGGAGTAGGGCGCCAGTCCCATATGCCGGAGGCGGTGGGTTCAAACCCCAGCCCTGGCCAAAAACCACAAAAAAAAAAAAGGAAAATTACAAGGAATGTGACTGCCTCTCCTTTCATGTCTTCCACCTGTTCAGCCTCTGAAACCCTGAGGCGAGACCAGCCTTTTCTTCCTCCTCCTCCTCGTTTATGAAAACATTTATGATGACCCAATTCAACTCAGTGAATAATAAATATATTTCCTCTTTCTTATAATTTTCTTTCCTCCAGATTACTTTATTAGAATTAAGTATATGTGTAACACATGTAACATACAAAATACGTTTATGCTATTTGTTGGGCTGCTAGTCAACTGTGGACTATTAATAATAGTTAAGTTTTTGTGGACTCAAAAGTTATAAGCGGAGCTTCAATTGTGCAGAGATCAGTACCCCTAATCCCCACATTATTCAAAGGTCAACTGTATATATATATATATATATATATATATATATATATGTATATAATGTGACTCAATTTTGGTAAAGCAAAGATAAAAGAATTTTTGTAGAAACACTTTAACACGGCTGCAAACTAATACAACCTTTTTGGAAGGGAGTATGGAGAAAACTTAAAGAACTCAACCTAGACCTCCCGTTTGATCTTATAATCCCATTACTCGGCTTCTATCCAGAAGGACAGAAAAACTTTTATTATAAAAACACTTAGGGAGGGGGGAGGTTTTGGTGGAGGGAGGGTAATGGTTGGGGCCTCATCTATGGTGCATCTTAGAATGGGTAAAGGCGATTGCACTAATGTACACAGATATGATTTAACAATAAAAAAAAGAAAAAAACAAAAAACAAAAAAACACTTGCACTAGGCTGTTTATTGCAGCCCAATTTACAGTCACTAAAATATGGAAACAGCCTAAATGCCCTTCAACCCAGGAATGGATTGGTAAGCTGTGGTATATGTATACCATGGACTATTATTCAGCCATCAAGAAAATGGAGATTTTGCAGCATTTGTACTAACCTGGATGGAGGTGGGACACATTATTCCTAGTGAAGCATCACAGAAATGGAGAACTATGAATCCTATGTATTCAACTTTGATATGAGGACAATTAATGACAATTAATGACATGGTGGGGCATGGGGTAAGGGGAGACCAGACAGAGAAGGGGGGAGGGGGTGTAGGCAAGGGAAAGAAAAAAGAAAGAAAATAGTGACTAATTCTCACATAAATTGGATTTAAAGTGCATTACTTAAACACTAATTTTTAATTCAACTTGTTAATATGTTGTTTAGGATATTGCATCCTCATTTATAAGTGAAATACGTTTGTAATTTCCCCTTTATAATAATATATTTTCTCCAATTTTAATATCAGGTGTATCCAGATGAAGTAGAATGATTTTTGAAGTATTTCTTCTTTTTCTATTGTCTATAAGATTTGGCATGATCTGTTTTTAAAATTATCTTTTACTTTTATTTATAAATATTAGTTGTATTTTTTTGAGACTTTGGAAAAATCAAATAATAAGAAGTTAACTGATGACTCCATACTGAACCACAGAGTCAAAGCATTCTATAATAGAGATACCCTTATCTGATAATGTGAATGTTACTTTCTTTGCACTATTATTATTGCTTAACATTTAGGTGCAGCAATCGTCTGATTTCCTTTCTGAATGTATTTATTGTCGTTCATTCTGTAAGAGGTTTTTGTTTCTAGTCTTTATCTTAAACATTGTTATTGTTATTAAATTTTAAGCCTTTTTAATTCTGTGAAGGCAAAAGTGGATACCTAATAAACACATGTATATGTAAAAAAAACAGAATTTTTATATATGAAGTCTGACAGTAAGCTTATGAACTCATCCTAGAAAAAGGGCTACGTACTTCACTGGTGACTATCACTAAGGTCACCTTTGAAGTCCTCCCCTTGGGAAGCTGTGCACTGATGCCAGTGCCTAGTCCACCCTGCAAAGCAATTTAGGAAGTCTTTTTCTAGAATGGCCATCAGATGTGTCATTGTATTACCCTTGATGTCTTGAATGCCATCAAAATATCTTCCTTTCAATATTTCCTTTATCTTCGGGTAAAGAAAAATGTCACTGGGGCCGAGATCAGGTGAGTAGGGTAGGCGTTCTAATACAATTATCTGTTCATTGGCTAAGAACTCCCTCACAGATAGTGCCGTATGAGCTGGTGCATTGTTGTGTTGCAAGAGCCACAGCTTTCTAATGCCATGATTCTCAGTTAAGATTTCCCTAATTGTTTCTCTGTGGATGTTTACTTGGTCTACTGTGCTTCTCACAGTCAGCTGATGATTTTAATGTACAAGTCAATGAATTTTTACAATTCAGTTCTGCTTGTTACTGGCTGCCTTGACCTCTCTTCAAAGGAAGATACCTTTCTCTCCCTTCAGAAAAAAATTTAATCTGTTTGTACATTGTTTTGTTGTGGGTATTATCCCCCTAAACTTAGACTAACATGTTCCTGATTTCACTTTCATTCTTGCCAAACTTAACAAAAAATTTATGAAATGTTTCTTTATTGCTTTAATTTAGCCTCTAACATTTTCACAACATTATGCAAAAACACTCAACAATAGTAATAAACAACACTCAGCAAGACATTGCCACATGTCTCCATGAACACAGTTATGAGACACTTACCTAGCAAGGTTATGAAACCTTTCCCAGATGTTTGCACAGTGCTGCCAAGGTAAGCGCAAGGTAGTAAGTTCATGAACTTAATTGTCAGAGCCGTGTATATATGTACGTAATTCTTACGTGTTACTATTTAGGATGCGGTAGAAAACATGTCGAGTTCCTGACATGAATTACTTTAGGGGGAGCAGTTACTGACCTGAGTGGAGGAGGAGAAAGAGGAAGAAAGGGAAAGAACACAGCAAAAAGACTTCACTGAAAGAAAAGGATGCTATTGATATTGCATTTCTGTATTTATGTAAAAAACCATTATATGTTTATGTATGTAAAGGCATCTCTTAATTAATCTGTTTATTTGTTTACTTACTTTCTGAGACTGGGTTTTCGATGAAACTGTATTTGTTTACTTACTTATTGAGACTGGGTTTTGCTATATGCCCAGGCGGGAGTGCAATGGTGCAATCATAGGTTATTGCAACCTCCAACTCCTGGGCTCAAGCCACCTCTTACCTCAACCTCCTGAGTACCTGGGACTACAGGTGCATGCCAGCATGCCCAGATGATTTTTAAAATTTCCTGTAGAGACAAGCTCTCCCCATGTTTCTCAGGCTGGTCTCAAGCTTCTGTCCTCAAGTAACCCTTCTGTCTCAGCCTCCCAAAGTGCTGAGATTATAGGCATGAACCACCATGCCCGGCACATTCATTTATTTTACAGGCACTTTTATTACTATGCACCAAGCACTACTCTAAGTGCTGTCAAATAATAAATAATTTAATTATTTAACAGCCCTCTGTGGAATATACTACCAGTGTCTGTATTTTAAAGGTAAGGAAACTGAGGCACAGAAAAGGGTGCTCGCAGCTATATGGCAAGTAAGCAGCGAGTCAGGGAATTGAATCCAGGCATTCTGGGTCCAGAGTCTATGTTCTTAACTATTATTTATGCTCCTTCTCTTTTTAAGAAAAGGAAAATCATTCGGGTATGATGGATCATGCCTGTAATATTAGCATTTTGGGAGGCTGAGGCTGGAGGATCACTTAAGGTCAGAAGTTTGAGATAAGCCTGAGCAATAGTGAGACCTCTATCTCTACAAAAAATTGAAAACTTAGCTGGGCATGGGTCCCAGCTACTCGAGGCGGAAGCAGGAGGATCTCTGGAGCCCCGGAGCTTGAGGTTGCTGTGAGCTATGATTAGTGTACTACACTCTAGCCCAGCAAAATAGTGAGAACTTGCCCTCCCACCCACCCAATAAAAGGAAATGACTGCACTGCTCAGCACCTTCTGATGCTTGCCTTTGTGCTTAGAAGATGCTTCTCATTCCTGTGATGGTCTGTCAGACCCTGCAGCATCTGGCAGCACGCAGCCACACTGATCCTCTGTCTTTTAGGCCTCTTCTGCCTCTGTCCCTTGCCTTTTCCTCAGGTGACCTTGTGACTGCTTCTGGCACATCTTCAGATCCCAGGGTGATGTCCCTCCCTTTCTGTGGGGGCTAAGTAGGCCTCCCTTGTACTTCTCTACCATGACATACCCTTGGTCTTGCTCGTCGTAAGAGCTCCACTGGGGCAGGGCCCTTGTAAGTCTCGGCCTCCATTGTTATCTCCAGGGCTTAGCACAGGGCTTGGTTTCCAGCTGGTACTCAGAACCATTTTTTTGAATAAACAAATAAATGAATGAATGACAATATAGAGAGGTGAGGAAGGGTTTCAATTAATAGAGAATCAGATAGACTGAGTTTGACTTAATCCTCTGTCCTTGGGAGACTATGAGACCTCCCAAGGACATGTATTGTCATCTGTAAAAGGAAGATAGTAGTAGCATCTACCTCAGAGGGTTGTTGTGGAGATTAAATGAGATAAACTACCATGCACGTTGTAACCCCTCAAGGCATCCTAGCTGATGTCATTACAGCCGTTGCTATCATCATTCTCCAGCTGCATTGCAGGCCACTGTGTAGCCTGTGGGGTGACAGTTCTTGGACCCGATTTTATTACTTTTCCAATCAACTCAGGTTTGGCGGGGAGACCCAGGGGAAGACCTTCCAGCTGAGCCTGTGGGTGAGGCAGCCACACATGACCGGCATGTCCACAATGGTGCTCAAAGCCAGGAACTCTTCCCAGAGGCCACTTTCTCCTTCTCCCTTGATTTTTGCAGCCCCTTTTCATCCCTTCTCATTCTTGGTATGGCTTGTGATACTGCCTGCAGTGAGCCAGTCCTCTGTCTAGTTCCCTTTCTAACGCTGAAAAGCAACTTTGGGAGTGTGAGGGATTCTGTCCCTTTCTTTAGTTGACAGAATTTGCTTAGCTGAGACAGGTGTTTGATGTTGCCTTGAGATAAGTTACCCAGACTTCTAAGGAAACACACAGTGGCCTGATCATAGCGCCGAGTCGATAACCTCATGTTTTCTCTTCTTCCTGGGTCACAGGAAATGATGGCTACTCCACCCTTCCCAGTGGTTTCTGGCAGAAAAATACTGATGTGGAACAGTATGTGGGCTACATACAAGAAGACAGATGGAAAAGAAGGTTCAAATAGGAGTTAAAATACGTTCATCAGTGGAAAAGCATTGGAAATGGGACAATGAGAGAGGAAGGGCCTTAGGAAGCCTTGACTGCCTCATGTTTATTCAAAGTGAGGGGCAGAAGCTACTGCTTCCCCAGGGATTAGCCAGAGAACATTTCCTGGAAAAGTACCGAATATTCCAGTGGGTCATGTCTGCCGACTCCTAAAGACTTCCTGCCTCCAACCCTTTGGAATTCACGTGTAGTTGTCTGAGCATATTGTCTTGTCTGTGTGATGCTGTACTCTCTTTCAGGAATGATTTTTCCTTTTCTCTTTTGTTCTTTTCTCTCCCCCCCCACAAGACAGTCTCCCTCTTTCACCCCAGCTAGAGTGCATGCATCATCATAGCTCACTGCAACCTCAAACTCCTGGGATCAAGCGACCCTCCTGCCTCAGCCTCTGAGTAGCTGGGACTACGGTTGGATGCCACCAGGCCCAGCTGATTTTTCTATTTTTATAGAGATTGGGGTCTCATTCTTGCTCAGGCTGGCCTTGAACTCCTAAACTCAACTGATCCTCCTGACCTGACATCCCAGAGTGCTAGGATTACACGCACAAATCCAGCCTAGGAATGTCTTTTCTATTCCCTCTTCTCTTAATTGGCTTGAGAACTTCTGCTCCCCGTAACTCAGTGGTTCTCAACCTTCCTAATGCCGCAATGTATTTTCATTGCTAAAAAGGGGTCATGACCCACTGGTTGAGAACTGCTGCTGTAACTGTTCCACCACTAACCTCAGTAGCCACCACAGTGCCTGACATAGTGTGGACATTTCATAAATTCTTATTGAATGAATGATGGCTATTCAGAAGCTTGTTGTTGTAGATGAAGATTATAAACAGTGGAAAAGTTAAATGTTAGGGGTATACAAAGGATGTCTTACAATGAGATTGAGTCTTTGGAATTAAGTATCCCCAAAGATAAAAGCTAACAAAGAAAATGTTAAAAGAAAGACTAGTTATAGTCTTGGAAGATAGTGGCACAGTGTCTCGGGTGACAGGGGAGAGCTTGACTTGTGAGGGGGAGGGTGACCAGAATTTATGCCCTTGCCCAGAGAGCCTGGCAGAGGGACAGTCAGCTGGCACTGACATCTGGCCCTCCTACCAGCTAAGTCAAGCTGTACTTATCCTTCCTTAGTGGTTAATGTTTAAAAGCATCATCTGAAGCTCTTGGGCTTTCCTCATCTAGAAGTCTTTACAAGAATCACCAAATGTCATCTTTTCTGAGATGGTTTCATCAAGGTCAACTCTGAATTTAAGGACATATGCTGGCCACTACGTCTCTTATAACCTTTGGTTTTGTTTGTTTTGGTTTTGGAGACAGAGTCTCCCCCTGCCACACCAGGCAGTGGTGTTGTCCTAGTTCACTGTAGCCTCAAACTCCTGGATTCAAACGATCCTCCTGCCTTAGTCTCCTGAGTAACTGTGGTTACAGGTGCATACCACCACACCCAACTAATTTTTCTATTTTTTTTTAGCAGAGATGGGGGTATTGCTCTTGCTCAGGTTGGTCTCGGTCTTCTGAACTCAAGTAATCCTCCTGTCTCAGCCTCCCAGAATGCTGAGATTACAGATATGTAAGATTTGTACAACCTTGCCCGGCCAACACTTTGTTGTTATCTGATCGTAGGATTTAATATTTGCATGTACTAAATATTCATATGTGCCATCAGTCTGTGATTATCTCAGGGCAGACTATGTATACTGATTGGGTCAGTGGCCCATTACAATCACTTCTGATTTTAAGCTTTTGTTAAGGTAATCACAGACTCTGTTTAATTAATCCCTTTGTTGAAATTATTATTGCTGGTGATTATTCCTGCACAGGAGTTAATGCAAGGATGATTTTCTCATGCAAAGCCATGTTTCTGTCCCCTGCCTCTTCTACTGATTGTAATTTGAAGAAGAAAGAAGGCAAACAGACCTTTACGATTAGCCTGAAGAAGATGCTGTTTATGAGGAGCGCGCGATGCAGTGGAAAAGAGACGAACTGGGTGTCACACTTTTCACAAATAGTTTCCAACTCCAGCCGCTCCGGCACAGGCTAGGTGCCCTGGGTTCCAGCTCAATCACTCTTAGTAGCTGTGTGACCAAGGGTGACTAACCATCCCAGTTTGCCCAGGACTGTCCTGGTTTTAGTATTGAAAGTCCTATGGCCTTGGAAACCCCTCAATCCTGGGCAAACTGGGACAGCTGATCACCCCAAAGTAACTTGCACTTATCTGTAAAATAGGAAAATTGATTCTTTTCGTACCAGAAGTTTGGTGCGAAGGTCAAATGAGATATGAAAACCTTTGTAAATTGTAAACTGCCACTAAACATAAAGTATGTACTGTTCGTTTTGTTTTCTCATCCCAGGTATATGTAGCAAAGGGCTTAGCTAAGGAACTGGATGTCCACAGTAGAGGTAAAGGTTGGAGGGGAAACTGGCCTCGCTGAGTTTTAGACTGTTTCCACTTCACTGCAAAGTTTTGTGCCCAAAGGGGATGTCAGCGCCATACTGAGCCCAGCGAGCAGACTAAATGGATCCAGAAAAGGTGGCAATGGGCTTCTTATGTGTTTATAGGTACATCTAACTGCAGGTAGACACCAAGGAAGCAGCATGGGGCGGAGAGTTTAGGAGTCTCTGCGGGAAGGGATTGGCAGGAGCAGGGCAGGTGTCTAGCCGAGGGACCTGGAGTACTGGGGAGATACCTCTGACGTGAACAGGACCAAAATAGGCACCAAACCAGAGCATCATTATCAGACAGGGACCCAAGGTTGGACACGAATCCTCAGCCAGCATGGCTCAAAGCTGGGCTCCAAATTGTGGGACTGAGGCCAGAGGCAGGGAAAAGATGCCAGGAAAGGAAGATTCAGTAGGAAAAGCTGACTTTATAACTCTCCTGGGGACAGATCTTAGCTGCATGGTTTTACCATCTTTTTACACTTTGATATTCCAGAAGAGCTAATTACTTGCATACTCCCAATTCTTTCTTTATATCATTCTTTTTTGTCGTCTCATCACCTTTCTGCTTTAAAAAAAATGTTGTATATCATTTTTTTTGAATTTTTTTTTTTTTTTTTTTTTTTTTGTAGAGACAGAGTCTCACTGTACCGCCCTCGGGTAGAGTGCCGTGGCGTCACACGGCTCACAGCAACCTCTAACTCTTGGGCTTAAGCGATTCTCTTGCCTCAGCCTCCTGAGCAGCTAGGACTACAGGCGCCCGCCACAACACCCGGCTATTTTTTTGGTTGCAGTTTGGCCGGGGCTGGGTTTGAACCCGCCACCCTCGGCATATGGGGTCGGCGCCCTACTCACTGAGCCACAGGCGCCGCCTCAACATTTTTTTTAATAACTGATTATCATGTGACACATCATGGAAACATTTAACCAAGACCTGTCATGTTACCAATAAACTTGCATCCCTATGAGTTGGGCATTATTTCTCTCACTTTATAGTCAGGGAAATGAGGTTTGAAGAAGTTAGCTAACACAAATTTGCACAGTAAGTCATGAAGTTGGGGTTTGAACTCAGTTCTGCCTTTCAACTCTCAGCTCTCATTCAATACATTACCCCTTCTGCACCTGGGGTATAAGTTTACTTGTTTTTCTCACAGGCACATAGTGTCTCCCTCACTCTCCCAATCCACCATGATTATAAACTTCTCATTTTGACCTAAATCGTCAGCAGCCCAGAAAGCACTTTGAGTCAGTGCCACTCAAAGTGCTAGTTGGCAGACTGTTTGTTATGGGTTTATGAAGATAAGGACCTGGGCCAGAACGTAAATCAAATACTTCTCTAAGCACACTGTTCAGATCAACTGACATTGTTTCCCCCTAAAGCAAGACTTTTGCCTTGAGTTTACATTCTAGCATAAGTTTCTGATCTCATAGTGGATAAGTAAAGGCAGTTAGAGGGTTCAGAAGCTGGCAATGGCCCAAGGTCAACACTTGGAGAAGCGCCGCTCAACATCCCTTCTCCCTGTCTCATGGGGCTGCCGGCTGCAGAAAAGCCTCTCTGATGATCTCTCTGCTTCCGCTCTTCCTCCAAGGCATTCTCCAGCCTTTTGTTGGAGAAATCTTTCCAATATATTCAAATCTGTAGGGGACACTCCCCTACTTAAAACTCGTCAGTGGATCCCACGGTCTCCAAGATGAACCTAAACTCCTGCACACGGGACCTGGGCTGTTAGTGACTCCGCTCTGCTTCCCCTCGGCTGCTTTACTTCTCTTTCCCTATTTCTTTAGGTCGCATTTTTACTGAGTTGAGCATCGTTCTGCCGCCCTGCCAGACCCTGCCTCTGTCTCACCCTGCTCGCTCCACCTTCGCCTTCTCTCACATACTTGCATCCTCTGTCTGGTTAGTCTTTGCTGATACCTTCAACAAGGAACTTCCAAGGGATTTGAGAATAGAGGTGGGATTCAAAAGATTTTACTCTTTCAACTTTAGGAGTTGAATGGGGGGAAGAGAATCCAGGAACACCGTGCAGCAGGCTGCCAGGGACGGGGCGGGCAGAGTCAGGGAGACCATCCAGAAGGCTGCTGCAGAGGAAATGGTGTGCAGACGGGCTTTTCAGCAAAACAGTATTGGTGCTTGCTGGCAGAAAATCACAGGTAGAGGGATTAATTTTGAGCAAAGAGGTAATGCGACATGATAGACAGTTCCTACAGAGAAACTCGCTCTGGGTGATTTGGAAGCAGCCAAATGACTTGGAGGACTTGGAAGAAGGACTTCCCGCTTTGGCTGCTCAAGTGCACCTGACTCTGAAGGGTTTCCCAGCTCTGTTCTAAGCTAGGGGGTAGCTGCTGCTAGCTGGGGGGAGTGGTGGTGGGCTTGGCAAGTTGAAGGAAGCAGTTGAATTTTATCCATTCCCTCTTCCCATACTCTGGGAGTTGGGAGGCTGTAGACAGCAAGGATGTCAGGTGGCCTAACTAATAGTCAGCAGCCCTGGAGAGACGGTCTCTGGTTCTCCGCTTTTATCCATGATGGGCAAGGCAGACCACAGGTCACAGTGTCTCCCGGGCCTCTCTTAGCCTCTGAGAAGTGAAACCTTCAGTGGGCACGAATTGTTCCACTCTTTCACTCCCTCAGATACAGTGGGGCGTGTGCCCTTTGTCCACTTCTGGGAAGCTAAGATTGATTAAAATCTGCAAATTGCCTCCTTCAAGCAAACTTATATTAAAGGGCCCTGGTTTCCTAGCAGGTGTTTAGGTGATTTCTAGAAGGAATTGAATAGGAGTTTGTCCGTTTTATATTACCCAAACGCTCTATAAAGATTAACTCTTTAATCCTCACTGCGTCCTTGTGAGTATTGTTATCCTTATTTTTCAGCTGTGGAACTGGGACAAAGTGCTACACAAAAGGGCCTGGCCCCAGGCTATGCAGCTGGTGGATGGAGGCGGCAGAGCTTGCTGGCAGCCTGGCGCAGGCTTTCCTTCCGAGGTGAGGGGATGCCTCAGGCCTCTGACCATATCGTTGGTATAGCCTCAAGAGAGCTCCTGGAAACCCTGAGCTCCAGAAAGAGAAAAACCAAGCAAACTGTGCTGATGTGGGTGCCAGTCACTGGGACTGTGTGAGAACACAGATAGCAGCTGGGTCAAGGTTGGCTGTCCAGAGGGCTGTGGCAGTCACAAAATGATAGTCAGATTAATAGTACTGAGAGGCTTAAGCCACCTAAGGGAAAGTGTGTGAAAGGTTACCAGGATTTCCAATGACTTGTATAGATTGCTTTATGTTTGTGTGATGTTTCCAATTCTGAAGGCACTCTGACATGCACAATTATTTCCTCACAATAGTTCTTTCAAGTAAATCAGTGGAAGAGGGCGAATTTTGTAACCCCCTAAGTTCACACGTTCAAGATCTAATGCCCAGTACTTCAAAATGTGACCGCCGTTAGAGACAGAGGCTTTAAAGAGAATAAGTGGGTGCAGGGGCTCATGCTTGTAATCCTAGCACTTTGGAAAGTCGAGGTGGATAGCTTTCTTGAGCTCAGGAGTTTGAGAACAGCCTGAGCAAGAGGGAGACCCTGCCTCTACTAAAAATAGAAAAACTAGCCAGGCGTTGTGGCAAATGCCTCTAGTTCCAGCTACTTGGGAGGTTAAGGCAGGTGAATCACTTGAACTCAGGAGTCTGAGGTTGCTGTGAGCTATGACACCACAGCACTCTACCCAGGGCAACAGAGTGAGATTCTGTCTAAAAAAAAAAAAAAGGTAAATAAATGAAAATGAGGCCCTAATTCAATCTGACTGGTCCTTATGAGAAGAGGAAATTAGGACATACAGCCAGACGCACCCGGGGCTGAATACACAGAAGGAAGACCATGTGAGGACACAGTGAGAGGGCCACCCTGCAAGCCAAGGAGAGAGGCCTCAGGAGAAACCAGACCTGCCAACATCTTGACCTTGGACTTCTGGCTTTCACAACTTCAAGGAAATAAATTTCTGTTGTTTAAGATGCCTTCTCTGTGGTCTTTTGTTATGGCAGCTCTCACAAACTAACACACTAAACCATTTTGGAACATCTTTAAACGCTTTAGAAGTACTCATTTCTAACCTGAAAATATTAGTTACATAACTGTTAGACACATACATTTTATACTGTCTCATTAATAATAATGATAATGATAATGATAGCCAGATGTGGTCCCTGTTATCTCAGCTACTTGGGAGGCCGAGATGGGAGGCTTACTTCAGCCTGGGAGCTTGAGATTGCAGTGAGCTATAATCATTCCACTGCACTCCAGTGTGGATGACAGAGGGAGACCCCAACCCTAAAAGGAAAATAAAGATGGTTCGTACTTACTGAGGCTTCACCACGTGCCGGGCACCGTTGTAAATGTCTTGCCTAATTTAATCCTCATAAAACACCTCCAAATAAATAAATGAGGGGAAAAAGATAGTTTTTCCTTACAGCTAAATTCTTTTTTTTTTTGAGACAGAGTCTCACTATGTTGTCCTTGGTAGAGTGCCATGGCATCATAGGTCACAGCAACTTCAAACTCCTAGACTCAAGTGATATCCTCTTGTCTCAGCCTCCCAAGTAGCTGGGACTACAGGCACCCTCCACAATACCTGGCTATTTTTAGAGAAGGGGGTCTCATTTTTGCTCAGGCTGGTCTCAAACTCCTGAGCTCAAGCAATTCACCCACCTTGGCCTCCCAGAGTGCTAGGATTACAGGCATGAGCCACTGCACCTGGCACCTTACAGCAGAATTCTAGTTAATGAGTGTGTACAGAATGCGAAGAGAAGATTGCCATTGGGCAAACCTTCTGGGAATGATTGCTGTAGGCACGTGGCATCAGTGGACAAAAAAATTAGTCGGTGAAAGTATGAGAAACAGAGTATCTGCACAGTCTCAAAGTGTCTCCCCACAAGATATTTATTAAATACAAAGGGAAAAATAGTAACTTTAACAGTGGAGAAACCCAGTACATACCACCCTAGCTAAGTAAGCAGTCAAGGTTAACTTCCCAGACAGTAAGATGTGTTAACATCATACAGGTTAAATGTTCTTAGTGCCCAGTGGGAAGCACTAAGGAGGGCACGGCATCACGTCTGTGCTGTCCTTGCTCAGAATGCCTAGCCTCAATCTACTCACAAGGAAACAGGAGGGACATTTTGAAAGTAACTGGCCTGGACTTTCCAAATACATGTCTGTATTTGGAAGAAGATGAAGAAAGCCAAGGCATAGTGGCTCACACTTGTAATCCTGGCACTCAGAGAGGCTGAGGCAGGTGGATCGCCTGAGCTCATGAGTTTGAGACCAGCCTGAGCAAGAGGGAGAGACCTCAATCTCTAAAAAAATATTTGGGCACTGTGGCGGGCTCCTGTAGTCCCAGCTACTTGGGAGGCTGAGGCAAGAGAATCACTTGAGCCCAAGAGTTTGAGGTTGCTGTGAGCTGTGACGCCACAGGACTCTACCCAGAGTGACAAAGAGAGACTCTGCTTCAAACAAAAAAAAAAAAAAAAAGGAAGAAGGAGAAGGAGAAGGAGAAGAAGAAGAAGAAGAAGAAGACTTGATAGCTACCTGCTGCATGGGATCCTGTTCCACGGGTATAAAGTTTTGGTTATGCAAGGTGAGTGAGTTCTAGAGATCTGCTTTTCTAATTTACGGTATTATATTGGGCCCTTGCAAATTTGTCAAGAGGATAATCTCATGTTAAATGTTCTCTCCACAAGAAAAAACAAATAACCCCCCTCTGAACTAGGTGCTATTATTATCTTATTACCATGCGAATTGACTGACTCAGGTCACTCAGCTTGGTAAGGGTGGAGGGAAGACATTCACCAGGCTTTCTGACACTGGAGCCCACACTGAACCCCATGATCTATCCCCTCAGTGCTTCTGGGGGACAATGGAGTTCTGAGCTTAGTTTTAAATGTCAATTGTCATATACATCTGTGAATAAATTATATTTCCCTTTTTTTTTTGAGACAGAGTCTCACTCCACTGCCCTGGGGTAGAGTGCTGTGGTGTGATAGGTCACAACAACCTCAAACTCTTGGGCTCAAGTAATCCTCTGTCCTCACCCTCCCTAGTAGCTGGGGCTACTGGCTCATGCCAAAATGCCTGGCTAGTTATTCTATTTTTAGTAAAGGTGAGGTTTTGCTCTTTCTCAGGCTGGTGTCAAACTCCTGAACTCAAGGGATCCACCTGCCTCAGCCTGTCAAAGTGCTAGGATTATGGGCGTGAGCCACCATGCCTGCCTAAATTATTTTCTTTAGCAATATTCTATAACAGACTTTTCTAAACCATCTTGCCTCCCATTAGTCTGCACAATGGAGGTATTGGCAGAATACTGAGTTAGAAGGAATGTAAGCACGAGTAGGATGCTGAGCTAGAAAGCATTACACACACCCACACACACACACAGAGTAGCAGACTTCTTTGCTTCCCTCATGAACTTACACAGAGCTGAGACAGATGAAAGATAGGTAACAATATGGAGCAGAAAATAAGAACCAACTAAATAGCAGAGGATGAAGAGACAATGAACTTTAGCCTGGTGTCAATGAGGAAGGCAGAGGTGACATTTGATCTGGGTCAAAAAAAAAAAAAAAAAAAGGAAAACCATGGGGAAGAACATTGTGGACTGAGAAATGATTTGCGGAAAAGATGAAAAGACAAATGGAGGTGGAAAAGCCTAAGAGAATTGACCATACCAGCTAGGCAATGCGGAGTCATTGTGTGTTTGAGAATATTATGTTAACAAAGATCCCAATCTCAATGCCTTGTTTGGAGGGGGAGATTCAAATATGTGCCTTCTAGAATAAAACATTAAAGAGTGTCGAGATTTCTGGCAAACTAGAAAGGGCCTGCCCAAGCAAAGGCATTTTAAATGAAAACAAAACAACAAAACCAAACACTGCCCTAGGCAAACACATGGCTGCTGATCAGATTCTGCACAAGGGCTGCTGATTTGAGCCTATTTTTTGACATAAACTAAAACATTCTTGGCTGTTACAACAGAGGACGTAATTTATCAAGGGAATGAAGAATTACTTGGAGCTTTGTACTAAAGCTGTGTGGTCAGGTGGCCCAACTGTGAGATATAAATTTATTGTTTCACTTTCTAATAGCTTCAGGCCTGAGGCTTTATTGTTGTTAGGACATTACTGCCACCTAGCGGTCATCGGGGCTGTACCTGCGCCAACACAACATGAGCGGGTTGCTTTCCATATATGGAACTTTCCTCTTCCTAATGTTTGTCTTGTGACTCATGCTGCAAAATAATGAAATAAGCCACATAATCCTTTGTATGATGCAGTTGTTAATAGCTCGATTTTTCACAAAGGGTTGTTATGTTATATAATTAATACTGTGATGGTTGAGGCTTATGCTTATTTAGTTGGTGTCTGGTCAATAAATTTTCTCTGCTACTGATGTGTGTTTGTGTAGTGGCATCTCTTTTGCATGGCTGTAGAAGTTGATCAAGTATCTGAAATACGTGAAGGGACATGACCCAAAATACTGGAGAAAGAATCAAACTTTTGTTAGTTGTGTGACTTTGAGCAAGTGACTCAGCCTCTCTATGAATGAATTCTAGCTGCTCAAATATGTAGGGTTGAAACTGGTTTAATTGGTCTCCACCAAGTCCCATGGGGTTGGTCCTCTGAGGAACTTCATGGGCTTAGAAATCTTAATGGGTCTTTGTGTGGGTGTGAGGGCTTGGGGTGAAGAGGAGAAGTGGAAAGGACAGTCTAGCCTGCTCCAACCATAACAGCTCCACTATAAAAAAGTTACTTTAAAGCCTGGCTCAGTGGTGTGCTCCTGGAGGCCCAGCTACTTGGGAGGCTGAGGTGGGAGGATCACTTGAGGCCAGGAGTTTGAGGCTGAAAAAAAATTTTAAAGTTTTTCATTTAAAAAGTTTTATTTTTGAATAGGTCATCCATGCACCTGATTCAAAATTCAAGAGGTAGAAAAGATAGTACAGCAAAATGTCTCCTTATTAATCTGTCCCTAGTTTACCACCCTAGGGGAAACCAATGTCACAATGGCTTGTCTATCTTTCTAGGGTCTCCTCATACTATTCCACTTCCTTTCTTTTATTAACACAATTAGCATGATAGCATATGTACAAACTGTTCTTGCCTCTCTCTTAATCTATATTGGAATTTTATGTAAAATTTCACTGAAGCTTGCGTATACTGAAACATATATAGACATATTATGTATATAATCTAAATAATTATGTACATAATTATATATATATAAAATTTGACTGATGGAGTATACAAATCTTTTGCAAGGACATCGACTCTTTTTTTTTTTTTTGAGACAGAGTCACATTATGTCGCCCTTGGTAGAGTACCATGGCATCACAGCTCACAACAACCTCAAACACTTGGGCTTAAGCAATTCCCTTACCTCAGCCTCCCAAGTAGCTGGGACTACAGGTGCCTGCCACATCCCTCAGCTATTTTTTAGTTGTAGTTGTCATTGTTGTTTGGCAGGCCCGGGCTGGGTTCAATCCCGCCAGCTGTGGTGTATTTGGATGGCACCATAACTGCTGAGCTATAGGCATGGAGCTGACTTTTTTTTTATTATTATTATTGGGGATTCATTGAGGGTACAAAGAACCAAGTTACACTGCTTGTATTTGTTAGATAAAGTCCAAGGACAGTGACTCTTAAACTCACATTTTAAACTGATAGCAAATGAGGTCATTGTCTATGACCCATAGACTGGTAGCTATGTAGAGACAAAAGGCATTCGAGCTGATGGTTGGGGTCAGGCCTCTGAGGAACAGGGAGGGAATGGGCCGTAGAAGAGGGCCTCTTCTAGTGTTGACAGCTCTGAGGCTGGGCTGGTGCTGTTAACCACTGTCCATAATCACCATCCACAGTTAGCAGAGCCTGGTGGTCGTGGTGGCAGTGGTGGGGCACAGCCAAGAAAATGCTCAGGCACAGTGCTGAGCAGTAACTGACATCCACAGCAGTAAATGAATTTGAAGTTCTGGGAAAGATGGAGCAAAGAGGTGAGGAACAGTTATTCTGGAAATTGTGTCAAATTTTAGGTTAACTGGAAATGGACTTCTCATTCTATAGATTCCCTGTTACAGATTTTTTTCTTCCTTTAAACAGGACTGGGTGTCCCTTAGAGCAGTGTTCTCAACCCTCATTGCACATTTGAATCATCCACATGAACTTCTGCAGTCAGGGCCCCATCTGCAGGGATCCTGACTTAATTTGTTTTGGGGTGAGGCCTAGTGCCTGATATTTTTTGAAAGTTCCATAGATGATTCTAGGGGCATTCAGGTGACAATAGAGCTGTGGACTCAGGTGACTGGCCAGTGATGCAGCTCCTCCCTCCTTCAATGGGTGGTTGTCTCTGGGTGGGCAAATATTTCTGCTTTTCCCTCTTTCTATGGCATTATCAGTATGTTTGGGGATGTTGCTTGCTTTGATGCTTACCAGTCTCCTGAGCATGTAAAACCCCTTCAAGTAGTCAGGGCTGGAAACTGTCACCTCCTAGCCTTCCCTCTCAGATTCAGCTATAGAAGGTGTCACCCGAGTGCCGTGGCCCCCAAGTTCTAGATCATTGGTTCTCAGACTGGTGTACCTCAGAAGTCCTTAGAAAGTCAAATTCTCAGCCCATTCCAGATCTACTGAATCTGAAACTTGGTGGCTTGGGGCCACAAGCTGGTGGCATTTGGGCTCAGCTGTGTAGCCATGGATGCTCTATTTGAACCCTTGGAATGCATCGTGGGCACCTAGAGGCTGAGCAAGCTCAGCTTTCTCTAATGCTCCCATCATTTCCATCCTACCTTGGTGCTGGGGAATAAACTGGGCTTCTTGCTCAATTTCTCAGCTTTGCACTTCAGCACTCCACTGGGCCGGGTCCTTCCCATACTCAGCCCGCACACCCCTATCCCTCTGTTCCCTGCAACTCCTGACTCTGAGAGAGACCACTCCAATTCCACCAGGCTAGAGACAGATTTTACCAAGGGAACTGCCTGGAAGAGTTTACCCTTAGTAACCTCACATGACAGACTGCCCAGCAGGACTGAGTCTCCTCCCCCCACATGGATCTGCTGATGACTCATTTTATGCTCTGAAGCCTGATTTCTTACCTAATTGATGCTACATTTTTCCTCTACTGAGACACCACAGTATCAGTTGTGATTATCAAGTGATGGGAACTGATTTGGTTTTCAGTTTCAACATTCCTCAACTTAATTTTAACAAGGCTGTCATTGTTCAACATCTGACTGGACGTGCTCTCTGGGTCGGCTGTATTCCTGGGACCTGGCTGTCTCTTCCACCTCCATCTCCCAAGTGCCCATGGCTTGAACCACAGAATAGTTTTATATTTCTTGAACTTGCCCTGCACTTTCACACATCCATGACTTTGTTGTTCTTATTCGCTTGGAATGCTCTTTCTATGCCTTTCTTTGCTTATTAAAATTCTGTTTATCCTTCAGTGGCCAGCTCACACTTTTCTTTTCCTAGATGCCTTTCCTTATTCCTCACACCTAGATAATGGCTCGCTCTCTCATCACGTATCACACACGGCATTTCATATTTGCTGGTATCAAGCATGTCTGCCTGAGTAAGCACTGCCCTCTATGGTGAGGATCATGACAGAGGGACCATGGAAACCACCCAGGCCCTTCACATGACTCTGCACAAGTCAAGAGATCCACAGATCTCTGCCTTGAGCTTCCATAAGGTGCCATGTGAGCCAAATCTATTTAGTTTATTATAAAAAAGTGACATTATACCCGGTCTGATCATACACCTTGATCACGAGACCTAGAATCAAAGGACTTTCAGCAATTTCACACAATCATCTACCTCAAAGGATAAAGATTTGATGAATTCTAGGAATAAAAAAAGATGTATGCCTGAACACTAGCCACTGGAACTCAGTCGGTAACCTTCCAGTAAAGTACTTTGAAGGGGACAGTGTTCCTTTTCTTTGTTAAAAGTTGCTAGAAGCACAACCTCTTGTGACATTGACCCTATTTTAAAAAAGGTTTTCAACTCTTAAGGTAGAAAGAATTGCTATGAAGTAAAAGACCAGCTCAGAAAATCGGGACTGATGGCTTCATGGTTCTGTATGTTGGTGAGTCTCTGTGGCTTCCGATTTTTGACCTTGACAGGGAGAAAGTGAATTTGATGAACCCAGAGCTTGAAGCAGCTTCAGGACAGCAATATTGGGGGATATTACATGCTTCAAGTGGATTGGAGAACCTGATGTCATGCTTGGGATATTCTTTAAATTGTGGTATTTGTTTTGTTTTGTTTTTAATTGAGACAGAGTCTCACTTTGTCACTTTCTGTAGAGTACTATGGCATCATAGCTCACAGCAACCTCAAACTCTTGGGCTCAAGAGATTCTCTTGCCTCAGCCTCCCTAGAGGAGGAACTATGTGAAGGGCATAGCTGGAACTATGCCCTTCACAATGCCCAGCTTTTTTTTTTTTGTTGTTGTTGTTTAGCAGGCCCAGGTCAGATTTGAACCCACCAGCCCTAGAGTGTGTGGCCAGCACCCTAACCACAGAGCATGGGCACCCAGCCTAAATTGTGGTATTTGGACTTCTTTTTCTTTTTTGTGGGTCTTATGTTACTAAAGCTTCATGAGAGCATCTCATTCTCCTACTTCTCTTCCCAGAATCTTAACTGGTCTTGAGTCATGTTTAGTGCACTCGGATTTCCAGACAAGTTTGCCAAACCGCAGCCTTGCCTCTCTATCATGGGGAAGCGTCCCCTGTTGACTATGGCACCCACACCGTGACCTTTTGACTCTTGCCCCCACTCTGTGACTCAGGATTTCTTGACTTGGTGCCTTTCCCCTATTTTCCCAAGGGCAAATGCCAAGGAGAAAACTGTCCCCTCTTTATTGGAAAGTTTCTCTCTCCACTGATTCCAGGCTTATTTCAAAATCCACTTCTTCCAGGAACATTTCTTTTCATAAATTCCACCCTAATAGATCAATTTTTATATATTTTTTATCATCTGAGAATTTATACATTACTTTTAGAATCTTGATTTTACAGTTTCTTTTTTTATTAAGTTTTTTTATTAAATCATAGCTGTGTACATTAATGCGATCATGGGGCACCACGCACTGGTTTTATACACAATTTGGAATATTTTCTTCAAACTGGTTAACATAGCCTTCCTTAGTTATTATGTTAAGACATTTATGTTCTACATTTAGTAAGTTTCACATGTACCCTTATAAGATGCACCGTGATTTTACAGTTTCTTTTGCTGAAATCGTTTTGAAGCTATTTTGCCTTATCTGATACCAGGTATATATTATCAGGTAAAGAAAGGAATTAAGATCCAATTCCTTGTGTCCCATGGAGCATCCCCCACCACACACACACCCCTTTCATCCTGAAATAGCAAATCTTTGGTTGTGTAGGGTAATGAGGAAATAGAACTAGAATTTGCCCTTTCCTTATTCCTCAAACCTAGATAATGGCTCACTTTCTCATCACGTATCATGTACAGCCTTTCACGCTTGCTGCTCACGCATGTCTGCTTGAGTAAGCACAGCCCTCTACAGTGAGCATCTCGTTTATAAAAGAGGTAACCCACAGAGAGTGAGCTTCCCTGAAACGCAGGAAGAATGGATGGTGGTAGAAAATTCATGGGTGTCATGAACTTGTGTCACACTCCCTCATAGGACCCTAGGAATCTTACCTAGGTGCAGCTCAGGGAGAATGAAAAAGGTTTAGATTGGTTTAGAGACAGGAACCAAAAAAAAAGAAAGAAAGAAAAAGAAACCCAAGCACACCCAGTGTGACATTTCTTACACCTGAGTACTGTGTAATGCAATAAATCACGCATCCTATATCCTTGAGAATGACGACTGCACCTTTTCATCTCACCTGGCCCACAGCGATCTGTTTATAAACCAAAGGACTAACCCACTGGTTTGCACCTGTTTATGGATAGTAGCACACCACCATCTCTGTGTAAACCACCATCAGAGCAGATCGGTGATTAGAAACCAGATAGTAGAAAAAAAGGAGAGTGCATTTTGCTAATTGTAGGTGGTTTCACCGCTAAACACTAAACCTCAAACTGCAGTTGAATTTTCACAGTACTGGCTCTCTAAATTAATAAGCTTAGGATGCTGCTTCAGTTGTCCTGTAAAACAGACATTCACCAACACATGTTTCCTGAGCGTCCACGAGTTGCAGAGAATATTCTAAGTGTTCTCACAGAGCTTTCTTTCTGCTAGAGGAGAAAGACAAAAAACAAAACAAAATCTCAAAACCCCAAATTAAAAAAGAATTTCCAAAAGATAGAAAATAAGTAAATTATATGGTATGGTATAAAATCCCACAGTGGGCAAGTGTGGGGACGGGGAATGCTGGGAGGATTGTAAGTGGGGTGGTTTATTAAGTAGCCTTGAGAAGAAGACTATGAGTGTTGACTGGAAGGAACTAGAGCCCTGCGGGATTCTGAGGGAGGAGCACTGCAGACCAAGGGCAAAGCCAGTGCAAAGGCTGGAGACTGGAGGATGTTGAGTAAACGTGCAAGAGGACGGCATGTCAGCACAGAGGGAGTGAAGGTGCAAGGCGAGACAGGAGGTGGAAAGGACCAGGTTGTGTCAGGCTATTTCAGAGCTTTGATTTTATTTTGCGAGACATGGGGACCCACCGGAGAGTTTTAGACAGACGACATGATCGGACTCAAGTTTAAAAGAATGATTTTGACTGCTGTGTTGAGAATACAGCACTGTGGTGGTGGCAGTGGGGGGTGGGGGAGGGAGATATATGGAAACTAGTTGGGAGGCTGCTGTGAATATATCTGTGAACCGTAGTGATAGAGGTGCAGATTGTGAGAAGTTGTATATATTTTAAAGGTGTCAGCAGTAGGGTTTCCTGTCAGATCAGATGTAGGATGTGAGAGAAAGAGAGGAATCAGAATGAATCCAGTTTATGGCCTCAGGCCTGGAAGAATGGATGTGAGATGGGGGCCACTGCAGGGAGAGCACAGGTTTGCTGCCCTTGGGCGGCTGCCCATGGGCTGCAGCCCCAGGAGTTCTGATGTGGACATACTCTGTTGTCAAGGCCTTGTGCACAGAGCTAGCTAGCTCTGTGAATGCCTATTTGCCTCATATTCATATAAACTTGGTGAAATCCATGAAACCCTAAGTGCTCCCTACATTCTGAGCTCTCTAGGCAGCCTCCAACAGTTCCCCTCATGGCTGCTGCTGTGGACAGACTGTACTAGGGACCCAGTGGTCGCAGGCCTGTGGGTTCCCACCTGTGAGATCCCAGGAGCGAGGATTCTGTCCAGCAGAAGCAGCCCTTATTGGGTGTCCACCAACCCATTCGTGTTTTCTCCTGTGGGGAAATTTTCTTTCACTTAATTTTTATTAAATCACAACTGTATATAATTCTGGGGAAGAATATGATGATTTGATATACAATGTAGAATGCTTAAATCAAATCAAGCTAATTAACATAACCATCACTTCACTTGCTTTTTTTGTGGTGAGACACTTTTAATATATTCTTAGTTGTTTTGAAATGTACCCTTGCATTGTGTACATTAGTGAGATCACACCAAATACCCTCCTTCCATTCACCCTCCCCCTCTCTTCCCTTCTCTCTCTTCTCCCTTCTTTCTTTCTGGATTATCTTTGTGTTTTATCATTTGTATGAATGTGTTTATATATTGGTTTCATAGTAGTACTGAGTACACTGGATCCTTTCCCCACACCCCCATTCTTGATATATCTTACTAAGAAGAAAATGTTCCAGCTCTGTCCAGGTAAACATAAAAGATGTAAAGTCTGTCTGGCCAGACACGGTGGCTCATACCCGTAATCCCAGCACTTGGGAGGCTGAGGTGGGTGGATTGCCTAAGCTCACAAGTTTGAGACCAGCCTGAGTGAGAGTGATATCCCATCTCTAAAAAAGCTGGGCATTGTGGATGCCTATAGTCCCAGCTACTTGGGAGGCCAAGGCAAGAGAATCATGTGAGCCTGGGAGTTAGAGGTTTCTGTGAGCTATGACCCCACAGTACTCTACCAAGAGTGACAAAGTGAGACTCTGTCTCAAAAAAGATGTAACATCTCCATCTTTTTATGGCTGCATGGTGTACATATATCCATTAATGGGTTGATGGGCATTTAGGCTGTTTCCATGACTTGGCTATTGTGAATTGGGCTGCGATAAACATTCTGGTACAAATGTCTTTGTTGTGAAATGATTTTTGTTCGTCTGGGTAGATACCTAGTAATGATTTTGCAGGATCAAACAGTAGGTCAACTTTGAACTCCTGTGGGGAAATCTGTGCTAGTAACCAGAGATGTGATGAACGGGTCGCAAGGATTGCTTTTGAATTCCAAGCCAGCAAAGAAGCTCTCTTTATTTATTCTGCGTTCCCCATGGGGTCTTTTTCTGCAGTATAGAGATACTTTCTTGCCTGTCTTTGTATATTTATAACATCAAACACTGAAAGTAGCCTAAGATGTTAAGTTATTCGCAGCAGGAGAATGTCTAAGTGATATACCAAGGTATGGTAACCTAGCATATCTTAAGATGATCTGGGAAGTTAAATAGAGTAGTGAGTAGTAGTGAGTTTCCAAAGATAACAAACATAATTCCTAAGGACAAAGATTAGAAATAAATTCATATGATGGGTTATTACCTAGTACATTCATCAACATCAACACATATTATTCAATACCATATATAAGGCTGGGTGCGGTGGCTCATGCCTATAATCCTAGTACTCTGGAAAGCAGAGGTGGGTGGATTGTTTGAGCTCAAGAATTCAAGACCAGCCTGAGCAAGAATGAGACACCAACTCTACTAAAAATAGAACTAACTAAGCATAGTGGCCCATGCCTGTAGTCCCAGCTACGTGGGAGGCTGAAGCAAGAGGATCACTTAAGCCCAAGAGTTTGAGGTTGCTTTGAGCTATGACACCACAGCACTCTACTCAGTGTGACAGAGTGAAACTTTGTCTCAAAGAAAAAAAAAAATCATGTTTAAGGCTCTGTCACATACATTTTAATGTGCCTCTAAATTAGATTCCCTTGTGTCTTTCTCCTAGATTCCACCTTTCTGGGTCTCTTCTACCACTCCCATTTCCCTTTTTTCTACCTGGTTTCCTCACTCGGTTAACCTTCCCCCCACCCCTGAACTTGACCATCTTACTACTTTGCACTTTAGCTCTGCTTTGCTGCTCTCCACGGTCCTCATTAAGAAGTAACTGGAAGTGGGTATCTATGTCCCTCCTCAGAATGGAGTTAACAATAAATATTTGTAAAATGAACAAAATAATTTATCTTCTCCCCTGTGAAGTTAATCACAACAGAGATAAAGTAAAACACATCTGCAAGGGCTATGCCTGAATGATCATGATTCTGCTCACAAACCTCAGCGACTGTGTGTCAGTATTTGTATGATCTGTGTGTAGAGTCTTTCTACACCCAGGGATTGTGGTTTATTTAGAGCAGAGACAGTCTTATTCATTTCTCTGTCTATATTCCTACTGTGCCTTGCATGCAGTGGGCACTTAATAAATGACCCTAGCCTATCATTTCACAAGAGAAGAATGAGTTGCTCATGTCAAGTATTACATAGTCTAATGTCGTAGGTTTGGAATAGAGTTTCAGCCCCCCCCCCAATAGCAGCTTCCCCCAAAGAAAACATCCTTTTATCTTATAAAGTTTAGGCAGCTCATGATACTCATTGAGGAAACTGTGATTAAGTCTCAGGAAACAGAAAAGGAAGATAAGACACAATTTAACTTAATGAGTCCGGATGGGTGGGTCTGATGTGAAAGGTTTCTGATGTCAAGACCAGCCTGAATCATCAACTATTCTTTTGAATAACATCCTTTTACTTCCAAACCTTCAACCACTGAAGAGTAACTTACCTTGATACCCTCTCTCCTACACTTACTCCTGGACCTTGTGATATTTTGGGAGAGTCTACAGAAGAATCCTTTCCTGAGACCTCTCAAAACTGGTTGAAAGATGTCCTCTTAGAGCATCAAAAGAGATTCTTTATCGTGGGTGGCATTCCAGTCTCCAAATGGCAAATTTCTACCGATCATATTTTAAAAGGGCATGGATAAAAATAATTCAGTGAGTCTATAAATAGCAAGTACAATTTAGAAAAGAAGTCGACTAGTTGCATACTTCCAAATCCAGCTGCCCTCCCCAGAGAAGGATCAGATTCGCTTGGCATCACAAACGGCTTCCTGCTCATCAGAGGGCTGCCTTTCCTTGGTTTTCCCTGCCTGCAATTGCCATTCCTGAGGGCTTTGCTGGAGTGTGAGAATACAAAGTAGGGCTCTTAGAGAATTATTTCTAGGTGTTTCATTTGATGGGGATGAAAAAGAATTAGAAGAATGAACAGGGTAGATCACTGGGGTGGGAGAGGGATCCTGAGTTAGCTGTGAGGAACCTCTACATGTATTTCTTATTTCTTTATCTGCCTAGAAGTAGGAATCATTCATTCATTCAACAATCATTTACTCAGCAATCACCATTGCCAGAGACTCTCCCAGGTACTAGAGTTACATCAATGAGTGAAACAAGAGAAAAAAAAATCCCTGCCTTTATGGAACTTACATTTTTGTTTTTGGGTTTTTTTTTTTTGCAGTTTTTTTTTTTTTTTTTGTCAGGGCCAGGTTTGAACCCGCCACCTCCAGTATATGGGACCAGTGCCCTACTCCTTGAGCCACAGATGCCACCCAGAACTTACATTTTTGTGAGAGAGGTTCCCTCAGCCATCTCTTTTTCTTTTTTTCCCCTTGTGCAAAGGGCAAGCTTTTCAGGAAAACCTCAGGAAGAAAAAGAAGATTTATTCTTAGCTTTGCCTCCCCCTCCCCCCCCTTTTTAAATCCTTTCCTCTTAACTCAGTGTCCCAAAGCTCCATGATTTTCATAGGGGCTATTCTTGTAAAGAAAGAGCAAGCTGAGAAAGGAATTCCCATGATTTGCATTTTCATAAAAAGTATACTTAAAAAGGACAGTACTAGCTCTTTCAAGGGGATAATCCCAAGTCATCATTTCTTGCTGGAGCCAAAATCTTTTTTCCTACTTCAGGGCACATTTCTCCATTGTTCCACCAGGCAGCGAGGTGCAAGATCTGTGGAGCATCCTTGATTTTTCTCTCTCTCTTCACCTCAAATCCAATAATTGCCTAAGGTCTGTGGATACTACATTCCATGTTATTCTTCTTCTCCCATGTCCTCCACCGGTGGTCTAGTTTCTTCCTTACACTACGGTAAAAGTCTCCTAAATGCTGTCTCTCCTCTCTCAAATTCAGCCTCCATGATGTTAGATTTACCATGCAAGAACCATCTTTGATCACGCCACTTCTCAACAGCATTCATTGGTTCTGCCCACTTGATCTATATCCTGGCGCTCTTCCAGGTCTGCCAGGAACATCTTTAATTTTTTTCCCCAACTCTTACTTTTTTTTTTATCTGATGCTCCCTCCTGATATACATCTACTGAAGTGGCACACCCTTCCCGGTGATGCCTCAAGCTTCCTGGAGGCTGAAACTTTGCTCCCACTCTTACTTCCATTTGGAATTCCCAGTTCACATCACTTCCATTTGAAATTCTCCGTGTCAGTTAAGATGAAGTCTAACTCCCACTTCCTTCCTGGAGCCTTTCTTGCCCCTTTCTGAGTCTCATCCCTTCTTTAGCGCTTATTTCTCTCCAGGGGCTGCTACTGCCAGAGACCTTTGTTTCTCCCATCTCCTCCCTTGCTAGTTGTGGGTCCTTGAGGCAGGTCTGTGACCTCTTTCTTGTATTCCTCTTGTTGCTTTACATATGGCAAGTGCTTTGGAAACATTTGCTGAACTGTGGGATTGTCATCAGGTGAAGCATGTGAGTAGGTCAGGATGGTAGGGGGTGCAGTTTTTGTTTGGGGCCAGGTGGGTTGAAGGGATGGGTACTTGTTGTCAGGAGAGGATTAGAGGTCAACGTTGTTAGGCTCAGGGGCAGGCAGTTTTGAAATTTTCCACTAGGAAATAAGGCAAAGAAATATGAGCCATGCAGATGAGGGGACCATCTTTTGCTATAATCCTGGTCTATCAGAGGAACGAGCCAGTAACTACTACTGAATATTGTTGCCTAACCTTTCTTTCCCCCTGTAGTCTGCAATGGTGGAGAGAGAGTCTCACATGGCTAGAATGTGCAACACAGGCATTGTGCTTGGCTTTTACATGCAATAATAATAATAATAATAATAAAGAATGCATTTGGAGTGCTTAATGTGTGCCAGGCACTGGTGCTTTACCTCTGTTAATTCATGTCATTCTCATAACAGCATCATAAGTAGGTGTTATTATTATAAAGACTCAGGTACAGAAAGGGTAAGTAACTTGCCCCAAATTACACAGCTGGTAAGAAGAGACTGTGAACATAACAAACCTGGTGCCAAACAGTAGCTCTTAAACCTGATGGCTGTACTCAATTTCTTACAATCCTTGCAGACTTAAGGCAGAGGATATTACTTTTGTTTTACAGATGAGAAAACTAAATGTCCAGAAGATTAAATGGCTTCCCCACAGATGTGTATGTAGTGAATCACTGACCTGGAATTCCAGTTCAGTTTTATTAATTGCCTGAGGAGGAGCACGCATGAGATTCTGTTTTTTTTCCAGCACAGCCCATAACAAATCGTTATCCTTTTTCGAGAAGCGTCATGAAGACAGGAAGAATTATTCCCTGCTGGTGCCTACCAAACAGCTCTCTAGAGCTCGGCTCTAGTTGAAACCCTCATGTCCTCTTCTTTTATGCTTATCCCAGTGACAATGATTTAAGCTCACTAGATTTCCTGGAAATGAGCTACTGGCAGGATTTGCACAATTGGGTCAGTGAATGGCCTCCCCGGCTGTGAATTCCCAGGAAATACCCAGAGAGTTGATCATAGCTGCTTAGAGAAAGATGTTTCTTGCCCAGGTTTTTACACATGTTCTCAGAAGACTTCGGAAAGTCAACTCGATTCATTTATCAAACTGGGAAATGCTTTGTAACTTTATGTACTTATCTCCCGATAACGTGTCCCGGATGAGATCTCATGCCTACATGCAGGGCTTTTGTGCAGTCAGGATGTCTATGGGCAGCACAGCCAATGGCAATATCGTTCATGTGCACAGATGTCCATTCCCCACTATATAATTAATGAAATTGACTTCTTTTATTCATTATCTTGAGGGTTATTTTTGAACATAGATTCTCCTCTGTCTGGAAGATTTGCCCGTGACCCTAATTAAAGGCGGTAAATGAGTGAGGTGCCTCGTCAGCCACCCTCTGAATCCAGGGTTCTATAAAAGCCTGCAGGCAACGAAAATGGACCCAATTTTAAACTGTCTTTGACAGTAAGAGCTAACCTCGAGTTACTAGTACGTGTCTAGTCCAGCGTATGTCCCTAGCTCTATTCCGACCAAGAAATGCCATTCTCTCTTTTTTTTGGCTTTTATTATTATTTTTAATTGACACATAATAATTGTCCATGTTCATGGGGTACATTGTGATATCTCAGCACATGTATATAAGATATAATCACCAAATTGAGGCAATTAGCATATCTATCACCTCAAACATTCATCAAGGAAATGCGTTTTTAGAGACTGGTGGGACAAGAAATGGTAGTCGAGATGGAAGACAAGTGTGTTAAAGGTACTTCGGCGTTCTTTTGGAGACAGTATGAATGTGCAAGGGTGGGCAGGCACATATTTAAACACACATCTGGAACTCAAGCTTGCTAAAGAAGTTGTGTTAGAAATTAATTTGCAATAATAAACGGTAGGGTAAAAAAAATCTATAGTGTGAAGTGTGGCTAATTTTGTAGTGAACTCCCAAAGGGCAGCTCCTGTGATAGTTCTCAATCGGAGGTGAATTCTCTCTTGGGACCTTGGAAGGGATTTAGGCCGAACTGGGAGTTCTCAATGTTGCCCATTAGCATGGCTTTATTTTGGACATAAATGACCAAGTCCGGTCCACCTGCCTTGCTGAGGCTAGGGGCCTCTGAGGATGAGTGCAGCCAAGATTCGAAAGCCTAAGGGAGGCTTAAAGTTTTCTTCTTCTCCCTCTCTCCTTCCCCTCCTCTTTCATCTTGAGACAGAGTTTCCTCTGTTGCCTCAGGCTAAAGTGCTATGGCATCAGAGCCCACAGCAACCTCAAAGTCCTGGGCTCAAGCCATCTTCTTGCCTCAGCCTCCTAAGTAGTTTGGGACTACAGTCACCCACCACAACAACCAGCTAGTTTTTCTATTTTTAGTAGAATGGGGTCTCACTCTAGCTCAGGGTGGTTTCGAACTCCTGAGCTCAAGCAATCCACCTGTCTCAGCCTCCCAAAGGGCTGGATTAGGCTTGAAGTTTCTAACAGCTACCAGCTGTCAACTACTTGTACTTGTTGCAGCTGCCAGCAAGCTCTGTATTGGAAGGAAAGGTAAGCAGCAAACCCCCATGATGACACAGCTCGCAGTGCTGTGGGAGGCGCTCTTGCTGATTTTGGCCTCGCCTTTTCCTCCTTGGGTTTATCTAGTGTCTTCAACATAACAAATGGTGAAAATACAATTGGATAATGAGTCTGAAGACTGAGTACTTTTTCCTATTGTTTGGCTAAAATGATTCATGTCATCTTTCTTTGTCTCTGTGCAATCTCTAAGGTCCTTCACAACTCCAACAATTCAAAGTTTATGATTTGTTCCAGGATTGCCAAGATTCAGCATAAGATATCTCTGGTTATCTCTTCCAGGAAGTGTGGCTTTTCTTGTCTGGACCAAGCATTGAGAATGGTGATGTCTCCAGGGCCTTCAAATGCTCATGGGTCTCAACTTCTTGTTCCATTTCGGTTTATGTGGCTCTGTGACACAGTCTCCATTCCATGTCCCTGCACTCATTCCTCTGATATAGAGTATGTTCTAGGCAATGTACTAAATCTGAAGAGACAAAGATGAAAGTGACATAATCTCTGCCTCCAAGGAGTCTAGTGGGAGGGACCAGCATGAACAGACAGTGTGGTGAGGGGTCAAGGTTTACTTGAGTGCCTGGGGGCCGAGAGGGTCCAAGACATTCCAACCCTTGGCACCGTTGGCACTTGAGGAAACAGCAGAATCAGGCCATAGACTCTAGAAAGAACACCCCCCCCACCATCCCTTATCCCCTGATATGGGCCTTTAAATGACTCTTCAAAGGTGTCAGCTCTGAGCTGATTTCCCCCTACAATAGGTCATAAGCCCTTCATTCCAGAGGGCTTCTTCCTATATTCAAAGGAAAAAAGCCTAAGACAGACGTGCCAAGAAGAATCGGAACAAGCAGGCCTTGCTAAGTTCCCTGGGATTTATTATCGTTGGATCATACCCCTTGTTCAATCTGCTCACCTGCAGCTATCCACTCTTCCTCTAACCTGAACATAAAACCACACAGGTTTCCCTGTTCTTTTTGGTCTTCATTCCCGAAAGCTTCTGTGTCACGTGAAACTTAATACAAATGTGTAGGCTTGTCTCTTGTTCATCTGTCTTTCATTACAGAGGCCTCAGCTATGAACCTAGGGTTGGCTGAGAATAAAACAATTTCATTCCCTACAACACCCTGGCAAGTAGCAACCTTCTTCAGTCTACTCATCTCTAAGCACCCTTTCTGCTTTAAAATAAGGTTCACTGACTTAGTAAAATGCCTTCCTACCTCACCCAGTGATTTGTGCACGCGGCAGTGGTTCTGGAAGTGTCCCCTGCCAGCATCACCTGGGAACTTGTTAAAAATGCAAATTATTGGGTTCCACTCCAGACCTACGGAATAAGGAACTCCGGGCGTGGGACCCAGACGTTTTGTTTTAACGAGCCCTGCGGGCTACTCTGGTGAATGCTAAAGTTTGATAACCACTTTAATAATAATTTGCCGCCCCAATCACGAGGGAAACCAGCTTTCCCTTCTTAGCTCTGTCAACTGCAGCTTCGCGGTAGCACCAGGAGAGGGCGCAGAGGGACCTGCCTTTGCCTCACCGCAGAGCCCAACTTGAGTGTAAACAGCAGCCCCAGAAAGTGCTTTCTGTTGCAGACGTAAATTACAGATAAATATACTTATAAAAAGGGACTTCAAAAGGCTGCGGTATCAAAGTGGCAGTTAAAGAGAAGGCAACGCTCGGAGTTGCAGGTGGAGCGGCGGCGGCTGTTACAGCATCTCAAATTGCGAAAGCGTGGAGGGCTAAAGCATTTCTTTTTGGCATCTCCTCCAGCCCCCTGACTTTGATATGCGCCAGCATTCCGCCTGGCTTTGTTCTTTTTTTCACACGTCAGGTTTTTGGCTGACAAGCTCGGCCGCGTCAAAGGCGTGAGCTCGGAGAGCTGCCCAGTCCTGACTCCTGCAGCCCTTTGCAGAGTTCACGGTCGAGGGTGCGCGGGGGACGCCTCGCCCGCCCCCATTTCCTCGTTCCGACCCCCCACGTCTAGTCACGCGGACCACCTTTGATCTCTGGTGCAGCATTTGTGTCCCTCCCCCCCTTATCTCGGCTACTCCATCACCCCCAGACCCTCTTTGTTGGGCAGTGCACAACCCGCATTCCTGCGCAGCGGGGTTTTGCAACCACCCGGGGTGGGGCCACAAGTTAACACAGCCTTGAACGCTGGCGCGAGGGTGGGGCGAGAAAAACAAAACCCACCCACTCTTCCTTCTCTCTCTGTCGGGCACTGCAATGTTTTCGTTTTGACAGTGAGTCACACTTACATCAGGAAATCTGGGGATGGGGTGGTCGGCACAGGATGACTTGGCGTTTTGCCTTTGTTTTAGCTATCCCCCCTCCTGAGAAGAATTAACAAAGCAGGTGCCTTTTTAATTCCGGAAAAGATCTATGAGTAGCCTATGGTGGGGTGTGTGTCCGCGCACACACACCCTCTCTGCAGTCGTATTCAGTAAATTTCATCCCGACACAAATTAAAAGATTGCATCTTCCAGAAAGGGGAATTCTGAATAATGAGGCTTCATTAGCTTTGAAACGTTTGGAGCATTTCCTACCCTTGGTGGGGAGGAGGCCAGAGCAGGGCAAAGGATCGTGTGGAGATTTGTACTAGGAAACTAGTACAAAATTTGTACTAGGAAACTAGTACAAAAATCGTGTGGAGATTTGTACTAGGAGGCCTGTGACATATTTTATAATTTAAAAAAAACCCAAGGGACACCGTTTTTTAGCTTACACCGAGATACTCATCTATTTATTCTAAGCAACAAACTCAAATGGAAAATGCGCCACTGCAGAGGAAGGACAGGAGAAGGAAGGGTGAAGTCCCTGCAAGCCTGGTGTTGGGGTGAGGGATTCAGGGCTGTGAGTGCTCGTGATGTTCTGCTCCGTGGGGCCAGGTTATCTCCAGTTCCTAGTGGTGCGCATTTAAATGATGGTTTGTAACTGCCGGGTTGTCATCTTGACTTTAGAATAATAAGAAAGAAAATACAGAAGACGCAAGGGTCACTCCACAATTGTTCTGGATTTGTCATTATGACAGAATTGAGTTTGTTTATTTAGTTTTTGGTTTTTGCCAATTCCTCACAATGGTCAAATTCTGAAGCTGCTCCATTGTTTCAGTAACAGGGAACCACGTCTTCCTGCCCCCATTTTGTTTTCATTTCCCAAAATTGAAGGTGAAGGTACTTTCCTTCCACTTCACACCAGCGAGCCAGTGTTTGCTGCTGCATCCCCAGAAGAGCACCTGACACATAGGAGGAGCTCAAGGAATATTTCCTAAATAAATAATCCCCAAACTCGTGCTCTGCCTACTGTACCAACTTCCTTTGCCTCTTGATGCACTCCACGTGGCAATGTCTCTTTCTGGGTGAGGACAGTGCTTTCCCCTTCCCTGATCATCCCCCAGTTCAACCCCCTCATGGGCATCAGGAGTTTGCACTGCTTGCTCAAAACCCACACAACTCGACTGGTATTGTGCAACTCTCAGCAGATCTCTATCATGCCTTCCACCTGTCAAAATCCCAGTGGGATGCCCTGGCTGGTCTTCTTCTAACTTCTTTCCCTGCCTGACCCATCATGGGCTTCTGCAGAGGTGAGGAAGCCATGGTTCCTGTGGATTTGCTGGTCCTACAAGAAAAGGCAGATGATGCTCCACGCACCAGATCTGAGACAGGAAAGGCTGCCTAGCATGGCAGCATCCCACGTCCACCGGTAGTCTTCAGTTCTGTGCTGATCAATCTTATGTGTCAAGCTGAGTGGGCTGGGGGATACTCAGCTGATAAACAATTATTTCTGAATTTGTGAAATTGATGAAGGGGTGCAAGGCAAGAACTAAGTAAGGGCTCCCAAACTCTGTGAAGGAATAGGGTTAGCTAACAGTAATGATAATAATCAGCCACTATCCCTTAGTTTGTTTGATAATAATTAGTCACTGTCCCCTTGTTTGCGTCTCTGGAGCTGCACAGCTGTTAAATATAAAGATTCTGAACTCTCTCCACATAGGTGGTAGTTATAAAGATTCTTGACTTTTCTCTGTAAACAACATCACCTTTTGGCATCCTAAAGGTAGCTTCTAAGATACCTTCTGGGCCCTGCATCCCAGTGGACTGGCTGCTTCACCCTGATCACTGGCCCAATAAACCGACTCAACTGGAATCATTACCCCAGGAGCTGAAACAACAAAGAAGATGATTTTCAGACCCCTTTAATGATTTCCACTCCCCTATAATTTTGCACCAAACTTAGCCAGTTAGCAAACCTAATTACCTAATCCACTGCCTGTGAAACAACCCCTAAAAACCCTGTCTCCCAGATTCTCATGGAGGGAGATTTGAGAAATTCCTCCTGTCTCCCTGCTTAGCATTATGTAGATTAAGCTCTCTCTCTGCTGCAAACTCTGCTATTTCTGGTTATTGGCTTCTTCTTGGGCAGCGGGTAGATGAACCTGGTTGGGGGGATATTGGGCAGCAACATCAGCAAGGATATTTCTAGAAGAGATGCTCATTCGATCAATAGACTGAGGAAAGTGTGGGTGGGTATCAGCCAATAACCTGATGAGGACCTGAATAGAACAAAAGGTGGAGGAAGGAGGAATTTGCCCCCTCATCCTTCCTGCCTGTGCGCTTGAGCTAGGACATTGGCCTTTTCCTCCCCTTAGACTGTGATTTACACCATCATCTGCCTTGGTTCTCAGGCCTTAGATTTGAACTGGAATTGCACCACCAGTTTTCCTGCTGATCTTGACAGCAGGTCATGAGACTTCTCAGCCTCCATAATCATGTAAGCTAGTCCCTTTTGAGTAGATCCTATTGGTTCTGTTTCTTTGGAGAACCCTGACTAAATACAAGGCTCTTAGGCTTAGACATTTGAATGTTTCTAGTGTTCTCGTTCAGATTACCTTTATGATCTATTTAAAAATTGTTTAAGAGTGGGGCAAAAACATCTGGGTTGGGGGTATTGGTCTGGCTTAGGTCTAGGACTGTGCTGTGGATTTAGGGTACAGTAACAAGCCACTTGGCTGCTTTCTCCTATAGCCTCGCCAAGGGCTCTGAGCCTTCTCCTTGACCAATTTTGAGCCTGGACTGAAATTCTTAACAGTGGGAGCCTTTAGCTGAGAGTTGGGATGTTGCTGCGCAAAGTCAGCCTCTTTGGGTTTTCTTTCGTCTTAATAGGACCCCAAGATCTGGTTCTAGGAACTAGGTTCTTGCCTCCTTCTTTATGCTCAAGTTCTACATACACCTCTGTTCTGGTAACTGAGTTGTGGTTTTGTCCCTCCCAGGTAACCTCAGCTCCTTCCTCTTTTCCCTGCTCAAGATTCACAGACTTTCAGGAATTTTCTTATTATCGTCTCTCACCGGCATTATGCCCCGTTATCCTGGGATCAGAGTCTTGCTTCTGAATGCTGGGTCTGCTAGGTCCTCCTGATGCAAACTGCTTGGTCCTCTGAGGCGGTGCTGCAACCTGTTGGGTGCAACTGGACTTCATGATATGGACATATTCAGGGGACTTCTTCCTAGTACCGAGTTCAACCAAAGAAGTCTTGTGTGCCTTTAGGTCCCAGCTATCCTAAATTAGGCACATTATTCTAGTCTAACTCCTTTTGACCTTCACACACCTCTAGAGCAGTGATTCTCAACTTTCCTAAATGCCGTGTTGTTACAAATGGAAAAAAGGGGTCATAACCCACAGGTTGAGGACTGCTGCTCTAGAGAGATTTTCTTTAGAAAAGATTTAGGACAACAATTTGTTCCTCTCACCACTCAGCTGAAAACCCTCCAAAGACTCTTCATTGCCTTTGGAGTAAAGCTCAAATTCTACATCTTGGTCACCCTTCACCAGACTGTAGAATGGTATAGTTTTGTGTAGTGGTTAAGAGCACAGGCCGACCACATTCAAATACTGGTGCTTTCACATACCAGCTGTGACACTGTGCTCCATGGGCCTAACTGTCCTTATTTGAAAAATGGTGATCGTTCCTCACAGAGTTGTCATGAGGACTAAGTGAGTTAACGGTATATCTAAAGCGTGTCAAAGAGGATTTGGCACATAACTGGGCATTATATAAATCCTAGCTATAATTACTTTTCATGACTGAGTCTCTAACCATTCACATGTACCATATGTTCTGTCTAGGCTGAACCACCAGTATCTGTCTTGAACATATCCTTTTTATATTTTGATCTGTGTATGTGCTGTTCCTCCTGTATGAAAGTAGTCTAACTTCTATTTGACTTTCAAAACCCAGCAGGATTTCTCCTCAGGAGAAACCTTCCTTTGTCCCCCATATGATTTAGATGAATCTATCATAGTGGACCAGCAACACCTGCCATCATGCTGTCTTTTAACCTGTAATTTATATATTGTTACCTTCACCACTGCCCACCTTGACCACCATGACTGTCACCAAATCCACAAACTTCTGATCCTGGCTCACTGATCTGTATCTATAATGCTTAGATACTTTCAGTCTCCATACTGACAACTAGAAACAGCATGAAGAGTGTCAGAGAGACTCCCAGAAATTCTGCTAACAGACATTTCTTCACAAGCTGGGTGACCTGCCTTTTTACATGAGCTTAATATATTTAAGTTGCTGTATTCTTCTCTCCAACAGACACTTTCTGTGTAGGGTGAACCACCAGGGACTGCCAGCCATTTAGAGCCTACTGTTGAAGGTTGGGGGTCACTGATTTATGAGCATAACCGTTTTGTAGCAGTCTGAAAGAGGCTATCAATTGAAGGAGAGCCACAGTCACCCCACCTTGCACTCTGTTAGCGTGATCTCTGACAACTTCGCCTCACCCTTGGGACATCTGCTGTCCCAGTGGTAACCTTAATCATCAGCTTAATTACAGTCACCTAGACAAGATTAGAGTTTTTCCTGATTAGAACAGACCCTGTCAGGCTGAGGGCTGAACACCTTTCACCTTACCGCTCCCAAAGGATAACCCTGATATACAAAAGTTTGAGTTACCTTATCAGACCTTGGAGAAGGGAATTTGGGGTTGAGTAACCTGTCTTTCCCAAAGTGTTCCCACATCCAGGGTTGTATTTTAATTAACCCTCAATCCCAAGCAAATATCTGACAGCCCACTTGGAGGCTGTAGATTTGCTTGCTTGGCTGAAATTCAGGGGTTTCCTTTTAAGCTGGTTGGTATTTCTCAGTCTGGGTCCTTGGACAGCGGCCAAATGGCACCACAAGCCTCTCCTATTTGCTTGCACGAAGGTGGTACATATTGCTATTGTTTCTATGACAACTGATGGCTTTTTTTTCCATTTCATAAAAGCCACTTGTATGATGCACAGCAGCATGTGGAAGAAGTTTGTAAGGCAGCGATTAGCCTGGTAGATTGTCCAAGCAAACGTACACCAAGATGTTATTGTCTTTACCAGTCAAGGCTCTTTGTGTTTGAGTTCTGTTCCATTGTTTGCAATGCAAGTCACATAGAAGTAGGAATAATAGCTGCTAGGCTGAAAGAAGACAGACCCCACAAAATTTGTATGCAATCTCATCTGAACTCTTGGATTTGGGAAAGCAGTTTTGTTTTCTTCCTTTTTTTTAAAGTGCTGTTCAGCTTCTGGTGCTTAATGAGGCTTTTCAGAAGGGAAAACTAGGAAACAACAAAACATGAGTTCTGCCCTTTAAGCAATAGCTTTCTAAAATCTTTATCAGAGTAGAGTTGTGCTATGAAGGTGAGTAAAGAATTTCTGTATTTGTAGTCTACAGTGAGGACATCAAACAAGTCAGGCTATACAGGGCTCCTTTAACAGCTATGGCATTTAACACCCCATTTTGTTAAATGAGGAAACTGCAGGAAAAATTAACTTTCTAAGGATAATAACTACCTAATTAACTTAAATATCTCTAGTCAGTGGTTCCCAATCTGAGGGCAGATTATCTTTGGAAGGGATTTAACATCAAAGCACGGTGTGGCAAATCTATCAGACAACAGCATCGTCTGCAGTAACTCCCACGGGTTGGTAATTTCTTCAACTGTGTATAGAGGCTGTTTCAAATAGCAAAGTGCAAATGTATTCTCAAAAGTGGCTAATATCACTAGGAGCTTTTGGCCATTATTTTTTCAGTCAACAGCTGCAAAACAAACATCTACCATAATGGTGAAGGACTCTCAACAATTTAATGTTAGGTGAGGGTTTTCATAGGCAAATTAGTTTGGAAATTATACAGTTTCCCCATTCGGATGGAAATGTTCTAAGACCATTCTGGGATTTCAGGCATCTAAAGAGGTGTCTAGAGATTGCATATGCTGTCTGGGAAGCAATTACAGAGATCAGTCTACAGACAGATTTAGGTACAGAAAGTTTAAGTCCTGGATTCAGTATCACATGGCTGGAAGGGGGAAATGTGGTGACCAGTTCTTGACCTTTGGCTGGTGATACCTATAAAGGTTTGCATGAGAGAGAGAGAGGGAGAACCGAGAAATTAAAGGGGCTTGACTTAGAAGGCTCTCCTTGAGTCCTACTAGCTTTGATATTTTGTGGCTTTGTATCATATAGAGAGTAGCAGGGAACTATCTAAGTTGGCCGCTTTTGGAAGCTGCGAGGGCAGGGCTGTCACAGGTATTTGGTATGTTGATCCAACATATAGCACCTGGGCACAGTGACTATTTTAAGTTGAGGAAATTGAGAAATCTCTGACCTTCTTCTGCTTGTCTCCCCTGAAACGGGGCATAAGGGAATTCTCTAACCTAACTTCCATAAAAGTAGTTCATAGGACCCTCATTCCAGTGGGATCCTGCCCTATACCTGTAGGCCAAGAAGAATCTGAATAAACAGGCCTTACTCAGTGCCCCTTAGTTTATTAACTTCAGATTATACTTTTTTGTCCTCCAATCATACTTCTATGTGCCTGTCCATAAAAATACAGTTTTCTTTTGTTTCATTGGGTCTTCATTCCTGAAGCATGTCCTGCCATGTAAGACTTCTGTTACGCGTTTTCTCTTGCTAATCTGTCTTTTGTTATAGGTGTATCACCTGTGAACTTTGGGATAGGTGAGGAAAAGGTATTATGTTTTCTCCCCCACAACAAAAATTACAGAAAATTATCTGGGTTAAGTGGCACCTGTACTTGGATGGAGAATGTGTGGCTTGGGAACTCACTGGGGAGCTTCATTCTGCTATAATAGGGGGTCAGTTGGGAGTCTGCTTAGAAGGAGCCTGCATCTTGGTCCTCCCCCTTTTAAATTTGTAGTAGCAAGCATTGCTTGAGGGCTCCAAACTAGAGAAAACCATTAGTTCTAAGAATGTTCAGCAGATTCTTTAAATGATGGGGCAGAGGTTCCCTGAAGGACCCTAAATAAATTATTGAATGACCTTCATGTTTTAATCTGTAAAATGGGATTGAAGCCAGTGATCCCTTTTATAGGTAAGTGGTGAGGAATAGCATCCTGTAACTTAAAAACATTTTTCCCAGTAAATGATATTTTCTGATGTTTGTGAAATCAGTTCAATCTAGTTGAAGAAAAATGAATTACAATTTTTTTGGCTTCTTTTTCTTCAAATGAAAAATAGTTATATTAATATTAAACTTACATTCTTCATGTTATACATAAAACTATTGCTAGTTTATCTGTGGAATTGCTAACACCTTCAAATCACCCAATCTTCCTCTATAATTAGCATCCTAGTTTGCTTTTTTTTTTTTAGCTGGCAAAGATGTACAATGAATGCTATGCAACTGCTACCTCCAATTTCAATTTAATTTAGTTTTATCAATGTTTATGCATATATAATTATTTTTAAGTACATAAATGCAATAATATCATAGATGCCTTTTTGGTGCAAACATTTTTTTTTTTGGTCTTAGCTTTTCCCCTGCCCACATTCACTCCCACATCATCACCTTTGCCTGTATCCCTCTCTTTTACACATACATCGATATTCAGTTCTATCTGTGTCAATACTTGTATATGCATAGGGTTTTGGAGTATCTCATTTCCCTACTGCAGACAGGTTCCCTACTTCCCACTTTTTGCAGTGTAGTTTCTTTAATGACATCTAGCTATTGAATCCGATGGTTATTTTGTGGTTCACTTTCTTTGTGACCTCTTGTGGATATGAAAGCAACACACTCCTGTTATTTAATAGAACTTTGTATTATATATTCAAAAAAGACAAAAACTTAACAGAAAAGCAGAGCTAAAACTCTGTAAGTTAACCACCCAAGGGACTGTAACAAACTGGTCAACATACAGGGGTGGTCAACATAAGGAACTAGCCTACTGTACTGAGAAGCACATGTTGTACACGTCTGCTCTATGAACATTTGGTTAACTTAAGGAAGTGGTCAACGTAAGGATGTGGTTACCTATGGAGGTTCTACTGTATTTAGTATTTTCCTTCCTCAGTAAAATAGTGTAACCCCATTATGCATCCTGTATTGAGCAGATACCATGATCAAATGATTCTAAAGAGGATCCTTGTCATGCACCCTCTCGGAGGTTCACTAGCTTATGACAATGAACTCCATCTTCATCTCTATTGCTTGAGTGTCATGGGGTCTTATCTTTCCTCTCTCCCTGACTTCTGATCAGAAGATAGCTCCCAAAAGGGACTTTAAGTTTTATTCATGTATAAAACAAAGCCTCTACTTTTGTTGTGTGAAGGGCTAGAGGGTGGTGACCCCAGCATCTGACCAGTGACCCTAGCCTTCTTCTTTCCTGCATATAATTCCTTCCTTATAATCATCAGAGTCTTGTTTTTATTACGTAAGTTCTGTGTGCCCTGCTCACCCTAGTTAAACACTTAACCATCTTCTCCTCACAGGTCTCCTCACTGGACTCTCATGAAGTTTAACTCAACTGGTTCCCTCCCAACCTCTGCCTCCTCTTCTCTACACACGCTTGGGAGCTCCACAGCTTCCATGAGGTCAACTACCTTCTTGCAGCAATTCCCAAATATTTATGTCTAGTCTTGTTCCATTTTCCCTATAATGTGAATCATTGAGCAGATATTTAAATTTAGCTGCTCCACTATTATCCCCTCTTTGACATGTTTGAAGTGAAAACTGTTGATTAATTAATTGATACTCCCACTTCTTTATTTTCCTTTTACCAACTCCCTATGAAAAATGATCATTCCTGCCACATAGGTTCAAATCATTAAAGTTAATCTCATCTTTACATCTGATCTATTGCTATGTTAGTTAAGATAATGCTAACTGACATAAAAAACAAATAAAAATACAGACAATAGCTCATGGTAGCATTACATTTCTCAATTATATTAAGTCCCAAATGAATGCTCCTGGTCATTGGGTATCTCTCTGAACAGGGAGAAAGGACTTAAGCTCTTTCTATCCTTAGGCTTTATCATCTCATAGGTTCTGTGGATGCCCAGAGAACGGGGAAAGAATTCAGAGGGTGAGATGTGGGAGGTTTGGGGGTCAGACCTAGAAGTGTTGCCCTGCCCTTAACTTAATTTCTTAATCCTTTGGCTGGAACTCAGGCACCTGACCAATGTAACTACAGAGATGTTTGGGTATGTCCTGGAGGAGAGGCAAATGCAGATAAGCTGGCCAGTCTCTATTACTTGCCAAATCCTTCCGATTACTCTTTTATAGTGTCTCTCACATTCGTATCTTTCATTTACCTCCACTGCTCCTGTCCTTGTGCAAGCCATTATCCCGTTGGACATGGAATACTGTGATATTCCATGAATTATTATTGAATTATTTCTCTCCTAAGTTGTCTTTCTATTTTCACTTTTTCCTCTAATAAATTTTGACTCAACAACCTTTTTGAAACTACTTGGTGACTCCACACTGCAGAGTGTTCAGAGCCCTCCAAACTCTACCTTTGTGTCCTTGTTTCTCTTGGTTCACCTGTAAAACTAATCTAACTAAATGTCCTGTCTTTAGGCTCCTTCTCACTTAGTTTTCTCCACTTAACACTAAATGGGAACATAATGGACCAGAGTGGAAGGACCTACTTGGGAATAAGAGTATGTTCTTATTATGATTCTACAATTAACTGTGTGATTTCTCTAGGCTTGTTTTTTCTCTTTAAACTAAGATGTGTAATAAAACCTATCTGTTGCAAGTTTTGAAATATATGTAAGTTAGGTCAGGTTACCTTTGAATAGCATGGGTTTGAACTTCCCACTTACAGCAGATTTTCTTCCATCTCTGCCACTCCTGAGATAGCAGGCCCAGACCTATCTCTGTCTCTTCCTCCCCAGTCAACTCAATGTAAAGACAAGGACGGGGAAGATGAAAGCCTTTGTGGTGACCCATTTCCATTTCCTGAATAATAAATATATTTTCTCTTCCTTAGAATTTTCTTAATAACATTTTCTTTTCTCTAGTTTATTATAAATATATACTATATACATATATACAGCATACAAAATATTTTGTATCATTAAAGCTTCTATATATACAGCATACAAAATAAGTGCTAATCCAGTAAGGCTTTTAGTCAATGGTAGGCTATCATTAGTTAAGTTTTTGGGAAGTCAAAAGTTATACATGGATTCACTGCATGTGAGTTGTCACCCCAATCCTTGTGTTGTTCAAGGGTGAACTGTCTAGGGAAAGCCCTGAGTTGACTGGTACTCATATAATAGGAACTCAGTAAACAAATGCCTTGTAATTACTAAGAATGCCCTTCTCTCTCTGTACCCACTTAACCCCTACACTTTCATCAAGGTTTGGCTTAAGCATCTTTAACACTGTGAAGTCTTCCCAGCTCATTCTAAAACCACCCTTACAAAATGATGAAGAGGTGTAAGGCGAAAATGATGGTAAGGGTTCCCAAAACTCTGTGAAGGAATGGGCCTAGCTAAGATAATGATTGTAATCAAACTCTGTGAAGGAATGGGGTTAACTAAAATAATGATAACAATCACCACTGTCCCCTTGTTTGCTTGGTAATAATCACTGTAACTTTGTTTGCTTCTCTATAATTGCTACTGTAGAAGTCACAGCTGAGAGTTGTGAAGATTTTTAACTTTTCTGCGTAAATATCATCAACTGTTTGGAACCTAGAGGTATCTTTTGAGATATCTTCCAGGTTCTGCATTCCAGTGGGCTGACCCATCCAGGCCAAGAAACTGACTCAACTGGTCTTGGATCTTTCACCCAAAGCTTGACATTCCAGTGGATCAATCAGCTGACCTGCCCAGGCAGCAGCCGGTACCACAGGTCTGCAGATTCCTCCCTGAAACCAGCCAATTAACAGATCCTAATTGCCTAACCCTCTGCCCACCAAACTGTCTTTAAAAATCTTGTCCTGGGGAGGCGCCTGTGGCTCGAGGGGTAGGACCCTGGCCCCATATTCCGGAGGTGGCAGGTTCAAACCCAGCCCTGGCCAAAAACTGCAAAAAAAAAAAAAAAAATCCTGTCCTCCCAATTCTCAGGGAGGCAGATTTGAGAAATGTCTCCTGTGTCCCTGCTTAGCACTGTGTAGAATAAATTCTTTCTCTGCTGTAAACCCTTCTGTCTCTGGACATTGGCTCCCTCTTGGGTAGTGGGCAGGTGAACTTGGCTGGGTGGCAGCAATTCCAGACCAAAGTGATCTCATTTTGTTCTGATTGCTGAATCTAGTTATATAGCAACTAATCTTGTAATGGGTCTGATATTTTTGTGTGCGCAGAATTTTTAATTATATCTTTTGTTGGAAATAACTTTCCTGTGGAGTTTACTCTGTTTGTCTGTGAAGTCTGGAGACCTGTGACTATGGCTTATGTATCCTTTAATCTCTAGTGCCTTGCACAGTGACGGTTCCTTGGTGAGTCTATCAATAAAAGTGATTTAATGTAATAAATTTCTAGTACTGACTATTGTAGTCCTGGTCACAGGGTGAAGGGATAATGTTTGAGACATGCAAATATTTATTTGGCAAATTGAAAAGTTACTGGATGAAGATGGTCTGGCTGCCTGTCACTGTCAGCCAATATGCAGAGATGGGGATAGGTCCACCAAATTTTATTTGTCAGAAGGCCAGGATTCTGGAGAACAGTGAGAGTAGTCTCTCCAAGACTGTTCTGTTCTTCCATTTCTAAAATCACAATTTTATACATAAAAAGTAAAAGCAAGAACCATACTAACTCTTACCTTAAATAACATTAATTAACATTTATCTTAAACAACAGTAATTGCCATAACCCATGACTCATAATAAACAATAATTGAAATAACCCATGACCCAAAACAAAATTTCTAATTCAAAAGTTCACCTCCTAAGTCAATTGCCCTAAATGACTCAAGATATTCACATTTAGGTTAAAGCTGAGTTTACAAAACAAGAATGGAAGACAACAGGTGAAGGTCACTTAGGACCTAAACCGACCAGACCAGCTGCATCCTGCCGGCCATAGCCTGCTAGACGCCATCTTATTCTCACTACGTGTGCTTTGAAGAAGGCACCAGTTAGAAGATGTTACTACTCATAATTATGAGAATTCAAGCTCATAATTAGGAAGGAAAAAAAGAAACTGTGCATACTGAGCCTGCTGGCATCCTGTCCCTCCCCACTGATCCTACAAGATAAATACTTCACATTAATAATGACTTCTTTGAAGGGTAGTGAGGGTTTCTAAAGGCAGTCAGGAAGTTTCTCCCCCAAATATAACTCCTTAATATAAAGAATATTTTGAATTAAAGGCCCTTAGAAATAATCAGACATTGGAAGGGGCTTTCCCTCCATCTGCATAAATCCAGACAGGGACCCAACAAAAAAAACTATTGTCATCCTTCCCCCTCCCTTTATCTTAATACAATACATTGCAGGGAAGAAGATCAAGAATTCAACCAGAGATGGCTCAACTCATTTTAAAGGTACCTGTTTCTCAGGCTATTTCAGTTTCCAAAGAGAATCATTTACAAGTCAATCTGTTCCACCCTGCCCCGCAATCCATTCATTCTCTCAGGTATCTATTGCAACCTTCCTAGTAACCATTTATTACCCCTAGGCAGAATTACCTATATTCCTCTTCTCCCCTCCCCATTGGGATATTGGACAGTCACTCTGTGAATCTCCTTGTGCACAGGGGTCCTGATTCTCTGAGTCCAGTTGGCCTGGTTTGATTACTCGGCTGAGCTAGAAAGTTCAAGCAAACCATGGCAATCAAAAGCAAAACTGAATGGAAACTGAAAATAAAACTGGAGCAGCACAGGCAATGTGGATAGAAAGCAAATGGTCTATGAAGCGAGTGTATGATGCTCCATGATCATATCAATGTATACAGTTATGATTCAATAAAAAAAAAAGAAATATAATACTTAAAAGCATATTCAATAAACAGTTGTCATGTAAACTTTAAAACAAACAAACAAACAAAAGAGTTTCAGGATGAAGAACAAAGAGATTTTATTTAGGAAGAACAAAGAGAAAGTTTAGCGCACTTCCAGAGAGAGCTGGAAGTTGGTCCCTTAAGGAAGGAGAAAAGGTGAGAGAGACAAGTTGCAAAGACATTAAATACTCCATTTGAAATTGGCTGCAAGTGTTTCATTGGCCTCGCTGCACCTCCCAGGCAATAGTGTTCTTTTCTATTGGTCACTGATGGTGTCTTTCTATTGGTCCTTGGTTACCTAGGTTACCTCCTACCCACATTCTATGTGCCCTCCAGACTTTCTGGTTCAGCAGGCCAGGTTTTCCTCCCATCCCTCTTGAAGCCCCTTTCTTACTGTCCCTTCTTACACAGAATAAAGAAACCTCTTTCTCTTTATTAATTTGCTTTATTCTGAGTTTGTCAGGGTTCAGGCAATTGTCTGCATCCTCAGTTTTTACTGTGCCCTTGACCAAAGAAAGACCAGACACCTGAAGTAAGACAAGCATGAAACAAAAGTTTATTGAATAAGAGAAAGATAGGTTTACAGATCAAGAGCAAGATACGTTTGCCATAGGCGACAAATGGGATCCCTTGTCAACAAAATAAGGCCTCGGTTATGGAGGAGGCAGTGTTCTGTTTCATGGTTCCCACCTCGCGGTTCAGAAGTCACCACGAAACCAGGCTCTTGCTGCCCCTGCCTGCCACCTTACAAGAGCCTCTCTGAAAGCCCACTGGGGGTGGGGGGTGGTGAACAGAAAGGCAGATTTAAGCTAATGACATGATAATTGGCCTTAAAATTCTAGTAGGTCACCTTCCAGATTCTTTTGCAGTTGGCACCCCAAGTTCTGATTAGTAGACTGCGAGGGCAGTCCCTCGTCCCAGCTGTGGGCAATTGCTGGGGCAGCACCAGACAGGGTCCCCACCCTTGTCTCCCAGGCAGGGCTCGTAGACTCTCATTTTCTACCTAAAAAATTGAAGGGGTTGGGGGTGGGGGAGGTTATCGAAGGGAAAATTTTCCTTTCTCCTCCACATTCCCCATGACCAGTTAATTAGAGGAAGCAGGTTTATCACTGCAAAGCGGTTGTGTTTGGAATAAACTAAATAAGAAGATTAAAGTCAATTGGGATATTAATACATTGCTATAAATAATAAAAAATTATGAGAGCATTAAATCCTAGCAACAATACATTAACTGCAAGAGAACTGTTAAATACGTGCTTTGGTTCTCTTTGAGATGAATTTTATTTATTGAAAGGAAGGCTGAGAATGGCCTCCATGGAGACGCCTTTGTTAGGATTTGAGTTTTAATAGCTGAGTTGTTATCAGCTCATTGCAATATTTAGACTTGGAGTCTTCCTTTTTCTTTTTCTTTTCTTTTTTTTTTTTTTTAAGAGGTCTTACCCTGTTGCCTAGGTTGAATGCAGTGGCACAATCATAGCTCATTAGATCCTCCAACTCCTGGGTTCAAGTGAAACTCCTGCTTTGGCCTCCAAGTAGCTAACACTACAGGCACATACTACCACACCTTGCTATTTTTTATTGTTTTGGTAGAGATGGGGTCTTGCTATGTTGCCCAGGTTGGTCTTCAGCTCCTGGGCTCAAATGATCCTCCCAATTGGTCTCCCAAAGCACTAGGATTACAGGTTTGGTCATAGATCCTGTACTCTGAATGTGTACCTGCTTTTCTCTGATCAGCTTCCCCCCTTGGATTCTTTAGCAGTGAAAAATAAATAATAGGGAGGGGACCAAAATTAAGTTTTTGGTTTTGCTTTTTCAAATTAATAAAATTCCCTTAAAAGGGATGAAAAACATCACTGATGCTTTCTGATAGTTTATTTTTATGCCACGCCCAGGAGTGGATTCCACATGCACTGGAATTTCTTGGGATCCATAGGTGGATAGGTCTGGGGCAGAGGAGTGTTGGGGACCAGCCCCAAACTATGTCATGAGTTCCCTCCTAGTGGCTGGGGGAGATGATAGAATGAGGGAAAAATGAAAAGTCAAGACACAAAGAGAAAGTTTTTTAAAGAGCAGCTGGGTCAGTAGTCTGTCCACCTTCAAACTCGCGCACCAGTGGACAGCTCCTAGCTCAGGGTTATTACATACATTAAACTGGGGTGGGGGCTGTACCTTATGTCATGGTTCTTGCTGGGCTTGCATTTTCTAACCAAACCATTTCTTTAACTAACTACCTTAATTGCATTGCTTTACTCCTTACTTTTACCACTCTACATTACTTTTGATCGTAACACAAACAAAATCTGAAACAGGAACACAGTCCAGGTGCAGGACGTCAAGGCTGACCCCAATTAGACCCGTACACAAACCTCAAGATGAACAATTAAGCTGCCGGGAAGCCTTCAGGGCAGTCGGGTGCCCTGCCATCCTCAGAAATGGGAGGGGAGGGGCATCCCCCCCCCCAAACATTTTCTCTCCTGTGATACCGAAGTGTATGGGCTGATTTCAGCGCCTTTAGCCTTCTCTTCTTAATCTTCCCAAACCCTGCACTCACTGCCTCCGAGAGATGAAGTCCCACAAGACAGTCTGCCTGTCCTCAAGTGCCAGACTTCAAGCTGTCACTCTTGCAACAGACTTTGAATTTCTCAGCACAGGTCCTGTCCTCTGAATGTGTACCTGCTTTTCTCTGATCAGCTTCCCTCCTGTCTCTGCTTCCTTTGCCCATCATCTGCAATCCTTTTCTTCATTCAATTTCTAACCTACTTATAATAAACAATTGAATATTAGTTTTAAGCTTATTAAATCATTATTTCTAGCAATGCAAGCACATAAAAGGTGACTCTTCCTGCCAGGTGCGGTGGCTCACTCCTGTAATCCCGGCACCTGGGAAGCGGAGGTGGGTGGATTGCCTGAGCTTATAGGTTGGAGACCAGCCTGAGCCAGAGAGAGACCTCCTCTCTAAAAATAGGTGGGCACTGTGGTGGATGCGTGTAGTCCCAGCTATTTAAATTCTTAGTATAAAGATGTGTTGGCTGGTTGTGGTGGTTCACACCTGAGGCAAGAGAATCACTTGAGGCCAGGAGTTTGAGTTTGCTGTGAGCTATGACTCTTGGGCACTCTACCAAGGGTGACAAACTGAGACTCTATATGACTCTTCCTTTTTTTTCTTTATTATTATTATTATTATTTTTGCAGTTTTGGCCAGGGCTGGGTTTGAACCTGCCACTTCTGGCATATGGGGCCGGCGCCCTACTCCTTTGAGCCACAGGCACCACCCTCTTTTTTCTTTTTTTTTGAGACAAAGTCTCAAGCTGTCACCGTTGGTAGAGTGGTGTGGCATCATAGCTCACAGCAACCTCAAACTCTTGGGCTTAAGTGATTCTCCTGCCTCAGCCTCCCAAGTAGCTGGGACAATGCCCAGCTATTTTTTGGTTGCAGTTGTCATTGTTGTTTGGTGGGCCTGGGCTGGATTTGAACTTGCTAGCTCTGGTGTATGTGGCTGGCTCCTTAGCCACTGAACTATAGGCCAGGAGCCATGACTCATCCCTTAAATGACCATATTTCCACCCTCAGAGGAGGTGTAAGTGGTGGGAGTTTTCCAGGCTCTTGCTTACCCTTTCTGGAACAAAGTTGTGCTAAGCGTGGGACGGGAGAGGAGCTGGGAGGGAGGCAGATGAGAAACCGTGTTCTTTTCCTTGCCCTTAATTTGCTCCTGAAACCATCCTACTGTCCAGGCAGGAAGAAGAAGCTAGAGGTAAACGAAGAGAGAGAAAACAATCACTGCTGCTCTGAGTAGCTGGCTTTAACAAATCTTTTTTTTTTTTTTTTTCTTTGAGACAGAGGCTCACTTTGTTGCCCTGGGTAGAGTGCTGTGGTATCATAGCTCACAGCAACCTCAAACTCTTGGGCTGAAGGGATCTTCTTGCCTCGGTTTTAGGAGGGACAGGGTTTCACTCTTGCTCAGGCTGGTCTCCAACTCATGAGCTCAAGCAATCCACTCTCCTCAGCCTCCCAGAGTGCTAGGATTACAGGCATGAGCCACCGCAACCAGCCAACACATCTTTATACTGATCATTTAAAGACTGGTCTCTGCATGCTATTCAGAGAACAAGCAGTGTTTTGTTAAATCATGTGTCAACAGGTAAGAGGAGGTTTGAGCTTTCTCTGACATTTACCTTTCTTCCTATTCAGAGAGACCTAATTTGAGTTAAATTAACATTACTTTACCCAGGCCAGATCTTCTTACTAAATATCCTATAACATTTCATTTAATTTTATGGAAAGAGACCTCTAGATGTGAATGAAGGTAGATTAGTGATTTATTAGATCTGCAAATTAGTAGTAAAACCAAGGATAGAAGACATGCTGAGGATGAGCTGCATATGCTTTAGATATCACATACATGTTCTTCATTACCAGGGAAGAGTTTGGCATGCTGCTAGGAAACTTGCTGGTCCCTGTTGAAGGGCACAGTTCTACGTAACACACGGCTCAATTCATTGCTTTGGATTTTTAAAAAATTATTATTTCACATCAATATGAGGGCACATGCAATTAGGTTATGATGTTTGTGTTTGTTAGGGGAGGTCACTGTTGTAGTTGTGTTACCTTGGGGTTTTAATAATCATATTGTTAATTTCTCCAGTTCACAGAATTGTATAATTTATCTGCGTGTATTTTAGTTAATTAGTACAAATTATTATTTTTTCTGCACAGGGAAGAAGCATTTCTCATTTTCATTTTTATTTCTGTTTCTCAAACACACCCAGGTACACACACTAAACACAGATTTTTATTTATATCAGTGGTTCTCAACCTTCCTAATGCCTCCTAATGTCGCAACCCTTTAATACAGTTCCTCATGTTGTGGTGACCCCCACCTATAAAATTATTTTTTTTGCTACTTCATAACTGTAATTTTGTTACTGTTATGAATTGTAATGTAAATATCTGATATGTAGGATGTATTTTCATTGTTACAATGGGGTCAAGACCCACAGGTTGAGAACCGCTGATTTATAGAAATGAAATAATATTAAGTTAATACACAGACAATTTTAAGGAAAGACAACAGACACTGCATCAGGGCAGCCTGAACAGAGTATCCATCAACTCTGGAAGGGACCAAGCCCCTGTGTGCCATTGACATCCTTTAGAGCCCTGGTTCTCAACCTTCCTAATGCCGCGACCCTTTAATACAGTTCCCACAGGTTGAGAACTGCTGCTTTAGAGGGTTACCCCAGGGAGAGTTTTAGGTGTGGATTGTGTGAATGTCACCAAGAGTCTGTAGAGGCACAACCTCCAATTAAGGCACAGCTACAAATTAGTCTTTGACCATCCATGCTAATGGGAGATAAACAAATACGTTGTAGTATATGATTTTCCTTTTAAAATATAGGAGTATATTGCTGCCTTATTGACACCTTATCAATTAGTCCAAATTACATAAGAACATGGAAAATAACTTCTAACAAAATTCCTAAACTTTGAAAAACATATAAAGATTCCTTGTTAAAAAAATTATACCTAATAGAAACCATTTATAGTTTTATTAGTTGTAGCGCTTCTGACTCTCTTTCTCTTAATTTCTTCATATTTTTTTCATTATTGAGATTATTAATGTTCTGTAACCCTTAAGAGTTTTTGTCCTACTTAATTACAGTCTAATTAGTACAAATTAGAAAGGTCCTATAGACTACAGAATTATTTCCTAGAGGACCCTCTCTGGTGAGTGTTGACAAGGATAAAGCAATTACCTCAAATTCATAGGAAACCTCACATTTCTCTCATGTTTTTCAATGTTGTCCAGTAATTTGGGTATTATTATCTGAATGTCAAATTTTGCTTTTTGAATTATACACATCCAAGTACTCGTGGATAAACTTAAAAATTTAGTAGAGTTCTTCTCTGAAGACTTAATTCACTAATTCTCTTGCAGGGACCAAGGGGAAAGTTCATGTTGGCCCTCTGAAAAATCAACTCACAATAAGGCACATTAATTGGGAAAAAAAGCATACACAAATTTATTCGATTGTAGTTTTATGCAATATGGGATCTTTTAAGATGAAGACCCAGCCCTACAGAAGTTTAGATACCATTCAGGTTACAGAAGAATGGGGGTTTGGGTCTTGGTGAAACAAGTTATGTGAAGGGGCCTGTAAACAATTAGTAGGGAGGAATTAAGGGGCTTGAATAACATGCAAGGGTCTGGGGACATGGTTTTTTGGGCTTGCAGAGTGGAAAATGGTTTGTGGCAAAAGGATTATCGACAAACAAACCTTGTCTTCCTTCTTGCAATGGGTTCAGTTAATAAAAACTCAGGTAACATGCCAGGGAGGTATTTGTTTTCTTGTTTGGTAGGTCCAGACCTTAGGCAAACAAGGGAGATTCTGGGAGGGAAGAGGTGAAGATCAGAAAGATCTCCAGGCTCTTTTCTTCAGCACGTGTAAAGCACCAGATTTTGGGTGTCAGTTTCTGAACTCCCAACATTCAAAACCTTTTCTTCTTTTCTTTGCATCTTAGAAACTAAGCAACAAACACTTTCAAAACCAAGTCTGCAAATTTTTTTTTCCTTGCATGGAAATTCTAATGCCGATTTGTTCCATAATGAGATTTTATTGATGTCTAATACAGCTTCATCTATGATTCTTTAAAAAAAAAAAACGAATTAACTGTTTTCTATCTCCCCATTTGTTAGATTTTTTTCATCTTGCTGTGAAGCACAAGGATAGAATGTTCCAAGCCTACAAAAGCATCAGTGCCATTTAGAATAGAAAATATGAATGAGTAACAGTTTGCTTCACAGCATTTTGAAATTGACATATCATCAACACTTGCACTGCTCCTCAGTTTGGTAACATTAATAAACAAGTGCTTGTAATTTAAGGGTAATTATGAATCCATCCATGTGAGATTTTCTAAATGAAGTCAAATAAAGAAATCAGCAGTTGGGAGACATTCTTTAGTTCTTAATTAGGAAACCAGCAGCAAGTCTAATAGTCTTAATTTCAATGCAATTCTCCCATTTTATTGCTCTTATGTAATGGTATAATAAAGTCATTGCATTTAGAAAATGTCCAGTTTGACAGCACAGTACTTGGAGTTATGAAATTCTTTTCTCTGCCACTTTTAGTAGCAGTGCTATTAATTGTGTAATGTATTTGCACTGGGCAGAAATAAAATGCTTTGAGATCCTTGGATAAAAGCGCTGTTGAAAATTATAGCACAGGTATGTTTCCAAAGACTTTGTGAGGAAGACATATGGCAGTATCATTGGACTTATTTTACATTGAGAGATATTTGACAATATGACTTAGTCAAAGTTACATTGTAAGATAGGAAAAAGATGCAGGTGTTGGGTCTTTACATCTTCCAAGTGCTACTAGAATAACTTACTGATTAAATAAAACAAAGTTTATTACTTAAAAAAATAGGGAAAATACCCCCTTGACAACTTCTAGGACAGTCGACCTTTTTTATCTCATGGCACACTGAACCTGTAGTTAAATTTCCAAGGCAAATTTAAATTATGTTCCAAAACAAGAGTTAAAAAAGAATATACTTACTGTGCTTTGAACTTCTTTAGAAAATAATTTAATCATGATCTTTAAAATTTTTTGCAGCATACCTAAGATCCCTCATGGCACACCAGAGTACTATGACACACTTGTTGAAAGTCACTGTTAGAGGATCTCAGGAGATAGAGGTTAGGGACAGAAATTAATAAAATTTGGATGTCTCATTGACAGTAGATGCATTTTCAATATGGGGGTATGATTTGGATTAGGCAAAGTTCAACTTGTCATACTTTAGGATTGGTAGAGGTTACACCCTTATCTCTTTGGGCAAGAATTTTCTAGAACAAATAGAAGAGTGTTTGATATAAGATCCTTTATTTTAATTTATTTTTCAAGAAAATTTTAATTGGCATAATAAAATTATATATATTCATAATGTATGACATGATGTTTTCAAGTATACATACATTATGGAATGGTTAAATGTAGTTGATTATAAAAAATATATTACCTCATACAGTTATCATTGTGATGAGAACACTTAACATTCATTCTCTTAATATTTTTCAAGAATACAATATATTGCCAATAATTATAGTTGCCATGCTGTGTAATAGATATCTTGAACTTATTCTTTCTGTCTAACTACAAGTATGTTTTTTGTGACCCACACTTCCCCAGTGCCCAGTCCTTCGCCCCCTGACATACACACCTCCTAATCACCCCAGTCTCTGGGAACCACCATTCTACTCTCCAGTTCTATGAGATCAACTTTTTTAGATTCAATATATGAGTGAGACTATGTGGTACTATATTTGTCTTTCTGTGCCTGGCTTATTTCACTTACTATAATATCCTTCAGATTCATCAGTGCTGTCACAAATATCAGGATTTCCTTCTTTTTAAAGGGTATATCCTACTCCATCCTGCATACATGAGGTCTGACAATTAAGTTTGTGAATTCATCCCAGAAAAAGTGCTACATACTTCATTGCTGAATATCACTATGGTCACATTCAAAGAACTCCCTTTACGAAGCTATGCACAATGCCAGCACCTAGTCCACCCTTCAAAGAAGTTTTGGAACTCTTTTATTGGAATGACCATATTACCCTTGATATTGTAAATGTCTTCCTTTCAATGTTTCCTTTATGTTCAGGTAAAGAAAAAAGTCATGGGGGGGTGGCGGCGCCTGTGGCTCAAAAACGTAGGGTGCGCCCCATATGCTGGAGGTGGCGGGTTCAAACCTAGCCCCGGCCATAAACTGCAATTAAAAAAAAAAGTTATTGGGGGTCAGACAAGATGAGTAAGGAAGATATTATAATTCAGTAATTTGTTTACTGGCTAAAAACTTCCTCACAGACAGTGCCATGGGAGCTGGTGCATTGTCACGATGCAAGAGCCATGCGATGTTGGCCTAGATCTTCAGTTAAGATTTTCCTGTTTTTCTACCAGTGTTTACTTGGTTTGCTATGCTTCTTACAGTCATCTGATAATTTTGACACACCATTAAATGAAGTTTTATAGTATTTTCCTCAGTTCTGCTCATTACTGGCTGCCCTGACCTCTCTTCATCAGTGACGTCTTCTCTCACCTCAGAAAAATGTTTAATCCATTTGTACACTGCCATTTTCTTCATGGCATTATCTCCGTAAACTTGGACTAACATGTCCCTGATACCACTTCCACTCTTGCCAAGTTCAACAAGAAATTTAATGTGCATTCAGTGCTCTAATGTAATGTGCAACATTTTCGTGACAGTACACAAAAACATGCCACGACAGTAATGAACACCCCTCAGCAAGACATCACACATTGACATAAACACAGCCATGAGACACTGACGTACCAAGGTTATGAGACCTCACCAAGTTGTTTGTACAGTGCTGCCATGGTGCATGGTGCAAGGTTCGTGAACTTAATTGTCAGACAGGAATATCACATTTTTTTTATTCATTCATCCATTGATTGATCCTTAGACTGCTTCCATTATCTTGGCTATTGTGAATAGTGCTGCAATGAACATGGGCTTAAAGTATCTCTTTGAAAAGGAATGTCAAATTGCTTTAATTTATGTACAGACTAATTATTAATACCAGTCATTGCTAATTTTTAAATATGGTAATATGATATCTCCCAACTTCTTTGGATGTTCAGCTTTTGAATACTAAAACTGCACAGTTCATCGTAACTAAGAATAATTTTAAAAGTTATTAATCTCTAAAGAAGTAATATTTTATCTTGATTGTAAAAAAAAAATGTAGTCACAGAATTACCTGACTTTCCTCAAAATCCCATTTATTTAAGTTACATATGCTATTTACTTGGAGAAAATTATCTATAGCATATGACACTGGGAAGAAAAATAAGTATGGGCTTATTTTTATGATGGTCATGCATCCATCAATATGGAGCCACAGTACCAATTGCTTTTTAGGTTTGGGGAAAAAATAAAAAACAAAACAAACAAAAAAAACCCCTTCTATTTCTATAGAACCTCAGAGTTTACTAGATGTTTTTGTATTCTAGTGAGAGGGGGTTGGCAATAAATAATCATATTCAAATTTAATATCAATTTTAAATTTTGTGTATGCAAATATAATTAACTATTCCTTTAAGTATTCCCTTATATATTCCCTATATAATCCTCATTTCATTGGGTAGTTTTATTCCAAATTATGTTTTTATGAAGAATCAGTTTGATAAACTTCTTAAAATATAATTATGGCTAGATTAGTAACATCAAAGGGAGCATAAATTGGTAAGCCAATTTAGACAGAATACATGCAGAAGGAATGAACATTGCTGGAGGCAGAAAGACAATTTTGCATGATCTTGCTCTTGATCTAGTCCTCAAATTGCCTCCTGGCATAGAATATTTATAGCAAGCCCTCTGGAATTGCCAATTCATAACCAGAAAATACTCTTATATCTACACTATCTACAACTTCTTTCATGATAATTGCCTCAGCTTAAACCTAAGAAGTGTTTTCATTTTTGACCCTGATAATTAACTTATGGGAGCACCATGGGGCTAAAAAAGATAGTGCACCAGGGGCCCCTGATTGGATTGTTTAGAATTCATCCTTCTATCCACTTACCTATTTGTCTGTTTATCCATTTATCCCTCCACTTATTCAACCAATAGTTCTTAAGTACTTCATATTTGTCAAAGACTATAACAGATTCTAGGGATACAAAGATAAACTGCAACATTTTTGCCCTTACTAGGCTCACAGTCTACATGGTTCTAATAACAAGTACTGTAGTGGTGAGAGTACCAGTAGGGAGAGAGAATACAGGAAAGGCAGATCGTTGCCCCATTATAAAGGGCCTTAAATGCAACGCTCAGGAGGTCTAACTGTACATAGGAATTTAGAGAGTTTCAACCTTGGCTGCGCTTTAACTTCACCTCGAGATTTAAAAAACCCAAAACTAAAGAAAAATTAAAAAACCCCTTCAGACCAATTTATGTCAGAATCTTTGGGATAGGCCCTGAGCCTTCCAGGCCTTGGTAATTCTACTGTGTGACTCGGATTGAAAAACCTTGCCAAAGTGATGGGGGTGCCATCAAGGTTTTCGGTGAACACAAAGATAAATTTTGAAGTGCGTACAAATGATGGAAGATGGGAACAACTAGAGATGGAGACTACTTGGGAAATTCTTGCAATATGTGAAATGTGGCTTGAATAGAAGCATGGCAGGGACCCTGCAAAAGCGGGCAGACTCGGGCGGTGCCTGTGGCTCAGCGGGTAGGGCGCCAGTCCCATATGCCGGAGGTGGCGGGTTCAAACCCAGCCCCGGCCAAATTAAAAAAAAAAAAAAAAAAAAAAAAGCGGGCAGACTCAGCAGACATTTTGGAGCTATCTTCGGTGCTCCTTTGATTAGCTACACCAGCCCTTTGCTTTCATTATAATATCTAGCAAGAATGTATGGCAAATGCTCTGAAATTCATGAACAATGTTAAACATTGAAATTTTGTTTGGCCAGGCAGGGTGGCTCACAGCTGTAATTTCAGCACTTTGGAAGATGAGGCAGGAGGATCACTCAAGACCTCAAGTTCAAGACCAGCCTGGGCAACATAGTGAGATCCCCTATCTCCTCAAAAATGTAAAAAATTAGCTGAGCAGGGTGGTGTTTACTTGTGGTCTCAGCTACCCAGAAGGTCAAGGCAGGAAGATTGCTTGAGTCCCAGAGTTTGAAGTTATAAAGAGCTATCATTGTGCCACTACACTCCAGCCTGGGCAGAAGAGTTAGATCTTGTCTCTAAAAAACAAACAAATACATAAATTTAAGAAAATGAAATCTTACTTGACATTTACTACATAAACACAAACATAGTGTGACAGTTGGGAGTCGAGGCCCCTGGGCTCAGGCCTTGAATTTGCCTCTGAGGATTTATTGGCCTGAACTAAGTCAGCCCCAAGTTGCTCTGGGACTTAGTACAATGAATGCTGTGGTTTCTGCTCTGCCATCTTTTCAGGGATCAGATGAGGTAATTGCTACAAAAGGACATTGTACTTTAAAAAGAAGATAGGTAACAAAGTCTCTTAATCCCAACACTGGAAGATATCCCTGTGACTGGGGTCTTAATGCTGCCACTACTCTAGAAATTAGGGGAAAGTCTCTCATAAGGGCTTGGTCCTCAGGCCCCAGCCCTTGCCTTTGAGCCCATAGCTCTTGTCCTTTATGTTTTCTGTGTCACCCATACTCTGAAGGGTCTTCTCGGTGTGAAGGACGGCAGACACTCCTCGGGAGTGGAACAGTGCTGCAGAGGCTCTCTGTCAGTCACCAGCTCGTTTCTTGCATTATTCAGTCTTCACAACCAAAAGAGTAACACCTATGCATAAATTCTGTAGCCTTCTGCTACTGATCAAAGCAAAACATAGTGCAATAGACCTCCCCAAATAAGCTAGTGAATTCCCTACACATCAGTGGGAAAGGCCATACCAGTGGGGCTTATTCAAGCCTCCTAATAATCCTTTAAGTCACACACTATTATCATGGTCATTACACGGATAAGTAAACTGAGGAATTTTTTTCTAAGTTCTGGTTTATCCCTTGGAGCCACATTCCTGCTCTTGATTTTACATCAAAGTCCTCACCCTGGTGTTTTTTGGTATTCTGCCCAGATCATAAAATTTTCCCTCTATCAGCTTGGCTTTCCTGGCATATAATCTCTTCCAATTATCCTTCTTTGAGCTAATTCTGCTTTCTAGACTTTTGCAAAGTACTTTATAGAGTTTTCTGAATGTTTGCAATTTCTCTGGCTTTGAGATAGATTGCTTACTTGAGCATCCTGGCTAGTTCAGTTCAGGGTGTTTTCTTTCTCTGCTCCACACAATTTCCCTACTTCTGCTATTTCTTCATTGAGTCTTTTCTGAGCCTTAGAGCTCATCCAAACTCACCATGGCTTAGACATGGTGTCCTAACATCTAGACCTATTCAGCAGCAGTGCTGATCAATGCTGCTGCCCTCAACACAATGCAGAGCATTCATTATCTGGAAGGCAGACTTGTCAACTTGATGTCTCATAGGGTGTACGTTTATTTGGCCAAACATTATTCTGGATGTATCTGTGAGAGTGCTCCTGGGTGAGACTGAGTAAAGTAGACTGCTCTCCCTAATTGGGGGTGGAGGTGGGGCTCATCTGATCAGTTGGAAGCCTGACAAGAACAAAGTGTCTGAGAAAGAAAGAATTCCTTTGCCTGACTGCCTTTGAGCTGGGACACTTGGGGACTTTTTTTTTCTGCCTTTGGACTTGAACTTGAAACATCTGCTCCTATTGGATCTCCAGTCTGCAAATCTTTGGACTAAAATTACATCAGCAGCTTTCCTGGGTTTCCAGCTTACTGACAACAGATCTTCAGACTTATCAGCCTCCATTATTTATTTATTTATTTATTTATTTTTTTGAGACAGAGTTTCACTCTGTTGCCCTAGGTAGAGTGATGGTGTCATCATAGCTCACAGCAGCCTCAAACTCTGGGGCTTAAGTGATCCTCTTGCCTTAGCCTCCCAAATCATTGGGATGATAAGTGCTTGCCATGACATACAGCTAATTTTTCTGTTTTTAGTAGAAGTGGGATCTCACTCTTGCTTAGGCTGGTCTTGAACTATTGAGCTCAAGTAATTTATCTGCTTTGGCTTCCCAGAGTGCTAGGATTACAGGTGTGAGTGACAGCACCTGGCCTCAGCCTCCATTATTACCTGAGCAAACGCTCTCTCTCTCTCTCCACACATGCGCGCGCGCGTGCGCGCACACACACACACACACACACACATCTATTTGTTTAGATTCTCTGGAAAACTGACTAGTGCAGGTAGAATTAGTATTTCCCACTTTTATGGCTCTCTGACACTGATGTGTATGGAATTTGTTAGCTTGTGTTATGGGGTGACTATGGTATGTCTTGCTATGGTCAATAGCAGAAGATTACAGAATTCTTGTATTAGTTACTATTATTTTGGTTTCAAGTTAGTATTCTTTTGGTTTTGAGTGACAGAAATCCAACTCTCAAATTCTTAGGCAAAGATATAAATGTATTGGCTCTTGAAATCCAAGAAAAGATAGAACAGTTTTCAGACTGGCTTTTTCTGTGTGATGGGAAAAATTCCTGTGCACAGATAAAACATTTTACACCTCATGACGGCTGTCCCTAGTGAGGGGTTCCCTACTGGAAACAGAAAGATTCTGGGAAAGGACTCTAATCTGCCCAGGTGTGGGACGTGTCATTGGATGTGTCAACCAGCTGTGTCTAGGGAGATGGGACCCAGTCAGAACATAGCAGCTCCAGAACCCTTTTTCCACCTGTCTGGAGCACAGTCACATGCCTCTTATCATTGGAAGATGGAGAGGTGGCAACAAGTGACCACATCACCTCGACCTGTTCCGTGAATTGAAGGAGGAACTCAGCTGGAAACCTGTGGGCTAATAAGCAACATGTTCTGGATCAGCTGAAATTTATTGTCCTCCTTCTTGTGAGGCTTTCAAGATTTATCCTGCCATGGCTCAGGTCCTAGTTTACCCCAGTCTGCCAGAAGTCTAGGGCTCCATGGTCAACCATTATTCTGAGGAAGTGCATTTCCATACCATGGGATTGATCCTCACTCCCTACTCTCCTCCTCCTTCCCCTCAAACTCTTGTGTCCTTTCAAACTCCTGATCTGTGAGCCACAGACTCCTTGTGTATGTGAACATTCCCTTCCTCTCCTTACCTCCCCTTCCAACACCACTCCCCTGGCAACCCTCCCAATGAAAGATGTATTTTTTTTCCTTTCATGCCCCTTGATAGATTTTAAACATCTTCCTTATTTCTCATTATTACATTTGAAATATTTTAGCATAATTTCAATGATGGAAAGATAAAATATAGGTGAAATATTTAAAAACACGTTTTAGTAAACATGTATTTATCAAGTGGTCTCTATGTGCTAGATAGTCTGCTAGGCTCCCTGTGAAATGTGAACAACAGCAGATCTAGATTTTAATCCCAGGGGCTTTCAGTCAGGTGGGTGAGAAAGATATTAGACATTTGATTATCAGCTGTACAATTATAAATGTAAGTAATTTCACTGAATAAAGTATGAGTTTCTGTGAAAATGAAAAACAAAGAAGCCTGACTTAGACTGGAGTGTCAAGGAATCTTCTGGAAGAAAGTGATGGTTTAGCTAAGACATAAAGGATTGATAGACTTAACCAGGTTAGAGGTAGGGGTGGGGAGAGGGAGAGGGAGACAGAGCATTCCAGGCAAAGGAAGGGACATATGTTAAAACTCTGGGGTGTAGAAAAATTGCTGAGCCCAGGGAGCTGAAGGAAGGTCAGTGGGGCTAGAGAATAGAGAATAAGGCAGAGGACGGTATAATTTGATGCTTGAAGGTGGATAAGGGTCAGAAATACAGGACATTGTAGTCTACGTGAAGAATTTTCATCCTTAATTTATAATTTGTGAGAATCGAATAGTGGCATTGTAAGGGGCAAAATCATCATATTTTTGTTTTGAAAACATCACTCAAGCTTATATGTGGTCCTATAGGAAGAAAATCTGTACAAGAAGTGATGACACCCTGGATGCCAAGAGGAGCAGTAGACATGATATCCAGTGCACATATTTGAAAAAGTTTTGAAGCCAGAAATCTAGCTTGGTATTATTCACTGAGATTGACAACCCTGGAGTAAAATTAGGTCTTAAGGGTGGATCAGGAGTTCAGTCTTGGACATGTTGAGATTGGGATGCCCCCAAGATATCCATCTGGATATTTCATGATGATGGTTAGGTATAGTGTTTGACAGCTCAGAGGAGAGGTCTGTCCTGGCAGTAATATGTATTTGAGAAGCTAGGGGACCAGAGATGCTAGTCAAAAATGTGGGTGTGGATGAAATTGCCTAAGGAGAGAACAAAGAGTAAAAATAAGACAGTGTTAAAGGGCACAGTTTTGAGGAACTCCATCATGGGGGCCTATTAAAGGAAAAAGAGATAGTGAAGGAGGCAAAGAAATCAAAGATGAGAGAAAATCCAGGCCAGTAGGATGTCATGGAATCCAAGGGAAGGGCTGTTTTAAGTTTTAATCCCAGGAGGGAGTGTCAAGTATTGTCCTAAACATGTAAAAGTGTCCTTTAGATTTGATGACATGTAAATCAAATGCTGTTTCAATGATATGTTGGTCACAGAGGCCACATGGGAGTGAGTTTTAGTGAGTGGCAGATGAGAAATGGAAGCTGTGGTTAGATAACTCTTTTTTTTTATATATAGTTGGGTCATTTTCTTTTTTTTATTGTTGGGGATTCATTGAGGGTACAAGAAACCAGGTTACACTGATTGCATTTGTTAGGTAAAGACTCTCTTACAATCGTGTCTTGCTCCCAAAAGGTGTGGCACACACCAAGACTCCACCCCCTTGCTCCTTCCCTCTCTCTGCTCTTCCTTTCCCCACCCCTCCCTCCTTTTTTCTCTCTCTGCTCTCTCCTTCCTCCACCCTACCGGGTGAGTACATAGGATTTATGCTTCTCCATTCTTGTGATGCTTTACTAAGAATAATGTCTTCCATTTCCATCCAGGTTAACACAAAGGCTGTAAAGTCTCCATTTTTAAAAATGGCTGAATAGGGCGGCACCTGTGGGTCAGTGAGCAGGGCGCCGGCCCCATATGCCGAGGGTGGCAGGTTCAAACCCAGCCCTGGCCAAACTGCAACAAAAAAATAGCCGGGCATTGTGGCAGGCGCCTGTAGTCCCAGCTACTCCGGAGGCTGAGGCAGGAGAATTGCCTAAGCCCAGGAGTTGGAGGTTGCGTGAGCTGTGTGATGCCACGGCACTCTACTGAGGGCAGTAAAGTGAAACTCTGTCTCTACAAAAAACAAACAAACAAAAAAAAAAATCAAAAAAATGGCTGAATGGTATTCCATGGTGTACATATACCACAGTTTGTTAATCCATTTCTGGGCTGGTGGGCATTTAGGCTGTTTCCACATTTCAGCGATTGTAAATTGAGCTTCAATAAACAGTCTTGTGCAAGTGTCCTTATGATAAAAGGATTTTTTCCCTTCTGAGTAGATGCCCAGTAATGGAATTACAGGATCAAATGGGAGGTCTAGACTGAATTCTTTGAGAGTTCTCCATACTTCCTTCCAAAAAGGTTGTATTAGTTTGCAGTCCCACCAGCAGTGTAAAAGTGTTCCCTTCTCTCCACATCCATGCCAGCATCTTCAAATTTGAGATTTTGTGATGTGGGCCATTCTTGCTGGGGTTAGATGGTATCTCAGGGTGGTTTTGGTTTGCATTTCTCTAATAATTAGGGATGATGAGCATTTTTTTATATGTTTCTTAGTCATTCATCTGTCTTCTTTAGAGAAGGTTCTATTCATGTCTCTTGCCCATTGATATATGGGATTGTTGGCTTTTTTCATGTGGATTAATTTGAGTTTTCTATAGATCCTAGTTATCAAACTTTTGTTCTGATTCAAAATATGCAAATATCCTTTCCCATTGTGTAGGTTGTCTATTTGCTTTGGTTATTGTCTCCTTAGCTGTACAAAAGCTTTTCAGTTTAATCAAGTCCCATTTGTTTATTTTTGTTGTTGTTGCAATTGCCATGGCAGTCTTCTTCATGAAGTCTTTTCCCAGGCCAATAGCTTCCAGTGTTTTTCCTTAGCTTTCTTTGAGGATTTTTATTGTTTCATGCCTTAAATTTAAGTCTTTTATCCATCTTGAATCAATTTTTGTAAATGGAGAAAGGGGCGGGTCCAGTTTCAGTCTTTTACATGTGGATATCCAGTTCTCCCAACACCATTTATTGAATAGGGAGTCTTTCCCCCAAGGTATATTCTTGTTTGGCTTATAGAAGATTAGGTGGTTGTAAGATATTAGTTTCATTTCCTGGTTTTCTATTTGATTCCAAATGTCTATGTCTCTATTTTTGTGCCAGTACCATGCTGTCTTGACCACTATGGCCTTGCAGTACAGCCTAAAATCTGGTATGGTGATGCCCCCAGCTTTGTTTTTATTACTAAGAACTGCCTTAGCTATGTGGGTTTTTTTATGGTTCCATTCAAAACGCAGAATCATTTATTCCAAATCTTGAAAGTACGATGTTGGTATCTTAATAGGAATGGCATTGAATAGGTAGATTGCTTTAGGAAGTATAGACATTTTAATAATGTTCATTCTACCCAGCCATGAGCATGGTATGTTCTTCCATTTGTTAATATCTTCTGCTATTTCCTTTCTGAGGATTTCATAATTTTCTTTATATAGGTCCTTCATCTCTTTTGTTAGGTATATTCCTAGGTATTTCATTTTCTTTGAAGCTATGGTGAAGGGAGTTGTGTCCTTTATTAGCCTCTCATCTTGACTGTTATTGGCATATACAAAGGCTACTGACTTGTGGACATTGATTTTATATCCTGAGACATTACTGTTTGATGATTTCTAGGAGTCTTGTGGTTGAGTCTTTGGGGTTCTCTAAGTATAAGATCATATCGTCAGCAAAGAGGAAGAGTTTGACCTCCTCCACTCCCATTTGGATGGCCTCTATTTCCTTGTCTTGCTTAACAGTATTGGTTAGAGCTTCCAGCACTATGTTGAATAGTAATGGTGACAGAGGACAACCTTGTCTGGTTCCAGTTCTAAGAGGAAAAACTTTCAGTTTTACTCCATTCAGTAAAATATTAGCTGTGGGTTTGTCATAGAGAGCTTTGATCAGTTTCAGAAATGTGCCACCTATGCCTATACTCTTCAGTGTTCTAATTAGAAAAGGGTGCTGGATTTTATCAAATGCTTTTTGTAGACAACTCTTTTTAAAGATTAATTCTGAAGAGCAGAAGAGAAATTAAATGCTGTAGAGGGACTGTTTTTTTTTTTTTTTTTTAATATGGGATAATCTTGAGCATGTATAATTGTTGATGAAAAAATCCAATTAAAAGGACAGTTTGATTTATGTATGAGAGAGAAGGTTCCAAAGATGGGTGAGAGTGAGGATTCTAAAGCATTGGTGTCTAAACTGGCCTGAGAGAAGGGTCACCTCCTCTATATAAAAGGAAAGGTGACACAGAATGTGGGTATACACCTTTAGAGTTAACTGGGTATTTATTTCTCGTAATTATCTATGCATTATAATTCTTTTAATCCTAGACTTTTGTGGAAGGAAAACATTTTTCTCCAGTTATTTTGCTTTTAAAAATTACTCCTCCTTATTTTAAAGAGCACTTACAGTATCCTTAAACCTTCTATTTCCTTAATTTTTCTTTCCAACAGATTCATTAACATTTTCCTTTATTCGAATTCTCACTCATTTTCTTTTAAAATAGGACAGAGGAAAATTGCCTAACATTTCAAAATTAAACCCTCTCACAAAATATTTATGCTGTTTTCAAAAGGATACAATGTAATAAAGTTGTGTATAACTTTTTCAGCAATTATATATACAAGACAAGTGATTAAAATGCTGTATTTTTTTTTATTAAATCATAGCTGTGCACATTAATGTGATCATGGGGCACCTTACACTGGTTTTATAGACCATTTGACATGTTTTCATCACACTGGTTAACATAGCCTTCCTGGCATTTTCTTAGTTGTATTTGTAATCATTACCCCTAGTTCCTAAATTAAAATAAGCAATTTTACCAGTTTCAGAGAAACTAATTAAATATGAAACTTTATCGAAAGCAATTGTGAGTTTGGGGAAGGACAAAGGAATTAGAAAATTGAGTTGTTTCAAATACATGACATGTCAGCCTTTTGTACTGGTGATGTCTCCTTAACCTTCTGTGTTAGAAAGACCTTCCTAGAATTCTAATTACTCTGTGTCTAAAAATGGCCAAATATACAATCTAGTGGTCAAAGCATTATTTTCAATTTGATTGCTGGGCAACTCCAACTGATAGCTCTATTCAGGAGAGAGCCATTGTGTTTCCAAAACGACAAAGAATTGGACATTAAAATTATTGATCCAGTTTCTTTGACTACCATGGTGGTGAAGTTAGACTAATGTACCATGATCCCACAATTCTTTGTAGTCTTCCCACTTTAGAGATAGATTTATGTAATTCCCAAACTTTTATATCCAAGATGAATCCTATCTGCTGGTCATTTTTGTGGAGAAAGCTTTTAATTTTACTATAATGCTCTTTCTCCAACTTCAGTATCTAAAAAATAAGCTACAAAATAAACCTTGGGGAGTAGAAATATTCTCTCTCAGTACCATGTCACCAATTCCTACACTGTTTTATTTAAACCCCTCTGATCGTATGTCAGACCTCTTGACATAATGATTTTCCTCTTTCTTTCCGCTGTAGCAAGAACTCTGTCCTTTTTGGTTGCATTTGTTGGCCTGTTCCGTTGTTGGAGCCTGTCTCATGCATTTCCTCACGCAGTAAGGACTCCAGCTAGCAGACTGCACAGGTTGTACTCTGTTTTTTGGCAGGTCATGTGTTTTGATGTAAACAGGTGAGTCTCCATTGTATTCATGTGGTTGTGCTTGTAGGAAATGGCAGGGAGAAGACGTGTAAGTGATGATGATATTGCAATGTAGATTTTTGATTACAGTTGGGTTGAAGGAGAGTTCTGTGATGAAAGTGAGCATGAAGAAACTCTTCCTGTATGCGGTGATATTAGTTCCAATGAATCTGAAGATACTGATGAAGAAGTGACGATAATGAGCAACCTGTAATGAGTAGTGGGAAAGTTTATCGTGATGGTGATGGCGATCTTGAAAAGTTCCTGTACTTTCTCAGGAAACAGAGGTTCATGCTTCCTCAAAGTGCTAGGCCAAAACTGAACTTGAATATTTGCAGCTTTATTTCTCAGATAACACTAACCTTTCTCAGATCTTGTATGGTGACACTGTGAATGTGACAAATATTCATGCAGTGGAAAAGGTACAGAAAGTGACTTCACTAGCAAAACACTCTACCTGACAATCATAGAAGAATGTTTCAGAAGAAACGAAGGTGTTCTTTGGTATGATACTGAATATGGCTCTGAAATTGAAGGTGCAATTGGTTGACTATTTTACCTAAAATAGGGTAGACAGAACCTCATTCTTCAAGGATGTGTTCTCTCATCTCTGTTTTTTTGCAAATACTTTGGATGCTGCATTTAGTTCCTCCTGTCACAGCTCAAGGGAGTGTGCATACCCAAGGGAGCAAGGGGAAGAGTCTTAGTGAGTATATTAACAATAAATGCAAAGAACTTTATGTACTGGGAAGAAATGTGGCTACAGTTGAGAGCACAAATTCAAATGCTACAATCTGAAGAAGCCTGCAAAGTGGGGCCTACAAATTTTTTGCCTGTGTAATTCGGAAAATACTCATGTGTTTACTCACATTCCTTATTATGGCAAGACAACAGAGAGTCTTACTTGTACTGATTAGCCAGTTACCTCTCTACTAGTGAGTCATTTGGCACAAGTTTTGCAAGCACATATGAGTGCTTCAGGCTATCACATCAATACTGACAGGTTCTACATAAGCCTTCAACTTGCTCAGGAATTGTATAAACTGAAAATTCATAGAACAGGAACAGTTATGAAAGGATTTTCCAAGTAATCTGAAAAAGAAGAAACTTCAAGAATATGAATTTTATGCCTACCCCTGTGATATGAAAATGATGTGCCTCTCGTTCCATGACAAGAGGTTAGGACAACGCTGGGTACATTATTTTGGCCCTCAAACACAGTTGATCACTGGTTATAGGAAGAAATAGCCTGTTCCAATCGAGAAATCAACAGTTATTTTAGAATACACAAAGTTTATAGAAAGAGTGGACAGAGCTGTTCCATACTGTGGATGTTACAAATTTACAAGGAGCTCCTACAAATATTGGATAAACTTATTCTTCCGGCTGATAGAAGTTGCAGCTGTGAACAGCTACATTCTTTACTCTTTAGATAAGGAGAGTGGAGAAAAAATTCAGACATACCTTTCTTACAGGAGAAGTCTTGTCAATCACCTTATCACTCACCTTGTGAGTGATGTGAGGAACAGTAATTCAGGAAAAAGGGAAAGGCCATCATCTCATGCTGAGAAAAGGCTAAATGGGAAGACACATTTTATTATGCAAAATGAAAAAAAAAATCAACAAAGAATTACAGCCAAAGAAATGAGAACGGTGGAAGGAGAGAAACCATTTTCTGCTGAGAAACCATCAAGAGAAAGCCTGGACTTCATCCTAGAGATTCCTTCGAGAAGTAGCACACTCAAAAGATTTATAAACAAAAATAAACAAAAACACTTTAATTATTTTATGTAACCTTAAATAGATAATAAAATCATCAAGCGAGTTCATATTTATGTTTTTCTCTTTTAAAACTGTGGGATAATTTCAAATAATCCACCAGCCTCTTTCCCACCCAAAATAAAGAAGAGCTGGGGGGATGCAAGTGGCAGAAAAATTGGATCAGAAAGTTGAAACGTGAACTGACCGCAAAAAATAATTACTGAAAGAGACATCCGATTCCATCTCCTTTCCACTCTTGACTAGTCATGGGATATATTTCGAAAGAGTTCATCACTCCATAGTTTTTCACTTGAACGTTCTCTCGAGCATCAAACATTTTGCACCGAGTAAAATGCCAAGTTCTTTCCTACCTGACCTATGCTTTCACAGTTACACTGACTTGGGATTGTTCTCAGTTGTTTACTGCATTGAATGGTCTCATCTTGTATTCTTTATTCCTCATAGGTGACAGTATATACATCAAACAACAACCAGCGAGTCTGCCTTCTGGCAAAGGGAAGAGAGATCAGGTCATACCCATAAAGCATAGTTCAGCCTGCGGCAAATGCAATTATACTGTATTCAGGGCCAGTACTTCCTCCAAAGTGAGTATAGAGAATCTGGCAAAAGATCCTTTTTCCTAATCTATGAATTTATTTGTGACAAAAGCCTGAAAGAATTAAATAAATAAACTCACAGTTATACAGAACTGAATTATGTTCAACTTGAGTAATATGATGTCAAATAGAGATTTTCCTGGAAAAGTGGGACTAGTTGTATAGGTTGAAATAAATCTAATTTATTTCATTTCATTTCAACTCGGCAAACCTTTCCTGACTACTAACACTTCACCTGGGACTGTGATAGGTATTGTGAATGCAAATCTCAGCCCTAAAGGGACTTACTACCTCCAGGTGAAGAGACACAAACAGCTACATGACAATTTGATCTTTGCTGGAGTGGAGAAAAGCACAGGATGCTTAGGGAGTTCAGTAAATAGGATGCCTCACCTTTAAAAATATTTATTGTTTTATTTGAGATAGAGTCTTGCTTTGTTGCCCTGGGTAGAGTGCAGTAGAGTCATCATAGCTCACAGCAACCTCAAACTCCTGGACTCGAGAGACCCTTCTGCCTCAGCCTTCCAGGTAGCTGGGTGCCCACCACAATGCCTGGCTAATTTTTCTGTTTTTAGTAGAGATGGGATCTTGTTCTTGCTCAGGTTGGTCTCAAACTCCTGAACTCAAGCGATCCTTTCACCTCAGCCTCCTAGAGTATTGGGATTACAGATGTAAACCATCATGCCTGGATAGCATGCCTGAGTTTTGAAGAAGGTATTTATCAGACTTCAAAGAGCAGGTGACATGGCACCTTAAATTAATCATGAGAAGTGTGCGTTGGCCATGCTGAAAAAGGAGGTTTAAGGAAAACACATGCAAAGGCATAGAAGCACTAAAGAGCATTTATGTTTAGAGTGTGGCAAATCACCGAGGATGGCTTCAGGCTGAATGTACTCTGAAGTTTATCAAGGGCACAGGTCACCAGCATGTAATGTTGTGGGATAAGCTTCCTCAGGGGAGATTAGATTTGAACTTACCATTGAAAATATTTATAAGAAGGTTAGACAAAATGAGAGAGGGCTGAAGGAGGAGTATCATCAGAGCCATGCTCCTCAGAGCTTTTCTTGTCCTGTCATATGTTGAAAATGTAAGTCTTCATGTTGAATGTGAATGCTGGTTCCCCAAATATCACTAACATAACCTATTAATAAGATAAAGCTTAGTTTATTGTTTATCACTTACTCAGACTTTTGGCAGTATCTTGAAAGGGAAAAGGCAACATCAGAATTTAATGGGGATATAATTTTTATGTAAGATGAGTACATAGTACCTCAGTGTGGGAACATGATTAGGTTTGGGTAAGAATCATGATACAGCAGTCCAGGATTGGTGAGGATTTTAAGGCAAGAGATTCAAAGAATTTGGGGGCACAAACTGTTATATATATATATTTCTTTCTTTCTTTCTTTTCTGAGAAAGTTTCACTATGTTGCTCTCGGTAGAGTGCTGTGGCATCACAACTCACAGCTCACAGCAACCTCTAACTCTTGGGTTTAAGCAATTCTCTTGCCTCAGCCTCCAAAGTAGCTGGGACTACAGGCACCCGCCACAATGCCCAGGTATTTTTTTGTTGCAGTTGTCATTGTTTTTTAGCTGGTCTGGGCTAGGTTCGAACTTGCCAGCTTTGGTGTATGTGGCCGGCGCCCTACCCACTGAGCTATGGGTATTGAGCCAGAGGGCACAAACTGTTGGTGCATCTTTTGGGAAGTTTCTGTAATGTACACATCAAAGCATTTTTCTGGAGAAGAGACTCCTGGGAAGGTAAATCAATGCTAATGTGGTAGAATAGCACAGAAATGGAAATGCAGACAGCAAGGTTTTATTTCCATGTTTAGTGTCCATGCTGAGATTGTTCAGGTTCTCCTTTCATAGCATACATTGGCACAAACAGGTGAAACAGCTCACGGAGAGAGAAGACCAGTCAAAGACTCTGGCTAGTACCTGACCTGGCCCATCTGAGGGCAGGAGAGATACATTTCTTGGCACACTGATAACCCATTTGTAGCCTAATTGGTCACCATTCTGGTTTAATGTCTCTGTTTTAGAGAAATCTTTGTAGCAGTATTGTTTGTAAGAACATAAAATTGAAAATAACTTCAACATCTGTCAGCAAGAGAATGAATAGATAAATCATGGTATGTGCAAATAAAATGAGATATTGTGCAATAGCGAGGAAGAATGAGTTATAACTACAAATATCAATATATGGCCCATAAACACAATCTTGAGGGAAAAGGGCAAGTTTTCAAAAAATAAATGTAGTATTACAAACTTTATATATACAAAAGAAGTCTACATGTTGGATAGCATAGACATTTATTAAAAGTATAATTAGAGGTGTGTAAAAGATAACAAACTAGACAGTGGTTATCTTCTCTAATTAACTGGCAGTGGGGCAGGCAGGGGACTTTAAGTGCAATCATAATTGTATTTTCAAAGCCAGGTAATAATTTCATGTAAGAACATTATGTTCTGTTTTTATATATCTATTATATACCTTAACTATTGACTAATAAATTTTCAAGCATTTAGAACATTTTTAAAAGATAAATAAATGAGAAATTTTTCTAAAGCCCAATAAATCAGAAAAATCATGTCTACTTGACTAGGCTAAGGGATGCCCAGATAGCTGGTAGAAGATTATTACTGGATGTGTCTTTGAGGGTCCTTTAGAAGAGGTTAAGAGATTATTATGTGAGTTGGTGGACTGAGTAAAGATCACCCTCACCAGTGTGGACAGACACCATCCAGTCTGTGGAGGGCCTGAATAGAACAGAAAAGCTAAGGGAAGGTGAATTCTCTCTTCCTGCCTGAATTGGGACATACAGTTTGTCCTGATCTTGAACATCAGAGCTCATGGTTCTTGGGCCTTCAGACCTTGGGACTTACACCAGCAGCACATGCAGATCTCAGGAGTCTTGTCTCAGACTGGGAGTTACATCATTTGCTCTCCAAGTTCTCTGGCCTTTAGACTTTCCTGATCTTCAGCTTACAGATGGCAAATCATTGGACTTCCTGGTCTCCATAATCATCTGAGTCAATCCCATAATAAATATTATCTTGTATACAGAGGGTGCCAAAAATATACATATACATTTTCAAAAAAGGAAAAGGCTGTATTAAAATTGTAAGAGTAGATAGCAATAACAAAAGATAAATACAAGTCAATATAAGTCATGATTGAACACTTCTTTTAATTGCAGAAGTCAAACATGACTTGCGTATTACAATTTTAATGTAGATTTTCTCTTTTTAAAAATGTGTACATATTATTTGGTACCCTCATGCACCCACATACACATCCCATCGGGGCATTATATATATTATATATTCTACATATATAAAAATATATATATACACACACATGCAGACTCTGATTAGTTCTTTTTCTGTGGAGAATCCTGACAAATACAGATTTTGTTTCCAGGAGTGGTTCTAGAGAAACAATTTTAAGAATGAGTTTTCTGAATTAGGTCAGAGATTTCTCGAACTGAATCTCTGTTCAAATTTAAAGGTACTAATGACCCTATATCCAGTAGTAAAGAAAGCACTGACATTTATAATGGGACCTTTTAAAGAGATATGCAAATTATCTGCATTATCCTAATCAACCTCTTAAAAGAAGCAAGGAGCTAAGTGACTCAGTATACAATACTTTTGAACAGTTTTGGAAAACTAAGGAACATTGATTGGTTGTTCCTAATGTTGCTTACCAAAAAGAGATAAGTTTAGAGGGTTTGAATTCCAGTTTAAGCAGTGCATAAGTGACCTGAGAACTTCTGGGTGCATTCTGAGAGACAAAGGCTTATCTTCTGTAGCTGCAAGGCTAAAATTACTAAAATCAAATCAAATCAAATTACAGGACTTCATCCTGTGACTGCCTTAAGTTTAGTGCTAGTTGAATTTATAGTGTCTCTGGGTATCTACTGTTAAGTTGAAAGCATTGATTAGGGAAGAATGGGAGCTTGTAAACTGGAATGGGGTGGGCAGATCTTTATGAAGCTGGGGACGCTGAGCCCCTAAATTCTGATGAAGTCTTCTTCCCCAGTGGAAGCAGCTTCCCCACTCCCAATAGAATTGGCTTGTCTATCTCAGCAAAAGTGGCCTCTCTGTGTCAGTCTGAGGGATTAACCCTTCATTGCCTAAGGAAATGCAATGGCTTCCCTTTAGGCTGCTACCATATAAGACAGTGCTTATTCTCCTAACCCACCCTTATCACTTCTCTTTTCTTTTTTCCTTTTTCTCCTTTCTCTTTCTTCCCTTCCCTTTCCTTCCTTTCCCTTCCCTTCCCTTTCCCTCCTTTCCCTTCCCTTCCCTTTCCCTCTCCTCTCCTCTCCTCTTCTCTCCTATCCTCCCCTCCCCTCCCCTTTTCTCTCTCCTCTCCTCTTCTTTCCTCTCTTCTCTTCTCTTTTCTTTTCTTGACAGAGTTTAGTTCTGTCACACCAGGTAGAGTGCAGTCTGCCTAACTCACTGCAGCCTCAAACTAATGAGCCCAAGCGATCTTCCTGCCTCAGCAGGATCCTCCTGAGTACCTTGGATGTAGGCCAGGGTAATTTTTCTATTTTTAGTAGGAACAAGGTTTCCACTCTTGTTTAGGCTGGTTTTGAACTCCTGAGCTCAAGCAATCCTTGTGTCTCAGCCTTCCAGAATGCTAGCATTACAGGTGTGAGCCACTGCACTAGGCCTACTTACCCATTGTTCTTTCTAGGCCTATAATTAGACTCAAGTCTCAGTAGGCCCCTAAAGGTGAGGTATAAAATGTCAACCATAAGTGATGCACCATATTCCAAAAGAACCACTTGAGTTTTATAGTTTATGCAAACAGAAATGCAGGACTAGGTATGGGAATGAATATTAAAGGCAATATTATGGTGGAAGGAACATAAAACTGGATTAGGCTGAATTTATTGATATGGACTTATTAAGCAAATATTCTGTATTTAATTTTCAAGGAATTAGAAAGGGCTGTGTTTTGTTTACTGGCTAAGACATGGATCAAAAAATTTGTTTAGAGCTAAGACTGTAAACAAATGCTCAATCTCTCTTGGTTTAAGGTAGATGATGGGATTCAAAGGCTTTTAGGGACTGGATTATTAGGATTTAAGACTGACTCATCAACAGTAGAAGGGTCTAGAAGAAATACCTTTCCCAATACCATGAGAAATAAATTTGTGAGGGAAGCATCCTTGAAATGCTCTGTGACTACTTTCCTTTGTGGGCCAGACCTTTCAGAGGAAACTATAGCCGTTCAACTGAAATACCTAAATGCAATGTGAGTAATTGGGATTCTGGGTGGTAGGGGCCGAGTGGCATCACTCAGTTGCCAAAGGCGAGGTAGACATAGTCACTGTAATTGACAGCAGGGTTGAAGCAACAACCTGAATAATCTGCCTTGCACAGACTTCTAGTATTGGGTAATTAATCGTGGTGTACCTAGAAGTGAATGAAATAGGGGGCTTACTAAATTTTTTTTTGCAGTTTTTGGCCAGGGCTGGGTTTGAACCCGCCACTTCTGGCATATGGGGCAGGCGCCCTACTTCTTTGAGCCACAGGTGCTGCCCCTGGATCTTACTAAATTTTTACTTGAGCAGTATAAGCAATAAACTTCCAGGTCAAGTGAACAAAAGTCTAATTCAGACCATAAAAACAAGCCAGGTGTAGTGGCATGTGCCTATAGCCCCAGCTACTTGGGAGACTCAAAAGTTCAAGTCCAGCATAGTCAACATAGCAAGACTACATCCCTTCCAAAACAAAAAAGTCAAATCAGAATAGTCAAAAAAAATCAAAAACAGAAAATCATAGTCCCTCAATCAATTCCCAAACTTCAGTTTATAGACCCAGAATATTGTGCATAAAGGGAAGACCAGGTCCCCTCTAAGAAGGATCCCAATACACTATCAAAAATTTATACCGTTAATCTTTTTCCAGTTTTCCCCAAAGGGGTCAACAGCCTTTTACCAGGGTAATGGTGTACCAGAGAAAAGGAAATTATCAGACCTTTTGGAGACCACTGGCACTGTCTCCAACTGATATTCATTGTGGGAGACCCATAACATCACTGTGGCCTTTGAGTCAGAGTAGAGGCTTATGGGGGTCAGGTGACCCAGGGAGTTTTAGGTCCAGTCCATCTCATAGTGGGCCCAAAGGGTTATTGAACCCATCCTATTAATTATTTTTCCAGTTTTAGAATGCATAATTGGAATAGATATATTAGCAGCTGGAAAAATCCCCATATTGTTTCCTTGACCAGTGAAGTGAGAGCCAGTATGGTGGAAAAGGCCAAAAGAAGCCATTAGAATGGCCTCTACCTAGGAAAACAGTAGAACAAAAGCAATGCCACATTCCTGGAGGTATTACTGAGATTACTAGTGCCATGAACAAGGATGTAAAGGATGCAAAGGGGGTGATTTATACCACATCCCCATTCAGCTCTCCTATTTGACCTGTAATGAAGATACATAGAACTTGGAGAATGACAATGGATGACAATAAGCTATACCAAGTGATGACTCTAATTGCACCTGCTGTACCAGATGTTTTCATTGCTGGAGCATATTAACACATCTCCCAGTACCTGGTATGCTGCTAGGCAAATAGCTCTACCATGTCTATCCAAAAGGCCCATCAGAAGTAGTTGCTTTTGACTGGCAAGGACAGTATACATCTCCCCTGTCTTACCCTAGGGATATATCAGCCCTTCAGCCCTAATTTTAAATGCAGGAATATCCATTGCCTTTCTCTTGCACAGGATATCACAGTGGTCAATTGCATTGATAACATAGGTGATAGGACCTAGCAACTACTGTAGACAATTACTTTAGACATCAAATAAAGATAAGCTATGATGTGAAGGCTTCTTTTATGATGTGCTATGATATGACATTAGCATGTCAGGAGGTGGGAAATATATGACAAAATTCAGGACCCTTCAACCTCTGTGAAATCTAGTGGTCCTGAGGTATAAGGTATGTCACGATATCCCCTTTAGGGGAAGGATAAATTGTTGCATCTAAACTCTCATAGCCAGGTGCTTTTGAATTTTCAACAGGTGGCCAGAACTATCCTGGAAGAGTTAGACATAGCTGGAGAAAGAAGGAAATTTGAATCCCCTAATATTTTATGAGACATGACCATCAGTTTTTCCTTATGAATTCATAAAGAATTTTAATCTGGGGGTCTGCATCTATAGATTGTCTGAGTGACAACTTCTCGAGCCAGAAATCAAGTTAGGGGAACTGTAGTGAAGGTATAAATGTAACATTTAAATAAGAAACATGAATAAAACAAGAAGGACTCCAGTATCACATTTAAATTTTCACTTGAATACCCAGTAAAAATGCTTTCTGGCTTCCTATTGATTTTTAGAATGAGTTTGGTAGTGTTTATCAACGCTATTTTAGTTCAGTGAATTAACTTTCTATCACACAACACAGGGGGAATAAATGAGTGTTCATGCAGAGATTGGCTGACATATCAATTTGACACAGAACCAGTGTATGTGAGGCTCTAGCAAACTCAGCGTGATTGACAACACATGAACAAGATAATTCTTTTCAATATCTCTACTTTGTAATTACCTGAAAAAATTGAAAATGGATAATTAGCTCCTGATTCTTTAGTCAATATCAAAAACCCTCAGCATTTGAGCTGGGCTAAACATGGCAGTATTATGCTGAACCTTTCCAAATGCTTCAGTGAACCTTTCATATGCCAAGTGACTTAGCTCAAATAAAATGTAAAGCGTTTTTAAGATTATGCATGTATTACTCAGATCGTGTGCTGTAACTTAAGCTTTTATTTTTTGATTAATTAATTTCAGTTCACCAACATTTTGAAAATCATGGGTAAGGGTTATTTGGATTCAACTAGGCATAGTCAGATGAATCTATGTGCATTCAATATATGTGGAAGAATAATCTTTCATTGGACCTCTTAACCTAACCCAGCCCCAGTGTGTAAACTCTTTACACACCATGAGTTTATGCAGCTTTGTGAAGGGTGAATGCCAGGTTCTCAGAAATCACAGCAGCACCTCGTACATAGTGTTTGAATTCAAGGAAGTATTGAAGAAAAAGAAGCCATACTCAGTAAAATACTTTAAGGCGGTTTATTCTGAGCCAAATTTGAGAACCATGACCTGGAGTCACACCCAAGAAGCCTTGAGCATGTGGTTGCAGTTTGGTTTTACACACTTTAGGGAGATAAGGATTACAGGTGAAGCCATAAATCAGGAAATGGAAAATATACATTGATTTGGCCCCAAAAGTTGGGAAATCTGGAATAAGGAGTTTATAGGTGGGTTTAAAGATTCTTTAGCTGACAATTGCTTAAAAAATTAGATTTTGTCTAAACAAAGACCAGGAGTTAGTGAAAAGGAATGTTTAAGACAAAGTACCAGACAGCAAGTGGTTTGTTATGTATACTGAGGATCTGCAGATGGGTCTTGAATAGCCTTAGGCCTGTTAGGGAGTCACAAAGCATGTCTCTTAGAAGGAGAGGGGGCATGATGCTGCAGGTCTGATCTCCTTTCTCATGGCTACCAACTTCCGAATCCTGTTGGCCAAGAAGTGGTCCTGTCAGTCAGTCATGGAGAGGGAGCCTTAAGATTTTATTTTAGAAGCCCCTTTCATGACATCCAGAGCTACTCACGGCTTTATGTAAACTTCTTTTTTTTTTTTGTAAGATGCACCATAGGTGTAATCCCACCAATCACCTTCCCTCCGCCCATCCTCCCCCCCTTCTCCTCTTCCTCTCCCTCTTCCCCATATGCTTAAGTTATAATTGGGTTATAGCTTTCATATGAAAGCCATAAATTAGTGAGTACATTGGATACTTTTTCTTCCATTCTTGAGATACTTCACTACCAAGAGTATGTTCCAGCTCCCTCCATGTCTACACAAAGTTAAAAAAAATAATAATAACAATAAAAGAGAAATAGAGTTACTGAGTGAAAAAAAAAAAGATTTTATTTTAGTTCTCAGAAGGATGGTGCATGCAAAGGCCTGCTGCCAGCTCTCCTGACAGCCACGCTGATCCGTAGACTTTGAGGACTGAGGGAGCACAATGAGAATGTTATTTTCACAACATGGACTGTGTCACATTTAACATGATTTTGTGAAAACTGATTGTCAAATAAGGGTCATCAAATAAAGATCAGCTATAAAGTGAAGGCGTTTTCTATGACGTGCTTACTTAAAAATTTGGTAGGGGAGGAGGAATCAGCATGTTGCATAATGTATTTTAGAAATATTTAGCTTGGGCGGCGCCTGTGGCTCAAGGAGTAGGGCGCCGGTCCCATGTGCCGGAGGTGGTGGGTTCAGGCCCAGCCCCGGCCAAAAAAAAAGAAATATTTAGCTTGGATTTACAAAGACTGACAGTGACATCGCATACAGAAAGCTCAAAATCTCTATGCAAAAAATGGTACAATTCATTTGGAATAACATACATCACTACTGTGATATTAATCACTAATTTCCAAGTTCCAAGTTCCAAGTTTTAGTCTATGTGCTGCCTGTCAGGGCAAGCCCCTAATTTCACAGTTGTTTAATGTGGCACTAACAATTTCTAACTTGAAATATGTTCCTGTGATTTTATCTTAAAGTAAATAATCTCTTGAGTGCAAACTACTTTGCATATACTGATGCTGTATTAAAATTTTAACTTTTTAAGCCACTGTGGGTGGCTCACATCTGTAATCCTAGCACTCTGGCAGCTCAGGAGCTCAAGACCAGCCGGAGCAAAAGTAAGACTCCATCTCTACTAAAAATAGAAAAACTAGCTGGACAGTGTGGTGGGTGCCTGTAGCCCCAGCTACTCAGGAGGCAGAGGCAGGAGGATTGATCAAGCCCAAGAGTTTGAGGATGCTGAGAGCTGTGATGCCATGGCACTCTACCCAGGGCAATAGAGCAAGACTCTTGCCTCAAAAAAATAAAAATAAATAAAAACAAAAACTTAGATTTTATATTTTTTCTAAGGTTTTGTTTTTAGAAAATTTTTCAAACTTTATTCATTAGTCATTTAACTAGCCACTTACTGAACATTTTTATATTTCTCACGACTTTATTAGTTAACTTCTTACTATTTACAAGCATGAAATTATATCTGGTCAAAAAAATTAATAAATTCATTGCATAAAAATTCTACATTTTATGTTTTCTCCCTGTCCCTTTATTCCCTGTCCCTCTTTTCTTCTTTCCTGCCTTCCTTTCCTATCTCATCCCATGTGTCCCTCACTCATTTTTTTCTGTGGGGTTCATGTCTAAGTAAAATCTCAATGGCTAATAAATTCATATTTCCAAATTCATATTTCCTGCAGGTACTTACTCTTCAATAAGTGAAGTGAAGGGGGTACGTGTGGAAAAGTGTAGGGAAAATTGTTCCCTGACTTTGACCATAGACTCAATTTCTGTTTGAGAGACCTAAAATGTCACAAGAACAGCATGTGAGTTGTATGTGGGCAAGAAGGCAGAAAACTGATTTCTAAGAGAGAATGTATATGTGAGGTGTGGCAATAAAGATTCTCTGGATTCCGGGCGGCGCTTGTGGCTCAAAGGGGTAGGGCGCCAGTCCCATATGCCGGAGGTGGCGGGTTCAAACCCAGCCCCAGCCAAAAACCACAAATAAATAAATAAGTATAAATAAATAAAAAGAAAAGAAAAGAGTGACAAAAAAGAGTAAGAAATTCTTAAATCAAAAAACAAAAAGATTCTCTGGATTCCCAAGGTCTCTTGACTCTGGAGGCAAAGGTCATGCTCAAGGTCTGCAGTTTTGCAAAAACAAGGTGGAGACCTTCTATCTGATCTCCACATCCTCCTTGTCGGTGCTTACCTCTAAGCAGGTTTTATATACTTCTTCCTGTTTTACTATAATAGATGTGGACTCCAGGTTTGTTCAGGAGGACTCCTCCCTGAGCTCCTCAGTCCCCAGCACAGACTCTGTGTCAAACTTCTACATTCCTTGTACCAAAACCTCTTCAGAAAAAGATGGCAACCAGGAACCTGCTCCTGTCTGGTTCCCAGGATTATGGAAGCCCTGGGTGGGGATAATGTTCTAACAAAGGCTGGGATTATCTTTGCATCCGCGTGAGAGAAGAAATGGATCTGGATTTGATTTAGCTTTTTAAAAAAATTACCTTTTCTCTATCTCATTTATTAGGGGACAATTTTATGTTTTTACATAAAGACACAAATGAAGAGGCCTAGATTATCTAAAGACTTCTAATTTTCCCTTTTGTTTTTTGATATAGAGTCTCACTATGTCACCCTAGGTAGAGTGCTGTGGTGTCACAGCTCACAGTAACCTCAAATTCTTGGGCTTAAGTGATTCTCTTGCCTCAGCCTCCCAAGTACGTGCGACTACAGGAGCCCTCTGCAATGCCCAGCTCTTTTTTTGTTGTACTTGTTGTTTAGTAGGCCTTGGCCAAGTCCGAACCCACCAGCCCTGGTGGATGTGGCCTGCGCCCTACCCACTGAGCGATAGGCAACGAGCCTGCCCTTTTTCATTAGTAAGATTTACTCTAACATTTGGAACCGGAAACACCAAATATTATCAGATAATATAAGAAAATGACTTGTGTGAGCAGTGTGATTTCTCTGTGATGTTTGTTGGGACTCCTTTAGGGAATACTAATATTATTTTTGGCTTAGAAAATGTAAATCACGTAAGTAAAACATAGTCTTTTGCCTTTTTTATTTTTTAAGGTAGGAAAGGGCAATCGGTTTTATCTGCTTAGTTAATACAGTCTCCAAAATATCATCGGGTCTTAATATATATAACTATGATTATAAAGAGGAAAATCAGAATATCAGAAGTCTCTCTCTTATTTATTACTCTCTTCTTATTTATTACAGCAGAAATGTCAGTTTGTACCAGAAATGGGCTTGCTTTGGCAGTTCAGATATTTTGTAATCATTAATCTTCTTGTAATTTTTTTTTTGAGACAGATTCTCACTTTCTCACCCTTGATAGAGCGCCATGACATCATAGCTCACAGTAACCTCAAGCTCTTGGGCTCAAGGAATCATCTTTCCTCAGTCTCCCTAGTAGCTGGGACTATAGCCACCCACCTCAACGCCTTTCTATTTTTAGAGATGAGGTCTTGCTACTGCTCAGGCTGGTCTACAACTCCTGAGCTCAAGAATCCACCTACCTTGGCCTCCCAGAGTGCTAGAATTACAGGCACGAGCCACTAAGCCCAGCCTTCTTGTAATTTAAATAGATTATGTTAGACACAGAGGACCAGAGTATTAAACTTAGATTTGAAAGGCACAACTAAGAGAACTATTTCTGGAATTTGCAAAAGAAAATAGGTATAAAAGCAGTTAAACACCCAAGTGGAAATCCTACAGTGAGCTATCCAGTACATAAATTATTCCAGAAAGATTTCATTTATTAAAACAACTTCTTAGCCAAATGGATTATAAACATGTGTGAAAATTTAATTTCAAATTTGCCATAAGAGAAGAGGCTTTTGAAAAAGCGAATTCAAGTACTGGGACTCCCTTTTAGTAGAGACTTTAGGTCTGTCTGGCTTCTCACAAGACTTATAGTTAGGTAGGCAAGTAATAAAGTAAATCCCTTTCCAGAAGGACATTTTTTTTTTTTGGAGACAGGGCCTTACTCTGTTGCCCAGGCTAGGGTACAGTGGCATCATCATAGCTCACAGAGACCTCAAACTCCTGGGATCAAGTCATCCTCTTGAATCAGCCTCCAGAATAATGGTCTCACACTTCCAACTCTTGGCTAATTTTTCTACTTGTAGTAGAGACAGAGTCTCACTCTTGCTCTGGTTGTTCTCCAGCTCCCGACCTCAAGACCTCAAGTGATCCTCCTGACCCGCCTCCCAGAGTGCTGGGATAACAGGCATAAGCCTCAGGACTGGGCCTCCAGAAGGAATTCTGAATTTCATTATAGTCTGCCAGAAAATCGTGTAAGCATTTTATCAAAGCTTCTACACATTTCTCAGAAAGGATTGTGAATTATATCTCATAAAATCCAGGTTGGGTACTATTTTCTTTCTCCTCTCAATTCCTTGCTTGTAACTTTCAAATTGCTTCCCATACCACTTAGGATGAAATCAAAATCCTTATGAGACTCCATACATCGCTGATGTCATTTCCTACCATTCAGTTTCTGCTCCTGCCTGCTTCCTGACTATGCCAACCAGGCTTCTGCCTCGGGTCTTTGCACTTTGGGTCTCTGCCTGGAAGGCAGCTTCCTCTACACCTGTGTGGTTCCTTCTTTTCTTTATTCTTGCTTCTGTTCCATGGTGATCTTGATACAGGGTTTTCCCATTCAGAGTTGGGTAAGGACCCTCGTTTTTCGGGCCAAAGAAAATAAACCTTCTCTCTCCAAACTGTATTCTCTGAATAAATAAGATAGGAGAAAAGCAGTTTTTCCAGCATTTCCTATAAGTTAGGCCCCTCCAGGAGTGGACCTCCTGCTGCTTTTCCCCAGAGCTAGAGGAGCAGCATTCATTTGTTAATACCCTCATTCAGTCGCTAATCAACATTGAAGTCTGTCAAGTTCTGGTCAAGTGTAATTCTCAAAACAGAATAAAGCCCCAAATGAAAGACCCCTGTGGGGATTTCCCACTTGGGTCTCCCCATTTCCGCCAGAGGCTACAGTAACTTTCCTTCCTTCTATTTAGTGCTATCTAATAAATCCTATCTTATCACTGATCTCTGTGGTCCTTGAGTTCATTCCTTGAATCTCTGAGACCAAGGACCTACTGCAGAAAGAAATTCTCCCAACAATCTCATCTAGAAAGATACCCCTTCCAGCTCCACTCCCTTTCTGGCCCACTATTTCTTCAAATGCTGTTAACTGGCATTGCAATATGTATTTATTGTTTATTGTTCATCTTCCCCTGTCCCCTCTAGAGTGTAAATAAAATCTGTGAGGATAGGGACTTTGTTTTGTTCACTTCTATATTCAGTGTTTAGAACAGGGCCTGACTCACAGTACATGTTCATAGGCTGAATTGCCTCTCCCCCACTCCCAGAATCTTATGTGAAAGTCCTCACCCCTGGTACCCTAGAATATTTGTAGATAGGATGACAGTCTTAAGGTGGGGCATGGTGGCTCATGCCTGTAATCTTAGCACTCTGGGAGGCAAGGTGGGTGGATTGCTGGAGCTCAGGAGTTTGAGACCAGCCTGTGCCAGAGTGAGACCCCCATCTCTAAAAATAGCCAAGCATTGTGGCAGATGCCTGTAGTCCCAGCTACTTGAGAGGCTGAGGCCTGAGAATCACTTGAGCCCAAGTGTTTGAGGTTGCTGTGAGTTGTGATGCCATATCACTCTACCAATGGTGACAAAGTGAGACTCTGTCTCAAAAATAAATAAATCAATTGACATTCTTACTGCAGGCCCTAATCCAATCTGACTGGTCACCTTGCAAGAAGAGGAAGGTTGTACTCAGACATATTCAGAGGAAGACGATGTGAAGACACAGAGAGAAGATGACATTCTCTAAACCTGCGGTCCTCAACCTGGGGGCCGTGACCCACAGGAACTGTATTAAAGGGCCATGGCATTAGGAAGGTTGAGAACCACAGTCAAAAATGTAGAGACAGGGCGGCGCCTGTGGCTCAGTCGGTAAGGTGCCGGCCCCATATACCGAGGGTGGCGGGTTCAAACCCGGCCCCGGCCAAACTGCAACCAAAAAATAGCCGGGCGTTGTGGCGGGCGCCTGTAGTCCCAGCTACTCGGGAGGCTGAGGCAAGAGAATCGCTTAAGCCCAGGAGTTGGAGGTTGCTGTGAGCTGTGTGAGGCCATGGCACTCTACCGAGGGCCATAAAGTGAGACTCTGTCTCTACAAAAAAAAAAAAAATGTAGAGACAGGCCTGCTGCAGACCCTTCCCTTGTGTGATCCACAGAAGGAAGCATCTTGTGACACCTTGATTTCTGGCTCTCAGCCTCTGGAACTGTGAGAAAATACATTTTTGCTGTTTGAACCACCATGTGTGGTACTTTGCTCCAGCAGTGCTAGCAGATTAATACAGCACTGTGCACGTGCTTGATGTGTATTGGTTAAATTAATGAATAAATGGTATGGAACACTTTTGCAAAGATAAAAGGCAGTGGCATTGTTGAACATGTATCCAGAAAAGAAACAGATCATGATTTCTTAACAGAAATTTAAAAATCAGCACAGAAGCAAACCTTGATTTGATGGGAGGATGACACAGTTCAGCCTTTGCTTAGACGCGGGGAGCTCCAATCTGACAAAAAGAAGAGCACCAGCACCTTCATGGCGTGGAGATGAGTCGATCTCTCAGAGGTCTGGGCAAGCAGCCACTGACCCACACGGAAGAGCACACATGACTAAATGGTGGCAGTGTGAATTTTAAAGGAAAGTGACCCTGTCATCTTGGTGTTTGTGAGGGTCAAGGAGGTTGGTTATTGTCAGACTTACACACTGGACTTGGGAAAATCAGACTGAAAACTGTGAAGAGAAAAGATAAATATCAGTTTCATTATCAAAAACACTAACTGGGGAGAAACACAGGCGTGTCTACGAAACACAACTCTGATATTGCAATTACGATCGACTTCAATGAGGATGGAAAGGGGAGCTCGCACAAAAGATCCACAGGCAGCGAATTCACAACCCACTGGGGTGGGGGACACACGGCTGATCATGAATACAAAAGAGTGGCCTAAATCAATGAGACCAGCGTCAGGAAACCTGCAGGCAGGAATGTACCCAGACACCCCCAAATGCCAAGGGCAGCAATATTTCCATTTTGATTTAATGTGTTGGACACACAAAAGCAAGGCATGTTTCTGACCCGCATGAAACCTGCTTCTTGAGACAGATGATGTACTACCCTTGGTAACAAAGAGAAAGCAACACTGCTCAAGTCCTATTTTGTTGCCATATTCTTCCCCACAAAAATACTTTCAAAATTGGAAAGCCCAGACAAGCAACATTAAAAAAGAATCAAGTCTTTACTAGGTCAGAATAATAAAAGAAGAATTAATTGTTTTCAATGGGATCAAATCTCAGGCCCAGATGGATGGTATCACTGGCCGTGAGGGGATGTGCAGGGGGAGGCCAGGCTGTTGTCATTCATCTTTAAGGAATAATGGTCAGTAACAACGTGAAGACATTTAGAGATGTGCCAGGTGGTATCAATCTTTCAAAAAGGGCAGAAGAAAATTTCTAAAAATTATGCATGATTGAGCTAACCATTGATTTTTAAAAATTATTATTACTAAACAGATTGCTAAGCAGATGGCTTGCAATCTCTGTTAAAAAATGCAGTGGTCATTCAGTGTCATCCATTGTCCACACCCATTGTTGCACCCGTTTCCCTGACATCTATGGTATTGTAAGTAATTAATACCAAATCTAGCTCATTTTCTTTTGGGAGAAGTTACCAACTGGAGGATGAGAGGAGCATGTGAGACATACTTGATTTTGAATTTATTTAGCTGTGTGTGTCTAATGAGACCCCCTATTTAGCTGCCTATTAAATACATCATTTCCTCAAACACAGTTTCCTCCCCCCCCCCCCCCCCAAGAAGGTCTTCCTCTTTATGTCTCAGCGAGAGCACCAAACTACCAGGCTTTTAAGACACTGGCTCTGTAGTTATTCTGAGTCCTTTGCTCTTCTTTTCTCCCGGACTGTTGTGATAACATCTTGCCTTTTTCTCCTTGCTGTGGTCCATACTTTATGCTGCTACCTAAGTTATCTAAAAATAGACCTGATGGACCTAATTGTACTTAAAACTCTGCTGGCTGTTTGATGTTGGTTTACAGTTCTCTAATTTACCCTGCAAGGACCTTCACAGTGTGGTCCTGGCTTTCTTAGCAATATACTTGCCTGGCAAAGCGTAGTAGAAGATTTTGCTATGCTAAATTACTAAATTTTTCCTTATTATTTATTTATTTATTTTTAACACACCATACTTTCAATTCTTTGTCCTTAGGAAAGTTTTTCTTTCTGCTTTCTGTTTTCTGGCCTTCTTTTCTACCCAGCAAGCTCCTCCTCCTACATCAAAGCCAAGCCCTGTCACCTCTGGTAAAGCCTTCTCAAACTCCCTAAGGCAGAGAGCTAGCCATCCCTCTCTTGATGTTCCTCTAAAAGCTTATTCATACCTTTATTAGTGCACTTACCAGATAGCAGAGAAATCACTGCTTTACTTTTCCCTTTCCTCTAGCCATTGAGGTCTTTTAAGAGCTGGACTTTGCCAATTACATTTTTCTCTTCCCACCATTTGTGTCCATCATTTCCTGCAAATGCTCAATCTATGTTAAAAAGTAAGGCGGTACCAAACAAAGTGAACAAATAATTGTTTTTGTTGGAAAATTTTGTATTTATTGTTACCTGAGTGGTGATATCCAGAGCACATGGCTTAATGGATGATTGAGACCGTGCTGCCTGGTCTCCTGTACTTCCTTTCCCCTTTGAGATTTCTATTTCTCTTCACCTATTCTTTCTGTGAACTAAAAATAAAATCCTAAGCCCTCTGCTTAACTGAATGAACCCCTTTTGGCCAACAGGAACCCAGAAACACCTAAAAGCTGAGCTCCCAGCCATGATAGAGATGGGAAAAGTAACACACTATTACATGCAGTTGGTTTCCATTCATAAATATTCATGACTTTTCCTATAGCTTGTTGAATATGTATTTGACCACTCCACTCAGTATAAAATTCTGTTCCCTTTTATCTCTTCTTTGAAGCACTTGTGCCTGACTTCTGTCTGGGACTCTGCTCCCCAACATGCAACGCAGCAGATTGCTACCCTTTATGAGCAGTAAAGCTCTCCTTTTCCCAAGTATAAGCCTCATTAATTTTTTTTAAATTAACATTTCCAACACCATCTCAACTCAGAAAGTATCCTACTTCCTTTCCACAGTTGACCCTTGTATTTGACCTTTAATCCTGTCTCCTTCCGTTTTATTTTGGAAACTCTTTTCCCTTCCCATTCTTTTCCCCTGTCCCACTCCCCAGCCCTGTTGCTAAATCTGGGAGTCAAACAGGAGAAATGTTTTCTCTCAATGTGAAGGTGATGAAAGAGATCATCACAACACAATTGAAGAATTATGCTATCAGGCAAGCATGATCCTGTAAGAAAAAGCAATGAAGGGTGGTCCCTGTGGCTCAAGGAGTAGGGTGCTGGCCCCATATACCAGAGGTGGTGGGTTCAAACCCAAACCCAGCCCTTGCCAAAAACTGAAAAAAAAAAAAAAAAATGCAGTGAAAGCTTATTTTCAGGACAGCTAACTTTTACTATATGGGCTGTATGTTATTATTATTATCAAGTGACTTCGGGAGAAACTGCAATCAATCCTCTACCTTTGGATGCCTTTCTTTTTACCATAAAGCACTGGGAATGGGTAGTGAGAATGACTGTATTTTCATGAGCCATGTCAGAGGCTGAACACATTTGCAAAGTTCAAGATGGGCTTAGTACTTTTGTTAGCGAAGATATAGCAACTTTGAAATTGAAGGACACTTGAGAATTCTGGGAGAAGCAAAGAGTTAAAAATGCCCCAGAGGCCAGCTGAGAGGAGAAAGCTAACAAAAACAGAGAAGGTCAAATGGAATCCTCTGAGCTGGCCTGGCCAGTGTCTAGCAGGGACTTCTGGAATGTCTGGGTGTTGATGTGCTTGTTCTGTTATCCTGCAGTGGGATAAATTAGATTTGGAGCACAACATCCAGTATCCATCTTAAAACATTTTTTTTTTATTGTGGTAAATATATTTAACATAAATATTTTCATTTTAAATATTTTTAAATGTGCAATGGAATGGCATTAATTCCATTTACAATATTATACAGCCATCACACTATCTTTGTTCAAAATTTTTTTATTGCCCTAAACAGAAGCTCTGTAACTGTCAGGTCTGTCTGGGTGTTCCCTAGTCCCCCAGTTTCCAGTGTCAAGAATAAGCTCTTCTACTGAGTCTAGCTGATGACAGAGTGACCACAGATACAGAACAATCACACACACAACGTTGAATGCAAAGCAAAAAAGCACCTCTCAGGGTGGCACCTGTGGCTCAATGGAGTAGGCGCCGGCCCTACATGCTGGAGGTGTCGGATTCAAACTCAGCCCCAGCCAAAAACTGCAAAAAAAAAAAAAAATAAATAAAAAATAAATAAATAATAAAATAAAATTAAAAAACCCCACCTCTCAGAGGGAGAGGGACACACATACACACACACACACATACACACACACACACACACACACACACACGGCCTTTTATAGGTTGGTGTTATCCTAGGTACATCAGGTTGTATAACAGGCTAGGCTATATAAGAGTTTCCTTACTACCCATGTGTCCTCCTAGAATCCTTCATGAAAACTCCACCCACACCATGCTAATTGGATGGTAATGAGCCCAGGTCAGTTAAAGGTCAGTAGGAGTGCCTTACTGTGTATGTTCCCTCAGGGAACAGTTCCTAGCCACAGTTTGGTTCCTAGCTATAATCCAATTCTCATTCTCCATCCTTACCCACCTGTTTACCCAAACTGCCTTGCCTCCTGTTCACCCTCTACCAGACCTAACATAACCATTAAGCAATAATTCCCTCTTCCTCCTCCAGGTCTGATAACTTCCACTCTTTTTTTTGTCTCTATCAATTTGCCTATTCTAGGTACCTCACATATGTGGAATCATACAATAGTCCTTCTTTTATGTTGGGCATATTTTATTTAGCATAATATCATCAAAGTTCACCCATGTTATGATGTGCATCAAAACTTACATCCTTGTAAGGGCAGAATGATATTCTCTTTATGTGTATGTAAGACATTTTTTTATCCATTCATCTGGTGACCGTGGCCCAACTTTCTAATTCCTCAACATTTAATATTTTATTGCTGGAATCTCTGAAGAAAATGCTCTTTGAGCCTTTGTCAGAATTCTCTCTCTGTGTGTGTGTTCTTCCAGTACAGGTGGGGAGGACACGGGATACCCTCTGTCTGGTCTCTTGCTATATTTCAAAGGGGATGGGAGGTGGCAGTGTGAGAATCCGCTCACCAAGGCCACCTGAGCAGAGACAGATTCACTCCTGCCCTTCCCTCCCTTCTTTCCTAACTGAGACCTCCTATGGCCCAAGGTCAAAGAGCTGAGCTGATTGCCTGGGATACATCTCTGTCAGTGTCCCTCTGTCCCCACTATCCCTTGCTCCCACTGTCTATGGCATCTGTAGCCCTGCATCTGTTTGTCAGCAGCACCGTGCTAAGTGGTTTTACCTGAAGTAATTCATTTGCCTCCAACTCACCCTTACAGAGGAGCAAGTGTCAAGCACAGAGTGCTATGTCCCCTTGAGGGCAGAAGCCCTGGTCTCTCCCTCCAGAGCTGGAGCCCTGCCCCATCCTGGCTCTCTATAGCTCCCCTTCATCTCCTGGTTACCCATTCCAGTAACCGTCCCTTTTTTCCTAGTTATCCTATTTCTGTCATTCTCTTTTCTCTCTTCAGAGCCAAACTTTTTGAAACCATAATCAGCTCTTGCTGCCTACAGTTTCTCACCATCTACACACTTCTTAATTCTTTGAATATGCTTTCTGCCCACATTTTACTTCAGCAACTCTCTTGAAGGTCACTAATAAAAGCAGTCATCCCATCTGGGCCATTTCCTTGATTTTCACCCTTCTCATTCTGTCAAAAGTGTCAGACACCATTTACTCCAACCCTTGAAAACTTTCCTTCTTTGATATCTGTATATGCCAGTCTTTACCACACTACAAGACAAAAATAACCTTTTATATTCAAATTACTATGGCTTGCTTATAGGAATTCTAGTGTTTCTCTAAGTTTTTTTTTTTTTTTCCCCCCCTACATCTTCGGAAATTTTCAAGAAATTATCTCGTGTTTCACAGTTTTTATACTGGCTGTCACAAGTCACATAACCTGACCAACTCTGATGACACTACTGTGTCATTTTTCAGCACGTACCTTCTTGCCACCTCAAGTTGGGTTACCCCAGGTTGCTGCCATTCTCCACACCTATTTTCTTGTCTTAATATCATACTGCTGCCTCCACTGTCAGTGACCTTAGTAAACACCAGTGTCCTCTGCTGGTGACTCCTCATATTCATTTGATTAGCCTTGGGGAGAGGACTCTGCCTTCTCTTAACCCATACCCCCTCTAAAGCATGGGATAGAATGTTTAATTACTACTAAAGATGACTTCTCTCGTCGTTCAAATATGGGTCTAAGCCCAACCCCAGAAAACCTTACTGGACTGGCCCTCAGGGGACACCTTGCCCCCTCAGGGAGGCTCTTCTAAGAATTTACCCCCTTCACTGAGGCCAACCTGCAGCCCTGCCCGGGTCTGACTCCTGTTTGTCTCTTGTTTCTCCTTCTGCTATTTGGCTTGACTGCCTCAGGCTTAGCCATGGGCAGGTAATGTGTCCACTGGCTACTCCAGGGTCATGTTCTTAGATCATAGAAAATGATGCGGAAAAGCTTCTCTATTCCAGCTTCAATTTCTTTCTTTCTTTGTTTGTTTTTCTATTTACTATAATTTGAGAATATTTTAAGACTAGACTGCTCCAGGAATCTTTCACCACTGGAGTGGACTCTCATCCACTTACAACCAAAAGAACACAGCTCTCTCCGACTGAGGATAGAAGTCCCTATCCACCAATGCCCCCTTACAACTGGGTGGGTACAAGCAGCTTTAGTTTAAAAGGACCCCAAGAAGAGATTGACATTGACATTGCTTGGGTCATGAGCCCAGCCCAGCTCTCACTGTGGCAGAGCCTTGACGCTTTGCCACTGGTCCAGTTTGGAGGACTGTGTCCTATAGCGTAGTCTGGAGGATGGGCTTTTTTTTTTTTTTTTAATCGGAAAAGATGTGACTCATTCTTTTTTTTTAAGATATAAAGGAGAGAGGGAGTGAGAAAGTGAAAGAGAGGTGGGAAGAGATGGAGAAAAGAGAGCAGGGAGATGGCATGCCATCTTGAAGAAAGAGAAGGGCATTTTGTGTACTGTTAATCAAAGTTAGAACAAACAAACAAACAAACAAAAAAGACAAGAGAAATGCCAGCACTCGGCCAGGCGGCTTGCTAATTTTAAGTGGGTTTTAGGGTACAGTCGGGGAACTGCTGTTCTACTCCCTTCTTCTCTGTGGACTCATTCATTTTAGGTTTTATTCACGCCATCGATTGGAAGAAATGCCATCCCAAAGCAAGGCCTGAGAAGTTAAGACTCTGCCGATAAGTTTTAAAATGACTGCTACTAATTTATTCCCCCATGTACTTCAGACATAACCACTTGGTTCTCCTCCTTCTATCTTTCTCTCTCTCTCCCCCCTTTCCCACCCTCCCTTCCATTTATTTATGTATTAAATCCTCCCCCCACCCCCAACACTGTTGTCCATCTTCCTCCCTTTCCGGCATTTCTGCCCTCCACTCTCTAAAAGCCAGTTTTGTTCCCTGCTTCCCGTACCTCTGGGTCTTTTTGCTATTCTAGCTCACTTCTTCAAGTCCAGCTAATTACATATATCTAGTTTTGACCTTCTTCCTGAGCCCCAGATACACAATTCTAGATCTCCTGCCAAATGTCACATAGATCCCTCTGATCACTATTACCAGGAGCCATTCCTTTCAGGTATAGACAGCTATATGTTCCTCCAAAGCTATGTTGTAGAAAGATAATATCCTGTTTTCAATTTTTCCTTGCTGGAACCACTAAAAGTCCCTTGCTCTCCACCAGGCCTTGTACTGTTGGCAGATTCTGGGGTTGGGGCTTTTGCCCTTTGCCCCTCCAAAGGCTCTGTGTCCTGAGCCTGTCTCCTGTTGGCTCTCTACGTCTGCCTTTGCCCACAACGTTGTAGGAACTCTGGACCTACAAGCCGCAGGTACCATCCCCTGAAAGTGTTCAGCAAAGATGGTGATAGCTTTAGTCAATATTACTGTAGAGGGAATTCTTGCATAGAGTGAAAGACGGCACTAAATCTCCTTTAAGATTCCCACCAGCTCCAAGGATTGGTGATTTTATAGGATGAAATGTTTCATGTTTTCTTATTTGGCTATATTCCCTTGATTTAGCTGAAAGTCTTTGTCATTTATATATGGGTTTGGGCTGATGTTAAATTTTCTTTATGGATTTGTTTGAAATAAATGGTTTGTTACTTGCAGCTTGGATAGTTTTTGGCTTACATGAATGATCCTGCCTTGCTATTTGTTTTGGTAAGGAGAAACTCCTGATTAGCATTGTGGCAGAAACTGCCAGTTTTCTCCCAGGTTGTCTCTTTCCTTTTTAGTAATGGCACTTCACCTGATCCATATTAGCCTTCCTGACCTCCCAGCCTCCTTGGAGCCGAAAGTGGCTGAGTCCTAAATGACAGAGATGTGACCTATGAAACCTGCTGTATGTCCTTAGGGGGAGGTGGCTTGCCTGTCTTCTTTGCTTTCTTTTTTTTTCTAATGGCTGCAATGAAGATATGGTAACTGGCCGCTTGGATGCAGAGACAAGTGCAATACTCCAGGGATGGATGAGTGACAACGGAAAAGAAGCCCGTGTCACCATGAGTCCAGTTTGTGAGAGGAAAAACTTCAATTTTGTTGAAGCCACTATTATTTTGGATGACCATAGGTCTTATTTAAAACTGTATTCTATAAAGCAAGTTTGCCTTTTCCTCATAATCCTGTAGTTAAATCCGTATCTTCTGCATCTCACGTCCGTAATTGCAATTCAGTCGAATAAACACATAGAGCCGTATATTGAAAGTAGGTTAGACTGAGAGGCTCTGGAGCCTGTGCAAACACAGATTTTAGAATAAATCTTCATTCAGGCTTGTGGACAGGAAATGAGAAAAGGGAGCCCCCATTTATTAATCATCTGCTATTCTCCAAGTACTATGTCAGATGCTTTGCCTACAGCACCCTATTTAATTCCTGAGAATGACACAAGTGACTTTTTCAAAAATTGTAAATCGGCTCAGCTCCTGTAGCTCAGCAGCTAGGGTGCCAGTCACATATACGGAAGCTGGCAGGTTCAAATCCAGCCTGGCCTGTCAAACAATGACAACTACAACCAAAAAATAGCCAGCCATTGTGGTGGGAGCCTGTGGTCCCAGCTACTTGGGAGGCTTAGGCAAGAGAATTGCTTTAGTCCAAGAATTTGAATTTGCTGTGAGCTGTGACACCATGGCATTCTACCCAGGGCAACATAGTGAAACTCTGTCTCAAAAAAAAAAAAAATGTAAATTGATAATTGTATTTACAAGGTAAAACATAATGCTATGATTTAAGAATTCAATGTGGAATAATTAAGCTAATTAATGTATCAATCACTTCAAGTACTTATTTTGTGGGAAGACATTTGAAATTTACTCTCTTAGCAATCTTTTCTTGTTTGTTTTTTTGTTTTCTGTTTTTTTTTTGAGACAGAGCCTCAACTTTGTTGCCCCTGGTAGAGTGCATGGTGTCACAGCTCACAGCAACCGCAGACTCTTGGGTGTAAGCGATTCTCTTGCCTCAGTCTCCCAAGTAGCTGGGACTACAGGCACCTGCCACAATGTCTGCCTATTATTAGAGACTCTAGCTGAGGCCGACCTCAAACTCATCCGCCTCGGCCTCCCAGAGTGCTGGAATTATAGGCGTAAGCCACTGTGCCTGGCCTTTCTTAGCAATTTTGAAATGTACAACACATCATCATTAACTATATTCACATGGTGTGCAAACAATAAAAATTCCTCCTGTCTAATTGTGATTTGAGCATCATCTTTCCCCACTTCTCAGCCCCTGTAAACACCATTCTAGTCTCTGCTTCTTTGAGTTAGATTCTTTTAGACTCCAGATATGAATGACAATATTCTATTATTTGTTTTTCTGTGCCTGGCTTATTTCACTTAGCATAATATTCTCCAATTCCATTTATGTTGCTGCAAATGACACAATTTCCTTCTTTTTAAAAGCCAAGTAGTTTTCTATTCTGTGTATATGACACATTTTCTTATCCATTCACCTACTCATGGACACCTAGGTTGATTCTACAGCTTGGCTATTATAGTGTCAAAATGAACACGGGAGTTCAGACATCTCTTTGACAAACTGATTTGAAATATTTAGAAGTGGGATTGCTGGATCATACAGTAATTCTATTTTTAGTTTTTTGAGGAACCTATGGGCAATTTCCTTAATGGCTTTACTAACATTCCCACCAGTAGTACTCAAGAGTTCTCCTTTCTCTACATCCTCATCAGGAACTGTTATCCTGTGTCTTTTTTGATAATAGCTATTCTGACAGCTGTGAGGTTATGTCTCATTGTGGTTTTAATTTGTATTTACCTAATAATTAGTGTTATTGAGCATTTAAAAATATAACTATTGGCCATTTGTATGTGTTCTTTTGAGAAATATTTATTCAGGTTTCTTGTCTATTTAAATTCTTTTCTTTGTTTTCTTGCTATTGAGTTGTTTGAATTCCTTGTATCTTTTAAATATTAACCACCTTTTGGATGTACGGCTTGCAAATGTCTTCTTCCAGTCTGTAGGTTGTCTCTTTATTGTGCTGTTTCCTTGGCTGTGCAAAAGCTTTTTGGTTTGAAGTAGTTTTTTTTAGAAGTTTCACTATGTTGCCCTCAGTAGAGTGCTGTGATGTTATAGCTCACAGCAACCTTCAACTCCTGGACTCAAGTGATCCTCTTGCCTCAGTCTCCCAAGTAGCTGGGGCTACAGGCACCTGCCACATCACCCAGCTAGTTTTTAGAGACAGGATCTGGCTCTTGCTCAGGCTGGTCTTGAACTCCAGCTTAAGCAATCCATCAGACTTGACCTCAGAGTGTTAGGATTACAGACATGAGCCACCATGCCCGGCCTTGATGTAGTTTTTAGTTTGACTTTTGACCAAAAGATGAACCTTAAGATACTGGCAATTACTTCCTCCAGAGGAATACAGGGAACTGACTTTGAGTTAGGAGAGTTAAGGAACTTGGACCTTGGGTCTTTGTTCATGGCCCTTGGGGAGGGGACACTTGTACATATGTGTAATACAGACTGATGAAGCTCAAGTAGTCTCACATGTCTTAGTAGGTCTTTGAAAGATGGGGAAATAATATTTGGAAGTTTAGCACAGAGCAATATTCATTCCAGCACCAGAAAGAGAAACCTTTTTGCAACTCAGGAGACTCTCAATTCTCTTTTTTTAATCCAGGGGCCAGAGAGAAGCCGCTGGAGAACAGTGCCACCACGTGGTAGAGTTAGGAATAGCAACGACTGGGAAAATAGCCCTTCAAACACAAGGGCAGTGGACAGTAGCTTGTGGGAGACATCGGGTTCCGCGGGAAAGGACGCCACCCAGAAGTGAAAGCACGGTGGACAAAGACCTTGTTTTATTAGTACAGTGTATCCTGGGGAAATAGGATTATATTGGAAGAGTTACCTGAGCCTTTAGTTATTTCCAGTTCTGGGGAAGGGAAGGTTATTTGTAGAACCTGGAGATTGTAGAAGCTCATTATTTAGATAACCAGGAAAACAGGAATTTAGTTTTTATCCCTAAGATGTATGGAACGTAATTAACAATCCTCAATAGCTTCTGAAGCTCAGGAAAGACATTTTTTCTATAAAACAAAACAAAACAAAACAATTTTTTAGTATTTAATGAACTTTTTTCTGGATGGCCTGAAGCCCCCCGGACACCACCTTTCCCATCGCCAACACCCTTAATCTACTCAGTTCTTTTGCTGAAGAATTTTGTCTTCACAATAACCAGCTGCTTTGGGAGCTTTCCCTTCCCCAGAACTCTGTAGTAGCCCTAGAGGAAAAGACAAAAGAATTTATAACACACCACAGCAGGTACCAACTCCCTAATTAATATGTGCACATGAGAAAAAATGCCTCCAACCCACTTTCTAAAACCCAGGTAGGGTTGTGACTGATCTGGGCACTAACAGGGTACTGACTACCCTCGCCAGTGACAAGACCAGCTAATTCTTTCTGAGAACTCTAGAACATCAGGACAGGGGCTGTGTCAAGATTCTAGGCTCAGCGCCCGTAGCACAGTGGTTACGGTGCCAGCCATGTACACGGAAGCTGGCGGGTTCCAACCTGGCCAGGGCTGACTAAACAACAATGACAACTGCAACAAAAAATAGCTGGATGTTGTGGCAGGTGCCTATAGTCCCAGCTACTGGGAGGCTGAGGCAAGAGAATGGCTTAAGCCCAGTAGTTTGAGGTTGCTGTGACCTGTGATGCCATAGCACTCTCCTGAGGGTGACATAGTGAGACTCTGTCTCAATAAATAAATAAAATGAAAAAGACTTGACTCTAGTCTCAGCAGCTTAGGAGAGATTTATTTCATGTTTAGGGAGTAGAGAAGGCAGAGATAAAGAAGGAGACCAGCAGTACACAGCTTCCTGGAGACACGTTAGGTAGCTGAAAGGGCCTGAACGTTGATACCTGGAGCCCAAGGTCTCTAAATAAACCCAAGCAGTTCAAAGCTGAGCTCTACCTGCATTTGAATTTGCTGACTTGGGTATAGTTTATAATCTTGTATAACTTCATGCCCCAGGAAAGTAATTCTAGCATTTTATTACAGCCCAGATGAACATTTTGCTCTCATTGCCTTAAACCTGAGGAGAAACTGAGACACTGCCGCAAAGATGTCAGTGGCAGAGCCTGCTGGGCCTCCGTCCTTCTCAGTGGAACGCCCCTGCTGGGGGCCGCTGCTCGGCACGCTTCTTGTGTAGCTGGGCACTTCTGCCCTCCTCATTCTTCTGCCTACTTTGCACTGTTACTTGGGCAAGAGCGAGCACATGATCCAAGACTGCTATGCCCTATTACACTACCAAGTCAGGATTAGCCAGGGGTTTTCATGCTGGTTGTATTTCTTCTTTCAGGTGTCTGAGAATATTTGGTAATTCGTAACTGTAGCTGATGCTAAAATGGTGCACAGAGGGGAGGTAGGTTTGTTCCACCAGGTTGCTGAGCATTTGTGTGGGGTTAGGAGAGAGAAGATAAGTAAAGGATGGAACGGACTTCCTGCCGGACAGACTGCAGGGCCCAGGGGAACGTGCTGGGCATAGCTGAAGGTCCCTAGAAGGACCTTGGTTCCTGACGGCTTCTAGATTCCAATTCCAAATCCATTTCTACTCCATATGTGGGTTTATAAGCAAACTTATGTCTGAGATAAATTGAATGAGTCTCCTCCTTGAAATGGAAAGAGTTGGGATTAAGCAGAGATAAAGGAAAAGGCAGGGGTTCTGGGGTCACAGCCAGGAGAGCCTCCAAGCCCTTAGATGGAGGGAGCACAGGTCCCCGAGTGGTAAGGCTAATAACATCCGGATGAGCTGCAGAGCTCTGGAGGCTGTAAACAAGTCACAGTTGTCTTTTCACTTGGTCTTTATAATGACCTTTGAGGATAGGAGAGCAGACATTATTACCATTCTCATTTTACTCATATAAAAAGCTGAGCTCAGTTTTAGTGACTTACTCTGAGCCATATAGGTGATCCTTGACAGAAGTATAACTTGAACCTGGGTTTTTCTCACTAGCCCAGGATTATGCATTGAAGTCACCTGTGACCCCCTTGCTGTGAACCGTGGTTGTGAGCTGATACAGGCTCTGTGGAGGGTCCATTGTGGCCTTATCCAACAACTAACTCCTTACAACTTTCAGCCCTGAGGAAATTCCATAGGCTGGAGGGAGAAATTAAAAAGCTATTTCTCACTCAGTATATGTAAGAGTGTTTTAAGATGACTAGAACCATGGTAGCGTCAAAGGATGATTTAGGGCCTTTTATCCCCATAATCTTTATGAACCACCCATTCTTTGATAAAGGGCGATTAAAATAATATTACATATACTGTGAATTATATATTTCCAAAACAAACTATTTATAAAACACATTTGGAACATATTGTCCACCCCAAACCAGGGACTTGCTCTGCAAATGTAGCTTTCAGACCAGTCCCATAAATCTCTTTTCAGGCAGATCCATCTGCAGATAAATCCCTGAGTTTTGTGATGTGATGCTTTAGGAGGAATTCTTTCAGTAGTGAGTGAAAAGGTAAATAACCTTAGACAGAAATTCCGAAGTCTTTTGGATGTAGGCCTTCTTGATCTGGCACTAGGCTGGCTATCCAGAGGCCCGGGGACCTGTTTCTGTCTCTACCGCTGACTTTAAAAAGTAAAACACAGCTGGGCATGGTGGCTCATGGCTATAATCCTGGCACTATGGGAGGCTGAGGTGGGTGGATTGCTTGAGCTCAGGAGTTCGAGACCAGCCTGAGCAAAAGTGAAATACGGTCTCTACTAAAAATAAGAAAAATTAGCCAGGTATTGTGGCAGGCGCCTGTAGTCCCAGCTACTCGAGAGGCTGAGGTAAAAGGATCACTGGAACCCAGGAGTCTGAGGTTGCTGTGAGCTATGACACCGTGGAACTCTACCCAGGTGACAGAATGAGACTCTATCTTAAAATAAATAAATAAATAAATAAATAAAAATAAAAAGCAAATGGCCAACTGACTTTTGAAGCATAAAATTGTCTTTATATGGGTTAATTGGAATTGGAGCATAGCAAATGCTGTTTCTGGGGTGTCTGGCCTGATCTGGATTGAGTTTTCAAGTGTCCAAATCTGCTTGGGTCCTTCTGCTTATGTAAGCTTATGACCTGCTGAGAGGGGAGGGAGGGTTACTTATGGGGGTCTGCTTATGACCCTGAAATGGTGAAAGTGATATATAAAAGGCTGGTTTTTTAGTCTTTAAAAAAGACTAGTTTTAATTCTCGGGTGATTAAGATGTGTCAGTATTATTGAGTATCCAATATTGGTTAATAGAGGCAGTTGGATGAATGGAAAATAACAACTCGTCCTTTTAAAATAAGGACATCTGGCTTCTTGGTAGGTGAGGACGTTAGGGGTAGAGTTGTTAATCGTAAACTTCTGTGTGAATAATTACCTAATGGCATTTTAGGAGTGGGTTTCTGTGTAGTTGGAAACATGCCATGTCATGTAGGTCAGAGGGAAGGGTGCTCTTACCATGATTCTTTTTTTTTTTTGTAGAGACAGAGTCTCACTTTATGGCCCTCAGTGGAGTGCCGTGGCCTCACACAGCTCACAGCAACCTCCAACTCCTGGGGTTAAGCAATTCTCTTGCCTCAGCCTCCCGAGTAGCTGGGACTACAGGCGCCCGCCACAACGCTGGGCTATTTTTGGTTGCAGTTTGGCCGGGGCCGGGTTTGAACCCGCCACCCTCGGTATATGGGGCCGGCGCCTTACTGACTGAGCCACAGGCGCCGCCCTTTTACCATGATTCTTTTCTTTTTATTTTTGAAGGTTGAGGGCCATGCAGAGAGAAGTCAGATAAGCCAGCGTCCACGTGGTCTGTCCTCAGACTGATCCCACTCTCAGCTCTACTGGAGAATCGGAGCTCATAGGCAACATGCATTTCTGTACTTTGCATGAGGGCCTGTGGTAATAACTGTAAAATAGCTCAAAATTCTCTTTTTAGGTTTTTTTTTTCTTTTTTTTTGAGACAGAGTCTCCAGTTGTCTCCCTAGGTAGAGTGCGGTGATGTCTAGTTCACGGCAACCTCCAACTCTAGGGCTCAAGAGATCCTCTTGCCTCAGTTTTTTTCTATTTTTGGCAGACACGGGGGGTCTCACTTTTTCTTCAGGCTGGTCTTGAACTCTTGAGCTCAAGCATTCCACCTGCCTCGGCCTCCCAGAGTGCTAGGAGTACAGGCGTGAGCCACTGCGCCTGGCCCGCTTTTTAGGTTTTTCTGTAGGAAAGTCCTGCCAGCACTTATTAGAAGGCAAGTTAATCATCTGTAACTTCTCGGGCGGAAAAAAGTGATTTAGGGCAGATGAAATTTTGCCAGTGAGAACAGCTTGGCCCTACCCTACCAGACACCATCTCTTTTGAATAAAAGTTTATGATTTGTTTGTGAAGGGAACTTTGAAAGTTAGGGAGGTACTCAGAGGTACTATTTTCCTTTAGTACGGCTCCTGAAATAATAAAGAAACATCCAGGAAAACAGTTTAGTGAGATGTCATGGGCTTAAAACCCAAAGTTACGGTGATGCCCCAGTTCTCTGGTCATCTTTCCAGCCTCTGGAAACACTAGAGTCTGGGCTTTGGAGTTTGATATTAAAGAATATTTATGACACAGAGCCAGGTGACTATAGTCTGGAGATGAGTAGAAGATGGACTGTTCTAATAGCTGCATGACATAGGGGGCCAACAGCACCCAATACACTTTGGGCATAAATTCCTATAATAGCTAAAATTTAGTGCATGTTGATGATGTATGTGCTAAGAACTTTGTTCATGCAACGTCAGTAACATTAGGGATGTAGCTCATTCCAAAGCACGTGGCTAGCAACCATACAGTTGAGACTGGTGCATGGGTCTGTCCCACTTTCAAATCCATCAGGAGACTCAGCTAGCAACCAACAGATGTTTCCTGTATCTCTTTTGCAGTCTCCTAACCATTTCTGTCTCTGGTTCCTCCCCAGAAATTCCTCCCCAGGAAGAAGCAACAACGCTAGAAGTGAGAGAAGAAAGTATCAATTTATACAAAGAATCCCAAACCCAGAGCACAATGAGTGGAGCACAGCTCAGATAAGGAAGTGCAGGATTATATTAACCTGGGTGGAGTTGAAACACATTCTTCTTAGAATGTATCACAAGAATGGAAAAGCAAGTGTCCCCAGGGCCGTGGTGGCTCCTGTATTCCTAGCACTGTGGGAGGCTGAGCTTGTGCTCAGGAGTTCAAGACTAGTCTGAGCAAGACCCCCATCTCCACACACACACACACAAACAAATAAATGAATTAAAAATGAAAATGGCACCAGCTGGCATCCTGGTGTGCCCTGTAATCCCAGCAACTAGGAGGCTGAGACAGCAAGATGCCTGCAGCCCAGGAATCTGAGGTTGCAGTGAGCTATGATGACACCCCTGCACTCTGCTCAGGGCACCGGGTGAGACTGTCTCAATGACAGCAACAACAACAAAAAAATAAAAGAAGAGAAAAGGAAAAGAAAAGCAAGTAGCCAAGCCAGAACTAATACATGTCCACACAAAAGAAAAACTCAATTCAATTCAAGTTGGGGGGGAGGGTGGGGTAGAGATGAGAAGGAGCAGGTAAGGGGGAGGGGGCATTGGTGTGCTCCCACCTAATGGGCACAACGGGGTAGAGATGAGAAGGAGCAGGTAAGGGGGAGGGGGCATTGGTGTGCTCCCACCTAATGGGCACAACGGGGTAGAGATGAGAAGGAGCAGGTAAGGGGGAGGGGGCATTGGTGTGCTCCCACCTAATGGGCACAACGGGGTAGAGATGAGAAGGAGCAGGTAAGGGGGAGGGGGCATTGGTGTGCTCCCACCTAATGGGCACAACGGGGTAGAGATGAGAAGGAGCAGGTAAGGGGGAGGGGGCATTGGTGTGTCCCCACCTAATGGGCACAACGTAAGGGTATATGGCACACCCCTGGGTATAGGATACAACTACAGCAGGGACTTTCTGACAAATGCAAACATTGGAACCTGATGGTTTGTTTCTTCACATTAATGTGTAAAGACAAACAAGACATTCAGGACTGAGGACACGTGCTGGGCCTCCTGCTAACCCATTTGGAACGTGGAAGGCAGTTCTGTGAGGGCTTGTCTTGCTGCCCTGGCCCGCAAGCTTTCCATTTTCTATGACTTGATTAAAACATTTGTTGAAGCCCAGTGTTTACAATGTAAATTAAATACAAGGGCGCAGTGACAGATGTTCCTTTTTGCCTTGAAGGAAAATAAACGTAGTTTAACAGACCAAAACCTATGTATTGGATTTCTCAGAGGGAAAGCATATGGATACTCCCCACACCCTCCAAATCTTGTTTATCTAAAGCTGTGGTCATGGTTGCCTTTATTTTATTTATTTATTTATTTTTGTAGAGACAGAGTCTCACTTTATGGCCCTCGGTAGAGTGCCGTGGCGTCACACAGCTCACAGCAACCTCTAACTCTTGGGCTTACGCGATTCTCTTGCCTCAGCCTCCCGAGCAGCCGGGACTACAGGTGCCCGCCACAACGCCCGGCTATTTTTTTGTTGCAGTTTGGCCGGGGCTGGGTTTGAACCCTCCACCCTCGGTATATGGGGCCGGCACCCTGCTCACTGAGCCACAGGCACCACCCCGTGGTTGCCTTTAATTGCAGGGGACAGGCTCTGCCTTTTCCAGCACTGCTAAATGGTGGGTGTTGCTCTTTAGCATGAAATTTCTACTGGTTCAGGGCCTGGATTCAGACTTGACCATGGTGGCTGGAGTACCAGGAAGTAGACTTGCTTAGGTGGCTTTCGAGTAAGTGGGTATAAGTGAGTCCCCAGGCCTCAGGATCCTTTAGCCACCACCCCTGCCTGGGCCCCTCAGTGCACGTGGCCTGTCTCTGGCTTGAATTCTGGTGACCCTGCTGGGGATAACACCGCCTAACTGCTGAGGACGGACCTGTCTACAGTGCTCTCAAATATTGGTTGGATCTTGCTCTAAAAACTAACAAATTAACCGGAAATAGTATTTTTATTTTTACCTTTTAGACTCTGCCCCAATCCCATTCATTAGATGGAACCTCTTTGAACTCTGAGCTTGATGTGTGGAATGATTTGGAGGCTTGGGATCTGGACTTACAGCCACTTTTGCCTTGAGTGGTCAGCTCAGGACTTTGCTTTATTCTCCTTCATGTTTTTTCTTACCTCCCTTTCTCCTTTTTACTTTTCTGCCTGACTCTGTTCTTTTCCAAGCTCATCTCTTTTTTACAGACGTGTGTGATTCGTTCACTCACTAGTTATTTCTGAGAGCTCCACTTTCCACGTGTCAGACACTGTGCTAAGCCCTGATGGAGCTGAGATGAGACCATCACAGCTGCTCACAGACAACGTATAGTCCAGGGGAGCTGCTACCTTCCTAAACGGATGATTGCAATATCATCCAGTAAGTGCAGGATGGATGCAGGTATGAACAGACAGTGGTGAGTTGGGGCCTATACATAACTCAGTAGCCCATGTAAGGTGAAATGTTTGGATATTAAAGGATGGAGGAGAGAAAATGCTGGAAGGAGCGATAGGACCAAAGATTTGAAAGTAAAAAAGGCATTCTGTATTGCAGAGGATCATACTTACTACAATAGCCACTAATATCATAACTCATCTGAGGACTTGCTGAGAACAAGAAATTCTCCTGGAAATCTCTTGTGACTTGGAAGGCAAGCCACCAAGTAGCTCAGTAATCCTGGAGGAGCAAATTTCAGTCCTGTAGTAGTAAGGCTAATGTTAAATATTAAGCATTTTATGGCAGTTCCTTGAAGGATTAGTGGAGAAAAATTGCATGTAGTATTTTGGAGATCATTTTCTTACCACCCTTGAAGATCATTTCCTTGAATACATACGCTTTTGGCACCTATTGATCATTTCCCCGAGCACACAGCCCCTGCACATCTTTGCTTAGTAATCTTTCCACCCATTATGTATCGTTTCAATAAAAGGACTCTGTGAGGGCCATGCCTGTGGCTCAAAGGAGTAGGGCGCTGGTCCCATATACTGGAGATGGTGGGTTCAAGCACGGCCCCGGCCAAAAACTGCCAAAAAAAAAAAAAAAAAGACTCTGCGAGAAGTGCTCAGGGCTGTCCTACGCCTATGGTTAGCTTCATTTCTTGCAGCGTGTACTGTCAATCTGTGTCTTGTGTGATCATTTATGAGGTCGCGACACTGTATGTGAGGAGGTCTAAGCATTTTTGTTATTCTAGACCATTGGAATAATGATAACGAAGTTGGAAAGGTAGGTGGAGACCACACCATGAAAAGCTTTGTAAGTAGGATGACCAGATGAGTTTTCCAAACCCAGACACTTCTGAGAGTGAAAATTGTCTCATTAACAATTATTCTAGGACAAAAATCAAAAACCAAGACTGTCCTAGAAAAACCAGGATATATTACCACCATACTTCTTTGGTAAGTTAAGGCCCTGGAACTCTCTGCTGCAGGCTCTGGAGATTGTTGAGGAGGTCTGGGTTTACTTGCGGCTGCTTGGCCTCCTGCATAGCCTTCCTGTTCGCATGGGCAGATGTTCCCTCCTCTAGGGAGAGTCCTCTTCTAAAGCTACCAGGCAGGTCCGGGTCAGGCGTGTGACCCAGTCTCTGTCAAATGGATACTTTAGCCAAAAAGAAAAAAAAAAAAACTTTAAGTCCTGAGGGTGAGCAGGGAAGAGTCTGTGAGTGCAGTGGTGAGCCTGGGCGCCCTGGGGCAGTGTTGTCCAGAGCAGATAATTGCAGGCCATTCCCATGGCCCCATCCTGATTGTTCTTTTTCTCCCTTGATACAGGAATGTTTCTTAAGCCTGGCTGTCTAGGCTGCACCTTGATTCTTTAACTTCTCTGTTTGTAATCCTGCCAGTACATTCCTTTTTTTCTTTTTTTTTTTTTTGGAGACAGAATCTCCACTGTCACCCAGGGTGGAGTGTCTTGGCGTCAGAACTCACAGCAACCTCAAATCCTTGGATTCTTGGGCTCAAGCAATCCTCTTTCTTTAGCCTCTGGACTAGCGGGGACTACAGGCATATACCACCATGCCCGTCCCTCCAGTATGTTCTTTCCCTAATTGAGTAAGCCAGAATTGTTATCTGTGCAACAGAGAGCATGTTTGTAAAGTGAAGTCACAGCTCAGACTTGTTTTGGTTTGATCACCCTGGCAGCTGTGTGGGGGATGGAACCAAGAGAGGCCATCGAACATGCTGTCACTGGGTGGAATGTGCCTTCTGCCATGTTCTGAGAGGAGCTGTGAAGATCATTCACAGTCCTACTCCTCACTGAGTGAAGTACAAAATGAACAAGACCGTCCCCATCACTGTCCTTCTTGCAGGCCTTGCATAATCACAAAGAATGACAGTGAGCTGGAGGTGACCCCAGTTGCGCCTTCATTGTTGCTGTTGGGCACCTGGATAGCTCAGGGCAAGGAGTCTGACCCAGGACTGTGGGGATGCTTGCCTTGAACTTTTCAAAGCCCAAATTATGCTGGCCGTAAAGAAAAGGCACAACAGTGCTGCAGTCTCCAGGGCTGTTTCTTAATGTGCACAGTAAATTCCCTTCAAGAAGGGATAGAAAGTTGCATTAGGTAAGCATAAATAAAGAAGATGCCATTTTGATCTAATCTTTAAAGAACTGGCTTTGAAAACATCAGTGTATGTTTTCTGAACTTACCTTAATTAGGAAAATCACTGAAGCTGTGCCTCCCATAGTTTGCCTCATGTTTTCTGTGTTCCCTTTGTAATCCATTAAATTTTATGGCATTAGCAGGGATTTGAAGCACCAGATTTAATCAATAGTCATTTTTTCTGCATCAGCACTTTTGCACAGTGCTCTGTATATCAAGTAGTATTTTAGTGCATTGTCTGACCTTTACCTTTTATACTGCACTTCCCAATTATAACTTCTTCTGTTTTGCCATGATATATATCGGAGGTTAAAGGCTATTAATAGCTCTTGTGAATTTTTCCCAACAGATCACAAAAAACGTCTAATGTGTGGAAATCAGGACTGTCCATGCTCTTGGATCTGGGCAGATTCAGGCTGGCTGTCCGTGCATCTGCTGCTATATCACCTTTTTTTTTATGTTAAATCATCGCAAATATGCTATTTAGGATTCTGGCTCACCTCTGGGTGCAATCCAAATTTTGGACATGCTCAGCCATCAGATCTGAGAAAAATCATTTGATTTCTCTGCATGCTCATGTTTTCCTACTGAAAAGCTGTGTGGACAAGCTCTCTGTGTGGCTCCCTGACACACTGTCCCCTGGTGGCATACCCATCCAGTTAAGGGACCTGCTTCCTCCTGGGGATGGGTTTGTCTCATTGCACACACGTTGATTAGTTTTGAAGTGTTTGTGCTGTTGGTCGGTTGATCTGTGGCTGAGAGAATATTAACAGGCTCATCCATGTGGCCTGTGTCGCCTCTCTGAGTCAAATGGGAAAGGAACTCTAGGCTAACAGATTTGACAACCGGTAGGTTCTGTTTATCTCAAGGGCGACTTCTCAGAATGAGTCATGTTTGGGAGTTTGGTAGGTCACTTGCCTGTCGGTTCTGAAGTGGGAGATTTTGTTGGTGGCTGTTGGTTGGGTCCCGACCCAGTTGTTTGAGCTGCAGTGATAGCCTCGCTGACTCTGTCTACGCTTCCTCTCCCTTCTCTAACTTGGGTTCCCCTTCTTGCTTCCAAGCCTGGTCTGATCCTTTCCCTATGACATCTCTTTTATTAGAATCACTTTCTAAATTATGACTCTCTCTAACCTTCCTTTACCTCAGTAGAGGTGGGTACTCATTTATTTCAAAATTTCTTTTTTTAGAGACAGTTCTTGCTCTGTCACCCGTGCTAGAGTGCAGTGGTATAGTCATAGCTCACTGCTACCTCTAACTCCCGGGCTCAAGTCGTCCTTCCTTCCATTCAGCCTCCTGAGTAGTTAAGACTACAGGTGCATCCTCCATGTCTGGAGGGACAGGGGTCTACTATGTTCCCCAGGATGGTCAGTCTCAAACTCTTGGCTTTAAGTGATTCTTTGGTCAGCTTCCCAAAGTGCTGGGATTATACAAGTGCCTCTGTATTTTAGATTGCCTGTTCCAATAAAAGCAAAGACTGGAGCTTGGCCTGCAAAGCTGAAAACAACTCATCTCACTGGGAAGAGTCTTGCCGCCTGGTCCTTAGGCCTGCGGCTCTAGCCCCTTGTTCAGCAGCATCTCAGAGGCATTTCTCATGTTCACACCCTTGGATCCTCATATCCTGGGCTGGAATCAGGGCATGAACAAAAATCACGGAGAAGTCGGTGGGGAAAGACCATCTACGGGTGCCCTTGAGCAGGTTCTTTAACATCCCTAAGTCTGGAATCTTCATTCTAAAATAAGGATCATATAAATAGGCTATTCAGACTGTTGAGTGCAATCACACATGTAAAGTACTCAGCAGTGTCAAGAACTGTGAAGAGTCTGAGGCTTTGCTGTATTTATAAGCTGGAAAGTTGTAACTGCTACAGTTTCATGGTGGCTGGCAGAAAGCACACGACTCCTGGATCAGAGACAAATGACTTTGCAGTCATAGCAGCAGCCAGCAGATCCGCAGTTATGCTGGCGACTTGAGCTCCACTTCCCACAAGGCAGAGCTGTGAGGGCCGGATGATGTCTGCATGTACAGTCAGTGGCCTTATACAGAGCAACTCCAATCCTAGGGAACCCCCACTTTTTATAATGGGAAGTAAGTAAATCTTTTGCTTTGCTCAGGAAGAAGACAATCTGTCTTTCGAGACTGGTAGCTATACACATGTTACATTAAAAAGAAAATCCAGAACAAAGTTCAGCCAGGGCCTCTGTTTGCAAGATGTGCAGGAATGCAAGACAGCCCTTGGGGATTATCTTCCAATACATAATATCTGGCGTCTGGTAAGGTTAATGGATTTTGGCTGCCTTTATTGTGAATAAAGTATTTAATGTGGTACCTAGCATATAATATGTGTCCAGTGAAATGGTGGCTATTAAGAGTTGGACCTTGGGCGGTGCCTGTGGCTCAGTGAGTAGGGCGCCGGCCCCATATGCCGAGGGTGGCGGGTTCAAACCCAGCTCCAGCCAAACTGCAACAAAAATATAGCCGGGCGTTGTGGTGGGCGCCTGTAGTCCCAGCTGCTCTGGAGGCTGAGGCAAGAGAATCGCGTAAGCCCAAGAGTTAGAGGTTGCTGTGAGCCGTGTGACGCCATGGCACTCTACTGAGGGCAGTACAGTGAGACTCTGTCCCTACAAAAAAAAAAAAGAGTTGGACCTTTACTTGAAAATAATGGGACTCAATTTCTTCTAGTGAGCAATTTTATGTATTACCAAATCTGTCTCAGAGTCTGAGACATAGTAGACATTCAATATATATATTATTGAAGGTGAAGGAATAAATGGTAAATTATTTCAAAGTGGTAACACTTTGAAAATTGCACTAACCAAATATGAAAGGTGATTATCAGGTTGCAAACTATGTATCTTTTTCTTCTTTCTCTTCCATCATATACCTATTTTTTGCAGAATATTTTGAATATTATAGGCTCTTAACAAATAATATTTGAAAAATTAATAGCAAAATAAATAAAATTTATAATTTTCAAGTTTTAATTATAGCCATGATTTATGCTTTTTCCCCACCATCTACACTATCGAACTGATGAAAAGATGAAGTAATTAGGATTTTACATTTCTCTCCAGGCTCTGGTGAATGTACTACAAAATGGTGAAACGTATTCCTTGCAGTGCTCTTGGGAAGGTTCTGAGAACATTAGAATGGCTAAAAAGGTAAACAGCAAGAGAGAGGAGAATTAAAAATATAAATAACACACAAACTGAGAGAACAGCTCTAGAATAAATTGAGTGTTGATAAGCTCAGGATTAGAACTCCTATTTTTCCCAAGACAATTTACCAAAATTCTCATGCACTTTGTAATGAAAAATGTTTACCAACTCATCCTGAGGCATACATTTTTTTTAATTTCTGAAATTAAAATCTCTAAGGGAAACTCAGGTATCTCATTAAACCAATGGTTTAAGGCTGGTCATGTTTCCCTTTGTCTGGATTTTTTTTTTTTTTTTTGAGACAGAATCTCACTATGTTGTCCTTGGTAGAGTGCTGTGGCATCACAGCTCAGAGCAATCTCAAACACTTGGGCGTAAGCGAGTCTCTTGCCTCAACCTCCCAAGTACCTGGGCCCTGCTATTTTTTGGTTGCAGTTGTCATTGTTGTTTAGCAGGCCCGGGCCGGGCTCGAACCCTCCAGCTTTGGTGTATGTGGCCAGCACCCTACTGACTGAGCGACGGGAGCTGAGCCCCCACTGTATGGATTTAACAGAAGGATCCATTTGGTGGAGGTTAGAGGGAGGCCAGTTGATGATGGAGGGCTGGGTGAGGGTGTCAGGAGTAGTTGAGTAAATGAGTGGCTTCTCCTCATAGGCCTTTCCTGACTTTCCCAGAAAGGTCTTTGACTCCTGAAACTCCAGATTTCCTTACCTGCAAATCAGGGAGGATGCTGCTGTGTGCTTTAATAGATGTGGTGGGGCAAAGCACAGAAGGTTAGGTTGATATTATTATTGTACAGATTTAGTATTCATAAGGTCAGAGTACCTGGCCGCTGTCAGTTTGCTTGTTTTTGTTTTTTAGCGTCTCTGAGGCAAGTAATGAATAAAAAAGTAATAATGTACTGTGGGCCACCTGCTGTTCTTTAAACTATAGTAAAATTTCCCCTGGTAATTTCTTTTCCTTTAATCTTTTTTCCTCTGTAAGGAAATCTTAAGGAAATTGCTGACTTGGCAGCTGAAAATATTTTCTTGGCAAGCCCTTTAAAATTGTAATTGTATTAAAGTGCTCTTTTTCTTATTTTTGTCTTTAAGTATCTTTTTTTTTTTTTTTGCTTCTCTGTTAGAGAAAGAATAGAATAAATGGTGTATCCTCAACACATCATTATTTTTGAACCTTTAGAGACCAGTGAAATTCTCCACTGTGAGGGATGTTAGCCTTAAATCAACTGCATGTCAGGAAGCATTAGTGGAGCGCAACTTATGTGCATATGGGGATGGGTCTGCTCATTAGGCATGAATGAGCTACTGTCAGCAAACCAAGCTCCAGGAACCAGAGTGCTTGATACCTGCTATCCCTATGCGCACAGATTAGGCTCTGGGGACACAAAAACAATACACCTATGATGGTAGTGCTTTCTGGCCTCAACTTATCAAGAAATACAAAATCGCATGCTCGAGATTTTGTAGGGCCACTATTTCAAAATTGATTTTTAGGCAATGGTTACTTGTGATTCTTTTTGCGTCTGCTGGGAATTTGAGGTTAGAAGGAGCAGTATATTTCTCTTGACATCTCTCTGGGATAAATAAAAAGAAAATAGGAGGCCATTTTCTGGTTGGCCTCGAGGTCTCTCTCAGGCATCCAGACTCATTTTGCCCCCATCTCTTCAGGGCTTATGCTTGGCCTGGTGATCCTGGAGGAGAGAATCATAGAATCCCAGAATGGGAGAGCTGCAAATAGCTCACCCTCATTTGTAAGTCGCCCCTAGTGGGCTGCTGGAAATGACTCAGGCCTTGAGGCTCAGTGTCCCATGGAGAAGCGGTTTTTCCATACTGCATCTGTGGTTGATTGGGAACCCTGACAAAGTGGTGGCAGAGCAGGAGCCCGAGGATAACCCAGCAGAGCTTGCATTTGTTACAAAACGCTAAATTGCTGAGTGTTAAATGGGATTTCTTTCTTTTACTGTTCTCTGGCTGACAGGGAACAAATGCATCCTCAAATAGCAGGTGGAATTAGAATTAAGGGTTGGAGTGAGGGGCAGTGGAGAGCCCACACCATCCCAGCAGCATCCGATGTGCCAGGGGTAACCCTGGGCTGAGGGCACTGAAGCAAGTCACAGCAGGCGATGGTGGAAGTGCCTCTCATCCTACCCATGCTTTTGTGCAGTTGTTAGTTAGCTAAAAAGATGTTGAATTTAGTGGTGCCATTTTATTAGTTAAGTAGCCTTGGGCTAGTTGATGACTCTGTGCTTCCGTTTGTTCTTTTATAAGGAGAAAATAACTCCTAGCCGGGTTATTTAAAGATAAAATGAATGTTTCCCCAATGTTTCTGGTACATAGTAATGCTCAACTAATGTCTCTACCTGCCCCCTCACTCTTTCACTCATGTCTTATTTGTCAGTCATATCAGCCATGCTAGACTGGCCTCCAGAAACCCATTGTCTGCCCCGTTTAGAATGGGGTGCCAGAATTGTCACTCTGGCTTTCAGAGGAGTGCTTGTTCCCTTCCAGGTGAACTGCCTATTGTGCTGGGCAATGGGAATAGTTAGGAGGTAGGTTCCTGGGAATGGGAGGTCACCTCAGGGTTGGAGAAAGGGAGTGTGAGTTACATGAAGCCAGAGCAGAGGACACAAGGACACGGGAAATAACAGACCTACAAGAAGTAAACAGTGCATGTAAGTGTTTGGTGACCAACGCTGGACAAGGAGAAAACTAATGAGGGCAAATGGGAAAGAGGCGGCTTATATCTACTTTTTGTCTCTCTGTTTTGCTTTTCATCGTTTTGTAAACCTAAGTGAGTTGTACATTTATTGAAAACGCATCCCCCTCCTCAACAGAGGCACATCAAGCAGAGTGACTGAGAAAAAGGAGCCCTGGAGCCCTTTGCTTTGGAAATAGCATGGTGGGCATTGAACTTGAAAGTGATCTTAGTATATTAACACTTTACATTTAGTTTTTTAGAGTCATGAGTACATATATCTTGGTCTAATCCCATGGAATCTAGGATTTCTCCCATACTAGGTTTTGGGCTGTTTCTGGAACAAATTACTACAATTTTAGTGGCTTAAAACAAGGCAAATGGATTATCTTGCAGTTCTCAACGTCCAAAGTCCCCAAAATGGATCTTATGTGCTCCAATCCAGATATTAGCAGAGCTGGATTCTTTGCAGAGGCTCTAAAAGAGAATCTGTTTCCTTGCTTTTTTTCCAGCTTCTAAAGCAGTGATTTTCTTTTTCTTTCTTTTTTTTTTTTTATTGTTAAATCATAGCTGTGTACATTAGTGCAATCAAGGGGTACAATGTGCTGGTTTCATATACAGTCTGAAATATTCTCATCAAACTGTTCAACATAGCCTTCATGGCATTTTCTTAGTTATTGTATGGAGACATTTGTATTCTGCCTTTAGTAAGTTTCACCTGTACCCATTCTAAAATGCACCTTAGGTGTGGCCCCACCCATTACCCTCCCTCCACCCTAACCTCCCCCTTCCCTTCCCCTTCCTTGGCCCTTTCCTCATAGTCTTGTGCTATAGTTGGGTTATAGCCTTCATGTGAAAGCTATAATTGAGCTTCATAGTAGGGCTGAGTACATTGGATACTTTTTCTTCCATTCCTGAGATACTTTGCTAAGAAGAATATGTTCCAGCTCCATCCATGTAGACATGAAAGAGGTAAAGTCTCCATTTTCTTTAAGGCTGCCTAATATTCCAAAGCAGTGATTTTCAACTGGTGTGTCCTGAGAGGATCTTGGGTGTGCCATGAAAACTTTTAAAGATCATTAATCAAATTATTTTTGAAAGAAGTCTAAAGTAAAGTAAGTATATATTTTTTTCCACTCTTTTTTATGATCAACATAATTTAAGTGTGCTGTGGAAGTTTAACTATAGGTTCAAGTGTAATGTGAGATAAAAAAGGTTGAAAAACCCTGCTTTAGAGACTGCTTGCAGTGCTTAGCTTGCAGCCCCTTCCTTAAAAGCTAATTACTTCAGTCTCTGCTTCTGTCATCCAATATCTGCCTCTGACTCTTTCTCTACTGCCTCTTCTTAAACAAATCTTCTTATGTGGGTCCATCCAGACAATCCAGGAAAATCTCTCCAACTCAAGATTCTTGCTCTAAGCATGTTTAGAAAGTCCATTTTCCCATGTAAAGCCATATATTCACATGGAGTTTAAGACATGGCCATCTTTGAGGATCCATCATTCAGTCTTTGACACCTCTGTAAATCATCTCTTCCAGCTGGAGAGGCACACACCTCTTTCTGAGTGCCCTTTGAAGCAGCTCATTTTAATTTACACATTATCTGACTCTCCTTTACTGGTTCACAGACTCTCTTTCGCTAGTTAAAGGAATGAGTGAGTGGAACCCACTGGTAGGTTGACCGAGGCCAGCAAGGAGCCAGGCAAGAAGAGGATGGGGAATGTTCACTAGAGTTTTGGTCTTCACCGTGAGTCTTGACAGGAAGTTCTCTATGGAAACAGTGGCTTGGTTAGCTCTCCCTGAGGCCATAGAGCCAGGAAGCAGACAAATACATTCTTTTTGCTTTTGATGAAATAACCAGGCTTTAATATCTCTCAGGACAACTTCTCAATTAATTACAATGCATGTACAACTGCTTAGCCTATATACAAATCTTCCACTGTCATTGCAAGGTACAGCACTAACATTGCCTTGAGCCAGTCCAGATAAACAGCAATAAGAAGTAATTTATTTCTTCATTTACTTACTACAGAATCAGTGGGGAATCCTCTTCTGACCCAGGGCTGTTCATTTTCAGAGGGGTAATGGTATGGTAAGTGGAGGATCCCTACGGCTCAGGCAAAGACTCTGTTCTTTTCTGTATTTATTTTTTGTTATAGAGTTATGACAATTCAAACAATTCTAGAAAGCTCTTCCTGTTGGCAGGATCTCCAGGTAGCTCTCTCATTAAGACCATTCAATTCAGTCCTGTGATGGATAAGGTATTATAAAGCATAAAATTATCCCATGTAGAATCTTTTTTCTCGTATTATTGACTTTCTCATATATTGCCTAAAAAACTTCTCATTATAAAATTTTCATCAAACATTGAACAATGAAAAATACTTCTCTCATGCCACCTGCCTATAAACAGAAACATGCCCAGCTACCCTAAGTGACCATTTAAGGCAACTCCTGCTACTAACTCACATAGCCGCTGGACATACTGACCCGTTCCTGCTGCTCTGTCTATGGCCTTCATCTTAGTTTGACATCTTTTTATGTTCACTCTGCCCAAATCCCAACATTTTATCATTATGTCCTTTAAAAAACCAGTTTCAATGTTCATTAACACATACAAATGCATATATAGATGTAACCATTATCACAATTAGTAGATGGAGTATTTTCATTCCTACAAAAACTGCTCTTTTCTCCATTCGTAGTCAATTCCTCACAACCCCCAGCCCTAAGCAGCTGGATAAGTTTTCCTTTTCTAGAATTTCATAGAAATAGAATTATATAGTTATATACCCTTTTGTGTCTGGCTTTTGTGTTTTAATTTAGTGTAATGTTTTTGAGATTCATTCATTTTGTATAGATCAATAATAGTTTGCTCCTTTTTAATGCCGAATAGTATTCCGTGCATGGATTTGCCACATTCTGTGTGCTTGTTTAGCAGCGGACGAACACTCATTGTTCGTCCTTAATATTTATATACACAACTAGGTGGACTTTTGGTTACATTTCTTTTTCTTTTGAGTAATTGCCAAGGAATGGAATTGCTGGGCTGTAGGTAAGTGTGCGTTTAACTTTATAAGAAATTGACAAATAGTTTTCCAAAGTAGCTGTCCCATTTCACCTCCCCACCAACATTGTCTGAGAGTTCCAGTTGCCCTACATGTCCCACTGTGGTTGGTATCACAATCTTTTTAATTTTCACCATTCCAATGGGTGTACAATAAGGTTTCACTGTCGTTTTAATTTTTCATTTCCCATAACTAATCATAACTAAGCATCTTTTCACATGATTATGGATATTTAGGTATTTTCTTTTGTGAAGTATCTGTTAAAATTTTTGGCTCATTTTTAAATTGGGTTCTCTTCTTATTGAGTTGTAAGGTGTCTTTGTATATTCTAGGTACGAGTCTTTTATTAGATAAATGGATTGTAGCTATTTTATCCCAGTCTATAGCTTGAGTGTTCATTTTCTTAACATTGATTTTTAATTTTGCTAATGTATTAGTTTGCTTCTTATTGCTATGATAACAAATTACCACAAATTTGGCAGCTTAAAATGTTACAAATTCATCTTACAGTTGGTGGTTAGAAGACCAAACTCTGCCGGCAGGGCCGCATCCGAGAATCCCCTCCCTGGAGATTGCCTTCCTTCCTTGCCTGGGGGTGCCATATCACTCTGGCCCCTGTGCCCATCGTCAAATGTGCTTTCTCTGCCATATCACTCTGGCCTCTGTGCCGACTGTCAGAGGGGGACTCTGATCCTCCTGTCTCTTTCTTTCAAGAACTCTTGCGATTATATTAGGTCTTCCCAGATAATCCAGGGTAATCTTCCCCTTTCAAAGTCCTGAATGTAATTATGTCTACGTAATTTTACACTTTACATGTCACTTTTGCCGTGTAAAATAATATATTTGCAGGGTCTGGAGAATAAGACAGGGACATATCTGTAGGGGGCAGAGGCATTATTCAGCCTACCACATCTAATGTATAATATTTTTCTTTTATGATTTATGGCTTTGGTGTCTTTTCTAGGAAATCTTTCCCTATCCTAAGATCATAAAAATATTATTTTATATTTTCTTCTAAAATTTTTATACTTTTATTATTTTTATGTTTATGATCTATTCCTAGCAATTTTTGTATATGGTTTTGAAGTCAGGGTTACAGTGCTTTTTATTTTAATTTATATCCAATTTTTCCAGCATCAGTGTTGAAGAGACTATTGTCCCCCTATTGAATGACTTTGATGTGTTTGTTGAAAATGAATTGATCACTTGCATGCATATTGACTTTTATCCTCTCTCTTCTGATTTTTCTGAATGCACCTGTGATTGATTCAGGCCTTGGCTTAGAATCATTGAGTAGGACATTTCTAATGTCCTAATTCATTTTTTTTTAAACGTGACTTTCTTGACATGACCTCTTCTTTTCACCTCCGTTACACCGAACCCCTTCTGTTTCCTTGGGTGTGCTATGTCCTTGACTCCAAGGAGTGCACGCAGAACACAACACACAACACGTCTCCCTCTGCTTGGGACGCCCTTTCCTTCCTCTTTGCCTCACTTTTTCCTTCTCATCTATTAAGACACCCCACCTTCTCCAGGAAACCTTTCCTGAGTCCTCTCCTTATGCTGTCAGAACAGTGTCACATAGTGAATTACAGTTGCCTCTAGATTTACCTGCATCCCTCTCCAAGTCTTAGCTTCCTGGGCTGGGTGGACCTGTGCTGCTGATTTATGCCCCCCGGCACCCAGCATATTCATTAGCTAAGTGAGTAAGAGGGCACAGGACTTGTGTCACAGGTAACAGGACTCTCCTCACAGTACTGCTGCTGATTGGTGTTCACAGCACTATGCTCAACTATGACGAATGAGCTGCATGAAGGAAGGATGGAAAAGAGTTGATTTCTTATTTAGGTAAAATGGCAACCAAGTATTGCTATACAAGGGGGCATTCTAATAGACATATCAGAGTTTGTGTAAATACATTTTAAAATTCTAAATGATAAGCCTTAACTCATTTTTATCATAACTGGGGGATAGGTGATCTAACTAATAAAATATTCTAGTTAATAAAGATCCTTATGTACAGTTTCAATTTAATATGAATAAAAGAGGAAAAGGAACTGATGATTATTTAGCACAATCAGTGTGGTCAGTATTGAACTATATGCTTTGCAAATGCTGTCTCATTAAATTCCCCAAAGAACCCTGGGATGTTATTGTGAGGATGTTAATGCTCAGAGAGATAATACAAGTTGCTTATAATCACATAGTTAGTGGAGAAGCCATCAGTTTAAGTATTTAGAGGTGTCTTCCTCTAGAATAGTGATTTTAAAACAGTGCACTGTGAGAGGATCTTAGGCGTGCCATGAAAAAATTTTAAAAGATCATTAAATTATTTTTGAAAGAATTTCAAAGCACAGTAAGTATATTCTTTTTTAACTCTCTCTCTTTTTTTTGTTTTTGGATGAACATTATTTAAGTGTGCCACAGAAGTTTAACGATAGGTTCAAGTGTGCCATGAGGTAAAAGAGATGAAAAACTCTGCTCTGGAGTCTATATTCTTTCTACTCCCTTAGAAAATAACTAAATTTCCCACTACTGAAGCTTGAATAATTCACAAGGAATCTATTATTTGTAATGATTCAGGACATTATAGAATATGAGTTGCTATTTTACTTGAAAGGGGTAAACATATTAACTAAAAAGTTTTTCCAGTGGGTAGAACTTCCCAATGTATTTTTAGATTGTGTGGTATCCTGTTAGATTGTGTTGGAGATTGTTGAGGTCCTAGGATGACTCTAAGATGCTATCATAGACAGGGAATACAGGAAAGTCCCCTGTCAGGCCCTGAACTGTGGTCATCCCTTCCACCAAGTTCCTGAAAATGAGACATATAAAAACATAACTTAGGGGAAACAGGATGTGACTTTATTGTTAGCTGTGACCATAACCCTCGAGAGGAAAGCTGAGGGAACATGGCTTAGTGTGAGCCCCTAACTGGGTTGGGAAATTTTTCTACCCTATATTCTTTCATTGTTAGTCCCTCATCTTTTTTTTTAATCCACCAGGATTTAATCCACCAGGATTTAACCAGGATCCAGATTTGTGTGGTGAGTTTTGGGGAAAGAAATCATCAGAGCATGAGAGAGGTCCACCTGCCACTGCATCTGGTGGGTTCTTCCTCCAAACCTCCATACTCAGAAACCCATTTTAGGTGGACAAAAAAATGCTTCCTAACATTCCTCCCCAAAGTTTCTAAAATTGATTGGACATGACATTAATTATTTCTAAGTTCATGTGATAGGTTGTTTAAAATTTATTGTAGTCCATTTCCCAACTCAAATTATGCTCCATCCAGTGTCCAGCTTAGCTTAGCAGAGAGGTTTATACATTAAGGAAGTGTGACAAAATACCCCAAATAATAAGATGCCAAAAATAGAAAAATGCCCCACCTTAGAACAAATTGTAATTTTCTACCTCTTGTTGACAAATAAATATTAAAGCTGCCAAATAAAAATATCTTTCTATTAGAGAAATTAGTTTTAAGGAAATGACCTTTCATTAATTTTTAGTAAAAGACATTGGAATGTCTACGGGGGGCTTGGGGTCCCAGGCAGAGTTTGGTTGATCGTTCTGTGGAGCTGGTGTGTGGTTTTACAGCACCTCGGTAGTGGGATTAAACCAACATTTAATCTTTCAAATCTTTTACTTTTCCCAAATCATGAAGTGTGAAATAAAACTGTGACTTTGATTTTTATGTTGATAATACCGACTGGTCATCCAAAAGACTTAGGGGTAATTTATACTGCATAAAGGAACTTTAAGAAAAAGACAGGAGTTCAGGAATAAGAAATTCAGGAAGAGATCGAATGATACTACACAAGTTTTTGGACTGAGGAAGCCATGCACAGCGTGATAATTTAAAAAGGGCCACCATAGGGGACTTTGTCCAGGCAGATGCTGGAGTCGGAATACAGGGGACAAACAGATGCCAGGGAGATCCAGAGAGGAATAAATTAGAAGTTAGGTGTCTTAGAGAACCATTTTTTTTTTTTAATGAAGAAGTATTGTTTAGAGCTATGAGTGCCAGAGTGCCCTGACTCAAACTGGTTTAAACAATGGGATTTATTGTCTCAAAGAACTGGAATTGCACGAGGTGGAACGATGGGGCTGCGTGTGGGAGGAAAGTACAATCTGGAGCTCAGTGACGTTGTTGAGCTGGGCCTCTTACCTCTCTGCTCTGTCTTGCTGTGAATGCTGTCCTAAGGGTCTCTTGCTGATGGTTGCTCATGGCAACAGGAGCTGTTTGCTCCCTTGTTTATTTCCGGCAGCAGGGAAAGAAGAAAACCTTTTCCCCAAGCAAGGAATGTAATTCAAACTTTTTTATCTGATTGGAGAAACAGATCATATGCCCATTTATTGGCCCAAACCACCCTGGGGTCATGTGCTAATTCATTGGCACGTTGGTTAATCTTCTCTCTGAAATTGAGCATGGGGTGGATATCTGAATCAAAATGGACTTCCGTTGTAAAGGCAGAAGGACAGACAGGATTTTCGGTACACACCCACCTGCATTGACTTCAGAGTCTTGTGATGAAAGACTGAGTCCACAGGTACTGAGTTCAAGAGTTCTAAAGCAGAAATTGGAGTGAAACAGTGTGACAAGACGCTCCTCTCAGGGCCAAGGGCACTCACCAGAGCTCATGTCCTTGGGCCCTGCTCTGAGAGACACGAGATGATTTTTTATCCAGCCACATTATGGTTAGAGAGGGATGGATGCAAATGTATAAAGCCAGAGAATCTGAATGTCAGGCAAAGGATGGCAGAGAACAACCAAGATGAGCATCCAGGAAGATGGGGAACAGATTAAAGTGTGATGAGACTTGAGTAGTGTAATTGGTTGAATACTCAGGATAAAATCATGTAAGGATGGGACACCTATTGTTCCATGGTGTTGGAAATGCTGCTCAGGCTTGAATATAAATATCAAGATCAGAGTGGGCCAGTATTGCTTCTCATACTTTCATATGCATTAGAATCACCTGGAGGGCTTTGTTAAACCATTTTTGGTCCCCACCCCCAGAGTTGCTGATTCAGTAGATGGTGGTAGGGTTTGAAAATGTGCATTTCTAACAAGTTTCCAGATGCTGCTCCTCTGGGGAACCTCCCTCTGAGCACCACAGGACAGGGGAACCGCCTATCAAGGGCAGTTAAACCAGTGTGTTTCAATGTGTTGGACCAGGGCCACCTGCTGAGAATGACCAAAGGAGATTATTTAAGATGCTTGTTCTTCATACCCCAATCCCAGAGGTCTGGGTTAGCAGGTTTGGAGAAAAACCTAGAAATCTTATTTTTTAAGAAATTCACAATGGGAGGCTGTTCAGCAGGCTCCTCTGGGTGAAGGGCTCAACTAAAACTTGAAATTTACCTTAGAATTGAAAACAATGTAACCTAAGCATCAGTGCCCTCATATTAATCTGAAAATAAAATAAAAAAAGGAAAAAAAAAGAAAAGAAATTCTCCCAAGGGATTCTTATGACATTATGGTTTGTGAACTGCTCTATTAAATCATGAGAAGTTCTTTTAAGCCATCGCTCCTGTATTCTCTGTGTAGTAAGCAGGCCACCACAGTGACACACCACCCTTCACTGGTACCATGAAAGTTTCATGTCTTGTGTGTGCCATAGTCTGAGTGACCTTGAGCAAAGGTATTTAACCATTTGGGGTTAAATACCCCCAAAAGATGGAATAAAGAGACAAGTGTTATGTAATAGTCACTTAGCACAACGCCTGATACTTAGTAAGCCTCAATAAACAGGAGCTCTTCAGTGAGGTCCTGGTATTCTCTGTCCTAGCAACGTGCTGTGCCCATTGATGCACTAAAATGTATCTTGCCACAGGCGGTTTTATATGCTGATTGACTTTTATGAAGGCAAGGTATCCACGGGAAGAGTATTGCAGAAAAAGATGAAAAAGAACTTTGGGACTTTAAAGGCAGAAAGGGAAACACTATTCCCTGGCTAGTGCTGGTAAAAGCAAGCAGCCCATGAGACTTCTTTGCGAGCTTGTCTCCCGCCTGTTTGATCACACTCCTGTCCTCATTCATAATGCCACACATCTCCCCGCTACACACCAGGACGCTGCCACAGATGTCTGTGCACAGCTGGAGGCAGGCGTCCACAGTTGTTCATGCTTTGAGGTGGAGACTTGGAGGGGCTGAAAGAGGGTCAGGTGAGAGGAGGGAAATGCTTCTGCAACTTGAAACAGACCATGAAGTCAAGTAAAGCCTGAAGATACTGTAAGTGTGACCCCCTTGGCAACATTTTGTTGACATTTTATTTACCTGTATCTATCTGCTCATACACATGATATGGAATAATATTTTTTTTTTCTGAGTCCCTGAAGCACAAGGCCAAACAGATGGCCCTTAGTAAGGAGAGTAAGTGAGTGCTTTGGCCTTACCCCGTTCAACTGAACTTTCTCAAATGATCCAAATAGCTTCTCAAGAGCCATTATTTTTCTCTTGTCCTTTAGATTTTATTTTTGTGTGTGAGTGTTTTCATGTCAAAATGTACTTGGAATTTAGAGGACAAGATACTCTACTACTTTTGGCCTTGAAAGAATCATTTCTAGCTCTTGTCCGCAACTGCTGTTGCTAAGGTTATTACATTTTCAATAGACAACTCCTTATGAGCCTTGAACATTCGTATTTCCAGAGAAACATGACACAATAGGCCTAAATAAATTCAAGATGAAAACAAAACAAAAGTGACAAATGGCCTTCTATTTTTTTACACAAATGCTCTGGCATTTCTGATGGGAGTCAAGTTAAAAATCATCGTATTTTCAAACTTGAAGGGAATTAAAACTAGCAAACTGTGGCTCAGAACATTTAAGTTACACACTAGGTCACATATTTAACTGGTGTCAGAAACCAGGGTCAGGGTTTTCATTTTAATGCTTTTTCTATTCCCCCAAGCTCTTGACACCTCCCCATTTTACCACTAGGATCCCGTAGCTACTAAAATTTTGAGAGGAGTTAGTGAAACACATATGAGATTATAATACTATCTATAAGACCTAATTCAAATCTCTTCAACTTTCTTAGATTTATAAATCAGTTTACAAGCTGGGTGATTAGTTTATCACAGTACGTTTTTTCTTTTTTTTTTTTATTAAATCATAACTATATACATTGATATGATCATGGGGTATCATACACTCGCTTCATAAACCATTTGACAAATTTTTATCACAGTGGTTAACATAGCCTTTCCGGCGTTATCTCAGTTACTGTGCCAAAACATTTACATTCTACCTTTACCACGTTTCGCAAATACCCCTGTAATATGCACCACAGGTGTGATCCCACCGATCCCCCTCCCTCTACCCACCCCCCTCCCTTGCCCACTTCCCCCTATTGTTAAGTTGTAGCTGGGTTATAGCTTTCATGTGAGAGTCCCAAATTAGTTTCATAGTAGGGCTGTGTACATTGGGTACTTTTTCTTCCATTCTTGAGATACTTTACTAAGAAGAATATGTTCCAGCTCCATCCATGTAAACATGAAAGAGGTAAAGTCTCCATCTTTCTTTAAGGCTGCATAGTATTCCATGGTATACATGTACCACAATTTATTAATCCATTCGTGGATCGATGGGCACTTGGTACGTTTTTTCATCTGTGACCACCCTCATTTCCCACTCTGAGGCAGGATAATGAAGATGCCTCAGGAAATCATTTCTTCCTTAAACTTAGGCCTTATTGGTGATCTGCTGGAGACTCTAAATATATTTTATTGACTAGCTTACCAAAATTCTCTGATTCCCTGATTTGTTATACTCTGCATACCCTTTCTTGCTACTTTTTGTAATTTTCTTGAAATTATAAACTAATGTATGTGTTTTGGTTCTTTCATCTCCTATATACCCTATTCTTATTTCCTCCAAATTTTCCATTAGATCCGCAGTACATGTTTAAGAAGCTTTCCCCATGGCCGGGCGCGATGGCTCATGCCTATAATCCCAGCACTCTGGGAGGCCGAGGCGGGTGGATTGCCTGAGCTTAGGAGTTTGAGACCATCCTGAGAGGAGCGAGACCTCATCTCAAAAAATTAGCCGGGCATTGTGGCAGGCTCTTATAGTCCCTGCTACCTGGGAGGCTGAGGCAATAGGGTTGCTTGAGCCCAGGAGTTTGACATTGCTGTGAGCTATGATGCCACAGCACTCTACTAAGAGGTACAAAATGAAACTCTGTCTCGAAAAAAAAAAGCTTTCCCCAGTGGTTTACCTTGTCTGCTCATCTATCATTTATTTTTGCCACTTCCCTCTGCTGCAGTGATCTTCCCATGCCAATTTGCTCTTCCCTGGGCCTGTTGAAAAATCCTCTTTGGCCCTTCCTGCTGTTCTATGTAGGATCTCAGCTTCTTGATCACATGTGCTTTCCTCTTGTTTATGCCTTCATTTTTTAGATCAGTGCTTCATAGATTAAAACTTAAATTCAAAACCTATTAGAAAAATTAAAAGAAAATACAGAAAACATCACAGAGTAGACTGAATCCCTATGTACTCACCATTCAGATTCAAAAGTGATCTTAAGTTTATTTATTGCATTTGTCCCCTTTCCCTTTTCTTCTTTCCGCTTCTCTCTTTCCTCCCTTCCCTCTCCCCCTCTCTCCCACTTGCCCCCTTCTCTTCTGTTTGCACCCCCTGTTCTCCCTCCTTTTCTCTTCATCCCCTTGCTGAAGTGTTTAAAAGCACACTCCAAGGCTGGGCTCGGTGGCTCATGCCTGTAATCCTAGCACTGTGGGAGGCCAAGGCTGGTGGATTGCTTGAGTTCAGGAGTTTGAGACCAGCCTGAGCCAGAGTGAGGCCCCAGCTCTAAAAAAGCTAGATAAAAGTTGTGGTGGGCACTTGTAGTTCTGGCTACTTGGGAGACTGTGGCAACTGGGCTGCTTGAGCCCAAGAGTTTGAGGTTGCTGTGAGCTGTGACACCATGGCACTCTACCTAGGTAACAGAGAGAAACTCGGTCTCAAAACAAACAAACAAAGAAACAAAAAAAAAGGAAAAGGAAAAGCAAACCCCAGTGTTTTAAGCTAGGACACCAGAATGGGCTGGAGAGAGGGAGACAGACAGAGAGAGAGAGTTGACATTCAGTATAGGCAGGGAAAGAGGCTCTGAGGGCATGGTCTAAGTTACTGACTCCAACTGCACTGGAAGGTTCATCCTGGCTCTTTCATTGCACTTTCAAGGGACACTGAGTTGTGTCTGGCATGTGTGAAATTGTCAAGCCGACTGGAAGTTTTGGCAAATGATTTCAGAACACTTTTCGTCAAGATCATGGTACCTTAAATGAGATTCATTCCTAAATAAACTTGTTCTTTAAGTTATTGTTAACCAAAAGGTGAGATATTTAATTTATAATAGTCTGCCATTGACCCTTAAAAATACAAAATAATGTGATATTTAGTTTTTCTAAAAATGTTTCCTACACAATACTAATATAAAGATTACAATTTTACACTGGATATTAAATCTATTTTGTTTTATGAGGAGTTGGATGAGTTTGACAACATTGGCAAAGTGGTTCCCATGTCTATTGATGCCTTATTGTGTTGCTCATAAACCTTTAATCCAACAGAGTAGATATAGCAATTTCTTTTTTATTGTTTTCTCATATTATCTCTTTTTTTTTATTGTTTGGGATTCATTGAGGGTACAAAGAATTAGGTTATACTGATTGCATTTGTTAGGTAAAGTCCCTCTTTCAGTTGTGTCCTGCCCCAAGAGGGGTGCCGTGCACCATGACCCCCATCCCCGCCCCTCCCCTCTCCCTGAATCCGCATTCCCCTACATCCCCCCTTGTATTAGCTCATCTACTGCCTTCCTATTAGAATTGAGTACACTGGATTCTTGCTTCTCCATTCTCATGATGCTTTACTAAAAAGAATGTGTTTCGGGCAGCGCCTTTGGCTCAGTGAGTGGGGCGCCGGCCCCATATGCCAAGGGTGGCGGGTTCTGACCCAGCCCCGGCCAAACTGCAACAACAACAACAAAAAAAAATAGCCGGGCGTTGTGGCGGGCGCCTGTAGTCCCAGCTGCTCGGGAGGCTGAGGCAAGAGAATCGCCTAAGCCCAGGAGTTGGAGGTTGCTGTGAGCCGTGTGACGCCACGGCACTCTACCCGAGGGCGGTACAGTGAGACTCTGTCTCTACAAAAAAAAAAAAAAAAAAAAAGAATGTGTTTCAACTTCATCCAGGTTAATACAAAAGATATAATGTCCCCATCTTTTTTAATGGCTGAATAGCATTCCATGGTATACATATACCCCCACAGATACAGCAATTTTTGTATCACAAACCAGTAGCTGATGGAGATAACTAGAAATTATGCTTATCAATTTATATATCAGCTTTCATATAATTATCAATCTCTTCTTAGTATTTTTATTCAGGTGTTCTTATTTTTATGATTGAAAACATGATTAATTTTATAATGCTCTTAGAATATTTTGAATCACATTAAAAAATAACTGAGATCAATTGGATGTAAATAGTTCAGAAAAGCTGACAGAAATTGCTTTCTTTCTTTTGCATGACTATATTCTCCATGGAGTCTTTTGCTTTGTGTATAGAATATGCATCCCAGAAACTTCCAGCTTTTTGCATAAATGAGTGGATTTATAGCCCTATTTTCTCCTTTTAGATCTTTATCCCCATAAGGTAAGGAAATTAAGTTTATTACAAATGATTTATCAGTGTATTTATAATAAAGGCTTCTCATTAATCTCATTCATACTGAACTTTACATGTTTTTATTTTATTTTTATTTTTTTAAATGTTATTTTTTTTTATTAAATCATAGCTGTGTACATTAATGTAACCATGGGGGTACAATGTGCTGGTTATATATACCATTTGAAATATTTTCATCAAACAGGTTAACATAGCCTTCATGGCATTTTCTTAGTTATTGTGTTAAGACATTTCTTCTGATAGGTCATGAAAAAAGCTTTTGGTAGTAGAGATCAATGGACTTACTCATATTAATGTTTATTCATATACAGATTAAAGATGTATAAAGATGAGTAAAATGCTTTCCTTTAATGATAAAGAAATGCATGATTATAATTTAATTTGATACTAATCATCTCAACCATTGGTTGGGTGAAAATATTTAACTAAGTTGTTATTTTAATTATGGCAAGAATTTAACTCACAGTTGTTTGGTCAAGTTCTCCAGCAGCTTACTTTACTAGCCTCTTACGCCTGGTTGTAGGAGATTTATTTTCTAAAAATGGCTGGATATATCTCCTATCCCCCATGTGCTTCTTAAAATGAGATGTTCGTTCCATCAAGAGATAGGGCCTGCGTTCTTTGCCCTTCCATTTTTATGTTTTCAAGGGGGCTTGTGACTGCCATTTGTACTAACAGGATGCAGTAAACTTCTGAGGCCACAAAGAGGGAGCAGCTTGGGCATCATTCGTGCTCTCTTGGGATCTGTACCTTGGAAGTCCTAAGCTGTCACGGAAGACATCGGCTACCCTGAAGCAGCCCAGGGGAGCGATTGGGTGGAGAGACCACCTGGAAAGAGAGGAAACTGTCAGGATCCACAGCCTCTCCAGCCACCAGATCAGTCAGTCTTGTCAGTCTGGGCACAAGACCTGAGCATGAATGAGCCACCCCTGCCGGCAGCCGTGTGAGGGAACCTGAGTGAGAACTGCCTAGCTGGCCCTGGAGAAATCCCCAAAGCATGAGAGAAAACACTGAAATGTGGTTGGTATTTTAAGGCACTAAATTTGGGGGTAGTGCATTATGCAGCCAGGGATACTGTGGTCTATTATAAGAAATAGATATTTGGTCTCTGCCCCAGTTCCTGAGATAGCTCCTAACAACCTTGTATGATAATGTGTGCTAGGAGAATCTTTTGTTCTAATACTTGGTCTTTTACCCTGGTTCCTGAGACAGAGAGCCTGAGACTTTTGCAATTTCCTCAGTAATAGAAGCATCTGGCACATTCCCTTGGAATTTCCTGGGTGATAGCATCATCTTTTGTTCTAAGGAGAAGACTCTTGTAGGCTCACGGCACCATCAGGATGGGGGCTTGTTGCCAGGGGAACCAACCAGGTGCTCAGAAGGTTGGAGCTTTCAGCTCCACCCCTTCACCTCCAGGGGGGTGGAGTGGAGCTGAAGGTGGGGTTGATCCTCAGTAGCCAGTGATGCAATCAGTCATGCTTCCATAAAGATCAAAAAGGACTTGGGGGTTTGGGGGCCCTTCAGGTAGCAGAACACAAGGAGGTGCCTAGAGAGTGGTGCACGGAAGCCCCACAGCCCTTTGCATGCTGCGCCTTAGGCCTTTCTTCCATCTGGCTGTTCATCTGTATCCTCCGTCATGAGATATAGTAATGAAATATACAGGTAAACGTGTTTTCCTGAGTTTTGTGAGCTATTTTAGCAAATTAATTGAACCAGAAGAGTTGGTCATGGGAACCTTGATTTATAGCAGGTTGGACAGAAAGGTAGGTAACAATCTGCTGCTTGCAATTGGCATCTGAAGGGGGTCCAGCCTTGCAGGACTGAGCCCTTCCCATGTGCGATCTGACTCTGACTCCAGGTAGATAGAGTCAGAATTGAGTTAAATTATAAGACACCCAACTGGCATCTTCTGGGGACTTGCTTGGTGTGTGGGAACATCTCACACACATCTGGTGTTGGAGGTGGAGTGTATCCAGTGTTAATGGAGGTGGAAAAACACTTCAATATCTCTAACCCGGCCATGGTAACTGGGATACCAGCCCCTCTTCATGGGTCCCTAATCTAGAGGACCATATTAGCACTCCCAGGACAGTCCCACAATTTTCACGTTGCTTTATTCCAGACTTCTCTGAGACCCAGATGAGGAGTTCCAATTATCCCTGCAAATTTCCACTGTCCCATTTGTACTGGTAGGGAGGTGCAGCAAGTCACGTGGCAATAGGCAAGGATGTGCGCCATCCTTTTAAGGAGACAAACCAATGGTAGGCAACAATAACGCCATCAGCCACAATCACCAAAACAGTATTATTTTATTAATAGTATGATAATAAAATCAATAATTTTTCTCTGTCTATATCCTAAGTGGTGGTGTAGAAAAAGAACTTGACAGAAACCCATTTAAAGTTGAAAAAGAGTCCAGTTCTCCTTTGGTGTGGGGGTAAAAATGTAAAAGAGGTGAAGGAAGATTCTAGCTCTTCTCCATAAACCTCCTTTGTGTTTGAATCTCTTACAATAAGACTCCAAATGACAGAGGGAGACTGAGGCTCAGAGCTGCTGCCTGCCAGATTCAAGGTCACTGAGCTGTGAAAGCTGCAAAGCTGGACCTAACTCAGAATCGTACATAATGTATTTTGCTGGCACCTGCTTTTGCCCGTCTGTACATGGCCCACAGACGAGCGTGTACGCAGAATGAGAACATATGACTGTACTTCTGACTGTTTCCTTATAATTCCAGGCTCTGTGTGTTAGGCAATGACTATCTACTGTTGTTTGCTGCTTCCTCACATCCTCCTTCAGGTTCCAGACAAAGTGCTGGTGCTGGAAGATTAAAAAAGTCGCATTTTACAAGGGTACGTGTTAAATGTACTAAGTATAGAGTATAAATGTCTGAACACAATAACTAAGAAAATGCGGTGAAGGCTATGCTAACCAATTTGATGAAAGTATTTCAAATGGTATATAAAACCAGCACATTGTACCCCATGATTGCATTAATGTACACAGCTATGATTTAATAAAAAAAAGAAGGTGTGGCTGGGAATGGTGGCTCACACCTGTAATCCTAGTACTCTGAGAGGCTGAGGCATGCGGATCCCCTGAGCTCTGAAGATTGAGACCAACCTGAGCAAGAGCACGTTGTGGTGGATCCCTATAGTTCCAGCTGCTTGGTAGGCTGAGGCAAAGGCCTAGGAGTTTGAGGTTGCCGTGAGCTATGACGCCCAGAGTGACAGAGTGAGCCTCTGTTTCAAAAAAAAAAAAAAATTCTTTGGTGTTATTGGAGAAAAGGACGTTGCATGTTGGGTAGAACCGACCAATACTCTTTTCACAGAAATTGGTACCAGCGATGGCTTTGTGTTTCTCTTTGTAGGATTGTTTCATTTTCAGGATTAAAATAAAATTTCTATGGATTAATCTTGGACATACCTTGATTGTGAAAATTAGGACTATTGATCCAATTGCCATTACTCTGCAAATTGTCTCAAGATGCTGATTTCTTTCCCTTTTCTTACTTGATCTTTATAGTTACACAACAAGGAAAATAAAAATTTAGATATACCCACTTTAAAAAGAATGCACATTCAAAATGAGAAATTTACACGTCACATAAGTTATAGGACTGGTCTGAATAATTTCTTGATTTTTCAAAAAGCTTTTCTCCCAGCATTCTTTTAAGTAGAAATGATCTTATATACATTTAGACTTATCTATAGATTACAAAGAAAAAAGTAAGTGGTGGCTATAGAGCAGAGAGGGCAGAGAAAGATAAAATGTTTTAGGAAACAGTTATATTAACGATAAATAAAAAAAGAGAAAAAAACACTTTGGAAAATTGTTAAGCCAAAGGAAAAATATTAAATTGACAATTTTGTGTGAGACCGGATATCTTTTTCCTTGTAATAGAAGCTATATTTTTGCACGGAGGAGAGGTGTGGTACTACTGCACTTTGTGAAAACAAGACACGCTATGAATGACAAAGGGCTCTATTTCAGCAAGCTGCAGGCAGAAAAGGAGCCCCAGACAGTTGGATAGAACTACAGCGTTGTTGATAGTGGGACACTGTTTTATTATTCTACATATACTGTGAAATCAAAACACTATTGCAATATATAAAAAGGTGAATTGTACATTTGTATGCTAAATAGCATGCCCTCTAATGTCTTTAGTGATTTTCTTGCAAGAGCGTATTCAGTTCTTGCTTTCACTTTTACTATCAAAGAAAATTAAACCATCCATAAGGTCTTATACAACCAGAGCTCTCCTTTTCTTTCTGTCTCTCAGTGAGCATGAGCTGAACTCTTGGAAAAAGACTTACCTTGGTTGTGTACTGTAGCAGCTCTGTTTTGCCCCCATGGCTACAGTTGGACAGGTTGCATGGGAAATACTAGGCCATGAATCAGTGAGAAAACAGATTTAGGAATCTGGGGATTTGAATTTTTAGTTGGTTGCATAGCCTATGAATTTGGCCATGGCCTCAGTTCAGAAATACAGAAATGGGTCTGTTCTACCATAGGGTATTTGAAAAAGGTTTCTTCCTCCCTAAATGGAGGCATGTGTATTGCCATTTTGCCCCAAATGTAGACATAATATATGCTCTTTGGGAAAAAAAAATAGGTACAAAATAGGAAGTGAAATCCTCTCTCCACCTACAATGTCCTCATGCCCCAAATGTTAACCCAATGTTAACATTTTGTTATAAACCATTCCAAAAATTTTCTATAAATGTATATACAATTTTATTTTCTTGAAACTAAACCATAAGGCAAAGTTACCTTTACCTTGACCCCACACATGTACTGGACATCTTTCATGTCACTACCTATAGCCATACTGATCATCCTTCAAATAGCAGCATTATTTACTTGACATATTGCTAACTGTTCCCCAGAAATATACTAAATACACTCTCACCAGACATGTACACAAGTGCAAGTCTCCCACACCTTTGCCAACACTGGATATTGTCAATTTTTTTTTTTCTTTTAGCTTTTGCCAAATGTGACAGGCAAATACCTATCTCATTTTGCTGTAATTTACATACGAATGGAGCTCTGCTGGTGTTTTCTGCAGTAAAAGGCTGTCTGTTTGGCTTCAGGAATCCTCCCTCACCATCAGCCTCTTCCCTCTCCCCCTCATCAGTGCATTGCTGGGCACTGTTGGTCTTTCACTGCAGTTCATTCCCCTACCTGAGCCCTGGGGTGATTGCTTTTTGTCTCATGGAGTCTCATTATATTCATGCGTGCACACAGTCACAGCCCACAATTACACATGTGGTACAATGTATATTATGAATACATACAATCTCACACAATCACAAACCACAATTGCACATGCACCACACTGTGTACACACAATCACACATGTCAGACAGAAAACCATGCATGCAATCATGTCGCACACATTCCACATCACACCATAGAGGGTCACTGTAAAACGATCAAAATGAAATCAGCCATGTGCCCACTAGTAAAGAGACCAGCCAAATTCTCAGGACACTTCAAAAGCTCCCTGATGTCTGCAGCCTTTTGGGCGTCAGCTTCATCACTTCAGTTCTCTGGAACCTCCCTCTTGAAACTTCTGTAAGCTGAGAGCTAATTCCCCCTGGCTGGACACATTTGCACTCTTCCAACACAAAGTACAGCAGCTACAGGTGAGAAAGCAAGAACTAAATTCTTGGAGACAAACTCAAATATACAAGAAATGAATTGTATCTGTCCTCTCTCACCGAAACCAGTGTCTCTTAAATTTTGTCACTGGGATTTTAAGGAATTAAATAGAAAGGCACGAATAGATCCAATTTGGTCTGGTTTTCATTTCAAACTTTCCGATGTACCATTCACCCAATGTTTCCTGCATGGTTTTCCCTAATGCATGGTTTTCTGTATTGATTTTTTTCTTTTGTCACCAATATTGCTCAAAACAGAACTGCTGAAATATGCTGACTTCCTTTCTTTCCTCTTTGAAAAGAACTTTTTCTCAGAGTTCCTTAGCAATAAGGCTTACACAGAACTTATCCATCAAATCACTATTTAATTAAAGTACAAAATTAGATTGGGAAAATATAAATAATAGAGCTTGTAAGAAATTTGTGTACGAAAACTGCTTTTCTCTTTAGTGTTCTATGTCTGAGCCTGGACTTAACTCTTGAGAGGGAAATTTGTTTAACAGTGAATTCTGAGCCAGGCAGCCCTGGGTCAGAATAATTTCTCTTTCTGAATTGTGCTTTCTTTTTTTGGCATGTAGAATGGGGTTCACAAAAATTTCGTGAACAGTGAAAATAAAATAAGTACTTCATACAATGTAAGACTTCATGAAATGGTAATACAATTAAGTCCCCACTCAGTGTCATGACAGGTTCATAGAAACTGTGGCTTTAAGTGAGATCACACATGTAGCGGGTCCTCAAATAAGAATATTTCAGTCACTGTTTTGTTATAACATTGACGAGAAAAAAGTGGGTTTTGTTCTATGTTGTTTTGCTTCAAGGCACAGTTTCTAAGAATCTATTGATGAAATTGAGTGAGGACTTACTATAATATTATTATTTTATTCTTTCAAAAATAATACTTCAGTATCTACTATGTATCAGTAACCCTGTGCACAAGGATCTAAGAGGAGGGTGATGTTTAAAGTTCATGATAGGGCAGCGCCTGTGGCTCAGTGGGTAGGGCGCTGGCCCCATATACCTAGGGTGGCAGGTTCAAAACCCGCCCCCGGCCAAACTGCAAAAACAACAAAAAAAATAGCCAGGTGTTGTGGCACCTGTTATCCCAGCTACTTGAGAGGCTGAGGCAAGAGAATCGCTTGAGCCCAAGAGTTGGAGGTTGCTGTGAGCTAAGACCTCATGGCACTCTACTGAGGGGGACCAAGTGAGACTGTCTCAAACAAAACAAAACAATAATAATCCTCAGACTCAAACCTGTGAGGAATATGATTTTATTATGCCCATTGGGGATGATTAAACTGAGGAAGATAAATTTTAAAATATATCCAAGTATACACTGCTGAGGAGATGTAGAACCAGGTGTATAAACTGGCTGTTTGGCTCCGGAACCCATACTCTGAGGCACCACCTATGCTATTTTAGCAGAAATGTGTACATGTTGGAGAGGAAAGTCCTGGAAAGCCCCCTTTGTCACCCCAAATACTTCCTTCTTCATTTTTTTTCTTTCTTCCCTTTTGATATGTGACTTTCCTCCCAGTGGTCTTTGTTCCTTTGGCTTTAGTCACATAAAGGGATTTCCTCTTGTCACAATACATATACCACCAGATGGGGTTAACCGGTAAGAATTACAACGCAGTCTAAATAAGTTCATTGGAACTTTGAGGTGGTGAGTCAGGAGAGCATTCTGAGGACACTGCATGAGAGGGGGGACCCCTGGCTTGGAGGGCAGGGAGGGCGAGCAGAGGAGTGAGCAGCCTGACACCACACTGGGCCTGCCTCTGGCTGGCTGGGTTTCCATGCTTCTCTGCCCCTTCTCACAACCTGCCTTCCTCTACTCTGTCTGCACTCACCCTGGGCACAGGATTTGGGCTCTGGGGAATTCCTCCCCTTCTCTGAATATGTACAACCTGTTTTCAGCCCTTTTTCTATTGCTGGTCTTCCCTTAGCAGGGTTATTTCAGGAAGCACTCCTGAGAACCCTATTCTATTTTTTTTTTAAGAAAGAGAATAAAGAGAAGATTTTTTTTATTAATGTTTCTCTCTTTTAATATAAAAGTTACATTTACTCACTAAAGAACATTTAGAAATACAGGAATATGTAGTGAAGAAAATCACTCCTAGCTACTGTTACTAATCTGGGATAATTCCCTTATTCCATTTTAAAACAAGGTGTAGGATTTTAATCAACACAGTTTAATCTTGATATACAGAAGGTGCAAGAAAATGTATACACACTTTAAGAAAGAAAAAACCTGTAAAACTGTATTAAAATTGTAGTACTCAATATGAACCAATAGTGTTTGTTATCTTGTATATTATATTTTGTATCTCTTATAATTGAGGAAGTCAAATATGACTTGAGTATTACAATTTTAGTGCAGTTTTTTCATTTCCTAAAATGGGTATACATTTTTTGGCACCTTCTTTATCCATGTTTTTATATGTGAATATTATATATATATGTACATGTATGTAGAATATAATATGTATACATAATTTATATACAATCCATACAATTTTGTATGGGTAGAAAATATTTTATTTTAGGTGGTGCTTGTGGCTCAAAGGAGTAGGGCACTGGCCCCATATGCTGGAGGTGGCGGGTTCAAACTCAGCCCTGGCCAAAAACTGTTTTGAGACAGAGCCTTAAGCTGTCGCCCTGGATAGAGTGCCATGGCATCACGGCTCACAGCAACCTCCAACTCTTGGGTTCAAGCGATTCTCTTGCTTCTGCCTCCCAAGTAGCTGGGACTACAGACACCTGCCACAATGCCTGGCTATTTCTTGGTTGCAGCCGTCATCGTTTGGCGGGCCCCGGCTAGATTCGAACCTACCAGCTCAGGTGTATGTGGCTGACGCCTTAGCTGCTTGAGCCACAGCTGCTGAGCCAAGTAGAAAAGATTTTTGTTAAGATTCGGTCCCTGTGCATAGGGCACTTCAATCAACCCAAGTCTATTAACTTCCCTACTGAATGTCTGTTATTGCAGTTTTGTTTTAATCTAAATTGACTGCTTGAGCATCTGTTACCCTTTCAACATTTTTTTTTGTGATATAGGTACAATCTCAAATTGTTTTTTTTCCCCAATTCAGTATTCAAATTTGTGCTTTTCCCTGAGATCATTTTACAGTGCTGGAACATAAGAATTCTCTTCTCCACACACCGGCAGGTGTCTCAGACCTGGAGTGCACCTGTTTCACAGAGCTCTTCCATGGCCTTCATCCTCCGGCCTGTTCAATACCATATCAAGGGACTGAAACGCTAAGAAGGCACATGAGGACATAAACAGGGAAGCTGGGGGAGAAGTATCATTCTCTGCATAGGAGGTAAATACTCCTCCCAGGAGAATTCCTTATAAATGATGCTGCTTTCTCACCGAAGGATGACAAAGAAGCCCTTGGAATCAGTTGTGGCGGGGAGTGAGGTGATTAGTCATCTCACCAAAATTTGGATCATACAAACTCTAGGGCTTTAAAAGGGTGATTGGAATTAATGAGAATCTTTGCATTGTTCTTCTGAGCAATTCCAGTGATTTCTTTTGAGTCAAGAACACTAAACTCAATAACAAAACAGTGGGAGGAATGATCAATCAGGAACTCATTTATTGTAGAGCGTTTTTTCCTTCTCTTTTAAAAACTCTTTTGCCATCACAATGGATATGCCATCCCCTCTGAACTATAAAACAAGGGAAGGGGGAAGCCTTTATTTCCATGGAGATTACTGGAGTTGAACCATTTCCTATGCTCCAGAGTGGAAAATGCAGAAAATAAATTGTATATAAAGAACAAAGGAAGATATACGGCATGTCCACCTTGCCCCTATGGTGGCTATGAGCCCAATCTATGAGCTGAAATTAAGCTTTGCCATAGCAACACTAAGAATAAAGAATTCTTTAGGATAAAAGTGCTCTCATCAGAGAAAATCTTGAGATGAGCTGGGGTGGAAAGGGAGTGGGTAGTGGCAATCATTGAAAGAAATGCATTTTAACATATAGGGTTCTGAAACAAATTCAGATTCCCTCTAATCTTTGACTAGACCTGTCGATGAATGCATCTTTAATTCTATATCCCAAATTTCTCATCCTGGTCTTTTAACCTCTTTTGAGATACTGATGCTGAGTCCCAGTGTTCCTCATTTGCTTAGGGAAAGGGCTCCATTCATGAACCCCAACTCTCCTGGAGCATTAATCACTGGTAATGGAGGAATTTTCAACCTGTTATTGTGGAAAATTGTGGATTGATGTCAATACCTTAATGCAGGGGTCAGACTATGGGAGAGAACTGACCCACCACTCTTTTCAAAAATAAAGTTTTGGTGGAACACAGCTATTAGCTCATTCACTTTAACATTGACTATAGATGCTTTTGCACTACAACAGCAAAATTTGGTTACAACAGAGAACATCTAACTCACAAAAACCAAAATATTCACTACCTGGCTTGGACAGAAAGTTTGCTGAACAGTGCTGGGAATCTAAAAATGGCTTGGCAAGGCTGTGTACTCTGGGAGACTTCAGGAGTGAATCTGTTTGCTTGTCATTCCCGCTCTAGAGGCTGCTTGTGTTCTTTGGCCGGTGGCCCCTCCTTCACTGTCCTGATCTTGGTTCCCATCGTCACATCACCTTCTCTGACTTTGCCCCTACTGCCTCTCTCCATAAGAGCCCTTCTAATTACATTGGGCCCACGTGGATAATACAGACTATCTATCTTGAGATCCTTAATGTCATCAAATCTGCAAAGTCATCTTTGCCATATAAACAGATACATTTACAGGATTATCACAGGATTAGAATGTGGACAGCTTTGGTGGCCCACGCTTCTGTCTACTATAGACGGTAAATGTTTACTTTCACCTCTGCCCAGATACCTTTTTTTCTTTTTTTTTTAATTGTTAAATCATAGCTGAGTACGTTAGTGCAATTGCCTGTACCCATTCTAAGATGCACCATAGATGCGGCCCCACCCATTACCCTCCCTCCACCAAAACCTCCCCCCTCCCTTCCCCTTCCTTGGCCCTTTCCCTATAGTCTTGTGCTATAGTTGGGTTATAGTCTTCATGTGAAAGCTATAATTTAGCTTCATAGTAGGGCTGAGTACATTGGATACTTTTTCTTCCCTTCCTGAGATACTTTGCTAAGAAGAATACGTTCCAGCTCCATCCATGTTACCATAACAATTTTACTGATTGTCAAGAAGATAAGACTAAAATATGTACATTTATGTATGTGTGTGTATATATGTATATATGCTCCTGTGCATATATATTATATATATATATATAAAAAAAACAGTGGTTTGACAATTCTTACACGTATTTTATTTACATTTTGAATAGAAGCATAAAATACATTTAGCAGAGGACAAGTAGGGTGTTTGGGAGGTAAGTGAATTTTGATTGCATTGGGAAGTAAATCAATTGTTTACTTTATAAGTACAATGCATATTTGCATAAATAAAGCACTTTCCAAATGAGCTTAGTCACTTTCCACTGCATTTTCCAAACAAAAGAGATTGATTTCATGTTTTCTAAATACCTGACCACTCTCATCCTATGTTAGGGATAAGGCAGTCTCGTATATACATTTAAACATCTGAATAATTCAACACAAAATACACACTTCTATAGATCATCATTCATCCACAGAAGAAGTTTCTAATTAATTGCATCACTTGCACCAGAGGCATCTTTCTCTGGCTTCTAAAATGGAGTCTGGCTTTTGGCAAGAATAGGGCAAGTAAGGTGAGTGTAAGTGAAGAAAAGGTCATCTTAGCATGCATAAAATGCCTTCAATGAACTGTCATTTACATGTGGAGGGTCTGGTTGCAATTTCACATCCTGGAAGAGTCCCTGGGGATTGAATGGTTTCAGTGTTTGTGGGTGAATGGACATATTATGCCCCACAGAACACCATGCTTCATTTGAGTATCTTTACAGCAGTTTAACACCATCACAGATGGCTCTTTCTTTGCTTTCACTGCAGAATGCTCCATAAGCCCTAGCTAGCCCATCCTCAATTCGCCATAACTCCTTTCGTCCTTGCCTCTGGCCTCTGTATTGCTTTGTCCTCTAAGCCCCAAACCACCTAGTTTTATGCAACGACCATTTGGCGTCTGTATGAGTTTTTTCTACTGTTTTTTCCTGCCTCCCTGACTACACTGAATGTTCTTTGAGGATGCAGGCTGTCCCAGCAATAAGTGTAATATTGTATACATAGTGAACACTTAGAAAACTGATGGTGGTGAGATCATCATGCTGCTATCAGTTGTTTTCTGGTCCTTCTCATGCTTTTGTTCTATCTTATTTGTCTCTGTATGAAAATGAAGCCAGAAGCCACTGATTAAATTGTTTAAACACTGTTTTGGCCACGTTGCTTTTCTTTTCTTTGTTTTCCTTCCTTTTTTCTTTTACTTCCTGTTGGGAATGCACTACACATTCTCTTCTCTGTGACACCAAAACCTATTGCTCCTTACAATGTTCTTGAACCGGCTCCCCTTCCTCTGGGTAATCTCCATCAATTTCCTCTCGCCATTTTTATCTTGTCAGAACTATTGAGGGGTCAATTTTATCTCTACCTCGGTCCTATAATTATAGCTTATTCTTTGTGTTAGAAGACAATGCTCTCATCTGTGGTGGTGACTGAAAGGCTGATGTTGGATAAATAGTTCTTGAAATTTTCCTTGGTCATCATCGTACTTTTTCCTCTTGTTCTGAATGCTCCTCCCTTGTAGCCCTGTCTGCAGATTGTGTTATTATGCATTGTGTTATCACTGGTTATTTCTCTACCCTTATTAGATTTTCAGAACTTTGAAAAAGGGGATGGTCACAACTCTCATCATACCAGCACAGCACTGGGGCAAAGTTCATAGTAGGTATTTAATAGATATTTGGAGTTGAAACAAAACAGTCTTTTCTGCCCTGGAGCCCAGTTTGTCTTGTGATTAAGAACTATTTCTACTATGCAAAGAGCTGTTCTCAAATAGTAAAACTGTCTTCTGAATTTACCACCAACTCAATGCCTTGCTCAAAATGAACGACTCAGCCCCTTATTTCTCAAAGCACGTGCTCCTAAATTGTTAGAATGACAATTGCTACATACTAAATGCTTCTATAAAATGTATAATGTGCTTCACATATTGAGAAGGTATTTATAGGAATCTTTATAATTTGGTTGTATAAATTGGGCACGTTAACCTCTCTGTGTTTAGGTTTTCAATTCTGTAAAATGGAATTAAGTATTGTGTAAATGCCTCACAGTCATTTTAATTTTCAGTAATTCCTGATAGTTCTATTTCTAATTGGTAGCTCTCCTGTACTTGTCGCAGATTCAGTCTAATATTTCAGAGGATTCTTCAGAAGGTTTTCCCTCCAGGTGGGGACAGCTTCTGCAATAGAAAATTCAATGTATGTGTGGGGAGACCACTAGCTGGCCTTACCAATTGTCCTTTTCATGCCTTAATTGCAGTCAGGGCAAAAATTGGAAGATCAAAGTGATAGAATCCGATAAGTGTAGAACATTTACATTGTGGCAATGTCAGTCATTTTAAAAAACAAAAGATGGTAATGAGATCCAAGATATAAATTTAGTAATTAAACTTCCCTCAAGCTTTACAGAGTTCAAGACTGACTTAAGATACCTTCCCTGAATCGACATGAAGTGAGCCTGAAAACTGGCCCGCTGAGGAGAAAGTGATGCATCACCAAAGGGTCAGAGTGCTCCCTATTTGCAGTGACATTTATTGGAGCAGCTCTTAGAAATGAGCGAAGGCCAAAGTTGTTAAATGGAACTGCCCCCACAGGTGCAAGGCTTGTGGGTTTCAGTTCAGTTTTACCCTTCAGAGATCAGTGACAGCCAACCCTAGCGACACCAGGTGCAGACCTATGGGAAAGAGGTTCGATTTAGGATACGTGGGAAAGGAAGAAGTAAATTTGAAAGTTGACTTAATTATTCTCTCTGCTTTCAGCGAGCTTCCCCTTTGCCCTCTCATCTTTCTTCTCACTCATGCTATGGAACTACTTTGGCATATGATTTACCCCGAACATTTGCTTCCTATTTTCAATTTCTGTCTCTAGTTGAGAGATAGACATGGGAGGTCAGGCAGGTGAGTTTACAGTTTGGAGTCTTGCCTGGTTCAGCAGAAACCTTTCATGAGAGCAAGCCTACTGCCCGTCTCTGATGTCCCTGACTGAGGAGCTCAAAGCACTCTGTAGGTGTTACCACATTGGTTTTACCTGAGGCAAGTTAGAGGCTTGTATCAATGTAAAATTTACTTGAAAGCTCCACTCTTAAGGATAAGACATAGAAAAAGGGAAATGCTGCCTATTGGTTAGGAACAGACATATGTAGAAAGATGACACTGAAAAAGGCTGTTTTAATAATTATTTTGCATCACTGTCCAGGGATGAGATGGGGAGGTCATCAGGGATCTAGTCACAGGCTGGCTTCGCCTGAGAAGGTGTTATAAAGGGCAGGAACATAGTGCAGAGATTAGCATTTAGTTTAAAGATGGGCAGCTCATAGATGCATATCCAATTCAAGGTGTCCTGGAGGTCAGCCATTGATTTAAGACAACCTCGCCACATTAATTAGACATATACTTTCAGACTCTACTGATTCCATTCTTTTGTAGTTGGCCTCAAAAACCTCCCATTTTAATTTTAATTTTGGGATTGCATGCGCTGGAGACTGTGTAGATTCTTCAACTGTTATGATGCTACTCCTGCTGCCACGTCATAATGAAATGGATTAAGAATCAACAAATCTAAATTATTTTTCTGCTCTGCTGTTGTGAACTTTACTGGGAGCCATACTCAGCATCTCCAGGTCTGAGCTCCCTCATGTATAAAATGAGAGCAAGGACCCATATCGCCTTTAAGATCCTTTTCAGCTTTGCAATTTCCACAAGTACACAACATGTTCTATTGCTCGCCAGGCAGGAGAAAATATGTAGAAAATGCTGGAGTCTCCTTTCTTGTAATCTCCCTTGTAGGAGAGTTTTATGTTTCTTGCTCTCTCTTTTATATTCATGGCCATAATTTTTCAAATCTTTATCCAAGTCTCTCCATCTTTGCTATAGAAAAACATTAGAAAATATAGATAAGCAAAACTAATAAAATACTATGCGTGATCTCACCACTCTCATCATAATGCATATATAAAAAATACGTGGCCAGCCATGGGGTTCACACCTATAACCCTAGCACTCTTGGAGGCCAAGGCAGGTGGATTGCCTGAGCCTCAGGAATTGGAGGCCAGACCTGGCTCAGGAGTTAGAGACCAGACCTGAGCTCAGGAGTTGGAGGCCAGACCCCCATCTCTAAAAATATCCAGGTGTTGTGGTGGGTACCTGTGGTCTCAACTACCTGGGAGGCTGAGGCAAGAGAATCATTTAAGCCCAAGAGTTTGAGGTTGCTATGGGCTCTGATGTCATGGCACTCAACAAAGTCAGACTCTGTCTCAAAAAAAAAAAAAAATCATAGAAAAAGTATATTGTTTCTGACTTTTTTTCTGAAAACACACATGCACACACATCCTTTAGTTATGCTGGTGACATCTAGAAAGGTATGAAGGTTAAGTGCATTAAAATTTTTCACTACTAGATGTTCAGGGTATACTGAATTTGGGGAATAACACAGAATAGTCCTTTACTTTTTCCTCTGAGCTGCGGCAGTTCCTCCAGATAGGCTCCCTCTGTCTTTCCTTTTTACCTTGTTTTCCTTCTACTAGTTTATTGGTTCCATTGCTTTCTGCTCATGGAGAGGTGATATCTGGGCCTTTCATTTTGTCTTTGCTTGGAAGGTACATTGTTTCTCATTTATTTAGAATTAAACATATACAGTCAAACAAAACTTTCATTATATTAATGCCTTTATAATATAAATGCAATGCTTCACTAGGCTAACAGAGTCTCTTTTTTTCTACCTTAAAAAGTCACAAATAAAAGAAAACAATAACTATGACAAAAATAACAATGTAAGAAAGAACAAAACCCCAAACTCCTCCTAGAAAGGAATAGAAGAGAAAATAAGGAGGTGAGGAAGGATATTTATGTACGGAAATACTGCCTCAACATACAGCCTATTTCAACAATCTATTTGAAAAATGTGATGGCCTTTTATACAAATTGGAACATAATAAATCCATCATACACAACTTTCCACATAATCTAATAAATGTATAGAATATTGCTACATTAAGAGATTGTATTGGAGCCTGTAGCTCAATGGTTAGAGCACCAGCCATATACACTGAGGCAGGCAGGCTCAAACCCAGCTCAGGCCTGCGAAACAACAATGACAACCACAACAAAAAAATAGCTGGGTATTGTGGTGGGTACCTGTAGTCCCAGGTACTTGGGAGGCTAAGGCAAGAAAATTGCTTAAGCCCAAGAGTTTGACGTTGCTGTGAGCTGTGATGCCATAGCACTCAATTGAGGGTAACATAGTGAGACTCTGTCTCAAAAAAAAAAAAGAGAAAAAAGAGGAAAAGAGATTGTGATAGTAAATTTTATGTGACAGATGGCTGGGCCCTGAGGTACCTGAATTTTTGGTAAACATGATTCTAGGTATGTCTGTGAGGGTGTTTCCAGATAGGATTAACATTTGAATTGGTAAACCGAGTAATCTGAGTGAAGCAGATTGCCCTCCCCAGTGTGGGCATCTACTCCAGTGAAGGCCTGAATAGAACAAAAGGCTGAGTAAGGGAGGATTTATACTCTCTGCCATCGTCTTCTCCTGTCTGGACTTGGACCTGGACTTGGACTGCATTTTGTGCCATTGGCTCTCTTAGTTTTCAGGCCTTCAAACATAGACTGAAACTACACCATTGGTTTTCTTGGATCTTTAGATTGTAGACCACAAATCTTGGGACTTCTGAGCCTCCATAATCACATGAAACAGTTCCTTATGCTAAGTCTTTACATAACTCCTGTTTTTTTTCTGTTTCTCTGGAGAACCCACACTAACTTAGAGATTATGGGTGTGACTCATTGACTTATTCAACTATCTCAGCAGAAGCTAAGAATAGGAATTGGATTATAACAGCAAAGCCTCTGCTAGTTTGAAATAAAGGAGGTAGAAAAAGCAGGTCAGAATGAAGCCTGTTGAGCTTCTTGAATTCTATAAGCTGAAAAAATAGAGCTCTTTAGCTGTGAATTCAAAGAAAGGGAGAACAACTCCAAAAGCAAGTCAAAGGTCATCAGAGCTACCAGGCCTATTGGCAAGGCAAGGCTATTTTCTCATTGGTTTTAAAGAGCGGGACCACCATAGTGACATGCCCAGCCAAAGGAATGGGCAGCTCCATTGAACCATGGAAGTGACTCTTCCCTTCCTTAGGTCTGGAAGTTAGGACAATGAGCCAATCAGGATTATTCTTGAGCTGACAGATGCGATGAAATTCGCCCAGCTGGGTTTTAGACTTGCTTGCGACCCATCATCCTTTCTTTCTTTCCCAGGGAATGTTTATCCTGTGCTTGTCCTTACATCATATTTTGTAAGCACATAATTTGTCTGGTTTCACAGATTCACAGCTGGAGAGAAAATTTGCCTCAGAGTGAATTATACTTCAAGTTTCATCTACATCTGATGTTGATAATACTTGTGTTTAGATGAAACTTTGGTTTTTAAATTTCAGAGTTAATGCTGAGATGAATTAAGCCTTTTGAGGCTATTGTGATACAAGAATGCATTTTGCATACAAGAAAGACATTAATTTTGAGGAGCCAAGGGTGGAATGAATGCTATGGGCCGAATGCTTGTGTCAGCTTGAACTAAAATAATTCATATGTTATGGCTGTAGTTAACAACCATATATCAGAATTTTCCCTAAAAGATGTGATTAATTTGGCTAAACATGAAAAAAATTTTTTTTCTATTTGAGAGTAAGAAATTTTGCAAAGTTGTGATTAACTCTGCTGGTAGCTACATTACCTGAATCCTAAGTTTGGCAGTGATAAAGAAACTTGTTCAATTGGTTCAGCCGCCTACCAATGCAGTAATAATTCTTCTAAGTATCACACAGGCTATACTTGAATTATTTATGACATAATTTTTCTTTTTATAAAACTTAGATCTACCTAATTATAACTTCCATCTGTAGGAACAAATTTTTACCATTTTTACCTCACAGAAATATTTTGGTGTTCTCTCTACTTCACTCTTCCTTTTAGTTGTTGTAATGGTCAATTTTATATGTTAATTTGTCTGTGGCCTGGTCCCCATATTTAGTCAAACATTTTGGATGTTTCTGTGAAGTTGTGTTTGGACATAATGTGTGTTTAAATTTGGGATTTTGAATAAAACTGAGTGCCCGCCATGATGTGTATAGGCTTCATCCAATTAGTCGAAGGACTAATGAGGTTGACCCTTCCTCATTAGGAGGAAGCGGAAATTCTCCAGCGGACTACCTCAGATGTCATTTGCAACATCACCTGGTTCTACAGTAGATTGCCTTTCAACTTGAACTGCAACCTTTTCCTGAGTCTCCAGCCTATTGGCCTCTTCCATTGGATGGTGAACTTGCCACATCTCCACACTTGTGTGAGCCAATTTCTTCCAACATATACTGTTCTATGTGTATGCACATTCCATTGGTTCTGTTTCTCAGGAGAATGTTGAAATACAGATGTGTTATGTTTCTTCTCTTTTCAGAGCCATCTATGGGCTTCCTATCTTAACCTTGAAAAAGCCAAATCTTTAATATGACCTCAAGGTTCTACACAATCGTCCTCTCATCTCATCTACTTCCAAATGCCCTCCTCCCACCCAATAGCCCTCTGACTTTATATACTCCTAACTCTCTTTCTTGAACTCTCTGATTCAAATATTTGGGCTTCCTAGAATTTCTACCTTGGTGTTGTTGCAGTTTAATTCCCTCTAAACAGGGTGCTAGTCTCTCAGATGTCCATGAATCTGGGTCTCTCACTTTCTTTCTCTCTCTCTCTCTTTTTTTTTTTTTTTTGGAGACAGAGTCTCACTATGTCACCCTGACTAGAGTATCATGGAGTCATAGCCACAGCAACTTCTAACTCCTGGGTTTGAGCGATCCTCTTGCCTCAGTCACCCAGGTAGCTAGGACTGCAGGCACCCACCACCACAATGCCTGGTTAGTTTTTCCATTTTTAGCAGAGACAGGGTCTCCCTGTTGTTCAGGCTGGTCTTGAACTTCTGAGCTTAGGTGATCCACCTGCCTCAGCCTCCCAGAGTGCTAGGAATACAACTAAGAGCTCACCATCCCTGGCCAGTCTCTCACTTTCTTCATTTTATTATTTTCTCAGTAAAGCCTTCCTTATCCACTCTTTAAAAATTCAGCACCTCCTTCCAATGTTTCCTATTTCCTTCTGTATTTTATGTTTTTCCTCAGCACCAACCACAATCCATTATACTATGTATTTTATTTTTTTTGTCTTGTTTACCATATGATTTCTCCTCTAGAATGAAATTTTCATGAGAACTGGAATTCTTTCCTAAGATATGACAGGTGATCAATTAATATTTGTGTGATAATGAATGAATACAAATGCCAGATCATTTTTTAGATTTCTAGGTAGAATTTCAAAGTAAATATTTAAATTGGATACAGTGGGCGACGCCTGTGGCTCAAGGAGTAGGGCGCCGGTCCCATAAGCCGGAGGTGGCAGGTTCAAACCCAGCACCGGCCAAAAAAAAAAAAAAAAATCGGATACAGTGTTTGATTTTGACATTTTACACATTGTAATTTATTTTGAAATTGAGATATATTGCATATTAAATATGTACCTTAGGTAGGAATTTCTTCTTAATTCACTGTCAAATGCTGTTATTAAATCAACAAGGCATTTCATAATCCAGTTGCATCTTAGAATTAAGGAAATCATGAACTTTTCTATGAGAATTCTGATGGTGATAGTAGTCACATGGGTCTAGAGCTTTAAAGAGGCTGAGATTTTAACCTACTTGGAAACTAACAAGTAAGCCACAGTTGCATGGATGCTGGATTCTTATAGAAGATAGGGGAATCCTGGCTCAGAAATGAAGGACTTTCTTACTCACAGCACCGCAGGCAGCATGAGCATTAATATGTTTGCATTAGTTCTTCCTGGGCCCATGCTCCACAGAGGTGATGTGGATGGGCCTGGATAAATTCATAATGCAGTGAATTGCATTTAAAAAGATGAACCTTGAATTTAGGAGTCTCAAAACTATTATAACGGGCAGTGATCATATTACTTAAGAACACTATGATCCAAGGCTGTTTGCTATACAAACATCCTTAAAAGTACAGTCTAAAGAAACATATAGTCTAAAGAATAGATTCTTAGTGCTTTTACTTGCAAAAATGTCTGGGAGAAGAAATTTAAATATGCTGCACTCAAGTATGCCACTCTGATATAAGGATTATTGTGAACTGAAGGTAGTGAATAAAAGTAGGCACAAAATGAACTCTCTGCTCTCTCCCTGTCTATCTGAGAACAAGATTGTATGTTAAAAAAAAATCCTAAGCCCCTTGCTGACTGAATAGACCACCTGTTGGCCTAGGGGACCCCAGAAAAGCCTTAAAATTGAGTTCCTGGTCGTTAGGTCAGACTAGCCACAGAGAAGAAGATACTAAATTATTAACAAGACCTAACCATGCAGAGGTTAAATCACCTGCAGGCCCTCAATTCACTTAGCAGATCACTTGATTCAGTATAATGTGGCTTGTCACTGAAAAACATTCTTAGTCTTTAGACAACACTTGTCTCTTTAACCAATTTCAAATCAAAGAACCTTTGATCCTACCTGTAACATGTAACACCTCCAGCTTTTGAGAGTTCCCACCTTTTTGAGCCAAACCAATGTATACATTCTATGGATCATGTATCGATTTATGATTTTATATGAAATCTCTATCTCTCTAAAACATAGAGAGACAAAACCAAATTATTACCCATCTGCAGTAGGATCATGTACTCCAGATTTTTTGGGCATAGTTCTCTGGGCTATGGTTACTCACCTCGGCTCAGAATAAACCTCTTTAAGTTATTTTACTGTTTTTTTTTTTTCCCCACTAACAAGATTATAAATTCCTTTTGTGAAAGTGTTCACTTTTCCAACTCCTCCCAAAACTGACTACCCTTACCAGGAAAGGAGTAATAACTGAAGACAAGATGGGACCATGAAAGAGTCAATCTACACAAGCAAGGCTTACTAACTAGCCCTCATCTATTTATATATCTATCTTCCTACAATTTGCCACCCCTAGAAGCTAGAAGTTCCTTTTTTTGTCTTGTCACTTTAATTTTATCCTCTTTTGTCCAAATGTTATAAAAGCTTACATCCTTAGCCATTGCTTTTGGGGGTTTTCTTTCTATGAAGCTGTCCCCAGTCCCTAATCACATAAAATGTTTAACATCAAAGAAATTTGCAAGCATTTTCTCCTGTTAATCTGTTGGCTGTCAGGTTTTTTTGCAAGCTTAGCTGCAGAAGCTAAATGGGTACAGGGAAATTTTCTTTCTCTATGACAGAAATATGAGAGATATGTGGATAATTGTCTTCTAACACAAAATATTTGTTATTTACCTTATGTGCTAAAAGGTAAGTTGCATAAAGTTAGGCTCATATATTTCATATATTGCCAAATTTCCTGAATCCAGCATGTTTTATAATTATTGTTATAGAAATTATGTATAAATATAATGCACATATAAAAATAATATAATATATAAACTTGTATTATATAAATATTTATAATATAACTTACAATTTTTAAAATGTAAAGTATAAAACTGATAAAGGATAAATAAAAATCTCATTACTACTACTTTTTCATCTGTCTCTCACTAATAAGCTATGTGTCAAATCATGTCCTTTGGATTTTCAGTGTATTCTGTAAAGGCTAGGCACAATATTTATAGCTTAGAGATTGGTATTAATCTTGTCTTCAGTATTGGTAATTTTAAAAGTTTTCATTGTATGTATAAATGGAATAAAATACCGTTAGTGGGAACTATTGATTATAATGTCATAAAATTCAAAATTATTGTTTCTTATAATCAGCCATACCATTAAAAAAAGTTGCAAAATGTCTCTAGAACACCAGAATAAATAATTTTTGTCAGAGGATGACAGGAAATTAGACCCTTTCATTAAGAATGTGCTTACCTAGACTTAATTTTTTTTGTCTTGGACTTCTCAAATTGATTCTAATTGAGCTGAAGGAAAGTATGAATATAGTAGTAAGTAATAGAAAACTTCAGGCATATCACTGCTGCTGTGAGGGTGTGGAATGTGCAGTGGGTAAAAACTCTACTGAAACTATTAAGATAATTGCAAAAGTTCAATATTTCATGATAACTTTTATTAATAGACATACATGTATCTATTAATATATGATCATTGTCATGTATTAATAGACACATGTATGTCTCTAATTCTCAGTTGCTAATACTGCTTCTGCTGGAAGGGTGTCTTTCACTCCAATGTGTTAAATTTAATCTTTATTTTCTAAAATTAAGTATTTGGGTATGTTTTTCTAATTCTGTCATATCATTTCTTGGTGTAAAATTTTTATAATAGGAAATTTACATATTGTACTTGAAATTTAATACAATGAAATTATAAAAGTAAGGCAGATTAAATCTTGCTAAAGGCTGAAATGACTACAGAGAAATATTTCTGAATTGAGTAATTCAATGCTCTTGTAAAAATTCTATGTGTTGGCTGCCTACAGCCATCAGCTGTAGATGAGGTCTTGCTATGTTGCCCAGGTTGCTCTTGGATTCTTGACCTCAAGTGATCCTTCTGCCTCAGCCTCCCAAAGAGCTGGGATTACAGCAGTACCAGGTCATTATGAAAGCTTTGGGATACATGAAAATGAAGAAAGCATAAAATCTGCACAGACAGAAACAAGTGAAGCCCTCCCAGCTACACTGATAAGCCAAGCAAGTTGAAACTTGCGTGGATGACTCTGAAAGGATGTCAGCTGTGTTTCTGCAATGTGAAATAATGAACCATACACAGTCTGTCTGAAAACTTTTGTACTGATCCAGACCTCCCTTTCTCAACCCCAGAGAAGAATGGCAGCTGAAAATTCTTCTGTGATAGAGTTTATCCTCTCAGGCTTAACCAACCAGCCAGAACTCCAGATACCCCTCTTCTTCTTGTTTCTAGGTTTCTACGTGGTCACTGCAGTGGGGAACCTGGGCTTGATATCCCTGATTGGGCTGAACTCTCACCTGCCCGCCCCCATGTACTTCTTCCACTTCAACCTCTCCATAATAGATTTCTGCTACTTCACTACCATCACCCCTAAAATGCTGATGAGCTTTGTCTCAAAGAAGAGCATCATCTCCTATCCTGGATGTATGACTCAGCTCTTTTTCTTCTACTTCTTTGTTGTCTCTAAGTCCTTCATCCTGTCAGCGATGGCATATGACCTTTATATCACCATCTGTAACCCACTGATGTATGCAGTCACTATATCTCCTCACTCATGTTTGTTCCTTTTATTGGGTGTCTATGTAATGGCGTTTGCTGGGGCAATGGCCCATACAGGTAGCATAATAAGTCTGAACTTCTGTGCTCACAATCTTATCAATCATTTTATGTGTGACCTCCTTCCTCTTCCTGAGCTCTCCTGCAACAACTCTTACATGAATGAGCTGGTGGTCTTTATTGTTGTGGGCATTGACATTGGGATACCTGTCATCACCATCTTCATCTCTTATGCCCTCATCCTCACCAACATTCTTCACATTAGTTCTGTTGAGGGCAGATACAAGACCTTCAGCACCTGCAGCTCCCACTTGATAGTGGTTTATCTTTTCTTTGGTTTTGGGGCAACTCCCACTTGATAGTGGTTTATCTTTTCTTTGGTTCTGTGTGTATCTCAAACCACCCTCTATTTTGTCCCTTGACCAAGGAAAAATGTCTTCCCTGTTCTATACCATTGTGGTGCCCATGTTAAATCCATTGATTTATAGCTTGAGGAACAAATATATCAAAGTTGCCCTGCGGAAAACATTGAGCAGAAAAGTTTTTTCTTAAGAAAGGAGTTGAGGAAGATAATATGCTTTGCTTACTAATGCGTGTGTTCTGTGTTTTTTTTGTTTTTTGTTTTTTTGGCATATGAAAATTTATTACTGTGTTTTCATTAAAATTTATGAGCTTGAAAAAAAAAATTCTATGTGTTACCCGAGTTCCACTCAGGATTCTTGTGGGGGAATCTAAATCATGAATAATTTGAGTCCCTGTCTGAGTCCCATGGAAAACTTTCATCCAGACTGGCATCCATTAGGCTAGGTTAGACTGGGATTGGGATCAGGGAGAGAGATGTTATAAAGCTCCTTGCTGGGGTTCCCACTGAATTTTGTTGCACGTGGAAGCCTCAGAATAGAGAGCTATAGATTCCACAGATATATATGTGAAGGCCATGGAATTTCATCAACTTAATTGTTATTTGTAGGTCTCTGACACATAATTTGCTCCTATGCCAAGTATTGTGAAGAGTAAGACTCGATATAGCAATATTTTCAAAATGTGGTTCTCAGGCTACCTGCTTCAGAATCTCCTGGGTTTCATATGGAACTCCCAAAAGCCCCAAATAGCCAAAGAAATATTGAACAAGAAGAACAAAGCTGGAGACATCACAGTTCCTGACTTCAAGTTATATTACAAAGCTATAGAAATCAAAAAAGTTATGATACTGGCATAAAAACAGATACTTAGACTAATAATAAAATAGAACAAAGAGCCCAGAAGCAAACCCGTACACATACAGTCAGCTAATCATTGATAAGGGTACCAAAAATACGTATGTGGAAAGGATAGTCTCTTCAGTAAATGGTGTTGAGAAAACTGCATATCCACATGTCAAACATGAATACTGGACCTTTGTTTTTACAGAAAAATCAACTCAAAAGGGAGTGATGACTTGAAACATAAGACCTGAAACTCCTAGTAGAAAATATAAGGAAACAACTCTTTGACATTGGTCTTGGAATGACTTTTTGACATGACACCAAAAGAACAGGTTAACTAAAGCAGAAATAGACAAATGGGATTACATCAAACTATTAATAAAAAGCTTCTGGACAGCAAAGAAAATAATCAACAGAGTGAAGAGAAAACCTACAGAATAGGAGAAAATATTTACAAACCATATCTATTAGTCCATGTGAACTATTATAACAAAATACTATAGACTGGGCAGCTTGTAAACAATAGAAATTTATTTCTCACAGTCTGGAATCTGGGAAGTATGAGATCAAGGCACCCTCAGATTTTGTGTCTGGCGTGGGCTTTCTGGTTCACCAAGAGCACCTTTTTTCTTTTTTTTTTTTTTTTTTTTTTTTTTAATTTTTTTATTAAATCATAAGTGTATACAATGATATGATTATGGGGCATCATACACTCACTTCATAAACCATTTGACACATTTTTATCCCAGTGGTTAAAATAGCCTTTCCGGCGTTGTCTCAGTTACTGTGCCAAAACATTTATATTCTACATTTACCAAGTTTCGCAAATACCCCTGTAATATGCACCACAGGTGTGATCCCACCGATTCCCCTCCCTCTACCCACCCCCCCCTTTCCCACTTCCCCCTATTGTTAAGTTGTAGTTGGGTTATAGCTTTCATGTGAGAGTCCCAAATTAGTTTCATAGTAGGGCTGTGTACATTGGATATTTTTTCTTCCATTCTTGGGATACTTTACTAAGAAGAATATGTTCCAGCTCCATCCATGTAAACATGAAAGAGGTAAAGTCTCCATCTTTCTTTAAGGCTGCATAGTATTCCATGGTATACATATACCACAATTTATTAATCCATTCGTGGATCGATGGGCACTTCGGCTTTTTCCATGACTACACCTTTTTTCTTATATGGTGGAAGGCACAAACAAACCTCCTTGGTTCTCTTTTATAAGGGCACTAATCTTATTTATGAGGCTTCCACCCTCATATGCTAATCACCTCCTAATGGCCTTACCTTGTAATACCATCACCTTGAGGATTAAGATTTTAATGTATAAATTTTGGGGGGTCAAAAACATTTGGTCCATATCACCAAGGCTCCACAACTGTGTGTGAGCCAATTCTTTAAGATAAACCTTTCTTTATCTCTATAAATCCTATTGTTCTTTTTCTCTGGAGAATGGTAACAAACACATGGGTATATAAGAAATCTCCCTTGAGCATCTTCAGTACATATTCTCTGGGTTTCAGAATGAGAATTTAAAAGTTTTGTATTTATATTTAATGATAACCTTAATAAAAAATTTATATTCATGGTTATCTTGGTGTCTACTTCCTACAATATGATTTCAGTAATGAAATTTGTAATTGGTTATGATTATTGGGGCTAATCAGGTACCTAAACTGAAAATGTTTACTTTTTAATATGTTTTTGAAAGTGGAGTACATAGCTCTCTATGTGGGATTGCCAGATAAAATACAAGAGGCCAATTACATTTGAATTTTAGATGAGCAACACATAATATTTAAATACAAGTATTCCCCAAATATTGAATGGGCATATTAATACTAACCATTTTTTTGTTGTTTATTTGAAACCCAAGTTTAACTTGGAATCCTATATTGTTGTTTACTACATCAGACAACAGTTTTGAGGGTAGATTTCCTGAGTTTCAAGACTTCTTAGATTTGAAGGTATTCCTTTAATGCGTTTATGTGTGTGACTGAATATCTGTGGGGAGGTAGATGGTGTTTCTTAATAATTGTGTTTTGTCATAGTTAACTCTATGGTACTCTTTTCATACTCTGTTCCATCAACTTCTAAGAAGTTTATCGATACTAACCAAACTATCAAGAGTCTGCTTTGTAATTCAGAAAGTTAATATTAATTTACAATAGGAGCTGCTTTTGACCCACTATATTTGAAGTTTCTCTGTGGATTTATCTGCTTGGGAAACTAAAGGGCATATGCAAGTATAGTATGAAGAAGTCAGACTTAAAGTGAAGGGAATGGACGTTCTTCAGGAATAACTTTGACCAATATATTTTAGCCTGGTAAAGTCCCTTTCCCTTTTCCAATTTTTTTGATTACATAATTTGGATTTTTGAAAACAAACTAGATTATATCATCTGTTGGGCATGGCTTAGGCATATTGCCAAATACTCTTTTCCAACTTTCCTTTCTATAGTTCCTTCACTGGTGCCAAACTCAACTTGTATTTTAGTTTTCTACCTCACTGCAATATCTTCCAAACATCTTTGCAATGTCAACATCCAATTTTACAGTGAGTACCTTTTCAATGGACTGTCTCCTAATTGCTTCTAGGATGTTTTCTAGGTGCCATTGGACCTTATTAATTTTGTGTGGGTTGTTTTTAGTCTCAGAGAATGTGCCCTTTTAATGCCCTTGATCTTTCTGTTTTCTAATTTTTAATGTCCAGAGCTAGGAAAATAATGAAAGAACATTTTACTGGTGGACCTTAAGTGGTCCCTGTCTACTCTCCAGGTGAGGGATAATGTACAAAGATCTTTCTGAAGGCTCTGTGTTTATAAGCTCATTTCACGTAACTATTTTAATTGCCTTGTGACCCATAATCTAGGCTCATAAGTGAAAGTTCATTCTATAACCATAGAAAAAAATAACATTTGTTAGTGGATGTACTAAAAATCATTATGTATGACTTTTAAAATCTGTTCTTTGCTTTTCTAAGTACTCTCATCTATGATAAAATTTAATTTTGGTGGCAATTAAAAAAATAGAAACTATTAAAGTAAAACCAATACTAAAAATTAAGGATATTTTTAAAATAAGGGATGAGAACTCTTTGATGATGTCTTATTAATAGTTAATAAAGCAGCATATAAAATTAAAGTATGATATTGTTTTCCCTAATACTTTAAGTTAATAGATGAGTCTTTTATCCCAGTAGACTGAACTTTTTTCCAAGGCTCAGACTTGAAAATAAGATATTTCCTTTTAACACTCAACCTGAGTTCATTCTACCAATTGGAAACCTTAGAAAGAAAAGAACCCATTTCCATCAAAATCTTATTTGGCCTCATCTTTCTCTTGTATTGTCATAAACTTACACACTCTACATACCCTATTCACACCACAGACACTTAGACACCTTGTTCCTTCAGATGCCCATCTTTTTAATTGGTTTTACTGTTTAATGGACACATAAGCCCTCCCAACAATAAGACATAATTCCTCCTTCTATTTGCAGATGCTTCCACACTTACATGTGTTGGGCATGTAAGACCTGTGTATGACATTTTATTTCCTTGTATAGATGAACAAAGTAAGGATCACAAAAGTTAGGTGATAAAATGGGAACTAAAAGTCTAGTCCTCTCAAATCCAAATTTAGTTCTTTACGCGCAATGAGTGTTGTCATGAGCTTTGTAAGATGTAATATGTGAAAGATGTTCTAGAATATTAGTTGTTACAATATGCTGTCCAGGTCAGTGCTTCCAAACCTGCTGAATATCAAATTCCCTTGCAAATCTTTATTATTATTATTTCAGGTTAATATGAGGGTACAGACAACCAAGTCCTAATATTTGAATTTGTTTGGTAGTGTCCCTCTTCTAGTTATGTCCTGCACCCAAATGGTATGCCATACACCCCTACATTGTGCCCATTAAGTGGGAGGACTCTCCTCTCCCCTTCCCACAACTTGGATTGAAATGTTGAAATGAGTTTTCTGCTATGTGGGGATGAGTTAGATCATTTACCGGCTTTATGTTAGTATTGAGTATATTGGATACTTGCTTTTTCATTCTTGTGATACTTTACTGAGAAGAATGCTTTTAAATTAGTACTTCTTACACTGGTCCCCACATGATTCTGATGCTTATCTAGTATGGAAAACAAGTTCTTAGGTCCTGTTTTCCAGAGAACAAAATGACTGGAGACGTCCCTACGCTGTGGGTTGTGTGTTTGATCCAAACATGTCCCTATTGCCTTTCTTCAGTTATAAAGTCTTATTCTAGGGAAGACAGTAGGGATAGTAGGTAGGGACTATCTTTTTAGATTGTCTTTCCTCTGCAGATGATATATTTGATGCTGTTGGCATTACCTACGTGTGAGTGAAGCATTATTATTAACATCTTACAGGAGAGGATATTGAGATTCAGGAAGAATATGTAATTTTTCCAAGAGAACTGCCATTGAATAAGTTGGTTTGGTTAACATAAGGTTGATTATTAGTTCACTAGTGATAGAAATCTGGAGTCACTGGAGCATCTTCAAGATTTATCTTTTCAGAGTCTGGGCACGATGGCTCAAGTCTGTAATCCTAGCACTCTGGGAGGCCAAGGCAGTTAGATTGCCTGAGCTCAGGAGTTAGAGACCAGCTTGAGCTAAGTGACACCCTGTCTCTAAAAATAGCTGGGCATTGTGGCCAGCACCTGTAGTCGCAGCTACTTGGAGGCTGAGGCAGGAAGAGCACTTGAGCCTAAGAGTTTGAGGTTGCTGTGAGCTATGACACCATGACACTCTACCGAGAACAGCAAAGTAAGATTCTGTCTCAAAAAAAAAAAAAAAGTTACCTTTCAAAAAGAAATATGCAGAGACATTTTGATCTAAAAAATTTTATTTAGAAAATTTTCCAAATTTCTTCTTTTTCATAACTTACACACACCATCAAAAAAATCTGAAATCTAATTTTGAGAAGCTCTTATTCCATAGAAAAATTTATTTATGTAATTGAACTACAACTTTAAAGAACTTTCCAGGCCATATTTTCTTCAAACTTTAAATATTTTAGTTCACCCTGTGAAGAAACATTTGCTTTTTAAAAAGGCTGAAAATTTGAGTGACATACTTTCCTTTGATCTCATTTTCTGCCTGGGGAAGAACTTTTCTCATTCATCATTTAATGTGTAAAATTTTATTGTTACTCCAGAGTTGGAGGAGGAGAAGAGTAACTGAGGACAATTTCAACTTGAAAGGGCACCCGAGGGCTGGGAAGAAGAAGATATGAGATGATTCCAGACTTGAAAATTATATTTTATGTCTCAGATATCCTCTAGATATTATGAAATCTGTTTACACACTTAGCTTAACTTTGAATGAATAACTTTAAATTAAGAAAATAGTTTTAACTTTACTGTGCCTAGTTCAAAGCAAAGTCTTGAGTCAGATATGATTTAAAAAAAAAAAAAGTAATGGTAATAGCTATGGCAGGGTGAAGCTTTTATGGTGAAGCTTTTCCTTCAGCCTGTCCAGCATCTCATTGTGTGAAAGTTACTGAATCACTCTTGTCAATAACACCAGTCATCCCTGTAGCACAATAGAAATTCCAAAAAATCAATGTATCACACCTCACTTCCTCAGAGAGCGGCACTGAAGATCTATCAGTCAATAGTAACCACAAAGAAACCATTCATGTCACCTGCCATTTCTCCTTTGTCTCCTCTATTTCTCATAGCTCTAAAAAGAGAAGGCTGGGTGAGTGGCCCCATTCTGAGCTCAGCTTATATGTCTATTTACGGTAACAACCATGGGTAAGTACTTATTGAACACTCTTAATGAGCCTGGCATCATGTCAGGTGTCACCTCTCATTTTGTGTCCTTCGTATTTGTCATTGTCTATCACTACAGTGTAAGTGCCACAACAGATGGAAGCTTATCTGTTTTGCTGTTATTGTAGCCTCATAATGTCTATTAAATGAGTGAGAAACTTAGGATACAATGGTGGGACAAAAGCTGCTCTCATGGGACTGCTTGCAGCAAGGAAAATAGATGTTAATCAAAGAGTCTCAAAGATTAATGCAAATGTACAACTGTGATGAATGTGGGAAAAGGCTCTAGGAGAACTTAGTGTGACTATAAAATCCCAGTGTGACTACACACTGGGATTCTTGTTAAGGGACAACAGGTGAGATAAAATCTGAAAGAAGAGGTTCAAGGAGGGTAGGACATGTAGGGAGACTGTGTGACACCAAGAAGTTTGTATGTTTCAAGGCTCCATGGCAGGAGGAAATGTGCCCCCTATTTAAGAAAAAAAGCCAGTGTGGTTGATTTGCAAAGGGAAAGTAGAAGGATGGTTTTGAGATGAGGCGAGGCCAGTGGATCCAGGCCCCTGGCAGGGTCTTGTGGATGATGTCAAGCATTTAGATGTTTAGCTTAAGATTGGTGGGAAGGCTCTGATGAGTTGCAAGCAGTAGTGGAATCCAGGGACCAGATTTGCGCTTTAAAAAAGATCACTCTGCATTGTACAGAATGAATGGAATAAATATTGGCACAGTTCAATGGAGACATGTGGATAGTTTGTATTAGTTTGGATACTATAAAGGAGACAGAGTGCAGTATACAGATTTGGAAGGTATTTTAGAAGTCCAATTGACAAGATGTGGTCTTAGAATAGATATTAGGAGTGAGAGAGACTGAGGTAGTAAGGATGCTTCCTAGATTTTGGGCTTGCTTACCAGAGTGGAAGTTTGTGTTGATCACTGATAATGTCTCACTGGAAGAAAAACAGATATGGAAGTAGAATGGGGGGGGGGGGCGGATGCAGTTAAGTTCAGTTTTCTGTTAATCTGAAGTGCCTTTAAGTTATCCAAGTGGGGTAATCGGTTATATGATTCTGGAACTCCAAAGAAAGGTCTATGGCAGAGAAATATTAACACATTTGTGATGCATGTGTAAATAGGTGAAAATTGAAGCTATTGATATAGGTATAATTGCTTGAATACAGAAATTGAGAAAAGAGAAAGGCCAAGAGAGAGACGCAAGCAAGTTCCATCATTTAGTACCATTTAATTATTGGATAAAGAAGGATGATCATGCAAAGCAGAAAAACAAGGATGAGCCAGAGAATAGAAATAAACTAGGAGATAGTTGATAAAGTCTAAGGAAGATTCATCCACGTTCAAACCTGTGGAGAGAGGGGAAAGAATGACTTATCTGTTTTCCCCACCCTTACGATGAACTTCTTATGTTGACTTTTGTACCCAGAGCAACTAACAGAATTGGCTCATGGTTGGCTTTTAGCAAATAATTTTTGACTTGGTGAATGAATATTGAACAACAGAGGTGAAATCTTCAAGGAAGACATAGGCTCTTAATGGAGACTAGGAGAAGTCATTCTCAACAATGAGACTGAGAGAGAAGTGAAGATTCCCCAAAACATATCCATCATCATGTTTGTCATCCAATCTTAGGGTTCAACTTAAGATACAGATCCTAGGCTCGGCGTCTGTGGCTCAAGACGCTAAGGTGCCAGCCACATACACTTGAATTGGTGGGTTGGAATCCAGCCCAGGCCCGCCAAACAATGATGGCTGCAACCAAAAAATAGCTGGGCGTTGTGGCAGGCACCTGTAGTCCCAGCTACTTGGGAGGCAGAGGCAGGAGAATCGCTTGAGCCCAGGAGTTGGAGGTTGCTGTGAGCTATGATGCAACCATACTCTACCCAGGGTGAAAGCTTGAGGCTGTCTCAAAAAAAAAAAAAAAAAAAAATACAGATCCTAAATAGATCACCTTTCCTCCTTCTAAGCATTAAGTAGATATGGTGGCAAATTCCAGAATCAACCTGGTAAAAAGGATACGTAGAATCCTGCATACCTGGGATATGCTGATACTTTAAGGAGCCCACATTGACTTTGGCCTTCAGAAAATTGCTCAGCTATTGTTCTCTAGCTATTTAAAGGTATAGGTTTTAGAATGTGGTATGAAATGATACTGCTTTGTATTTATTTTAATTACTCTAGACAAGACTTAAATTCCACGTAGTAGGCCTTGTCTGTAATAGTGCCTAGTGGAACTTAAATCTCATTCATTAAGGATTTCTGTACAGGTGTTTAGTGTGTGGCCTTCCCTAAGGATTTATGAACTCAGAGTCCACCTGAGTGAATTCATTGTCCCTTGGAGCTGTGGAGGCTTCTGCTGAATCTTCTGCTTTTCAGCCAGCAGGTAGGAAAAAAGAGAAAAGGGAGAGGTGGACTCTACTCCTTCTACTCACATCTCATTGGTCAGAACATAGTCTTGTGGCCCCATTTCACTGCCAGCAAGGCTGGATAATCTGTCTGGCTGGGTATACCAGTGGAGAGAAAAACAGGTCCGTTACACCTGTGCAGCTCTCCCCATTGGGACCTTCCTCCTATCTTCTGCTAGTTTAAGGCCTGAGATACTTTGCAAGAGCAGTATCTTTCTTTATTTAAAGAGCTTTATTCTAAGCCAAATTTGAGGGCCATGACCCAGAGTCATGCCCAAGAGTCTTAAGCAAGTGGGCTTGCTGTGGTTGAGTTACTTTGGTATTATACATTTCAGGAGGACAGGAATTACAGGTAAAGTCATAAATCAACACATGGAAGGAATATATTATTAGTTTGGCCTGAAAAGGCAGGAGGACATCTTGAAAAGGGGGCTTACTGACCATAGGTGGGTTTAGGGATTCTTTAGTTGATGATTGGCTGGAAAAGTTAGGTTTTGTCTAAAAGCTAGGGAGTCAGCAGAAAGGGATGCTTGAGTTACAATAAGGATCTTCTATCTTTTGTTTGATACTATCATGGAATCAGGTTGGGAAGTAAACCTCATTATATTGGGTTAACAAACCCTGTTTAGAGAGATTTTACCTTTTGTAGATGTGACTCACCAGAATTTTGGGCAAAAGAAAGATTAGAGTTGAGGCCAAATCACCTGGAGGGCTGGTGCACCCCCAGATATTCAGATTCTCCAGGTCTGGGTCGGAGGCTGAGAATTTGCCTGCTGCTAGTTCAGGGTTAACACTTTGAAAACTACTGATCTAAAATAAACTGTGTTTTTGTTATTTGTTTATTTATTTTTTTAGTACATCCTGCTTTCCTAAACCTGACATTTGATTTATACATGAAGATAACATAATAGAAAACAACTTAGAGATAGAAAATCTTAATGTTTGCTTTGAACCAAACACTTTTTAACTGGCAGGATAAAATTGGGCAACCCATTTCATGTTTCACATTTTCCATTTCTTTATTTATAAAATGATGATAATAACATCTAAATTGCCTGAAACAAGAAATGATTTTTGTCTCAGAGTAATCCGCAGCAGAACAATCAGGAGATTTGCTGGTTTCCGTGGAAAAGGAGATTTATACCTCACCAGAGAACTCCCTGCGGGGCTGCCCACCTGGAGGCAAAACTATTATGGAGCCTTCACAAATGAGTCTGCCTTAGTTTTCCCAAAGGTAATGCACACCCAGCCCTTGGACCAAATTTCAAACAATGCACCAGCAATCACACTGAAAGGTCAACACCGCATCTGTGTGAGTCTCAAGGCAGTTCTGAGACAGCATCTTCCGTGTAGCTTTGAAAAAATACTCATGCCCTGACTTCCTGTATTCTGGGGTTGGGCCTGAGCATGTGTGAAGTGGGTTAAGAAACTTCCTGTGGGTAACAGACTCTGACCCCTTGCAGCATCCTGCTGTGGTGAGTGAAGTGAGTTGCACATAGATGATAGGCACATTCAGTGCACCACAAAGTTTGATTGCATTGGGGATATTAAATTCCCATGCAGTGAGTACTTTATCACAGGACAAATGGGAATGTCAGTGCAGGCTTTTTAAGACCCTGTATTATTATGTTGAATGATAAACTGCTTGGAAGTGATTAACCTGCCTCCACAGGCATAGGTCCTTACTTCTTTGGCTTTTCAGGTGATGCCATCTATCTTTGTATTGTTTTTTTCCACCAAAGAGAAAGCACAGGCATGTCAAATCGCTGCAAGGCATCCTGGTGCCTGAGAACTAGGTCGAAAGAGATGCTCCCTGCTTAATTTCCCTGGTCATTCAGAACCTGATCAAATTTAATGTAGCCGTGTTGTGAGGGATTTAAGTACCTGATTTTGAGGTTTTATTTTGGCTTTTATTACTAGAAAAAGTCAAGCAGAACCATAATTGTAAGAAGGAAGTGAAACAGGTTGGGTATAAGATGCAGGTGCTGTTATGGCCTCTCCAGCTTTCCTGGGTTGCAGTTGTTTCAGAGAAAAAATGGGCCAAAGTACAAGGTTATTTCTTTGATAAAGGTTTGCTTAAACTTGCTACCTGAGCTCTCCATGTTGATACTTCGAAAAGATGTTATTATTAACATGCTAGATATTACAGTAGTTTGGCCTGAGCAATATTTGTCTCGGCAAAACTTTCATTTGGTTTGCATATGAGCACCAAATGCTTTCCATTGATCCTGTTGGGGGGAAGTCTGTTTCCGGTGTGCCCTTGGCTGAAGAAGGACAGACACACTGAAAGCAAGGCAAGCATGAAATGAGGTTTATCGAGGGAGAACAGATCATTTTATAGAGCAAAAGCAAGACACATTTGCCACAGACGATAAACAGGCCTCTTGCCATAGCAAAAGGCTCTGAGTATGGTCTGAGGTCTTGTTATATAGTGTCTGGATTGGGCCCTCCTCATGGTTCAAACATCACTATTGAACCACTTTGATGGACAGCTAATGACATGATAATTAGCCTTAGGTCACTTTCCAGGCGCTATTGTGCCTGGCCCACGGGCTGGGGAATTCCCAGATTGGCAGGGCTTCCTCTTTAACCCTTGTATGGAGGTTGCTAAGGTAGAATCAAGGGTTGGGCAGCGCTAAGACAGAGTGCCTGCCCTTCTCTTTCTTTCTACCTGGGATAATTGCTGAAGGCAGCACCAAGGCAGGATGCCCACCTTGGTCCTTAGAAGAGCCTGAGGTCTTGACTATCTACCTACGAATTCCAGAAAGAGGCAGTTAAAAAACACAAATGTAGGGATTCTGGTGAACTGAATTCTGTAGCTGCATGAACAACTTGGGACCAATGTCTATTATTTTACCAATAAGGAAAGATAGCAACTTTGCATTGGGCCTATTATTTTTGATACTTTGACTACCTGAAGATGATGACAAATTCCCATTAGATGCTGTGGGCACTCTTGAAGCTCTCTGCTTACCCACAAAAAAGGGAATGCAGGGCTTTGTAATTAGCTTCCTAGATATAGAAAGATTGCAGCTACTAACCCCAAGCTATGTCTAATGTAGAGCCTCAACCTCACCAAGGATCTATAAGCACACTCCCTTTCTGCACAGTGAGACCTCCTGGCAGCCCTGCTGTTAGCAGCTGCTGGGTATGGATTAACCGAAAAGATTGTATTGATGTCCATTATTTCTGTTGTCATAAATTTATCTTCTTAGGTTTGGTAGTGGTATTAATATTTTAAGTTATTAAAGAAGTACTAAAGATCACTTTTCTGTCCTCTCCCCTCCAGTGCTGGTAGCATCTTTTACAACATCTCCCCCAAGTGGTAGTTTCAACTCTGATAGAATACACCCGATGAACTTGAGGGAGAAACAGACTTAAACTTACAGCAGATAATTATGATTTATAGTTTTCCATCAAACCAGTTTATTTAAGACTACAGAGAACTTTAGCTTAGAAAGGGACACACACACATAAACAGATACATTAATATAAAATATGAGTGGTTTGATATAGGCACGAATAAGTTGTTAAGAAACAATTAATTGCCTGGGAGAATCTTGGAAAGATCTCAGAGGGGACATTGTAGTATGCTTGGAAGGGTGAGTAGAAAGGGTAAGTAAAAATTCATGTGTGTGTGTGGGGGGGGCGGAGGGTTTTGGGATTGGGGAAGAGTATTTCCAGAGAAAGGATACAGGTGTAAAGATACAGAATATATCTAGAAAAGGCTGTCTCAGGACATGTTGAGAAGTTGAGAATGGCCCGTCGGAAGGGTTTACAAAGTAGAATAGTGAAAGAGAGGGTTTGGTCTAGGCTATTTGGAAGTTTGCTTGCCCAAGTGAGAAGTTTAGATTTTATCCTATAGAAAAAGACAAGACCTCAAAAGGTTGAGATATTTTCAAATTTAGAAAGATAACCCCAGTAGCAGTTTTGAGGACTCATTTGCTGGAGGAGAGGGTGAATGGGAGTGGAGGTTGCATGTAAAGCACTCTGCTCTTCGGGTAGCACAGGTGTTCTATTTTTGGTCCAGAAAGTAAGGTCATTGTATACAGAGACAGATCTAATTGGCTGTGGTGGATAATTGTACAATGTTATGCCCAGTGTTGTGTGAATACCTGCAAAGCAAAAATGGAATTTTGACAATTACTTGAATTGTGCGGGGAAACAAAAATTGACTCGAAATACTAACATAAAGAATTTTAAGATGGGAGTACATAGGTCATTGAACAAGAGTGTTTTTTTTTTTCCATGAGATGCTCAACTATAATTTGGCTTACCATAGTCTTAGGCATATAGTCCTGTAATTTGATGATTTCACCAGTATCTTTTTATGTGTCTTTGTTATGGATCAGGAAATCATTCTGGCCAAAATGACATTAAAAACTGTGTACTAAACAGAAAAGGTACAATAAGATCAGGAGAGGCATTAGTAGAAATTTGCATATATTTAAAAACTTATGGGTGCTCAGCTGGAGTGTGGAGAGTATTACTCTCAAACCCTTTGGTCCTCTGAAGGTTCACAGAAAAAAATCAACTCACAAAAGAAAGATTAATTAGAGAAAAGGCATACAAATTTATTTAACATTTCTACACAATAATCTTCAGAATGAAGACCCAAAGATACAGAGGAAATTCTTCATTTATGATCTAATCTGCTGATAGATTGAGTAGGGGAACCCAATAAGGCCCACGTATCTGGGTTCTTCTGGGTGTCTCTGAGCATGAATTCCTTCCTTCTGGTCCAAGGCAGGGCCCCCTCTGAAATGGGACTTTTGTGACTTACAGTCAAAAGATAGGTTGGATGATTTCTCTATGGCCATGTTTTTTGCATAGTAATACTGAGGCAAAGTTAGAGTAATATTTTTAGGTTTAATGGCTGGGTTTGGGGCAAAGACATTCTGGTTTCTATGACCTACCTTGAGGTAGAGGGATTCTAGTTTCTATGACTACTCTTGGGGGAGAACAGGACAGGAGAGCAAGAGAAGGTTAGAATTTTGGGGATATTGTTTTCTGTGTCCAAATACCAGTACAGCTCATGTGTTTTAATATCTTTCAGGAAATGCAGCAGTGCTCAGAGGGCAAGGAGTTGGAGCCCTACCACCCATCCCTAGCGCTCTACATTCACAAGTGCCCTGTGAGCTTTATATCATCTGCTCTTTTTGCCTTGCTGGCTAACCACTTCCCATTTTCTGTAAGCCATAAACAAATGCTCCTAGGATGAATAAAGTCAGAGTCAGAAGCTTAGTCTGTTAAAAAAAAAAAAAAAAACAAGACAAGGAGGGAATATACCCGATTAAAGCCATGAAACAAATCTCCAAATCTTTGCTAATTTAACATGAGAAAGAGGCTTTTAATAACCTGTCTTTATTCATACTACGTGTTTATGTAGCAGCATCCCAGTGCTGAAGAAAGCAGATTTAATACCTGACTGACCAACGAGTTCATTGTGGGCACTGGCTGTCTTCTCTGCAGGACTGGGCAGCTTCTGAGTTTTAAAAGCCCCCCAGGTTTTCTAATAAAGAGATGTGGGCTGGTCAGAATTGATCTCTCGCATTGTTGTCCATGGCAGCCATGATTTGGCCCACACGGGCACGTTTTCCTGGGACTCCTCAACTTCTGGTCTGTAACTGCTTTCTATCATTTTGTATTTGCTGTCCACTCCATCAAGCTAATAAAGCAGCGGTTTATTACGCATGACCTGCCCTGCAGTGTGACTGATGGATCACTGCAGCATTTTAAGTCTTCTGTGAGATTCTCAACCTGCTGCCAGCCTCTCCATTATATTCCATAAAAATGTTTCTTGTTATGGACTATTGGAAGCAGAAGTAGGTTGTTTTAGGGTCAGAGCCAGCCTGAACCTTGTAAAAGTGCCACCAGTTTAGAAGGCAGGGGAAGATAAAGAAAAGCTGTCTGGATGAAGATGCAATTACGGAATCAAACATATGCACGCAGCACTCCTTTCTCTCAGTCCCGCATGCATGGAGGCAGATGGAGCGTCTTCTGTGGGATATGTGATTCAGTGATACAGTATGAGCTGGAGTAGTCATTTCTGTGGCTAAAAGAAAGGCAAGGAAAACTAACTCACATTTATTCTTTATTCTATGTCCAGCACTTTGCCGAGTTATACTATCCATATCATATCGATTTTCTAATAATACTGAGAAGGATTTTTTTTTTTTTTTTTTTGTAGAGACAGAGTCTCACTTTATGGCCCTCGGTAGAGTGCCGTGGCCTCACACGGCTCACAGCAACCTCCAACTCCTGGGCTTAAGCGATTCTCTTGCCTCAGCCTCCCGAGTAGCTGGGACTACAGGTGCCCGCCACAACGCCCAGCTATTTTTTGATTGCAGTTTGGCCGGGACCGGGTTTGAACCCGCCACCCTCGGTATATGGGGCCGGCCCCTTACTGACTGAGCCACAGGCACCGCCCCTGAGAAGGATTTTTAATCCATATTTTATTGGTCATATCTGAGGAAAGAAGTTCTGAGAAATTGTGTAACTTTTTTGGTTGTTCACAATCTGCACATGATATGCTGGATTGAAACCCAGATAAGTCTCGTGGCAATGCCTGGCTCCTTTCCACTAGCCTCTCCATGCTCACCACTGAAGGACTACCCAGGGTGAAAGCTCTTTCTGAAGCCAGTCCCAGAGATTCTCAGAGAAGATTTGACAGGTTTCTAGAAATTTTCTTCTTGAGGTTTCAGAAGTTCAATATCTAGCAATTCATCCTAACAACACAAGGATAGATTTTATTGTATTTTATTTTTATGAATAAATTATGTACACTAAGTTTATATTGGCAAATAAGGTGACAATTTTAAAAGCATCTTTATAAATACATAACTTTTTCTTTAGAATCTGTAGAATGTGGTGTGAGACTATTTATGAACTTAATATATTCCAATAAATAAATTGCCTGGTTTGACATGTGTCTCTCTGTTTTCCCTTAGCTTACCTTGGCTCTTGACCTTCTCCCATTGACTCAAGATTATTTATTAGTTCTGAAGGGTATCTTTGGAGCACAACTCTGAGAACAAGAGTGAAGTTCTTGGCTTGTGAATTGCAAGAACCTAGACTTGGGGAAGACTTGAGCTTTGAGAACAGCGGGCAGCATTTATGCTCTAAGTGACAGATTTAGAAGACTTTTTGTGTATCAGAGGCAGTGTTTCTGATATCTAGATAAATGAAGATTCTGTGGGATGATGGAGAGGAGACAACAGAAGAAAAGCACAAGACATTGGTAACATGTCTCTGAGATGGGTCTGTAGTCCTCCTCATTGCTCTTGTGGAAGAATCTTGGTGGAGGAATAATAAGAGAACCACCGATGGGTTTAGGGATCACAGCAGAGAAAGCTTGTGCCTTGCTTTCCGGGCGGGATGGAGTATTAATGAGCTTTGTATAGTTTTCCATTGGCGCCCTAGTGTAGGAGCAAGAAATATGGTGGCTTCTTGAGTTCCTTTGCAGCTTAACATTTTCTAAGTCCCCAGAAGTAGCCCCCAAATGTGCAGAGGTGTTCTTTCTGAAATCACAGGAAAGACGGCATCTCAGCAGATGCTAGGGTGGCTAGATGACAACGACTCTGCCACAGCCCCTAGCCTTGACATTCTGTAAGCTCCCTTCCCCTCAGTAATGATAGCATCCCTTGAAAGATGAGGAGAAAACTGTAATTTAATCATATATGCCACCTGGTGGGAGGGGGGCTAAAATCAGAAATTTCATCTTGGTTACCATAAAGTAAAATTGTATATTCTATCAGCATCAGCATTTCTTTTTCTTTTCTGTTTATTTCCTTTCCTCCCCCCCCGCCCGCACCTTTTTTTAGATGGAGTCATGTTGTGTTGCTCAGCCTGGTCTCAAACTCCTGTGCACAAATGATCCTCCCATCACAGCCTCTCCAGTAGCTGGGCTGCAGATATGTGCCGCTGCTCCTGAGGAAGTTATATTTCTTGCATATGAGCGTCACTCTCCTGATATTTGTGGATGCTCTTTTCTTCAAACTGACCTCCAAGTCCTCATCTCTCTGGAAGCATTCTACTGTCTTTCTTCAGTATCACAGAATTTCTGATTTGTGGGTTTCCTTCCTTGCATACTGCTGCTGCTCTATGAATCTCCAGAACATGCAGATTCCAGTTCTAGCTATCATTTACTAGATCTCCAATGGAGAACAAGTCATCGTCTCTGGGTTTCATTTTGCTTTTCTGTAAAACAGAATGTCAGAGATGGTTGTGCGGTTCAAGTTGGATCATGGATGAGAAAGTGTTTGGATGACAAGACAGTTTCAGAGGCATGTTGGGTGGGATTGTGGAGGCATCTCTTAAACCCGGCTGCAATATTCCCACTTGGGAATCTGATTTTAGTATCATTTATATATTCGAATTAAGCTACATACTACTTTTCAGGGCCTTTATTCCACACTTATTGATGGGGTTGAGGAAAATCCAAGAATCTTAAACCTTTTCAGTTAAGAAGTGTAGACTAGTATTTTCCTCCTGGGTGGAGAGAAAAGAACTCCAAGTAAATGAAATTTCATCTTTACTGAAGCTTCTTTGTTCTAAAGCTTCACCTCCTCCCAGAGATAACTCCTATGAGCAAACTCTCTCAACTTCTAAACTCCTGCAGGAGATTCCATGTCATCAGTACTTCTTGACCCTTTAACCCTTTAAACTTCTTCAGGGAGCGCAGACATTTGGATGCTCAACGCTCCCAGCGCCACATCTGTGTACTGTTGAGCCCCCTAGTGGCAGATGAAGTTTTATCTCTTTCTTAAAGGTCCTTAAAATTGGCCTAGGGAAGGAAGCCTGTAACATGACATACACGCTTAATTGCCCTTTCAATTTTCATTTTGCCCCAGGAGGCTTGACCTGGGGGGCTTCACCAATATCCAGTTCATTACTTTAACAAACATGAATTGAAAACTTATCATGTGCCAGTTGCGGGGAACAAAGGAATGTATGAGCTATAGATCCAGCCCATATGATATTACAGCCTGAAGGGAAAGAGGATTATCTACATTGTAAAAAAAGAAGCGCTGTGATAGAGGTAATCACAAGGTAATACCGATAATGTGGAGGAGTAATATTAATTCTTGCAATCATTTGCGAAAGATAAAATCTCTAGTTTGCCTTCTGATCCTTCAATCCATTAAAAATATTCTTGCATACTTAGGTCACCAAGGACCTCTGTGTGACCCACTTAATGGACTGCTTCTCTGCCTGAACTTATTTGACCTCTAGAATCATCCCACTCAGAGGACATTCTCTCCATGTGGAGAGAATGTGGTAGCCTTCTCTCTAGGCTACCAAGATAGCACAATCTCATGATTTGTTTTTTTTTTCTCTTTTATCTGCTTCTCATTCCCCTCCTCTTCTATCTGTTGTCTAAAACTTGGAGTTTGTAAAGGACTGTCTTGGAATTTCTGTTCCAGTAATACCCATCTCTCAGGTGTTAGAATCTATACCTATGACTTTTTTCTCATCAATTAGAAAACTAAATTTCTATTTCAAACCCAACTTACTCTTTGAATTTAAGACATACATACACAAACATGAATGACATCAACCTGGCATCTCACGTACTTCAAAATAGCATGTCAAAATTCTAATTGCTTATTTTCTTTATCTGTTGCACTCTGGTCCTCTCCATCTCTGTAATTGGCTCCATCCAGTCATTCAAACCAGAATATCAATGGTCAACTGTGACTTCTCCCTCTCCCTCAACCCCTCTCTATAACCCATTAGCAAGTCCTGTTTCTCTTTTTAAGATGAAAATCATAACTCGTGCATGTCCACTGCTCCCCATTTCCGTTGACAACACCCTAAAACAGGCCCCTTTGCATCTTGCCTGTTTAACTGAAGTAGGCTCCATTTGGTGTCTTTGTTTTTATTCTTTGTCTCGCCAATATCTTCTATGATATTTAAAGCAGATAGAGTAACTTTTAAAATCCTTTTTTGCCTTCATCATCCCTTGTTTAAAATATTTTGAAGACTTCCCATTGCACTTTAAATAAAAATCTTAAAAATGAGATTTGTTATTATGACTCCAAAGCTTTGCCCCATTTGGTTTTTGCTGATTTTTAATTTTTCATCTTATGTTATTTCAGACTTCATCCCACCATGGGTCATATTGCTCTCCTTTCAGTTTCACCAAGTTTTTCCTCATCTCTTATAAAGCCACTTCCTCTACCTGGAATAATCTTCCTTCTGATCTTCAAAGGAATGAGTCTCTATCATTTCCTTTCCTTCTTTCCAGAGGCTTTCCCTAACCATTGTCTCCTGAGGGAGCCTCAGAACGAACTTTAATCATTATCTCCTGATTTTTTAGAGGAACTAACATTTGTAATAGGTATATTTATTTATTTAACTTGTTAACTGTTGGTCTCTTCAAGTGAGGCTGAGTGTCACATGACATGTATAATTTATTCGTCAATATAATCTTTTTGTTTATCATGGAAACTGGTCTGTGGAAAATACTCAGTTAACACTTATTGAAAGAAAAAACATTTATTGAAAGATTGATTTAATTCATTGAATGTTAACTGTCAGAAAGATATACTAGACACTATAGAAAAAAGCTGTCTAAAGTTTAAACTGTGTGCTTAAATTCTTAAAGAGTACTTCTAAAAAGACACATAAAAAATAAGTGCCTTAGAATATTTTTTTTTGTTAAAGTCACATAGAGAGAATAGTGGTAACCCCTGAAGATACTGTCCAAAGAGTATAGTTGAACCAGATGGAGCTATCACATTTCTTGACTTCAAATTATCACAAGGCTATAGTGACCAAGCAGCATGGTACTAGGATAAAAAAAGACACGTAGATCAATGGAATGTAATAGAGAAACCAGAAATAAAGTCGCATACTATCAGCCAATAGATCTTTGACAAAATCAACAAGAACATTTATTATTCCATCTTTCTACTTATTGGTATGTTCAAGAATTTAATTTCTTCTTGATTCAATCTCAAGAGGTATGTTTCCAGGAATTTATCCATTTTTCTCTAGGTTTGCTAGTTCATGAATGTATAGTTATTCATGATAGTCTCTGATGATGTTTTCTGTTGTGGTGGTATCAAATGTAATTTTTCTGTTTTTTTTCTTCTGATTTTGTTAATTTAATTCTTCTTCCTCATTTTCTTGGTTAATTTAGCTAGTGGTTTACCATCTTTGTTTATCTTTTTGAAGAACCAGCTTTCATTTTATTGATTCTTTGTATTATTTTGTGTCCTCTACTTCAGTTAGCTCTGTTCTGATCTATTGTATTTCTTTTCTTCTTCTAATTTTTAGTTTGGATTGTTCTTATTTTTCAAGTTACTTAGGGTGCAATGTTAGGTTGTTAATTTGTGATCTTCCTACTTTTGTGATATGGGCATTTAATGCTATAAAATTCTGTCTTAGCATTGGTTTTGTCGTATTTCACAGGTTTTAGTATGTTGGTGTGTTTTCATCTTCATTCTATTAACAATTTCTAAATATTTCCTACATCATTTATTCATTGATCCAGTGATCATTCTGAGTAGGTTGTTTAATTTTTATGTATATGTCAGTTTCTAAAGCTCCTCTTCATATAGGTTTCTAGATTTATTCTACTGTGGTATAATGAGATATTTAATTTAATTTTGTGAAGACTTGGTTTGTGGCCTCACATGTGGTCTGTCTTGGAGAATGTTCCTTGTGCTCATAGAAAAAAATGTATATCCTGTAGTTGTCAGCTAGACTATTTTGTAAATGTCTGTTATGTCCATTTGGTTTAAAGTCCAATTTAAATCCTATGTTTCTTTGTTGATTTTTTGTCTTGATGATCTGTCTAGTACTGTAAGTGGAGTGTAAGTCTCCCATTATTATTTTATTGATGTCTCTTTCTTTAGTTCTATTAATATTTGTTTTGTGAATCTGTATGCTCCAATGTTGGGTGCATATATATTTACAGTTGTTATATCCTCTTGCTGAATTGATCCCCTTATCATTATATAATGATCTTCTTTGTCTTTTTTTTTTAACTGTTTTTTTATTTAAAGTCTGTTTTATTTGGTATAAGTTTAGCTACTGATATTCTTGATTTCCATTCGTGTGGAGTATCTTTTTTCACTTCTTTACTTTTAGTCTATAGGTCTTTATTCGTAAAGTGAGTTTCTTATAAGTAGCATATAGCTAGATTGCGTGTTTTTTAAGTTCATTATGCCAATTTATATTTTCAGGGGGAGCATTTAATCTGCTTATGTTCAATGTTAGTACTGATGCATGAAGATTAGTTCCTGTCATTGCTGATTTTTTTGTTTCTTTTATAAATATATTTTTAAATTTATTTGTTCTCTCTTTCTCTTTGTGGTTTTATGTGATTCTGTTGTGTTGCCATTTTATTCCTTTGTCTTTCTCCTTCATATGACTGTTATATAATATGTGTTTATTTGTATGATTGTTATATAATACCTATATTTTAATACTAATAATATATGGTTTTACTATATATATTTAGTGTGTTGTTGAAATAGGAATATTGATCTTTGTTTCCATGTTTAAGACACTTTTGAATACTTCCTATAGGGCTGGTTTAATGGTGATAAATTTTCTCAGCATTTGCTTGTCTGAGAAAGACTTTATTTATCCTCCTTTTATGAAATTTATTCTGGAAGAATATAAAATTCTTCATCCATAGTTTTTTTCTTTTAGGACTTTGAAAATGCCATTTCATTATCTTCTGGCAAGTAAGTTTTCTACTGAGAAGTATGCTGTTAGTCTGATGGGGTTTCCTTTATAGGTGAACATGTGACTAGATGCTTTTCTCCTGGTAATTTAAAAACTCTTTTGTTCACTTTGACTTCAGACCTTCTTATTAGAATATGGCATGATGAAGTACTTTTTGCAATGTTATCTGCTTGGGTTTCCTATGTCTGTATGTTTCATTCTCTTGCTAGACTTAGGAAGTTTTCAGCAATTATTTTCTTGAATAGGTTTTCTAAACATTTTGATCTCTGTTCCCCCTCAAAAATTTGTAACTTTAGTGTCTTTATATCACTTCAGACATCTTAAAGGCTTTGGTTATCATCATCATCGTCATTATTATTCTTTTTCCTTAATTTTACCTGATTAGATTATTTCAAAAGACCTGTTTTCAAGTTCTAAAATTTTTTTCTTTCTGCTTGGTATAATCTGCTATTAATTAAAGATTTGAATGTGTTTTGTATTTCCTTCAATGGATTTTTTACTTCCAGAATCTGTGTGTGTGTGTGTGTGTGTTTATTTGACCGCATCCTCAACTAGGTTGATACAATATCTTCTTGGTAAATTGCTCATTCATATCTTGAATTTATTTTCTGTTTTCTTTATGTTGGCTTTGAGATTTCTCTTGCATCTCATTGAGATTTTAAAATATCAATATTTTGAATTCTTTACCTGGCATTTTGAAGAATTCTTTTAGATTGGGATCTATTGGTGGACAATTGTTGTGGTCCTTTTGTGGTTTCATATTTCCTTACTTCTTCATGTTTCTTGTGTCCTTCTTTTGATATATGGGCATCTGGTGTAACAGTCACTTGTTCCAATTTTTTAAAATTACATTCATAGGGAAGAATATTTTCCTAAAGATGTACATATGTTATTGGGTGAATAGAACAATTTGGCTTTGATTTTGGGTATCTGTGCTAGGATAATCTTTGTATGATTTCTTCAGTAGTATGCTGGATCAGTGGTATCATTTCTTTGGTGGGTTAGGGTATAGTTATAGGCTAAGGCTGTGGTGAAATTTTGCTGGGGTCTTTGGCACCAGGTGAGCCAGTCTTCAGGCCCCGATAGCGGCAGCTGGGGCTGAGTGTGCCTATTTTTAGGCACCAGAACAGTTTATGCTAGCACCACTGCTTGTAAGTAAACTTCAAAGTCAATTCTTGTGCTTCCAGATGGCTTACTTAGAAGGTAGCAGTAGGAGTAGTGGACTGGGTAGGAGAGCAGATTCTCAGGCCCCTGGACAACTGGTATGACATTGATGATGGCAGCAGTGGTAGTAGAGCAACCCACTGGGACTCAAGTGGTCCACATTGGTGTTGCTGGTAGCTGCAATGCTTTGGCAAGCTGGTCCCTAGCCTGAAAGCTGCTTGTAGAAGGGAAATGGGTATTGTCTTAAGTTTGCTTAAGAGAGCTTAGCTTTCCTCATTCCTCCACGACCAGGCAGCAGATACAGTGTTCCACCTCGTATTTGGCCTAAAGGTGGGATTCAGTTTAGCATCAAGCTATCAAAATAATGCCAGCTGTGGGCCTGTGATCAGAGAGTTCAGGGCCCCTCTCAGGTGAGCATTATGGACAAGAAACCATGGAAAGTGTCATTGCTTGAGTCTTGATCTCCCAGCAGCTTGTAGTGGGGCAGTGGGCATATTTCTAGGGGTGCAGTGGAGAGCTTGGGTTAGCTTGTCCCTCTTCAGCTATGCTATGGCTGCAGCGATGTCAGCCTAAACTCAGCCAGAGAGCAGGGTGCAGCTAGCATTAAACTTCCAAACTGGTGTCTGAGGTCTTTGACTAGAGGGGATGGGGGCTCCTTCCAGGCTAGCCGTGCAAACAAGAAACTGAGGAGAGTGCAGTCTGCTCATGTTTCAGTCTCAACAGCAGCCTACCATAGAGGGTGGGGATAGTCCCAGGGGTGTGTGAGAACACTTAGTCTTTCCTGTGCCTCCTCAGAGCAGCACAGTGGTACCCACTGCACCTGTAGCTAACTGGTCTCCAGAATCTTAGAAGAGCACCCCTCTGAGCTGCTCTAAGTTTGGATGTTTGTGGGACTCCATGTAGGGACCCTTTCTAGAGCAATCTCTGTGCAATCTCTAGGCAGCTCCTTCTTTTTTTTTTTTTTTTTGATTCTTTACAATTTTATCAAAGTAAACAGAAATAGTTCAAAATCAAGTAATGCAGAGGGTTTTATTTTTGTTTTGCAGTTTTTGGCTGGGGCTGGGTTTGAACCCACCACCTCCAGCATATGGGGTTGGTGCCTTACTGCTTTGAGCCACAGGTGCTGCCCTAATTCAGAGGTTTTTTTTTTTTTTTTTTTATTGTTGGGGATTCATCGAGGGTACAATAAGCCAGTTACACTGATTGCAATTGTTAGGTAAAGTCCCTCTTGCAATCATGTCTTGCCCCCATAAAGTGTGACACACACTAAGGCCCCACCCCCCTCCCTCCATCCCTCTTTCTGCTTCCCCACCCCATAACCTTAATTGTCATTAATTGTCCTCATATCAAGATTGAGTACATAGGATTCATGCTTCTCCATTCTTGTGATGCTTTACTAAGAATAATGTCTTCCACTTCCATCCAGGTTAATACGAAGGATGTAAAGTCTCCATTTTTTTTAATGGCTGAATAGTATTCCATGGTATACATATACCACAGCTTGTTAATCCATTCCTGGGTTGGTGGGCATTTAGGCTGTTTCCACTTTTTGGCAATTGTAAATTGAGCTGCAATAAACAGTCTAGTACAAGTGTCCTTATGATAAAAGGATTTCTTTCCTTTTGGGTAGATGCCTAGTAATGGGATTGCAGGATCAAATGGGAGGTCTAGCTTGAGTGCTTTGAGGTTTCTCCATATTTCCTTCCAGAAAGGTTGTACTAGTTTGCAGTCCCACCAGCAGTGTAAAAGTGTTCCCTTCTCTCCACATCCACGCCAGCATCTGCAGTTTTGAGATTTTGTGATGTGGGCCATTCCCACGGGGGTTAGATGATATCTCAGGGTTGTTTTGATTTGCATTTCTCTAATATATAGAGATGATGAACATTTTTTCATGTGTTTGTTAGCCATTCGTCTGTCATCTTTAGAGAAAGTTCTATTCATGTCTCTTGCCCATTGATATAAGGGATTGTTGGCTTTTTTCATGTGGATTAATTTGAGTTCTCTATAGATCCTAGTTATCAAGCTTTTGTCTGATTGAAAACATGCAAATATCCTTTCCCATTGTGTAGGTTGTCTCTTTGCTTTGGTTATTGTCTCCTTAGCTGTATAGAAGCTTTTAAGTTTAATGAAGTCCCATTTGTTTATTTTTGTTGTTGTTGCAATTGCCATGGCAGTCTTCTTCATGAAGTCTTCCCCCAGGCCAATATCTTCCAGTGTTTTTCCTATGCTTTCTTTGAGGATTTTTATTGTTTCATGCCTTAAATTTAAGTCCTTTATCCATCTTGAATCAATTTTTGTGAGTGGGGAAAGGTGTGGGTCCAGTTTCAGTCTTTTACATGTAGACATCCAGTTCTCCCAACACCATTTATTGAATAGGGAGTCTTTCCCCCAAGGTATGTTCTTGTTTGGTTTATCAAAGATTAGGTGGTTGTAAGATGTTAGTTTCATTTCTTGGTTTTCAATTCGATTCCAAGTGTCTATGTCTCTGTTTTTGTGCCAGTCCCATGCTGTCTTGAGCACTATGGCTTTGTAGTACAGACTAAAATCTGGTATGCTGATGCCCCCAGCTTTATTTTTATTACTAAGAACTGCCTTAGCTATACGGGTTTTTTTCTGGTTCCATACAAAACGCAGAATCATTTTTTCCAAATCTTGTAAGTACGATGTAGGTACTTTGATAGGAATGGCATTGAATAGGTAGATTGCTTTGGGAAGTATAGACATTTTAACAATGTTGATTCTTCCTATCCATGAGCATGGTATGTTCTTCCATTTGTTAATATCCTCTGCTATTTCCTTTCTGAGGATTTCATTGTTTTCTTTATAGAGGTCCTTCACCTCCTACGTTAGGTATATTCCTAGGTATTTCATTTTCTTTGAAACTATGGTGAAGGGAGTTGTGTCCTTAATTAGCTTCTCATCTTTACTGTTATTGGTGTATATAAAGGGTACTGACTTGTGGACAATGATTTTATATCCTGAAACATTACTGTATTTTTTGATGACTTCTAGGAGTCTTGTGGTTGAGTCTTTGGGGTTCTCTAAGTATAAGATCATGTCATCAGCAAAGAGGGAGAGTTTGACCTCCTCTGCTCCCATTTGGATTCCCTTTATTTCCTTGTCTTGCCTAATTGTATTGGCTAGAACTTCCAGCACTATGTTGAATAGTAAAGGTGGCAGAGGACAACCTTGTCTGGTTCCAGTTCTAAGAGGAAAAGCTTTCAGTTTTACTCCATTCAGTAAAATATTGGCTGTGGGTTTGTCATAGATAGTTTCAATCAGTTTTAGAAATGTGCCACCTATGCACATTAGAAAAGGATGCTGGATTTTATCAAATGCTTTTTCTGCATCTATTAAGAGGATCATGTGATCTTTATTTTTGCCTCTGTTAATATGGTGGATAACGTTTATGAACTTGCGTATGTTAAACCAGCCTTGCATCCCTGGGATGAAGCCTACTTGATCATGATGAATGACTTTTTTGATGATAAGCTGTAATCTATTGGCTAGGATTTTGTTGAGAATTTTTGCATCTATATTCATGAGTGAGATTGGTCTGAAATTCTCCTTTTTGTTTGGGTCTTTTCCTGGTTTTGGTATCAGGGTGATGTTTGCTTCATAGAATGTGTTGGGGAAGATTCCTTCTTCCTCAGTTTTTTGGAATAATTTCTGCAGTACAGGAATAAGCTCTTCCTTGAAGGTTTGATAGAATTCTGGAGTGAAGCCATCTGGACCAGGGCATTTTTTGGTTGGAAGAATTTTTATTGTTTCTTTGATCTCAGTGCTTGAAATTAGTCTGTTCAGGAGGTCTATTTCTTCCTGGCTGAGTCTAGGGAGAGGGTGTGATTCCAAATATTGATCCATTTCCTTCACATTGTCAAATTTCTGGGCATAGAGTTTCTGGTAGTATTCAGAGATGATCTCTTATATCTCTGGGGGATCAGTTGTTATTTCCCCTTTATCATTTCTGATTGAGGTTACTAGAGATTTTACTTTTCTATTTCTAGTTAGTCTGGCCAATGGTTTATCTATTTTATTTATTTTTTCAAAAAACCAACTCCTTGTTTCATTAATTTTCTGAATGATTCTTCTGTTTTCAATTTCATTGATCTCTGATTTGATTTTGGATATTTCTTTTCTTCTACTGAGTTTAGGCTTAGATTGTTCTTCTTTTTCCAATTCCATAAGATCTCTTGTGAGATTGTTGATGTGCTCTCTTTCTGTTTTTCGAATGTAGGCATCTAGAGCGATGAATTTTCCTCTCAAAACTGCTTTTGCAGTATCCCACAGGTTTTGGTAGCTTGTGTCTTCATTGTTGTTATGCTCAAGGAAGTTAATGATTTCCTGTTTTATTTCTTCCTGCACCCACCTGTTATTCAACAGAAGATTGTTTAATTTCCATGCCTTTGGGTGGGGTTGAGCATTTTTGTTAGAGTTGAGTTCCACCTTTAGTGCCTTATGGTCTGAAAAGATACAAGGTAAAATTTCAATTCTTTTGATTCTGTTGATATTTGTTTTGTGTCCGAGGATGTGATCAATTTTTGAGAATGTTCCATGGGGTGATGAGAAGAATGTATATTCTTTATCTTTGGGGTGGACTGTTCTATATGCGTCTATCAAGCATAGTTGTTCTAGGGTCACATTTAAATCTCTTATATCTTTGTTTAATTTCTGTTTAGAGTATCTGTCCAGCTCTGTAAGAGGAGTGTTAAAGTCCCCTGTTATGATGGTATTATCAGATATCATATTGCTCAGACTGAGTAAGGTCTGCTTCAAGAATCTGGGAGCATTTAAATTGGGTGCATAAATATTATTTAGAATTGAAATGTCTTCTTGTTGTAGTTTTCCCTTGACCAATATAAAGTGACCATCTTTGACTTTTTTGACTTTAGTTGCTTTAAATCCACATGTATCTGAAAATAAGATTGCAACTCCTCTTTTCTTCTGAATTCCATTTGCCTGAAATATTGTCTTCCAACCCTTGACTCGGAGCTTTAATTTGTCTTTTGAAGCCAGGTGTGTTTCTTGCGGACAGCAAATGGATGGCTTGTGTTTTTTTATCCAGTCAGCCAATCTATGTCTCTGCAGTGGGGAATTCAATCCATTAACATTTATTGAGATAATTGATAAGTGTGGTAGTATTCTATTCGTCTTATTTTGTGAGAGTCCATTGCTTAGTTTTATCTTTTGCATCAGTGTGGAGATTAGGTACTGTCCTTTGATTTCTGAGTTCTTACTTTGCTGCTGATCCATTGTGGTGGTCAGTGTGCAGAACAGGTTGAAGTATTTCCTGTAGAGCTGGTCTTGTTGTGGAAAATTTCCTCAATGTTTGTATATCCGTAAATGATTTGATTTCTCTGTCAATTTTGAAGCTTAGCTTAGCAGGGTATAGAATTCTGGGCTGAAAATTGTTCTGTTTAAGTAGATTAAAGGTAGATGACCATTGTCTTCTTGCTTGGAAAGTTTCATTAGAGAAGTCTGCGGTCACTCTGATGGATTTGCCCCTGTAGGTCAACTGGCACTTGCTCCTGGCAGCTTGCAGAATCTTTTCTTTTGTCTTGACTTTGGACAGGTTCATCACAATGTGTCTTGGAGAAGCTCAGTTAGAGTTGAGGTGACCTGGGGTCCGATATCCCTCTGAAAGCAGTGTGTCAGAATCTTTGGTGATGTTTGGGAAATTTTCTTTTATAATATTCTCTAGTATGGCTTCCATTCCTCTGGTGCATTCTTCTTCCCCTTCTGGAATTCCTATAACTCGTATGTTGGAACGCTTCATAAAGTCCCATAATTCTGACAGTGAACGTTCTGCTTTCTCTCTCTTCTTTTCTGCCTCTTTTACTGTCTGAGTTATCTCAAGAACTTTGTCTTCTACCTCTGAAATTCTTTCTTCTGCATGGTCTAACCTGTTGCTGATACTTTCCATTGCATCTTTAAGTTCACTAATTGACTGTTTCAGTTCCTTCAGGTCTGCTATATCCTTTTTATATACTTCATATCGTTCATCTCTTATTTGATTCTGTTTTTGGATTTGCTTTTGGTTATTTTCCACTTTATTAGCAATTTCCTTCATTGTTTCCATCATTTCTTTCATTGTTTTCAACATGTGTATTCTAAATTCCCTTTCTGTCATTCCTAACGTTTCTTTACAGGTGGAATCATCTTCAGTAGCTACCTCATGGTCCCTTGGTGGGGTTGTTCTAGACTGGTTCTTCATGTTGCCTGGAGTTTTCTGCTGATTCTTCCTCATGAGTGATTTCTTTTATCTGTTTTCTTGCCCTAATTTTCCTTTCACTTCCTCTTTCTCTTTAAGTTCTTGTGCCTGTGGACTAAGGGTTACAGGACCAGAAGTGTGAGAAGGTTGAAGAGCAAAAAAGGGATGAAAGAAAGTAGTACCGAGTGATAAGAAAAAAAAGAAAGATAGAGAAAGGAGAGGGGGTGGGTATAAGGAATATTGACAAAAAGAAGAGAGGCACAGAAAGAGGGAGACAGGGCAATATAGGTGTACAGTAGGGTACTTTGACACAACCTTAAAAAAACCCCACCTTCTGGGGGTGCCCAGTTGGGTGATTCCCTTGAGGTCAGCAGCTCTTTGCCTACCTGGTCAGACACAGTACCCCACCTCCACCAAGTAGAGAGGAAAGACAAAAATGCTATAAATCAAACCAAAACAAGGAAACAGAAAACTTTACAGGGATAAAATTGGGTGAAAAACCAAATGATAGCAGTAGAAACACTAGCAGAAATGAAGTTATAGTTATTAAAAAAGGCAGCAATGGGAAATTATAATTAAACTAGAAAAATTGAGAAAGAACAAGGGATCTGTATGGAAAAGATTGAAATTAAAAAACAAAAGAACATCGACAACGTCAAAATAAACAAAAAAAAAACAGCCAAACAAAAAAAAAGAAAAAAAATACACAACCAAAACCAAAGCAGTTTGTATATGTTATTGAATATTGTCTGGGCAACACGTGGTCTTTTGGGGTATGAGATATTAATCACAGTTCTGATACAACTGGAGGCTGCTGATTTCTCAAACCCCAGCAGGTAGACACCCTAAATCTCTCTTCAGCCCACTTAAAAGGCACTTTGAACTTGTAAACTTGCTGGGCAGAAGCTTTCCCAGCTTTCTCGCAGGAATCACTGCTGAAGTGGCTATCCACTTACCCAGTGTGCCAAAACCGGTCTCACTCTGCCCCTGAGGGTTAGGGCTGCAAGACGTCTCAGACCCCACCCTTAGGCTACTTGGTTGCTGGGTTACCAGCTCCCACCCGTTTCTAGCTCTGCGACCCTGAGCGCGGAGCTTGCCAGGGCAGATCACTGACAATGGTTCCATGTGACCCACCGCCAAACACTATTAGCTCCGTCTGGCTCAGCGGCTCAGACTGGGGCCCTAGACAATGGCCAAAGTTCTCTGCACTTCTGCTCAGGCCCTCCCCAAGGCAGTTCAACTCAGTGCCAAGTCCAAGGACACCAAAACAGTTCACAGGTAAGGCCTTTCTGGTTTACAGTCTCGCTGCTACTGAACTTACAGTTGCGGGCGGGTTTAGATGGATTGAACACATGCGACCACTTGCCGGTTTTCCACTGTTTTAGTCCTCCTCTTGGGGTCCAGAAGTCTCTCGCTGACTCCCTGTATCCTCATAGGAGTGATAATAGGCAGATCCCACCAGCCAGAGATGTCTGGAGTCCTATCTCCCCAGACTCATGGTGCCCAGATGCAAGGAAGCTGTTACTCGGCCGCCATCTTGCTCCACCTCCTAGGCAGCTCCTTCTATCATGCTCAAGGCCCATGTGGGTCAATGTGTTCTCCAAGATCATAAACCCATTTCATAGTATGATGGAGTCTTGGAAATTTCTCTCTTGCTGTTTCCCTCTGCCCAGGACCTTCTTCTGGTTCTCAGCCAGTCCCTGGCCTTGAATTCTCTCTTTACTATTTTTAGTACTTCCCATTACTTCTCTGGTGAATCCTAGTGTTTTCTCTTAGGCAATCTGTTGAAATGTATCTTCTTACTATTATTGTTTTTCTTGGTGGAGGAGCCACTTACCACCTGTGCCTAATTGACAATATTGATCTCTTTAATACTTAATATGTTGAATGTGTACTATAGTCTGTTACCTAAATTTCTTATTCAAGTTTGTTACTCAAATATGAATATATAGTCAAGTTAGCTAATCTTATTTGCCAAGTTTGTGTGTATATATTTGAATAGAAAGTTTACGAATACATGTACATACATTAAAATCTTTGTATATTTCTTAATTTGTAAGAACTTTTTTTTTTTTTTTTCAGTTTTTTGCCGGGGCCTGGTTTGAACCTGCCACACCTGGTATATGGGCCCAATGCCCCACTCCTTGAGCCACAGGTGCCATCCTGTAAGAACATTTTTTAATCATACTGTTATACTACGCTAAAATTTGTATTTGTATTATCACCATAAAACAAATACTTTTAATCATTACTAATGTGATACAGAATTTACAGTTGCATTCACAATAATGCCAGATCATCGTCCTGCAACATAATGATCTTCCAAAAGTTTTACTGTAATTTTATGAATTGAATAAAAAGAATAAAATCACTGGAATTAATTTAACTGATTTTCTCTTTCATGTGTCTGAACATGCTATTGTAAAAACTGGCATCATTTAATAGTTTGCAAGTTCCATTGCGGCTAATGGAGCCAACACATTTATAAAGCTATTGCTTCACTTTCTGTATATCCACAAGAAAGCCTGGAATCAAAATGAGTGAAATTAATTAGGAGAGCACTCATTTACTTTAAATGAAAAGATATGCTTCATAGACTCTTGTGTAAATGCACTTTCTGCAGCTGCATGTGTTGAATTGGTTATCTTATGCCTCAGTCTTCTTAGCTACTTCTGAAATTGTTGCTGATAAATCTTTTTTGATAACTGATGCTGATAATTCAAATTTTTGCCTTTGTGTGTGTTCAGCAATATCACTACATCATATTGGATGGTAAATGTTGAAAACATTTTTCATTAACTTTTTCAGAGATAGATAGGCAGCAATTACTTTTCATTAAACATACAGTTCTGTGCTCCTGAACAAATTGCTGCCTATAGGGTTTATTCTAATCTGAAGTGATAAAAAATAATAAAATAAATAGCTACACATTTTTACACTGAAAATAATGACAAAACCTCTGCAGAAAGTACATTTGGACTACTCACTCTGGGTTACAGCAGGATTTCTCATCACCGATTTACACACATATTTCAGGCAGTCCTAACATATAATTTCCCAGTTTTCCACTGACTTTGCTGATTGGCATCCTGTGGCTTCATTCAGTTCACAGGCTTTGGGCCTGGGCCACTTAGCTTCTGGACTAGACAGTTGTTCAAGGGCAGCAGCTTTCTTGTTTGAGTGTGGTTGGCTCATCAGTGAGTGCCTGCAAACTTTCCTGAAAGTGTTATATGTTCTGTTGCATATGAGAAAGAATTGCAAAGAGAAAAATGGAAAAAGAAAAAGGAATTAAGGTCAATTGTCTTTCAGCTGTAATGTGTTAAAGGTTATGACACTTATGTCTCACGCATAAGATGGGAGCATGACAGAAGCTGGAGGTGCACAACACATGACGGAGGTCTTCCAAACCCATTAAACACCATGAGCTATAGGTGTTTGTTAGATACTTAACAACAACAACAAAAAAAATTAAGACAATTCCATTTTGTTTTTTGTCCATTTTCTTTTTTCCCCCCAAGAATGATAAAAGAAAATAAAGTGTGAATAACAATAAGCAGGAGTCAAAAATAAGATATTACTGCACATGCTACAATATTGAAACAAAAGATAACATGACTACCACACTGAAAAAAATCTGAATAAAATGAATATGTTTCCAGAAAATTATTGTTTCTTATGGATGTAAGAAATAAAAAATATGGATGGCCATATAACTACTAATAAAAGTGAAAAGATAATGCAAAAACTTTCCATAGAAAAAATACTATGCCAAGATGGTTTAATTATTGAGTTCTATGAAGCTTTTTGAGTATAAATAATGCCAGTCTTCCACAAACTTCCAGGGACTTGAAAGTTTAATCTCCCCAATTCATTTAATGAGGCTATCATAACTTTAATAACAAATCTCAAAAAATACATGATGAGAAAATGAAAGTAAAATTATTTTACTTTAATAAAAAAATTAAAGTTTGCCTCCTATAAACATAGGTGAAAATACCTTACACCAAATATTAGTAAATCTAATACAGCAGTATATAAAAGGGATAATATACTGTGACCAATTAAAGTTTATTCCAGGAACATGAGATTGATATAAAAAAATTAATGAAATTATTGCATTTACAGAGTAAAAATGGGAGAAATATTCTATTTTAATAAATGAAAGGAGATATTTGTCAAAATTCAATATTTTCATTAAATTAACAAAAGCAGCAAAGTAGGAATAAAATGAAATTTCCTTTATTTGATAAAAAACATTTAATAAATATAGCACATCATGTTTAATGTTTAATTATTTTTATTGCTGAAGCTTGAGGGATTTTTCTGTAAATTTGGGAACAAGACAAAATTATTCATTACTACTATGCAACATTTCTATGCAACCTCTATGCAACATTTCTTTTTCCTGGAGGTCTTATTTAATATAATAAGGATAAAACAAACAAAACACATCAAATCAGTAATAAAAAAACAAAGTTTATATGAATTTTAAATTAAAAAAATGTATTATTTTTATATAATATGGTACTATGTGCAGGAAATTTAAATAATCTAAAGGTAATTTTCTTCTAATTCTAAAACGCCAACACACAAAAGTCATTATTTGTATAGACTAAGAACAGAAACTGTAGTTTAAATAAAAAACTATGTACAATGGAATGAAAATATCAAATACCTAGAAATGAACCTATAGAGATAATACAAAACTTTAGTAAAATAAATTTTATAACGGAGTTAATGGAGAGATATATAATGGTCATAAATTCTAAGTCTTAATTTGCCAAAATATCACTTTTCCCTAAATTGACCTATAGATTTAATTTAATTTTAACACAAATTCAGTGAAAAATTAAAAAGTTTGCCAATACAATAGAAAGACAAGAAAAAGATTTTACAGGTGAGAAAATCCAAATGACCAATGTACATTTGAAATGATCTTCAAACTCATTGGGAATCAGGAAAAACATATCAAATGTCAATGAAAAATCATGGGATTCCCACTAGATTGAAGAAAATTTAAAGTCTGACAATACCAAAGGAAGACTGTAAAGTGATAAAAGCTTTCAAAAACTGGTGGAATTATACACTGGCACAAACACTGTGGAAAAGGTTTTGGCTTTATTTAGTAGAGTGTGGATGTGCACTATTAGAAATTCCTCTCTCAGAAATATGTCTTATTACTGCAATACACACTTACATGCACTTTGGTAATACTTGACAAGAATAGGCAGTGCTGTTCATAATGGCCCCAAATGGAATCCTGCCCAAACATTCATTGACAGTAAAATGAATAGACAAACTGTTTATTCATGTAATAGAACACATTCAGCAGTGAAAATGAACAAGCTACTGCTCTATGCAATGAGTATAAATGCTAAACACATTATGTTCCACAAAAGAAACGAGACACAGAAAAAGTAAACCACATTGATTTCCTCCTTATATGGAAAATGAACAGCAAAGCAAGGACAAATTATCGTTATCATGACAGTCGGGACTGGGAATCCCCTCAGAGGAGGAGTTGGCCATCAGGAAGGAAGGAGCAAAGGGCATTCCCTGACGCTAATGAAACAGTATTTTGACCTTGGCATGTTTTATGCATGGATCCACCTTACTATAATCTGTTAAAGTGTGCAAAGTATTACAATGTGGCAAAATTTAAAGCAATAAATTGAGAAAATTCAATAACTTAGGGCTAAAGTGTTTAATTTTGTCCCAAATATTTCATTAATTTAGATTTCTCTTTGAAAAATTTTCCAAGTGTTACCACTTCAATTTCCTTGGCATGCCACAGACCTATATGTGTGTATAAAGGAACTAGATAATTTAATAGAGTTTACATGGCTAGAAAATTTTTATTCTTTTTAAAATAGGGTATAACATTTCTTTTCTTTCTTTTTTTTTGAGACAGAGTCTCACTCTGTTGCCATTGGTAGAGTGCTGTGGTGTCATAGCTCACAGCAACCTCAAACCCATGGGCTTAAGTGATTCTCTTGCCTCAGCCTACCAACTAGAGGGGACTACAGGTGCCCATCATAATGTCCAGCTATTTTTTAGAGGTGTGACTTGCTCTTGTTCAGGCTGGTTTCAAATCTGTGAGCTCAGGCAATTTACTCACTTAGGCCTTCCAAGTACTGGGATTACAGGCTTGAGCCACTGCACCTGGCCTGGGGTATGACATTTCAAAGGAAAAATCTATAAATTTTATTAATTGTGTGAGATATAATAAAAAATCTAATGCCAGGAGAAGCCTGACTGAACTCATTATCAATAAGCAAATTTGAGGTCTTGTGACAACTTGAACTTTGTTTCAAGAGCTGATAATATTTGGTAGCTAGTCATTTGTTCAGTATTTGTCCAGGAGATGGGATAATGACAACTTTGTAGATTATGGCAAGCATCCAAGCAATCTTTCATCTGGACAATACCATCATTGGATAATGTCACTGGCTTGGATAGGACTGTTCTAGGAACAGTGGGAAGTTAAATGAGCTTTTAGAACATTGTATCCAGTCTGACCATGATGGCTCATGCCTGTCATCCTAGCACTCTGGGAGACCGAGGCAGGTGGATCACCTAAGCTCAGCAGTTCAAGACCAGCCTGAGCAAGAATGAGACTCTGTCTCTACCAAAAACAAACAAACAAACAAAAAAACCTAGCTGGGTGTTGTGGTGGGTACCTATAGTCCCAGATGCTCAGGAGGCTGAGTCAACAGTATTACTTTAGTCAAGAGTTTGAAGTTGCTGTAAGCTATGATGCCACAGCACTCTACCCAGGGCAACAAAGGAGACTCTGTCTTAAAAAAGGAAGAAAAAGAAGAAGAACATTATATGCATTAAAAATGGGGACTTGAGAAAGAATTCAAAAAGTGGCCCTTTGACACTCCCACTTCTTAATGCCTACCAGTCCTTGAAGGCCAGACTTCCCCAAACCTTTCCAACCTTTCCGGCTTTGTTCTGGAAGATCGTGTCTTAAGAGTACGGATCTCTCTCACAAGTAAACATGAAGTTTGCCTTATTTACAGCAGATGTCCAGTACAATTATCATTAGTTCATGACCTCCCACTGTTAGATGATGCATTCTGAGACAGAGTCTCACTCTTGCTCAGGCTGGTCTCCAGCTCCTGAACTCAAGGGATCCTCCTGCCTCAGCCTCCCAGAGTTCTAGGATTACAGGCATGGGAATTTAAGGAGCAAAAGGAAGTGAAAGGAAACTTAGGGCTAGGAAACAGATAAAAGAAGTCACTCATGAGGAAGAATCAGCAGAAATCTCCAGGCAACATGAAGAACTAGTCCAGAGCACCCCCTCCAAGGGACCATGAGGTAGCTACTGCAGAGGATTCCACCTATAAAGAAATGTTAGGAATGACAGAAAGGAAATTTAGAATACACGTGATAAAAACAATGAAGGAAATGATGGAAACAATGAAGGAAACTGCTAATAAAGTGGAAAATAACCAAAAGGAAATCCAAAAACAGAATCGAATAAGAGATGAACGATATGAAGAATATAGAAAGGATATAGCGGAGTTGAAGGAACTGAAGTAGTCAATTAGGAAACTTAAAGATGCAATGGAAAGTATCAGCCAAAGGTTAGACCATGCAGAAGAAAGAATTTCAGAGGTAGAGGACAAATTTCTTGAGATAACTCAGATAGTTAAAGAGGCAGAAAAGAAGAGAGAGAAAGCAGAACATTCACCATCAGAATTATGGGACTTCCTGAAGTGTTCCAACATACGAGTTATAGGAATCCCAGAAGGGGAAGAAGAATGCCTCAGAGGAATGGCAGCCATACTAGAGAATATTATAAATGAAAATTTCCCAAATATCACCAAAGTTTCTGGCAAATATATTATTATTATTATTTTTTTTTGTAGAGACAGAGTCTAACTTTATGGCCCTCGGTAGAGTGCCGTGGCATCACACAGCTCACAGCAACCTCCAACTCCTGGGCTTAAGCGATTCTCTTGCCTCAGCCTCCCGAGTAGCTGGGACTACAGGTGCCTGCCACAACGCCTGGCTATTTTTTGGTTGCAGTTTGGCCAGGGCTGGGTTTGAACCTGCCACCTTCGGTATATGGGGCTGGCGCCTTACCGACTGAGCCACAGGCGCCGCTCTCACCAAAGTTTCTGACACACTGCTTTCAGAGGAATATCGGACTCCAGGTTGCCTCAACTCTAATCGAGCTTCTCCAAGACACACTTCTCAAAAACAAAAGAAAAGATTCTGCAAGCTGCCAGGAGTAAGCGCCAGTTGACCTACAGGGGCAAATCCATCAGAGTGACTGCAGACTTCTCTAATGAAACTTTCTAAGCAAGAAGACAATGGTCATCTACCTTTAATCTACTTAAACAGAACAATTTCCAGCCCAGAATTCTATACCCTGCTAAGCTAAGCTTTAAAACTGACAGAGAATCAAATCATTTATAGATATACAAACATTGAGGAAATTCACCACAACAAGACCAGCTCTACAGGACATACTTCAACATGTTCTACACACTGACTATGACAATGGATCAGCAGCAAGGCAAGAACTCAGAAATTAAAGGACAGAACCTAACTTCCACACTGATGCAAAAGATAAAACTAAGCAATGGGGGAGAGTGGAGCAAGATGGTGGCCGAGTAAGAGCTTTCCTGCAACTGGGCAAGGTGAGTCTGGGGAGATAAGACTCCAGGCATCTCTGGCTGGTGGGATCTGCCTATAATCTCCCTTTGAGGATACAGGGAGTCAGCAAGGGACTTCTGGACCCCAAGAGGAGGACAAAAACAGTGAGAAACTGGCAAGTGGTTGCATGTGTTTGATAGACCTAATCCCGCTGTCAACCGTAAGTACAAGCAGCAGTGAGACTGCAAAGTGGAAAGGACTTACCTGTGAACTGTTTTGGTGCTTTTGGACTTGGCACTTAGTTGAACTGCCTTGGGGAGAACTTGAGCAGGAGTGCGGAGAACTTTGGGCATTGTCAGGGCCCCAGACTGAGCCGCTGAGCTGGGCCACAGGGAGCCACTGTGAGAGAACTGCCCTGGAAAGCTCCTCCCTCAGAGTCCCAGAGCAAGGATCGGGCGGAAGCTAGTAACCTAGTGAATGAGCAGCCTAAACGCAGGGACTGAGCTTCCTTAAAGCCTTAACCCTTAGGGGCAGAGTGAGACTGGTGTTGGCACACTGGAGCCTCAGGCTGTTGCCCTGGAAGAGTGCGGTGGCATCACAGCTCATAGCAATCTCAAACTCCTGGGCTTGGTGCTGCCCAGACATCCATAAGAGCTGTAATCCCCAACCTGGGACCTAGGCCCGCCAGTCTTTTGCAGGCCCTGACCAAAAACTGCGGGAGCCGCACAACCCTGGGTCCTCCGTCCTGTATCCTCCCTGCCTCCACACTGGTCTGCTCATTTGGCCAGGGATACTGGTAGCCGCATGTGCTGTGGAGCCCTACCTGCCTCTGCAGGGAGAGTCCATTCTCCTGGCCAGAGACTTCTGGAGCCTTGGTCGCTCTGTGTGAAAGTCACTGAGTGCCAGGCACTCCCAGAACAGTGCGTACCACCTCCTGCCCTGTTGCTGGATCTGGGTGTGTCATACACTGGAGCCGCTTCCACAACCAGTACTCCCTAGCTGGGTCAGCCCCAGAGGAACTACACAGGGTCACTCCCTACAAAGATCCAAGAGGAACTACACAGGGTCACTCCCTACAAAGATCCAGCAACAATAGAGTGATCCTGCTGGGGTCTAATCTTGGACAGACACCTCCCAACTCTGAGGATGGCTAGAGGCAATGGTGAAAAACAATCATGAGGCAAAATCAACAGAAAAACTCTGGCAATATGAATAATCAGAGTACATCAACTCCCCCAAGGATCAATGGGGCAGACAAAGCACAAGATGCCATCCACAAACAAATAACTGAGATGTCAGAAATCGAATTCAGAATCTGTATAGCAAATAAGATTGAATTAGAATTCCAAGCAGTAACCCAAAAGATATCTCAAGAATTCAACGAATTCAAAGACCAAATTACCAAAGATTTTGACACACTGAGACAAGAAGTTGCAGCCCCAAAGATCTGAGAAACACAGTAGAATCCCTCAGTAACAGAATGGAGCAAGCAGAAGAAAGGATTTCTGACATTGAAGACAAAGCTTTCTAATGCTCCCAAACTCTCAAAGAAGAAGAGAAATGGAGGGCAAAAACAGATCACTCTCTCAGAGAGCTCTGGGATAATTCGAAGAAAACCAATATTCATCTTATTGGGATCCCCGAAAGCGATGACGTGGCTTCACAAGGCACAGAGTCTCTTCTCCATGAGATTATGAAGGAGAACTTTCCAGACATGCCAAGAGATTCTGAAATTCAGATAGCAGACGGTTTCAGAACTCCAGCATGACTCAACCCAAATAAGACATCTCCCAGGCACATTATAATCAATTTCACTAAAGTTAATATGAAGGAGAAAATTCTGAAAGCTGCCAGACGAAAGAAAAACATTACCTACAAGGGGAAGAATATTAGATAACTGTGGATCTCTCTGGTGAAAACTTTCAAGCTAGAAGAAGATGGTCATTGACTTTTAATCTCCTAAAACAAAATAACTTTCAACCCAGGATCCTGTTTCCAGTTAAACTGAGTTTCATTTATGACAGAGAAATTAAATACTTCAATGAAATTCACATGTTGAAGAAATTTGCCATAACTAAACCAGCTCTCCAGTATATTCTCAGACCTATCCACCATAAACACCAGCATAATCCTCCACCACAAAAGTAAACCCACCCAGAAAATTTTGATCAAATTCCAACTTCCACAGTTGCAAAATGATTAAAAATGTCCACCGGACTCTCGAAAGGCTTATCAATATTCTCAATTAATGTGAATGGTTTAAACTGTCCTCTAAAGAGGCACAGGTTGGCTGACTGGATACAAAAACTCAAGCCAGATATCTGCTTTACAAGACTCGCATCCCACATTAAAAGACAAAAGTCATCTATATTCCAGGCAAATGGAAAGCAGAAAAAAGCAGGCATTGCAATTCTGTTCGCAGACGCAATAGGCTTTAAACCAACCAGAATAAGGAAGGATAAGGATGGACACTTCATATTTGTTAAAGGTAATACTCAATATGATGAGATCTCAATTATTAATATTTATGCACCCAACCAGAACACACCTCAATTTATAAGAGAAACTCTAACAGACATGAGCAACTTGATTTCCTCCAGCTCCATAGTAGTTGGAGATTTTAATACCCCTTTAGCAGTGCTGGATAGATCCTCCAAAAAGAAGCTAACCAAAGAAATTTTAGATTTAAACTCAACCATTCAACATCTGGACTTAACAGACATCTACAGAACATTTCATCCTAACAAAACTGAATACACATTCTTCTCATCAGCCCATGGAACATACTCCAAAATTGTGCACATCCTAGGCCACAAATCTAAACTCAGTAAATTAAAAAAATAGAAATTATTCCATGCATCTCCTCAGACCATCATGGAATAAAAGTTGAACTCAATAACAACAGGAACCTGCATACCCATGCAAAAACATGGAAGCTAAACAACCTTATGCTGAAGGATAGATGGGTTATAGACAAGATTAAGAAGGAAATCACCAAATTTTTGGAACAAAACAACAATCAAGATATGAATTACCAGAACCTCTGGGATACTGCAAAGGCAGTCCTAAGAGGGAAATTTATAGCAGTGCAAGCCTTCCTCAAGAAAACAGAAAGAGAGGAAGTTAATAACCTAATGGGACATCTCAATCAACTGGAGAAGGAAGAACACTCCAACACCAAACCCAGCAGAAGAAAAGAAATAACCAAAATCAGAGCAGAACGAAATGAAATTGAAAACAAAAGAATTATACAACAGATCAATCAATCCAGAAGTTGGTTTTTTTAAAAGATCAATAAAATAGATAAACCTTTGGCCAACCTAACCAGGAAAAAAAGAGTAACATCTCTAATCTCATCAATCAGAAATGGTAATGATGAAATAACAACAGACCCCTCAGAAATTCAAAAACTCCTTAACGAATACTACAAGCAACTTTACTCTCAGAAATATGAAAATCTGAAAAAAATTGACCAATACCTGGAAGTACACCACCTACCAAGACTTAGCCAGAATGAAGTGGAAATGTTCAACAGATCTATATCAAGTTCTGAAATAGTATTAACTATACAAATCTCCCTAAAAAGAAAAGCCCAGGACCAGAGGACTTTACGTCAGAATTCTACCAAACCTTTAAAGAAGAACTAGTACCTACACTACTAAACCTCTTCCAAAATATAGAAAAAGAAGGACTATTACCCAACACATTCTATGAAGCAAACATCACCTTGATCCCCAAACCAGGAAAAGACCCAACAAGAAAAGAAAATTATAGACCAATATCACTAATGAATATTGATGCAAAAATACTCAGTAAGATCCTAACAAATAGAATCCAACAACACATCAAAAAATTATACACCATGACCAAGTCGGATTTATCCCAGGGTCTCAAGGCTGTTTCAATATACGTAAATCTATAAATGTAGTTCAGCACATAAACAAACTGAAAAATAAAGACCATATGATTCTTTCAATTGATGCAGAAAAAGCTTTTGATAATATCCATCATCCCTTCATGATCAGAACACTTAAGAAAATTGGTATAGAAGGGACATTTCTTAAACTAATAGAGGTCATCTACAGCAAACCCACAGCCAATATTGTATTGAACAGAGTTAAATTGAAATCATTTCCACTTAGATCAGAAACCAGGCAAGGTTGCCCATTGTCTCCATTGCTCTTTAGCATTATAATGTAAGTTTTAGCCATTGCAATTAGGGAAGAAAAGGCGATCGAGGGTATACACATAGGGTCAGAAGAGATCAAACTTTCACTCTTCGCAGATGATATGATCATATATCTGGAAAACACTAGGGATTCTACTACAAAACTTTTAGAAGTGATCAAGGAATACAGCACTGTCTCAGGATACAAAATCAACACCCATAAATCTGTAGCCTTTATATATACCAACAATAACCAATCTGAAAAAACGGTCAAGGATTCTATTTCGTTCACAGTAGTGCCAAAGAAGATGAACTATTTGGGAGTATACCTAACAAAGGATGTGAAAGATCTCTACAAAGATAACTATGAAACTTTAAGAAAAGAAATAGCTGAAGATGTTAACAGATGGAAAAACATACCATGCTCATGGCTGGGAAGAATCAACATTGTTAAAATGTCCATACTACCCAAAGCAATATATAATTTTAATGCAATTCCTTTTAAAGCTCCATTGTCATATTTTAAAGATCTCGAAAAAATAATACTTCATTTTATATGGAATCAGAAAAAACCTTGAATAGGCAAAACTTACTCAGCAATAGAAACAAAGCTGGAGGAATCCTGCTACCAGACCTGAGACTGTACTATAAATCGATAGTGATCAAAACAGCATGGTACTGGCACAAAAACAGAGAAGTAGTTGTCTGGAACAGAATAGAGAACCAAGAGATGAATCTAGCTACTTACCGTTATTTGATCTTTGACAAGCCAATTAAAAACATTCAGTGGGGAAAAGATTCCCTATTTAACAAATGGTGCTGGGTGAACTGGCTGGCAACCTGTAGAAGATTGAAACTGCACCCACACCTTTCACCATTAACTAAGATAGACTCTCAATGGATAAAAGATTTAAACTTAAAACATGAAACTATAAAAATACTTGAAGAAAGTGTAGGGAAAACTCTTGAAGGAATTGGCCTGGTTGAATATTTTATGAGGAGAACTCCCCAGGCAATTGAAGCAGTATCAAAAATACACTACTGGGACCCGATAAAACTAAAAACCTTCTGCACAGCCAAGAACATAGTAAGTAAAGCAAGCAGACAGCCCTCAGAATGGGAGAAAATATTTACAGGTTATACCTCCGATAAAGGTCTAATAACCAGAATCCACAGAGAATTCAAATGTATCAGCAAGAAAAGAACACATGACCCCATCTCATGGTGGGCAAGAACTTGAAGAGAAACTTCTCTAAAGAAGACAGATGCACGATCTACAAACACATGAAAAGAAGCTCATCATCCTTATTCATCAGAGAAATGCAAATCAAAACTACTTTGAGATATCACCTAACCCCAGTAAGAGTAGCCCACATAACAAAATCCCCAAACCAGAGATGTTGGCGTGGATGTGGAGAAAAGGGCACACTTCTACACCGCTGGTGGGAATGCATACTAACATGTTCCTTCTGGAACGATGTTTGGAGTATACTTAGAGACCTAAAAATAGACCTGCCATTCGATCCTATAATTCCTTTACTAGGTTTATATGCAGAAGACCAAAAGTCACAATATAACAAAGACATCTGTACCAGAATGTTTATTGCAGCCCAATTCATAATTGCTAAGTCATGGAAGAAGCCCAAGTGCCCATCGACCCACAAATTGACTAGTAAATTGTGGTTCATGGATACCATGGAATATTATACAGCCTTAACGAAAGATGGAGACCTTACCTCTTTCACGTTTACATGGATGGAGCTGGAACATATTCTTCTTAGCAAAGTATCTCAGGAATGGAAGAAAAAGTATCCAGTGTACTCAGCTCTACTATGAAGCTAAATTATAGCTTTCACATGAAGGCTAACCCAACTGTAGCACAAGACTAAGGGGAAAGGGCCAAGGAAGAGGAAGGGAGAGGGAAGGTTATGGTGCAGGGAGGGTAATGGGTGGGGCCACACCTATGGTGCATCTTAGAATGGGTATAGGTTAAACTTACCAAATGCAGAATACAAATGCCTACATACAGTAACTAAGAAAATGCCATGAAGGCTACGTTGAACAGTTTGATGAGAATATTTCAGATTGTATATGAAACCAGCACAGTGTACCCCTTGATTGCACTAATGTACACAGCTATGATTTAACAATAAAAATAAATTAATTAATAACCCCCCCCAAAACTAAGCAATGGACTCTCACAAAATAAGATGAATAGAATGCTACCACATTTATCAATTATCTCAATAAATGTTAATGGTTTGAATTCTCCACTGAAGAGACATAGATTGGCTGACTGGACTAAAAAACACAAGCCATCCATTTGCTGTCTGCAAGAAACACACCTGACTTCAAAGGACAAATAAAAACTCCGAGTCAAGGGTTGGAAGACAATTTTTCAGGCAAATGGAATTCAGAAGAAAAGAGGAGTTGCAATCTTATTTTCAGATACATGTGGATTTAAAACAACTAAAGTCAAAGAAGACAAAGATGGTCACTTTATATTGGTCAAGGGAAAAATACAACAAGAAGATGCTACAATTCTAAATATTTATGCACCCAATTTAAATGCTCCCAGATTCTTGAAACAGACCTTACTCACTCTGAGCAATATGATATTTAATAATGCCATAGTAACAGGGGACTTTAACACTCCTGTAGCAGAGCTGGACAGATCCTCTAAACAGAAATTAAACAAAGATATAAGAGATTTAAATGAGACCCTAGAACAATTGTACTTGATAGATGCATATTCTTCTCAAGGATAAAGAATACATATTCTTCTCATAATCCCATGGAACATTCTCCAAAACTGATCATATCCTGGGACACAAAACAAATATCAACAGAATAAAAAGAATTGAAATCTTACCTTGTATCTTCTCAGACCATAAGGCACTAAGGGTGGACCTCAACTCTAACAAAAATGTTCGACCCCACACAAAGGAATGGAAATTAAACAACCTATTGAATGATAGATGGGTGCAGGATGAAATAAAACAGGAAATCATTTACTTCCTTGAGCATAACAACAATGAAGACACAAGCTACCAAAACCTGTGGGATATTGCAAAAGCAGTTTTGAGAGGAAAGTTTATCACTTTAGATGCCTACATTCAAAAAACAGAAAGCGAGCGTATCAACAAACTCACAAGTCATCTTATGGAATTGGAAAAAGAAGAACAATCTAAGCCTAAAGCCAGTAGAAGAAAATAAATATCCAAAATCAAATCAGAGATCAATGAAATTGAAAATAAAATAATCATTCAGAAAATTAATGAAACAAGGAGTTGTTTTTTTGAAAAAATCAATAATAGCTTATCATCACAAAAGTCATACATCATGATCAAGTAGGTTTCATCCCAGGGATGCAAGGCTGGTTTAACATATGCAAGTCCATAAATGTTATCCACCGTATTAACAGAGGCAAAAATAAAGATCATATGATCCTCTCAATAGATACAGAAAAAGCATTCAATAAAATCCAGCATTCTTTTCTAATTAGAACACTGAAGAGTGTAGGCATAGGTGGCACATTTCTAAACTGTGAAGCTATCTATGACAAACCCACAGCTAATATTTTACTGAATGGAGTAAAACTGAAAACTTTTCCTCTTAGAACTGGAACCAGACAAGGTTGTCCTCTGTCACCTTTACTATTCAATAAAATTATGCAAGACAAGGAAATAAAGGGAATCCAAATGGGAACAGAAGAGGTCAAACTCTCCCTCTTTGCTGACGACATGATCTTATACTTAGAGAATCCCAAAGACTCAACCACAACACTCCTGAGTGTCATCAAAAAATACAGTAATGTTTCAGAATATAAAATCATTGTCCACAAGTCAGTAGCATTTGTTTATGCCAATAGCAGTCAAGATGAGAAGCTAATTAAGGACACAACTCCCTTCACCATAGTTCCAAAGAAAATGAAATACCTAGGAATATACCTAACGAAGGAGGTGAAGGATCTCTATAAAGAAAATTATGAAATCCTCAGAAAGGAAATAGCAGAAGATTTTGACAAATGGAAGAACATACCATGCTCATGGATGGGAAGAATCAACATTGTTAAAATGTCTATACTTCCCAAAGCAATCTACCTATTCAATGCCATTCCTATTAAAATACCAACATCGTACTTTCAAGATTTGGAATAAATGATTCTGCATTTTGTATGGAACCAGAACAAACCCTGTATAGCTAAGTCAGTTCTTAGTAATAAAAATAAAACTGGGGACATCTTCATACCATATTTTAGGCTATACTACAACGCCATAGTGGTCAAGACAGCATGGTACTGGCAAAAAAATAGAGACATAGACGTTGGAATCAAATAGAAAACCAGGAAATGAAACTAACATCTTACAACCACCTAATCTTTGATGAACCAAACAAGAACATACCTTGGGGGAAAGACTCCCTATTCAATAAATGGTGTTGGGAGAACTGGATATCCACATGTAAAAGATTGAAACTGGACCCACACCTTTCCCCACTCACAAAAATCGATTCAGGATGAATAAGGGACTTAAATTTAAGGCATGAAACAATAAAAATCCTCAAAGAAAGCATAGGAAAAACACTGGAAGATATTGGCCTAGGGAAAGACTTCATGAAGAAGACTGCCATGGCAATTGCAACAACAACAAAAATAAACAAATGGGACTTCATTAAACTGAAAAGCTTCTGTGCAGCTAAGGAGACAACAACCAAAGCAAATAGACAACCTACACAATGGGAAAGGACATTTGTATATTTGGAATCAGACAAAAGCTTGATAACTAGGATCTGTAGAGAACTCAAATTAATCCACATGAAGAAAAACAACAATCCTATATATCAATGGGCATGAGACATGAATAGAACCTTCTCTAAAGAAGAGAGACGAATGGCTAACAAACATATGAAAAATGTTCATCATCCCCATCTATTAGAGAAATGCAAATCAAAACAACCCTGAGATACCATCTAACCCCAGCGAGAATGGCCCACATCACAAAAGCTCAAAACTGCAGATGCTGGCGTGGATGTGGAGAGAAGGGAACACTTTTATACTGCTGGTGGAACTGCAAACTAGTACAACCTTTCTGGAAGGAAGTATGGAGAAACCTCAAAGCACTCAAGCTAGACCTCCCATTTGATCCTGCAATCCCATTACTGGGCATCTACCCAAAAGGAAAAAAATTCTTTTATCATAAGGACACTTGTACTAGACTGTTTCTTGCAGCTCAATTTACAATCGCCAAAATGTGGAAACAGCCTAAATGCCCACCAACTCAGGAATGGATTAACAAGCTGTGGTATATGTATACCATGGAATACTATTCAGCCATTAAAAAAATGGATACTTTACATTCTTCGTATTAACCTGGATGGAAGTGGAAGACATTATTCTTAGTAAAGCATCACAAGAATGGAGAAGCATGAATCCTGTGTACTCAATTTTGATACGAGGACAATTAATGACAATTAAGGACACGGTGGGGGTGGGGGAAAGGGAGAGCAGAGAGAGAACGAAGGAGGGAGGGGTGGGGAAGGGAAGAGCAGAGAGAGGACAGGAGGGAAGGGGTGGGGCCTCGATGTGTACCACACCTTTTGGGGGCAAGACACGATTGCAAGAGGGACTTTACCAAACAAATGCAATCAGTGTAACCTGGCTTATTGCATCCTCAATGAATCTCCAACAATAAAAAAAAAAAAAGAACTCAAAAAAGCTTCATGCGTTTCCTCAGCTTCAAATATATTAGTATATTGAAATTGGGAAGGTAGAGTACAGAATTCAGGGAAGACTTCAAATGACCCATCCTGCTCTTTTTCCTTACTTGAGAACCATTAACAAAAAACCTTCACAGTGGTACCTCAGGTTGAAAGACCTAAAACCATGTTTTTTTCTGAATGAGCATTTTAACATGATATTTTCCATTATAGAACAGAAAATATCAGCATGATTTGTGAAGGTCTAGAGACCGAGAATCTGTGTATGAGCCTTGTGCTATCCAGTTCATCTAGTTAAATCTGGAAAGAACCAAATGCTTGACGTCTTATTTTGAATGAATACTTGACATTGCTATCAGATAAAAATTACAAGCTACAAACACTATAAAAAGTCGCTTTGTAATTAAGCTATTCTAATTGAACACTTTATCTTTTTTTATAGTTAGCCTTGCCTTCAGTTTATTAGTAAACATTTCCTAATAAAGTACTTTATTGTACAGGAAACTTTGAGCAAAAGGGAAATCGTTTGGGGAAATGAGTAGGCAATGAATAGAATCTGAAATAAAATGTTGTTTTGTAGCAGCCAGGCAATTATGTTCTTCCACAGAATAAGTGCTTAGTATTAATTTTGAGCATGTAGAGGGCATCTCTGGAGATTCAGAATAGATAGAGTGGCAGATTGTGTGGCTTTTGAGTTCCCATGTAAACTATTGCATTGAAAATAAACAAAAAACCCCCACAGGTATGTAAAGGATAACATGATTTTATTTCTGTCACTAGTCATAAGGTGACTACATGGACTGATAATTTGGCTTCTGTGGTTTCTGGCCATTAAGGTGACTCCTAAGGTCAGTTTTGCCACATTCTGCTTAATTGGCCTTTTTAGAAGACAGACATTCTAGACCTTGATCATAATGATTTGCTGTCTGAATTACTCATCCAAAACAGTACCTGGCTTTTAAGACAGTGGTCTCTCCTTTTATCTAAAAGGTCTCTAAAACATAAATCATAATATGTACTTTGAAAAGTAAGGATACAATTAATATTAGAGGCTGAGGTTGACTGGCTAGGGTCTGTGACAAGGCTGTACTCAACGTGGTAGCCAGGGCTACAGTCATCTCAAGGTTGAACTGGGGGAGGATTCTCTTCCAAGCTCACTTGTGTCATTGTTGGCGGGATTCAATTCCAGTGGGTTGTTGGACTGGGATCCTGAGTTCCTTGTCATATGAGACTCTTTACAGTGCATCCCACAATATGGCCACTGGCTGTCTTCAGAGTAAGCAAGGGAAAAGGGAAGGCAGTTCAAGGTGAATGTAAACTAATTTCAGAACTGGCATCCGATAACTGTTGCCATATTCCATTCGTTAGAAAAGGGCCAATAGGTTCAACCCACAGTCCAGGGAAGATAATTACACAAGAGCTTAAATATTAGGAGGTAGGAATTATTAGGGCCATCTTGGAGGCTGCCTACCGCAAACTGGAAAACCAGGGAAACATAAGTCCTCCTTTAAATCCTGTCTCTTTAAGTCAAATTCCTGAAACCAAAATTTTTGATATCTTCATTGGGAACTCCCACCTAACTTTCCAAGTTTCTTCAGTTTTGGGATATATATGTGTACACAAATATATAGCCTGAAATTTGAAATTTGACTGGTGGTGTAATCTCAGAGATGAGCACACTAGCTACAGCCTGTGTTCCTCTGACATAGCAAATTCTGCTTAGAAAAATTCTAGTATCACCTTAGAATATTTTCCACATTCATTATCCTTAAATGCAGAAGAGTGGAATGTGCTTACGATGCCAGGCAAGGGAATTTGGAATATTTAACCTCAGGTTGTGCATCTTTTAGGCAAAACTTGTTCTCCTTCAGCCACATTATTGCCATTCTTGAAAGCTGCTTTATGGGAGGATGGCCCATCAAAAGAAAAAATGTTTCAGACTTGCTGCCACCAGGTGCTATATCTTTCTGATAAATATTGGAGTGCAGTAACTTGGGAACATTGCCCTCATCAGGTTTGAGTTATTAATTGCTTAGTCTTGCTGCTTTCTTTCAAGAAAGGGTGGTATATAAAATCTGTTTTGTAAATAAAAATACGTCTGCTGCATCTGCTTTGAGAATAAATGCTGAATTTCAGAGCTGCAATTTCGCAATGTGTTTTAAATGTTTCCACTCTGTTATGAATATAGCAAGGTCAATACGCTTAATTAGTTCAGCATTTATCAAGCACCAAGCACTGCCAAGCATGGTGCCAGGGCCTGGGAGCGTGAGGATGAGTTATACACACTCCTGCCCTTGTGGAGTTCTCAGTCTATTGGGAGGACAACTGGGTAAACCAATAATAACAGTATAATGTGATAAGTGATGTAATAGAGCTGGATGTCGAGTGTGAAGCCCTGACAAGGGCGTTATGAACTCTGCCTGGGGATTTGTGCTCTGTAGCATCTCACGGAACATAACCCTCAACCATTCAGGAGAAGAAGCTCCTCTGCTCAGAGGTTATGTAATTTTTTTTTCAGCTTTCCTATTGCCCAAGGGAAAGAACAATTATGTCTTCACTGAATTTTCATGCTTTTATAATTACTGAAGTTATATCTTTAGAAGGTTTTCTAATAGCTTAGTTTTACTATGATTCTGTCTTTGAAAAACCAACTTCTAAATGTCAAGTATGAAACTGACTTTACAAATATACTATCAACCAGGAAGTCCTTTCAGTGGGAAACACTTTTTTACATCCCTAAACATAGTCCTGAAGAGACTAAGGGGGATCCAGGAGGACTGTGTTTTGCTTAGCCCCATGTACAGTTGATGTCAACTTTCTCACAGTCGTTTTATGCCTGTAGAGTTTGTTTAAAGTTCATGAAAAATACCAGCCTTGCTAATATATTAGTTTTCAAAGGTTTCCATGTCAAAGTATCACAAACTGAGTGGCTTAAGCCAACACAAATTTGTTCTCTCGCCATTTTGGAGGCTTGAAGTCTGAAATCAAGCCATCTGCAGGGCACGCTTCCTCCGAATGTTCTAGGAGAGAATCCCTCCTTGCTCCCTAGGTCTGATGCCCAAGGCTTGTGATACCATGATCCAGAGTCTGCCTCTGTCTTCACACGCCCTTCTCTCCTATGTCTCTCTGTATCTCCTTCTTCTAGATACCAGGCATCAGATTCTGGACTCACCCTAAATCTACGATGATTTCATCCTGAGGTTATTAACTAATAATGTCTTCAAAACCCTATTTCCAAATAAGGCCATATCTTAGTTTCTAAGTAGATGTGAATTTTCAGAAGATGATATTCAATGCTTAGTTAGATTTTCAGAAATAAGAAAAGATATTTGATAGCTCCGGGATAAATGCTTTATCCTTCTTCACATTTTTAACGTGTTTTTCTTCATATTGTTTTATACCCCATGGTAGAAAGGAAAAGAAGGGATAAAATAGGCTTTTAAGGGCATTTAGGCAAGATTGGATAAGGCCAGGAGATTTAACATGTAGGAGAAGATGAAATGCTTATGAACAAAAAGTAGAGCAGAAAGCATTATGATGGACTAGCTGATGCAAAGTTGCTCACCTCAATATCTTTTCAAATATTTATAATGGAAGTCTTCAACTTGATTTAAAATAGGTAAGTTACTTTATTGAGTCAGGGGAAAGGAAAGGTCCATTGAACAACCCTAAAATGTTAAAAGTCTAAATCAATGATTTTCAACCAGTATGCCATGAAAAATTTTAAAGATCATTAATTAAATTATTTTCGAAAGAAGTTAAAAGCACAATAAATACACACACACACATATATATTACTCTTTATTTCTGATAATTTTAAACATAATTTAAGTGAGTTGTGGAAGTTTAACGATAGGTTCAGGTGTGCTATGAGACAAAAAAGGTTGAAAAACACTGCTCTAAATATTGCATTCACAATTTGAAATTCCACTCAACTTCCTCTAAGATGTAAGTCTCATATGCTATCAGCTCAGTCTTATTTATACCTACATTTAATCAATAAAGTCAATAATTATCTGTTGAAAAACTGCTCATAAGGGAAGATGCTGTATTTATATAAAAACCATTGAACTCAGTCCTTTCTTTAAGAAGCTGAGTTGTAGAGATAAGCTAAACACATAGGGAAAGAGAACAGGATGCACAATAAACAACTCTAATATGTCTGCATAGAAATTCTGAGGAGTGAAAGCTACTGTTGGTATTTTAAGTAGAAATGTGACCGCCCCCTTAAACAAACACAGGATGAACTCCTATACATGTGTTCTTTTTTGTTGGCTACCTAGGCCAGTGAGGCTTGAAGAGCAGAACCCTGCAACTTTTAACTAACTACCTGGTCTTTTGACTTGTTTCCCAGAAATGGAAGATAAAGAAGTTGAGATTCTACAAGCTTTTATTGCAGACTTCCTGACACCAAGGGTCACCATCCATCACTAACTTGTTGCTTCTGAATCAAACCACCTGCCTGCATTGATTTCAACACAATGTGCCCTGATGGATATAGCCATTTTCCCGAATCCCTTATAAAAGTCCCTCCCATCCCTTAGTCAGAGAGATGGATTTGGGGCTTCTTCCCCTGTCTCCCAGCTGACATCATTCATGTTAAAAATGTCTTTCAACAGATTCTCTACTAAAAATAGAAAAATTTGGTGAGGTGTTGTGGCAGGCACCTGTAGTCCCAGCTACTGGGGAGGCTGAGGCAGGAGGATTGCTTGAGTCCAGAAGTTTGAGGTTGCTGTGAGCTGTGACACCATGGTACTCTACCCAGTGTGACTCAGTGAAACTCTGTCTCAAAAAAAAAAAAAATCCTTTCTTACTTGGTAATCTTCTTCAACTCAGCAATTGGCTTTTTGTGCAGAGAACAACTGCGCCCAGTCCTAAATCCTTAGTAGGTTATAGAAAGGGGTTCATGGAGGTATTTAAGGGCTTATGCAGATGCTGGAAGGAATGAGGGAGTGAAGCTGCTGTGACTGGCTTTTACGAAACCAGAAGTGCAGGAACCAAAGAAAAACTCCTTCTGGTGATCACAATACAAAAGTGGCTGACTTTCAGAAGGAACATTCTTATTAACTCTTCAAAAATTTTATTATTATTTTATTGTAGTAGGATACATAACCTAAGATTTACCATCTTAGCCATTTTTATTTTTTTATTTTTTGTGAGACAGAATCTCACTCTGTCACTCTGGGTTGAGTGCCATGGCATTTTAGTTCACAGTAACCTCAAACTCTTGGGCTCAAGCAATTCTCTTGCCTCAGCCTCCCAAGTAGCTGGGACTAAAGGTGCCCGCCACAAAGCCCAGCTATTTTTAGAGATGGCGTCTCACTCTTGCTCAGGCTGGTCTCCAACCTGTGAGCTCAGGCAGTCCACCCACCTTGGCCTTCCAGAGTGCTAGGATTACAGGGGTGAGCCAGTCATTTTTAAATGTACAGTTCAGTGTTAAATACATTCATGTTAATTACATGTTGTGTAACCATCATCATCGTGCTCTCTATAACACCTTCATCTTGTAAAACTGAAACTCCATACCTACTGAGCGGTAACTCCACCTTCACTCCCGTCCCCCAGCTGCTGGCAACCACTATCCTCCTGTCTCCATGATCCTGACTACTTGAACTACTAAATGTAATTGGAATTAACTGGTGTTTGTCCTTTCATGTTTGGCTAGTTTCATTTGGCATGTTTTCGAGGTTCATTCATGTGGTAGTATATGTCAGAATTTACTTCCTAGTTAGCACATTGACTGTCACTCTAGAAAAAAGAATTTTTTCTTTGGGTGCCATGGTGATTTATTAGGTCAAGATAGGTCAAGAGATGTGTGAGTTATATATGCTTCACAAGATGTTGGGGGTCAAAATTAGCATAAGTTAAATACAACTCACATGGAGGTTAATGTGTTAAAGCTGAATAATGTTAATAATATTTCATTGAATCTATATGTAATATTTTGCTATTCATTCATCTCTTGATGGACACCTGGTTGCTTCTATATTTTAGTTGCGAATAATGCTGCGAGGGCCATAGGTGTACAAATATCTCTTTGAGATCCTGCTTTAGATTCTTTTGGGCATGCATCTAGAAGTGGAATCGCTGAATCATATGGTAATTATATTTTTAATTTTTTGAGGAAGCACCATATTGTTTTTCTACCAACACATGCAAGTGTACAATTGCACAATTTGAAAAGTTGTACCATTTTTTCACTTCTTCACCAACTTTTGTTATATTCTGTTATTGTATACTAGCCATTCAGAGGGAACATTTTCATTCTTGTTAAGATCTCAATCTTGTGGGGGAAATGATCAGATTAAACAACAACTAAAATACAATGTGATGAACGATGTGATAGAATTATGTGCAAAGCAAAAAAGGGGCACAGAGAAGGAAATGCCACTGGCCCAACCCCACATCCGCCACCCAGAGTACTTATTCCTCATCTACCCACAGGTGGTGTAGAGGAAAGATGACTTGCCGGCCTCTTTTTTCAGGTCCTGAATAAGTGTGCTTTATTGGTAGACTCCAGTGAGTCCTGCCAAAATCATCATCAATATGGAATTTCCAGGATTTCATCCCCTTGTGTGAAGGAGATGACTTAGGTCACTGGGAGTCTGAGAATCAGAGACACATCTGGTATAGTGGCCAGCAAAAGCAACCTGGTAGAAAGGTATTATGTAGGCCTTGCAGAAATGTAAGAATGTAGGTAAAGATGAAGGATAAAGGAGTGTATTCTAAGTGAAGCTAGGGTTTAGGGAAGCCCTAACTGTGGTCAGGGAACAGTAATTATAGCTATTCAACTCAAGTGATATGGGCAATCAGTGAATGACAAGGTAGGAAAGATAGGTTATGGAAAGCTCAGTGCTGGGCTGAGAGGTTTGGAACTCACTTTAGGTCATGACTACCAACTTGTCATGCTGAGATCTTTGAGGACCTGGAATTAATAATACTGTAAGGGACTCTCTGACCCCAAGTGATACTAAGCACAGCCTAATGACTGAATAGGTAGCCCAGCAATATGTGAGCTACTGTTTATTATAGTCTGTAGATGATGTGACTTAGCAAAATATAAGCTAATCATATATTTCAAAATTTATTGTAGCATTTTATCTACTTTTTCATTTAAAATGTTTTAACGGTAAAACTACTATCATTTGGTGTTGATATTATGAAGGGGTTTTCATACTTAAAAATTATAAAATTGTACAAAATTGTTGATCTTGGGAATGGGTTTTCTTACTTAAGAAGCTTGGAATCACTACTCTAGGCAATGCAACTCCGCTGAAGGCTTTTGAGTACCGTAAAGACCTAAACCACAAAAAACCAATGGTTTAGTGCAGGCGTCCTCAAACTGTGGCCCGTGGGCCACATGAAGTGGTGTGAATTGTATTTGTTCCTGTTTTGTTTTTTACTTCAAAATAAGATATGTGCAGTGTGCACAGGAATTTGTTCATAGTTTTTTTTTTTTTTTTTTTTTAAACTATAGTCCGGCCCTCCAATGGTCTGAGGCACAGTGAATTGGCCACCTGTTGAAAAAGTTTTTGCATATCAGACAAAAACTTTTTCAACAGGTGGCCAATTCACTGTGCCTCAGACCGTTGGAGGGCCGGACTATAGTTTAAAAAAAAAACAAAAAAACTATGAACAAATTCCTGTGCACACTGCACATAGTAAAGCATCACAAGAATGGAGAAGCATGAATCCTATGTACTCAATTTTGATATGAGGACAATTAATGACAATTAAGGTTATGGGGGGGAAGCAGAAAGAGGGACGGAGGGAGGGGGGTGGGGCCTTGGTATGTGTCACACTTTATGGGGGCAAGACATGATTGCAAGAGGGACTTTACCTAACAATTGCAATCAGTGTAACCTGGCTTATTTACCCTCAACAACAACAACAAAAAAAAGTGAAAAAAAAAAAAAAGAAAAAATTTGAGGACGCCTGGTTTAGTGAAAACACCAGCTGGAGCCCTAGAGGTTTAAAGGTAGAGAAATAAATACAGCTGAACTGTTGAGGAACATCTTATAAATATTAAGTTTGAGAAAACCAGTTAGCTGAGAACACAAAATTACAAAGAGTGGCATGCCAGTTAGAAATATTCCCTCTGAGATCCTCATCCACCATTAATTGCCTGCTCTCTGATGGTGCAGAGGGCTCTGTCTCCTGGCTGGCAATTTGTCAGTGAAGGGTGATGGAGGGACACCAAAGGAGGAGCAGTTTCTCTTGCTGTCCTCCAGGTGCCCCTCTGTCCAGACCATGGGGGCACAATGGCTTTTTCAAGGACCGGCTCATGTTACCTGGCTCCTGTAGCATAAGTGGCTTCTCTGACACCCAGGGGCCTGCAGCTTTTCCTGGCACCCCTTGAAGTGGCTTTGCAGTGGAGCCACTAGGGAGCTCCCTTGAGCACTCAGAGAGAGATTTCTAATAAGTTCCCTGGCACAGCACCTGAGCAACTTCTCTGTCATCCAATCAGCCACAATTACACTCTCTTTGTGAGCTCTGGATCACAGCCTTACTGGGAAGAGACACTTCCTTAGGGCCCTAGCTCAGTTCTAAGAGTAGCAGCTGCTCTTTTTATCTGCTTTTTCTGCATTTCTTAGAACTTCCTTTGCCTCTTACTAGCTAATCTCCTGTTGAAGTTAACAACACTTATATTAAACATTCCCTGCTTAAATTCCTACCTCTTGATCAGACCCTGATGGATATAAATGGTATCCAATTTTGCATATCTTTGAATAGCTTCCACCTTTCCTTTTATTTGAATCCTCATAAAAGGCTCTATGTTCTAGTCCAAATAGGTTGTGCTATTTACCCTTGTTTTTCTTGCTTCTGGCAAGCAGTAAAAGCAACATCATATAAGCTTCTTTTTCTTTTTCTTTCTTTTCCATATAAACTTCTTGAAGGCTTCAAACAATGAGTTTCTTGACACATCTCTTTACAAATAGAAAGCAATAAGTTAATAGTATTTTGAAATCTTGAAATCCTTTTGGTGGTTGATAACAGGGTGATAGAACTTTTACTTATTAATTCCACTAGCTATTCATTCACTTGTGTCATTTCTGTTACAAAATGAATTATTACAGAAATACATGGGGGATTATGACCCTTGAGATTTGATCTTTAACACACACATCCTTTCTTTTTTAGAAATTTCAGTAGCGAAGTGTCAAGTTTTGTATTTCATGTGCTTGATGACATTTATTTAGACCTTAAGTTCTCAAAAGTCCAAGAGATTTCTGAGTTTAACTTATTTTGTCCACAGATGTCTGCTTGAATATATTCTTCTGCTTGAAAATTACTGTGTAGCTGATAATGGGAAGTTGGCAAAGGGAAATGTTTCCTTTTCTTGTTATGAAAAAAATAGCCAGATTAAAAACTAGTAAATTTAGCATAATTATGTCTTTATTAAGAAATGGAATGACATCAATGCTTTTCTGTGGATAAAGGTGGTTATACGTATTATCCATTTTATAGTTAGCTGGCGTTAATTCTATACCAGTCCTGATGTAATTGAAAAGCATTTTTCCCCTTACCTTTAAAAAAACTATATACCCACTTCAGAAACTCTAGAAAGTCCAAGGAATGATTAAATGGGATTTAGAAGGTCAACAGTCAATACAGAATTCAAGGACACTTAACCTTGCTTTGTTAGGTCTGAACAGAGAAAGTTGGTGACATTACCCAGCATGTCTGCTAGATGGCGGTAGAATTCATGTCTTCTCGAGACTTCTCTCCACACACATTTCTGTCTCTGAAAGTATTTGGAAAGTAGTCTTTTATTTCTAAAGAGTTGTTATTATTGGATTTAAAAACTTACTACTTCAAAAATGTTATTTGTTAGGTATCTATGGAGTTGGGTTCTTCTGAGATAATTTAACATCAATCATTTTCCTCCAGCCTTTACAGGAAAAGATCTGACAACACAAAATAAAAGCATTTTCTTTGAATATTCATCTTTAGAGAGAAGACTAAACATGTCCAGGAGGTGTTTCACAGAAAAAAATTCTTGTTGAAAATTGAGCTTTATATGTATATGTGTCCATACTTCAAAATTGAGTAGTGCTTACTTTAACTTAGAAACCATCTTTATCTGAATTACTTCAATGTTTTATTGAAGGGCTACTCTGATTAGCACACACATACCAAAAAAAAAAAAAAAAAAAGAAAGAAAAAGAACAGTTTCTGTTGCCTACGGAGAGATATGACATGAAGAAAAACTAAGCAACTTATAAGGTTTAGTTGTATCTAGTCTTAAATAAGAACCCTCACTTTTAAAAGAGGTAATATTTTACATTTATTAGTTTCTTCACTTGTTTCTGCTAAAAAAATTATATTGCAAATGATGCAGATATTGTATGTATATTAATAAATGTTTCCTTGTCCATATCTTCTGCTTTCTCTCATCTAGTCTGACTTTGTAGAAGTAACTGCTGTTAACAGTTTGATGTGTATTCTTTGATAAATTTTTCTGTCATCTCAGAATACTATAAAAATCACTATGTCTATAAACTTGAAAATGTACAGAAAATGAACAAATTCATGGAAATACACAACCTCTTTAGGTTCAATCAGGAAGAAATGGAACTCCTGAACAGACCAATATCAATCACCGAATTTGAAGTAACAATAAAAAATCTTCCAACTAAAAAAAGTCCCATATTCTTCTTAGTAAAGTATCTCAAGAATGGAAAAAAAAGTATCCAGTGTACTCAATACTACTATGAAATCAATATATAATCACCAACACATAACTATAGTACAGAAAGTAGAAGGGAAGGGGAACTAGAGCATAGGGGAGGGACCTCACCTAATGTGCATGATGCAATGGTAAAAAAAAATAAAAAATAAAAAAATAAAAAAGTCCCAGACCAGAATAGTTTTTTTTTCTTTTCTTTTCTTTTTTTGAGACAGAATCTCACTATATCACCCTTAGTAGAGTGTCATGGCGTCACCATTTCCAGCAACCTCAAACTTTTGGGCTGAAGCAATTCTCTTGCCTCAGCCTCCCAACTAGCTGGGACTACAGGTGCCTGCCACAATGCCCAGCTATTTTTTTGTTGTTGTTGTTGTAGCTGTTATTGTTGTTTGGTAGACCCTGGTCAGGTTCGAACCCACCTGCCCCAGTGTATGTGGCCAGCACTCTAGCTGCTGAGCTACAGGAGCCTACCCCAGACCAGACAGTTTTACAGCCAATTTTTACCAAATGTACAAAGAAGTACTTGAGCCTATACTGCAGAAACTATTTCATAAGATTGACAAGGAAGGAATTTTCCCCAACTCATTTTATAAAGCCAATATTACCTTGATACTAAATTCAGGAAAGAGCACAACTAAGAAAGAAAATTACAGACCAATATCCCCTATGTATACAGATAAAAAAATTCTCAGTAAAATACTAGCAAACCAAATTCGCATCACATGACCAAGTGGGCTTCATCCCAGAGATGCAAAGATGGTTCAACATTATGCAAATATATGCAAAAACAAAGACCTTATGATCCTTTCCTGCGTTGACGCAGGAATTGAAAGCAGCTGACAAAATTCAGCACCCTTTCATGATAAGAACACTCAACAAATTGGTATAGATGGGACAAGTCTCAAAATTTTAAGGCTATCTATAGCAAACCTGCAGCCAACATTATATTGAATGGGGAAAAATTGAAAGCACTCCTGCCTAGAAATGAAACTAGATAAGGTTGCCCATTTTCACAACTTTTATTCAACATAGTGCTGGAAGTTCTCACCAGAATAGTCAAGCAAGAGAAGGAAATCAAGGAGGTCCAAATGGAGAAAGAAGAGATCAAACTATCCCTTTTTGCTGATGATATGATCTTTTATCTAGAAAACTCCAAAGATTCAACCAAAAGACTCCTGGAATTAATAAATAAATTCAACAAAGTCTCAGGTTATAAAATCAATGTACACAAATCAGTGGCTTTCCTATATGCCAACAGCCGTCAACCAGGGAATCAAATCAAAGGCAGAATACCTTTCACAGTAACAACAGAAGGAACAAAATACTTAGGAATATATTTAACTTAAGGGGTGAAAGACCTCCATAGGGAGAACTATGAAACACTGAGGAAAGAAATTTCAGAAGATGTAAATAGATGGAAAAATATATTCTCGTGGATTGGCAGAATCAACATTGTTAAAATGTTTATACTACCCAAAATGATCTGTAGATTCAACATAATACCATTTAAATATCTGATGTCATTTTTGACAATTCTACACTTTGTATGAAGCCAGAAAAGAAACTGAATAGCCAACGTAACCATACATAATAAGAAAAATTGGAGTCATCACTTTACCAGACTTCAAACTATACTACATGGCTGTAATAACCAAAACAGCATGGTACTGACAGAAAAACAGAGACATAGGTCTCTTGATCACAGCAGAAAACCCAGAGGTGAAACCATCCTGATAATCCCATCTGATCTTGATAAAGCAGGCAAAAACATATGATGAGAAAAAAAATCCCTGTTCAGTAAATGATGCTGGGAAAACTGGATAGCCATATGTAAAAGAATGAACCAGGATCCACACCTCTCACTAAGGCTAAGGCCCCAGCACTTTATTTTGGGTGATGGAGTGAGACTTTGTAAAAAAAAGAAAAAGAAAAACCCAGTTTCTCTCTAGAGACAAACATGGAAATTCCTTTCCCCAAAGGGGCTACACTTAAGGCCCTTTATAGAAACTATACTTTGCTGTAGAACTTTCATAGGATGATAGCTTGGAAAAGAGTCTATATTCAGAGGCTGTTTCACTTTTTCAGGTCTTATAAGAAAGGTGTGCAACCTACTCAATTGTAAGCTTTTTTGCTTTAGACCTACCTGATGATCACTGCATGATAAATTTGATCACCTGGCATGCACAGGACCATTATTGATGAGTGGTATTAAAATGTTCCCATTTCTATATGATGATGCCACAAAGTATTGTAGCCAAAAATAAATCATTGGTTGTATCTTAATGACTGGTATTTTATTTGTATCACAAAAGCTTACTGACCATACTTGTAATTTAGAGATATACAATTTTGGTAGTTTTATAACTGCCTTCAGAATAGTCTATATTATTGCACTGTGTCCATTTTGGCTTATCGATTCTTCTCATAAGAAAACAGGTTTTAGATAAAGTTAACTTAATAATAAGAAAAACTGGGTCTCAGTTTACATTATAACTCTTAATCTTTGAAAGAGAATTTTGGACAGCATTCCTCTGCCCCAAAGATTCTTCAGTTTATACTTTACCAAAGCCTCACAAGTATAGATAATCCCACAGTCAATGCCTTGAGGTATAGGAGAGCTAGTCAGTGTTAATTGTGACTATAGGATTTATAGGAGAGGTTTCTGAAATTAGGCAGGTGATGTTACGAAATGCTTAGGATACTTGTATCTGTAGATAGAAAGCATGTTGGCTTCAAATGTTTGCTTACATCTCTACAGAGCTCTCCAGAACCTTTTATATTACAAAAAATATCCAGAAAATAAAGAAATGATGAAATTAAGTAACTAGTCTTATACCACCACATTTATTTTTTCAGGATCTTTGGTTGGGAATGTGCTCTTTTCTCTTGGTTTAATTTGGGCAGTCTTGACCTTTGCAGTATGAATAGACTACAAAAGTTAATTACTATTCTTTATTTAGTATTTGTCTAGACCAAATATATAAACTTCAGAGCTTTAAATGCTTTGGAGAAGTCAGTGTCCGATCAAGTGATCCAATAAATAAATTTTCCATAAAAAGAAGAAAATCTGACACTTCTCAGTGCTGCAATGACTAGCCAGAAGGGAGGGACTAGTCTACACACAACTAAAACATGTGATCTAACAGTGTGGAACCGGATTAATAACAGGCTATCTTTCATCATAGGGAAGAATGATCCTAAGAGGGATTGTATTGATTTTCTACTAATGTATAACAATATTACTAAAAATTTATAGGATTAAAATAACACATATTTATTATCTTGCAGTCTCTGTGAGTAAGAAATCCAGAAACAGCTTAGTTGGAGCTTCAGCTTTAGGGTCTCACAACATTGTAATCAAGCTTTTGTCTGGGGCTACAATCTCATCTGAGGCTCAACTATGGAAGGCAATGTTTCTGAGCACACATGATTATTGGTAGCATCCAGTGCTGTGTGGGTAGTTGGACTAAGGATTTTAGTTTCTTGCTGGCTTTCAGTTGGGGATCATACAGTACCTTTTGTCACAAGACTTCACAACAGAACTGCCTTCTTCCTTAAGCTGACAGGAAATAAAATCTAGCAAGAGGCACATTTTAAACCTATCTCCTCATCTTTGCAATATTTAATTGGTCAGGAACAAGCCATGGTCACATCCACACTCAATGGGAGGGGATTAAAAAAGACATGAATATCAGGGGGCAGGGGACATGGGGAACTTTTTAGTCTCTTCACCCTGGGGTCTGGGAATTTCCTATCTTGTATTAAGTAATATTGTGGCTGAAAATACTTGCCTATGTGTTAAACCATGTTGGGACTAGAAATATTTTCTGTCTCCATTAATTCAAAGAAATGAAAGATGGGTGTTGAACCTAAAGTGAGATTTCAATGGAATTGAATCAATGGAATTGAATCAAATTAGGAATCAATTTCCTAATGTGATAGGAAACTTATTAAGCCCCAAATAGTTTACCCAATCTAGGAGCAACTCAATATTTATACAAATAAATTAGTTATTGCCATGTAATTACCCTCAAACGTAGTAGCTTAAAACAATAAATATTTATTATCTGCCATAGTTTCTGAAGGTCAAAAGTCAGAGAATGTCATAGTTAGTAGTAACTTAATGTCTCTCAAGATGTCAGCTGGGGCTGTAGTCATTTGAAGAGATTGGAGAATCCACTTCCAAGTTGACTGACATGGTTGTTGCCAGGAGACTTCAGTTCTTACTATGTAGGCCTCTTTCTCTAGGGTAGCTCAAGCAACCTGGCAGGTGGCTTCCTCCAGAGTGAGTGATACAAGGGAGAGAGAAAGAGAGAGAGAGAGACAAAGACTGAGTTATGGAAATACTGGAGTCTTCTTATAACTAATCTAGGAAGTCATATATCATTATATCATGTGTATTCTATTCATTACACACGTTACTAAGCCTACTACACATTCAAGGGGAAGAGAATTAAGCTTCACCTCTTGAAGGGAAGAGTATCAAAGAATTTGCAAACATATTTTTTAAATCACCATCAGTATTACTGATGTCCTGAGATTTCATGGTGTTTTGTTCATGATTTTCTTGACCTTGAATGAACTGAGCTTTGGCACCCAAGATTGTTTTCATTTTCTGTGTAAGGTACCAAGAAAAGTTAGCTGGGAGTATTAAGTATTTTAGCTTTGGGCACATCTTCTTCATGTCCTACATCTTAGACCTTGTTTATGGGTCATAAAATAGAATGAGACTTGATAATTCTTCAGCTAATTAATCATTGTAGTCACATTAATTTTAACAGATTTTCATGTAAGATATTAATCATCTTATATGATATTAGAAAAGCTATCTAGTTCTAACTTTTAGACACTATTTCTTCATTACAGACATTTTTTTATTCCTCATTAGAATAATATTTTTAAAGAAAGAAATACTAAGGATACATAAAAAATAATGGCATTTACCAAGAACTTTTATTTACTAAACATTTTTATATAAATTATCTCAAGACAAACATTGTGGATGTTTGATAGCCAATGAAGGAAAGAACAAAGCTTCCTGTTTTAGAATTCCTCATGTCAGGTTAGCTGAAAAATTCAGAGTCCAATTGTAAATAACTTCAGAACATTTGCACTCTAGAGAAATAGAAATAATAGAATGTGTATATGTTCATTTATGTTATATAAGATGTTCATTATTGATTATTAGTGATATATTATTAATACACATATACCTTTATACTATATAACATATATTTATTCTAAGGAATTGATTCATGTGATGATGGAGGCTGAGAGGTCCTGACCGAGGGGAGCTGATGGCGTAAGTTCCAATCTAAGTCTGAGACTGAACACAAGAGAGGATTGATGTCCCAACTTAAAGACAGTCATGCAGAAAGTAAAACTTTCTTACTCAGGTTTCTGGCTTTCAATGAATTAGATGAGGTCCGCCACATTGGGGTGGGCAATCTGCTTTTCCTGGTGTACCATTTAAAATGTTAATTTCATCCAGAAACACCTTCATAGACATACCTGAGAATAACGTTTGACCAAATGTCTGGGCATCCTGTGGTCCAAGCAAGTTGTCACATAAAATCAAACATCACGCATAGCCACCAGCTCTTTCAGTGCAGTGCTTTCTCTAGGGCTTCCTTAGCCTCCAATCTCTACAGGTATAATCACCGGGCAAGAGGAACCACTATAATTTATAAGAAAGACAAACTCACCAGCAGTCAATAATAGAAACACGTAGAACTGCGGATCTATGAAGAACAAGCTCACTTTCCAAAGCTCTGCTTTGGACTAGCCCAGCTCTTGTTCATCATGGGTAGAGAATATATCAACCAAGCCAAATGTCTGAAAAAACTTAGGGTTATGGACAGTATTCCCAATTGCCTCCCATTGAAATGTGATTAAGTGGAGTCTAAAATATCTGTAGAATAGTTGAAATGTACAGCAGTAATTATATATAAGAGGTTCCATCACTATTTGCCGTAGAATAAAGTCAGGTGATTAGTTCTCTACAATTGCATATTATGGCTTATATAAATGCTATGTAACATAACATCCTATCTTATAGAAATGCTGTCTTCTATAACATAAGTTTGGGTTACACTAGTTTAATAGCAGATAGATCCCACATTTCTTATACTTTGAATATCTCTTTGCAAAAATCCCATAACTGGGATACATAGCATGGCTTCAGTACACCTTAAACGACCTTATGGTTTTATGCCTTTCTTTCTGGTGCCTGATTTTTACCTGGCAGATGGTATAGGTTACTGGTTAGTGTGAACTAAAATAAAATCTTAAGGCCCCCCACCCCCAGCTGATTGAATGGACCCCCCTCTTGGTCAAGGAAACCCTGGTCCATAATTTATCAAACTTCCTTCCCTTCTGGAAGACATCTTTTTTTAACTCATTAGCAGGCCTACGTCTCTACAGGCAGGGCTTGAACCACACCTTAGGTCCTCTATATACCCAACAAATTTTGTGAGTACCTGTCCAGTGATTTGTCTCTGATTAGCAGATTTACTTATCTTCAGTTAAAATATTCTAAGTTTTTAGATAAAGATTCAAAGTTTTCATAAATCACAAATCAGAGAATCCTTAAGCCTACCTACAACCTGTAGTCCCCTGGGTTGAGATGACCCGCCTTCTCCAGCCAAACCAATATACACCTCCCATGTATTAGTTATTGCCTTCTGACTTTCAGTGTAATTCCCCGTCTCCCGAGAAGGTACAAAATCAAACTGTAACACAAACATGGTGAGTCCTCTTGCTCAAGGCTTCTTGGTGGGGCTCTAGGCCATAGTCACTTCTACTTGGCTCAAAATAAACCTCTTTAAATTACTTTACAGAGTTTGGATTCTTTTTTTGTGGACAAGACACTGAAAAAATTACAGACAAACAAAAGTAACTGCTCTAGCCTGCCTATCAGCTCTTCCCATTCTCAATGTACATAAGGCTTCCTTATTTTCCTTTGCTCTAATGTACTCAGATTCCGAGTGTCTAAACATAATGTGGAGAGTTAAAATACAGAAGTGCTTTAATTCCCAAAGTGCCTGGCATCTGTCAGTTTCAGAGGAAACCACAATATTGCTTTAATGTTTTGTGTGTGTTGTGTGTGTGCCCACACACATTTTATTAAACATATGCTCCCAGACACATCCCACTTGGCAAGATCACAAGTGCATAATAGCTATGAGCTGTAAAGAAAAAAAAAGATAACTGGGTTTTTTAAAAAAAGATAAATAAGACACTTGAAGTATTTGTTTATACATTTTTTGGAAAATCCCAGTTTTTGGAACAGCCTTTTGATTTCAATCCTTTAATCTACCTCAGGATTATTTCTATGTTTTTAGGAAGCATTAAATATCCACATTTTTTGGTGTGCATGCTAGATTTTCTTGTTTCTGAGTCTCTATTTAGTTACTTCTGCACAAAGATGAATATTACAATTGTACTTGATGCAAACATTGGAAATCTGTGTTTACATTTGTGTTTCCAACAGAATATGCTAATAGTGTTTAATCAGAAGTGAATTTGCTTTATATCAATGTTTTGTGCTGCATACAGCCCCAGTGATAATGTTATGATAACCAATTCTTTCCTCACATCAAAACGTGGAGAAAATCCCAGTTTTTGGAACAGCCTTTTGATTTCAATCCTTTAATCTACCTCAGGATTATTTCTATGTTTTTAGGAAGCATTAAATATCCACTTTGTTTCTTAAGAGGTGGGGAGAGGAGACTTAGTAACAGACCTTACTGTTTTGGCAAGCCAAAGGTTTTGATATTGCACGCAAGATTACAGACTTGCCAGGAGAACCCGCAGGGGGAAGTTCCAAGGTGATGCCGTTGGAAGAAATGGCTGAAAGGCTACTAGGAGTTTGATTTGGGGACTTTGTGCAGAGAAATCTGACAGCACACTCATCAGAAAAACAAACCTAGAGTAGCAGTTGCAGGCGAAGGGATGGGGAGATGACTGACTTTTACTTATGAATTTACAAAAGGAAATCCAGCTTTCTAAGAATTAGGGGGTATTGCACTCAAGCAAGACTTAGTAAGCCCATGACCTTAGGCAAAAAAGACTCTCTGAATTTAAAGCACTATAAAGTATACTGTTAAAACACAAACACCCTTCTCTCCCCCCAAACAAACAAAAACAATAACAACCTCAGACTCTAAACTTTCTTTTTAAATATAGAAATATTTCTGCTTCTTTGTGTATATTCAAAAGTTAGGAAGCCTTTTTTTTCTCCCCCTCACTTTGTTATTAGAGTCCTGCTGTTTTTTGACAGAAACCTGACATATGTTTTAAGCAATACTGTCATTTGGGTTATAATCTACCTTTTGCATTTTAACCTTGTTAAATTGTATCCAGATTCTCTCTAATGCTGCCTCTCTCACAGGGCATGGAACATTCTGTTTCTTAAACACTTAGGAGAGGTATACTGCTTGAGACGTACAGATAGCTTTCATTAGTGCTAATTGGAGTTATGCTTCTGCACCAGGAGAGAATAGAGCCTGCAGATTTTAAATGCTTGATGGAAATCTTTCAGATGGAATAAATTATGAGGGATGCTTAGGGGGAAAAGGTCTAAATATCCCTAAAGCCATAGTTTAATAGCAAAGCAATACTTTTGCAACACTTTTGAGTAATGGAAATGGAGTCAACAGTAATGTCTTTTGTTGCTATCACCATGTTAAGTAGCTGATATTGACTCTTGAAAATTCATAGTGGATTAGTGCTGCACTTGAATTCCATTATTTTCCAAAGGAACTGGGAAATATTTCTCTGTCCTGAATAGTCTACTAAAATAGAGTCAATCTGGTTCAGTTTTCAAGTCCATTTATCTTAAATTCAGTAAATTTCTAATAGGCGAGCACAATGCCAAAGAGATCTTATATCTGTTTCATGATAATCTTTGTTGAAAATACTGTTTCTTGTATCTTTCAGTTGGGGGGCATATATCTTACTTTCGTAGTTTTAGAATATTTGTATTTATTTTCTTTGAGAATTATTGCCCACACATCTGAGATAGTTGGCATTGTCTCCTATATTGTTCATTTTATGGCATATTTTCTCCCTTTCTTCACTGAAAATGTGTTACTTTTAATTTACTTGCATCGAGAATTCTTGCCAAGAATTGAGTATTCCTCTGCCAAGATAACTGAAAAATAGCAGCAAGCTTTTCTTTTTTCTTCCTATTTTGTTGACCTAAAGGGTCATCTTCATTTTACTTCTTATGGGGCCATCATCTTTATTGAAAAATTCCTTCTACCTTCAACTAGAAACAAATATTATATTTAATCAACCCTGGTTCTTATCAGAGGTAAAAGAGGGTTAGGAATGGGGCAGAGAAAGGAAGGCAGCATGCCACCAAGAGAAGCCCAGCCGCCTACCAAAAGACCCAATCTGCTGGTGAATTTATGTGGCTCTGACCGCCTCTGAATCATTCCATATTCAGTGTTTACTGCACTCAGGAGAGCTAATATCAATCAAACTCAAAAAAGACTGAATTAGATAACCCAGACTGACAATTTATGAATATACAATGAGATGTTATTTTCTAAAATAGGATAGTGGCACTTTGCTATTGAGGACAACTTTCTCACTTTGGAATCATATTCCCAGAAGTCCAATGGATAGTCAGAAAGTTGTTCAGTAATGTTAAATAAAATTTATGGCAGCTATTGTTTTGAACTGAGCTCCTGCTCTAGGTTCCAATAGGCCAGACCAAACCAGAATGAAGTCACTCATGCCCATACTGTGTAATTCAACTAAACTTTAAAATGGGCCAGATTTCAAAAAACAGGAGATTCACAGCAACCAACCAGAAGAGGCTCAGTCCAGCTGACTTGGCATGATAAGAAAGTCCCCTCTGCTTTAACAGTTTGAGGAAAGTAGCTTTGAAATGGCCAATCCACTTTTGGTTTTTATTTCTGTTTTCCTAACTTTGTCCTATGAGTATTCACTGGTCACTTTACTGAAGGGAGCACTCGGAACCTCTTCTGGTTCTGGGGTCTGTCCTGTTTGTGAATTATTCTTTCTCATATAAACTCTGTTAAATTTATTCAGTCTAAAATTTTTCTTTGATCAGACCTGGTGTCAAAATTGAGATACGAATGTACTCTCCCTTCCCTAACGATGACCTCTGGCAGCAACAGGCAAATAACAATGAACATCCCACTGAACCCCCATGCTCACCGGTTCTTGCTATACACTGGAAGTCATCACTGGTAACTCCTCCCAGATACAAACTTCACAGCTTGTGCCAAGTTCTCTGAGTTTGAGCTTTTATGATCCAGACTGAGATCGGAAGTCGTGACAGAATCTAGACTAGGTCCTATCGGGTGGTTTCTGGTGTCTGGGTTAAAAAGAAGCTGAACTGGCTTCAGTTAAAGACATCCAGTAAGGAAGGTTTCAGGAAGAGAGAAAATAATGTATTCATTTAAATCCAAAGAGTCTAGGACTCCAACTCAGAACCCATGATTTTGAATCATGCCAAAAAAAATTTAGGATTTGGGTGGTCACAAGAGGATGTTTTAACTCAAACAAAATTGCTCATCTTTGTGGCTCATTGAATAAATAAACAATCTTGAATGCTTCAGAAACAATGGGACATGTTTTTGATTAGCAGACAGAGGTTTTTAAGCTTCTCTCCATCCTTCTCTGCCTACTCCGCACCAGCTCACTTTTTCATTTGGCAACCTTTCAGCTTAATGAACACAAAATCAACCAACCAACCAAAAAGCAACAAAAGTAGATAAGTTTTTTGAAAGGTAGGCCCTTCCTCAGATCAAAGGTGTATGCTTCCTTAACTGCTCTTATGCCTTGTTCAAAATCTTAAGTGTAGAGTGATAACGAAATGTATCTGTGTACAGCATTGAAAGAGCTTTCTTTCCCCTGTGTCTGTTTTGTGTTCTGCCCTGAACTTGGTAATCTAGTTAAACACGTGCTACTCGGCCCCAGGGATGCTCAAAGAATGGACCAAGAGAGAGAATGGTATTGCCCTGAGGATGATACCCACTGCCCGAGAGCTGCCGTTTGTTCCACAGACTAACCATAAAAAGCTTGAAAAATTGCAAATACCCTTTTGAAAGCCACTCCTGAAGTGTTTTCTGACTACCCTGACTGTTTTTATCCAGACCTGCAGACAAAAGAAAGATGAATCTATTACGGAGTTCAAAGCCTACTTGGAGTCTCCTTTCTTTCTTACGGATTCTGGTCAATCCTCCTGGCTTTAGCTACCTTCTTTGTAAATGCTCCCCCAGAGTAGCAGACTTATTGAATAAAGAAGAAAAACAGAACAAAACCAAAAACTCCAAGACGTCAGGACATATGGAGGGAAGCTACAGGGTTAGTTAGCTAAGTCAGCTGAACATTTTGAAAGGATCTTAAAACAAGGTAAGAACTCCAGAACAAGCAATGACCGAGAATGACCTTTGGACTTCCAGTAAGTGACTCTTAAATTAGCAATTTATCTAATTTTGTCTGTATGTTTATGTATGTTTTTGTACACATACGTATGTATCTTATGAATATGTGATGTTGTCCTATCTCTGAATAGTATTACTAAGCTAATTTATAAAGTCTCTTAAAGGAGTTCTATTCAAATTGGCTTAAAGATAAATGAGCATTCATATAAATTAAGTATCCCTAAAACTCTCAGAAAACTAGAAACCAATATAAATGTTTTTAAGTTCACTTGACCTGGGATAATCTTTGGTAAATAAAAATTTTAAAATTCTTTTTTTTTTGGCAGTTTTTGGCCGGGGCTGGGTTTGAAGCCACCACCTCCTGGATATGGGGCCAGAGCCCTACTCTTTTGAGCCACAGGTGCCACCAAAGTTTTAAAATTCTTACTAAAATAAATTAGAAATGCTTTCAAAATTATCAGCATTAAATATATTGCAAACATACATTTTTTTCCCTCTGAATTTACTAGTCACACAAGCTTATGTTATCTCCTAGAAGATTAGGTCCGTAAAACTATGAATTCACCCTAAGAGAAGAATGCAGGGTCAAACTAAATAGCCTGGTGCATATTAGTCATGGAGGTAAAAGAAGAGAAAGGGAGGAGCTATCTTTAACCTTTTAGTGCATTTGCTTCTGCTTATTTTTCATATTTGCCTGATTTATTAATAAAAATAAAGTAAGATGACAGAGGTGAGGGAAAACTTTCTTTCTGCCCTCGAAGTGTTTGATAAACTAAGTTTATGAGATAAACAAAGAGCAAATTGACAGAAGAAAAAGTGTACAAATTTATTTTGTGCTTGGGGGCATCATAGGAAAGAAAAGTAAATATCTCTGTCCCCAACAGGGAGATTTAGGAGTTTATATAGCCTCTGAATAGGGGAGAGGCAAGGGATAATATAGGCAAATTAAGGATGAATAAATAATGTTGGGGGGAGAGATGAATGGACCTTTTTATGAATAGATAATTTGTGATGAAGTCTGTGTGGGTGTGGTATCAACGTCTAGTCTGTTCTCCTGTGATGAGAGTTGAGTTTCCCTGGTTGATGAAACTCCCAGGGAGGAAATTGATGATAGTTGAGTTCCTCTGGAGGATCTGTCTTTAGATAGATAAGGGGCTCAGAAAAAACCTATCCCTGCAGGCTGGAAGTACTCTGCATACTAAAGCAGTGTACTGTATTTAGGGTGCCATTTCTTGGGCTCTTCAGTGGTCAGCTTTTTTTAATGGTATGAGGCATGAAATTTTCATGAGCAATTTACATCTTTGTTAAGAATAAGTGAATTAGGTCAATGTAAGTGGAATGAAAGTTTATAGATTATTCAGAAATAATAATGTTTTATAAAACATCAACTTAAAAATGGTTAAAATATTTTTGAGTAACTTGGAATATTAAAACTGCATTAAATTAAACTAAATAGTATAATTCATTGATTGGGTCTATTTCTAAGTAAAATACTGAAACACTGATGGCTAAACATAGTTTAAATTTAAATGCTTTGGTGATTTTTTTTTTTTCCAGAAACTGAAAATACTTGGCTTGTTACTAAATATAAAAATTATACTATGAAAAAGTACATGCTTCTGGAAATTGGAGTTATGAAAAGTTAAAATTCTTGTTGATATGTTTAACTAAAACTATTATAGATAACAACTGAGAGGAAGGTAAGGCATGCTTTGGTAATGGAAGTAGTAAAGTATGAGGATGTGTTTTGTTAAGGGAAAAAGAAAATTCCATGTGTGGTCAAGTTGGCTAAAGATGAGTACATTTATTGTATTAAAAAATATTAAAAAAGTACATTGGTATACACTTGGAAGGTGGTTTTCTTTCTATAAAAGAACAAAGTATTCTTGAGTGAAATGTTTTCTTTGCCTATTGAATGACCTGCCTAGAAAACAAAATTTTGTGCTTTATCAAGATAATTTCTTATGCATCATGTTGTCTTTTATTATGTCTTTGGTTACTTAAGAAAACTGATTTTTTTCTACCAAAAAAACTAAGTTTTTTCCCCTACACTTATGTAACATTATATCTGTGTCTTTGAAGTCTTTTACTTGTCACTCTGGTTAAATGAGCATCTAAGTATTATTTCACAATGATCTGTGATCTATTTCAAGTGTTTCAAACTTTTTGACATCCCCAAATCAAATCCCAAATTAATTTTTTGGGATCTTCTACTGACTTTGGGATGTTCTAGAGGGCCCCTAGATAATACGTCTTCTTATAAAATGAGAGATATTAAATCAATTATTTGATATATTCAATTAAATGGGAAGCATTGCCAAATAATCAATGATGCTAACCTTTCTTTAAGTTGTATTTTGGTATGCTATTAATATGAGTGTTCCAGAATTTATATGAAATTCCTAGAAACCTTATCTGTTCTGGTATAATGTTATTAGTCATAATTTTAGTTATACTAAAATGGTTATGCCACAGAAATATTTTTCTTAATAATTAAATTCTATTATCAATTGCATTATAATGAACTCTCATCAGATTTTTGACTGTGGCCTTTTTAAATCTTGTCATTTACAGTTAGTTATTTCACTCTGATACTTTTAAAATAGTTTTGATGTTCAACTAGTATAATCTTTATGTATTTTCCCTTGAAGAATATTCATGGAAAGGACTATGAGAAATACAAGTCTCTGATAACTTCAAGATCATACCAGTTGACTGGGTGTTATAGTTTGATTGTCCCTAAAACCTCATGTTGAAATTTGATCATCAATTTTGGAGGTGTCTTGGTTGTGGGGGTGGATCCCTTATGAATGACTTGGTGCTGAGTTAATGCTCTGTTAGTTCCTGTGAAACTAGTTTTAAAAAGAGCCTGGCATATCTCTGTCTCTCTCTCTCTCTTTCTCTCTCTCATCTCCTCTCTTGTGCAGGTGATTTCTGCACATGTCAGCTTCTGTTCCCCTTCTGCCATGAATGGAAGCAGTTTGAGGCCCTCAGCAGATGCACATACCAATGTCCTGCTTCCTGGGAAGCCTGCAGAACCATGAGCCAAATAAAACTCTTCTCTTTATAAATCACCCAGCCTCAGGTATTTCTTAATAGAAACACAAATGGACTAAGACACTGAGTAAGAATTTCTAGAACTCTATATGTTTGGGAAACTATTAACCAAGATCAAGAACGAAAATTAATTACATGGGACTGAATAGATGAGGATAATGTTTATATGATTTTTGTTTTATTAAATCATAGCTGTGTACATTAATGCGATCATGGGGCACCATACACTGGTTTTATAGACCGTTTGACACATTTTCATCACACTGATTAACATAGCCTTCCTGGCATTTTCTTAGTTATTGTGTTAAGACATTTATATTCTACATTTACTAAGTTTCACATGTACCCTTGTAAGATGCCCCACAGGTATAATCCCACCAATCACCCTCCCTCCCCTCCCTCTCCCCCTTCCCCATATTCTTTTTTTTAATTATTAAATCATAAACACATAGATCATGTATACATAATGGAATTATGGGGTACAATGTGCTGATTTCATATAGAATTAGGAATGCTTACATCACACTGGTTAATATATACCTCATCTTGTTTACTTAATTTTTGTGTTAAGACATTTATACTCTATACTAATAGATCTAGCATGTACCTTTGTATTATGCACCATTGGTGTGATCCCACCATTCATCCTCCCTTGATCTGACCTCTCCCTCTCCCCTCTAAGCTCCCCTTCTCCCTCTTAAGTTTCTCTGATGATGATAAGCACATGGCCTACAAACACATGAAAAAAAGCTCATCATCTTTATTTTTTTATTATTTTTTTCTCTATTTTTCCTGCCAAAATAATTTATTTTTTTTCTCTTTTTTATTTTATTAATATTAAATCATAGCTGTGTACATTAATGCGATCATGGGGCACCATACACTGGTTTTATAAACAGTTTGATACATTTTCATCACACTGGTTAACATAGCCTTCCTGGCATTTTCTTAGTTATTGTGTTAAGACATTTATATTCTACATTTACTAGGCTCCACATGTACCCTTGTAAGATGCACCGCAGGTGTAATCCCACCAATCACCCTCCCTCCACCCATCCTTCCCCTTCCCTTCCCTCCCTTTCCCCACTTCCCCATATTCTTAGATTATAACTGGGTTATAGCGTTCATATGAAAGCCAAAAATTAGTTTCATAGAAGGGCTGAGTACATTAGATACTTTTTCTTCCATTCTTGATATACTTTACTAAGAAGAATATGTTCTAGCCTCATCCATGTAAACATGAAGGAGGTAAAGTCTACACCTTTCTTTAAAGCTGCATAATATTCCATGGTGTACATATCCCACAATTTATTAATCCATTTGTGAGTCGATGGGCACTTGGGCTTTTTCCATGACTTAGCAATTATGAATTGGGCTGCAATAAACATTCTGGTACACATATCTTTGTTATAATGTGATTTTTGGTCATCTGGGTATTTACCTAGTACAGGAATTATAGGATTGAATGGCAGATCCATTTTTAGATCTCTAAGTGTTCTCCAAACATCTTTCTAAAAGGAATGTATTAATTTGCGTTCCCACAAGCAGTGTAGAAGTGTTCCCTTTTCTCCACACCCACGCCAACATCTCTGGTCTTGGGATTTTGTGATATGGGTTAATCTTACTGGAGTTAGATGATATCTCAAAGTAGTTTTGATTTGCATTTCTCTGATGATTAAGGATGATGAGCATTTTTTCATATGTCTATAGGCTGTGCGCCTGTCTTCTTCAGAGAAGTTTCTCTTCAAGTCCCTTGCCCAGGCTGCAGTGGGATCACTTGTTCTTTTCTTGCTTATATGTTTGAGTTCTTTGTGGATTCTGGTTATTAAACCTTTGTCAGAGACATAACCTGCAAATATCTTCTCCCATTCTGAGGGCTGTCTGCTTGCTTTACTTACTGTGTTCTTGGCTGTGCAGAAGCTTTTTAGTTTGATCAGGTCCAGTAGTGTATTTTTTGAAGCTGCTTCAATTGCCCAGGGGGTCCTCTTCATAAAATCGCCCAGACTGATTTCTTCAAGGGTTTTCCCTGCACTCTCTTCTAGTATTTTTATAGTCTCATGTCTTAAGTTTAAATCTTTAGTCCAGTGAGAGTCTGTCTTAGTTAATGGTGAAAGGTGTAGGTCCAGTGTCAGTCTTCTACAGGTTGCCAGACAGTTCACACAGCACCATTTGTTAAATAGGGAATCTTTTCTCCACTGAATGTTTTTAATTGGCTTGTCAAAGATCATCTCTTGGTTCTCTATTCTGTTCCATATATCTACTTCTCTGTTTTTGTGCCAGTACCATGGTGTTTTGATCACTATCGATTTATAGTATAGTCTGAGGTCCGGTAGCGTGATTCCTCCTGCTTTGCTTTTATTTCTGAGTAATGTCTTGGCTATTCGAGGTTTTTTCTGATTCCATATAAAATGAAGAATTATTTTTTCAAGATCTTTAAAGTATGACAGTGGAGCTTTAATAGGGATTACATTAAAATTGTATATTGCTTTGGGTAGTATGGACATTTTAACAATGTTGATTCTTCCCAGCCATGAGCATGGTATGTTTTTCCATTTGTTAACATTTCAGCTATTTCTTTTCTTAGAGTTTCATAGTTCTCTTTATAGAGATCTTTCACATACTTTGTTAGACAAACTCTCAAATATTTCATCTTCTATGGCACTACTATGAATGGAATAGAGTCCTTAACTATTTTTTCAGCTTGACTATTGTTGGTATAATAGCTACTGATTTATGAATGTTGATTTTGTAACCTGAGACATTGCCATATTCCTTGATCCATTCTGATAGTTTTGTAGTAGAATCCCTGGTATTTTCCAGATATACAATTATATCATCTGGAAAGAGTGAAAGTTTGATCTCTTCTGACCCTATGTGGATACCCTTGATCGCCTTTTCTTCCCTAATTGTGATAGCTAAAACTTCCATTACAATGTTAAAGAGCAGTGGAGACAATGGGCAGCCTTGTCTGGTTCCTGATCTGAGTGGAAATGATTTCAATTTAACTCCATTCAATATGATATTGGCTGTGGGTTTGCTGTAGATGGCCTCTATCAGTTTAAGAGGCCTATCCCTCTATCCCTTCTATCCCCAGGCCAATATCTTCCAGTGTTTTTCCTATGCTTTCTTTGAGGATTAAATGCAAATCAAAACCACCCTGAGATACCATCTAACCCCAGTGAGAATGGCCCACATCACAAAATGTCACAACTGCAGATGCTGGCGTGGATGTGGAGAGAAGGGAACACTTTTACACTGCTGGTGGGACTGCAAACTAGTACAACCTTTCTGGAAGGAAGTATGGAGAAACCTCAAAGCACTTAAGCTACACCTCCCATTTGATCCTGCAATCCCATTACTGGGCATCTACCCAGAAGGAAAACAATCCTTTTATCATAAGGACACTTGTACTAGATTGTTTATTGCAGCTCAATTTACAGTCGCCAAAATGTGGAAACAGCTTAAATGCCCACCAACCCAGGAATGGATTAACAGGCTGTGGTATATGTATACCATGGAATACTATTCAGCTATTAAAAAAAATGGGGACTTTACATCCTTCGTATTAACCTGGATGGAAGTGGAAGACATTATTCTTAGTAAAGCATCACAAGAATGGAGAAGCATGAATCCTATGTACTCAATTTTGATATGAGGACAATTAATGACAATTAAGGTCATGGGGGGAAGGAAAAGCAGAGAGAGGGAAGGAGGGAGAGGGGTGGTGCCTTGGTGTGTGCCACACCTTCTAGGGGCAAGACATGATTGCAAGAGGGACTTTACCTAACAAATGCAATCAGTGTAACCTGGCTTATTGTACCCTCAATGAATCCCCAACAATAAAAAAAAAAAAAAAAGAAAAGAAATATCCCTTCTATACCAGTTTTCTTAAGTGTTCTGATCATGAAGGGATGCTGGATATTATCACAATCTTTTTCTGCATCAGTTGAGAGTATCATAGGGTCTTTGTTTTTTAATTTGTTTATGTGCTGAATTATACTTACAGATTTTCGTATATTGAACCAGCCTTGAGACCCTATGATAAAACCGACTTGGTCATGATGTATAATTTGTTTGATGTGTTGCTGGATTTTGTTTGTTAGGATCTTGTTGAATATTTTTGCATCTATATTCATTAGTCTTATATTGGTCTATAATTTTCTTTTCTTGTTGGGTCTTTTCCTGGTTTGGGGATCAGGGTGATGTTTGCTTCATAGAACGTGTTGGGTAGTCTTCCTTCTTTTTCTATATTTTGGAACAGGTTTAGTAATATGGGCACTAGTTCTTCCTTAATGGTTTGGTAGAATTCTGATGTGAAGCCATCTGGTCCCAACTTTCTCTTTTTAGGGAGATTTTGTATGGTTGATGCTATTTCTGAACTTGATATAGGCCTGTTCAACATTTCCACTTGATTTTGGCTAAGTCTTGGAAGGGGACGCGCTTCCAAGTATTGGTCAATTTCCTTCAGATTTTCATATTTCTGAGAATAAAGTTTCTTGTAATATTCATTAAGGATTTTTTGAATTTCTGAGGAGTCTGTTGTTATTTCATCTTTGTCATTTCTGATTGATGAAATTAGAGATTTTACTCTTTTTCCTGGTTAGTTTAGTTTATCTATTTTATTGACCTTTTCAAAAAACCAATGTTTTGATTTATTGATCTGTTGTATATTTCTTTTGTTTTCAATTTCATTTAATTCTGCTCTAATTTTGGTTATTTCTTTTTTTCTACTGGGTTTGGGTTTGGACTGTTCTTCATTTTTCAGTTGCTTGAGATGTCCCATTAAGTTGTTAACTTCCTCTGTTTCCATTCTCTTGAGGAAGGCTTGCAGTGCTATAAATTTCCCTGGTGGTATCCCAGAGGTTCTGATGATTCATGTCTTCATTGTCATGCCTGGCTGACCAGATATAGATTTCCTTGTGATTCAGGCAGGTGCAAACCCCTGGAGTATCTGCTCGATGGAGGTAACTGGGTCACAGCCCTTCAGGGTTATCAGTGACTGGGTGTGACAGAGGTGCAAGGTTGGGAAGGATACATCAACCTTCCCAGACTAATCTATTTGCTGGGTGAGTCCTCCTGACTTCACAGAGCACCGAAGCAAGTCAGATTTGAGTTGTCAGCAGACCCCTGCGATCTAGTTTCCAGAGATCTTTTAAACTCTCCCACCTGAGACAGGTGCTGGCTGAGACAATTGATTTGGACCTTTTGAACTGAGCCAATTGCCTGAGGACTATCCAAATGGTGCCCTGGGTGTGTGGTTGTAGGAAGGTTTGATTTTCCTTTTCCAATTGTTGCTTGTGGGGGGCAGGGTGACATAATTGCTGGTATTTCTCCATAGCTGAGACTTCAACCCAGAGTAACTGTTTCACTAGGGTCAGACAGAGACCAGCTGAAAGCAAGACAGAGCCACTTAGCTCCACCACACCAAATAGGTCTCCAGTTTCTCAGGCCGTACCACTGTATGGGTCCTCAGCAAAGCTCCAGGGGAAAAGTCAAACGGTGTAAAATAATTATGAGGTGGAATCAGTGGAAAAACTCTGGTAACATGAATAATCAGATTAGATCAACCCCCCCAAGGAAAGATATGGCAGATGTAATTGAAGATCCCATTCATAAACAACTGGCTGAGATCTCAGAAATTGAATTCAGAATTTGGATTGCAAACAAAATTAATAAAGTGGAGGAAAATTTGAAATTAGAAATTTGAGCAGCAATTCAAATGTCAGAATTAGGAATTTGAAGAGAAATTCACCAGTTGTCTCAAGAATTTAACGAATTTAAAGGCAAAACCACCAAAGACTTGGACACACTGAAGCAAGAATTTGTAGCCCTCAAAGATCTGAAAAATAGAGTAGAATCCCTCAGTAACAGAGTGGAGCAAGCAGAAGAAAGGATTTCTGACATTGAAGACAAAGCTTTTGAACGCTCCCAAACTCTCAAGGAGGAAGAAAAATGGAGAGCAAAAATGGATCATTCTTTCAGAGAGCTCTGGGATAATTTGAAAAAGGCTAATGTCTGCCTCATTGGAATTCCTGAAAGTGATGAAGTGGCCTCACAAGGCACAGAAGCCATTCTCCATGAAATTATGAATGAGATTTTTCCATACATGCCAAGAGATTCTGAAATTCAGGTAGCAGACAGTTTCAGAAACCCAGCATGACCCAACCCGAATAAGACATTTCCCAGGCATATCATAATTAACTTCACTAGAGTTAATATGAAGGAGAAAATTCTGAAAGCAGCCAGATGTAAGAAATCCATTACCTACAAAGGGAAGAATATTAGAATGACTGCAGATCTCTCTGCTGAAACTTTCAAGCCAGAAGAGGGTGGTCATCGACTTTTAATCCCCTAAAACAAAATAACTTTCAACCCTGGATCCTGTATCTAGCTAAACTGAGTTTCATTTATGATGGAGAAATTAAATACTTCAATGACATTCATATGTTGAAGAAATTTGCCATAACCAAGCCAGCTCTTCAGGATATTCTCAGACCTATCTTCCATAATGATCAGCCCAATTCTGTACCACAAAAGTAAACTCACTCAGAAATTTTGATCAAACTCCAACTTCCACAGTGGTGAAAGAATTAAAAATGTCCTCTGGACTTTCGAAAAACTTGATACCCAAAATTTTACCAGACTTATCAATATTCTCCATTAATGTGAATGGCTTAAACTGTCCTCTAAAGAAGCACAGGTTAGCTGACTGGATAGAAAATCTAGGGCCAGATATTTGCTGCATACAGGAATCACATCTTACCTTAAAAGATAAATATAGACTCAGGGTGCAAGGATGGTCGTCCATATTTCAGGCAAATGGAAATCACAAAAAAGCAAGTGTTGCAATTCTATTTGCAGATACAATAGGCTTTAAACCAACAAAAGTAAGAAAGGATAAGAATGATCACTTCATATTTGTTAAGGGTAATACTCAATACGATGAGATTTCAATTATTAATATTTATGCACCCAACCAGAATGCACGTCAATTTATAAGATGTTTATATGATTTTTTATTAGCTCGTTCTTTGTTTTAATTTTTTGTTTTACAGATTTAAAAAACATTTATTTTAAGCTATGTTTAGCTAATAACAATTTGGTAAAATAATCTTTGTGAACAGAGACAAAACAAGTACTTTTCTCCTGCCTAACACTTACAAAATTTGCATACTGTTAGTGAGTATTCTTATGTGTATAGCAATATAGTTATTTGCATGAGTTAAATAAGACTGTGTTAATTTTGTAATGGGATAATTGGAAATATTGGTGGCTTCCTAGCCTTAAGAGGTTTTTAACAAACTAATCTGAGATTTCTTATCAAAGGTCCCAGAAAATGAAAGAGCCTATGTACTTAATTACTATTCTTGAAACACTTGGTTAAGTGATCAGGCCACATTTAATGAGACTAGACCTGTTTTTCAGGTTGATTGATCTTGCTGTGATTATCTCTGATAGCATTTAGGTGACTGTAGAGAGAAAAATTATATTTCAGAAGAAAACTATAATGGACCCATTATCATAATCTCTTCCTTTCCATTGCTTTTGAGATATTATCTGCCTGCAAATGGAGCTGAATCCTGAATTCTTCTAGGCTCCTTCAGTATCTAGCTATGAAGTAACATTTTCTCCCACTTTTTTCGACTTGGAATCACTCAGAAGAAGAACTGCCCTATTTCTTTCTTTTTTTTTTTTTTTTGAAACACTAGAAGCTGAAGCTGGATGACTTGATACAGATTTCAAAGAAATTACTGCAACAGCTTGTGTATGAATAATCTTTGTGCCCATTGCTATGTGCGCTGTTTAGACATTACTGGGGACATTCAAGCTGCAAAATATGCTTTGAGCTTGCAAACTAAAAATTTTCTCTACTAAAATTTTTCTCTCTAAAAATTTTCTCATTAACTTTTGGACTCAGAGACTGAGTTTCTAGTTTATTCTGGCCATTAAACTTTGTTTTTCCTTTTGTTTGTTATAGTTGGTTTGGTTAATGGGGGCCTTGGCCAGGGGATGTACTGCAAACTCTTGGTAGTACCCTCCTGATAGTTATAATAGTGGTCTCCCTGGTGCACTGTATTCTTTCAAATATTTTAAATGCCTGTGTGCAGCCATTCACTGAATTCCAAATGGTTTCTCTCATGCCGAAACCACAAACTCAAAGAAACACAACAGTAAGGACACTGTAATCTGTGAGTGATGTGTTGAGATTGAAAACCCAGAATAGTGGTGACTGAGAGTAATGCTGACTCTCTAAGTTCTTGGTCACACTCTCCCCTAGGTGAGATGCTGACCAAAAGGGGGAGGGGTTGTTATATAAAATTTATGAGAAGTTGTTATTTGGATTGAGCTCCTATGCTAGGCCCAATAGACCAGACCAAATCAGAATGAAATCACTGATGCTAGGTGCCATGTAATCAAACAGAACTATAACATGGGCTTTTTCTCAAAAAAAAAAAAAAAAAAATAGGAGATTCACAGCAACCAAGCAGAAAAGCCATGATAGGAAAGTCCCCTCTGCTTCACCATATAAAGAAAGTGCCTTTGAAATGACAGATCCACTTTGCGTCTTGTTTCTGTTTTCTCCAGGCTTTTCCTGTCAGTAGGTACTCATGGTCCTCACTGCAGGGAGGAGCTCTCTGAACCCCTTGTGGTTCTGCAGGCCACCGAATTTGTAAATCATTCTTTGCTATTTATTTTTTACCAATAAGCCTGTGATCAGTGCAGAGATAATTTTCATGATTCTTTCATCCAGGCCTGGTGATGCTTAATACATTGATTGCTCTTGATCTACAATAGGACAACTGAGCAGTTCACATCCTCCATATTCCCTGTCACTACCCTTAGGGTAGGCTGGAAATTACTCTCATTCTCTAGTATGTTGGATTTGGTTTTTATCTGACATTCACTTCCAGTTTATTTGCTCCTTCTTTAGATATGATAGAATTCAATCAAAATGCCTCTTGCTTACCAGATTACATTTACCTTGATTTCAATTTTGAAATTTTCCAAATTCTGTAGGTCTATTAGTTAAAATCTACAGATGGTTATTACAACCATGATGTATGTATTTTTCTAGTTCAGAGGGCATGTTAATTTTCTTTATTTTTAATCATCAGGAGAGACCATCTCTTTGTTAATTGTCACATACAGCTATGAATATCCATTATGATACTATAAATTCTTTTGAATGCTTATGATGCAACAGATACTATGATAACATTGTTTGAAATTCTAAAAGCAGCCTCTTTTTTCATAAGTAACAAAACTGAGAGTCAGAAAAATTTAGGAAAAAAAAAAAAGAAAGTTTGGGTGGTGCCTGTGGCTCAGTGAGTAAGGCACCGGCCCCATATACCAGAGGTGGTGGGTTCAAACCCGGCCCTGGCCAAAAAAAAAAAAAACAAAAAAAAAGTTTAAGAAACATGCCAAAGACATCCCAGATACGAAAGAGTAGAAGTTGGGATCCTTCACAAGTTCTTTCTGGTTTGTATGTGTATCACTATATCCCTCAAATGCTCATGATCTGCAATTTTTTTCCTGAAATTATTAAGATAAAAAATAGCCTTAAAAGTAAAGAAAGGAACTTCTTTCTCTGTTCTTTCTAGTTTCTTCTTGCAAAACTGTCAACTACTCCCTGGACCCTAAGAAATCTGAAAATTGAGTTTGTGAACGCATCCTAGAAAAATTGTTACATACCTCATTGCTGGATATCACTGTGGTCACCTTCAAAGTTCTTCCCTTGGGAAGCTATGCATGGATGCCAGCACCTCGTCCACCTTTCAAGGCAATTTCAGGACTCTGTTTATGGAATGGCCTTCAGAGCTGTCTTCGTATTACTCTTGATGTCCTGATTGTTACCAAAATGTCTTTCTTTCAATATTTCATTAATCAGGTAAATAAGAAAGTGATTGGGGGTCAGATAAGATAAGTAGGGAGGGTGTTTTAATACAGTTATTTGTTTACTGGCTAAAATTTTCCCCACAGACAGTGCTGTGTGAACTGGTGCATTATCATAATGTAGGAGCCATGAGATGTCAAAAGTTCAGGTGGTTTCCCTCTAACTTTTTCATGTAGCTTTGAATGCATTTCAAAATAATAAGTTTGGTTCATTGTCCAATTGGTACAAATTCATAATGAACAACTCCTATGATATCAAAAAAAGTTAGCAACACTGTTTTGACTCTTGATTTGTACTATGAAACTTTTTTGGTTATGGAGAATTGGCTGACTTCCATTGTGCACTCTGGCACTCTGTTTCAGAGTTGTATTGGTACACTCATATTTCATCATCACTGATAACATGGCCCAAAACATGGTCTTGCCTCTCCGAAAGGTCTTGGCAAACTTCAACTCTCCTTTGCTTTTGTTCTTTGGTGAGCTCCTTCAGAACCATTTTTGTACACACTTTTGCATGCCAAGATTTTCAGTTAAGATTTTCCTGTTTTTCTACTAATGGTCTGCTATGCTTCTAACAGTCAGCTGAAGATTTTGCTCCACAATTTGATGAATGTTTGCAATGTTTTCATCAGATACTCTCATTACTGGCTTTCCTGACCTCTCTTGATCAGTGACATTTTGTCTTCCTTCAGAAAAATGTATCCATTTGTACACTGCTATTTTCTTCACAGAGTTATCCCCTTGGGCTAACATGTCCCTGATTTCACTTCCACTCTTGCCAAGTTTAACAAGAAATTTTATGTTTGTTCATTGCTCTAATTCAAGCTCCAACATTCTTGCAATGGCACACGAAAACACATGACAATAATGAACACCATTCAGCGAGATACATGTTGACATAAGCACAGCCGTGAGACACTGACATATCAAGGTTATGAAACTTTACACCGTTGCCAATGTAAGTACAGTGTCAAGTTCACAAACTGAATTGTCAGGCCTTTGTATGTTCATTTTAAATGGCCCTAGGATATGATTAGGATCCATGTCAAAAATCAATGAAGATACAGTGTAAAAGACATGGAAGAAATTTAAATGTATAGTTCTAAAGTGCAAATAACCAATCTGAAAAGGTTACATAATATATGATCTCACCTATGTGATGTTTTAGGAAAAGCAAAACTATGGAAATAGTAAAAATATCAGTGGCTGCCAGAGGTTAGAGGAGGGAAAGATGAATATGTAAAGCAAAGAGAACTTTTAGGGGAGAGAATTATTCTGTACTACACTATAATGGTGGATGCATATTTTTGTACGTTTTTCTAAACCCATAGAATGTACAACACCATGAGTGAAGTCAAATGTAAACTATGGACTTTGGTGTGATAACCATGTGCTAATGGAGGTTCATATTATTACATTAACTGTAACAGATGTGCCATTCTGGTTGGGACTGTTGATAAAGGGGCAAACTATGCATGTGTAGGGGCTGAGAATTGCCATGGTTTGAATGTCCCTCCAAAAATCTTGTGGAAATTGAATTGCCACTGTGATTGTTTAAAGGGGGGGGAACTTTTAAGGATAGATTAGTACATTCTCAGAGTCAGCAGTTATTGCAGGAGTGGGTTCCTGATAAAAGCATGAAGTTTAGTCCTGTTCTCTCTCTGTCTTGCACTGGCTTGTCCTTTAACTTCCAGCATGGAAGGCCACTGCAAGAAGGCCTTCACCAAATACTTCCAAGATACCAGCATCATGCTCTTGGACTTCCCAGCCTCCAAAACCATGAGCCAAACAAATTACTGCTCATCACGAATCACTCAGTTTGTGTTAAAGCAACATAAAACAGACTCAAGACAGGGGTAGGTGGAAAATCTCTGTACCTTCTGCTCACTTTTGCTGGGAACCTAAAATTGTGCTAGAAAACAAAGTCTAGTTTTAAGAAATGCCATGTCTGTAGGCCGTGTGCCTGTCTTCTTCAGAGAAGTTTCTCTTCAAGTCCCTTGTCCAGCCTGCGATGGGATCACTTGCTCTTTTCTTGCTTATACATTTGAGTTCTCTGTGGATTCTGGTTATTAAACCTTTGTCAGAGACATAACCTGCAAATATGTTCTCTCATTCTGAGGGCTGTTTGCTTGCTTTACTAACTGTGTTCTTGGCTGTGCAGAAGCTTTTTAGTTTGATCAGGTCCCAGTAGTGTATTTTTGAAGCTGCTTCAATTGCCCTGGGGGTCCTCCTCTTAAAATACTCGCCCAGACTGATTTCTTCAAGGGTTTTCCCTGCACTCTCTTCTAGTATTTTTATAGTTTTGTGTCTTAAGCTTAAATCTTTAATCCAGTGAGAGTCTATCTTAATTAATGGCGAAAGCTGTAGGTCCAGTGTCAGTCTTCTACAGGTTGCCCGTCAGTTGCTCATCATCCTTAATCATCAGAGAAATGCAAATCAAAACTACTTTGAGATATCATCTAACTCCAGTAAGATTAACCCACATCACAAAATCCCAAGACCAGAGATATTGGCGTGGATGTGGAGAAAAGGGAACACTTCTACACTGCTGGTGGGAATGCAAATTAATACATTCCTTTTGGAAAGAAGTTTGGAGAACACTTAGAGATCTAAAAATAGAGAAGACCAAAAATCACATTATAACGAAGATATTTGTACCAGAATGTTTATTGCAGCCCAATTCCTAATTGCTAATCCATGGAAAAAGCCCAAGTGCCCATCAACTCACGAATGGATTAATAAATTGTGGTATATGTACACCATGGAATATTATGCAGCCTTAAAGAAAGATGGAGACTTTACCTCTTTCATGTTTACATGGATGGAGCTGGAACATATTCTTCTTAGTAAAGTACTTCAAGAATGGAAGAAAAAGTATCCAATGTACTCAGCCCTACTATGAAACTAATTTATGGCTTTCCTTCTGGGTAGATGCCCAGTAATGGGATAGCAGGATCAAATAGGAGGTCTAGCTTGAGTGCTTTGAGGTTTCTCCATACTTCCTTCCAGAAAGGTTGTACTAGTTTGCAGTCCCACAGCAGTGTAAAAGTGTTCCCTTCTCTCCACATCCACGCCAGCATCTGCAATTTTGAGATTTTGTGATGTGGGCCATTCTCACAGGGGTTAGATGATATCTCAGGGTGGTTTTGATTTGCATTTCTCTAATATATAGAGATGATGAACATTTTTTCATGTGTTTGTTAGCCATTCGTCTGTCATCTTTAGAGAAAGTTCTGTTCATGTCTCTTGCCCATTGATATATGGGATTGTTGGCTTTTTTCATGTGGATTAATTTGAGTTCTCTATAGATTCTAGTTATCAAGCTTTTGTCTGATTGAAAATATGCAAATATCCTTTCCCATTGTGTAGGTTGTCTCTTTGCTTTGGTTATTGTGTCCTTAGCTGTACAGAAGCTTTTCAGTTTAATGAAGTCCCATTTGTTTATTTTTGTTGTTGTTGCAATTGCCATGGCAGTCTTCTTCATGAAGTCTTCCCCCAGGCCAATATCTTCCAGTGTTTTTCCTATGCTTTCTTGGAGGATTTTTATTGTTTCATGCCTTAAATTTAAGTCCTTTATCCATCTTGAATCAATTTTTGTGAGTGGGGAAAGGTGTGGATCCAGTTTCAGTCTTTCACATGTAGACATCCAGTTCTCCCAACACCATTTATTGAATAGGGAGTCTTTCCCCCAAGGTGTGTTCTTGTTTGGTTTATCAAAGATTTGGTGGTTGTAAGATGTTAGTTTCATTTCTTGGTTTTCAATTCGATTCCAAATGTCTATGTCTCTGTTTTTATGCCAGTCCCATGCTGTCTTGACCACTATGGCTTTGTAGTACAGATGAAAATCTGGTATGCTGATGCCCCCAGCTTTATTTTTATTACTATGAACTGCCTTAGTTATACGGGTTTTTTTCCGGTTCCATACAAAACGCAGAATCATTTTTTCCAAATCTTGAAAGTACGATGTTGATATTTTGATAGGAATGGCATTGAATAGGTAGATTGCTTTGGGAAGTATAGACATTTTAACAATGTTGATTCTTCCCATCCATGAGCATGGTATGTTCTTCCATTTGTTAATATCCTCTGCTATTTCCTTTCTGAGGATTTCATAGTTTTCTTTATAGAGGTCCTTCACCTCCTTCGTTAGGTATATTCCTAGGTATTTCATTTTCTTTGAAACTATGGTGAAGGGAGTTGTGTCCTTAATTAGGTTCTCATCTTGACTGTTATTGGTGTATACAAGTGCTATTGACTTGTGGACATTGATTTTATATCCTGAAACATTACTGTATTTTTTGATGACTTCTAGGAGTCTTGTGGTTGAGTCTTTGGGGCCTCTAAGTATAAGATCATGTCGTCAGCAAAGGGGGAGAATTTGACCTCCTCTGCTCCCATTTGGATTCCCTTTATTTCCTTGTCTTGCCTAATTGTATTGGTCAGAACTTCCAGCACTATGTTGAATAGTAAAGGTGACAGAGGACAACCTTGTCTGGTTCCAGTTCTAAGAGGAAAAGCTTTCAGTTTTACTCCATTCAGTAAAATATTGGCTGTGGGTTTGTCATAGATAGCTTCAATCAGTTTTAGAAATGTGCCACCTATGCCTATACTCTTCAGTGTTCTAATTAGAAAAGGATGCTGGATTTTATGAAATGTTTTTTCTGCATCTATTGAGAGGATCATGTGATCTTTATTTTTGCCTCTGTTAATATGGTGGATAACGTTTATGGACTTGCGTATGTTAAACCAGACTTGCATCCCTGGGATGAAGCCTACTTGATCATGATGAATGACTTTTTTGATGATAAGCTGTAATCTATTGGCTAGGATTTTGTTGAGAATTTTTGCATCTATATTCATGAGTGAGATTGGTCTGAAATTCTCCTTTTTGTTTGGGTCTTTTCTGGGTTTTGATATCAGGGTGATGTTTCCTTCATAGAATGTGTTGGGGAAGATTCCTTCTTCCTCAATTTTTTGGAATAATTTCTGTAGTACAGGAATAAACTCTTCCTTGAAGGCTTGATAGAATTCTGGTGTGAAGCCATCTGGACCAGGGCATTTTTTGGTTGGAAGATTTTTTATTGTTTCTTTGATCTCAGTGCTTGAAATTGGTCTGTTCAGGAGCTCTATTTCTTCCTGGCTGAGTCTAGGGAGAGGGTGTGATTCCAACTATTGATCCATTTCCTTCACATCGTCAAATTTCTGGGCATAGAGTTTCTGGTAGTACTCAGAGATGATCTCTTATATCTCTGTGGGATCAGTTGTTATTTAACCTTTATCATTTCTGATTGAGGTTAGTAGAGATTTTACTTTTCTATTGCTCGTTAGTCTGGCCAATGGTTTATCTATTTTATTTATTTTTTCAAAAAACCAACTCCTTGTTTCATTAATTTTCTGAATGATTCTTTTGTTTTCAATTTCATTGATCTCTGATTTGATTTTGGATATTTCTTTTCTTCTACTGAGTTTAGGCTTAGATTGTTCTTCTTTTTCCAATTCCATAGGATCGCTTGTGAGATTGTTGATGAACTCTCTTTCTGTTTTTTGAATGTAGGCATCTAAAGTGATGAATTTTCCTCTCAAAACTGCTTTTGCAGTATCCCACAGGTTTTGGTAGCTTGTGTCTTCATTGTTGTTCTGCTCAAGGAAGTTAATGATTTCCTGTTCTTTTTCTTCCTGCACCCATCTGTTATTCAACAGAAGATTGTTTAATTTCCATGCCTTTGGGTGGGGTCGAGCATTTTTGTTAGAGTTGAGTTCCACCTTTAATGCCTTATGGTCTGAAAAGATACAAGTTAAAATTTCAATTCTTTTGATTCTGTTGATATTTGTTTTGTGTCCAGGATATGATCAATTTTGGAGAATGTTCCATGGGGTGATGAGAAGAATGTATATTCTTTATCTTTGGGATGGAGTGTTCTATATGCGTCTATCAAGCACAGTTGTTCTAGGGTCTCATTTAAATCTCTTATATCTTTGTTTAATTTCTGTTTAGAGGATCTGTCCAGCTCTGTAAGAGGAGTGTTAAAGTGCCCTGTTATTATGGTATTATCAGACATCATATTGCTCAGGCTGAGTAAGGTCTGTTTCAAGAATCTGGGAGCATTTAAATTGGGTGTATAAATATTTAGAATCGAAATGTCTTCTTGTTGTATTTTTCCCTTGACCAATATAAATGACCATCTTTATCTTTTTTGACTTTATTTGCTTTAAATCCACATGTATCTGAAAATAAGATTGAAATTCTTCTTTTCTTCTGAATTCCATTTGCCTGAAAAATTATCTTCCAACCCTTGACTTGGAGCTTTAATTTGTCTTTTGAAGCCAAGTGTGTTTCTTGCAGACAGCAAATGGATGGCTTGTGTGTTTTAATCCAGTCAGCCAATCTATGTCTCTTCAGTGGGGAATTCAAGCCATTAACATTTATTGAGATAATTGATAAGTGTGGTAGTATTCTATTCGTCTTATTTGGTGAGAGTCCATTGCTTAGTTTTATCTTTTGCATCAGTGTGGAGGTTAGGTTCTGTGCTTTAATTTCTGAGTTCTTACTTTGCTGATGATCCATTGTGGTAGTCAGTGTGCAGAACAGGTTGCAGTATTTCCTGTAGAGCTGGTCTTGTTGTGGCGAATTTCCTCAATTTGTATATTCGTAAATGATTTGATTTCTCCATCAATTTTGAAGCTTAGCTTAGCAGGGTACAGAATTCTGGGCTGAAAATTGTTCTGTTTAAGTAGATTAAATGTAGATGACCATTGTCTTCTTGCTTGGAAAGTTTCATTAGAGAAGTCTGCAGTCAGTCTGATGGATTTGCCCCTGTAGGTCAACTGGCGCTTACTCCTGGCAGCTTGCAGAATCTTTTCTTTTGTCTTGACTTTGGACAGGTTCATCACAATGTGTCTTGGAGAAGCTCGGTTAGAGTTGAGGCGACCTGGGGTCCGATAGCCCTCTGAAAGCAGTGTGTCAGAATCTTTGGTGATGTTTGGGAATTTTCTTTTATACTATTCTCTAGTATGGCTTCCATTCCTCTGGGGCATTCTTCTTCCCCTTCTGGGATTGCTATAACTCATATGTTGGAACGTTTCATAAAGTCCCATAATTCTGACAGTGAACGTTCTGCTTTCTCTCTCTTCTCTTCTGCCTCTTTTACTATCTGAGTTATCTCAAGAATTTCTACCTCTGAAATTCTTTCTTCTGCATGGTCTAACCTGTTGCTGATACTTTCTATTGCATCTTTAAGTTCCCTAATTGACTGTTTCAGTTCCTTCAGCTCTGCTATATTCTTTTTATATTCTTCATATCATTCATCTCTTATTTGATTCTGTTTTTGGATTTCCTTTTGGTTATTTTCCACTTTATTAGCAGTTTCCTTCATTGTTTCCATCATTTCTTTCATTGTTTTCAACATGTGTATTGTAAATTCCCTTTCTGTCATTCCTAACATTTCTTTATAGGTGGAATCAGCTGCAGTAGCTACCTCATGGTCCATTGGCGGGGTTGTTCTGGACTGGTTCTTCATGTTGCCTGGAGTTTTCTGCTGATTCTTCCTCATGAGTGATTTCTTTTATCTGTTTCCTTGCCCTAATTTTCCTTTCACTTCCTCTTGCTCTTTAAGTTCTTGTGCCTGTGTTACAGGACCAGAAGGGTGAGAGGGTTGTAGGGCAAGAAAGGGATGAAAGAAAGGAGGACCGCGTGATAAAAAAAAATAGAGAAAGGAGAGAGGGTGGGTAAAAGGAATATTGACAAAAAGAAGAGAGGCACAGAAAGAGGGAGACAGAGCATTATAGGTGTACAGTAGGGTACTTTGACACAACCTTTAAAAAATCCCACCTTCAGGGGGTGCCCAGTTGGGTGGTTCCCTTGAGGTCAGCAGCTCTTTGCCTACCTAGTCAGACACAGTACCCCACCTCCACCAAGTAGAGAGGAAAGACAAAAATGCTATAAATCAAACCAAAACAAGCAAACAGAAAACTTTACAGGGATAAAATTGGGTGAAAAACCAAATGATAGCGGTAGAAACACTAGCAGAAATGAAGTTCTAGTAATTGAAAAAGGCAGCAATAGGAAATTATAATTCAACTAGAAAAATTGGGAAAGAAAGAGGATCTGTATGGAGAAGGTTGAAATTAAAAAACAAAACAACATCAACAACATCAAAATAAACAAAAAAACCCCAACAAACCAAAAAAAAAAAAAACACAGCCAAAAGCAAAGCAGTATGTATATGTTTTTGAATATTGTCTGGGCAACACATGGTCTTCTGGGGTATGAGATGTTAATCACAGTTCTGATATGACTGGAGGCTGATGATTTCTCAAACCCCAGCAGGTAGACACCCTAAATCTCTCTTCAGCTCACTTAAAAGGCACTTTGAACTTGTAAACTTGCTGAGCAGAAGCTTTCCTAGGAAAGTGCTTGTAGCTGGAATCACTGCTGAAGTGGCTATCCACTTACCCAGTGTGCCAAAACCAGTCTCCCTCTGCCCCTGAGGGTTAGGGCTGCAAGGTGGCTCAGACCCCACCCTTAGGCTACTTGGTCACTGGGTTATCAACCCCCCCCATTCTAGCTCTGTGACCCTAAGGGCGGAGCTTGCCAGGGCAGATCACTCACAATGGCTCCCTGTGACCCATAGCCAAACACTATTAGCTCCATCTGGCTCAGCGGCTCAGCCTGGGGCCCTAGACAACAGCCAAAGTTCTCCGCACTCCCGCTCAGGCTCTCCCCAAGGCAGTTCGAGTGAGTGCCAAGTCCAAAGACACCAAAACAGTTCACAGGTAAGGCCTTTCTGGTTTGCAGTCTCGCTGCTACTGAACTTACAGTTGCGGGCGGGTTTGGATGGATTGAACACACACAACCCCTTGCCGGTTTTCCACTGTTTTAGTACTCCTCTTGGGGTCCATAAGTCTCTCGCTGACTCCCTGTATCCTCACAGGGGTGATGATAGGCAGATCCCACCAGCCAGAGATTCCTGGAGTCCTATCTCCCCAGACTCACGGTGCCCAGATGTAAGGAAGCTGTTACTCAGCCGCCATCTTCAATTTATGGCTTTCATATGAAAGCTATAACCCATTTACAACCTAAGAATATGGGGAAGGGGGAGAGGGAGGGGAGGGAAGGGAGGGAGGGGGAGGATGGGAAGAGGGAGGGTGATTGGTGGGATTACACCTGTGGTGCGTGTTACAAGGGTACATGTGAAACTTAGAAATGTAAAATATAATTTTCTTAACACAGTAACTAAGAAAATGCCAGGAAGGCTATGTTAACCAGTGTGATGAAAATGTGTCAAATGGTGTATAAAACCAGTGTATGGTGCCCCATGATCACATTAATGTACACAGCTATGATTTAATGAAAAAAAAAAAAAAGGAAAAAAGAAATGCCAGGTAATGTAACCAGGGGAGGTGGGAATTTTTTGGAAATGATGCTTGCTCTCTGTTTGGAGTAAGGAGTAATAATTTAGTTATGTACTAATTAGTCTATCCTCATAAGCCTTTTTCTTATCTTCCACTCACCTCCAACTTCTTCACAAAACCTTCAGCAGAAATAAAGTATTTCTTTGTGTGTGTTTGCATATTAATGTGTTGATTTGCTATTGTGAGAAAGAGATTGAATATTATTATCATTTGGGCTGAATAAAAGAACTATTTTTGTCTCTCTCTTCTCATTTTAATGCTTTCCTTGTTAGGGGATGAGAAGGAGGAATTAGAGTTATAGGCAGAAGAAAAATAAAATTTCTGTGCACATATGAGGAATTACATTATTTTTACCTGATATTTCTCTATATAAAGTGCTTTTTATCTTTCATAAGAATTAATCATCAAGAAATACGAGACACTGGGATGGTGCTTTTTTTTTTTTTTTTTTTAGTCCCCAAATAACTCAGTCCTAGAATTTGAAAATCTCTGTATGACATTTTGTATGTCAAAGATGGCGGCTCTAAAAATCCATCAAATCTGACAGGTCACACCGCTACTAGAAAGGAAAATTCTAACATGGTCCAACTGCCTTACTTGCCTTTTAAAAATATAAATGGACAATTCTTCACATGCACACTGCTAAAATTAAATGAGCAGTGTGAGATGGTGAACAGCAAAATAATAAAGTGCCTGAGCTGTCTGCTCCTCACTCAGTGGGGAGGTGGAGACTCCATGGGAGGTGGAAGGATAAACATAGGGCAGGAAATGCAGTTAGTGTTCTCTGGTTCTCAGAGAGGAGGCTGGGGCAGCACTGGCAGCTGGGCTGCAAGAACAGGTGGGCTTGACTTCACTTTGTTCCTCTTGCATATGGTTCAAAAGCTGTCTCCCTGTCAATCCCACTGTCCACTTTCCTCTTCTCACCCCAGGGAAGCATCCATTTTAGAGATAGTGTGTCTGTCAGAACACCTGGACCTTGACTAGTTGAAGGCTATAGCACCCTGGAGATTGTCCTTTATTAAGATACTATATTTCAGTCTTACTGGAATGAAACTGAATCCTTATTTCAAGGCAGGTGAAAGGGTTTTCAGAATGGGCAAGGATGGACTCAAGGATGGGTCTGGAGCTTAAGTTCGCATCATGGAATTGTACTTCCCCGTGTTTGCTCGTATTTTGTTAAAGACAGTTTCTAAGAGTTGTTGATAATCCCTGGGACTTACTGGGGATATTTCTTCCTCCCTCAGACTTTCTTACCTGTGCCTAACATAGTTTCTTAAAGATCTGCTGAGAACAGCTGAAGAATTAAAAAAAAAATTTTTTTTTTGAAATAGGACTTAAAACAGCTACCAACATACACTTCCCTGAGAAGTTACACTTAGAAAATTATTCCCCCCTGCAATCTCCCTATAAGTATTTGATTTTGATGGGACGATTGAGGAGGAAACATGCCAAATAAATATAGTATTCATGGTGATGAACTGTTTATCCACAGGATAATGGCTGCACGTGTTTGATAGAGAGTTGCCAATATTTACACTTGTGGAAACAAGGCCATAGACTAAGACATTTTTGAAACATTGTTGTTTATACTTACTCAGAGTCTGAATGCAGAAAGAAAAAAAAACAAAACAGGTCATCCACCAGTTAGAAGCCAGGTGACTGTTCATCTCTGTTTTGAACATATTGGTTAACAAATTCTCTTTTATACATGAGTACAACCCAAACATATCCTCCCCTGTCTGATACTTATCAGGAATTGTTTCAAAATCTATACAAGGAGCTTCTGTATTCACAAAGTAAAAAATTTACAACATGCATTGAGAAGCAATTCAAGTAAATATTTTGAAAATCAGGAAAATAACAGCAAACATAGGTAAATTATAAATGTAGCCAGAGATGCAGGTAAATATTTTGTAAATAAGAGGAGTTATGGTAGAAAAGTATTCTGATTTAGATATGCATTTGACAAGAAAAGGAGTCACAGTATTTGTTCAAAATTACAAAGGCAATATGACATTGAGGTTATAAAGCACTAAAAATAATTTTTATTAGTTGAGTTTTTAACTTTCAGAATGCTATATATCATGAAGGCGGGTTGTGTGCGTGTTTGTATTTCCCTTAAATCGCCCCACTGAATTCTTTTTTTCTGGAATTGTTTAACCTAACAATTCAAAATAATTTTGTTTGTTTTACTCCTGATTTTATATCAATAGATGAACCCTATTGTATTTCTTTAAAACTGTGGTTTGTGAAACTCAAGTGTTTCATTCTAAGTCACACAGCTGGTTCTAGAAAGAGGATTAGATTCTGAGAGAAGCTATAAATAGAGATGCCATTCTTTTGCCTCAATTATTAGCCAAGCCATATTGTAATTGCATGGTTTACTATATGTAGGGCCAAGTGCTCACTGCATAAATAAACCAGCAAGTAAACTGTGCACATTTTCCTCATTGTCCTTAGATGAGAACTGATAGATAACTTTGAAACTGAGATCTCATATTTACAAAGGGTTAGCTTTCCAAGAGGTGGGAGTAGTGAGCAACAATTAAGGGTATGGGCTCATCCCCGGCTGAGAATATTGGTTAGTTTTCCTTTGAACTAAGTGGCTATGGCATGGCAGATATGTGAAGACCTGCAAACAAACGAGAGGCTTTTAAGAAAATTTTTATTTTAATTTTTTCCAGATTGATAATGTTAAAGTCAGTTGGGGAGGCTACATCTCCCCAAATTTTTATACTGTCTGCTTTTGTCATTGTCTATTTTCTTTTTTTATTGTTTGGAATTAATTGAGGGTACAAAGAATTAGGTTACACTGATTGCATTTGATAGATCAATTCCATCTTACGATTGGGTCCCCCTCCAAGAGGTGTGCCACACACTCTGATCCTCCACTCTCCTCCCCTCTCCCCACTTGCTCATTCCTCTACCCCCCCTTGTATTAGCTCATCTACTGCCTTCATATTAGAATAGAGTACATTGGATTCTTGCTTCTCCATTATTGTGATGCTTTACTAAGAAGAACGTGTGCCACCTCCCTCCAGGTTAATACAAAAGATGTAAAGTCTCCATCTTTTTTAGTGGTTGAATAATATTCCATGGTATACATATACCACAGCTTATTAATCCATTTCTGGGTTGGTGGGCATTTAGATTGTTTCCACATTTTGGCGATTGTAAATTGAGCTGCGATAAACAGTCTAGTGCAAATGTCCTTAGGATAACAAGATATATATATATACTTTTTTTTTTCTGGGAAGGTGCCTAGTAATGGGACTGCAGGATCAAATGGGAGGTCTAATTTGAGTTCTTTGAGGATTCTTCAGACTTCCTTCTAAAAAGGTTGTATTAGTTTGCAGTCCCACCAGCACTGTAAACACTGTAAATGTGTTCCCTTCTCTCCACATCCATGCCAGCATCTGCAGCTTTGAGACTTTGTGATGTGGGCCATTCTCACTAGGGTTAGGTGATATCTCAGAGTAGTTTTGATTTGCATTTCTCTGATGATTAGGGACAATGAGCTTTTTTTCCATTTGTTTGTTAGCCATTTGTCTGTCTTCTTTAGAGAATGTTCTATTCATGTCTCTGTCCCACTGATATATGGGATTGTTGTTTTTTTTGTTGTTGTTGTTGTTGATAATTTGAGTTCCTTATAGATCCTGGTCATCAAGCTTTTGTCTGATTCATAATATGCAAATATCTTTTCCCATTCTGAAGGTTGTCTGTTTGCTTTGGTTGTTGTTTCCTTAGCTGTGGAGAAGATTTTCAGTTTAATTAAGTCCCATTTGTTTATTTTTGTTGTTGTTGCAATTGCCACGGAATTGTTCTTGATAAAATTTTTTCTCAGGCTGATATCTTCAAGTGTTTTCCTCACACTTTCTTAGAGGATTTTTGTTGCTTTGGTCCTTAGATTTAAATCATTTATCCATCTTGAATCAATTTTTGTAAGTGGTGAGAGGTGTGGGTTCAGTTTCAGTCTTGTACACATGGTTATCCAGTTCTTCCAACACCATTTATTGAATAGGGATTCTTTTCTTGAGTGTATATTCTTGTTTGGTTTATCAGAGATCAGGTGGCTGTAGATGTTAGTTTCATCTCATGGTTTTCTATTCAGTTCCAAATGTCAATGTCTCTGTTTTTGTGCTAATACCATGCTATTTTGATCACTTTGGCCATGTAGTATAGCTGAAAGCCTGGTAGGGTGTTACCCCAGCTTTGTTTTTATTACTAAGAATTGCCTTGGCTATATGGGGTTTCTTCTGGTTTCATACAAAACAAACAATTATTTTTTCCAAATCTTGAAAGTACAATGATGATATTTTAATAGGGATGACATTGAATTGGTAGATTGCTTTGAGTAGTATAGACATTTTTACAATTTTGATTCTTCCAAGCCATGAGCATGGTATGTTCTTTGTTAATATCCTCTGCTATTTCTTTTCTTAGGGTTTCATAATTTTCTTTGCAGAGAGCCATCACCTCTTTTGTTATATACATTCCTAGGTATTTCATTTGATATTGTTTCTTTGATCTCAGTTCTTGAAATCCTTCTGTTCAAGTGATCTAGTTCTTCTAGATTAAGTCTAGGGAGAGGGTGTGATTCAATGTATTGATCCATTTCCTCCACATTATCAAATTTCTGGGCATAGAGTTTCTTGTAGTACTCAGAGATGATCTCTTGTATCTCTGTGGTATCTGTTATTTTCCCTTTAATGTTTCTGATTGAGGTTATTAGAGATTTTACTTTTCTGTTTCTAGTTAATCTGGCCAAAGGTTTATCAATCTTATATATTTTTTTGGAAAACCAACTTTTTTTTTCATTAATTTTCTAAATGATTCTTTTGTTTTCAGTTTCATAATTCTCTGATTTAATTTTGGTTATTTCTTCTGCTGGGTTTGGGATTAGATTGTTCTTCTTTTTCCAATTCCATAAGATGTTCATGAGTTTGTTGATACGCTTTCTTTCTGTTTTTTTGGATGTAGGCATTTAATGGGATAAATTTTCTTCTTAAGACTGCTTTTGCTGTATCCCATGGGTTTTGGTAACTTGTGTCTTCATTGTTGTTATGTGTGAGGAATTTAACCATTTCCTTTTTTATTTGTTCCTGAACCCAACTATCATTCAGCATAAGTTTGTTTAATTTCCAAGTCTTTCTGTGGAGATGAACTTTTTTTTTTTTTTTTGGAATTGAGTTCCACCTTTATTGACTTATGGTCTGAGAAGATACAAGGTATAATTTCTATTCTTTTAATTTGGTGAGGTTTTATTTGTATTCTAGGATGTGGTCAATTTTGAAGTACGAATCATAGGTTGATGAGAAAAATGTATATCTTTGGCATTGGGGTGGGGTGTTCTGTATATGTCTATTAATATAGTATATGTCTATTAATCCCATTTGTCCCAGGGTTACATTTAAGTCCTTTGTATTTTTGTTTAGTTTCTGTTTAGAGGATCTACCCAGTTCTGTCAGAGAGGTATTAAAGTCGCCAACTCTTATGGTGTTATGGGAATATCATATTGCTCAGACCTATGAAGGTCTGTTTCTTAAATCTAGAAGCATTTAAGTTGGGCGCATAAATATTTAAAATGAAAAATGTCTTCTTGTTGTATTGATACATTGACCTGCATAAAATGCTCATCTTTGTCTTTCTTAAATTTAGTTGCTTTAAATCTGCTTATATCTGAAAAAAAGATTGCAACCCCTTCTTTCTTCTGATTTCCATTTGCTTGAAATACTGTTTTCCATCCCTTAACCCTGAGTCATGATTTGTCCTTCAAGGTTAGGTATATCTCCTGGAGACAGCATATGGATAGCTTGATTATTTTTGCTTTTTTATCCAATCAGCCAACCTGTGCCTCTTCAGTGGGGAATTCAGTCCATTGACATTTATTGAGAGAATTGATAAGTGTGGTGGAGTTCTATTCATCTTATGTTGTGAGAGACCATTGTGTAGTTTTATCTCTTGCATCATTGAGGAATCTAAGTTTTGACCTTTATCTTCTGGGTGCTTACTTTGCTGGTGGTCCATTGTGATGGTCAGTGTTGAGAATAGGTCTAAGAATTACCCATAGAGGTGGTCTTGTTGTGGTGAATTTCCTCAATGTGTCTATGTCAGTAAAAGGTTTGATTTCTCCATCATCTTTGAAGCTTAGTTTAGCAGGATACAGAATTCTGGGTATATTAACCAATGTGATGTAAGCATTCCTAATTCTATATGAAATCAGCACATTGTACCCCATAAATGCATTAATGTATACATGATCTATGTGTTTATGACTTAATAATAATAAAAAAAAAGAATGTTGAAGGTGGATCACCAGGCTCTTCTTGCTTGTAAGGTTTCAGTCAAAAAGTCTGCTGTCACCCTAATGACTCTGTTTGTGTAGGTCAGTTGGACCTTACTCCTGGCTGCTTGCAGAATTTTTTCTTTCATCTTGACTTTGGACAAGTTCATTACAATGTGTCTTGAGGAGGTTCTGCTTGAGTTGATGTTGTGTGAATGTCTCCAGATTGATCGATGATGCAAAGAAATGAGTCCTGCAGTGAAACAGTCTAAGTAACAAGGAGGACCACTTACATTCTCATGGTAAGTGGCAATCTTTATTTCTTCCACCAAAGCTTATATAGGCACATAACTTAATCAATAAACACATGACTTAAACCTTGGCTACAGGGCTTTTACTGCCTGGTACTTAGGGCCTATGGATAAACCAGATTAACTGATAACCATTTCCCTAACATTATCTAAAGCTATCCTTATGGGCTAAGGTTTAACAGGTTTAACTGATAACTACTTCACTAAAGTTATTCTTATGCTAAGTAATCAAAAACAAAACCACAAAACAAGATTCTGGGGAAATAAGCTGTTTGAATGCTTGACCATCTGGAGGCTGTTAATCATCTTTGGGAAGTAGTCTGGAAAATCCTGAGATATACAGGTGACTGCCTACAGACCTGCCTCCACAAACCTCCGCCCTAAATCACTTTTACGTGAACTCCACATATGGAGTTTTATCCAGGATTTTTTCCTTTCTAACTCACAAAAGACTGTAAACTTGCCTTCACAAAATGGAATCATTTAAAGGTTTACTTATAGGCTTTTTGCCTATAAGTTGAGATGACCCAGGGTATGATATCCATCTGAAAGGAGTGTGTTGGGGGCTTTAGTAAAACTTGGGAAGTTTTTATTTATAGTAGTCTCCAGTAGGACTTCCATTCCTTTGGGACAATCTTCTTCCCCTTCAGGAATTGCTATTATTTATATGTTTGAATGTGTCATGGAGTCTCATAGTTCTTTAAGCACCTGTTCTGCTTTCTCTCTCTTCTTTTCTGCCTGGGTTAACTCAAAAACTTTGTCCTTTAGCTCTGTGGTTCTTTCTTCTCCATGGTATAACCTACTGCATCTTTACAACCCCCGATTTTCTTCTTCATTTCCTTAAGCTCTGCCTTATCCTTTCTAAATTCTACATATCCTTTGTCCAACTTGGTTCTGTCTTTCCATTTTCTTATCCATTCCTTTTATTGTCTTTATTATTTATATTTTTAATTCCCTTTCTGTCAAGTCCATTAATTATTTACAGATGGAACCTTCTGCAGGAGCTGCCTCATGGTCCCTTGGGGGAATCCCTCTGTTTTGACTTTTTATTTTGCCCAAATTCTCCTGTTGGTTCCTCCTCATGCATTCTTTCTTGTTCAACTCCTTGACCTCCTTTTTTTTTTCTCAACACCTCCTTTGCTTTAAATTACCTTGTCTCAGAGCTTAGGTCTTAAAGTGGCCTCAACCTGAGCAAAACCAAACCCTTTCTTGTGGCCAAACAAATAGAAGTCCTTGCTCTTGATGACAATAAATTGCAATGTGTCTCCAGGATAATTGGTGGTGCTATGGTTTGTTTTAAGAGACAAAGAGCATAGCCAGCAACGTGTATGGTCCTTATTCTTAACTTAGTTGCTTTCAGTGATCACCTATGTTTCCTAAGCATTTAGACCCAGCTGTGTGTGGATCTTACAGCTCATAAGAATCCTTCAGTGGAAGGTCTCACAGTGTCCCCTGTCTCCAGTTCTTGGAGAATGTGGGAGTGTCTCAGCCTGTCCCAAGAGTGGAATTCTGGTCCCAGTAGGTGCAATTAAAGCAGCCATGCTTTAGGCCCCTGCTAAGACCTTCTCATGACCTTTCCACAGTGGCAGCCCCTTGGCCACCAGACCTTCTCAGTATGATGCCTTGCCAGCCACCAAACCTATAGCAAACCCACTCCATTTGGCATTCAAATCTGATTGCTGTGTACTGTTTGAGTCCACCCACTCTTCCAAGCTTTCCACTCAATGTACAGCTTCCCCCAACAACTGAAAACTCCAGATAGTTTTCCTCCCATCCTTGACCTCCACGGGAGCCAGCCAATCCCAGCCAGTTGCAATAACTTGCCTAATTCATGAGATTTCTACTGCTCTGGATCATATGCTCTATCCAGCTCACCACCACCACACTGTGCACCCTGAGCTATGACTCTGGGTAAGGTCCCAATACCAGGTTTGGCTTAGTTGGGACTTTAGTGATTTGAAGGCTTAGTGAGGCTAGAGGACCCTCACTCCCCCTGCCCCCAAGTGGCTAACTCCTATGGCTGGAAAATTGGAGCTGATTTTTGGGGAAAAGCCTCCATCCTTTTCCTGTGCACCTGTAAATAGGCCTGGTTCCAAAAAAATGAAGCTGCAATGCCATTTACAGCCTATCAATGAATGTCCCACTTCTGCTATACTTCAGTAATCACACAGACTAGCTCTATTTTGATACAAAAGAAACAGGTATGGGAATGAATACAGGAAGTGGAAATCATCTGGGCCCATCTTAGAGGCTGACTATCATAGTCTATTAAGAGAAGATGACTTTTCTTTTGCAAATAGTTGGGGTAGAATGTGTGTTCACTAGAAAGCTGTTGCTAGTTTTTGTTATTAGTTTGTGATGCTGAGTATCATATGTAGAAGAGTGGACATAAGACAGGCGACCATTGTGATCACCTGTAGGGTAATTATGCAAGAATTACTATCAAAGATTGATAGTGAAGGAAACAAAAACATCCTCCACCTCAATTGTATTGCCAAATTAACAAAGCAAAAGTAAATACCAGAAAACAAAATGAAAAACAGATAACCCTGGAATGGATAAAAATCTCTGCCAACTTTTTATATTGAAGACTAAAATGAAAAACCTGTCCTCTTTTGAAAAATAACTTTCACTTTAAAAGAGAAAGAAAGAAGTTTATAGTCTGTGAACATTACAAAACATGACACAAATGATTGCCAAGATATTTTATTCTTCTTTCTGCCAAGTAACTCAATGATTAAACTGTACTCCTCATTTGATCTTGATAGATCATGTTCTGCAGAATGGAGCCATTTGTTTCCTCTGAACTCATTGATTAGTGGTTAAGATTGGCATTGTACTTGGCTGGCTTATATTCTGGTGTATGATGACTAATTGGGCTTGAACTTGGATGATGGGGAGTTGGGATGTGGAAGTGAGTGGGTGGCAACGTGTCCACTATTGTTACTTCCTACCTCTAAATTTCTTCTTCCAGGACTCTATTTATCACCCATCTCAACTTTTCTACTCCCTTGGAACTTGCTGGATGATAAATCTCAATGTGAGTGACCAAAGACATTTTGACATACAAACAATTCTTTGACCAAATAGAAGAATGTCTGGGCAATATAATTCCCAAAAGGGATTCTGGCTACTTGTGATTGATTAGAGACTAGGGCTATGACTCTTTCATCATTGAAAACAATTTCTAATGTTCAAGGACCTCAAAAATGCTACAAAATAACTTTGTGGATTCAGGTTTCATTAAATTATGGGTCACGAGCAAATCCATACACCTTTCTCTCTAGATTTGTGTTCTAATGACCTCCAATTTTTGAAAACGATTTTTTATCTTATAATCTGCTCAGATGATAGGCATTTTAGCTGCTGTGGCATAGATAAGTGTTGCCTGCTCTAATATCTATCTTCTCTTTACAGAACTCCCAAGTTTCACTGAGAACACATTGTTGAGTGAAATAAAGACTGCTTTTGCCATTGTTCACAGTCATAAGCTTAAGGTGTAGCCAAAGGAGTATAAGTGTAAGTGTGTGGCAGCTTCTGGGAAATTTTCTTAAGGTAGATAGTAGGTATACTTTGATCCTACTTTACTCTACTTGCCCCTGACATTTTAAAGCTTAGATATGTTGATTAGAATACTATGCTGAACCAAGTATAAAGAAATAATGAGGTAGAATTGAAATCAGTCCAAGTTTCAGATAATAATGAAGCCACTGTACCAGCCCTTGCTTGCTTATGTGCAAAAGAACTGGTTTTGTTGAAGCCACTGCTATTTTGGTGGAAAGCCTTATTGTTGAGACTTTATAAAGGCTTGTATATAAAAAAGAAAACACATTCTTTTAATGTGCTGGTAAACACAAATCATTGCTAGTCACTTTGCAATCTTTGTAGAAATAAACTATGGCACTTTTCACATGATAAGGATAAGTCACTTTAGCAGCATTGCAGGGGAGAATCACAGCACCTCGGTGCAGCCTGCCTACACAGATGATCCAGATGTTGTCACTTCTGCTGCCAAAAAACCAGCTTCCTCCCCTGCTTCCTTAATGGCTATGCTGCACATTTCTGGGTGATTTATCACATAAAGAATGAGACAACGCAGGTTTTGATATTTGCAATTCATTAATGCTTTCACATGTACAAAGTCACTGAAAGTTATTCTGACAGCAGTTGTATACCATTATGACTTCAGTAATAAAATTTTATTTTTATATGTGTGTTTGAGGTATCTGGACAAGTATGAGAAATTGAAGGGTCTTAATGTGGTCAAATGAGTTCAAAATTTCTGCAGACAAAAAATGAAAGGAAAATCTACTTGGAAATAGATATGCAAAAGATGAAACCTTATATGTTTAATTAACAACTTGTAAGCCCCTCCAAATCAAAGCTCATGTTTAATGTGGATGTTTTAATAGTATCATACTCTTTAAATCGAAATCATTCATTGTTTGATTAAAGAATTGCATTTATTTGTCTTTACCCTGGCTATTTTCTGAGAAACAATTATGGAATATTTATTATGCATAAAATACTGAGTTATAAACTATGATGGAATGAACTTAAGTGTCGAAAGCCGAGAAAACAGCATTAATGTGTCTAAATTAGCATGCTATTATCAGTATAAATGGGCTCTAGTTCACTGAGAATTTAAAGGAAATATACTGGACATTTAGCAATAGTTTGTAGTGATGTTTAGGATATTTGGTGAATATTAAGTATCACTTGGGAGCTTTAATAGGTGCTTAGAAAGAGGGTATTTTTTGCAAAATTATGCACATCATTTGGCTACTTATTTCTGTATTGCTAGACACTGTATACATAATGTATCTTGTAATCTCTTCTAATTAAAGAATGATATGACTATAGACATAGCTGCAACAACATTTATGTCCAAATTTTGCAAGTATGAATAAAGGCATTTTATTCGCAGCTGTAATCAGTTCACTGAAATCACTTTTTTTTAATAGCTGATGGTTCTGAAGACTTTATGAAAATGGAGACAACTCATTCTTTAATGGAAACGCATGAGACAATTTTCTTTTGTTTCCTATTGTTTATCAAAGTGCTAATAATGTCTACTGCATACTAGATATTTTATTAATTTCAAAATGATTTAATGGGCAATTAGTATAGCTCAATATATATATATTGCTTTTATCTTTAACTATATATATATAGTGATGTGAACAAACTTCTCAAGATCAAAATGCTGATTAATGAAAAATCTTGTTTTTCTTTCAAGTCAGTCAATAATAAAATTATGCTATTTCTACAACACAACACTACTTTTCAGTTAATAGTAGACTTTCATTATTATAGTCTCTTTAAAGCAGATGGGAAATTGTAATGACTATTGTTTCATTTTTGGTGTGTTGGAATATCTTGAGACTTTGTTGTTAATTCCAATTGATTTACCTTTTACTATCAGACCTGGCTTACTGATAATCCAAAGGAAGTCACCTAAGAAAGCAAAAACATTATGATTATACTTTACAATCACACTCATAATCTCTTTTCTCCAAAGAAGCTTCTTATTGTTATAGAGGACATGCTGAAATGTGATATTCTAAAATTGTGCTCACTGGGGATATATAACATGTTTGGTAATTCATTTCCAGGAATGTCTGGTAAGACTATTTTAGGGAATCTCAAATAATAGAAGAGGAAGAATTAGTCAAATAGGAATGGGTGAAAATGACCACCCTATAATAAAGCATCAGTGGGATGGTTTGTGATGCACGAACTGATCAGTGAAGCAGGCCATTCAACGGGTCAGGAGGCAGCAGACATTGCCTTTGGCTTGTGAATTTGAATCTTTCTACTAATTTGTAGAATATCAAAGGCAAAACATGGTAGAAGTTTAGAAAGTTTAAAATCATACCTAAAGGAGTCATATTAATACCATGTATTCATAATGTTGTGATTCAGGTCTGTTTAGAGACCCTCTCCTCTCTCTTGCCGAATTCATTGTGTCAAGTTGCCCATGAAAGGCAAACTATGGGTGTCCTTGCCATGTCATGTATGAAAATTAACCACTTTAGCACCTGTCTGATGCTTTAAATTCAACTGAGCAAGCTATAAGATTGGAGGTGGGTTGGCCGGTGAGTGGATTTATAGACAAAAACATCATGGAATTCTGACATTTCCTTTAGCTAAGATGAAAAATCTGAAGGGTTGAAAAATCAGTTTTACATATGCAGGTTTTTAAATCGCACATTCTTTTTTTTTTATTGTTGGGGATTCATTGAGGGTACAATAAGCTAGTTACACTGATTGCAATTGTTAGGTAAAGTCCCTCTTGCAATCATGTCTTGCCCCCATAAAGTGTGACACACACTAAGGCCCCACCTCCCTCCCTCCATCCCTCTTTCTGCTCCCCCCCATAACCTTAATTGTCATTAATTGTCCTCATATCAAGATTGAGTACATAGGATTCATGCTTCTCCATTCTTGTGATGCTTTACTAAGAATAATGTCTTCCACTTCTATCCAGGTTAATACGAAGGATGTAAAGTCTCCAATTTTTTAATGGCTGAATAGTATTCCATGGTATACATATACCACAGCTTGTTAATCCATTCCTGGGTTGGTGGGCATTTAGGCTATTTCCACATTTGGCAATTGTAAATTGAGCTGCAATAAACAGTCTAGTACAAGTGTCCTTATGATAAAAGGATTTCTTTCCTTCTGGGTAGATGCCCAGTAATGGGATTGCAGGATCAAATGGGAGGTCTAGCTTGAGTGCTTTGAGGTTTCTCCATTCTTCCTTCCAGAAAGGTTGTACTAGTTTGCAGTCCCACCAGCAGTGTAAAAGTGTTCCCTTCTCTCCACATCCACGCCAGCATCTGCAGTTTTGAGCTTTTGTGATGTGGGCCATTCTCACTGGGGTTAGATGATATCTCAGGGTTGTTTTGATTTGCATTTCTCTAATATATAGAGATGATGAACATTTTTTCATGTGTTTGTTAGCCATTTGTCTGTTGTCTTTAGAGAAAGTTCTATTCATGTCTCTTGCCCATTGATATATGGGATTGTTGGCTTTTTTCATGTGGATTAATTTGAGTTCTCTATAGATCCTAGTTATCAAGCTTTTGTCTGATTGAAAATATGCAAATATCCTTTCCCATTGTGTAGGTTGTTTCTTTGCTTTGGTTATTGTCTCCTTAGCTGTACAGAAGCTTTTCAGTTTAATGAAGTCCCATTTGTTTATTTTTGTTGTTGCAATTGCCATGGCAGTCTCTTCATGAAGTTTTCCCCCAGGCCAATATCTTCCAGTGTTTTTCCTATGCATTCTTCGAGGATTTTTATTGTTTCATGCCTTAAATTTACGTCCTTTATCCATCTTGAATCAATTTTTGTGAGTGGGGAAAGGTGTGGGTCCAGTTTCAGTCTTTTACATGTAGACATCCAGTTTTCCCAACACCATTTATTGAATAGGGAGTCTTTCCCCCAAGGTAAGTTCTTGTTTGGTTTATCGAAGATTAGGTGGTTGTAAGATGTTAGTTTCATTTCTTGGTTTTCAATTCGATTCCAAGTGTCTATAACTCTGTTTTTGTGCCAGTACCATGCTGTCTTGACCACTACGGCTTTGTAGTACAGACTAAAATCTGGTATGCTGATGCCCCCAGCTTTATTTTTGTTACTAAGAACTGCCTTAGCTATACGGGTTTTTTTCTGGTTCCATACAAAACGCAGAATCATTTTTTCAAAATATTGAAAGTACAATGTAGGTACTTTGATAGGAATGGCATTGAATAGGTAGATTGCTTTGGGAAGTATAGACATTTTAACAATGTTGATTCTTCCCATCCATGAGCATGGTATGTTCTTCCATTTGTTAATATCCTCTGCTATTTCCTTTCTGAGGATTTCATAGTTTTCTTTATAGAGGTCCTTCACCTCCTTCGTTAGGTATATTCCTAGGTATTTCATTTTCTTTGAAACTATGGTGAAGGGAGTTGTGTCCTTAATTAGCTTCTCATCTTTACTGTTATTGGTGTATATAAAGGGTACTGACTTGTGGACATTGATTTTATATCCTGAAACATTACTGTATTTTTTGATGACTTCTAGGAGTCTTGTGGTTGAGTCTTTGGGGTTCTCTAAGTATAAGATCATGTCATCAGCAAAGAGGGAGAGTTTGACTTCCTCTGCTCCCATTTGGATTCCCTTTATTTCCTTGTCTTGCCTAATTGTATTGGTCAGAACTTCCAGCACTATGTTGAATAGTAAAGGTGACAGAGGACAACCTTGTCTGGTTCCAGTTCTAAGAGGAAAAGCTTTCAGTTTTACTCCATTCAGTAAAATATTGGCTGTGGGTTTGTCATAGATAGCTTCAATCAGTTTTAGAAATGTGCCACCTATGCCTATACTCTTCAGTGTTCTAATTAGAAAAGGATGCTGGATTTTATCAAATGCTTTTTGTGCATCTATTGAGAGGATCATGTGATCTTTATTTTTGCCTCTGTTAATATGGTGGATAACGTTTATGGACTTGCGTATGTTAAACCAGCCTTGCATCCCTGAGATGAAGCCTACTTGATCATGATGAATGACTTTTTTGATGATAAGCTGTAATATATTGGCTAGGATTTTGTTGAGAATTTTCCATCTATATTCATGAGTGAGATTGGTCTGAAATTCTCCTTTTTGTTTGGGTCTTTTCCTGGTTTTGGTATCAGGGTGATGTTTGCTTCATAGAATGTGTTGGGGAAGATTCCTTCTTCCTCAGTTTTTTGGAATAATTTCTGCAGTACAGGAATAAGCTCTTCCTTGAAGGTTTGGTAGAATTCTGGAGTGAAGCCATCTGGACCAGGGCATTTTTTAGTTGGAAGCTTTTTTATTGTTTCTTTGATCTCAGTGCTTGAAATTGGTCTGTTCAGGAGGTCTATTTCTTCCTGGCTGAGTCTAGGGAGAGGGTGTGATTCCAAATATTGATCCATTTCCTTCACATTGTCAAATTTCTGGGCATAGAGTTTCTGGTAGTATTCAGAGATGATCTCTTGTATCTCTGTGGGATCACTTATTATTTCCCCTTTATCGTTTCTGATTGAGGTTACTAGAGATTTTACTTTTCTATTTCTAGTTAGTCTGGCCAGTTTATCTGGTTTATCTATTTTATTTATTTTTTCAAAAAACCAACTCATTGTTTCATTAATTTTCTGAATGATTCTTTTGTTTTCAATTTCATTGATCTCTGATTTGATTTTGGATATTTCTTTTCTTCTACTGAGTTTAGGCTTAGATTGTTCTTCTTTTTCAATTTCATAAGATCTCTTGTGAGATTGTTGATGTGCTCTCTTTCTGTTTTTCGAATGTAGGCATCTAAAGCGATGAATTTTCCTCTCAAAACTGCTTTTGCAGTATCCCACAGGTTTTGGTAGCTTGTGTCTTCATTGTTGTTCTGCTCAAGGAAGTTAATGATTTCCTGTTCTATTTCTTCCTGCACCCATCTGTTATTCAACAGAAGATTGTTTAATTTCCATGCCTTTGGGTGGGGTTGAGCATTTTTGTTAGAGTTGAGTTCCACCTTTAATGCCTTATGGTCTGAAAAGATACAAGGTAAAATTTCAATTCTTTTGATTCTGTTGATATTTGTTTTGTGTCTCAGGATATGATCAATTTTGAAGAATGTTCCATGGGGTGATGAGAAGAATGTATATTCTTTATCTTTGGGGTGGAGTGTTCTATATGCGTCTATCAAGCAAAGTTGTTCTAGGGTCTCATTTAAATCTCTTATATCTTTGTTTAATTTCTGTTTAGAGGATCTGTCCAGCTCTGTAAGAGGTGTGTTAAAGTCCCCTGTTATGATGGTATTATCAGATATCATATTGCTTAGACTGAGTAAGGTCTGCTTCAAGAATCTGGGAGCATTTAAATTGGGTGCATAGATATTTAGAATTGACATGTCTTCTTGTTGTATTTTTCCCTTGACCAATATAAGGTGACCATCTTTGTCTTTTTTGACTTTAATTGCTTTAAATCCACATGTATCTGAAAATAAGATTGCAACTCCTCATTTCTTCTGAATTCCATTTGCCTGAAAAATTGTCTTCCAACCCTTGACTCGGAGCTTTAATTTGTCTTTTGAAGCCAGGTGTGTTTCTTGCAGACAGCAAATGGATGGCTTGTGTTTTTTAATCCAGTCAGCCAATCTATGTCTCTTCAGTGGGGAATTCAAGCCATTAACATTTATTGAGGTAATTGATAAGTGTGATAGTATTCTATTCACCTTATTTGGTGAGAGTCCATTGCTTAGTTTTATCTTTTGCATCAGTGTGAAGGTTAGGTTCTGTCCTTTAATTTCTGAGTTCTTACTTTGCTGCTGATCCATTGTGGTGGTCAGTGTGCAGAACAGGTTGAAGTATTTCCTGTAGAGCTGGTCTTGTGGTGGCGAATTTCCTCAATGTTTGTATATCCGTAAATGATTTGATTTCTCCGTCAATTTTGAAGCTTAGCTTAGCAGGGTACAGAATTCTGGGCTGAAAGTTGTTCTGTTTAAGTAGATTGAAGGTAGATGACCATTGTCTTCTTGCTTGGAAAGTTTCATTAGAGAAGTCTGCGGTCAGTCTGATGGATTTGCCCCTGTAGGTCAACTGGCGCTTACTCCTGGCAGCTTGCAGAATCTTTTCTTTTGTCTTGACTTTGGACAGGTTCATCACAATGTGTCTTGGAGAAGCTCAGTTAGAGTTGAGGCGACCTGGGGTCCGATATCCCTCTGAAAGCAGTGTGTCAGACTCTTTGGTGATGTTTGGGAAATTTTCTTTTATACTATTCTCTAGTATGGCTTCCATTCCTCTGGGGCATTCTTCTTCCCCTTCTGGAATTCCTATAACTCGTATGGTGGAACGCTTCATAAAGTCCCATATTTCTGACAATGAACGTTCTGCTTTCTCTCTCTTCTTTTCTACCTCTTTTACTGTCTGAGTTATCTCAAGAACTTTGTCTTCTACCTCTGAAATTCTTTCTTCTGCATGGTCTAACCTGTTGCTGATACTTTCCATTGCATCTTTAAGTTCCCTAATTGACTGTTTCAGTTCCTTCAGGTCTGCTATATCCTTTTTATATTCTTCATATAGTTCATCTCTTATTTGATTCTGTTTTTGGATTTCCTTTTGGTTATTTTCGACTTTATTAGCAATTTCCTTCATTGTTTCCATCATTTCTTTCATTGTTTTCAACATGTGTATTCTAAATTCCCTTTCTGTCATTCCTAACATTTCTTTACAGGTGGAATCATCTGCAATAGCTACCTCATGGTCCCTTGGTGGGGTTGTTCTAGACTGGTTCTTCATGTTGCCTGGAGTTTTCTGCTGATTCTTCTTCATGGGTGATTTCTTTTATCTGTTTCCTTGCCCTAATTTTCCTTTCACTTCCTCTTGCTCTTTAAGTTCTTGTGCCTGTGGACTAAGGGTTACAGGACCAGAAGGGTGAGAAGGTTGAAGAGCAAAAAATTGATGAAAGAAAGGAGGACCGAGTGATAAGAAAAAAAATAAAGATAGAGAAAGGAGAGGGGGTGGGTATAAGGAATATTGCAAAAAGAAGAGAGGCACAGAAAGAGGGAGACAGGGCAATATAGGTGTACAGTAGGGTACTTTGACACAACCTTAAAAAACCCCACCTTCTGGGGGTGCCCAGTTGGGTGGTTCCCTTGAGTTCAGCGGCTCTTTGCTAAACTGATCAGACACAGTACCCCACCTCCACCAAGTAGAGAGGAAAGACAAAAATGCTATAAATCAAACCAAAACAAGCAAACAGAAAACTTTACAGGGATAAAATTGGGTGAAAAACCAAATGATAGCAGTAGAAACACTAGCAAAAATGAAGTTCTAGTTATTAAAAAAGGCAGCAATGGGAAATTATAATTAAACTAGAAAAATTGAGAAAGAAAAAGGGATCTGTATGGAAAAGATTGAAATTAAAAAACAAAAGAACATCAACAACGTCAAAATAAACAAAAAAACCCAACCAAACAAAAAAAAAAGAAAAAAATACACAACCAAAAACAAAGCAGTTTGTATATGTTATTGAATATTGTCTGGGCAACACGTGGTCTTCTGTGGTATGAGATGTTAATCACAGTTCTGATACGACTGGAGGCTGCTGATTTCTCAAACCCCAGCAGGTAGACACCCTAAATCTCTCTTCAGCCCACTTAAAAGGCACTTTGAACTTGTAAACTTGCTGGGCAGAATCTTTCCCAGCTTTCTTGCTGGAATCACTGCTGAAGTGGCTATCCACTTACCCATTGTGCCAAAACCGGTCACACTCTGCCCCTGAGGGTTAGGGCTGCAAGGCAGCTCAGACCCCACCCTTAGGCTACTTGGGTGCTGGGTTACCAGCTCCCACCCGTTTCTAGCTCTGCGACCCTGAGGGCAGAGCTTGCCGGGGCAGATCACTGACAATGGTTCCGTGTGACCCACCGCCAAACACTATTAGCTCCGTCTGGCTCAGCGGCTCAGACTGGGGCCCTAGACAACGGCCAAAGTTCTCCGCACTCCCGCTCAGGCCTTCCCCAAGGCAGTTCAACTCAGTGCCAAGTCCAAGGACATCAAAACAGTTCACAGGTAAGGCCTTTCTGGTTTGCAGTCTCGCTGCTACTGAACTTACAGTTGTGGGCGGGTTTAGACGGATAGAACACACGCGACCACTTGCCAGTTTTCCACTGTTTTAGTCCTCCTCTTGGGGTCCAGAAGTCTCTTGCTGACTCCTTGTATCCTCATAGGAGTGATGATAGGCAGTTCCCACCAGCCAGAGATGCCTGGAGTCCTATCTCCCCAGACTCACGGTGCCCAGATGCAAGGAAGCTGTTACTGGGCCGCCATCTTGCTCCACCCCTGCTAAATTGCACATTTTTTAAGAGACAAGCCATTTAGGTCTTGTTTTACTGCCAGTAATTTGAAGTTGTCATTGAGACAGAAAATATGATCTGTGAGGTTTCATGGCATATGTAAAACTTTACCCATTTTTCAAGTCACACTCATTTGCTTAGTCATTTAATGAAACAAGATTTCTTGGACAATAAAACACCACAACCACCACATGTACAAATAAATAAATCAATGATTCTTCCCTCAAATATCATGAAAAATACATTTGTTTCTTTCTAAATCAATATTGGTGCTTTTGTAACTTGAGTTCTTCATAGGTTAATAATTGGTTGTTTACATCAGTACTAACTACTTGCTATTTGGACAAAATCTTTTCCATATTTGACCAATTCTCCGTTGAAGCCATAACTCCAAGCAGCAAAGAACTGATTATTCTTTTGTTTGTATTTTAGTATTAGTTAATTTCCCATCTACCACTTCCCAAATCAAGTTGGTAAAGCAGTTGTTAAATCACGTATTCTTAGAATTTCCCTATGGCTTTGAACTACTATTGAGTGGAAAATTATTCTTTGTTGTTGTGTAAGGTAATAATAATACACTGATACAAGGATAAAAATGAGTTAGTATAAAGTGCTTGTAACTGTTCCTGGTATGTGGAAGATACTTGGTATAAATTGGTTATAATTACTGTTTCATTGCTTGGGTCCTGATCATTATCTTTCATCTGAATAACAGCAATAACCTATTAGCTAACTTTTCTGCCATCAATCTAGTCTTCCTCCAGTTATTACTTCATGGAAAAAAACAGCGTGATAATTTTTAATGTGTAATATGATGCTCCTTCAGTGCTCCCTATCACTTTACCTTAAATAGCTCCCTGCTGCTCATAAAATAGAATCCAAGCTCATCGTTATGATCTAGTTATGATCATTATTATTATGATCATTAATATTATTATTATCATAATATTATCATCATTATTATGATCTAGTTTCTCTTTACTATTCCTGACTCATTTCTTAATTGCTTTGGGTCAAAATCTAAATCTTTTAATTTATTTGTAAATCTAATATTAAAAACTAAGAATTATTACCATTAACTTAGTTTTGATTAAAAATCAGTAAATGAGTGGGTTAAATTCTCCTTGGCAATTAACTGCACTTTACAAATTTAGTACTTTTGAGTCCCCTTAAACGTTTTGAACTATATTCAAAATGCCTGACACTTTAAAAAACAAGTAAATGTTTTTTCTTTATTATCCAGAAATATCCACTACATAAAGCTTAACATTTTAACCAATTTTATGTGCACAAGTTTATTAAGTACATTCACACTGATATACAAAAGTGCTTTTAAATAAAAACCTTAAAAATAATTTTTTATGGAACTTAAGCAAATTTTATCAACCTAATACATTTATAAATGTTGTAAATAGATTTTCCATACAACAATGTTTTGCTCATGAACTTAATTTAATTTTATCTTTTTAATTAAAATAGTCAATTGGATATTTTAAGGTAAAATTACTCAGCTGTTAAGTCAGACTTTTTCTTTTTATTTTTTAATTTCAGGTTATTGCGAAGCTATAAATAACCAGGTGACAGTTTTTAAATTTTTTAGGTAGAGTCCCTCTTGTAGCTGTGTTTCACACCCAAAAGGTGTGCCATACACACCTACCTTGTGCTCTCTAGCACACCATTCTCCTCCCCCCGCTTCCTTATTCCCCCCAACTTGAACAGAATTGAGTTTTTCTCCTATGTGAGTGTATGTTAGATTGTCTACTGGCTTCATAATAAAATGGAGTGCACTGGATGCTTGATTTTCCATTCTTGTGATACTTAACTAAGAAGCTTGGCTAGGGGTTTGTGCTCAGGAGACCCATTGGACTAATCGCCTATAGAGTGATGCTGCTGCCTAGAGCTCTGGCCTGGCAGAGTTATAGAGCAGAGTTTCCGGGGCTGCAGACAGGAATCCCACCTCCCCACTTTGTCTCTTCCTGATTATTCTGTTGGGTTGCATCAGAGAGTGGGCTCATGCCCGGAAGCTGAAGATGGTTGAGGAGCTGGTTGCCCACTTTGATCTTTCTGTTTCCAGTGTCGAACTGTGAGTCGAGGGAAACTTTCTACCTGCTTAGTGCAGGGCAAATTAGGGAGAGGGGTATCGTGAATACGAAATTTGGTTCTTAACTATCTCCTTAAAGTTTTTTTCACTTCTCTCTGGCCCCAGAACCTGACTTTATATTTGATTTCTGGGATATTGCTGGTGGTAATCTCAGAGCTGTGTATTTGTTTTGGTCTTCTATATGTACGTGAGGAGAAGACTAAAGCCAGTTTACTTCTATGCCGCCCTTTGAATTCTCCCAAATTTTCCTTTGAACCAGCTTTAACATTATATTGACTTCCTTATTATTTAATAAATTAAATAAAACCTGTGACATTCTTTTTTATAAGAGATATATTCTGAATTTTTTGTAAAACCTACTTTAGTACATTAGAGTTTTGAAATGAATGTTTGCATAAAAGCCTCTTGACTGACAGTTGATAGTCAACATGGTAAGTGTGACCTGACTTAGGAGAACAAGACTTAATCCCTGTAAAGTTCACCAGAAAATCATTTATGCGTTTTATAAAAAGTGTGGATTTATTCACAGACAGGAGTTTTAAATCACAGCATGAAAAACTTATTCCTAATATTCCTGTGTTGGAGTCCTGCCCTGGTGGCAGGGTCCTTCAAGACCTGTGGAGACGGTGGCAATTGGCTGGGAAAAATCGGAGTGAAAGCAGTGAGAGATAAAGAGACAAGACACACAGAATAGAGTTTGAAAGAATGGGCACAGGGGTCCACTGCTAGCTTGTGGAACTTCAGCCAGTGGCCCTGCTTTTATTGAAGGCTATTTTCTTATTTAGCTGAGGGGATAAGCTGAAGAAAGGAAAAAGAACAAGAGTTTCTATGATAAGCATGCTAGTTCTTATTCTATCTATAACCATTAACTTGAAGGGTCTGGGCAGCCTTGAGTGATCCAGAACCTGAGCCTTGTGTGGGGAAAGCCTCCTGTTGTGGTCACACACACAGATCCTTTGGGGGAGGCTGGACACCTTAAATTTCTGTGTGGAGCAGACATGGTGGCCTTAGTTCTTCTCTGAAGAATCAGTGGAAAAGAGGAATTTTCCTGTATGTCCACCCAGAGGTGTTTCTCTCCGTGGTTAGGGTTCCAGACCTCCTGCCCATATCTCTGGGCTTGAGCTATTCCCTTGATACCTGCCCTGGCCATTACACAAACCCCCACAATGGGCATTTGGTTCTGGAAGGTTGTTGACTATTGACTGGGCAGGGGTTGGCCTGGTTAATGTTCTTTCCCAGGCCTTGCAGGCAGCTTCTGCTATGGCCGTTGTTCTTCAGAGTAATTACAGACCCAGCAAGGGTTTTTGTAAGCTATAGCCCTTACAGAACAGGCTTCTACTGAAAGCCCAGACAGGTAATCCAACTGTTAAGTTATAAGTAAGCTAGCTAAATTGTTTTTATTCCACCTTGCTCAGCTTATTTCTCTTTTTTTCCCTTTTTCTGGGGATGTTTTCCCTTGCCAAGAATGGAGTCTTTTGTCTCCATTCTCCCTGCATTTCTGATGTTGTAAACCCACCTGTTCATCTTTGGGTTTGTGTAGATAACTAGCATGACTTTGGCCAAGCCTGAGTTAATTATTCCAAGACCTTCCACCTATTTCCCTGCTTATGAGGATTTTTTCCAATCCATATTTTATGTTGGTGTGTGTCTGTGTGCACACATGTGCCATATGTGTATCATAGGTATATTTAGTTGCCTTTGTACTTTTCCTTCCCTAATTTTGATGGATGGAATTACTCCCTCAACTAGTTGAGTTCTTCATTTTTATCATTTATTCTTATCGTATCTTCATTTCCTTGCTCATTAGACACCATTCATTTATTGAAACTCATCTTTATTCTGCTTCAGTTCATACAGAACATACATTTCCTTAGCACACCAGGTTGTCTCTTGCCTTTAGATCTTTGTACTTAAACTTGGAATAATTCTACTCCTCTTTCTGGGATGAATTTTCTTTGGAAAGCTTTTCCTGATTTGGAACTCAGGGTTGTGTAGGTGCCTCTGCGATGCCACAAACTATATTTTTCCAATAGTGCTTATAAATTGTATTTTAAATGCTTATTTCCTTATCCATTATCTTCACTAGACTTTAATCTTCTTGAGGATAGTGACAATATCTGTCACTATTGTAGCTTCCATGCTAGCCTAAGAGAGGCTCATAGAAGGTGCTTAATACATTCTTATGAGAAGAAAATAGATGATGTTCAGGGAACAGTTGTCAAATTTTAACAATAAAATTATGATATATAAAAATGAGATTGAACATTATGGGGTTAAGTCCTGGCTGCACCAAAATATGGCCCTTTAAGCTGAAGGAATGTGAGGAAACTGCAGAAGCAGGGAGGTCTTTCTGACCTCCCCTGAGGCAGCTCATAAGGCCTTCGCGCGACAGGTTCTCTCCTTAAAGGCAGAGGAAAGGAACATCCTTAACTCTGAAGACAAAGGGTCACAGAGAAGGATCTGAATAAACAGGCCTTGCTGTTTCTCCTAGTTTATTTTCCTTAGATTGTACACTTTTTATTCTATCTTATTTCTCCACGATTATGAACTCTTCATCAAAGATAACAAAGATACATAGGTTTAACCATTTCTATAATCTTCATTTCTTTATGAGGGACCTATGTTGTATAAAACTTATGCTAAATATATTTGTATACTTTTCTTTTGTTAATTTGTCTTTTAATACACGGGCTTCAGTTAACAAACATAAAAATGAGAAGCGTTTTTCTCCCTTACAAATGCTATAGGGGTAAATTCATGTTGCTGAAGCTGCTAAGAAATCTAAGGCAATTTTAAGAGAATTTTTGCTACTCTTAACCAACTTATTTAACCTAATTTGTTCTTCATCATTAGTGGATTTAAATCATTACCTGAATAATCCTGAGTACAATGGCAAAAGGCACTTACTTTGTTACTAGAAATGCTTATAGTTGACACGCTGAATGTGTAATCGGAAAACAAAAATTAAGTTTTATGTTGTCAGAAAAAATTACATCCTCTCTTCTCTGCTTATACAGGCAAAAGATTTATATTACAATCATGGCAAAATAATTTTAAGACACCAGAGTTCAGGAGTTGCTACCTTGGTATCTCCTACTGCAGAAAAGCATGTTTTTACTGTCTTTGGTAATGTTAAAGAGTTAAGGAGGCCTTGAATCCAGAACATTTATTAATAGATGGGTGAGGACAAGTTCTTGTTCTTGTTTTTTTATTTTGCTTTGAACGGTCTGAGATTTCCAATGTTTTTGTAGCAATCCAGTTGACTATAGCCTAGAGGCTTTTAGTGAGAACAATTAGTGTTTTATGTCTAACTATAATTTTCAATGTATCAACCACATGTAATTGTATCATGTTTTTACCACGGGACTTCCTGATTAGTGACAATCACAGATGGCGTTGTTGCATTTTCAGAAGTACTATTTGAACAAAAATAAGGTTAATGTGGTCTTTTTGTAGTTACAATAATTTTCCAGGTACTGCAGGAATTATGGGAATGGTCACTAAAAACAGATGCTACTGATTACTTTGTAGTTCTGTATTTGGGGGGAAAAGGGGAGAATTGACTGTAAATACCAAGTGGAATTTTTTCTTTTATATTTAAAGTTGTGAGGAAATTATTGCTAAAAGAAGTGAAACAAAGTAAAATTATGATTACATGTGCATTGAAATTGTTGTGCAGAATATCTTTATTATGCTATTTTAGAGAAAGAGTTGATACACACTGACATATTACTTTGCCTAATTATGGCTTTTGATCGTATGGTTTGGGGGATATGATTTGCGTTTGAGAGCCAGAGGAATGTCTCAAATCTCTTCCCAAAGAAAGGAAAATTCTAAGTGGATGTTACTGAGTCCTTTCAATAATTATGGCTTATTTGTTTTGAACATTGGAGATATCTGGTATTCATTTTGTCTAATCCTGTCCTTTCTTCCTTTCTCTAACTTAGGTGCTAAAGTCTATGTATAGTTCTATAAGTCAGTCTGTCTGACAATGATTTTAAGTGCATGCCTGCCTTATGACATATCTCATATAATTAATGATAGCATTTTCTTACTATTTTAGCTATTCTGATAATGAGGAAGTGTCTGTAGGATGAGCCTACTTAGCTTGTAAAGAATATCATCACATATTGTAAAGAATATGTGTAAAGAATCACATATTGTCTGTAGGATGAGCCTACTTAGCTTGTAAAGAATATCATCCATTGATACGAAGTGTCATATTATGAAAGTAACTCAGATTTTCCTCTTTCTGCTAATTATTGTTTCTTTTTGTTCCACACAGAATGTCAGACAGTAGAAAGAATAATAGTGATTTTACTTTTTTTTAATTGTCAAGAAATCAGAAACAAATAACCCAACCCTTTGAGGGTTGGGATGAGGAAATTGATTAAAATTAAGCATGAGTGGCTTGGCACCATAGCTCAGTGGTTAGGGAGTCAGCCATATACACTGAGGTGGGAGAGTTTAAACCCGGCCTGGACCTGCTGGACACCAATGACAACTGAAACAAAAAATAGTCAGGTGTTGTGGCGGGGGCCTGTAGTCCCAGCTACTTGGAGGCTGAGGCAAGAGAATCACATAAGCGCAGGAGTTTGCGGTTGCTGTGAGCTGTGATGCCACAGCACTCTACCAAAGGTGACATAATGAGACTCTGTCTCAAAAAAAATAAAATTTTAAGCATGGGCTATAAGTAGTTAATCTGAGACTTAATAATAATGTTTATAAAGAATGACTAAGGTAGTCACTTCCCAAATGGTCTCTCAGTGATCCCCACCTCCTGGTATTCAAACCTTTATGTAATTCCCTTCTGTGTTGTATTAGGGTTGGTCTATGTGACCAATAGAATACTGTAGAAATGATGGTATGTTACTTCCAAGGCTAGGTTATAAAAGACATCACTGATTCTGCCTCTCTTTTCCTCCTCTTTTTTTTTTTCATAGAAAATTTTTTTAGATAATGTGTGTTGGTGCAAGTCAGCTGCTGTGTTATGAGGAGCACCTGCATAGAGAGGGGTGGGGCCTCTGGCATATAACCAGTTAGGAACTGAGGGCTTTAGCTAATGGCTGCATGAGTGAGCTTCATGGGAAGCAGATCCCCCAGTCCTAGAGCTGACATCTGAACTGCAACCTTATGAGAGACCCGGAGACTGACACCTCACCCAGCCAAGCATCTTTAAAATTTCTGAACCGTAGATAACATAAGATAATAACTGTTTGTTGATTTAAGCCACTAAGTTTTGGAGCAATTAGTTACACAGGAGTAGATCACCAGTATAAAAGCTATCAGGAACTTTACATTGGTTGTGTACAGCTTTAACAAGCATATACATACTTATACATTAATAAAGATACAAAAAAAATCCTCAACTAATTACATTTTTAAGCTTTTGGAACTCTCAACCTTCCCTTTCTGGTAAGATATAAGAGGGGGAATAAAGAATCAATTTCATTACAAGCATTTGTGGGTTAGTAGCTCAGACAGTGGAGTCCATGACATATGAATGTTATAATGATGGGAATTTTGTATAGGACTTTTATATACTCCCTGCCAGTATATCTCTGGCCTTAAGAGGTGGAACGAATCATTAAATAACTCAGTCGTACAACTGGGGCAGCCAATGGAGTAGACAGCTTATCTTCTCAATAAAGGACACAGAGCTCAAATCCAGGGATTGTTCTGTTCTTCTTAGGTAGAGCTTGACAAACTTCAAGTAAAGTATATTCATTTCTAAGGATATCATATCAATTTACCACATGCTGAGTGACTTCAAACAACAGAAATTTATTCTTTTATAGTGCTGGAGGCCAGATGTCCAAAATCAAGGTATCCACAGGAGATGCTCACTCTGAAAACGCTAAGGAAGAATTTTTCTTTGTCTCCTCTAGCTTCTGGTGGCTTCAGGTGTTCCTTGGTTTGTGGCAGCATAAATCTCATCTCTGGCTCTGTCTTCACACTGCCTTCTCCCCTGGGTCTCTCTGTATCATCTCCTTTTCTTATAAGGACAACTTTCATGGAATGTAGGGTTCACTCTAAATTTGGAATAATATCATCTCAAGATCTTTAAATTAATTGCATCGCAAATGCCCTTTCTGCAAGTAAGGTTACTTTTATGGATTTTGAGGGTTAAAACTTGAATGTAGCCTTTTGGGAGTCACTATTTAACCCACTACATAAAGCAAGTATGGTATTTTTCCACAGGCAGCAGTGGCTGATTCCTCAGGAGCTTGAAGGGTGCTCTTTGCTGGGTGAGAGCAGCAGCAGCAAGAGTAGTGGTGGTGGTAACACAAGTCTCACATTTGGGGAGAATTTCCATTACATATTTTGTAGGCTTAATGAAGGAGACAAATATCATATTTATGTCATTAAAAAATCTAAACGATGAAATGAGGAGAGAAACTGGAAGCATATTGAAATAATTATAATGTGAAATAGATATATAGAAATCATTTCGGTAAAGAAACTTTTGAATCTCTGACTATAATGCAGAGAAGGAAGTTTTTTTTTCTTACTTTCAGGTAAAAAATCTATAGACAAAGGCAAAACCATTTGGGAAATACCTACATGTAATTGAATATCCTTAAGGCAACCCACAAACCTTAGAAGGAAATTCTCAGGAGGAAGAAGGATGAAGGTAGTAGAGTTTTAGGGCCACCAGTGCAGACCTAGTGACAAATCTGCTTGTACTTAGACCATCTGCAAATTCAAACTCTAATTGTACATAGTTAACAATATGTTTTTATTATATTTTCTCAGATTCTTATGCCAACACTGTGGAATGAGTATATCATCGCCATTTGTGACAGGTTCTTTCCAAAGACGACTGCAATAACCCTTCCTTATCTGTTCATTTTTGTTTTTAAAACACCTTTTGGTCAATTTCATTTCTACCTTTGGTTATTTGAAAGATGCTATCAAGTCTGGGGCAATTACAAGCTCCTGTGTCATTGATGTAGGCAGCTTGTTGCAAAACAGATTAGAGAGTTAGATGCATTTTTGTGGTAGATTAATTGTATTAATGACCCCAATTCTTCACTCTTTCTTTTATTCAGGACTTTTGCCTAGCGACTTTGCAGTTCTTCTCACTTAAGAAGCAGAATCTCTTTCCCTTTCCTTATATTCTGAGTTGTCCATGTGATTTGCAGATGTGATGTAAGCAGTGGCTCCTATACTATTACTTTTGCTCTTGAACCTCAGCCTTGCTCAAGGAAACATGTCTGGGCTGCCTTTTGGGGGTTGTATGAGAGACACACAAAGCAAAACCAGGTCTTCTCTGACAGACACCTGACCTCAGACAGCGAGTGAGCCTGGTGGAGCCAAGAAGGCCTGATTGGTCTAAGTTGCTCACGCACAGACATGTGAACTAAATAAAGACTGATCTGAAGGGTCATCTATGAAAAGCATTGTTGTGGTAAGAATAACCAGTATAAATACCATTCAAGATTTGCTTTCTTTCTGGAGAATATGAGGATTCCAAACTGACAGTTTCAGGGACATTTTCTTTTTCTTGGGTTTGGATAGCTCAGTGACTAAATGCCTTTTCGTTTGGCTAATGATAGAAATATAATGGCCAGCTTGATGGTAAAGATCAATAGGGTGGGACTCGGGGGTCACTAGTGCTTCAGGTGCAGGAAGTAGTATCAGGCCAAATGCACAGAGTATTAATTTCCAGGGAACATATTCATAGTATATATTTTTGCTAATGGAATACAATAAAACCTAATTACAATAAATCCTAGTGGACTTGGGAAAAAAACTATCAAGTGACATTTTATAATGTCCCACTTGCACTGAGCCCTAAGTTAGGTCAACAGGGATTTAAAAGCCTTTTGCTATCCAAAGGCTTTCTTAGTACATAAATTATGCATAAGGAATTTTTAACATGTTTATATTCCTCATGTAATCGCACTATTTTTTGCCCTCTCTAGAAATTTTTAGAAGGCAAAATTTCTTTTATTTCTTTATTTATTTTTAGTTTTATATTCTACCACATAAAGTTCAGTATTTCTTTCCATTAAAAAAAAATGCTACATTCTACAATTTTGCCTGTTATTGTTAAAATTAAAAATATCTTTACAAATTCATCAAAGCATAATTTTACTGGTTTTATAATTCATACTTGCACGAATACCACAATTTGGCCATTTCCATTTCTTATTTTTTCCCATTTTTTTTTTTTACTACCACTGTAGCAATATTCTTTGTTTTTGTGATTATTTCCATATGAGGAATTTCCAGATGTGGGATTATTGAATCAAACACTATAAACATTTTGAATGTTTAAAAGGCCTAAATATGTATATGTATAGCTAAACTGTTTTTAAGACAGGTTGTGCTGTTTTCTGCAGTCTATGAGAATACTTTTCTCACAACAAACTTGCCATAATTGAGTATATTCTTTAAAAATTGTTCTTTGCTAGCATACACACATTATGCAATTTACAAAGCTCAATAAGGCTAAAAAAATAGTAAGAATGCAATCATTTTTAATTGCAAAAATATCCCTGGTGGTCTAATTGTTAGGATTGGTGCTCTCCCTTAAATGCAAAAATATTAACTTCACAGATTAAAGATTATTGAAGTGGTTGTGAAACTTTCATGGAGACAGAAATTCAGCAACTACTTTTTTTTTTTGAGACAGAGTCTCAAGCTGTTGCCCTGTGTAGACTCCTATAGTGTCACAGCTCACAGCAACCTTAAACTTTTAGACTTAAGCAATTCTCTTGCCACAGTCACCCAAGTAGCTGAGACTATAGGCGCCCACTACAACGCCCAGCTACTTTTTGGTTGTAGTTGTCATTGTTGTTTGGGAGGCCTGGGCTGGATTTGAAACGGACAGCTCCAGTGTATGTGGCTGGCACCCTAGCCACTTGAGCTATAGATGCTGAGTCAGCAACTATGTTTTTTTGTTCTAGGCTTTTGTTCATGCTTCTCAAACGGACTAAAACAATTTGCATTTGGAAGGATTGGAATTTCCAGCTAATTGATGGCATGTTTGGGGAACTTTTACTTTTGGTACTCCAGATATATTCCAGGTACTTAAAACAGTGAAAATAGGGTATGGGTATCACAGAAAAAGTGGCAAGTGGCCCCAAGAATTTATCTCTGAACTTCTGCAATGCAAATAGACATACACTTAAGGACAATAAGATTATGTTGTAATGCTCTGAAAGAGGAGACCCTGGGATATAGTGGGTTTCACAAACCAGCATGAGGAAGGAGAATGAACCTGAGTGGGAATGGTGGGGAATGAAGAAATAAAACACACAAGAGAAAAATATGGGATCAGGAGGACTGGGAAAGCTAAGACTACAGCCAGCACTCAACTGTGGAAACAGCTTCTTTTATATAGTATTGTAAACAAGGTTACTAAATGACATAAATCTTAGCACATGGGGTAAAGATTAACTTTAGGGAGGAAAAGCTGTGCGCTTGCTAAATAAAAAGGAAAGTATGCATGGGATATGTGACTTCTGGCAGAGGAGAAAAGAATGTTTCTTGTTAAAGGAGGAGAAGCAGGGGGGTGGGTGGGGGGGTCATTCCCTGAATGTGTCCCCAGGCTGTGGGTGGCTCTGCCACCTCACAGCCGTACTCCACAAGTGGGAATAGTGGAAGATTCAGGCTATGACAGACCTGATTACAATCCTATTACTGTTACTTATGAGTTCTGTCATCTTGGGCAAGGTACCTAACCTCAGTTAATTCCTATTTCCTTTATTTTTAAAAGAAGTAAACAATCACACAGGGCACGATCATTATGAGAAATAAGTGGTGTGAAGTAAGTGAATAACAATACAGTATAAATGCACCTAATAATAATGAGCTACCAAAGAAAAGAAAATACTGAGTGTATTGGATGTCAAAATAGAGATTTAGTGATAAGAATCTGCAAAGTTTGAAGCATCAGACAGTAGAAGAATAACAGAAATTTGGGAGAACCGGCAAGATGTTGTGGGCTAAGTGATAAGAGTTTAGGGCTCTGGTGGCCACTAGAGCATTTTCCTATTGACCTTAGGATAACTCACTGTTATAGTGAGGGTTTTAAGAGAGACAGCATTGATAGAATTTATATATAGAGAGAGAAGGTTGAGGAAAGATTTATTTGAGAGGGGAATTGGCTCAAGGGACTATGGAGAATTAGAAGTTTCACAACAGAAAAGTTGCAAGCTGGTAAATTAGGGAAGCCAACAGTGTGATTTAAGCTAAGGAAAAAGGTCTTAGTACCAAGGAAAACAATGGTGTAACTCTCAGTTCTTCTGAGGTCAAAGGCTTTAAAGCCCATGGGCTGTTTATGTGAGTCCTGGAGTCCAAAGGCCAGGGAAATTGGGTTCTGATGTCCAAAGGCAGGGGCAGAAGAGTGTCTCAGTTCAACAAGCATTCACCCTTCTTCTGCCTTTTTGTTCTATTCAGGCCTCCAGCTTACTGAACACTGCCTACCTTGCAGGCTGATCTTTCCCTTTTAATTTTCCTACTCAAATGCCAATCTTTTCTGGAAACATTGTCGCACACATACCTGGGGCAGTTCAATCATTCTAATTAAAGTCAAACCACCTGGCTTTCCCTTTTAGCAGAATAGGGATGGGCTTATTGCCCACTTTAGTACTCAGAATAATTAATGCTTTACCAGCTATCCCTTAATCTAGTCAAGTTGATACCCCAATCAACCACCACATTCACTTCCCTCATGGTAGTGTCCGAGGTAGTATTCAGATGTGAATATTGGGGTTACCTCACCTTGCTGTGCCTTAAACGTCACCTTCTAGTGCAATGACTATCATAAACTAAGTGCCTAGAACTAGAGAATCTTAGGCATTTATTGGGATTACTCCAAATGAGGCTATGGGAAAAAGAATATGTCTTGTTGTTTGGGGCTGATTACTGAAGTTGGGGATGAAGTACAGGTGTGGTGAGGCCTTGACTTCAAAGGGACTCTGCATCCACATTTAGGAGACAAGAAAATAGTACATGTAGTCTTTATCTCAAATCAGTTGTTATTAAGAGACTATGATGAAAAGCTGTATAGTTAACAATTATCTAAAAATTGATAGAGAGGTGGGTTTTATGAGGACTCAAATAGTTTGAATTTTTTAATGCCAGTACGGCATGTTTAGGCATATAATTTTATATTCACAAGAAAGGAAATATGAGAGCATGTGCTAATATACAATGCCACATTGGACTAATTAGGACCATTATTAGGATTTTAACTAATTCCTATAGTTCACTGTGTAAAGAGATGCATTGATTATTGAGATAGGAGCATTCCCAGTTACAACCTAAGAATAGGGGGAAGGGGGAAAGGGAGGGGAGGTGGGTAGAGGGAAGGGGATTGGTGGGATTACACCAGCGGTGCATCTTACAAGGGTATATGTGAAACTTGGTAAACAGTCTGTAAAGCTAGTGAATGATGCCCCATGATCATATCAATGTACACAGCTATGATTTAATAAAAAAAAAAAAAAGAAAAAGAGATAGGAGCATTGATTGTGTCAGCTACACACAGGCAAATTATTTCAGCTCCATATGAAAACCTAGAGTTCAAATTTCTGTAAAATTCTTTTAATGAAACTGTCTATTAAAACTAGCCCTATTTAAATGGGCCATCATAATTAGGAAAGGGACTTTGGTGTCCCAAAAGAGGAGTCTTCTACTAATGAGGATTAATGTGAGACTTAATTTAGAGACTTAATGTGAGACTCTAAGAAATTACTTAGAGTCAGGAACAGCTGAGAGGAAAAGATTTTAAAGATTTGAATTGGTTTGGATGAGTGTGGCTCAAAAATTGAAGCGGTTCTTTGTGAGAAATGTCATTAACTCAAACTGAAGGATTAGCAGAAGACTGCATAGAAGTAAATGCGGTAGCTCTTAGTAAAATACAGTTTTTCAGGGCTAATTAGAGATGAACAAAATATATTATTTTATATCAGTCATTGGTAAAATATTAGTTGAACAGAGGATGCCAGAAGGACTTTGTTTTGCTTTTCTTATTTTTTTTCTTCTATATTATGTGGAGTTTTAGTCCACAAATAAATGTTCATAGATCTTAATTAACAATGACATAGGGACTAATGCAACCATATGCTTCCAGGGTTTGATGGGATTTTTATTTGACTTTCTACACTACAACATTCCCCCAAATAGTAAGTTGGTCTTTGAAATAGCTTTAGTCATGGGGGGATTCAGGATCTCAAGAACAAGTTTATGTCTTTTGCTGATAGCGCCAAGTGTTAGAAAGGTCTTCCTAGGTAGCAAGAAAAATTATTGCTGCACCCACCTGGGGTTTTCTCTAAGTAAGAGGAAAAATCAATCTTTGATTACTTCTCCACTCTTCTTGTAATAGTGATGGAAGGGAGCATAGCGACCTTGATCTTGAACCCTGCTTTAGGTATTGATATAATAGACTTCTTAAGACTGGGTAATTTATAAAGAAAACATGTTTATTTTGCTTGTGGTTCTACAGTCTAGGTAGTTCAAGGGCATTGCTCTGGTTTCTGCTGAGGGCTTTTGTGCTGTGTCAGAGAAAGTCAAAGGTGAAGCAGATGTTATGTGAAGAGGCGAAACCTGAGGGATGTCCTGGTTTTACAAGCCACTCACAGGAATGAATTTACTCTTGTGAGAACTAATATAGTCTCACGGGTGTGCAAGCTCACTACCTGCAGAATGGACCTAGCCACTCATGAGGGATGTGCCCCGATGACCTAAAACCTCCCACTTGGCCCCTCCTCATGAGGATCACCAGGGATCAAAATGCCCCACACTGGGAATCAAATTTCAACATGAGTTTTGGTAAGAACAAACCATATTCAGATTATGGTAAGCTCCACCTAGAATTTGGGGATTTGAGAAGTCCTAAATAAAAACTCAAAGTTTAAGTCTTTAGGTAGTTTTTGAATAAAGATGGAACTCTGGGAAGAAGGCTCCTTTCTCCAGGGAAACAGATTTTAAAAAATTATGAAAAGAAGCACTTCGGACACTGTATGGAGTGAGTGGGAAATGATTAAAAGAGATAAAGTTTATAAGGAAATAGGAATTTGGCTTTGATTTGGTGGTAATCTAAAAGCCAGAGATTGAGGCTGACTCAGGGAAGAAACAAAAAACAAGAAAATGGTGTCCACAAACATGACCATGGGTGCATCACCCCCAAGAATATCACTTTTTGATGTTTGATTCTATCTTTTGGTTTCGTGCTGTAAGGATGCTCAATAAACCAAAGATTTTAGCTAAAGTCTATTATATAATAGCACAATGCAATGGTGTCTTGTTAAACAAAAAAGAAGTGATAGGGGTTACAAATTCTAGGAAGGTTATAGGAAGATGGTAAGACAACCAGAAATCCTGAAAATACATAACAAAAATCCAGGAGCAGGAACAATAGGTAAGAGCAGAGGAAATGGATTATAGAATAGAACAAACTTCTTCCTCCCTGCAGGAAATTATGGAAAAATGGGGAAATGAGGAACATTATTTTTTTGGACAGGAAAACATTGATCACAGATTGCTAGGGGACTTGGGGTCATTTGGGTTACTGTAGAACATTGTTATAAGGCACTAATTGTTTTTAATTTCTGGCAGTGTCCCAAAATAAGTTTAGTCCTATATCCACAAAGATATTCTTTTATTTATTTATTTATTTAGAAATAGACTTTTGCTCTATTGCTCCTGGCTAGAGTGAGATGGAGTCAGCCTAGCTCATAGCAACCTCAAACTCCTGGGTTCAAGCAATCCTTTTGCCTTGGCTTCCGAGTAACTGGGACTGCAGGCACCCACCATCATTTCTGGATAATTTTTCTATTTTTAATAGAGATGGGGGTCTCACTTTTACTTTGGCTGATCTCTAACTCCTGAGCTCAAGGGATCCTCCTGCCTCTCTCTCCCAGAGTGCTATAATTACAGGTGTGAGCTGCCATACCCAGCGTCAGCCTTAAATATTTAAAAGTAGCACTGTCTTTCCCAAATCAAACACATGCAGATTTTAAAAATATTCCACAATTACCTTGATTCTAGAGTGTCTCCTATCATCTTGGTCTTGGTTGTCTGGACATGCATTAATTTCTCAATATCTCTCTTAAAATGCTGTTTCTAGAATAGAATTTAGTATCCCAAGATTGATTTAATCAGCAAGAGAAGAAGACATGTAACCTCCTTTTCTCTGAGCTCTAGGATGCTATCCGTGCTTAATTGAAATGGAATCAATTAGTTTTGAATTCCGTCCTTATCATGCCACTGACTCAGGTTCAACTTAATTTTAACTAAATATCTCATTTTTTTGACAGAAAATTTCTTGTTTATTTTTATCTCCCTTATCTTAAATTAAATTTTATTATGCACATCGGATTCATCTTTATGGTGTCTTAAGTTTGCTTTAGATATTGACTTATGTCTTTTGAAGATACAATAAAGTTGCAAGCTGTATCTTATTTTCTTGTCAGTGTGTAAAATGCTGAAAAGAACAAGTCAGAAGAAAGGACATCATGGCATGTTATTCTTTGCACACAATTACTCAGTCAATAGCACATCCATGAAACCATATGACATGGATAACCCTCATGTCTGACTCATTCATCCAGATATCCTATGTTTTTTTTGTTGTTGTTGTTGTTGTTGTTGCAGTTTGGCTGGGGCCAGGTTTGAACCCACCACCCTCGGTATATGGGGCTGGCGCACTACCCATTGAGCCACAGGCGCCGCCCCATCCAGAGATTCTAAAGAAGAAAGCAGCCTCCATAATTAAAAAAAAACCTTCATGGCAAATATTTTAAAATTTTAAATGTCAACTAATAAAGAGATTCAGTGTTTTACTCAAAACGAAAACATTATAGTCTGTACAAGAATCTTCAGTATTCTACTCATACTGTAACCCCTTTCAAATTTATGTTGCTATCATTCTTTTGAAATAGATTTTTTAACTTTAGGTAATTTAGATGTTAAGGTTTATTTTCCTTTCTCCTCTGATTTACAAGTGGTCCCACCTTTCCCACCTGAGTGTGGTGGGGTTCTTTTCTCACCTACTAAGTGTCATGAGATTCTTTCTCCCCATCTGTCATTATGGCAATTTTTGAAATTTGTCTTAGATTATGGTCTTGTATTAAAAGGAGTTTGTAATGTTGATGTGTTAAAAAGTAACATGATCTTTGCCCAACTTCTGTCTGGTCATTGGTTTCTTCATTCTATTTATAATATGAGCCTTTAGTAAAGAGTAAAATCTTATTATTATTTTTTTAATTTTAAGAGTGTAATGCCTTTACCACCAAGAGTTCTAAGCAAAGAGAACACTTCGACTTGCTGAAAATAAATTTAATATGCAGTTAATTTATTCATTATGATTATATATTAGGTATTATATAAATAATGTATAAACATGGTCCTCTTCTATAAGGTGAATATGTTATATAAACACAGTTTTATTGCACCAGGATTTCAGCTATATTTACAACACTTCATCCCTGTACCAGTCAGTGTTCTAAGTTACAGTCACAGTCTCTCCAGTTAGTTTAAAGGCAAAGGGTTTTATGACAGAGCATTAGTTGGCTCATAGGATTTTTAGATGTGTATTGAACCAAAATTGTGTAATACAGAGAGAAGTGACACAAGTAGAAGAAATGTCCAAACGCATCATGACACTGTTCCCAAGGCAATTAAAACATCTTGCTGTTGTCTTTGGCTGTTATATCCCTGTTTACTGAACAACCTGCAGAGATGCTTCTGAAAAACCTAGGGCTTTCCTGACATGTTGGTCAGATCTGAATAACCTTTGCTGCACACTATTGTTTCCACCATCACAGTCTCATGAGGTGGAACGTGGTCAAGTGTATAACCTTGCTGTAGGGAACCTGGAACATGTAGACGTAACTTTTCAACCTCTAATGAACAGGGAGGCAGGCATATTGTAAGGCTCCTGGAACGATGCTGAGTGAATCAATCTCAGATGTCCGCTGCAGTTACCCTTTGGGCCTCCTGATGTGCATAGATATTCTTCTTCCCAGACTTAAACTTCCCCATAACAATAGGAGCCAACAGTATGCTATATAGAAAAAGGAACTGTTCTTTTCAGAATTGAAGACAGGTTGACCTTCTACCAAAAGAGGAGTTTCAGAATCTCATCAGTCATTTCATCCATTTCTGTTGGGTGATTTTCAAAAGTCACTCTGTTCAGTCACTATCCTGTATTAATACACTTAATCTATGCTAAATATTTAAAGTTTGCAAGCACCATCTCATCCTATTTAAAATGGTAGAGGAAATGGAGAGGAGGGAAACAAAGAAAATTTAGTTAATAAATAAGGGAGATGGAATTCTTTCTCCTTCCTCCCTTTGTCCATTATTTTATGTCTTTGCCCTCAGCTAGTCCTTCTTGGGCTAAAAGAGTCCATACTGGTTTGCTGTAGTTTTTCTAATTTTTGTCAGTGGATAAAGTGGAATGAGGAGACACAGAAAAGCCACCCCATAGTTCTGGATTTACTTCCCCTCCCTATTGCACAGTAACATCCTTTTAAATTATAAATAAAACTGTGTAAGTCTTTGCAGGGGCATATGCTTTCATTACTCTTGGGTGAGAAAGTGAAAACAAAATAAAAATGAAAGCAAAACGTTTAGATCAAATGTTACATGTACATTTAACTTAAAAAAAAAACCAAAACTACAAAAATGTTTTCCAAAGTGGTTGAACCATTTATTTTACCACTAGCAGTGTATGAGAATTTCAGTTGCTTCATATCCTCACCCACACCACCTATGACTGGTCTTTTAAATTGTAACCATTCTCATAGGTGTGTAATGGGTGTAATGGTATATTACCGTGGTTTTAACTTGTATTTCCCTAATGACTAATGGCATGGAACACTTTTTCATGTGCTTATGCCATTTCTCTGAGTCAGCTCAGGTTGATATAAGAAAGTAACATAGACAGGGTGGCTCATGAACGACAGAAATTTATTTGTCACATTTCTGAGGGTGGATAGTCCAAGATTAGGGTACCAGCATGGTTGGGTTCTAGGTAAGGGCCCTCTTTCTGGTTTACAGATAGCCATCTTTTTATCGTATCCTCACAGGGCAGAGAAAGGAACATGAGAGCTCCCTGAGTCTCTTTCGTAAGGACCCTAATCCTATTTACAGAGGCCCCATTCTTATGACCTAGTTTTCTCCCAACAGCTCATCTCCTAATATCATCCTATTGGAGATTAGGATTTCAACATATACATTTTAGGGGAACACAAGCATTTAGTCTATAGCACCAGCTATATATATTACCTTTGATGACTAGGGCTTATTCAATTTTTTTTGCCCATTTTCCTACTGTTTTTCTTACTGTTGAATTTTGAAGGTTAAATGTGTATATATATATATATGTATATACACACATACATATATTTTAAAGCTTTTTATCATATATGTGGTCTCAAAATATTTTCTTATAGTTGGTGTCTTATCTTTTTATTATTTTTATAGTGTATTTTGTAGAGCAGAAGCTTTACATTTTGATGAAGTCCTGATAGATTTTTGACAATACTGAATAATCCCTATAGGAGACTTGCTTTAGGATTTGTTATGAATCAGCTATAAAGCTGTTAACTGACAATGTTGCCTTTTCTTTGTGGAAAACCCCCAAAATGTTAGTACAATGTTGAATTTTTTTCTTTGGAAACATTGCTTAACCAAGAAAAGCCAAAGTTGCTCTAAAGAAAAAGCATTTCCTTATTTGACTAGACATCAAAAAAGGAAGCCATACTTTGCCTGGAGATAGTTTACCCTAGTAAGAGGATTTACCACACACTAGATTTTGTCTTTGCTCTTGGGTACAAAATAACAGTGTGTCCTTGCCTTTTTGTTGTTGTTGTTCTTGGCCAGGGCCAGGTTTGAACCCACCACTCCCAGTATAGGGGGCCAGCGCCCTACTCCTTAAGCCACAGGTACCACACTCCTTGCCTTTGTTTTTAGCAGGAAACTTGTGCCTGGATCTTGACAGCTAGGGAGTCATGAATGAGAATGTTTTGAATCTACTCTTTCAAAGTGGCTGCAGTTGGCGAAAATGATACTTTAACATGGTTTCCTGTTCCGTTAATTAGCATACCTTGGCCAATGTTCTTCTTTTATAATTAGGATTATACTCCAGACAATACACTGCATTATGGCTTCTGGCCCTTACACGTAATTGTGCTAGTAAGGGTGATGATAATAGTGTGAGAAGATGAAGATTTGTAGCATGAGAGTTTATTAACCTTAATTTGAATAGTGTTCAAAGTTTATATTTAGGAACAATTCCCAAGGGAATTTTTTTTAAGGAGAAGAAGAGGCTTTCCATACCCCTAATTCCTCATCCAGATTAATTGATTTGTGTGTTTGTAATGAGTATTTTTTACCTTCAAAGCATTGCTATTTCTCATAGTAGCAGTTTTATCTCTCTTTTGGGAACTTTTTTTATTCTTAGGTCATGTGTTTTAGGTGACTACAACTTCTTCCCTTCGTTCTAGGTGAAGACACATTGGCCCAAACCTGGCCTGTTAGAACATTGGATCCCCGTGGCCACAGTGATTGCTTCAATAATGAGAATCTTTTCCCTGTGAACACTGGAAGACTTTCTAATGGAATTTACTAATAGTCTCTGGAAGATACTGCTAGAGCATGCTAAATGGATAGACTGTAAGTCTGGAATTGCTGGGGGCCCATCGCATGGAAGGATGTTTCTGACAACAAAACCAACACAGGGAACAATAGAGCTAGCTATAAGGTGGATGAGAGAGAGAGAGAGAGACAGTGTGTTCTGGTAACACTTAACTGCCTTTTTCTGCAATTTAAATAACTCTGACAGAAACTGGTCAAATAAAATTAAGGCCTTGACTTAGAGGATTCTTAATACAAGAAATCCTGTTTCATTCTTGTTCTTAAACTCTGTGATCCACTTCCACTGAAAATATTTGTGAGTTCTACTTACAGAATTTATAAATCAGAGGTTGGGTATGACTTGGAATCCAAATATCCTAGGATTCTAAATTAATTCTTCTATTTATGTTCCTTTCTGTGACTATTTTCCTTTTTGCTTTTAGAGTAAACAGAAAAATATGGATGGGAGAAATTAATACTTTGGATCAGGATAAATGCTTTGAATGTTCAAGTGGATTCTCTCTTGGTAGAATGCAGCTGGGAACTACTCCTGGTTTTCTGCACTAAGTATGTTGTGCCTTTGTGCCTGCGCTCATGGTGTCTCTTCCTTTGACTTTTCTTTGCTTGCTTTACTCCCAACTATATTTTGATTAGTTTAAAAGGTAGCTCATTATTTAAAGTACACAGAAATAAGAGGGTATCAAAGGCATAGTGAGGAAGGCACTTGACACAGTCTGCAGAGGTCAAGGGAAGCCTCTTGAAAGAGGTGATGTTTGAAATGTATATACACATGTGATCCACCTCCACTGTATACACACATGTGATCCACCTCCACTGTATACACACATATGATCCACCTCCACTGTATACACACGTGATCCACCTCCACTGTATACACACATGTGATCCACCTCCACTGTATACACACATGTGATCCACCTCCACTGTATACACACATGTGATCCACTTCTACTAAATATACACATGTATATACATTTCAAACTTCACCTCTTTCAAGAGGCTTCCCTTGACCTCTGCAGACTGTGTCAAGTGCCTTCCTCACTATGCCTTTGATACTCTCTTATTTCTGTGTACTTTAAATAATGAGCTACCTTTTTTTTTTTTTTTTTTTTTTTTAATGCAGAGCCTTAAACTGTTGCCCTGGGTAGAATGTCATGGAGTCATAGCTCACAGCAACCTCCAACCCTTGGGTTCAAGCAAGCCTCTTGCCTCAGTTTTTCTATGTTTAGTAGAGATGGGATCTTGCTTTTTTTCAGGCTGGTCTTGAACTCGTAGGCTCAAGCAATCCACCAGCCTTGGCCTCCCAGAGTGCTAGGATTACAGGCGTGAGCCACTGTGCCCAGAAAATGGGGAGCTTTTTGAGCACACTTTGTCTTCTTCATCTGTATCCCCAGCTTCTGGAACTCCTCCCATCTCAGAGCAGAAGCTCCGTAATGCTTCTCTCAAAAAGCACTGAAACAAAAAAAGCAGATAAAAACCACTGAATTTCACTTTTGGATGGTGGGCTGAATCAAGATCTAGCCAATTATCACAATCACATAGGGATATTTTTAAAGGGAAACTTCCTTTGGTGAATACCTAGAAAGTCTGATTTAGTGGGAGTTAGTGCTGCCATAACAAAGTACCAGAGACTCGGTGGCTTAAACAACAGAATTTATTGTCTCACAATTGTGGAGGTTCAAGATCAAGGTGTCAGAAGGGGTGATTTCTTCGGAAGCCTTTGTCCTTGTTTTGCACGTGGCTGTCTGCCTTCTGTCTTCACGTGGTCTTTCCTCTGTGAGTGCCGTGTCTAATTCTCCTCTTACCATGACCCCAGTCACACTGGCTTCAGGCTCACCTGAATGGCTTCATTCTACTTTTGTTTCTTTAAAGTCCTCATCTTCAAATACAGTCGTGTTCTGAAGTGCTGAGGGTGAGCATTTCACCCCATGGATTTGGTGGGGAATGCAATTCAGCCCATAACACAGAGCCTGCGGCACGGCCTGGGGAAGTAGAATGGGACAAGAGCTTCATCATAACTTAGAAGGTCAATCTGTTTTGGCAATGATGGATCCAAATTGCCTTTAATATTTCCGGTTCTATTAAATGTTGTGCTTTACTTTTTTTTTGAAGGTATAGAAGCCAACATTGGTTTTCTGTTTTTATTATCTTGAGATCAGATGATGTTAAAATAGTTTCATGAAGAATTTACTGTAGTAGGTCCTTGAATAATGTTGTTTGCATCAACGACATGTTTAATTATAACATTGATGAGACAAAAAAAAAAAATGATTCCTGGCTAGAGCCATTGTCTGCATGGAATTTGCATGTTTTTACCATGTCTACTTGGGTTTTCTCCAGGTACCTTGGTTTCCTCCCACATTCCAAAGCTGTGCATGATAGGGGGATTGGAGTGTCTAAATGGTCCCAGTATGGGTGTGGGTATGAGTATCCCTGCAATGGAATGGGTCTGGCTACAGTTTGTTCTTGCCCTGTGCCCTGTGCCCTGAGCTTTTAGTGTACGCTCTGGCTACCTGCGACCTTGAAAAAGAATTATGGTGTAAATAATTATGTTACTTGTTTTTATTAATCTTTCTTAAATGTATGAATAGCTCGCATTTACTTTGATGCTCAGCATTAGAAATGTTTTGGTCTTTATTTAGAAGTCTGGTGATGTTTTTTGACCAGAAATATGCAATAGGAATACTAGGTTTTGTTATACATCATTTTGCTTAAAGTCACAGTTTCCAAGGACTTATTGATGCCATTAGGTGCGGATCTACCATATTTATGTACTCTATGATTATTATCATTGCCGAAGCTTTGTTGGAAAACCAAGATTGATTATGTTAAGAAATTACTCTGTCAGGAAATACTATAAATCTAGTTTTGAGAAGAAAATAATTGGCAAAATCAGTTTTTTTAATGAGATACAGACCATAAAAGCCTATGCATACAACTCTCACATGTGCTTTTGGAGGTTGTCAAATGCACTCCCTGTGGTATATATCTAAAGAACTTATTTTTTTTAATTGCCATTGATTTGCTTGCCATTTCAGAGTGATGTAGAGAGATGTTTCATTCCAAGGGCCACATATCAAGCCCAGCTATTCACAGAAAAGGGGACTCTGTGTCCTTCACCAAGCTAGCTGGAGCCTTTATCCTCTTCTGTGTGATTTATTTGAGAGTTTTTTTCATTAACAGGTCCAGCAAATGTTTGCCTCTTCCACTGTTTATTCAAAGCAATTGAATATTATAATTTCTTTCCATTAATCAGCATTACACCTAGATGTGTGTTGTTTGAACAATGGGAAGGAGTAATGAGGCATGATGTTTACTCTGATGCTTTTGGTAGGAATGTGCATCTTAAGAATAAATGAACTGAAACCTAACGCATTCTCCCAAGGAGCACTTAATATATATTACACTGAATTTGCTTTTTAGTTTTCTTCTCTTCCAGGAGAGGGGGTTTGCCCCATCCTCAAGTATGGCACAGGATAATGACAATGGGAATAGATGCTGTAAACCAGTACTTTTAATGCACAATATAATTGAGTGAGAATATAGCGTCTATACTGATGCAGTCCCTGGTGCTTTAATGGCTTAAAGTATGATTAGAGAGATCCAAACAATGCTGACTTCCATTACATTAAACCGCAGTATTATACAATTCCCCCTGCTGCAGCACATCCATTCTTTGCCTTTGAATTATGCAGTGTTGTCTTAAATGGTTTAATATTACTTTGGACTAGAATTCAAACAAACTCCTGAGAGAAATTAACATTTTTTGTAAAACAGATGGAAGCTCAATTTTTAGGGATATTTTTCAACAGTTTCTTCCTGTGGCTTTCATAGGAAAGAGCCCTTTAAAGAGCACCGTACAGCAAACCTTTCCAGCCAGCTGAGTGGTATGGTGAGGGAAGCAGTTGAATGTCTTGTACATGAAAAATCACTACCCTAATTGCTATGAGGTATTTAGGAGCTGTATTTTCAGTTTTCACATTGTCAAGGGTGCAAGGTGAAGAAACAGTTTATGGATGGTAGTGAAAGGTGGGAGGTACTCTTAAAATAATGGATGCCTCATAACTCAGACCTAGTGAGGTGCGAGTGAAATATGTTGTTTTCTCCCTTTGTGAATAAAAATCATCAATTACTATTGTGGACTGAGACACTTTTCTTTGTGATCTAACGTCATTCAATGTAATACTCTCAAACTGTTAGTTTCACTTTCCATTTATGAGATTATTTATCATTTTTGAAGGGACATTCACTATAACTCTATGTGTAATAAACATAAAAAATGATTTTGTGTTGGTGTTAGTAATAGCCATAGGAGTTGGTATTTATTGAGTAGTTCTATGTCAAGTATTTTACATATAATTAAATTCAACCCTCACATAATAAAGTTGAAGAGGCTTAAGAAACTTGCTAAATGATAAAGGGCAGGACTGGGATTTGAAGTCTGGTGTTTCGCAAAGCCACTGTGCTTTATGATGTCCGCAGTGGTTTATGACGTCCCTTATTGCTTTAGAACGTTACCACATACTCCAAACTTAAGGGACTATTCTGAGCATCTAAGAACAGTTCTAATTACTAGCTTAGTTGAGGGAAACTTGGGATTCAGGTAACCTAACCTAAATAAACTAGAGATGACATGTGTTTTTCAATATAACATAGAAAAAGAAACTCAAAGACGTAGAAATGTCAGAGTAACTTTTCATGTATATTCACCAACCTTTTAAAATATGTGCCTTTAGAAAGCCTACAGGACATATCCTCTAAGATATTGAAAAAATATATGCATATTGAAAAAATTGTTAGTGACAGAAAACCAGACTATGTGGCTGTTTTCTGCTGTTCTGAGACAAAAGGCATTGCGACGTCAGTGACGTGCCATTGAAATGGACTCTATGATTTCAGTGGGAACGATGGATCTCAGAGGGGCACAGGTGGTTGTGGTTTCCATTATAGGCAGGAAAGGTAAAGTCATTGCGATTTATAATAAGAAATACATACTTTGGTCATGGTTTCTGGTTCCTGGCACAGAGTTCCTAAAACCCTTGTAATTTCTTGAGTAATAGTTGGGGTACTAGGAGAATCTTTTGTTCTAATCTTTAGTCTTTGACCCTGGTTCCTAACGTAGAACTCTTAGCCCCTTGTGACTTAGCATCCTCCTGAGATATAGGTGCATCTTAAGTTTTATTTATATATTTTTTAATTTAAATTAAAAAATTCAGATTATTATGGGAATATGTATGTTTTCATTACATAGTTAGCTTTTGTGTGGATAAAGTTAGAGTTATCAGTGTGTCCTTGTCCCAGAAAGTGTGCAGTATACCCTTACAATGTACCCATTGGGGAGGAATTTATCCATTCCTTTTTCTCCCTCCCCACTCTTAAATTTCATTGAAATTGCTCCCATGTGAGCTATAGGTATTGATCAACTTTTTCCAACTCAGTATTGAGTACATGTGGTGTTTATTTTTCCATTCATGTGATATTGGTATTTTCCTTAGGACAATAGTCTCCAAATCCACTTAGGTTTTTATAAGAGATACTAAATCTCCATCTTTTTTTTATGGCTCAGTACTATTCTGTGGCGTACATATTTCACACTTTATTAATCTAGTCATGTATTGATGAGCACTTGGGTTGTTTCCACATGTTTGCAATTGTGACTTATGCTGCTAAAACATTCAAAAGTAAGCATCTTTATGATAAAATGACTTTTTTTTCACCTTTGGGTAAATACCTACAAGGGGATTGCAGGATCAAATGGTAGGTCTGTTTTAGTTCTTTGAGAAATCTCCATACTACTTTCCATAGAGGTTGTACTAGTTTGTAGTCCCAGGAATAGTGTGTGGGTGTTCCTCTCGCTCCACATCCATGTCAGAGTTGGTTGCTTTGGGACTATATTAATGTGAGCCATTATGACTGGGGTTAGGTGATATCTTAATATTTACTTTGTAGAAAGAGTTGGGAGGGTTCCTTCCCTCACGATGTTATTGAATAGATTCTGCAATGTAAGTACAAGCTCTTCTTTGAAGGTTTGGCAGAATTCTGATTTGAAACCATGTTTCAAATTTTTGTTGGAAGTTTCTTTTATTGTTGCTTCAATTAGAACTGACTTTAAGCCAATACTAATCAATGGAAACTTCATTTAACTTACCTGTTTGGCCATTCAAAAGGTATATTGGTCATAAAAAATGTGACACAATTTCTTCAGCTTGTTCAGATAGTGACAAATTTTCAGTTGCTGTTCTAGACATTATCTCTTTATTGGGACAAATGAACACAGTCTCTGGCATCTATGATACAGCTCTTGCTTTTTATTATTTATTTATTTATTTATTTATTTTTTTGTAGAGACAGAGTCTCACTTTATGGCCCTCGGTAGAGTGCCGTGGCCTCACACAGCTCACAGCAACCTCCAACTCCTGGGCTTAGGCGATTCTCTTGCCTCAGCCTCCCGAGTAGCTGGGACTACAGGCGCCCGCCACAACGCCCGGCTATTTTTTTGGTTGCAGTTTGGCCGGGGCCGGGTTTGAACCCACCACCCTCGGTATATGGGGCCGGCGCCTTACCAACTGAGCCACAGGTGCTGCCCAGCTCTTGCTTTTTATCTATTTCTAATATGCAGAGAACAACAGAAGCAGTTTTCTTTTATATTTCGGGGAAAGCAATTCATTTTCCTCTTTTTAGCTTAGGGACATGTTAACTCTTTAGAATCATGAAACAAATGTGGTCTTCAGTCATCCTGATATTCTGTCCCACAGGACATCACTTATTCTACTACATGAATGCTGCCACACTGGAAGGACTCCTAGGGAAAGGAAGGTGTTCTAGTGCCTTAGTGTGTGGTGCAGAAAGAGGCAGACAAATTGCATGAAAATATCTCAGCCTCCAGCTCTATTTACTTTTTAATAGATCCTCTATTAAGAAACTTGCCAAGATATTCTTTTCAAAATGAAAGGCACTAAGATACATAGTGCTAGTTTGGGCTGCTGTTTGTGACCAGATGCTATAAGGAGACATGCAAGGGAGAGGGCAGAAGAGTGAAACCTACTCCCGACAGCAAGTTGAACTATACACACAACAGCATAATAAATACCCAGCAGAGAAAAAAACATCACAAAGTTATAGCTTACAACTCTTATAAAACATTAGCATGAGTGAGAAAACAAGCTAATAAGGTATAGTCCTTGGTACAATCAAAGATACCTAGGATTACAGATATGGAAAATTAAGCTCAGAAACATTCAGGTGGGGCAAGAGGGATGACTAGAGACATCAGATGCCAGATCATTTCAGAAAGAAGGAATAATACCTAAGGTGCAAGAACCTATCAGAGTCCTTGAGAAGAAGTTGCAGAGCAGAGTAAGAGGAAGCCAGATTGCAGCAGAGATTAACCTGCAAGAAACTTGGAGCTTTGTTGAGAAGGTGGGTGCATTTTTCTCCTTCCCTCACACCTCTGTTAGTCAGCAGGCTCTTGAGCTTCTAGAGGACGTCTCTACTCTTATGAGCCTCAAAGCTGCTGCCATCAATGAAATGGAAGCTTCTTGAAAACAAGCACTGTCTGCCAGCCCCCATGGGTTTACCACAGACATAAGCTGAAATGTCAGGTGCCCTACTGCTTCTCCAGCCACTTTGTGTGTCTTTGCTCTTCCCTGGGAGTTTCAGCCCTTTCATTTTCATGTCAGTGGTTCCGACATGAACGTTTCCCAACTTCTGCCCAGAATGGGCATGAAGACTAGGGAGTTCTGAGTGAACTGAGTGATCCAAGAGCTTCCAGGTGGGCTGCCTCCTGGGAAGAGTGACAGAGATGACCAGAGTGCCAGCTCTCCTACAGTCACACTTTTTTCTTCCTTCTCCACCATCCATGGCTGGTCCCAAAGGACAATTGAGCTGGGGCTCTCAGGAGTGACTGCTTCCTCTTTTTTAGTGCATTCAGTACACTGAGATAAGGTTTGTATCTTTCCTTTTAAAGATCTGCAGAAGATCAAGGGTTGCTGAGACTCTGAGCTCTCTGCCTGCCAGCTTTTTCTGGTGCCGTTTGCCTGTCTACTCCAGTAGAACAGGGCGTATCACAAAGTGAAGGAACATTAAACCTATGTGAGTGCTCCACTGGAAACTCAGGACCAGCATTCTTCTCCTTGGTACAGTCAAAGATTGAACTTTGAGGGACAAGGGGACAGGCTCACAGGCCAGATTCTGTACCCCCAGGACTTAATCATGAGAGATTTATGAAGTAATCTTTGGAGTTGAGGGATCCCACATGGGAAGAACTCAACAGAAAATGCAGTGTAAGTCCAAGTCATAGAACTTGTGAAATACCCCTCTTCCCATAGGAAAGCCACACTTTCAGTATAGGGTAGCATAATAGCATACTGGATACGGAAACTCCCAGCCTACGGTTCCCTTGCTGGTGAGCTCGGCTAGTTTAGGCTGTTGCCTTTGACCAGATGCTGTAAGGAGACATGCAAGGGAGTAGGGAGAAGAGCGAAATCCACTTCTGACAGTCAGTTGCACTATATTCACAACATCATGATGAATACCAACCAGTGTAAAAACATCACAAAGTTATAGCTTACAACTCTTATAAAACAATAGCATGAGTGAGAAAACGAGATATAAGGTATCATCCAACAATTGGGTTGAATAGAGCAGCAACCCACATATTAATACTAGCACTCAATGAGAATGGTTTGATTGTGCCACTTAAAAGACATAAACTGGCTAAGTGGATTAAAAAACACAACCAAAGTGTTTCCTGTCTGCAAGAAACACATCTAGACCACAAGGACTCAGACTCAAGGATACGGGATGGAAAAAAAAAAAATTCCACGTAAAATAGAAACCAAAGTGAGCAGGAATAGCCATTGTCATACCAGAAAAAAAATAGAATTTAAATTAACAATGGTTAAAAAAGACAAAGATGGTCATTATATAATTGTAAAGGAACCAATTAAACAAGAAGAAATAATAATACTAAATATATATGAACCTAACACCCAAGCTCTTAGTTTCATCAGGCAAATCTTTCTGGAGGGAAGAAAAGAAATTAACAGTAGCATCTTTTTTTTTCTTGATTAATTTTTTTATTAAATCATATTTGTGTACATTAATGCAATCATGGGGTACAGTGTACTGGTTTTATATACAATTTGAAATATTTTCATCAAACTGGTTAATATAGCCTTCGCAGCATTTTCTTAGTTATTGTGTTAAGACATTTATATTCTACACTTAGTAAATTTCACATGTACCCTTGTAATATGTACCATAGGTGTGGTCCCACTGTAGGTGTGGTCCCATCTTCCCTCCACCTATCTTCCCCTCTCCCCTCCCCTCCCTCTCCCCTTTCCCCTTCTTCTTGGACTATAATTGGGTTATACCTTTCATATGAAAGCTATACATTGGTTTCATAGTAAGGCTGAGTACATTATGCAGCCTTAAAAAAAGATGGAGACTTTACCTCTTTCATGTTTACATGGATGGAGCTGGAACATATTCTTCTTAGCAAAGTATCACAAGAATGGAGGGAAAAAGTATCCAATGTAAACAGTAGCATCTTAATACCTAGGGACTCAATAATCCATGGACAGAACTGGACAGATCATCAAAGAAGAAAATGAATAAAGAAACACCAGATTTGGGAGGTGCCTATAGCTCCTTGGGTAGGGTGCCGGCCACATACTGTTGGGTTTGAACCTGGCCCAGGCCAGATAAACAACAATGACAGCTGCAACCAAAAAATAACTGGGTGTAGTGGTAGGTGCCTGTAGTCCCAGGTACTTGGGAAGCTGAGGCAAGAGAATCACTTAAGCCCAAGAGTTTGAGGTTGCTGTGAACTGTGATGCCATGGCACTCTACCAAGGGCAACATAGTGAGACTCTGTCTCAAAAAAAAAAAAAAAAAAGACTCTAGAACAAGTGGGCCTAATACATATTTACCCTAAAACTATTGAATATATACATTTTTCCCATCAGCACATGTGTTTGATCATATTTTAGGCCACAAAACAAGTCTCAGCAAATTAAAAAAAAATGAAATGACTCTGTGCATATCCTCAGACCACAATGGAGAAAAACTAGAAATCAATTTCAAGAGAAATACTCAAATCTACACAAAAATCATAGAAATTAAATCACCTGTTGCTGTACGATCCTTGGGTCAATAATGAAATTAAGAAAGAAATCAAAATATTCATCAAACTGAATGACAAAGGCGACACAAGTTTTCACAACCTATGGGACACTGAAAGGCAATCCTAAAGGGTTTGTGGACTTAAATGCGTACAACAAAAAGACAGTAAGATCCAAAATCAACAATCTAATTTCACTCTTCAAGTGACTAAAAATAGAAGGGCAAACCAAACCTAAAGCTATCGAAGAAAATAAGTAACAAATCTCATAACAGAACTAATTGTAACAGAAACGATAAAAAGAAAATACAAGGCTCAATGAAACAAAAACTTGGCTCTTTGAAAAAAATAAATAAAATTGATAGACAACTATTGAGATTAATCAGAAAAAGAAAAGACTCAAATATCCTCAATCAGAAATGAATGAAAAAAGATGTGACAACTGATATTGTAGAAATATAAAATATCCTCTGTGACCACTACAAAAACCTCTATGCAAACTAGAAAGCCTAGAAGAAATACATAAATTCTTGGAAACACTGATCTTCCCAAGCCTGAATCAGGAAGAAATGGAAACCAAAACAGACCAAAAACGAGTAGCAATATTGAAGCAGTAATAAAAAAAATCTCCCAACAACAAAAGTCCAGAATCAGATGGATTTACAGCTGAACTCTACCAGACCTACAAAGAAGAACTGGTACCCATCCTTTATAAATCATTCCATAACATCGAGAAGGAAAAAATCTTCTCAAGTCATTCTGCAAAACCAATATCAAAATCCTGATACCAAAGCTGGGAAAGTACACAAAAACAAACGAAAACCAACAAACCAAACAACAACAAATAAAGGAAACTTTTTTGAGACCAAGAGCCCATATCTCTTATGAACAAAGATGCAAAAATCCTCAACAAAATAGTAGCAAACTGAATTGAATGGTACAACAAAAAGATAATCCACTATAATCAAGTGGGTTTCATCCTAGGGATGCAAGAAAGATTTAATATATGTAATAAACATGATTCACCACATAAACAGAAAAACAAAGACCACATGATCATCTATCTTAATATAAAATTAATATGAAAAAATATTTAATAAAATATTGCACTCTTTCATGATAAATACCCTCAACAAACTAGGCATAGAAAGAATACATCCTAAAATTATAAATGCCATATAAGACAAACCTACAGCCAATATCAGACTGAATGGGGGAAAAGTTGAAAACATTTCCTCTAAGACCTGGAACAAGACAAGGGTGTCCACTATCACCACTTCTATTCAACACAGTATTGGAAGTTCTAGCTAGAGCAATCAGGCAAGAGAAGGAAATAAAGTGCATCCAAATTGGGAAAGAGGAGGAAAAATTATTCCTGTTTGCTAAAGATATGATTTTGTATCTAGAAACACTACAGTCTCCACCAAATGATTCCTGGAATTGTCAGTAAATAAAGTCAGTAGTCTCAGATTGTAAAATCAACATACACAAATCAGTAGCATTCCTATACCAATAACTGTCAATCAGAGAGTCAAATCAAGAACTCAATACCATTCATAATAACTACAAAGAGATTAAAATACCTAGAAATATACTTAAAACTCTATGAAGAGAACTACAAAGAGCTGATGAAGGAAATCACAGATGACAAAACAAATGGAAAAGCATCTCCTGCTCATGGATCAGTAGAATCAACATTGTTAAAATATCCATACATTTTTATGGGATTCAATGCTATTGAATATGATGCAATACCAGCATCATATTTCACATATCTGAAAAAAAAAACCCAAACTTAATTTGGAACCAAAAAAGAACTCAAATAGTCAAAGGTATCTGAAGTAGAAAGGACAAATCTGAAAGTTTCACACTACCTGACTTCAAATTATACTACAAGGCTATAGTAACCAAAACAGTATGGTGCTGGTATAAAACTAGAGATGCATTCTAATGGAAAAAAGAGAGAACTCAGAAATAAAACCATCTACCTATAACCAACTGATCTTTGATAAAGCAAACCACAGCATACTCTGGGGGAAGGAAGTCCTATTTAATAAATGGTGCTGGGAATAATGAATGAAAAAGAATGAAACAGAATCCTTATCTCTTGTCATATAAAAGATTACTTTAAGATATATTAAAGATGTAAATATAAGGCATGAAAGCATAAAAATTCTAGAAAAAATGTAGGAAAAACTCTTTTAGATGTTGACTTAGGCAAAGAATTTATGACTAAGACCTCAAAGGCAAATATAGCAACAACAAAAATAAATAGGCCTTAAGTAAATTAAAAAGCTTTTGCACAAAAAAGAAATATTGAACAGAGCAAATAGACAACCTATAGAACAAAAGAAAGTATTTGTAAACTGTACATCTGACAAGGGACTGAGACCCCAGAATCTGTAATGAACTCAAACAAATCAGTAAGAAAAAAAAACCCCATGGGCAAAAGACATGAAAAGAATTTTTCAAGGGAAGATAGACAAATAGCCAACAAACATATGGGAAAATATTCAACATCACTAATCATCAAGGAAATGAAAATAAAAACTAGATATCACTTTACCCCTATTAGAATGGCCATTATTTAAAAAGTCAAAAAACAATAAGTGCTGGCATGGATGTAGAGAGAAAGGAACACTTGTTGGTGGACTGTAGATTAGTCCAACCTATCTGGCAAACAGAATGGAGATTCCCCAAGGAAATAAATGTAGATTTGCCATTGGATCCAGTAATGCCATTGCTGGGTATCTAACCAAAGGAAATGAAATCATCTTATCAAAAAGACACCGGCACTCAAATATTTATTGCAGCAAAATTCACAACTACAAAGATGTGTAATTCTTACCTAAGTGTCCTCTAATTCATGAGTAGATAAAGAAAATGTGTTATATATACACCACGGAGTACCATTCAGCCATAAAAGGAGTGAAATGTCATTTGCAGCATCATGGGAACTGGAGAGACCATTATCCTAAGTAAAGTATCTCATGAATGAAAAACCAAACACCATATCTTCTCTCTAGTGAATGGGAGCTAATAGATGGGTACATACAGGCAAAAAATAATATAAAGAATATGATAAACCAAAGGGGGTTTGGAGGGTGGGTGTGGGCTAAAAACTTATCTATTGGGTACAATGAACACTATTCTATTGATAGACACCACAAAAGCTCGGGCTTACACATTATACAAGATATGCTTGTAACAAAAACACTTGTACCCCCTTAATTAACATCTTGCAATAAAAAAATAAAAGACAGCTTGGGCACTTCATATCAGGTATTACTAACAAAGTGGCACAAGTTGGGTAGGCCTATTTGGATATTGAAGAATGGCAATATCACATTTATGAGTGAGGCTCTGAATAATTCACAAAATCACTCAAAAGACTGTCAGATTTGAACCAGCCTGAGATCCAGGGAAGGATGCTCAGCTGAGTTTGGTTACACTGTAATTTATTCTACCATTTGTTCCTTGCAACTTAGTGCATACAGTGGTATTCAAAGTATGTGTAGTACATTGCATACCTTATTCTGCTGGAATAATCACAGCAGAGATCCTAGAGGTTTGGAGCAAAGCCATACCTTTTTTGACAAGTAACTATTCTCTTTTTTTTAATAGGTCCTGAAAGAGTTTAATTTATTTATTTATTTTTTTTTTCCCATTTTTTTTTTTTATTGTTGGGGATTCATTGAGGGTACAATAAGCCAGTTACACTGATTACAATTGTTAGGTAAAGTCCCTCTTGCAATCATGTCTTGCCCCCATAAAGTGTGACACACACTAAGGCCCCACCCCCCTCCCTCCATCCCTCTTTCTGCTTCCACCCCATGACCTTAATTGTCATTAATTGTCCTCATATCAAGATTGAGTACATAGGATTCATGCTTCTCTGTGAAAGAGTTTAATTTAAACAGTTGATCATTGGCCATGCTTGAGCTACATGTTATCATGTATTTGGATAATGTGGTGAGCCAATCCACCCAGAAGCAAATTAGGCAAGACCCATAATACTTTATCAGATGGAAATAGTATATGTGTAGGGTAAATGCATAGTTTATCCTGCAAACCAGAACACTTTTGGAAGTAAAAGAGGCACTACTAATAATCATACTGGGGTATTTGGAATAAGTTGATAATTCCCCTAGCAAACCAAGAATATGCTTCAACATGACATAAAGTAAATTCCATTGGCAGGTAGCTCACATTCTTAACAGCATCTCCCTGCTTGGCTGACACTCCTCCAGCATCATATGCCAGGGGCCTTTGTTTTCCATGACCTTTGACTAAAGAAAGCAAAAACTAAAAGTAGATTGATTATTACCACACCATGCAACTACCAGCTGAAAGTGGACCATTGTGGCAATATGATCCCATTCTAGGAAGGCTCTGAGGACCTGGGGAAAGGGAAATCCTCCCAGCTCATAGCAGGCCGGGTAGCATGTCTTGGGTTCAATTTGTCCAGGTATAGAAGGACAGTTGCTTTTATTATGCATTTATAATGTTCATGGTGAGGTGCTAATGATTTGGCTTGAAAATCCAGGGGCTCTGAGTTGAGAGACAAGAGGATTTCTAAAAAGAAGATCTGGGAGAAAAATAATGTAGATGATCCTTTCAGGATAGGTAGTATGAGAGTATTTGAATACCTAGAAAACACCATTTATTGCAGCGGAGGAGTTTGACAATTAGGGATGCATGATGACCTTTTTGTCTCAATGGTCTCAATGAGGTTTTTTTTTTTTTTTTTTTTAGGTCGAGTCTTACTCTGTTGCCTTTGGTAGAGTGAGGTGGTGTCATAGCTCACAGCAATCTCAAACACAGGCTCAAGAGATCCTCTTACCTCAGCCTCCTGAGTAACTGGGACTATAGGCAACTGCCCCCATGCTTGGCTAGGTTTTCTGTTTTTAGTTGAGACAGCGTCTCTCTCTTGCTCAGGTTGGTCTTGAACTCCTGAGCTCAAGCCATCCACCCACCTCAGCCTCCTAGAGTGCTAGTGTTACCAGCATGAGCCAAGGCACCAGGCACTCAACAAGCTATTAAATAAAGTATTCTTGGTGGCAGACTATGGTGGCATCCCATAGAATCTATTTGAGTAACATCACTGTTGAATGTTCAGTGTCTTAATGGAAAAAAGTCATGATGGGGGTTGATTGTTCTGAAAATACTCAGAAATTTCATGTTAACTAATTTACCTCTGTTTTTCTCCATAGTTCTGTTGCTATTTTACCTGTTCAACTTCAGTATCACTCATGGTGATTGTTGACTCCTGTGCTTTATTCATTCATTTCAGACTGTTAGGATTTGGTCAACTGGTCCTGGACTTGGAACTGGATGCAGTGATCAATGACTTCGTAGGTTGTCCCTTTTCCTGGGGGATAGTGAGTGCATTTTCATTTTTAAAATCAGTTGTTGCATTGTATTAGATTTAAACATTTGTTCTGTGGTTGTTACTGTTTGGAGGTTTAGGCATAGGAAAATAGAGTATTATTGAAGCTATGCAGAGACTGAAGCGAACATTTATTCTCTTCCTATTCTCTTCTGAACACCTTTCCTAGAATTTCTCACCTTGTAACATTTTAAGGTAGAGGATAGAAAAGCTTTCCTCTTTTTCCACTAAAGCTAGAATGCAGGTTGGAGGGAATCCACTTGGGACTTAGTTCAGAGGAGAGTGACATAAGGAATTACATCTTGTGAGGATAATGGAGAGATGATGAGCTTTTAGAAGTCACAGAAGCAAGCCATCTGGGGATACAGCCCCACACTCGGGTGGGCAGTATAAACTCGGGCTGTGGTGCTGGTAGTGGAACCTTTACTGGAGCATTTTATGGGTGTAATTTGACTATTCTTCGTGGCTGTGTAATTTACAAGCTAGGCATCTTCGGCCTTCCCTGATATTTTGTGAGTGACTTTATGACCTTTAATACATTATTTTCTTGAATGAGTTGGATAGAATGGGCTCTGTGGTTTATAGCTAAACACTCTCCCTGATACATAGATATTTGAGGTTACCAAAGGAGGGAATAGAGGCATTATATTGTCAGCTATCATAGAGGTGATTTTTCTTTTTTAAAAAGCAACACACCCGGTATTAAAAAGATTGAGCAATCTCATGGAAGTCCCAATTCATACAATCAAAATTATTTCTTCTTTAGTAAGAAGGTAAGCAAATCTTCCCCAGTTTAAGAAAATCTCTTACACAAAATCTAAATTTACAAAATGGACACAGTAAAAGGTGTCTATTTTTTCAATTTATGGAAGCATTCACCATACAAAAAGATTTACTAGATATTGTACTTCAGTAGTCCATTCCCCAGTTATTTACTCCTTCTTTTTTGAGACAAAGTCTCACTATGTTTCCCTTTGTGGAATGCTATGGCGTCATAGCTCACAGCAACTTCAAACTCTTGGGCTTAAGCGATTCTCCTGCCTCATCCTCCCAAGTAGCTGAGACTACAGGCACCTGCCACAATGGCTGGCGTATATATATTTTGCAGTTGTCATTGTTGTTTAGTTGGCCCAGGCCGGGTTCAAACCACCAGCCTCAGTGCATGTGGCCGGTGCTGTAACCACTGTGCTCCGGGCTCTGAGCCAGTTATTTAGTACATTGTCACTTGTTTTAAATTTCTGACTTTACAGACCTTTTCAAGAACCTATCTAGCTACATTAATAGAGATTTAAATACGAGAATTTACATATTTTACTGAGAACTTGTGAAATTACTAGTCCCTGAGGGCTAACAAGGGATTTTAACCAGCACTTTCCAAATTGGAATGCTTCTTTAAAAACACTAACATCATGAAGAATGTATGCTATTGAAGAATAAGTTTATTATGTCGAGTTTTTAAATGAAGACAATAAGATAACACATCTAACTAAAAAATTCAATAGCACAAAACAGCATGTAGTTCAGTTCCTCAATGTTTTTATGTTAAAGTGGCTAGCTATTGATTTTGTACAATCACTACAATCCACTGTGTAGTTATCTTTTCAGTTGTACATTTCAAAATAAAATCTTTTTTTAGGACCTCAAGATATGCAACAGTGGATTTTACAGCAGTAAAAATGCCATGGCTATGCTGTGTAAAATGTGTGCCTGTGTGCCTGTGTGTGTGTACCATAGCACACAGAATTTATAAAAACTCCTAAATTCCTTCTGGGTTCACAAGTTCACAGCCGATGTGGAACACCTATTAGACATTTAAGAGCAACATAAAAAGACTATCTCTGGAAGGTTGTGTTTATGCTTGGAATAGATCTCTTCCTCCTGGGCAAGTTGAAAGCCCATTAAAAGGATTTCAGCTTTGTGAGTTGTTTTCTTTCCTGTTAGAAAGCTGGTCTTAGAGCAGTGGTCTCTTTAATTACTGCAAATTTGGCTTCATAATAATTATATGAGCAGAACTCAGGCACGACACTTGATAACACAGATGCAGAATAATTTTTTTAAAAGAAAAGATTTAGTTTATTCTGCTATACAGGACAGCTGAAAAGTGTATCTGAGCTGGATTTTTTAAAGCTTTTCAGAGAGGACTAGATTTCAGATTATGTAATAATCTCTGGTATTTCAGATCCATATTCTAAGTAAAGAACTGGGTCATTTTATAGCCCAGGAAGAATTTATTTTTTCATAAACAGGTTCTCATAAAGTACTGGCTCAAATATTTTTAGACTACCCTTCATAAAAATTTACCATATTTGAACAGCAACAGTACATGGCATATTCAATATATTTTAATTATTACCATTCCAAATACCATTCAAATTACAAAATCCTAACCATAAGAATGCTTTTACTCAGTTAACTGTCCTAAAATGGCTTTAATTACTTTGCTGCCTTAAAGTAACCAAAGGAGTGGAAAGCTTTTAAGGAAGAGGAGAAATTGGAATTGAGATTGTTAAATTTTAGTCTCTTTAATTTGATGATTTTTTCAAGATAAGGTCTCACTTTGTTGCCTAGACTGGAGTGTAATTGTGTCATCATAACTCATTGTAACCTCAAGCTCTTGGGCTCCAGTGATCCTTCTTGCCTCAGTTTACTGATTAGCTGGGCTTATAAGAGCACGCCACCACACTTGGATATATATTTTTTAAATTTTGTAGATATAGGGTTTTGCTATTTTGCCTAGGCTGATTTTGAACTCCTGGGCTCAAGTGATCCTCTGTGTGGCCTTCCAGAGTGCCAGTGTATTGGGATTAAAGATGTGAGCTATACACACAGCAAAAGCTGAGTGTGGAAATTAGTGGTTTTTTCCTTTATGCTATTGGATCAGTCAAAGAAGTAACTACTTCAATCTGAAAGATTAACATAGTTTTATCTACAGTGGATAGATATAGATATAAGCATATTAATTATTAGCTCACATTATCCCAGAATATTTATATTTTGTTGCCTAGGTTTTGTCATTCTGTTTAGAGAACACAGACAGAGTTAGCATAATTCTTAAGGGATAAGGGATCGGCATCCAGTTAGAGTCACCAGCTGCTTTAGGCCCTAGCAAGAGATCAGCCTGTCCTTTAAGCTCCGAAGCTAGCAATCGATTTCTCTCTAGTACAGAAGTCCTACATGGCATCTTCTTTTAATCTAAGGCTTTTTCATCCACATTGGAAATCTGTTGTTTAGTGTATGCACCTTCATCAGTGGCCTTAGCTAGATATTCTGGATAACTTCCTGCAGCTTCCATGACAGCATTTGCTACTTCCCCTTTCATGTTATGAAGATGACTTCTTTCCTTAAATCTCATGGACCAACCTCTGCTGGCTTCCAACTTTTCTTCTGTAGCTTCCTTACGTCTTTCAGTTCTCATAGAATTAAAGAGAATTAGGGCTTTGCTTTGTATTACCTTTTTATACCTTTTGGCTTAAGGTGTTTTTGTGGTTGATTTGATTGTCTATCCAGACCACTTAACCTTTCTTCATATCAGCAATAAGTTCGTTTCATTTTGTTCACTAGGGTAGCACTTTTAATTTCCTTTAATAACATTTCCTTTACATTTACAACCTGGCTGTTTTGTGTGAGGATCTAGCTTTTGACCTATTTTGGCTTTTGACATACCTTTTTCACCTAATTTAATCATTTCTAGCTTTTGATTTAAAGTGAGAGACATGAGACTCTTCCTTTCACTTGAATACTTAGAGACCATTGTAGGAGTTATTTCTTGGTCTAGTTTCAATGTTGCTGCATCTCAGGGACTAAGGAGATCCACAGAGAGGGGAGTGGGGAAACAGCTGGTTGATGGCACAGTCAAAACATACACATTAAGTTCTCCATCTTCTATGGTGACAGTAATAACACGAAAGATCTTTGATCACAGATCATCATAAAAGATATAATAGTGATGAAAATGTCTGAAATAATGTGAGAATTACTAAAATGTGACACAGAGACATGAAGTGAGCCCATGATGTTGGAAACAACGATGCTGCTGGACTTGCCCAATGCCACAAAGATTCAATTTGTAAAAAACACAATGTTTGCAAAGTGCAATAAAACAAGGTATCCTTTCCCCTCCATTAAAGAAAATTCAGATTAATGTGATGGTACAAATGATTAGGTTACCTTGTTTGCATTTTTCAGGCAAAGTTCAAGTTGTCCGCTGGCCCTTCACCCAGGGGATGTGCCCCTTAGGTGAAAGTTTAAAAACAAGGCATCCTTTTGTCTGCTTTAGACTCTATTCATAGGCCTCTGGGATCTTCTCCATGTGGACGTCTGCTGGCAGGGGAAGGATTTCACAAGTTCCAGGGAGGAGGTTCAGTCCGAATGCTGTTTTATCTGCTAGGCCTCTTAGTCACGGTGTGTTTCAGTTGATTGCACCTATTGATGCTCCACCTGTCTTTCCAAAGAATTGCCTATATTTCCAGATATCTATCAAATCCCATCATATATAATCTTTTCTAAAATGTGGCCCTTCCTTTTTATAAACTTATTCATTATTTATTGCTGATTTCTTGTTCTCCAATCTTTATATTTCTGGAAGGATTTAGCTACTGGATAAAATTAAGACTTGGCAAACAATATTCTCCATAACCACTGGAGCCTACTGCTTGACTCTTCCTGTAGATATTATGATCATTCATGTCCTTGGAGCTTTGCTTTGCCTTGCCTCCAAATCTTCTATTTTACCTCACTAGTTCTTATGTATTCCTTTAAGATAGAAGTCAAGCAATAAATCTTCCATGTAGCCCCTCTGGTATCCCAGGCTTGGTTGGGTGTGTATCTGCCTCCCCATTGTATCACATCAATAGCCTATGCCTGTGTGTCTCCCTTGCTTTATATACCTCTTCCATCTTCATTTCCAAACTATACCTGATTCACGGTAGGTGCTCAGTAAGTATTTAGCAAAGTAAATTAAAGTTACCTTCTTTCTAGCTGGGCACAATAGTGTGTGCCTGCAATCCCAGCTACTCCAGAGGCTGAGGCAAGAGGATAGCTTGAACCTAGGAGTTCAAGACTAGCCTGAACTACATAATGAGACCTCGTCTCCAGAAAACAAAACAAAACAAAATAAAATAAAAAACAACCCAGAAAACAAACAAAAATATTACCTTATTTCTTACTTGCCTCTGGTCTGTTCAGCTTGTTCTTTCTCTTTTCTCATGCTGTGAATTCCTAGTCGTTACCTGGTCTATTTGTGGTGACTCTGCCTACTGTATTTCCTCACCTGCTCATTTCTCTCTCAATGTGATGTTTTTGTTTCAGTCAAGTGCCCCTAGAGCCAGATGGAGAATACTGGAACAAATTTAATTTTGGAATGTTTTCTTTAATGGCAAATGGAAGTCAGGAAATCTTAAAAAATCCACCTTATGCTTATACTCATAATTCCTTCCTGTTGGGGTCCTCATGAGCAACCTGAGCCCATCCATGTAGGGTGAAGACTTATGTACAGAGGATTTCCTAGGGATGCTCTGGAAATTAGGAAGCTTCCATTCTTGACCTAGAAGTCCTTTTTCATTGACTTCAACTTACATGGAAATAAAGACCTGACTTAAACTGACACAAGAATTTTGTTTTTAGATATTTAGTCAGAGTTCCTAGGGAAATGATAACCTTGTTTGAATGAAAGAGTGCTTCTGATTTTGAAATAGTCTCTATACATGTCAAGTTCATTATCAGCCATGTATAGGACCTTCACATTTAATTCTAAACTTTTGTAAAAACTTCATAATAAACTAAAGATTTTTAAATTTTAATTTTGTGAAGTTTTCCTTCCCACCCATGTCCATCTGCACCAATTTTCCTAAATGGCATTAGACACTCAAAGACATTTCACCCAAGTCATGGGTAATTTGTGCAACAGCTCTCCAGAATGCATGCAGCAGTTTGTAAATTTAAGAAATTTTTAACTGAATGACTATTTCAATTTCTCAAGTGATTACTGAAAGAAAGGATGTTTTAATATTGAATACTCAAAATATAACACTCTGGAATTATGGTTAGTATGCAAGTTTGTACAATGGATTTAAATTAATATTTTTCATTGATGAGTGACTTCTGTAAGGACACAGTTTATCCATAGGTTTTCTAGTCATTTTGAAATATTTTGATTTCTGGAATCAAGACATTGATCACAGGTGATTCCTCTTCTGAACTCATTTTGTCTTTTCTTCTCAACATCTTTATTTCATAGTAGAAATAAACTCTCTTGGTATGAACAGTCCTCTGTAATTTTGACTTATAAGCAGGTGCATTTTGAAAAAAGAATAAGATTTCCCTGAGCTGGTAGAATTTTCTTAACTCCTAAAAATTCTGAAATTAAAATCCAGTTCAACATGAAGAAGAAGTTTGTATACACTGTACTCTTCTTTTCTTTTGATTACTTTTAAAGAAATGTCTCTGCTCATGTGTTAATACAAGGCTGATGCCTCTAATCTTAGCCTATTCACTCGCTGACTTTGTTTTCATCAGTCTCCTTTTCTCTCTTGAACTTTCTTGTGAATCATTTCAATCAGGCTATGAACAGATTCTTTCATATTTCATCTTAAAAAAATAAGTCTAGAAGACAAACAAAATAGAACTCTTGACTCAACATCTTCAGCTTTTGCATCCATCCATCTGTTATCCTTTATGGGAAACACTTTCAAAATATTTGTGGCTGTCTCTATGCACTCTCTTTCTATTCTCTTCTCAATTCTTTTAACCAATTGTGACAACTCATTGCATTGTAAGCTTTAATTAATAACTTCCCTATATTCATGCTCCTAGGTCTCTAAGTCTTTAGGCTCCATCTACTCTGATTCTGAGATGAACTCAAACTAGCTTTTAACAATTGGAATTGGGGAGAGTGATGATGTGCCAATTTCCAGCCAAGATTTTGGGAAGGCCTGGTGTCCTTCTGCCCTCTTTCTTGGAATGATGCCACCATTCTGAAAACAAGCCAGGGCTGTCTTTTATGAGGTTGAAAGAACCTGCAAAACAGAGATACTGCTATTACAACTGAGGCCATTCTGGAGCAGGTGACCCCAGGCGACCCCACAGGTTGATGTAGATACATGAGCTAGGCTAGATGAGATCAGCTGAGATGGAACTGAGTTTAGCAGAGCCATTCACTTGACCTAATAAATAGCAATTACAGTTGTTATTTTAAGCTATTAACTTTTGTGGTGGCTTGTTACACAGCAATAGCTAGCTAACGTATTCTGCTAATATGCTTTCATTGCTACCAAGTGCCTGAAATGCTCTTAGCAATATCACCAGGGCCCTCTAATTCACTACTTTAAAGAGTCAATTCACTGTCCTCAATTTTCTTGACTTCACAGCAACCATTGTTAAGTTGACCCTTCCTGAACTTCTTCTCTAGACCTTCATGATATCACATTTACTTGTTTTCCTTCTACCTCATTTAAGTTCTTTCTCAATCTCATCCTCCTCTGCCAGATTCTAAAACATTGAGTCCATGCTAGACTATATGAAGCCCTCCTTTTTTTTCTGTATACTTTTTCTTTTATGATATTGTTCAATTCCAGGGACTTAAATACTATTTACATGATGAAACTCTCAAATGTAAATCCCATTTTCTGTGTATTTCCTCTAAATGTACTTCTAGAAATTTATTTGGCATGTTCACCCAGATGTGTAGTAGATAAGACAAACTTCACATAGCAAAAATAAGTCTATTATTTTCTACCTTCCAATTCTTTTCTAGTTTATTTCTGGACCTAATCATACCCTCTCCAAACCAGAACCCAATTTCAAGTATGTTGCCAGCTCTACTTTCAAAATGCATCACAAATGTGCTCACATCTCACCATCTTTTACAGCTCTTGTCTGACTTTCTACTGTCTCTTGTTTGCCCAACTGTACTTGCCTCCTAATTGATTTTTCTGCTTTCATTCTTTTCTCCCGTTGTCAATTCTCTTCACGGTAGCCAGAACAACTTTTTTAAAGTTTAAATCTAATCACGTCATTATCTTGCTTACATTCTTTCAACTGCTTTCCATGACAATTGGAAGAAAACCCAAACTTCTTACCTTATTGTCAAAAAAATGTGATCTGCCTGCAGTCTTCTTTTGGGAACTCACCTTGGACCACTCTCTTTTTTTGTTTTGTTTTTCATTATTCTCCAGCCATTCTAGTTTTGCTTTTGTCCCTCAAACATTCCAAGATCATGTCTTTCTCAGAATCTTTCTCACTGCCTGGAATTCTCTTTACCAGATCATTCATGGTTGGTTCTTTTTCATCATTCTTGTCTTAGATAACAGTGTCATAGTATCAGAAAGGGTTTGGGGGGGTCATCCTAGGTAAAAGAGCTTTCTTTTACAGCCCCCAATTCATTCCCTGGCTGCTATCCTGCTGTGTTTATGTTCTTTATAGCACATATCATTATCTAAAATCAGCTTATTGATTCATTTCTTATATATTTATTATAATTCTTTCTATTTCTTAGAGGTATAGGTATCCTCAAACTAGTATCCTGCTTTCCTTGTTAGATTTTGTATCCTTCATATCCAGAGGAGTTTCTGACACTGAGTAGGTGTTCAATATGGATAGTTTGAAAGAACAAACACATCTGAAGCAGAGCACTACTGATAAATAAGTCAAAGTATTAGATTTTGACCTTGTTTTAAAAATATAGTGACAAAAACCCAAAATATGTTTCAAAATCCTTAGATTCTTAAAATACATGAAGAGAATGTATACAATGAGTAAAACTTGAGAATTCTTTTGTAATGGTGTTGATCTAGTCATTGACATAGGTTTTGTATTAGGAAGTACACAGGTACTGATTTGAAGACACATGTGTCCATTGCCCTGACAGTTGGCCTTTCCCTAAATTGATTTTTCAAATGTCATGCTCCAAGTTAGACTGATTTGCATCATATGAAGTTTAATTGTGTTCATGAAAGGACTATACTCTCAGGCTTGCATATCTATGAGGTATCAAGGAAATGCCAAATATAATTGATACTTTTATTTAGGAAATTTATTCTGTAAAGCGAGAAGTTTCCATTTATAAAATTATTACAAATTTATTCTTTAATATTTAGCTTCTTTGGCAAGCCTTCCTTGTTCTTCTAAGAAAAGTGAGTCATATCTTCCTCTGAGGTACCTAGTGCCTGAATGCACTCATCAGATTGAAATTTTATTTTATTTTATTTATTTTATTTAATTTTTTTGTGGTTTTTTTTGGCCAGGGCTGGGTTTGAACCCACCACCTCCGGCATATGGGACTGGCACCCTACTCCTTGAGCCACAGGCGCCACCCCTAGATTGAAATTTTAATAGCTAGTTGGCAAGTCGTTTCTCCAAAAATCTTGGTATCCTTCAAATAGATTTCATGCCGTCCTCATTTTTCTTCTTCTTGAATACAAATCCTGATTTTGGCATATTTAGTTAGTTTGTGAAATAGAGTAAGGTTGCAGCAAATAATTATTGAATTGAATAGAATAAATAGGTATTGGATTGAATTACTAGTTAGTTATTTTATGTTAATATTGACCTTTAGAATATAAACCTTTGGAGGGCAGGAACTATGTATTCACTTCAGTTGCATTTTTGCCATAGAACCTAGCATATCACACTAAATATGGCAGCAGGCTCTCTTCTCCACTGGATTTGTTCTTCATCCTGACTCTTAACTACCATCAGAATTACGGGAATTCATAGTTAATGTCTATGTAGGAGTTTACAATAAATATTGGTCTACTCCACTGTCCTGATGAGCTGGATATGAAAAATTCACAAACTTTTAAGAAGCAGCATAGCCCATACTTGTAAGACATTGGGCATTTTACTTAATTTTTTTGTGCCATAGTCCTTCCCCGCAGCCAATGGTACCTATTTCATGGAGTTGTTATAAGCACCACATGAATTAGTATATATGTTCATGTATATATACACGGAATATACCAAATTTCTGGCTTATGGTAGATTATTAGTATATGCTAAATACTATTCTTATTACTCTTTCCTGAGGCCTACATCTGAGCTTGTTGAAGCAGTCACATCTTTATCTCTTGTTTTCCTTTTAATGTAGGCCACCAGATCTGGGGCCTCAAAGCCGGACTGAACCAATAGATACTAAGAATATGTTCATATTGTTCATAAGTGCTTTTCTTAATCTATTTTAGGTCCATTGAAACATGTATTTAATCCTTCCACTGATGGCTCTACATTTAAACCTGAGAAAAGGGTAAGTGGAACATTTCAAGGTGGAAATTTTCTTTGTCTTTTCTTCTGAGTTCAATTTTTGTATCGGGGGTGCAAGTGGGTATGATGGAAGATAGCTGTATTGAGAAAATTAAAGCAAAAAAATAATTGCCAAGGAAAATAAACTTTCTTTGTGTTGATGATTTCCTTTGTAGAAGGAAAGCCAGTGGAATGCATTGTCTCCTCAGAGATAAATGAAAAAAAAAAGGTTGCACAACTTAAGAGAAAGACAGGTACTCTTTGAGAGCTGTGGGAAACAGACATCGCCACCTGGGGCAAGAAATATTATTGGCTACTTTGAGTGTATGTTTCCAAAATATGCATGAACAAAACTAAGTGTTCTGGAAACAGAAGAAACCAATTCTTGTGGCAGAAAACTAGACTCGGAAAAGCAATAGGAATTTCAAGAAATAAGAAACTGTTTAACAAAATCTATCTACATCTTAGAGAGCACAGGATAGGCTTTTTAAGGTTCTCTTCCTTTAGAATTCATGAATTTATAGTATTATGATTATAATAATTTTAGTCTCCACTGAGACTAATACATGTATGTACAGATTACTTCCTCAGTGGAGACTGTTATCCTTGTCTTTCTATATCCCAGAGGAAGAATTTGATGGCAAAAGTTAACTGCTAAGTGCTCATGGATGACTCAATAAAATAAAAAGTTCCTGCCTGTCAATAAATACCCAAGTTAGCTTTTTTTTTAATAAGAGAAAAATCTCACACATTTATTTTAATGCATATATAGCTTTGAAGCAAGACTTGTTTTCTTTTATAGAGCAGGGCTTGCCGGCTGCCTCTAGTGGCCAAGAGGCACCAATGGCTGATGGCGTAGTGGGACCATTTTAGACACAGCTTTACATCTCAGCTTGATTTTTCACATTTCACCTAATTTAAATGTTTAAATTCTGGCTCAGTGTAAAATTTTCTTTACTTCATGGTGGGTCCACTTGGCGCATTCCTAACCTGGGCTCGCTGTCACAGCAGGAACTATATTAGATTTGTCAGAGAAAATGTGATACTGGTTAGATACATCATATTATTTATTGGTAGTTAATTACTTGAAAGTTTACAACTAATTATACATACAAGTCTTCTTTGTTTACATAATATCAAAATTTATCTAAGCATGGAGTGAGGCTAGTAGAAGGCCTATTTCAACACACTGTCAAGGTTTAGTTTATTCTGCTTATACCATACATGTGACATTGATATTAATGGTATTTTATTCCAAATGAGTAAAGTGAGGACCAGAGAACTGAGTGACTTGGCTTAGGTAGTTAGGGACAGACACCAGGAACAGGCTGATAGTTTTATACCTTCCTCACAGAAAGGCAGCAAACTTGAGGAGGCTATAAACATCCATCAGCATTTAGCACTTAACCCACAATGGCAGGAAATGTGAGGTTAGGCTCTTTTCCAGGTTTGGAGCATGTGCAGAACCAACCCAAGGTGACCTTTTGACCCACTTACTCTCATTTGCATGGTAAAAATCATACCCACCAGCACCATGACAGTGGCAATCCCTGGAAGTTTCCCTATAAGGTTAAACATGGGGAGAGCCCTAAGTGCTAATAAATCCCCATCTCTTTCTAAGAAAAATAAAGAATATTCTTCCCACTGCTCAATCATTAGCCATAAACATAAAAAATAGAGAAGACTTCAGATCCCCAGCGTCTTCCCCACTTTTGGAGATAGACCCATCCTTCTGTTGGGATGTACTTCTGCTTTATTGTCATGCTTTTGCAATGAGACTGCTTGTGTGAACTTCCTGAGTGTGTCTGTGTTTGATTTGTCACCGCCTTGGTACTAGAGCCCATTCTTTAGCTCTGAGAACCGAATATCAAGGGATTCCAAGCCATTCTTGACAAAGTCAACTGGTCAGTGGATTGCAGAGATAGGATTAAAATCCAGTTCTTCCGGCTTGGTGCCTGTGCTCAGTGGCTAGGGTGCCAGCCACATATACCAAGGCTGGCGGATTTAAACCCGGCCTGGGCCAGCTAAACAACAACTGCAACCAAAAAATAGCCAGGTGTTGTGCTGGGCACCTATAGTCCCAGCTACTTGGGAGTCTGAGGCAAGAGAATCTCTTAAGCCCAAGAGTTGGAGGTTGCTGTGAGCTGTGACGCCACAGCACTCTACTGAGGGTGGTAAAATGAACTTTGTCTCAAAAAAAAAAATCCAGTTCTTTCGACATGAATCCGATGCTCTTGTTACTATCACATGTAGTCTACGTTTAAGATTAGTCCTAGGGCAGATGATGGCTGTCATGTGCTAAGCAGGAGTAGACTGTGGGGGAGGGCCAGCACGCATAGCTTTCGTTTAATGACTGATTGATTTTTTTTTTCAGTGTTTAATTTCCTGACATAATAAAATACATCTCCTGATGGAAACTGTCATTTCACTGTGAGTTTTGTGGGACCCTTTCTTCTGTTTTAAACTGTCATTTCACTGTGAGCTTTGTGGGACCCCTTTCTTCTGTTTTAAACTGTCATTTCACTGTGAGCTTTGTGGGACCCCCTTTCTTCTGTTTTCAGTGGTTTGTGGGAGCTCCGGCAGGCCAGGATGTCATTTCTATTTTTCTTTTGTCAGAATATATGAAGTCTTTCCAGATCCAGGAGCAGAGATCCTGAATTACATTAGCTATGGTAGGTTACAGTGAGATTGTAGGATTATTGGAATATACTTTTAAATTCACTTTTCCTTTAGATAAAAAATGGAGATTTGTATATTTTGGGAAGAAAATCCGAAAGGAATATTAGCAGCATTTTCCAATGTCTTTGTTGGTCATTTCAGGGATTTCCATCCATTTAATCTTAACAGCATGCCATATTCAATCTGCTTTTCTTAGCTTTGTCACCCACATGTCTTTGTCTAGTGTCTGGGTGGGCATTTTAAATTCCTTTATGTTTTCATACTTCAGGGAGAAAAATTCTCTTTTTTATCTGGGACAAACTACAATCTTATTTCCCTTGGCTTATCTTATTAATATTTGATGGCATTTACTTTCAAAGCAACTTTGCACAGTTGCCCTGGAGTGTTTGCACAAAGGAGACTTTCTAATGCAAATCTAACTGAATTGAAAGTTAAAAAAAAATGGCCCAAATGACACTACCCTCAAAGTAAAATTTGAGCCCTCAAAGCAGTTCTTCATTCATTGATTTTTCTGTTAATTAATATATGCAGTAATTTATTAAGCAAATGTTTGCTAAATACCTTTTGGTGGTTATTAGCACTGGTCTAGGAACTTATAGTTTAGTGGAGAAGATGAAATATCATGAATAAAAAGCACAGCCTCAAGTCTAGAAAGAAGATTTGGCTCTGAATAGAAGTTCACTGCAAGAAGGAGGGAGGAGAGTACTCACCAGCCAGGCTCTGGGGAACACCCTGTTTCTTAAACACACCAAAATGAAAGATGTTCTTTGACACTTGAGCATAAAGATTCCGGTTGTCTTGTTGTCTGTAGGAATGGAGATGCTTTAAGCACTTAGGTCAGGGAGATGATGAGATCTGGTGAGTGGTGAGGTGCAGAAGGAAAGTGGGTTTTAGTTTACTTGAGAGAAAAACCATTGAAGTTTTGAATTTGAAATATAGTATGTGAAATTCCATACTGGTCATGATTTTTGTCTAGTAAAACATTAAGGATGTATGGAAGGGTTTATTGAATTTTGGGGGAAGAATCAAGTATTCCAGATCTACTAAGGGATTTCAGTGTGTCTCCAAGGGATTAAAACATAAAGGTTATTTTTGTTAGGTGGGCTTTTGGTGTAAACTATGAAGTAAGCTATGAAGACGTGAAGATTATGGAGACATTTGTCTAAGAGGATTAATTTTTACACCGAGTAATGTTTTTTTGAACCATTATTGTAAGAAAGAAAATGTGTTCAATGTTGGAGGAGATACAAGGTACAAAAATAACTGTGGTATTTAATAAGGTCTAAAGCCTATATAAGAATAGTTAAAGATTCTATTAAGTGATAGAGAAGGTCATAAAGGAGTTTCTGTACAAAGTTGTATAAGGTTGCCAACTTAAAGACCTAAAACTTTTAAATTCTCATCATTATCTCCCTAACAAAACATCTCTTTTAAAGGCTATTATTTTTCTTGCAAAGGAAAGAAGATCATGTCATAAATTACGTACTTAATCATTTTGATTGGCTTAATTATTTTTACTCTATGACATTAAATGTCCTGAAATTAAAAGTAAACTCAACAGATTAGTTTAACTTGGAGCTTTGGTAAGTACATCATGTTAGCTAGAGTCAATAAAACCATCCTGGCATATTCTTTAAAGTTCATGGCCAATTGCATTTATGAGATTCATCAATTCCTTCTCTCTCTCTCTTTTTTTTTTTACCTGCATCATAGAAATGCTGCAGTCTCTGCTTCCAACTAGATTCTGAATTATTCCTGTTCTCTCCATTTCAAACTTGTAGACCAAGCTACTGTCATGTCTCCCCTTGACTAAAACAATAGCCTCCTATTCGAAACCCCAATTCTAACCCTGAGCCTTACAGATTAGACCCCCAGATTAGTCAGAGCCAGGGTGACTTTTCTGAACAGGAAATCAGATCATGTCATCCTCTGCCTAGAACTCCTCAATGGCTTTCCAAACTTAACAGTGCCCACTGAGCTCTCTGACCTCATGGCTTCCCACCTGTCTCTTCCTTCTTTCATTCCAGCCACATTAGGTATCCCCATCTGCTTTTCACACACTTCAGAAATAATGCCTGCTTGGAGCATTTGCACCCCCAACTCCCTCTGCTTAGAATGTTTGTCTTCCAGGTTTTCCTATTCCTGGTGACTTTCATTCAGGTCTCAAGTAAAGCATTATCTCCTCAGAGTGGCGATAGTGTATGTTCTCAAAATAATAACTTTAAAATTCTGTATCTATTTGTTATGTTGATTTGAAAGTAAGTCATTTATTTATTTTATTATCTCTGTCTCCCATTAGAATATCAGGGTCATAATTTCAGGATCTTTTCTATATCTTTGTGGTTTTATCTTTAGCACCTAGTCCCGTACTTTTATTATGGTGAGTACTTTGTATTTACTTATTAGGTAAATGCTGAATTACAGTTGAGGTGTTTACTTCTCATACATTGTGTATATGTTGAGGCAGAGTTTACAATTGATACCCAAAGACTGAAAGGGGAATTAATTTCACCCCAATTACCACTCAGGATACTTTTTAGCTCAGCATAGAGTAAATGTCTCTTTTATGGCCTTGTAGGAATCTGAGCTTATGATTCCAAAACTTCATATTCATAGGATGACATTCATCAATTGATGGTAAATTTAAAACAGACTTCTAAAGCAATAAGAAAAAAGGAAATGCAACGGTGAGTTTCAAATACATTGTTAATGTTTCTAATACTATATGAAAGTCTTAAATCATGAAAATGAAATAGCAAACGTCTAGCTTTTAAGAGTCTTCTATATTATGCAAAATATGCAGCATATATGAACTTAATATTGCTTATTTTTTTCCAAAAGTAATATTATTAGTCTTAATGTGGAAGCAACTATGAATAGAAGTGCACCGTGAGCAAAATTTTGTGCTTATTTCAATAATTCTGAATTTTATTTATATCTATAATGATATACATTTTATTTAAATTTATAATGATTGCTTGTTTAAGCACTCCTCTTTCTACTAGGTACTCTGGAGATCTGTTAAAGCTCTAGTAATAATTATTTTATTTAAAATTATCTTCCTTGAACAAATGGTAGAAAGTCCCATCAATGTCAGGAAAATGGAAATTTATTAGTTCATAAAACCAGACATTCCTGGAGGATTCCATGAAAATTCTTTCTTTGTCTCTTATCTACATTTGCCATTGTTTTCCTTTTAGCTTGATTTTTTTAATCAAGATAAATAATTTATTGATGATGAGTTTCCTGTAGTAAGTTAATAAAGGTTAGTGCAAGGATTATATTCTCTTAAAACAAAAGGAAACAGGACTAACATATTCTCATTAGCTTGTTCATTCATTTATTTAACATTTATTTAAGCGGTGTTGATTGAGTAACTTTTGTATCAGGCAAATTCTGAAAAATTCCTGCTTCTTATAGACCTAGTTTAGACAATGAATCTCTTTTTGGCCACAGGAAAAGGGGATGTCAACAGGCAATACCATGTCCTGTGCTTTCACCTTGGCTGGGGGGAGAGGGTGTTAGTATTATTTATATGAACTGAAACAGTTACTGAAAAAAAAAGGGGGGTTCATATTTTTTCCCAGCTATAGAAAGATGCAAAATATGTTGGGCAGACAAAAATTCATAGCTATAATATTTCAAAAATAATGAAGGTCCTTCATAAATAATGAATTGTGTTTAAACTTTAAAGTAAGTTGACAATTAGCTCTGTGCTTGTAGCACAGTGGTTACGATGCCAGCCACATACACTGAGGGTGTTGGGTTCAAACCCAACCCAGGTCAGCTAAACAACAATGACAACTGCAACAAAAAATAGCCCAGCATTGTGGTGGGCTCCTGTAGTTCCAGCTACTTGGGAGGCTGAGGCAGAAGAATCGTGTAAGCCCAAGAGTTTGAGGTTGCTGTGGGCTGTGATGCCACCGCATTCTACCGAGGGTAGAACATAGTGAGGCTGTCTCAAAAAAACAACAAAGTAAGTTGACTAAACTGTAAAAGACAAGAATCATTATTGCCTTCTCCATTTTTAATTTTTTAAATTCTACTTTGAAAAAAAATTAACTAGATCAAAGTTGCTTACATACTTGTTTATATTTCCAGTTGTGTTCCTTAGATAATTACCTATGCTATTTAATTGACATGTAGCCCATGTTTTGTGAGATGGGTTGAATCTCCCAGTATGTAATTTTCTTTGTATCATTAATAAAAAGAAATTCCTAAACGAAAGTGAATTAGTGGGCGGCACCTGTGGCTCAAGGAGTAGGGTGCCGGTCCCATATGCTGGAGGTGGCGGGTTCAAACCCAGCCCCGGCCAAAAAAAAAAAAAAAAAAAAGAAAGTGAATTAGTAATTCCTGCTCCAACAAAAGGGCAGGAATTACTACTACTTTTGTGCCCTACAAAAGTAAAGCTTAATTTTTTTCATCCTAATATTGATATAATTCTAAATTTGGGTAAATACTCTTTTTGCTAACTTTTCCTCAAGTAAATTTCTCTTCTGAACAACCATGACCCCATTACAGAGGATTACATATTAATGGATCAGTTCTTCCTTATTTCTAAATTCATTATCCTCTTCTCTTGATTACCTCATTAGTTTCCATTCTGTGTCTGGAAAGCAAATTTTCTTCATTTTGTTTTTATTTTCTACAACAAATATGTATTGACTATCAGCTGTAAACTTAGCACGTCACTAACTTAAGGGAATACAAATTCTTTTCAATAAGATAGTTGATTATCTTATTACTGATTAGATTTCTTCCCTCACCCCCCCCCCCCCCACATCATCACCTCTGTTTTTTTTGTATATGGGAGGACACCATGTGGAACAAATGTCAAGCACATTTGAGAATTGACAGCACCAAGTGATTTATTTACTGGACTTATATTATTATTTTTAAATTTCACCACATTTACCTGGAAAGATTTCCCTCTTAGGAATGCATGCTGGATAGTTTCAATCCCCTCAGATTTACTTTTCTATGTGTTTTGTGACTTCATCCTCTATTAAACTCACTACATCTGCAGGTGACTGCTACCCGTGCTGGTAATGTATGGACTTTGCCACGTAAAGTCTGTTAATAAAGGAAGATCTTTTTGGCCCCTGTTGGTCCTACTGAGGAGATAAATATCATTCTTATTAACAGGTGAATAATTATTTTTGGTCTTTCCTGAAGGTATTTAGGAAAGTAATATGGCGACTCTGAGGTGGTGTATATCTATATATATATAGGGAGATTTGCACTGCAACACATTAATAATATTGTGACAACAAATACAATTTTCTTTTACTTACCTGAGATATTACTTTATTGTTTTACTTTTTTTTCTTCTAGTTTCCACTATAAGCCTGAATAAATTGACTTTCTTAATATTTTGGTGGCATACTACCTGGCTTCACTGTTCTTTTCAAGAACTTGCTGTTTCCTTCTATAGTTTTCACTTTTAATAGGAGTATAAGATCTCTTGTAATCGGGATTGCTCATTTGAAAGTGGAAAAAAATGGCCATTTAATGCTTTTCAGCTTTTCTTCATAAATACAGATTGATAGGAGAGAATTTCCCCAACTCAATTAATAAATGAAGAATAAATAACAGGAGGCAGATAATTTTAGAGGTTTCTTACATGATGACTAGATGTTCTGAATGGTAAAATGGGTCATGGCTTATTCAGAACAGGTTTATGGTTTCCTGACACTCATAATTATGAAATCTGGGAGCTCATTGAGCTCATTTTGACTCTGTAAAGGTTGTTTTGACAGTTTGCATTCAGACCCACTCACTGCCATTGATTTTGGATATTATAACATAACATAGTGTATATACTGAAAGAGAAATAATGAGTTCCTTTTTGTCTTGGCTTTATATTGACCAAGTTACTTTCTTTAATTACTTCTAGCACTTATTGCCAACATCAGGAGTTTTTGTGCCATTTTTGCTATGTAACTTTGGGCAACTTGCGTCACTTCTCTGTGGCTCAGTAATGAAGCTGGGCTGCAGAATTTCTATAGTTTATTCTGGCTGAAATTTCTATAAATTAATAGTATCCAGGTCATGTATTATATATTAACTCATAGTGCTATTTACTTATTTATTCTTATGTAATTATTTTTCCCCTTATCTGAGTAGTATGTACCTGGAAGATCTATACTGGTTTTCCATTTTTTTATGTTCTTCTATTCAAGGATTTTCACAGATGATTCAGTACATAGTTTTGGATGAAGATGATAATGGCTCATTGGAATTATATTGAGGAATCATTAGATTAATTATGATTAATTTTACTTGTGAATATTTGGGTAGGGAGAGGACAATGATGGGGCTTTTCATAATAATCACCACTCTTTGGTAGCAGATATTATTAGTTTCTCTCTCAAATTCCTGTAGCTTGATGTCTGAGACTTCATCTTGGGGCTTTTTTCTGGTTGTAGAAACACACTGTGACCTATGAAGAGTGCATGTGGTTTCCTGGCAGTTCAGAAACTGCCTTTGACCAATGACAGATTTGGCAGCACACAACTCACATGGTAGAATTTCATTGTGCTGGAGGACATGTCCATTCAAATTCCTAACTCCTGCCTGTCTTAACTATCATTCCATTGTCAAGCTCACCAGATTACAGTTTGTGCTTTAAACTCTGGTTGGCTTTTAAGTGGAAAATGCGCAGACTGATTGCGGTTTAATAGTTTCTTCCTTCATGCCTTAGCACATTAGCATCAGTGGATTGTTTGCCTATATTTCCCGAGCTGGAATCCCTGAGGACAACACAGGTCATAGATGGAGAGATGGAGGTGAAGGGAAGGAAACAGCAATTTAGAAACAAGGAGTGCTCCAGGGAAAAGCAAGTGATTTGGGAGCCTAAAATAAGGCATTTGGGCAGTTTCTGCGTAAGATAAGGGACATCGGAACATGGCAGGGATAAAGAAAAGAATTCTAAGATGAAGCATATATTAGATTATCAATAAATTTAATAATGAGTAAGCGTAAAAGTATAGACAGGAAGTTGGAATAACATCCAGAAATAAAGTTATTTATTCTTTAAACTTGCCAGAAATAAATTTATTTCTTTTGAGACAAGATATATGACAGAAAAGAAACTGTTTTAGTTTTATTAAAAAGAGATTTCTTTTTTTTTTTTTTTTTGTCTTGGACAATTGCTGGCCTAAAACCAAAATTGACTCAGTAGTGAAAGATCAAATTGAGTTGTATGTGCTTATTATTTGCCATTTGTAGTCTTACAGGTTCAAGAATATGGACTAGACCATAAGAAGGCCCACCCGGCAGTGAAGTGAGTGAGGAGGCGGCCCAGCCCCGACCTGGCCCCAGGGCCAGCGCCGGCTCCAGCTCCCGAGGCGGTTCTAGCCTCGTCTTCAGGCCCGGCCGAGGCAGGGCTGCAACCACGGGGCAGCTTGGGGCAGACCGCGGCCTCAGCGCAGACCCAGCTAGACCTGGGCGCGGTCACCGCCTGCCGCCCCCCCAGGGCCCTTCTCTGGCGGCGCCGGGGTCAAACCGCACCCAGTCGTTTGGCTTCCTTGGCCGACAGCAGTGCGAGAGGAAATCAGGGCGCTGCTGGTGTTACGGGAACCCTGCTGGGAACTGCTAACAAGCACCAAGGGAAGGTCACCAGCTGTTTTCCAGTGCGGCACAATAAGCCAGAAGATGGAAGTGGCTATTGACATGGAATTAGCTAAGGACATGTATGAATTGCGCAAAAAAGCCTCTCCAAATGAGCTCGTCCAGGGCTGGTGCGCTACCGGCCATGATACTGTGAGTGTTCGGGTACTCGCAGAACAGTCTGTGCTGATCCGTGGGTACCCCAGCCAGGAGGCCTCCAGCCCCGTCCACGTCGCTGTGGACACAAGTCCTCAGAACCGCCACGCGAGCATCAAAGCCTACGCCAGCATTTCAATGGGTGTCCCTGGGAGGACCATGGGAATGATGTTCACAATTCTGACTGTGAAATACGCATACTACGACACTGAAGGCATTGGAGTTGACCTGTTTTAGCCCCAACCGAGTAACTGGACTCTCCAGTCACTTGCAGCACATAGGAGGGATATCAGCTCCGGTCGGGCTGCCTGAAGAGCGGTGTTGCAGGATGCAGGGGTCGCACTGTCTGGAAAGGTGTCAGCTGACAGTACGGTGGTGCTTCTTGATGAGCCTGGTTAACCAAGTACCCAAAATAGCTCCTGGCGACTTGGAGACTGTGCTCAACAGCAACATCAATGACCTGCTGATGGTCACCTGGCCGATCTCAGACCGTCACAGATTCCCCTCAACGAGCAACTTGTAGACCTGTGTGTGAATAGGCCCCACGCAGCCCTCCTGCCAGCCCTCCGGCCTCAGAAGGAAGTGAAGGAGAAATGGTTTCTTTGTGGTCTTGAGTCACACTGAGTCAGTCAAGCACCTGTGACTCTAAAAAACATAGTCTACCTTTTGTAAATGAACAACAGCAAAAAAAAAAAAAAATGGAATGAGTATTATTTTTTCATGCTGCTTAAATAGAAGCTCATTCACTCTTACTTTTTCCTAAAGAGATTATTTATCCTAATTTTATATAATTGATTCATGAAGTTGGCCTTATTTGAAATTAATATGCCAGTAAGAAAAGAATCTTTTATTTCACATTATCTCTCTTAATTTGTAAATATACAATTATATTGCATGACAATTAGGCATTTTTTGAATTATATTTCTTGAATTACATATTGAATTATATATAACTGCCAGGTGATAGATAAATGCATCATTTTCTGTGCTACAACTAAGTACATATTATGGTTTCCTGAAAAGAAGTCTGAAGGTCAGATTTGAAGTCCTATTTCCTTCTGGTTAGATGGGGCTCTTTACTCCTAGCTAATGTTGATTTGTTCCATTCACTACTTGACTATTTACACCATCTCTTAAGTTTTCTCAGATAATGAAACGCCTGACCTGCTATCATTAACAGTGCCATCAGAGAACATATGCTATCATAAAGTGCTAATAACCAAATTGAAGAAATATTGTTATTACAGGATGTACCCGTGCTAAATATTGACTTCAATTACACTGACTTCTTTGAGGAGTTGAAAACTCAGGACAAAACACAATTTAGTTTAATATTTTAAATGGTCATTAGTCCAGAGAGATAATTAAGAAGATAAAAATTTACAGAGTACAAATAATGGAAAATATAAAGGAAGACTGCCAGGGTGGGTATTTGAGTCGCTCCCATGAATTTGATAAACCTGTGAGTTGAATAACCTAAGACAAATAGGAATATGGAATAAAAAGAAATACGAACTAAGCACTCCTTGGAAACATTTGCCATATAATTTCTATCTGTGGCCATATAGTGGCAAATGATTAAAAGCTGCTACTTTTGGTAAATTTAACCACCAAAGCAATAATCTTAACAGTAGTTGTGAATAAATGGCATTTTACCTTAATAGCTTCAAAATCAGTCAAAAAATTTGTTTGATATACTACAAGCTCCTTGAAAATATGATTGTGTAGCTGATTTCATTGCTCTCGGTTTACATAAATTACTTTTTCTTTTGAGTTGCCCATGAACTCTTCCATTACATATCCGTCAGAAGGAATGAATCCTTTTGACATGAAAAGCCCTCAGGAAACTGGAGTGGTATCTTCTTCTATAGTCTACGACTACCCCGATGCCAGGCTCAGAGTAATGTCATACAGGAAGATCTTCTGCCACCCAGAACGTGATATTGATCCCTGTAGCCATCTTTCTTAGAATGGATTTGTGGGATAGTAATATCTGCATCAAGTGGCTATTACCTTCTTCATCCTCTTGATCTTAAAATGTTGAACATGGACAGTCTCTCTGTGACATGTGATTTTCTTTAGTCCCTATCTGTATTAGCCTAGCTCAGTTTCTGTAATCCTTCTTCATCTCCTCTAGATTTCTAGTCTCTTCATTCATTTAATAAATACTTAAAGAGCTGTTACATATAAGATGCTGTTCTATATTTCCCGGGAATAGCAATAAAGAAGCAAAAGAAACCAAAGTCCCTGATTATGGAGTTTATACCCTAGTGGAGGAGAAGGACAGATATTAAATAAATATATGACAGCTCTATGTCACACATTGATAACTGACTTGGTGAAAGATACAGCAGGTGAAAACTTTATGTAGAGTGACAATAGAAATTCTCTCTAATGAGCCTATGTTTGAACAAGGCAAAGATGCAAGACATTCCATAATCTGGGGGAAGAAAGTTCCAGGCATAACAGCACTAGGAGAAAATGCCTTGAAGAGAAAGGTGGTTGAAGGGTTCAGTGGAATCATAGGTGAGGATAGAGTGACATAAAGGGAGGTTGAGGGACACATCATGTAGGATCTTACGGTTAAATGAGTTTTGAATGACATGAGAAGACAGTGAAGGATACTGAGCAAAATCACATAACCTCCCCCCCCACCCCTCTCAGTCATTACTCTAACACCAGCCTCCCTTACTCACTGTTAACATCATAGATTAGTTTGGCTTGCCCTTGAACTTTATTGGAATTGTGCAGTGTGCTCTGGTTAGTGTTTAACTTATTTCACTTAGATTTGAGAGATTCATTCATATTGGTAGATGTAGCAATAATTTACTCATTTTCATGATTGTACTGATTTTTATCATACAAATGTACAACAGTTTGCTTATGCATTTTATTAGTGGTTGACAATTTAGGTTGGCTTGTTTATATTTAACAGTGTTGTCTCTATTAAACAATTCTTTAGAGGAATACATACCCATCTGGTTTTTTGGAGGGCACCAAACACATCTGATACATGTGTCAGAAGTTACATGTATATTCAGTATTTAACAAATGCTGTCAGACCATTTTCCAGTGTGGTTATAATGTCATAGGTTATACGCCTAGGGAGAGGGTCTGACAGTGTCTCAATAGTCACATCTTTGTGTCACATGCTTCCCTGCCTCGTGTGTATGCTGGACCCAGTGACTTCAAATCAATAGACTATGGTGATAGTGATGGGACGCTACTTCCGGTGGTGCAGACTGTGATTTCTGTCTTGCTGGCATTCCTGCCATTTTGCTTGCTTGCTTTGATGAAGCCAGCTGCCATATTATGGGCTGCTTTACGGAGCTGCCTCTGCAGCAAGAATCTGAGGAATTGAGGTCTTCAGTCCAGTATCTGGTGAGGAAGTGAACCCTGCCAACCTTTGGAGTGAACTTAAAAGCAGACCCATCTTTAGTTAAGACTCAAGATGACTGCAGGCTTGTGAGAGACACAGTCAGAGGACCCAGGGGAGTACCTGGACTCCTGACACATGAAAATAAAGTAGTTCTGTGAGACAAACGAATGTGCTATAATAAGTATGTGCTGTTTTAAGTTACTATGTTGGGATAATTTTTTACACAGTAATAGATAACTAACATATTGACCGTTTGGACGTGCTACTTTGCAACATACCTGTACGCACATATCCTTTGCCCTTTGTTTTGTTGAATGAGTTATAATCTACCTTATTTGTTTGTTTGATTCTTTATTTGCACAATTTCTTTAAATATTTTGGCCATGAGTTCTATGCTCATTGCATATATGTCCTTCCTTTTTGTGACTTGCCTTTTAATTTTTATAATGGTTTATTAATTTAATACAGTTCAAATTATCACAGTTTTTACCCGTTATCATTACTGCCTTTGTGCCCTCTTTAAGAAATTTCTGCCTACCTCTGGATTACAAAGATATTGGTCTGTGTGTCTTTCTAAAAGTTTAATTATTTTGCTTTTCACATTTAGATCCATAATCCACCCAGATTGATTATGTCTATGGTATGGGCTAGGTATCAAAGACTTATTATTTCCCACACAGATATCCAATTGATTCAGAAACATTTATTGAAGAGATTTCTTTCTGCATTGCACTGGAATATTACATCTGTTATAAATCAGGTACCTATTTGTGTTAAATTACCCTGTGTTAATTTGGTTAAACTGGGAACCACATTTCTCCAAATCTTGTTTTGAATAATCTTCCTCTAAGGTTGGATTAATAGAGGAACTTGCATATATTTCAAAGAAAAGTATGAGGAAGTGGCTTTTACTCTTTGAAGGTCTTCTTACGTAGATATGGTAACAAACATAGTGATCCTTGAGGACTCTATCCCCCTTCTTGTCTCCGTGTCTAGCTTTGCTTCCTGATGGCTGCCTTTGCTGACTGACAGGAGTCCTAGACCACCCCTGGGTACTTGACAAAGCACCTATAGGAGGAGTAGTGCATGGAGGTGACATTTTACAAAAAAATCTTCCACTAGTTTCCTTTTTAAGTTTGAAGCTGGACATGCTTGGTTTTTCGGTAGTCCTGTAATACTTGACTTTTCCACCTATGCCAGTGCATCTAGGAGACTGATTAGCAACTTTCCCCCTGATCTTCCGATTCCCCTTGTGAATAGAAAGCATGGACACGGGGTATAGGCAAGGGGAAGGGTCCTATCCTGAGTACATGTCTGTGTGGTTCTGGTTCTGGGCTTCTGTGTCTATACCATTTTTTTTCTATTCTTACATCAATACCACAATGTCTTTTTTTTTTTTTTTGAGACAGAGTCTCAAGCTGTCACCCTGGGTAGAGTGCCATCGCATCACAGCTCACAGCAACCTCCAACTCCTGGGCTTAAGCGATTCTCTTGCCTCCACCTCCCAAGTAGCTGGGACTACAGGCTCCCACCACAACGCCTGGCTATTTTTTGGTTGCAGCCGTCATTGTTTGGCGGGCCCAGGTTGGATTCGAACCTGCCAGCTCAGGTGTATGTGGCTGGTGCTTTAGCTGCTTGAGCCATAGGCACCAAGCCAATACCACAATGTCTTAATCGGTATACTTTTATTAAGCCCTGATATTTGGCAGTATAAGTCCTCTTGCTTTGTTCTTTAAATTTGCCTTGGAGATTCTTGGCCCTTTTTATTTCTGTACACGTTTTAGAAACAGCTTATCAATTTCCATAAAAAAAAACTTGCTGGGATTTTTATGAGGATTACACTGAATTTATAGATTAATTGGGGGAGGAAGAAGAATTGACATTTTTACAATAATTTATCTTTGAATAATGCAAATTTAGAAAGAACTAAAACCATCTTTTGTAAACTTTTCCAGAGAATAGAAAAAAAGAAAACACTTCCAAATTGTTTTATGAGACCAGCATAACATCGATACTAGATTCAGTTAAAAGTTGAAGATTTTTAAATTAGATAAAAAATATGATATGCAACAATACTATGTATGCTATCTGGGTACAGACATTCTTTCAGCTCTCTGGCAGCCAAACTAGGGCTCTTTCTCTTGCTCAAATAAAATATTTATTTGGCATTGAAATGGAAAATGTTGCTGCTGATCCAGGTTATTATAATTCTTCAGAATCACAAATTTCTATGCATACTTCTGAACATATTCTAGGCATCGCTATTCCTCCTGAAATAAATCTTTTGACAGAAAAGTGAAGCCAAAGCTCTGGATCTGTGAGAGATGACCAGATCTCTTTAGGTTTCTCTTTTGGAAAATGGACGAGTTCTGAGAAGGTGGAGGGAATCAAGGATTCCATTTTAGCCATAAAAATTCATTGATGTTGAATGTATTCACCAAGAACCTGTGGGCACTGCCCCAAGAGTCTTGAGCCACAATTCCCTTCCCTCCTCATGCTCTAAGGACCCGCTGTAGCCTCTTTCCTAGGGACATTTAACTCTTGAGTTTTTCTTCCTTTCTTCCTTTTTACTGTGCTAGACAGGGTTTAATACACTTTAAGAAGAAGATGCAAGAAAAAAAGTGAATAGGTTTTGAGAAAAGGAGAGCCTCTCTTTGAGGAACACTAGAAAAGATTGTAGAGGAAAGGTTTACCCTGAGGTTAAAAGGAGAAGAGGGAGAAAGTTACCTAGGGGTGTCAGGTGCCAAAGGGCCAATGGGTTGATCTAGGTGATGTTATCCAGAAAGAGAGAGGATACATATAAATATCTTGGCTAAAATTCTCTGGATACATAGAAAGGTGTACCAACAAGCCTCTCCTATTTCCTGCACCATATGCCTGTGGCTTCTGTTCTGGTGTTCTTGGGTAACTCTAGAAGATCCTCTGTGTTTTCATAGCTCATTCTTACCCTCCTATATCACTGGTCTGGGAGTTTTAAAACTACAAATAAGTGGGCAGTATGCTTGTTTTCAAATGGGGTTATTGTAGGGAAGCAGTCTTGGACTTGCCCTTGAGGAGTGGTGAAACGAACAAGTTGGATATCCTGTGATCTGGAAAAGTAGCTGTGAGCAGTCCTATTATCCTGTCATTTTTTTTTTTTTTTGTACCCTTACTAAGTAATTCTAATCGCTGCATTAGTAATGACCTTTCTCACTGAAGAATTCCTATTCATTCTTAAGAATCCAATTTAGATGTTATCTCTTCTGAGAAGCCTTCGAAGCTCTCTTCTCTAAGGCATCATGTTTAGCTTTTCCCTTAATGTTTTTGTAATTTTAAAAATTTGCCTCCATAGCATTATTTTGTAATTGTAAACACTTGTTTGACTATCTTAAGGAAATCATCTTATTTGTATTCCCATAAATGATGCTTGACATGTAATAATAACATCTTAAAAACTGTTGTAGAATGAATCCATACATAGGGAACAGGACTGGCTTCACAATTTGAAGTTTTCCATGCTCAACAAAACCATGCTCAATAATTATTATGTTCCATAATTATTATGATTTTCAACACAGCAACAAACTGAGCATGAGGCTTCCTGAATGCAGGGTCTTCTAGATCCATGAAGCTGTCCCTGATGAAAAGTCAGTCTTGGATGATCTGCAGTGTGACATAGATTCTATCATATTTTATTGACCTAGCTGTAGAACTGATATTATTCAGTGGTGGTTGGTTTGATATGTTAGTTTTCATTATAGCAGAATAGGATAAAGGATGGTCTTAGAAATGTATTACATGCACACACACACACACACACACACATACACAAATACAGGTTGAGTATTCCTTATCTGTAATACTTGAGACCAGAAGTCTTTTGGATTTTATTTTATTTTTTTAATTTTGGATTACTTGTGTATACACAGTGAAATATCTTGGGGATTAGGATCAAGTCTGAGAAACTTGAAATTTATTTATGTTTTGTACATGCATTATATGCATAGCTGGAAGATAATTTTACATAGTATTTTAAATAATTTTGTGCATAAAATAAACTATGTGTACATTGAACTATCAATAAGTAAAGGTGTGACTATCTCAGCCATCCACGAGGACCATCTGTGATTGTTTGACATCACCATTATTTCTGATTCCAAAGTTACGCGCTCAAAATTCTTCAAAGTTACTGCCTTCTTCATTATCATCACTGCACACAGATGCAGGCAGACATTGTGTCAGGCATACATAACTGTGTCTTTAGTTACTCTTTTCTAAGCATTGATAACAACATATAAGGCATCCTTCACACTAAACTCTTTTTGAAAGACCCTCACACCCATACTTCTCTTCATTGATTCCAGAAAGTGTTTTATATTTACTCTTTTTTTTTTTTATTGTTGGGGATTTATTGAGGGTACAATAAGCCAGGTTACACTGATTGTATATTTACTCTTCATTAATCTTAGGCTACCCCGTCAAATGGCTGAATTAAGGAAGTCACATTTGGGGAAAATTATATGGAATAAATATTATTTTTGTTGGAAAATTAAGAATGAGAAGAACAGTTGGCAAGGAGTAACAAAATCTTGGCATTGTCATCCAGTCCAGCTTCTCTGCGGTGAGCATGACACATTGGTATAAAATATTTGTGAAACCAATCATAAAAAATGTCCCTGGTGATCCATGCCTTTTTTGTTTGTGTAATAAAAAATGGGTAAGAAATGCACTCCTTGAAAACAACTATCATAGAAAGTTGACAGGTGTGCATGCCTGCTGCATTAGCATGTCCCAGTGCAGCTACTCTATCCTTGGCATCCTTAATTTCCATAGGAGCTATTTTATCAGCTGTAGGTAGTGTCTTTCTGGGAGAATGTCAAAACAGTGATGTTTAATTAGCATTATAAACTTGTTCTAGTGTCAGATTTTCATCAGCAATGACCTTGGCAACTCAAACTCTATGAATTTCTCTGCTTCTTTGTGATCAGCAGATGCCATAATGAAATGCTACTTCTTTTTAAAATATATTTTTGAGACTGCAATCTCGAATTCATGAGCTGAAATAATCCTCATGCCTTAGCCTTCCAAGTAGTTAGGAAAAGTATGTACAAGCCTTGCTAATTTTTTTTTTTTTTTAATATTCTGTAGAGATGAGGATCTCATTCTATTTCCCAGGCTGATCTCAAGCTCCTGGTCTAACATGATCCTCCCACCTATACCTCAGGGATGAGCCACCCAGACTTTTTCTTAAGCTTATGTAACAAGCTTGTTGGGTATTCGCAATTTCCTTCCCTATTCAGATTATTGTAAAAGATGTTTGCTTATTGTATGATCAGCATACAATTAAGTGGCATGTGGTCATTTGGCATTAATGGATTTGCTCTTTCAATACACAAGTGAGATCTTCATTTTTAGTCTTATGTAGTGTTTTTATTTTTTAAATTTTTCATTAACTTCTTGTTCACTTCAGCACAAAACTTCAACAGTTTATCTTTCTGTTTGTTCTGCTCATATATGGTAGTCATCCCAATACCATATTTCTTTTGTAAAATGTTTCATACTTACACTGCTATCTAGTTTTTCCAACAGCTTGACTATGTGTGTTATAGATAAACACAAATGCTGTCTCTTTTTCTTATCACTGTTATCCATAGGAGTATCTCTGGGGCCTTTTTGTGATTTTCAACAATACCTTTACACCACAGAGTAGGGAATAAGAAAAAAACAACAACAGTGAATAATGAATAAAGGCCTTGGCTCCACATGGGGAATCATGAGGAACTTATGCAATGTCTGGCCTGTATATGTTTGTGGGTCTGCTTGTGCAGGGGAATCTTGGTGTGCATGGTAAAGATATAGTTGAAAGGACATTATAGGGTCTTTTTTTCTCTTAGGGATTCTGAAAAAACTATGTGTTATGTGCCTGCATTTTGACTGTGACCTGTCAAATGAAGTCAGCATAAAATTTTCTACTTGTGGCTTAGTGTCAGTGATCAATTTTTTTTTTTTTTTTTAGATTTTGGAGCATTTTAGATGATTTTTGTATAAGGGATGTTCAATCTGCACATACACATGCATATTAATGTTTATATCTTTTAATTGCAAGTACAAATATTTCATATATTGTACGAAGGTTGCTAACTGCTATATACAATGTTCTTTTAATTATTGGGACATTTTTCATTTTAGTATTAGAATAAACAATGGTTGTGCTTTTTCCTGAGTTATAGGAACTACTGATGAGACTTTATATGTATTTATTCTTTTGTTCAAAAACCATTTATTGAGTAAATACTATGTACCAGATGCTTGGATCAATGTTAGAGATCCAGTTGTAAACAAGAGTTAAAGAATCCTTGGACAAGGACTGTATAAGAAGACAGACCTTAAGAAAAAGTATTTAGTAAATTATGATTGCTACAAAGACTGGGACATGACTGTATAACGTGGGACTATGACCTTTCCTTTCAAAGGAAATAACATTTAGGCTGAGTGCTGAGATGAATAAGGGGTAGTGTTAGTAGATCAGAGATGGATAAGAAGCACTGAAGTGGACAGGAGAAGCACAGAACATGGAAGGAATCAGTGAAACAGAAATTGAAGACAGAAAGATCCGTGCTTTCTATTTAAAGGAAATAGAAAGCAGAAATAAAATGGGAATGAGAAAACTTGAGAAGAAAATAGGAGACGAAGTGGGGACTAATAACATAAAATATGACGCTGGAGTCAAAATAGAATTTTGGTAAGTAGAGCAGACATGGACACTGAAAGAATCTAAGAAAGGAGCAGAGGCTAAAATTCCTGAGTATCCAGGTCTCCGAAGAGGAAATTGGAGATATGGGAAGAAAATAAGAAGGAATTGTGGAACAAGCATTGATGCTTACCATCATTGCATTATTTTCTATTGCTGCTGTAACAAATTATCACTAACTTAATGGCTAAAAAAACAGCATGAGTTTATAATCTTACAGTTCTGGGGGATCTGAAGTCTGAAATGGGCCTCACAGGGATAATGTCAAGAGGTTGGCAGGACCAATTCCTTCTGGAGCCTGCTAAGGAAAAAATCTGTTTCTTTGCCTTTCCAACTTCTAGACACTGTCTGCCTTCCGTGGCTCATGGCCTCCGTCCCGCAGCTGCTTGGCTTTGCCCTCTGCCTGTGTCATCGCATCTCCTTTTCAGACTAACCTGCCTCTTTGCTTATAATGATCTTCATGTGATTACATAGGCACACCTGGGTAATCCTTAGCTAAATCATACGTGCAAGTTTTCTTTTGCCATGAAAAGTAATACATTCATAAGTTCTAGGGAGTAGGACATTTTTTAGGGGAAAAGAGTGGGTAGTATGCTACCTTCCATAATTTCTAGGCAGAATATAGTTGTTTATATTTTTTAAAGTAAAGGCAATGTAATCAGATATCTTTTCATTCCATCTCAAAAAGGAAATAGAGAAAGCTTGAAAACATAATGCAAAATAACCAAGAAAATGCCACAAAAGCTATGTTAACTAGTGTGATGAACATGTGTCAAACGGTCTATGAACCAAGTGTATGGTGCCCCATGATCATACTAATGTACACAGCTATGATTTAATAAAAAAAAAAGAAAAGAAAACATAATGCAAAATATTTACCTAAGATAAGAAATAAATAACTTCTTCAAAATACCTTTTTCAAATAAGCTCTGGAGATACAGAGACTGTGGGCGCAAATCCTAGCTGTACCATTTGCCACCTGTGTGACCCCAGGACATTATTAAACCTGTCTGAATTTCAGTTTCTGCAACTGATAATGAGAAGAATAATATAGTGTAAGGCCTGAAATTAAGATTTAATGTTATGTGCTGCCTTGACATCTGGTGAAATTGGAAGGGTCTCAAATGTCCTAACTCTAAGTTCCTCTCCCCACTTTGTTCTAAGAATGAGGCCCCCTAGCCAAACAACCTTCTTTTCAAATGAACCAGGAGCAATTTCTGCTTATCCCTGTGGATTTTCATTCCCTGCCAGACCACAGAATTATTCGAAGAAGCCAATCACACTCTCCATAATAACCAGGAGTATCTCACTCTCTTGTTACTACAAGCCTGCCTGCCATAGCACTTGGCTGCTCACTATTCCTGAGTACAACCCCCCAGGACCCTCTGAAGCATGGGTCTCCTTCTCTGCTGGACTGTGAGTATATGTGACTAATAACCTGCTGTCTGTCGAATCCTTCCAGGGTCGGGTATTGTGTGTTCATCCATTCCCTTAACCCTAGCATGGAAATCCTTTCTTCATCAACAGAGAGAAAAGGTGATTAAAACCAAGATCAATGTCACAGCATTTTTAAGGGATTACTTTTTGTTGAGTATGTTAAGCTCTTAGTAAAGAACTCACAAAGTCCTGCTATATTGCATACACTCAGTAAATTGTAGCTGTTGTTGGAGCTAGGAAAATATACCTCCAAAGTAGAGGCCTCAGAAGCAAAATCTTTCTGTCCCTTGGAGCAAGTCATAGAAACTAGAATCCCCCTTCCCAAAGGTGGATCATAGAAACCAGCACCCCTTTTCCTCAAAGCCAGGCAGAAACCCTACATTGTTAGTCTAACTTCCCCCTGCATTATGTGTAAGAACTGCCCATAAGGAAATTCTCTGACCTCCTTTGTTTGATTGTAGGTCATAAGACCCCTCGTTCTAGGAGGTTTCAGGAAGGAATGTGGCACAGAGAGACTAAGAAGAATTTGGGCAGGCCTCAATAAGGGAAATATAGGCTGGTTTTGAATATAAATACTATTCATGGACTGAAACTCGGAAAATGAATTTCAAAGGTGAAACATTGATTAAACCCAAAAGGCCACAGCAGGCATCAGGGGAAATGTTGTTACTAAAATGTTTATGAAAAATATTTTTTTAAGCATCTGATGCAATTGGCAAAGAAATTGTTCATGGCTATAGAGCACTCAGCAGAGCCTTCCAGAAGAAAATGAGTAAAGAAATGTCCAGTTTCTCCTTGCAGTTGTGTATTCATGAGCACACACTTTCATGTTCTGTTCCAGTTGTGAAAGAGCTCTTTGAGAATATTCCACCATGCTTGCTGCACTGCGAACCTCCTTGCATTTTAAAGAACCAAGAACCCAGCTTGCTCTGTGAGTTCTGCAGCATAGAAAGCTCCCAATTCTTATTTACCCTGCCCCAGCCAAGATTTGATAAAAGCCCACCACACGTGAGCTGAGGGAACCTGCTGTGGTAGCCTTTTTCAAGTTACTTAGATGAGAAATGTGACAAAATGACAGATGTGTGAAGTGTGCATTGAGCAAAATCAGGTTTTTACACAACAAATGTACTTTGCTGTCTTTGCATACTGAGACCAGGAAAATCATTCTTTAGAAAAATTATAGGTGTCCTGGGATCAGAGCTGGCAAACACTTAGATTGCTTCGTCTTGGATGCCCTTTCTGTCAGTGGTTTGCCATTTTTTGAACCCTAGTAACCTGAGAAAGTATGAGGTGAACTGTTCAGTTCAGGAAGATCATCCTAAAGGAAGACCCAGCATGAGTTAATGAAGCAGACTGAAAAGAATACTAATGTTGACATAGCACTAAATTCTTTCTAAACTCTGACCCCATGTATCTAACTGCCAGCCAATGACCATGAGTTATCCATTCCTGGAGAACTCATCTGCTTCCTAAGAAGCATTTTCAGAATTCTAAGAATTCTAAGAATATCTTCTCCTCCTCACTCTCCCCCAGGCTGCTTCTCTGGTTTCCCAGTTTATGACCCTGTCATTCACACAGTTACTGAAGCCTGACTCCTTGACTTTTCAATTTTCATCAACTCCTTTCTGCCTCTTCTTTACCCCTTTCCTCCCACGCACATTCAAATAAATGATCAACTATCTTTTATTTTACCCTCAATCATTTTCACGTATCCATCTCCACCTATCCACAGTAGTCCTTCCCCAGGCCATGTCTCCATCCAGCTCCTTTTGGAATGACACACTCTCTGCTAGCAGGAATCCCTTCTTTCAGTCTTGCTTCTCTGCAATCTATTTTTCAAAGTAAAAGAAGAGTGATTTAGAATTTTATTCATACTCCTCTTTGATTGAAAAATCCTCTTATTTGTTTCTTGTTGTTCTACGACAAAAGTTCAAACTCATTAAGAAATCCTCATTTTCTACTTTGGCCCTTTTTTCTTGCCTAGGTTGTATCAAAGTTGCCAATGCCTTATAAACACAGTTTCTTTGACATTCTGAAGTGATGTCTGCCCTCACTCAACTGTTTTCTCCATCTGGAGCAATCATCCTCTTCCCTATCTGATCACAAAGCTCACTGTCATCTTGTTTTTAAAGTGCTAACATGATTTATTTGTTGTTTGGGGTTGTTTGTCCTACAACTAAACGCTAAGGTCTATAAAGGGTCTAACCGGATCTCTAAAAGGGCAGGTGTCCAGTGTGTTTGGTTCACTATTCCATCTTTAGCCTCCCTACATTCCAACTCAGTCTCAGTGACATATGACACAGAGGAGGCTCTTAACAAGTATTTGTTGGATGAGTTTCAATCTTTGTGCCATGCATAATTCTAGTTATTCTCATATATCATCTTACTTAATGTTGTGAAATGGGTGTTATCATGCTGATCAAAAGGTGAGGCTCAAGAAAGGAAGGGACTTGCCTAAGGACATAGAAGAACATTAATGGTAAGGCCAGAATAAAAATTCAGATTTACAGTTTTCCTCCCAAAGTTATACAGTAAGAGAAGGAGATGGCTTTCATGAATGCAGAATACTAGTTGAAGATGACAGAGAGGCTGATAAAGGAAGGAAAAAGTTTGATGTCATTGGCCATTGAAAAAGTGGGGAGACGACAGTGGAAAGAAAGAGGAGGAAGAAGCTCTGATGTTTGCCCCTTAGTTTCTTGAGTGCCCAGTCAGGCACCAGGGAAGGCAGGGATCTTGCCGGTACTTAAATATTAGTTACTCCTACCCTCTCTTCACTCCCCTGAACTGCTGCATCTTAGTAAGATCAGTTATTTATGAAGGAAGGTGAATGAGGAGACCAAACTTCTAAGCTTTGTGTCTAGAGCTGATTCATGTGAACTTTAAAAGATGAATTTCCTGCTTTTTATTTCTTTGATATCATAATTCCATCTCCTTGTTGGGCCCATTGAGTAAAAACTAGTTTAATTTCTTACTGTCTGTGTCCTCAAGGGCCCCAAAAGTTTAATTAGAGAAATTTTTTATATTAAAGGAGTTTATTTACTGTCATACTATGTAGGCCTGTGAGAGGTTTTACCCACATAATGCTCCTTTGATAATTACCAGGGTAGTACTTTGTGTTTGGCAAATATGGCCCAGAATTTATTGCTTCAATTCTGCACCACATATAAGGCTTAGGGGAGGGCTCTAAATGCCAACTTTTCTTAATTTTCATTTTTCCAACACTAAATTCTATTTTATAATGTTTTAAAATGTCTGCAAATTTAATAGACAGAATGAACTAAAATTAAAGCTGCCTTTTAGTGACTTGACTTACTGAAAATGGAGAACAAAGACATTTGAATGAGAGTTTTTATAATAAAGCACTATTAACCATACGTGACACATTGTACACAAGCTAAGTTCTAATGCACAATTAGTCACCTAATTAGGTTTAAAATTCATTTGAATAGATGACTTCCATCCATGACCCACCCAATTCTTTGTGTTACTCCCATTTTAATGCCGAATACAAGTTAAGGTTCATGGTTTAGAGCTCTGTGGCCTAAATAAATGCATGCTGGATGGAGAGACAAGTGACTTGTTTTGATGATCAATGAATCAGTATCTCCCAAGACCCACATTTTACAGTGAATTGCATATGCTCACAACAGCGTTCAATGGGAAAAGTAACTTTCCCCAGAAATTCTCAGACTATGATTCCTGAAGTGAAATATTGACCCTATTTGCCTACCATGGGAAAATGGTGACATAGGAATGAATGGATATTACAGGCAAGAAAATTATTTCCTGAGGAGGTGTGTTTATTCCTTATAGCTACCTGGGTGCCGTATTACATGCTATCTATTTATTAGCAGTTTACATTTTTATCATCCTTGAAAGTAGAGTATATCTTACAATCAATGGTGGTGTCACATTTACTTTCCTGAGTTTTTCTTTATTACTAATATATGAAATAATGGCATGTCTTATAATCAGCAACATGCTAGATTCAATAAAATATGATGTATTGCTCTTCTGGCAACTTTTAATGGAGCCTCTTAAGATGACTTTTATATCTCAATAGGCTTACTTGCTAAACAAATATTTATTCTTTCATTCCTTCATTTCAGTCCCTATAGTTGACACCATGTTTGACACTAGGAAAATAATGGAAGACACTGATACTGCTCCTTAAAAGCTAATAACCAAGCAAGGGAAATAAATGTATCAATTATATCATGCTGCAAAACACTGTGGTGAGTGCTATAGAGAATAAATACACGGCACAGCATGAAATGGTAGGAATTCAGCATATTTTGTTTAATTAACTTCCTTCATGTATTTATAATTATATGAAATAATTGTCTTTAATTCTTTCATATTGTGGCGACAGTTTATAGAGAGTTTTTCTTCCTTTTTTAAGAGGGGGTGAGGATTCATTGAGTTGACTGTGAAATTCAAATTGTGATGCATAAGGATCATTGGGAGGGTTTATTAACAATGAAGACTCTCATGGTCTTCTGGGTCCTTCGGAAGGGGCTAGGGATTTGCATTTCTAACTGGAATCTGCACCTGACTCCAGATAATTCTGAAGTTTAATATAATCTTCAATCTACACTTTGGGAGACACTGAACTGGATGGAGACAACTAACTAGAACTGATTATAATAATGAGAATGTATATGACGCTTTACTCGCTTGTTATTGTTTAAACATTCAAAATCTGACATATTTAAATGGGCTGTATAAATGACAGTGAGAATTGTGTGGGGATGGAAGCCTGTACTAAACAGATAAAGGATTTATCCTACCTGCTTACATCAGTTTCTGCTTAGTAACCAGGATGAGCAATCAATTACAGGCATACCTTGGAGATATCTTGGGTTTGGTTCCAGATCCCAGTGAGAAGGTAAATATTGCAATAAAAAGAGCCACATAGATTGTTTTGGATTCCTAGTGCATATAAAAAAGTTATATTTCTACTGTACTATAGTGCGTTAAGTGGAAAGTGGCATTATGTCTAAAAAATAAATAGATGTATTAATTTTAAAACATTTTATTGCTAAAAAATACTAAAAATCATCTGGGCCTTCAGACAGTCATTACGTTTTTGCTATGGAGGGTCTTGCCTGAATCATAATGGCTATTGACTGATCAGGGAGGTGGTTGCTAAAGGTTTGGGTGGCTGTGGCAATTTCTTCAAAAAAGACATCAGTGAGATTTTGCCATGTCTTTGGCTCTTCCTATCATAAAAGATTTCTCTGTAGCATGCAATGCTATTTGATAGGATTTTACCCACATTAGAACTTTCGTCTTTTTTTTTTTTATTGTTGGGAATTCATTGAGGGTACAATAAGCCAGGTTACACTGATTGCAATTGTTAGGTAAAGTGCCTCTTGCAATCATGTCTTGCCCCCATAAAGTGTGACACACACCAAGGCCCCACCCCCCTCCCAATTGGAGTCAATCCTCCCAAACCCTGCCATTGCTTTATCATCTATGTCCATGTTGTGAATTCAACAAAGTCATAGCATCTTCATTAGAAGTAGATTCTGTCTCAAAAAAGCCCATTTTCTTTGCTAATGCATAAGGAGCAACTCCTCATCTGTTTGTCATGAGATTGCAGCAACTCAGTTACGTCTTCAGAATTAATCCTCTTGCTATTTGCACCAAGTCTATGGTAACTTCCTCCACTGAAGCCTGAGGGCTGGAATCAACTTCTTCCAAACTCCTGTTAATGTTGATATTTTGACTTCCTCCCATGAATCACAAATGTTATTAAAGGCATCTGGAATGGTAAACCCTTTCCAGAATTTTTTCAATTTTCTTTGCTCAGGTGAATAAGAGGAATCACTATCTACGGCAGTTATAGCCTTACAAAATGTACTTCTGAAGACCAAGACTTGAAAATAGAAATTGCTCTTTGACCCATGGACTCCAGAATGGATGTTTTGTGAGAAAGCATGAAAACAACATTAATCTCCTTATACATCTCCGTCAGAGCTCTGGGGTGACCAGGTGCAATGCCAATGAATATTTTGAAAGTGACCCCTTTTTTTTCTGAGTAGTTGATCTCAACAGTGGGCTTAAAGTATGCAGTAAATCATACTGTAAAGAGATGTGCTGTCATCTAGACTTTGTTATTCCATTTATAGAGCACAGGCAGAATAGATTTAGCAGGCTTCTTAAATGCTGTAGGATGTTCAGAATGGTAAATGAGCAGTGGCTTCCAACAGCATTAACTCCTAATCAGAGAGTCAGTTGGTCCCTTGAAATATTGAAGTCAGGCATCAACTTCTCTCTAACTACAAAAATCTTAAATGTTATCTTCTTCCACTACAAGGCTGCTTTGGCTACATTGAAAATTTGTTTTTTAATGTATTCACCCTCATCAATGATCTCAGCTAGATCTTGTGGATAACTTGCTGAGCTTCTGTGTCAGCACCTTCTACTTTATCCTGCACTTTTATGTTACAGAGATGGCTTCTTTCCTTAAACCTCATGAACCAACCTTTACTAGTTTCTGTCTTCTACAGCTTCCTCCTTTCTCTCAGCCTTCACAGAATTGAAGAGAGTTAGGACCTTCCTCTGAATTAGGCTTTGCATTAAGGAAATATTGCCAATGGTTTGATATTCTGTACAGATCACACAAACTTTCTCCATGTTAGCAAAAAATCTTGTTCTTTTTCTTATCGTTTGTGTTCACTGAGGTAGCACTTTTGATTTTCATGAAGAACTTTTACTTTGCACTCATCACAGGGCTAACTGACAGAAGAGGTCAAACTTTTGGCCTGTTTTGGATTTTGACGTGCTTTCCTCATTAAGTTCAATTATTTCTAGCTTTTGATTTATAGTGAGAAATATGAGACTCTTTTCACTTGGACTTCTAGAGGCCATTAAAGGGATATGTGTCAGGGAAGTCAGAGAAGAGGAAGAGAAATGAAAATATGGCCTGTTGGTGGAACAATCAGAACATTCATCTTTATCTTAATTGATAAATTTAATTATTTGCCATTTCATATAGGCATAGTTCATAGCATCCCCCCATTATAATAGTAAAATCAAAAATCACTGCAATAGATATGATTCTCATGAAAAAATTAGAAATAGTGAGAGAATTAGAAAAATTTGGCAGCTATGAAGTGTGCACATGGTATTGAAAAAAATGATGATAGGCTTGCCCAACACAATATTACCTACCACCAACCTCAAATATATAAAAAATGCAATATATGTAAGACTCCCCCAATAAAGTAAAGCATAATAAAATGAGATATGTGTGTATTTAAAGAAATATATCTGAAAGTGTTTATGGTAAAACTTGCATTTTATAAGCTTCTTTCTGCTTTTCTGAAATGAGGAAGGAGAAGTGAGGAAGGGAGATACCAACAGATATATATAATGATTTGGGGTGAGGAGGGAAGGGAACTAAGGAGTGTTACAGGTAGTCTAGGAGCCATCTTGTTTCATGCTTTCCTCATCCGCCTGTGTCAATCCAGTCCTATAGCAATTAAAGAAATTGCCATTGCAATGTGAGGCAGATTGCAGGGAGGCAGCTTGGATAGTGAAGGGGAAGCCCACTGCCAAGTTTAAGCACTGGAGATGAGCTGGTATCTGTTCATTTCAGTGGCTGGAGTAGCCAGTGAATTTCACTTACTTTACATGAGAATATTTTGCTTTCATTTGCTGTTGGATTCAACAATCATATCTCGTGATTCAACAATCATATCTCGTGTAGATATATAGAACAGGGTAGGCATATTTTTGACATTTGTATGTTTATTATTTTTCACTTGGGTAATTGTGAAAACCTTTTATACTTCAAGGTTATGGATGGGCTGTGGAGGACTTGATTCAATTAATGTGTTTGCTGAATATTTTACTTCAATATATAAAATGACCATCATTGATCATTTGCTTTTATGTCCTGGTTTAGCCACCATAAAAACAAACAACCAAAAAATGTACTGTTGACAAGAGCCAACTGTAGTTAACAAATGATGCTGATATTCATTGACCAGTTAAATGAACATGATTCAGTGATGCCGCCTAATTAGCCTGTAAACATAGAACAGCTACTTAATTGAATACAGAATTTTTTTTATTAAGGACTATCATCTTTAATAATAAATAAGAACAAAGAAAAGTGATTCTATATTCAGAAAGACTGTACATATGAAAGTCCTAAGAACAAGTATGGGCCTGTGTTGCCACGTTCAGTCAATGAATATATGGACACATGTTTGTTAGTGTTCTGTATGTATCAACGTGAGGAAACTGGTGTGAAATATGGAAAGAAAAGGCAGGGAGCTCTTTCATTACCACCCATTGATTTCTGGTATCCATAGAATGTCCCCCCTTCCAGCTCTAATGCCAGTATTTAGATTATTCAGACATTCTTTATCAATGATGGCGTTGAGTCTTTCGCCATTTGCTTGTTTTCAACACTTCATTTTCTAATATGGTTTATTACTGAGCGATCTATGTTTAAATAGGTATGTGGTCTTTTCCAATTAGGATCTCTCTAGGTTGGTTTACTTCACTTATTGAGGTGATTTAAATGGATTTTAATCTCCCAGAAAATCCTGCATGACTTCAACCAGGATCACTTCAGAAGTCTCTGTGATGGCCCATTATTACTGAGGTGACTTGTGAGAATTTACAGGCTGGCTGGGCATGGTGGCTCATGCCTATAATCCTAGTACTCTGGGAGGCCTAGGTGGGTGGATTGCCTGAGCTCACAGGTTTGAGACCAGCCTGAGCAAGAGTGAGATCCTGTTCCTAAAAATAGTTGGGTGTTGTGACAGGGGCACCTGTTGTCCCGGCTATTTGGGAGGCTGAGGCAAAAGAGTCACTTAAGCCCAAGAGTGACTGGGCTATGATGTCACAGCACTCTGCAGAAGGTGACAAAGTGAGACTCTGCCTCAAAAAAAAAAAAAAAAAAGAATTTACGGGCTTCCTATGGTAGGTGATTTATTGGAAGTTGGGCTATTACCAACATTAAATTAAGAGATTTAGAGATTTTTCTAGGTATGAAAGTACTTATATACTTTTCTACATTTCTTTTTTTTTTTATTAAATCATAACTGTATACATTGATATCATCATGGGGCATCATACACTCGCTTCATAAACCATCTGACACATTTTCATCACGGTGGTTAACATAGCCTTTCCGGCGTTATATCAGTTACTGTGCCAAAACATTTACATTCTACATTTACCAAGTTTCGCAAATACCCCTGTAAGATGCAACACAGGTGTGATCCCACCGATCCCCCTCCCTCTACCCACCCCCCCCTTCCCACTTCCCCCTATTGTTAAGTTCTAGCTGGGTTATAGCTTTCATGTGAGAGTCCCAAATTAGTTTCATAGTAGGGCTGTGTACATTGGGTACTTTTTCTTCCATTCTTGGGATACTTTACTAAGAAGAATATGTTCCAGCTCCATCCATGTAAACATGAAAGAGGTAAAGTCTCCATCTTTCTTTAAGGCTGCATAGTATTCCATGGTATACATATACCACAATTTATTAATCCATTCGTGGATCGATGGGCACTTGGGCTTTTTCCATGACTTAGCTATTATGAATTGGGCTGCAATAAACATTCTGGTACAAATATCTTTGTTATGTTGTGATTTTTGGTCTTCTGGGTATATGCCCAGCAGAGGAATTACAGGATTGAATGGCAGATCTATTTTTAGATCTCTCAGTGTTCTCCATATATCTTTCCAGAAGGAATGTATTAATTTGCATTCCCACCAGCAGTGCAGAAGTGTTCCCTTTTCTCCGCATCCACGCCAACATCTCTCGTCTTGAGATTTTGTGATATAGGCTAGTCTCATTGGAGTTAGATGATATCTCAAAGTACTTTTGATTTTCATTTCTCTGATGATTAAAGATGATGAGCATTTTTTCATATGTCTGAAGGCCTTGCGCCTGTCTTCTTCAGAGAAGTTTCTCTTCAAATCCCTTGCCCAGCCTGCGATGGGATCCCTTGTTTTTTTCTTGCTGATGCGTTTGAGTTCTCTGTGGATTCTGGATATTAAACCTTTGTCAGAGATATACCCTGCAAATATCTTCTCCCATTCTGAGAGCTGTCTGCTTGCTCTGCTTACTGTGTTCTTAGCTGTGCAGAAGCTTTTTAGTTTGATCAAGTCCCAGTAGTGTATTTTTGAAGCTGCTTCAATTGCCCGGGGGGTTCTCCTCATGAAATACTCACCCAGACCAATTTCTTCAAGGGTTTTCCCTGCATTCTCCTCTAGTATTTTTATAGTTTCATGTTTTAAGTTTAAATCTTTAATCCAATGAGAGTCTATCTTAGTTAATGGTGAAAGGTGTGGGTCGAATTTCAGTCTTCTGCAGGTTGCCAGCCAGTTCACCCAGCACCATTTGTTAAATAGGGAATCTTTTCCCCACTGAATGTTTTTAATTGGCTTGTCAAAAATCAAATAGCGGTAAGTAGCTGGATTCATCTCTTGGTTCTCTATTCTGTTCCAGATATCTACTTCTCTGTTTTTGGGCCAATACCATGCTGTTTTGATCACTATCGATTTGTAGTAAAGTCTGAGGTCTGGTAATGTGATTCCTCCTGTTTTGTTTTTATTTCTGAGTAATGTCTTGGCTATTCGAGGTTTTTTCTGATTCCATATAAAACGAAGTAATGTTTTTTTAAGATCTTTAAAATATGACAGTGGAGCTTTAATAGGGAGTGCGTTGAAATTATACATTGCTTTGGGTAGTATGGACATTTTGATAATGTTGATTCTTCCCAGCCATGAGCATGGTATGTTTTTCCATTTGTTAACATTTTCAGCTATTTCTTTTCTTAGAGTTTCATAGTTCTCTTTATAGAGATCTTTCACGTCTTTTGTTAGGTAAATTCCCAAATATTTCATCTTCTTTGGCACTACTGTGAATGGGATAGAGTCCTTAACTGCTTTTTCAATTTGACTGTTGTTGGTGTATATAAAGGCTACCGATTTATGAATGTTGATTTTGTAACCTGAGACGCTGCTGTATTCCTTGATCACTTCTAGGAGTTTTGTAGTAGAGTCCCTAGTGTTTTCCAGATACACAATCATATCATCTGCGAAGAGCGAGAGTTTGATCTCTTCTGACCCTATATGGATACCCTTGATCGCCTTTTCTTCCCTAATTGCGGTGGCTAAAACTTCCATTACAATGTTGAAAAGCAATGGAGACAATGGGCAGCCTTGTCTGGTTCCTGATCTGAGTGGAAATGATTCCAATTTAACTCCATTCAATATGATATTGGCTGTGGGTTTGCTGTAGATGGCCTCTATCAGTTTGAGAAAAGTCCCTTCTAGACCAATTTTCTTGAGTGTTCTGATCATGAAGGGATGCTGGATATTATCAAAAGCTTTTTCTGCATCAATTGAGAGAATCATATGGTCTTTGTTTTTTAATTTGTTTATGTGCTGAATTACATTTATAGATTTACGTATATTGAACCAGCCTTGAGACCCTGGGATAAAACCAACTTGGTCATGATGTATAATTTGTTTGATGTGTTGCTGGATTCTGTTTGTTAGGACCTTGTTGAATATTTTTGCATCTATATTCATTAGTGATATCGGTCTATAATTTTCTTTTCTTGTTGGGTCTTTTCCTGGTTTGGGGATCAGGGTGATGTTTGCTTCATAGAACGTGTTGGGTAGTCTTCCTTCTTTTTCTACATTTTGGAACAGGTTGAGTAATATAGGTACTAATTCCTCTTTAAAGGTTTGGTAGAATTCTGACGTGAAACCATCTGGTCCAGGGCTTTTCTTTTTAGGGAGGTTTTGTATAGTTGATGCTATTTCTGAACTTGATATGGGTCTGTTCAACATTTCCACTTGATTCTGGTTAAGTCTTGGCAGGTGGCGTGCTTCCAAGTATCGGTCTATTTCCTTCAGATTTTCATATTTCTGAGAATAAAGTTTCTTGTAATATTCATGAAGGATTTTTTGGATTTCTGATGAGTCTGTGGTTATTTCGTCTTTGTTGTTTCTGATTGATGATATTAGAGATTTTACTCTTTTTTTCCTGATTAGGTTGGCCAGAGGTTTATCTATTTTGTTGACCTTTTCAAAAAACCAGCTTTTTGATTTATTGATCTGTTGTATTATTCTTTTGTTTTCAATTTCATTTAATTCTGCTCTAATTTTGGTTATTTCTTTTCTTCTACTGGGTTTGGGGTTGGAATGTTCTTCCTTTTCCAGTTGTGTGAGATGTCCCATTAAGTTGTTAACTTCCTCTCTTTCCGTTCTCTTGAGGAAGGCTTGCAGTGCTATAAATTTCCCTCTTAGAACTGCCTTTGCAGTGTCCCAGAGGTTCTGGTAGTTTGTGTCTTCCTTGCTGTTTTGTTCCAAAAAATTGGCGATTTCTTTCTTAATCTCATCTCTGACCCAGCTATCATTCAGCATAAGGTTATTTAACTTCCATGTTTTTGTATGGGTATGCAGATTCCTGTTGTTACTCAATTCAAGTTTTATTCCATGGTGGTCCGAGAAGATGCATGGAATAATTTCTATTCCTTTAAATTTACTGAGGTTAGACTTGTGACCTAAAATGTGGTCAATTTTGGAGTAAGTTCCGTGGGCTGATGAGAAGTATGTGTATTCAGTTTTGTTGGGATGAAATGTTCTGTAGATGTCTGCTAAATCTAAATATTGGATGGTTAGGTTTAAATCTGAGATTTCTTTGCTCAGCTTCTTTCTGGAGGATCGATCCAACACTGCCAGGGGAGTGTTGAAATCTCCGACGATTATGGAGCTGGAGGAAATCAAGTTACTCATGTCTGTTAGAGTTTCTCTTATAAATTGAGGTGCATTCTGGTTGGGTGCATAGATATTAATAATTGAGATCTCATCATATTGAGTATTACCCTTAACAAATATGAAGTGACCATTCTTGTCCTTCCTTACTTTTGATGATTTAAAGCCTACTGTATCTGCAAATAAAATTGCAACACCTTCTTTTTTCTGATTACCATTTGCCTGAAATATGGATGACCATCCTTTCACCCTGAGTCTGTATTTGTCTTTTAAGTTGAGATGTGACTCTTGTATGCAACAAATATCTGGCTTGAGTTTTTGTATCCAGTCAGCTAACCTAAGCCTCTTTAGAGGACAGTTTAAGCCATTCACATTGATGGAGAGTATTGATAAGTCTGGTGGAATTTTGGGTATCGAGTTTTTCAAAGGTCCAGTGGACATTTTTAATCCTTTCGCCAGTGTGGAAGTTGGAGTTTGATCCGAAGTTTCTGAGTGAGTTTACTTTTGTGGTATAGGATTGGGTTGGTCATTGTGGAGGATAGGTCTGAGAACATCCTGAAGAGCTGGTTTACTTATGGCAAATTTTTTCAACATATGAATGTCATTGAAGTATTTAATTTCTCCATCATAGATGAAACTCAGTTTAGCTGGATACAAGATCCTGGGTTGAAAGTTTTTTTGCTTTAGGAGATTAAAATTTGATGACCAGCCTCTTCTGGCTTGAAAAGTTTCAGCAGAGAGATCTGCAGTTATTCTAAATTTCTTACCTTTGTATGTTATAGTTTTCTTTCGCCGGGCTGCTTTGAGAATCTTCTCTTTCATGTTAACTTTAGTGAAGCTAATTATGATATGTCTGGGGGATGACTTATTGGGGTTGAATCGTGCTGGGGTTCTGAAGCTGTCTGCTATCTGAATTTCAGATTCTCTAGGCATGTCTGGAAAATTTTCTTTCATAATTTCGTGCAGAAGGGCCTCTGTGCCCTCGGAGGTGACTTCATCGTTCTCAGAAATTCCTATAATCCTTATGTTGCTTTTTTTCGAATTATCTGAGAGTTCTCTGAGTGAGTGATCCATTTTTGCTCTCCATTTCTCTTCCTCTTTGAGAGATTGGGAGCGTTCGAAGACTTTATCTTCAATGTCAGAAATCCTTTCTTCTGCTTGCTCCATTCTGTTACTGAGGGATTCTACTGTATTTTTCATATCTTTGAGGGCTGTAAGTTCTTGCTTCAGTGTGTGTAAGTCTTTGGTGGTTTTGTCTTTAAATTCGTTAAATTCTTGAGACAATTTTTGAATTTCTCCTCGAATTCCTAATTCCATTTTATTAATCTTGTCTGCAATCCAAATTCTGAATTCAATTTCTGACATCTCAGCCAGTTGTTTATGAATGGGATCTTCAATCACATCTGCCGTATCTTTTCTTGGGGGGGTAGATCTATTCTGGTTATTCATGTTACCAGAGTTTTTCCGCTGATTCCGCCCCATGGTTATTTTACTCCCTTTGGTTTTTCCCCTGGGGTTTTATCAAGGGCCCGTACAGTGTTGTGGCCTGAGAAACTGGGGCCCTGTCTGGTGTGGTGGAGCAAAGTGGTTCTGTCTTGTTTTCAGCTGGTTTCTGTTCGATCCTATTGCAAGTTCTACTCTGGCTTGAAGTCTCAGCTGTGTGGAAAAATCAGCAATTAAGTCACCCCGCCTGCCCACCTCTGGCCCCATTTGGAAAAGGAGAATCAAACCTTCCTACAATCGCACACCCAGGGCACCGCCTGAAAAGTCCTCAGTCTATTAGCCCAGTTCAAAAGGTCCAAATCAACTGTCTCAATCGGCACTTGTCTCGGGTGGGAGAGTTCAAGAGGTCTCTGGGGACTGGATCACAGGGGCCTGGTGACTCCTCTGACACGGCTCACCCCAGTGCAGCGTGGAGTCAGGAGGAGCCACCCAGCAAACAGAGCAGTCTAGGAAGGTTGACGTCTCCTTCCCCACTTTGCCCCTCCGTCGGACCCAGTCACTGGTATCTCTGCAGATGGCTAACCCAGTTGCCTGTAGTGAACAGACACTCCACGGGTTTGCACCTGCCTGAATCGCAAGGAAGTCTGCCAGGCCCCCACAGACTGCCGCTATCTAGCAGGAGGAGATGGGGCCTGACATCTTTGAGTGTTTGATGCAGGTGATGGGAAGGAGGTGTTCACTCAGGCTTAGCCCCGTCCCTGATGGATGCTGCTAACAGAACAGAACAGACAACTTTGCGGGGTTCTGTCTCTGTTCCTGTCAAAATCGCCTACAGAAGATGGGCTGTTTTGAGTTCAAACGTCTTTGCTGCTGGAGATTTGTGTCTGAACACCTCTCTGGGTCGGCCCCGCCCTGGAAGCTTCCCGGGTTTGTAAGCCGTGTAGGAAATCCCCCGCTCACCGGTGGCCTCCTCTGGTTGCCCAGGGAGACAGGGGGTATGGCCTCAGAATATCCAGAAGTGAGCGTTCTGCCGTTAAAGAAAAAACGGCTGTTGATCTACCTCTAGGGAACTGCTGCTCTGGTGTGGGCACTCAGGCGACCCTTTTCTCCTCTATCCCGCGCCCCAGAGTCAGCACTGAGCGGCCACAGTTTGTGCTGGGTCCACCCCCCTCAAGAGATCCCCCAAGAATCAGAACTCTTGGGGGATGGGCCCCCAGACCCTGATTGGGAGTGGGGGGGGAAGCTAGAATTTCATTCAGTTTTACGCAACACTACGGCCCAGGGAGGGCTCCTGTACTGCACTGCAGGGAAGTGCTGCCAAGGCTTGATTTCCCCTCAGCAGAGTGCCCTCTCCTCGCTCCCAGAGTCAGCGCTGACCTGACGCAGCTCAGGCACTGTGCACTCCCCTGGAGAAATCACCCAAGGATCCGAATTCCTGGGGGATGGGCCCTCAGACCCCGAGTGAGAGTAGGGGTTCTCAGCTCTCAGCGGGGAGGCCAGAGTCTGATTCAGTCTTGGGCCCCGTATGCCCGGGGAGGGTTGGTGCACTGCACCGCAGGGAAGTGCCGCCGAGGCGTGACTCCCCCTCAGCCCGGTGCCCTCTCCTCACTCGCGCGCCTCAGAGTCAATGCTGACCAGTCGCAACTCGGGGACTGTCCACTCCCCTTGAGAAATCACCCAAGGATCCGAAGTCCTGGGGGACAGGCCTCCAGACCTCAGTGGGCAGGAGGGGAGCGCCGGGGATTCAGGGTTGCCGGCAAAGGATTCCCAAAGTTTTATTCAGCCCTATGTCCGGCAGGAGAACGCCACGGCACCCCAGTAGGGGATGTAGGTCCAGTTTTTAGAAGGTCTCTCCCGTGGAGTGTAGTGGGAGGGCCTTTAATTTCTGCCCGCTTGTTCAATTGTGGGGCTCTTGAGCCTGTCTCATGGGGGAGGGGGACTCCCGTCCGCTTGGTGGTGGATTTTGTACCTTTTGTTTGCGTCCTTGTGATCACAGCTTGCCTCAGCCGTGTTGATGTGCGTTCTTCAACCTTCTCTCCTGGTGAGGCTCAAGTCCACCAGGATACTTACTAAATTCCTGTCCCTTAACTCTCCTTCTGGACGGGAGCCTCTGTTGAAAGCTGGCTTCAGTCCGCCATCTTGTCTCCCTCCCACTTTTCTACATTTCTGATCTTTCTTTCTAATTCTCTAAACTTCATATTGCTTTTCATATAGTACTTCAATGAGGTACTTCTTAGAGTTAAGGTAACAGCTGTAGATAACACTGTACCATGAGGTAGTTCCTAGCTAAGACTTTCAGTGTAATGGGCTTTTTAAAAAATTGACCGATAACCCATTTCTGTGAAGTTTTCCTTAATTTGTTGACAAGTCAACAGACTCATTTTCTGAATGGATGGACAAAGTTTTCTTACAGAAAATAATAATTATCTTTGAATTAACTCTCAGAGTTTGCAACTCTTATTTTCTGCTGAGAGATTTACATCACTTAAATTCTTCTACACTGATAAATATAATCAATCAACAGAGAACACGCTCTGAGGAATTAATTGTTGTCAGTTGATGTATTTAATGGGACATCACACTTCATTAACCTAGCTAACTCATTAAGCCTAATCAGACATGTAAAAGAAAAAGTTAATGATTAAAGTTAAAAAGTAAAGCCTGAAGTCTAGAGAGCCTTCATTTGCAATACAGAGCATTGAGTTTCGCAGAAATTGCTTGTTTATTCCAGAAGAGTCTTTTTGTAAGGTAGGATTCTGTACCAAATAATCACATACCAGGTTTCTTTATTTAGGGTCCATAATACATGCACTATTAGAGAAAATTTTAAAAAGAAATTATATCTATATTGTATCCCAATGATTTATATCTAATTTACATATTGGGGAACTATTTCTAACTCATCAAAGGAAATTTGAAATGTTGAAATTCATAAAAGGTAGATTTCTGTGTATATAGATACGTTGAATTAATGTGCGCCTCCAAGTCAAAAGGTTTATGCAACTCATTTTGGTTTTCCACATTCATTTCAGTTAATACTATTTTGGTTTCATTGTATGTTTTCCTTGATCTTTTTCAGTTTTTTTTTTTTTTTATTTAAGGGAAATTGGCTTTAGCATACCTTGCAAGAACAGGGAATTATCACCTTGCCTTAGCAGAGCCAATTTCTTCAAACCATAGGTATCGACTGAGGCTGTGCTTTCCATAGAATGGAGCATACCTGAAGTGGGACAGGCAAACGGGGCAGAGGTTATCGATTATTCATTTTCAGTGCCCGGTTTCCCCTGCCAGGCTGACATGCTGGGAGGGCTGCAGTGTGGGTCTCCCATTCTGTCAAATTAGCCATGATGTTGTTCCACATGTCTGAACCCCATTACTCCCTAATAGGTCTTTTCACACACACTAATTTTAGAGGAAACAATTTTGTTTTCACTAAGTTCATACGGCTCTGCTGGTGTTTTCAGTACATCACTACCTAGTTAGGAAAGCCCTGCTGGGCTGCTGTGGGAAACTGCATTTCCTAGTTTGTTTTGGTTTTTAAATCACGCAGAGGGAGGAAAGATCTTTTAAACAAAGTGCAGTCTAAAGAAATCATATGTTATGCTTTGCTTTTTTGTGGATTCACTTAAGAGAGTATCTAAAAGACTTAGAAGGGACCTCAGAAATCACCTAGTCTAACAGTCTCATCTTCCAAATAGGGAAACCTTGGCTTCCTTTGGCCAGGGAAGTAAAGTGATTTCTTGAAGATCTCACACTAAATGGTCTAAGAGGTAGTAGTCTTTTATCTGAGTCTCTTAGTGAGGAGCTGTTTTTATTATCCCACACCGACGCTCTGATGATAAAGCTTTCATTTACTGAGCACAACGCACATTTGCAATACCATGTTTCAGAAAGCCCTATCAAGACAGCTATCTCCAAGTATAGTGATGTGGGTAATCTGGTGTTTCCTATTACCTAGCTGTCAGAAAATATTTAATTTATCTTAGCACACATTTCGTCATTAAGATGGTAAAACAGACCTCTTTTCTCTAGCAGGGATGGTTTTATTTTGTATAGTAAATTTATCAAGTACATATTATGAACAAAGTATTATAATAAGTGCTGAAGAGAGAAAAATGATAAATCAGACACCCACCCTGCCATCCTGGGTTTGTAACTTATGTTAATCTTTGAGTGTCAGTGAGCTTCAGGGCTAGTGAAATAGTCTCTCAATCTCAATTAGCTGGACTGCAAATAGTCAGGCACAGAAGAGGGAATGGCAATATATTTTAATGGCATTCTATAAACTGCACGTGTATTTGCAAACCCTCAATTTTCTGCTGATACGGAGTAGTCTTTTCTCCTCAGAGAAGTGGCATGTACTTTCCTGTGGCCATTTTAAAGCATTTGACATTTTCAATGACTCTTTCCTCAATTTTCACCTAGAATTTTCTTATCTTCTCATGCATTTTCCTTCCATTGGTTTTGATAGTTTCCATATTTCACTCTCCAAGTTCTTTGACATATCAATTTCACTTCTCTTCCTGGGTTACACAAAACTCTCGTTTAGTTGAAGATTCTATCTTTCCATTCTGCGCATTTCTGTCCTCAGCTTTCAAAAGCACACTTTCTGACTGCTATGCCTTTGAGAATTCAAATGATATCTTTTAGAATTTTGTGGGTTTCAATGGCACTGCAAGTTATTTTATTGGCTCATAAGGTAGATATAGCCCTTAAAATGTATTTATAGTCAGTGATTGCTTATATTTGGAATAGTGTTACTGATTTCTAGTAAATAGATTCATACTGGTATTTCCTCCCCTTAAATAAAACATATTTTACTGCTCACCTTCTGCTAATTTTGTTGTCAGAAAGAGATCCCATGGAGATTTAGGCAGTGTAAAATGTATGCAATATAAAGATGGGGTATAGACTGAAATTGTTTATCTATCAGTGCAGCCAGGAGCTGAGTGCTATTTCGTGATGCATCACATTACTGCTTTTTGTGTATCTCAGAAGATAAAACAGAATGTCTACATTGTTACTCTTCACATTCTTATTCTATAACCGATCTTCCTAGAAATCTATTTGTCTAGTGATTCTCTGTCTATGACATTTACAACCCCAGCCCAAAGGAGATGGACGTACAAGTGTTTATTTTGAGAATAATTCAAATTGGAAAATTGAAAAGAATAATATAGCAAAGGTCTGTATCCCCTGCACCTACCCTCAGAATTGGTACCTTGAATATTTTGGTTATTTTGCTACATGTTCTTCCACTGTTGTTAAAAGAATAAATAATTGGGCGGCGCCTGTGGCTCAGTGAGTAGGGCGCCCGCCCCATTTGCCGAGGGTGGCGGGTTCAAACCCAGCCCCGGCCAAACTGCACAAAAAAAAAAAAATTAGCCAGGCGTTGTGGCGGGCGCCTGTAGTCCCAGCTGCTCGGGAGGCTGAGGCAAGAGAATCACGTAAGTCCATGAGTTAGAGGTTGCTGTGAGCTGTGTGACGCCACGGCACTCTACCCGAGGGCGGTATAGTGAGACTCTGTCTCTACAAAAAAAAAAAAAAAAGAATAAATAATTAGGATGAAAGTCCTTTTCAGCCAGGATCTGAAGTTCAGTTTCCTTCCTGCTCCCCTGAGAAATAGCTGCGATCATGATTTTGGTATGGATATGTTTTATCTCTGTAAAAATTATGAGATATTCGTTACGAATAAGATGATGTATTTAAATTAAAAAGAAGAGTGGTAAAACAAACATTTGTTTTCTCTATCCAACTTAAGAAAGAGAACATAATACTCCTGATGCCACCTGCATATCTCTTAATCCCATCTTTTTGTCTTCTTGTCAATCAAAGTAACCAGTAATCAGAGTGCCGTGTTTCTCATTTGCTTGTCTGTTGTTTTCTTTGTTTTGCTAAATACACATGCATATTGAACCAATATATTCTTTACTTTTGCTTTAATTGGTTTTAGAAGCTTAAATCGTCTTACAGGTTGTATTTTATGACAACTTTATATCTCCAAATTATTTTTTCAGTGACATTAGCAAGATGGAAAAGTAGGAAGTACCTGCCTTTATCCCCTAAGCAAAAGGAACAAATAGCTGTCAACAAATGAAAACAGACTCGGGAGGGCTCAAGGGTCTAATTAAGAATCTGTAGCAACACAGCAGAGCTAAAAATGGAGAATAACTGTACAGAAAGGATTTCTGGGGAGATTGACATAGCTCAGCTGTCTGGAGACGGTTAGGAACAAAGAAGGGGAGAAGTTGTCAGTAACAGCTAAGTGTGAATGCCACAGCAGACCCTAGTGGCCTGCTCTGCAGGAGACACCAGAACCTTTTGTCACTAATGTACCCAAGAACTTCCTCCCCATGCATGCCCAGAGGGCACGACGCTGAGGTCACCCCGCCTCAAGTAGGAGCTGTTGTGGTGCCACTTGTAGACCAAGGCTGCTACCCTTCCCAGCCCTGTGTGCGCCCAGACCCAGGCACTGTGACGGCACCAAGTATGCAGCACTCCAGACCTGGCCACATGGTTCCTCCATGTGTGCCCACGTTCTAGATCTGGCTAAATGCTGCACCCTATGTGCCCACCACACCTCAAATACTAGAGCCCCTGCTGCTCCAGGTTACCCCTGCCTTGGGCCTTGGAGCCTGGTTGCTCTGTGCACACCTGTGATTTGGGCCCTGGCTTCACGGCCACTCCGAGCAGCTGCATCTCTGACATCTAAGCCACAGAGGGCTAGTCTGTGTCGTGGCCCCCGGAACTGTACTTGCACCGCTTCTCACATAGCTGCATTCCAGACCTTGGGTGCACAGCTGCACCATGTGTGCCAGTATGGCAGACACTGCAGCCACCACCACCGTGGGCTAGCCCAGTCCCCAGGCTACAGAGCCACAGTCTCCTGTGCACATATCTGTGCCCCTGACACCAGTTTCACTACCACAGTGAGTCAGTCCAGGCCCTGGAACCCAGAGCTGCTGCAGCTCTGCTTGTGCCATGTCCCCAGCTCTGGCTCCCCTGCTGCTCCACGAGCAACTCAGGCCTTACACGTCTTTGCCACTGTTGCAGCGAGAGCAACTGCACCCCAGGTACCAGTGCCACTGCACCCCAGGCCACAGCTCTGAGGGGATCTTGTACTTCACAAGTAGCATGGCTATTCTTGGCCTTGTGTATGAATATTAAAGTCAATTTCCTGGCATCACTTTTATTCAACATAATAACTGGAATTTCTAGCCACTGCAAAAGGGCATGGAAGAAGGGGGAAAAGACATGCAGATTCAAAAGGAAGATATATAACTTCTTTTAAATTCCAAGGAGTCCAACAAAACAAAACTCCTGGAACTAGTAAGTGCCTTTACCAAGATTATAGGATATGAAATCAACACACAAAAATCAATTACATTTCTATGTACTGGTAATGAATATGTGCAAATAGAAATTAAAAACGTGACATTTATGTCAACTCCAAAGAAAGTGAAAGACTTAGGTATGAATTTAACAAAATGTAAAGAATCTGTATGCTGAAAATTATAAAACGCTGATAAAAGAAAGTCAAAGCTATAGAAGACCCAACATTGTAAAATATTGTAAAGTCCACAGAAGACATGGCAACAAAATACTGCAAAGCTATCGATGTTTCCAAAGTTTATTTACAGGTTTAATGCCATTACATTACAATCTCAGCAAGCCATTTTTATACATGTAGACAGATTTATTGTAAAATTTATAAGAAATGGTGCTGGTCTTAGGAAACCTAAGGAAATCTCTAAAAGAAAAAAGAAAAAGAAGAAATGAGAGAAATCACGCTACCTGATTTAAATTTCTTTATATAGTTATGGTAATCAACGCACTGCTGTATTAGTGGAGAGTAAAGGCTCCTAGATCAATAGAAAACTATAGAGAACGTGCATCATAGACTTAGAAAAAACAGAAGAAGAAAAAATCTTTAGAGAAAGATAGGAAATAATCTTTGGGTTTTAGAGATAGACAGAATTAGAGTTGATAACAAAAGAATATATAAAAAGGAAAAATTAATAAACTAGAGCTCATGAAGAATTTAAAATTTTGCTCTGCAGAAGACACTACTAGAAAAAAAAGAAAAGAAAAGACACAACTAGGAGGATGAAGAAATAAGCTATATGTAGGGAAAATGGTTGCATACTATGTATGTGAAGTAGGACTTCTGTCTAGAATATATAAAGAACTTCCAACACTCAAGAATAACACCCCCCAAACGATCCAATTAGAAAATTGAGCAAAAGACATGAACAGACATTTCAATAAAGAGAATACACAGATGAAAAGTGTATATGAAAAGATATTAATATCATTAGTCATTAGGGAAATATAAATTCTAGTTACAATGATAAGGTGTACTACAGACCGAATAGAATGGCCAGAAGTAGAAAAAAAATAGTGATGAAATGGAATGGTAGTGATAAGGCAGGGGAACTATATTATTCATTGCTGGTGGGATGTAAAATGTAATGTAAACATAAACTGTAGAATGATATAGGCGCTCTGCTTAATAACTTGGCAGGTTTTTCAAAACAAAACATGCAACCACTATAAGACCTCACAATTGTATCATCATACTTTTAACCCAGAGGAATAAAAAATGTTTGTTCATACAAAATCTGTATAGGAATGTTCACAGAAGCTTTACTCATAATAGCTCCCAATTGGAAGCAACTAGATATTCTTCAGCAAGTGAATGGGTAAACAAACTGTGGTACAGCCATACCATGGAGTATGATTTGGCAACGAAAAGGAAAGGGCTGCTGATATGTGTAACAGCTTGCAAGGGTGGAGCCTTGTGAGATGTTATCATTGGAGGAACTGGGTAAAGGGCACATGTGCTGATCTTTTTGTACTATTTCTTACAACTACACAAGATACTATAATTGTCTCAAAATAAAAAAAAGTAATAAAGGAATTTCCTAAGTTTCTTCCATAAAAATTTCTGTTTTGAAATTGTATTAAAACTACATCAATTTAAAGAAAAACTGAAGTGGGAATTGTTTTGAATTTATAGGTTACTTTGGAAAAAGCTGATACTGTTACAAGATGAATTCATTCATTAACATATTGTTTAATTTATTCATTTTTGTCTTTAATCAAATATCATTATGATTATAAAGAATAATTATAATTATGGTTATTATAATTTCAAGTTATACGTTATCATTTTTTGATTTAATCTTATAATCTTAAAAGTTTTATTATATTTATTGTGAAGTTTCATTTTATTTGATGAACAGTAAGTGGTATTTTTCTCTATTATGTATTTTGTTTTGTTCTGTTTCTACGCTGATGTGTTCTCAACTTGTTCATGACATACTGAAGGCTATCAAAAACTGTTTGTTGACTTAATAAATAAATATTTGTTCTTCCATATTTAAAGCCATGGTAACGGTTCACTGTGTCTTTTGATTCTTATTTTTCTCTAAAGTCTGTATTTTCTGATATTAATATTTTAATAACCTTATTTAGTATTTGCTTTTCCTCTATTTTTACCTTCTTATATCATTTACTTTAAATACCTTTTCAGAAGAAAATAAAATTGAGTTTTCTGTTTTTTTTTTTTTTTTAACTAGGGATTTCATGTTTTTTTGGTAATGGATATACTTGAAATTGTTTTTGCCAACTTTTATCTTCTATTTTGAGTTTTCCATGCTTCTTTTCTACTTTTTTCTCCTTTCCCATATTCTGTTGAGTTGATCAATTTTTTTTGAAATTGTTTATTTTCTCTTTTGACTTGGAAATTATAGTTTTGATTTCTATTGTTTAAGAAATTACTGTTTGGTTGTAACATACATGCTTGCATTTATTTACTTTTTTTGTATCAGAGTTTAATGTTATCTGTGTTTTAAAAGACAAAATTTTCAACATATTTTCATTTTCTCTTAATTTCCCCCAGGCTTATCTAATGTCATTATACTTATTTTTATGTATCTAGAGAATGTACCAAAGTCATCTGGGTGACCTAGATGCTGATATAAGTGACTTTCTTTTCAGGCCCTTTGTTTTGGAAGGTCGGCTTTTTTACTCCGTACTCAAGGCTTATTTTTATGGTGTCTCATTAATGTATCAGTTGGTACATGTATTTCTTTCCTATAATGTAGCTAATCATGCTAATACAGCAGAATATACTGATAAATAAATTCTGCTTCCCAGCCCTCGGTTCTCAAAAAGTGTCCTAATTTTTTTTAGTTTGTAAAATAAAGAACTCAAATGTATAAAGATAGGATTAATTTTTCAGAAACATACATCTGGAACATCCTACATTTTCTTATGAAAATAGAAACATTTTGACGTTTTTAGGGATACTTTAAAAAATATTAAAAGCTGGGTATCTTCCTTTTTTTTTTTTTTGGAGACAGAGTCTTGCTCTTTCTCCCCAGCTAGAGCACAGTGGCATCAACATAGCTCACTGCAACCTCAAACCCTTAAACTCCTGAGCTAGAGTGCCCCATCCAGGTGCTCACCGTGACACATGGCTAATTTTTGTATTTTTTGGTAGAGGCAGTGTCTCACTGCTTTTGTAAAAGATTTGAAAATGTCAGCTCAATCTGTATATCTGATACCCTACTTTGTAGCAATGCCCACTTCTGTGGACATGGTTTCTTAAAACACTATTTTAGGTCTTAGTGGTTCTGACGCTGATTGTAATTCATGAGAAGACACCTGTGGGGGATCGACCTGAGTTTTTCTCATAAAAAACAAAATTTTAGTGGAGAGATAGAAAGGGTAGGGGTCTTGGGAGCAATACTGGCACAATAGACTCCAGGGAGAAAGTTCATGGCATTCTAACTGATGAGGTCGTTTCACTACTTCTTATTCTTCCTTTCCATAGTCCTGGAAATATTTCAAAAATCCTTTCAAAAATTCTTTCTGTCCTCTATATCCACTTCCTGATAAAAACAACCAAGAAACGACACAACAACCAAACCCCTACAAATAAGCAACAACAACAAAAAGATTTTAAAAAACTAAACTTAAATAATACATTAAAAATACACATTTTCTACTTCTATTTTTAAGAAAAATAAGCATTAGTAGCTATTGATCTTATTTGCATGAGTTACTATTATAACAAACATATTCTAACTATTTATTAATACAAAAACTATTTGAGCGCATACACTCTGGTATACCTGAGTAATTTAAACAAGAAACATCCCCTTATCACCAATTTTACATACAGGGATGTGCGTATATGTGTTGTGTGTGTGTGTGTTTGTGTGTGTATACAAGGCTAGTTGCAGGTACAGATTTCTGATAGCATAATTAAATTAATTATATAAAATGTGAGAAGGTGTGATCTTACACGGTGCAGAAAAAAGATTACATAAAGCAGGGATAAGAGTATTTGGAATGGAGATGGAAAGTGTTGAAACTTGTATAGGATAGTCAAGAGTAGGTTTCATTGAGAAGGTGGCATTTGACTTGAAAGACATGAGCGATTATAGCTCTGAAGATTGTGAGGAAAGACCATATCAAACAGAAGCAGCAGCCACAGCCAAAGATTCAGGCAGTAGGCTTAGATATTTGAGGACATGAAAGGTTTGTGTCCTTGGAGTAGAGGGATAGAGGGGAATGTGGTGAGAGATAATGTCATAGAATAAAAAGAGAAGGGGACAAATGAGTAGTGTCTAGTGGTCATTGTTGGGACTTTTCCTTTCCTCCTGATTGAAATGGGATGCCAGGGCAGGGTTTTGAGCCTAGGAGAGACATGAACTGACTTATGGTATTTATGTGGGAGGGTTTGGGGAGCAAGGTGGGCAGAAGTAGAAGTAGGATCTTGTATTTGCTTGTTTGTAATCCAGGCATGAAAAGATGGGGTCTTGGACCAGCGAGGGAGCAGCGATATGATGAGAAGCCTTCTGGATATAGTCTGTAGAACGAACAGGATTAGCATCTAAGGCTCAGAGAAAAGAGTTCAAAGTTTTGGCTTGAGCAACAGGAAATATGGAGTCACCAATATCTGTCTTTGGAAAGACCAGCAGGGGAAGCAGTTTTGGTTTTATAAAGGAATTGGATTTTAGGCACATGCATTTTTAAATGAATTTATTAGACATTCATTAAAATCTGGAGACCCAGAGAGGGGTCTGGTCTTGAGATAGGAGTCTGTGGGTCTTTGGTGTTGACACAAATCCATGACGGGATGGATCCCCAACAGGGTGCGTGTAGGTGTGGAAGAGAAGCAGCAGGAGTGATGCGGCATTCCAGGGTCTGCTTCAATATGGTGAAGGACCCGCTTAGAGGAACAGAACCCAGAATTATGAACACACAGGCAGGACAACATGAAACAGATACTAAGCATAAAAGAGAAAAAAGCGCATGATACATTTTAAAACACTGAATAATCTATAAACAGTACAAAGGCCAGAAAAATAACAGTATTTTTATACTAATATCATTCCCTATGACAATAATTTTGAAATTTTTTTTTGTTTCTCTTTTTCCTTTTTTGAAAATTAAATCATATTCATTGATGCAATTACGGGGTACAATGTGCTGGTTTTATATACAATTTAAAATACTTTCGTTAAACTGGTTAACATAGCCTTCACCACATTTTCTTAGTTATTGTGTTAAGACATTTATATTCTACACTTAGTAGATTTAACTTGTATCCCTGTAAAATGCACCATAGGTGTGGTCCCACCAATTACCCTCCCTCCAGCCATCCTCCCCCCTGCCCTCCCCTCCCGTCCTCTTTCCCCTTCTTCTTGGGCTATAGTTGGGTTATGGCTTTCATATGAAAGTGTGGGTGCTTATAAATTGGTTTCATAGTAGGGCTGAGTACATTGGATACTTTTTCTTCCATTCTGGAGATACTCTGCTAAGAAGAATATGTTCCAGCTCCATCCATGTAAACACGAAAGAGGTAAAGTCTCCATCCTTTTTTAAGGTTGCATAATATTCCATGGTGTACATATACCACAATTTTTTAATCCATTCATGGATTGATGGGCACTTGGCCTTCTTCCATGACTTAGAAATTCTTAATTGAGCTGCAAAGAAACATTATGGTCAAAATATCTTTGTTATAATGTGATTTTTGATCTTCTGGATATATACATAGTAGAGGAAGTGAAGGATTGAATGGCAGGTCTATTTTTAGATCCTTTATTTTTTTATTTTTTTTTATTTTGGAATAGATTTATAGGGAGGAAGAATATAAAGTAAGCAAGGGAAGGATAATTTTAACAAAAATCAGGATAATAATTACCTTTGGGGGGAGGAAGGAGATAAAATCAGGGAAAGCCAATGGGAGGCTATTTCCTATTTCTCAGCCTGGATGTTTGCTACACGAGCATTTGTTTCATTATTTTTTTACATTATATGCACACACTTTATATATGCTTCATATAAAAAAATTCAGATTATTATGAGGGTACAAATGATTAGGTTACAATGTTTACATTTGTTAGGGGAGGTCCCTATTGTGGTTGTGCCTCTCCCCGAAGAGTGTGCCGTATACCCTTACATTGTGCCCCTTAGGTGGGAGCACACCAATCCCTCCTGCCCCTAACTTCAATTTTTTTTTTTTATTAAATCATAGCTGTGTACATTAATGCGATCATGGGGCACCATACACTGGTTTTATAGACCGTTTGACACATTTAGTTTTAGATCCTTAAGTGATCTCCAAACATCTTTCCAAAAGGAACGTATTCGTTTGCATTTCCACCAGCAGTGCAGAAGTGTTTTCATAGTAAATACAGATAATTTATCTGAATCTGTATTTTTGTCATTGGTTCCTGAGATGGATAAGTTACATGACTTTATTCACAGACATACTTGGTGTAATACTGATGCAGGTTTATACCCTATAAACATAGGAATTCTAATAAATTTGCACATTATTCTTGTCAAAAAAGGAAGAAGTTATACATTTATAATTGACATGCTCTGTTACTGTGTTCCTGACAGAAAAGGGCTTCCATTGTGATTAGGTATTAATTATACATATTCAAAGATTGGAAGAATTTTCCATAGACCAGCTTATGGATCCATATATTTTAAACCCCCTTTTCCTTCTCAGGTGCCTCAGAACACATTCGTATCACAACATGCCCCCTAGCACATCGGTAGTTGGAGTATTCTTTGAAGCCCACTCCTTTATGAGGTAGCCAGCATTAACTTAACAAGTGAAATGACAAAACAACATGAAAAAATATCCTATTACATCTCTGAAATGGCTGCTGCCACTCCAATAATACCTGGATGCAAGAAAATGTGATAGAAAGACGAGGAGATGAGGGGAAAGGCAGTCTTAACCAATTACAATTTAAAACTATGAACAGGTTTCTAGGGCCCTCCTAGACCCCTTGAAATGGGCTCATGTAAGGACGTGCTACTGAAGCTGGGATTGAACTTCATTATCTTCATAGTAAATCCTCCTCTGGGAGGCAATTAAGGAAGAAGTCCTGAGGCACTTCAGTGAGAAGACTTTGGGCCACAAAGGGGATTGAGAAGGAATAGGAATGATTTGTGCAGAGGCAAGAAACTTGAGAGACATGTAGACTTTTAGAAACTGTAAAAAAAAAAAAAAATGCATCAAGAGAAGAGAATGATCAACTCTAGGAAATAAGATGAAGACTGAAAATTGACAGTTGTTTTTAGCTACATGGAGGTCCTTTGTGACATTAACCCAAGCAATTTTAAAGCCTGATGGGATGTGTGTAAAGGAGAATTAGTGCCAGAGAATATGTAGGCAAAAACGTGTGCCAGAGACTATGTAGACAACCCTTTGAAAAAGGTTTTCTGCAAATGGGATCAAAGATAAAAACATGTAAGTGGCATGAATAGTGGCTCAAAAAGAATTTTTTTGTATACCAAGGGCAATGATTCAGTAAAGGATGAAGCTCTGATGTCATAGGAGAGAGGCAAAGGCATATAGCACAAAATGGAAGGTTTGACTTTGTATGGTTGCATCAGTAATCTCATCTATAGCAACAGAACAAGGGGCCAAGTACGTGAGTGCAAGTGTTAGTAGATGGTGGCATTCATGGAATTTGTCTTCCGCTAGTTCTAATTTTCTCTCTATGGAGTAAGTATGGTCATCAGTTTCCAAGGGGGAGTAAGGGTAGAATAGAAGGCGTTTGAAGTATGAGGAGATAGGTGTAGGTTCTCTATCATCTAAGAAAGTGCAAAGGAAGGTGGACTAGAAAAATTTAGGAGGAATTCTGGATAGCATTAAATGCTCACCTTAATCTACAGAACTGCAAGACATAAACCTTTGTTCTTTATAAATTTCCCAGTTTTGGGTATTCTGTTATAGCTACACAAAATGTAAGACAAAAGTAGGACAGTGATTTTTGAATAAATTTTTGAAAGAGAAGGGTGACTGACCCCAAGGGAGATGATAAGGTATTTTTGAAATGAATAAATAATTTAAGCAATTTGCTAGGCAATGGCAGGCTTAGAGTTTTGATGGCATGAAACGTGTATAAATGCTATCAATTTGAATTGTCCGCCCCCAAGAGAGCTGGAGCACCTGTCTTTTACTACTTGTTGGGGAGTATTTTGCTTCCTTTTTTCATTTCAATTTCATGTTAACTCTCTTGTCTGAAGCAAAAACAGTGCTGTCAGTGCCCTCTCCACCAGTATTTTTTATGTACTTTCTGTTTTTTGGCTGTTATCTTACCCTTACCATTTAATGCTCTCAGGGCTGAGAAGATATAGGATCAAGTCCACAGCAAGGTACTGCATCGAACCTCCTATTTTCAAACAGCATTTGGTCTTGAAAATATAAGGTGCTTTCTTCCCTCATAATTGTTCTCTGAAAGGCAGTGACATAACCACGATGAAGTATTCCTTAGACTGTTTGATCCTAGTTATTAGCTCAGTTTCTCTTGGCTGAAATGTCCTCTACACAGTGGAATAATCCTCTGAGCTGAATCTGGAGGCTGAAGATGTTGTCTCAAAGTATCTTGGTTACCAATCCTGTCAAATGAGTAAAGATTCAAGAACTCTAGTGAGGGAAATTATTTGGAATTGCTTTTTTAATTTGGAGATGTCTTATCAGGCCAGTGAAACTAAATTTTAGACAATAGAAATCAGCAGTTTAGACATCATTAGTTCATCGTAAAAGAGAGATGTGGATGTTATTTGCATGCTGGAAGATTTCAGAACTTCAGTAGAATGAGCAGTGTCACGTTGCCATGATTTCAATAGTGACCTATTTCAGTCTCCATACTTTCCAAGAATATCACCATCTCTATATGTGAAATAATCCTTGTCATCTAGAGCTACTTTGGTGCCTCCATATTCTAAGAGAAGAAATTTACCTCCAAGTTTCACATTGGCTGGTTGAAGCTCTCCACCTTTTCCTTTAGAGCCAGGTCCAACAGCCACTGCTATCGCTTGCAATACTTTTCCTCAAGATTTCTCCAGCAGCATAATGTCTTTGTGGTTACAGTTTTGGCTGCATACATTTCAACCCTTACTCGGTCAAAGAGCAGAAGAAACTTTCTATTTTCTATTATTTTTTATTTTTTGAGATAGAATCTCACTCTGTTGTCCTGAGTGCCATAGTGTCATTATAGCTCAAAGCAACCTCAAACTCTTAGGTCCAGAAGTTCCTATTGCCTCAGCCTCCCAAGTAGCTGGGACTACAGGCACCCGCCACAATGTCTGGCTGATTTTGAAGAAACTTTCTAAATGCTTGTCTGCCATGACTCCCACCGCTGCAGCTCGCAGCTCCTACCCTGCTCTCCTGCGGCTACTCCAGCGAGAGACCCCTATTTGGAATATCTTAACATTGTCCTAGGCTCTTCCCTAGATCCTTCTGATACATTTGTGAAATAACTTATTTATTTTTATATCATAGACATAGAAAAGATTGCAAAGTCAAGTGAATGATTAGTAGAAATGCCATATTTTTAATACAGTATGATTTTTAAATTCAGAAAATACCATTCTAGAGAACGGCTATCGGTTTTTTTGTTGGCATTTAAATACCTCTCCTTCTAAACCTCCAGTATCACTTAACCCTCCTTTGACAAATAATGTATGTCCCACAGTCAAAGCTACCTCATTTGGGCCGAGGAAACAACTACTACCAGTGTCATTTGCTTTAGGATAGAGTCTTACACAAAGCCTCTGGTATTTGATAAATTGATCCCTTGGACCAGAGGGACAGGAAATCCATGTGCTCACACACTATCCTGATAGTTGTTAGGCTTGAGAAAACACCCAGGTTTTGATAGACAATGTTTGTTCCCAGTGTATACTTTTGGAATATGGATTCTCTGTGCAGTGCCTGTGTGTATGTATAAGGAGCAAAGAGTAGATGGGTTTATCAAAAATTAATCAGCCAGTAATAGCATGTTGGTTATTTTTCAATCTGAAGCATAACTTACTGATGGATTTATTTGAAAGAAGGAAATAGCACAATATACACAAAATCAGAGTGTATTACACAAAGGAAAATTAAGTATTATTACAGGAAATTTTTGTTTTAACACTTGTGCACCATTATTTGTTTTTCTTACTATAGACTGCAGTTAAAAATCTTTGACAACCATTGCTTGAAGCAATTAAAAATCTCTTAGGTAATTTACCTTAAGAAGTTGTCACAAGGTTCTTATGAAAATGTGCACAATATAAGAACAATCTCTTAATATAAAAAATACTCTGTAATAAAGTGAGTGCTTTGTTTTCTAATTTGCTAAAACATATTGTTTTGTAATAAAATTTTGAAAAATGAAGACTTTCAAGTATTAAGTGCCTAAAAATTACAAATGCAAACTTTATTTTATTAATAAAAAATGATGTCTTATTTGTAAAAGGGTTTTGAGATTCCTGAGTTGAAGGAATACGGAATGTATTGTATTTTTTTAGAGTTGTACCTCACACCTATTCCCTCCTCATGGGAGGCTGGAACAAGCTAAACAGGGACACTGGCCAGGAAGCCTCATGTTAAAGTTAGATCACAGATGTTAGAACTTGGTCAAGACGGTTAAGGGAGTCCAAGGAGGAAAAGTCGAGGGGTTCTTAAGGCAGAAGCTTGAAAACTAAATCTGTCTTAAAGTCAGAGCATCACGGAGGACAGTGAAGAGGTAATAACATAGCCTGGAGCGAAAAGCAAAGATTGGAACAAGGTGAGAGGATCTGACCTCATGTGCGGTTTAGACTCTGGAATATAAACTTGGGCCCAGTGAATTGCGGGTCACGTAGAGGGAGCTGCAGTGGCTCAGGGTAGGAAGGCAGCAAGAGAAGAGAATGGCAATGGAACAGAACAGCACTCAGCAGACCCAGCTCATCTTTCCGGAAGAAGCACCCAGGGTGGGCGAAGGCAGAGACTAAGGAGCCTGATGGGCTGGCTTTGAATATAGACCACTGTACCGACTAGCTGTGAACTGGAGCAAGTAACTAATCTCCGTGCCTTGCTTTCTTCAGTGTAGAAGGAGGATAATCTAGGATTGTTGTGAGGATTAAGTTAATATTTGAAAAGTGCTCAGAACAGTGGCTCGCTCATGTAAGCATTTGCCAGGGCTTGACAAGTAAATAACTAAATCGTCACCATAGCTTTTCACTTGTAGCGAGATGATTTTTTGAGGGGTTGACTTATGTGCTGCTCTAACAGGAGATCTGAGACTGGGTTATGTATAGAGAACAAAAATATATTTCTCACAGTTCTGGAGTCTGGGAAGTCTAAGATAAGGCCACCAGCATCCAGTGTCCAGGGAGAGTCTTCTTGTTGCATTTCCATATGGTGGAAAGTGGAAAGTCAAGTGGGCATAAACCTTGTTTCTTCACAAGGCCAATGGCAGGGAGCCCACTCCTGCAAGCCCTTTTCATTGCAACTTAATCCATTCATGAGGGCAAAGCCTCCAAAAGGCCCCACCTACCGACGCTGTTGTGTTGGGGATTAAGTTTCAACAGTTTTGGAGGGGACAGAAACACTCGAACCTGCTTTTATCCATGTACCTCCCACCTCTCCCTTTCTTTATTCAAGCAGAAAGTCAAGCTCCTGGGTTTTTTGATCCAGGATATTTTGGCCTTGTGGAAAGCAAATATTACTTTAAAATTCACTTTTAGAGTCATTTATTCTAAAAACTTCTGAGGGCAGTGAGGGGAGAGAGAAATGTTCTTTCCATGAGGAAGAGTAGAGGGGTTTGTGTGCTTTGGTAGTGGAGACCCTTGTTCTGCTCTGTAATTCCACATTGGGAAGGAGTCATGTGCTCAGGTAAAGGCTACATGGGGCCCCTGGGGAAGCTCAGTTCCCAACCTGGAGGCTCCAGCACTTTTCAAAGATTTCCTGGCTCAAGAATGATACAGCAATAGCAAAGCTGCAGAATCTGAAGAGACCACGTGCATCCTCAAGATAGACAGTGGGGACTAATACTAATGAGTCTTGACCAGGAGGGCCTTCCAAATGCATTGATTTTTTTGTATGATGCTCAACCTTTGCTCAATCCAGGGGAGGTGATAGGTTCGGGAACAGCCTGGTGGGATGGGAGGTCAGAATGTGACTTTTTTGTTCAGTGAAGTGCCTTTTTTTTTAAATTTTAGTTTTAAAATTTAAAAACATGGTACTTCTTGTATATACAAGTTAGTAAACTAAAGAGCATAATCATAATTCTCTGTTAACCTCTCTTCTTTACCTGCTCTATAAGTTGTTACTCATTTTAACTATATTTTACTTGAGGAAAAATGGAGGAATGGGAGAAGAAATCTCCTGAGGGTATTCCCCATGTCCCTGCTCAATAATCTCCTAAATGGGAGCGCAGGACCTTGTTTTCAGCTTAGCTGTCACATCTGTACCTGTAACACCACTGTGACCTGGCTTCTGGGATTTGGAGGAGAGAAGAGCAGCTTTGCAGCTATCTGAGCTTATGCCTCAGTTATCACTAGAAATATCTTTGAACCAACATGTCAATATTGAATCTTTGCTTAGAATTTAGACAGCTGCAACAAAAATGACCATGGGCTTTCCTGAGCAAGGCAAAGACAAGACGTACATGGAAACCACTGTCCCACGATTGCGCAGCCAGAGACTAGGACTAGAGAGAGCCTCCAGCATCCATGCTCAAAGTGTGGGGGCCCCCAGCATAGCACATTCTCCTTTGTGGTTTTGGACTGGCTCAGGAGGTGTTTTATACACGGCTGCAAATCTGCTTGTCAGAGTAGATTTCTGCTGCTCTGCTGTGCCACCACACTGAGCTGTCTGTCTTGGGTCCTTCCACCACCTCCACCTTTGTCACCCTGAAGAACTGCTGACCTCACTGTTGGCTGATCCTAAACTTTGCAGCTGCTGCCTCTGACAACTGAGCAGCCCTGCTCTGGTCTCAGCTGGCTTGACCTGCTGAGGCTCAGAGCTCTACTGATCCACCTCACAGGCTTACTCGCCACCCTCTTTCTGCCTTATGCTCAGGTTGGGGGCAGGGCACATCTCCAGTATTGTTGCTTGTGTTCTGAATTACTACAGAAGTTGAATGTGTAGCTTTTTCTTTCTTTTATACTCCACTAAAACAACTGGACTGTGAGTATCCCAAAATAACAGTGACTCTGTACACAGAATTACTGCTCCTCTCTAATCCTACACCTGGCCCACTGGTCCAGGTCATTCTTTCTTCATGTAATTTCCATGTTAGGGCTCTTCATCCCCTCTGCAAATTTGGCAGAACCCTCTTCCTGTCGCCACTGCCTCCTTCCCTTTCCCAGGACTTCACACATAATTATAGAGATGTAAACTCTCATTATGGCTACAGTTCAAATTTTTGTCCTCGAAACTCCTCAAGCTCCAGGAACATCATAGATTTACACGGAAGTTTAGGGAAAGGGCATCACCCAACACTGGGTATGTGTGAGCCTTGGTTCTAATCTCCACCCCCTTTTATGTTGGCTCTATGCATTCAGGGTCAAGGAATAACGATGACAATGAAAGCTACCTTTTCTTCAGTTCTTATCATGTACCGGTTGTTGTATTCGTTTTGTATCTGCATTATTTTATGTCTTTTTTACAATAATTCCATGAAGTAGTTACTACATCTACATCAGTGATTCTCAACCTTCCTAAGGCCCGTTAATACCGTTCCTGTGGGTCACGACCCACGGATTGAGAACTGTTGATCTACTATAGATTAGGAGACTGGACTATAGATTAGGGCACTGAGGCATAAAGAGGTCGAGTAATTTGTCTAAGGCTCTAGGGTTAATGAATGGAGGAATAGGGATTCAGTTTCAGGAAGTTTTATTCCAGAATCCTTCAGTACATTCCTGCAGGATATTGTACATTGTGGCTGGGCTCTGTGCTCTGCTGTGGAGAGGGAGAATTCTTTCTATAGACACCACATAAGGTAATGGTGGTCTCAAACCTCGCCTGTCTGCATGGAGGAAAAAATAGACGAATTGACCTTGACAAATAACATTTAATTTACTGTCTGCCCTATTCTAAAGAATGGAGACAAAGAATTCCTGGGCAACAGTCTCAATTACGGACTAAAACAGATCTCTGAGGAATGGTCATTGTCCTCTGTTTTTCAGTAATATTCAGTTACTGCAAAGGTATTCAGTAGGCACATTGCCAAATGGTAGTCTTGTTTGTTTGCCTTTTAATTTTTCTGAGGGGGCATGGCAAACACAGCACTAAACAACCTATTAATTTGTGACTGAATTATTGATGTACAATGAAATGCTATGCAATATGGTGACGTGTTATTTATTAGATGGGGTAATGGGGGTTGGAAAAATTGCTTGCCTTTTATGTTTGTTTCATTTTTTTCATACTTCTCTGCCCTTTATCATTGAAGCTGGCAGTGGTGTTTTAAAGTTATATCTAAGGAAAATATTCTCCCTATATTAAAATGTACAGTGTGGGTTTGGAGCCGGTAGCACAGTAGTTATGGCGCTGGCCACATTCATCAAGGATGGAGGGTTTGAACTTGGCCTGGGCCAGCTAAATGACAATGACAACTGCAACAACAAAAATAAATTCAGGCATTGTGGCAGGTGCCTGTGTAGTCCCAGCTACTTCGGAGGCTGAGGCAAGAGAATTGCTTAAGCCCAAGAGTCTGAGGTTGCTGTGAGCTGTGACTCCATGGCACTCTACCAAGGGCAACATTGTGAGAATTTGTCTCAAAAAAAAAAAAAAAAAAAAGAAAGAAAAGAAAAAAGAAAAGAAAAGAAAATGTACAGTGTGGCAACTTTGGTTAAAACTAAGGGGATTTTGGAATGGTTATACTAGATATAGTGGCTCTTAAGAATGGAGGCTGGTTCTCAAGGACCTTGAACTTGAGTGGGATCCTAGAAGACTCTCACTAGATCCTGATGCTATGCCTCTAATTATTGGCTAGATGGGAGGACTGGTCTGAGAATGCTTTCTCTGGTTGATATTTCTATGTGTCTAAATGCACTTTTTTAATGACGAGCTAAGTTTTTGACTTTTATAAACATTGCCTATGCTTGCATTGGCAAAAATTGGAACACACTGCTCTCCCTAAGTGATCCTTATGATGATAACTTGATCTTAAATACAGAAAAGCAATTCTTAACTGTCTTTAATTATTAATGATGATAACAAAGCAAACAAGAAAACAGGTCACTGCTACTTGTGTAAAAGTGCTGTCAAATTTAGGCCATGTCCCTCCTTCATATTACTTATATGCCATGCTCTAATTGTTTTTACTCTAAAATAAATCACTTTTTTTTTTTTTTTGAGACAGAGTCTTACTTTGTCGCCCTTGGTAGAGTGCTGTGGCATCACACAGTTCACAGCAACCTCCAGCTCTTGGGCTTAGGCGATTCTCTTGCCTCAGCCTCCTGAGTAGCTGGGACCACAGGCACTCGCCACAATGCCCACCTATTTTTTTTTGTTGCTGTTGTTGCAGTTTGGCCGGGGTCGAGTTTGAACCCACCACCCTCGGTATATGGGGCTGGCACGTTACTCACTGAGCTACAGGCGCTGCCTAAATCACTTATTTTTTTTATCAATTCACCTTTTTGAAACTTTTACTTGTTTGACAAAACATGGCCCTTGTTCCAAATATTCTTTCTCGCTTAGTTACTTGTGAGAATATTAAATAATAAATTACAAACTAAATGCATCTCAGACACACATTTTTTCCAATGGCACTTGCATAATATTTAACATTTGGTTAATAGCTCTGAAAACAACAAGGTGCAAGTGTTACCAGTAATGTATCATCAGAAACAGCCTCTGAGGTTGACAGTCATTTCAAAATGAAGGTATCGAAGCATTTGAAGACTTTTTATATAGTCAGGGCAAGACAATTATTTCCCAAATGTTATTTATTTGTTGCTGGAGTTTTTGTGAGCAAATGTTTTTGTGGAGCTGACTTCAATGTGACCTTCTTTTTCCAATTGCACTCAACATTGTGAAAAATGTCTCTTTTGGAAGGAGAGTTTTCAAAGAAAATGTTTCTCATGTTTTACTAAATGTTACTCCTCACAAAATTCTCATCCAGCAGAAATGTCACCATTTTTGCTAAAACTTCAGGTTAAATCTTTGCATGATGGATAGACCTGGGATAGGCTGCAAGTCTCCCCCAGACCAGGGCATTTTTCTATGGGAGCTGATTTCAATGAAAAGAAAATGATAGTATCAAAATTAGCCCAATAATTGCAATGTCAATGATACCATCTCTCTTCCTTATTTCTGGCCCAGGGCTTGTTCATCAACGATAATTTGGGAAACACAAGCAAGTGTCTACCTTGAGCTTCTTTAAGGTTTCACTTGTCCTCTTATGACTTGTGTCATGATTAGTGAGCTCCATATGGTTGACTGGGTGGCTTTACACTGACATACATTTATTAAAAGAAACATGAGCAGTAACACACAGTGTGGTGTAAAGTAGGAGACAGAGAACAGAAAAGTAGCTTGAATTAAAGTTGTATAAACAGCTGTGATTCAAACACAAGATGGGAAATAGAATTACATGGCTAACAGAGATGTGAGGAATTAACTCTGCAAACATGTATTTAGGGCATTCTCTGTGCCACAGTGTATGCTGGGAATAGGAGATTATACAGCAATGACATAGCCCGTATCCTAGAAAAACTTCGTCTAGTTTGGGAATGGAAACAAACATATATAGAATGTGACATGCAAAACTATCACTGCATTTGGACAACAATAAGCATTCAATTGGGAAATTTAGGGTAAATGAAAGTACAGCTTTGTACAATGTAATGGCATAAGAATGGCTGGTTCTTATATAAGGAGTAAGTGCTCGTCTCGCTTTCTATGATTTCCCTTGGAGAATTAGTTTAAATTTATATTTTCAGACACTATCTGTGACCAAGCCAAATTCAGTCCCTCAGCCCAAGTTTCCTGCTAAGCCCCAGATCCACAAATCCAACTACTCATTGGAAATTTATAGTTTGTTTCCCAGAGATTGCCCAAATTCATATGTCCTGACTTGATTTCCCTCTATTTTTATCTCAGTTGATCGCTGCTATTCACCCGTTTTCCAAACCCATTCTAAGTTCTCCCTTGTTTACCTACAAAATTGCCAGCACGTGTCTCTAATACCTACCTTCTCAATTTTTAATTTCTCTTCTTGACTTTCCTACTGATTTAATCCAAGTCTTCATCATTTATATCCCAAATTCCTATGACGTTATTTTAAATTGTCCCACCTATCTTAATTGCTTTAACTTTTCTCCTTCCTATTTCTCAGCTTGTTTTTATTATTGTTAACAGAGTGATCTTTCTAATATCAATTACAGTAATTATCCTGCTTAAAATTCTTCAATGGCTCTCTCTAGAAATTTACTAGTTCCAAATTTCTTATCTAAAACATAAAATATAACACATTATATTATATTTATGTTGTTTGCCCATGCTGTTTCCTCTGCTTAAAATTGCCTTTCCTTACCTGTGGCTTATTATTTGTCACAATTTAGTTCATATGTCAGTGATTCAATGAAGCCATCCCTGAAGTCTTTTTTTTTATTGTTGGGGATTCACTGAGGGTACAATAAGCCCAGTTACACTGATTGCATTTGTTAGGTAAAGTCTCTCTTGCAATCATGTCTTGCCCCCTGAGGTCTTACACCCACAGCATCCTCTGCCTCTTCCCACTATACTAATTTCTTGTGGGCAAAAACTTACTAAAATTATTACACATAATAGGACCAAAAAATGTGTACTAAGTAAAGGAATAGCAATAACATTGAATAATAATGACTATTTTAATTTACTTATAAAGGTAAGGTTTGTATTTAAAATGTTATGTCCAACTTTCACTACACTTCTGAAAGTAGCTATAAGTTTTCTTATTTTAATAGATGAGGAAATAGAGACTCAACAAAGCTAAGTGAATTTTCATATGTCACATAGCTACATTATGACAGAAAAGAGATTTGAAATCTAATTTGTTTTATTCTAAACTTGCTAAAGCCTGACCTAGGATTATAACAACCTTCTATTAAAGACAAGTGAAAATAAAGACAAGTGAAAATGAAGTTAGCTCGTAAGGTTAATAATAGTTTAACCTCCCAGTATGGATCTATAACTATGTAAAATTTGGGTATATACAAAATACAATATATAAAATTATATGGAATTATATTTAACAGGAAATATATGCTGTGTTAACAGTATAGCATATATTAGATATAAATATGATATGCTATATCCATGTATTAATGATATAAAGCTATATAATCATATGTTAATACATATAATCTAAATCTTCATCGATCTAGAGTATGAAATAATCAACTGGAAGAACTTAAAATAAAAAACAGCAGTCTCTTTCATCTTCTGCCATCCTCAGTCCCAGACTAAGATAGTATCACCACACTATTTTTTATTTTTGTTTTCCAGGTAATTTCCCTCAAATAAAAATGAAAAGTTTATAAAAGTGTTTCCTAATTTATCAACTTGCTACCCCAAGATGAAAATGAACATTTAACTCATTTTAACGTCTCATGTCACCTCTTCGTGTCTCCCGCATTTGAAAGCTATTCTATTTCTCGTGGTTCTATATTGGTTCATTTGGTTGCTTTATTGTCCTTAAACCTCCTTTTCTTTCCATCAGTTTTCTACTGTATCTCTTGATTTCCCTTAATGTAAAAATGATCATATTAGTACTACATCCTTCTTTCTGTTCAATCAGCTCTGCCTATGTCTTTCTTTCTCATTACCCAGGGTGATAACTTTTACTTTTCATTCTCTAGTTAGAATTGTTTCTCTCTGTGTGGTGAGAATACTTTAGAAGGGTCTTACCTGCACTTTCAACTTTCCATGGACATTGCAAGGACATTTGAACATTTCAACTCATTTATATAGACTCAAATGTTATTATTTTCCTATATTATTTTGCACATATATACATACTATCAGATATATGCAAATATAAATGAACAGTGATTGTATAAAACAAATAATAATATGTAAAGTGTGTAGTTACATAATCTGTTTTAAAACAGAATTGCTATTGTCTTCTATAAACACTTCTCATACAGAGCCTTCCACATATTTATATCATTGCTGTTCATTTTTTAGTACACCTCTTTCTCTTCATGCTTTATTCTATCTTCAGGTGTGTTTATTGAATTCTCAAATTCTGCCATGATATCTGCTATGTTTTGAATGTTTTTGTCCTCTCCAGGACATGTGTTGAAACTTAATCCCCATTGCTACCGTGTTGGGAGGTGTAGCCTTTGGTACACCTTTGGTAGATGATTGAGTCATGAAGGCTCTATCCTCATGAATGGGATTTCCCTTATAGAGGGGCTTGATGGAAGAAGTTCACCCCTTTTTCCCTTCCACCTCCCCTCATGTAAGGAGACAGTGTTCCTCTCCCCTGGAAGATTCAGCGTCAAGACACTATCTTGGAAGCAGAGACTAGACTTTCACCTGACACCAGATGCCACTGCCTTGATCTTGGACTTTCCATTCCCCAGAACTTTGAGAAAATAAATTTACTTTCTTTATAAATTATCTAGTCTGTGATGTTTTCTTATAGAAGCACAATGGACTAAAAAAATATTCTAACATTTCTTAACATTTTCACTTTTATTTTTAAAGTTCTCTGTATCACTTTTCATAGTTTCCAGGCCCCTGCAACCTTTTCAAGTTTGACTTTCAGTTAATTGTCTGTCTTTTCTTTTTCTTATGGTCTCTTGTCTCCCACATGTTTCTAGTAATTTCAGCTTTCATGCTGGACATTGTAGTTTGAAAAGTTAATTGCTGAAATAGTTCATAACAGGGTATTATGTTTCCTTCCTCCAAAGAAGATTTTCACTTGCTTTTGTCAGATGCATAAGGGCACTAGCAATCAGTGTTGACCTTAATTAAGTTCATGCCTGAAAGTTTCTTTGTTACCTAAATGACTTCAAGTCAGGGCAGGCTTTCTCCAGAAAAATATTTGATAAGAAGATCTTTCTCCATTCTGACAGCATCTAACAGAGAACCCAGGTTTCCACACTTTTACAATTCAGATGAGTTGAATGAGGCTAATTAAAGAGCTGTAAAACATTTATGTTTGAGGGAAGTAAAAAAAAAAGATTCATAAAACTTGTTAAAATAGTAAGCTTAGACTTTATTCACAATGATTAGAATAGTATAGAGACTACAGCAATGGAGATGAGGAAAGAGGTTGTGGCCAACTCAGAATACAACAATAAAAAGTAGGGCTTCATAGCCAATGAACAGGGTGGGGGTGTTAAGGAGAATGTTGATTAATATGAGAATATCAAAAGTCAGAGAAGATGGTGGCTAACTCAAGCTAACAGAATTCTTGTTGAAGGCTGACTGGGGTTATCAGATTGTGAGAGATGGTGGAGGATGAAGAATTCAATCAAATATGAAGGATGAGTAGATATCAGAGCAGGAAGATTCTGACTAAATGAAACTGACAGGACTCTTGATAAAAACTGGGTTCTTGGAAAACATATTCAAGGATGGGGCCTTGATGGACTGAGAGGATCTTAACTAAAGGTTGGTCAAATAGGAAATTTTGGCAAAAATATTGGAGTTATTAATAAAGTTAATTTTCTTCAAGATGAAAAACCTTGGTATTAATGTTATGGTCAATAATAAGAGTTACTATTCTATTCTTCATATCTAATCAACAAGAGAAAGTAAGTTTAAAACATCCTGGGTGTGTGTGTGTGGGGGGGTTATAGATTTAACAAATGGATGATTAAATCAATTGGTAGGGACACAAGAAAATGTTCAGATTTTTCTTCCTTCAGATACCATTCCCAGTGATGTTTTGAACCATTCGCATTATGCTCTTTTCACTGTCAGTTACTGAGGTAGTAGTCTATTAGATACTTTTTGTGTCGTCCAGTGCTCCTCATCATGAAAGAGTATAGTATCTAGCCCTCAGTTTGGAGTTGACTGCATTCAGACACAAAACAATAATACTTTTTACATTTTATAGTGCTTTCTATTATTTCAAAGGGCATTCCTATTTATTATTTCACACACTATGACATTAAAAATGTGTAATGTTTGCAGAGTGGCTTGATTAATTTCCATTGTACAATTGATGAAACTGAATCCTGGAAAGGTTATTACTTAAGTTCCAACTGCTGATTCAGTGTGCAATAAAAACAGGGGTTTCTAGTCATATGTTTATCCCACTTTAACGTGGATAAAACATTACTAAATTTAAATACTGAATTTGTTAATGAATGCAAAGCCAATGTTAAGCTATGCAGGCCCCAAACTGCCTACCTACTGTGCTTTAATCTTATTCATGTGTGACATGAATATAGTAGACACTTTTCCTTATGCAGCCATTAATGTATTTTCTTTGTCTTCTCTCTGCCTGGGCACTGTAATATCTGTATTACTTGGGTCTTTGATATCATTATCATTCCTGAAGACTTATTCTTGAAATACTTTCTTTCTTTTTTTGTCCTTCTTTCCTGGATTTCACAGCTCTCTTTGCCCAGTTGAAAGTAACCAGGACTTATTCTCCCAACACATTTCTTATCTATTTTCCTTCTTCCAGAGGGCTGATAGCTATGTAATTAATTAGGCAAGTTCTTCTCTGATAGTTTAAGAAAAAGACTTCATAGAAAACTAGATCACCTTTTGAATATTTCATGCATAGGATTTCTAACACTAAAAATAATATTTTCTCAAATATTCAATTATTAAGTGCAAGGACAAAGTATCCAGAATATTTAACATCATGACTGGTCCATGGTAAGTACTGGGTAAATGACAACTATGATTACCACCATTTCTACTATTAACAATGATAATAAATGTCAGGCTTCCAAACACAAGTCTGGGTATTTCTTTCCTGGTCTACAGGGGTGGGATGGCATTATGGAAAAATGAAGCAATACATGGTATAGTGCTGATAGACTCTTAGTGTTCTGCTGGTTCTGGTTTGGTTATATAGCCAAGACCGGAGATCTAAGTATGTATCAAGATTAATATGTTGTTAGTGATGAAAGGAAATTTAGCCACAGCTCTGACAATGCAAGCAGCATTACTTTCTGGCTGGATTAGTTTCTGAAATGATATCTTAAGCCAGGGATTTTACCACATCCATCCCTAAATTATTTTGGGAGTGCTTAGAGAATACAGCATGGGAAGGGAGTTTCTAGATGTGACTTTTTAAAATGTAAAATTGGGTTTCAAGATTATTTTTAAATACATTGCGAAGGAGGTTCTGAAGGAGTGAAGTTGAAACTGTAGAGAGAACTTTGGGTAGAAAAGTTTTTAAAAGCCATAATCAAGATTTAAATGTTGCCTCAGGAAAAAAAATTAAATAAATAAAATAAAAATAATTTTTGTCTCAGGTAAACTAGCTTTAATTTGACTGTGTTGGGAGGGGGTTAAACATAATAACAATTCTTATGTTTTTGCTCTTACATCTTGGAGAAATGCTTCCATAAAGGTGACTTAATTGGTACCAATTAAGACAGAAGCATGGAAAGTCCTGAATGCATCCCATTCAGGGACTATGAAAGCAGCTGTTTAATTTAATGCTGCTCTGTCAGCAGCAGGCCTTCTACAAGTTAGACAAGCAGAAGGCTATAACATACACTTTGACACTCTTGATTGTAGAAGCAATTAAATTATGCATTAACTGATACAGAATAGAAAGTTGAACAAAGTCATCCTATTATTCATGAGACAAAAAACAATAAAAGTGAAGAACACAGATGCTAACCAATAGGAGACATTTGCCCTTCATTATTGACCAGTTCTATAAATATTTCTAACTTTTGGGTATGTGACACAGTGAAAGTGAAGAGCAATGCATTTTTACTGACAGAGATACAAGAACTCCATTATTAAGGCAGGCTTTGAATGTGATTGTGGTGCAAATGTTTGGCATTATTAGGTGAATTAATTCCTCTTGCTGGTTTTGGAGAAGGAGAGGTAGGAGAGCTTTTTCTTCTCAATGAAATCTCAGAGCTGTTGACCACAAGTGGCACAGGCTTCAATTTTATGTTACATCAATAAAGCCTAGTGTTACACTTGATACTCTTCCTAAGAAAAACGAGCCTCAAGTAGTATTTTCTACAATTGCCTAAAATTTCCTCAAATGACCACATCAGACAGAAGCTGTAGTGAGAGATCTGACAAAATCATAAATGAAGGTAATTTAGCTGCAGAAGATACTGTAGAACATTCTTAGCTTTTTGAGTCCTACAAGATTTGAATCATATTTTGTTTAGATGAATCCGAGTTTTACTTTCTGAGCTTCGACAACAAAGCTCAATGTATTTGAAGTGTAATTACCAATATTGAGGATTACAGCCACCTCACTTGGCAGACTATTACTCTTTCTTTGGCTCACTCCTTTAATCAAGGGCATTTTAAGAGGCCAGATTTGACAGCTGCAGAGCTGGAGACAGATTGGGACAAGGTTCTGGGATAAGTTACATTTTCTCTAGCTTTGATGTCAAAGCAATTGGCAATCTTTTAGAAAGTTTCATTGTCTGCATCAATGCTAGGAGGGGGCAATACACTATATCTCTGGGGCAAGTAACAATAGGATAAAGTGGTTTTGATAAAATCTCATTTTATTCACATCTGTGTGATCAAAGGAGGAGAAAAAGAGCCTATTTTTATAGGAAAGTAATGTTGGCATTACGTGGTCATATTTCTCTGGATGTTGTAAGTCTCTGGATAGCCCAGCTACTTTGTAGTATTGGGTTCCAAAGACTACAGGCTTGCAAATACTTTTCTTCAGCTCTATCAGACTATCTCGAGGCACAGCAGGACCACAGTAGCAGCAACCTCAACAACCACACAATAACAATAATGGCAGCAGCATTTTCTGAGCCCTTGTTTTTAGGTTGTTCTAACTCAGTACCTCCAGTGTATCAGATTATTTTGACTTGCAACAAATTTAGAGATTTCCAATGAGGCCATAAACCATTGTGATTTCTCTGTAAGCCTATTTTGAAGTCTTTTGATTTCTGCATGTCTCTTCTTTGTTTCTCTTCCCTCCAGGTACCAAGCACAACTTCACACAATGACTACTTCTTTGTTTTTTATGCTCCTTGGGATCTGTATGACACAGCTATCTATTATTTAGCTTAGTTCTACACTTCTTCATCAAGCCTTCAAAGGCCAATCTATATGTTGAGATATTGCTACACAAAAGCACACTATCTGAAGTCTAGATCAACCTTTCTGAACTGACAATTGGACTACTTCTCTGGAATGAAAGGGTCCAGGTTCTCCATTCTGGCAGGTGGACAGAAGGTGAAAATGTGAGCTCTGAATAAAGTCTCCCTCCCTGGCTCTTATTGTGTGGGTTCTCATTGGACCATAGTCACAACGCCATAGGTCAGTGGTACATGATTCTGAATCTTGTTTGACTGTGTCTTTTACATTTTAAGGAGTGTTTTGTCTGAAAGCATGATGGTTAAAGTTTTGAAGTAAATAAAGGAGGATGCTTCTTAAAGTTAAATTTGTAACTAGTAATTGAGCTACAGAAGAGATTGACTTCTCTTTTTTTTTTTTGGCAATTTACAATGGGTGTACACATTATGGTTAAAAGATTATCAGAATGACCACATTAACTTATAAAATAGTTGAGAGTAGTTCCTTATGATAACTATAATAATTTATAATTTCTTAAATACACTTAACACTGGCTCACAAAAACCTATTTGCAAATGCATTCAAAGAACCTTATTTTGTAAAACTTGAAATTATTTTGACTTTGAGATTTACTGGATAAAATTCAAAACTGAAGGCTGTTTCTCTATTTTTTTCTGGTTCTGAGGACATTTTTCTTTAGTTTGAAGAAGGTTAATTGCTAATTCTTTATCATCCAAGGTGGGAGCCTCCTTATTATAATGCTAGATCATATACTGGAATGCCCCTTATCTAACATGACTGACTAATTATTAAAATACTCTATTTTTTCTCCAGCTGTTTTCTTTCTGAGTAAACAAATCGCTAAGTTCAATTGGCTTCCATTTGCACTTCATTGCTTCTTGACAGCAAATACTCTGCAAAAATGAGTTGCCTCTGGGTGTTTATAATCTCCAAGGGCAGATGAAACAAATGTGTGCATGATTTCTCTGATTTAAAAACTAAAACTCACTCTCATTAAAAATCGAACACACTTTCAACTATTGCACAACATGATTTCTTAAACTCTATAAAGACAAAGTGTCTGTTTGTGGAATCCCCAAATTCATTAATTTGCATTTTATGATGTGATTTTATTAAATGGAAGCAAAGCCTTCATCTTCAGGGAATAGGATCGCCAAGTATCAAGGACATACAAATACTGTGGTGTGCAGACAAGGCAGAACTCATCTCCATGCTGACTAACCAGAGTTATAGGATTAAGGAGTAAAGAGTAATAATGATTTATTTTCCAACAGATTTGGTTCAGTCTGCTTTGATTGCACTTCAGTGTCTGTGAAAATGGAATCATAATCCCGTGACAATTTTTTCTCTGCCTGTGTGATCTGAGGAGAGGGAATTTTAGCATGCGTTTGAATTGTGATTTGGTCACAGCTGCAGCGCTTTCTTCGGCTTCCATGACTAGACTTGTTTGTAGAGTTTAGAGTTTTGTTGTTTCTGTCATGCCTTAGGGAAAGGAAGACTTAATAAGGAGTTCGATATATAGTTTTCCTTCAGCCTCCATGGGGGATTGGTTCTGGAACCCCTACAAACACTAAAACCTGCAATACTATATCCCTTATATTAAATGGCATAATTACATATAACTTAAGCACATGCCTTGTGTACTTATAATACCTAATATAATATAAATATTACCTACATAGTTGCTATACTACATTTTTTATTTGTATTATTTTTTTATTGTTTATTTTTATTTTTTCTGTATATTTTCAACGTTGTGGTTAGTTTGAATTGCTGGTGAAACCCAGGATAGGATGGGCAAGTTGTACTTTTTATCTAAGAATAAGATTGTGAAAAAAATAAAAAGAAATTTGAAGTATATCGTAAGCAAAAATCCTTTTTTCTGTAGATGAGAAAGTGGTCAGCATTCTATTCTTTAAAGTGATGCAAACTTGGAATTGGAGACCTAGAACTACCAGTTTTTAGTTCTATTATGTTCAGAAATGACTACCTCTATTAATAGTACTTACCTCATTAAGTCATCTTGAACAGATGTACGATAATGCACATAAAGTAATTAACTCAGAACCTGACACACCATGATGCTACACAGATTATTGATTATTATTATAATTATTGATATTGATATTGCTAATAGAAGCCATACAATACATGTGAAAAGTATGCAATATGAAATGCATATGAGGTTTTTCTTATTCTTGGTAAGATTTTAGCATAAAGTATCCATAAAATGAGTGTCAAATCTATAAAGCCCAGGTATTCTCATAAATTGTTGAGTAAGATGGCAGAGATTGACTGTAATCATACCTCCTTTTTCATCTCCTATTTTATTTATTTTGGTTTTCTTTCTCTTTCTTTCAGTCTAGCTAAAGGCTTGGGTGATTCTGTCCATCTTTTCCAAAGAAATAACTTCTTGTTTCATTAATCTTTCACATTGTTTCTTAGCCACAATTTTATTTATGTCTACTGTGATCTTTATTATTTCTTTTTTTCTAGTAATTTGGGGCTCAGTTTGCTCTTGCTTTTGTAGTTCTTTGAAGTGCTTCATGAGGTTGTATATTTGAAGTCTTTCTACTTTTTCGATGTAGGCATTTGTTGATTATAGACTTTCTTTTCACTACTGCCTTTACAATCCCCCATAGGTTCAGATATGTTGTGTCTCCCTTTTCATTTGTTTCAAGAGTTATTTTGGTTTCCTTCTTAATTTCTTGATTGACCCATTGATTATTTGGGAACATTTTGTTTAATCCGTGAAGTTTTAAAGTCTCCAAAGTTATTCTTGTTACTAACTTCTAGTTTTATTCAATTGCTGTCAGAAAAGAACTTGATATTTCTGCTTCTTAAAAATTTGTTGAGACTTATTCTGTGGCATAACACGTGGTCCATTCTATAGAATGTTTCTTGTGCTCATGAGAAAAATGTGTGTTCTGTAGTAGTTGGATGAAATGTTCCATAAATATCAGTTAAGTTCATTTGGAAGAGAATATAGTTGTAACACTGATGTTTCTGCTGGATGATGTAAACATTGCTGAAATTGGGGTGTTAAAATTCCCTACTACTATTGTATTTCAGCCAATCTCTCCTTTTAGATATGTTAATATTTGCTTTACATATTTGGATGCCCCAGTGTTGGGTGCATATATGTTTATAATTATTTTATAGTTTTTATAAATTGACCCCTTTAGCATTATATAATGACCTTCTTTATCTCTTTGTACAGTTTTTAACTTGAAGTCTATATTTTCTAAGTATAGCTTTTCTTGCTCTTATTTGGCTTCCATTTGCATGGTATATCTTTTACTATCCCTTCACTTTTATATATGTATGTCTTTATAGATAAAGTGAGTTTTCTGCAGGCACACATTGTTGCAGACTCATTTTTTTAATCCATTCATCCACTTCATATGTTTTAATTGAGTAATTTAGTCCATTTACATTTAATGTTCTTCTTGATGAGTTAGGACTTACTATTGCCATTTTGTTGCTTTTTTTCTGGTTCTTTTGTGACTATATTCCTTACTTCTTTTCTAACTGTCTTTCTTTGTGGTTAGTGATTTTCTTTGATGGCATGTTTTAATTCCTTGCTTTTTACTTTTAGTGTATTCATTACAGATACTTGCTTTGTAGTTACCATAAGGCTTATAAGAAACTTCTTATAACAAGTTATTTTATACTTATGACAATTTGAATTTTCTTTTTTTAAATTTTTTTGTTTGTTTTATGCTTTTTTTTTTTGGAAATAGGGTTTTTTCCATTGTCTGAGCTAGAGTACAGTGGCATCATCAGAATACAAGGCAGCTTCAAACTCCTGGGCTCAAGAAACCCTGCTGACTCAGCCTCCTATGTATCTAGGACTACGGGCATGTTCCACTATCCCTGACTAAGTTTTTTATTTTTTGTAGAGATGGGGTCTCATTATGTTGCCCAGGCTGGTCTCTAACTCCTAGCCTCAAGTGTTCCTTTTATTTCAGCCACCCAAAATGTTAGAATTGCAAACATGAGTCACCACACCTAGCCAGTAACTTAATTTTATCGCAATGGAAAGAAACAAAGAAAAAAGTAACAAAAAAAAAAAAATCTACATTTTAATTCCCTCTTTCTCTCCACATTTCATTTGACTAAAGTGAAGCCAATGAGTATTTTAAAATTCTCTGTTATTTATCAAAATATTATGTTCAGAACTGGACAAAAGAGAAAGAATCAGACCAGATTTTATGTCAGTAAAATCTCCATTTAATTATCTATACTTTCCTTGCATTCGTTTTCTGATTAAGTTGATTAAGTAATTAAATTACAAAGATAAAAAGAAGGGACATAGTCATGGCTGTACTGAGCGTATACAATGAAAATGTGTAGAAAAGGTGGATTGTGCCACATTTCTGTGTACTTGGGTGAGAGATAATTGTGGAAAATCTATTCAGTTTGAATAACTGTGATCCTCTATCTAAAATTTGTCTTTGAAGCTGCTTATTTATCATAGGATTTGACAATTTAGTATAGGGCAAGGATCTTGGGTGCATACATGTGCTTGTGTGTGTATAGGCAAACATATTTGGAATGACACACATGACGTGGGTGTCTGTGGAGAGATTATCATTTACATTTATTTTTAGCTCATTAAGGACATCTTGAGGGTAGGGAACAAACAAGACTCTGTTTATAAAAAAGCAATCTGGGGGGATTCAAATGTGCTGTTTCCTTTTTTCTTTTTCCTATGTACAGAGTGTAAATCACTGTTCATAAAAAAGCAATTTGGGGGGGGGTTCAAATTTCAAATGTGCTGTTTCCTTTTTTCTTTATAGAGAGTGTAAATTATTGTTAAATTATTTTTTCCAACTTGTGCATTTTCTTTTAAAGATTATCTTAAGGGACTTATTTACCCAGAACTCCACAACATACACTGCTGATTATGTTATTTGTTTTCTCATCTTTTTATCTTAACTTTTATACTTCTATGTCCAGAATTTTAATGTAGAATTGATCTTGACCTTGATTTGAAATTGGTCCTTACTTACACAGTAATAACCTACTTTCAATGAGTCCTAGGAGATGGGAAAATAAAATGATGGGATTGGGTGATAAATTAAAAATTGTGAACTAAGAAAAGAAGGAAATGGATAATGGCAAAATTTTTACAAAAGAAAAATATCTTTTATTTTCTTTCATTAGATAGAAATAGGGCTAGCATAGGAAGAGGAAACAGTAATAAATCATATACATTCCACTGATGTTTGAAGAGTGGTTAATGGAGGACACTGTCCCTGAGTCATTTTAGGGTACTTGTAATCCTTGTATATTTTCTCATCTTCAAGGCTCCATATTATTTTTTATAACTTCCCTTCTTCAAAATGTAATTTAACACCTTTAAAAGGGAAAGGGAAAGCTTTCCTTTCTTCTTCCTCTATATTCTTAAAGTTTAGCATCATGTCAGGTATTTGGGGTCCAATTAATGTTAAAACAGTGGATAATCACATAGGGATCGATACTAGTGGTGAGAATATTCTCCTTCTTTCCACTGGAGAAAGGCTTTAGAAAGAGGCATGGTTTCGGAGATGAGGAAAAAGAAGGGAGTAAAACTCTTATGTGTTTACATTTAGAATCATAAAAAAACTGAATTTCTGATTAAAAAAACAGTTGGAAAGAAGAGAACACTCAACTTCATATCTAAAATTGTGTCTGAGTGATGAAATAATAAATTATTTACATCATAATACAAACAAATTACTCCTACTTTCTATATCCAAATTTCATATTGTTTTTGGAACAAGAGCTGCTTTAGATTTAAACTCCTACAAGTCTTTTGTTCAGCATTATTGAGGCATAATTAAGAAATAAAAATGTGTATGCTTTTGGTATTCAATGTGAGGTATACACACACACACACACATTGTAAAATGATCACCACAATCAAGCTAATTAATATATCCATCACCTCACATAATTATTCTTGTTGTGAAAACATTTAACATTTACTTTCTTAGTGAATTTCAAGCATACAATAGAGTATTATTAATTATAGTTACTATACTATACTATATTGAATTTCCACAAGTTATTCATTCTGAATGGTTAAAATTATACCCTTTCATCAATATCTCCCCTTTCTCCCATCCCTCAGTCCTTAACAGCTACCACTCTACTCTCTGCTTCTGTAAGTTCCAGTTTTTAAGAGTCTACTGATAAGTTATGTCGTGTTTCTCTTTATGTGTCAGGCTTATTTCCCCTATTGGAATATCTTTCATTCATCCATATTGTTGAAAATGATAGGATTTCCTTCTTCTGTGAGACTGAATAATATTCTATGATTACTGTGTATATAATATATGTTTATGTATATAGTATGTTCTTTATCCATTCATCTGTTGACTGGCATTTAGTTTGATTCCATATCTTGGCCATTGTGAGGAACATTGCAGTTAACATGGGAGTGCTTTGGGACTGATTTCATTTCCTTTGAAAATATATCAAAAAGTGAGATTGTTGGATCATATGCCATTTTTTAACTTTTTGAGGGACCTCCATACTGTTTTCCATTATTTTTTGAGAAACCTCCATACTGTTTTCCATAATGTACCAATTTAAATTCTTATAAATAGTATACTACAGGTTCCTTTTATCCATATTCTTGCCAATATTTGTTGTCTTTTGTCTTTTTTATCATGACCATCCTAGCAGGGGTGAGGTGATATCTCATTGTGGTTTTTATTTTTCACTTGCTGTATAATTAGTGGTGTCAAGCATCTTTTCATATACCTGTTGGCCATTTGTATGTTTTTTTCTGAGACATGTCTACTCAGGCCATTCAGACATTTTTTTAAATTGAGTTGTTTCCTTGCTATTGAGTTGAGTTTCTCTATATTCTGGATATTAATTACTATCAGATGTATGATTTTAAAATATTTTATCTCATTCCTTATATTTTTTCTCTTCACTCTGTTATTTTCTTTGCTGTACAAATACTTTTCACTTTGATGCAATCCCATTTGCTTTTCTTGCCTGTGCTTTGGTGTCATATCCAAAAAAAGAATAACTGCCTAATGTTGAAAACTATTTTTCTTGTATTTTACTCTACAGTTTTACAGTTAAGTCTTTAATCCATTTTGAATTGATTTTTGCAGACGGTGCGATACATGCATAAGGACCCACTTTCAGTCTTCTGCATGTGTATGTCCAGTTTTCCCAGAAGTATATTTAAGAGACGACCCTTTCCCCATGTGTCTTCTTGGCACCCTTGTTGAAGGCCACTTGATTGCATAAAGTGCAAGTTCATTTCTGACTTCTCCATTCTGTTCCATTAGTCTATATGTCTCTTTCCATGCCACTATGTTTTGTTACTATAGCTTTGTAGTACATCTTGAAGTTAGATCATGTGATGCTTCCAGTTGGTTCTTATTGCTTGAGATTGCTTTGACTGCTTTGATTGTTTTCTTCTGTTGGATCAAATCAGTTGTTGAAACTTTCCATAAAATTTTTCAGTTTAATCATTCTGTCCTTCAGTCCCAGAATGTCTATTTGTTTCTTTTCTTCTGGTTTCTAGCTAGCTGTTAAATTTCTCATTTTTTAATTATTATTTTTCTAATTTTGTTTGGTTAACTTTGGTTTCTCTTGTATCTCACTGAAATTATTTCAGATGATTACTTTAAATTATTTAGTAGCCAGTTTGTAGATCTTAATTTCTGTAGGGTAAGTAACATGTGCTATATTTTGTTCCTTTCATGGTGTCATATTTTCCTGATTATTTGTGATCCTTGTGGCCTTGCATTGATGTCTGTGCATTTGAAGAACTAGACACATCTTCCCACCTCTACAGACTGACTTTTCCAGGGAAAGCCCCTCACTAATTAACCCATCCAGAGATCCTGGTGAAGTCCACCAATAGGCTCATTGCTGATGTCTTCAGATGAGCTGGCCAGGATCTCAAGCCAGTGGGAGGGCAGATCTAGCAGGTATGTCCACAGAAGCCAGCCTGAAGCCTGGATTTTCAGGGCTGGACTGAGGTATGTTTCTGCAGGTATAGGTTGAGTATGGGTCTGTGGTGATAAACCTTGTGCCTGAGTCTGTGGTATGGGCCTATATCCTAGGTTCCCAGGGGCTAGCCTAATGACGGATTATGTCTGGATTCTGGGTCTGCAAAGGCTAGCCTGGATTCAGGAGTTGTGGTGACTGCCCTGGTGCTCGGGCAGGCTGGGAGCCTGGTGCTGGGATTGGCACAGAGCCTGAGTGGTCTTGGTGCTAGAGTCAGTGGCTCACGCCAGTAATGCTGGCACTTTGGGAGGCCAAGGTAAGTGGATCGTCTGAGCTCAGGAGTTTGAGAACAGCCTGAGATAGAACTAGAGAGACCCCATCTCTAAAAATAGCTGGGAATTTTGGTGGGCACCTATAGTCCCAGCTACTTGGGAAACTGAGGCAAGAGAATCTCTTGAGCCCAAGAGTTTGAGTTTCCTGTGAGCTACGATGCCCTGGCACTCTACTCAGTGAGACAGAATGAGACTCTGTCTCAAAAAACCAAAACAAAACAAAACAAAGTTGAATACTCATTTCATTCTCCTTCCCCTATATGGAGGGTAACTCTTTTTGCAATGTGCTGCCCAACCTTGCAGGAGAGGTGGTGTAAAACTGTTCTTCCTATATGCTTCAGTTCATCTTTACTTATTTTTGTGCTCCACTCAGATGCCGTAATCTCTTTCCTGGATTTCCCAGCTAGTGTGAAGGGATTTTCATGTATATGTAGCTACTCAAATTGATATTTTGGGATGAAATGAGTGCTGGAAAATCCTATTCTGCTATTTTGCTAATATGCTCTATTTTTACAAGCTTCAAGACTTGTACTAAGGGCTAGGGACCTAAGAAAGAGGTAAAGATGGTCAGAAAAAAAATATAACAACTTTGAATGTATTAAGAATTTTAAAATCTGAAAATAACTTCATAAAGCAAGGAAATTTGTTGGAACAGAAAATTACGAAATTGGTTGAAACTTGGTTCTGTCTACAAATCTGATGCAGAAAATTCATAAATATTTTTGGAACTTATTACAGACTTTTTTAAGTAAAAGAGTGAAGTCTAAGGATGATATATTGGGGAAATGTTATTTTTATACCTGAGATTGTAGACAGAATAAATCATGGGGCATATTGGTTTTGCCCTCAAAATGAGGTTTATCCCATTGAAAATTCTGTAGTACAACTTTTGTATTACATAGCCTATTGAATAAGACCCTAAAGTAAGGTTTATTAGTTCATGAGAAGTCAGCCATTGCTAAAGAATTGGAGAGTTGAGAGGAATCAGAATTTCAGAGCTGAAACAAGTCTCATGTGTAATCTGGTCTGGCATCTTAATCTTCTAGGTGAAGAAATTGAGGTTCAGAGAATAAAATGAATTCTCTAGGGTCACTTAGGGAAATATTAATAGAGTGGGCAGAAGGGATCAGGACTTTAGGTTCTCAGCCAGATGCCCATCTCTGGTGATATTACATCATGTTGCATTATGTCGGTGGTTCCTTTACTAGAAATTGCATATGAAATTAAGCTGTCTTGGCTAGATAGATTTAAATTCTTGAGAATGATACAATTACATTTAATAAGTATTTATTCAGCACATCACTGTGCTTAGCTCTCCCCAAATGTGGAGAGCTAGTAGCATATAAAATTATAAATAATTCACAAAAATACAGACTTTTTCAAGGCGTACATTATCTTACATTCACTGTGTTCTCAGTAGTTAGCATAAGGCCTAGTAGATAATGGGCAGTCAAAAACTGCCGAGTGACTGGACCTGGAGAAGTGAAGCTTAATCTAGATCACCAGACCACAAGCATCAAACTAAGTAGCAAAACCTAAGCAACTGCAGTAAGGAGACATTATAACATGGCATCATTGCTTCAGAACAATGAACACAATTTTTTTGAGATTATACTAAATTTAGTGCTTTCCTTCTTACAATTATTTATTTTAAGGGAAAAGGTAGTGGTAATTGGAAAACTCAACCCTGCCATCTCTAATCAAGGCAAAATACTGAAGTGGCAGGCTGTAAGATAAGCCACTTCCCATTAAGACGTATCTGAAATAATGAAGTATCTATGAAGTATAAATCACTCCTCAGAATCTACCCCAACTTGAGACAGTACTTTCATACTTGCATACCAGTTAGTTATAGGCACAGGGCTGTGATAGGACTGGGAAATGTAAACTCTCAGGTATTTCTAAACCATTGTGTGTGCAAAGTGGTACTAATCACTCAAAGGTAGTCCTCTAAAGAGAGTGAAAGTGAAGAAGTTTGTAGTAAAAGTGTGCTCACACCTGTAATCTTGGCACTCTGGAAGGCTGAGGTGGATTGCTTGAGGCCACGAGTTTCAGACCAGCCTGAGCAAGAGTGGGCTCCTGTCTCTACAATGAAAACAAATGAGGTGGGTGGCGCCTGTGGCTCAAAGGGGTAGGGCGCTGGCCCCATATGCTGGAGGTAGCGGGTTCAAACCCAGCCCCAGCCCCCCCCCAAAAAAAGAAAACAAATGAGGTGAGAGGATCCCTTCAGCCCAAGAGTTTGAGGTTGCTGTGAGCTATGACACCACCACATTCTACCAAGAGCGACAAAATGAGACTCTCTCTCTCTCTCAAAAAAAAAAAAAAAAGTTTATGGTAAAAGTACACAAAGCCAGTGTAGATGCACAGAGAATTGGTAAAGAAAGGGAATCCAAGGAGAGCACAGACAGTATTTGCTATAGGAGGAATCAGTAAACTTTTTCTGTAAAGGCCCAAACCCTCTCGTCTCTGTTGTAATTACTCAACTCTTGTCATTGTAGCACAAACAGTTATAAACGATAAATAAGAGAACAAGCCTACCTGTACTTCAATAAAACTTTAACATAGTCACTCAAGCTTTAATTTTATGTAATTTTAACTTGTTACAAATTATTATTTTTGCTTCTGTTTCTAATTATTAAAAAATGTGAAAACCGTTCTAAGCTCACAGACTATACAAGAAGGGGCAATGGGCCCAGGCTGTAGTTTGCCAACTCCTTGCTACAGTACTGTTCAAACTATTTCATGTTTATTAGCTCATGATCACCTCCTAACAACCTATTGCATACTGCTACAATTATTCCCATATTGCAGACAAGGAAATTGAGGCACACATGTTTACTTAGCTAGTCAGTAGCTTAGCCAGGACTTGAATGCATGCAGTCTAACTACTGTGTACACTTAACTACTATACCTGTTGTGCCTAACCTGAACAGAAATAAGCTAACAAAGCAAAAATTCTACTTATAAATGACATACCCAATCTCCCTTTACTGATACTTTTGGAGCTGTACAGGAAATGAACCTAAGACAGAACAGAATCTCAAAACTTCTGGCTGCAATGCTTGGTCCTCGGGATGACATTAGGTCTCACCTTAGTCAGTGATGTGTCTTATTTTCAGAAATAAAATTCTGATTCATCTAGGTCTCACCTTAGTCAGGGATGTGTCTTATTTTCAGAAATAAAATTCTGATTCATCTAGGAAACAAAACTTTATTGAAGGCTACACGATTCTCTTATTTGGGGCAGAGAAGGAATGTAGACTATGTACCTGGAAAGTATGGCATCTTGTTGTCATAGGTTAACTATACAACCAGCTTTAATTGGGAGTATCCCAGGTTATAGGTTTGTCTCAATGCAATTATTAATAGAGGTACATTTTAGTCTCAAAAGCATCTCAGTTTAGATAGCACATTGTATGGTCACCGCCTTCAGGGACCTTGAGAATTGAAGCATCTGCACCTGTGCAATTTACTGTCTACATTAGCATGACTTTACTGCTCCACTTTTTCCAATTTTCTTCCCAGGAAGACCAAAGTTGTAAATAATTTATTGTTTGTTTTAAACTTCCTGAAAAATCCATTTAAATTAGCATCAAACTATTTAACTCTTCAATAGATAGCCTCTGATGATTGTCTACTCCTTAAGACTATCTGAACTTGCCTAAAAAGCTTGGCCTTTCTATGAGCATCAATAACAAACTAACAGAGCATGATTCTTACCAAACCTAATCAAGCCAATGAATTGAAAGACCCATGTTAAACCAGAATCTTAAGTATCATTAAGTATGCAACTTTGCACTCACTATTCAGAGATAAAACTAAGACTCTGCTAATGAAGTGATAAAAATTCCCTTCCCTTGGTAAAAATTAACTCAGCTTTATCTTATCAAAGGTTGCTCACATAATATTTCAGGGAGTCAGCACCTGACAATATCCTGGTTTTCTACACTTCGAATTGTCTATACTTGAACATCCTTCAGATGCCAACAGGTTCACTAAGTTGACAGTATTCTTCTGTCTCCCTGGATAGAGCGTCCTGGTGTCATCATAGCTCACAGCAACCTCAAACTCTTGGGCTCAAGAGAGTCTCTTCCCTCAGCCCCTGAGTAGCTGGGAGTATAGGGGCCTACCACTACACCTGGCTAGTTTTTCTATTTTTAGTAGAGACAGGGTGTCACTCTTGCTCAGGCTGTTCTCAAACTCCTGAGCTCAGGAGATTCACCTGCCTTGGCCTTCCAGAGGGCTAGGATTTATAGGAATGAGCACTTGCACCTGGCCTAATCACTATTTTTATTACAGAAAATATGAGAACTGGAATCTTCTTGGCTCTAATGCAGATTAGAGCATTTTTACCACATTCAACGTTAAGCATGCTTTCTATTGATGTGTAAATTACTTGAAATTAAGCAAATGGTGCTTTTTACAATTGATGATGTTCTCTAATGGAGAAATTATTTTATTTGATTAAACTGGTTTATGACAAAGGCCATCATATGGAAGGGACCATAAATGAATGTGCCAGTCTTTATTCGGTTCCTGGGAGGCAAATGTGTAGGAACTGACTTTTTCCTTACCCTGGCCTTTATCAAGGGATATTCTGGAAGAATTTAAAATACAATAAATTCATAATTTTTTTTCTTGCAGTTTTTGGCTGGGGCTGGGTTTGAACCTGCCACCTCCGTCATATGGGGCCAGTACCCTACTCCTTTGAGTCACATGCGCCACCTAAAAAATTCACATTTTTATCTGGATAAAAAATCTGATAGCTTTGGCTGTATCCAAAAGCCTTTAAAAATCTAATTAAGTCTTAGGTTTTAGAAGAATAACTTATGACTTTTCTATTGAAGGCAACCCATGATGCAGTGTTATAACTTGAACAGAGCAAGATGGGGAGCCTAATCTGGGTCAATTCTGGTCACAAATCTATTTTTACTTTGAAGAAAGCCTGAAAATAACCTGAAATAAACTTATTTTACAAAGCAACAGTGTGAAAACTTATTGTTCTTTTTGCTGTATTTTTTATTGTGCTCTGGGACTTGGTTTACTCAGCTATAAAATTTTTAATAGAGTATTTCTTTCCTTTGCTCGGAAACTAACAAGAATATGACACTTTAGGGGTTATTTGATGGAAAGGAGAAAAAAGTCTTTAAAACTTGCTGAAGCAAGCTATAGCTACTGTACTCTATCCAAATAAAGCTTCTCTTTGCTTTGATTGTCTTTTGCAAGGCAAGTAAGGGCCTTTCTAATTATGGACAAAGATTTGATTAAAGACAGACCTTTAAAATCTTTTCTACTTTACTAACCTCAAATGCTAATCATATTTGGAATTTGCCTAACACCTCTTTTTTCAGAGGGCTTTAAATACATTTTGTTGAGGGTTTAAGTAATGATATATGAAGGATTTTGACTTCTTAACCCATTATGTTCTGGAAGACCAGGGATAACCTTTTGAGTCATAAAAAAAAGCTATACAGGTCCTGGATTTTGAGGTCCTTCTACCTAATTAACCCAGTCATGAGGGATGTGGGGAGTCTGTACAAAACTCAGATGTAATTTGTTGGTTTGTTATTTTGTTTTCATTCAAATGAGTCATGTTCCTGGAAGTCACAGTTTACAATAAACTTTTTGAACAGAAAGATAAACTTCGTTAGCATTTTTCAGAGAATTTACACTTTCTACTGCACAATAATGCATTTTTTTAAACAATGGCTATTTACTTATGTTCTCTGGGTAATTTGGAACTGGGAAGCACAGAGATTACTGAGTCAGGGAAGATTTCTGATGCTCCTGGGAAGTCAGAATCCAGATTTACATAAGAGATTCTGTATTTTTAAATATTTTATTATATGTCATCCACATTTTCACATCTGGATGATAGGGAATAATATTCAGCCAGCCAAGTTTTTATTGGCATGTTTCAGAGTGAAACTCAGACGATTTGCATTCATATTTATTGACTATTCATGTAATACTTTGTATCTTTAAAATAAATAGCCCTTGGCACTCCATTTCCATCCTTATGCTAAACCTATTGTTTTTATGCTTTTTTCCCTCTTAAAAAATAGACTGTGACTTTCCGGAATTACTTTCTTAGCTCCTAAGGAAGAAATTTTTTAGGGTTCTTTTGCTGTTCATATTCAAAGAAGTTTGTTGATGTCTTTTAAACTTAATTTCCCACAAATAATTTAGACTCATTGCTCACCACATCTCTTGGGGGTATTATATTTTGCTGGAAAGGAAAACAAAACAAAATAAAACAAAACAGTAGAATGAAAAGAACTCGGGTGTTCTTCTGTACCAGTGACATTTGGGTTAAGATTTGATGTTGTAAAAAGCATCAAAGCATAGCTCATCTCCTACAGCAAAATAGGAAAAAGAAAAAAAAAGGGAAGAAATTCAGAGTGTTGGAATCAATCAAACGTGTTTCTTGAGCAACCACTATGTTCTCTGAACTTCATTGAGTCATGTGCTGGGAGTAGACATTTAAGGAGCACTAATCTGCTTTGAGGGACTTTCTTGCCCCTTTGACTTCACAGTGATTTTTCCTTCCATGAGTATATTTACAACATAAGACTTTTATTCTGATTGGGTTTTGCCTTGATTGCTATTCATTGACGTTAGAATGAATTCTAACTCTTTTCTATAAGCATGGATCACTTTTGCTCTTGAATGAATATTTTCAATGAAATTTCAAAGAATGTTACCCTTTTATATTAACAAAATAGTGGATTTTATCATGGGATGCAGAAGATCTTTATGATCCTAAGGCAAAGTTCATATTTTGTTTTATTTTTTGACATTTTTTTTTGCAAAGTTCATATTTTATCTTGTAGTAGAATTGGGAACTAGAAAATTAGGCAGTGAATTCATTTTTCTGGAGATATGTGGTCATTCTTCTTTTGCTTTTGCTAGTGTTCTATTCATCTCACTTTTCCGCTTACTCAAAATTTACCTGGCTCAGTATGGTCTCGAAATTCTTCTCACTATATCATGAATTCTTAGCTGCAGCAACCGACATTAAGTGACAAGTGTCCATGTGCATTTTGCTCAAATTCTCTTGAGAAGATATGATTACCTAAGCACAGCTCAATCAGCTTTAGCTGGAATACAGGTTTGTATGATACGATACGGCTGGTTAGTTCTGCCACGTCCAAAGTGGTTATGTGTGGAAACAACATCATTTGAAGGGGCTTATGTGTATATGTGTATAGGGGGCATTGAACGGCTCCTGGCCATGTTAGTCTTTTGATCAAATCTGTCTGGATGTATCTGATCTGACTTCCATAACATTTGGAAAAATATCCAGAAATAGACATTCAAGTTTGTTAAGCCTCCCTCACTCTTAGAGACATTCTCTTTATTCTTCATTTAATAAGTTTCTTTCCTGGCACTGACCCAAGTTATGGTAATACAGAGGTGAAGAAGACATGAGCCTACCTTCACAGAGCTGGCATTGTACTGGAAGGAGGTAGAAATACTGAATAAACACATTGGTACGTAAAATAACATGAGAAAATGTTAAGTGCTATGAAGATGATACCTCAGGGTTGTGTGGTACAGAGTGAATGGGGGTTTGGATTGCATTCCCAGTGAAGTCCTCTCTGAAGAAATGGACTTTGAGCTGATATCTAAATGATAAAGGAACTAGGCACAATTCTAAGCATTTTTTGTGCATTAACTCATTTTTCTTACTTTTGCATACAAGTGATTATTCCTATTATTCATAATTAATAAATGAGAAAAAAAATCATGGAGACTGAATCAGAATATGTCACTTGTTCCAGGTTGCATAGGTAGGTGATAGAGCCAGATTTCCAACCCCAATAGCACCAACGTAGCACAGAGAACATACCCTATATGTCCTTCTGGGAACTTAAATATCACCCAGATTAAAACATTGTTCAGACTGCCAGTATTTTCGATTCTTACTTTTTTTACTTAGTAACTTGCAACTTACTATTTGATTTTTCTATTAGTGTGCAGATGTATGTCTGTGTTCTCCCACTTCCCACCATTTAGACACATTTTTTTTTAAATTAGTGAAGATTAATTTCTTTATATTTTTGATAAAAATGAATATAAACAGAAGTTCTGATATTTTCTGCTCACATAGACACATATTTTTAAGTAAAACTTTTAATCTCTTATACCCCCCAAATTGTGATGTGTAAAAATATAGTGACCTTATCGTGCCTAAAATAATAAGCAAACTTGATGTATTTTTACAACAGAATTTGTTTTTCCTGATTTTGCATGTATTGAAATAATATATTTACCTGTCATTATAAAATATTTCAAGCATATTAAAAAGGATACACATAAAGTAAGGACCTCAATCTCTACCACCAAACTTTCTGAAATCTTATCATTTCTTCCTATTTTTTTTAAAAAAGTAATGAAACATAGAAATAACAGATAACAGATAAAATCTATATCTCTTTTCTAATCTAATCTCTTCCCTCTGCCCCGAGAGATTTACGCCATCTTGACTTTATTTATTTATTTATTTTTTTGAGCCAGTCACTCTGTTGCTCAGGCTGGAGTGCCATGACATCAGCCTAACTCAAGCAACCTCAAAGTCCTGGATTCAAGTGATCCTCCTACTTCAGCCTCCCTAGTAGCTGGGTCTACAGGCATGTGCCAAAATGCTTGGCTAATTTTTTTTTTTTCAATTTGAACTTGGTATCAATCTTTTCCATGCATTTCTTTCATTTATTAACCTTTATTATAAATATAAGCATGCATGAACGGTATATATATGATATATAATATATGATATATATTCTTATATGTATTACATATTCTTTGTGATTGCTATGGAGGCAATGTTTGTGTTAGTCCCAAATCCCTATGGTGAAGCCCTAATCCCCAATGGGATGATATTTGGAGGTGGGAACCTGTGGGAGGTAATCAGGTTTAGATGAGGACATGAAGTAAAGTGGGAGGAAGAGACCAGAGCTCTCTCTGAGGGCCACATGAGGCGACAGTGAGATGGCAGCTCTTTGCAAGTCAGGAAGCAGTAGCTCACAGACACTGAATCTGATGACGCTTCTCATGGACATCTCAGTCTCCACAACTGTGAGAAAATCACGTTCATTATTTAAGCCACCTAGTCTCTCATATGTATTATAGCAGCCTGAGCTAAGACAGTAGTGTTTTCTTTTTTGATTGCATATTAACTGCATTTTTTTATTATTAAATCATAGCTGTATACATTAATGCGATCATGGGGCACCATACACTGGTTTTATAGACCATTTGACCTATTTTCATCACACTGGTTAACATAGCCTTCCTGGCATTTTCTTAGTTATTGTGTTAAGACATTTATATTCTACATTTACTAAGTTTCACATGTACCCTTGTAAGATGCACAGTAGGTGTAATCCCACCAATCACCCTCCCTTCGCCCATCCTCCTCCCATTTTTAAAGTGTAAAGTATTGCTAACCATAGGTAAGATATCATACTGGAGATCTCTAGAGCTTACTCATCTTATATAAAGGAACCTTTGTGACTGACAAACAGTAATAGTTCATTATTTCTCCTCTGCCAGCCCCTGGCAACCACCATTCTGCTCCCTATTTCTATGAGCGTGACTAGTTTAGAATCCTCCTAGAATCATGCATATTTATCTTTCTGTGACTGGCTTACTTTATTTAGCATGCTGTGCTCCAGGTTCATCCATGTTATTGCATTTTGCAGTTTTCTTTTTCTTGTGTCTGAATGATACTCCATTGTACGTATTTATCAATTTTAAAAATCTATTCACCTGTTGATGGACATTCAGGTTGTTTTCATATCTTGGGTATTGTGAATATTGCAGCAATAAACATGAGAATACAAATATCTCTTTGAGGTCTGAATTTTAACTCTTTTGTATATCTATTCAACGGGATTCATGGATTTTATGATAGTTCTATTTTTAATTTTTGAGCAATAAGTTATGCTGTTTTTTCTACAGTGACTATACTATTTATTTTATTTTTATTGTTCATTTTTTCTTTTGAGATGACACATATCTATTAAGAAAGGTTATGAGTCTTGGTAGGTGGAAGTCATTCAGCATATGGGAGATGTGCTGGTATAAGTCAGATTAAGTTCTCTCTTCCTGAATTGGACTTTGGGGAGAAAAGTTTTCCCATAGTGAAAGATGGGATCTGGTTTAGCAAGTGAGGTATCTCTAGGTAGATGCTAGTTCCTGGGGCAGTAATTGGGGTATCTAGAGGCTCTTGCCATCCTTGGCCTGTGCTGGTGAAACCTGGCTGGGGAGACCCACTTGCTGTCTCTGGGCCACCATTCTGAACGAGACAGCTGTGGCCCCTGTGGGTGGCTTGGTGACTGCAGGCCATGTCACTCATCACTGTCCTTTGCTGTGAGTGGGAGGAACCCCATTGGTAGCTACAATGACCATTTACCCACTGGGGCCTAGAGTTCTTCGTTGTACCAATTTGAGACAGGAAGTTCATGGTTAGGTCCAATTTTCTCCTCTACCTTGTGTCCAGCAATGGTCATGTCCTCTTGGGCTCTAGCCATTCTGCAGTCCACAGACTACATGCTTGTGACGGGTCCTCAGCATTGGTTCATGGCTAATGCAGTCTTGCAGTTTCTCAGGGGGTCTTCCTGCCCTGAGCCTTTCTTGGGAAAATTCACTGCAGAAATTGCCACATCTTGTTCCTAAAGCAGCTTCCCGTAGGGCCTGTCCTTCCTTTGGCAGGGACTGGGAAAACTTGTTTCTTAGCAACTCTGCTAATTCTCTATCCTGGGCAAGGTGGTTCATCCCACTGGCTTGAGAAGCCTTTTCCCCTGATCCCTTGGTTTGTGTCTCTCTGTTTGGGCCTTCCTCATCAGTAGGGCCAAACATCTTGCTTTGACTCTGCCATGCACCTTGGAGTTTCAGGATCCCAGTTTCCCTCAGCTTCTGGCTACTCCCTACCCTCAGTGTCACCACTGGACTTGCTGTGGAAACTGGACAAAAAGGACCAAGAAGCCAACCTGTCTGCAGTGAGGAGAACTTCAGGGACATGATCATCAAGGATGGCACCAACAGGGTAGTCTCAGAGAAAGACATCAGGGGCAGGGCCTTCAGGCTGGCTCTCCGGCTCCATCTCTGCTGCAATCTCACAGTCGCCGACAGTCTGTGTCTTGAGGCACCTCTCTTCTGGGTCCTGGGGGATATAAAGTGTAGAGGGTAGGGAGTTTGCTCCCCAGAGCCCCCGAGATGTGACTGGCATTAAAGGTACGGGCGTCTGCTCTCACACTGGCTTCCCAAGCAGGGAACTTCTTGTCCCTGGCCTCTACTGGCTCCATAGTCTCTTTGACCTCTAAAGATTGGGGCCCTATGGTGAGTTCCAGCATTGTCTGTCTGGGCTGGAGGTCTCCTGAGGCCACACTCTCCCCCTCCTCCTTTGGCTCATTCCTGGCCATGGTTGGAATTGGACTCAACTCTAGGCTGTCTCTCTTAGCCTCCAGGACTGTCTCACTGTGCCCGGTTCTGCCTAAGAGGGGCTGAGAAGTCCACCTGCTCTTCTGTCCAGCGGAAGGGGCCGCTGAGTGCCCATGGCTGACACTGTACTGGGTCCCTCTCAGGTCCATTTCGACATTTCCACCCACAGGTGAGGAGACAGGGAAAGGACCAGTCGGGATGGGCACTGGCTTTTCTGTTATCACCCTCATTCCTGGACCTTCCCAAGGATCTTCTCCCTGGAAACTAGCAACCTCAGCTGTGGAAATATCTCTAAATTCACAGGTGGCACAGGAAGGACAGGTGTATAACGGAAGGGGCAGGGCTTGAGTTGTTTTCATTATGAGATGTTCCTCATTGAGGATCTTAGGGGGCAGGCTCCACTTGTGCCCCAGCTGTAACCTTTTGACATGTGCTTACAGCACATGTTGCCTACCCTCATCTAGGAGCAGTTTCTACAAGGTGTCCTCGCAGGATTCCCGCCCTTTAAGGATGCTAGATACGCAGTTTCCGTGTGCGTGTTTGCGTTTTCTGAAGGGGCCAAGGCTTGGTTAGTAGCAAACGTGGAATGATGACCATTCCCGGGGTCCCTCCGCCCTCAATCTGCCCTAGCTTCCTGCTCATGTGGGATTTCAGAGTGTCTGTGAGCTACTCATCTGGGCTCTCTTGTAAGTCATTTTTTTTGTCACTCCTTGAGGGCCTCATCAGAGCTAACTCCTGGAACTGTCAGTAGGGAGCCCTGTAGATCACAAGATAGATCTTTCAGACATATTCCTCAGAGAACATATTCCCCAGAGACCCCTCCAAGGGGATTCTGGGCTTCTTTGTTTCAGAAACAACCCCTCAATTTCTTTCTCCTTCCATTGTTTTTGTTCTATGTACCTGGAAATTAGTATCTCTAGCAGGTTCTGGACACCAGGGTTGACAAAAGCGGGGCCACCAGCCTCCATCTGCCTGCGTATGGTGTCTCCCTGGAATGAAGCCTCTGGTGAATGGTTGGAAAGATGCTTTTGCTGGGTTGTGTCCTGGGGCTAGTGGAGAGGATCCAGGCTCTGCTGGCTCTAGTAGCCATCTGCTCCTGGAGAGGGCTGAACTGGGATTGCTGGAGTGACCAAGGCCTCAGGTGGTTGAGGAAGGCACCCAAGAGTTGTTATTGCAAACAGAAAAGCTATGTGGGACAGTGCCCAGTGGGGGTGCTACTGAGTCACACTGAGGATGAGCCAGGCTGGAGTCAGGAGAAGGCAAAGGACAGGCCATAGGAGGAGGGGGCCAAGGGGTGGGAGGGGAAAAGGCCTATGGCTGGGGCAAAGGGCGTTCTAGGGGAACCAGTGGCTCTGGTGGCTGGGAGGCACTCAGGGATGAATGTGATCCAGCCCAAACTGGGAAGGTCACTGTTCTTGGTGACAGGGTAGAGGTCAGAGGTGCATGGTGCTGGGGATGCCAGTGTGGACAATGTGGCAGGAAAAGTATCCCATACTCTCCCCACATGGCTAGTGGGGTATGTATGGTTGGTTTGCACATTTTTCCTGGGGGGTTTGGGCATGAGGGCTGATGAGAGCCCCTCTTGTCAGGAAGCTTCCCCAAGGTGGCTCTGCAGAAGTAAACTCAAGTCCCTAACACCCTGCAGTTTTCTCTGGCAGTTCCTGCAAGCTTTCTGGGTGTAGCTCCTTTTCTTGTTTCTAGGCTGCTCCCTCTTCTCCACTGAATGCTTCCTGATGTTTCTTTTCTGCCCAGGTGGTGGTGAGAAAGGATCACTGATGAAGCAGGGGAGTAAGAGGAGGAAAATCCCCAGTCCACACACAAAGGCCAGGACCAGGCCCATCATTAGGAAATGGAGCTTGCATTCAGCCATGTGGCACTAATGCTTTACGAGGAAAGAGGTCATTCTCTATCTTTTTTTTTTGGCTGGGGCTGGATTTGAACCTACCACCTCCAGCATATGGGGCCAGAGCCCTACTCCTTTGAGCCACAGGCACTGACCCCCCCGCCTTTTTTTGAGACAGAGTCTCACTTTGTCACCCTTGGTAGAGTGCTGTGGCATCACAGCTCACAGCAACCTCCAACTCTTGAGCTTACGTGATTCTCTTGCCTCAGTATTCCAAGTAGCTGGGATTACAGGCGCACACCACAATGCCCGGCTATTTTTTTGTTGCAGTTGTCATTGTTGTTTTAGTTGTCCCAGGCAGGGTTTGAACCTGACAGCTCCAGTGTATGTGGCCAGAGTCCTACCCACTGAGCTACGGGTACCACCCCACTCTCCATCTTCTGAATCTCAATGTTGCTCTAAAGCAACTGTGACCATACTGTTTTACCTTCCAGCTAACTGCACGAGAGTTTCAATTTCTCCATATCAAAACCCGTTATCTTTGCTTTTTTGACAACAGACATCCTAACAGGTGTGAAATGATGTCTTATTGTGGTTTTAATTTGATTTTTCAGTAACATATAGTAATGTAGAGCATATTTTCATATACCTGTTTGTCTTTGTTGAAGAAATGTCTAGTCATGTCTTCTCATTTTTACATTGTGTTCTTTGTTTTCGAACCCTTGAGTTGTAAGGAGGGATACACATGTCTTCAACTTTATAAAACTGTCATTTATACAGTGTGTACTTTCTGCAGCTTGATTTTTTTTTTTTTTTTATCAACATTATGCTTCTGAAATTTACCTATGTTGACACATGCAGCTCTGGCTTACTGAATTTCATGTTCATTAAAATAACAGTTTATTCACTGTTCTTTTGTAGCTAATCAATGTTATAATGAACTATGCTGTGCTTGTATCCTTGTGTAGAAGTGTGAAAGTTTCATCTGGTTATGTATCTAGGAATGAATGGACTTACTGGTTGTAGGAGGTGGGCATTTTCACTTTTAACTGATTTTGATAAATTTCTCTTCACTATCTACCTTTGCACTATCTTATAGATTTTTATTATTAAAAATGAATACTCAGTAAAAAAATACCAAGAAACACTGGGGGGAGAACAAATATAAGTATCTATAATCTGTCTACAACATTTTTTTGTGCATCATTTATGTAATATGACCATAATGAATGTATAATATTTGAGCTTACTTTTTAAATATACAGGGTGTCCATAAGGTTTGTGTGCAATTTATTACTTTTTATTTATTTATTTATTTTTTTTTGTAGAGACAGAGTCTCACTGTACCGCCCTCGGGTAGAGTGCCATGGCGTCACACGGCTCACAGCAACCTCTAACTCTTGGGCTACGTGATTCTCTTGCCTCAGCCTCCCGAGCAGCTGGGACTACAGGCGCCCGCCACAACGCCCGGCTATTTTTTTGTTGCAGTTTGGCCGGGGCTGGGCTTGAACCCATCACCCTCGGTATATGGGGCCGGCGCCCTACTCACTGAGCCACAGGCGCCACCCTGTGTGCAATTTATTACACACAAACTTTATGAACATCCTGTATTATAAATATGTCATTTTTGTATTACAACCTTTTATCAATGTAATTTTTAGCAGCTATAAAACATTTCATGAGCTGTATATGCCACATAAATCATCTTCCTATTGTTGGACATTTTGATTACTTCTAATTGTTCATCATATAAAATAATGTTCATGTATTTTATATAGTTTTATAAATGTTTATATGATTTTGAGCTCAATTTTCTTATTTTGATATTATAACATATGTACATGTGTGTATGTGTGTGTGTGTGTATATATATATATATGTATAGCTTGACAATAAATGGTCCAAGCTATTTTGCAAAGTGGAATTGCAGAGGGGTTTTTCACCTTCATAGGCAGTGAGAATTCCATAGCAAAACTCAGAATTTACCTAAAAGTCTGAATAATTTGAATCAAATTAATAAATATTTTTATTAATATTTCCAGTCTCTTTCCAGTCTAAACAGTTACCATCCCTGCATTTCATCAGTTGGATTTAGTTTTGTTTCTGAAGAGCTGCCTACTATTGAATGGCTGAATAGAATCAGGAATGGTTGACTGCTTTGGGCTTTCTTCTAGGACAGTAGCCCCCACCATTTCCCAAAGTTAGCATATTGTAGGGACCACGTGTGTAGATAACAGACATGATTTCCAAACCTTTCCATGTCCTTTGTCTTTTGTAGTTTTGAACAAGCTGTCATAATAGGGTCATAGTACAGACTCAGCCTTATGTTAACAACTTTTTGTAGTTGAAATAGAATTCTCCTGAGAAGGCTGCACAGCCGTGCTTGGCATGTGAACAAAAAAATATCAAAAGAAAGAACAGCACAGTTTTCTTGGGTATACACTCTGCAATCAAGACTTTGGAATATTAACTATAAATTGGAGGGAGGCTAAGGTTGAAAGGGTACATAAAACACATTATTAATGAAGCTGAAACAAATTCATTTCTCCATTGGTTCCACTTATTTTATATTGGACCTTCACTCTATGCATGTCTCAAGAAAGACTTCCTTCCTAAGCAATTCTATGGATAAAATGATGAATAGATTTCAAACAACAGGATGCAGAATGGATTGGCAAACTCAGTGAATTTTATGCCCTCAGTTAAAATAGAATGGTAGAAAGAAAAGTGATTGAAGATGCAAAACCCTGCCAGGAAGAAAAGAGTTGCCACCATTTTGTGCAGCCCTGAGCTTGTTACCATACAAATGTGTGACACCATCAGAGTTGATAAGGCTGAGGCTATAGTAGACAAATGGTATGATGGAGTAAGAACAGGAGTGGTGAATAAATGAAGGACAGAGGTATGGGTTTTGGTAGCATAGACTTTTGCCTATGAGGGACATAACATGTTCATTAAATCTTAGGCAGACTTAGAAATTTAAAACTTAAGATTTTTGGATCATATAGGTTAATCAATCATTTTTGATTTGCAGCAGAATATACAAGGTTCTCCATGACTTGACCCTTACCTGACACTTCAGCCCATCTCTAGTAATCTCCCCTTCAAACTGTACCTAGGCCAAATATCAGGTTGATGATTGCTGAGTTAGCTTTGCTTATTCTTTTTTTTTTTTTTTTTGCAGTTTTTGGTCAAGGCTGGGCTTGAACCTGCCACCCCTGGTATATGGGGCTGAAGCCCTACTCCTTGAGCCACAGGCACCACCCCAGCTTTGCTTATTCTTATAATTTTACCCTTTTAGTATAAGATTTAGATTAAAACTAACTAATTTTTAAACACTTTTGCCTAGCTCTCTTTTCTGATGTTTTAGAAGCTTTTAAGCAAAGTGCCTTGGTAGGTTATGATAATAGCCTTTTTTTCTGCCCAGTACCCTTCTCTTCTCCCCACTTATGCTACAGTTTTGGATGTTCTGACTCCAGTAGAAGGGAGATGGCAGAACTTACTATAACAGGAACTAAAGAGGAAAGATCTTACTGCCTATCAGCTCTTTAAGATGGAAAAGAAAAAGCCCTTATCTGTTGGAAAAATTAAAGACAATAAGAGACAAGAGAGAGAAGAGTTCCAATGATGATGAGTTCCCTTTCCAACCTCTGATGTATACAGAATAGCTTTGCTTCCTGAATAATTTTTTTCAGATTCTGCATGTTGCTTCAGAATCCTTCTAATACTATTCCACAAAGCTTACTTTCTTATCACTTGGAGATTTTTTTTTTTATTGGACATGTCCCTGACTAACACATTTTTAAACTTTGTGCACTCTATAGCACCCTAGATTAGCCTATATTTGATCTTTTTTTTTTCATTTTGATGATACAATCTTATTATGTATCTGTAATCCCTAAAGACTCTGAGCTCTTCTAGATTAGAACAAAATCTTAGCCACATTTTAAAATGAGCATCTTGGACATATCATTTAATAATACTTGGTAAATGCAAACCTCGGTACACCAAAAGGCAATAATTTTGGCAGATTATTTTAGCATTGAGATGTATCTAGAATTGAATACGTTTGTGGAAATTCATTGGCTAGAAATTGGACATTTCCTTTAAGGTAGTTTAAGATTTTGTTGTGAGAGTCAACAATGAATTACCAAGAAGTCTAAGATACTTGTCTTCAATTAATAATAGTAAATATTGTTGCAAAATTGTTTTTATCATCCAAAATTTATCAGTGGTCATTTATATCTATATAGAAAGAATTAATAACTTATTCATTGAAAATTAGTTGGAGAATTGTTTTTTCTGTTGGAAGTAAAATTTTGTTTTAAAATTTCTAGTAACAGAAAAATTTTTTGGTGATTTTCTCAGTGGTCTTCTGTTTTATCCCTAAAATATATAAAAATGAAGAAATTAGATTTTGGAGTTGGAGTGTCTTGAGAGGGGCTCTTGATATTTCCAACTATTGCTTATGTTGCTGAATTGTGAGATGATAAAACTGACTTCAGAGAGTCTGCAAAGAAACATTAGACTTACATTTTGTGTGCCCCAAGGAACAGTATAAGGAACAATGAGTAAAATAATCATACGTCATTTCTTTGCTTCTTCATCTGTAAAATGGGTATAGCCATAGCCTAACTGAATACAGTTAGAAGTACATGTATGTTAAAGGACTAGGGTTGTTGTGACGATTACATGGGCTAATCAGTGGAGAGCATTTGCATTATGCCCTGTATATAGTAAGTACTAATACACATTAGCCATTGTTAACACTATTATCATTTGCTAAGAGATGGATTCATAATACAAAAACAATAGGAAAAAACCTAAGCAAATTATATGGCAATGGTGGTGTCTCAGAATCAATCAATCAATCAAGTTCACACTGTCCCCCCCCCAAGGTACCTTTTCAGAGTGTATATGTTCACTTTACTGAAAATTCCAGATAGAAGGACTGAAATAAAATGTGTGTGTGTGTATCCTAAAATAATAGCCTTTTAGTTGTAAGGTTCACTGGAGATCATTGGTGAAAGAAAAAGCTAATACTTTTGTTTTAAAATCACTAGTGCTTTGAACTTTTTTATTTCAGTCAATGCATCCTAATATTAGATATAATTATTGAGAAGTTTTTCATTACATTTAAATGAAATCCAGCTCCCAGGAAATTATGCTCATTGTTCTTTGTGCTACTTTTTAAGGCACATATAAGGAAGTCTAATTTCTCTTCATAATATGTGAGGTCAGTTATAATGTCCCACACAAGCCTTCCCTCTCCATAGAGACTTAGCCCACAGCTCTTATGCCATTATATTGAATCCTCCTACCCACTTTTACACCATTCCTCAGCACTTACTCTGGTGGGCCACAAGCTCATTCTCTCATATTCCCCAAACTACATCTAAATGTGTTATGATTGCTCAGGGTAAAATAGGATACTCTTTCTTGTTCTGGTACTTTATACTCACTAATGCAGACTAGATGGAATAATTCTGACAATCTCCACATTCTGAAGATGAATTAAAGGAGAGCATGGGCCTTAATAATATGTTACTTTTTAGTGTGTATTAAATTACAGATAGATCGTTGATTTCTTATAAATCTTGTAGAAAATTAAACCCTCCAAAGGCTATGTGTATGCTACTATATTTTTGGACTTGTGCTCTAGATTTTTTATTTATCCTTGTTAGATTATAGTCAGATTCAACCCATAATTAGAGCTTAATAACATCCTTTTGAATTCCTAAATCTAGCATCCAGCATAGTAGCTTTCTCTCTCGTTTCATGTTCTCTTGAAGTTATTTTCCACACTGTCACTATGGATCTGCATCTCAAAGGAATCTGAATTTACTTAAGTAATCTATTTTTTAGCCCTTCAAAAATGTTTTCATTAATTACAAAAGTAATCTATGCTCCTTGATAAAACATTAAAATATTATAGAAATTTTTAATAGAGGAAAAAGTCAAAGTGCCTCATTATCCCATTTCCCTGAGACAATCACTATTAATCCTTTATTTTATAATCTTTCTCTCTCCATGTACTAGCAAAAATATACACAGAGTGCCAAAAAAGTGTATACACATTTTAAGAAAGGAAAGAATTGTACTAAAATTGTAATGCTCAATGTATAACAATAACAAAAGATGAATACAAGTCATGTTTGAGCACTTCCTGTAATTGCAGAAGTCAAACATGACTTGAGTATTATAATTTTATACAGTTTTTTCTTTCTTAAAATGTGTATGCATTTTTGACAACCTCAGTATTTTTGTGTTGTTTCCACACACATTGAATAACACAATAAATGCCCAAACTTGATTTTTTTAATATCCAGATAACCCAGCTGACTGAAAAATGTTTTTCTGTTTGTTTGTTTGAGGCAATCTCACTTTGTTGCCTTAGGTAGAGTGCTATGGCATCATAACTCACAGCAAACTCAAACTCTTGTGCTCAAGTGATACTCTTGCCTCAGCCTCCCAAGTAGCTGGGACTAGAGGTGCCCACCACAAGACCTGGCTGTTTTTAGAGACGAGGTCTCACTTTGGCTCAGGCTGCTCTCGAACTTGTAAGCTCAGGTGATCCACCCACCTTGGCCTTCCAGAATACTGGGATTGATTACAGGCCTGAGCCACCACACTCAGCCTCTGTTTTTACTGGTACATAATAATGGCACATATTGATAGTGTTTTTAAGTTTCCAGTAAAGGATATTGGTAGGAAAAAAGCTTTAGGTAAGGTTGTATTAATTGATAGCTTTGAACTGGAACCACAAGGGATTTGTTAACTCTGCATGAATAAAATAAAGAATAGGGGAGAGGTGCTAATAATATTTCTGAATACATATATTTTATACCTGAACTTGGGCTGAGTACTATTCTTACCTTAGCTCACAGAAGCTCTCCGGTAGTCCCTTGAGATTAGTATTAAGAAATATACTTTTCATTTTATGGGTGAAGATGGTGAGACTCAAGGCTGTTACAAAGTATTTGGCCTAACATTATAGATAGAATAAGTGATGTTGTTGAATTTTTGAGGGTGGATCTGTCAGCCTTGTTCCTTGTTAGGAAGCCAAAGTCCACAGTTAAACACCACAGTGGAACCAGCTATCTCCCATTCACACCACTTGACAAAATGCAATCATTTAAGGTAATTCTTTTTTTTTTTTCCTTTTCTATTTTCAGCCAGAAAGGAAACAAACAAACAAACAAACAAACAAAACCTCTAGAGAGTTAAAATGAATGCAATTTCTAGCTGGTTTAGTGAGTAAATAATGAGTTAGAGTTAGGAAAATTAGCTAAGAAGAGACAAGCTATAATTGCCCAGTTAGGACAAAATACCTTAAAGGAAGAATTCTTCCATTTGGACTTAGCTTTGGAGAAGCCAAGTAAAATTTGTCTTTCAATTCCCCGCACGGTATTAGTGGCAGCTTTATTTTCAGAAGGGGAAAATTTAGCTGAGGCAGGAGACTTGAGAGTACAGTCGGAATGAACGTCTAGTATCTCTCATATCAGGTGAGAAGAATAAGATCATATGTTGGAGAAGAAATACTTCCAACAATTCCCAAAAGAGTTCCTCCAGGTCAATGTTAGAACTAAAGAAAGAAGATCCATCAGAAACAGGGACATTTTACATTGTTAGTGCGAGCTCAACCCCAGACAACTTAATAAGAAAGAAGTGTATAAGAATTCTTCTCTGGGATATAAAAACCTTTTACATTTTCTAAGGTCTCAAACAATGTTAGTTTGGTGGAAAGAAATACTCAAGTCCTTTCTTCAAATTGTATAGAAAATGCCAGCCCTGCTTCTTAATGTTTGGGTAGTCCTTGAATGCATTTCTTAACTTGGCCAGTCTCTCAAATGCAATAATGTTATCATATAATAATAATAATTTCATAGGCTGCCATAAGGATTAAATTATATACTATATTAAAAAAGATGGTATAGAACCTACCACATGAACATATATATTTTTTTATTAGATCATAACTGTATACATTACTTCATTTATGGGGTACAATGTGCTGATTTTACATACAATTTGGAATGTTTACATCCAACTGGTTAACATAGCCTTCACCATACTTATTTAATTGTTGTGTTTAGACATTTGTACTCTACTGTTAATATCTTTGACATGTACCCTTGCAATATGCACAACAGGTGATTGATTTGGTGGCAAATAGTCTAATGTACTCTGATAATAAAGTATTATGAGTAATACGTTGTTATTTTTCCAGACACTATGTGCCAAGAATAGAAAGATTTAAAAAGATTTAATTAAAATCTTTTTAATTTATTACTATTTTTATTATTTTTTGTTGTTAAATCATAGCTGTGTACATTAATGCAATCATGGGGCATAATACACTGGTTTTATAGACCGTTTGACACATTTTCATCACTCTGGTTACATAGCCTTCCTGGCATTTTCTTAGTCATTGTGTTAAGACATTTACATTCTACATTTACTAAGTTTCACATAAAAATCTTTTTAATTTAAAATGACTTTAAAAAGATTATGAAGGATACACATTGACTATTGTTTTGTAAGGGTGTGGGGTTTAGGGTACAGTCTTTGGAGTTAGATTATTGGCATCAAATTGTAGATTTTTCAGTTACTAACTATATGTCCTTGAATAAACTGTTGAACACTGAACATCGGTTTCTTCATTTGTAAGATGGGAATGATGTAATAATAATGAGTGTTTTGAGTATCAAACAACATAGGAAAAATGTTTAGCATAGTAGATAACACCACCTAAGTGTTTGGTAAATGTTAGCAAATACTACTAATTGCCTGTGTGTTTTCTTTGCTATATTATAAATTTTTTTTATTGTTTCAGGTTCATTGAGGGTACAAATAATAAGGGTACACAGTGTGCATTTGTTAGGTATTGTTTCGGGTTCATTGATAACAAATAATTAGGTTACACAGTTTGCATTTGTTAGGTTAAGTTCCTCTTATAATTGTGTCCTGCCCCCAAGAGGTGTGCCATACCCTGCAATCCTCCATCCCTCTACCTTCTCCCCTCTCCCTGCTCTCTCTTTCCTCACCCCTCCACCTTGAATTGATGTTAGTTTTCCTCTTATGTGGGTATGTACTAGATCATCTACTGGCTTCATATTAGAATTGAGTACATTGGATTCTTGCTTCTCCATTCTTGTGATACTTTACTAAGAAGAATGTGTTCCAACTCTATCCAGGTTAAAATAAACGATGTAAATTTCTTAAAGGCTGGGCTAACTTGTACTTCTTTGTGCCTTCTCACATTAAGATTTTAGTGAAGGACAGAGCATGGTGGCTCATGCTTGTAATCCCAACACATTGGGAGGCCAAGGAGGGTGGATTACTTGAACTCAGGAATTCCAGACTAGACTGAGCAAGAGCAAGACTATGTCTCTACTAAAAACAGAAAAAAATTATCTGGGCATTGTGGCAGGTGCCTGTAGACTCAGCTACTCAGGTGAGTAAAGAGGATAGCTTCAACCTAGGAATTTGTGGTTGTTGTGAGCTATGATGTCATGGCACTCTAGCTTGGGTGACACAGTGAGACTGTTTCAAAAAAAAAAATGAGAAAATAATTTAGTTAATGTTTGTTGAATGTTGAGAGCTGGCATGTATAGTAAATACCACTGGTATTTTCTAACATTTATTGTTTCCACAGGTTCTTGGAAACTACTGTTTTAAACAAAAGACATACAGTAGATCTTCAAAATAACATTGTTTTGGCTGGGCTGGTGGCTCAGACCTGCAATCTTAGCACTCTGGGAGACAAAGGCAGGAAGAGCCCTTGAATTCAGGAGTTTGAGGTTGCTGTGAGATAGATTGGTGTCATGCCACAACATCGTTTTTTTCAATATTGTTGCATTATAACATTGATGAAAAAAATAATTGGTTTCCTTATATGATGTTTTGCTTAAAGTTGCAGTTTTTGAGATACTATAGACAACATTAAATGATTAATTTTTGTATATTTAATTTCCTTTCAACTATGAGTTCTCCATTTGCAAAATTCCAGAATAAGTTAACTTTAGTATTTCTTCTGTTGATTATGAAGCTTACAATTGTGTGTCAAGATTTCTGAGAGTTAAGTCCACAAGAAAATATCTTGGAGCTAGAAATAATGAAGTGAATGGTAAAGGTTTCAATAACAAAAACTTGCACAATATTAAGAAGATGATTAAAAGAAATATCATCTTAGAATTGCCAATGTTTGAGAAGTAGAGCAGGTAATGTATTTGTCATGAAGTTATCTTTAAGGAAAACCTTTCTAATTAAGTTGAGCAACTTAAACACAGGCTACTGAAATATCTGTATAATCTTTTTCTACTGAAAAATTTGCACAATCTTTTTCTATCTCAGTTATTTACATTAAAAAAATTGAATCTTTGATGCTCACATGATTGCTTTGGAAGGAGAAGGGCCCAGGTTAAAGAGAAGGAGGGCAGAGTCAGCAAGAAGGAACCATGGAAACAGAAGATCTTTCTGTTCCATGGACATAGGATGAAAATGTTTCAGAACTCAATCAATCTGATGAGGTATTGACTTAGAGAACAATGACTAAGTATATGTCTGTGATCTAAGAAAAATGTAACCTTCAAGGTTGAGGTGTTAATGGGTAACGGGCCTTCAAGGGTTTCTTCATGGAATGGACAAAAATCTGACCAACTATCCCATATATGTTGGAAATTGGCGGGAAAAGTCATGGACAGTAATAGCTTGTCCAGATGTCACTTCAATTTTTCTTTGGGACTTTAAGTGGAACTGGCCTCATTTGAACTCATATAATCTTCTATAATTCCAAGAAGTTTGCAAGAGGGAGACTACATTTCCTATGAACAGAGAATCCTTTTATTATAGTGGTCCTCATCAGGAACTCAGACCCAGAGTGTCTGGGTTCAAGTCTTAAGCCCACCACTCATCATCTGTCTTACCTTGACATGGTTCTGTCTGGCTCACTCATTCATGATGATGATAGGACCCACACAATGCAGTAATTTTTAGGACATGATGAGAATGTATTTAATATGATGACAATAGTCTCAGCACTTAGAAGTATTCAATAAATACTTGCCTTAATTATAAAATTAAGTTACTTGTGTGTAAACACCACAGGGCAGGATTTTCATGTATTCTGTTTACTGCTTCACCTGCAGTAATAGTGCCTGGAACAAAACAGTGCACTCCATAAAAAAAAATTGAGTGTAGCATTTGCATCTAGAACTGATGAGTTGCATGTTATTGGTAACAATGCGTCCTACAGTCTAGCAATTTAATGGATGACCCTTGCTGAGGTGATAGCCTACTGAACTGGACAGATGGTTGGGGTAAATGCCAGTGTTCGCCTTCCTGCAGGCATTTTCTGACCTAAAAAACCCTCGTGCTTTCATTCAATGTGATTCTGCATAGAGCAACCATATAATTTGTACACAAACCAAACACTTTTTGAGAATGAAAAGGGGCTATTCATGATACCAATATGATAGATGTAAGCTGGGACAAACCAGGACAAACTAGGCCATATGACCTGCTCCATTTATCACTTTCACAGCAAATGACTAGATTGAAGATTGGTGGCATTCCCAACAGAGGTAGTCTATGGAGTGAATAGCAGCCCATGAAGTGGCCCTCAGGGCATTAGATGGGGACTGTGTATTGCGATACTAGTCTCTCATTGGAGAAATTGAAAGAGGTAAAACAGAGAATAGCTGCTCACAGCACAGCACTGCTGCAGAGGGCACAAAATGACAACCAGATGGCTGCAGCTGTTGCTGGGTCTGGACAGCCACCCATGCTGTTCTCGTCTCAGATTCATTCCAAGTTTCTCTCACGACTTCAGCTCTCAGGACCCTGGAATTCTCTTCTGTTCTCGCTTACTTCCCTGAGGATCCATACCATAAGGTTTCATTACTTGAGAGAAATTGCTTATATTTTTGTTAATTACAATCTGAAAAAGCTTAACTCACCCACATACAAATCTATCAGTTCTTTGTATTTTTTTGCCCTGCTCTGTTTTAGTGTTCACCTATCACCCACTTTAGCCCACAATATTCAGATGCTCTCTGACCTCTGTCCACTAGAAATCAGTGCAGGCTTGTGGATTCATTGATAAATAATTCATTTATATTATCTGTATTATACTCAACTATGGGTTAAAGGAGCTTTAGGCTTGCCTGGGAGTCTTACCAACATTTATAATATTATTCCTTGAGGGAAAAAAAAAAATTCCATGAGAATGTCAAATTCCAACCAAGAGTGCCAGGATGTTATTTCAGAAACTGAAATCCAGGATATATGATTTGATAAATATGAGTGCATTTATAAGTACAATAGGACAGAATATTTAAATCAAGAATTCTCTTTGAAATGCAAAACTAAATGAAAACTATAAATATCAGAGGCACAGGAGACACATGCCAAGTCATCTTAATAGGGCTATTTGGCAGAAAATATAATTAAGGACTAACTAAACGACAGTAATGTCAAACATATCAGAAAAGAAAATATGCATGTGTTGGGGTAAGGAGTGGTTGGAGCAAGTAGGACTGTGGGGACAGAGCCTCTCCAGAAAGAATCGTCCCCGAGGAATTGTCGTCTAATTTAGGAATATATGAATGCAGGGGACTGGGAAGATTGCTGATGCCTAAGATGCCTGTCACATCATTTTATGTGATTTAATGACTTTTTCTTTGTAATCTCGGCTGGCTTTATTATTGTTAAATAAAATTTGTGGAAGACTATTTGTTTGGACTGAGCTCCAGCACTCAACAGACCAAACCAAATGGAGTCACTCAGGCGGAAATTCCACACCACCAGCCGAAACTAAGTTGTTTATCCCATCTTCTGAGAAATCAGGAGAGAGAGAGATAATAGCCAAATCCCCAGACACACTACCTTTAGCTCCTGTGATAAGGAAGTCCCTTTGGCTTTCACCTAAAAAGGAAAATAACTTTGAATTGGGGAACCCACTTTCTGTTCTCTCTTTCTGCTTCAGTCCTTTTTTAGGAAGCAAAACTCTTCTGCTCAGCTTATTAGAACATTCATTCTAACATAGAATGAAGTGTTCCCTAAGTCTGTGATCACAGTGAAAGCCAATTAAGATCTTTAACATAAATTTGTTGTCAATTTGTCTTTTGACAGCTCCTGGGGGGATCGTTTCAGAAGCATCAATAATCTAATTTATCATAATCTTTGTATGCGTCTCCCACACTTATCTAAATAAATAAATAAAATTAAATAGGAATGAAATAAAATAAAATCAGATAGAATTTCCTCTGCTTTGAGATCTTTGGAGTTCTGACTAAAACCGTGTCTGTTAGTTATGAACCTATTTTAACAAATCTGCTCTCTTCATGTGCTTATTTAGGAAGAGAAAAGGTCATTGACTTTTTGAAATTTTGATCAGAATCTATGTTGAAGACTCATGCTTATTTCAGCAAATCATCTAAGTAGACGTGAAACTGTTAAGATACTTTAAAAGCTTATTTCTCTGAATAGGCTTTTAAAAGAGTTAACAATCCATTTGAGGTTAAATTCAGCAAGATGTGAGATTTTAAAGATAGAGACTAACAATTAGAAAAATTGTATCTATTACAGTAAGGGTGAGCTGATAGTATTTTAGAATCCTACAAGCTTATTTATCATTTAAATAGAGAGAATATTGCATATTATATGTACACATTTCTTTGATTCTTTAATTGTGTTTTCTATTTTTTCTTCACTTTGTTAAATAATTCAAGGAGAAAAATGAATCAAGCCCTATGTTGGTTTTAAAATAAAGATGGACTTTCTAAAAATCCTTAAGAAATTATATATTTTTTCTGAAAAGTTTGTTCTTGACATATGTGTGATATAATGTAATTATATTTATATATTTCAATATGTGTTACAAGGGATTTTTGAAACCTTTATGTTTTAATTTTATATTATACTTTAATATAAACATAAATGTCCAATTTGTTCAATCCAATATTTGAGAGAAAACATTGTTCCTCCAACTCCTTAATATTTATGACCATTTTATAAATACACAAAAAAGATTTTTAACCTGGTCATGACTTCCTTGCCCACAAATAAATTTCTCACTGAAAAGTATAATTCTTTGGCCTCTAAAGTTATTTTTCCTTAATTTTATGGCTAAAGTCTAATACAAAGTAGTTTTAGACAAATGCCATTTCTTATGTTTCTGCAAACAAACTGTTACCAGTAGATGTAAATTCAGCTGTAGTAGAAGTTTTAAAAACTCAAGGCAATGTTGACTTTACTTTAGGTATTTCTTTGCAGATAATTAGGATGAATGCAGATCCTGAATAGTGTAGTTTCTCACAAAATAAAAATTCCCATTCATCAAGCAAAAAGGCAAATCAATACAATTTTTTACTAATTCGCTCAAGATCAGAAATACATGACTATATGGTTAACTTAGGCTTTAAAAAAAATGAAGAATAAAATGTTGGATAATCCAAAATACAGAATTTATAACTATAATTGTAACAAATATGCCTTTTGGCCAAAGAATACTGAAAATTAAATCTGAAACTTAATTTAAAATGTTTACTATTATAATGATTTTATTATTAAAACTTTTCCTAGATCTATTTAAAAAGTTTGATGTTAAAATATGGGATTTGAAACTTTTGAGCACAAATACTTTTAACTGAGGGAAGTCAATGGTGGGGCAAGATCTGCTTTGGCTGCCTGGTCCAGAATAGGGTACTTCTGGATCATTATTTTGTCACCAAATTCTTAAGTTTTTTCTTTTTCTTTTCTTTTCTCTTCTTTTTAATTTCAGATTAATATGAGGGTATTTAATGATTATTTGTAAGGTAAGATTCAAGTTGCATTGAGTCCTTCACCCCTACATTGTACCCATTAGGTGGGAATTTTATGAATCCCTTTCTCCTCCTCCATTGCTGAATTTGTTTTTTTCTCTCATGTTGGCCTATAGTTCTTAATCTACTAGTTTCCACTTAGTATTAAGTACAAGGGATGATTGCTTTTCCATTCGTTAGATACTTCACTTAGGAGAATGTTCTACAAATATATCCAGGTAAATACAAAAAAATGTAAAGTCTCCATCTTTCTTTATGGCTGAGTAGTACACCATGCTATATTGTAAGGAGGAGAACCCTATGCACTGTTGGTGGGATTGCAAACTAATATAGCTTTTTTGGGGAAATGTATGGGGAATCCTCATGATAGCTGACCACAGTGAAGGTTAAGTTAAGTCCAGATGTTCAACATCTGGACTCCCAAATTTGATCAGCAGTGTTGCTGTTGTCCCATTGATACAATCCCAAACACAGAAGCTTTGTGCATTGCTGGAGGATGCACTTTGTGAATATTTTCAGAAGCAGGGTCATTGTTGCTTTCATTTCTATATTTTCATTCTAATATATTTGCAGGTACTACTTCATGTTATCTCTTGGGAAAATTTGTTCTTAAACCTTGGAGCTAGAAATGCACCAATGGAGCAATGTTACAGACTTCCAAGTTAGTCTGCTTTGTTCTCTGCACTCAGATTTTATGGTCTGCACTTTCATCTTAGCATAATCTCTGGATAGAAGTATGGGAGGGTATTTTTAGCAGCAAGTATCATTTAAGAAATGGTTATAATCTCAAGGCACAGAGTTTATCTTATCTAGTATATGAATAACTGTCTCTATAAACCATCATTGGCTATTACATAAGATACTATATTGGTGCAATATACAATATTAAGGCTTTATTTTATTGAAATAGGTTTTAATATGCAAGAGCTATTTCTCTATCTGGTTTGGATGGCAATTCCAAACTCTCCTGCAAGTCTTGGTTTCTGCCTTTGGCTCAAAAAGAATGTTAAAAGTTGCCCAATATTTTTCTGCCTGTAACCTAGTAATTTTGTTGTATTGTGTTTTATTATTAATTTTGAGCCATATTCAAAAAGTATAAACATCTATTCAAGTAATTTCTAAATCACTTATGATGTTCATCATATTGTTAGTCACATTGCATGCAAGTTTTGTTAATAATTTCTTATTTAATAAATATTGTTTTTCAGTAAGATTCACTATACTGTTAGCTTGTGTGATTGGGCAAATTCTAAGATTATGCCCAAGATTTCTGCTTTTGGATGTACATATTCAGTATAACTGGCAGGACTGTGAATATGGTGATTACTAATACCATGATTATGTTATATGGCAAAAAGCATTGTGCAGTTGTAATTAAAGTCTCAAATCAGTTGACCTTGAGATAAAGAGATTATCCATGAGGGCTTTGCCTACATATCAGCCTTTAAATTTACACTTTATGGGGGCAAGACATGATTGCAAGAGGGACTTTACCTAACAATTGCAATCAGTGTAACCTGGCTTATTGTATCCTCAATGAATCCCCAACAATAAAAAAAAAAAAAGAAAAAAAAATTATGTCTAGGAGTGAAAGACAGAGGTAGTCAGAGATTTGAAACATGAAAAGCATGCTATCTTATAGGTGAAGAGGAAGTCACATGGTAAAGAATAATTGTAGCCTCTAGGAGCTTAGTGTAGCCCCTAGATGAAACACAGCAAAAAATTCAGACCTCTGTCCTACAAATCAGAAAGATCTGAATTTTTCCAAAGACAAGAATGAGCGTGGGTGAGGAATTTTCTCTACAACTTCTAGATAAAAAATTCATCTAGTTGACACCTCAATTTCACTCTTGTGATACCCTGAAGCCAGAACCCAGTCATGCCACATCAGATTTCTGATCTACAAAGCTCTGAGCTAATTTATGGATATTATTTAAAGCTACTAAGTCTGTGGTTATTTGAAATGCAATAACAGAAAATAATCAGACTAGATCACATCCAGAAATATTTTGGCAAACGAGTAAACCCGAAGCATTGTTGAATTCATCATGAGTCCACCACATTGGCAAACTTAAAAGATTATCCATGTGGATTGCTTGGTTGGTTGATTCTGCCTGCTCATAAATATGATATATTAGACACAGAAGTATCATATTTAACATTATCAATAACTTTTCTGTGTTCAGTAGACTATAACTTAGAAGACTGCTCATGATTTTCTTTTAAATTTATTTATTTTTTTAGCTACTGATTTAAGGAAGGTTTTTGCACCTCTTGTAGGCCTCAGTATCCCTGTCTATGAAATGACAAAGCAAACATCATGACATTGAAGGGTCCATCAAGAATTTCCAACCCATCCTTTACTCATCTCAAAAGACTCCTTTGAAAAGAGACAGAGTTATGCCCTTCAACTAGGACATCATGGTCTTCTTCTTGGTCCCATCTTCTCACTCTTTGTTCTTCCTAAGAGTACCCTCCATGATACACTCTCTTCCTCCATCTTCCTCTCGCCCAGGTCCTTGCTGCTAAAAGTCCCTAGGATGTTATATCGTAGATCTGCAAGACCCATTATCAGATGCCACACTGCTTTCTTCTCCATAAACCAGAAAATTTTAGTTAATCTCATTGATATTAATATAAAGACTTAACTGTTCTATGAACTCAGAGCATAGCTAGTCTACCTTACATCTAACTGTCCAGAAGTTACTTTGGGTTGAGGTTTATAAAATCTTGTAGCTCCAGATTTCTAGAAAATTATTTCTGATTAACCAGAGACTAGAAATTGGAGACCCAACATGCCCATAAAATCTATTCTGCAAATGGGTAGAAAAAACACACAGCCAATCAGAGAACCTACCATGGCCTGCCCAAACTGATTTAAAAGATGTTGTCAGAATAATCATCTGCTGTTAATTAATTCACTTATAAAAACAGAACAACAGCCACTGAGACCTTTTAGATCTATATAGGTAATAGGAGGTTAATTTTTCAAACTCAAATACCAAATTAATGCTGATTAAAATTTCAGTGATGCTTGATAATAAATGAGATGACATTATTTTGTTGCAGTCAGTATTTATTAAAGTAAGGAACTTAAGTTTTGCTTTATAAAATTTATATGACTTATATGACTATATTATCTCTCCATTTTTGCTTTAAAATAATGGGACTTATTGGGTTGCATGTGGAAATAATGTGGATGAAACTGTGAGAATTGATGGTATATCTCTGTGAGAAGGCAGATAAAGCCCTAAGAAAGAAGACAGAGAAAGATGATCCCATAAAGAACACTAGAAGGAATAGTCAGAGAGAACAAAACCCAGGCTTCACAAAAGTGAGAGAGGAGTAAAGAGGAAAAGACTAGTGCTCAATGGATTCATCTGGCCTATCTCAGTGAGAGTAATTTCAGTGATGTGGGTGAGGCAGAAACAAGCTGCAGTAAGCAGCGGATAGAGGAGGAAGCAAAGCTCAGTTAAGGGCTCTGTTGACAAGATTGCCTTCCTCCCAACACTGTGTGTTCCTTCCTCCTGGGCAGGGACCTTTACTGATTCTTATCCGTATTCTCAGTATCCAGTAGTGGCACAAAGAAGGTCATAGGACCACATTGGAAGAATGCTTTTTTTCTCCTGACCAGTATTTCTTTTTATGGAAAAAGACATTAATTATTGTAACACTCTTGGCTCCTCTCCCTCCTTTCAAAAGCTTCATTCCTTGGGATTGCAAGGGGTTGGGAAAGGGAAACTAGATGGCAGCATAGCCCCTTTCTGTCTCTTTCTTCCCTCCCCGATGCTCTAAGTTTTTTTTTTTTTTTTTTTACTTATAAACACTTTATTAAATGTTATTATAGAAATAATACATGAAGATGCATGTGCATAATTTTACAGCCTAATGAATAATCACAAAGTGAACATACTCATACAACAAACAACCAAAATCAAGAAATAAAATATCATCTAACCACCTCCCTCACACTCTTCTAGTCAATACTCTTTTCTTCCTTCCCACAGTTAATCACCAACTTCTCTACAGTTTATGACCTGCCTGAATCCAAGTAAGTTTTAAGGGCTAATAGTTTGAGGAGTCCACGGGGGCTGCCCTCAATTACCTGCATCTGGGAAGTAAGACATTTTTTAAAAGAATTTACAGTTTTAGTAAGTCACAAAACTCTTTGTCTTCATCTGTTGAAAATAAAATGACTATAAATATATTTTACAAAGATTTTTGTAAAATGTTGATAGAGATTTCCTACACTCAAAGTTTCCAGGAATGACTTTTGAAAGCATTATGATAATGTCTGCTGTTTCAGAGTTTAATTAATGAAGCTATTTGGAGTGCCTCATTTATTTCTCTTCTTCTAACTCTTTGCATTCTTTATTATGCATGATTTAAAGCAGGGGTGTCCAACCCACAACCCAGGGGCCGCATGTGGCACAGGATAGCTATTAATGTAGCCCAACACAAAATTGTAAACTTACTTGAAACATTATGAGATTTTTTTTCTGATTTTTTTGTGGAACTTGATTGCATAGTTCTCAAGTGTGAACTTTGTAAATGACAATGTTGTGTCGCAGTGTCACATGAAATGAACATACCTATGCTCTCTATTTGTACAGATGCATAGCTTCAGTTTTACGGCAGTGAGTTATCTTCCCAGTGCAGACAGTTCAATGGATGCCATTACACGTTACATGAGTGAGTGGTGGTTACTTGGCAGGGAAGTGATTATCATTAATATTTCAATCTACCATTGTAACCTTGAACGTTTAATATTATTTAGAAGGCAGATAATCATTCTTTTTTGATTATTAAGGGTACTTCTACATTTTGGGGAGGGCAACTCACATTTCACCTACCAAGATTTACAGTTGGAACTCTTTCTTACCCTGTATCAGTGACTGAGATGTGGAAGACCCAAACCTTGCTCTCTATTTTCCCATCAACTGATTTTCATAATAAAAGTAAATATAATCCCTTATGTCTATTTTTTAAATCTAAGCATGGCTTCTACAATGTCTCAAAACAAAACAGAACACACAAAAAGACAAATTATGGATGAAGGAAGATTGCTTACTTGAAAATGGACAGATGACTACTTTTTGGATGAGGCAAATAGGCACTGTGCTTAATTTATAGGGAATTGTGCAAGTTTTCAAAGGGTATATCATGCAAAAACATCTGCCAGATTCTATGCATTTGAAGGATTATGTTGTAGGACAAAATAGAGGAACTGAAAAAAGTCTGTCCTTTCAACAACAAAATTTTTTTTTTACTGTGTAATAAAGAGAAAATTAATTAAGGAAGAACAAAGGGAAAGTTTAGAGCACTTTTAGAGCACTTTTAAAGAGACTTAGAAGTGGTTTTCTCTCATAGAGGAGAAAAGGTGAGAGAGATCCCCCATTTTTCTTTTTTTTTAGTTCCAATGTGGATTCCATTATAAAAAAATAATTATGTGGTAGCATATTTATTAGGAAAAAAATCAAATCCATGTACTGATGGTGAGTTTATTAAGCAATGTACAGAAAGTGTGGCAGATATAATTTGCCTTGCAAAATGGGGGAATGTTTCTAAAATCCATTTGTCTCATTACATGATAGCCAGGCAAATTAAAGAAACTGGAAAATCTATCAAAAGAAGATTGGAAGTAAAGTTGCCAATTTTACATTTTATGCTTTAGCTATGGATGGCAGCACCATTGCTACAAATATGCCTCAATTTGCCATTTGTATTAGAGGTATTAATGACAAATACAATGTCACCGAAGAAATGCCTTCTTTAGTGCCATTCAAAGACACAGCTGAATCAAGAGATTTATAAAAAGCAGGAAAAAAAAAATGCTACAGTGATTTTCTTTGTCCATTGTCAATATACCTGATATTGTTACTGATGGTGCCCTGGTGATGGGAGATAAAATAGAGGGACTTGTAAAATTAATAAAAGATAATGCAATTGCTGCCCCAAACTCACATGCAATGAAGTATCATTACATCAAGAAAATTTATCCACAAAATCTTTAGAAATGGGTAACATCATGCAAATCAAGATTATGAATTTTATAGGATCAAGGCATTGAATCAGGAATTCTTTCAAAGTATTGAGGCTGACTATGGTGACATCATTTACTTTTTGGAAGTAAGATGGCTAAGTTGAGGCTAACTGTTGGAAAGATTTTATAATTGTGACACATTATCAAATTGTTTATGATATCAAAACCAAATTTGTGCCAGAACTTGACAATGAAAATGGACTTACAGATTTGGCATTTTAACCATTTATTTAAATAAGTTAAATATGCACCTTCAAGGTGAAAACAAACATCAATACAATGTTTTAAACCATAACAGTATTTCAAATAAAACTGAAACTGTGGCAAGAGCAAATTAAGGCAAACTATTTTATGCATTTCAACATATATGCTAAATACAATCCTGTGAACAATGAAAACATATAGCCTTGATCTTTGATTTGATACAAAATTTGAAAACAGATTTCAAGATTTCCCTAAAAATAATCAATATTTTGGCGTATTTACAACTGTATTTTCAGTCAACATAAATATGTTACTTACCAATCTTTAAACACAATGTGTTGGGCTGTAGTCCGACATTTGACTTAAAGAGAATCCTGATCATGTCTCTTTACTGGACTTAGGTCCTATCATCCCAGCGGCAAATATCCCTCACTTCACAATCACACCTTATTCATGTCATTGCTTTCTGGCAATACCTACATTTGTAAGCAACTATTTTCAAGAAGAAAGCACATTAAGAGTAAAATTAGAACCAACATACCTGATGAGCGCCTTGTGAACTCACTAAGAATTGAAACTACTTTCATCAGAACAGATATTGATGAATTAGTTTCTCAACTACAACATCAAATATCTTACTAGTTTTATGTTGCCCAGTTTTCTTTTATAACCAAAAATATAAAAAAGATGTTTTATTACATAGATATGTACATTTTCTATGTTAGTGATTGCCAACCTGGGATCTGCTTCACAGTTTTAAGACTCTCGAAATAGGCTGTCATATAATTATAATCATTATGTGAGATTTTTTTGCTTATCTGTAGTGGAGATATCATGAAAGTTATCCACTTTCATGGATATCTTTGGTCATGAGCTTTCTTTAGCATTTGTTTATTTAATATGTGGCCTAAGACAACTCTTTTTCCAGTGTGCCCCAGAGAAGCCAAAAGGTTGTGGGGTCTTTATAAAGATTTTATTGTTATTTATTTCTAATTTAATCTCATTGTTATAAAACAATGGCATTAAATTGCTATTCTATAGGACTTCAGTTTTTATTAAGTTTATTGATACATTTTTGCCTCAGAGTATTTTCTATCTTGTTGAATGTACCATGTACCCTTTTTTTTGAGATAGAGTCTCACTATGTTGCCCTTGGTAGAGTGCTGTGGCATCACAGCTCACAGCAACCTCAAACTCTTGGGCTTAAGCGAGTCTCTTGCCTCAGCCTCCCAAGTAGCTGGGACTACAGGTGCTCATCACAATGCCTGGCTATTTTTTTGTTGTAGTTGTCATTGTTTACCTGGCCCAGGCCGGGTTCCAACCTGCCAGCCTCAGTGCATGTGGCTGGCACTGTAACCACCGTGCTAAGGGAGCCAAGCCACCATATACCCTTGAAAGGAAAGTGTATTCTGCAGTTTTGAGGTGTGTTTTTTAAATGTCCATAGATTAAGATAATTGATATTGTTGAGAATATCTATGACTTTGATGATTTTTAAAATTAAATCTATCAGTTCCTAAGAAAGGAGTGTTGAAATTTTCAACCATGCAACTTTGCCTATTTCTGTCTTTAGTGCTGTTTTACTTCATGTATTTTAAAACTCTCTTATTAGGTACATACATATTTCTGATTGTTATAGGTTTGGTATGAACTGACTCTTTTGTCATTATTTTGTCATTATCATTATTGTCATAACCATGTTGTTTATATTAATACTCTTTGTGTTAAAGTATACTTTATCCAATATTAACATATTATATGTAACATTAACATTATTATAGGACATATTTGCTATTTTTATTTTTATTTTATTTTATTTTATTTTTCCAGAGCCTCAAGCTGTCTGCCTGGGTAGAGTGCTGTGTCATCACAACTCACAGCAACTTCCAACTCCTGGGCTCAAGTGATTCTCTTGCCTCTGCCTCCCAAGTAGCTGGGACTACAGGCACCCACCACAACACCCAGCAATTTTTTGGTTGCAGCAGTCATTGTGTTTGGCAACCCCGGGCTGGATTCGAACCTGCCAGCTCAGGTGTATGTGGCTGGCACCTTAGCTGCTTGAGCTACAGGCGCTGAGCCCTTGCTATTTTTATTTTTAAAAACTATTTATTTGTGTACCTTCAATCTATCCTTATGTTTATAAAATAAATACAGTTCTATCTTGCTTTTAATCTATACTGACAATCTCTACCTTTTAATTGGAGAGTTTAATGCATTTACATTTATTATAATCATTAATATGCTTAGGTGTAAGTCTACCATTTCAGTTTTTATTTTCTGGTTGTCCTAAATAGTTTTCTTCCTTTGTTGTTTTTCTTCTGGATTTTTTTCATTTTTTAAATTCAATGAACACTTTTTAAAATTTTATTAATATATCCATTGACTTTTTATATTTTTTGCATTATTTTTAGGGATCACTTCAGGCATTATGATATGCATATTTAGTTTTTGCAGTCTATATAGAGCTTATATTGTGTTATTTATAAATTACAAGAACCTAGGAATCCAAATCTTTTAGTCTCTTCCCCCTCAGTCCCCCTAGGATTCTAGATTTTTAGTCTTTCTAAAATCCCTCTAGGATTTTATTCCTCACTTTCAAGCTGCTATTTCCTCTGCCTGAGCTCTTTCCTATTTCTTATGGTGGGTAACACTGTGTGTTCCTAACCAATTTTCAGCCATCTGCGTAGGGTTGAATGGAGCCTACCCTCAACTAAAGAGCCATTTAAAGGGGAAGTTCAGTGCTGCTGTTTCTCTTCTTCTATATGTTGACCCCTGTCCAGTTTCTATTTTACATCATTATTAGAGTTTATATTGCTTTAGCTGGAAGAACTGATACAATTTAAACTATCCCACTGTTTCAAAATTTCTCCAAACTCTTTTCCTTTAATTTAAATTAAAGTTTTTTTTCCCCTTCGCCTTTTTCGTTTGTAGGTGTCCAGTATTTTATTTATGTTATGAAACTCAACTTTCTTGTGACTAATTCTCTGTTAGAAGAATCTTGAAATTATCATGAGAAACAAAACAGAATCCTGAACCACTCTTAAATTGACTGAATTTTGATCTTTGGGGTTAGTTTTAGAAATCAATATGAAATGTGTATAGAATTTCCTTGATGATTCTGATTCAACATTCAGATAGGTATTTGATTTCTAAATTAAATGGAAATTGTTACTAAGTAAATTTAAAATATAAATCCTGAGATTTTAATTCTATAAAAGTAAGATAAAAATGAAATAAAAGAGAAATCTTCAAAGTCACTTCGAGTGAGAAAACTATATGACATTCAATTTAAAATAATTTATCTTACATCTTCAAATTATCTCAAAATTAGGAAATAAGAGTGATCCAATTTTATAAGTAGAGCTCTTTGGAAACATTTTATAAGTTCAATGAGAGCTCTTTTTTTTTTTTTTAGAATCCTGGGTTATTTAGACTAATAATGACTTGCTCAATTTGTAATATTACTCTTTATTTAGTACATACTTATTAGCGATATATCACAATTCTAAAGTATGCTATGTGATGGAAATTCTGAAGTTTTAAATTAAGAACATTAAAAATAATTCTCTAAATGTAGTTTATTTGAGCATGGTCCCCTCAATTTTTTTTATGTAGAAAGAACGGATGGAAAATCATATTATCATCAATCTAATTTGAAAATATGAACAGTTCTAGAGTCAGGATTAAGAAGCGGTCTTCAGCACATACATACACGTACCCACACCCACATATACACATACATAATCAACTCAAATTTGAAGACCTTACAAACTTAATTATGAAAAATAATCATGTGGGAAATCTTTTGTTAGTTTCTATGTGAGAATCTAACCACAAAATGCCAGTTAAAAGAAACTGGTATAGAATCAGTGGCTTGGCATCTGTGTTATGGTTTTCCAGCTTGCTAGTTGGCATTGGTTTTGCAATGTTACAGTTTACAAAAGAACTGCAAACATCGAACTTGAAATATGGAAAAATCAGCAAGAAAAGATAGTAAATAAAAAAATATGGAGAAAAAGTTGAAATTTTATGTGGGTCTATTTTATAAATATCTTGTGGAAAAGAACTGTTTTTACCTTCACTTACTTTTTGTGTATGCCTTCCCTGGAAGGAAGCAGGAACTAGAACAAAAGCAGGCAAAGAAAAGATTTGGTTTGATGGTAGAGTTCATAAGTTGGGCAAAAATCCCAAGGCATAAAATTTAATAGATTCTTCTTACATATAATGCAAGGGAACAAAATAATTAGAAACCTGGGGGTGTGTAAAGCAATAATTTATTCTCCAGGAAAGACCATGGAGTAGAGGACTCGGTCCTTGAGGGGTGTTGGCTTGCTGAGCTCCCATTCTGACTGCAGTACGATGGGAGACTCAACGGCAGTTGTTCCCAATATTTTCCAGTCTGTAAATCACTTTAAAAACCCCAAGAGGGAGATATATAGTAGGGAAATAGAGTTAGTACTTGGAGCCAGCCATGATTTGAGCTCTTGGCATAGGCACTGCATAAAGTAGCTTTAAAATTTATTGCATTACTTTATAGCTCCTTGTTGATTTGCAGATTGATATTTCTTTCACATTTTTTGTTCATTTTGTTTGTTTTTCTGTATCTGGTGGCTTGGAATGATGACAGCCAGTATCTGGTCTGGGATTAGTTTTACTTTATAATTTTCTGGATTCACAAAGTAGAGAATAGAGGCAATTGTCAATAGTTCAGAACAAAACATAGCACTCTCTTGAAATTTATGATTGATGCCCAAACATTTTTTTCTCCATACATTTATTTTGATTTTATTGTAAACTGAACTACTTAGGTGTAGGTTACAAACTGTCCAAGAGCTATAGGCACCTAAAATAGCCATGTTAATTTCCAAGAACTCAAAGGTGTTGCTGAAGAGTACTGTTCTAATTGAGTGTGACTTTGCAACTTAACAAGAAAGGATAGAAATCAGATTTCCATTTCCTGAAGGCAGATCTGGTTTTATTTGTAAACAGAGCAAGTAGCCACTGCTGTATTGGGATTTGAGGAGTACTAAAATTCTTTCCTTATCTAGGAAGTTGAAGTATGTATTTCATCTATCTGAATATTCACAATTATAGAAGGAAAGAAACTTGGAGGCGTTGTAATCCAACTCTCAAGTTTTAGAATGAGGAAACTGATAATAATTATTTGTCTAAACTTGTCTTTGTTCCAGAAGTTTGAAAAGATACATAAAATAAGCATACTAAGAAATCTATAAAAACTGGGGCAGGGGAGAAGAAAACAGAAATAACATTCACATGCTTACTGTCATGATTCATTTAAGCACTACCTGTGTAATACAAAATATCTTAGAATTTTTTTAGCAGCTTATAAAAAAAGAAAAATTGAGTCATACCATTCACAGCAGTCATAAAAAAAATCGTTTATTTTATTAAAGTATAATTATCATTGAATTTTAATACAGGTGTAGGAGTACTTTGAGGAGTACCTTATAAAAAAGATTTCTTGTGATCCAATAAAAAAACTCCTTTCTGAATCCTGAAAGGGGGTACAATTATGAATATCAGGAAACTTTCTTATCATCACCTTCAATATGTACTGATGGCTACACACCAAAGTGCAATGAAGTAAAAGGAATTTTGTTGGGGACCAGGACAATGGTATTCTACTTTCAAACAGTCTGTCTGGATTTAGGAAATGAAAAAATGCATATGCTTAGCACAGTTTAAAATGATTTTCACTAGAATCAATAAAATATTAACAGTAGTTGGCGTGTTTGACAAGCTGTGACCTTCTCATATCCTGATGTAAGTCAAACACTTCGTTGAAAATGGCCAATTTTAAAATCCATTTTTAACAGTTGTATGCATTGTGTACAAAGAATAGGAATTCACCCACTAAAGCAAAAGGCTCAAGAGAAAATGAAAATAGAATATTTTAACTGGCAAGAATCTAGAGACTAGCTTTTATGATGAAACCAGGGAAGAATTATACATTGAGAATCCAATATGTTACCACATATGTTCTGAGAGTTTTGCATTTTCATTTAATGCTGTAGGAGTGAAGCAGATGAAAATACAAAATTCTCAGAACCTTCCAGTAAATTTCATTTTAGAAGAGGTTGAAAGCAATCTTTTGAAGATATTAACCTCTACTCAGCTCATTTAGAACTAAGTAAAATTTTTCTTAACCCTTAGCAATACAAAACTAAAAGAGCTCACAGGAACGTATTTCTCTGTTACATCCATCTATGGTTATATAGTTTTTTTTCCTCACTGAAATTTAACCCTTTTCTGCTAGAAGTAGCTCAGTGACCAACTCAGTGAGTACTTTAAAGCCTGCAGCAGGTGCTAATGTTGTATGATGCAATTTGTCTAACATTGCATATATAATATATCAAGAAGTCTTAATGATGCTGGCTTGAATGACTTCTCAACTCTCGTTACTTCTCGATGTCTTTACTGCACTGAATTCAACATCATCTCTCATTTTTATTACAGCAGAAGTCTCTGTAGTAAAACTGCTCTTTCAACTGCCATGCTTGTCCCTATCTTCCAGCCCCCAAGCTATCTCTAATCAACAGCCAATGGGATTTTCTTAAAATCTGTATCAAATCATTACATCCCTTTTTGTAAATGCCTCCCAAGGCTTTCAATATTCATTACAATACAATCCCAAATTTTTACCGTGTTCCTAAAAACTCTACACGAAGGACAAGGTACTTCCAATGCCTCATTCTGTCCCAGCTTCACTGTGCTCACTGCTCTGCACAGGCGAAGAATATACATTTCTGTCTTTGAACTTGCAGCTGTCTATGCCTTGAACCCTCTTCTCTTTGATATGTTCGTCTTTTTCACCATTTAGGTCTCAAACTGCCAGCTCCTCAGAGAAGCCTTTTTGACAACCCTACTTAAAATATGAACAGCTTTTAATATTTTCTTATGATCCAATTTTGTTTACTTCTGAAGTTTTATTATTTGTGTATATATGATTGCTGTTTGCTGCCTCCTTCTAGAGTATAAAACTGATTAATGTAGGAACTTTATCCTGCTCACTTCTGTAAATGCCTTTGAACAATGCCTTGCATCAATTAGACAATGTTGAATGATGCTGTTGACACTGCTGATTTAAAATGGCAAGGGTCTCAGAAAGGAAATAGCAGAGGATATTAACAAATGGAAGAACATACCATGCTCATGGATGGGAAGAATCCACATTGTTAAAATGTCTATACTTCCCAAAGCAATCTACCTATTCAATGCCATTCCCTATCAAAATACCAACATTGTACTTTCAAGATTTGGAGAAAATGATTCTGCGTTTTGTATGGAACCAGAAAAAACCCCGTATAGCTAAGGCAGTTCTTAGTAATAAAAATAAAGCTGGGGGCATCAGCATACCAGATTTTAGTCTGTACTACAAAGCCATAGTGGTCAAGACAGCATGGTACTGTTACAAAAACAGAGACATTGGAATCGAATTGAAGACCAAGAAATGAAACTAACATCTTACAACCACCTAATCTTCGATAAACCAAACAAGAACATACCTTGGGGGAAAGACTCCCTATTCAATAAATGGTGTTGGGAGAACTGGATGTCTACATGTAAAAGACTGAAACTGGACCCACACCTTTCCTCACTCACAAAAATTGATTCCAGACTTAAAGGACTTAAAGTAAAGGACTTAAATTTAAGGCACGAAACAATAAAATCCTCCAAGAAAGCATAGGAAAAACACTGGAAGATATTGGCCTGGGGAAAGACTTCATGGAGAAGACTGCCATGGCAATTGCAACAACAACAAAAATAAACAAATGGGACTTCATTAAACTGAAAAGCTTCTGTACAGCTAAGGAGACAATAACCAAAGCAAAGAGACAACCTACATAGTGGGAAAGAATATTTGCATATTTTCAATCAGACAAAAGCTTGATAACTAAGATCTATAGGGAACTCAAATTAATCTACATGAAAAAAGCCAACAATCCCATATATTAATGGGCAAGAGACATGAATAGAACTTTCTCTAAAGATGACAGATGAATGGCTAACAAACACATGAAAAAATGTTCATCATCTCTATATATTAGAGAAATGCAAATCAAAACTACCCTGAGATATCATCTAACCCCAGTGAGAATGGCCCACATCACAAAATCTCAAAACTGCAGATGCTGGCGTGGATGTGGAGAGAAGGGAACACTTTTACATTGCTGGTGGGACTGCAAACTAGTACAACCTTTCTGGAAGGAAGTATGGAGAAACCTCAAAGCACTCAAGCTAGACCTCCCATTTGATCCTGCAATCCCATTACTGGGCATCTACCCAGAAGGACAAAAATCCTTTTATCATAAGGACACTTGTACTAGACTGTTTATTGCAGCTCAATTTACAATCGCCAAAATGTGGAAACAGCCTAAATGCCCACCAACCCAGGAATGGATTAACAAGCTGTGGTATATGTATACCATGGAATACTATTCAGCCGTTAAAAAAAATGGAGACTTTACATCCTTCGTATTAACCTGGATGGAAGTGGAAGACATTATTCTTAGTAAAGCATCACAAGAATGGAGAAGCATGAATCCTATGTACTCAATTTTGATATGAGGACAATTAATGACAATTAAGGTTATGCGGGGGGAGGAAAAGCAGAAAGAGGGACGGACGGAGGGGGGTGGGGCCTTGGTATGTGTCACACTTTATGGGGGCAAGACATGATTGCAAGAGGGACTTTACCTAACAATTGCAATCAATGTAACCTGGCTTATTGTACCCTCAATGAATCCCCAACAATAAAAAAAAAAATGATGTGATGTATTCCTCTAAGATGTTAAATTCCTTTGTATTATCCATTACCCAAGCAATTAGCAAGCAGTGAATCTTTCTTCATTGTTGTGGTGTTTCTACTTTATTGTAAATTAAGTTTATAAAATAGAACAACTATTGGAAATGTAGGTTTTATTTTATTTATTCATTCAACACTTATATCTGCCAGGCACTGTTGTAGGTGTTAAGGATACAGCTGTGAACAAAAGAAACGACCCCACCCTTAAAGAAATAAAATAAAATGGCAAGGGTATGTATGATGTGGTATTATGGGAAATAATCATGACAATAATAAATTTCTAGGTCTCACTGTCACCACAGAAAAATATTTGAAATTTGTTTGATTAGGGTTTCAGTACACATTTGGGAAATAAGAAAGTTGACACAGAAGGGCATATAACTCATGAGATATTAGGATAACCTTCATCATTTTTTCTTCAATGGAACAGTGACTATAGGTCAGCGGTTCTCAACCTGGGGGTTGCGACCCACAGGAACCGCAGCATTAGGAAGGTTGAGAACCACTGCTGAACCTAAAATTGGTGAGGTGAGTGGAACAATTAATAACATATCGTCATACTTCTGGTTACCTCATTATTAATGAGAATAAGAACATTATCAATGAAGAGTAATAACAAGACTGCCATTAATAGGAGATCATATAAGAATTGATCTTTTTTAAAAATTTCAGATTAATATGAGGGTACAAGTGAGTAGGCTACATTGTGCTTCCAAGGTAAAGTTCAGTTTGTTGTTGAGCCCTTTATCCAGGGAGTGTGATATATACCCTTACATTGAGCTCATTAGGTGAGAGCTTACTAAGAGGACTGATCTTTATAGGGCTGAAAACTTGCCAAAGATGTATGGACTTTTGGTCCTGATAATATTCTTCTCCGCTTTCTAAGATAGGAAGCTCTTGAGTCATGAGATATGTAGCCGAGTGGGTTTCTGATGTTGATTTATGCATCCCCAAGATCTGCAAACCACTTAGGACAGCCATGATGCTCGTTAGAATCCAGCTTGAAATAGCTCTTGTTTATCGAAGGGAAAATAGAGTATTTAATTCCATGCATAGCTTATTTCTAACAAAGCATTTGCTAACAACTTGGCATTTACCTTCAGAACAAATAGAACATATAGGTAGCACTTAAAGTTTACGTGCCTGAGGATGCCAGTGTAATAAATGTTCATTAGCCATAACTACAGTCTTTAACAGAGATAACGGGAAATTTATAAAAAATGATTATACCATATTTATTTAGCACTTTCTAAAATGGATTAGGTTGCAGACTAATAAATTATCAGGAAATGATGTTAGCCTAAATGCAGTTTTACACCGAGCGCTAGCTCAGGGCTGAGAGGGAAGAAATTCTGAGGCTGGATTCTGGGTGGTGTCTTTCAGACACTCTGCCTTTAGGAACAAGCTTCTGAGGAGTGGAGTGGCTGAGAATTATTAAAATAACTCCAAGGAGATCCCACACCTAGAACAGTCTCTTGACAAAACTGTGAGTCACTGGGGTGTTTATTTGGTACCTCTAGTTTCTTTTTTACTGTGTCCCCTTCTCCCTCCCATGTTATTTGCTACTCCCTGTTTGAGCATTGTGTGACTCCCCTTTCCCAAACCTCAAAAAAATTGTCACACCTTATTTTGCATAATAGTTGAAAACAGAGATTTGAGAGCTGGACTGTGGATTCTAATCCAGGATCCATCACTAACCATGTTGTGTTTGTAGCTTATTTTTTCCATGCTCTGATTCCTCCTGGGTAAAATGAAATAAAAGTTTCTGTGTCAAAGGTTTTTGCTTAAATGCGTTAACATATGAATCCACGAGGGTCTTGCCACATAGAAGGTGCTCAGTAGATGTTCGCTCATACAAGGTATCATAAGTGTCATTGTTAATTATTTGAAGAAATTTTGTCTTTTGTTGAAAGACTTTTTAGACATCTACACTCAGCAGGGCTTGAGTAATCTTTGGGGCTGAGACTTTTCTTCCATGTTGGTTCTGAAATCATATAATCAAATCAGTTTTCACCCTGAAGGTCAGAAAAGTTAGTCCCCAAAATTCAAAGATTAGTTTGTCACTGAAGCCAGAACTGTCTAATCCCCAAGATTTTACATGTGGCAGCTGGAATGTAAGAGTTGGAAAGAGTTTAGAAGTTATATAGTGCTTATTTAACAAGTAGAATGTTATTAAAGTGCCACTAGATTCTAAACATGTTATGTGTAAGAAGTTTTTAATTAATTTATTTTTTAAGGACATTTAAAAAAATTTTAATTACCATTGGTACATAATCAATTGTATATTTTTATGGGGTACATGTGATATTCTGATACAGGCATACAATGTGAATTATTAAATCAGGATAATAGGGGTATCCATCACCTTCAGCACTTATCATTTCTTTGTGATAGGAACATTCCAATTCCACCCTTTTACTTTTTAAATTTTTTTTATTGAGTCATTAACATATAGATCATGTATATGTTATGCATTTATGGAGTAAAATGTGCTGATTTTAAATACATTTTGGAATGCTTATATCAAACTAGTTAATATAGCCTTCACCTCATTTACTTAATTCTTGTGTTAAGACATTTATACTCTATACTTTATAGAATTAATATTTCCCCTTGTAATATGAACCATAGGAATGGTCCCACCATTTACCCTCCTTTCAGCAAATCTCCCCCCTTGCCTCCCATCTACCATCTCCCATCTCTTCCCTCCTTCATCCTGGGCTATAGTCACATGAAAGTGTGAGTGATTATAAATTAGTTTCATAGTAGTACTGAGTACATTGGATATTTTTCTTCCATTCTTGAGATACTTTACTCAGAAGAATATTTTCCAGCTCCATCCATGTAAACGTAAAAGAGGTAAAGTCTCCATCTTTTTTAAGGGCACGTAGTATTCCATAGTATACATATATACCACAATTTGTTAATCCACTCATGGGTCGATAGGCACTTGGGCTTCTTTCATGACTTGGCAATTATGAATTGAGCTGAAATGAAAAATCTGGTGCAAATATCTTTGCTGTGAAGTGATTTTTGGTCTTTTGGATATACACCTAATAGAGGAATTACAGGGTCGAACGGCACGTCTAGTTTTTTTCAAAAAAGAAGTGCAGGCTCAGAGTGAAGGCTGCTGTGGCATTTCTTTTCTTTAAGGCTTTGAAGGTTTTTATAAATTAACAAACAAACATATATTTTTCAGTCCTTGCAACAGGTGTCATGAGTGATATTTCATTGCTCAGTACCATGAGCATGCTCTTTTTCTTCATGGAATGTGAGGAAGGCAAAAACAATATTACAGATTCATGCTATGTTAATCTGTATGAAAATTCTTGATGGAATGCAATCTTTAGATGCAAGGCACCATTCTATAAACTTTTGTGCATTTTCTCATTTGGTTCTCAAAACCAAATGGAGCAGAATTTATTCTTCCCATTTTCATGTACTAAATGGAGATGGCAAATGTTATGCCTGTGGCCACCAGCTGCCCAGGTGCAGACCCAGGATGCATTCCAAGCCTCTCCATAACTATCCAGTGCTTGTGTCGTTCATCACTGTATTCCATCATGGACTACAAACATATTTATATGATATGTTTGATAGCAATGGTAGACTCTGGCTCTGACAGCTAGTGGGCAAGATTTGCCATCCTTGGGAATCTCCCAAAGGCTTAATAGTTGTCATATGACTGATTGAATTAGAATCACTAGATTTGTTTGCTCAATGCTTTAACATTGAAATGGATCTTGGGTTTTTAATTGCACTATGTTTAGTCTATTTTATAATATAACATTTAAGGAGAGGCTAAGAGATCTGGAAGATGATCATAGACCTTCTAGAAAACTTTTCAATTGAAGTGGTTTCAGTCTAGGTTGTATATCTGTTGAAACTGGCATGGGAAAGATTATGGATATTTTAACAAAGAAAACAAACATAATTCACTTTTTTTTCATGCTTTAGATCAGTATCTTGTATACAAATATAAATTATAAAAGCTATTTGCCATTGAATCTTCTGGATGGATGGAACATGCACGGATAATTGAGATTGAGACATAAATAATACCTAATCCTGTATTTTGTCTTAAAGTAACAAAACTCAAAATGCAAATAAAAATGAGGCTATGAGTAGTGAGGGATGTTAGCAAAAGGATGCTTGCCTAACAGGGAACTAACGGCAGTATGCATACGTATGCAAAATCATTTTCCAAAAAGTTAAATGAATTAATATATGTAAAACAGAACAGGGCTTTTTAAAATGCGAAAATGCTGCTATTCTTCTTCTATTATATGTCTAAGAGAATATACTTGGAAATATTAATATATTCATAACAATATATGACAATATACATATCAATTTAAAAACTGCACATTACATATTGGTGAATGATCACAAAATGACAAAAATATTCAGCTAACTTGGTTTGATATTAATGAAGGGGATTACAACATCTATTTTAAAATACTAAGAATTTTAAAATTCACTTTGAGGTTTTTAATCTCAGTCAATGGTATATAAAGCAAGTACATGAAGATTTTTGATGTCTATTATAAAATAACTTCAAAAGATAAGGACATGTAAATCTGATATTTCTTCCTAAGCAGTAGTAATAAAATTGGATCATAAAAGTTATAATGCATAAAATAAACATGTATGTTTAAGAATGAAATTTCTTCATCATTTCAAAAGACTAATTTTATTTTTTCCCCCAAAGTATTAATTTGTGTGTGGGGGGTCTGAACATAAGGGTTAAAATTACCCTACATGCTAAATCAATATTTCCTTTTATCCTACCATATCCAAATATTATTTATCTTAAATCCAAGAGATTTTTTTTTTTTGAGACAGTTTCACTCTGTCATCTGGGTGGCAGTGCCATGGCATCAATCTAGCTCACAGCAACCTCAAACTCCTGGGTTTGAGTGATCCTCCTGCCTCACCCTCCCAGCTGGGAGTTTAGGTGGCTGCCACAAGGCCGGGCTAATTTTTCTATTTTTAGTAGAGACAGGGTCTCTCTCTAGCTCAGGCTGGTCTCAAACTCATGAGCTCAGGCAATCCACTGGCATTGACCTGCCAGAGTGCCTGGATCACAAGCGTGAGCCACTGCACCTGGCTCTGAGGTACAAAAAATTTAAAATATCAAAAGTTTCTGATTTTCTCCTCTCTCTCTTCACAAATGAAGTAATTGATGTTCAGAGATGTAAAATGATCAATTTTTTATCTGAGAAAGGATGGCGAGGAATGACTATAACTCAGATTTGAAGACTTCTGATTGTTTTTATGAGAAAAGCAGATGGAAAATACAAAATGGATATAAAGACGTTTTAAAGTGAAATAACTTTCAAGGCATGTCACAAGGTTAAAATAGATTTAACCTAACTACTTCCAACTTTTTAATCTATTTTAAAAAATAGATGTTCATCACACTGATACCAAGATATTACAGACTGTTAAAATCTTTGGAATTATCAAAGGAAGATTACATTATGTTCAGAATAATTTTAATACCATGTGTTTATTTCAAGTTTAGTACATTCTATTTCTTTTCTAAAGGATTTGAGTTGCCTTACAATAGGTCATACATGGAGACATCTTAAGGTAATAAAATAGGAATAGGTAGAAATCATAAAAATCAAAAAAGGGCAAAATGAAGGAATTTCATATGAAAAATTCTAGGCACCTGTTGTATTGTAGAGTAAAATTTGACTGTAAGCTTTCAAATTATCAATCCAATGGAGCTATACAGCCTTTATCAAACAGAAGGAAGCGTGCTAATTCTAAAAGGCACATAAACTTTCACTCGCTGCTAAATTCTTAATGGAATTCCTAACATAAACTTTTATATAAATGACTCTATGTCATAATGGATATTATGGACATGGTCTTAAAAATTTTTTAGTAAATGCATTAGGAGATCTTAGGTTGTATGTTCCTTGAATACATTTTATCAGACTTGAATTCTCTGAGAATGTTTAATTGACACTTGGGTAAATTTAGAATACCACTTCCTGTTGATTTAGAGTTAATAAGAATTTGATACATAATGCCCACAGTGCCTTTAAAAAGTCTGAAAGGTTCTTTGTATAATGAATATTTTCTTTTGCCTCCAAAAGTCTTTAAACTAGGAGCTACAAGTACTTACTTGCGGTCTGTGGTGGTTTAAACGTTGTCTGCAAACTCCGGTCTGGAGAAGTCGGGCTGGCTTTAGTCACTCATTTGTAACTAATAGAATTCATTGGAAGTGATATTATGTGATTTAAGAGACCAGATTGTAAAAAGCCACACTCATATGTAAGAAGGCTGAGTAAACTGAGACCTTGTGAGGAAGGCAAGGAAGCCCAGCCCCTAAGGAAAGACCATGTGCAGTTGCTCCTATCAACAGCTTTCACTTAAACCTCAGACACGTTAGTGAGACACCTGTAGGTGCCTCTGGCCCAAGTTCTCTAGCCAGACCTAGTCGTTCAGTTCTTCCCATCTGATGCACAAGGCATTGTGAAGCAGAGAAGAGCCAGTCCTGTTGTCCACGTCCCAACCTTTGGACCTACAGAATCTATGTTGAGCAAAATAAAATGGTTATTTTTAAGTGGCTAAATTGGAAGGAAATTTCTTTGACACAGCAGTAGTAACTAATGGACTCTTAAATTCTGCATTTAGCATGGAAAATAACTGCTGTGAGAATTCAAAGCAAGAAAGCATATGAGGTAACCCGAGATGAACTAGTTTTGGTTTTGTAAATCTGAATGGTGATTGAGAAAATTTATTCACATTCCTGAAATAAAAAGAAACAATGAACTGTAGAGGTAGCAATTTACTTTTTCTGTATAGGATAAAATAAAACTTGCTTATGTTGCAGATGTTGTTCAGGTTGCAATGATAGCCTGATTCCCAGAACATATTAACAAAGGTGGTTTAGAGAACTTCCTCAAATACTCTACAACTCTAGATCTATAGGACTGAAATCCATGGCATTCTTTTTAGGCACAGTGATCTCAAAGAGTCCCTTCATGTTTTATCGCTCCAATGGTGCACTCTGAAAGGAGCAATGTGGGTGTCAAGCCATGATAGTTGTACAGACTACTTACTGCCATTTGATGTACCATTATCTGCAGATGAGTCTTCTGGATTAACATAAGTATCTTCCTATCTGTAGCAAAAAGTATTTTCTTTTCCCTTTCGATTGATGGCTCTGGAATATGGTTTTAACTACTATTTCCAAAGAAGAAACATAAAAAATTTTCAGAAAAACTTTTCTTTCTTTCTCTCTCTCTCTTTCTCTCACTCACTCTCTCTCTCTCTCTCTCTTTCTTTCTTACCATATATCTACCCATATTAGCTATCTACTATCTATTTCTATCTACCTACCACATAATCCTGAAGGTTTAATTGACTAGTAGAACTATTGATAATAATAGAGTGTCTCTTTTCTATCTTTCCCTTTGAACATGTTTTAATATAATACTAAAAAATCTTACTGTTTCATGATAGCAGTGAGCCCTCCTTTCCTGTGATTCTCTATAATTAAAATTACAAAATCATTGGAGAAAAACTAAAAATAATCTGAGAAATAATTTATTGCAACCTCTAGTTTTATCTTTCTAAAATAATCTTCAACCTGCTCACTCCTCAGTCCATGATAGAATCACATAAAATTTGTACTATACCCTAAAATTATCTACGTCTTTTATTATGATTTCTATATGCTACCTCTATGTTTAGAGATCTTCTTTTTCTGTCCTGTTAGAAAATGTCCACCTTCAAATCCTAAATAAAATGTCATGTCCTCTGGAAAGCCTTCTCTACCACCCAAAGTTGGTTGCCCATACACAGTATCCTGTTAACTCATCATCTAGAGGACTTAATAACATTCAACTGCAATCATTTATTCACTTGTTTCCAGTAACTGAGCAACCTGACCATGGAGAACTGTGTCTTAGTTACCATTGTCCCTATAGTAATCAATCAATTTTTTGCAAAAATTACTGTTTTGGTAGGGAGCACTGAGGTTTTAGAGTTTCACTTTCAGCTGGACTCCCAGAATTGCACAGTAGGCCTCTATTCATTCCCACTTGTGCTAAGATCTTCCTGGACCCTCTCCTTTTCACCCCCATTTATACCCCCTTTCTATCTTCCTAAGAAAAATGTAAGTGTAGGGTGGCGCCTGTGGCTCAAAGGAGTAGTGCGCCAGCCCCATATGCCAGAAGTGGTGGGTTCAAACCCAGCCCTGGCCAAAAACAAAATAGAACAAAAAATGTAAGTGTAATTCACTTAATTTATTTCTTCATTCTTTCAGAACACATGCCTTACAATATTCATTCCAGCTTCATTTGTTCCTTTGTGTTGGTCCATTTCCCAGCCATCTTTCCTCTTTGCACTAGCCAACATTCTACAACATTCTAACAGCTACTCCTAGAGTCAATCAACTCTTTCATCTTGTTTTCTCTTTCTTTTTGTCTACCGTAACCCTTCCTTTTCTCATTCACAAAACAAAATTTTTTTTTTTTTTTTTTGTAGAGACAGAGTTTCACTTTATTGCCCTCGGTAGAGTGCCGTGGCCTCAGACAGCTCACAGCAACCTCCAACTCCTGGGCTTAAGCGATTCTTCTGCCTCAGCCTCCCGAGTAGCTGGGACTACAGGCACCCGCCACAACGCCCGGCTATTTTTTGATTGCAGTTTAGCCGGGGCCGGGTTTGAACCCGCCACCCTCGGTATATGGGGCCGGCGCCCTACTCACTGAGCCACAGGCGCCGCCCCCAAAACAAAATTTAACAAAACAAATCTTTACAATAAAAATAAAGATCAAATTAAGACAGACTTAAACCATTTGGTGAAGCATCACTTCCAAAGTTCATCCCCTTCTCCCTCCTTCGTCTTTGTATTGTTTCTCTAGAAACACAGCTTGCATCTACTGTATTTACTTTGTCAAATTCCCATTCTTTTCTGGATCTATTTAAGCTTCTGTTCCCATTTCCATGAAAAAAGTCCTGATCAGGTCAATGACACTGTGCCTATATCCAAGGCGAATTCTATGTGGTCTTGCAACTTTCTGATTCTGGTGACCTTGGACGTCTCGCCCTCTCTCCTGTCATAACTCCTTTCTGGTTCTCGTCTCTGACCACACCTTTTTGCCCCTATTTGTTCCTAACTCCTTCTCCTCTGCTTGCCTCCTGAATGCCTCAGCACTGAGGACTCTGTCCTCCTCACTCTTTGTCTTACCCACTTCTGTGGCTTTGGTTCATCATCTGTGTATTGATGAATCCTAAACTGGAATCTCTGGCTCAGACTTTTCTTCTTAGTCCTGGATGTACATTCCCACTACTTACTAAACTCTTACAAGCAAAACTATATCTTTTCTAAAGTGACCAAACATTATTTAGTAGAAGAAAATATCAGATCAATATCCATTGATTGATAGTTTATCCCTCTGCCAATGCTCTCTGAGGCTGCACTTAAGTTCCAGGGGCTTAAATAGGCATGGTGGGAGGAAGGGGAGGGTGGGATTCTGTCTGTTCTTTGTCTCTTCCTGCTAGTATCTGCCCTGTAGCCTCTCTCATGCTGGTTCCTGGTCATCAGCGTCTGTCCTAAGGTATATCTGGCAAGATGGCTACATTTTTATCTGATCTCCAGTGCTCACCCACACAGGGTACTCTCTACTCTTAACACAACCATAATCCTTCTGTACTTGCTTCTGAGACTTCCAATGTAGACACAAACATTTTCTGATTCTCTTTCAGGCCACTCTGGGGACATGGAGGTTCATGCCTTCTTTTGTGTTCTGCTTAATGCTAAACCAAACTAGCAGAGGTCTCTAAGTCTGCTCTCAATTTCCAGTTTGGACAATTTATTGTCCTTCACATACCCTCTCCTACCATAAATTTTTACTCTAGTATACAGTTTTTTTTTTTTAAGCTGAGAACTCCAAGTGTGTATATAAATATTAGTTTCCTCTCTGGTTCTTTCCTTCTTTGCCACCTCCCCACCACTGTACATTTTCTGTAATAGCACAAACAACTATTTTGACCATACTCAGATTTTTTCTGTACTTTTTATTTAAGGCTTAAAAGTTATGTCCATCCTCATTTAGGGCTCTGGCATTCGATCATCAAAATTTAGAATTTTACAATAGAATTTTTAGCATGCATTTCAAAATTCCATTTTGGAATAAGAAGCTACCTTTCTTTATTCTCTTTGCAGTTCTGCAATAACATCCACGTCTGAGTGGGGTAGTATAGATGCTTTCACTGCAGCCTGATTGCGAGAAGGAAAGAAAGCAAGAATGGACAAAGCATGATTATTGGTTCAAAATATTTTTCCTCCCCAGTTACATTCTTGAACATCCAGGTTGTTTCAGTTTACTGTGTTCTTCAATAACATCAGCATTTACCTTGTTTTATTGACTCCTCTTTCTAGACTCATCCTTTTGTCCCCTCCCCTAGGTTGATGATTCTACCGAGGAAATGTCACTCTGTGTTGCCCTTTCTTCCTCATCCCTTTGCCACCAGTTCAGTGCAGCTCTCATTGCCTCTCTGTTGTAACTCAGCGGCAGAATCCTAATCGTGTACATCTGTCATCAATTTCTGTTTGCTGCTCCTCATATTCTAGCTCATCATAAATGCTATTTCCACAAAACAAAATTGACTAACTCCCATAGAAAAACTTCTATTGGATATATTTTACATAAAAACAAGTGAAATTTCTTAGTTTGGCCTGGAAATTCTTTCCTAGCATGGCTTCAACATACATGTTCACAAGCACATTTCTTGGCTCTTCGTGTGACAGTTCTCCCCATCCCCAGAACACGGGGCTCTTTCCTGACTCAGTGCTTTGGGGAATAGTTTGTCTCTTAATTATCCCTATTCTCTGCCTTCATTCTTTGTCCCCTCTCTTTGTTAAAAAAATCTTCAAAACTTTAATTCTCCAAAACCAGTTACCCATTAACACACGTGCTGTTTTAAATGCCTGATTATTTGACTTTAAATCTGATTAGACTGTAAAGTCCAATAGTGCGTGTCTTTTTTTCATTTTTTAATACTATGGTTCTAATACAATTAACATTGCCACTCCATAAGCGAGTATTAACCGACGGAACATGGACCCTCCAGGCTCCTGTATCACCATGTTTCTGTTTCTTCCTAACACTGCATGGTATTCCTGTTTGTCTTTTTGCAAATCAAAGTCTCCTGTTAGATTTCTGTTATTTGTTATTTCCATCACATTTAACATAGTTGGCCCCCATTGGAAGCATTCCTTTTGGGCTTTATAGGATCTCTTTCTCTTTGATTTCTCTCATGTTTTTGACTGCTGCTGCTTAATCTCCTTTGAAGATTCTTCTTTGATTTGTAAAGTATCTCCTCGACCCCACCACTTCTTCCTCCTCTTCCTCCTCTCTGAACAGTTAATGGGGATATCTCATCTTTCTCTCTCTCTCCTTCTATATATAGATATAGATACATTATCTATTGTCATTCAAACATCCAATATATGTCATCCAAACCCCAACTTCATTTATTAGTAAATGCACACATAAATATGCAAGTAATATTAATTGACAATTCTGTACAAGACCTTTCCATTGAATTCTAGATCTACATATCCTGCTCATACAACATGCTCATGCATTTTCTTATGGCCCTCTCCCCTCAAAAATAGGGGAATTTTTATAAGCTGAATTGAGTTCCTCCAAAATCCATATGTTGAAACTCTAAGCCCTAGGACCTCAAAATGTGCTTGTATTTGGATATGGGCCCTTTAGAGAAATAAGTAAGTTAAAATGGAATCATCTGGGTGGACCCTAATCCTATGACAGATGTCCTTATATTACTAGCAAGAGGAGATAAGGACACAGACACACAGGCTTGAGGACAACCCTGTGAGACACAGCGAGAAGGTGACCCATCTCCTAAATGGCACCTCGTGCTAAACATCTCACCACCATCATCTTTCACGGATTTGCAACTATAACTCTTTAAGTTTCCTCCTGTCATTTTTGCCCTTATACTATATTCTTTGCATTGGAGATTGTTTTACTTAATATAACCATGTCATTCTTATAATTAAAACTATTAATAACATCCATTTGCATTAATGCCTAAAACTTTTCAGGACCTGCAAGGCTTTCTTGGCTCTGGGTGCTGCCTACCTCTCCAACCTAACTTGCACTATCTTCCTTTTCAATTACCTTCATTTCTCAGATTTATGGTTTCCTTTCTCAGGACCTTTGCACAAGCAGTTCATGCTCCCTGGAATTACTTCTTCCTCCTTATTTTTCCTACACTTTTCTCTTACTTTATATCTTTTTGATAAATGCAATTATAACTAGCATTTTTTCTGAGCTTTATTATGCGGCAGACACTGTCCTAAGCACTTTAAATATATAAACTCATTTACCACAGTTCTACAAAACGTTTCTATTATTATTTTGATTTTTTTCAATTAAGAAACTAAGGCACAGAGTGGCCAGAGAATCATCCCACTTGTTCAAAGCTAGAAGTGGAGCTTGGATTTGAACATGATAGGGAACAGGATAGCTCTGAAGCATGGACTATTACTAAGAATAAAACTTTGGGCTAAGATCCTATGGCTCAGTGGTTAGGGTGCCAGCCGCATGCACCAGGACTGGTGGGTTGGAATCTGGCCCAGGCCTACTAAACAAACAAACAAACAAATGGCTGGGTATTGTGGCAGGTGTCTATAGTCCCAGCTACTTGGGAGGCTATGACAAGAGAATCACTTAAGCTCAAGAGTTTGAGGTTGCTGTGAGCTGTGATGCCATAGCACTCTGCTGAGGATATAAAAAGTGAAACTCTGTCTTGGAAAAAAAAAACAAACTTTGGTTCTCCAAATTAGACCATGCATGTTAACTCTCATCACGGTTGTCATGAGTAACTGTGTAGTAAATAGCTTAATGTCTATCTTCTGGATTAGAATGTAATCTCCATGGGATCAGAGGCAATCCCTACTCCGTGTACTGCTGTGATGAGGCCATACGTAAGTATTTGTTAAATGAATGTACTTAGACCTTTCCCAGAACAGGGACCCCCAACTGTGTAAGTTGCTCCTAGTGAAGTACTGGCTTTTTGAAGATGCTCAATATATGCATATTTGATTAATTATCAGTTAGTTAATGACAGAGCTGCTCTAAGATGTAATTTCATATTATGCCTTGAAAAAGTGAAAGCATATTTATCATGATAAAGGGATAATGGAGGCAAGGGTTTATCTGGTGTTAATGATGACAGAAGGGGGAAATATTTGGGGCATTTAATCCCTTTTTCTTTTTCTTCAAACTAAGTTCTCACTTTAATTTTTGTTATAATGTACTATATTTAAAAATCTCAAGGCATGTATTGAAAAGCTTCTCTCTCTCTGTCTTTCACTCTCTTGGTAGGATGCAATAGTCACCTGTGTTACATACTTTTTCTATCCCTCATTTTCATCAAGTTCAATATTTTTCATTTAATGAAATGTAAACATGCTGATGACTGTGCCTGTCCTTGAAGTCTTTTTTATTTGTTATCTGCGTAGTTCTGACTCTTCTCAGATAAGGGCTTTATGAGCCATGATTATACTAGCACAGAGCCTAAAGTGATGGCAGTGCTACTTTTTGAGTTAATCTTTTACTACCTTCCTTCTGCCTCTAATCCATTTCCTGTCAAACAATAAGAAATGACTCAGAAATCCTGGTCCAACATTTGTCCCATCCTAGCAGTGAAAGAGAAATAGCAAAGAATAACTAGAATGCTTCCACAACTCTGCACTTCATGAGTATCTGTAAGAAATATCTAATACTTAGAGTCTTTTACATAATTTTTGGTAGGAAAAACCCAGAATCTTCTTTAAATGAGCACATATATAGGGACAGTTCATTGAAAAGATTTCAACATATTAATGGGTAAGATTTTTGTCTCTTAAAGGAGATTTATTGTCATTAATATTCAACACATCATTCCAAGACAAATCAGGCTTCCACATTAAATATTATTAGTATTTCTGTTTGATTTCGAACAAAGTAGTTCTTTTCTTTGCCTAAGACCAACTGTAAAATAGTGGAAACATTTGCTGATTGTCTGTTATAGGTGTGCAGTACCATCTAGGAGAGAGTAATTGGTGGAGCAATAAAAATCTTGACTTCAGAGACCTTATACTTGAACCAATTTATTAGTGTGTGTGTGTGCGCGCGCGCTGCACTCACATGTGAACATATACATATGAACATCTGGTTTCCCCTTCCTTTGTGACTGCTGTCAGGGGTGGAGTGACGTGGCCATGGAATGGGAGGGTGGGACAGTACATGGATCAGATTGTAGAGGACTTACTCAAGAAAAAGTATGCAAGGCTGGCTGTGGTGGCTCGCTCCTGTAGAGGTGAATAGATTGAGCTCAAGAGTTAAGAGATCAGCCTGAGTAAGAGCGAGACCTAGTCTCTAAAAAATAGCCAGGCACTGTGGCAGGCACCTGTTGTCCCACCTACTAGGGAAGCTGATGCAAAAGGGTTGCTTGAGCTCAAGAGACTGAGGTTACTGTGAGCTATGATGCCGCAGCCCTCTACCCAGGGTGATCAAGTGAGACTCTGTCTCGAAATTAAAGAAAAGAAAGAAAAGAAAAATTATGCAGTATTCAGAGACTTCATGGGAAATATTTTCATGTTGGCAATACTAAGGTTAATGGTAAGATTGGTACTAGAATTTTACTTATGAATTCTTTTAGACCTTGAGGGTAAAAGGATTAATGCTGTGCTATGAAACCAAGGATTTTTTTCCTTTCCAGACTGTATCAGCAATTTAGAGCAGTAGCATTAGCAGTATTAGTAACATATGTAGAGATAAAAAGATATTAATAGAAGACAGTATAAAAAAAATTTCCAAAAACCTCTACAAAACTAAAAATCATGCAACTCATAAATCCTTTGATCATAGAGCATCCAGTTATACTGAGAGCACATAAATGCCCCAAGGGTCAAAATATTTTATACATTCTGTTCCCCTTGCCAAGATAATCCAAAAAGTGAGAGAGAGTTTGGAACTGTCTTATTTGGGGATTTTTAATAAGACCATTTAAATGCTTTCAGCACTAATTTCTGCCCATGTAACCTTAGGATTATCATAGCTTGCTTTTTAAATTGGATTAAAAGGGGGAAGAATGCTGGGAATACATTTTCTAAAGTTCGGGTCTTACAACACTTATATATCTGGTTAGTTAATAAATTACATTGGAGTGTCCACTTCAATTTTGGATGGATTTTGTTGATTTGGTAATCCCAGGAGCTAACAAAATACTGGGAGCCTTTAAAGCACAAAACTAGTTTGTAGAATCAGACAACCTAATTAATGTGCTTTCTGGTTTTAATCAGCTTTCTGCTGGGCCAGTAGTTTGTCCTATTTTGGGGGTCAAGGTGTTTACTTTGACAAGTTTATGAAGACTATGAAATCTTTCTCTAATTACAAATACACACCCACACACATACACACAAACACACACCATTATATGTTCCTTTTTGTGTGCAGTTTCAAAGGAATACTTGGACCCTGAAGCTCATTCATAGACATGAGATAAAGAACTTCCTACTTGGCAGTGATTTACTCCTATGCCTACGTTTCTGTAGAGGTTCACTTTGTGCTGCTGTAACGCAATATCTGAGACAAGGTAATTTATAAATGTCAAATAGAGATATATTTCCTATAGTGCTGGAGACTGGGAAATGACAGGTTGAGGCGTCTGTGTCTGGAGAGGACCTTCTTGCTGCCTCATCACGGTGGGGCGGGGGAGAGAGTACACACAGAATGACAGCCCAAGAGAGCAGCAGAACTTCCTCTTTTTTTTTTTTTTTTTTTGCAGTTTTTGGCCCGGGCTGGATTTGAACTTGCCACCTCCAGTATATGGGGCCGGTGCCCTACTCCTTGAGCCACAGGCGCCACCCCAGAACTTACTCTTTTATCAGGAATCCATTCCTGCAGTAACAGGATTAATCTACTCTTGAGAGGAGAGCTGTCATGGCCTAATTACCTCTTTAAGGACTCACATTTTTATACTATTACAAAGGGAATTGAGTTCCTCAGGAGACTCATTCAAACCATACTAGTTTCCAAGTAATGCTCAGAGCTCGATTTCATGCTCAGCTGCCCACATCCCAAAGAGGAGTAATGTTCATCTTCAGCAGCCCATAGTCCCTGAGGGCTGGACTTACAAAGTGATTGCAGAGTTAAGCACAGTGGATCAGATTCTTGCCTTTAATTTTGCTTCCATGTAGCTGGAGTGGAAAGAGCATCTCCTCTCTTTCTTTTGCAGAATTCCTCTCTTGTAGCCATGAGGGGAAGAAGACAAAGATTGCTCCAGTCCCTCACTCCTCACAAACTCGGTCATCTCCAGCTGTCTTTTCTCCTTTTCCTTTGGCTTTTTTGTGTTAGTGGGGTTGTCTTGTGTCTGTCCTTCTCACCCATGCTTTTATACTTCTCTAGACACATGTAACCGTAAATAATAGTCAACAGTTATAGTGCTTCTTGATCCTTTAACTCTTTAAACACCTTCTGTGAGCTCATACTATGTATTATGCCAGTCATTAGTCATTATTCACGCTGGTAGACACATCACACACATACACACAATTTAACCTTCACAACCATCTGTTGAGGAAGGTAATATGATTATTCTCAAATTACTAGTGAGAAAACGAAGCCCCCAAATTTTACTTGCTCCAAGTCACACAGGTAGAAAGTGATGTTGTCTCTTATCAATATTTGATGTAACTTATTCATAAAACCATAAATAGTATTTTTTTTTAATTTTTTTATTAAATCATAACTGTATACAATGATATGATTATGGGGCATCATACACTCACTTCATAAACCATTTGACACATTTTTATCACAGTGGTTAACATAGCATTTCCGGCGTTATCTCAGTTACTGTGCCAAAACATTTACATTCTACATTTACCAAGTTTCGCAAATACCCCTATAATATGCACCACAGGTGTGATCCCACCGATTCCCCTCCCTCTACCCACCCACCCCCCTTTCCCACTTCCCCCTATTGTTAAGTTGTAGCTGGGTTATAGCTTTCATGTGAGAGTCCCAAATTAGTTTCATAGTAGGGCTGTGTACATTGGGTATTTTTTCTTCCATTCTTGGGATACTTTACTAAGAAGAATATGTTCCAGCTCCATCCATGTAAACATGAAAGAGGTAAAGTCTCCATCTTTCTTTAAGGCTGCATAGTATTCCATGGTATACATATACCACAATTTATTAATCCTTTCGTGGATCGATGGGCACTTGGGCTTTTTCCATGACTTAGCTATTATGAATTGGGCTGCAATAAACATTCTGGTACAAATATCTTTGTTATGTTGTGATTTTTGGTCTTCTGGGTATATGCCCAGCAGAGGAATTACAGGATTGAATGGCAGATCTATTTTTAGATCTCTGAGTGTTCTCCATATATCTTTCCAGAAGGAATGTATTAATTTGCATTCCCACCAGCAGTGCAGAAGTGTTCCCTTTTCTCCACATCCACGCCAACATCTCTGGTCTTGAGATTTTGTGATATAGGCTAGTCTCATTGGAGTTAGATGATATCTCAAAGTAGTTTTGATTTGCATTTCTCTGATGATTAAAGATGATGAGCATTTTTTCATATGTCTGAAGGCCGTGCGCCTGTCTTCTTCAGAGAAGTTTCTCTTCAAATCCCTTGCCCAGCCTGCGATGGGATCACTTGTTTTTTTCTTGCTGATGCGTTTGAGTTCTCTGTGGATTCTGGTTATTAAACCTTTGTCAGAGATACACCCTGCAAATATCTTCTCCCATTCTGAGGGCTGTCTGCTTGCTCTGCTTACTGTGTTCTTAGCTGTGCAGAAGCTTTTTAGTTTGATCAAGTCCCAGTAGTGTATTTTTGAAGCTGCTTCAATTGCCCCGGGGGGTTCTCCTCATGAAATACTCACCCAGACCAATTTCTTCAAGGGTTTTCCCTGCATTCTCCTCTAGTATTTTTACAGTTTCATGTCTTAAGTTTAAATCTTTAATCCAATGAGAGTCTATCTTAGTTAATGGTGAAAGGTGTGGGTCCAATTTCAGTCTTCTGCAGGTTGCCAGCCAGTTCACCCAGCACCATTTGTTAAATAGGGAATCTTTTCCCCACTGAATGTTTTTAATTGGCTTGTCAAAAATCAAATAGCGGTAAGTAGCTGGATTCATCTCTTGGTTCTCTATTCTGTTCCAGATATCTACTTCTCTGTTTTTGTGCCAATACCATGCTGTTTTGATCACTATCGATTTGTAGTAAATTCTGAGGTCTGGTAGTGTGATTCCTCCTGTTTTGTTTTTATTTCTGAGTAATGTCTTGGCTATTCGAGGTTTTTTCTGATTCCATATAAAACGAAGTAATGTTTTTTCAAGATCTTTAAAATATGACAGTGGAGCTTTAATAGGGAGTGCGTTGAAATTATATATTGCTTTGGGTAGTATGGACATTTTGATAATGTTGATTCTTCCTAGCCATGAGCATGGTATGTTTTTCATTTGTTAACATTTTCAGCTATTTCTTTTCTTAGAGTTTCATAGTTCTCTTTATAGAGATCTTTCACATCTTTTGTTAGGTAAATTCCCAAATATTTCATCTTCTTTGGCACTACTGTGAATGGGATAGAGTCCTTAACTGCTTTTTCAATTTGACTGTTGTTGGTGTATATAAAGGCTACCGATTTATGAATGTTGATTTTGTAACCTGAGACGCTGCTGTATTCCTTGATCACTTCTAGGAGTTTTGTAGTAGAGTCCCTAGTGTTTTCCAGATACACAATCATATCATCTGCGAAGAGCGAGAGTTTGATCTCTTCTGACCCTATATGGATACCCTTGATCGCCTTTTCTTCCCTAATTGCGGTGGCTAAAACTTCCATTACAATGTTGAAAAGCAATGGAGACAATGGGCAGCCTTGTCTGGTTCCTGATCTGAGTGGAAATGATTCCAATTTAACTCCATTCAATATGATATTGGCTGTGGGTTTGCTGTAGATGGCCTCTATCAGTTTAAGAAAAGTCCCTTCTAGACCAATTTTCTTGAGTGTTCTGATCATGAAGGGATGCTGGATATTATCAAAAGCTTTTTCTGCATCAATTGAGAGAATCATATGGTCTTTGTTTTTTAATTTGTTTATGTGCTGAATTACATTTATAGATTTACGTATATTGAACCAGCCTTGAGACCCTGGGATAAAACCAACTTGGTCATGATGTATAATTTGTTTGATGTGTTGTTGGATTCTGTTTGTTAGGATCTTGTTGAATATTTTTGCATCTATATTCATTAGTGATATTGGTCTATAATTTTCTTTTCTTGTTGGGTCTTTTCCTGGTTTGGGGATCAGGGTGCTATTTGCTTCATAGAACGTGTTGGGTAGTCTTCCTTCTTTTTCTACATTTTGGAACAGGTTGAGTAATATAGGTACTAATTCCTCTTTAAAGGTTTGGTAGAATTCTGACGTGAAACCATCTGGTCCCGGGCTTTTCTTTTTAGGGAGGTTTTGTATAGTTGATGCTATTTCTGAACTTGATATGGGTCTGTTCAACATTTCCACTTGATTCTGGTTAAGTCTTGGAAGGTGGCGTGCTTCCAAGTATCGGTCTATTTCCTTCAGATTTTCATATTTCTGAGAATAAAGTTTCTTGTAATATTCATTAAGGATTTTTTGGATTTCTGATGAGTCTGTGGTTATTTCGTCTTTGTTGTTTCTGATTGATGATATTAGAGATTTTACTCTTTTTTTCCTGATTAGGTTGGCCAGAGGTTTATCTATTTTATTGACCTTTTCAAAAAACCAGCTTTTTGATTTATTGATCTGTTGTATTATTCTTTTGTTTTCAATTTCATTTAATTCTGCTCTAATTTTGGTTATTTCTTTTCTTCTACTGGGTTTGGGGTTGGAATGTTCTTCCTTTTCCAGTTGTGTGAGATGTCCCATTAAGTTGTTAACTTCCTCTCTTTCCGTTCTCTTGAGGAAGGCTTGCAGTGCTATAAATTTCCCTCTTAGAACTGCCTTTGCAGTGTCCCAGAGGTTCTGATAGCTTGTGTCTTCATTGTCATTTTGTTCCAAAAAATTGGTGATTTCTTTCTTAATCTCATCTCTGACCCAGCTATCATTCAGCATAAGGTTATTTAACTTCCATGTTTTTGTATGGGTATGCAGATTCCTGTTGTTACTCAATTCAAGTTTTATTCCATGATGGTCCGAGAAGATGCATGGAATAATTTCTATTCCTTTAAATTTACTGAGGTTAGACTTGTGACCTAAAATGTGATCAATTTTGGAGTAAGTTCCGTGGGCTGATGAGAAGTATGTGTATTCAGTTTTGTTGGGATGAAATGTTCTGTAGATGTCTGCTAAATCTAAATATTGGATGGTTAGGTTTAAATCTAAGATTTCTTTGCTCAGCTTCTTTCTGGAGGATCGATCCAACACTGCCAAGGGAGTGTTGAAATCTCCAACGATTATGGAGCTGGAGGAAATCAAGTTACTCATGTCTGTTAGAGTTTCTCTTATAAATTGAGGTGCATTCTGGTTGGGTGCATAGATATTAATAATTGAGATCTCGTCATATTGAGTATTACCCTTAACAAATATGAAGTGACCATTCTTGTCCTTCCTTACTTTTGATGGTTTAAAGCCTACTGTATCTGCAAATAAAATTGCAACACCTGCTTTTTTCTGATTACCATTTGCCTGAAATATGGATGACCATCCTTTCACCCTGAGTCTGTATTTGTCTTTTAAGTTGAGATGTGACTCTTGTATGCAACAAATATCTGGCTTGAGTTTTTGTATCCAGTCAGCTAACCTATGCCTCTTTAGAGGACAGTTTAAGCTATTCACATTGATGGAGAGTATTGATAAGTCTGGTGGAATTTTGGGTATCGAGTTTTTCAAAGGTCCAGTGGACATTTTTAATCCTTTTGCCAGTGTGGAAGTTGGAGTATGATCCGAAGTTTCTGAGTGAGTTTACTTTTGTGGTATAGGATTGGGTTGGTCATTGTGGAGGATAGGTCTGAGAACATCCTGAAGAGCTGGTTTACTTATGGCAAATTTTTTCAACATATGAATGTCATTGAAGTATTTAATTTCTCCGTCATAGATGAAACTCAGTTTAGCTGGATACAAGATCCTGGGTTGAAAGTTTTTTTGCTTTAGGAGATTAAAAGTTGATGACCAGCCTCTTCTTGCTTGAAAAGTTTCAGCAGAGAGATCTGCAGTTATTCTAATATTCTTACCTTTGTACGTTATAGTTTTCTTTCGCCGGGCTGCTTTGAGAATCTTCTCTTTCATGTTAACTTTAGTGAAGCTAATTATGATATGTCTGGGAGATGGCTTATTGGGGTTGAATCGTGCTGGGGTTCTGAAGCTGTCTGCTATCTGAATTTCAGATTCTCTAGGCATGTCTGGAAAATTTTCTTTCATAATTTCATGTAGAAGGGCCTCTGTGTCCTTGGCAGCTACCTCATCATTCTCCGAAATTCCTATAACCCTTATGTTGTTTTTTTTTGAATTATCTGAGAGCTCTCTGAGTGAGTGATCCGTTTTTGCTCTCCATTTCTCTTCCTCTTTGAGAGATTGGGAGCATTCGAAGACTTTATCTTCAATGTCAGAAATCCTTTCTTCTGCTTGCTCCATTCTGTTACTGAGGGATTCTACTGTATTTTTCATATCTTTGAGGGCTGTAAGTTCTTGTTTCAGTGTGTCTAAGTCTTTGGTGGTTTTGTCTTTAAATTCGTTGAATTCTTGAGACAATTTTTGAATTTCTCCTCGAATTCCTAATTCCATTTTATTAATCTTGTCTGCAAACCAAATTCTGAATTCGACTTCTGACATCTCAGCCAGTTGTTTATGAATGGGATCTTCAATCACATCTGCCGTATCTTTTCTTGGGGGGGTTGATCTATTCCGGTTATTCATTTTACCAGAGTTTTTCCGCTGATTCCGCCCCATGGTTTACTCCCTTTGGTTTTTCCCCTGGGGTTTTATTGAGGGCCTGTACAGTGTTGTGGCCTGAAAAACTGGGGCCCTGTCTGGTGTGGTGGAGCAAAGTGGTTCTGTCTTGTTTTCAGCTGGTTTCTTTTCGATCCTATTGCAACTTCTACTCTGGCTTGAAGTCTCAGCTGTATGGAAAAATCAGCAATTAAGTCACCCCGCCTGCCCACCTCTGGCCCCAGTTGGAAAAGGAGAATCAAACCTTCCTACAATCGCACACCCAGGGCACCGCCTGAAGAGTCCTCAGTCTATTAGCCCAGTTCAAAAGGTCCGAATCAACTGTCTCAATCGGCACTTGTCTCGGGTGGAAGGGTTCAAGAGGTCTCTGGGAACTGGATCACAGGGGCCTGGTGACTCCTCTGACACAGCTCACCCCAGTGCAACGTGGAGTCAGGAGGAGCCACCCAGCAAACAGAGCAGTCTGGGAAGGTTGACGTCTCCTTCCCCACTTTGCCCCTCCATCGGACCCAGTCACTGGTATCTCTGCAGATGGCTAACCCAGTTGCCTGCAGTGAACAGACACTCCAGGGGTTTGCACCTGCCTGAATCGCAAGGAAGTCTGCCAGGCCCCCGCAGACTGCCGCTATCTAGCAGGAGGAGATGGGGCCTGACATCTTTGAGTGTTTGATGCAGGTGATGGGAAGGAGGTGTTCACTCAGGCTTAGCCCCGTCCCTGATGCATGCTGCTAACAGAACAGAACAGAACAGACAACTTTGTGAGGTTCTGTCTCTGTTCCTGTCATCGCCTACAGGAGACGGGCTGTTTTGAGTTCAAACGTCTTTGCTGCTGGAGAATTGCGTCTGAACACCTCTCTGGGTCGGCCCCGCCCTGGAGGCTTCCGGGTTTGTGAGCCGTGTCACCGGTGGCCTCCTCTGGTTGCCCAGGGAGACAGGGGGTGTGGCCTCAGAATATCCAGAAGTGAGCGTTCTGCCGTTAAAGAAAAAACGGCTGTTGATCTACCTCCAGGGAACTGCTGCTCTGGTGTGGGCACTCAGGCGACCCTTTTCTCCTCTGTCCCGCGCCCCAGAGTCAGCACTGAGCGGCCGCAGTTTGTGCTGGGTCCACACCCCTTAAGAGATCCCCCAAGAATCAGAACTCTTGGGGGATGGGCCCGCAGACCCCGATTGGGAGTGGGGCGGGGGGAAGCTAGAGTTTCATTCAGTTTCACGCAATACTACGGTCCGGGGAGGGCTCCTGCACTGCACCACAGGGAAGTGCCGCCAAGGCTTGATTTCCCCTCAGCAGAGTGCCCTCTCCTCGCTCACGTGTCCCAGAGTCAGCGCTGACCTGACGCAGCTCAGGCACTGTGCACTCCCCTCGAGAATTCACCCAAGGAGCCGAACTCCTGGGGGATAGGCCCTCAGACCCCGAGTGAGAGTAGGGGTTCTCAGCTCTCAGCGGGGAGGCCAGAGTCTGATTCAGTCTTGGGCCCCGTATGCCCGGGGAGGGTTGGTGCACTGCACCGCAGGGAAGTGGCGCGAGGCGTGACTCCCCCTCAGCCCGGTGCCCTCTCCTCACTCGGCGCGCCTCAGGGTCAATGCTGACCAGTCGCACTCAAGGGGACTGTCCACTCCCCTTGAGAAATCACCCAAGGATTCGAACTCCTGGGGGATAGGCCCTCAGACCCCGAGTGAGAGTAGGGGCTCTCGGCTCTCAGCAGGGAGGCTAGAGTCTGATTCAGTCTTGTGCCCGGGGAGGGTTGCTGCACTGCACGGCAGGGAAGTGCCGCGAGGCGTGACTCCCCCTCAGCCCGGTGCCCTCTCCTCACTCGGCGCGCCTCAGAGTCAATGCTGACCAGTCGCACTCAAGGGGACTGTCCACTCCCCTTGAGAATTCACCCAAGGATCCGAAGTCCTGGGGGACAGCCCTCCAGACCTCAGTGGGCGGGAGGGGAGCGCCGGGGATTCAGGGTTGCCGGCAAAGGATTCCCAAAGTTTTATTCAGCCCTATGTCCGGCAGGAGAAGGCCACGGCACCCCAGTAGGGGAGGTAGGTCCAGTTTTTAGAAGGTCTCTCCCGTGGAGTGTAGTGGGAGGGCCTTTAATTTCTGCCCGCTTGTTCAATTATGGGGCTCTCGAGCCGGTCTCATGGGGGAGGGGGACTCCCGTCCGCTTGGTGGTGGATTTTGTACCTTTTGTTTGCGTCCTTGTGATCACAACTTGCCTCAGCGGTGTTGATGTGCGTTCTTCAGCCTTCTCTCTTGGTGAGGCTCAAGTCCACCAGGATACTTACTAAATTCCTGTCCCTTAACTCTCCTTCTGGACGGGAGCCTTTGTTGAAAGCTGGCTTCAGTCCGCCATCTTGTCTCCCCTCCCAAAATGGTAAACTTTAGTGATCTTCTTAGGAGCTTCAGATCAGGGAACACAGTATAATATTTCACAGATCTTTTCTGTTTACCAGCCTCTACAAAATAGAAGTATTTGGCTGCCTTGCTTTTACTGCCAGGAGTGCGGGTTCCCTGCATTGTCCCCACCTGCAGACGGTGAACATCAGGAGTCCCCAAGGGTGCTGAGGTCTGCCTGGTCAGAAGCTTGGAGAATTTATGAGAAACACCCACACTTAATGTTGCTGGCCTCAAAATGGTGAAACTTTCTGAACTTGGGTTGAATTTTTCAGTGGTTCTCGTCTCTCTACATTCCTAGAACATAATGTTTCTGTGGCTTCCACACCTCATCATGAAATAATGATCTTTCTCCTCCGTCCTGTGAGTTTCCCACGCTCATGCTGATACTGGAATTTCAGGTTCTTGGTCTTGGCGAAGGTCAGGATTTATTTACAGAAACAAAAATTTACAACTACAAAAACTTAACCTGGCTGAGAGAACCCAGGAGGTGAACAAGCTCTCCTACTCCCTCCTCAAGGTCTCCATAAATAGTATTTTTGTCCCTGAATTACTTCCATTAACCTCTCTGGTAGAGCAGGTGTGTTGATGAAGAATTCTCTATGATTTTATATGTCTAAATCCTTTTATTTTGCCTTTTTTTTTTGCAAGGTATATTGAGTGGGTATAGAATTCTAGGTTGATAGCACTCCCTCCCACCCCAATTACACCGAAGAAGTTGTTCCATTGTGTTTTCTCTCTCACTTTTTTTTTTTCTGATGAGAAAACCTGATGTAATCTGTAAGTTCGTTCTTTTCTACATAACATGTCCTTTTTCTCTGGTCACTTTTACGATTTTCTTTCTATCACTGGTTTTCAGCAATTTTTTTTTTTATGTATTACTTTATTTATTTATTTATTTATTTTTCCTTTTTTATTTTTATTAAATCATAGCTGTGTACATTAATGTGATCATGGGGCACCATACACTTGGTTCATAGATCGTTTGACACATTTTCATCACACTAGTTAACATAGCTTTCATAGCATTTTCTTAGTTATTTTGCTGAGACCTTTACATTCCACATTTACTAGGATTCACATATACCCTTGTAAGATGCACCGCAGGTATAATCCCATTAATCTCCCTCCCTCCACCTACCTCCCCCCTCCCTCCCCTCCCTTTCCCCCTTCTCCCCATTCTTAGGTGGTTTTCAGCAATTTGATTAAGCTAGGCATTGGAGCAGTTTTCTTCATGTTCCTTGTGTTGGAACTCATTAAGCTTCTTGGATATGTTTCTCAGTCTTTTTCATCAAGTTTGTAAATTTCGGCTATTTTTTTACTTAAATATTATTTTGGTTCCCCCCTTTCTTTTCTGAGTACTTCAACTAAAATTGTCTCATAGCTCTCTTATGCACTTTTTATCATTAAAATGTCTTTTTTTTTTCTCTATATGTTTCATTTTGAATAGTTTCTACTTCTATACCTTCAAGTTCACCAATCTTTTCTTTTGCAATGTCTTATGTGTCATTAATCATGGCTAGAGTATTTTTAATTTCCAATATGGTAGTTTTCATCTCTAGAAATTCAATCTGGGCCTTTTTTATATCTTACATGTCTTTGTTACTTTTTTTAGCATATAAAATATAGGTATAAAATGTTTTAACATTCTTGCCCTCCCTAACATTTATGTCAATCTGGGTCAATTTCAATTCATTTATTATTTTCTTCATTATGGTTTGTGCTTTGCTGCCTTTTGTGCATGCTGGTAATCATTAAATAGAAGTCAGATATTGTGAATGTTACTTACTTCAGTGCTGGATAATTTTGTATTTATACAGTGTCCATAAAATAGTTGTCTATTTTAAACTGCACACGAACTTTGTGGACATGCTGTATATAAATCTTCCTGAGTCTGTTTTTTAGTTACTTGAAAACAGTTTGTTCTTTTTGGATTTGACAAATAATAAAAATAATTTTCAGGTGGATTTGGATGCATGCTAAGTCTAGAATTAATTTCCCACTGCTGAAGCAACACCTTCCTGGGTACTCTACCCACTGTCCTATGAATTGAAAGGTTTTGCAGTCCAGCTGGTCAGAACAGATGTTCTTCTTGGCCCTATATGAATTCAGGCACTATTCACTATAATCATTTCGGGCATTTTTTCCCCAGTCATTGATGATTTTCTCACACACTTACATTGAATAGCATTCTGCTGAATGCTCCTGGGGGTGGGGTATGGAGGTTGAACATGGTCTTTAAAGAGGACCTGAATCTTTTCTCTGTGTGGCTCCATCTTCCCTAGTACATTTATCTATGAACATGGGCTGTCCTCATTTTCTAGGAATCTCAGCTCAGTCTCTTCACTTATGGAGGCTACCAGTTTCCACCTTCATCTTCTGTTCCATTTCTGTTACAGCCAGAAATCTCTTTCAAGGCAGTAAGCTGTGTTTCCTGTTTTTCTTTGTTTGCTTTTTTAATGGCTTCAGGAGAGAGGTGGAAGGGTGGATCTGATCTGTTTTCCCATCTGGAATGGAACTGGATGAATTGGGAGGTATATGTTTTTTGAAAGATTTTACCTATGTTTGTTTTAATTCTGTACTACTCTTTTGATACTTTTTCTACTCAGTAGTATGTGTCAGTGTTTACCCTTATAGAATCATTACATTTAGTGTTATTCATTTTAATGGTTGCTTAGTAAAAATGCCATGTTAATACTGCTTATTTCCTTATTAATAACTTGGCATAGTTTTTGAACAAGTTGCCATTGTACAATTGGGCAAGTAAGATCTCTAAGTTTCAGATTTCTTATCTGTAAAATGTCGATAGTAATAACAGGATTGGTATGAAAATTATGCAAGGTGATTTATGTTATTCAAATGCAGCAAGGTACACACTACACACTCAATAATCCTTAATTTATTCTAACGTTTTTTCTCTTTTTTAAAGTAATTGTCCTCTTTCTTTTTCTTTCATCTTTAACTTCTCTTTTTGGATTCATCAAACCAGGCTAATCAACTCATTAAAACAATGAAGTGGGCAGGGCACAGTGGCTCATACCTGTAATCCTAGCAGTGTAGGAGGCTGAGGCAGGAGGATGGCTTAAGGTTGAGAGTTTGAGACCAGCATGAGCAAGAGCAAAGCCCCATCTTTATTAAAAACAGAAAAATTAACCAGGTATGGTGGTACACACCTGTAGTCTCAGCTACTTGGAAGGCTGAGGCATGATGATCTCTTGAGCCCAGAAGTTTGAGGTTGAAGTGAACTGTGATGATGTCACTGTGCTCTAGCTAGCCCGGGTCTCAGAGCAAGGCCTTGTTTCAAAAAAGAAACCTAAAAACAACTAACCAAAAACAAAAACAAAATCAAGGACGTACTTACAAGTCAGACAATAGTCATTTACTCATTTTAATAGCTAAAGGACATAAGCAAGAAGCAAGGGAGTGAGGTCAGGTGAGTTGTTCTAACTGAACGTTTTTGTTCTTAAACTTCTGCCCTTCTAGGACTCAGCTTTTCTCCTAGTAGCAGGAAACATGAGAAAGACCCAAGGGAAAGGCCAGAAATAGTACTTCAAAGCATTGTAGCTCCTTGGAGAGGTGGAAAAACAGGGCACTAAATTATATTGCCAAGGTGAGCAGAGACTGCCTTTCTCTGTATCTGACTAATTTGTTCCTGGAGGAGCTAATTCTTTTTACATTTTGGAAACCAAATCTCCATGGGTAAACACTGCTTTTTCTGACCTTTTATTTCCCCTAGACTTAATTTAAAATGTCTTAGTTCAAAGGAAAAATGAGCTTGTGAATTTAGCTATCCAATTGAAATTGCTTCCTAAGTAGTTTTCCCACAGCCTGTGTTTTCCCCCTCCCACCATCTGCATTTTGCTGCCAGCCTCCTCTTCCTTAAGTGAACCTCATAGACATGGATGATTCCCCATTGTCTCCTAAATTGAACACAAAATTCTCAACTGGCTTTCAAGACTCTCCACAGGGTGATCTCTAAGATGCCATCCCTTATTTATGTCCTAGTGCTGCCCTTTCTATACCCTGCATTTCAACTCAATAGACTGTTGGCTCAGGGCTGCTGCAGATGGTTACACAGTGCGTGCACTGCACAGAGGCAGCGGGAAAAGGGAACTGAAACCCTGCCTGCCCTCTTACCTAGCTGGACACACTTTGTATCTACTAAAGAGGGTGGCTTTTCCCCCTATTTTGCACAAAAATGAGATAAGACAGAGATGGTCCCATTAACTCAGTATTTACCAAACACTTCTCATTATTTCCTAAGTCTGCGTCTTTGCACATGCTCATAATCTTCTGTAGACTCATGATCTCTTTTTTTCCCAACTAATTCTTTTTCATCTAATCCACTAGGACTCTCAAAGCTTCACCTGCGACTTTACACTCGTCCTCATATCTTTCTCCAACGCCATTTATCTGCAGCAATTTATTTGTTAATCCTCCCTCTTAAGTCCTACTTCCTTTGGTTTCTGTTCCATGTCACGTTCCTTGTTTGTCTTGTAAATATTTGACTAAAAATGTTTTGTTTTGTTTTGCCTGTATTCCTCTCACCCCACATCTCTGCCTGATCCTTAAATGTTCTTATTCCTCAGGTTTTTAGTCTTCATCTTTTTCTGTATCTGGCATAAATCTCCCCCATTGACCTCAACTCTAATTTATGACTTGACTCTGAAATTGTTTTTTGTTTGAAAATATTATATATTCATTTTTAATTAAATCATAACTGTAAACATTTATGGGGTACAGTGTGGTGATTTGATACACAATGTGGAATGCTTGAAGCAAACTGATTATCATGGAAAGAAGTGTGGAGAATCTTCAAATAACTAAAAGTTCACATTCCATTTGATCCTGCAATTCCATGACTAGGATCCATGACTGGATCTAGCTACCCAGAAGAACAAAAGTCATTTACCACAAAGACATTTGCACCAGAATGTTTATTGACTCTGAAATCTAAATTAACAATCCTGACATTTTTCTTGCGCTCCAGACTTACGTCTTCAACTGTGTACCTAGATATTTCTTCTCCCTAGGATCCCTAAATCAACATATCTAAAAGATTATTGAGTATCCACTTTCAAACCATCTTATCCATATGTATTTCCTACCTCAGTTTCTGGTGGTATCATATAACAGTTTCCCAAATAATTAATTGTCAGGTTATTCTGCTCTTCTCTCCACTTCTGACAGTCATCCAATCATCACAGCGATTCTACTTCTGGATGTTTCTCAGCGCTCTTTCCTCTTCTCCATCCCACCTGTTACTGCCTTGCTTCCAAAATTCATCTTCTTGTAGCTAGACTATTGCAGAACACTCCTAATGATTGCATATTTCTTGTGTTTCTTGATAATTCATCCCTCCTCCACATTGCTGCTCTAGTTGTCTCCTGGAACATTTATTCATCATCTCCCAGTGTCTGAAGAAGAAAATCATATGCCAGGTAGTTGAGCACCAATTCTCTTAAACAGAGTGATAGATACTTCATATACTTTTTTTCATCTCATATAAAACATCTCATATAATCCTGATGTGAGATAATGCTATGTTATAGATTAAGAAACCATGGCTCAGAAAAGACAAATAATTTTCTCATTCTGCAGTAGCAAAGAAGTGCTTTAAAATAGTTTACTCTGATTATAAAGCCCTCTATCTTTCTTCTAAACCTTACTAATCCTTCATAGATCTGAACTTTAATGTTAATATTTCATGTTCTGAATGGCCTTGTCAAGTCACTTGACTTAGGTGTAATAAAAATAATATTAATATAAAACTCATAGGGATTTTTTTCATAAGAAAAAATGAAACACATATGAAGTGCTTGAAAATAATAAGTAGTACACAGATGTGAAGTTATTTTTATATAGACCTTTTGAGTCTTGATGATGTCTTTTTTCTAAAGATTTCCTGATAAGCCAAGTGGTATTGATTCTTCTTCATTGCATATGCTACACACCTCATTTTTTTTATATTTACTTTTTGTAACTTTTCCCCACATAACTGAGTTTTTTGAGGACAGAGGCTGTGTCTCAGTCATTGTTATTTATCCAGCACCTATCAGAGTGACCGACAGAGTAGTTTGAATACCATCTCCCCCCAGAAAAAAAAAAAAGGGCTTAAGTTAAAATGATTGCATGATATGATATATATTTAAACATAGAAAGATATCCTGTCCACTTCAAAGCTGGTAAAGATTTTTACAGAACAGAGACTAATTTCCAAGGAGAAGATTGAGTAAAAATAAATCAATGGACAGATTAGATTCACAACTCAAGTATAAAGCCTTTAAAATATTACTGTTGTAGGCATCTTTAAGTAGCTCTTTCAAATTATTCAACAACAAATTTTTTATTGAAAGGAGTTAAGGAAAAGGTTCTCCCATACTTAGTCTAAAATCTGTGCTAAAAATAAGATGCTGTCAGTTCCCAGATATTTAAGAGTCTACGGATATGGATGCAAAAGCTAAGATGTTTCTAGTCATTCAATAATCTATTTGAAATTGTTTAATTCCATGGAATTAGATTCTCTACAAATCACAAAATGTATTTTCTTTGCTGTGGGCTAGAAACAAAGCAACACATTTTGAAGGAACAAATAATGACCAGCTACTGGTGACATCATGGAAATTACTGAAACAAATTAACAGATCAGACACTGTGACGAGAACACTCAGTCAGATAGTCACTGGCATGAACTGAACTTGTCCTGTGTGTGATTGGCCTATGTGTGATCAGCCTTGGGTAAAAGTTCTGAGTGACAATCAAAATCCCTGGTACCACTGAGAAGCACGAAGGGTCTGTGGACCTAATTTTATTTCTTATTAGTATCACCACGACTCTAGTGACACATAAATTAAAAATATTATGAACTCACAAATATAAAATATAAGTTCTGATCTGAATAAGTGTAATAAAAATATAACTAATTATTAATAAATGTACCAGACAAATTCTTTCAGATTATGGTGTCATAGTTGGAAGAAAAAATAAAAGGAAAATTTATTGATGAAAACATTGATTCCTTTTTTGAAAGGGCATAAATGTTAAGGGCATAGCAAACTTAGTTTTGCCAAGTGAACACAGCAGTGTAATGCTCCTACAAAAGTCTTTACTGTGACCAGCATCTCAGGAAACTCCATCCTGGCCTTTCCTTGTACTCTCTGATTGCTATTCTGACTTCAATATGCCAGATTAGATTTGTCTCAATGTGTAATTTATGAAACCAAATAATCTAGTATGTATCTTCATCTCTGACTTTTTATACCCCATATTATGCTATGGCATTTGTCCCTGGGAGCAGAAGGAGCAGAAGTATGTTCTTCGTCATTGTTTGATAGTACAACATTGTTTGAAAATATATTTAAAAAATTGTGTTCTCTTATTAACGGACAATTGGTCTGTTTCCAAGTTTTAACTATTACTGATAATGCTGCTATGAACATTCCCACATGCACCTAGTATCTGTTGCTGTATATCTGTACACATTTTGGTTGATTATATAATTAGGAGTGGACTTGTTAAATAACAGGAATCTATGTTGCCAGAGTTGGTGGTTTCTACCCATTTTCCAAAGTGGTTTTACCAATTTTCACTTTGGCTAATAGAGAACAAGAGTTCTGATTGTTCCACATCTTAAACAGAAGCATCGGGTTGCTTGGTAGTTTGATTTATAAGATTTCAGCAATTCTGGTGGGTCAGTAGCAGTATCTCATCGCAAACTCAGCTGCCATTCCTTTATCCATCTGGTCTCTTCCTATATTGTGGCTTAGGATTAATAATATCATGGTTCTAACAGTATGTTGGCTATTTTCCCCCCTGCTTTTCCCACTTCTATTTTTTTCTTTTGTTGTATTTTCTACAAACAAGTACAACTTAACTATGGTTGTTGTTCCTGAATTTTGTGTTTACATAATACAAATATCAATTTTGAATTACTTTCAAATAATTTGCCCCAATTCATTCGATTATGTAGATCTGATAAAAATTTCCTAGTAAAGATTTTGGAATGTGGAGAATACACTAATTTGCGATGAATGTTCTATGCACATTTTCACATGATAATTTAAGAATTAGAATTTACTTTCTTCTAGTACTTCTTTTTGGTGGGTGAGTCAGAGAATGCTAGTGGACACAACAGTGAATGCAGAAGCAGAAACAACTAAGCCTTTTTTGCTAGCAATGTTGCCATTTCTATGTTCTTTATGAAATATGAGTGGATATGATATGTGTTTTTAAGAATGGATATGATTTCTCCCCTGGCTCTTTCCCTTTCACTCATTTTTTTTGCACATCATCACAGGAACTTGAAGATGGTGGAGTCATAGGTAGACACACCCTAGTTCTCTGCATTACCATACGGAAGAGATTCTTCCACGGATCAGGAGCATTCATTTTGGATTTTATGAGAGTGATTAATAAACTTCCAATGTGTTTGGACCATTTAAAATTTTGGAGTTTGTTACATCATCCAGTTTTTTCTTTAACACATTAATTCTCGTGTGAGTTATATTTAACTCACCTACTTTTGATCCCTGGGCCTCATGAAGCATATATAACTCCTAAGTCTTCTGACCTAATAAAACACTGTGGCCCTAGGGAAAAATTTTTTTTGTAATATAGCAGTCATGGAAACTTGAAAAAGTTTTTCTTTCATCAATCAACATTTAAAATATGTGGCACTGGCTTGGTAATCACTGAGCAGAAAAAGAATGCACATTGGAGGCTGGAGAAATGACAATCTATGTTATGCAGTGACAAAGCATTTGGTAAAACTGTCAATCCCTTGGGAGCTGATTATTTGTTTGTAAGTCTATCATTCTAGGTGTGCAGACACCTAGTTGGGTTGATTGCTCATTATTGCATTTTGTTTGTATAACAAAAACAAAACAAAACAAAATAAAAAGAGAATAGGAAGAATTGCTGTTTGAGGCTGGACGTGGTGACTCACCCCTATAATCCCAGCACTCTGAGAGGCCAAGATGGGCAGATAGCTGGAGTTCAGAAGTTCAAGAACAGCCTGAGCAAGAGTGAGACCCCATCTTTAAAAAATAGATGGGCATTGTGGTGGGTACCTGTAGTCCCACCTACTGGGGAGGCTGAGGCAAAAGGATTGTTCAAGCCTAAGAGTTTGAGATTGCTGTGAGCTATGACACCATGGCACTCTACTGAGGGTGACAAAGTGAGACTCTGTCTCAAAAAAGAAAATAAAAAAGAATTGGCAGTTTGAAAGTAGAAAAATAAAAGAAATATTAAGAATCTATAATAAAAATTTTGATTTTTGTAGAGATAGAAAAGCTATCTCTACAAACAGCAAAAACTGAAATTGAAAAAAACTTTGAACAACAAAGAGTTATTAAGATTTTCCAAGTAAACAACCCTGGGACAAAAGATCAGACTATGGGTCAGAGGAAAGAACGCTACCCAAGGAGGAGAAAGACCTGGTTATTTTGTGCCTGCTGTGAGTTACTGTGTGGGCCTGAGGGGGCACTGGACATCTCAGAGCCCATGCTTTCTCTGCTATGAAATGGGATGGGCTGGGATAAGCTGAGCTCTGAGATTTTGAGCTTATACCATTACCCCACCTTATATAGCACTGTGGAACCTCCAGGAAGCCTTTCACTTACATGGTTTTTATTTCAACCCTGAGAGGTAGATAGGAAAAGTACTATCATTACCTGATCGCTATTGGAGAGAATGATGATCACAGAGCTTAAGAAATGTTCTGGGGGGCGGAGACAAGATGACTGACTGACACCAGCTTTCCACAGAGGCTCCCGTCCAGAAGGAGAGTTAAAGGACAGAAATTTAGCAAGTAACCTGGCAGATTAGAGTACCAATAGAGAAGGTTGAAGAATGCACATCCACCCTGCTGAGGAGACTGTGATCCCCAAGGATACAAACAAAAGGTACAAAATCCATTACCAAGTGGATGGGAGTCCCCTCCCTCATGAGAACGGCTTGGAGTACCCTGTAAACAAATGAGCAGAGGTCAAAAGTCTTCCCATTATACTCCATGGGAGAGACCCTCTAAAAACTGGACCTACTTCCCCTACTAGGGTGCCAATGGTGCTCTCCTGCCAGGCATAAAACTGTGTAAAACTGTATACATTCTCTACCTGCAATTCTGAGCTCCCAGCACTCCCTTCAGCTCTCACTCTGAGGTCTGGAGGCCTATTCCCCAGGAGCCAGATTCTTGGGTGTTTTCTCAAGAGGTGTGGACAGGGCCTGGACTGCTGCTGGTCAGGGCTGATTCTGTGGCACAGGAGTGAGGAGAGGACAGTCAGCTGAGAGGGAACCACACAGGAGCGGCGGTGCCCCGAGGCATAGAGCAGCAGCCATTTTTGGCAACAATAGGGCTCACCCCTGGACATTCCGGAGTCACACCCCCTGTCTCTCTGGGAAACCAGAGGAGGCTGGGCATCTTCTCAGGTGGCAACCACCAGTGGAACAGATGTGGGATGGAAATGCAGGCCTGTGAGTAAAGGGTTTGCCTGAGGCAGTACTGGCCTGGGTGGAGCATGGGGACTAGAAAATGCATGCGTAATGCTGGCAGACTCCCTGGGTAGGGCTGCCCCAGAGGACCACTTTACTGAGCCTAAGATGCACCCAGCCCCCAGGGATCATCAGCCTAGAAAAAGGAAGGCAGGCAGAGGATGGAACTGACAGGTAACCATGCTGCAAATACAAACTACAACTGAGACTGGGCAGTGGCACAAACAGGGCCTGAGGCACAGGTTCTGTGAACTCAAAACAGCTTCTCTTCTGCAGGGGAAATTAGCAGGGACAGAAACAAAAAGTTGTTCTGTTCCCTGGAGTATCTGCTCATTGGAGGCAACTGGGTCACAGCCCTGTGGGGTTATCAGTGACTGGGTGTGACAGGTGCAAGGATGGAAGGAGGCATCAACCTTTCTAGAATAATCTGTTTGCTGGGTGGGTCCTCCTGACCTCATGGAGCACTGGAGCAAGTCATAGTTGAGTTGTCAGCAGACCCCTGAGATCTAGTTGCCAGAGACCTTTTAAACTCTTTTATTTGAGATAGGTGCTGACTGAGACAATAGATTTGGACCTTTTGAAGTGAGCCAATCACCTGAGGACTATCCAAGTGGTACCCTGGGTGTGGGGTTGTAGGAAGATTTGAGTTTCCTTTTCCAATTGTTGCCTGTGGGGGGCAGGGTGTCTCAATTACTGGTATTTCTCTACAGCTGAGACTTCAACCCAAAGTAACTGTTTCACTAGGGTCAGACAGAGACCAGCTGAAAATAAGACAGAGCCACTTAGCCCCACCACACCAAGCAGGTCCCCAGTTTCTCAGGCTGCAGCAATGTATGGGTCCTCAGCGAAGCTCCAGGGGAAAAGGTACAGACACCAGTCCCAGCTTTTGGGCAAAGGGCTGGTTAATCACTTCTCCTAGAGCCCTGAACCCAACTTTTATTTATCGACTCATCTAGTCAAATGGTGTAAAATAATCATGGGGTGGAATCAGCAGAAGAACTCAGGTAACATGAATAACAAGAATAGATCAACACCCCCCCACCCCCAAGGAAAGATATGGCTGATGTAACTGAAGATCCCATTCATAAACAGATGGCCGAGATGTCAGAAATCAAATTCAGAATTTGGATTGCAAACAAGATTAACAGAATGGAGGAAAATTTGAAATTAGAAATTCGAGCAGCGATTCAAAAGTCGGAATTAGAAATTCGAGGAGAAATTCAAAAGTTGTCTCAAGAATTGAACAGATTTAAAGACAAACCGCCAAAGATTTTGACACATTGAAGCAAGAATTTATAGCCCTTAATGATCTGAAAAATACAGTAGAATCCCTCAGTAACAGAGTGGATCAAGCAGAAGAAAGGATTTCTGACATTGAAGACAAAGCTTTTGAATGCTCCCAAACTCTCAAAAAGGAAGAGAAATGAAGAGCAAAAATGGATCATTCTCTCAGAGAGCTCTGGGATAACTGAAGAAGGGTAATATCCGCCTCATTGGAATCCCTGAAAGCGAAGAAGTGGCTTCGCAAGGCACAGAGGCTTTTCTCCATGAAATTATGAGAGAGAATTTTCCAGACATGCCAAGAGATTCTGAAATTCAGATAGCAGACAGTGTCAGAACCCAGCACAGCTCAACCCGAATAATACATCCCCCAAGCACATCATAATTAACTTCACTAAAGTTAATATGAAGGAGAAAATTCTTAAAGCAGCCAGATGTAAGAAAACCAGAAACTACAAAGGGAAGAATATTAGAATGACAGCAGATGTCTGCTGAAATCTTTCAAGTCAGAAGAGGGTGGTTATCAACTTTTAATCTCCTAAACAAAATAACTTTCAACCCTGTATCCTGTATCCAGGTAAACTGAGTTTCATTTATGATGGAGAAATTAAACACTTCAATGACATTCACATGTTGAAGAAATTTGCCATAACCAAACCAGCTCTTCAGGATATTCTCAGACCTATCCTCCATAATGACCAGCCCAATCCTCTACCACAAAAGTAAACTCATGCAGAAACTTTTGATCAAACTCCAACTTCAACAGTGGCGAAAGGATTAAAAATGTCCACTGGACTTTCAAAATACTCAGCACCCAAAATTTTACCAGAGTCATTAATATTCTTCATTAATATGAATGGCTTAAACTGTCTTCTAAAGAGGCAGACTGGATACAAAAACTCAGGCCAGATATTTGCTGCATACAAGAATCTCATCTTACCTTAAAGGATAAATATAGACTCAGGGTGAAAGGATGGTTGTCCATATTTCAGGCAAATGAAAATAAGAAAAAAGCAGGTGTTGCAATTCTATTTGCAGACACAATAAGCTTTAAACCAACAAAAGTAAGGAAGGATAATAATGGTCACTTCTTATTTGTTAAGGGTAATAATCAATATGATGAGATTTCAATTATTAATATTTATGCGCCCAACCAGAATTTGCCTCAATTTATAAGAGATACTGTAACAGATAAGAGCAACTTGATTTCCTCAGGCTCCATAATAATTGGATATTTTAACACTCCTTTGGCACTGTTGGATAGATCCTCCAAGAAGAAGCTGAGCAAAAAAATTTTAGATTTAAACCTAATGATTCAACATTTGGATTTAACAGACATCTACAGAACATTTCATCCCAACAAAACTGAATACACATACTTCTCATTAGCCCATGGAACATACTCCAAAATTGATCACATCTTAGGTCATTAGTCTAACCCCAGGAAATTTAAAGGAATGAAATTATTCCTTGCATTTTCTCGGATCACCATGGAATAAAAGTTGAACTCAGTAACAACAGGAATGTGCCTACTCATACAAAAACATGGAAATTAAATAACCTTCTACTGAATGATAGCTGGGTCGTAGACAAGATTAACAAGGAAATTGCCAAATTTTTGGAACAAAATGACAATAAAGACATGAATTATAAGACCCTCTGGGATACTGCAAAGGTAGTCCTAACTGGGAAATTTATAACAGTGCAAGCCTTCCTCAAGAGAATGGAAAGAGAGGAAGTTAACAACCCAATGGGATATCTCAAGCAACTGGAAAAGGAAGAACATTCCAACCCCAAACCTAGTAGAAGAAAAGAAATAACCAAAATTAGAGCAGAATTAAATGAAATTGAAAACAAAAGAATTATACAACAGATCAATAAATCAAAAAGTTGTTTTTTTGAAAAGGTCAATAAAATAGATAAACTTTTGGCTAATCTAACCAGGAAAAAAAGAGTAAAATCTCTAATTTTATCAATCAGAAATGACAAAAACGAAATAACAACAGACTCCTCAAAAATTCAAAAAATCCTTCATGAATATTACAAGAAATATTTTTCTCAGAAATATGAAAATATGAAGGAAATTGACCAATACTTGGAAGCACATCACCTTCCAAGACTTCACCAAAATCAAGTGGAAATGTTGAACAGAGCTATATCAAGTTCTGAAATAGCATCAACCATGCAAAATCTCCCTAAAAAGAAAAGCCTGGGACCAGATGGCTTCACATCAGAATTCTACCAAACTTTTAAAGAGGAACTAGTACCTATATTACTCAACCTGTCCCAAAAGGTAGAAAAAGAAGGAAGACTACCCAACACGTTCTATGAAGCAAACATCACCCTGATCCCTAAACCAGGAAAAGACCCAACAAGAAAAGAAAATTATAGACCAATATCAGTAATGAATATAGATGCAAAAATATTCAACAAGATCCTAACCAACAGAATCCAGCAACACGTCAAACAAGTTATACATCATGCCCAAGTCAGTTTTATCCCAGGGTCTCAAGGCTGGTTCAATATATGTAAATCTATAAATATAATTCAGCACATATACGAATTAAAAAACAAAGACCATGTGATTCTCTCAATTGATGCAGAAAAAGCTTTTGATAATATCCAGCATCCCTTCATGATCAGAACACTTAAGAAAATTGGTATAGAAGGGAAATTTCTTAAACTAATAGAGGACATCTACAGCAAACCCACAGCCAATATTGTATTGAATGGAGTTAAATTGAAATCATTTCCACTCAGATCAGGAACCAAGCAAGGTTGCCCATTGTCTCCACTGCTCTTTCACATTGTAATGGAAGTTTTAGCCATAGCAATTAGGGAAGAAAGGTGATCAAGGGCATCCATATAGGGTCAGAAGAGATCAAACTTTCACTCTTCTCAGATAATATGATTGTATATCTGGAAAATACCAGGGATTCTACTACAAAACTCTTGGAAGTGATCAAGGAATACAGCATCGTCTCAGGTTACAAAATCAACATTCATAAATTGGTAGCCTTTATATATACCAACAATATTCAAGCTGAAAAAACAGTTAAAGACTCTATTCCATTCACAGTAGTGCCAAAGAAGATAAAATATTTGGGAGTTTGTCTAACAAAGGAGGTGAAAATTCTCTATAAAGAGAAGCATGAAACTCTAAAAAGAGAAATAGCTGAAAATGTTAACAAATGGAAAAACATACCATGCTCATGGCTGGGAAGAATCGACATTGTTAAAATGTCCATACTACCCAAAGCAATATACAATTTTAATGCAATCTCTATTAAAGCTCCAATGTCATACATTAAAGATCTTGATAAAAATAATACTTCATTTTATATGGAATCAGAAAAAAACCCAAATAGCCAAGACATTACTCAGAAATAAAAACAAAGCAGGAGGAATCACACTACTGGACCTCACACTATACTATAAATCGATAGTGATCAAAACAGCATGTTACTGGGACAAAAACAGAGAGGTAGATGTATGGAACAGAATAGAGAACCAAGAGAGGAACCCAGCTACTTAACAGTTATTTGATCTTTGACAAGCCAATTAAAAACATTCAGTGGGGAAAAGATTCCCTATTTAACAAATGGTGCTGGGTGAACTGGCTGGCGACCTGTAGAAGACTGATACTGGATCCACACCTTTCACCATTAATTAAGATAGACTCTCACTGGATTAAAGATTTAAACTTAAGACATGAAACTATAAAAATACTTGAAGAAAGTGCAGGGAAAATTTTTGAAGAAATCGGTCTGGGTGAATATTGTATGACAGGACCCCTAGGGCAATTGAAGCAGCTTCAAAAATACACTACTGGGACCTGATCAAACTAAAAAGCTTCTGCACAGCCAAGAACACAGTAAGTAAAGCAAGCAGACGGCCCTCAGAATGGGAGAAGATATTTGCAGGTTATGTCTCTGACAAAGGTTTAATAACCAGAATTCATGGAGAACTCAAACATATAAGCAAGGAAAGAACAAGTGATTTCATCACAGGCTGGGCAGGGGACTTGAAAGAGAAACTTCTCTGAAGAAGACAGGCATATGAAAAAATGCTCATCATCCTTAATCATTAGAGAAATGTAAATCAAAACTACTTTGAGATATCATCTAACTTCAGTAAGATTAGCCCATATCACAAAATCCCAAGACCAGAGATGTTGGCATGGATGTGGAGAAAAGGGAACACTTCTACACTGCTGGTGGGAATGCAAATTAATACATTCCTTTTGGAAAGATGTTTGGAGAACACTTAGAGATCTAAAAATAGACCTGCCATTTGATCCTACAATTCCTCTAATAGGTATATACCCAGAAGACCAAAAATCACTTTATAACAAAAATATTTGTACCACAATGTTTATTGCAGCCCAATTCATAATTGCTAAGTCATGGAAAAAGCCCAAGTGCCCATCGATCCACGAATGGATTAATAAATTGTGGTACATGTACACCATGGAATATTATGCAGCCTTAAAGAAAGATGGAGACTTTACCTCTTTCATGTTTACATAGCTGGAGCTGGAACATATTCTTCTTAGTAAAGTATCTCAAGAAGGAAGAAAAAGTATCCAGTGTACTCAGCCCTACTATGAAACTAATTTATGGCTTTCATATGAAAGCTATAACCCAGTTATAACCTAAGAATATGGGGAAGGGGGAAAGGGAGGGAAGGGAGGGGGGAGGATGGGTGGAGGGAGGGTGATTGGTGGGATTACACCTGCGGAACATCTTACAAGGGTACATGTGAAACTTAGTTAATGTAGAATATAATTGTCTTAACACAATAACTAAGAAAATACCAGGAAAGCTATGTTAACCAGTGTGATGAAAATGTCAAATGGTCTATAAAACCAGTGTATGGTACCCCATGATCACCTTAATGTACACAGCTATGATTTAATAATAATAATAAAAGATCAGACTATGAGTTTTCCTTCTCCATCAAGCATAAAGTATTATGCCTCAAGGCAGACACCACTGAGTTGAGAGAGTGGCATTGAGGCAAGGAAGTAAATGACTCAGGTAGGCTTGAAAATGATACCCATGAAAAACCTTTGGCTGTGGTTACTCACACATGGAAATAACTGAAAATAAATAAAGCAAAATATACTAAGATTTTGAGGAATACTAATTGTCAAAACCATTGGGAACCTATAAACTGTCCTCTGAAGTTTTGTAGGACCGGAAGACAGCTCCCTTCTCAGGACTCACAGAGGAGAAGAGACCAGGGCAACCTCCCAGGCTGGAACCAGTGGCAAGAGACAACCATGGCCAAGAGATGCTTTACCAAAGAGCAGGATTACAGTCCAATCTAGGAATATGCTCTAATCTCAATGCTGTTAATAATGCTTACCTGGCAGGAGTTAATTACTGCTATATAGTCACTGTTTTTCTTTTTTTGTAGAGACAGAGTTTCACTTTATGGCCCTCGGTAGAGTGCCGTGGCGTCACACAGCTCACAGCAACCTCTAACTCCTGGGCTTAGGCGATTCTCCTGCCTCAGCCTCCCTAGTAGCTGGGACTACAGGCGCCCGCCACAACCCCGGCTATTTTTTTGTTGCAGTTTGGCTGGGGCCGGGCTCAAACCTGCCACCCTCGGTATGTGGGGCCAGCGCCCTGTTCACTGAGCCACAGGCACCGCCCCACAGTCACTGTTTTTCGTTTTCTTTTCCTATTTTGAGAATGTTTACTACCATTCTACTGTTCATGCTCCTCTATTTTATAGTGAGAGAAAGACAGAAGAGGAAGGAGAATATGTGGCAAGTAGAAACTAATTTGTCTATTTGTTGAGTTATAGGAATCATTTAGATCTGGTGAAGAAGGTTGCCTCTCACTAGGACATTCTGATCTTTGATCTGAATGAAGTTTCTTGACGGGACTTTGGATGACCTCCCTTGAGGAGAGCTTGACTATGTCCTATGTGTAAGGAAAAGATTACCAAAAGGGCAGGCTATAGGAAAGAATGCTGGTGGCACCCTTCAAATTTGTAGGTCTCTTTCCATAGTGGTGAAAGCCAGCAAGTACTTTCTCCCATTTTACATTTCCTTTTTTGTCCAGGAGTTTTAAAAAGCAGGTGTGCCTTTTTTACTGGCTTTTTCACCTTCTATAAACTTGCTCTCTAGAGCATGACAACTGTGTAAGCCACATACTGAAGAGGGCAGAACAATAAAATGGAATGGTCTGTGTCCCTGAATCCCTATTGGAAGAAAAGCTTCCAGTCAGTCAGGAACACTTTTTAGACTCTACAGAAAGAAATCATTTTTAATGTATTTGAGTTGTTTTAATTTTGCTTGTTATAGTAAACTAGCATTACTTATGAACTGAGCATGATTTTGTTTTAATTTTTAATTATACTGTAATAGAAAAATATGTAAGAAAAAATATTATAGATAAGGAGATCTTTGCTGATGTTCAGTCATTAGATGACAAGTGGAGGGGAGGTCTCTAGTGGTAAGTTCTAGGACCCTGTCTTGTCTGATTTGCACTACGTATTTTGCAATTATGTTGCAATTCTTTGACTGAAAACCTATAAATAAGTCATGTTTGCAAGGTATAGCAACAATGAAAAGTAATTGAGTATGATTTTATTTTCAGATGAGAAATCAATATAAGTAGTCCTTAATTATTTTTTGTTTATCTTTTTTTCTTTTCTTTTTTTTTTTTTAGAGACAGGATCTAATTCTGTCAGCCCGTGGCATAGTCATAGTTTACTGTGATTTTCTAGACTCTGGCCAAGATGCCTTAGCCTCCTAAGTATTTAATAGCTGGGATTACAGGTATGCGGCCCTGCACCCAGCTAATATTCTTACGTTGAACATAGGAAAAAAGAAAAGGAAATTTCTGTCTTTTTGTTAAACAAAAGACTTGACTCAAAAGCAGTTCATATAAAATATCCGGAAGTTGGGAGGCACCTGTGGCTCAACAAGTAGGGTGCTGGCCCCATATACCATGTTAGTGGCAGGTTCAAGCCCGGCCCTGGCCAAAACTGCAAAAAAAAAAAAATATATATATATATATATATCCCGAAGTTTTTCAATGGCCACAAATTGAATACAAATAAAAATACATGATAAAGTTGCTAAGAATAAAACATACAAATATTCCTTTACATTTTTGATTAAATAAAAGCAGAGAAACTAATAGACAATTTTAAATAAGAGTTGGTTCAGTTACATCTGAGTATTCATTTGTAAAACCTTCATTTTAACCGAAACATTTCCATGTGAATGGGGTTGTGGCTAAGTTGTGGTGTAAGGGCCTCAAAGACCCCTCAGGATTGAGAAGAACACCCAATCAAACGTGGAGCTGATCCTTGATGCAAAAGCAGGAGGAATTTATTCGAGTGCAGCACCTGGACGGACTGTTCTACAAGAGTCCGCCCCGGTTTGGGGTTTCAGGCCCCTTTTAAAGGGAAAAACCAACCGCCTAGCCCACGCGCAGGTGGGGCAGTTGGGCAGTTTCAGCGGTTACAGCGTTCCGGAAGACATAGCCTAGCCCACACGCAGGTGGGGCAGTTATCCAACTGTCTGTGGATAGTTGAGTCATCTTAGTGAGGAGGGGGTTGGCCTAGTTCTAATATCCTAACATTCCCCCCTTTGTCTTGTTGGGAGTTTCAATCCTGAAACTGAGAGGGATCTTGGGGGAGTGGTTGATACCTCTGCTGAAGTACCAATACTTGGACCCACATCAGTGCGGCTCAAAAGAGTGCGATGCCTAGTTGTCTGGAATCCTATGGCTCCACCGCTTCCCGTGTCTACTGACCCCAGGAGACCATTCTGGATGCGTGCCGGGGGTCCGGAGGCACGAGCTAGAGCCTGTTCAATGCTTAGTTCAGGGATGTCCCAAGTGTTTGAACCTGCGACTAAGGCACACACATTCGGGGTGAGGGGAGGCCACCAGGTATGTAAGGGGTGTTGCCCCTTGGTTTCCCAGGCTACCTGACCTCGGCTGGTAAGGACTTGCCAGGTTAAGCGTTTGGGCTCATGTGGGTTATAGCCTTGGGTACTTATCAGAGAGAGGCCTAGAATCAGGAGGAGAAGTCCGTTTGACGCGGAGCTTGAGGGGATTCTCCATCTTCTCCACCGTCCATTGCTGGCCTGCAGACGGCGGGGCGGGTTTGATGTGGGATGCATGGATCCAAGATGAGATGCCGTCGACTTTGACTGTGGTCGGGGTGGTGAGAAGGACTATGTATGGTCCCTTCCACCTGGGTTCCAGGGTGGCGGCTCGATGTCATCTAACGTAGACTGAGTCCCCAACTCGGAACTGGTGTGGCACTTGGAGATCACCAGGGATGTATGCTTCAGCTACTTGGCTCCAGATTTCTTTCTGTATTGTTTCTAGGGCTTTTAGTCTGGTGTGTAGAAACGGATAAGAACGAGAATCGGGTATAGGGGTACAAGAGGCAGTTAAAGGAGGGGGGCACCATATAGTAGTTCAAAAGGGGTCAGCTTGAAAGGGGTAGGAGTGTTTCATACCTGAAAGAGGGCGTAGGGGAGGAGGACTGTCCAGTCTGTTATGCCAGTCTCTACAGATAATTTAGTCAGGACCTCTTTTAAAGTTCTGTTCATTCTTTCTACCTGTCCTGAGCTTTGGGGTCTATATGCACAATGTAATTTCCATTTGTACCCCAGGATTTTGGCCAGTCCCTGACTTACCTGGGCAACGAATGCTGGGCCATTATCTGAGCCAAGTACCTTAGGTATGCCATACCATGGGATGATATCTTCTAAAATTTTCTTGGCCGCTGGGGACACTCATTCTTCCAGTGTCCTTTTTCCTTGCAGAATGCACATTGGTCTCTATCCAGTGGTGGTTGGCTAGTCTGTCTTCCTGAGTTGCCCAGGTTCCCTGCCTGCCTTCTCCTAAACGCAGTTTGACCTGACTCACCTATTACTGTGACCAAAATGCGAGTTAAATTCTTTTCCTGTCTGCGCTCCTTCCTGACTTCCCTATCTTCTTCTTCTCTTAGTTTACGCTGCTCCTTCTCCTCCTCAGTTTCCCTCTTATGGTAGACTCTCTCGGTTTCCTTAACTAGGTCTTGCAAGGTATAGTCCTGCAAGCCCTCTATTCTCTGGAGCTTCTTCCTAATATCTAAGGCGGATTGCCCTATGAATGCCATAGCAACAGAGGCCCTTTGCCCCTCTGACGTTGGGTCAAAAGGGGTATAGCTGCGAAAAGCATCCATGAGACGCTCAAGGAAGACGGAGGGGGACTCCGTGATTCCCTGGGTCACTTCCCTTACCTTAGCCAAATTAGTAGGGCGCCTTGCTGCCCCTCGGAGGCCTGCCACTAGAGTCTGGCAATAGACTGTCAGTCGCTCCCTACCGTCAGCCGTGTTGTAGTCCCAGTCTGGTCGGGAAAGGGGAAAAGCCTCCTCGATGCGGTTTGGGAGTTGCGTTGGTCTCCCGTCCACCCTGGGCACGTTTTTCCGCGCCTCAAGGAGGATCCGCTCCCTTTCCTCTGTAGTGAAGAGGGTTTGCAACAATTGCTGACAGTCATCCCATGTGGGCTGGTGCGAGAACATCAGCGACTCCACCAGCCTAGTCAAACGCTGGGGTTCCTCGGAAAAAGGGGGATGGCTAGTTGTTTTCCAATTGTATAGGTCGGCGGACTTGGCTCCTGGTAAGTGGAGGGCTAAGACCTGTGAGGTGGCTGGTATTAACCATGGATGGACCCAGGGGGGCGGGTTCTGCACCAGATCTTGCCAAACGATAATATATGGCTGTTGGTTCGGGTGCGAACCAGGACCTGCTTGGAAGACAATATTTTTAACAGTAAAGATAAGGGAGAGGTTAAAGGTACCTTCAGGGGGCCAGCCCACATTGAAGGTAGGCCATTCAGAGGTGCAGAAAGTTTGCCACGGTCCCTTCTTTATGAGGATCGAGAGATTACACCCCCGTTCCTTAACCCCTTTCCAATGGTCTAAGGTGAGAGATAGAGGTGTACTCATCCCATGACCCATTTTTAAGAGACAACAAATGAACGTACACAGACAAAAGGGAAGACAAACAGAAAACACAGACACTGAACCTAATAGGTTAACCTAACAGCTTCAAAAGGGCTAAGCCCTCTTGACCGGACACGGCCGGACCCTGACGGTTCCGTCGCCGTACTGACGGTAACCAACAGTAGTTGGTCACCTCCTGATCCTGGGGCATCCCCCAGCCTGATTCTGGGGCATCCCCCAGCCTGATTCTGGGGCGTCCCCCAGCCTGATTCTGGGGTGTCCCCCAGCCTGACAGCGGCACGTCCGGATATACCGCTAAAGCCGGCACCTGATAAAAGACTTACAGATACAGACAGACCACACAGACAGACCACACAGATTCACAGACTTACAGACACAGACAGACCACACAGACAGACCACACAGACTCACAGACCTACAGACACAGACAGAACACACAGACACACAGAGGCCTCTTACCTCCAAGGATAGCGGGTCCAACGCTTGAGGGGTGGTCGTCTCTATCTCCGTGGAACCCCCAAATGTAAGGGCCTCAAAGACCCCTCAGGATTGAGAAGAACACCCAATCAAACGCGGAGCCGATCCTTGATGCAAAAGCAGGAGGAATTTATTCGAGTGCAGCACCCGGACGGACTGTTCTACAAGAGTCCGCCCGGTTTGGGGTTTCAGGCCCCTTTTAAAGGGAAAAACCAACCGCCTAGCCCACGCGCAGGTGGGGCAGTTGGGCAGTTTCAGCGGTTACAGTGTTCCGGAAGACATAGCCTAGCCCACACGCAGGTGGGGCAGTTATCCAACTGTCTGTGGATAGTTGAGTCATCTTAGTGAGGAGGGGGTTGGCCTAGTTCTAATATCCTAACAGTGGAAGTTTCTCTAACCTTCCCAACTTAGAAACATTTTAGGAAATTGAGGCTGAATGTCCTAGAGAAATGATAAATAAAGAAGTAATTGACGTCTACATTCCAAGATTCTAAGTACACAATGGAATACTATGCAGCCTTAAAAAGATGGAGACCTTACCTCTTTTATGTTTACTTGGAGGGATCTGGACCATATTCTCATGTGTAAAGTATCTCAAGAATGGAAGAAAAAGTATACAATGTACTCAGTACTTCTATAAAACCAACTTATATTTACTCACACTTTCTTATGAAAGACAGAACACAACTATAGCCCAGGATGAAGGAGAGAAATGGAGTGGGAAGGGAGGGGAGGGGAGAGGTTTATGGAGTGAGAGTAAATGGTGGGACCACACCTATGGAGCATATTGCAAGGGTACAGGTCAAATCTATCAAGTGTACAACATAAATGTCTTAACATAATAATCAAGTAAATGAGGAAAAAGTTATATTAATTAGTTTGATGCAAGCACATCAAATTGTATAAAAAAAATCAACACATTGTACCCCACATATTCATAAATGTATTATGATCTATGGGTATATGATTTAATTAAAAAAAAAACTACCATATGAAATTGTGTCCACTGTGGTTTCAAACACAGGATTTGTGCCAATTTACAAAGATTAGAGGATAATTTTTTTTTTTAACTTCTTTCTCTGGACTCTCTCTCAAAGACAGTTATTGTTTCATGAAGTATTGAGAAATCAGTCATGGAAAACATGCAAATAGAAGTCAAATAGCTGTGTCCCATAATGGTCATAACTAGCATTTCTTTTTGAGTGAGTTAGACTATGTGATGTACAAGGTAATGGATCCCAGTCATTTCCATATCATGGCACAAAAGGCATTTATGTTGCATGGTGCAATGAACTGGGACGAACCATTTAGTGTGGGAGGCAACTGGCTGGAGCTCAGTCCATGCCATTCCCAGTTGGCAGGAGAGATGGCATCTCCACTCTCCTCTGACACATTCAGAGTGCACCACGGTGCTGTGGCACATGAGTTGGAAGAACTTTGCTCAAAAATCATATCCAACTGTAAGACTTCAAGATGCTACAAAAGAATGGAAAGATTTGTGATAGCTTATTGTTTTTTCAGCAAGAATTGGCTTCCATCTTGAAAACTGACAGGAAAATAGAGCAAATGTAGATAAAGCATTTTTTCAAACTTCTGGTTCTTACTTGGCTGCCATATTCTGACCCTCCAAGTGGACATGGGGAAAAGTGTTCTGTATTTTGATCATTCTGGGAATTCATCTCCAAAATCAGGCAATTCCTCCATCATAAGTCAATTACCTTTTTAAACGTGTGTGAAAAAGAAGGAGAAACAAATAGCAATATTTGCAGCAAAGAAACCAGGGCTTTTGCAGATGAAAACATGTTGAACATAATGACAGAATAACAAATGGTAATGTCCTTTACAGAGGAAGCAAATAGCTGCAAGATCTAGGACTCTGCACTTTCCTTCCCATGTCAGTTCTGAGTTTTTAACTGTTCAGATCCAAGTTTTATTTCAGTTGTAAGGACTACGTATTGTGCCATGTTGAAGATGTTATGTGGGGGAACAATTTGTGACAACATATCAAGGGAATTATTTTAAATATTTAACTATGAGCTTAATTTTAACCCACTAAGGAAATTTTCTTTCCTAGAGGACTACTGTCTTTTCCAAAAACATAGCTTCTTAAATCTCAACCCTTTTGTGAAATCTTGTAAGGTTGGGAGAAGGATGAAGGATCTTGTCAGAAACAGAGAACAGCCCTCCCGGATCCAATGCATTTTTGTTCTGGATTCTCACCATTTTGAACTTTTTATCATTTTATAAAAACAATGCACATCACCAAGCATTTGCTAAGAACATTATGGTTGCTTTTTGTTTCCCCTTTTCTTGTTTATGTGTAACATCACCTATGGTTTTGATGTCTATTGAATTAATATTCATTTATTCATTGTTTCTTTTTTTCTTAAAAAATGTATTCAGAACTTATTCCAGGCCCAGCACTGCACAAGATGTTGGGAAGGATAGATGAAAAAAGAAATAATTCTTGCTTGAGAGAAGTCATGAGGAGATAGATACACCTATTGGTGTTTCCATAGCAAATTCCCTGTTCCCACGTATTCAGGATCACAGGCAGGGTGAAATGGGACCAGATTAGGTGAGGAGGTAATTCTCGGGAATAATCTGTTAATGATGTTGAGCACTGAGCTGAGTCTTGAGCTCTGCTCTTTACTAAGTTTTATTTAATTTAACCTACTAGACTAGTCTCACAGATCATACTGTTAAGATTGTTTTCAAATATGAGGGCAATTCTGACTCTGGCCCTCTGTATCACTACCCTGTTTTTCCAAACAGGTTTCTCAATTGTTTCTTATCTTCTTCTGAAGACTTTCTCTTCACTCTGACATTTTTCCACATGAACACTTCTGTTTTAAGTGTTGATTTTTAAGCTTTGATTTTTATAACTGTGCTTTTGTTTGGCACCTTGGCTTTAAATGGAGCTCTACACGCCTCCTTGATCTTGTTAGTCTGCCTTCAAAGGACTGGACAGCTACTCATTTGATGTCAAGACTAAGATGCTCTAGTATCTGTAGTGCCTGCCATGATACCCAGTGAATTGTAGATGCCTAATTAAATTTTTAAAATTAATGTTGTATGAATAAATATTACTCACAAAGCCTTATGGCTATTCCTGGTAGATGACAATGATTCTCCCTAATGCCAGCTCCTAACCTGAGTTTTATCTGTTTCATACTTCTTGTTCCTCTAGTTCTCCATATGCTTTATGTTGGTATTCATTAGTACATTATGGTGATCCTCCACCAATCCAGTGGCTTGCTAGGAATATGAACATCTATCCAGATACTCCATTAATGTTTTATTTTCTACTTATTTTTATCCTCATTTCTCTACCTAAGTTTGTTTTTGTTTTTGTTTTTTTGGTTTTTTTTTTGGATTTTGGTGATTCAGGGGATATAATTTCAACCTTAGGAAAGTTTCAAGAATAATGCAAAGACAATTTTTATATACTTTTAGCCAGAACCATTATTTATTAATGTTTTTTCCCATTTGCTTTACAAGTCCTCTTTTCTTCCTCCTTCTCTCTCCTCTCTCCCTATTATATTTTCTTTGATCTATTTGAGAATAGGTTGCAGATCTCATACTTGTGACTCCCAAATACTTCAGTGTGTATTTCATAAATCTCTAGAACATTCTCTTCTGCAACCACAGACAGTTATTAAAATCAGAAAATTTAACATTAACTATTATCTAATTCAGAGTTCATAATCAAATATCATAAAATGACCTAATAATGTCCATATTCAAATTTTGTCATTTCTCCCCATCTGTCTGCTATAACTACATTTTTATGTAGCTCCAGAATCTAATCCAGTATCATGCATCGCCTTTGGCTAATTTTCTATTAACTTTCTTTCATGTGGAATTGTCCTATTTTTCTTTCATGACTTTGACAATTTCGAAATATCCCAGTTTGAGTTTATCAAGTGTTTCCTCATGATTAGATTCAGATTCCACCTGCATGCAGGAGTAACACAGGGGAACACTGCATTCTTTTCGTTGCATCCTACCAGAGTGGCTGGACGTTGATTTGCCTGCGGAATAAACATGTTCATTGTGGTGCTCAAATTTTTCATGTTCCTGTTGATTTATTTTTGTCTGTTTGATCTATTAGTTGTTAGAGAGGAAAGATTGAATTTCATTTTGATAGATTTCTTTATTTCCACTTGTAGTTCTATCAGTTTTGCTTTATATACAGTCACTTCTCATTGTTCTTAGTAGTTCTGTTCTATAAAGTTTCTGTGAGCGTTAAAGTAGTGCCCATTGAACTGTTACTCTAAGGGGAAATACGGGGTTAGGTTCCTAGGTGCCTCTGATCACAGCATTTTCAACAACTGACCAGTGCATGACCTTGTTTTATGTATGGTTCTGTTTCAAGACATCTCGTTTCATATGTATTGATGATTCATTAATGTTGAGTACATTGCCAACAGCTCTGTAACTCATGCTTAAATGAAGCTTATCTAATACATGCATTTTCTCCATCAGGTAAATCATACTCTTTTAGTCCTTATGAACACTAAATGAAAATCCAAGTCTACACTTGGGGGCCATTTTAGATAGTGAAATCACCAAAAAAAAGGCACCCAAATATGAAAGACACACTACTCAATAGACTGTGAAAAGGACATCTGTTTACAGCCTGAGAATTGAAACCAGAAGTCAGTCTATGGTCTTCCTCCTTCCACCTCTGCTGGGAATGTGCATCTGGGGCAACTGAAATGTTTCACTATTGTCTACACATCTGCAAATGGCCATAAAAGGCTATGAGTACTGCGAGGATTGCTTTGGGGGTTACAAATGAATTTTAGTGACTGGGAGAATTTGCAAATGTTGATACAATAAATGATGAGAATTGTCTGTATTTGAAACTGTTCTTAGGTTCATATAAGTTTAGAATTATTGCATATTCCAAGGGAATTTAACCTCTTATACCTAAGGGATGACTTTCTTATCTCTAATAATGCTATTTGCCTTAAAATTTATTGTATTAATATCAATTCTGCTATATGAGCTTTCTTTCGATCAGCATATGCCAGTGTTCTCTATATTCAACTTCCCCTATGTGATTTTTTTAGCGTAGTAAAGAGCATACAATGTAAAATTTATCCACTTTTAAATGTATAGTACAAAAATATAGAATACTTCACTAATTTCGTGCCATTCTTATGCAGAGGTCATGCAGGTTTTCCATGTACCATTCCATTTTAAGCATATGTGTTGTCCAACTGAACACTGTTCTTCTGTATTAAGTATGTACTTTATAAACAGCTTTAGGGGGATTTAAAAAAGAACAATATGAAAAAAATCCACCAAAACCCCCAGTTCATTAACTGAAAAATTTTCTCTGTATAATCATTATTATTATTTTTTATTCTATCTCTTTATTTTGTGCTGTTTTTCTCATTTTCAATCTATTCGTTTTTTTTCACCTTTTTTTTTGAGACAGAGTCTCACTATGTCACCCTGAGAGAGTGCCGTAGTGTCACAGCTCACAGCAACCTCAAACTCTTGGGTTTAAGTGATTCTCTTGCCTCGCCTCTTGAGTAGCTGGGACTACAGGCACCCACCACAATACCTGGCTATTTTTTGGTTGCACCTGTCATTGTTGTTTAGCAGGCCTGGGCAGAGCTGGAACCCACCAGCCACAGCGTATGTGACCAGCGCCCTACTCCCTGAGCAGTGTCGAACTTGTTTATTTCACTTTTGATCTTTATTTATATTGATGAAAATTTTGTCTTCTCTTTATTCCATTTTTTCTTCTAACTGTGGAAAGCTATTGACTCAATTTATCTAATATTTATAACAAGCATCATATTTATATCTTAGATCAATTTACAGATGATGCCCATATCTTTGTTTGCAGTGGTTACAATAATTCCAGATACTTTAGTATGTATATTTTATTCAGGGAAGATAAAATGGAATCAGGCGTCATCATTTGAAAATTACTCATATTAGAAATGTTAATTCCAAGGAAATGTACTTTATTATTTTTGGGGAGGAGTTTCATGATAATTTTTCCCTTTGGGTAATGCTGAGTTGTCCTCCACTCCAACCCAGAATGAGTGGTGGTTGACTGTGGCCCTTATTCATTCTGCATGCTGATCTTGGAGGAATCTCTCTCATTTGCAGCTGTTTTGCCCTTGTTGGTGGAGGGTTGGAGCTCACAGATTTTTCTAGGCGCTGATGGACAGCCTGGCTTTCTCTTCCATAGCAGCTCCTACCTGCCACATTCTGGATTATAGCTTCCTCTGACCTGGGTTATCTGTCAATACATTCCTATCTCCTGATTTCTCTTTTTCTTTTCTTTGTTATACTTGTTGATTCCTTTTTTTGTAATTAATTCTATTTTAGCAGAAATAAGCACATTGCCTTAGTCTTTAATCTTGAAGGCGAGTAATTGCAAATAAAATTTATTATTTTTATCTGATTGAAAAGTAATAAAGTCAATTTTAGTAACTTGGACTATGAAGAGATTACTTTTTTAAATCCCACCACAATCTTGTAACTTAGAGATAGCCATTGTAAATATTTATGTTATTGCTCTTGTGTCTGTATAGTATACATTTCAAGGTGTCTGGGTGAGCCAGAGATTAGATTTTGAAAATAAATTTAAACTGACTTGTATAAAAATGTTAACTTCACCAATAACTAGGTGGGCCAGTACCATGTGGTTTTCACCACTATGGTCTTGTAGTACAGCCTGAAGTCTGATACGCTGATGCCTCCGGCTTTGTTTTTATTACTAATAACTGCATTAGCTATACAGTTTTTTTTCTGGTTCCATACAAAATGAAGAATTATTTTTTCCAACACTTGAAAGTATGATGTTGGTATTGTAATAGGGATGGCGTTGAATCTGTAGATTGCTTTGGGAAGTATAGACATTTTAACAATGTGAAGTTGTGGAATATATTCCCAGCATTTGGTTCCCAATCCATGTCTACTAAATGTTACCATTAGTAAAAACATTGTTCAAGTAGGAGAATATGACATTTATAATGCATTGAGATGTTGTGCCTTTTCACGTCTCTTTGTGGATTGTTAGGTCAATGCTTTGCTTTTATTCTGAAAACCTGTTGAGCTGGTGACTTTTCATTTCATCGTTATCCTCAATCTGATTCTATCTATGTTCAGAGCTCTCCTTCCTGAAGGATTAGGCCCTGAAGTGTGAGAGTGTATGTTTAGAAAACAATTTGATTTATGGAGTTAACAAATCCCTTGGGAATTCATCTTTCAATCTGTCTGTATATCTATCAATCTATCTACCATCTAATATCCAAAGTTTCAATGCCTTTTAAGTTGAGAGCAACAGTATATGCAAAAGACGGGACAACCGTCATATTACATTCCATCCTGATGTTTCCTGTTTCTCTAAGGGTGTGCAACAGAGTAATAGGAGCCGAATTTGCTAAGGCAGGATGAAACCAGACTTGCTAAGCTAGTGTTTGGACTTCACCCTGTTTACAGTGTAGAAACAAACACAATGACTTTTCCAGATTTAGGTTTTGGGGATTCAGTAATGGAGGCAGCCACTGATGGGCTGGGAATTAGAGGGACCACAGGCAGAGTTATCAGTATGGGAATTATTATGACAACTTCAGAGAGAGTTTCTAAGCGTCCATATTAAGACAGTGATGGTATGGAGGTTGGAGAACAAGCGAGGTGAGAGATTTGAGAAATATTTAGCTGATAGAACAAATAGATGATAGACCCAATCAAGTTAAGGGAGAGAAGGAACAGCCAAGGATTATATTTGGTTACAAGATGGTAATGGGATTATTGCACTGTTGAATACATGTTAATTTCTCACTGCATTAAGACATGTGGAAGGAGGGCAGCAAGTGTCTGGGGCCTGACAATGCGATATTTTAAATTTGAGGTATCTGAGGGATAGCCAGAAGGAAGGAAATTATCATTAATTAATCTACTATGCACTGGGCATCATGCTGCAAACTGAGCATATTGTTTCATTTTATCATCCTGACAATGCCATGAAATTAAATAGGTTCTTTTTATAGATGGTCCTGCCTTCTTTAGTAAAGCTTAGTTAAATAAGTTGAAAAATTCTTGTTGATAATAGCAACGTGCCATGATTAGTATAGAGGGGCTCAGATTTAAACTTGGATCTATGTCTATATTCCACACTGCTCCAGTAATGATGAGCTAAAGAGCATGGAGTTGAGGAGGGGTGGGAGGAAGTCATCGTAAAGGCCCTAGGGCTGAAACACCTGCAGTCATATCCCCCCCTTGCTGGCTTTAAACTGTGTGGCCTGAGCAAATCTTTAAACACTCTATGCCTCATTTTTTTTTCTTTGATAAAAAAGAGAGAAAACAGTAGTGATATTTACTTCATAAAATTGATTTTTCTTCTTTTTTTTTATTAAATCATAACTGTATACATTGATATGATCATGGGGCATCAAACACTCGCTTCATAGACCATTTGACACATTTTCATCACAATGGTTAACATAGCCTTCCTGGCATTATCTCAGTTACTGTGCCAAAACATTTACATTCTACATTTACCAAGTTTCGCAAATACCCCTGTAAGATGCACCACAGGTATGATCCCACCGATCCCCCTCTCTCTACCCACTACCCACCTCCCTCCCCTCCTTTTCCCACTTCCCCCTATTGTTAGGTTGTAACTGGGTTATAGCTTTCATGTGAGAGCCCCAAATTAGTTTCATAGTAGGGCTGAGTACATTGGGTACTTTTTCTTCCATTCTTGAGATACTTTACTAAGAAGAATATGTTCCAGCTCCATCCATGTAAACATGAAAGAGGTAAAGTCTCCATCTTTCTTTAAGGCTGCATAATATTCCATGGTGTACATATACCACAATTTATTAATCCATTCGTGGATCGATGGGCACTTGGGCTTTTTCTATGACTTAGCAATTATGAATTGGGCTGCAATAAACATTCTGGTACAAATATCTTTGTTATGTTGTGATTTTTGGTCTTCTGGGTATATGCCCAGCAGAGGAATTATAGGATTGAATGGCAGATCTATTTTTAGATCTCTGAGTGTTCTCCACGTATCTTTCCAAAAGGAATGTATTAATTTGCATTCCCACCAGCAGTGCAGAAGTGTTCCCTTTTCTCCACATCCACGCCAACATCTCTGGCCTTGAGATTTTGTGATATAGGCTAGTCTCACTGGAGTTAGTTTAGATGATATAGGCTAGTCTCACTGGAGTTAGTTTAGATGATATCTCAAAGTAGTTTTGATTTGCATTTCTCTGATGATTAAAGATGATGAGCATTTTTTCATATGTCTGAAGGCCGTGCACCTGTCTTCTTCAGAGAAGTTTCTCTTCAAATCCCTTGCCCAGCCTGCGATGGGATCCCTTGTTTTTTTCTTGCTGATGTGTTTGAGTTCTCTGTGGATTCTGGTTATTAAACCTTTGTCAGAGATACACCCTGCAAATATCTTCTTCCATTCTGAGGGCTGTTTGTTTGCTTTACTTACTGTGTTCTTGGCTGTGCAGAAGCTTTTTAGTTTGATCAAGTCCCAGTAGTGTATTTTTGAAGCTGCTTCAATTATCCGGGGGGTTCTCCTCATAAAAATACTCCCCCAGACCAATTTCTTCAAGGGTTTTCCCTGCACTCTCCTCTAGTATTTTTATAGTTTCATGTCTTAAGTTTAAATCTTTAATCCAATGAGAGTCTATCTTAGTTAATGGTGAAAGGTGTGGGTCCAATTTCAGTCTTCTGCAGGTTGCCAGCCAGTTCACCCAGCACCATTTGTTAAATAGGGAATCTTTTCCCCACTGAATGTTTTTAATTGGCTTGTCAAAAATCAAATAGCGGTAAGTAGCTGGATTCATCTCTTGGTTCTCTATTCTGTTCCAGATATCTACTTCTCTGTTTTTGTGCCAATACCATGCTGTTTTGATCACTATCGATTTGTAGTAAATTCTGAGGTCTGGTAGTGTGATTCCTCCTGTTTTGTTTTTATTTCTGAGTAATGTCTTGGCTATTCGAGGTTTTTTCTGATTCCATATAAAACGAAGTATTGTTTTTTCAAGATCTTTAAAATATGACAGTGGAGCTTTAATAGGGAGTGCGTTGAAATTATATATTGCTTTGGGTAGTATGGACATTTTGATAATGTTGATTCTTCCCAGCCATGAGCATGGTATGTTTTCCCATTTGTTAACATTTTCAGCTATTTCTTTTCTTAGAGTTTCATAGTTCTCTTTATAGAGATCTTTCACGTCTTTTGTTAGGTAAATTCCCAAATATTTCATCTTCTTTGGCACTACTGTGAATGGGATAGAGTCCTTAACTGCTTTTTCAACTTGACTGTTGTTGGTATATATAAAGGCTACCAATTTATGGATGTTGATTTTGTATCCTGAGACATTGCTATATTCCTTGATCACTTCTAGGAATTTTGTAGTAGAGTCCCTAGTGTTTTCCAGATACAGAATCATATCATCTGCGAAGAGCGAACGTTTGATCTCTTCTGACCCTACATGGATACCCTTGATAGCCTTTTCTTCCCTAATTGCGGTGGCTAAACTTCCATTACAATGTTGAAAAGCAATGGAGACAATGGGCAGCCTTGTCTGGTTCCTGATCTGAGTGGAAATGATTCCAATTTAACTCCATTCAATATGATATTGGCTGTGGGTTTGCTGTAGATGGCCTCTATCAGTTTAAGAAAAGTCCCTTCTAGACCAATTTTCTTGAGTGTTCTGATCATGAAGGGATGCTGGATATTATCAAAAGCTTTTTCTGCGTCAATTGAGAGAATCATATGGTCTTTGTTTTTTAATTTGTTTATGTTCTGAATTACATTTATACATTTACGTATATTGAACCAGCCTTGAGACCCTGGGATAAAACCAACTTGGTCATGATGTATAATTTGTTTGATGTGTTGCTGGATTCTGTTTGTTAGGATCTTGTTGAATATTTTTGCATCTATATTCATTAGTGAAATTGGTCTATAATTTTGTTTTCTTGTTGGGTCTTTTCCTGGTTTGGGGATCAGGGTGATGTTTGCTTCATAGAACGTGTTGGGTAGTCTTCCTTCTTTTTCTACATTTTGGAACAGGTTGAGTAATATAGGTACTAATTCCTCTTTAAAGGTTTGGTAGAATTCTGACGTAAAACCATCTGGTCCTAGGCTTTTCTTTTTAGGGAGGTTTTGTATAGTTGTTGCTATTTCTGAACTTGATATGGGTCTGTTCAACATTTCCACTTGATTCTGGTTAAGTCTTGGAAGGTGGCGTGCTTCCAAGTATCAGTCAATTTCCTTCAGATTTTCATATTTCTGAGAATAATGTTTCTTGTAATATTCATTAAGGATTTTTTGGATTTCTGATGAGTCTGTTCTTATTTCATCTTTGTTGTTTCTAATTGATGATATTAGAGATTTTACTCTTTTTTTCTGATTAGTTTGGCCAGAGGTTTATCTATTTTGTTGACCTTTTAAAAAAACCAGCTTTTTGATTTATTGATCTGTTGTATTATTCTTTTGTTTTCAATTTCATTTAATTCTGCTCTAATTTTGGTTATTTCTTTTCTTCTACTGGGGTTGGAATGTCCTTCCTTTTCCAGTTGCTTGAGATGTCCCATTAAGTTGTTAACTTCCTCTCTTTCCTTTCAAGGAAGGCTTTCAGAGCTTTAAATTTCCCTCTTAGAACTGCCTTTGCGGTGTCCCAGAGGTTCTGATAGTTTGTGTCTTCATTGTCGTTTTGTTCCAAAAAATTGGCGATTTCTTTCTTAATCTCATCTCTGACCCAGCTATGATTCAGCATACGGTTATTTAACTTCCATGTTTTTGTATGAGTATGCAGATTCCTGTTGTTACTCAATTCAAGTTTTATTCCATGATGGTCTGAGAAGATGCAGGGAATAATTTCTATTCCTTTAAATTTACTGAGGTTGGACTTGTGACCTAAAATGTGGTCAATTTTGGAGTAAGTTCCATGGGCTGATGAGAAGTATGTGTATTCAGTTTTGTTGGGATGAAATGTTCTGTAGATGTCTGCTAAATCTAAATATTGGATGGTTAGGTTTAAATCTAAGATTTCTTTGCTCAGCTTCTTGCTGGAGGATCGATCCAACACTGCCAAAGGAGTGTTGAAATCTCCAACGATTATGGAGCTGGAGGAAATCAAATTACTCATGTCTGTTAGAGTTTCTCTTATAAATTGAGGTGCATTCTGGTTGGGTGCATAGATATTAATAATTGAGATCTCATCATATTGAGTATTACCCTTAACAAATATGAAGTGACCATTCTTGTCCTTCCTTACTTTTGATAGTTTAAAGCCTACTGTATCTGCAAATAAAATTGCAACATCTGCTTTTTTCTGATTACCATTTGCCTGAAATATGGATGACCATATTTGGTCTGTATTTGTCTTTTAAGTTAAGATGTGACTCTTGTATGCAACAAATATCTGGCTTGAGTTTTTGTATCCAGTCAGCTAACCTATGCCTCTTTAGAGGACAGTTTAAGCCATTCACATTAATGGAGAGTATTGATACTTCTGGTGGAATTTTGGGTATCTAGTTTTTCAAAGGTCCAGTGGACATTTTTAATCCTTTCACCAGTGTGGAAGTTGGAGTTTGATCTGAAGTTTCTGAGTGAGTTTACTTTTGTGGTATAGGATTGGGTTGGTCATTATGGAGGATAGGTCTGAGAATATCCTGAAGAGCTGGTTTGGTTATGGCAAATTTTTTCAACATATGAATGTCATTAAAGTATTTAATTTCTCTCGGGCGGTGCTTGTGGCTCAGTGAGTAGGGCGCCAGTCCCATATGCCGGAGGTGGCAGGTTCAAACCCAGTCCCAGCCAAAAAACCACCAAAAAAAAAAAAAAGTATTTAATTTCTCCATCATAAATGAAACTCAGTTTAGCTGGATACAAGATCCTGGGTTGAAAGTTATTTTGCTTTAGGAGATTAAAAGTTGATGACCACCCTCTTCTGGCTTGAAAAGTTTCAGCAGAGAGATCTGCAGTTATTCTAATATTCTTTCCTTTGTACGTAATAGTTTTCTTTCGCTGGGCTGCTTTGAGAATCTTCACTTTCATGTTAACTTTAGTGAAGCTAATTATGATATGCCTGGGGGATGACTTATTGGGGTTGAATTGTGCTGGGGTTCTGAAGCTGTCTGCTATCTGAATTTCAGATTCTCTAGGCATGTCTGGAAAATTTTCTTTCATAATTTCATGCAGAAGGGCCTCTGTGCCCTTGGAGGCCACTTCATCATTCTCAGAAATCCCAATTATTTGTATGTTGCTTTTCTTCAAATTATCTGAGAGTTCTCTGAGTGAGTGGTCCGTTTTTGCTCTCCATTTCTCTTCCTCTTTGAGAGATTGGGAGCATTCGAAGACTTTATCTTCAATGTCAGAAATCCTTTCTTCTGCTTGCTCCATTCTGTTGCTGAGGGATTCTACTGTATTTTTCATATCTTTGAGGGCTGTAAATTCTTGCTTCAGTGTGTCTAAGTCTTTGGTGGTTTTGTCTTTAAATTCGTTAAATTCTTGAGACAACTTTTGAATTTTTCCTTGAATTCCTAATTCCATTTTATTAATCTTGTCTGCAATCCAAATTCTGAATTCGATTTCTGACATCTCAGCCAGTTTTTTGTGAATGGGATCTTCAATCACATCTGCCGTATCTTTTCTTAGGGGGTTGATCTATTCTTGTTATTCATGTTACCAGAGTTTTTCTGCCGATTTTGCCCCATGGTTATTTTACTCCCTTTGATTTTTCCCCTGGGGCTTTATTGAGGGCCCGTACAGTGTTGTGGCCTGAGAAACTGGGGCCCTGTCTTGTGTGGTGGGGCTAAGTGGTTCTGTCTTGTTTTCAGTTAGTTTCTATTCACTCCTATTCTAACGTTTACTCTGGCTTGAAGTCTCAGCTGTGTGGAAAAACCAGCAATTAAGTCACCCCGCCTGCCCACCTCTGGCACCAGTTGGAAAAGGAAAATCAAACCTTCCTACAACCGCATACCCAGGGCACCGCCTGAAAAGTCCTCAGTCTATTAGTTCAGTTCAAAAGGTCCAAATCGATTGTCTCAATCGGCACCTGTCTTGGGTGGGAGAGTTCAAGAGGTCTCTGGGAACTGGATCACAGGGGTCTGGTGACTCCTCTGATATGGCTTACTCCAGTGCTGCGTGGAGTCAGGAGGAGCCACCTAGCAAATAGATCAGTCTGGGAAGGTTGATGTCTCCTTCCCCACTTTGCCCCTCCGTTGGACCCAGTCACTGGTATCTCTGCAGATGGCTAACCCAGTTGCCTGTAGTGAACAGATACTCCAGGGGTTTGCACCTGCCTGAATCGCAAGGAAGTCTGCCAGGCCCCTGCAGTCTGCCACTATCTAGCAGGAGGAGATGGGGCCTGACATCTTTGAGTACTTGATGCAGTGGTGGGAGGGAGGTGTTCACTCAGGCTTAGCCCCATCCCTGATTGATGTTGCTAAAAGAACAGAACAGAACAGACAACTTTGCGGGATTCTGTCTCTGTTTCTGCTAAAATTGCCTACAGAAGACGGGCTGTTTTGAGTTCAAATGTCTTTGCTGCTGGAGGTTTGTGTCCGATTACCCCTCTGTGTCGGCCCTGCCCTGGAAGCTTCTCGGGTTTGTAAGCAGCATCAGGCAAATCCTTTGCTCACTGGTGGCCTCCTCTGGTTGCCCAGGGAGACAGGGGGTGTGGCTTCAGAATATCCAGAAGTGAGCCGTTTTGCTTTTGTTTGCATCCTTGTGATCACAGCTTGCCTCAGCGGTGTTGATGTGCGTTCTTCAACCTTCTCTCTTGGTGCGGCTCAAATCCACCAGGATACTCACTAAATTCCTGTGCCTTAACTCTCCTTCTGGACGGGAGCCTCTGTTGAAAGCTGGCTTCAGTCCGCCATCTTGTCTCTCCCCCCCCATAAAATTGATGTTTAAAATTTAAATGCTATGTGTGTATATGTGTGTCTCATGTATATTTCATGTGTCTGAATGAATAAGAACACATTATGTGTGTATATATATCATTCAAAAACAGTTTTTGATATGTATGAACACTTAGTGTCTGATAATAATATGATTATTATCAGTACTATTACTATTGTTACTACTAATATACCATGACATTTGCATTTCTTGTGAAATTGTCTCTTAGAGAGTGGGAGATATATGTTCAGAGGCTATAATGGAAAGCTAGAGGTTGAATATGAAATAAGTCATAATTATAGTCATTGAACTAGAAGGATGATCATTTAGCTTTAAAATTTATTTTGAATGTATGAAAATCTGACTTTGTGGAAGAGAGCTTTCTTTTATAAAAGGAGACTTATATTTATAATATAATAATAATTCCTCCAAAGTATAGACTTCAGAACTCTTTACCTGCGCTTTTCTTTTAATATGTTAAACCCCCTCTTTGGTGTCTTTGATAAATTAAGTTTATCTAGGTTTTCTATAAATACTTTTGGGACTTTAGTGAGAAAGAAATGAAAGCAGTTTTCATATGTAAGTGTAAAGTACAAAGCAATCTCTTTCAGAGTAATAGAATCAGAGATCCGCAGCAGTCCTGATGGATTTAAGCTCCAATTCTTGCACAGTATTTCAAAAGAAAATTATGATAAAGGAAAAGTGTGAGCTCCACAGATATGAGAGGCTGGGATGTGTTTTCTAAATCATCTTATGTGGGGTTTGGAACTGGCAACCTGCTTAATTATAGAAATTCTAAACTTCTTCCCAAGCTGATATTATAATAATCTTAAAAACTCCTCATTTTGCAAATGTATTCATTGTTTAAATATCTTGCTTCAGAGGAGGAAAAGTACCAAATCCTTGGTCAAAATTGTCAAGTCTTTAGTCTACTAGATGCCCAAATAATGCATGACTCCATCAACAGTTAAGGAATGAAGAGTTGTAACCTCAGAGTTAATTCAACACTAAAATCAAGATTCAGTTTCCAGGCTGGGTGCCTGTAGAACAATGGTTAGGGCACCAGCCACATACTCGGAGGGTGGCAGGCTCGAACCTGGCGTGCACCAGCTAAAAAAACAATGACAACTGCAACTACTGGGCATTGTGGTGGGCACCTGTAGTCCCAGCTACTTGGGAGGCTGAGGCAAGAGAATCGCTTAAGTCCAAGAGTTGGAGGTTGCTGTGAGCTGTGATGCCGTGACACTCTACCAAGGGCGACATAGTGAGACTCTGTCTCAAAAAAAAAAAAATATTCAGTTTCCATCACCAATGTCCCATTTATTCAACTCCACCAGAGAAATTCCTTTCCTACCACTAAATGACTCTCACTCAGCCTCAGGGTTCAGCTGAAGCTCTGCCTGGCTAAACACCTCCCTTCACAGTTCCATCCACACTGTGCATCCTGTATCCCTGTGAGGCTGTGAAAATGTTGACAACCATTAATTAAATTATTTTCAAAATAAAAAAAGAAGTATCTTGCTTCAGGCTACACAGTTTAAAACTGACCGGGGTGGGATATGAACCCAGGCACTCCAGCTCCAAGCTCTTTGCGGTGGTTGCTCTCCTTCATCTCCCATACCCTATGCTCTTTAGCCTGAGATCACCAGAATGACATGAAATACAGACACAGATAGATCTGGGTGCAAATCCAGACCCTGCTACATTAACCATGAGAATTTGCTATGATTGACGTCAAATATCTCTTGCTGCCTTTAGATTCCAGGTACTACGTTACAAGCTCAGATACAAGGCTGAGTAAAGGACACTTGTCTATGACAAGCAATTTACAGACCCATGGGAGAGACACTTAAGAAATGAATTATTATTAAGCACAGGGTATTATGGAGGACACAGTAGACTTTCCTCCCACTGTGTGGAGAAGAGAGTCTTCCTGGAGGAAATGACTCTTCAGCAGAATCTGGAAGGATCTGTAGGGTGAACCAGGTAGAAAAGAGAAGAGGAGGGGGAAATATTCTAGTTGGGTGAAGACAGCACAAGTAAAGTCAAGTGGGTGAGATACGGCCTGGCAAAAGCAGGAAACTCTTACTTAGCCTTCCAGTGCTGCTGGGACAGAAAGCGTGGGCCAGGCCACATCCCACATTGAGGTGACGGCCTCCATTAGATCAGGGGTGGAGAAGACAGAGACAGCAAGCATGAGCACATTTAATACTGTTTCATGTTTTGGTCAAGAAGACTCTCTGAGTTAGACAGAAAATACAGAAGCCAAAAAAAAAAAAAAAAAAGAAGTAAATAATTGAGAATTATTCACTTCTTCATATTTTTTTAAAAAAGATTCTATTCAGCAAAATAGATTAAAGCCATGTGCAAGTGGCAGATAAGGACTTAATCTTCTTGCTATATAAATCAATAAGAAATAGCCAGGCAAAAGAGCCTACCTGATATTCTTGTACCAGGTAGAACGGGGTTTTGTTCTGAAGATTCAGACCTTAAGGGAGGTATCTCTGGTTGGACTGAATCTGCTTTCTTACTACCAGAAGCTACCCTATATCAGCTGGTTAAGATCTTAACTTTTACAATATGCTCCCAAACCCATCAGAGACAGTAGCAAAGAAATAATGGAAGTGAAACTAACTCTCAGCTTAGTTGGCCCACCATGCTGTGTGCTGCATATGAGATGTTGTGCGGTGGACTACGCATTTGAATAATAAAAACTGCAGTTTGTGTTATCTAAGAATTATGTGTAGGGTGATGAAAAAAGTAATAAACATTTGATCATAGGAAATATCATCTATATCGCTAATGTACAGAGATCCCTTATACGATAATAACATTTCTCTCATAGGACCAGAGTTTTTCTTCATTCGCACATACTGACATAACTATTAAACAAGCAAGGAAATGTCCTTTATAGGTAAAATTTCTCTTACAAACTGATAGCTTTTTTTTATTATTATTAAATCATAGCTGTGTACATTAATGCGATCATGGGGCACCATACACTGGTTTTATTAGACCATTTGACATATTTTCATTGCACTAGTTAATGTAGCCTTCCTGGCATTTTCTTAGTTATTGTATTAAGACATTTATATTCTACATTTACTAAGTTTCACATGTACCCTAGTAAGATGTACCGCAGGTGTGGTCCCACCAATCACTCTCCCTCCACCCATCCACCCATCCTCCCCCCCTCCCCTCCCTTTCCCCTTTCCCCCATTCTTAGGTTGTAACTGGGTTATAGCTTTCATATGAAAGCCATAAATTAGTTTCATAGTAGGGCTGAGTACACTGGATACTTTTTCTTCCATTCTTGAGATACTTTACTAAGAAGAATATGTTCCAGCTCCATCCATGTAAACATGAAAGAGGTGAAGTCTTCATCTTTCTTTAAGGCTGCATAATATTCCATGGGGTACATATATCATAATTTATTAATCCATTCGTGGGTCGATGGGCACTTGGGCTTCTTGCATGACTCAGCAATTATGAATTGGGCTGCAATGAACATTCTGGTACAAATACATTTGTTATAATGTGATTTTTGGTCTTCTGGGTATATACCTAGTACAAATTGATAGCTTTTGAAATTTTCAAAATAAAGTTTTAGTTTAGGAGTTGCAGAGGCATTTTTACTCTACCTCATCTGACACCCAAGCAAACTGACCCATCCACAGGTATAAATCAGAAGAGAGTCAGCCTCTAAGTCTGTCCTTAGACCTCACACACGGTTTAGTTTGTCCATTTCTCCTCTAGCAGGAATGGGCAGCACCCTCTTTCTCCCTGGGTCTCTAAATCTTGGGATTAATCTGTTAATCTGAACTGTCTAAGGAGGCAGCTCCATAGGTAAGGCAGTGTGCTGGGTTTTCATGGCAAGGAAAATTTCTTGGACCTTTATACACATACATTTACTTGTTTTCCTTTTCGTAAGCTATTGGATACACTCTAATTAAAGCAGTAAATTAGGAAAGCATATAAAAGACAACAAAACACTATTTCCTGTCACACATATCATATAAATTCTCAATATCTCCCTGTTCTCACCAGGGGATTGAGTCCCCAGATCCTATTAGGGAATTCAGATTGGGTTTATAAACTCAAAGATCTCTGGAAATAGGTTTGGTCATAGTTTATGAGATTAACTTGATATAACTAGAGTCAATTCCATTCTTATTCTTAACAACACCAGAAACAAACACATCTATCTGAAGTTTTATTTTAGACAGACTTGATTGAAGTGGTCAAATTCTTAAAAAACTAAGGCCGATAATAGAAAAAAAGAAAGAGAAAACAGCAGTAGAAACATCAACGAAGGAGCAAGAAACAAGAAATGCTGAGCAATTGTTTCTTAGCTCGATGCTGCTTGAAAATACAGGGACGGTCTTCAGAAGACCTTCATGTGCTGCTGAAAGGAAGTGAGTGCTGCAGCAGATACAGTACAGAGGAGAAACAGTTATTCTTAAATGTCATCTATTTGCGGGACCTGAACTGGGTAAGGATTCAGGTTTGATTCATTCAATTACTGCTCCCAGCAGTGTTCTCACAGGCATATTGCTTTTCTGGCTGCTCAAGAAAGCTGAAGTAAGATTGGGTGTATGCAAGAAGGAACTCAAAGAAAGAAAGAGCAGGTTATTGGCTTCAAAACTATAAACAGTTCATTTCATTCTTCATGTTGTTTGAATGAATTGAAATATAACAAAGCTTATAAGAATCATAAAATTGACCTTAAATTCAAAACAAGTCTGAAAGTTGTCTTTTGTGAATTTCAAAACATAATGCTCTATTTTATGATACCTTTGTCTATTTTATTATTGTAGAATAATGTGTAAAACTAGTAGAAGTAGGTAAACATATTTTTAATCACTATCATGCCCATTTTCTCTTTACAAATTAAATATCTGAAAGATGCCTCATGCACCAAAGCTATTTTACTGTATTCAAAGTAATTTGTTGTTGTATGAATTGAAAATAATTTTCTAAAAGGATCTTGCTTATTAATATTTGTAATAGTCCTTCTCTGGTATAGTTCTTTTTATCTTTTTAAATTTTTAATAACAAATAAAAATTTGTATTTTTTTAATCTATGGTATGTGGCATAATGTTTTGGTGTACGCATACATTTTGAAATGGCTACATCAGGCAAATTAACACGCATTATTACACAGTCCTATAACTTTCTGTGTGTGGTAAGAATATCTCAAATCTGCCTTGTTGGCTTTTTAAGTATGCAGCACATTCTTATTAACTTTAATCATCAAGTTGCATAATAGATCTCTTGAACTTATTCTTCCTAACTGAAATTTGGTATTCTTTGACCAATATCTCCCCAGTGTCTGGCTTAGCAGTGTGTATATAGAATGTTCTTCTTTTTTTTTTTGTACAGACAGAGGCTCACTCTATTGCCCTTGGTAGAGTGCTGTGGCATCACACAGCTCACAGAAACCTCCAACTCCTGGGCTTAGGCGATTTTCTTGCCTCAGCCTCCCAAGTAGCTGGCACTACAGGTGTCTGCCACAATGCCGGGCTATTTTCTTGTTGCAGTTTGGCTGAGGCCGGGTTTGAACCTGCCACCCTTGGTATATGGGGCCAGAGCCCTACTCACTGAGCCACAGGTGCCGCCGAGAATGTTCTTAATATACATATATTCATACTAACTGGACAAATTTGAAAACTTTATGATATTAGACATCTATTCATTTATTAAATTAAAAATTAGCACCATGGTAATTTTTTTAACATTATATGAAAATTTAACCAAATTACCCATTAGGAAGTTATTAACTATGGAGACACTAAAGTCACACAACAAAGAATTATTTGGCTTTTTTTCTCTAATGTTTTGAAATATTTATTTTAAAAGAGCTATGTACCTGTGACCCTAACTATTATTAGAATATTTCTCTTTGAATGGAGTTCACAGATAGTGCAATGTTATAACTGATGAATTTAAATCTAATGCACTGGCACCTTATTTTCCAAACTGTGCCAACAGAAAGGATATTTTGAAGGAATCTGAATCATTTTATAATGAGAAAATACCTCCTCTGAGTCATTTTCTATTATTCTGCCAAAGTGAGTTTTAGAATTTCATAATTTTAATGAAGCAGTTTATAGAAGGCTATTTCCTCAGAGGGTCTTTAGTAATCTACAAGAATTCTACCATTTTTGAGAAGTGAGTTTAATGCATAAATATGAGTAAAATGTGATATTACATATAGCTGTTTTTTCCTGCCTGGTGATTTTTATTGAGATGCCTCTTTTCTAAGAATTCTTTCCTAAGAATTTCTTAGTGCCTAAAGTATATAGAGTTGAATCTTGTTCTTCTTAGCCTTATTATGTATCTTCTGATGGATTGTAGATGGAATTACATCCATTAAAACAAAACAAGATATAGTAAAAGCCCTTACAAATCATAGGTAGACCATGAAGTGAATACTAATTTTTCCTCCTCAGCTGCCATCTTACCCAGGTGTTCCAGGTGTGGGAGGTTAACTAAGAAAAGATTGATGCATGGCCGATAGTAATTCCCCCAGCATGGTCTCAGGAAGGACACCTGCTGACCTTCAGAGAGTCCTGCTGGAGCCCTGGCACTTTGAGATGCTGCTGCTTTGCCTTTGGGCCCCAAATTAGCCTGTCATGAATTACTTTGAGGTATAAATTTTCAAAATTCCACAAGTGCATTGCATTAACTCAATTTAATAGAGCAGAAGAAAGCAAGCTTTATTTATCTGAAACATTTGATAAGGCACCATGGTAATCCACCATAGTTCCCAAACTAAGCCAATTTTAGGAAACAAGAGAATTGCTTCAACCCTTTATGATCACTAATTTATACTCTGATGTAATATGTTAAATAACAACATCATATTCTGATTAGTTTTATAGCTTTCCAGGGATACTTAGAACACTATTATAATGGATAAAAGTTTATATAAATAATCACAGTGACTCTGTCTTTGATCTTGTAAGGCAAGCATGATTGCAAATAATTGATCCTTATGAATATTTTCTAAATGAGTTCCATAGTAATAACAGAATTCTGAGATCAAATAATTTTGTTGTTGGTTATTTAAATATTTTATGAGGTATTTGAGAGATTTTATTATGCTCATATACACTGTGATCCTCTAAGCCTTATTTGGTTATATATTTATTTTTATCTTATTTTAATTTTTTAAAATTAAGATTATTCTCTTACTTGGAGTTTGTCTATAAATAATACTCTTTTCTACTTTTAATGTGGCAATAGGGTAGATGTGTAAACATACACAGTTTTTTCAACTATAGATTTTCTTGTTGTGACAATGGGGCCGCTTAGCTATTTATGGTGAATGTATTTTGTTCTGTAAGCCTGTATCTTGCTCTTCCTCTGTAAACCTTTCTCTTTTTAGTAAACTTTGTTTCATGCTTGTCTTAAAATAAAGAAAGAATTCATGATCCCACATACTAACAAAAACCAAGATTGTTCATATGTGGTTTAAGCATTATAAACCACAATGTTAGCAATAGATTTTCCGTATTAAAGAGTGTTCTGGTAATGAATTACCTGATACGGAATGTTGCACCAAAGCTGTCTTAGTAATTCTCTCTTGGATATTTGGCTTCATTATTTCCTTAAGGCCAAACATTCAACTTGAGACTTGGAAAGTGTCCTCATTATGCTAGGATGCAACTGTTCTTGGAGCTGAAACCTATTCTCCTCGACAGAGCTTTAAACCTTTTTCCTTTTCCACATTGGAAATCTAGGGATAGCCAATAGACAATGACCTCAAATAGTTCTGCCCCAGAAACAGAGAACATTAACACCTAATTCAGACTGGATCATGAACTAACTCCAACACTTTTTAGTTGATGTGATTTTAATGATCTTTAGTAGATAAAACTAGTTTAAAATTGTTGGTAGGATGCTCAGATTGCCAGCTCTGGAGCTCTCTCCAGGTAGTGTTATCTTCTCTTCAGAAAAGGCTGACTGGAAGGAATCTGGAAGCCCATGAATGACTATAAAGGATCAAGATATTGGCAGAAATCAAACCCATGTGAGGCTTGAAATCCAGCAAGAGGTCCAGGTAGAGGGGTTTGTGTCTCCTTGCCCCCATCTCTGACAGTCCACAGGCTCCTGAGCTGCTGGAGCTCTTTTACCTCCACAAGCCCAATGGCTGCTGCCTCTAGTGAACTGGAGGCTCCCTGAGGACATAGCACCAGGCTGCCAGCATTCTTGGGGTCGCTTCCCATCGCTGTGGAGCCAAGTGGAGGCGACAAGTGCCATACTGCTTCTCCACCCTCTGTGCTCTTTAGTCCTCTCCAGGAGGCTTCCTCCCCTCAGTTTTCATCTTGCTCATTCTGACATAAACATTTCCTAACTTTGCCCAGATTGCAGGAACCATGGGACCCTGGTAGGTTTGGGGGATCTGCATGACCCCAGAGTCTAGAGATTCTGGGTAGACTGCCTTCTGAAGACAGGGACAGAGATGAACAGAGTGCTAGCATTCCTCCATGCAGACTATTTTCCTCTCTTTTCCTACAGAAAAGCCCACCGCTGTTGAGAGATATCAAACCAGCTTATAGGAACTGCTTTCCTCTCTATTGGTGGATCAACCACACTGAACTTTCACAAAGGGAGGGACTGAAATCTTTCCAGGCTCTTTTCCTTTCCTTTCCCTTCTCCATCCATGGCTGTAATTGAATTACCCTGCGGAGGTGTCCACAGAGAGAGGGGGTCAAGCCTTTCCTCTGCAACAAACTGAAGGGTGTTCAGACTGTGAGCTACCTGCCCACAGGCCCTCCCTGGTGCTGCAGGTCCAGTGCTACCATCAGGATGGGACATGCCCTGAAGCAAAGGGACATTGAACCCAATTGGGCACCCTGTGGGCTAATTGGGACCAGCATGCTTTCTCCTTGACATGGTCAGGGATGGGTCTTTGGGGACCCAGGCACAGGCCTGCAGGTCAGGTCCTATATTCCCAGGTCTCCCTAGCATTACTCTGAGACACAGAGCCTGAGGGTAAGCTCACTCAACCAGCCCTACCCAGCCACACTCCTCCTCCACTTCTGCTGTAGCAGAGAACAGGACTCACCTGAAGTTCCAGAGCCCCAAACCACCTAGGGCAATTGAGTTCTTATCCTGAGGGACTAGAGCCAATCACAGGACCCATAAACAGCGCTGCAGCTTGTTCCTCTGACAAGTGCCCCCTACCCACAAGGAGGTCAATCTGCATTTACAGTATTTACTAATTCAATACTACAGGGTGTGGTTGAGTCTCACCCACAAACATCACCCACAGGCTCAGAAATTAAACTGAGCAACTGGGTGTGTCACTACCTAGACAAAAGAATATCTAAAAGTCAGAATCAAAAGCTGCTCCAAATGAGAAAGAATCAGCGAAAGATGTCCAGATACATGAAAAATAATTGAAAACACACTCCTCAAAGAAAGTAATTCTGTACCAATTGAAATCAACTAAAAAGAGAATATTAAAAGGACTGACAAAGAATTTTGAATATGGATTATAAGGAAGCACAATTAAATACAAGACAAAATAGAAACCCAATACAAAGAAACCATAAAAATAATATAGGAGATGAAAGAAAAATTTACTAAAGACATTGCATTACTAAAAAAATCAAGCAGAGCTTCTGGAAATGAAAAATTTATTCAAAGATAGACAAAGTCAGATAGATTTAAGTTTGTGAACTCATCTTAGAAAAACTGGTACAAACTTTATTGCCAAATATCACTATAGTCATTTTCGAAGTCCTCCCCTGAACCATCTGGTAACTATAGTGATATACAGCATGAGGTATGTACCACTTTTTCTAGGATGAGTTGTGAACTTGATTGTACAACCTTATATAAAACAAAGTGGACAGCCTTAAAAATAGGCCTGATTGGGCAAAAAAAATATCTCAAAGCTAGAAGACAATATCTTTGAGTTAAAAAGTCAGTCAACTAGAAACCACAGAAATAAGAGGAATGAACAAGCCTTACAAGAATTATGGGATTATGTAAACAATCCTAATGTAAGGATCATAGGCATCCCTGAGGGTGAATAAGAAAATACCCAAGGGCTGGAAAATCTATTTGATGGAATACTTGGGGAAAATTTCCCAGGTCTTGCTAGAAATCTGGGCATCCAGGTAGGATAAGCACAATGGACTCCTGGGAGATTCATTGCAAAGGTGCGTTACCATGACATATGGTCACCGCACTGGCCAAAGTTAACATCAACAATGAACTCCTATAAACCATAAGGCAAAATCATCAAGAAAATTCATTAGACTAACTGCAGCTAGTCTCAGCTGAAACATTACAAGCCAGAGGGACTAGGACCCCATTCTCGGTCTTTGCAACAGAATAATGGACAACCTAGAGTTTTGTATCCTGGAAAACTAAGTTTCTTATATGAAGGAGAAATAGAGATTTTATCAGATAAGCAAATGCTGAATGAATTTGTCAACACCAGACCTGCCCTTCAGGAAGTAGTCAAATAGGCATCATACACTGATCAGCACAACAGACATCCAACAGTGTAAAACCAACCAAACACTAAAGTTCAGAGCCAGGTACCACAGTGACTCAAGAGATAAAAAAAAAAGAAAAAAAAAGTGATGGAATACTACTCAACAGGATGAACAGAAATCTACCCCACTTATCAGTTCCTTCAATCAATATAAATGGATCAAACTCCCCTCTCAAGGAACATAGGCTGGATGAATGGATAAAAAAATAAAATCCAGGGGTGGCGCCTGTGGCTCAGTGAGTAGGGTGCCGGCCCCATATGCTGAGGGTGGCGGGTTCAAGCCCAGCCCCAGCCAAACTGCAACAAAAAAATAGCCGGGCGTTGTGGCGGGCGCCTGTAGTCCCACCTGCCTGGGAGGCTGAGGCAAGAGAATCGCGTAAGCCCAGGAGTTAGAGGTTGCTGTGAGCCGTGTGACGCCACGGCACTCTACCCGAGGGCAGTACAGTGAGACTCTGTCTCTACAAAAAAAAAATAAAATAAAATCCAGCTCCATCCATGTAAAAATATGAACGAGGTAAAGTCTCCATCTTTCTTTAAGGCTGCATAATATATTCTTCTTAGTAAAGTATCTCAAGAATGGAAGAAAAAGTATCTAATGTACTCAGCCCTACTATGAAACTAATTTTTGGCTGTCATATGAAAGCTATAACCCAGTTACAACCTAAGAAATTGGAGAATGGGGAGAGGGAGGGGAGGGAGGGGGGAGGATAGGCGGAGGGAGGGTGTTAGGTGGGATTACACCTGCGGTGCGTCTTACAAGGGTACATGTGAAACTTAGTAAATGTAGAATATAACTGTCTTAAGACAATAACTGAGAAAATGCCAGGAAGGCTATATTAACCAGTGTGATGAAAATGTGTCAAACTGTTTATAAAACCAATGTATGGTGCCCCATGAAGCACTGAAGGTGAGGGATGGAAATTAATATTCTATGTAAATGCCAACCCAAGGAAAGCTGGTGTAGCCATTCTCATATAAGTTTGTGAACAAAAGCAACAAAAGCAAAAGAAGACAAAGGTGGTCACTATATGATGGTAGAGGGAACAGTTCAACAAGAAGACATAACAATTCTTAATTATGCACTGAACACAGGTGCATCCAGATTTGTAAAGCAAATCCTACTAGATCTAAACAAAAAAATAAATAGCAACATTGTAATAGCCAGAACAGCAAAAGTCATACTAACTTGCTTGTTATACAAACAAGCAATCAATGTTGCCAAGGCTCAAGATAACTATTTTGTAGTATTATGCAATTTTATAAGAGGTCATTAGAAGTTTATAAAATATATGACATAAAAATATACAACTTTGACTTAATTGAAATCAGCTATGTCCCTAAAGAAAGACATTCTGTATGAAAGACAAAAAGACATTTTGTCATTTTTCAAAAAAGACATGATTCTGTATGAAATGATATTTTCTACCAAATATTGCCTTAAAATTTTAAATGAGCTGAGACCAAAACTCTTACAAAACAAATGAACTTGTAATACTTTTGACTCACTAGCCAATAGTTCCCTTTGCAGAAACTGCTGGGAAAGTACATTGGCCACATCTACAACAAGGACAGGGCTGACTCTCTGCGACTGAAGTTTCTTCTATCCTGCATCCTGGAGTCTCTGCTTTCTCCTGACCTGTCTTATCCTCTTAATATCCCTACTAATGGTATAGCACTTTAGGCACTATAATGGCACAGGGCTAGGGATACTTGGGAGCAGGAGGGGTGCTCAGTGCTCCTAATATCACACTGCATAAGCCAATATCTAGTCAGTCTATTATGAGAGGGCCTGAATAAGAGGCTGGCTAACCCACTTTAAATGGAAGGACACACCAGTCTCTGCAAGCAGCTTTTTACCAGTAGCCTTAATACTGAAATTACGATTGTGCTAATGATAGCTAATTCACCTTATTAGATTAAAGCACTAATGAAACTGTCTAAGGTGTTCCAAATGCATTCCAATGAGTCATGTTATCTGGCTTGCCAGCTGAAGTGAAGGTGAATTGTGAAAGGAGATGAGAACCAAGGAATGCAAAGGTAACTAACTTTATGTCGGAAAAGGACTAATAGAAACAGCCACTATACTTTCCAGTAATCATCCCCTCATCTTTCTGGCAGCCATTGATTGCACTTACACTTGCAGAGATTTTGGGCCTCCTTGTCCTGACTATTTCTACTACATGCAAGTTTCACAGGAAAGTGTAAAGGTGTTAACAATTCCAGTTTGCCCAAGATTGAGACACAGGGATTTCAGTGCTAAAACCAATGCAGTCTGGAGCAAGCTGGGATAACTGGCCACTCAAGCTGGCAAGCACATAAATGCCCTTTGGGCTCCTTTCTCTCTCTCTCCACCTTAAAGCTGGTAGCTATGGTATCTCACAGGAATGGAAAGAGAATGGCTTTTAAAATGAAAAGGTCATCACTTACCTTGTTTGTGACTAGAAAAGCTAGTAAACATTTTTTCACCCTCAGTTTTTACATTTACTAAGAGGAGAAATAAGTTTATTTCATATGATGAAAGGAATCAACACATGAAAAAACCTTAATACAAAGAGAGTACTAAATAAATATCAACGTCCTCCAATTTTCATAGGTGTTTTAGTCTTTGAAGTCTACAAAAGACAAGTAAGTGTAAATTTTCACTTTAAACTGACATCCCCAACCCCTGGATGGAGGCCTGTTTTTTTTTGAGACAAAATCTCCCTCTGCCACCCCAGGGTAGAGTAACATCCAACTCATGGGCTCAAGTGATCCTCTTATCTCAGCCTCTACAGCAGCTGGGATAACAAGCACCTGCCACAATGCCTAGCTAGTTTTTATACTTTTAATAGAGACCGGGTCTCACTCTTGCTTAGGCTGGTCTTGAACTCCTGATCTCAAGCAATCTACCTCCCTCAGCCTTCCAGAGTTCAAGGATTACAGGCATGAGCCACCATGCCTGGCTAGAGCCCTGTATTTAAGAATTTATTTTATAAGGCCGGGCACAGTGGTTCATGCCTGTAATCCTAGCACTCCGGAGGCAGAAGCAGGTGGATTGCCTGAGCTCACGGGTTTGAGACTAGTCTGAGCAAGAGTAAGACTCCCCATCTCTAAAAATAGCCGGGTGTTGTGGTGGGTGCCTATAGTCCCCAGCTACTTGGGAGGCTGAGGCAAGAGAAAACTTGAGCCCAAGGTTTGAGGCTGCTGTGAGCTATGATGACACAGCATTCCACCAAGGATGACAAAGTGAGACTCTGTCTTGAAAAAAAAAGAAAGAATTTATTTTATAGTTCTTGAATGTATATAAATATTCAAGGCCTTTGAGGTATTGGGATATATTGGGTAAACATCTTTTCTAGTAAGATCTACATAGCATCAGGTAACTTTGATTTGGTGAGTTCAGAAGGAAAACGTCAACTATTACTTAAATTTATATGTCAGTTTATGGCTTTTCTCATTTAACTTTACTCAACGTGGTAGATCTGATATCTTTAGAGTGATTTATCATAAATTATAGAGCTGTTCTGGATTAAGTATGGCATCTTTCAGCAAAGAAATGTCATGTTTGGGCAGCACCTGTGGCTCAAAGGGGTGGGGTGCTGGCCCCATATGCCGGAGGTGGCGGGTTCAAACCCAGCCCCGGCCAAAAACTGCAAAAAAAAAAAAAAAAGAAATGTCATTTTATATTCCTTCAACATCCCTTACTTTCTGGGCCTGGACTAGACTCATTAACTCTAAAAATATAGCACCTTTCTGGTATGGAAAACAGAAACACTTCTGTTCTGTGATTCTTAATATTTGGCCACATATTTATATATTTGAAACTTGCAGAATTTGCTCCCACACTTTTGTTGCTCATAGATTTCAAGTCAACTTTTGCACAGAATACACACTCTTAAGCTTTGAAGACAAAGTAGAGAGCGGGCTTGTTTTACTAAAAATCAGTGGACTTTGTCATTCTTTAAATATTTTTGTTGTTGTTGTTTTATTCAATGTTTGCTATTTAAAAACCAACAGAAATAATACTTTTCTCTAAGTCAGAGAAAGGAAAACCTGTGTAATATGGAGGACCATTCTGGGGACCCCTTTTGTGTGCCACTGACTCCGTATGTTCTGATCACTCTAAAACTTTAACTGTTCTCATGTTTATCATTGACTCTGTGCCTTGGCCTGTGCTGTTCTCCCTTACTAGAACGCCCATATTATACTCTCTAAATCACACTGCACATTTCTATTCCTTGTTTAATTTCTAGCTCAATGCAAAGTTTTGGAAATATTAATGTTGTATCTTTCTGTTCACATGCCTATCTCCTCAATCAACGGTGATCTCTAATTATAGCTTCACTTAATTCTTATATCTCTCTAGTGTTAAATTCTGGTAACATATTTAAAAAGAGTGAAATAAGGTCAGGCCTGGTGACTCCTTCCTGTAATCCTAGCCCTTTGGGTGGCTGAGGGAGAAGGATCACCTCAGACCAGGAGTTTGAGACCAGGCTGGGTAATGGAGTGAAATCCTCATCTCTCTATAAAACAAACAAACAAAAGAGTTCACGCCTTTAGTCCCAGCTATCAGTGAGGCTGAGGCAGGAGGATCTCTTGAGCCCAGGAGTTAGAAGCTGCAGTGTGCTAGAATTGCTAGCCAAGGCAACAGAGCAAGACCCTGTCTTGGATAAACAAATAAATATGAAATAAACTTTTATTGGAAGAATGAACAAATAGATGAAAGACAACTTTTAGGTTTAGTGTGACCATTAATTTACTGTGTGAACTTGGGTAAGTCATTAACCTACCTAAGCCTCAGTTTCTTTACCTGTATAATGAAGGCATTGGAATAGATTCTTCTTGTCATTTGTCCTATTATTGCACCCAATCAATAATGCCTCTTCCCCATCCCCAGAAGCAGATTATACACGCCAGCTCAGTGCCAGGGAACACACATTGCTTCCTGTAGGTGAAATGTACCTTTCACTCACCTTCAGAATGCCAATAAAAGTGAGTGACAGTGTTTCAGTTTTGAGCAGAACTAGAGCCTGTGTTACAGCCATGGCTGACCTGCACCCTACATGTACAATGAGTGAAAATCAAGCAATTACTGTTGTAAACCAGTGGACTGATTCAATCCTTGAATTTTCTGTTCTGCTCTTGATATATAAGTATATATATGTTACTAGCATTTACTGAAATTTTTCTAATACTAATTTTTACCACATATTTTAGATGCATTTAGACGAGATGAATTTAAGAACTCTGTGAGGCAATCTTAATTCCTTAAGCATGACTCTTAACCTGTTTGTCAGGGAACTTCTAGGTTAGCCTGAGCCACCTCTGGAACATGCACTTGAAAACCAATAGGAACTCATCATATAGGTTCAGCACAACTCTTGGCACATACCTGTTATGGCAGACAAACTCTAAGTTGGTCCTTCAAACCCTTGCCTATTAATATTCACGGCCTTTGTAATTCCCTTCCCTTGATTAACTCACTTCTAACACACTGCCTCAATGGTGAGGGGATGTTGCTTCTGTTTTTAGATATCAAAAGACTCTGACCTCTATGTGACAGAAGAGTCCTTCCTTTGCTCGGTTTGATGAAGCCCATCAAGTTGAGTTTGGCCTCTGGACAATAGCCCAAACGAACTGTGGCTCTCAGTCCAACAATCTATGAGAAATGAAATCTTGCCAACAATAGCATGACCTTAGGAGCAAATCCTTCTCAGTCAGGTTTTCAGATGAGATGTCATCATCCCTGGCTGACACCTGGATTCTATCTATCTATCTATCTATCTATCTACCCCGAAATGTGGGCCTGGTACAGCTATGAGACCCATAGAAGCTATGAGATATAGCAAATGTGTTATTTCAATCATCTAAATTTGTGGCGATGTTTTACACAGGAATAGATAACTAATGCATTTCTGATTTATTGATAAACCATCTGTTCATCCTACAAATATTAATAAAGTATTCATTATATACTAAGAACAATGTTGGCATTGGGGATATGATAGTGATCAAGCAGGCATGGCAATTATTTTTTGGAGCTTATTGTTTAGTGGGGAAGAAATATCATCAATTGAGAAATTTCAATAAAGGGTGGTAAGAGAATGTGGATCACAGGGCATTGTGTGTTTAGAAGATAGAGAAACGTGACTAGAGGCCAGGCATGGTGGCTCACACCTGTAATCCTAGCACTCCGAGGGGTCATGGCGGGCAGAGCTCAGGAGTTTGAGACCAGTTTGAGACCCCTATCTGTACTTAAAATAGAAAAACTAGCTGGGCATGGTGGTGCATGCCTGTAGTTGCAGCTACTCAGGATGCTGGGGTAAGAGGATTTCTTAAGCCCAAGAGTTTGAGGTTGCTGTGAGATATGATGATGCCATAGCACTCTATATCAAAAACAAATAAACAAAAAACCTGACTAGTAATGTCGATATTGAGAGGGTTTCTCTAAACCGTTCACTTGAGGTCTGAAGAGTAAGAAATTTATCAGATGAAAAATTAGGAGAATATGAGAGAGAGAGAGAGAGAGACAGAGAGAGAAAAGACATGCTTGATGACCTGGCTGTGAGTTTGAGAAAAAGACAGAAGATCTCTACCTGTAGATCTAAGAGAGGTAGGCCAATTTACATCTGTCGAGATGAGGTCATGAAGGTCTGATGAGCCACTTTTCAGAATAAGGACTTTATCCTGAAGAAAATGGGCTACCACTGACGACTTTCAATAGGTAAGACATTTTGTCTTTGGAAAGAACATTCTGATTGAATTACAAAGAATAGTTTGTATATTGTTTAGAGTTCAATTGTAGAAGCAGAGATATGATGATTTTATGGGATTAGGAATTTGCAACCGGAAGTGAGACATATGCAAATGTGGGAAAATCAGGGATGCAAATATCTGAAATGGGAATTTTGCATGAAACTCTAAGAAGCCAGACCCACCTCAGCACTGAAGGGAACATACGAGGTTGCTCACAGAAAGGTCTATGCAAGTGGGTGCCTTTGTGTGGCTACTTCCTATAGTGTCCATAGGTAGGGATCTGACGGTGAGTCTGGGTTTACTGTTGACAGCACAGCAGTAGGGAAGATGAGCTGGATATTCTACTCTGCTCTGCATTTTCTTTTGTCCATGGACCCAAGACATCTTAATTGACTATAAAATTTCTTCCCTTATTAGGCTTATTATCTGTCTCCTAACTAGGAATATAAACTCCATGAATGTAGCAATATTTGATTATTTTGTTCGTTCATATCTTCTAAGTAGCTTAGCTCTCAAAACAATGCCTGGCCTATTATGGACACATAATAAATAGAAAATTTATATCATTAAAGTTATTTTGGCATGTATGGGGGGATTTGTTGATAATTCTTCAAATTTATTAATTGGTTCTATTTTGCTTATTTTAAGTGATAAAAGCTTATCTCAAACTTATTACAAATTTTTAAATATTTATATACTGGAATTAAAAACATTTTTTTCACTTCTTACTTTAATTCTTACTACAGAGTTGAAAATAAATTTAATTTGTCCAAAAAGTTTTTTATCTATGCTATAAATTCAGGGTGATGATGATTAAATCTAATAAAATCAGAGGACGTCATGTTTCTAAATTAATAGTCACATGGGAACATAGGCTTTTTCTCTTTTTTTGTAGTATTTATCTTTAGTTCATAACTGATCAATTTATTTTGGATGATTCACTTTCTACAAAGCATGAAGTTTTCCCTGTGGCACTGCATTTTTATATTATTGGATAGTTTCGGCAGTGGTAATTTTCCTAATCTCCAATCCTTGCAAAGTCCTTATACTTGTTCTACATAATGGAATTTAGATCAGGTAACTGAAGATTTCTGTTTCCATTAGAGACGATGTCTTGTTAAGATAGAACTGATTTCAGTTACTTGTTCTCCTGAGATAAAGCCACTTTGAAGTTTCCTGAAAAAGTTGCTATCAAATTTCTCATTATATGTACTGAACAATTTCTTCAGCCTGGGCAGTCTTTTTTTTTTTTTTTAAGTCATATATAGATCATGAATACATTTATGCCTTTGTGGGATTCAATGTATTAATTATTTGTACAAGTTAGAGTGCTTACATCCTACTAATTAACATAGCTTTCACCTCATTTGCTTAATAACAGTGTTAAGACATTTGTGTTCTATACTTGATAGATTTGACTTGTTCCCTTGCAATGGTGTGATCCCACCCTTAACCCTCCTTCTATCAAACCACACCCTTTCCTTCCCATTTTCCTCCCCTTCTTTTCTTCATCCTGGGCTATAGTTGTGATTCATCTTTCATATGAAAGTATGAGTGATTATAAATTGGTTTCACAGTAGTACTGAATACATTGGATTTTTTTTCCATTCCTGAGATACTTTACTAAGAATATTTTCCAGCTCCATCCATGTAAATGTAAAAGAGGTAAAGTCTCCATTTTTTTTTTAATGCTGCATAGTATCCCATGATTATACATGTACCATAATTTATTAATCCATTCATTGGTCAATGAGCTCTTGGGCTTCTTCCATGACTTGGCAATTATGAATTGAGCTGCCATGAACAATCTGATGCAAATATATTTGTTGTGAAGTGATTTTTGGTATTTTGGATGTACACCTAGTAGAGGAATTGCAAGATCAAATGGAAGGTCTACATTTAGATCCATGAGTGTTCTCCAAATTTCTTTCCAAAAGGAACGTACTAGCTTGCATTCCCACCAGAAGTGAAGAAGTGTTCCCTTTTCTCCATATCCACACCAACATCTGTAGTTTTGGGATTTTGTGATGTGGGCTACTCTTACTGGAGTTAGATGATATCTCAAAGTGGTTTTGATTTGCATTTCTCTGATGGTTAAAGATGATGAGCATTTTTTCATCTGTGCACCTGTCTTCTTCAGAGAAACCTTTTTTCATGTGTCTTGCTCACAATAAAATGGGATCACTTGTTCTTTTCTTATTAATAAATTTGAGTTCTCTGTGGATTCTGATATTAGAACTTTCTCAGAAATATAACCTGCAAAAATCCTCTCCCATTCTGAAGTCTGTCTACTTGCTTTACTTACTGCATTCTTGGCAGTGCAAAAGCTTTTTAGTTTGATGAGATCCCAGTAATGTACTTTTGATGTTGCTTCAAAGCCTGGGAGGTCCTCCTCATAAAGTATTCTCTCAGGTCAATTTTTTCAAGTGTTTACTCTGTACTCTCTCCAAGAATTTTTATAGTTTCATGTCTTAAGTTTAAGTCCTTTAGTGAGGGACAATTTTTATTAGAGGAGAAAGGTGTGGGTCCAGTTTTAGTCTTCTATACGTTGCCAGCCAATTCACGCAGCACCATTTGTTAAATAGGGAATCTTTCCCCAGTTTGTACTTTTGGTAGTCATATCAAAGATCAAATGATGATAAGTGTCCGGGTTCATCTCTTGGTTTTCAATTCTGTTCCATACATCTACCTCTCTATTTTTGTGCCAGTACTCATGCCGTTTTTTATCACTATAGATTTATAGTATAGTCTGAAGTCTGGTGGCGCGATTCCTCCTGATTTGTTTTTATTTCTGAGTAATATCTTGGCTATTCAAAGTTTTTCCTGTTTCCATATAAAATGAAGTACTAATATTTCCAGATCTTTAAAGTATGAAAGAGATGCTTTAATAGGGATCACATTAAATCTGTAGATTGCTTTGGGTAGTATAGACATTTTAACAATGTTGATTCTTCCCACTCATGAGCATGGGATATTTTTCCATTTGTTAACATCTTAAGTTATTTCTTTTCTCAGAGTTTCATAGTTCTCTTTATAGAGATCTTTCACATCCTTTGTTAGGTACATTCCCAGATATTTCATGTTCTTTGGCACTATTGTAAAGGGAATAGAGTCCTTGATTGCTTTTTCATCTTGACTATTGTTAGTGTATATAAAGGCTACAGATTTGTGAGTATTGATTTTGCATCCTGAGATGCTACTGTATTCCTTGATCACTTCTAGGAGTTTTGTAGTTGAGTCCCTGGGGTTTTCAAGATATACAATCATATCATCTGTGAAGAGTTACAGTTTGATCTCCTCTGTTGCTATTTGGATCCGCTTGATTGCCTTCTCTTCTCTGATTGCGATGGCTAAGACTTCCATTACAATGTTAAAAAGCAGTGGAGACAATGGGCAACCCTACCCTGGTTCCTGATCTGAGTGGAAATGATTTCAACTTAACTCCATTCAATACGATATTGGCTGTGGGTTTGCTGTAGATGGCCTCTATCAGTTTAAGAAAAGTTCCTTCTACACCTATTTTCTTAAGCATTCTGATCAAGAAAGGATGCTGGATATTATCAAAAGCTTTTTATGCATCAATTGAGAGAATCACATGGTCTTTGTTTTTTAATTTTTTTATGTAATGAATTATATTTATAGATTTATGTATATTGAACCATCCTTGGGACCCTGGGATGAAACCTACCTGGTCATGATGTATATTTTGTTTGATGTGTTGCTGGATTCTGTTTTCTAGGATCTTATTGAATATTTTTGCATCAATATTCATTAAAGATATTGGTCTATAATTTTCTTTTCTTGTTGGGTCTTTTCCTGGTTTGGAGATCTGTGTGATATTTGCTTCATAGAATGTGTTGGGAAGTATTCCATCTTTTTCTATGTTTTGGAAAAGGTTAAGTAATATAGGTACTAGTTTAATGCCTTAAAAAAGGTATTATTTTAAATAATATAGGTACTACTTTAAAAGTTTGGTAGAATTCTGATGTGAAGCCATCTGGTCCCGGGCTTTTCGTTTTAAGGACATTTCTTACAGTTGATGCTATTTCAGAACTTTATATAGGCTTGTTAAACATTTCCACTTCTTTCTGGCTAAGTCTAGGAAGGTGGCATGTTTCCAAGTATTGGTCTATTTCCTTCAGATTTTCATACTTCTGAGAATAGAGTTTTTTGTAATATTCATTAAGGATTTTTTTTTAATTTCTGAGGAGTCTATTGTTCTTGGCCTTTAGAACTTCTGATTTATGAAATTAGAGACTTTTACTCTTTTTTATTTTCTGGTTAGGTTAGCAAAAGGTTTATCTATTTTATTGAACTTTTCAAAAAAACAACTTTTTGATTGATTGATTTATTGTATAATTCTTTTGTTCTCAATTTCATTTAATTCTGCTTTAATTCTAGTTATTTCTTTTCTTCTGCTGGGTTTGGGGTTGGAATGTTCTTCCTTTTCCAGTTGCTTGAGATGATTAAGTTGTTGACTTCCTGTCTTTGCAGTCTTTTGAGGAAGGCTTGCAACACTATAAATTTCCCTCTTAGGACTGCCTTTGCAGTATCACAGAGGTTCTGATAATTTGTGTCTTCATTATTGTTTTGTTCCAAAAATTTGGTAATTTTTTTCTTAATCTCATCTATGATGCAGCTGTCATTCAGCATGAGGTTATATAGTTTCCATGTTTTTGTATGAATATGCAGATTTCTGTTGTTACTGAGTGCAACTTTTATTCATTGGTGGTTCAAGAAGATGCAAGGAATAATTTCTATTCTTTTAAATTTGCTGAGGTTAGACTTGTGACCTAAGATGTGATCAATTTTGGACGATGATCCATGGGCTGATGAGAAGAATGTGTATTCAGTTTTGCTATGATGAAATGTTCTATATATATCTGTTAAATCCAAATATTGAATGGTTTAGTTTAAGTCTAAAATTTCTTTGCTTAATTTCTTATTGGAGGATCTATCCAACATTGCCAAAGGGGTGCTAAAATTTCCAACTATTATGGTGGTGGAGGAAATCAAGTTGATCACGTCTATTAGAGTCTCTCTTATAAATTGAGGTGCATTCTGGTTGGGTGCATAAATGTTAATAATTGAAATCTCATCATGTTGAGTGCTGCCCTTAAGAAATATGAAGTGACCATCCTTATCTTTCCTTACTTTTGTTAGTTTAAAGCCTATTGTATCTGCAAATAAAATTGCAACCTGCTTTTTTCTCATTTCCATTTGCCTGAATTATAGATGATCATCCCTTCACCCTGAGTCTATATTTATCTTTTAAGGTAAGATGACATTCTTATATGTAGCAGATATCTGGCCTGAGTTTTTGTATCCAGTCAGCCAATCTGTGCCTCTTTAGAGGACAATCTAAGCCATTCACATTAATTGAGAGCATTGATCAGCCTGGTAGTATTTTGGGTGTCAAGTTTTTCAAAGGTCCAGTGGACATTTTTAATCCCTTCACCACTTTGGAACTTGGAGTTTGATCAAAAATTTCTGAGTGAGTTTACTTTGGTAGTAGAGCATTGTGCATGTCATTGTGGAGGATGGGTCTGAGACTATCCTGAAGAGCTGGTTTAGTTACAGCAAATTTCTTCAAATGTGAATGTCATTAAAGTATTTAATTTCTCCATCATAAATGAAACTCAGTTTAGCTAGATATAGGATCTTGGGTTGAAAGTCATTTTGTTTTAGGAGGTTAAATGACCATCCTCTTCTAGTTTGAAAAGTTTCAGCAGAGAGATCTGCAGTCATTCTAATATTCTTTTCCTTATAGGTTGTGATTTTCTTACGTCTGGCTGCTTGCAGAATTTTCTCCTTCATATTAACTTTGGCAAAGTTAATTATAATGTGTCTGAGAGATGTTTTGTTTGTATTGAATCATGCTGGGGTTCTGAAACTGCTATCTGGATTTCAGAATCTCTTGCCATGTTTGGGAAGTTCTCCTTGATTATCTCTTGGAGTAGAGCTTCTGGGCCTTTTAAAGCAAGCTCTTCTTTAGGGATTCATATAAGGTGAATGTTTGCTCTTTTGGAGTGGTCCCATAATTCTCTCAGGGAATGGTCTGTTTTTGCTATCCATTTCTCTTCCTCTTTGAGCATTTAGGAGTGTTCAAAAGCTTTGTCTTCAATGTCAGAAATCCTTTCTTCTGTCTGCTCCATTCTAGTACTGAGGGATTCTACTGGATTTCTCAGGTCTTTGAAGGCTGCAAGTTCTTGCCTCAATGTGTCAAAATCTTTGGTAATTTTGTCTTTGAATTCATTCAATTCTTGAGACAACTTTTGAATTACTCCTTGAAATTCTAATTCTATTTTTACCTCCATTCTGTCAATCTTATTTGCCATCCAAATTCTAAACTCAATTTCTGACATCTCAGCCATTTGTTTATGAATGAGATCATCTGATGTGTCTGTTTTGTCATTTCCTAGGGGAGTTGGTCTACTCTGGTTATTCATGTTGCCAGAGTTTTCCTGCTGATTCTGCCCCATGATTATTTTTCACTATTTGACTAGATGCAAGGTGAAATTAGATTAGGGTCTCCTGGAGTTGTGGTTAACCAGCCCTTTGCCAAGGATCTGGGACTGGTGACTATAGCTTTTTCCCCTAAAGCTTTGCAAAGGACCCATACAGTATTACAGTCTGAGGCTCTGGGGACCTGCTTGGCATGGTGGGATTAGGTGGCTCAGTCTTATATTTGGCAGGTCTGTGTCCAATCTTAGTGGATCAATGACTTCGGGTTAAAGTCTCAGCTGCGGAGAGGTACAAGCAACTAAGACTCCACCCCCCCGGCAACAACTCAAAGAGGAAAATCAACCCTTCCCATTACCACATAACCAGGGTACCACCTGAGAGGGTGCTTGGGTGATTGGCCCAAGTTAGGAGTTCCAAACCAATTGACCCATTTGGTATCAACTCTCAAGTGGGAGAGTTCGAAAGGTCTCCAGCAACTAGATAGCAGAGGTCTACTGGCTGCTCAAATGTGGCTCTCTCTGGTGCTCTGTGGAATCAGAAAGCCCCACCCAGTAGCAGAATTGTACCAGGGGGCTGGTGTCTCTTTCCCCACCTTTCACCTCTTTCATGCTCATTCACTGGTAACCCCACGGGGCTGTGGTCCTGCTTCCTCCAATAAGCAGATATGCCAGGGCTTTATGCCTGCCAGAGTCAAAGGAAAGTCAATGCCCCCTCAGCCTGGCTACCACCCTCTGCCACCAGCCACCTGGGGGAGCTGAGGTCTGCCTGCCTCAGGTACTCAATGGCAACTGGGGAGTGTTCCACCTGAGCTCAATCCAAACCTGAAGATAACAAATCAACAAATGATTTTCTCCCTCAGGCACTGTGCCTTTGCCCCAGCCACTCTGCAGCACTGGTATTCCTATAGGGTGAAGTCTGGCTTTCTCTGGCTGTCCTCAGAGTTGGGAAGGTGTCTCTTCAAGATTAGACCCCTCAGGATTGCTCTACTGTTGCTGAATCTTCATGAGCAGTGTCCCTGTGTAGCTCCCAGGTGGCTCCACAGCCAGGGAGGTGGCTGTAGTGGTGGCTCTGGGAGCACAGGGCATGTGTTTCCAGCAGCAGGGTGGGGCATGTGGGCATGGCTCTGAAAGGGCAGTTGTGCAGTGGCTCTGGCAGGGTGGAGCATGGGGCACTTTGTTCCAGCAGGGCAGGGCGTGTGGTTTGCAAGCCTCCCACAGCTGGTTTGCACTTTTGCAGAGACAAACCCAACAGCCTCCTCCACTTTGTCTGCACTACCTCTGAGTTTACTTATTACAGTGCAGCTTTTCTACGATGGCCCTTGCAGTGCCTGGACCTGGCAACGAACTGCAGACTTTCTGGTCTCTGCAGGGATTAGGCTTCTGGACCAACAGGTGACAGGATAAGGGTGACCTTGAAGTTCAAAATGGCAGGGAAAATGTTAGTTTAACTTCCACGCCTGGCAAAAAAGTGCTCAGGGTCACAGCAGAGTCCCTCTGGAGAAGTAGTCCCCACTTCCTGCAATTCTCTCCTGTGGGGTGAGACAAGAGGTCCTCTGTTCACTGCTTACCTGTAGAAAACCTACAGGGAGAAAAAAAAGAAAACTCTCTTGGGGGAGGGGATGGACACTTTTCCTTTGGGATGAGTTTTGTACCTGAAATTTACTTTCTTAGAGTCGCAGCTTGCCTCAGCAGAGGTGACATGCAGTTATCACTCTTCTCTCTCATCTCAGCTCCCAGTCTTCAGCTTCATTGGGTATTTTCTGGCCATTATCCTTCCCTTTGGACAGGCATTTCTATTGAAATTTGGCTCCATCTTGCCCCTCAGGAAGTTTTGTTACATATTAATGTTGCAAAGATATGGCTGGTTTTGATTCGTAGATTCCGGTGTGGCAGTTCCTTCCTTGCCCACTGGGAAACCCAATGAAGAAATATTTTTGGAACATATTTTATTTTCATACATATGCAGTGACTTCCTGGGGCCAAGTTTGTGAAATTCTACTGCAAATGAATGCAGGCATCGTTGGGTGAGGGTGGAGTAAAGATTGTGCATTCTACTTGCATTTTTTATATATATATATAATTATTTTTTTTTTATTTTGCTCTTTCTCTTTTACCCCCATCTCCATCTTATTTCAATCCTGTACCATAAGCCAGAGCACTAGATGGACACCATTAGTGTCTTTGAATCAGTTGGAAAGAGTCCCTGGGAAGCTAAGTTTAGTCAAGTAGCAGCCTTGATTAGTGTAAAGCTTTCATATGGGAAGGGCTGTGTGGAAAAGACAACATCCTCCATGACAATTTTGGGGTCAGATTTTAAGGGTAAAGGAGTAGGCAGTGGGTTGGTGGAGCTGGCAGGATGATGGAGTGAGCTATGCTTTTCATAAATCGGCCAAGGCAGATGTTCTCAGGGCACAGAGCATGTTTGCTCGGGCCAAGCCGGATGGGGGCCTTTAGGTGCTGATTTTCAATATAGATGACAGAACATCAAAAACTGTTCTCAGAAATCATGTAAGCATGGTTGCTATGTGCATAGCAATTCATCAGACATACTAGGGCATTATAGTATAGGACTAATTGTCCTAAAAGACATTGTAAAAGAGGAATTGAAATAAGACAGAGGTTGAGGTTAAATTAAGCCCTGTAGAAAATGCCATTTACATACTATAAGGCCTTGGCCATTTTACTTTTTTTTTGCAGTTTTTGGCTGGGGCTGGGTTTGGGTTTGAACCCACCACCTCTGGCATATGGGGCTGGTGCCCTACTCCTTTGAGCCACAGGCACTGCCCCATTTTACTTATTTTTGTTAACTCCTAACTATCACAGTTTTGTCATCTGTGATACAGATTAATTCTATAGCTCAATGCTATATGAGAATTGAAATCATATATTTCGTGTGTGTGTGTGTGTGTGTTTAGCTAGTATCTGGCCCATCATTGGTACTTAAAATATTAGTTACTGATATTGAAATAGGATTGAAAACTAAAATGGGCTAAAAGGTACATTAAACCAGCTTTTTCACTTAATGTGAGAATCAAATCTACAAAGAATGGAAGTTGAAAGTGTGGGACACATCATCTTAAAACAATCTAGTATTACTTTCCTAAATTAATTTGTTTTAACCTTTTTTCCCCTTTTATGTTATTTTCCTTTAGCATTATGGAGGAATAATTGACAAATAAAAATAGTCCATATTCAATTTATACCATGTGATGATTTGATACACCTTATGAAATGATTACCTCAATCGAATCACACATATCCATCACCATACTTAATTACAAGTATGTGTGGTGGGGGGAAGGGAGGAAACTTCAGATGTTCTCTTTGGGGAAATTTTAGGTGAACAATACAGAATAGTCATCTACAGTCACCATGTGGTATATTAGGACCAATTCATCTTATAAATGAAAATCTGTACTCTGATCAACCTTCCATATTTCCTGCCACTCCCCTCACCAGCACCTAGCAACCACCATCCTACTTTCTTCTCTGTTAGTTTTGTTTTTTTAGATTCCACAGTTGGGATCAGACTGTATTTATCTTCTGTGCCCAGTTTATTTCATTTAGAAAATAAACATGGTTTACCCATGTTGTCACAAACAACAGGATTTCCTTCTTTTTAGAGGCTGAATAGATTTCCATTATGTATATGTACCACATGTTCTTCATTCACTCATTTAATGTTGAACTCTTGGGTTGATTCCATATCTTGGCTAAACACTACAATGACAGGTGTGTGGATATCCTTCAGACATACTGATTTCATTTATTTTGGTTTGTTATATACCCAGAAGTGGAATTTCTGGATCCTATGGTGCTTCTATTTTCTAAATTTTTTTTTTAAGATAGTCTTTCTCTGTTGCTCAGCCTGGAAGGAATTCAGTGGTTCTATCATAGCTTAGTGTAACCTCACACTCTTAAACTCAAATATCTTCCTAACCTAGGTAGAACTATAAGAGCACACCGCCACACCCAACTAACATTTTTATTTTTTACAGCAAAGAGGTCTCCCTATGTTGCCCACTCTGGCCTTGTAATCTTGTGGCCTCAAGTGATCTTCCTACCCATGGTTCCTAATTGTTAGGATTACAGGGGTGAGCCACAGTGCCCAGCTGGGAGTTCTGTTTTTATTTTTTGAGGAACCTCTGTACTGTTTTCCATAATTTCTATGCCAATTTACATTTTTGCCAATAGTACACTAAGGTTCCATTTTTTGCACTCATGTCTTAAATATATGATTTTGTATTCTTAAAGTCTTTTACACAGAGAGAGTCAGTTTTTGTAAGTAGTGAGAGGTGTGGGTCCACTTACAGTCTTCTATATGTGCTAACCAGTTCTCCCAGTATCATTTACTAAATAGGGAGGTCTTCCCCAGTGCATCCTTTTGTTTGGTTTATTGAAGATCAGATGGTGCCACATGGCTGGATTCATCTCTAGGTTCTCTATTCTATTCTATAGATTTACATCTTGATTTTTGTGCCAGTTCCATGCTGTTTCCATCACTGTAGATTTGTAGTATAACCTGAAGTCTGGTGACGTGAGGACTACAGCTTAATTTTTATTTCTTAGAATTGCATTGGCTAGTTGGGTTTTTTTCTGGTTCCACACACAGTAAAGCACTATTTCTTCAAATCTTCACACTATGATGCTGGTGCTTTGATGGGGATTGCATTGTAGATCGCTTTGGGTAGTATGGACATTTTTACAGTATTAATTCTTCCTAGCCATGAGAGTGGTATGTTCTGCCATTTGTTAATGTCTTCTGTTATTTGTTTTCTGAGTTTCATAGTTCTCTATGTAGAGATCCTTTACATCCCTTTTTAGGTATATTCCAAAGTATTTCATTTTCTTTGAAGCTACTGTGAAGGGTATTTGATGTGATTCTCAGCTTGACTTTTTTGAGTATATGAAGGCTACTGACTTGTGGGCGTTGATTTTGTATTATGAGACATTACCGTATTCCTTGATCACTTCCAGGAGGTTTGTGGTTGAGTCCCTGGGTTTTTCTAAGTATAAGATCATATCATCAGCAAATAGTGAGAGTTTGCCCTCGTCTATTTGAATACCTGTGATAAATTTCTTGTGCCTGATTGTGTTGACTAGTACTTCCATCACTATGTTGAACAGTAGTGGTGATAGTGGGCACATTTTTCTGGTTCTATTTCTAAGTGGAAATGCATTCACTTTTACTTCATTAAGTATAATATTGGTTGTGGGTTTGTTGTAGATGGCCTCTATCAGTTTGATAAATGTCCTTTCTATGCCCATTTTCTTAAGTGTTCTTGTCAGAAAAGGATGCTGATTTTTGTTGAATGCATTTTCTGCATCTACTGATAGGATCATATGGTTTCTTCTTTTGCTTGTATTTATGTGGTGAACTACATTTATGGATTTACGTATGTTGAACTTTTCATAACTTTTGGAGTGAAGAACAAAATACTTGACATTTTCTATTCTATATTGTATGGCATGTCATTTAAAAATACTTCTCCAGATATTTTAGAATCACACTTTGTCCTGTTCTATTTTGTTTAGCTACACTAGCCCTTTAAAATCTTAATATTTTTTAAGTGCAAGTTTTCTTCTTCCATAGGGTGTTTCTTCTGCCTGCCGTACTTCTCTTGCCCTACCCCAACTGAGCCCCGTGAACTGCTTGTCTTCAATTCCTCATCCAGTATTCACGTCTTCAGAGACCTCTTTAACTAGGTTAATTTTTCCTATTTTGATCAATTTTTCCTATTCCTATAGTACCATGCAACACCGGTGATAACTTTGATGGCTATTGTAAATTGACATTTATATCATTTAAGTGTTTGAGAAACACTTTCTCTCTGTAAGTTGGTAAGGCTCAAAAGGGTGGAACTCTGCTCGGGTTATTGCTTTGTTCTGTTTTTGCTCACCATTTGACTTCTGCATCTAGCACAGTATCTGGAACCATGCAGACAGCAAAATGCTTTTTGAATGAAGACATGTATGTTAAGCATAGACATTCAGGTTTACACTTAAATTTCTAGATAAGTAAGTATAAACTCCAAATGTTCCTTTATGTTCAAAGCAAATAAAATAACAGATGTGTGTTAGAAGAAATTGTTAAAAAAAAATGATAACCAGACTAGACATCAGGCGATAGAAGTTTTGATGTTGAATCTTCAGTTTAATGCTTGTGCCACTTTCAGGAAGACTGCCTCAATGTCATCTTTAAAATGAAAATAATAATCATAATAATAATGGTTGCAATAATAAGGCTAAACTTTATGAAAATTTACTATATGCATTAGACACCTGGCTAAATGATGTAAAGAGATTATCTCAATTTATCCTTAGAATCCTTATGAAATACATGCTAATATAATAACATCTAAAATTTATACAATACTATGTGCTTGGCATTCTTTAAGCATTTTATATGCATTATTTCCTTTAATATTATTTAATAAGGTTGTTATGGGGATTATATAGCATTTTCATGAGGAACACTGTATCGTATATACCAAAATATAGGTGTCAGATAAATACTTATTGCGTCTACATATAATCTAAATAAAAGCACATTTCTATATAATCAGGAGATTATTTATGCAATTTTATGGCTTGTATTATGCTACTTACTTCTTCTGATTTAAACATGAAGAATTTCTTTTAAATTCTGAAACGTTTGTTGGCCAGGACTATTTTTCTTTTATACTCTCTTTTTCTGTAATCCACTGTTACTCACTTTTCACTTGTGGGAATTCTGGCATATTTGACATTGCATATTTAGTATTCTCAACTCTCTAACACTTCATGGCCAGAGGAAAATACTGTTTTACATTTTTATAGTGTGAGATAACTGCAGAGAGTTGATAAATTATTTTTATATCCTAAGGCTTAGAAAATTATATTTTAAATATGTTCATAGGCTTGAAAATCAGAACTATAGCATATGATAAACAGATTTTTCTTGCATGCATTTTTGAGATATTTTGTTAAATTGAAAGCAATTACTCATTAATTTTACAAAGCTGTTTGAGATAAAAGAGACAAATGACCTGAGGTCATTTGCAACTATTGTAAAAAATAATTTAAATGCTGCCATCTTTTCTTAGCCTGTATATAATACCACACTTTTGTTGATTTTTTTTATTGTGTACTAAATAACATTTTGTAAAACATCTTACAGGGAATAAGAATTATTGAAGGAAAGTGTTAAAATTTATTTATTACATGAACCGCACTTTTCTATTGTTATTTAAGTTAGAAGTATATAGAGCTTTCTTCAAAACATAGGTTCTGTATTTACCATATGTGTGTTGCTCAATAACAGACCTTGAGGAGCTAACTCCAGGTATTTTTCCATCTTTGTTAAAATGTATTTTTATGGCAAATTCTTATATTCTCAAATATCCAATGGTATTAGACTATGAAATAGCATATGAAATTACACTGTGTTTACTTTCCAAATAAGTACATCCAGGAAGCAGAAATACTTATGTCCTAATTCAACTTATGTTGAAGATTTTGTTTCATCAGGATACAGCAAAAATTTTAGAATAGGCTGCATAATATTCCATGGTGTACATATACCACAATTTATTAGTCTATTCATGGGTAGATGGGCACTTTCATATGAAAGCTATAACCCAATTATAGACCAAGAAGAAGGTAAAAGGAGAGAGAGAGGGAAGGGGAGGGGGGAGGATTGGTGGGGGGAGGGTAATCAGTGGGACCACACCTACAGTGCATCTTACAAGGGTACATGTGAAATTTACTAAGTGTAGACTATAAATGTCTTAACCAATAACTAAGAAAATGCCGTGAAGGCTATGTTAACCAGTTTGATGAAAATATTTCAAATTGTATATAAAACCAGCACGTTGTACCTTATGATTGCATTAATGTACACAGCTATGATTTAATACAAAAAAATTTAGAATAGAATTTGATCACTCATCATTCAAACAAGCAAATTTTAATGAGAGCTAGTATGTGCCAGGCACTGTTCTAGATGCTAGGGACAGATAACATTTCTAATGAAGCTAATATTCCAGTAGAAAGATACTTAATGATTAAAAAGAAATCTGTGATGAAATAGCATTCTGTTATTCACTGTCTTTTGCTTATGTAGAGAGGTTCTCCTTGTGACTTTCTCAAAAATTGAAGTCATGTTTTAAATTTCTTTTATAGTTTGCAATAATTAGCACAGTTTCTGGACTATAATGAATACCTAATGGTGGTTTGTAAAATGGATAAATACGTGATTAAATAAATTAATGAAAGGTAGAGGAAAAGGAGTAAAATTTTCTGAAATCTCAATTGAAACTAAGGCTTCCAATGATCTGTATTTGGGCAATAATTTTTGTGTGTGGAGTTATCGTGAATTTATGAACCAAAGTTACATTCTCTCACTGTACTTTCTTAGGAGAGTGTAATGGTGCGTCCCAAGGAATTTCTGCTCTCTGTAATATTTAACTGACATTCTCAGAAAGGTTAAAGTATTCTCCTGAGAAATGAGAATGTATATAACGTTTAGGTTATGCAGTTTCTAAAACCGTGTGTGTACATAGCCATATACACGTATATACACAGACATATGTGCAAAGATGTTCAGTGTCCTTACCTATGATCCGGAAAATTTTTAACTCCAGGTACTTCTTAAATTTTCCCCTTACTGTAAGTAATTCCCTCCCAAACAATTATTTCTATATTTTGCAATACTTACTGATTATAATCACTTTTTGCCAATATAATATACTTAAAATATTAAAACTATTCTATAATCACAATAAACACAATTAAGAGGCATTTGAAAGTATGCGAATTAGGAATGGGCTTGAAGAAGTTGCTTTGTGAACCATTAAAGCCAGTATTATAAATAGCTGTTGTCTCTTGGAACAACAGAATTGAAATCTGGCAACATATATCAACCAGGTAATAGAGCAAGGCCATGTTGCTATTACCAAAAAAGAGAAAGAACTGTAATGAAGAAATATCAAATGAGATGCCAGAGGGCCTGGTAACCCTGTAATTGGCAGTCAGTACTAAAGTATTTCTGAAGAACTCTATCACCTTACATAGAGACTGTACCTCTCACTCATGATGTGGTAGCAAATATTAAGAGTAAATATGTTAATGTCTTCATAACTTTGAAAGGTGTAAGAGAAGAAAAACATCAGGAGTAATTGCCACTAATTACATTGGTCTTGTGAGTATATATTTCATTTTTTTTTTTAAATCTGGCGTTTACCTATTTCTCCTTCAATAAACTCATTTGCATTAATAAATTTCACACCTATTTTGGTATGAACATTTTATTCAGATTACCCGTTGTGTGTGTGCATGTGTGTGAGGTTTTACATGTATAAGACATAAACTATGTACAAATAATATACATTTATGATGTGTATGTTTACTTTAAAGAATATATGGAAAGATGATATGCAGAAGTCCCTCCAGTTTCACCTTTAATGGTTTTAGTTTCCTGAGATGAAACTATGTTCCAAAAATATTGAATGAGAAATTCCAGAAATAAACAATTCATAAGTTTTCTACCATGGATGTTTTTTCTTTTAAGTATCCCGGGAGTTCTTGGATTTTTTTTGTCCTTGGTTCTTCACTAGGCTTCCCCTTTAAGTTAATTTTCTCTTGGACAATGTAGAGAGTATAAATTAGAATTCTCAACTTAGATGTGACTGGAAGAAATTTGCAGGGAATTATTTTTCCATCTCGATTCCACATAAAAACTAAAATTTTCTCATTTTCACCCTTTTCTGACAGTATTTTTTCTTGCCTATGGTTTTAGTAAGGCTATAGACCTGTAAGACAGCCAATAGCAATAATTAGTTCATTTCTAAAACTCTACAAGACCTTACTTACTACTTGTCCCATAAATGGAATGAAAATCAGAGACTATTTTACTAACACCAGTAAATCATCTTAGATGAGCCATGGTTTCATAGTAAATTCACTATTCATGTTTTCAGTTTCTCCTTTATTTTGCCTCTGGGGTTTCTTATGAAATCTAGCTATATCTTCAAAATGGTGTTTGCTATGGTTTGTAGGTAATTTCTAAGTGTTTTCTGTCATATATCTGAAATAGAGGATTTCTTTTATTCTTTGAAAAATATTGTATTTCACTGAGTAGTCCCTTTAATATTTAACTATATGATTTTGGAAAGTTATTTTGTATTTTTGTGCCTTTTTTAAATTTGTAAAATAAAGATGATTAAATTATCTATTTCTTGTCTTTTATTTCAGAATATTATAGGGGTGCAAACATTTTGGTTACATAATTTGCCTTTGTATGTTTTAAGTCAATGTTGGAATGTACCCTTCACCCAGAAAGTGTGGATTATATCCATTAGATGTGAATTTATGCACCCCCTCCTCCATGCTCCTGCCTACATGAATTCCATTGCGTTTTGTTTCCATGTGTATACATAAGTGTTAATCAACTAGTTCCAATTTAGTATTTAGTGCATGCGGTGGTTGTTTTTTTATTCTTGTGATATTTCACTTAGGAGAATGGTTTCTTGTTCCATCCAGGTTGTTACAAAAGATGCTAGATAACTTTTTTATGGCTGAGTAGTACTCCACAGTATACGTATACTACATCATATTAATCCACTCATGTTTTGATGGGCACTTGGGTTGTTTCCACATCTTTGTGATTGTGACTTGTGGTGCTATAAACATTCAAGTGCAAGTGTCTTTTGTACAAAATGTCTTTTTTTCCACTGGGGAAATTCCTAGCAGTGGGATTGCTGGGTTTAATGATAGGTCCACTTTTAGTTCTTTGAGATATGTCCGTACTACCTTCCATACAGAATGGACTAGTTTACAGACCCACCAACAGTGTAGGAGAGCTCCTTTCTCTTTGCATCCTGCAAAGAGATATGAGTCATTTGATATGAGTCATTCTCACTGGAGTCAAGTATTTGTTATGATGTTTCATGGGTCAAATGGCATCATACGTGTAAAGTGTTTTGAATAGTGCCTGATGCATATTAAGTTGTCAGTAATTCTCAGAGTTACGGATAGCACTGCTATTACTGCTGATGGCCCTTTAAAGAGATTGATTTTCAGGCATTCAAGTATTAAAATTATTATCAATATTTCTTATGCCATATCTTTCATGCAAGCTTTAATTCATGCTGCCAACATTCCTTGAATAGTAGTTTCTTTAGAGTTTGAAGTAATCCATAACGTTATCTATTCCGAATTTCAACCCATCATAACCACGTTGGACAGATTGCCATCTAATTTCTCTTGATTCACACAGAGATGTGGAACTCAAGGAATACATTTGGTTTATAGTTCTTTCTTTCTTATAATCCATCATTACCTTTCTTTCTTCCTTCTCTGCTTCATGGAAATTATATGTACACTAATGTAATGAACCATATGTAGCGGAAAAGAACATGATTTCTAATGCTAATCATTGGACCCTGACACATCATTCTTTGGGAGAAAGGAGCAGAGAGCTCAGTGAAGAAAAAATAGTGAGCTGATGCAAGATGATGTGTTGTTTCTTTCATTTATCTTAGGACTTCTTTTCTGGCAGCAGTTCAGAATGGTTTCTAGACCCAGTGAGACTGTATGCCTGCAGCTCATGTACTTATAAAAGGTCAAATAAAAAAAAATAGTGTGTTCACAAATGTTTCTGTTGGTTCATTTAAGATTCTTTTTTTGCTTTAATGCTATGGGGACCAGGATTAAATATCCTTTGGGATTATGCTCACATAGATATGGAATGTTTTATTGAATTATACTTCCCAGGCTAACCTGGTAAAACAGGTGTAATTTATAGCATGATATGTTTAGGCCAGTTAAAGAAATCTAATATTTTTACTTCTTGTTGTGTTGTCCTTACAATGGCATTTTCACTGCTTTGCTTTAAAATAATAAGAGAATGAGAATTGTAGATTCTATTTTATTTCTATCCTTCTGGCATAGTTTAAAAACCCTCATAAAATAATCAGGGAAATTGTCTCCATGAACAATTATGAAAAAAGCTATTCAAGCTGAATGCCTCTAAGTGAAGCTTCAAGAATCATGTTAATTTATTGTAAGATACATTTCTGATGAGAATTATTATGAAGACAGGAAAGAAGGCATACCAAAATTTTAGAAGCCCTAACGAACTAGGAGTACATTCATGTAACAACTTATTTTTCCGTTCTCTTCTTCCTTTCAAATTTTAAATGCAAAGTATCTAAGGATATCTCATTTTCACTTATTGTGTTTGCAATGGCATTCTAAGATGAAGGCTGGCTCTTTTAAACTTCAAGCTCCTCCTTTAACCGTTGCAGCAAAGATGAAACATGTCACTTCTTTTTCTCAATTTCAGCACATGCAGAAAATCTATTTTTTCATTTTAGCACTTCAAAATTTCTATTTCCTGACACATCATATTTGTAAGATTTTTTTCAGGGATCAGCAACATTATTGGTGGTGTCAAAAATAAAAAAAATTTAAAAAGAGACTTTTTTTCTTATGTGGAACATATCTCTAACACTAGTCATTTTCTTCTTCCCAGGAGTTCACATTGATTACCACTTATTCACAGATGCTTTAAAAATCTTTAATTTTGGAACTGCAGATCTGTACATCCAATGACCTGTCATCATCTGGAAGTTGTACATATGTGTCTAAATTTAAACTCCTTATCTTTCCATAAACTCTGCTTCTTTCCTCATACTAAATGAATATTCAAAATTAGACACACTTTCTCATGCTTCACTTACTAAATGATTCTCTCCACCAACTATCTCTCCATAGAACTTACCTTCTTTCCTTGCTGACCTACTGACAGTTTCCTTTCTACAAGACAATGAAGGAAATTGGAACCATTTTACCACAAAATATCTCATTTTGACATGCTGGACTGACTGAAGAAGGTTCAAGTTCTCTCTGATTCCCCCTGCCCCAACAACAGCAGCAATTCTTCCCAAATTGTTGAAGGTTCTTTAATTATTTACCTAAGGTCCAGACCCACCTAGGAGAAAAATTTTTCTTTTCTTCTCTTTCTGTAAGACTAGAAATAGAACCATACCTGAACAGACTCTTAATAAAGAAAATACCCCATCCCTCAGACTCATTTGTATTTGAAAGGACTATTTACCATTTGATCTTTATTCCCCACCCATTTATCCTCCCTAGTAATCTTTCATTGCCCCTTAACCCAATTTATATTTTTCTCCTTTCATAATCCATTTTATCTCAAAGAGATACTAAGCTTCTGAACATTGTCAAGGAATTTCCCAGACTTTGCCAGGTAGGGTCTGTCGGAGCTGAGTATCTCCAGGTAATGACCCAGCTCATCCAGCTGAGAAGTGGGAAGAGGAAGGGGATCCACTGGGATCTGTTGGAGCTGGGTTTCCCCAGGTAACAACCCCACCCAGGCCATCAGTCAAGGAGTAAGGAGGGAGATGGGGAAAGGCTATACCAGCTATTAAAACTGGGCATTCCCAGGTAATTCCCAGCCACAGGCCGGTCTGGATGTCTCTTCTCTGACTTTCTAATCAGTAGGAAGAAAGGATATGCAAGGACTCTAAAACTCCTTTTTTTTTTTTTTTCTTTTTTTGAGTGCCAAGACAATGATATCTGTTGGTATAATGACCTGGTCATTTGTAAAAGTACTAGCCCTGGTGGCTAGGTGGCTTGTTGCAAGAAGGAAGGAACCTCCACTATCCAAGTCAGAGTGTTTTCATGGAAAAAGGCAAGCTGGTTTACGTAGACAGAGTTATCTAAGTCACAACACCAAAAATTTCAGGATGGTCTCTGCTCTTGGTTCTTGGTGTGCTCTTAGCCAAAGAATGACCAGACACACAAAGTGGTAGGTCCAGCCCCCTGGAAGACTGTTATCTTGGTTCTCTGCCTCCTTACTGGGGAAAATCACCAGCACAGTTTGTATGATGGAGTGACCACAGGAGGAAGTAGCTTCACATGAACAGCTCTACTGTGAAACAAAATGAGTCTGTCTCTATGAGCAGGGAGAGACAGAACAACAGACCTATTTACTGACCGACTGACTGACCAACTGGCCAATTGACCAACTTAGTGACTGACCAACCGAACGACCAACTGACCAATTCATTGACCGACTGGCTGATTGACCAACTGACCAACCAATTGTCTGATGGACTAACTGATGAACTGACTGACCAACCTACTGACTGACTTGACTGACCAACCAACTAACAAACCAACCAATTGATCGACTGACTGACTGACTGACCCACTGACTGACTGACTGACCCACTGACCGACTGACTGATCCACCAACTGACTGACTGACTGACTGACCCACTGACTGACCGACTGACTGACTGACCCACCGACCGACTGACAGACTGACTGACCCACCGACTGACTGACTGACTGACCCACCGACTGACTGAGTGCCTCACTGACCCACTGACTCACTCGCTCTGTCACTCACTCTCTGAATTCTTAGATTGTTTCTTTTTATTGGTCCAGTCCTGGGTGTGCTCTTGAGAACTGTGGGGTATTACCAAATGATCAACAAGTGCCCTCAAAATTCTATCTGCATATACAAGCTCCCTCTCTGCAAGTCCAACTGGGTAGGCGAACCTCAGTCTGGGTTTAAGCTAATGACATAATTACCCTTCAGTTACTCCAGGTCGCTTCCCAAACCCTATGATGCCTGGCTGGAGAATTCCAGAAGGATAAAGCATCCCATCCTTTCCCAGGGTAGCAGTTGCTCTGGACACAATAAAGGGTGGGACAATACTGAAGTGGAATGACTACCCTCGTCCTTTTTCCTGGGTGGGGCATCTGCTCAAGACACACCACGGCAGGGCACCCCTGCCACTAGAAAAGCCAGAGATCCCAGCTATCTACCTAATAATTTTGATCCCTTTCTACTCAGAAACAGTCTTTTTTGTTGCTTTCCATTGTCATTATCTGTCTGTGTTGTTCTGTCATAAAGAGGGCTAACATAGGGTGCCCTGGTTAGGGTATGAGTCTTTTTGCTTTAATACTTGTGTGACTTTTGCTATTTGCTTGTCATTATCTTTCTGTAGAAAAGCTCTGGTGCTTTTATAGGTGGTGGGATAAGAAGCTGAGACTTTAAAAAATACGGTTGTCTGCATGTCCCAGATAAAATCTGCTTCTAGTTACTTTCACTTCCTTCTTTCTCTTTGCCATCTTTGTACCACATGAAAAAAACCTGGAGGGAAGTTCTAATGGCTCAGACACCTTATGGAACTCAGAATAATGCGCCGTTTGCCCCTTTGTTTGGGGTGTCTTCTGTTTTCCTTGTGGAGTCCAAATGTTAGGTAGATCCTTAGGACCTCTAGCTCTGGCGGGACAAAGCAGGTGTCCTGTGCTGGTGCTGCCTGGACCAATGGCCACACTTAGAGATGAATGACAAAGGTAGGTTCGCCAACTTTGTGCTGACCCACCTCGATCATGCCCTCTGGAAACTGCCATGCCTGGGCGAAAGGAGGAATGCCCTGCTCATCAGCAAGAAGTGCAGGGAGTTCTCCAGCCAGTGGCAGGATCAGGCAGGTTAAGCACAGCAGGATCTGAAAAGTGGCCCAGGGTAACCTCAGGCTAATTATTACATCACTGAGGGCCCAATCCAGACACTAAAACAGAACCTCAGATGGGAACCATGGCCTCTTGTTACAAGAGGGGGCCCGTCTGTCCTCTGGAGTGACAGTATCTTGTTCTTGCTCTATAAACCCATCTTGACATTCCTCAGTAAACTTTGTTTCAAGCTTGGCTTGCTTTTGGCCAACAGCACACCAAGAACTGAGAATAGGCTGCCAACTCGACAGGGTTGTGGACAGATTCTGCTCTCTTTTATATCCCATTACCTCTTTAGCTTTTGGCAATACCAGAAATTACTTTGTGTTGTGGAAAATTTTTACCTTGATGTGGATAATGGCTGGACAAAGTGGGCTAAGTAGCACTGGGTTACCGCCAGCCTCAGGAAAATGTCCTTATAGTGATGACACTGTGACAGCACTGTGACAGGCACTGTCTAGACCTGTAGTATCTCCTTTTTTGGGGAAGATCTGTGACTCAGTGTAAAAATGAAGACCTTGATCTTGGGGGATCTAACTTTTCTCACATGCAGCTACACCAGTGCTGAAACTGAAAGCGTTCTTGCCTATGTTTCCCTAAGTTCTTAACCCTAAGCCAGTTATTTAGTAAGTGACAATACAAATTTAAGAAGTCCACCTACCAAACTGAAACAGTCTATAGTTAGGTGGCTATTTTAAAACTCTTTGTAAAAAATTTATAAAATATCCCTTCATTTATAAGGATGGCTCCATCTTTGCACCTAAACCCCAAGATACTTTTATGATTAAAAAAAAACATGGCTCAAAGTTTACGTAACAAATTTTACCTTTCTTTTGGGCTAAGTTCTGTGGCTTGAGATATGAATTTTCTATTTGGTTTGATGTGTATGAAAATGCAAATTTGGAGTTCCTTAGCAACAATTATTTGGGACAAATGAAACAAGTAATCAAGAGGTTAATAATCTAAAATGGGAGAGAAAAACCATTTGAAAACTGGCAAGTGAAAAATCTTATAATTCTATAAGATCTGTTTCTATGTCTGTTTGTCTATGTGCCTGCATGTATCATGTAGAAAACCTTAAATTTGATATTTTATTACCAAAATATATCAAAGGGTCTCTAATTAATGGCTTAAAAAATAAGCAGTTAGATATTTTAATCATGACAATAAAAGCTAAAATAAGATTATTAGTTCACTTGACTATTAGTAATATTTGGTAAACATTATAAAACTAGTTTTGGGCGGCGCCTGTGGCTCAAGGAGTAGGGCACCGGTCCCATATGCCGGAGATGGTGGGTTCAAACCCAGACCCAGCCAAAAACCACAAAAAAAACAAACGAACTAGTTTTAAAATTGTTATTAAATTCTAGATGTTTTAAGGTCTTATCAATCTCCTTCTGTAATATTTTAAATACTTTGCTGGATTAGGCTGTGTGCTTGTGTTTTTGGTTTGTTGCCTCTGAATTCTGGGTCTGGATCGATGGTCATGACGAGGTCTGGAGTTAGGTTCTTAGTGCTTAGACGAGCGGCTCCTAGGCACATCCAAGACTAATACGGTCCCTTCTTCCCTGCCCTTGCTTTGCCTCCTGGAACTTCTGGGAGGTGTTGGCATCCCGTCTTCTGTCCTGAGCTCTACAATTGGAATGCAAATTGAGGACAGACTCTGTCTTCCATAGCCATCTTGGCGGTCACAGGCTACTTGAGACCTAGGAGGAGGGGGAATGTAGTAATTACAAAATTCTTCTCAGTAATTTAAAATTTGTGTCATGTTATGTTAAATGAAAGAAAAATATTAAAATAGCTGAGTCATTTTTAAGTAAAATAGAAAAATATTAATTGAATACATTTTAAGTTTATACATTTTGACATCTTATTTTTATCTGATATGCAAAGCTAAATATATTTAGATGCGCTAATAAAAATTGGGAACTAATAACAGTTCAAAATCACTTTAACTTCCTAAATTTTTTATTAAAAATAAGGATCGTTAAGAATTAAGGTCATAATTGGGTGGCGCCTGTGGCTCAAGGAGTGGGGCTCCGGTCCCATATGCTGGAGGTGGCAGGTTCAAACCCAGCCCTAGCCAAAAACCACAAAAAAAAAAAGAGTTAAGGTCATAATTAATATATGTATTTAAAATGACTAGATTGAAGAAACAATTCTATTACAAAATATGGAAAAATTGGATATGTTTTTTGGGACAAGAATATTATGAAAATAGAATGTGCTTTTTTGTTAAATAAAGAATAATTTTCCTTAAAGCTTTGATAAATTATTTTAAATAAATAAATGATGGATAAAACTAAATAGGTATCAAAGGTGGGGGCAAATAATACAAATTGTAAAAATGTATAACAACATTACCTATGATCATATTGATTAAGAATAAGTAGATTTATTTATAATATTTTATTAAAATTTGCTCCAACATTTAGCACACTAATGCAAAGATAAAATTTAGTTTTCTCTTTTATACAGGATTTTAATGTAATATCAACAGAGATAATAAAAGATGTTTGTTCACCTTTTGAGTAAACTCAAACAAAAAGTGGAGAGAGACAGATTCAGTTTGCCTCTTTATTAGCTTGTTTTTCATTTGTCTTTGTTAGGTTGGTCTTTTGATTGTTTGGGAAACCGAGTCTGTATGAAACAGTGAAGTTTTTACCTTGTAAAATCTTAACACCATTCTCCTAAGTGAAATACACGTGTTTTCTCTCTTCCTCTGGCTCATCTTGGAGCAACTTCGACTCCACCACCGAGGCAATCTGCAAGGGAACAGAGCAGGAGACAGAGCTGTATCTCTGTGTCTCATGTTCAGGAGAGCCTCTTTTATGTTAAGAGCATATATGCAAGCAGAAAAAAATCTTCTCTTATGTCTCAGCTGTAGTAATTTGGGGTCCAGTTTTTAGCAGTTTACCTATATAACCAAGGTAGACTTAAAAACTTGTTAACCCCTATGGCCTCAAGTGGCACCAAATCTCAGGACTGCTTGGTTCAAAGACCATTCATCTCCAAGGTGGAAAAAATTTAGAAATGTCTCTTTCATGTATGAAACCTGTTTAACTCTGGTTAATCTATCCTAGTTCTTTGTGATTTTTTTCTCTCTCCATTTTCCTTTTTAGGGATTAGTATGTTTCATTCATTCATCCAATCATTCTTTAAATTAACTTTTGATGGACTCTTCCATTTTTGGAGTGGTTTCAAAGACTAGTTGAAAAAAATCCCTGCTCTTGAGAAGCCTGTTAGTGCTCAGAGGTTAATAATGCTAATAAATCATGAAAACACAATTTTAAAAGTGATATATATATATCACTTTTGAATATATATATATCACTTTTTGAATATATATATATATTCAAAATGTGAATACAAGGTTTGAATGCTATAAGGAGGAAGTGCCTGTTATATTTCCGTTAATATTGGGTGATGATTAATTAGCCGATACTTCTTGATGCAATGTCTGCTGTACAACTCAGTAAGGTGAGAACACTTCAGACTCTTTGGACTGGAAAAGGCTTAGGCCTGAAAGAGAAGGCCTCTGATGAAATTCTGGCCCTTTGTCTCCTTGTAAAAGCCCTCATACATTGAGCTGTACATTCTACTAACGACATCTAAATTGTGTCATTAGGCATGTAGTTTGGTTTCATTATCTTTCGATGTGGTACTGATAATATTTCCAATTAGCTGAGGAAAATCACCGGCAAACAATGAGATAACTGGACTAAAGAAAACCAGTTACTCTGAAACAGTTGGTTTAAGAACTAAGAGTGTGTTTAGAAAAGATTTTGGAGAGAATGGTAATTCCAAGGGGCAAGCACGAACATGGATAGTTTAAAAATAGGTCTAAGTATTGGATTAGTCTTTGAAAAATCACAAAGTAAAATATTTTCAGAGGTTTAATTAATTATCCTTCTCTTCAAACACTTTCAGTTTTTCTGATGACAGAGGTATTCAGGGCCATAGATTGTTAACCCCACACATATTCACTTCAAATGCTCACTTTTATTTTATAATGTCATCTATATTGGGAAGAGAGCATTGGTCTAGGAAAGCCAAAGTTCAACCATATATATATTTTTTTATTGGCATGTTTAAAATTAAACAAAATTTTATGTCATTAAAATAAAGGCAAGAGGGGCAGCGCCTGTGGCTCAAAGGAGTAGGGCGCCGGCCCATGCTGAAGGTGGAAGGTTCAAGCCCAGCCCTGGCCAAAAACTGCACAAAAAAAAAAAAAAAAAGGGCAAGAGTGCCATACCAATTGACTATGGTACTATTCATAATTTCCTCTTTACTCTTCACAAGAAAGCATATCAATTTTAAATCAATAAAAATTCCTATAATTAATTCCAGATAAAAATAAAGACACAGTCCTTTATGTAACTGGTTTTAATCAGGTTGTAGACCCTTCTAAAAATATGTTCTAAAAGAACATAATAGTTCTTATTGCATGGTTCTAAACACAATAAGGTGAATCAATAACCACGGAAAATAACAGAAGTACGGTTCTTATAGTAAACCACATTAGGTAATTAATTTCTCTATGAAAACAGATATCCTGAATTGCTACAGTATTTATGTTTGGCAGGAGATCATTGAATTGTTGGGCTATTTTGTGATTTTGGCATCAGTTTTTAATATTATTGGGTATTTTACAAATACAAAATGCAATTTTAGATTTTTTTTTCTTTTTCTTTCTTTTTTTGGATCAGAGTGTCCCTCTGTTGCCCTGGGTAGAGTGCCGTGTTGTCATAGCTCACAGCAGGCTCAAACTTTTGGGCTCAAGAGATCGTCTTGCCTCAGTCTCCCAAGTATCTGGGACTATAGGAGTGGGCCATCTTGCCTGGCTAATTTTTCTATTTTTAGTAGAGATGGGGTCTCCTCTTTCTCAGGCTGGTTTCAACTCGTAAGCTCAAGCAATCCTCCCTCCTCAGCCTCCCAGAGTGCTAGGATTACAGATGTGAGCCATAGTGCCCTGCCTGAATTTTAGATCTTGATTCCATTGCATGGAATTTGATAGAAACAAGTGTTCCTACCTGAAGCTCATCTTCCTCTGCTTCTTTTGTTACAGCATACATGTATGAAAGGTAAAAATGATGACAAATGCTATTGCCCACCTTTTATTGTTCCTGCTCTACTTTAGTTCCTTTATCTTTCTTAAATTACATTATTTCGTGACTATTTTACAGCTGTTTCTTGGCCAGGTGTGGTGGCTCATGCCTGTAATACTAGCACTCTGGGAGACTGAGGCAGGTAGATTGCTTAAACTCAGAAATTTGACACCAGCCTGAGCAAGAGTGAGACCCTGTCTCTACTAAAAGTAAAAACAAACAAACAAACAAACAAACCTACCTACCTGAGTCCCAACTACGTAGGAGGCGAGGCAAGAAGATAGCTTGAGCCCAACAGTTTGAGGTTACTGAGCTGATGATGCCATGGCACTCTACCCAGAGTGATAGAATGAGACTCTATCTCAAAAAACAAATAAATAAATAAATCTATTTCTTACACTCTTTGCTTTTTACCTTCCCATTTATTGCAGCATAAATTGTTTCATCCTATTCTAATAAGACAACAGGTGTTTTTGTGCCCTGTGATGAACTGGGGACCTATTGTGTGTGCGTGTGAGGTGAATGTGATAACCACTATACTATGGAAACCCCTACATGCTGTTTTAATAATAGTAGTAACTAAATGTCATATGACTTTACATTACAGAAATAGTTTTTTTTTTTTTTCTTTTTTTTTTTTATTAAATCATAACTGTATACAATGATATGATTATGGGGCATCATACACTCACTTCATAAACCATTTGACACATTTTTATCACAGTGGTTAACATAGCCTTTCCGGCGTTATCTCAGTTACTGTGCCAAAACATTTACATTCTACATTTACCAAGTTTTGCAAATTTTTATCAGAAAGAGAGTTGTTATTTATTTTTATTTACTTATTTATTTTGAGACAGAGTCTCACTTTGTGGCTCATGCTAGAGTTCCCTGGCATCATCATAGCTTGCAGCAACCTCAAACTCTTGGGCTCAGGTGATCCTCCTGCTTCAGCCTCCCAAGTAGCTGGTAATACAGGCACGTGCTACAAAATCCAGCTAATTTTTTCCTATTCTTAATGAGATGGGTCTTGCTCTTGCTCAGGGTAGTCTTGGTCTCCTGGAGCTCAAGGAATCCTTCTGCTGTAGTCTTCAAGAGTACCTGCATCACAGGTGTGAGCCACTGCACCCAGCAGAAAGAGAATTTTTAGAGTAAGAACCTCAATATCCCTTTAGACTCATTTGGGATTAACTTCTCGAGAGTCAGCAAGTTATTTGTTTATTTATTTATTTGTTTTTGAGTAGAAGAAACCAGAAAGCACAGGTTACTTACCTCCTCAGTAAATGTAATTTTCTTTGGCCTTATCTACTTGTTTATGCAAAGATTTTATTTGTGTTACATATTTATGCATAGAGTTAGAGATGATTGAGTGATAATAGGATTGAATGATAATTAAGTGACAACCTCAATGAGAAGGCTGAAGTCAGATCAAGAAATCTCATGGGGATTCCTTCCAAGAGATATTTTATTTATTTATTTATTATTAATTTATTTATTTTTATCGTTAAATCATAGCTGTGTACATTAGTGCAAGCAAGGGGTATAATATGCTGGTTTCATATACAATCTGAAATATTCACATCAAACTGTTAGCAGTACCAAGAGATATTTTTAATTGGGGCTTGAACATGTTTTAAAAGCCAAGATGTATAATTCTCTTAAGGAAAATGCATTTAACAAATAAAACTACTAATTGAACTGTAATGCTGACCTTTAAAATAACAGGCATGATTAAATGCCTTTTGTCAGAATGGCCTTCCTGTCTAGATACAAGGCTTTTAAGTATTTGTTCCTCTCTGCTTATTGACTTTGGTTAATATATTCTGTGGATTTACACTTGATGTATTCAGGAAAGTAGAAAATAATTAACCACCACTTAAGTTACTGTCAAGAATGATGAAGTAACAGAGATCTACTAGGCTTTCATGGACTGCTGGCCTCACAACATTTTAAATCTTTGCTATCTCATTAGTAATATTTCAACATGGTATCATTAAAATGACTCTTACTTCTACTTTATGGAAGGGACACATGATTTTCTTGTAAATTGAACTTAATAGGAACAAATTTCAACAAAAGAAGTTCTTATGGACAGACACCAGCTAAACACTTGAGAGCGAGATACAAGGGACTGAACTCCATGAAGTGAATCACTGGGATGATTCCATGGTTTTGAAAAACCGGGAGATGCGGAAGGGAGAAAGGAGAGTGTCATTACTCTTCTGTGGAAGATGAGTTGACTAATGATGTTTGTAAGGATGTGATACATCCGAAAATATACATTCATTCAGCAAACAGACTTTCACAGTAACCTTATGAAGCTGCAGCTATTATTATTCAAATGTGACAGGTGTGGAAACCTTGGCTGGCTTCTTGGGGTTGAATAACTTCCCAAAAGTCACAATGTTGGAAATCAGATACAAGGCTGCGTGGCTCCAGACTTACATTCAAGATTGTTTGGAACAGGGTGATCCATTTTAATGAGTGAAATAAACAGGGGTTGTCACTTGATGAACAAAACAGAGAGGAACTTAAAAAGAACAACTTCCAGGAGGAGAAGCTAAGGCAGGCCACCAGAGATCCTTTGAGGCTCATACCGAGGAAGGGTATTTTCTAAACAACAAAAGACACACCCCATTTTAAAAATGCAAAAAAGTCAAAGAATAGCCACTTTCATTTTCTACTTAACATTCTGAGAAAGGACACACTTAACATCAAATGTCCAGACAAACATGAATCAGCCTATAATTATTTTATCTATATTGCCTGGCTAATGTTCTTTAAGTCCTTTTCTATTCATTGCATGATTTAACATTGCTCCTTTTTATTTAATTAAATAGGATTCACTATGAAGCTCATACAACTACTACTTTGGATTAATCAAGGAGTGACTGAAGGGAGAATGGGGAGATATTGATGTTGAATCATTTCTCATTTTGTAAAGCCCATCAGAATGGCCTATAAAGTAAACTTATTTTCAGTGGATTACACAAGAAGACTATTTAGAATACAATGATACTTTGTTTTTTCAATTCAGACTATGCCTACAAGTGTCCTGAAAACTGGTTTAGGTAAGGCAATAGCATTTCACATGGCACTTTCTGATGACTTGGACATCAGAACGATCTGTTGAAAATTTGTCATTCATTTGCTCTAATTCCTATTGTTTAAGAGCAGAACAAATAATTGCACATGCTGCCTTAAGCATGACTTTTATTAGTAGCCTCTTAATTTAGCATACGTAGGAGATGTTATTAGCATAAGAAATAGAAGAGAAAATGAAAATTTCTGTTGACTTTCACTTAGATCAGGTACCAGCAATGTTTATGTTTTAGGCTATAATTGGTCTCTGTTATAATCATTCGACTTTGCTGTGCCAGGGAGGTAACCGTAGATAGGACATGAACTTATAAAAATAGATGGTGGGAGGATTTGGCCTTGGGGCTGTAGTTAGCCAATCCACGACTTCGATCAACAGCCTTCCTCCTGGAAAGATGTAATTAATAAAAATTGGAATTTTAGAAGCATTAGAGTAAATTGCCTAGAGTAACTCAGGTACTCAGGTCACAACAAAAGAAGGAGAATCCTTTTCTCCCAGCTCAGTCGTCCTGCACCATCATTGCCCCGATGGCCCAAATAGTCACTGAGAATAAACAAATCTACCTGGGAGTGTTGAAGGGCACCCTTTTGGTAGTTCAACAGTGCATCTTCCTGTCAACGCATGCAAATATATGCTAATTCAAATGGGATATTTGGCAAGTCTTAGGGATCCCCACTTAGCTGCTGCTAAGGAAGTTATCCCCAAAGAATACAAACTAGGATACAATTGTTCCAAAGCCAGATTGCTTTTTTGTGGTCTGCGTGAAGCTGCCTGCTCATTTATCCAGTTTCCTGAGCTGGGTCTCCTCTGTGTTCATCTCTTCATTTCTGCAAAGATTGCACGGCAGACATGCACAGACTCATCCTTTTCATTTGAGCACACCTTAATCACACTCACTTAGGCTTTGAGGTCCTTGGTGCCAGGCAGATGCTGGAGCTTCTTTCAAGCTGAAACTTTTCATGTTTGGTGATAGACTGAAGTTGAGTGATTTTTAAATTGAAGGAAGTTCTGGAGATTAAAGCAGGTGGTTGACTTTGGAACTAGACTTCCTTTAGAGTAGGAGACTAAAGTGGGAACAACTTTCCTACAATCTGTTTTTGCAAAGAAAATGCTTTAAAAATATCAAGAGAAAATTCAAAGTTTTGGGCATTAGAATATGAACATAAATGAAGATGAATCAGAATGACATTAGGTATTAATTCTCATAAGTGGAATAATAAACATGGCTCTGATAAAGATGATGATAATAATGGTAAGAAATTATAGAGAGCTTACTATATGACAAAGTCCTAAGTGCTTTCACGTGTATTAAATAATTCATATTACATTATGTTCTGTACAAACCCCCTCAAGACCTCTCCATTATATCCAGAATAAATCCCCAATTCTTAGCATGTGGATCAATATTCCCCCACGTACCTTTTTAGTACTTTCATTATTCTCCTGCATATATCATATGCCCTAGACAGTTGGTGCTACTTGCCTATTTTTTAAAGCTTTTTATTATCTTCTCTGGGCCAGACACTGCTGAGGTGCCAGGCATACAAAAAACAGGATTTTCTTTTCAGTTTTGAGGCTGTTGTTGTCTAGCTAGGGAAACAGTTTTTAGCTACATGCAGACCCTATCCATGTAACTGGAAAGAGTAGAGGTTAATAAGACCATTGTTGAAGCCCCAAATAGTTAACTAATCAGCACAACTGTATTTATTATGGATTTGGAGCCTCCCATTCAAACATTAGATTCTGTTTCTTACAGGTGTATTCTGTAAGGGACTGTCGAATATAAAAACACATGTTAGAGAACTATTGGCTTCTTTAAGCTTATCCATCCACATTTAGGAAAAAAGAGAAATCAGCACCTTTAGAGAAGCTCTTCTAAATGTAGAGGGAAAGCAAGATTGATTATTTGCATAACACAGAATAAAAATGCAGTGCAAAAAAATAACATATTGGAAAGGGTCAATGAAACGAACTGAGAAAAGGTTATAATTGGTACAGAAAGAGGTCCCCCCAAAATAATTTTTGGTAATGTGGTAGTAATAAAAGTCAAATTTCTAGTAGTTACACAGGACATGAGTGAGTAGGCTCTCCTAGGCAGTAGTCATTTGCATGGTTTGCATTTAATGTACTTAGTCCAATAGTAGCTTGAGAAGCAATAGCGGGTCAGGAACTCAAGACTTGCAGAATCTTCATCCATTACCTATGTTATCCACAGGAAGAGGTCCACAAGTTCTGTGTATGTTAGCATTTCTACCTAAAACATTTGTATTTTACAAATTTCTTATCTGGATGTTGTTAAGATAATATGGTCAACAGAAAGTATATTTTGTAAGCAAATGAATCCTGCTAGACTCTTCCAAATCAGCTTGACACTCTGGCTGGTGGTCCAAAGCCGGCTATCTTTAGCCCACAGCAGCCCATGGAAAACCCAGAAGCGACGGTGGGGTTGTTTTGAGTGATGATTTTGCTTCCCTTTCCTACCATTAAGTACCGGTACTTTTTGGGACCACATTTTGGTTACACATACCATTCATACTATTTTTTTAAATGGTATTCTTATTCCATTTTTCAAGAGCATGATAACTTTAATACGTTTTTTACTTACCGAACGCAGAGAACATACAGGTTTCGAACGGTGCCTGGTGTCTAATTGGAACCTTTTTGTTCAATTTCAGCATAATATGACTTAAAAAGCAGTGCTGGAATGATGGCTAAATGATGCTCCTTTATTCTTTCATCTTTGATAAGAATGTGTTAAAATGCAGCTGGTAGGCAACAGTATTTTTAGTACCTAGGTAAACTTTGTATTTCAAAATTCTGGGAGAGGCAGTTTAACAGACATGTTTAATTATTAGTGAAGATAAGTAGGACTTAGAGAAATCTAAACAGCTGAGTAGTAGCTTAGGATATTGTTTCCTTAGCTGCTTAGATTTCTGAAGATTCTTTTTTTTTTTTTTTTTTTTTTGTAGAGACAGAGTCTCACTTTACTGCCCTCGGTAGAGTGCCGTGGCCTCACACGGCTCACAGCAACCTCCAGCTTTTGGGCTTATGTGATTCTCTTGCCTCAGCCTCCAGAGCAGCTGGGACTACAGGCGCCCGCCACAATGCCCGGCTATTTTTTTGTTGTTGCAGTTTGGCCGGGGCTGAGTTTGAACCCACCACCCTCGGTATATGGGGCTGGCGCCCTACTCACTGAGCCACAGGCGCCGCCCAGATTTCTGAAGATTCTTAATGTGACTGCTTAGGAGGCCTGAACGTTATCTCACTCTTAGACCATGTGTCCTAGTAGAGTGGTTTCTAGTCTTTGGGATTTTAAGGAGTTATAACTTTTCATTTTAGAAAGTTAGGAAACATATTATATTGTCAATGTATTATTTTAGCAATACTTGTAGAGAGCCAATGTTTTTACTTAACTCAAAATTACTGATTTTCTCTCTGGTAACACCACCCTGGTTTTCTTAAGGCATCTGGTCCTCCCTCAATTTCATGGTGCCCATGTGTTTGACTCTCTCTCTTGTCTTAGGGATGGAAAATCAGATCATTGAATCCTCTGGCTCAATGTTAGTTGTATGACCTGCTCACATCCAGTGAGACTTTTGTACAACTACTAGGAAAAGAAGTTCTTGTTTTTTTTTTCTCCATTAGTACGATTAGAAGTAGGGATGATACAAGCCTGAATCATATGAGGCCATGTCAAATCTGGGAATAAAGTCTTGTTAAAAACAAAACAGTCAAGATATGAAGAGAGATGATGTTTGTCTTGAAAGCATCAATTGAATCTTAGATTAATCTAAAAATAAGACAATGGATTTTTTCGATCCCGTCAGCCAATAAATTCTTATTTTAGCTCAAATAGGTGTGAGCTGAGTTTTGTATATGCACAACTGAGGGAGTTCAGACTCATATGCCAAGAAGAAAGACCATTTGGAAATATAAATAGCGACCATAATTTTATCATCATTACTTAATTTTAAAGAAGATGGGAAGAACAAAAGATAATCTTCTGAAAGAAACTTAATTTAATTTTATAAAACCATTGCACTTCGTATTGTTATTCTTAGCAGGCAGGTGAAAATCTTTTCACAGGGCACCAAGGAATGGCTGCTCCTTAAGGACAGGAACTAAGCAGATTCCTTGAGAGACAAGCGTTTAAGTCGCACTTCTCCCAGTAATTATTATAAAGCATTAGGAAGTTACTTCACAATCCTTGTAGCTGTGGCCCCTTAGTTTTGAACTAGGAATAATGATTCTTGCATGGATACCCCAGATGCTGGTTAAAGTAGATAAATGTACAGGCTAATTTACATAAAAGTAATCAAAAATGAACTTCAGGCCCAGAGAAATTTTAACATAATCTCAGAATGACTTCGAAAAACTTAGCTGTGTCTCTGCCTTTGTACAGAATCTTTCAAAACTTGAAACATTTGTAGGAGTCACTATCATATATGGTTTCAATTTTTGCTAACATTTTGAGTGCAATTTTATTTCAATGTTACAAAATGTACAACCATTGAGAATTTTAGAGTTCAATGAAATAGATGTTTTTCAAAAATGCTCACATTGTGTGAGGAAATGAACATCTGTTTTACGGGCTGATTATGTGATGTGTGGCAAGGGTTTTTTTTGTTGTTCATAGCTCTGTTTTGAAGGATTGGCCAATGAGCCGTATCATAAACACTGTTAAAATGGGATTCTTGCACATGAATAAATCTGAGTTCTTTCCTATACTCTCAGCAGGTTTTCTTTTTTCGAAGACAGACTTGATTTTAAATGAATTTTATACACAGAATGAAACAATTGACTTCAAATCATTTTAACGGGCAAAATGTCTGATTGGTGAAGTCCAGAGCCTCCGTACCAGGGAGGCTCTGGACCAATTCTTTTTGATTTTGCTATTTTTAAATTCTGGTTATACAGCAGAGCTTCTGGGAATGGGAGGTGGGAGGCCAAAGAAGAGAAGTGCGGGGTTTCTGTTAAAAAAAAAAAAAAACTTCTGAGTCGAGGATTTGCTTCATATTGAGTCACATTTGGCAGGAGAAAGAGGCAAAACAGGACTGCAGACAAAGCTCTTGCTGACTGCTCTGGAGGGTCTGGCGGGCTGTCCTGCCCTGATCCCGCTCAGCCTTGGTTTGGACTGTCTGCTCCCTGGCAGCTTGCCATTCACATGAGTGGTTCTCCACTTTTCAGTTTGCCTTTAAAGTTTCCCGTTGCAGGGACCAGAGGTAATGGGCCATTTTGCACAATTTATAGGAGCAGAGTGAAAGCAGCAATTTCTCCTTCACAAAGCTGCTGAAATGTCACCTGCAGTGAGCATATGTTTGGCAACAACAAGGTCATGTACTTGGCCATTTAAACAGTTTGATCAAAACCAAAGGGATCTGGGGTTTCCAAGTGCTGCAACTTCATTGGGGGCGCCATGGCTTGGCCCAAATGTGTCAGCACCTTTTTCAGGCTGGTAACGCTCAACAGGCTTTGTGCTAGTTCATTTCAATATTTTCCTGAATTGAGCTGATCTATTAATTCTACCAGTGCCCTGTGGCTTCCATAGCTGTGACTTTGCTAAACAAAATGATTTAGCTGCCTGTAAGCGTCAATGGCAAATAATGTGGTAGTTAAAGCTCATGAACTCTAGAGCTGGACTTTTTGAGGTTCAAATTCTGTCACTAATGAGACGTGTGAATTTAGGAAATTTACTTATTCTTTATGGGCCTCAGTTTCCTTTCATAGAAAATGGGAGTAATTACCTCAAAGGTTGGTTATGGAGATTAAATCAACTAAGATAAGTGGAAGTCCCTGTTATATTTTAAGTACTTTGTCCATGTAAGTTGTTGTTATTATTATTATGATGATTGAACTTTGAGACTTTACCCAAACTTTTCTTTTTCTGATCCAGAACAATTATTGATATCCTTATATTATCTATTCTGGAATATTTATTGACTATATATATTATGTTCCTATCACTGTCATAAGTGCTGTTGAAGAGATAAAAAAAACAAAACAGATTATTAGCTCTTGAATAACTATAGTGATGTTTGACATAGAAGTACTTTTTTTTCTTTTTTTGAGACGGAGTCTCAGGCTAGTGGGCTGTAGCATTAGCCTAGCTCACAGCAACCTCAAACTCCTGGGCTCAAATGATACTCCTGCCTCAGCCTCCAGAGTAGTGGGAACAAGAGGTGCCTGCCACAACACCTGGATCATTTTTTTTCTATTTTTAGTAGAGACGCAGTCTCAGTCTTGTTCAGGCTGGTCTTGAACCTCTGAGCTCAAGGGACCCTCCTACCTTGGTCTCCCAGAGTGCCAGGATTGTAGGCATGAGCCATTGCACTCGGCCCCATAGAAGTACTTTTGACATAGAATAAAAATTTGCAGTTTTCAGGGAACTTTAGCAATTTTTTTGACGGAATCAGTTAAATAAGCAAGCAAAATATGTACAGCACTTGTTGCTATGGTGAAGACACTGGACAAGACATTGGAAAGTCAAAGAAATAGATTAGGAACCCTTTTGTGTTGACTGAAGCTTATGGAAGTTTAGTGTCGCACATTTGTACATGTAGGTTTAAAATGCATGTACCATCTGGTTCCCAAGACAGTACTTGACACTCAGAAAATATTTGTTGAATAACTGTCCTTTCACTTTACAAAGCATTTTCACATAGCTGGTCTCATCCAGATTTCCTTAACCTTGTATCTACTGACAATTTCTGACTGGATGGTTCTTTGCTTTGGAGGAACGTCTTGTGGATGGAGGATGCTTAGCAGAATCCTTGGTCCACATCACTGGATCCTCAACACTCCTCTCCCTCCAGTTATGGTTATCAAAAATGTCTTCAAGAATTGGTAAATGCCATGAACATGAAGGTCAAAATTAATTCTATTTAGGAGCCTCTGATTCTCATTTTATCCTTAAATTTCATTGTGTGAGGGAAATAATGCTATCATGTTCCTAGTTTACAACTAAATCAAACTAAATTTCAGAGCTGTTAAGCATCTTAGGCAGTGTTCCCTGGCTCGTGACTGGTAGAGCCAGGACTTGAACTCAATAGATCTTCTGATTCTGGAATTTTTTTTTTTTTTTTTTTTTTTGAGACAGAGTCTTACTATGTTGCCCTGGGTAGAGTGCCATGGCATCAAAGCTCACAGCAATCTCAAACTCCTGTGCTCAAGTGATCCTCTTGTCTCAACCTCCCAAGTAGCTGAGACTACAGCCTTCACTACTGTACCTAGCTCAGTTTTCTATTTTTAGTAGAGTTGGATTCTCTCTCTTGCTCAGGCTGGTGTCAAACTCCTGAGCTCAGGAATCTACCCTCCCAGAGTGCTAGGATTATGTATATGAGCCACTGTGCCTGGCCCTCTGACCCTGAATCTTGTGTCCTTTTTCTGACATATATGGCTGTCTGTGGCATAAAGGTCAAAATGACTGAAGTAGGTAGAGCTTATATGGTGTCACAGTGTGCAAGGACAGCCTGACTGATTAGCTAGGCTGGTTACAACATGTTTCTGTTCTTTAGCTACATTTCTGTTTGCTGCACCATCTTTGGAAGGAACAAAAAAAGGCCATAGTTATGTTTTCTGGGGCTTAGTAATTCTCCCTAATGCAACAGACTGTTTACCTACATTAGAGGGCAGCAAAGGGTCTACATTATTTAGAGAGATTGAAAGAATCCCTTAGTCAAATTTTCCTGACCATGGACCCAGCTTATTGATGTGGAAGGACATTTTGATTTTGTTTGTATTTGTGATGTCCTCATGATTTAATTTCTTTTCCTTTGTCTTAGAGAACAAAATATTCAAATATTTTTCAGGGGGAAAGGTAAGGAAAATGGCACCTGATGCCTAGAGCCTGGTTCAAATTATTCATGCTACTGGCTTGAAATATAATTGCTGTTGCTTCCTGGAGGTTTTACAGACACAAGAGATCTAAATTTTACCTAACTATGAAAATAAATTAGGGCCTTTTCCAGATGATGCTCCTGACCTATAAATCTCCTTTGCAGTTTCAAATCATGTCTAAACAACTTGGCATTAAAATTCATTTAATAAGCTAAGCTGGGTAGGACAGGCGTAGGCAATGATCACGATTAATATAAAGAGGCCAGAGAGAAAAAAAGAAAATGAAAGCAAAAGAAATGGAATGAGGGAGGTGGAGAGAGTTAGAGGACACCATGCAAATGAATGCATGAAAATGATTTATTTGTAGAATTCAGTAAAAAAGAGAGACGAGAACTCTCCATTGTAAATCAGACCTCTTTATATGCATCATGGTAAGCATAAAGGCACCCAGGACAGACTTTAGCTAAGAAAGTGGATGTTGATAGAAAAGAGTTTGACAGATTTATCATTATTTCCAAGGATATTATTAATGTCATCAATAAAATATTAATTTATTGCATGAAGAACAAACTAAAGGGGTGTAAAGCCAAGATAGGATTCAAAGCACTGAAACCAAGATTTCACCACCAACTAACTGCAAGTTTAGACCAGTAGTTCTTCTATTTTGGCCTAAGTTGAATCATCTTGAAAAACACAGACTACCAGTCTTCATAATTTTCTGACTCAGTAGGTCTGGGTTGAGGGCAAAAATAATTGTCCTTTAGAATCAGTTCCCATGTAATGCTGATTATTCTATTAGACTAGAAGGCACACTTGTCACTCCAGAGTTTGGGCCACCACTGGGACTGATATGAGGCTTATTTTCTCAGTTGCAGAGTGTGACTATTTACCACCAAAGTATATATGTGTAAGAAGTCCTGTTTAAAAGTATATATACACAATAAGTCTTTAAAAAGTAGAGGTATGTCTATTTTTACATTTATTCATTTATTTTGAGAGACAGTCCCATTTTGTCACCCTCGGTAGAGTGCTGTGGCATTATAGCTCACAACAACCTCAAACTTGTGGGTTTAAAGCTTCCCTGGTGGCTGGGATTACAGGTGCCTGCCACAGTGACCAGCTATTTTTCAGAGATGGGGTCTCGCTCTTGTTCAGGCTAGTCTTGAACTTCTGAGCTTAGGCAATCCACCCGCCTTAGCATCTCATAATGCTGGGATTACAGGCGCGAGCCACTGTGCCCCACCAGGTGTGTGTATTTTTAAAAGAATTTTTCCCAGCTATAATCTCGGATTACTCTACTGGCCTGGCCTACTTCACTAGAGACATAGTCAGTTTATCTTAGCATACAATGACTGTCAGTGGCACATTCTAGGGTCCTCCTGGATATTTTGTATTATTAGGAAATTAACAGAATTTTTCTGTTTTTAAATTTTTTGGTGGCAGAATACCAGCTTATGCCTTTTGAGATAGCTCAGCTAAGGCTATGCTTTCCTTTTGCCTTCTGATAGTCTTTCATTAGTTAGGAAGATGGAAAGGATTTACCCTTAGACAAATTCTGGAAATAACACTTCCTTAGATCATTGATAATCCATTTCCCACTTTTCAGAATTCCCGACCATCCATCAACAATTAAGTACTACATACCTGTTTGTATAATATGAATATGTATAATATGAATACTAACTTATAAATTCAAACACTTCAAACACTTTACAAATAACCGATAGAGATCTCTAACTTAGAGAGTGGCTGACCCGAATTATATGGAGTTCTAAAGGACAAAAATGTTATTAATTTGAAGACTTTACAACTCATTCTTTATTTTCCTACACAGTTTCATAAACAAGAAGAGACATTTTAGACATCCAGGAAAATGAAATTATTACTTGAAATTTTGTGTTGAATGTAGCATGTTAAGTTATACTATGTCTTAGGCATTATACCAACTGCTGCAGAAATATTTAACTGAAGAATTGACAGCAATTTTCAAGAAACATACAAAACGTAAGGAAGACAACTTACAAAAAACTAATAGATAATGCAATTTGAAATGTGCTGCAAAGAGAGTGTTTACAAAATACTATGATGCAGATAAAACAGAATAGAAAATGCAGTATACATAGGAAAGAATTTTTAGAAAAAAAATACTTTATGAGTTACTAAATGATCCTCTGAAATCATTTAGGGATATCTTTGTCTATTTTCCCTGGCAGTGGAGAAACTCGCTATTTGTGGTGAACATATCTTGCTCTGTAAGCCTCTATCTTGTATTTACTCATAAACCTATCTTTCCTTTCCTCAGTAAACTTTGTTCCATATCTGCCTTAAAAAGCATAAAAACAAAATCCAGTGAAGTCATTTACACTATTCAAAGCCACAAAGACCATTAGTTTTGGTGGGAATAAACAGCAGAGATTTTAAAAACTGCCTGTAACTTTTAAGGAATTTTTGCTTTCCTTATTGTTTGGGGCTAAATATTGCACTCGTACTTTGATTACTAAATTTTTTTCCATTTATCCTTCCATTCTTCCAAATGGTTCTATTTGAAATACATGACCATTTGCTGATGAGTAAAAGAAGGATATCATAATCCTGACTATAATATACCAGTTTACTTTACCACCATTTCTCAAACACATATACTTAAGTGCTAGTAACCTTTTAATCGTGGATATTTTTGAATTTGTAAGTAATAATAGAAGTTGAAGGGAAAAGAGGTTAAATGTAGTTCTTGTGATTATATAGTGATCTTGAATGTCAAAGCTAATACTAAATTTCACATCTTTTGATTTATAATATGAATGAAATTTCTTCCGTGATATTACTTCGCTTTAATGATACTGTGTTTTGCACATACTCCAGAAGGAGTAGGCTTCAGAGGAAGGTCCTAGGTCTGGAGTGGCAGTTGTGTGGGTGCATGAGTGTGAGTGGGAGAGCAGATTGTTTGAAAAGTGGAACTTTTAGATTATTATTTAGCACTGAACCGTCAAATGTGTCTCCTTTTAAGGAAATATATATATATATTTGATTTTAATACATGCCTGCATTCAGAATGGCAAGGTAGGTACCTCCTGAGTGGGATCATCCCTGTGCATGTATGTTCCTGAGCATAGTAGTGAACCTTTTTCATTGACTAAGATAAGAATTTCTTATTAGGGAATGAATTGTGTCTTCTCAAAATTCACATATTAAAGCCCTAATCTCCAACATGGCTATACTTAGAGATAGGGATTTTAGGGAGGTGAGATCTTAAGAGCAGGGCCTTAATCCAATGGGATTAGTGTCCCTATGAGATGAGGAAATGACAATGAATATTTCTCTCACTCCACAAGTATAGAAGAAAGGCCACGTGAAGACACGGCAAGCAGATGGCCATTTTCAAGTTAGGAAGAAATCAACCTTGCTGACATCTTCACCTTGGACTTCTAGAAAGGAACTACAAGAAAATAAATACCTATTTTTTTTAAGACACACAGTCCATGGTATTCCATTTTGGCATCTCAAGCTGACTAATATATTACTTAATGGAAAGAAGTAGTATATCCTGAGTTTATCCTTTGATCTCATTGGCCTCAACATCTATAGAATGTTATATGGCTAGCTGAAACTGGATTTTTTTTCCTGAAAATATTATATTTTCGAAGGGCTGATAAGCTCCTTGTTTTGAAAGCTAGAAAAACAATGGTGAGAAACTTCCTTCTGGCAAAGAGAAGATGACTCTATCTAGTAATTTCATATAATGAAAATGTCTTTGAAAATGTCTAAATATCCATTATCCCTGGATAATGAATATTACCTGGTATATTTTAACGTTGTTTGCTCAGTATACTCCTTAAATCCATGTACAGAATGTACTGTGACTAATGCAAACAGAGCAGCCATGAGATCTATTTCATTAAGAAAAGATTATGTAGAGATTCTGAAAATTTCCCATGAATCTTTGATGCACAATTCATCCTTAATTAAAAGCAAACATCCTGGCTTCTTGGGATTAGGCCACCTAATTATACAAAAATTAAAAAATAAAAAAGAGAGAATGTGTTGATGAAGGGTTTGAGTAAAAAGTGAATAAAATTTCATCAGAATTTATCCAAAATGAATACCATTCCAGAAAGCGTGATGCAACAATAAACATATAAAACATTTTGAAATAATCTATACTTCAAATTCCCCAAGATCATGAAGAATTAAAATCCAAAAACCAGAAGTTAAGCTAATGAAGCTCTGAGGAAAAAGTGCAGATGCAGAAAGATTGTTGGTCTAGATTACAGAGGATAATTTATCTGAGATTTCACCATTTATTCTGACCTCTCCTACTAATTCACTGTGTAACCACAGGCAAGTACATTAATCCTTCTGTGATTTCATTTATGCCTTTGTCAAATGGAAATAATAACACCTACTTCATGGGAGTATTTGAAGGTTTAATTAAGTTAGTCCTTTGAGCTTCTTAGACGAAAGTGGCTATAGAAATGCAAAGTGCAATTATTAAAGTCATTTCTCCTTTTCCTGTATGGAACATGGTGATTGAAACACATTTATTTTAATTGGAAAAGTGACTAATTGTCTAAAGAAACCCTTCCTTATAGTGTGTGATACAAAGGTCAAATCTCTTTGCAGTAAATTGGATCATAATCTAATTCTTCATTTAGTAACAACAACAAAAAATATAATCTATGGCAAAAGAATTAGATATTTCAAGAATCATTTATATATCAAAATTATAACATCTTGAGCTAATTAATAGCAACAGAGTTTAGCTTATAGTCTTACCCTGAAATGTGTTTTCTTTCACACCATTAGCTCTAGTCTTGATTCAGTTTCCCAGACCTCTTTGTGGTGAATGGATTACCTTTCTTTTTTGGTTAAAAAGCAGTGCTATATAAGTAAGAAGGATGCTAACTCTCTGAAAACAGTTTCTAGATATTCACCCTTACCTGGGGCATGACCGTGTAATCAAGAGGCTTACACTCAGGCCAGTGGGAGGTAGGAGTTAAAAGGCCCCAGTGATTTCCCCAGTGGAAAATCACTCACAGCAATCATGTTGGTTGGAGAGAGTGGTGAGGAGCCAGGATGCAAGGTTTTGAACACAAGTAGTATGATGTGAAGCTCTGAAGATGATTCGACAGAGAAGTTAAGGAATGGTGAAGCCTGACAAGAGATTCAAAGCAGCAGTGGGTGGATGCAGTGGCTCACGCCTATAATCCTAGCACTCTGAGAGGGTGAGGTGGGTGGATTGCTTGAGTTCAGGAGTTCGAGACCAGCTTGAGCAAGAGTAAGACTTCATCTCTACTAAAAATAGAAAAACTATCTGGGCATTGTGGCAGCCACCTATAGTCCCACCTGCTCAGGAGGCTGAGGCAGGGATATGTCTTCAGCCAAGAGATGGAGGCTGCTATGAGCTATGATGCCACAGCACTCTACCCAGGGTAACAGAGTGAGATTCTGTATCAAAAAAAAAAAAAAAAAAAAACCAAAGAAATATGAGCAGTAGTGTTGTTAGGATGAATGGATAATAAGCAGCAATGAAAAGTAAAGAGAAGCAAAACCCACCTCCCAGACCTAGGGGTATGGAAGCCAGAAGGAGGGGAAATGATCCTCTTTTGAATGAGGAAGTTGTGTCCTTTGAGGAGAGGCAGGTTTTCATTAGACTCAGCACTGATTGAACTCTAGAATCTCTTCATAAACTTTATTTATTGATTTATTTGTTTTCAGAGTTGGGGTCTGGCTCTTTAACCCAGGCTGGAGTGCAGTGGCACAATCATAGCTCATTGCAGCCTAGAACTTTAGGGTGGAAGCAATTCTCTTGCCTCAGTCTCCTGAGTAACTGGGACTGCAAATTCATGCCATTACACTCAGTCTAATTTATTTTTATTTTTATTTTTTGTAGAGATGGGGTCTCATTATATTATCTATCTGATCTTGAACTCTTGGCCTCAAGCTCCTCCCATCTCAGCCTCCTAAACTGCTGGGATTACAGAATTGAGCCACTACTCCTGGTCTTCCTCAGGAACTTTAAAGGCAATACTGCTGCTAGGCTCTATTTCCAAGCAATTAAATCAGAATCTGTAGGAGTAGATTCCAAAGAAAAGAATGAAAATGCAAAAAAAAAAACAGATTCAAAGATAGCCAGAAGATTTTTGACAAAAAAGCAAAGGCAATGCAGTGGTGAAAAGATACTCTTATCAATCAACAAGGAACATTGGGACAGTTAGGAATTATTCACAGAAATTAACTCAGACATAACTTGCAGAAGACACATCAAAGACTAGTATCCAAGAATAAAATTCAGTGATAAGAATAAAAACAGACTAAAGACCTTAATCACCAGAGATAATATACAGATGGTAAATATGCATATGAAAAGAAGCTCCTCATCAGTATGTCATCAGAGAAAGGCAAATTAAAGTGACAATGAAATATCACTACACCATTAAAGTGGCCAAAATCCAAAACACTGACAGCATCAAATGCTGGTGAGGATATGAAGCAACAGGAACTCCCATTCATTGCCAGTGTAAAATAATACGGCCACTTAGGAAGACAGTTTGGCAGTTTCTTACAAAACTAAACACACTCTTCCCACACACTACATATAAACACACTCCTATAATAAGATCTAATAATAATTTTCCTTAGTGTTTACCCAGTGATCGAAAACTTACATTAACACAAACCCTACGTACAGATGTTTATAACAGCTCTCTTTATGTTGTCAAAATTAAGGACTAATCACAAAGTCTTTAAGTGAGTGAGTGGATAAATAAACTGCGATGATCTAGACAATGGAATCTTACTTGGTGCTAAAAGAATTAACTGTCAAGTGATAAAAAGACACATAGAAAACTTAAATGCATAACACTAAGTCACAGAAGCCGATCTGTGAAGCCACATGCTGTATGATTCCACAATGTGACATTCAGAAAAAAGCAAAACAATGGAGACGATGAAAAGACCTGTGGTTGCCAGGGGTGAGGAGAGAGGGAGGGAGAAGAGAAGATGTATAGGGCAGTAAAATTACTGGGTATGAGACTCTCATGGGGGATACAGGCCAGTATACATTTGTCTTCCAAATCTATAAAATGTACGACACCAAATGTGAATGCTAATATAAAGTATGTATGAACTCCAGGTGATAATGATACATCAGTGTAGGTTTATCAGTTGTAAAAAATAGACCACTCTGGTTGGGATGTTGTTAAAGTGGAGTCCATGCGTGTGTGTGAGAAGGGGGTGTATGGGAAAGCTCTGTACCATTGGTGCAATTTTGCTTTGATTCAAAAATGTGTCTAAAACATAAAGTTTATTTTTTAAAAGCAAGCAAAAAAATAAATAACTCCTCTCTAGGAGATTGAGTTAGGTTTAAGAACTACTGTAAGTAGGTTTCAGTTAGCTCAAGGGGAAGGGAACATTGAGAACAGAAGTTAGAAAGATAGGAGACTATGTTTATGACCCCTTTTGAGTTCTAGTGGCACTCCAGTTGGAAGCCAAAAGTCTAAAAGTGGATATAAAATGCCATTGGGAATTAGATTGAGCTCTGGTCTGAGGCTTCTTGGAACATTAAGAAGTAGGACCTGTTTACCTCAGGCTGTGGACCTGAGGAGACAGCAGGTTCTTGCCAGGAATACAGAGTTACCTTGCCTTGCTTTTATTCCTTACTAAGAGACACAGGAGCAGAGGAGAGGGAAGAGTTTATTCTTAGCAAGCAGGGCCTTCTTTTGACCCTTGACATTAGGGAGCGGTGATAAGTATAAACCACAATCCAGAATATCTCTTTTTGTTTGCTTTATTTTTCACTTTTTTGATAGATACCCAAAATACCAGCCGTAATATGTTTCCCTATTTTTAAAAATAGCTCTGATTGATATACCTCATAAAGAATTGTGAGTTATTTCAGGATCATTTCTCATACTTAGAAAACCTGTATCTCCTGTAAGTCTGTATGCCTCAGGCTTTTACAAACGAGGGATTCAGTATTAGCTGGTGTTTCAGAAGACACTCAATAAAAGTGAAATCGTCTTAAAACAGCCTGCCTGCTAATGGTCGGAAAGGTAGAAACTGGCCCCTCTGCTGGGTGTCAACACTCGACAGGACCCTTCTGAGGATTCAGTTCTATAGCCGGGTCACTTGACTATCTGAAAGTTGCTGGTGAAATGACACTTTATAGCTCCTGTGGTTCTGAGGGCCTAAGTTATAGAAAAGAAAAATGTACAGTGTCAACATGAACTGAAGACTATGTGATTTGATTTAATAACTGGGAAAGTCAATAAAGGGAAGGTAGTTTTTAGATGTAGAAGATGACATTTTGGACTTAACTTTTCATACTCTCTCTTTATACTAGGGTACTTGTGTGGCTTTCAGGAAGACAACGTACATGGCATAGGAACGTGGGAAAATGGCCTAATACATCTAAAGTAAGCAGAATCAATGCCCATGTCATATGCAGCACTGCAAACTTTATGCCTTCTTTTCTCAACTCTGTTCTGTTTCCTTAGACCATTACATCACTCTTCTGAGGCATTTATGATATTTTTCTGGCTGAAGCAGTGGGTGTAGGCAAAGCTCTGCAGGATGTTCTGGGGAGACTCCAAAGGCAAGTTACTTATGACTACAACAGATGTTGATGATTTTTATGGAAATGCTGACTTCATATTGTGAATCTCTACCTCTCTTAGGGAAAAGTAAGGAATTTCCAATTGCCTGCTAGCTTGAGAACAGAAGGGCCAAACAGTGTAGCTACAAAAGTAGAACCCTAAAATTCTGATGAGGAAGAAAATGTAACAGAGAAGATTATCTCAGTTGTTATTAGAGAGACAGACAATTTCTCTCTTAATGGTTCATTATTTGGTTATGGCTACACAGATATAATTAGGGATGAGGCAAAAAAAAAAAATGTAACCCTACATTCCAAAATACTCAAATCTATTTACATCTGATTTAAAACAAAATAAGCTGACCTCAGAAGTACAAGTGGATACTACGAATTAATATTCCCCGCCCCGTTGTTATTAGTGTAGTATTACTATTGGTATTAATAATAGCAGAATAGTCATAGTAGAAGTTGTAGAAATTCTTATGTTTACTTGACAGGTAAAAATAATTCAGGCATTTAGCTTGTGTTACTACAGACTCAAGATGGCATTTTATTTAACCCAATACTTAATCATTGTGTTTAAACAGACACATATTTAATACTATTTGGTATATAAAACATAACATTTAAAGAAATTCCGAAATAAGTATTGAAATAAATAACCAGACCGTACCGGACATTGAGATATGCAATCTAGAATTCTTACTTTGAGAAAGTTTTTTTTTCATTGATTGCTTTATTTCGTTTGTTCATTCATTCATTCCATTTACATTTATTGTCAATCTACTATATTCCAGGCACTAATTTAGGCACTGAAACTGAAAACACGAGTAAGACATCAGTGGTCTCCGTCAGGATACAACGTACTCTCTGTTTGGCAGTGTATGAAAGTAAGGGAAAGTAAGTCAGTTCAGTGATGTGAGATTGAATCACACCAATGGGTCTGATTAACAAGTTCCCAACAAATGATCGACTGGGAATTTAAACCTACCAAGCTCATAGTGAGAAGCAGAGTTGTTCTCATTATGTTCAGTGACTACTTCTGATCTCACAAAATTCAAGACATTGTCAAATACTGTGGGATGCAAAGTTCATAAAAGCAGCCCCTTGGTCTGCCTTTAATCAGCTTTTATGTCTATGGTAATTAGCATCTAGTTTATTTAACAGATACAGCTTTCATAAACACACCATAAATATTTTCTAAATGGAGAATGGATCCCCTCAATTCAGCATGCATCTAAGCTAAACTTCACACGTCAATTCTTACTGAAATCTTTATCTTCTTGCATTGCCTGGTTTCTTTTCTTCCTTTATTATGTATTCTGATCTACCTTGTTTGGGTGAAATGGAAACATTAAGTTTCAAGAAGTTTTCATTAGATAAAAAAGTTTCAAAATCAGTCTACAGTAAGCCCCAGACAGAGTAAGTGCCCTGGGAGGTATTTTAGTATAGTCTAAACATGTTTATATGGTAATAAATAATCCAGTTTCCTTAAGGGATTCATTAGAGGAAGCTTTCCTTCTATTTCTTGGAACCACCAGAAATGGTATCATGTCTCCAGAGTAATATGCAGAACCTGAGTAGAGGTGGTGAAAATGTTGGTTCAAACACAGGTTTATTTGATTAGAATTTACTGCATCATTAGTTAGCTTCTGACAGAGTTTAGTGTAACAAAACAGCTCATACATATTTGAGAAAGTAATTAATTGAACTATAAGGCTCAGGGCAAGTTTTGTCTGTTTCCTAAACATGTGAACTTATCCTTTCTTTAAAATCATTTTACCCAAATCACCATATTCTCCTGTACAGAAGAAAAACACATATTTATTTAATAAATTTGTCTGACCATTCTATCTTACTTTTGAATGTTGATGCTCTATCTGGAATTATTTGGGCCAAGCAAGCTTTACATTGGACCAAGAAACATTAGTAAAGATTTTTGATAACAAGAGAGGAGAAAGGATAATTGTGGACACCAGATAAAATTAGAGGAAAAAGGCTTCTATTATGCATTTGTGGACAAGGACGAGGCCACTATGACTGGATTAGAGGAAGTACATTGGGGAATACTTGAAACAAGATTGTATATGGCAGGAGATTCAGTCAGAGCACCTTAAAACGGATGTAATGGCAACAGCGAGCCGTGTTTTGTTACTGCGCAGCACTAGGTCATAATGCTTTATGGAGGTGAACCTGACCGAAGAGTGCAGGTTAGAATCTTTTTGTGGAGAGTTTGGAGGAAGAGACAACTTCCAGCAGCACTTTGTGGTCTATTTTGTAGGTAGAACAGGGTGCTATCCTCTATCACTCGTGGCATTTGTGTGAGTCAGGAAGATGGTGGAGAAACTATTTTGGAAGAAACAATAGCATATGTTTCTATTTCAGTGAGAGTTCGGACATAAGGAATGAAGGTGTTCAATCCAGTTAAGTAGGTTTTGTACTTTAAACAAAACCAACATGTTTTCTGACAATCAAGGCTTGACATAGAAACATTTTTAAAAGTAGGTAAAAGTAAGTTTGCATTTATTGGAAGTAGTGAGAGTTTGTGACCAACTGTTCTACTCCTCCCTGGGTGAAGTTCATCTATCCCTTTGTGGTAGACTCTGAGGGAGGCCCCTGCAAAACTCAAGCTCCACATGGCAGCTTTTGAAAGCTACCAGTAGTGCCCAATGCTTTTTCATTCACAGAAAACAAGAAACTTGCTCAAAGATATACCATTAGACATTACTTCAGAATAAATATTCCACCCCTTCCAAGAGTTGTTCGTACTACATGAAGAACTTTTTTTTTTTTGAGACAGAGTCTCAATCAGTAGCCCCGAGTTGAGTGCCATGGCATCATACCTTATAGCAACCTCAAAATCCTGGGCTCAAGAGAGCCTCTTGCCTCAGCTTCCCAATTACCTGGGACAATAGGTGCCTGTCACAATGCCTGGCTACTTTTTCTATCTTTAATAGAGACGGGGTCTTGCTCTTACTCAGGCTGGTTTCAAACTCCTGAGCTCAGGCGATCCACCCTCCTTGGCCTCCCACAGTGGTAGGATTACAGACAGAACTAATGGTTTTAGATATGGTAGGGGGATTACTTAACCACTCAGCCTTCTTTTTCTTCAGTTATCAAGGTGGCATTATTCTATGTCGAACACTGTGTCAGGCCCTGACACATAAAAAAATTAACTCATTGACGGCACTCCTGAGGAGTCCGCACAAATGTGAAGAAAACAAATAATTGCAAATTGATGTGATACTTTTGACAATAAAAAAATTAATACTATGGAAATGCAAAAGAATGACTATTTCATATGCATTGGGGAAATAAGACAATATTTGAAGTGAATGCTGAAAGACGAATAGAAATGCATTGAAAGGAAGGTAGAAGTCAACCTTGAAAGTTAATGATGAGGGAAAGTATGCACCCTGCCCTTTCGTCTGACTTGGAAAATAAGGGCTTGCTTGCTCAGGGCATGTTTTATAAAGTCATAGCTGATGGAAGTCATAGCCCTTGACCAAAAAAAAAAAAAGGAGAACTGGGAGAGGAAGCAGAGGTCAGTAAAGAAAAATGAAGCATTTCAAAACCAGACACCGGGTTCTGGGTGAAGAGATGGAGATCAGAGTTGATTGAATGAGTGTGGAAAACAGAGGGCTAACTGAACACATCGGAAGATAATTGCTAAGAAAAAAAGATCTGAATAGGCATGGATTTACATAATTTGATTTTATCATTTCTTAAAAATCTGATAATGTAAGATACCGTTCAATTTCTTTTTCAGTGCTTCATATTCCATGAGAAGTTTCTAACTGAGTTTAGTAAAGACACTTGAGAGAGAGTGAACATACTTATTTTTTATTATTTTGGGGCTTACTTTGGATTGGAATATAACAGGTAAATCTTCTCAAGTCCTTCAGGGGGAAAAATCAAGGTAAACGTCACCCACAGAAACAGCCTCAATTCTCTGCTCAGCATGATTTTATCTTTGTAGGTGAGACTGGAGCTTTTTATTTCTTTCAATACAAAAATTTTTTTAAAAATAATTTTCCGAAGCTGTGGATTATATGCATGTCAACTACAGTAGTTTCTAAACTCAGGCAAGTGTTAAAAATCCTTTTTCCCCCTGTTTGTGTGTTGCTACAGTAGCTAATTTCAGAAGAGTTTGCAGTTAAATTTGATGGAGCACACTGCATCTGCTCAATTCCAGGCAGATTCTAATGGTGCTGCCAAATGCCCGCATTAGAATTAGAAGAGAATGTTCTCCAGACTCAAATAGATGTAGGCCATTCCTCATAATAGAGACTCTTGGGTCACTGAATCTGGCAAGAATGTGCCTGAAAGGCTTGATCACAGAAAAATAACTGGGTTTAATCCAAATGTAAAAAATTCTCTTCTGATGTTTTAGTTCTTCTAGAAAAAAAAAAAAAAAAAAAGACAAATAACCTTTACTGCTAATACTAGTCTATTTCCTTTCTCTCTGATGCAAGCTGGAATTCTTGAGGATTGTAAGAAAGATACAGATATTCAGTGCTTGTTATAAAGGTACTAATAAATTTGGGTTTAAATTAGATTGAATTGATGTAGTAGTGGTATTTTGGGTTGTGACTTTATTTAAGAATTTGAAAACCTTCTACCAGAAAGAATATACATAGACACATTAAATTTAGGATATATGTTTTGGGGGTTCAGCTATTCCAAAAAGTGTACTGTCGAACTGTTAAGTTAAAAAAAAAAACAAAAAAACAACAAACTTCTGGGTGGCACCTGTGGCTCAGTGGGTGGACACCGGCCCCATATACCGAGGGTGGTGAGTTCAAAACCAGCCCCGGCCAAACTGCAACAGAAAAAAAGCCTGGCATTGTGGCCGGCACCTATAGTCCCAGCTAATCAGGAGGGTGAGGCAAGGGAATCGCCAAAGCCCACGGATTTGGAGGTTGCTGTGAGCTGTGATGCCACAGCACTCTACCGAGGGTAAATAAGTGAGACTTTGTCTCAAAAAAAAAAAAATAAATAAATAAATAAAAAACTTCTGCAATAAATAGTAGCAATATTTGGTTCATGGATTTCTGGAGTCAGAAAGAAAGAGGTCAACGTTTTTACGTGAATTAGGTGGTGACTTTCCACTCTGTGAATGAATGCATGATGGCAGGAAGCATCTGGGGTGAGACCTCCCTTGACTGTCCCTTCTAAACATCATCTTCTACTCCACCTTGCTCCTAGCAAACACTTGATCTCTCTTTATTATGCAGATATTTTTATTTCCTTCACAACCATGTATCAATCAGACCTGATTTCTCATTATTGTTTTAATTGTTGCAGCCTGTTCCTGTTAAAATGTAAGCAACCTATTTCCATTAGAATATAAACATATGAAGACCTTCACTGTTGACATCTATATTCCTAGAATCTAGAACAGGTGTCCTCAAACTGCGGCCCGTGGGCCACATGAAGCGGTGTGAATTGTATTTGTTCCCATTTTGTTGTTTACTTCAAAATAAGATATGTGCAGTGTGCATAGGAATTTGTTCATGGTTTTTTTTTTTAAACTATAGTCTGGCCCTCCAACGGTCTGAGGGACAGTGAATTGGCCCCCTGTTGAAAAAGTTTGAGGACACCTGATCTAGAAGGTCATGTGGTTTGTAGTTTGGTTTTGTATTTATTTATTCATTCATTCATTTGGTCATTCATCCATTGAGATAGAGTCTCTCTCTATTGCCTGGGCTACAGTGCCAGGGTTTCAGCCTAGCTCACAGCAACCACAAATTTCTGGGCTCAAGCAATTCTCCAATGTCAGCTTCCTGAGTAGCTGGGACTACAGGCATCCCCCGACATGCCTGGCTAATTTTTCTATTTTTAGTAGAGATAGGGTCTCCCTTTGCTCAGGCTGGTCTCAAACTCCTGACCTCAAGTGATCCTCCTGCCTCTGCCTCCCATAGTGTTTAGTTTTTGAATAAATAATATAGCATTACCTGGTGGTGAAGAAGAGTGCACGTGAGTCTAGAATGATGCAGACAACTAACCTCACATGCATGGCTGGGATATGCTAAACGTTCACAGCAGGCTTCAACTTAAAATGGCCAGAGTTTCCTTCATTCAACTCATTTCTTGCTCCATTTTCAAGACTTTTGTCAATATTGTATTTATTTTCTGAAAATGTCTGCTTATATTTAATACCTCTAAGTCTGAATTGTGGTAGAAAACAATATATATTAATATCATGGCAATATTTTAACCACTTAACAGGTGCAAGCCCTGCCAGGCATGGTGCAGCTTGGGTCGGGCTGCAGCTTGATACTGAGCTGCACATAGGCCTAGGGATAAATAGCAAACTTCCTGCAGTGTCAGGATATTCCTGAGAACTCTTTCTTATTCATCATGCTGCTTCACATCGCTAGGTAAGAATAATGCTTTAAGATGTTCGTAGATATGAAAGTTTTCGTGCAGTCTTCTGCCCCTGTTTTATAGCATTTTCAAGTCACGTTTGTTGACAATTTATATTTGTAAAACCTATTTGGCACTTCATGAACTGAGCATCAAAGGATAGGATTTTTTGCCAACCATTTTGGCATTTTGGAGACAAGGCAGACTCCAAACAGGATTAAAATTCTTCTAAACTTGATGAAATTCATCAATGAAAAGGGATAAACTGTATAACATAGTTTCAAGATGTGAATCAGATAAATCAGTTTGGTAAAGTCATTTTTAGGGAAACTTTTCTTTCCAATTGGCTAAACAGTAGAGCAAATAGTTTTCTATTCTTTGTTTACGAGATTTTTCAAGAATTATATTTATCCTTTCTTCGAAAAATAATTTTAGTGAAGTTGGATTTTCCCCATAGGCTAATGTTTTCATTGCATGTTTTCTAGTAAAAATTCAACAATTCCAAAGAACAGATTTCATTAAGCCCCAGACTGTCTATGAAGCTACTGATAATGACAACTTATTAGCTGACAGTTTTATGCTGAGTTTAGTTAACTTTTTGAAACAGAAACCATTCCATTATCTTGATTTCAGTATGGATACAGCTTGCTGACGTGAATGATAATCGTCCATATCTTTAGAATTTTCTAAAAATAACTGTTTGGAGCTCTGAGTAGTCAGTGATTAAGGTTTTTGTATTATCCTATAGCATCCGAATTTTAATCCATACCCCTTGCCTATAGTATTAAGTAGATCAGTTGCTAGCAGCTTTTCCCACAGTCCCTTTACCCTCTGATGGTGGAGAAGGAAGGTACATACACTTTGTCTCTAAGTGTCCCGTCACTGATAGTGTCATAGGACCTTCGTCACAGGGAGTATGATAAAGAATATGATCATATATCTCCCAACAAGTGAACAAGATGACAATTTTGATTCTGTTTTCAAAAGTACACTATTAGAAAATGTTTATCTTTTAGAAACTCCGCAATGTCTAAACTCACCAGATGAAGTATGGCTTTAAAAAAGATGATTTTTATAGGATATTCGTATTAAAAGACTATGATACATAAAACTTGCCTCAGCAGGGAGATAACTGGTTTATTTTGAAATAAAAATCGGCACGATTTTATATAGTTATATTTTTAAAACAGTTATTCTAGGTGAAAAATTGGTACTTATAAGTTCAGTAGTGATTTTCACCAATGCCTAATAAGATATGAAAATCTTATTAGGTAAAGTAATAATAAGTTGACCTTATTTTTTGAAGATAAGTTTTTATCAGAGGGAATAGTATGGAGTGTAAATGATGGAAGGAATCAGAGATTCTGAGGTTTTAAGAACTCTTAACTAATAGCTCATAATTTCATGGTGTAATGCATCTGCTGTTATTATTGCAGTGAAATACTACCATTTCCAAACATGTAAATGTAAGTTTAGGTGCAAGTATTAAGCATCGTGAGTCAAGTGTCACATATACAAATTACACACAAACACAATCAGAATATGAACCTATTATTATTTGAATGATGTAAAAGTTTGGTAATCTGGCTGATTTAAAAAGTACCAGTTCCACTGTTCACTTAGGAGTAAGACTTCCTGAACTTGGAATTCTTTACTGTTTGAATTAAACAGATGATTTAAAAATGTTCATTTCCCTCACAACATTTATCTTACTTGTCAGAGATTGAAACAAAAACAGTGATTAGAGTAAGTTCTTATTTATTTCAGGCACAAAACTGACGATTTATTAATAAAAATGCTTTTAAATTGGAATCTTCAATGCAAATCACATTTTAAACTTATGTTACCCCCACTGCTAGTGACAATAATGAAATCTGTGCTTGCTGTAGCAGCACAAACACTATAAATTGGATGTGGTGATGAAACCTTACATAGAAGACAATAAAATGCTTTACAAGCTGCACACCTCACAAAGAAGCTGTGATCATCCAAACTTTGAATGTATGTGATACCATATAACATCATTTTTAAAAAAAGTAATAACGATCTAGATATCTACTACAGGCCATCTACTCAAAAATTTATTCATTTCTGAAATTGACGTGACCTTCTTTCCTCATACAAATTGTTGACATACAAAATAATAACTGATTATTTTTGTGGTGTGTGTGCAATGACTAGCGAATCTCCTAAATTTTCCAACTCTCAATAGCAGACGAGAACTTATGTAAACTTTCTAAAAGACAAGACACCACTGCAAAAGGATCCAGAGTGGTCATTAATCATGCTACTTCTTTGTAGGCAAGAAATCAAAACAAAACAAACAAACAAACAAAAAAAACCTTTTTAAAATCTTAACAGTTTCAAGATTGTATTATTTAACCCTACAATTTTGACAGCGATATGTATGAGTATGATGTTTTACTGGTGGCATTTGAAATGAATTACCCTTAAATCTTTGCATTTCTTTATGCAGTGATTTATCTCAATTATTATATCTTCATCATTCAGCAAAAATTGTGGCACTATATATTTGTGAAACCAGACATCTACAACAATTTGTTATCTATTATTTATTATGGAATATATTTTTAAATTTTTAAACCCATAAACCCATATTAGTTTCCATAAAGTTGCCTTAGGGCACTATCTTTGATATATGCAAATTACATTTAAACTCAATGACATGTTTGATATATAGAATGATTATATGTTTTGTGGAATTATTAACATAAACGTTATTAAAACTCTTCTTTTTTTGGTTACATTATCTCTGCGCGCGTACATCAAATCAGAGTAACAAAGAATCAGTTTTCCATCTTGTTTTCTGAATGGGTTATTTACACTTTTAAACCTCCCATACAACTCTAAGGTCTTTCCATCATTTTCTTTTGCACAAATTTCACCAATAAACTCTCCAGGGGTCATAATCTAAACACAGAGGACATTACAAAAATTTTCTTTTTGAAGAGTTCTCGTGTGTGCTTCATATGCTTTTAGAGTTCTGAGACAAGAAATTACACAATTGCAAGTTGTGTGTAAAATATTATGTTAAAATACTAATATATTTAATCATGAAAATCAAACTTTGCCATAGAACAAATAAGTGGAGTCAACTCAAGTCCAATTTGTTGACTCAGCAGAATCGTTTGCAAGAGACTGTTGGGTTGCACTCAGTGGGGTGAACAGAGTAACTCAGGTGTACTGAATCAATTTTTATACTCAATGTTAGTTCTCCAATAGACTTGGGTAAAGCAAAGACTCTATGTGGGGTATCTGGTTTGATTTTCTATTTAGTTTGTAATGCTTATGTAGAGGGGTAAGCCAAGAAGATTCTTCCTGACCACACTTGAGAATTGACTCGAGTAATTACGAAGATTAGTTTTCAGTGTGTTTTATAAAAAGTACTACTTACTTTCACAGACGTGGAAAGATACAATTGCACAATGGTGGTTACAATGGTAGAAATACATATTGCCAATAAAATGTTAGCAAGAGATTTAAAAATGACTGTACAGCACCGCATCAGAGAATTGTGTTAACGGCAAAATAATAATTATTATTTTTACATATAAATGAAATCCTTACATCTTTTTCAATAAATAAATGGGAGGAAAGTGTGTTTTTATTTTCCTTCTAAATCCTACCAAAATATTTCCTGATGTGGAGCAAAAGACGGTAAAAAATGACAGAGTTTTTAAAAAAAAGACATTCATGCATTTAAGCCACCATTAGTCTCTGATTCTAATACGAGGCAGATCATTAATCTGTTGCAAAGCTATGACTCTAGCCACTTAAACTCTTTGTAGTGCTTTTCATGACAAGGACGAGATAGGCCTTGTAAATTTAGGAGTTAAGATGTGTTTCCAACATGTTAACTTAGACAAACTCAGCTGTTCCTTGAAACGCCAACTTTACAATAATAATAATAAAAAAAATGCTTTGCTTTGGAGAAATGATGAAAAGTAACAATACAGAAAAAAAACCCAGAAGAGGTCCTACAGAGTTTATTACAAATGATACTGTTTAAATCAACAAAAACAAACCCCATTTGCTTAGGTGTCATCCTCAGTCTTAATGATGTGGAAAAGGGTGACATTGAACAGGACCTGGTGGCCATTGTTCCAGGCATAAAGAGCTCTATCTCTTGCATTGTAGTCAAGCATGGAGATGTGAAAATATTGGTTATGGAAGGGAATGTCTGTGTACTCATATGTGGACGTTTTGGTGGAATAGGAATAATACACCTTGGCTCCAGTTAAGTGGGAATTGGTGACATACAGGGTCCCACAGATCATGAAAGATTCCCCCGCACTTCTCTTGGGGTAGCCAGTGCTCCAGCTCTTTGTCACCTCCAAGGTGTCTTGGTTCAGTTGGCTGATGACAATATTGCCTGCATTCTGGTTAGTGGCATACACAGCCCACAGCCCGATTTCATCAGCCATCAGGTCGATGTCAGAGAATCCGCCCCATGTGTAGGGGTAAACGTTGTGAAAGCCGGCATACTCCAGGCTTCGCTGGGCAAGGACTCTCCCCAAATCAAAGCTGTATTTGATGATGATATTACTTTGATACTTATTAAAATAGAGGGAGCCATTGTAGACAACGTGGTTAGTTCCTGCCCACTTGAAAGGGAGATTGTATGTCCTTGATTCAGCCCCGCTGACAAAGTCTGCAATTGATTTGTACTCACGGACAATTTTATTGTTAGTGTAACTGTCCATGTACCACACCTGAGAAGGAGAAAAAAAAATGAAGTGACCAAGTTCCGTATTTTTCTGAGAATTCCAAAATAAAGACAGTGAGTGTCAACACACACTAATTTCACAGTTCTCAGGCTCCAGAAGTCACATTATTTTACTGCTGACCTGCTGCAGGGTGATAGCATGACAGGCTTTTGTAAAAACATTTGGCATCGTCTATGTGGAAAAGAAATAACTGAATTTATTTCCTTGATGTTAATTTGCTTTTTGCTTTTTCCCTGTTTGTTTTTTAGTGGCTTTTTTGTTTGTTTATTTAGACAAAGTCTCACTCTGTTGCCCTGGTGTAGAGCGCCATGGCATCCTGGCTCACAGGACCTCAAACTCTTGGGCTCAAGTAATCCCCTTGCCTCAGTCTTCCGAGTGGCTGGGACTACACATGTGTCTTTTAGTTTTTACCATTTAGGGCATATCACTGAGTGAACCAAACGTATGTTAATGTAAACCACATCATCTGATAGATCAATACAATCCTTAATAAAAACTATAACCTTCAGCAAATTACATTTATTTTGTCTTTTTCTCTGAAAAAAACAGGTTCAATTTTGCATATTCAAATTATTTCTCCTTTACGGATTCTATAAAATCTTCTAGTAACACTTGTTTATTGGATCAGCTTGTAGGTACAACTACCTTTTAATTAAACAATTTTACTAAATTAATAACTAATTCTGTTTGGATGGAAACTTTGAGAATCTTAATTTATGTTGAGTTTTGTAATAGAACATCATCAGAGTTATGACAAGTTTCCACTATATTTATTTACATAATCCAGTCATTGGAAACTTAACAAAAATGCACCCTCAAAAGGTTTCAGTGCTATTTCTTTTAAAATTATATCTGGACTCTAGGGATATTTCAGTTTATTTAATGAATTAGTCAGCCCTTGAGGTTTTTACTCATTTAGTGCTACTTTTTTTTCCCACGCAAAACAGGTAGTAGAAAGAATATACTACAGACAAAGAACTTTGTCAGCTTATAATTAGACTTTTTCAAGCATAAAACAGGACTAAAACCAATCAAGATTAGATGCACTAAGTGGCTGAATTATAGGATGGGACATTTTACTAAAATAGGTTTGCATACATTTGCATATTTTAATGTTATCAAACAGAAAATATTTGTAAACAAGTGAAACATTTTCCAAGTTGATGCCAATAGCCCTGAAGAAAATAAATGGCCCAGTAAAGAAAACGTGTAAATAAAATATAATTCTAAACAAATGTGTGTGGAAACAACATACTCTGTTATTTTTTTCAGACGCTAACGGATCTGTCATCCAAGCACCGAATCGGGTTCCAGACGTCTTGACAGTAATTGGGCCTGTGATTTTCATCAGTTTGCCACATGCTGAAAAAGCACAACACAAACATGTCAGTTGAGCATGGCTGGTGATTCCGACACACATGTTCATACCAAGAGCAAAGGAAGGGGTCATAAAACAAAGCAAATTCGTGGGCTCGATATTACATATGCTGAATAAATTATTCATATTAGGTGCTCTGGAATTAACCACAGTTTGAACCTTGAGTAGTTGCTTCTTCAAAGTTCTAAATCTAAAGGGTAAAATTTTGAAGTGGGAAACTATTTGTATAATTTGGAAATAAATAAATGAGGAAAGTCATTATCGTCATACAGATTCAGTGGCTGCTGCTTCTGAGTGAAGAAGTGGGGCAAATTAAACAAATTGCTCGTGGACCTGTATACCTGATCAACAGCAAACCTTCCCCCTCTTCCTAGCCAGGCTTTGTGGCTATCCATAGCTTATACCACCCAGAAAGAACTCTTACACTGTTTCCCCGAAAATAAGACAGTGTCTTATTCTAAGGTGTGCTCCCAAAGATGCGCTAGGTCTCATTTTCAGGGGACGTCTTATCTTTCCTGTAAGTAGGTCTTATTTTTGGAGGATGTCTTATTTTCGGGGAAACAGAGTACCAATTTTCAGTTTGTATTGGTGAATGATTAGGTCCTGAGAAAGACACCTTTATAAACAATTAAAACGTTCAATCACAATGTACCTGAAAGAGGTGGAATTTTGAAGAGTAAATGTCTTTTATTTTTTGAGACAGAGTCTCATTATGTGACCCTTGGTCGAGTACCGTGGCATCACAGCTTACAGCAACCTCCAACTCTTGGATTTAAGCAATTCTCTTGTTTCAGCTTCCCAGCTGGGACTATAGGCACCCACCACAAGGCCTGGCTATTTTTCGGTTGTACCCTGTTTCCCCCAAAATAAGACAGTGTCTTATTTTAAGGTGTGCTCCCAAAGATGCGCTAGATCTTATTTTCAGGGGACGTCTTATCTTTCCTGTAAGTAGGTCTTATTTTTGGAGGATGGCTTATTTTCGGGGAAACAGAGTACCAATTTTCAGTTTGTATTGGTGAATGATTAGGTCCTGAGAAAGACACCTTTATAAACAATTAAAACGTTCAATCACAATGTACCTGAAAGAGGTGGAATTTTGAAGAGTAAATGTCTTTTATTTTTTGAGACAGAGTCTCATTATGTGACCCTTGGTCGAGTACCGTGGCATCACAGCTTACAGCAACCTCCAACTCTTGGATTTAAGCAATTCTCTTGTTTCAGCTTCCCAGCTGGGACTATAGGCACCCACCACAAGGCCTGGCTATTTTTTGGTTGTACCCTGTTTCCCCCAAAATAAGACAGTGTCTTATTTTAAGGTGTGCTCCCAAAGATGTGCTAGGTCTTATTTTCAGGAGACATCTTATCTTTCCTGTAAGTAAGTCTTATTTTTGGAGGATGTCTTATTTTTGGGGAAACAGGATAGTTGTCATTGTTGTTTGGCAAGCCTGGGCTGGGTTCGAACACGCCAGCTCCTCTGTATGTGGCTGGTGCCCTAGCTGCTGAGCTACAGGCACCAAGCCTGAAGAGTAAATGTCTTAAACAGATGATAATGGGGCCTGGCAGGGGAGTCATGACCACCCAAGGAACAAGACCTCTAAAACACAAGCCGTCCGACCCCAAACTTACACGCTATGAAAGGTGAAGACATGTAAGGCATCATGAAAAATTAATGACTTTCATGAAAGAATTGTCTTTTCTTTTTATTAACCTAGTGGTGAATAAGATCTTAGGAATAGTATGGACTCCATAAATTCCTAAACCAAACCAAATAGAAACCTGGGCATTTTTTTGTGAAAGTTTTAAAATGGAAGATTATAAGTGATTTATTATACACATTGTGAAAAGCATTATAGCTACCCAGAAATGTTGAGATTTAAGGAATCCTCTTTCCTATCCATTTCCACCATCTTTTTCTTTCTGCTATTTTCTTCCTTTTTCATGGTCCTATTTGTTTCACATAGCTCCTATCCTCCTCTGCTTATCTTTAGAACTGATACATTTCTAGTTAGTTCCTGTTGGTTCTTATGTATTTGAAAGGAAAAGAACAGAAATACAAAGCAAATCAAGGACAAAACTAATTCTAGCTTACAGACTATTTTTGGTCTTCTTTTCCTTATATATGCTCCTCATAAAAATAATTTGAAATTGTCAGATACTTAGCTTTGCAATTAGGAAGATGATGACTGATAACATTATATTTTGCATTATTACTTTGGTGACAGCTATGAATTTAGTCATCTCTGGCATTTCCCTAAACCTGAATTGAATACATTTTTGCTCTTTTGTGAAGGAAGCAAAATGTGATGGGATCATTAAACCTGTATAGTGAATTACTTTATGATTTCCTCTGACCTGAATAACCAGGCCAATAACTCAGAAGACGTTATGGCTTTATCTATATTGAAGAGCAAGACCCTGGGTTAAAACCTATTTGAAATATATCAGTTCTACTTGCTATAAACAGATGATCAATATATAAGTAAAGTAGTATCAATTTGAACTAGAAGAAGTTCATCATATTCTGATAGGACCTAGTTGAGTATATCCTTTGAATAGATAATAAGTGAAAGTAATATGATCTTTAATGAAGTCCCACATAAATATTTGAAAATAAATAGATGATAAGAGCATGAAAATTTCAAGTGCCAATAGAGTGAAATAGAGACATCCTCCTCCCCGAAAAACACCACAAAACAAAATATGTGATTGTGTTCTTAAACACAGGAAGGTAATTTTGACTCAAGATAATGAACTAACGTATGATTTCATCTCTTTTTTTCCCATGGTCTCATTCAAATGATAAGAAAGGAGTAAAACATGTGGACAAAAAAACCAAAACCAAGAACCCCAAGCAAAGAGAATGGTACAAGACGTATTCTTGTATTTTCTTAAAACAGGAAGATGTTTTAACACATGTCTGGAAGTCAGAGGGGATGGAGAGTGGCTGTCAAAGACAGAGGAAGGGGAAAGACACACTGGTGTCTTTGCAGAGTAGACGAGAGCTAAGGAGGAAGATGATCTGCCTTGAGGAAGAGACAGAGAGGACATAGAAACAGGGAGAAAGGACATTGAGAGTGAGACAGGGCTCCAAAAACAGGGACACCACTTAAGGCACGCCCTACTAGCCATGGAGTCCATCTTTGTCTGTAGATGTAGGACCCCAGAGGGCAAGTTAAACAAAACAAAACAACATAAAACTTACCTGACAAGTGTTAGGACACTAAGTTGGGTAATGGAGGTTCAGAGCAAGACGCTGCTTAGTGACCTTGGTAGTCTCCCTGCTTACTCTCCAGAGAAAGAAGTGTGGAGCCCTAATTAAAGATACACTTTCCAAGAAGATTTGTTGTTCAAATCTTTAAAAATGAATGGATAACCAAGAATGAGCAGACTTCTTCTAAAGTTTGCAATAAGAATGATAAATGTACTTAAAAACGAGGGCCCCAATAAAAAAGAGTTAATTCAGAGCGCAGTGAGCACTGTGGAAGAAAAACCAGGAAAGAACTACTGGAAATTAAAAGTATAATTTAAATGAAGCCAAATAAGTTGGAAGTTAAAGAGAGTTAGCCCTAAAGTTAAAAAAAAAAAAAAAAAGATGAAAATAAGAGGAAACTTATGGAGACACATAAAGTCAATCCAGAAACTCCAACATCTAAAGAGACAGATTTCTAGAAGGAGGGGAGAGAGGAAAAAAAAGTGGAAGAAAGTTATCAAAGAAAACAACCTCTCCCTATTTCTAAAACCTAAATATTCTGATGAAAAGGGCACACCATCTTTAAAGAAAAAATATCTACATCTAAAAAACTTACTGTGAAATGTTAGAAGATTAAGAATCATTTGAAATTGAAACTTTTCTTTTTTTTTGTAGAGACAGTTTCACTTTACGGTCCTCAGTAGAGTGCTGGGGCCTCACACAGCTCACAGCAACCTCCAACTCCTGGGCTTAAGCGATTCTCTTGCCTCAGCCTCCCGAGTAGCTGGGACTACAGGTGCCTGCCACAATGCCCGGCTATTTTTTGGTTGCTGGTCGGCTGGGGCCGGGGCCGGGTTTGAACCCGCCACCCTCGGTATATGGGGCTGGCGCCTTACCGACTGAGCCACAGGTGCCGCCCTAAAATTGAAACTTTTCAAAGAAAGAGCATGAGCTAGTCACATGAAAAGGGGTAAGAATTAGAGTACAACTGGGCTTATCATCACCAATACTAGATACTAGAAGATAATGTTCAGGGCCTTTATATTTAGGAAGAAAAATCAGCGGAAATAGAATAAAGGTTATTTTCTATTTTCTGGTATGTAAACTTCCAAAAAGTTTACCTACAAAATGCACTATTTCTTAAGAAGTTACTTAAGGATTTATTGCAGCAAAATAAGAGAGTAAACCAAGACAAGCAAAGACATGTGATGAGAAAAACAGTGACATCCTGTTCCAGAATGACAGCAGTGCAGTCAGCCAAAGTACAGTTTGTCCAGAATTGAAAGAAACCCAGCTCCAAAGGGGAGGTCTCCGAAATAAGTGGAATTGATATGGAGATAGATTGCATGAGACCCTCTAGAAAAAAACGGGCATGGTGAAGACAATTATTGATGTATATGGAAGTATTCATTTAAAATTAACTCTAATAATATTCTTTTCTTTTTTTTTTTTTTTCATGGTCTTACTCTGTCGCCCTGAGTAGAATGCTGTGGCATCAGAGCTTATAGCAACCTCAAGCTCTCAGGCTTGAGATTCTCTTGCCTCCATCTTGAATACTTGGGCAACAGGCAACTGCCACAAAGTCTAGCTAGTTTTTTTTTTTTTTTTTGGTCTATTTTTAGTACAGATTGGGACTCACTCTTGCTCAGGCTGGTCTTAAACTTGTAAGCTCAGGCAATCCACCTGCCTCGGCTTCCCAAAGTGCTACAATTATGCCTGTGGCTCAAAGGGGTAGGGCGCCAGTCCCATATGCCGGAGGTGGCAGGTTCAAGCCCAGCCCTGGCCGAAAACCACAAAAAAAAAAAAAAAAAAAGAAGATACAACATGAGACCTGGTGCCTGGCCAACTCTAGTATTCTGTTTTATATGGAACTTGATTTTGCACTTGGAGAAGAAGGGAATGTATCTGAGTTCACTGCTTAGCTCTCAAGAGATAACATAAACATTCTTATAATAATGTAAACGATGATGGCTGCATTGTAAAATCAGCCCATAAACTAACTATAGAATACTTGACACACATTTTATCCGTTCTGTAATTACAGAAAAGACAAAATGTTTCCAGCCATGATAATGTAGAAGAACAAAGTCCCCATTGTTAGGAAATTAAAAATTGAGAGAAGAAATAGAAAGATGGGGCTATCACTGTCTTCATATTCAAAAATATGATGGTAAGAGATTTTTCTTACACTTGAAGAAAAAAATGATAAAAATTTAAATTTAAGGCTTAAAGTTACAAAATTGATCAGGGTCAAACTATGAGTAGTCATAAGAGCATATGAGGTGGAGACATGAGAGTAAGCGGCAGTGGCTGGGTGAACTGAATCCTCATCTTTCAGACCGGGACATCGAGGAACAATGTCTAGAGTTGATAAATCAAAAAAGTGGGAAAAAAGCATATTATTAAAATAGAAATATAACCACCTAGAGCCCTAAAATGAAACTCTTGCATGTGTTTGCCTCTGGAAAACAGAGCTGAAGAAGGAGACTGTTGCTTTTTATTCTAAACTTTCATGATTCAAAGTATAAAATCTTCAAGCCCTATGTGTACAATGTTAAAGATGTAATGTAAAAAGTTAAAATAGCTGAAAAAATTCAGTAGCCATTAATTTTATAAGGTAAAATCACATTTATAAATTCCTATTGAAAAATCATTTCAGGGTTTTATGTCCTGCGCTGCCTTCAAGCTAGGAAGGAGGTAGAAACGGGAAATGTAAATAGTCTGCAGATACGGAAGCTGTGAACAGTCTGCATTTTAATTTGGTTTTTATCCTATAAGGACTAGATTAAAATTGTGTTCTTTAAACTTCTAGCTCTGTCTTCCAATTGACGTGGAAATTTCTGTCTAATTCTTTCAACCTTAAAAAGCAGAACCCTTAGTATGAATTATTAACATTTATCACTTTATATAGACGTCAAGAAAAGCTAATAAGTGGTTACTTGGTTAGTACATATGCGGGAGCTGTACTAAGAGATATACAAAGATACCAACATATGATTCAAGTAGAAACTATATATTCTTTACTTTGAAGTAAATAAGTGATTGACCTTGAAAAAATATGTTCCTGTTGAAGACTCACTAATTAAAGGGGGAAAATTAATCTCAATCCTTTGAAAGTAATTTTTAAAGATGAACGTTCTTTCATTATCACTTGAGCAAACATATGTAGAATTTCCGAAGTCAGTTGAGTCAAAATTTGTTCTGGGTCTAGATCAATATAATGTCCCAAGTATGAAATGTACATCTAAAGGTCATTCCCACAAAACTTAATACCCAGAGGAAATAACCACATGGAAACACAATCAGTAAGAAATTATGGAGACTGTTTTGTTCCCACTCTCAAAGTGTGTATAGTTTTAGCAGGCATGGAGTCTGAAAACATTCTACATGGTCAAACTATAGAATTCAACTTCAAAGTGAAGTTTTAACCTGCCTTACCAGCCAAATTGACTTCCTTGGCACCCTTTCTTTATCACCAGATTGAAGCATGATTTGAGCAAAGCAAGAAGACCCAATCTTATATCTGCCTCAGATTGCACGTTTTAGATGCTGGAGTATGCATGGTCAGATGGGATTAGTTGAAGCCTGAGTAAGAACGACCTGTGGGGCTCATTCATCCTATGACTCGTATCTATTAAACATTTCCAGCCAGCATTTCAAGCCAGGGTGTCTTGGCTTTGGTGGTGTTTGTTTCTAATCCAGCATTACATCTTCATAGCAGAGGCTTTTAGACCCTCAGGTCTTTTAGACCAGGAATTAGGACAGAATTTGTACCTGGGGCTAAAATCTTCTGACTCTAAAACTAAAAATGATTTCACATTCTTCTTGTAGCAGCAGGCATTTTTCTAAAACATGTTAAAAGGTAAAAACAATAGTTACTATTTAAAGATTAAATGATTAATTTATTCATTTAACAACCATTTACTGAGAACTTATTTTGTATTAGAACTATTCTAGGTGCTAGAGATGTAAAGAAAAACAGGGAGGAAAGTCATATTTTATAGCTTCTCAAAATACCAATGCTTATGCCTATCCTTTCTGTTTCCTTTTTTATTCTTCTTTTTGAATTAATTTGCAAGGAAAACGAAATGAAGTTACTTCAGAACAAATACGTATTGAGAAGAAAAGGATGTAGCAAGGAATTCACTGCATATCTGTTTATATTAAATAAAAAAATACAAATTGAGCTTAAGGATGATGACATACAATAACACTGAATCTGTGACAACAGCTTTCTTAGATAATTAAAGTATACCTTATTTTAAGTCACATTCACCTCTTGTCTTCTTCCACAAAAAATATCCATAAACTGTTAAACATAGAAACAAGCAAATTCAACTAATCTCCAATGTTTCGTTTTCTATGAAAAATGAATGTGAAGGTTTAGAAAAAGCAAGTTGTACAGTTATATTTCTTATCGACTCTCACTGATTTGGTCCTATACATGTGTCTTAATGGTAACTGTTTTGTCCATATAAAGAAAATTTATCCAGGGCGGTGCCTGTGGCTCAGTGAGTAGGGAGCTGGCCCCATATATCGAGAGTGGTGGGATTGAACCCGGTCCCAGCCAAACTGCAACAAAAAAAAAAAAAAAAAAAAAGAAGAAGAAGAAGAAGAAAATTTATCCCTAGAATCAGTAAATGAATATAATGTTACAAACTTTAAATGTGAGCTTTCAGTGAATGGCTTTTAAGATAGATGCCAATCATTTTCAAAATATGCATGAGATACTATGTGAGCGTTGGTCCTAAAGAAAGATGCCTCGTACTTGGCCATGGAAGATCCTATGAACATTCATGAAGTTTGTGCTTTGCACTCATTGATTGTCCTCTGGGCAGTCATCTCCCTGTCATTCTCCTCCTTGTCTATGATCCATTAGCCATCTCCCATCTGCCCAGTGACTCTCCATGAGCAATGCCAGGATTTGTCTTCCTAGCACCACCTTGTACTTGACCTCAGTACACCACAGCTTTTCATCCTAGAGTCACATCCTTGAATAAAACAGTTTTTGTAGGAATAATTGAGAAGTATACTTGAACTAAAGAGCTAATGACTAAGTATTAACAATTTAAAAATATCCACATCTTAAATGAGTTTACAGTTTCTTAATCTGAGAGAGGGAGCACATTAACAATTTTGGATCCCTAAGAATAAACTTGCTTAAAATCCCCCCAAAGGCAAATAATAATCACGTATGGGGATGTCCTTCACTTTTCACTGAGTAGTGGACAGTTTGTCCATATTGGGTGACCTTAGGACACAAGCCTGTAGGTGCTTAAAAGAAGGGCTATTCGATGTGGCTTTTAAACAGGGGTGCCTCATCGACTCATTTATATTTACTGAGCACCAACCATTGTTCTAAATACCAGAGTTACAGTGAAGAACAAGACAAGATACCTCGTTCTGGTGAAGCTTACATTTTGTTGAGAAGAGAGAAAGAATAAATAAATAAATAAGCAAAATAGTTAAGTAAGTCTGGTAGGAATAAATTGAGTGCAAGTATTTAAGTTGGGACACATTATGAAGAGTGACTGGGTTGCTACTTTAGATCTGGGGAGTAGGCAAGACCCCTCCGAGTGTGATATTTAATATGAGATCTAATTGGTAAGGGTCAGTTATGGACCCCAAAATTAAAGGAAAAGACAGGCATTTGGCTCATTTAGTGGTGCAGTCACTTAGTGGATTTAGCCACTTTGTGGGTCAACCTAAGGGAAAGCAGAAAGTTAAAGGAGTTGGGTGTGGCTTAAAGAGTCTTCCTGAGTCTCGATTCTCACCTCTCAGTGTCTTGTGGGTAGCAACAGTAATAATATCGATCTCAAATGTTAACGATTCAGTAAGAAATACATGCTAAGAGTTTAGAATAGTATTTGGTAATAGACACATTCTTAAGAAGTATTAGCTACCATTGTTCTTGCAAAGGCCTTAAATCTGAATATGCTGGGTGAGTTAAGAGAAGCAGAAATAGAAAGAAGACCTGTGTGTTCAGGACACACTTGGGAAAGCAGATAAATTTGGGGTGGGGAGTCTGAATAGCCCAAATCATGCAGTTTATAAAATCAGAGTGAATACAGTATTTGGAGTTTTTCTAGGTATGATTGAAAGGCACTGGAAGATTTTAAAGTAGGGGGGAGGATAACAGAATATGAGTTGTATTTGTAAGAGATCAGTCTAGTTACCAGGTGGAAAGTTAATCGTAGAGAGGATAGAGGTAGGCAGAACATACCATTAAGAGGTTTTCACACTGGTTCAGGTGGGAGGTGATGGCAACAGTGAGGCAGAAGGTTTTTGGAACTGGGGTATGAGGCTAAATTTGATAGGACAAGGTGTTAGATTAGATGCAAGGATGGAAAGCAAAAAAAAAAAAAGGAATAAAGGAAGAGGAATAAAATATTGCAAATTAAAATGTAATCTAGGATAATATGCAGATTTTTGGCTTGTTTAGCTGGGTAGGTTGCAGTGTCATTTTCTCAGATGGGGGGACTGAAAGAGGAATGGGTTTGGGAGGCAAAATCCAAGAATCCAGTATGGGTTATTTTACATTCTTCATGACTATTATGCACACCAGTGACAATAGTATATAAATCTAAGGAGCACACAAGTCCTTCACTATGCAGTTTTGATTTCAGTATAACAATAATACAGAAAGCCAGGGGCTGCATGTTGCCTTAGGGAGAGGACAAACACAGAAACAAAGAAAGGCATTTAGAACAGAGCTTTCCAAACCACAATGTGTATAGGATTCAGCAGAGGAATGTAAGAATAAGCTGTATGTAAGTGGGATAGAAAAAATAGTGTGGTGTTAAGAAATCCAAAAGAAGAATGTATTTTAAGAAGATTGCAATGCTGACCTGTGGCTGATGTCCCTGAGATGTCTTGCAAGATAAGATTAAAGAGATGTCCATGGAATTTGGCAACAATTAAGTGCTTGGTGATGACAAGACTCAAAGGAAGAGTGTTCAGACTAGAAATTGGCTGCAGTTGATCTGAAAAGACTGTAAAACAAAGCAGCAGCTATAGAAGATTCAAAGGAGAAAAGTTATGAGATAGAGATAGGGAAATATGAGATCATGGAAAGATTTTATTGTTGTACTGATGCTACTGCTGTTTAAAAAGTTATCAAAGGAATAATCTAGTAGAGAGAAAGAAACTGGCCATATGAAAGGCAATAATTAAATAAATGAAGCTCATGAGCAGACAGTAGTTTCAGAACCATGTGTAATCATGCCTCTCTCTATGCCTTTATAATGTGGGACTCTGTGTGTGTTCTAACTTCCATTAATTTTCCAAGAAATTTTCTTTGTGTAGTATTCTTTGTATTCCCGCTGAGGTGGGAGTTAGTTAGGAAATCTGGTTTCCATCTTGGTCACAGCATTAAATCATTGTATAATGTTAGACAACAGGCTTATTCTCTGGCATGGAGTTTTCTCGCCCATGGAAGGAAAGTTCTGAAGGCTGAGGTTTTGTCATTTTAACTCAGGGGACATGGAATAGATAAGTGGGTGAACGAACTTTCATATGCTGATGGGGAGAGGGTGGTATCTGTGGTTGTGGTTAAACACACACACACAGACACCATCAGTGTGACCGTGGGTGTCATCATCCCTGTCTATCTTTATTCCTGGGAAGCCAAACACAGGGCTCTCATTGTGATTTCTTCCCAGTAGAAGCTTCCATTACAAATGGTTATTGACTTTCTAATCCAAATTCCATCTTGCCAAATGCAATTAGCAAAATTAACGTTACAGTAATTCGTAAAACGGGCTGCATTTTTAGTCATGATTCTGTGGACTAATGTAACGTGAATATGGGTACCCTCAGATTCTAATGAAGCACAGAAGTTTTAAAAATGAAGTAAAATAAAACAATAAAAGTCACTTTTTTATTTCTCAGCTTCTCAAAACTAGCTCTTTCTTCTTCAAATAAATCACTGTCTTTCTCACTTTACTCTCACTTTTTATGAGGACAAAGGAAGCCAGACAGAAAGGATAATTTTCCTAAATGCTTGGAAGACAAATGCTGCTGCAAAAGTGGAAGTGAAGAGCCTCCCTTCATTGATTTTTCCCCGGCTATGCCCTCTGTCTACAGTGATATACACGGAAATATCAGCATTTATAAAATATTGTGCATCTAAATTGTTCATATTCAGATAATACACTGAATCAGGAGTAATTTTAAAAAGTGACCATTTTATTTCCCTGATGACTTTCAGAGATCCAATTTTCATAATTTGCTACAATTCATATTTATCAATCAGTGGCTCAGGAAAAGAGAATCATTTGAGATTCAGCAGGAAGATCACTTGTTTGAATCAACAAAGCATAAAAACCATCTGTTCTCTATTTTGTTTATTTCTTTAATACATAATCATAACTTGTTATATCCTGGACTAACGGCTTCTGTATTTTAATCCTAAGGCCATGCCCAGATGAGCAAATTAAATGGAGTGGAGAATATATTTATGGGAAGAATGCTATTTCTTTTTACTTAAGGGCATCAGAGAACCCATGTAGTAAAAAGTACATATGATTTGAACTTTGGAGTCTATCTATTAATGATACTTAAGGTTTTCTCTATTATACATTTGGTAGTAAAATATATTTATATCATTTAAATTTTATTTGCCTGTCTGGTCTTACCAGTTGTGCTTCTGTGGGGAAGGGGGGGGATTAAAAACGGGCCAATGGACACGGCCTTCACCTGAATGAGTATCCAGTGGCTAGCTGGCTACTGGGATCAAGAATAATATTACCCTGCCTAAATAACCCAACTTTTCTAAAATTAGTATAATTTTACTCTTAATTATTTAAAAAAATTGCCTCAGTTCTTCTTTCTGCCTTTTCTGGAAGAAAGCTTGTACTTTTTTTTGAGACAGAGTCTCACTTTGTACCCCTGGGTAGAGTGCCGTGGCGTCACACCTCACAGCAACCTCAAACTCTGGGGCTTGAGCAATCCTCTTGCTTCAGCCTCACTGGTAACTGGGACTAGAGGTGCCTACCACACCCAGCTAGCTTTTCTGTTTTGCTCTTGCTCAGGCTGGTTTCAACTGAACTCAAGCAATCCACTTGCCTTGGTCTTGCAGAGAGCTAGGATTACAGGCTTGAACATCACCTCGCCCAGCTGAAAGTTGTATTTTGAACATGTTTAAGGAGAAGGCTACTTAGCATCCAAATTTAATGGTGAGCTGTGTTATGAAATTCCAATTAATTTGAGAATTCATGCTTGCCTCTGGAAATGCAGGTTTTAAATCCTTAAAAGGCTTATACTTTAGTTGTAATTTAGTTGAAAATGTAGGACATAGAGAGGAAAATTAATAATAATACATTTATGGTAAAATTTACCAATCACCAAAAATTTAGTTAAATATAACAAGGATTCCAGGAGTCTAGAAGAATCATCAAGTGTATAGGCAAGGGAGAAACTGCCATTCTACTTTGCCACCTGGAATTTTGGGGAGAGCAGGACTATTTGGTAATGACTTATGTGAAGATCTCAATTTAATTTGAGGGAATAGTCTTCTAAATTTCCTCTTTATATTTCTGAGTTAAATCTCTCTCAGGCACACAGTTTGACTTTTCTGTTAATTCTCCTAATGCCTGCATTCACTGAGCTGTTCAGTCTTTTGCTTACTTAAAGCTTACTTAGCACTTAGCTAAGTGGAGCAAAATATCAGATGATGTGGAACCAAGTGCTGCATTGCCACTGAAGAGAGCGACAAAGACAAAGGTGAAAAGGGTTGTGCTTTTTTTTCTTCCAAAGTTTTTGGTTTTGTAAAAAATATAGATATACTTTATATTGGATATATACTGATTTATTTATTTATTTATTTTGAGACAGAGTCTCGCTGTGTTGCCCTTGGTAGAGTGCTGTGGCATCACAGCTCACAGCAACCTCCAGCTCTTGGGCGTAGGTGATTCTCTTGCCTCAGCCTCCCAAGTAGCTGGGACTGCAGGTGCCCGCCACAACGCCCGGCTATTTTTTGGCTGTAGTTGTTATTGTTGTTTGACAGGCCCCGGCTGGGTTCGAACCGGCCAGCTCTGGTGTATGTGGTTGGTGCCCTAGCCACTGAGCAACAGGCGCTAAGCCTGATTAATTTCTTGAAAACAACTTAAAGATTTTTATTTTAAAAATAAAATTTTCTCATAAACATTCTGCAGACACTAATTTTTGTCTATTCCATTTCAAGTGTATCCGTGAGAGTCTCTGAGAATTCAACTGGAACAGGCCATGAAAGGTTCGTGACTCCTCGGTTCAGTGACAACTCATGTAAAAGGGAGCCAGGATTGTTTTTTAAAAAAAGAAAACGGACAGTCTCCGTAAAATGTGTCAATGTACTGTCTCACGGAAGCGGGGAGAAGGTTGGGGAGACCACGCCAGGGGAATATAACCACACTAAGGGGCATTCAGGAAATAGGTAAGGTGGGCAAGAAAAGTGTCCCAGGAAAAGGTTGGGGGCAAGTACAATGTTTGGGCCTTACAGAAAGCACGTACAGTTGAGGAACTGAAAGATCAAAATGGCTAAAGCTTAGAGTGAGTGTATCACTAGCACATGGGAGAAAAACTCAAGACCTGGAGAATCACAGTCCATTTCCTCAAGACGAAACATGCAAAGTGGTTAGAATTCAATTTTAAAGATAAACCACTTAACTACAGGGTTAACCTGGCATTTGGAAAGGATAGCAATCAATATTTAGTGTGCTGGAGAGGGAATGACTTCAGCTAAAACAAATGGCTAGGAGGCCACTGCAGTAATCCATCTGAAAAACGATGAACGATGCTCTGGATGGGGTGGTGGAAGCGAGGACGCCAAGAGAGGTAGCTTTGAGAGACCCGTGAAAGGGGAGAAAGAAGACGCAGGCATGCCTGTGGGAGGGAGCTCCGAGAAGGAATTTTCTTTTCCACACAATCAGGCAGATGATGGTTCTGTTCATTAAATTAAACTTATTGGGCATTTAGGGTATTTCTCTATTATTATGTGTATTGCACAAAAAATCTCAGCTTTTGAACTCAGGACATGAATTTCAAGTTATTGACAATAACACGTATCTTTGGCAAATTCATTTTACATTTCTGAGTACGTTTTAATCAAATTGCTGATACTAATGCCTAAGGCAGAGTTCTGCATAGATTTAAATTAGCACATGTAAAGCAGCCGTCACAGTGTCTATCGAGTGATAGGCACTCAGTATTGCTGGAGTTATCCACCTGTGTGCCTTCTGTACTCACTAAAATGTAAACACCTCGACAGTAGGGGGAGATGGTCTTCTACCCATCTCTGCATCTGCTGATACCTAGCTAAGTGTCAGCAGATATTAAGGAGTTGGTAAGTACTTGTTCAATGTACAAGTAAGACTATTTAGGACACAGATAATTTTAAAAATTAATATGGCATACTTCATTGCTGCAATAGTCTGATTTTTTTTCTGAATGTATTTGTCTTTGTCCATTCCTTGAGAGGTTTTTGTTTCTGGTCCCTGTCTTAAACATTGTTATTTTTGCTAAATTTTAAGCCTTTTTAATTTTGTGAAGGCAAAAAGTGGAAGCCTAATGAACACATATGTATATAAAAATAAAAAAAATTAATATGGCATAAATATAGCAAAGACAGTAATCCAAGTCTTAACCACTTTTGACCTCAAGTTTCTACTGCTGCTGATACTTTTGTTAAAAATGAAGTCTCAAAACCATTTGTGCTAACAGAAAGATGCAGCCGGCGCTTTGCTTCACTAGATGGCAAACGCCATTGCACTAAAATAGAATTCACAAGAAGGAGTTGGGGGCGGAGAACTAGGAAGTTGGGAAGCCTGATTATAATCGACATTAAATATCTATTGGTGATCTCAGAGCAGGGATGTGTACGAGCTTTAACCATGCTTTTATAGTCAAATTCTCACACACCTATCATATTCTACATGACTACAAATGTGATATGATTTAATTAGGCATAAGGGATTTTATTCTGTTCAATCTCTCATAGGAGAAAATTAAGCACTTTGGAAAAGGCATTACTATACCTCATGCAGGCCAATAGGGTGCATTGCTGTTGAAGCATTTTCCTAATTCCTATTATCCCTAACCCTTCATTCTCAGGTAAAAATATGCTAAATGGCACCCTAGAAGTCTCAATGACTTGTGATTCCTTCAGGGTCTTATGATTTAGGAGTAACTTAAACATTATAGGCGATAAGACTACTTTATTTTTTAGTATTTTAAAATTCATGGGATGTATTCTATACCATCTACTTAAAAGCAAATCCACTGAAAAAGCGAGGGGAAATGCATCCATCATGGTTGAAGTTTTGTCGTCTCTCCTTAATCCATTTCTACCCTCTGCTAATTGGTTGTGTGGGTCGAGAGGAGCTTGTGAAGAGGGAAGGCGCTGTCGATGAAGGAGTCCTCTTGCTTTTGTTAATGCATTGCTGATCCTGTAATTATCCCGTGTTCCGCTCTGGATCTGAGCGGCATAACAACTGGAGTTTAGACCCTCGTGAAACACCGAAACTCTGATGTGGTTTTCTCTCTACTCTTTCCCTTAATGGTCCTGATGTTCACTAACATCTGTTTTCTCCCCTGAGACCATGTGCTCTGGTATTTTGATATTCAAGTGCTTAATTATGAGAAAATGTTAGGCTTGGAATTAAAAGATTCTTAGAAATTAATTGACCCAACCTGTACCAATTGCCAATAAATATAAATATGAACTGATTAATACCTGTGCCAATTTCCAGGAAGTGTAAATATTAAGTGTAGTATTATAACCTAGTGCTGCTCTCAAAATTACACGTGATTTCTTCTGCAACTGGAGCTATGTGCCAGACACCCCTCTTTCAATTATATTGTTTCCTTTTATAAAGGAAAATGTGAAGATTTATTTACTTATATTTAAGGGACCGTGTAGCCTCACATGTCACATGATTACTATTGTAGATCTCTGCCCAAACATCAGTTTGAATTGTAATTCAGGGTAATAGTTCAGCTGATAAATATTCTCTCTGCTCAGGAGATGCTTAGTAAGTGGATAATTGATGTCAACTTGGTGGGATGAGCAAAACTACCCACTTCTTGAGACAAAAAGTATAAAAGCGTTTGATTCATTGTTTGTGGGACTGGGCTCTCTATTAATGAATTGGGAACCAAGGACTGCTAATCATCTAGGCAAAGTTCAAGGTAAGAACTATTTTTAATATTTTACGGAGTCATCTCAGTTAACTCATGGAGCAGCCAAGTCATTAAACAAGGAAGTTGAATAGTGATTTTACATATTGCTGGTCTGATCTTTGTATTTTATGTTTTAGATTAGTTAAAATAAAAATGAATGTTAACTAATGCAGTTTATTTGAAAGTTTCATTTTTTTCAAACTTTGTGTCCCTAAGGAAAAGTTAATTAAAAGGGTCTATGATGTTAAAAAAAAAAAAAAAAGGAATACATACATATATACAATGAATCATGGCCTAACATTTAAAAGTATTACCCAAGGCTCAATAAGAAGAATGAAAAGGATGAATTTGTGTCTACTTCAATTAACCCTCTTTGTCTGAAACAGTATTTCAACTTCTTCTGTATTGGAGGTGGTTATTTGTGGGGAGTTGTAGGTAGATTAGAGAAATAAACAACCCGGGTTATGAAAGAGCAGAGGGGAATGTGGAATTACCCAACTGAAAGAGAGAGGTTTTTTCTAGCTAAGTAAACACTGACAGAACAGAAGTAAAGTTCATTTCTAAAACTGAGCAAATCCCAAGAGCTTTCTTGTTCATCATTCAACAACATAACTCACACACTGTAAAGTTCAAGAAGTTTACTAGGGAGAACTATCCTGTCCTGGCTTTAGTAGAGCCCATTTGTACTTAGGAGATGCCCCTGTGTGGCCTGTGCTCAGGTTTATTTTATTGTGACATGCTAGGAATAAAAGAGTGAGTTAAATCTCAGGGTCTGGAATGGCTCTTCTATGACAAACGGACATCTGCCAAAGAACTCAAAGCTTTATACAGACCAGTCCTGTTATGTTTCATTAATCGAAAATCTTTAACTGGATATTTTTATCAGTTAACAAAATATGCATCTGGACACATCTTTGTAACCTCCAAAGTAATCTGGATATGGAGCACTGGAGGTAATTCTTGGTTTGAATGCGTAATTCTTGGTTCTTCTTATCTTACTGGTGGAGACATCATCTGGTAAGCCATGCAACTAATATAAGCATTGAACTAAAACTATTTCTTAACTGAAAAAGAATAAAATAGAATAGGGGCGGTGCCTGTGGCTCAGTCGGTAAGGCGCCGTCCCCATATACCGAGGATGGCAGGTTCAAACCTGGCCCCGGCTGAACTGCAACCAAAAAATAGCTGGGCGTTGTGGCGGGTGCCTGTAGTCCCAGCTACTTGGGAGGCTGAGGCAAGAGAATAGCTTAAGCCCAGGAGTTGGAGGTTGCTGTGAGCTGTGTGATGCCATGGCACTCTACCGAGGGCCATAAAGTGAGACTCTGTCTCTACAAAAAAAAAAAAAAAAAAAAAAAAAAAGAATAAAATAGAATAGTAGAATTTCTTGGTCAGTAATATTTATCTATTGTATATCAACCATCAACTCCTGAACTTGATTTGTAAAAGCAGAGCATCTGAAAGAAGTATTTCATTGCCATGTCAAATAATTAACTTTCAGCTTGTCTAGCCTTAATCATACCTGTGTTATTTTTGACTTTAATAGTATGTGGCTAAAAGGATGTATTTTTTTTTCTACAAGTACAACGGATTATTCTATGTCACTTGACATAGCTAATACTGTGTTGAAAAGTTTAGAAATTATTCCTATGAGTCCTTATAGAATTAATTTATTCAGCAAATATTTATTGAGTAATTTTTCTTTGCCAGGTGGTATTTTAGGCCTTGGGAGAGACAGACTGTACAGTGAACACAATAAACATTATTTTTGTCCTCATGGAAGAAAAGCCCAGCAAGAGACATTCAGTCTCACAAGCAATGATAATGAAAAAGTCCAGTATTAGTGAAGTGTCAGGGATTGGAAGTACAGGGCACATAGGCTGGTCTGGGAGGACCCTGGAGGAGTCTGGCAAGTTACGACATTTAAGCTGAGACCTGAAGAGTGAATAGGAGTCAGTCACATGTGGCAGTTGAAAATGTGTAAGAGAAAGTACTTAGGGGAAAGGGTGTTTCAGGAGCAGGAACAAACAGCCACAGCCTCTCATAACAGCCCCATGGAAAGAGAGTACCAAGCAGACATGGCAGGGACTTAGTGTGTGAAGGAAGAAGTGGTAACAATCTAAGACCGGAGGAGTAGGGAGGGTGACACACGAAGGGCCTGAACAGCTGTGGACTGTATTTTATGACACAGAAATTCACAGCTTTTAAGCAGTTCAAATACTAATAATTTCAGATTTGTATTTCAGAAAATCCCTTTGGCTATAATATGGGCCATGTGTTGGAGAAGCAAAAGCTAAAGTCATAGACTGCACGTGGCTGATGGCTAGGAGGCCAGTCACAGAGGAAGGAGCGTGGACCTGGCCTGACGCAGTAAGGAGCAGAGATTCCTGCACGTGCATTGCTTTCAGGGTTGCTTTATTCTCTTCTGCTTCTCTTGGAAATCCTGTGCCGAGGCAGTGGAGCCTCAGCTGTACCGATTTCTCACATTCTTTTGAGGCTGTGATAACTGAATGCAACGTGGCTCTCTTTTGAACATTGAAAGCACATTTGGAAAATAGTCTTTATGATGTTTTCGTAAGCCATTAAATTTCTATTTTAAATGTTTACATTTATTCACTCAAGTTTTCTTTACTAGAAATTGGTGAATTGTTTTCTTTTTTTTTGGCAGTTTTTGGCCGGGGCTGGATTTGAACCCATCACCTCCGGCATATGGGGCCAGCGCCCTACACCTTTGAGCCACAGGTGCTGCCCAAATTGTTTTCTTTCAAAGGCTGTTACTCCACCTCCCCTTGATGCTCTTCCAGAAAAGCGTTTCTTTATCTTGGGAGCACATTTGTCTATGGGTATTAAGTTGCCCTCCCAGTTATGTCACATCATGTCAACAACTGAAAGATTACTTCTGAGTGGACCCCTCCTTATCTGATTCACGGCCACTTCTTTATTTTGCCTGTAAGTTGCATAATAGCCCCACGAGAGTAAGAAATAGCCTTCAATTGAATAATTAGCTCATGGATGCGATGAAAGAGTTTGTAAACCCAGACCGGATTGACCCACACGTCTTAGCAGGCAGGAACGCGAGTCCATACTCACATCGCATGCTTGACCCTTTGCATTGCGGGGACTATGCACCACCCATTTTTTTCTTGAGTAAATCAGAGCAGTTGATGGCAATTCTACTTAGCAGAGGAATTGTGTTGGTTTGCATCAATCATTGATGTTTCACCATTGGTCCCAGAGTAACCTCCTTTTCCAAAACCTTTAACTTTCTCCAGTACCCAAGCCAAGCAACAATAGACCCCCGCATATTTAAAAATTACAATTTATTTCCACAAGCATAGCCAGTAGGGTTGGTTGTATTTGCCAGACTACTTACTTGAAGCCACCAAAGGGTAACACAGTCTCTCAAAACAAGGAAACTTAATCAAGTGCTGTGAGCCCAGATGAGCATAAGTCATTTTAAAGAACACTTCACACTTAGAAAACAGGCACTGGTTTCCTGATAATTAGGTATCTTACTAGTACGAGTTTGCAAAACCTAAGAATAGAGTTTTCACTGAAACTACTTAAAAACACGACCTGGACAAATGAAAAGGTTCTACTCACTTAGCTTTTTCATGCAGTCGCGAAGTCTGGTTTCCAAGCTCAGCACCCTCTGATGCAGTTCCTCGTAGTCATAGGCTCCGATCTCCTCCTGAATGCCAGTGAGGACAGCCGACAGATTCCGGATTTCCTCCTTGAACTGGGTGATTAACTTGGCGTCTGTTTTGTACTGTTCCAGCACGGGGATCAAGGGCAGGAGCTCGTCCATCTTCTCTTTCAATTCCTGTGAAAAGCAGCCCATTGTTCCTGAGAGTCATTTAAAACAAATTAAGCAGCTATGTTCTTTTTTATTATGATCTTTCAAGGAGATTATTAAAACAGCTTCCGAATTCCCTACTGATTTTTGGTTGAAATTAGGTGTTTTGTGAAAATGCAAGTGGCCACATGATCATTAGGCGTGAAACTGCTTATTTTAGCTTTTCCACACAGACTCTCTCTAAGTGGTTACAGGCTTTTTAAATAAAACAAATTTGGTCTTTATCATAATTAGAAAAATGTTCTATGGTAGCAATTATGGGTTTGTGTAATATTACGCTTTCTCGTAGCATTTCATCAAGCGCAACGTTATCTAGTCAGGATACCTAAAGAGCACTCATCTTCTCATTATGAATTAAATAATTTCAATAAAGTGATTGAGAATAGGTTAAATAGCCAAAGACTATTTAGTTAAGTCTAATCACACACCTAGTAAATATCGATGTTTTAGGGGTGCCTATGGGAAATTTTGGATTCTGGGTCAGCTTTTTCCTAACACTTGCAATGCTCCCAATTGTGGCCATCCACCACTTTGTTTTCTCATTGTGCTCAGGTATACCCAGCTCTTTTCAGATCCTTCCCAGCACAACTTCATTAGGAAAGTAACTTCAGTAAGCATAATAAATCATGCAAAGCTTCCCAAAGCTCCAAGAAAATGTATGTTGATATTTACCATTTTGAATTATTACCTATTCTCTGACTCCATTTATCTCAGCACACGTAATTTAGAGGTCATTATGTAAGGCAGTGTTGTTTATGCACGCAGTGAATTAACTCTTTAGGAAGCCAGCGTGCATAGCTTATGTAACAGATAGATGAGACCTTTGCAACGGTGGTCTGAAACCTGAAATGTTGATTTTAGGCAAGAGATCAAGAAGTGGATGTTGTCAAGCAGTGTTCCTTATTCCTGGTCACCATGGCCCTGAGCCAGGCCTGCGGTTTCACCTGCAGTTGTGAGACATATCTCTTTTACTTCTTTCCCTCTACTGGGTGGTAGTGGTCAACAAAAGTATTCCAGGAGTTTGATTCAATTGTGTACTTTTGCCGATGATATTATTTGGGGAAAGAACTGTTCCACTCCTGATTATTTGAGAATAATCCATAGATGCTGATAGGAAGCATGCTGTACACTAATTTAAGGAGCTGAAAAGTTGCATTTTTAAATTACATTCAGAGAATGTTGTTAGCATAAATGGCTTAAAATAGCAGGAGCTCCCATTGCTATTCTTATTAATGGGCTCGTGTTTCTTGCAGGAAAATTTCCACTTGCTCTGTTAGTTCGGAAATCTTTGAATTTGTCCATGTACACACATAGAGTGGGAGGCTAAAGACAGTCCTCATAATGAGAAACCATCATAAGCATCACACCTGAAAGGCAGAATTTCAGAGCTTTGCTCCTTTTTGGCTCATTTTGAAATAAATTTATTAATTTGGGCATCTGTGGCTTCTCTAAAGAAAGACACAACTGTTTCATTAAGGTTTTACTGAGAAGTATTCTGTTGGTATCCTTTGCTACATATTATAATCACTGTAACAGTGAAAGGTTTTACATTCATACTATTGTAAAAGCTACTGTTGGTAGATTTTTTTCCCTCAGTTGAAAATTAGGTACCCGTATTTTTTATTTATCCTCTAATTCATAATAGAGTAGATAATCAATTTTGAAACTCTGAAAAATTTGTCAGAGAGCCCTAGAAAGTCCAACCAATGCACAGATTAAATTCTTAAAAGGTTAAAGTAGAGGAGCACAGATCTGTATTTGTTAATCCCTTCTGTAATTTCACCTGCTCCTTGGTTGCTCTTACAGAAAAGTTGTGGCTAGAATATCTTTTCCAAGAATAATCTCTTCATATAAGCATGATAGTCTCAAATATGATAGCTAGCACCAATTTTCTATCTGAAAGAGAATTGAACAGAAAACCTAACTAGTGGTTCTGGTAAGATGAAAATTATGTGTCAGGAGAAGGTTTTGAAATGTTCTTTAATGTTAAACTTACTCTTGGAATGTTGGATTTTTTTCTTCTCAAATATGGAACCTTAGCACCTACAGCAAAATCTGACTCATAATAGGACTCAACAAATAAATGAATTCACCAAATATTTGTTAAGCCTCGAATTATTATTGTTGTTTTTAATCCAAAGGCCTAATGTCTACTTGGAGGGGCAATGTAGCCTTGGCAACGGCAGGTGTAAGCCTGGAGCTGGACTTTGTTTGAAGGTTGATTCTAATACTTATTAGAGATAGAACCCTGGACAAATTCCTCACCCTCTGTGTGCATCAGTTTTCTTATCTCCAAAATGGGGGGGAAAATAGTGCCTACCTTAATACGATTTTATGGATTATATTAGGTAATATATGTGAATATGTGTAATTGGTCAGAAAAAATATTTTTGTTATCATTACTGTTATTTGGATGTTGACCTACAACCTGAGCACATACTTGGATCACATAAACTAGCTAAATCAAATTATTATGTCTCATGACATTACCTAAAAATTTACATTTTCTTATTGGTGGTTTGGTTGCTGCTAGGCAATTTACAGTGTAGGCGAATTATTTCTTTGGGTTTCTCTAAGCTTTGTGGAGTGTTTGTTTCCTGATTGTCTCTCAAGAGTTCCCCAAGATGCGCAGGCTTCATCAGACATCCCCCGCCCTACAACCCGGGCACTCTCAAGCTGTCCCGTGGCTTCTAGGAATTCTCCTACATTGTCCACCTGCCCAGGCAGCCTGTGGTCCTCTCCTCTGCTTGTTCCTTCTGAGAATACGTTCTGTGCACCTGAAGTGCCAGCTTACCACATTCTAATTTGTTGACGAACTCAGCACCGAGTTCACATTATTGCTTTACCATCAATCCTAACCCACTGAAAACTGACATTGAAAATCTGTGGTTATCTCGATCCCCCTGTAGTTAGAATCAGGTAGGACCCAAACTGATTTCTTAAGTACGTGTACTGCCGAATCTCATAACCATAATCTTGGTCTTTTTTCAACAAAATTAATCACTTTTCCCTTTGTGCTGTTAAGTAATGTTTATGACTCTATTAATCCATTTCTCTGGCCTGTGAGTCATCTTTCACAGAAGGGAGATGAAGTGAAATGCACTCAGGACTCCCTGTGTGTGTCGGTGCTCAGTGGATATTGGTTAAAATGAATTCTTTTGCTCCTCAGCCTTTTATTCTTTTCTGTTTAGCATTTCCCTGTATTTATTCTGTACATTCATTCTATGGCTTCCAATAATCTTTAAATTTATTGTATCTTCTAGATCTTGTTCCAAGTGTTTCTGATTTTTTAACTTTCTGGCTTTGGTTACCTCTCTCTTCCACTTAAATGTCACGGTTCTTCATTTCTGTCCCTTTTCTTGTCAATACTGTCAATTTTCTTGCCCTTTTCCCCTTCTGTTGTGACCTTTTAATAAAACTTTAAAAAATGGTTAAGTGCATGACTTTCTTCTACACTTCTTAGTCTCCTGCGCACCACTAAAAAAAGAAAAATTATGAAACTGAAACTTTCTGCCACATTAACATGTTTTGTGCAGAGACTCTGTTGAGGGCTCCTGGCCTGTGCACCACCTGTCGCCATGACGTGTACAGAGGACATCTTCCTTGGACCGAGTTCTGGAATTCAGGTCCACTCCCTCACCCTCAGCAGTGACTCACTTCCTAATTGGCCGGGAAAACAGAGGCTAAGTGGGTGACCACAATATGTTTTTATAAACTACATGCTGTGCCTTTGAAACCCAGTTAATTAATTTTTAATTGCGTTTCAAATGGCATTATCAGCCCAATAATTTTTTCTTAAAATTCATAACTGTTTTATATATAGTTAGTAAAAGTCAATGTAGCATGCTTTTTCCCCCTCCATTTTCAGTGTTTCTAGATAATTGCCAATAAAACACTTATACTCTAGAAAAAGTATTTTCATAAAATTATGAAGCAACTCTGTTCATATGCTGTTATTAATGGTATTATTGCCTCTTTAAAAAATTTATCTCCTCTACATTTCTCCTCATATTAGCAGGCTATAAAACCATTAGAAAAACTTTGATAATTTATTTATTAATTTTCCTCGGGAGTTCCTTTTGTCTTAGATATTAAAGCTCCTGTGAAACTACCCCCAAATTCCACCTACTTCTGGGAGGATGAAGGAGGTGGAATGAGGATGAGGTTCTTTTTCTAGGAAGGCTTCTGTGCATTCCTACCAGCTAATGGTCAGTTTCAGTGGAGAGATGATGGAAACCCCCCAGAGTCTTTCACTTTGAACACATGGGCCAGGGCACAGTTATTTCCAGCTGAGGGCCCTGCTGGCTGTCCATCCCACTCAGGGTCTCTTTGGATTGACAAGATTAAGTCAAACCTACTTGAAAATGTTTGGTCATGAGTGTCTTCCGGTCATCTTCAATCTGTCGAAACTTGGCTTTCAACCCTTTCATTTGGGTTTCCATTTTTAAAACATATTGGAAATCTCTCTGAGTTCTCAGGTTTAAGACTTCAATAGACTGGGACATGTTCTGAACCTGTTGAAAAAGAACAATGCCTGTATGTTATGGCCTGGCAATCAGTGCAGAAGTAGCAAAAATGGCATTAACATAAAGAGCTGCAAGTTCAAACGTGTAATTGTCTTCCACACATGGGCTGCTTTCAGAAGAACAATTCTTTATGATGAATTCAGGAAGAGAAATAATTCAGGAAGAGAAAATTATACCTACACAGGAAATTTTTAAAAATGGGCATTCTAGCCCTGGAAATGACTGAATACAAATGAGAAATGAGATTAATACATTAGAAAAATAAATTTTATAAATAGAATCTTCATTTCAAGGTTTTGTAAGCTTATAATACCCCATGCTGTGAAATGTAAAAAGTAAGTTTTATTGTTTGTTTGTTTGTTTTTTAAATGTACTAAACTTGACTTCTAGAGATCTGGATGCTCAGCAGCTGTGGATAGTGGTGAAGTTCCAACAGACCTGGAATGCATTCCCTCCAGCACAGTTCCTGCATGATGGGCCTAGAGTATTCCCGGGGGTGAGACTGAATTGACCAAGGTAAGTGGTGGCAGTGGTGCATCACCTAAGGGACCTGGAGAATGCCAGCTGTACCAAGTACATGGTAGACAGGCCATAAACACATGGTAAGCTGATGGCACCATGCCAGGTTCACTGAACCCTGGGCAAGTTAGAAGTAGAAAAGAGGTCAGTTACCCAATAAAACATGCAGAAATGAGAGGGTAGGGGTAAAAAGCTGCTTTAAATTTTGTGGCAGCAAAAGCCTGAAAACAAAGTGAAAGCTTCTAATAATAGGGGAGCTGCTGAATCTCGAGGAATGGAACGTGAATGAACCATTATAACGAAGAAGATGGATCTCTGGACCATTGGTATTCAAAGGATTGTCTCAAAGCAATAACTTTGGCATCACAGGAGCTTGTCAGAAATACAAAATCTCAGGTCCCATCCAGAGTTACTGAATCCAAATCTGCATTTTATCAGATCCCCAATGATTCCTGGGGGTATTAAAGTTTGAGAAGCACTGCTCATTGTGAAAAGATTTCCATGAGAAAAACCAACGTAAAGATTTTTATATAATTTGATCCTTTTATTCTGTCTAAATCAAATACATACACAGGCATACACCTAATAAAATGAAAAAAAGAGTATGCAAACAAAAAATCATGAAGAAAGTGATAGAAGGATCAGAAGAATGCCTGTTAAGTTGTTAGTATTAGTTCTAGGGTAAGAAATAAATATCATAGAAAAAGATCCCTGGATATGTGTATATCTACATAGTATATGTATAAATCAATTTGCAAAGAATTGCATGTTTTATTTGCATAAATGAAAATGTGAAAGCATGAACACAAAACAGTGGTGGAATTTCAGATGAATTTTATTTTGTTTCATATATTTTAATGTTATTCCATTTATTTTTTAATGAACATGTATCATATATATAATCACTTCAAAGTTATTTTCATTGAGAAATTTTGTGAGTTAGTTACAAAGGGACGATGTGTTTAGACATACATTTTTGTTACCAGGTAAAGTCATAGAATTTAGTGGATCAGCAGCTGCAAGAGACCATGGTTGATACATTTTTCAGAATGGTGATATTCAGCAAATGCTGCCGGGGACTGTCTCAGTTCTACTTTTCATGCTAGACAAAGTCAACTTTCTTTTTTCTTTTTCTTCTGCTGTCTTGATCCACAGTCCTGCCCTACACGAATCCTGTCTTGTGGGACACATCACAGTCTAGCTTATCTTAAAGCTAACTGTGTAATGAGGGTTCAAGGTAGGAGCAGGGAAGTGGCTCTCCCTCTGTAAGTTCCATGGTGTTAGAAGCTGTGTCTTATTCCTACCTTTTATTTACAAAACCTTATACAGAACCAGGCACAGAACACAGAAATGGTGTTCAATGAATATTTGTATTGAGTAAAATTATCTTGGGCTTTTAATAGTACAATGAGTTAATTAGAACTTTAATATTTTACAAAGACTTTTTCCACTTCCTGTTACTGGTTAGGCTACAGAATTGTATGACTATCAAATGTGTTTTAATTTGCTATCATTCTGATATTGAGAAAGGTTCATTTTCTTTAATCTTTAGTGCAGACCCAAATTACTGAGACAACATTGAAAGCATGATAACTCCATCGTGGATAAATGCAATGCTTTCGAAATAATTTTTTAACTTCATTTACGGTTAAGCATGAATAAAGAAAATCCATTTACATTAAGGAAACCGTCTACTCATTTACATATGACCTTTGTCTGTGAAGACACCATCAGTAGCATGGCCGATCACCTCTTAATATACATAATGCCATGTACCCAGAAAGAGTTCATACAATCAGAAAATGATGGGTGACAGAAGTTATTCTGGAAAAAGTTAAAATGACCTCTTTTGTTTTTGCCTCTGATTCACCTTATCAAGTTAATTTTCAAGTTCTTTTGTGTTGTGGGAAAATTCACTGAGAGAATTTTTGCTGAAATTTGCTTGTGACCTTCCCTAACACAGTCAGGTGTAACTGTCAGAGCTACATTCAGGGTAACAAACAGAGACAGAACTGTTTAATTGGAAAGGATCTGGCTCTGAGTTTTTCATAAGCTTTTCCTGTTGGCTGTACCCAAGGTTGTTGAGTTCTCCACTAGTTGTAGAGACCCAGGGAGCAGCAGTTTCCTGATGACACGTGACACTGGACATCCATAATTACACTTGCAGGAGACCTACGGGCTGTGCTTCCCTTTCTAGTCTACTCATCTTTGGCGTTGTTCTTTATTTCAACTTTCTGTCCCCATCCTTGTGTTAGACCCTCTCTACATAATTTAGCAAGGCTGTCCCCTTCACTGATAATTCTTTTGAACTCTTTATCCTGGTTCTTTGTTTAAATAAAACATCTGAGGCCTTTCTGAACAAAGTAACTTAGATTTCACTTTCACTCATAGTTAGTGTGGGGGAAACTTGAAAAAAGTCCTATGGTTCAACATATTCTTTTTAGTAAAGTATCTCAAGAATGGAAGAAAAAGTACCCAATGTACTCAGCCTGACTATGAAACTAATTTAGGGTTTTCACATGAAAGCTATAACCCAGTTACAACCTAAGAATAGGGGGAAGGGGGAAAGGGAGGGAAGGGAGGGGGGAGGTGGGTAGGGAGGGAAGGGGATTGGTGGGATTACACCAGCGGTACATCTTACAAGGGTATATGTGAAACTTGGTAAACTTGGTAAACGGTCTTTGAAGCTAGTGAATGATGCCCCATGATCATATCAATGGACACAGCTATGATTTAATAAAAAAAAAGAAAAAAATATGTTTAAATAGCCATGGGTTTAATAAACATAAACAAATATTTCATGATTGTGGGAGTTCACAGAACCTTTAGTATAAAATTGTGTGTTGAGAATTTTCAAGAGTGAAGTTATCATGTATAGTAGTGGCTCTCAAACCCTTTGGCACCAGAGATCAGTTTCATAGGAGAACATTTTGTTTATAAACCCAGGGGAGGTGGGAGGATGGTTTTGGGGTGATTCAAGTGCATCACATTGATTGTGCACTTCTTTCTATTATTAGTGGTGTAATGAGATAATCATATGACTCACCATAATGCAGGGTCAGTGAGAGGCCTGAGCTTGTTTACTTGCAACTAGACAGTCCCATCTGGGAGTGATCAGCAATAATGACACCCAAGTGTGTTGCTTCTATCCTGAGCTCCAACCTCAGATCATCAGGCCTTAGATTTTCAGAAGGAGCATACAAGCTGGATCCCTCACCCGGGCAACTCACTGCAGGGTTCATGCTGCTCTGAGAATCTAATGCTTCTGCAGATCTGACAAGAGATGGCGCTCAGGTGGTGACATGGCTGTAAATACAGAGGAAGCTTCTCTTTCTCATCTCCCATGGTGCAGCCTTCTTCCTAACTGGCTACAGACTGGCCCTGGTCTGCTGCCTGGAGTTTGGGGACCGCAGATGTATAGTGTTTTTTAAATGTATTTAAGGAAATACTCATCTAGACAGTACAGAACATCTTCAAATATACAGGGAAGGTATGTAGTTAACAAGTGTCTCTCTATATTGTCTTTTTAGGTGAACAATTTTAATTTGGGGGCATACTAAGACCTGAAATCCTGTGAAATCAATCCTATTTTTTGTAACAGTCAATAATATAAATATTTATCAAGAGTGTTGGACAGGGCATCGTTTAAATAAGTATGGGTAAGTCTAATGGCATTTTCTATGATATGAGTGTGTTATTGAAAACACAGAGACTCATTTGATTACAGTCCACAATGTACTAGTTAGTCGACATTAAAAAGTTTTTAATCTCAAAAAGTACCAATGCCTTTGATGTAAACTTAGATGATTATTTCTTCTGTAAGGAATTAATGGAATAGGTAAAAATATCATATAAAAATATAATAATTTTCATCATTATTAATGTTATTCTTATTATTAATATTTCCTTATAAATAAATCAATTCTTTTGGGTAACAGTGAATGGGCTGTTTAGAGGTCACACCTCTGCTTGCTCTCTGGTACCTTGGATATATGTGGATCTATAGAAAATTCAGCAAGGGGCCTGGCTCAGTCTGAAATGGAAAGCTCGTCTTTTCTTTGCACTTATTTGCTATCAGTGTAGCAAATAAGCACTACTTATATCCTTCAGGCCACCATAAAATAGTGTGTTCAATTTGCTATTCTTCTCTTGGCCCTAAAACTGCCATATGGTAAGCTCAATTTATTTTGTTAATAAATTTTGGGTTTTTTCATTTAAGTATTAATGTACTTTAAAAGTGTGATTTTTCTAGAGTAATTCAGATAACATTAAGATAAATCTCATACTGGATGGAGTGGTCATATTGATTTCCATGATGGCCTTCAACTAACCTATTCATATATTTTTTATCTAATTCATCCTTTACTAAGCTATGAACTATATTTCATTTTGAAACTGTAGAGGGAGTTATCTCCTTCTTAACATTCACTTGTTATTTGATATTTTTCAGCTGATTTTTGAAAAAATATTCGAGTCTATGTGTGTCCATGTGTATACAACGCTGTATCGAAAAAACAGTAACACATAAGATAAAGTTGTGGTATCTAAGAAAATGTTTCTTACCAGAGTTGATTTAGAAAAAAAAAAAATTATGTGTGGAGAATGTCAATGCAGAATGTCAGTCATCTGAGAGAAAATACAATTTAATAGAAAAGCAAAATTGGATGTAATTTTTTTTTTTTTGGAGAGTCTCACTTTGTTGCCTGGGTTAAAGTCTACAGCATCATCATCACAGCAACCTCCAAGTCCTGGACTTAGGGGATTCTCTTGCCTCAGCCTCCCAAGTAGCTGGGACTATAGGCACCCACCACAATGCTTGGCTATTTTTTTGTTGCAATTTGGCCAGGGTCGGGTTTGAACATGCCACCCTCAGTATATGGGGCCAGTGCCCTACCCACTGAGCCACAGGCGCTGACCTGAAAAGAACTTCTTAGAACCTTTGAGTATTGAAAGACTTCCAAATAATGTTCATGGAGGGAACTTATTTTCTTTCTTTTTTTTTTATTGTTGGGGATTCATTGAGGGTACAATAAGCCAGGTTACACTGATTGCATTTATTAGGTAAAGTCCCTCTTGCAATCGTATCTTGCCCCCAAAAGGTGTGGCACACACTGAGGAACTTATTTTCATTATACAGCACTAGAAGAAAGTTACCATGGAAGGCTTGAAAATGTGTAAACTAGGAGTGTCTACATCAACAAGTTTGATGTTTCATGTTTCTGTCTTCTCTTTATTCTCTGTTAAAAATTTCCTTTTTGATGCCCTGAAATTGTAGGTGATCATGGAAATGACATTGTACAAAGTGAATTGTTGATCATGGTGCCTTCTGACACAAATACTTTCTAATTTATCTCATTGTCCTTGATGATATTTAAAATCCAAACCTGCTGTTATCCTTCCAGCAGTCTGGCCATCCCAGCTGTTCTCCATTCAGAGCCCAGCACAGTGAAAGTCTGAATGAGGATAATTGAAAGGACAATTCATCGGTTCTTCCCTACCACTTTACACCACCCCCAACTAAACATAAATAAGCTTTCATGAGCTTAGTTTTATCTGTAAAAGAGAATAAATTAAGAGCATTCTGCATTTGATTGTTATGAATCCAGCTCATGTAAATTATGTAGATGTTATTGAATGAAATCAAAGATGTTAATGTTCGAAGGAATGACTTTTAGAATGATGATAAATACTTGAAATTACTCATTATGTGTCCAGATAGCTTTCATGTTGTATGCCATTATTTTAACTTCCTTGCAAGGTTGTTAATAGATTCTGAAGGATAATCTCAGAGAGCCTGGCGTGATCCTGAGAGTTGAGGCTGGCTTTCTAGCATGTAATAATCTTGTTTCCTTAATACTTGCACATTGAGACCTATGGTGGAGAACCAGTCTTAAAAAGGCAACATTGGGAATATTAAAAAGTCATAGAAATGTGAAAATATTGGAAGCTTGAGGTACCCTTTCTCAAAGAGCAGGAGAAAGTTTATTTGAGAATAAGCACAAAATCAGAAGGACCCTCCTCGATTTCGGCAGACATGTGCATGGGGGACACAGAACACTCACCTTCTCCAGCAGCTGGCGAAGCTGCCTGCTTTTGGCATCCCTGGAGCACAGGTTTTGTTCTGGAGCAACCACTGTGCAAATGCAGCGTCCGTCAGGGTCCTGGGCTGAGCTGTACACTTGCCACCCCTCTTTGGGACTGATCTGAGTCTGAGAAAACCAACAGCAAACACAAGACACAGACCCCATTACAGGATAAAGAGAATGTGGGTTTGCAGCATTTTAAGCAAAACATGTTTTTTGATAAATAAAGTTTGTGTTTTCATTAAAGTCAGAAGAGATTAAACCACTTTCACAGGCAGCTCAGCTTCCTTCAGTCACACCTTCCTTATTGGTGTCCAAAAGCAGATCATTTTTCTTCTTTAGATACCATATTATTGATCTCACGCCATTTGTATAAAACATGAAAAGAACTTCTTATAATCTTTGAGTATTCTAAGATACTGTTTGTTGATCTCATGCCATTTCCTAATTATTTTGTCATAGTTTGACATTTTAATTCAACTTTACAAGCCTCTAAAAACCACTTACTCTCTTAGGATTGGTCTTCTAGTCTTTTTATACGAGATCTGTTAGCTAGTCCTCCAGCTAGTAATTGCCAACTGGAAATGGCAATTACCAATACGTTCTTTTTATTATTATTATTTGTGATGTATCATGAAACAAATCCTTGTCGCAAAGGGGATTGAGGCCCTCCTGTCACGTGTTGAAGGCCCGATTATTAGTAAAGTGAGAAAGATCTCACTGACCATATAGGATAAGAACAATTAGACCAGCACCGTTTGGCACAGGATGCAGAATCTCAGAGGAGCTAGAAGTTTTCAGGAGTCTGTCAATCAAATTGATCTTCCCAAACAGCTTCTGTGCACTTATCACCCTACCTTCCTACAAGTGGTGGTATTCCTGTTCCACTGTAGTCTGCCTCCAACTCTGCTTCTAGATTTATCTCCTGTGCTATCCAGCAGGAACCTTCACTCCAGACAAATTGGTCTGTGTGCATCACGCAACACGCCATGTTGATTCATATCTCTGTACTGTGCATTTTACCTCTGCGTGGCACGCCTCTTTTATAAGCCATCAATTTATTCAGCCCTTGTCATTTCTACTTGATCTGAAAAATTCTCTGTACTATGCATTGGGCACTGAATATATATTGTCTAGTATTGTTATTTGCCTTTCATTGTTCTCATATTTGAACAGTTAGCTTATACCCAGCTATTAGACATGTGAATATTTCCTAACGGCCCTATCACAGGCACTCTATCAAGTTCAAAGATAAGCACCCTTATGTTTGTCTGATTACCTGTATTTTCAAGAAAGAATATCAATATACTGCCAAATAATGTACACAGGGGAAACTTATTTTCATTATATGACAGTGGAAGAAAGTTACTGTGGCTATATTTGAAGTTGTGTAAACTGGAAATGTCTGGATTAAGAAATTTAATGCTTTTCCTTAAAGTTACCGTGGTTATATTTGAAATTGTGTAAACTAGAAGTGTCTGGATTAAGAAACTTAATGCTTTCCTTTTTTCAATGACATAATTAAATGTTTAAAATTAAGCTTCTCTTAATTTTCCAGAAAAGGGTTTTTCCACTGTACAAACAGAAGCCGTGGATGGCACAGTGGGCAGGCAATCGCTCCTCCAGCTGTTGGAAATGTTGGTGGCTTGGTTCTCAGTTGGTTCTCAGCTAGAGGTAGTGGCACACGTGTATTATCCCAGCTAGGTAGGAGGCTGAGGCAAGAAGATTGCTGAAGCCCAAGAGTTTGAGGTTGCTGTGAGCTGTGATGATGTCACAACACTCTCCCCTGGGTGACAGAGTGAGACTTTGTCTCACAAAAAAAAAAAAAAAAAATTGTGCATGAAACAGAGTTTTGACTGTGTTTTAACTGTGACCCATTGTAGATGGAGTGTGAAATTTTCTACTTATGGCATCACATCAGTGCTCACAAAATTTCAGATTTTGAAGCTTTGGATGTTAGCTTTTGGATGAGGCCTGCTTAGCATGCATTTAATGAACAGGCCAGAGGGCCAAGCCAAGGAGGGATGAGAAAAAGGCTGAGTGTCAGGAGCTGAGATGGGGCTTGGAATGGGTTGGTGAGTGGAAGCCGGTAGAGAGCTGCTTTGCATAACACTCGGTGGAATTGGCTGCTCTGCTTATCATATGTAGATAGTAGTGCTTTGCTGGATTGGGAGAAAATTCTTTTTATTATTATTATTATTATTATTAAATCATAGCTGTGTACATTAATGCGATCATGGGGCACCATACACTGGTTTTATAAACAGTTTGACGCATTTTCATCACACTGGTTGACATAGCCTTCCTGGCATTTCTTAGTTGTTGCGTTAAGACATTTATATTCTACATTTACTAAGTTTCACATGTACCCTTGTAAGATGCACCGCAAGTGTAATCCCACCAATCACCCTTCCTCCGCCCCCCTCCCCCCTTCCACCCCTCCCTCTCCCCCTTCCCCATATTCTTAGGTTCATAGGAAAGCTATAAATTAGTTTCATAGTAGGGCTGAGTACATTGGATACTTTTTCTTCCATTCTTGAGATACTTTACTGAGAAGAATATGTTCCAGCTCCATCCATGAACACAGTAAATAAAGTAAGCAGACAGCCCTCAGAATGGGAGAAGATATTTGCAGGGAGAAAATTCTTAAAGGAACTGAAACAGGACAACTTTTCTCTCCACAGATTTGCCATAGTCTGTGGATACTTCTGTCTCCAGAATTCACAGCAAAACAGAAACAAAAATCTATTTATTTTGCGCCAGGCCCCGACTCATAACATACTACAAACTAACACACCGGTCTATTTTTTGCGGGGGGTAGGGGGGAAGCTTTGATGATAATCACTGCAGAGGACTGACAAGTATTCGGCTAACAGTTATGAACAAACACTGGGGAAACTCAAGAAATTCATAAATACATCGTACCTATCGTCCTTGATCTATTATGAAAAGCAAATGGTGCCAGACCTATCTTTTGAGTTGCCACTGTTCTAACTCCTTTTTAAGAGTCCATGTAAGTCTCCTAGGGTGCCTTTTATTTCTGAGGAATCAGAATGATTAATATTCCCCATACTTCTTCTTTTCTTCCATTTATCCCTGAACATCCAGTGAGGATAGAAAGATGAACCTAGAACTATACATAATGAAAATCGGGTTAAGATTTTAAGGGTTGTGGAGTTATCCTTTTTGTATTATGGGGAAAAATGCAGAAATTACCTACAGAATGGAGATAGAAACAGCTGGGAAGAGTAGTTTCAATGACATAATTAAAGGTTTAAGCTCAATAACAGTATGTGACTGATATATCTGAACACAGGCCCTGTGGTTTTAGCTAGGCTTCTCTTAACATTGGACACAGACCTCAAATATGTCAGAAAATTAAAGCTTGTTACTAGGTTAAATTTAGCTTTTGAATAAAGATCAAGGAGTCACCCAATTATAATACTAGAATATTTTTACAGCAGCCTAAACACTGATTGTTACACCTGCCAGCATTAATCTTGAAGTGCACTTGCCAAGTATTTGGTTAACTAGTATGCGGTTTATTGGAAAGGGCTAAGTGTCAGCTGCTCTCCAGAATGAGGGCAGTGGGAAAGGTGAATAGGGTTTTTAACATTCGTTTAACATTCTCCCTGAAGTGACAGGTTAATAAAAGTAAAGACTCCCACCTTGTTTCTACTTCCAATCGTCTTCTTGTAAGAATCATTGAGAAGAGCCATGACCTTCTTTACTACACAGCTAGTTTGAGTGTTCTCAACTATAAAAAGTCACCACCTCCTTTTTGACAAGAATAAAGGTAACTCGAGAGAGGAAAAATCTAATAGAAAAGATGAGCGCCTGACAGTCCTGTGGTTTTTGAAAGAGACTTCTGTGTTGGGGTCAGTGAAAAATAGAGGGAACTTTCTGAGCATTTTTAGCGTTCTCTGCTAGGGCACACATGCTGGCACTGAAAAGAAGATCAAAATAAAACCAAGATCTCACAGGGAAGGACATAGATCTTTATTGGATACTCATGAGAAAAGAGCTGCTCCAATTTTTACTAATAAGAGTGATTATTCAGGTGTCGATGAAACTCGTGGAACAGTATCAGCAATCATTTATGAAGCCCTGGCTATGATTGGGCGGTTCCTATATGCTAGCTGTTGCCTTTGAATATCACAATACCCCGGTGGTCTAGGTGATGTTATTCTGCCTAGTTTACAGACGAGGAAAGTGAGGCTTAGATATGAGCCCAGAGTAGTGAGCAGACCTGGGATTCATACTTACACAGTCTGGTTTCACAGCCCAAAGTTTAACCATCTCACTGCACTTCCAATTATTTTAATGCCCTTCCATACATGCTGAAGAAAACCCTGATAGTATTTTCTGAACTACCATGAAGGCTGGTGTTGGGACCTGGAGTGTGTATATAGTTGATGACTATCCGAAGCCTTGCTAATCACAGTGATTACTGATTCAGTTCTCTTTGAACCTTTGGTGTTAATTAGAGGAAGTAAATGAAGCATTTAGCAGTTTTTAATATTACAAAACTCATGAAATATTTAAGAGTGTTCTAAATAGGAGAGTTAAAGTGATAATTTTAACAATTATATTTCAAGTCTGGGTTCTTTGCTTATAATTTAATTACAAGGCCATGCTTTATAGACATAAAGCTGCTGTAAGAGAGCTTTCCTAAAAACTTTTTGGGCTTCCTAGCAGAAAAGGAAGGATCCTGGAGCCGGAGAAGCAAAAGTAAAAATTAATCAGAATACCATGCATTTCAATAGGTGTGCTGCTTACAAAATCCCTTCCCTTGTATTAGTCATTCCTTTGGACCAATACTCTTAGAAATAGACAATATCTTATTTTATTTAGGAAGAAATGGAAACTCAAAGAATTTAAGCAATTTTTGCACATATCTAGTTAATGTCACATATGGAATTTATACTAGTTTTCCACAAACATTTATCTCAGAGTTTTTTGTTCCTCTTCAGGTAAATGTGACCTTAATCATTCACATCCACTCCACATAGCCATCCACAGTGCTTTAGAGGAGGCAGATCCTGCTGCAGCTGATGGGAGGATGTGACCAGGCAGGCAGAGGGCCTTATCCAAACAGCAAGGAGGCAAGCAGCCACTGGCCCCCCGAGGGGCTGAGCAATGTACAACCAAATATTCCCATGAAAGGCATTGCAGCCATTAATTAGGGCCTAGAGCAGTGATTTTGTTTTTTTGAGACAGAGTATCACTTTGTCACCCAGTAGAATTCCATGAAGTCACAACTCACAGCAGCCTCAAACTCTTGGGCTCAAGCAATTTCTCTTGCCTCAGCCTCCCAAGTAGCTGAGGCACTCATCATAACGCCCAGCTATTTTTAGAGATGGGGTCTCGCTCTTCCTCAGGCTGGTCTTGAATCTGTGACCTCAGGCGATCCACCTGCCTCGGCCTCCCAGAGTGCTAGGATTATAGGCATGAGCCACGGCATCCTCCAGGATTAGCAATTTTTAACCAGTGTCCCACTACACACTGGTGTGTTGTGAGAGAATGTTAGGTGTGCCTCGAAAATTTTTAAGACTAATTAAATTGTTTTCAAAAGAAGTTAAAAATGCAGTAAATGTATATAATTTTCACTTTTTTTTTTTTTGATCAACATAATTTAAGTCTGCCACAGAAGTTTTACTGTAGGTTCAAGTGTGCCGCGAGATCAAAAAAGTTGAAAAACACTGGCCTAGGTGCTGGGGCAGGCCAAGGAGGAGTATTCTGATCCTGTAAGTAGAAGAAAACCAACCAGCTAAGCACAGCCAGGTTTCATGTATTATGCTGATGTTCTGGACATTTCATAAAAGCACAGACTGAGGCAAAAAGGAATGTGGCAACTGCAAGTGGTGTAAAGATGGGGGACACAAGCAGGAAGAAATCTATTTATTAAAACCTATTTGATTTCAAATGGAGACACCTAAGTGATGAAAACTCCTTATAAATTTTCTGTCCGAGGATAGGTTTGGTCCCAGGAAAGAAAATATGCTCTAGCACGCGAATGGCTTTAGTTGCTGAGAGAAGATAAATGTAAGGGCAGGAATTAGTGAGATGCTGACAGACTACATTTAAGGAATCTGTGTTCTGGAAGATGTGTTAATAAAGTGTCACTGTGTAGCCGTTTTCTTGTCCTTGCTTGTAAGACTATCTGGGACTGAAATAAGAAATGTGTATTTTTCATCCAAGGAAATCATGGGGCTTTATTTAAGGCAGTGATTCTCAACCTGTGGGTTGCGACCCCTTTGGGGGTTGAACGACCTTTTCACAGGGTCACCTAATATCAGATATTTACATTACAATTCATAACAGTAGCAAAATTACAGTTGAGAAGTAACAACAAAAATAATTGTATGGTTGGGGGTCACCACAACACGGGGAACTGTATTGAAGGGTCACAGCATTGGAAGGTTGAGAACCACTGCTTTAAGATAATACCACTGTAAAAACAAAATCAAATAACCAACAAAAGACCAAAGACATCATCGAATTTAGATTGTTCACCTCTGCTCATCCCCTTTGGAAAACGCAATGACTTAGAGTTGGGCAGGACCTCCGAAGTCACACTACTCAGTCCCATTGTCTTTCCACTCAATGACACTCTCTATATTCTCCTTGGGTTGCCACTGGCCTTTGAACGGAAGGGATTTCACTGCTTCATAGGCTGCTTCTTTCCCTAGACAAAAAGTGTTGGGGCATCCTCTGAATTTCTTTCTTTGTAATTTTCCCCCTTTGGCCCTATTTTTGCTTGAGGCACTTAAGCAAGAATAAATGTACTTCTTATCCACGTGATGGCTCTTTTATAAAAAGGCGATATTGGTAGGGTGCACGTCACACCTCAAACCCTAACACTCTGGGAGGACAAGCCAGGAGCATCACTTATGCTAAGGAGTTTCAGATTAGGGACCAAGAACAAGACCACCCTGATTCTATTCAAACTAGAAGAATTGGCTTGGCGTTGGGGTGAGTGCCTGCAGTCCCAGCTACTAGGGAGGCTAAGGCAGGAGGGTCGCTTGAACCCAGGAATTTGAAGTCACTATGAGTTGGGCTGATGCCATGGCACCCCAGCCTGGGCAACAAAGTGAGTCTCTGTCTCAACATTATATTCTTTGTTATTCTCAAGATTTGCCACTCAATATTCTCATTCATCTACCCTCCTTAATTTGTTCAGTTGCCTTATCCCAAAATGCACTTTGCCTAAGGATTTGGGGAAGAGAACATCCTATATAAAAAAAGTGAAGTTGAGTATTTTTATCCACTATTAACAATAGATTGGTTAGTTGAGGAAAAGACACTTAGAGGTTATTGACAGCTCCTTTCAGGGTATTCTATTCATTTTCCAGAACTTTAAATTGACTAACTCATCACAGTAGTTATTTATGAGGAGAAGCCAGCTTGATGTTGAAAATGTAGCAAGACAAATGACTTATGCCCCAGGCCCCTTCCAGGCCTCCTCTCGCCGTAGCAGCAGGGCTGACTGTGGGAGAACAGCTGGGGTCTGCTGAGTGTCCTCTGCTTTTTTTTTAATTGCTCTTTTCCAGGTTCTTGCCAGTGTGAAGTCCACAGCATGAGGGATTTCTCAGAAGCTCAGCCTCAAGGGGAAGTTACTCTGCATCCTGAGAGAAGTGCCAGAGGGAGCTTGAGCCTTCTGAGAGCTGAGGCTTCCCCTCCTCAGACACCAGTTTCTCCAGAAGCTGAGCCCAGTGGATAGATTGGGGGCGGGGGGCGGGGGTGAGAGAAAAGAAACGCAATGAAGCAGGACCAACAAGGATAATGGAGTGTTCTAAGACAGACAAGAGAGCTTATTCCCCTAATCGGGAGCTGTATTTAGTTACTGATAAAAATATCCTGGAAATTTATTAAACCTCTTTCAGGTTTTGAGACAATATAATGGACCCTGCCTATTTCAGAAGCACCTTCGTTTATAAACAGATTTCATTGGCTTTTAACGATTTAAGTTTATCTTTCTTATTTTTTACTTTTGGTTTTTCAGGTCACTGGAAACTACCATTCTAAAGAAGACTATGTTCATGTTAGCGTAATTTTTTTTTTTTTTGCCATCTGCACATTCCACGAATACTCATGAGATAAATTTTAAGACCTGTGTTGTGTGTGTGTGTGTGTGTGTGTGCGCGCGCACATACACAATTACAGACTTTTCCCATTCATCCTGTGTAAGTGAGAACATAGAGTACTAAAACTGACAAGAGCTGGCTTCCTACTTTACAGCCATATCCCCTGGGCCGGGGAACTGTTAACTCTTTCATCTAAGGAGACAGTCTTGCCAGCCCTCTACTTGAAAGCAGAAGAAAGGGCTCCTGTGGAATTAAGATTCCCCTAGCCAGTAAAGCCTCCTTCACTGCTTTGCATAACGCCTGAAATGCCAGAAGAGGGTTTTTTTTTTTTTTCTTTTTTATAAATGCAAAAACCTTGGGAAGGTCCATGACTATTACATGTAGTCCAGAGGAAGAAAGATACCTTCAAGAATGGGGGTGTCGGGGTATAGGAGGGAAAGGGGAGAGGAAGGTCCGGAGTTAAGGGGAACAATCTGAATAAGGAACAGAGAACCTGTTGGGATTTCAGGAGGCAGGCGGGGTGGGGGCCAGGAATGGAGGTGGGTTATAGTTCTATGACTTGGTTCATTGTGGTTCTGGCTTTGTAATTAACCAATCAGGGGCAATCTGATTCTTAGCCACTCATACTTTTCAGGTCAGTCTTCCCACTTGCAGAATAAAGAGGGATCCAACTAAACCTTTATTTCTGTGGAGATACAGATATTTTGACTGAGGCAAGAGGCTGATTGTGTGGGAAGGGAGCAGAGGGTGGAGGTCCAGTATGTGCCGACCCCCACTTTTTATGATTTGACCCATGGCCTGTTTTACACATGGGATTTTCATTTCAAACTTTATTGAAAAAATATTTATTCAGCACATATGATACAAGGCTTAACTTGCTATAAAAAAGTTTTGCTGCTAAGAATAACATGAACATAACTAGCTAGATAGCTTCCAAGAGCTTTTCCAGCTTTCCAGCATTAATGCTTTGTGATCCTTATTAAGAACTACAGAATCATTCATTCTTCACCACGGGGATCCTAAGGCATGAACAATTATCTTGAATAATTAGGGAAATGTCATAGACATTGTTATTCTGTAAAGCATGCAAAAAAAGAATCTTTTGCAACCTGGTTTCTTTATTCCAGAGAATATGGCTTACTGATTTACTGTCATTAGCTATAGTAAAACTTTCCTACCTTTTTTGTTTTCTTTTTTTTTTTCAAAGAGGAGATTCTGACTTCTTTCCAAAGTAAGAATTGACTGAGTCAGAAGATGTGTAGACAAATAGCAATGCTTTACATTTCTCAGTCAACAAATTATTAATCAGGAAGTAAAGAGAATTAATTCACTTTAAACTTACAAGGTGAAGTGAATTGATTCACTTGAAATGCACAAGAAGTCTTAAAAGAATAATGTATAATTTTGGAAATTCTAACAATAGTACAAAACAAACAAACCAAATATTCCCCAAAAATATACATCTCAGAACTGAGGTTCTAAGCTTGACATGTAACTCATTCATTAGTTACTTACTTTAGGTTTATTTTTTTTGAAAGAGTTGATTCAATCACTGTATTGTTGAGAATAATCAGGTACTTGAACATTGAAAAAACTGGCTCAGTAAATAAAAACCAATATCAATTTATTTGTTTGGTAATTTTTTATCGATGTCACGTCTGGGTTTCTTTATAACTACAAATCTACAAGTTTTACCTCCCTGCTGCCAGGCCTCATCATGCAGACAGGGAAGAGAATCTCCTCAGTAATGGAGGCACCAAGGTACCGGGATGACCCACAGGGGATGAAAATGTCACAAGAGGTCAAAGGGTGCTGCCCTCATGCCCTGCTGGTGCCTTAAGCGCTAGAGAATCTGGCAAATTATGTAATGAACTTGGCTAGACTATTCGGTTAATTACATATTGATTGATATATAGTAACAGCAAACAACTCCTGAAAATGGAGGGCGGCTCTGCTTTTCACACCTGACTTCTTCTGATCCCCTGGAGTGATCCATGTAAGGGTAATTGTTCCAGCACCTTTTATTTAATTGAAGGGGAATTGTTTTTATTTGAATTTTCACATTTTTAGTTAAACAATAATTTTTATTCCTTTTATGAAATGTTTCAGCATGTTGCTAACTGAACTTTGGTTCAAACTATCATAAAAGACTTTGTTGGAATGTAGGAAGAATTGAAAAGCCATTAATTTTAGGCTAATGAAGATTACATGAGACCAATTTATGATACTCTTTATAAAATATTAAGCAGTACAGGAAGGTATTGTCATTAAATAAAAGTTTTCTATTGTTCATGTGGCTTAGCTTTCTTAAAGGTCTTTTTGGCAACCTTTAATATTCTGGGAAATTTTTATTCATTTACGTTTAAAAGATGTTGGTTTCTCTGGCTGAATTTGTCATAAACAGTCACAGGCATTCCAAAGAGGAACCTGCTGTGGTGAAACTAGATTAGATACCATATACCTGGGAGCTTACTCTGGAGAAAAAAATATGGTGATTTTACAGACATTGAAAGAAGTAAAATAATAAGAAACAAAACATATTTCTTCAGGAAGCCTTCCAAACCTCAAATTAATATACATAAATTAAAGCTTTCTGCTGTTAAGAATTTAATGAGTATTCTCTAGCATAGCTAATTTGCAATAGCTAATTTCTCAAGCAGTCTTTTTTTCTTTGGGTAACTTTAAAGTGTTCATAAATATCCGTGACTAAAGTTACCACATATATATTACATCTTTGAAGCCGACCTGCAAATAAAGAAGCAAAATCTCAGCCTTCGCAATTTACAAAACAAAGCCCACTGGTTTAAGGCACTTACTTCCCAAGATGGACAAAGCCACAGGAGAACGTAACTTACTAAGGTATCTGGCGTGGACAGCCTCATGGTGGTGTTCAGTCCTACCAAGGATGGGAGAGTTTGGGACATCCAGTTTGAGATCATCGCCATGGTACTCAGCACAGCGCCAAGCCTCAGCAGTGGAGGACTCATTGCTGTGGAGCTAATGAGTTTTCATAGTGACTGATTAGGATCCCTGGTGCTGGGCTGGCAGCGGGAGGCGTGACTGCAGCGCGCCACATCTACAGCATGAAAGGAAATGAACTTCTCAGCTCTAATCACCCGGGAAGGCTTACAGACTCTCCTCTCCCCACTGCCGTGGGAAGTGCCTTTGCCCCTCCTTTTCCTCCTTTCCCAGATACTTTGCTAGGTCATCAAACAAAATATTCTTGATAGAGCTTGGTTGGTAATTATCAGAGCAGAGGTTGCAGGCAGGGGAGAAATGGGAGCTTTCCCAGCTCCACTGTCGTCAGTTACCATCAACAGAGTCCATTTCCTGTGGGGTTTGCCTAAGTCTAATCAGCTGCTCTTTATCTTTCATTAAAAAAATGCACCTTTAAATGGAAGTCTGCCAAAGTGCACATTTCAAACACCAAACTTAATATCTACAGATTTCTCCGGGCAAGCACAGGGTGCTTTCAGGAAAAGCATGAAAGCAAAGTCTGCAGATAATTTCCAAGATGATCATATCTGAGAGTAGGCAATAATTTCTTTTAAACAGCAGCGTAAAATTATCATCACTGCTTTACAAATACAGTCAAAGATTAACAACTACTGCCTGCGGCAAACATTCCTTGGAGAAAAAAACTTCCGTTACAGAAATTTTATATTTTCTACTTTTGCTTTTGAAAACGAAGGCTTTGCTTTGGGGGTGTTTGGTCACGCAGGAAACTCAGTTAACTCCGTTTTCACTTTCTGAGAAATGATAGAATATTTAAAGTCTATATCTTGGGAGAATTACAAAGGGCACAGTCAGGATGTGGACTCGGGAAGTCTAAGGGTCTATTCCTCATTCTCCTCTAGTTATCTATGTGCCTGGCCAGTGACTTAAGATTCCTTATCTTCAGTTTTTTTTTTTTTTTTTGTAGAGACAGAGTCTCACTTTATGGCCCTCGGTAGAGGGCCGTGGCATCACACAGCTCACAGCAACCTCCAATTCCTGGGCTAACGCGATTCTCTTGCCTCAGCCTCCCGAGTAGCTGGGACTACAGGTGCCCACCACAACGCCTGGCTATTTTTTTGTTGCAGTTCAGCTGGGGCCGGGCTTGAACCCGCCACCCGCGGTATATGGGGCTGGCGCCTTACCAACTGAGCCACAGGCGCCGCCCAGTTTTTTTTCTATAATATATGGAGGCTGGATTTCATACTCTCTAAGCCCCTCCCAGCTCTCAAATTCAGTGATCTGTTTATGAGAGTTCCATTAGCAAATGTGGTATATAGAACCCGGGGCTCACGGGTAATTTTATTACACTCTTTTTACAAACACTACAAATTGCCCACGTCCAAATCTCAGGTCCCAAATGATAGAAATCAGAGGACATTGTCTTGTTCAATATGGTATTTTAAAAAAATAATACAGAAGAAGACACAAATGGTAATAGAGCTGAGTGAAAAGGAAAGGAAAGGGAATCAGTTACACAAAGGAAAAAAGTATCGTTTTGATTCCCTAGGAGAATTCTGGAATTCTTGGTATCTGGAATTTTCCGTCAAAGGTATATATTTTTTCTTAAGTAGTTTTGACAGGAGAAATAAAGAAAATGTCTTTAATAAAATTTGAAAAAGTTACGTATTTACAGTTTGTATGTACCTTATCCTCAAAAACAGATTTAAACCAGGGTGAATGAGAACAAACTCCTCAAATCTTTGTTATCTCTTAGCTTGGACCCCAGGCTGGTTATTTTATTCGAAGATACATCTAAGTAATTTCAGTTAGCCTTTCCTTTTTAACCACTGTGCTTAGAAAATCAAGTATTACTACTGTTTTAGGTTTCTAAAAATCATGCCACACGAGAAAACAACAAGGATAAAAGCCCAATATCTCATTTCTTAAGTTTAGCAGCATTCTTTGAGAGGATTGTGAAAGTTTACATTGGCAACGTGGTGTAGTTATGACAAGAAGAAAAGTGGATTTACAAACCTAAGTGTTTGAGAAATGCATCTGGAAACCTACTTGGCTTTAATAAAGAAGGGGGTGGTGGTGTCTCTTCAAAAGCTTCTTTTCCAAAATTAAAAATTAATATGCATGCAATTATTGGATAATTTGAGAAACAGTGTGGCAGATGGTAATTATATTTATTAATGAACTATCAGTCAATAAAATAATAACATCTTTAGAAGAATATGAGATTGTCAGGAGAAAACAGTGCTCTTATTTGAAAATTAAAAGGAAAGGAAAACATTGTTTAAAAAAGATTACAAATGGAATGCTTCTTGCAATTTCCCAGGGATTCAAATTACTACACTGAAGAATTGAAGTGGAACAGTGGTGAAAGTGTAGGAGTTGGTGATGCTTCTAAACACATAAACTCAATGTGTTGGCTTTAGAACAGGTTTAAATGACACAGCTCTATCATTAGTAAACAGTGAATAGCTCAAATTATGATTATTAGTTGTGAGAAATAAAAATAACTATATGTTGCAAAGAGCTAATAGTTTGCCATACTCTCACAATGCACAGAAATGATTTCCATTTAAAAAGTTGAGTTTTAGTTTGTAAATTGGGGAAGGGAGTATTCTATACAAGAGGAGAAGGCTGTGTTTAGGGTAAGAAACCCAGTGGTTGCAGAAGTTCCATAAGCATAGTGTAAATGGTAAGAGAATTAACACTGGCAAGTAGATGAGGTTGGAAATACTGGCTGCTACCAGCCCAAGGGCTTCAGGGCCACTCAGAAGTGTTCGGACTTTATCTTTTAGGTTGTTCAAGGGCTTAAAGAAAAGCAGCAAGGTCCTTATGGATTATTACTCTAGCATTTTTATGATGCAGGAGGGGCAGAGGGAATTGAAGAGAGAATAAAGCTTATCAGAGATAGGCAGGTGACATAGAAGTATGTTGTCATAGTTTGGGCAAGAGGTGACGAGGTCCTGAATTAAGAAACTGTGAGTGGGATTAAAAATGGTGGATAGCTAAAGGTTTGCAGGAGAATTGGCAGCCTTGGGTGATGGAAAAGATTGGAGAGGTTAGAGAAAGTTACCTGGGGGAGCTTCTAGATTGGGAGTGGGTTGGGTGATAAGTGTCATTTGTCAAGATAAGAAATATAGGTAAGAAGTGTAACTTCAGGGAGAAAAGAAAGTTTACTGTCACATTCTTGATGTAAGTGGCCTATGTACAAAGGGTCATTGGATAATAATTTACCTACATCTGGAATTTAGAAAGAGTTCCATTCCCTCGGTCACAAAACCTTAATGCCCATGAAAGTAATGTAACTTCCTTGTAAGAAAAAATCAGTTAACTTAGCAGTATAGTCTTAAAAATACCAGAGTTTTATTTAGATTTTAATTCAAGATGATCTTTAGATTTAATTACCAATGCAGTCTTTTTGTAAAAATAACAAACAAAAGCAGCTTTAGTAAACAGTGAATAAAAAAGAAAAATCAAGTAATCTCATAGAAATTATGACCTGACTGCACAGTTTCTTTTAAGAATCTGATAGTGGATCAATAACTCTCAAATCTACAATTGTGCATTATTACTCACAGAATGCTAAAAACTATTGATTAAAATATTTATTCATTAGATTTTTTATGGTGGCCTGTCTTTTTTTGTTGCCCAGAGTATTTCATGATAGACTTACATAATAAATAATTAATAAGCAAGCAAATATTGAGTGAGAAAGACTTATAGGTAATTTTATATAATGTTGGCATGTTCCATCATTGGAATTTTATTTTTTTTCTTTTACTTAGCAATACAAAAGCTAAAAGTTGCTTCGATACTCAATATATACTTTCCACTTTGGGGGCCATTTGTGTTCAATGTGTGTGGGTTTCTGTAGAACACAACCAAGGCAGATTTGAAAAGTCAAATGCAAGAATAAACCTGATGGTCAAATAAAATATAGCTTAAAAAACAACGACAATACAGTCAATGAGGTGATTGTGGCCTAAAAGACTTTTTGGCTAAACAACAGAAAACTTAAGGAAGAATAGACATGTACTTTATTTTTATAATTAAAACAATTTAATTTGTGGATGCTTATGGGCAGAGAGAAAAATGACTTATTAGATGTGGCCACAAAGATGCAAATAGAGGGGATGAAGAAATTATTGACTGAGGAGAAGGAAGAGGAAGAAGAGAAGAAAAACGAGAAGAGGGGTCAGATGGCATTGGGTGGGACATCAAAAGATGAATCGTTCTCATTTAGTAAAGGAACCAATCATACCAGAGTGACCCCTTGAGAAACAGTGGATTCTTGTGAGCAAGTTCAGTGGGAAAAATAGGAACTGTAGCATAAAATAGAAGATGAGAGACTCAGGGCTTGTGTGGAAATCACTTTAGGAATGCTGGATACTCTGGATGGGAGTGTGATGTGAGAAGGCTCAAGTGAATAAACACCTCTGCAACTGCTATGGCTCCTTAAAGGCAGGTTAGAGAGTAGTTCTCCAGCTTCTACCACTTACTATTGGGGTAATGTCAATTAAGCTAGTCTCCCTGGGTCTCCATTTATCATCTGTAAAATGGGAATAAAAGAACCTATGTGGAATGATTATTTGAAAGACTTAATGAAATAGTAATGTATTTGAAAGTACCAATGGCACAACAGATATTCCATAAATGGCAAGCCTATTTTTGGTAAGAAATACCATGATTGAGGCAAGCCCAAGAGGAGATAAGCTCAAGGAACAATTAAGTCTAGAACAATTAGGCCTGGAAGGGGTGGAAAGTTTTGCAACTTTGCGAAAGGGTAGCTGGGTAGAGCTTAGAGTATATGCTGTTTTCAATTCAGTCAAATGTAGTCACCCACGATGTCTGAAAAGAGCAATACAGCTTTGTTGTAGGACTCCCTCACTCTGAGGCTCTGGGGCTAATAGTCCAAAGCAAAATAGAGTAAAGGGTCTGATTTATATCTCTGCTTCCTTGTTCACTGAGAAGCGGGAACAATCACATGAAGATGTCCACAGGTTCCTACTGTCTTATCTCCCGACTTCCTCACCTGTGCCCACATGCTGTACCTTTTATCCTGTTATCCCAGATAAATGGACTGTTTTCTAGGAAGACTGGTCTCTCCTCTGTGCACAAGATCAGTACTGTTCAGATTATTTCACATACAAGCTTCCTACCATTCAGATTCCTAGGTCTCACCGAAGAATCAGATTTAGCTCCAGGAAGAGAAAAAAATAATTTGCATTTCTAACAAGCTCCCAGATGATGCTGACACTGCCACTTTTGGTTCACCCTTGGAGTAAAGTGCCCTAGGTCACAGCTCTCTCATCTAATCGAAGACACCTCTTTTGCTTATTTCCTCTTTTTCCAACATGAGTAAAATTTCTTTCCTTCATGGATCATTTGCAGCAGCATACAAACATCATTTCATATCTCCATTTTAAGTACAAAACTTTCCTAATCCTACTTTTTCTCTATTCATTCCCCTATTCTTCACCTTCCCTTTATAGTTTCTTGAGAGAGTTGTTTATGCTCACCTGTTCCATTTCTGTCTTCCTAATTAGGTTTTAGCCCACACTTCTCCCTTCACCAACACTGCTTTTATCAAGGCTACCAATGACCCCACACTGCTAAGTCTGGCAATCAATTCTTAGTACTCAACTTTCATGACTTGGGAGCAGCATTCATCAGTTTTACTTTCTCCTCTTGGACATAATTTCTTCACTTGGCTTCTGGGATGCCAAGCTCATCTGGTTTTCCTCCAACTTTCTGACCTCTCTTTCTCAGTCTCTTTTGCTGATTCTTCTTCATCTATATGCTAATGACTCCTAAATTCATTTCTTCCTGCCAGACCTTTCCTATCAATTCAGTTCTACATATCCAATTATCTACTTGACATCTCCACTTCAATGTTTAATAGACATCTAAATTGAACATGTTAAAAAATGAGCTCCTGATATGTTTCCCCACCCACGGCAAAGAAAACAAAGCAAAACAAAAACTCAAACAAATAAACAAAAAAACACACCTAGGTGCAGCCATTTCTGCAGTCTTCACCACTGTGGGTAGTTTCAGCTTTAACTACCTCCCCCACCCCCCAGCTCCACATCTCTTGTCAATTTCAGCAGCAACTCCTCTAGTCTCTACTTTTAAAATACATCCAGCATTTATCTATTTTGCATCACCTTCATTGCCACCAGACTATATTCAAGCCACCATTATCTCTCCTCTCAATTATTATTATACAAAACAGGTAATGACTTTTAACTATTTCAGTCCTTTTTTAAGCCTCCAACCAAAATGATCCTGTTAAAACATAAATCAGAATGTTATTTCAGTGCCCAGATTCCAATCTCACTCGTGGTAAAAGTCATTGAGTTTATTCTGTAAAGTCTTACATTATCGGGCTGTACCTGCTCGTATCTCTCTCACCTCACTTCTTCCAGCTCTCCCCTTTGCTCACTCCTCTGTCCTCCTGGTTGTTCCCCCTAAGATGCATCTCAACATCCACCTCGAGGCCTTGCACTGACCCTTCTCTGGTGGAATTTCAATGAGGTCCCTGCTGACCACATCATTCATCTGGTTGCTTCATCTTGTATTTTCCCATTTTACTTTTTTTTCCTCCTTGAAACTAGTAAGCAAGCTTCAAAGGATCATTAGGGCTCTAAATAAATGTGCAAGCCATCTTCCCTTTCTCCTACCTTTGGCTAATCAAGTTTGTTTTTCTAATAGCATAAGGGAGGTGGAAGAGATTGTATGTAGGTTATGAAAAGAACAAGTGTTTTTTTTTTAATTGCACTATTCATGTGCATATCAAATGTCATATTGTACACATTAAATATATCAATGTTGTTGTATATAAACACACACCAACACACACTGTTGTGTGTAGATATATATATGCATTCAATGCTGCATATATTTAGTGTGTACAATATGACATTTAAAAAATGGATTAAAGAAGGTAGAGATCTGAGTATCCACTCACCCAACTTTCCTTGGCAGCCAACGGGGAGCGCTGGCAACTCCTAAAATTCAGTGCTTTCCCTTCTTGCCCTAAGGCTTTCACATTGTCTTAAAAGTGCTCACTAATGAAAGAAGGAATTCAGCATGAAAAGCATTAGCAAAGTTCTTTAAAGAAGGGATTTCTGTGCTCTCATCTTTGCCTCTTCTGCGAAGTTGACTGATGCTCTGTGAGCCCAGGGGATCCTCAGTTGGCAGCTGTTGCTGCTACTTCAAAGGAGGAAAAAATGGATTTGTGGGGGAGGAATATCATCAGGGAGAACATTCCTTTTTCCTGAATTTCAACTCAAAATTGAAAAAGTGGGAAAATATAAATCCAGGATTAGGCCAGAGGAAGGAGAGGCGGCAGCAGGTGTGACAGACACCCTCAGCTTAGCCACTGCCTGGCTCTGAGTCTGAGGTTCTTCAAGGGGGAAGTGAAGATTCTAAACACCCCTTCCAGAATACAGCGCCACACTTAAGAGCTCCGCCTCCACCCCCACAGGCCCATGTACAGGTCGTCACCAGGTCTGACACTACTAGATGACTAGCTGTGTGACCTCCCAGAGCTTCTGTATTCTCATATATAAATCAACCATAGTCAGAGAACCTAACTAGTGTGGCATTTGTGAGGATAAAACCAACTGCTTCCTCTAACGCACTCATCACAGGTTCTAGCACCTGACAAGCTCTCAGTCAATGTTTGGCATCATTATTTCTGCACGAAGATATTTATGTCTCTCTTCCCCATTTTCATGGGGAAGGGACAGATATTGTTAGTGATAAAGAAGGTGATAGGTGAAGGGACAGGTGATTGTTAGTGATAAAGAATAGGGACAGATACTGTTAGTGATAAAGAAGTGAAGGTCATCAAATTTTGGCATAAAGAGATAACAGAAAGCCTCATCATTCGAGCTTTAAAAGATCATTTTTCTAATATGGATGGTTCATTGGGATTAAGCTCCAGGAGTATTCTAGAAAGTGTGTAAAACATACTCATCCCACCGGCTCACTTTGGAGCTTCTAATTTAAGCCTGTCAACTAGGCACTGTTCTATGAAGTTTACATATATGAACTTATCTAATCCTCACACAAACCTGATGAGGTAGATATTGTTATTAAAACTAATTTATAGACAAGGATCTGAGGCACTGAGGGGTTAAATATGCTGAAATCATACACTTGGCAAACGGTAAGGTGAATATAGGAACCCTTGTAATCACATTCTAGATAGCTTGTTCTTAGTTATGCTAGTTCTTAGTTATGCTCTCTCCACTTGTGTTTATACAATAACAGTGTTACAACCAATATCAGCTTCAAATTTTGTCTCCTTAAACACCTGGAATGATTTGAGTGAAGTATTACCGTTTAGTCATTCACATAGTTTCCTTAGATGAATACTAAAAGCCGAGCACGACAAATTGAAAGGAACATGTCTTCACTTACTGAGTTTATCTTTGAATGTCACTGAGCAAAGCTCTCATCAGGCGGACACTGACGCCCAGGTGAGGATTTGGTCTCTGCTTCATTTTCACTGGAATCTATTTTCAGATTTTTCTAATTCACCCAACTCACCAGGGCAGAATGAAGTGTTAAATTATTGCCAAAAGCTTTTCTGGAAGAAATTGTTTAGGAAGAGAAATCTCAAGGAGGTTGGGAAATTGCCTGGCTATCAGAGAGGAGACTGTTTCAGTGGTAATGTGAAAGAATAAATTGGATCTTCAAATGTGCAATTTTCTGAAAAGTTGTTATGTTTCATAAGGCTTATCTCCTTCATAGAATTTGCAATGTATGGTTAGCAACTACCAAAAAATGTGGTGTAGTAAACAACCCTAAACATCAAAGTATGAAATAAGATTACATTTGTAGCCTGCTTTTTTAACAAAGTCACATAAACCGGAAGAGTGGGTTTTCTGCAGCAGCCACAAGCTACACTGTTTGTCATCACTGCCCCTCATCAAGTGGGCAAGGTTATTTTTTGATTTGAAAGCTCTGGGCAGACAGACATAGTTCAATATAAAGATCAAAAGACCTGGACTTGCAAGAAGTCAAACACACTTTGTCATTGAAAGTGTCATGAGAGTTGTACTGTTTTATATTAAATAAAAAGGGTTCCCCAAAGCGGTTAAAGCTGGATCATTAAAATAGCCACCACATAAAGAAAGCTGTCCAAGCTTTTATCTCATTAAATTGCCCTGCTTTGTCTTAGGAGAATTAGGAACTATTAACCTTATAAAAACAGTTTAAGGAGGACTTTAGTAGAAACAACTCCCTTTGTGAATACTCATCTAAAAGGTGTCCAGCCTGGGCAACTCCATCTCTTAAAAGGTGTCCAGTGACATACAAAAGTCTAAATTTAAGAGTGGATAAACAAAAGGAAAGTAGGTTGACAAATTGTTATCTCTTGATTTTGAGATTGAATAGTTGATTATTTTCTGCTTAATTCTTTTTGTTCTTTTCACATTTTCCAAATGAATTATGTATGATTTTCTGTTGTCAGACAAATATAAGCAGGAATATGTTATTACTCTCCTGTTGACCTTTAAAGGCTACAATCTATTAAATATTTATTAAGTGCATTCTTTGGGCCAGGAATGGTACTATATTGAAAATTACATGATACAGCCTCCTTTTCTGGAATAATTTTTCAATTTGAGAATGTAATAGAATAAAAAATTATGTACATTAGTGCTTAATAGTTCCACATTTGTAAGTACTTACAGGGAAACAACAGAGGAGTCAGAGAAAGGGGGTGGAAGGTTACTACTGAGTTGTGAAATGACAGGGAAAAACTTCAGGGGAAAGGTAATGCTTGTGCTAGTTTTAAATGTTCAGCTCTTAATTTCTAATGCACTCAGGGAAACTGACAGTCAAATTTACTATGAGCCCTTGGTAAGATAAAATGTTAAGTCGTAAGGAATTTGGTCCTATGCTGTAAGTTAGGGACCTAACATCTATAGCTTACGTAGCTACCTATGCTACAGATGTTAGCCCTTCTTTTGTCAATAGACATCTTTTACCCTTAGTACTTTATATTTTGACCTCTCTTGTCACTAATAAAATAAAAGGCCATAATGTAGTACAGCAGAATGTAAAGAAACTGTGACAAGAAAGTGATCATTGTTGTTAAAATAGTATTTTCCTTGAGAAGTATGCAGGCAAATAGAGATGTCTGAGCCTGAGCCAGGAGTCAGATACGCTGCAGGCAGTGAGGGTAGGGTCTGAAGGAGAACGCCAACAGGATATGGAGTCACAAGAATGCGAATATTCTTAGCGAGGACAAAGGTAACCCCTGGGGACCCTTTAGTTATTTTACTTTAGCCATAACATCTTTATCCAAGGTAAAAGGGGGGAGTTCCTTTAATTGAGCTGAGGTGACAGTGTTTCTAAATGGTCTCCCTCATTAACTTAGTAAAAATCTCATCCACCAGTGCCCTGACGGTTTATAATTGCCATAGCAACTCCAGGAAGTTACCCCGTAAGGTTAAGAAAGGGATGGGTTCCCTGTTCTAGGAGCTTTCCACCCCTTTCTCAGAAAACTCATGAATATTCCATTCCCAATTTAGCATATTATTAATTGGCATTAAAAAAGAGACCTTGACTCTGGGATAGCACTGTTCCTTCCTGGATTGTTCCACTCATTTTCTTTTCTGAAGAGTATACTCTGTTTTCAACAGACCTCTCTGCTTTTGCTGCTATCTGAGTCTGAACTCTTCTCTCTCACTCATGACCCTGCACTTGAATTCCTTCCTGCATGAACCCTGCCCTCTAGCACAGTGGGGCGTCTATGTGAGTATGAAGCTCCTGGAGGGACTTGGGATCCTAAAAAACTGCATGTGGATATCAACAAGGAGTAGTTTAAAATCTGGTATTTACATATAATAAATCATAAAGTAAAATGCTAAAACTTTAATTTTAGTATAGAAGCTTCTTGTTAGTTCTCTGCAAAATGAGAGGCACAGTTTATACAACATGAGGCGTGGAGAGGTAGTGGCCATTATCGAAAGTGGACTGACTGTGCAAACAAGTTCTCAGCAAGTTCCCCTTTCCCTTTCTTCCCTTATCCCTCCTCCCTGTCTTCTCCTACACCATGAGTGGGGAACATTTTCCTTCTTGGAAGGCCGCATTAATTTAGCTGTAATCAAATAAGGCCTCAATCAAGAAGCTTCAATTAGATGTACCTAACAATGTACATTATTTTGTAAAAATATAACTACTACTTACCAAGCAGGGGGTTCTAGAGTTCTTACCATCCAGAAATATTTGTTAACAGAAAACAGACATTTAATAATAATCCATTTTAAATGGGTACTACAATTTCTTAGAAATAGAGAAAAACTGTAGTTGAAATTTTATCTTGAAACAAAGATGAGTGAAAATATAAACTATCTTATAATTAGGAGGAAATATTTGCAACTATGCATTAACTCAGTATGAACAAAGAAGGGAAGGGTTCATTTGTATGTATGTGTTTATGTAACTATTATTTTAAAAATCACACCATTTGTTTCACACAGTAATAATAAAGACTTAGTTTTACAAAAGTCTTCAAAGTCTTCCTTATTTTTTTTTTCCAGAACCACTTTTATTCCTCTGATAACCAAATCACTGTCTTTTGAACAGCCCTTCCCATAAGTTTTCTAATTGTTAAAGGACGTAATTTACTCTTTACTAATTTCCTTACATTTGATCAGACCAATTCTCTTATGGAACTTTCATTAATATCATCATGTCTTTCACATCATAATAATTTCCATTATATTTGCAACGAATAGCATTACAATATCCAAATATCAGTGGTTGAAGATAGAGTTCACTGTTAAACAGTGAGGCCTATTTTAGTGAAATTTAAAGTGATTCATTAAATAAGTGACCATATAATTAGGGAATATTTCTGTGTTTTGATGGCTTTTGCTGCTTCACACATCTGCAGAAAGGCAGAACTTGGGTAACACATACTTGGATAACTATAATACAGGATTGGCTAGACAGAAAAGACAGTCACATGTATATTCTGATTTTTGTGTAGGGATGGTAAGGAGAGGAAAGCATGAAGCTTTCACATAATTCACTCATTTTAGGGAAGGATTCTATTAACTGTGTGTACAAGGCTTAATGCATCAAGTTCTCAGCAGCACAGAAATTTAAAATGCATTAGTTTGATTTAATTACACTCCCATCTGTCAGGAAGAAGATGATCAGGAAATATCCATATCTGTATCGCCAGGTGTTGCCAAGAGATTATCAATGCTAGAGTCTCAGTGAAGGCTCCACATATTCAGAAAGCCCCATGAACATACTGAGTCTATAGCAGTTTCTGGAAAATGGGAAAGCCTGAAAAATTAGGATTGACAGTTGAACAAACACAAAACTATATCCTTGTGGCAGTAAATCAGGAGGTCAGGATACCAGGATTCTAGTCCTAATTCTCCATTTGAAGTTAGCAGTATGACATACTTATTTTCCTTTGACACTTCAACATTCTCTGCCTGTGTGCATAATGTTAAGAGCAAGGATTTTTAAAACATGGATTGGAATCTCAGGTTTGTGATCCTAAGCAAGCTAAATATATATTTTTGAACCTTCTTTTACTGATTTTTAAATTAAGGAAATAGAATATCTACTGATGAAGCCCATCTGGCAAGGAGCCCTAAGGACATACCTATAGTTAAAGTTAGATTTATCAACTTGTATCAAGCAAGATTGCATAGCATGGAGCCATCAAGCATCTTATCACACAAAAGAAGAAACAAGGTTAAAAAAAGGATGGGAGAAGGATTAGAAAATATTTAAATAAAGCAGGATCTTGATAGCACCGAAAAAGAGCAAGGTACTGTATAAACAGGTCAACATCAGGCTTGAGGTGAGCTGTGGACTTTGGATTCTGTTTCCTTGGAGACTACAAAGTTAAGATAGATATTGAATATTGTGTCTGAAAAACCCTTATCTGAAGCTTTGCACCTGAGTTGAAAATTGAGGCTGCTTCTCAGTGACTGAAATCCTCCAGGCAAGAGGAGCTTGTTCCATTTAGTACTGATCTGATTTTAAAGGCCAAAGTTTCTAATAGTCTGATTTTAGAGAACAAAGTGTCTCAGCGTTCTATCTTTTGGTAAACTAACAAACGCATTATTTAGAGGCTGACCTTATAAGCTCGTACAAGTAAAATGAGGAAATGTACATGAATTGCTGAGCACAGCCTCTGTTTTACAAGCCATAGTTACTGTTACTGTTGTTACTATTATTATCGTTCAGCTTTCCTTTCACAAATAAACCTCCCATAATAAAATTGGCTGCAAATTGAAATGCCCAATCATTAATCGCTGAAAAGGACAATTTTGAAAACCGAACCAGCCAGCAAAGGGATGACATCCATTGTCTTGACCCTAAGCACGCCATGCTTTGAACAGTAGTCTAGATGCAGCACCATCGTCCACAGTCTTTGATAAAACAAATTCGCAAACCCTGCTCACATAAATGCCATTTAATGAATATGATTGAAGGAACATGTGTCTGCACTTTTCTAAAGTTTCTGCTTTTGATGGCAACCACATTTTAGGGATACTCTAGAATGAGCCTGGGAAGCATCACAGTACATATATTGTTCTCAGATGGTTAGGAGTAAAGGGGTCCTCAAACTGCGGCCCACGGGCCACACGAGGCAGTGTGATTGTATTTGTTCCCGTTTTTTTTTTTTTTTTTTATACTTCAAAATAAGATATGTGCAGTGTGCATAGAAATTGGTTCATAGTTTTTTTGTTAAACTATAGTCTGGCCCCCCAACGGTCTGAGGGACAGTGAACTGGCCCCCTGTTTAAAGAGTTTGAGGACCTTTGGCTACAGCATCAAAGAATCTGGCTTAAAGGTTATTTAGGGCAGATTTCACTGAGTGTTGGAACAAACATTACAATATCCCCGAGACACTGGTTTTTCAACTTAGATACCTTTGGTGTTAATAAAAATCAATCCTGTGCCACTAGATGCTTTGGTTTAGGACATTTCTGATCATAAGTTAAGTCCTTGTTACACATATGCCCCATTCTCTGTTCTAGTGCTGCTACTTTATGGACCAACAGAGAAGTCAACTTCCCTCTGCTACTCAATGGTCTTCAAATACTAAGCTCTTTAGACTTGTCTGCTTATGTGTCCAGACTGTTGACCATCTCCCTTATGAGATGCCTTCTGTGCCTCCACCTTCCCCTCCTGGTTAGCTCTTCTCAGCACACTCTTGTTGGTCAATATAACTATGCTCAGATGGAATAAAATACCCTGAAACAAACATCCCAACATCATTCCAAGTTGGTATGATGATCTTAGATCAGAGAAGTGAAGATGTGTATTCATCAAAATGGCAACATACTTTTTCCGTTAGAGGATTAATTATCACAATTTGGACACATTATTCTTTCCATAAAGATTTGTGATTCTATCTGACACAGTGAAAACAGTTCTCTTCTAATCCAACAGATTCTATCAGTTAAAATGTGATCTAGCTGCAGAGAACGTGGTGATTTTTCATTTATATAGCTCAGTGATAAACTGGGTTAAAATATTCTCTTCACTACACAAGATGATTTAGGGTACACGCATAGTATTTTAAATTTCACTGAAGAGTCGCTATGGCAGGGTTTCCCTCATAGCTGTTGGCACATAGAGAATTTCAGTGTTCTAGAATTAGGGTCTCTGAGTAACTTGCTGCTTCACAAGTGGGTCAAAAGAGCTTACGGCTGCCTGTCCCTCTTCTCTTCTGCCTTAAGGCTTTGAACTTTAAACGTAGCTCCCTCCCACTTCTCTTACTCTGCTAACCACTTGAAGTAAGTATATTGAATTAGCTCATATGCCATTGGTACATGGGGGAATGTCGTCAGCATAATGCACATTTGCATTGATTCATACATGTTTTTTCAAAATTATCAATATTTTATACCAAAACCAGCAGATGCAAAGTGCATTGTCATAACAACACAGCAAGCTGAAGAGGCCTATAGTCCACATGATAGCAATTTACCTGACCTATTTTGAACATGCAATTTGTCAACTTTGCTGTGGAACTTCCCGATGCTGCCTTTGCTCTCGTCTCTGGAGTTCAGCTCCTTCAATGTATCCTTCCATCCCCTTCCATCCAGTGCTCTTCAAATTTTCTTGGAAATTAAAATCCTACCTAGTATTTCCTGAGAGATTTTATTATTTATCAGAAATCTAAGTTTTTTAAATCTCTGCCAGCATGCAAACAGCTATTGTTTTTGTTTATTTTCTAACCACATTACATCAGTTTGAATGATCTACCATACCCCTTCTTGTTTTTAACGCATGACTCTGAAACATCATGAGGCTATGTATGCTGTGCATTTTATTTTCAGAGAGATCAGGATTCTCTCAAACCAAACAGATTGATAGACAGTCCCACTGAGAGGCTCCGTGAGCTAGGCTCCTCTGAACCTCACTCCCCTCAATGCCCGTTCTTCCTTTATTGCAAACATTTGTGGTCAACTTCAATATCAATGCTGCTATGTCTCACTGAGTGTGAAAATTTAATGGATAGCATTTTTATTTCCCAGTTCAGGACTTTGAAGCTACCCAACTCTATACACAGAGGCTGGTTCATACACAAAAAAATTTCTCAGGATTCCCCCCTTTCTGCTCTTATTTCAATGATCAGTAGCCTATCCCATTCCTTTTTATCCAATATGGTTTTGCTTTACCATTAACTCCTTGTCTCTAATTTTCTTGGCTCAGGTTCCCCAAAGGTGATCGGTTATTCTGTCCCCTCTTTACGTGGTATTCACTTTGGCTCTCCTTGGGCATCTGTGCTGGGGCATTTCCATGTGGTTTCTCATTTCTCCGTCTCCCTTGCTCCACTTCTGAGCTCCAAGGAGTCCCATCTACGAGGCTGATTTCTCAGCAGCATCTCTCATTGGAACAGCCCGGCCAATCCCTCAGATGAAGTTGACTTAATAAGACTGACATGGGAGCACACAATGGCATTTTTGATCTTGCAGGCTTACTTTCAAAGGCACTTTGCCTTCCAATATAGCTATGCCTTTTCAATCTTTATATCTGCAAAAGTGATCAATCTATTAGTACAAGCCGAGAGTGGAATTCAATCTACATTACAGAACCCTAGGCCTTTGATTCTTCCTTCATATTGATTGTTAAATATTATTTTATATTCTTGTAGCTTCTCCAAGTATGTAGTATTACTTTGCACATGAGAGGATATTTGTATAGTAAATAAAGGCATGTTAATGCCTTTAGGTCAGTGGCAGGTCATTCTCCCAGCCTGATTATGTTCATATTGACTCAGAGTTGGCAAGTTCAAGGCCTACTGGGTTGAAATAACATAACCATGACATTGTGTAACATTTAACCCTACAGGATTTGTTTTACAAAAAAATAGTTTTTATTAACATCTTTAATAATTCACACAACATTTCTATTTGGTTGAGTATTTATTTCATTTGGCCAAAATCTTTCTTGAAGGGAAAGTTAATCCAACGATCTGCCATTATAAGCAACAAAGCTGTTTGCCTTTCCAAATGTGTACAAAAGAGAAAACAGCAATCGTATGTCATCAGCTGAAGGAATCTATCGAGTGTTGAGCACGAATGATCAATGATTCATTTGTATATTTAAAGTATAGCCAGATGAAATAAAGTGTCTCTAACTTCCAGAAAGCTATGTCTCCAGCCAAATTTATGTAAGGAAACACTCTATTTGGTAAATATAATTATTTCCACTTAAAAAATGTAACTGCTCTGTTGGAATTAGAAAAAGCCCTACTTTTTATCTTAGTTGAATCATTTTTGATTGAAACCTATTTTTGTGCTGGTATTGAGTCAAATAAAACTGCTTTAAATATATCCATTCTATTTACAATTTACCAAAATAAAACATTTTTAATATTATTACTCACATACTGTAAGTTACATGTTGAATCAACAGATGATAAAAATAAAAAATACATAATGCTGTATCATTTTTAGCTCACTGTGATCAGTACCTTAATTTAAATGCTTGCCTTCATAAAATCATAAGTAGTTTGCTAAATGTCAGATTATATTAAGAATGCAATTTACATTTTAAAATCTGGATAATGTTAATTTAAAAAACAGTTATAGAAGAACATAGAAAATTAAAGAACATTTAATAGCACTTAATGTAAACGCAGTAAATTATATCCATAAACATCCATCTATTTGTATTGATGCTTTTGTGTATGTTTTTGCATATGACTTTTGGCAGTTAGGTAATAATTGAAATGAACTATGTGATGATCACTTATCCTTCATTCAAATATTTGAAGTTTTTAAATAAATAATAAACATGGCTCAGTAATGGAATCTAGCTTCTCTAGTTTTAAGCTTTCTGTGTATGTGATTTAAAATATTTATTTCGTTTACTACATGCTGTGCTGAGGGAAAACAGCAGAACTATTACATTTAAATGGAGTCAGAGGATAAAGCCATTCTTTCAAACTCGAGCTTATTGCTGGCATGCCCAATGGTGACTTATTGTTCTGTACTTTCATCCAGTTAGTGAGGACAACATTATGACATTGCATTTAAAAAGCACTTTACAAACTTTTATGAGCAATTCTATGCCTATACTTTAAACAAGCTTTTGTGGTCTATTTGTATTAATTTAACTATTTTAATGATTGTACTGAAGGCCATGGTTTTTAGTCTGTTTTGCGTTGCTATAAAGGAATACCCAAGACAGGGTCACTTATAAAGGAAAGGGTTTTATTTGGCATATGATTCTGCAGACTTTACAAGAAAATCATACCAGCATCTGCTTTGGGTGAGGACTTGAGTGAGCTTCTAGTCCAAGGGGAAGGTGAAGGGGAGCAGGCGTGTCACGTGGTAAGAGAGGGAACCAGAGAGGGAGGAGGTGGTGTCAGGCTTCACTAAACAACCAGCTCTCGTGCAAAATAATAATGTGAGTGTCACCGGGAGGGCACCACGCCATTCAGTGTCACAGAGAGGGCACTAAGCCATTCACAAATGGTCTGCCCTGTGACTCAAACACCTCCCACCACACCCCCTTTTCAATACTGGGGATCAAATTTCAGCATGAGATTGGGGAGGCCAAATGTAGAAACCATATCACCAATAAAGGTAAAAAAATTATGACTATCACATAGCAATGTATCAGAAAAAGCTTAATCTTTGATTTATGACCTTTGGAGATTACCATAACTGATCATGTCATTCTTTGTGCTCTTCCAGGACTGAAACGTTTTCTGCAAAAGAACCTCAAAATGATAGATGTTCATTGCAACATTATAAGGCGTTGGATTCTCAGTATCTTAATTGTTTCTAATGTTCTGCAAAAGGAGAATGTTCCCAAAGATCGTTATCCTGTGTGGCAGCCACATGGTGATGAGCTGTGTGAAGTTCATAATTATTTACCCATCACATCAGTATAACTTACTGATGACCTTGTTCTCAAGACTGAGCCAGACCTGGGTGTGAATTCTGCCCATACTACCTAACAACTTTGAATTTGAGCAGGTTACTTAATCTATAATAATCTTAGATACTTTATGTTTTTAATGGAACTTGCCTCATAAAGTTATCATGAAGGTTATTATGAAATAATTGACCAGCTAAATACTTAATGGAGTGCCTGAAATATATTAATACAGTATTTAAAAATATTAGATTTACCAAGAATAACATCACCATCATGCTTTTTGATAAATATTCTCCCCAAATAACATGTCATCAATGGGTAACAATGAAAATTTGCTTAGCAATTGCAAAACAATTTCTTTATCTTCCTTATAATATGGATATTATCTCTTTGAATCTGGAAAGATCTCTGAGACATCTGTAGCTCCAGGAATGCTGTTCATTTCCTTAGCTCTTATATAGTTCACCAAAAACATCATGTCTACTTTTGTCCCTCACAATGTTCCTCAACATAGGGTTGTGGCTACAATGCATGGCAATGACTCTGGTGTCACATTTTCCCCTGTTGGTGTCTACGAGAATAGTGAATATAAAATTATCCACCTTCTAATTAACTACAGAAGACACAATTGCTTTATTATATGGGTATACAAGGTCTGACAATTAAGTTCACAAACCTGCCACTGTGTTCTTAAGTTGATAACACTGTATAAACAACTCAGTACGGTTTTATAATCTTGGTGTATCAGTATCTCAGAGCTGTGTTCACATTGAGGTGTGGTAGTGTCTTGCTGAGGGGTGTTCATTACTGTTGTTGCATATTTTTGCATGCCGTCACGAGAATGTCAGAACTTGAATCGGAGCAATGAAAGAACACTAAATTTCTTGTTATGCAAACTTGGCAAGAGTGGAAGTGAAATCAGGGACATGTTAATACAAATGTATGTGGATAAGGCCCTGAGGAAAGCAGCAGTGTACAAGTGGATTAAAAATTTCTCTGAGGGAGAGAAAGTGTCACTGATGAAGAGAGGCCAGGGTGTCTAGAAGGAGCAGAACTAATGAAAACATTGCAAAAATTTGTCAAACTGTGTGTCAAAATCACTATGAGAAGTAAATATCAATAGAGAAAAAGGAAAATATTAACTGAAAATCTTGGCACGAGAAAGGTGTGTGTAAAAATGGTCCTGAAGGAGCTCACCAATGAACAAAAGCAAAGAACCCACAGAGAACTATCTGTGAGGAGTTTTTAGCCAGTCAACAAATAACTGTGTTGGAACACCCTTCCTACCTACCTGATCTCCCCCCAGTGGCTTTTTATTTATCCAAAGATAGGGGAAATATTGCAAGGAAGACAATTTGATGACATTCAGTGCATCAAGGATAATAAGAGGACATTTCTGATGGCCATTCCAGAAAAAGAGTTTCAAAATTGCTTTGAAAGGTGGACTAGGCACTGGCATCAGTGCATGGTGTCCCAAGGAGAGTACTTCAAAGGTGACCTCAGTGGTATTCACCAATGTAGCTTCTCAAGGGGAGCACATCAAAGGGGACTGTGGCGATATTCAGCAATAAGGTATTCAGCAGTGAGCACCTTTTCTAGGATGAGTTTGTGAACTTAATTGTCAGACCGAATGTGAGATTCCTCAGTTTTTCATAAAGGAGCACAATCTCTGTCTAACTTACAACTGCTTGTCCTACTTCTTCCTCACACACCCAGTGTGAAGCTTGCTTGAATCAGGAAGCTTCTGACGTCTCTATGCTCTTACATGTTACTTCCTCCTTATATAACGTTAATAGACTAGTAACCCATCAAAATTCAACTCCAAGTTTATTTCCTCTCTGAAGGTTTCCCTAAGCTTCTCGTCTCAAGCAAACTTAGGGGAGAAAGTGTGTCTCCCCCCCACCCCCCCACAATGGTTCTCTGGGGAGTACAGATGGAAAAGTCCAGAATAGCCTACAGAGATTTTTGAAAAAAAAAAAAAATAACCATATTCTAGACTTTCCTTCCCCCAAATGTTATGGGGATGAGTGCAAGAATATATAATGTAATTTTTTCCCAGGTATATTTAATAAAATATCTACTACATTCTTTTCCTATGATTTGGTAGAGAAACACTGATTCTTGATTTTCTACCTGTTACACATACTTGGTTATTGTGCAGTCACATTTTTTGCAATTAATTGTATATTTCTATATTTGTCACCACCACAGAGCAACTCAAGGGTAGGAGCTTTTTATCTCTTTAATCCCAAGAATGCACAATGCTAAATACCTTCTGGAAATCAGTAATTGTGCCTTTATACTGATATGTGAATAAAACACTTGAAGACCATATTACTTATTTTGTCTTCACTTAACAAGAAACCTCAAATAGAATAATAAAATGCATACTAATTATTTTTAGGTCCAAATAAAGAAAGTACAGTCTAAGCATTAAAGTTCAAATATTTTTGTCTGTTAAGAAAGCCCCCAGGTCATTATCCACTTTCAGTGTGTATAATAAGGTTAGTTTTCTGGTATCCTAACAGTAAATCCTTGAGTAAAAACAAATTGAGTTATTTGGGTTGACTTCTTATGCAGAAAGATGTACAATCCTCAGGAAGAACTGATAGACTGACAAGCTAACAATAGACATCAACCCTAAAATCGTTATAAATCGTAAAGCAGTTGAGAATGTTAGGATTTTTTAATTTTAACGAGAAACATCTCCATAGATTTGTCACTCAGGCACAACAAAAACAAGGCAAATGCATATTCAGAATCATTCTAAGTTATATCAAAAAGTTAAATTGTTTATAAGATGAAAAAACGTTTACAATAGAATATATTAATAGATGCATAGGCATTGGTATGTATTGAAAATAGAATTCATGTTGAAAATTATTTAAAACATTTATGTTTCGGGTCCCATTGTGATAGAAGTTGAATAGCACACAAAGAAGTGAGGAATGACATACGGTGATAAATACCGTAGAAGAATGAAATATTACTTGGGATCACATAGGGAGGTACGCAACTGGAGTTGGGGATTTATCAAGTGCATTAGAGAGATAATAAGTAAGTTGGGTCTCAAAGAACAGGTATCGGTTTAACAGCGTGAAAACAGAAGCTCGTGAAGAGAGCTTGGAGTGTTTGGGAGGAAGGTAAGATGTTCAGTGTCCCAGAAGCATGTGCAGCTGAGGATTGTAGATGAGTTGGGAGACATTGAAAGGAGATGGAACGACTCACAAGCCATCTTTAGGATAACTGAACTGACACTGTTGGCGATAGGGAGGTAGAAAGATTTGTAACAAGGGTGGGTTGGGGTACAACCATATTTTGTCTGAGTCAGAAAACTCAAGCGGATGAATGGATTTGGCAAAGTGACCAGTCGGGCGGTCGTGACAAGAGTCTAAGTATTTTTAAAGGCTTGAAAAAAAGGCTAAAGGGAAATAATATACTAAAAAGGTATTTAGGACTGATTAGATTGGAGAAAACTAAGAAAAAGATGGAAGTACCAAGGATGACTTCCTAATGGACGTAGGAAAATCAATACAAGGCACACCTTTGGGCAGACAGTAACAAGTACAGGCTTGAACATGCAAAGACTGAATGAAATGACTGACAGCGGAGCTTCTATGGAGAAGGCTTCATCATCAGAAGCATGAACCACAATTCTGGAAAGCTGGTGGAGCAGGAGATTCATATTTGATCATTATTACTCATGAGAGTGGATGAGCACCGCTGGGAAAGAACATACAGAATACAAACAAAAAAATGATCCCTGACAGAACCCTGAGAAGTAGCATTACTTTATGGATAAGGAGAGAATATAGGTGAACAAATGCAAAAAAGAAGCCATGCTGGGGATGATCAGAAGAGGAAAAGACAAAAGTCTTGTCCTGTGTTCCCAGGAGAGTGTCAAGGCATCAGCAGTGTCACATGTTGCAGAGAAATGGAGTAGAGAAATTATTATTGCATCAAAAAACACAGGGGCCACGCATTAGTTCGATCTCTTTTGGAAGATTTGCAGGGCCGGTCATCAATAATTTGTCCAGACTGACAAGCTAATGGGAGCACTGGAATGTAAACAGTAGCATCAAGTTCTTTTTGCACAAGTTTGACCACGAAGGCATTCATGGGAAAAATCAGATGATCTTAAATTTTATATAGGATATTCTTTTGACAAACAGCAGAGTTTTGACTGGAAAATGAGATTCTTCAATAAAATTGTTAGTTCAATGTAGGCAACTCTAATTCATTGAGTTCTTATACGCAGACATATATGTTTGCCTAAAGTAAGTGCTATACTTTCCCTTAGAGGGAATTTGGATTTTCAAATAAAAATTACAGCTTATTTTTCAACTTTGAAAAATAGTGTCTATAAGAGCTATTTATTTCTTTTCCCTGGAAAGGCCTCAGTTGCTCTAGTTTAATCTCATTACCTCAGAAGCTAGACTTTCCAAGTCAAATGATGATGAATACTAATTATTCGGTAATGAAGCCTCAACTTGGCATCAACAAGCTGGGCAACTTGGAATGAGATAAAAATGTTGTATCTCATTACTATGTGTTAGTAATGAAGATGAACATTTTTTGTACTTTTTAGAATCTGAAAGCCTTGTTCTATCATTTTTGCTTTTGTGGCAACTCTGTTGAAGATTCTCTCACTTTGTATCATTATGAGAACAATTAAAAAATTAAACGTTTCAGAAACAAGGGCAAAAGCTATTGATTTTCAGAATTTTTTTTTTTGAAAATTAGGCTTATTTTAATTACAGCAGAGCCATAGATTTCACAGCCAAATGACTATATGAATCATGTGGCTGTAGAACACTGTAAGCTGGTACAGTTGAAAAGTCATGCTTCAGTGAATACTTCAAAAATTCAGACTATAAAATGTAGATTTTCAATAACTGAAAAAAAAATTCCAAAATGAAATTAAGTCTATCAAACTGTTGCTATAAGATGTAGTTATCTTATTATGAGTAAATATGAAGTAGGACTGAGTGGCTTCCTAGAATGTTAATAAAAATATGATCAAGAAAAGGGTACCCTGGCTTGGGGCCCGTAGCTCAGTGAGTAGGGCCGCTGGCCACATACACTGAAGCTGGTGGGTTCGAGTGCAGCCCAGGCCTGCCAAGCAACAATGACAACTGCAACAAAAAAATAGCCGGGCCTTGTGGCGGGCACCTGTAGTCCCAGCTACTTGGGAGGCTGAGGCAAGAGAATCGCTTACGCCCAAGAGTTTGAGGTTGCTGTGAACTGTGACACCACAACACTCTACTGAGGGCGACATAGTGAGGTTCTGTCTCAAAAAAAGAAAAAAAAGAAAGAAAGAAAGAAAAGGGTGCCCTGTGTCCCTTTACGTCTCATGCAAGTTTCTCTTCAGTTGTTTTTCTTTTTGCAAAAGTGTATTAATTTGTAAGGACACAAGCAGGAAATAGCTGCCTCAGGAAAATTCTCCTACAGACTTAACATTGTTACATCGCAATTTAATTCGCCTATGGGAAATTGTCTTTGAAATGTGCAGTTCAGGCTAATAAAACAATAGGCAAATAAAAACACACAAGTAAAAGAAAGTATATAAAGAAAAGTATGCAAAGAACAATGTAAATATTTTTTATAATCATGTATGTCATTTGTGGAACGTGTATTCTATACCACAGGAAGATACTTTAATGATCAATGTGAAATTGGAAAATTTCCAAGCTTTTAATATATTTATATGTTCAAAAGGATTAATTTCTGGAGTCACCTGTATGTACACAGATGTAAGTATAGATACACAAATACACATATGGACAGTTGCTGCTTACAATAATTTTATAACCTGTTGTATGCTAGCAAATAGACACATCTAAGACTAGCCCTGAAGAGAATGAGGAGAAGCTCTACAGGACCACATGGGATCCCTTGATTAAATAACAGTAATTTTAATCTTATATTTTTTTCTTACAATTTTCAAGCTCCCTCATTTAATCCTCAGAGTAACCCTAGGAGGTCTATACGATCTTAATTTAAAGAAAAGTGGCTGGTGGTGTGAGGCATGCAACTTTTCCATGGATATGAATAGTATGTGATTGATCTGAGTCTTTAATTCAGCTCTTATTCCTGATGTGTTTTCCTTCCCTAGTATGACAGAATAGCTGAGTACCTTTGTAACTAGATGGACTGGGTTCAATTGTTTACACCATTTACTAGCCTAGTCTGGTTAACAGTAGATTTTTTTCAGTTTTTCTCTAATGTAAAATCAAGAAAATGATGCTACTTAGAGAGCTACTGTCTGAATTATAAGATGTGTAATACTTGTTCAGCATTTAAATTTTACCAAATCAATTAAACACAAACAAATACTGTTATTCCCAAATAATTTACCTTTTATGAGTTAAAATAAATTGTCTCCAACTTCATGATGTAGCAGAGAAAATATCTTGACTTTTAAAATGTAATGTTCCTTCTCCAATATTTAGTTTATTTCTTCTTCTCACTTACATTGATTACGTATAGGCTGGCTTAAGAGCAGGAATAATCACCATAGTTTTGCAGGCCTCTCTAATTCTATGAATTGGAAATATAGTTTGGGAACTTTTACCAGTATACATTTACTATTAACAGCATTTTTTGAAAATGTCTTGCATTTTCCCTGTTGACCTTGTGGTTCTCTAAGACATTACATATAATGTGAGACAGAGTCCCACTTTGTTGCCCTCAGTTGAGTGCTGTGGCATCACAGCTCACAGCAACCTCAAACTCTTGGGCTTAAGTGATTCTCTTGCCTCAGCCTCCCAAGTAGCTGGGATTACAGGTGCCTGCCACAATGCCTGGCTATTTTCTGTTGCAGTTGTCATTGTTGTTTAGAAGGCCTGGCCAGGTTGCAACCGGCCTCTGTGGCACCCTGACCACTGAGCTATGGGTGCTGAGCCTAAGACATATTTTGAATGATTCCACCATTAGATAGTAAATAGAGGGCATAAAAGTTCAGTGGTTAGTGCTCCAGCTCTGCACACCAGGGGTGGCAATTTCAAATCTCACCTGAGCCTGATTAACACAAAAAAGTCTTAGATAGTAATACATGCCAGTAAAAGAAAAGTATGCAAAGAAAAATGTAAATTTTTTTATAACCATTTAATAAAATTTTTTTATAATCAATCCATTCAATCATTTGGAATGGATGTGGAACTTTCCTTCAGAGGGAAATAAGAAGAAATTTCATTGAATTTTTGTTGAATTGCATGCTGTTCCCACCATCAATCTGCTAATTTACATCAGCTATATAGCTAGGTTTATCCGTGTTTGGGATGATCTGATATGTCTCTTGATCATTTTCGTCTGAATTGCAGTCGGCTCTTGCTATGGTCAATTTCTTTCTCATTTCTATGCTCTATAATAAAAATTCTAATAATATAATAATAATGATAACCAGAGTGACAAATATTTATTGGGCACTCTTTAAAAAATTTTAATATATACTAAGTAATTTTATCATTGCAGAAATTAAGTGAGGTGAGTCTCAGCTTGCTATTGATACTTGATATTTTCAAATAAGGAATTTGAGGCTGAGGTATATTAAATATCTCACCCAGGGTCAGTCTAAATGGTAATATTTTATCTTCAGTAATAGAACTGTTGGTTATCTTGTTATGATATTCTATATGATAGAGGTGTGGAGCAGAAGAGGCCAGGTTTTCTGCAAATACAACTAAGAATTGGGGATAGGGATCTGGTTTCATCTTCTCCAACTGCCCAAGTAGTTTCCAGCTGGTCAGGTGGAGTTTTTCTGTTCTGACATAGGATAATGAGCAGACATTATATGTGTACTGAAAATCATTGCAGAACTCCAAAGCCCACTGTCTCTTATTTGTGGTTTAGACTTTCTGAGTCACAATGATTGCAAATCCCCTCATGACTATTTCACTACATAAACTTATTTCCGGCCTCACAGTCCTGAGTAAAATTCATTTAAAGATATTAATTTGTAAAAAAAGTAATTAAATTCACTATTAATGAAGAAAAATGGAATGACTCTGCATACACCAGAATTTTAAAATAGATAATCTCCTCTAGACTGGGAGAAAAAATACTGAGATGACAATTAGTGACCAATCAGAAAAAGCAATTCAAATACACATTCTATTAGAGGAGTGAAATTACTTTATATGATACTGTAATGGTGGATACGTGTCATTATACATTTTTCAAAATGCATAGAATGTACAACACAGATAGTGAACTCTAAAGTAAGCTGTGGATGTTAGTCCATAGTAATGTACCAGTGTTGGCTCATGAATTGCAACGAATATACCACATTAAAGCAAGGTGCCATTTAACAGGTGAAATTGTATACATGTGGGGTGTGGAAGGAGTGGATGGGACCATTGCAATTTCTGTTCAATTTTTCTGTAAAAAGTAAAGTCTATTGATTTAAAAAGTAAAAACACGTATTATAGGATATAGGGTGAGTTAAGCCAAATGAATAAATATAAAGGGGGTACTCAGAAGTAGCCATCTATAATCCCTATTCTGAATTTTATAAAATAATATTTTCAAAATAATCTGTTTTGTCTGTCATCAGACCATTTGTCCCCCATCTTGACGCCATAACAAGGTCCCCAAAAATGTTTATATAGAATTGAATTTGAAAATCTTATAGTATCCAGCCAGAGTGGCCAGGGCAAGTTTCAAACAACTAAAAGGAAAGACTTCATTGATGTAATTTAAGTGAGCGTCACAAAAAAAAAGATTTCAGTTAAATAACAAAATGATTTAACTCTGCTTGAAAAACACTTTGCGGAAGACCAAAGAACTATTTACATAAACGACCAGTTTGCTCATGGTAAAAGAGAATTTATCAGAATGTCCTGGCAGATTCAGTTTTGCACTCTTAATTTATTTACTGTACTTCAGATTAAAGGATTTCACAACACAAGGATGCTGTAAATATTTAAAAGGTGGTGGCTTAGATCAGCTCAGATTCCTAAAGCTCTGTTTAAAATTTGTTTTTCCCTTATACTTAAAATGAAGACAGAGATTGTTCATAAATATTCATTTCATGAAAATCTTTCCACAACTCTCTTCTTGCAGCAGGAGCCACCTGCTCTGACAGGTCTTAGAGAGCAAAAGGTATTAGAGGGAATTGGCAAGTGTCAGGAGGCCGTGGTGCCAAGTGTGGGATGGCTTCTCAGGCTCCCTCCCACATACAGCAAGACCTGGAGCACCATGGGACGCTGAGAGAAATGACAACGTATAGTATAGTGCTGTCCTCAAACACATGCTACATTTACTGAAGCATTTTCTGTATCTTTGGAATGAAGAGCAGCTGCAAAGATAAATGTTACATAAAGAAGTTTAGGGCAGTCAATGAAATAGTTTTAGCTCTGTTGTTTTGTCTGCTTATTTTAAGATGAAAATAAGTTTAAGCCTAGCCCAAGTAAGAGATCATCTTAATTAAAATTCCAAATTAAATATTGTCGCTTGTCTAGCTTATCGAACTTTTTCATCTTTCAATTTTTATTTTTTTAAAAATCACCATCCTACTTACTTGCATATGTTAAAATCTTTTAGGAGACTGCATGTTTTGTCCCATGGTTTCAGTATAGGATATAACATCGTGCTATAAAATTGTGTTCATATCACCTTGGAAACATCAGCATCCTGAAGTTTGATACCATTATTACATATTAAAAACATGTCTCTACTAAAAATTGAAAAACACTAGCCAAGTGTTGTGGCAAGCACCTGTGGTCCCAGCTACCCGAGAGGCTGAGGCAAGAGAATCACCTGAACCCAAGAGTTTGAGGTTGCTATGAGCTGTGATGAAGCTGCACTCAACCCAGGGCAACAGTGTGAGATTCTGTCTAAAAATAATAATGACAACTCCCCCTGCCCCCTGCGCCAAACCCCGGCTTTTCAAGGAGCTTTATTTCTGAAACAATATTACTCCACAAATTAAACAGCATCATTAGAAGCTGCTTTGTATATTTTAATGTTTGTGCAAAAATGTTGATAAAAGTTTTGTATTATGAGAAAGAAAGAGGGACGGATAAATAGATTAAAACCCATGCTAGGTTTTTAGTGTTCATTGCTACTTTCAACATCACCTTTAAGAACAAATTAAATTCCAAGAATAATTTTTGTGTTGTATGACCTTACTAATACATAGTCTTAGTTTATTTAAGTGTTTAAATATCTAGACTTCAATGGGCTATATCTTTTTTTCAGATTTTATTTACACAATAACATTTTTCATAGAAGATTGCTTGTAATTTTACTATCATTATAATATAATCTTAGTGCTGTTCTGATTCCTACAGAAAAAGCTTGCTGAAAATTTTTCTCTGAGTATTATGACACTGGCTTAGGTTATGAAAGCAGGAGGTCATAAGTGAGAGGATGTTGTGAGCATACTCTTTTTTCCCATTTAATTTTTTTAAATTTTGGATTAATATGAGGGTACAAATGATTAGTTTATAATGTTTGCATTTGTTAGGTAAACTGGTGTAGTTGTAACCCACACCCAGGAGGTCGGCCATAAACCCTTACATTGTGCCCATTAGATGGGAGCACACCAGTCCTTCCCTGTCTCCCTCCCCCAAACTTGAATTGAATTGAGTTGCTCTCATTTATTTTTATTTTTGTAAAATAAAATACAAGTACAAGTGCAATTCTGCTACGTTGATATATTGTGCTGTGGCGAACCTAAGGGCCTTCACTGATGGTCTTACCCTTGAGGTATGGTGGGACGTTAACGTCTTCCAACTTCACTGCATGGCCCAGAGAAACTAAAACTGGCACCAAAAATTTTACTCCATTCCACGAGACTCGGAAAGTTGAAAAGTCTTTGGAAAGACTTAAAGGTGAGCTTTATATTTTGGAAAGAGACATTCTTGGAAGTCAAGGTAGTATTTTTAATTAAAGGGAAGATGTGAAAAATATGGGTGGTGTGACTGGTGGTTCAGCACACCTGAGCTAACTTTCCCAAACTGTTCTTCAGGAACCTCATCAATGTTTACTTGTAAGTACCCACAAGCACATAGACCTTTATATATGTTGGGTCAATCTATTAAACTACACCAAAGGAAGGAGACTTAAAAAGTTGATAAATTTGTGTCCTGCATCAACTACAATGATGAATAATAGTGATATCTATAGGACTGAGCTTCTAACACGGGGCAGATGTTGGTGGTTACAGATAGCAGCAGTGGTAGAAATAATGGGGGCAAGATTCAATGATAAACTGGGCTCATGCCAAAAGCCGTCACTTGTGAGGTAGCAGCATCCCTGCTAGCAATACATCTTCTGGGTCAATCGTTTGAGCTGTGGTAGCAGTGTTCTCGAAAGTTCATGACAGTAGCAGAAAATCATACTACAGGGCTTTAGAAAACAACGGAAACCACAGCCCCTTAAAACTGATTGAAAATTAGCCTTGGCACAGATTTGTTGGTGTACTTCTGGGTCAGTTGCACCATAACGGACCTCATCACAGACTACAATCAGTCACTGTCCCTCAGAGAAATCATAGGAGCTGCAAAATATATATGACTGAATCACATTTGTCAGTATATTGATTACCAACACTTGTGAAAGTTCTGAGAAATATCACTAAGGGAGGTAAGTGTGGAGAACGGATAATTTGAAATGAGCTAAATTATCGCCTCCGTCTTGAGTTAAAGGAGAATTGTGAAACTTCTTCAAAGGATGCGATGGGGTCTCTGTGGATTGTGATACCGCCCTTTTGTCCAGGACTAATGAGAAAACACAGAAAGTATGGCTTGAAGTTTGTCTATTAATAACTATGTTTTTCTTTCCATATAAGTTTTTTACAGTATTATTTATATATGTTATGTCTACTTAACATAGTTTGAATTCTGAATTTCCAAATTTACTCATAGTTCTTCCTATCTTGATATCTTTATCTTACATGAACAAGAAGCTATGCCTTAAAATAATAATCCCCTCTCAATTCAATATTTTGCTATTTTGTGGCATCTTGTATTATTTGATGCTATGTTCTATATCATTTCATTTTCTCTTTGTAAAACATTTCATTTGGTATTTATTAGATATTTTATATGTCTCATTTGGATTTAATGAGTTGTTTTGCTTTTTGATGCAATATATTGGTCTGGGTCAAAAATTCATTTTCCCCCTTTTTTTTTAATCATGGATAGAATATGACTGATTCACATAATAAAAGTGGGTTTATGTAGAAGCTTAGATTTAGTTATGGATTGATTGAATGCCATTTTAATAAATACAATTCTGAATAGCAAATAACCAAGTATCTTTTATTCTATATTCAGAACATTTTAATTTATAGAAGGGTGATATAAAGATTACTTGGTCAATGCATTTTCTGAATTTCTTAAATATCTAGAGTCAGTAGTCACTCCTCCATGAATTTATGGGACCACACAACTCCTAAGTCAAGTTTCTCCTAAATTACATTTTTACTATAAGTGAAACTAGTATGTCACAGATGAACAGATCTCACAAAATGTTCTTCCTCCAATGCCCTACGCCCAAAAACAGCTGATACAACAAGCACTCAGAACTTTTACTGTCACAAATCTCATATTTTTCTCTACTTAATATTTAATGTCATGTCTAGCTTTCTGAAGAAAACATGTAAAAATTAACTCTTTTAAAACTGATCAGAAAAAAAAAAACGGATCAGAGTTTTAGTTATAAAAACCAACAAAATTCATGCCCCATAATATAGTTTAATTAGCTTTATCTCATATTCATGAAAATGTATTCACGATTTATACTATACCATGCATGTATGATTTTTCTTATTTTAAGATACTCTTGAATATAATATGCAGCGTACAACATTTAGATTAGTAATGTTCAGGGAAAACTACTATATTAAACATAAATGTTGATTGTATAATAATCCAATTTTCAGAAATGTCATCTCCAAAAATATGTGTTTGCTAAAATCAACAAAAACAGCATGTAATATTTCTACCCTTGGTATTGGTGATCGTGTGTATTTCTTTTAAGATCAGAGGAGCCAGTTTTGATATTGTTATGCAATCATACATATATTGGATTAGGGTAACTGGAAAACACCAAGAAAACCTTAAAACAAACCCCAAAAGTAAAGGGATCAGAAGACCTTCCAAGTCTATGAAAATCCCACACCATGCAGGCTCCCAATCCTGAGGCCATGACTGCCAACGAGATAGAGCTGGCCTGCACCATCAGAACTCCTGGGACCTGGAGAACTGCTCCACCTGGCAGGACAGCACTGACCCACACCACTGATGTGAACCTGGCAGGGCACGAGGAAGCAAAGTGTACAATTCTGGCTATGAGTTTGCTGTGTGCTTTGTTTTGGTGCAGAAGAGAGCAATCTAGACCCTGTGGGAAATGCTTAATGACACTGACCAATTAGAGTTGCCAGTAGTGAGCGATGGAGGTCAGATCCAAGAAGGTGTGACTAACCTCAGCAAAGCAGAGACAGCTGCCAGCATGGGGAGGCTACGTGATTTCATGAAGCCCAATCTACTGTAAAGGAGTCCTATTATCCTTTCTACAGCAACAGAAGTGAGGATCATCACTATGTAGATCAGCCATCCTTCTGTGAATGATTAAATAGCATGAATGCCTGATTTTACCCTTTTAGAATGACGAAAGAGTTCACAATAGAGAAGGCGAACTGGGTACTGATTGCAGGCTATGACAAAAGTCCTTAAGAAACTTTCAATTATCTAGATGTCTCCCTGTAGAAACCATCATGGGGCTGACCTTACACAGTGCTATACCAATTGTCTATAAATTGGACAAGAGCTTGAAATCCACCAAATTCATGCATTGCCTGGTGGGGACCAGGGGACTCTGGGTACAGCCATGGACACTGTAGGTGCTTGGGACAAAGTGAAAAAGCAAAGGGATCAGAAGACATTTATTGGTAAGGAAGATAACCAAATACCAGGATTTAAGGCAGACAGGAATAGGCTAAATCTATTGTTTTGTGCAGTTGGCTTATCATCTGGACTTGCCCTTTCTATAAAGCTGCTAATCTTCAAGTCTTGAAGGAAAAAACTAAACACCAGCTGTCAGTCTTCAGATTGTATAACAAGAAAGCCCGGACAATTAGGATACTTTCTCTCAGAATGTTACCATTGATGCTTTGTCCCTGAAGTCAGGAAGTACCTTGCCAGTAAAAGGCTGGGTTCAAAGTCCTTTTGATACTAGATAATGCCTCTGGCCACCCACAACCCCACGAGTTCAACATCAAAGGTGTGCAAGTGGTCTACCTGCCCCCAAACACATCTCTAATTTAGCCCCTGGACTAAGAGCTCATAAGGACCTACAAGGCTTATTACACACAGTACTCTATAGAAAGAACCTTCAACGCCGTGGAAGAGAATCCCAGTGGAAGAACAGCAGGAAAGTCTGCACGAACTACACCATTAAAAATGCCATCATGATGATGGAAGAAGCCACGAAAGCCATTAAGCCTGAAATAATAAATTCCTGCTGGAGTAAACTGTGTCCAGATGTTGTGCATAACTTCACAGGATTTATGACAGCACCAACCAAGAAAGTTATGAAAGCAACTTCTAGATATGGATGTTAAAGAAATTAAGAACTAATAGATAGCTCATTAGAGGAATCAGCAGAAGATGCCTTGATGGAGATGAGAGCTTCCAAACCAGTGCCAGACAATGAGGGAGAAGGTATAGGAAGGGCAGAGTCAGGAAACAGATTCACGTTAGACAATCTGGGAGAAGGGGTCTGGTTTTCAAGGCCGCTTTCGCCTCTTTTTATGACATGGGCCCTTTTATGACATAAGTGATGAAACTAAGCAAATGGTAAAGGAAGGCATCGTATAGAAACAGTTTTAGAGCAAGGAAATAGTAAATAGAAGGCAGAAATTACAAGTGTGTTTCCATAAAGTTAAACTGACTGTGTTTGCCCCTCTTGTCACCTCCCTCAGGTCCTCCTCTCCTTTTTGCCTCTGCCACTCCCGAGAGAGCGAGACCAACCCGTCCTCCTCTTCCTGCTCAGTCTACTCAACATGAAGATGAGGAAGGAGAAGACCTGTATGATGATCCATTTCTGCTTAGGAAATGATAAATATATTACTCTTCCTTATTATTTCTTCTCTTTTCTTTCTTTCTTTCTTTTTTTTTTTTTTTTTGAGACACAGTCTCACTCTGTCATTCTGGGGAGAATGCAGTGGCATGGGCGGTGCCTGTGGCTCAAGGAGTAGGGCGCCGGTCCCATATGCCGGAGGTGGCGGGTTCAAACCCAGCCCCGGCCAAAAAACCACAAAAAAAAAAAAAAAAAAAAAGAGAGAATGCAGTGGCATCATAGCTCACAGCAACCTCAGACTCTTGGGCTTAAGGGATCCTCTTGTGTCACTTTCTCTACTTTTAGTAGAGATGGAGTCTCACTCTTTTTTTTTTTTTTTTGCTTTTTGGCCAGGGCTAGGTTTGAACCCGCCACCTCCGGCATATGGGACCGGCGCCCTACTCCTTGAGCCACAGGCACCACTCGGGGTCTCACTCTTGGTCAGGCTGGTCTCGAACTCCTGGGCTTGGGTGATCCACCTGACTCTGCCTCCCAGAGTGCTAGAATTACAGGCATGAGTCTCTGGTCCTGGCCATTATGATTTTCTTTCTTAATGATATTTTCTGTTCTGTCACTATATTATTGTAGGAATACAGTATAAAATACACACACAGATAGCATACAATATGTGCTAATGAGTTTATGCTACTGTTAATGCTTTTGGTCAATGGCAGTCTTATTAGGAGTTAGGCAGAGACAGGGAGATGGCTTGAACACAGGCGTTTCAATTTGCTGTGAGCTAGACTCTGTTTCAAAGAAATAAAAAAACATTTAAAAATTAAAAAATATATGTCTTATTTTTTCATATCATTTGAACCTAATATTTTACTTCTCAGAAAACATTTGAAGGAAATAATTGAAAATTCAGGTAAAAAAGTGTAGAGCAAATATTGTCATCTGTATTACATAAAAACTAAGTTGAAAACATCCTAAAAATTTGATCACAGGGAAACTGATGAAGTAAATTGTGTTGCAGTTCTAAATTGGATAGTCAGGGATGTTAAAGTTGTATCTTTCAGAGATATTTTAATTATCTTGGGAAATAGTTATGATGTGGTATAAAGTGGAAAAAGGAGGATAACACTTGTACACAGGTAATAAACTTAACCTTAAAACATACACATCCTTATACAATTGTGGACTTAGACACACCCACACAGAAACAGAAAGAAAAGCAATTTAGAAGAAACCTATTATGATGAAATCTTGGTATGATTACAAATTATAGTATTTTTATTTTAATTTTTAAAATGTTCCCTAATTTTTGGAATTTTTATAATAAGCATCTAGTGATTTCAAAATTCCCCAAAGGACTACATTGCAGCCAATCTGAAAATAGCAGAATGAGTCAGGAATTTTTGTGAATTATTTAAATGAGGATGAGTTTATTATCCTTACAATGAAAGTAAAACTTTGTTTTGGTATCTATATACCAAAGACTGAATTATTTCACATATTTATCTGTGAGGCTTGTTATTGCAGAAAACAAAATTAAACAAACAGAAACAATCCCATGAAGTTTTACTAAATATGGGAAAAATTCTAAGCTGTAAAACTTAAGAAAGTACTACCTGATTGTTTAAATCTTTGTAAAATGCAATTCAAGAAATTACATAGGAAGATTTGAATTTCTATGTAATCAAAAGGGGCAGTAGTTCATCAGATTCAAGATAGCAGAACAGATTTATACTTGTTAACCTTGAATTAATCTTCAATAAGAAAATATTTCCACTTTCCAGCTGATTTCATGAGTCTTTCAGGACTTGTCTAATATAGCCTAATTTTAGTCTAATCAAATATTTGGATAATCTTGGAATTTGATTTAATGAAACACCTTCTCTTCCAATAAGTTATTAGTAACACATTCCTTTCTCCACTGACTTAACATATTTATCTTTCTAATTATTCTGGTTTAACTAATGTCAGCACCCTGCAGGTAGTTCTCGGTGGCTACACAGGCCTCAGAGTTTCAAAAGATTTAGCTAGAGATTTTAAGTTTATATCAGTTAATCCACCCCATTGTTCTAACTTAGTATGAAAAATATCCAGTGGGTTGGGTTAAGCACAGCAATTTAAATCTCTTGCAGAGATTCAAAGAGGAAATTTAAAGTGGTCATTAGTTTTGAAAGAAATATAGTGTAATTTATCAAGCATTCCATATAAGGAATACAGATACTATGTGATTAATGTTACTTATTACTAGACGAATATTACAATAAAAATAAAATGTAAGCACTAACAGAAAAGAATAAAATTATTGATGAGTCCCTGATTGCTATTACTTATAGGGAGCAGTTTGTTTTTGTTTTTTATAATATGTTGTCCAGTTCCTTATATAGTATCCCATTTTAGATGGAATCATCCCTTTTTCACTTAGGTTCACAAGCACACTCAATGTGTCCTGATGTGATAAACAATGAAACTAGTATGTTATGCCTTAGATCATTTAGATAAATGTCAGTTTGATTTTTGTAAGGCCAAGCATGGTGCTTAGCTGTTGATGAAAATAGATGCTAGTGGCCAAACTTCCAAAAAATATATGCAAAGCTACTACGTTTAATATTCATTACTAATGTTTAAAATTTCAGGCTTGGCATGGACATTATTTACCACGAAAATCATGAAATGTAGTTATATTTTACTATTTATTCATTAGAACCACATGAAATTGCCATTTTTAAGAGATACAAATGTTGAATATGGCAAATTTGATATAGTTTAACCTAATACTTTTTTTCCTGAAATCTTAAATTTGCCTTTAAGTGACTTACAGATCAGAGAATAAAGCATACTCAACAGAATACTTAGGATTATTTTAATGTGTAATTTTAAGCATGTAAAGTTTGCAGTTCTTTGTTAACTCAAGTCTTATCTTTTCTATGGCCATGCTGGACCCAAACAAAAGGCTGTCCTTTTTGACTGATTTGTTTTGATAATAAATGATGTTGCAATTTACTTTTCCTACCTAAACTCTATGTGCCAAGCAAGAGATGTGCTGTACAAATTCTAGTCTCAGTTTCACACCAGAATGCCTAGAATAGCTCGGGAGGAGATAAAAGTCTTGTTTTATTTTATTTATTTATTTATTTTATTAAATCACAGCTGTGTACATTAATGCAATCGTTGGGTACAATGTGTTGGTTTTATATACAATTTGAAATGTTTTTATCAAACTGGTTAACATAGACTTCATGGCACTTTCTTAGTTATCATGTTAAGACATTCATATTCTACACCTAGTAAATTTTACATGTACCCTTGCAAGATGCACCATAGGTGTGGTCCCACCAATTATTCTCCCTCCACTGATCCTTCCCTCTTCCCTCCCTCTCCCCTTTCCCCTTCTTCTTGGGCTATAATTGGGTTACAGCTTTCATAAGAAAGCTATAAATTGGTTTCATAGTAAGACTGAGTACATTGGATACTTTTTCTTCCATTCTTGAGATACTTTGCTACGAAGAATATGTTCCAGCTCCATCCATGCAAACATAAAAGAGGTAAAGTCTCCATCTTTCTTTAAGGCTGCATAATATTTCATGGTGTATTCAATAAATCAAAAAGTCTTGTTAACAAAAGATACACCATGGAGAACCAGTAATATGAACCCAGTGCTCTGCTAGTGAAATGTCATTGGGAAATGATTATTCCTAATAATTATTTAATATTTTGTAAAATACTCACTTTTGAGGTATATACGGGGACCCATAAAATGGTAGACCTGCAAATTATTTCATTTATTAATTCACTAATGATATTTAGTTTAGATAATTTAAACTTTAAGAAAAATTTTTCAGGTCGATTAACACACACGCATATACAACCACACTAATTTACATTCCCATCAACAGTGCACATACACTGAATTTGTATACACACTGTTGGTAGGAATGTAAATTAGGGAAACCACCATGGAAAAGAGTATGGAGTTTCCTCAAAAACTAAAAATAGACCATATGATCCAGTAAACTAACTGCTGAGTATATGTGCATGTGCATATGTCCAAAAGAAAAGAATTGAGTATATTGAAAATATGTCTATCTTCTCAATAAAATAACACTGTTCCCAATAACCAAGATTTGGTATTGACCTAAGTCACCATAAATAGATGAACAGATAAAGAAATTGTGTTATGTATGCACAATGGAATATTACATAGCCCTAAAAAGAAAAGAATGAAATCTTGCCATTGAAAAACTTGAATGGAACTGGACAACATTATGTGAAGTGAAATAAGCCAAGCATAGAAAGACAAATCTCTCATCTTCTTACTCATATTAGGGAGCTAAATATTAAAACAATTCATCTCATGAAAGCAGACACTAGATAATGGTTTCCAGAGGCTAGAAAGTGTAGGGAGTGATGGGAAATAAAATGGAGATGGTTAATGGGTGCAGAAACTATACTGAGATAGATAGAATGAACAATATTTGATAACACAACAAAGAGGTTAATCAACAATATGTTCGGGTATACTTTCAAATAAATAAAAGAGTGAAATTAAAATGTTCCTAAACAAAGAAATGATAAATATTTCAAATGATGCCAATTACCCTGATGTCATCAATGCACATTGTATTCCTATACATATATACACACACCCATTACTGGAGTAGCAAGGTATATAAAGGAAATATTATCAGAGCTAAAGAGAAATAGCCTAATGAAAGAATTGTTGGAGACCTCAATACCTCACCTTCAGTACTGTACATATAATCCAGACATAAAGCTAACAAGGACACATTGGACTTTATACTGTAGTCTAAATATATATAATAGATATTTACAGAATGTTGCATCCAACAGCAGCAGAATACATGTTCTTTTCCTTAGTTCAGGCATCATTCTCATATATAAACCATATGTTAGGCCATAAAACAAATCCTAAACATTTTAAAAAAGTGAAATCATAGCAAGTATTTTCTCTCATCACAATGGAAGAAAAAAGCTAAAAATCAGTAACAAGGAACATTGGAAGCAATTATAAAGATACATGGAAATTAATAATATGCTTCTGAATGACTAGTCTGCCAGTGAAGAGATTAAGAAAGAAACTTAAAAAACATTCTCTGAATAAATGAAACTGAAAACACAACATACAAAACTACGGGATACAGCAAAAAAATAGTACCAAGAGGAAAGTTTGTAAAACTAAGGGCTATCAAAAAAGTAAAAAAGTTTTAAATAATCAATTTAATAGTGTATCTTAAACAACTAGAAGAACAAGAGCAAACTAAACCCAGTATTAGTAGAAGAAAATAAATAATAAAGACCAGAGCAGAAAGAAATGAAATTGAAACAAAAAATATGGAAGTTCAAAAAATGTTTTTTGAAAGGGTAAATAAAATTAACAGACCTTTGCCCAGCCTAACTAAGAGAACTAATCATAAGTATTGAAAAGATAGGTGCCTTCTTTAGTCTTGCTGTTAGAATACTAATGGGATTTTAAAGGAATAGAGCTGAAAATATTATGCAGTATATAGTGTGGAAGCACCTTAGAGATTCTTTATCAGAATATAGAGGTCATGATCTCAGTATTGAACTGTTTACCTTGTACAGAGAGAGGAAATTTAATACCAATAGATATAAATGCTCTGTTTACCTTCAGTTCAGCTGGGGGCGGAAAGACTAAATAAGACGAATGGACTCAAGATGTTTTATTTATTTATTTTTATTTTTTATTTTTTTTGTGGGTTTTGGCCAGGGCTGGGTTTGAACCTGCCACCTTCGGCATATGGGATTGGCGCCCTACCACTTTGAGCCACAGGTGCCGAAGATGTTTTTTTTAAATTCCAGATTAATATGAGGGCACAAATGATTAAGTTACAATATTTGCATTTGTTAGGTGAAGTCCCTGTTGTAGTGTGTCTCACCCAGGAGGTGTGACATATGCCCTTACGCTGTGTCCCTCAGGTGGGAGCACACCAATTCTCCTCCCTCCTTCCCCCAACTCGAATTGAACTGAGTTCTCTTGTGTGGGTGTGTACTCAGTACTGTTATGAAACTCTGCTAGCTTCATAACAGCAGTGAATACAGTGGATACTTGCTTTTCCATTTTTGTGATACTTTACTGAGAAAAATGTATTTCAACTCCGCCAGGTTAATATAAAAGATGCAAAGTCTCCATCTTTTGTAAGGCTGAATAGTATTCCATAGTATACATATACCACAGTTTATTGATCCATTCATGGGTTGATGGGCACTTAGATTGTTTCTATATCTTGGCAATAGTAATCTAAGCTGTGATAAAAAATCTAGTGCAAATGTCCTTATGATAAAATTATTTTTTTTTCTTCTGGGTGGATACCTAGTAGCAGGATTGAGAAATCAAATGGCCTCAGATTTTAACATTATTTTTAAACCCTTGTCTGTGAAACATTATGCCCTTGAACATGCTATATAATATTTACTTCTAACCTCGGTGGAATTTATTTCTTCATCAGTTTTCCGATAGCCCTGCTAATTTGTTTACAATTTATTTTCTTGTTTCTTTTGGATTTTACTAGAATCTCTGGAGCCTTAAACCTCCAATTAAGTTGGTAAAGATAAGTTATGCATATAAATACATTCTGACTACATTACCACCTAGGATTTTGATCTTAGACTTATATGTTACTGTAAATTGGTAAACCTCCAGAAGATTTGGGAGGGAGCTTATATAACATTAAAGTACCCCTAAAGTCCATGCTTCATTTTCCAAGAATCTTATATTAATCTCATGATTTCCTTTCCCTCTCTTGAAATCTTTGTTCCCTCCTATTTGGTCCATTTCTGGACCTTTGTTCCATGTCAAGATACATCTTGACTATTGAACAGTTTGGCAAGGGTACCTGAAGAAGTGATTTAAAACTTGTTGTTGTTTCACAATTATAAGAACTTTAAATTAATTCAATGAGTCATGAACAAATTCTGAAATTGAAATGGAATAGAATAGAACAGATTAAGTTTCATAAATTTACATTTTTGTGTAGCTAAAAAGCCAAAAATTACAAGTTACATTTTAAAATTTGACTGCTTTCCTGAATTTAAATTAACCAGATTGGGTTTAATAACATAAATATACATTAGCATCTTTTAATTTTCTATTGCTATTGATTTTATCTCTTAATTTTGAGAATGCTGTATCATCCTCTGAATCACTGTCAAAGTCGTCGTAGTTATTATGCACCTTATCATGAAACTCATAACTAAAGAACTGCTGCTATGTTGTAAGAATGGGCACAGTTTGTGCACTCACAACTTGCATGTGATACTGAAGTTGAAGTTGTGCAGGGATTTTTTTTTTTTTTTTGAGACAGAGTCTCACTATGTCACCCTCAGTAGAGTTTGAGAGCCCAACCTCAAACTCTTGGGCTTAAGCGATTCTCTTGCCCAGCCTCCCAAGTAGCTGGGACTATAGGTGCCCACTACAACGCCCAGCTATTTTTTTTTAATTGTAGTTTTTGTTGTTTAGCTGGCCCGGGCCGGGCTCTAACCCACCAGCTCCGGTGTACATGGCTGGCGCGGTAACCATTGAGCTGTGGGTATGATTTAACACACTTCCATACTCTACATCCATACAATGTCTCCATTCTCTGGTCACTTTTTTGTAACTGAAATGATGCAAAACTTTTTTTCTGTATCATTCCTGGAATTCATTTGGCCTTTGCGGAGAGCAAATGTGGCTGAAAACAGTAACAAAACTCAATGCAAAAAATGAAATCCTGAGTCAATATTAGGATGAAAGACAGTCATAGAATGATTGAGAATATGATTGGATTAATTACTTCTTGGCTTGTCTTTGAAAGAAGGAATATAAAATTTAAAATGTCATAGAGCTTTCCAGAATGCATTCATGGAACTCAGGGGTCCATAGACCTCAATGTGGAAACCTGCTCTAGAGAATTTCTCTAACTTTTGTTAATGCAGATGTGTGTGTTTCACATGACCCAAACAACTACTGAAAAATAATCTGTGATAAAGAAAATATTGAAATAAACAAAATGTTTGTACTCTAATTATACATGTTCAAATTAATACCATGAATTATCCTAAAATGACTATAAAATATTAAAAAGCAGATATCATTTACCCATACAAAATAGGAATTGTAATGTACTTATAACAAAATGTTCTTTCTAAAACTTATTGGAATTCCAGTGATTTGTATTTACATATGTACATAATGATCTTTGTAAATGGTTAAGTATTAAATGGCAGGAGAACACTAACTTACAATGTTCTGTAAAATCTAATTATAGTTTGTGAATGCTAAATTATAATAATCCCTATTTACTCTTTTAGTAAGTTACCGGTACATCCCCCAAGTGAACATGAAAGTAAAAACCAGTGGAAAGTTCATGGAAAAAGACTGCATATTTTTAACAAATCAGTTTGCAACCACCACAATCCACGTGTGAGGTGAACTATTCATTAGGAAACATAGCATTAAAAGTTTTAAAATGATAATATTAGAAACAGTTGTACATTTACCTGCCTGCCTTTAGAGAAGTAAAGATTATTATATATTAAAATATTAATCTATTGTTGATTAAATCTGGAATATGTAGTTGAGGATAGCAATTAACATAATCTGAGCCATCCATCTGATGCTAAGTGGGATGTCATTATTTCTATAGCAATTATAACTTTTATGACTATGATTGGGAGTACAATTTGCAATATCCTAAAATAGGAGGGTTTTTTTATCCTCTTATTTCTAAGGGGATTTTCTGAAATCTCTTACGTCATATTAACAATTAATATGTTTCCATTGAGTATTAGCTCTTACCTTGAGAAGCTATTATATTTGTAAAGGTAAAATTTCCTTTCATTTTCCTCTATACATTTATTTATTTATTTGTCTTGGGATAACAAATTTTCAAAATAAATAATTCAGCCTCTCCTCTTGCTAATAGTTACCTATATTAGAAATCTCCTTAGCTTACTAAAAAATTAAAAAAAAGATATTTAGGAGAAATTATTTAATATTTTTAGTTTCAGAAAGATAATTTTAAAATATTTCACATTTTTGAGAAGCTTTAATATAGAATACCATATTGGGTGAAATATCTCATTTCCTTCCTTCCTTGGTGTAATTTTACTTCATGACTACCCTGCTTCACAAGTAGGATTTTCCCTTTAGGTTTATAGTTTAGAAATAAAGGATACTATGTCAAGAGAAAAGGGTTTCTGAAGTATGTGATATGTTTTTAGACTCTGCCAGGATGTTGGGAAAATCACAGAAGAGTTTAAAAAAATCATTGCTGGGCATTTGCAAACTGTATCACAATTTCCAAATAACCCTTTAAAGAAAGAATTTGATGGATAAGGACATTCCAGTTGGGGAAAATTAAGAGCAATTCTCTGAGTTTTGGCATTTCTGCAAGTTAGACAAAAATAGATCTGTTTTCCTATTTCCTATTTCTTAAACCTTCAAAGACCAGAAGCAAACAAACAAATAACACACTTAAAATTAATGAGAATAAAAATTTTCATGACAATTTAACCTCTGTGTTTAATCTAAGTTACAGATTCTTAGCTTGTGATTTTTTTTTTTTTTTTCAAATAGAGCTAATATGACCTGGGTCAAATACACTGCAGAGTGCAGAATAAATAAGAAACTTTACTTTCAGGGTTATTGAAAAAGGATTTTTTTCCATGATGTCTTGTTGGAGTCTAATTACAATAGCTACATTTTTGCTTACTATTGATCAAACATGGTGCTACTTCCTTAAAAATATAGTTAAATTTCTTCTTCATAAAAACATTCTGAGGTTGATAATATAATCTCTTTCCAATAGATTAAGAAACTGAGAAAATTTAAATAGGTTGAACAACATCATATAACTAGCAAGTGGCAGTTCCAAGATTTGATTTTTCACTAATTCCAAACACATGCATCTTTATTTATAAAATGATTAGAAGATTTGCAAGTACAGTATGTGATTAAATGTAACTCTAAGTGGTGTTCAGATTTGACCTCTCCATGTTTAGGTGATTCTATTTAATACCGAGAAATGTAGAGAACTAATTATATCAGCAACTGTACATTTCCAATGAAATATTAAAGATGGACTTGAATAATAAGAATATAAAATCCTGAACTTGTATTTAATTCCCTCTTTCAATAATTCATCCCTTCATTATAAGGTGCCATAAAGTGTTCAAATTTTTTAAAATTATTTAAATTTAAATAGTTAGTATTATTTATTATTGTGCAATAAAGTACTCCCAAATTTATTTTCTTTAAACGGCATTTATTATCTCATAGTTTCTGTGTCAGAAATCTGGGTACAGCTCAGCTGACCGCCTATACCTCCAGGTCTCTCAGAAGGCTACAGCCAAAACTGGGAAGGTGTTCAAAGCTGGGAAGATCTGCTCAGATACTCACTTAGGTGGTTATTGGCATGTCTCACCTCTTCACAGGAGCCAGAGCAGTGGCTCTCGCCTATCATTCTAGCACCCTGGGAGACCAAGAAGGGTAGATTGCATGACCTCAGGAGTTCAAGACCAGACTGAGCAAGAGTGAGACCCCTTCTCTACTAAATATAGAATAAACTAGCCGGGCATCTTGCTGGGCACCTGTAGTCCAAGCTACTAGGGAGGCTGAGGAATGAGAATAGCTCGAACCAAGGGGTTTGAGGTTATTGTTGTGAACTATGATGACACCCTGGCACTGTACCCATGGTGACATAGTGACAGTCTGTCTTAAAAATGAAACAAACAAAACAAAATTCAAGATCAGCTCTTCACAGGTCATTGGACTGAAGGTGTCAGTTTTTTGCTTGTTATTGGCTAAAATTTGCCTTCAGTTTCTTGCTATGTTGACCTCTCCTGTGGGCAGCTTACAACACAATGACTTGTTCCCTTCCTGGCACGCAGGGGAGAGACCAAGGGTAGGGGAAAGAGAGAGAGGAAGGGCAAGAGTGCAGCCAAAGTCTCTTTGTAACTCATAGTGAAAGTGTAAACCTATTACTTTTGCATATTCTACTCATGAAAAAGGAGTTATTAAATGGGGCCCCATACTCAAGCAAGTAGGATTAAAAAGGGCATAAATACAAGGCAGTAGAGATTTGGGTTTATCACAGCAATTCCCTTGCTTTAGTTGCTGGTAAACATTTTGCATATGAATTAAATCTCTTACAAATATTTAATCTATATAAGTCTCCTGAAAGGAAATAACTAGGAAGATGAAAAAAAATTCTAAACATACTTAATCAAGAATAATTTTGAATTGCAAAACAATGCAAAAAAACTTGAATTTTTAATAAAAATGAATTGAATAAATACATTTATAAGTATATAGATATAATATGTAAATAAATAGTTTAATCCTAGTAATATTATATATAATTAAATAGCGTATTTAATATAGAATTTTATTTCACTTTATTCCCATCTTTGTTCTAATGTTACTTACTTAAAGAATGCTTTTGTACCATCTCATGACCGTAGAATCATAGGTTAGGTCTTTGAATTGTTGCAAGAAATTTTAGGACATTCCCTTACTCTGCTTAATATTTTTCTATCACTTATTTGCCTGACTCATACTATCCATGAATTACTTACATGTTTGTGTTTCCCTCCCTTGTATATAAGTTTTAGGATGACAGGAAGTTTGTTTGCTTTCTTTATGTTTGTGTTATCACTCACCCAGACAAGTATATGGACAGACCTTTCATACTTACTGAAGTAATAACTGAATTGCATGCACAGGTTCCTCAAGAAACACAGAGGAAAGGTAGCAAACCACCCTGCAAGCCCTAGGCAAGCTTGATTAGGAAAGTTTTCCCAAAGGAAGTAATGGTTGAGTTAAAATAAGCAGGAGTTAAAATAAGCTGGAAATAAGTTAGAGAAAGGGAAGCCTTCCCTGAAACTATAGAGATCACTCTGTACATGCATTTGATGTTGCACAGCAGCTTATCATCTGTGGCATGTAGAAAGTACTCAGTGGCTTGTGATTTTGCTATTGGAGAGAGAGATGAGGAGGCAAACTAACTGAGTGCAAAGGCAAAAAAGTAGCATGGGCCGATCATGGGGTCAGAGCTAACTGGTGAAAAAGAGAATCCAGGAAGAGGCTGAAAATATGGAGGAAAATGGTAGAGACAGTAGATTGGAAAGCTCAAAGGAGTTAAAAAAAATAGGTTAAAAAGTATTGAATTTTGGATATTATGATTGAGATGTGGAGGATATTTGCAGTGACTAAGCCACTGGCTTATGAATATGGGCGGCTAAAGTGAGCTGGGGGATAAGGTTAACAGAATCTATTTTGGGAGTGTTCTAAAATATTAACTTTATCAATTTAGTAAAAATTCAGGAATCTCTTTCAGAAGTGGATGCCTATATTTAAACAATTTGATGAATGCAATGTTCGGTCATGGCATTTTTAGATTTTCTATGACTTTACTTCTACTTCCCTTTGTTTATATATCTATTCCTAAGATATTCCATATATTTCAATATTTCAATGTATGATTATTCCTGATATCCTCCTATTGTTTTTATACATAAGAAATACAAAGATAAAAAGATGAAATCTCTTCATTTAATAAATTGACAACTCATATTGGGTAAGACAGACATGCAATATTTTAAGAAATGTATCACACATTGTTGGGGGCATGCAAAATAAATAGTTGTCACCATAGTTGAAAGAACTAGGGACGATATCAGAAAAAGATAATCTGGGGGGGATCTTTAAGAAAACATAGTGTTTCACCAATCACATAGGGTGAAGTAGAATTTCAGAAACACATAAAACCCCAAGAGAAAGGAGAGACAATCAAATGAGGCAAGAATGTGGGAAAGATTGAGCAGTCTATACGGAGTGTTGGATTCCCCGATGTGTGGGTTATAGATGTATAGAGCTGGTAAAAGTTGGGATAGGTAAAGAATGAGGCTATAGGAATAAGAATTTAGACTTGAGGAGTTTCTGAAAGTTTTCAAGACATCTAGTGACATTATCAGCAAACTAAAATGGATAAGGAAGCAGTAGGAACATTGCAGCAGTCCCAGCAAAGACTAATAAGAATAATGAAAGCATGAGAAACATGATTTGTAGAGCTGATGGATGCGACTGTAGGAGCAAGTGGAGAAAAGGATGTAAAAGACGACTCCCACCTTTTATCTGGGAGAAAAGTGGTACTTTAACAGAAATAGGAAAGTCAGTGGAAAAGTAATAGGTAATATGAATTTGATATTTTCTGATTTACTTTAAAATGCTACAGGTGAATCAGAATGGGAGGCATTCCATTTAAGTGAGGCATTCCATTTTGAGCGAGGAATTCAGAAGTGAGTCTATGATTAGAATTTCAGATTCAGGAGTCATCTGCACAGGATGAGAGTCAAAACCTTCAGAATGAATGAAATTATCAATTAGTAGAGAATGGAGTGGGCTAAAAAAAAGAACGCATCATTGACAAGAGAGATTACTATTGAAAGGATTCAGGAAGAAGGGGCACCAGAACTGGAAATAGCCAAGGTATACTTGGAAAGAAGAGAGGCGAAGACAATGGCATGACATGAAAGCCAAACAAGTAAAGAAAAGAAGAAGGGCTCTGGTGATTAGGAGCTCAGAAGTTGTTTGGAGAGAATAATTTCAATACAGTATTCAATAGAGCTATTCAACGGAATACGTCCACATTGAATCCCGATTATAAGCATTAAAATTGAGAAGTAAGTAATTCCGAGAAAGTGATGACGTCAAGATAGATCTATTTCCATAAGTTTGGCAGCAAGGCAGGGGGACAGATGGTGGGGAAGCTTGGAATAGTAACATCACATAAAGGAAATGAGGAAATTGAACATGTTTTCCACCCCAAAAAAGAAGGAACTATGTACTAGAGATGGTTAGATTGAACAGAAATGAAACTAAAAGGAACTGCAAAAATGAGACTATGTAGGGGCCAAAAGTACAGATTAAAAATGTTTTCAGGAGAGGTCTCAGTCATCAGGTATACAAAAAAAGAAGTGTAAGTTCCAGAAATAATTGGTGTGCTAAGGAAACACCAGTTGGGTGTTCTAATTGCAGTAACCGATTAAAAAATAGTTACTATTTGTTTAGGGGTTACTATTTGCTAGAAACAGTGCTTAATTGTATACAAGTGCTAACTCATTTAATCTTTCCAACAGTTCTTTGGAGTATGTACTGTGAATATTTCCATCTTAACTGCAAGAAAGGGAATCTTTACAGAGTAGAACTTGTTCAAGGCTCTCAGTGGGAGGGAGGTCAGTGAAATCAAACCTCAGACAGACTCTAATGACCATACTCTTGACTGTCTTGCTAGATAGAGAGCAAGGGGATGGTGGAGGTAGGGGTCACTACTCTATGGAGGAAAAAAGGGATTTAAAAAAATTTCAGATTAACATGAGGGTACAAATGTTTAGGTTACATTGTTTTTATTTCTAAGGTAAAATTCATGTGTAGTTGATCCCTTCCCCCAGGAGGTGTGCTGAACACCCTCACATTGTGCACATTAGGTGAGATCCCACCAATCACCTCCCTTTTCCTCTCTCTGCCCCTCAGTAGACTACATTTGTGTTTTTCTTTTGTGTGGTCACATAATTGTTTATATATTGGTTTCATAATCAGTACTGAGTACAGTGGATACTTTTTTCTTATTCTTGTGATACTTTATAGGAAGAATGTATTTCAACTCTATCCAGGAAAACACAAAAGATGTAAAGCCTCCATATTTTCTTATGGCTGAATAGTACTCCATGATATCATATGCCACAGCTTGTTAATCCATTCATGGGTTGATGGCCACTTGGGTTGCTTCCATGTCTTGTCAATCAGGGATTTTTAGCAGCAGTTGTAATCTGTTAGAGAGTGTGGCCTTTGTAATATGTTGTATTTAGTGTCTTTGACTCCTTCCAGCAGAATTTGACAAAGAAGATAGTAGACAGTTTCAGGAATTGCAAACAAGTATTTCAAAAGGACAAGGGGTAAAAAATTTAAACGTAGGAGTTGATGTATGTTTGAAATGACTGACACTGGAGTCTAGTCTCAGTGGAAAGGAGGGAAGCCCAAAGACTGGCTAACTGAAAACAAAGGGAATAAATACGAACCTGGATATCACAAGAAGAAAAGGGACAGAGTTATTAGATATGACAAGATGGATGTCTACGTGAAAATGGGAATTTCATTCCTTCAGAAATATTCATGTGCCAAATAGGAGCCAAGGTAGTAAGCCCCAGATATATGGAGTTTAATTAGACATAGTTTTGCCTAAAAGAAAAGTTGTAATATGTAAGTGGAAGTGGAGGTTAATGAAGTCATGAAATTAAGGATCTTGAGGCCAAAAGGAGGCAACAATTTTAGATCATAATGTTAACTTGTAAGTTGGTAAGGCTACTGATATTGACTTTAGAAAGGTTATACATTATGTATTTTCTTTTTGTTTTATACTTTAACAGTAGTGATAAAAAGAACTTTTTGCTTACATGTCCTGATGAAATCTATGACTTCTTGGATGTGCTATCAAAGAATAACAAGTCTTAAATCATTGTGCATGTGTAGTTTTTATTCATATATTTTCATAGATGTGTTCTTAAGAAATTTGATATCCAAAACACTCTTTGAAACAAAATATATTTTAATGCAAATATAAAGCTTTTCTCATGATAGTAATACTTATTCATTTTTGTTATTTTTTACTTATTACTTTGAAATGATTTTAATTACAATAAAGAAATATGATTGTATTTTATTTATTAATATGATGCTGGACATCCCTACAATTGCTTCACTTTTCTAGATTAAATTATTTTGTTATGTAAAGGGATCCAGATACAGGCAGAAGATATCCCTTCATTGCAACAGAATCAAACTTTGTCAAGCCTTACCCTTTCTCTAACAACTATTATTTGCTGAAGAATATGGGCCATTGTGGGGATTTTTTTTTTTCTGTTGACTGAGCCATCATTATAGTTTGCCAAGTTATAGTTCTTTATATTGAATAGCTCCTCCCCCCCCATCACACACTTACTTGAAGAAACGATTTAAGATCATCAAAAAATAAATGGAAGACGTTAAAAGGAAATGCTCTTGAGAGATTGAAGATGGGAGAGGTTATGGTCAGGGAAAATTGAAACAGAACTTTAAAACTAATCATGTCTGTCAGGCAGGAGAAAAAAATATCTTGACTTTATTTTAGAAACCAGTCAGAAGTTATTTGTAACATTTAGCAGGGTGGGAGAAGAAAGGGAAGTTCCATTTTTCATTTCTGAAGATGCAGTTGCTGATGCCAGCCTGACACACGGTCCGTAATGCTATATAAAGAGTGGATGGGAATGTGTTTGTCAATATCTAACTTTTAAGTAACTTGGAATATATTGTTTATCCTTTAATATGTGGAGGAAAACTAAATCCGTTTTTAGCGCTTGAATAAATGGTTGATAAATACATGAAAACTCCAGTACACTAACCTGTGAACAGAATTGCAAAAAGCTGGTGGCCAGCAATACAATTCAACGATGACAAACGACTGTTTTCCAAAGAGATTTCCTTTCTGGAAGGCAAAAATTGATGGCAAACAAATCAAGGCAAGCAACTTTCTCCTTATCACTGAAAATAACTCTTACAGTTATGGAAAGCAGCCATCCAGAAAAAAATGAAATTGCTGAGATCAGTTCTCCTCCCACCCATTTACCTCGCTACTCCTCACAACCACACCACCACCAGCACCACCCAGCTAATGTCTCAAACACCTTCTTTCGGACAAAAATTGTAATCTTTGGGTACAACAGAAGTCCTGAGGAGATTATTTGTTCAAAATTCTTGTTGTAGGTTCAGATAAAAGGAACCGTTTTAATGATTTCCAAAGAAATCTCCTTTGGTAATTGGGAATTTGATTATGCACTTGTCAGGATATTTTTTGCATATTTCCAAGGTTTTGTTTTTCTGTAAAGCTAGTAAGCCTTCAATAAATTACTCTGCCTCCTGTGTACATTCTTGGACTCTCAATACCATTCCTCCTTCATACAGCAAAACTCAAATGCGACTGTGCAAGAAAATACCTCCCCCAGTTTGGAAACCGTGAAAGTAATCCGAAGACAAGGAAACATTCATTGGATTGCAATTGACTCAACTAAACTTCCCGAAATATCAAAATCTCATTAAAAGCAGCCATTGAATAAGAATATCACTTAAGACACACTTAAGGATGGACTCAGGCCAAATGTAATTTAATACTCTGCATCCAGACCGGTTGTGAGAAACTGTTAACTCATGCTGGTGTTAGATTGCCAAAAGAGTTATTTCACTTTAGATCTATTTACTTCTTGGAGGAAGCCTACAATTTACTCTGTAAGGGTTCCCCTGCAGATTTAAGAAAGTTGTAAAGTAAATTTCTCAGTGGGGAGTGATCATCAAGTTAACAGCCGGTTTCCAGGGAGTAAATAAAGCCTCTGGAACTGAGATGACTACATCCCAAGGAGAAGGCACTATAAAAATTGTGATCAATGACTTCCAGAATTTTGATTGGCCATTAAGGCTAAAATCACAGCTGTAGTCAATGTTTTTTAGGCAGAGTCAACTGGCAGTAGCAAGGAGCTAAGAGAACACATAAGGATTGGCCAAAATTTACCCTTAAGCTTGAAAGAATTAATTCAAAACTAGAAATAACCTACCTCTGACTTAGACCAGACAATCACAATTCTTGGCAGTGCAACTAGAGAATGATCTGCTCTCATCATACTAACTTTTTGTATGGGCATCTTTTCCTTTTCTTATCTGGTTAAATCATAGTAAAGAGTGAGGACCAGGGTCTTCCATTTTCTTAACAGAGTGAGAAGAGGACTGAATTTTGAACAACTTCTTGAAGAGCCAGGGGAGAAACAGCTGTCTATTGCCTCATAAATTGGAGGTGTTTCCTTGACTAGTAAATCAATTCCATAGAAACCAGGGTCTTGACTATATTAAAGAAATTGCTTTTATAGTCACAGTTCCTTAAATTCTTTGCTGTTAAATGTACTTTTAAAATACATTAGATTTCTTATTCATTTCTACATTCATTATTGAATAGAAACAAGCATTTATTTACAAATGATATGAGCCTAAGTTTAATTCAAAGTCTAGCAATAGCAATAAAATTCAACTGTCTGAATACAAATCGTATGCCTCAATATTTCCAACTAGGCATTGTCTCATAGATATTCTCATATTTAATCTCATATGTTTTATATTACCAAAGAGATCATCCTAAAGGTAATTTATTTTAATGTTATCATTACATATGTAAGAAAAATGAGGACCCATGAAGTTACAAAGATTTCTGTGGTTAGAAAGGTAAATGGAAAGCTGGATCAAAGACTTGGGTTCTTTTGATTCTAGCTTAGTAATTTTTGTCATAATTGTAAGTGAGACATGTCATATTGTAAAACATAATAATGAACTGTGGGCAAACATCAGACCTTCCAGGGCCCACAAAGCAAGAATGGATCTCTTACCCTTAGCAATGATGGCTTGTAGGTGGAGATTACATAGTCCTCTTGACAAACCTAAGATTTTGATAGATGAAATGGAAATCTACCACACTCATTTGGAAATCTGACAGCTAAGCTCATTCACTTGACTTCAGTAAGCTCCATCACCGTCAGTGATCAGATTCTGAATATAATACACATACATATATATGAATCATGTACATACATAGGCTTAGACTATGACGTATGTGCATACACATAGGCACATATACATGTGTGTACAAACAAGCATGTGTACACATGAAAACATTGTTTTAAAATTAAACGAGAAGCATTTGATGAGTATAATATACATTATCATTCATGTTTTACATTTTAATATTAGCATTGCCTATTTTTATATTTTAAGCCCTTAATTTTGAAATGAAAGTGTTCAATTTTCTGTTTTATGTGACAAACTAAAAAAATATTAAAATTGTGTTGTATTAGAAATGTTACTATCTGACATGTGATCTTAGATCAGGTTCCCATTACACTAACACTGACAATTTTATCATGTCTTTTTCTTTTTAATTTTGCTGGGGAATTTAGAAAAAATCACATACTGATTGAGATATTTGGACACCATTTAAATATCTCAAAATGAATTTTAAGTTTTTCATCTCTGTAGAGAATATAGTTCCAAATGTACGAATCCATATACACAAACATCAATGTCTTATAAATTATTAGGAGTATTTATATATGTCCTAACTGTGAAATCATCTTGATGACAATGTCATTCTCTCCCCAGATAGCATTTAATGCAGACAATGGGATGCTAATTTCAAAAATCTGCCTTCCTCTGCTGACTAGATGACCTTACTTGAACTCATCTGTGCAGACTATAGAGGAAAATAACAAAGATCACTTTGACTTTGACAGCAGAATTACAGAAGCAACCCATGCCACCAGGTACAGTTAGCAAAGGAGAGAGAAGGAAGGACTTAGTATGAATTCCAAATGACACTTTCTAAATGTTCACTTTGAAGCATTTTTTTTTTTCTTTTTTGAGACAAAGTCTCACCATGTTGCCCTCGGTAGAGTTCTGTGGCATCACAACTCACAGCAAACTCAAAGTCTTGGGCTTAACTATCCTCTTCCCTCAGCCTCTCAAGTAGCTGGGACTATAGGTGCCCGCCACAACATCTGACTATTTTTGGTTTTGGTTGCAGCTGTCATTGTTGGTTAGCTGGCCTGGGTGGGGTTTGAACCCACCAATTTAGGTGCTGTGGCTCATGCTGTAACCACTGTGCTACGGGCACAGAGTCAACTTTGAAGCATTTTTATATCACACGTTACAACAATGCAAAGCTCCTTTGTATATTGCCCTAAGGCTAACTCATAATGAAAAGAGGCAAAGGTCCCTGATCAATCTAGAACATTTTGTGGTTCCCTACTTTAAGATCATAGGTTCTTTTTTGTAAAAGGTGCTTAGGAGTTTTGGAATCTATTTTCCTTAAAAAACAAAAACAAAAATCTTTTGGAAGTAATACTCAAATATTTATGCTTTTTTCCCCAGTTCAGATTAAATTTTCTATATTCCTATTAGCCTCTACTCAAATATTATTGTTTTATCTACATATAACCTCCAAATGCCTAATTGTGAAAAAATGTGAGCTGGAGGTTTAACATTCATCATTCAAAAAATTATTCTACTTAGAATTTGTTTTTTTTTTTTTTTTACCAAATATGTAGATACTAAGTTCAAAATGTAGCATTTGTACACAATTTATTTTTACATCATACTGTACATATTATGAATATATTTGTCTCCATAATTTCATTTAATCATAGCACATGCTTGTAGGGAAAACTTTTATTCTTATTTTACAAATGTGAAATATGAGTCATGGAAAGTTTAAATGATTAGACTAGAAAATGAGGTAGAATTAAATTCTTTCTCAATTGCTTTATTGTTTTTGATTATGCCAGGTGTCAATACCATAAAAATGTCTAGAACTAAAACAATGATGGCAAAGCCTTGTGAGGAACAGTCCAGACTAAATCAGTAAAAAGTAGGAGAGAATAAATGATGTGTGCTAAGGCTGTTTAATAGCTTTGCACGTTTTGTTGGAAGGAGACAATGCAGACAGAAAAGAGAGTCAGACGAGGTGGTTCTCAATGCGACAATACCGCCCATGTAGCTATCCATGTATTTTTTTAATATCTGTAGGTGTGTTTTTGATTATCACAATGAGGCATGACAGAGCCACAGCCTAGAATGGAAATGAGCTGTGGTGGGTTGAATGGAGATCCCCAGCCTAACAGTTATGTCCTTGCCCTAAATGCCAGAGCCTGTTAACCCCACCATTTTGGAAGAAAAGATAGTTGGAGAAGTAATTAAGATAAAGACTTTTGGAAGCGAGGATCCTGGAATATTCAGATGCTCTTTAAAGCCAATGACAGTGTTCTTGTAAGAGACACACAGAGAGGACAAGGCAATGTGATTGGAGGTAGAGATTGGAGTGATTCTGTCACAAGTCAAGGATGGCTAGAGTGAGAAGAGACAAGAAATGAAGTTTCCTCAAAGGCCATGAAATGAAGTTTCTTGGATTGCAGTTTGGCCTCCAGAACTGTGAGAGGATAAATTTCTGTCATTTTAAGCCACCAAATTTAAAGTAATTTGTTACAGCAGCCATGAGAAACTAATACAGAAGTGGATCAGGTGATCTGTGAGTCCCCTTTCCCTTGTGCTCACCTTCTTTCCTCAGTTATTGCCAGGGGTCTGCCGCCTCCATTAGTTGGAGTACTTCTCTGCTGCCCCTTGTACATCTGGGAGAAACCACCCAGTCACCCCGATAGCTCTGAGTGGCTGTTAGATCACACGTCGTACAGCTCTAAAGGCAATCTCAAATAATTAAAAATAAAATAAAATAAAATATAGCCTTTGGCTCAAGGGAAGGCCAAGATGCAAATTGCTCCAGTAATCCGACACTAGCTGCCTAAATTCCACAGCAATGTCAAAGTCCTAGACCTGAGGTGCCCTGGCCCCCAAAATCAGTCCCCTGGGTTTGTCTCCAAAAAAGGTTGGTGGTGACATAGCCAAGGCAACCAGTGACCAGAGGGTCAGAGGATTAAAATGAAACTGACTGTCCAGAAGAGACACGCCCAGACTGAAATGGTACCTTCCACCTCTGCCCACCCCCACCCCTACCCCCCCCCCATTGAAATGGTACATTTGACGCTCAGGGAACCACCAAGAGACAGAAACAGAAAAACATGAAACACAGTGGAAATACAACTTTTGATGAGATTGTCAACATTGCAAGACAGATGTGGTACTGATGTTTACCCGGAGAACTCTCTGGAAACATTAAAGGCATCCAGGGTACAGCCCAGTCTGTGGGGTGCAGTGTTGAGGGCCACCACACTCAGAACTTCATAGGTGACATGAACAGTGGTGTAGTGGAATGCCCAGCTAGTTAAAAGGGACAAAGGAAAATAGTTCAATATAATACATATTATTTTATTATAATTAATTGCCTTACATATTTCAGTTATAGTACGGCTAAGAAATACATTGAATTTTTAAATATTAATGTTGACAGGTTATGTTATTTTGTGAGTAAACTGATAGGTTAGATTTTGAAGAACTGCTTTTGAGGGTGATAAAAATGTTTGTAATGAAAGGCTGTGTGTGTGTGCATGTGTGTGTGTTGTATTACATATATGTATTGGTTAGGAAAATATTAGTATTTCCTGAGTTGATGAGTGTTTTTTAAAGCATACTTGGTGTCCAAGTAAACTATAGAATCATCCAGTAATGTTCTTTGCACCATCTAAGTGTAGCTGGACCACATCTCACCTTGATTTGTAATATGTGGTATCAAGGTTCTTCTTAGATAGTTCTTGATAGGATCGCCCCCCACCCACTTCCTCTGACGTCCTCACTTCCTCATCTTTTTTATTCTCTCTTGTCTCAAAGAAGCTTCAACTCTACAGTTAAATAGCCTTCATCATCACCAGATGTTTATTGAGTATATATCAAAAGTACTTTCTGTATGGACTACAAAAGTATATATTCGGTCTTCTGCCCTCAAAAGTTTATCAACTGCAAACCATATATACACATAAACTAAACTTAAAATCATGATCAGCTGTGTCAATTTCCTGGCTTTCTTTTCTGTTTGGAATTTTGAGTGTCTTTTTATGTTTTCACTTGCCAATATTTTCTTAGATTGTGAAGTCCTGAGAGGTTGGGATCATATTTAAATAATTCTCTTTGTACAGACCCTAAAATAGCACAATGTAGAATTAGTACTTTAAAATTCTATTTGATGAGGGAGTGAAGTTAGGCCTAAAATCCTGATAGAAATAGCTACTATTTCCAAATAACATAATGGCTATACTTAAAGCTTCCGAAATAGAGCAATTAGTAAAAAGTAAGATTTAGTGATGCCTTTGGGAAACTTAGAATTCCAAGCGTTTTTTAGTCACAATAGTCTAGAAAGGATGGTCACTCAATAGAGTCATTAACATTGAAGTGTTAAAATATTTGAAAGGACACTAGCATAGTGGAGTAGTGACTCATAGCATGATATTTTATGAATCCCATTATTATTTCATGCCTAGCTGCCCGCTGAGTAAAGGCATCATAAATCTAGTCAATGATTTACTGGGAAACTCAGTGGGTATTCTTTGAAGATAATGGAAGCAAATATGAGGTAGGACAAAGGCAGACTCTCCTGCAACATAAAATAAATATGGTTATATTTAGAAAATGACAGTAGAAGATAAAAGGAAATGGCGGTAGGATATTAAAATGAGATTTTTAATTTAAACAGAAAATTAGTAAGAACGTAAAAAGGACAGACAATATCAGAAGAGCAACATTCATATCATTCATATCTAGACTGAGTTGAGGCCTGATGGCAAATTCAGGCTCTGTAATAAAACAGATAAATGACTGGGCCGGCAGGGACCCTCTATGTGTTTTTGGTAGATAAAAAGGGAATCTACTTTAAGGATTCTGAGATATGGCTACCTATTTGACTATGATACAGTGGAAGAAAAATAAGTGAACTAATACCTTCTGCATTTCTACTTTTGTAAGTTACAGTTTTAACCCACAATAGTTCTCCAAGGTTGTTAGCAAGACAACAAATACCAACTGAACTATTATAATAAAAACTCTGTGATGAGCTATACAGACGTAGGTACTGTTTCAAGGAGCTGGCGTACACTCAAAAAATGTAATTTCCTGGTTCTTAAAGAAGAGGAAATTTAGTTAAGTTAGATTAAGAAGCACAAACCAAACCTCCAGTTTGTGAATTGCAGAGGGAAGATTTTTCCTTTGCATCTGGGCATTTATTTTAATCTTCTTCACACTACCTTAGACTTAATAAGATTTCAAATTACTTCTTTGAACTCTCACCATATTGCATTTCTCTAACCTGATTGGATTATTTGAAAAGGGGTTTTAGTTAAAAGTCCAAGTTGTGTTATTTTTATACTGAATGCATAAGTTACTAATCTAAAAAATATCACAAGTAGTGAAGCTGTGGCACGGTGATGTGACAAAACCTTAGCCAAGAGGAGAAGCAGGTTTACAGAGCACCTCTTGCCTCTGCCTGGCAGTCTCCGGGCCAAGGATTTATTCTGGTTATTTCTCTGCAATGATCCATGCAGGTATAACCTGATGGCATCTTTTCTTAGCTGTCTTACTTTCCTTTCAGACCTCTCTAGCCATCTTTTGGAATGCCTCTGAGCACCTTCTCACAGACAGGGACTCATGTACCTGCAAATCTGGAATTGCAAGGAGTTTAATGTTACAAATTTCAACCAATAGAAGACTTGAGCCAAATGATAGCTACTCCCTTTTCATTTCCACTGTAAGCAGTCTGAGGTGCTCTGGATGTGTCTCCTCAGATGGTTTTTATTTTATTTTTTCTCAGATGGTCCTTAGCAATATTGAGCCCCACTTGCCATCAAATATTTATGACAAGCCTAAGGTATCAGTTCTATTATCTCTAAAGATGAGAAAACTGAAGTCTATAAATATAAAGCAAAATACCCAAAGTGACACAGTTTGTTAATGGTGAACTTGGGGTTTGAATTACACTTTTATTTACTGCAGAAATGCAATAAAGCTGTCTTGCTGGGTAAAGGGCTATCGGACAGAGATTGACTAAGCCTCAGGAATGTGTACAAGAAGAGAGAGGGAATCATAAGCTTGTATTTCAAATCAAATTTGTTACAGTTTGAAGAGCATCCGTGTAATCCTTTCTGTCTACAATCTCTCATCTGCCCCCTTCTGCAATAATCAAAATTTTCTCTCTTAGATATTTATTAGGGTTCAAGATCTATTGAATACAAGTACCTTTTGGAAAACCATTATAAATTAAATTCTAAAATTTTAGTTGTCAACTATCTGATAGCAAGGGCTTTGAAAGTGTAGAATATAGTACCAGGTGACTAGGAAGGGAAATTAAAAGATAATGGAACTAAAATGTCAAATTTCACTTTTATTAGTTTTCTTGAGGTTTGTCCTACTAGCGACTAGAAGGAGAATGAAATTTCAAAGCAAAATATGATTAATTAATAGGAGTTATTTGAGCATTTTTGGAAGTATTTAAGGAGCAAAGCAATTTCTAAAGCAGCACTCCAAGTTTAGCTTTCTAACTTTAGTTAGGATATAAAGAAATAATTATATATCTGGCTTAGTCATAATTGCACCATCTTCCCTCTCATGAAAGGCTACATACAGATTATGTAACTGTAGCTATTGATTTTCCACATCAGACATTTTAATTGAAAGGTTAAGAGGAAGCTGGATCGGCAGAGTTTGAGGTTACTAATTCTGCATTAAATAATTTGGGACTTAAACTCCCTTAACAGATAAGAGGCCAAAAATTTGATAAGAAATACTTCAGTTCTTGGAAAGGGGGTATTACTATTACAAATCAACAGGAAATGTTTAAAGCCTGGACTGAACTAAAAGGCATGAACTTCATCTAACCTTAGCTTATAAATGGGAATGTTCTACCATTATTCATTGTGTTATAGGCTACACAAGACCATGTTGCCGCCTCACATCTGACCTTATTTTCAGTCACTGACACTGATACTGACATTTGGAGTATTTAGGTGAAGAAGATACTGTTTGAATGATCATGTAGTAACTACTAGCACCTGGAAGTTAAGAGGTCAATTATTCATCTTAAAAGTCCTACAGAACAAAACATCAATATTCACTATTCCATTGTCAAAAATACTGGTATCCCAAGGCCGTTAAGTAGCAATAGAAAGGTACAACTCCCATTCCCATTAGGATTAGAAATTACTTGAAAATTGACAGAATAAAATGATTAAAATGCTTCAGGAGAAGAAATGAATTGAATAGATAAATATGAAAGAAAAGGGATGAGGAAAGATTAACATATCACTAAATCTAGACCTTGCACACAGAACTCATTGTGAAACTCCAAATATACTCTCTATACATGGACTTAATTAATGCTACATTTGAGGCACAAAACTGAAAATCAAACATATAAGACTAAATATTTATAGTGAGATTCTCATAAAAATAATTATTTTTGTCAAAATTTTCCAAATAGGCTGCACATTCCCTTTACCATGCCCTTTTCAGAGTGAATTGGGATAATGCATAATTAATCAAATAAAGCTCAAAGTGCTTCTTTGATGTCATAGTGAACCTTGCTGACATGTTATCTTGAAGTCATTCTGGGTGCCTTTGAATTGAGCTGTCATCCCTTGGCTGCCATAACATGCTGTTTGTACCCATTTTCTTAGGGTTGATCACATTGGTTTTGAAATCATCTTTTAAATGTCCTTCATAGATTGGGAGTACAAGTGAGGGTAGTGATCATGTTGTACACAACTAGCCGTTCTAGTATTGCTTTGTGGAAGGCAGTGCCTGGCTTCCAACAGTTATTAAGACAGACTGAGTCACAGTGCAGAATTTAGCCTGACTGATTCACCACCCCAGTTACTCAGTTTTTAGAAAACCATTTCAGTAGAATTAAATTAGCTCATTGTACTGGGGTGATAGTCCAGTGTTTTGTGCCACCATAGGTTTTACCTCTAATCATGCTGGAAATCGCTCAGGGGTGAGAACATAAGGAATGGGGATCAAGTGGCAGGATTTAATAACATGTTTATAGATGTTAGGGAAAAACCCCAGATGGGATTCTTTCCACTCTTTAATCTGTTGCTGGAATCAAAACAATAGAGTTTTAAGTGGTTTGAGCAAAATCACTGAAGTTATCTACATGTATACTTATGGAGACCAATGATGAAAGCATATTTGATGTAAAGAATAGGTTGGAAAATTTCTACATTAGAAAAGTAATTTACATGTTCCACAGTTTGGCTAAGGTTTGCATTATGCATCTCTTGGTACTTAATGAGGCTACTTCTTTTTTATCTTGATTTCAAATTATTCACTTGTCCTACTAAAGTATATATATTTCAAGTAAAGACAGCAAACCCAAAAAATTCTATGATCTCCAAAAATTGTGCAGGTACTAACATTAATCTAGGTTTATATACATTGTATGTTGTTTACATTTAGTACACAAAGTGTCTATTTGATTATTAAGTGGCAAGATATATAGGCAAATATCAATATTGTATGTACAATTTAACCATTTAAGTACAGAAAATACTTGATTTTTTGGTGTCTTTCTTTTAACTGGCTCTGATTCTGATTTTTAAAATAAGAATTAAATTAAATTAAAATAAAGATTAAAAATAATTCCTATTTTAAAAATAAGTTCCATTTTAGTTTTTTGAAAATTTTCTATGAATAATATTTATACTGTGATTCTCGTAGGATTGAACTTATTTCAAGAAAGTAAAAGTCATTGATAAAGAGGTTTCTGTTATTTTAAGATAAATGAAAACCTTGCCATTGAAATAAGAAGCACTTCATCTTAAAATTCACAATTATTTCTAAAAGCTCGATTGTCTACTCTTGAAGATCATGAAGATAATGGCAATCATTTGATAGAGCTAAAAATACTATAACTTTCTTATTTTAGTTGAAATAGTTCAAAATTACTAGAAAATAATTTGGCAAATATTCAAACTGTGGAGAAATCGATGAATGCTAAAATAAAGTAATAATCTTCTTTGCAAGGTAGAATGGTTTCACATTCTACAGCTGGAAACCTCACAGAGTTGAGGGTATTCCAACTCTGGCATCCTTTCAGAAATCTATTTCTATACACTTGCCAAATCATTGGGAACTTTCTTTCCTGAAAATAGATCATTGTAATGTCCTCGGTTAGAAGCCCTATTGTTGAATTAATGCCAGATTTATCTGTGCTGTTAAAATTATTATGACTATTAACACAGCTATTAATAACACCACTTTGTAATTTTCAAAGAGCTTTTATTTGTACTGCTTTATTTAATTCTTTCAGCAACTCTGAAAAGTTCTGAGGACTGATATTTATTGGTCTTATGGAAAATGTGGGAAACTAAGTCAGCAAGAGTGGACTGACTCAGCCAGTTACACAACAGAAACTGTGATTTGTGGATCAGAAATCTTTCTAATCAAACTAAGTACTGGAAGTATTTATCCAACATTTATTGCAGGCGATCACTCTCATCTTCTAATAATAGTTATTGCATACCGTGTATTTACGTTGTGTCAGATAATTTATCATAATCTATTTTCTAAATCCAAAATAACTTTCAGAGGCAGGTATTGCCACCCTCCTCTTCTAGGTGAGGATGCAAAGCTCAGGGAGGTGACACAATGAATTTTAAATTCATGTCTGTCTGATTTCCAAGATCAAGCTCTTCCCTCTGAGATATGCATGTACTACTTCATTTGATTCTCCCACCTTCCTTATAGAAGTATAATGTCTCTCCTTTTATACAGTCATGGAAATGATCACAGGGAGTTAATATTACAGGAAGAGACTCACAGGAGAATTGGCATTCTTGTTGGCTAAATTTTCAATTGTCATGATTGTTGACAATATTTTAAAAATGCATGTTTGGATTTCTTACCTTACTTAATACAATATATTGAGACCAATCAAATTTTTTGTTGAAGATGGCTATCGCTCAATTCCTAAGGACTATTATTTTTGTGCTTACTTGGCAAAATTTTTGCATGTCTCTGTTGAGGATAGTAGAATAAGTTGAATCTGCACTGGCTATTGTACATGATTGAATACTGTTTTTTAAAAAAATCATAAATGTTGAAGAGCTTTTATGATAGTTTGAGAGATGTTGATACTTGGTTTATTATTATGCACCTTTTACTATCCACAAACTAAGCTGTCTATTGAGTAGACCTATAGCAAAGGGCATAGGTATATGAGAAAACAAAACATATGTATTAGATTTTATGATACTAGGAGCATCAGAATTCTGAACAAGATTGAATTTGATCTTTAATTCATTTTAAGCTTAGTATAAGGAAAAATGTTTCACTTGTATTAATATGCAATCATATGGGTAAAGGAAACACAGAAAGGGAAGCAATTCAGTAGATTTACGTTCTTTGTTAAATATAAAATAATCATTTAGACAATTTTATTTTAGGTTATTTGTGTTATTTATTTTTAGAGAGTATCATATTCTGTTTTGTATGCCAAGTAGTGTATTGTAGAATTGAATCAAGAGTTAAGATGTCAATATATAATTTTTATTTCAGACTATCACAGAGGTACATGTGTTGGTTGGTTACACAATTTGCTTTTGTACAGTTTATGTCAGAGTAATAAGTGATCCCTTCACCAGAAAGTATGCATGATATCTATTAGAAGTGAATTTATCCTCCTCCTCTGCCTCCTCCTGCCTACATCCATATGCCACTTAAGTGTTAATCATCTAGTTACAATTTAGTATTGAATACATATGGTGTTTGTTTTTCCATTCTTGTGTTATTTCACTTAGAAAAATGATCTCTGCTTCCATCCAGGTTGTAGGTTATTAACAGAAAATACTAAATCATCACTTTTTTTTAATGGCTCAGTAGTACACTGTGGTATATATACACCACATTTTATTAATCCATTCATGTATTGATGGGCACTTGGGTTGTTTCCACATCTTTGAGATTGTGAATCATGCTTCAATAAACATTTAAGTAAAAGTGTCTTTGTTATAAAATATCTTTTTTTTCTCTGCCTTTGGGTAAATATTTAGTAGTTGAATAACTGAATCAAGTGTTAATGGTTTTAATATTATTCCTAAATTGCAATATCATCTATTTCAGTAGATTTAAGGGCACAAATGGTAGGAAATGTAAATTAAAACCACGGTGAGTTCCTAGTTTAGTCCTGTCAGAATGTTCATTATTAAAATGTCAAAAAAACAATAGATGTTAGTGCAGATGTCATAAAAAGGGAATGCTTACTTGTTGGTTGTGGGAATATAAATTAGTGCAAGCTCCATGGCAAACAAAATGAAGATTGCTCATGGAGCTAAAAGTAGACTCACCAATAACCAATTTTTTGAACAATTAATATAAGCAGATACCATGGAGATATATAGGAAATAAAGAGGTGATCAAAACCAAAACTTGTGTTCAAGGAATTCAGTTTACTAAGGGATCTAGACAAATATAGCCATTTTCTTAAACCTTTCCAATCTATTTTTTTCTGCCACCCATACATTCCCTAGCTCTTATTTATTTTGGATGGAAAAGAAGTGGTGGATTACTTGTTATTCTATAGTTTTAAGAGAGAAAAGCATAGATATGAAATCACCTGATGATTTTTATTTTCTATTGTAGGTTACATAAAATGAAGAGTTTCTGTTTATTTTTATTTATAATTTTCTTGAGTGTGATACTTCTTGAAGCAATCTCCAGGCTTTCTCTTCCATGTCTCACAATAGAAAATCCTTTCTCTCCTTCCACCCTTCCCATTAGTTCTGCTACAAAGCACGCATTTTTTGGTTGATTCCTTTTTTTCTCATTTGGCTTTGTAAAATGCGTCTTCCTGTCCAGCCTTTCCTCTGTATGAGAAGATGATGGTCTTCCCTTCTTTCTTGTTCTGTTCCTCACATTGCTCACAAGCCGACTGATATTTCTTCTGTAAGAAAGTTGTGTCTGCCTGTACTTGTCTACACTGTCCTTTTTATCTAATGAGTGAAGGATGTAGCTATTCACAACTGCAACTTCCATCAGCCAGAGGAGAAATTTTTCCCACCACTTGTAGGACCTTCTTGCAAATCCATAACATCCACTGTACTGGCTCTGGCCACTCTTCCCATAAACTTTGTGTGTTCTAAAATGTCAGATTTTCAACTTGAAAAGGCGGTTTCTTCCTATAACCAATGATCACTTGTGTTTGAGGCCGAGGAAGGTTCTGTCACTAACACCGTCACTAACATCTTGTCATGGAATGAGAGGCACATAGTAAGTGTTAGGCATTTTCCAACATGAGAGTGGAACAGGAAAATCATTATTCGTTACGTTGGGACTGGAAAAGGATTTACAGTGTGCTAGTTTTCTATTGCTACTGTAACAAACTGCCACATATTTAGTGACTTAAAATAACACAAATTTATTATCTTATAGTTTATAGGTCAGAAGTCGAAAATGGGACTCAGGCTAAAATCAAGGTGCTGTTGACAGGGCTGTGTTCTATCTAGAAGCCTTTTTTCCAGCTGATCTTTTCCAGCTTCCAAAGGCTGCCTGTGTTTCTTAGTCTGAGGCTCCCGTCAGTCAGTCTTCAAAGCCAGCAGTTATGTCATTCCAACCTTCATTTCCTTTTTTTTTTGAGACAGACTCTCACTATGTCAGCCTGGGTAGAGTGCCGTGGTGTTACAGCTCACAGCAACCTCCAACTCTTGCGCTTAAGCAATTGTCTTGCCTCAGTCTCTCAACCTCCATTTCTAATATAATCCCTGACTCTAACTCTACTGTATTATTTGGTTTGTTTGTTTCATTTATAAGGGCCCACTTAGATATTCCAGAATAGTCTCACCATCTAAAAATCTTTCACTTAATCACTTCTGCTAAGTCTTTTTTTTTTTTTTTCCCATGTGAGGTAATGTATTCACAGTTTCTGAGATTTATGATGTGGAAATCTTTCTTTGAGGGTGGAAAGGACATTATTTCTGTCTAACATACTTGACTGTAGTGAATAGATGAACACCTATACTTATATTTTAGTTTTGGAGATTGATGTACTTAAAAATTCATCATTTAGGTTGTTTTAATGCATTCATATTAAAAAAATTTAAATATTAACAGGGAAGATTATAAGTCCAAAAGTTCAACATGGTCAATTCAGTATCCATTTCAGGTTTCAAAAGAAGGAAGCAAGTTTGTTAATAGACTTGCGTATGTATTCTCAGTTCACGGTCACATGTCAGCTACCTAAATTTATCTGAAGTTTATTTGCAAAATGTTATCATCATAAAGAAAAGCCAACTTAATTTGGCCCTTCAGAGATACCTTGTGATGACTTGTAAAACAATCAAATGCTAGATTTGAAAGAAATGTTAATGTTTAATTAATTTAATGATAAATCTTTAAATAACTCCATAAAGATCTTTTGATTTCACACATCTGTCACCTGATTTCTCTGCTTTAAAAAAAAAGTCCTGAATTTTCTGAAGTTTGTATTTCTAATTTTTCTCTTCCCATTCTATTTTTAACCCATCCCCTGCTACTCTAAGAAGCTACATATGAAAACTATAACCCAGTTATAACCTAAGAATATGAGGAAGGGGGAGAGGGTGGAGAGGGAGGGGGGAGGATGGGCAGAGGGAGGGTGACTGGTGGGATTACACCTACGGTGCATCTTACAAGGATACATGTGAAGCTTAGTAAATGTAGAATATAAACGCCTTAACACAATAACTAGGAAAATGCCAGGAAGGCTATGTTGACCAGTGTGATGAAAATATGTCAAATGGTCTATAAAACCAGTGTATGGTGCCCCATGATCGCATTAATGTACACAGCTATGATTCAATAATAAAATAAAATTAAAAAAAAAAGAATCTCTGAGTTAACAGATCAGATAAATAAATGGATAATATTAGGTCATAAAAAAAGAAACTATTTTATGTAAAGTCACAATTGTTCACCACTCCCTCCAATCCCAGGCCTCATTTTATCTGTTTTTATCCCCTGTCAATATTTAAATGATAATCTTACTCCTATGTAAGATTATCCAGTCTCAGGCATTTTAATATTATCTATAGGTTGTCTATGCCTAAAACTTTATTCTCAGTCTGGACCTCTTCCCTGAGCTCCAACTTCATTTACCTAAACACCTATTTAATATCTCCAGTTGGATCTTCACAGGTATCATACACTCAACATACACTCAACAGATACTGAATTGTTTTCCTTATTTCTTATTTTTCTCTCCAAAAGAAAACAATTTTTTTTTGTGATAATATTCTCCACTTGGTGACTAGCAACTCCATCCTGGCAGATGCTCGAGCTGAAAGCACCATAATCAATCTTAACTTGTTCCTTTTCCTCACACTTCACATCCAATCCATCAGCAAATCTTGCTAACTGTGTTTTAGCCATGCTTTCAGAATATGAGCACTTCTCACCACATCCATTACCACCATTTTTCTCTCTGATTATTTCCATGACTTCCTAACTGTTCTATTTGTATTTCTTCCCACTGTGTGTCTTCAAACACAACAGGCAGGGTGGAGCATGTAAAAATGGAAGTCAGATAATTTAATTTGCCTGTGCATGATCTTATAAAATGTTCCTAACTTACTCTGAGTGAAACCCAAGATCATTCTACTGGCCTATAAACTCCTGCATTCTTTGTCTCTCTGTTACCAACCTGAGCTCAACTTTGCAGCTTTTCACTTGCTTTCTCTTCTTCTAGGATTTTTTTCTTCTAGATATTTTCGTGGCTCGATCTCTAACATTTTTGAGGTCCTTTTTCCAAATCTCAATCTCAAGATAAGACCTTTTCTGATCGCAGTAACTTTTTCCTCATGAACCCAGTATTTCCTATTTTTCTTGCTTTAATTCTCTTCAAAACAATTAACACGACACAGTATTCTATCTATAGCAATTATCTAATACCTCTTCCTACCTCTAGAAGGTAAACCCCATGAGGGCTTGGGTGTTTTTCCATCTTACATTTTCAGTTTCAAGAATAAACTCTGGTCCAGTAAAGGGCATTCAGTGAATGTTTATTAAATGAATGAACATATCTAGTCCCAAACTTAATTCAAATAAAATATATTCACTACTCACTCTTCTACTTAGAAAATATAATAACAGCAAAAATGCAGAGGGTTTATTTTTCCTGCTGTGTTTAGCGTCTGATTCCAAAGGAATTCATAGGCTGGACAATGTTGGCCGCCAGTTAGTTGCCTGTATTTTTCCAATCACAATCCACTTGACAAGTGATGGAGGTTAAGTGTTTCTCTGTGGCCAGAGCTCTTACATCTGCCAGCCCTCAGAGGTTCTTCTGGTAAACCACAGACGCCCTTTCCCAGTTCTTTCCTCACTATCAGTCTCAGCCAGGCAGGTCCTAATTTTTGTTTGTTTGTTTTATGCATGTATTTAATTTCTTAAACATCTCAAAACAATTGTGTTTTCTTTGTGAGTTTTTCCCAGAAGTTTGTTTTCTTCTTTGTATTTTCTTCCTTGTAGTATGATCAGTACAATACTCCATTAATCAGTTTTTCCTACTATTCACTTGCTACTGCCTCCATTAAAGGTTCTCCATATGTCCATATTGAAATGTCTTGACTGCTTTTCTCAGTCCCACCAAGTCACTCAGTATTTTATAGATACTCAGTGGTGACTGGAAAGTACAAAGTAAGAGGTGATAATGAAATATAGTAAAATGTCTGATAATCTTTTAAATTAAATTATTAGACAGATGATAATAACCTATTTTGATCAATTCAACATATATATCAATTATATATATGAGATTATATAAAATATGTAAAATTATATATATGTATATACACACACACATACACATACTAACATTCCTTTTATCACATCAGTATCCTTTGATCAGAGCAAGATTCTTACAGCTGACCCTGGTGTCAACTGCTTGATTTTAAGGGATACAATCCAAGGTTCAGCTAGATAAAGGAAACATTTGGAAGAACAGAGGTTGGCGCAAGGGTCTTCATCTCCTCCCAATATTAAGCTTCCCTGGGCTGAAAAGAAGGGAATTTCAGTAGGGAAATGTAGTTAGTACTCGTATTTTTGTGAAGATAATCCCAGTGGGCTTCTTGTGAGGGGTGAGGGGGTGATGCTAAAATCTCCAGAGAGGCTTGGGGAACCTTGAGCAGAGGACACCTGGGCTCTTTCTAATTTGGAAGTCAACTATAATGGGCAATTGCCCAGTCTAGCAGTCAACTAGCAGTCAATGGGCAAATTCTTCATAAAAAATAACATCCCTATTTGTTGAGAGTGACAAATGAATTAAAGATGTTATATGATTTGTATGTACAACAAACTGTATGCATTGATGAGGGAACTGAGAGCAGAGAGTTTAAGCCTGCCTGAAATTGTACCGCATGTGGGGTGTGGTCTCCACAGTCAGACCGGCTGGATGTTCACCCAGGCTCCATTTCCTATTAGCTGCGTGCTTGTGAAAAAGTTACTTGGTGCCTCTGTGCCTTGTTTCTTCATCTCTAATGTTAACAATCATAGCCGTTTAATATGGCTCTTATCAGGAGTAAAGGAGTTAATACGAGTAAAATGCTTGAGTCAGTAAGTACTTAATAAATGTTAGCTTTTAATTTACTAGGTAGCAGGATTAGGAGTCAAACTGAGGCTCATCTAACTTTAGCCCACGCTGTAAACATCTGTGTCCAGTCCCCAGTTGGCGTCCCTATTATAAGGATCAGAGAAGAATGAGAGAACATTGAACATTGACCTTCAGAAACAGCATCTCCCTGATTCTAGCTAATCTGGAGTGCTTGAGGTTCAACCTCACAGGTTAGTCGTTTTCCTCTGCTTGGCTTACCTCCTCATTTCTTAATTTTTTTCTATGGACAAAGCCATGTAGAACCAATTATTCCTATGAATTCCTGTCAGAGATCTTTTGTATTTGTCTTCTCTAGAGTCATATTTATTAAAATTCTTATAAATGTGCTGTTACCTGGAATATTTTTCCCTCAGAGGTGTCAAACATGCCTATGCATAGGTAAGCTAGTCTTTCAAACCAATACTTGTAAAAATGTGAAGAGTAACTTGTGAAATTTAATAAAGATAATGGCTAACATATTTGGAGTTTATGATGTAGGAGGCATTGGCCTAAGCACGTGACATTCAACAATTCATTTAGTCCACATGGAAACCCTATAAAGTAGTTGCTGTAATGTCTCCCAATTTATAGGTAATAAAGCTGCAGCTAAGAATATAGCCCAAACTAGCAAATTCATGGTGTCTGAATATTATTCAGTCAGTCTTACTATGGAGACCCAGGGCTTAACCGTGAACCTTGAGGATTCTGTGCATGTATTTTCTGGATGCCAGGTGGTCTTATGCTGCAGACAATGCCCTTTATTTCTTAGGCATATTTCTGTAGAATGGCTGACTTAAACCTGATTGCCCCAGTGAATGCTAATTTTAAAATTTACACAAGGATATGTTCCTTCCTGTGTGACTATTCCTTTGCTTTTGAATATTTGCTCCTGAATATAATATCAGGAGATATGGTAGAATTTATAAATATTTTAAGATTCTCCTGTGGCCATGTCCTTTTAAATCTGTATATTTATAATCCCAGTCCAATTGCTTATTTTTAACTTATTTTTTTGCATTAAATTCTATAGGGAAATTTTAAAACACTTCAGCATTTCTGAATTCTGAACAACCTGGAAATAGGGATGTCTCAAGTATATTCTTAGACTCATCTTGCCAGAGGAGTAATTAAAGCATGGATAAAATCTGTTTAAAGTTTCATGTAATTAGCAAAGCTTGGGGGAGAAGTCCTATTTCAATCTAACAAATAAAAAAAGTATATATATATTTTTTAACTTATGCTCAGAGAAAAGAAAAATTGAGTCAATTATCAGAAAGATCTAAGTTTCTTACATTTCTTTACTTACTTATCTGTATCTTCTTGACTTATAATTCTCTTGTTAGTTTCTTTGATTTTTCAAATTGAATTTATGTACTATGTACAGAATTTAGTCAGGTGGAGTTACAGTGGTTTCTTTTAATGTAGGCCGGATTATGGTACCTTGTGGTTTTGTTCTGAAATATTTTATCTCTTAACATTTTCATATTATTTTTTAAAATCCTCAAATTCATTTTTCTCCACTTAAAGATAAAGCTATAATAATAGAAATTTTGAAAAATAATAATTGAATTTAATTTACTGAAAATCCAAATTTGCCACTTGGTCTCTTTAATGTTAACACAATGTGTGAGGCCTGAGTATTGGCCCAAGTGCAGTAAACTATGGTTTAGAACTGTTAGTTAAGGGATATTGCCAAATATTATTTCTGTTACTTAAGGGATATTACCAAAGGTAAATCATAAACCTTCTATCCACATCCTCGATGAAAAGAAAGTCAACCAGCTTTGTTAAACTTAAACATGAACAGACATGACTCTATCAATTTTGCACTGATTATTGAAACATGTATAGAGAAGTCTTTGCACAATAATGAATACAGAGTACCTTTGTGGCCTTCTCAGTACAAACTCATGGAAGCAAAAAGCCTACTATGAACATCAGAAAGGAATTTAACAATGCTTATAGCTTTTATTTTTATTCTTGATTCTAAGTAATCAAGTACATGACTTTTGTTTAGTGCTAACAAAGACGTAATGAGCTGAGAGTGACATGGAACTTAATATGAACCTACACTGTATTAGGCACGTTCAATGGATCATTACCGAAGCTAGGATTCTGGAAAATTAACCACATTGTGTCATATCCTATTTTTATATTACAATATTATGTATTTCTTAGAGAGGATACTTGCTTTTCTTATTAATTCTCATTTGTCTGACAATTCTATGCTATGCTGTCATTCACAGTAAGTGTAGTGAAAAAATTTCCCCTCACTCTTGTTAAGTCATAATCCAAAGCCTACTTGTTGAGTCTCTAAATTTAATTCCCATGATGGTTAATTTTAAATTCTTATATTTATTCATTTCAACATTATAGCTCTATAAATATAAATGTAATAGCTCCAATCAAATCAAAACTTTTCTAGAACAGGAGTCAATTATTAAAAATTCAATGACTATTGATTTAGTTTCTGGTATAGGTTAAAGAATGAGATAAAAATCTGGGAATTCAAAGATGAATAAGATGCTTAAGAAGTTTGAAGTCAATTTGTATATTGCAATGTGAGAAAAGTTATAGCGTGACTGTATACAGAGTGCTACAGAGCACAGGAAAATGGATAAACATCTTGGGATGGAATGTTAAGACATATGAAACAAAATACGAAACCTTCAATTCATGATTCAGTGGACAAGTAGATTTATTTCTGCTGAATGATGATGAGGAAACAGGGTTATCATAGAACATAGCCTACTTGGGAAGGAGGGTAGATAGAATAGTGGTATATAGTTACAGGGTGTAGGAGAGGGAATAGTGGAGGATAGATAGAAAGCAGTCAGTTGTGAAAGGCCTCGATATCTCTTTCAACTTTTTCAATATTTGTATTTATCTTATAGGAAATGAATAGATACCAATCTACATTAAATTGGAGGGCTTCCTTTAAAAATGTGTATCACTGTCTTTAAGAAGGCTTACCATATTCTTCACCTCTAAATTAGTTAGCTAATTATGTATATGTTCCACAGTATAATGTACTTAATTCTACCAGTGGTACTTGTTAAAAAGTTTTGTAATTGTATATATAGCTACAGTCTATGCTAAACTATGGAGAACTTTGATATGCTTTACGCTCTGTTACACTTTCCCTACCTAGCCCTTGGGTTAGCCAATGGTGGATGCTTAGTAAATACTTTATTTAGTAAATATATTACTTACATTTTAAAAATAAGAACTCTGACACAATGTGAAGAATGCAGAAAAGTAATGTGAGATAGTGGTCAAGGCAAGTGGCAGAGTCTGGATTTAAACCTGAGAGGTAATTTTAAAGTACAATGTTCTGTGCTCTTGTTCATAATAAATAGTTCCATATGTAAAGCCCCAGGTGAATAATAAGAACTAGATCACCAAAATAACAAAATTTTCTCACTATAGGGCTATTTTAAACCATATTCAACCACATTCAGTTATTTGGTCATAATTGTTTTTTTCTATAGCAACAAAGATGGCACGAACATGACCATGATAATGAATTTATATCTAACAGAGAGAAATCATGCTTACTGTATCTTATCATAAATCCCTTTGATTTGACTGTAGGACTCAGTGGCCTAAGTTACTTTTATTCGTCCAGGCTCTCATTATATTCATGTAAGACTTTGATAGATCAGTGGTGTGGTACAAGGACTTCTTGTAGAGCAGGAAGAGCCCTGCGCTGATGCAGAAATCCCCGCCAAAGTTTCAGTCTTGTGATTAAAACTGACTTGTGAATTTGAGCAAGTCTTCATAGCCTGGAGCTAATGCCTCTTGTTTCAAGTGGGTTATCTGATTTAAGTGGTAAGGTATACAAAGCCTCAGGTAGAGTAATTGGCACAGTGGAGGCGTTGGGTTCCTCCCTGGTCACCTCCCTGAATTTCTTCACTTATTAAAGTAGGAGAGTTATGTGTGATCATTTCTAACACTGTCATCAGTGAATAACTCTACAAATGTGGATAATAAAACTATTTGTTTGCATTTCAGATATGGTAGACAATTGTCTCCCAAATATGGCATAACAGGAAATTATAAACACTAAAAAATGTTTTCTAACTTTGGGCTTATAAAAGCCCTATGACTTTTAATGCATTTCTAAAAGGAAGTGGTTTAGAATTGCCATCTGAGAAAGAACAGTGATAGTAAGAGAAATGGCAAAATAATACAATCATTTTTGCCTATTGCTAAATGTATGACACAGCATTCCTTGGAATTAAAAAGGATTTGAGAGCCACACTTAGCTTGAAATCTTTTTAAAGTTATTTAGCCTTATTTCTAAGGAAGAGGCTTTTTTTTATTTTTTACATATAACCACTTTCTTTTTTTTTATATAAAAATAGAAGGGACTGAAAATGGCAATTTTCTATAACCCTATGCTATAAAAGCCTAGAGGGGAATTGTGGAAAAAAAGAAGCCAAAACTGCCTGAAACGATTTGATATAAAATGACATTTATTTCCTAAAATGATTCTGACTTGCCTTTCAATTTTTTTTTTTTTTGAATGAAGCAGAAAAGAACCAGCTTCCTATTAATCTAGAATTTTTTCTATCTTTCTTTGAAAAATGATCCATTCAAACGTTTCTTGGCCCTTTGGAGGAAAACTTGTCATGTCACACAAAATTTTCTTTAAGAAGGCCTGCCTGATAAAGTCAGTCAATCTTTTAAGATTTGGAGAATAGTGATTATCTGGTAAGAAGTTAATCAGGTTGAAGCTAGCAGCACTGTGGAAAGTTTCCTTTCACGAATCTACAAAGGCTGTTTTGCTTTTTAAAAACCTAAGGACTTGTTCCCAACATGCTTTATTTTAAATTTAAGTTCATTTAGAGGTTGGAAACTTCATCAAAAAGAAATATATTGAGTAATTTCTATGGCTTGGTCATTATACATGTAACATTTTTTGCAAAAGCATTGATTTTTGTATACACATATATGTTGAAAAACACAGAAAACATAGTGATGGTGGTGGTTTCACAGCAAATAGGTGATATGACAAGGCAAGTCTTTTTTTTATCGGTGCTGTATCTTTTGAGTTTTGAGTGAGGATATAAATGTTTTAGAAAATATGTCACTAAAAATTACCAGTAGGTGAACATAAGAAATGAGTGAAATGTGAAAGAGCAGTTATAAACCTCACAAAGACAGGCTCTGTTTCCTTCTAGTTCACTCTGGTGTTTCCCAGTGCTCACCTTGCAAGAGGCACTTAATAAAGATTTCTTCCGTGAATACACGAAAACTAAGAAGCTGCTATGACTAATCTAGAACTGTCTTTAGAGACCACACAAAATCTTTGCTTCATATGGGAACATTTACATTATTAGATTAAAATCATGCATTTTTGGCCATTGCCATGGAAATAAATGCCTTTGAAATACAGGTTCATGCCTTTGGAAGTAGAGTAATTGAGTGGGGGGAAAGCGAGCAAACAAACAAAAAGTGTGTTCTCTATGTGGGCTAGAATGGCTCTTTTCGCAGGTTAGAGGTTTCTTATGCGTGATTTAATATACATTCAATCTGGCAAGATTAATGAAAGAAGTGGATCCTGGTTCCTCCTCCTTCCCTGTGTCTTCCTTCTCTGGGGAAATAGTTTACTGGCAAATCTACCCAGTAACCCTTGTGTAGGCTACATATTTCTTTTCACCTAAATTCATCAACACTTTGCACTTTCTAACAAAGAGAACTTGAGAAAGTTCATTGAGTATAGAATTCCCAATCACGCCTGGTTTCATCTGGGCTGGGGACTCCAATGGGTGATGAGAAGTGACACTTTGCTGGGATGTGTCTACAGTAGCAGCTGCTGTGTTCTGAAGGCCTATTCCATGCTTGGCACTATGTACATTTTCTAATTTGATTCTTCTAAAAACTCCCTAAGGTAGATATCATGACAGCCATTTTTAGATAGTGAAACTGAGGCTCAGAAATGTTAAATTTACTCACACGTGGCTTATATGGAAATGAGTGTCTGGAGATTCAAATTCTGCTAAGTCAGCGTCTAAGCATGTCTGCGGGTATTGCTGTTTTAATTTGAAACTTTACTACAAGCCATTGTTTTTATGGTTTCACTTGCCAGCTTCCTCTTCTATGGAAAGAACACGCAAACCCTGAAAAATTCTGATGGAAATTGGAGTACAATCCTGAAATGCCGGGAGTTGGATTGGACTCAAACTGTCACATGCTCTCTGGCTGTGATGTATGGCCTGGACTCATTAATAATGGATTCCTCACAGCAGCAACTGCACAGGTAAAACTTCTTAACTAAGCAGATATTCAATCATTCTGGCACCGTAAAATGTCATAAGTGCTCCCAATGTAATCATCTTTTCATTTCTTTGCTACATTTGGATGACTAAAATCAGGAAGCATTAAAATCATGCCAAGTCTACCAAAAGTATAAGCCAAACACAGAAGCAGCATTTTGGGAAACCCGCCTCGTGTGTTACACTAAGTTTTCTCGGATTCTGATTATTTAAAGCCCAGAGTGCTAGTTGAATTGCTGTCCCGTTCATTTGAATACACAAGAGTAAATGGCCTCAGCTCTTGGTGGCGGTACACCATTCTTTCCTTTCTACCCCCACGGGCAGTCCCTTATCTACCTCCACCCGTCAGGCTTAGGTGTTTGGCACTTTGCCACCCACTCAGCTCCTGAAACAGGGTAATGAAAGTTAATGGACCTCCAACCCAGGTGATTCACATGAATTAAAAATAACTTAGAAAACCATTTAGAGCTCTATAAAATCAAATTTAAAATACTACATGCAGAGGTCAAACTTTCTGCCACACAAAGTAAATTACATTTATTTGAAATATCCAAAAATTAGCAGAAAGGTAGAGACAATAGAATCTTTTCAAGTCTTCACAAAATGATTAATCCCAACAATGTTTTCTTATTTGGTTTGTTTTGAGTGTTCTACAACCTTGCTGAAAGATTGCTTACATATTGTAAAGTCCATGTAGAAAAGACCTTTTTATTATACAATGAACTTATGTGAAATTACTTTATAATTTCTAATAGTTCCATGAAATTATGATTTGATATAGAATGCAGGGTATAGGAAAAAGAATGGTATTTGTGCAGAAACCACAAACTCTCTGATGGTTGGAAGAGAATGGAAGGAACCTTGAATTTGCTATAGAAGAGGCATAATAACCTTTCTGCTGAAACCATTTAATCCTTTCCCTTGCCACAAATAGAGTTAGACTTAAATCAATCAGAGGGACTGCTAGAATCTCTTTGGAAGCTAACATTTTTATTGCCACAAATATTTATTAAACTAGGCACTATGAATTCAAATATGAAGGTCAGTTATGTGTGTTCCTATCCTTCAGGAACTGGCAATTTAGTTAATATATAAAGCCAGTACTGGCATCTCACAGTGCAAGGAAGACTGTAATAGTGGCTGCAGGCAAAGCATAAAACGCGTGCATTTTCCCTTCATGTTGGACTTTGTGTGGTGGAGTGAGAAGATGTACAACTGGGGTTTAAATCCTGGCTCTTCCATCTTCTCATTGTGCGTCCTAGGCAAAATATTTAAACTTCGAGAGGTTAAGCTTCATTGTCTATAAAATGGTGGCAATGTACTTCATAAGCATTTTACACCAGATTCTCCATTCATTCATTCAGTAATTCCATACAGAAGGATATATTGAGTGTCCACTGTGTGCCTGGTGTAGAGCTAAACAGTGGATAGTGTGAGTGGGTAGCACCAAGTATGGCAAGTGCTGTAAGAAGGACTTGCAGCTTGTAACAGACCTTTATAAAAAAGAGTATAATCAGTATCACTCCAGGGGATCCAGAATCTCCTATGGAGAAAACTGCCATTACAATATTTGCAGATAAGAATATTTGATTAATTGTCCCGTGTGTACAATTAGTAAGTGGCTAAGCCAGGAGCCAGGGTTCTAGCATTTTTACACGAAGCAATCAATTCTGTGTTAGCTTTGAAAAGGATTATTCAAATGATGGGACCTAAAGGAATAACTTATATCTATGGGAATGTGTGTACTGTAATATCTCAGAGGATTTCAGCTATATTGATCATTTGTTTTGCAATTACCTTTCATAATTAATGTTGAAATATACTCATTCAAATAACTGCCGTGCAGATCAAGCTTGTAAGTCATACATGGAAGTATTTAAAAGGTCTTAGTTTTTAGGTTATTTTCAAAGAGTTTATGTCTTCAAACCATCTTAGTGAAAATGAAATAAACTATCTCCAGTGTTTCAAGAGTATTCTGTCATGGCGTTCATAAAACTCAGATTTTTATGTTATGTTAACATGCTATGAGTTTGTAAGGGTACATAAATCCAAAAAACAAATTGTTTATTTTGTTTTTCATCATTGCTTAGAAATTTCTTTTTTTTTTTTTTTTTATTGTTGGGGATTCATTGAGGGTACAATAAGCCAGTTACACTGATTGCAATTGTTAGGTAAAGTCCCTCTTGCCTCTGAGTGGGGAGACATATATCCTGGGCCGCCTTCTCCCTCTTCCCTTTCTCATTGTTCTCACACAGTGTTGAAAATGCTGGTGACACTTTTCCCTGCCATCTGGAGGCAGCTAATAGCCTATGGCAGAGCTGCGAAGGAACTGCTAGGATTGATCTTACAGTCAGCGTCCCTGGATAAATGCCTTTGTCATTGTCTTCCTCCCTTGGCTTCCATTGTCGATGTGATAATGGCTCATGCTATTACTGCACTGACAATCACAAGTAGAACGCACAATAGATTCCAAGCTAAGAGCTCACAGAGAAAATGAGATAAAGGTGCCCACAGCTCTATTGAACAGTTGCCTGTTTTTTAATGAGAGTTGGGGAAAGATTGAAGTCTGCTCCTGCTCACTAGAATCCACAGGTACTTCCCTAATATAGCTACGGGAAACTTATCAGAAGCGTCTCTCAGTAATAGCTGGCAGTCCCGTGGATACCTGAGTTTTGGTCTGGAAAGCAGGAGCAAGAATCTCTTTGTAGCTTTGTGGGAAGACAGATAAACAGAATTAAAATACTTTCAGAAATTTATTTTTGCCAAAAAGCAGCAGAGCGGCCTGTGATCCGGGACAAGTTCATCCCCCCTGTGATCTGGGACAAGTTCATCTTCTTGTTCTCATATGGTCAACTAGTGGTGACCTATTGTCGTGGAACAATTGTTTTCACAGGGCATGAATATATTAAAGTACTCAGAGAATTTCATAACAGAATCAGCATGGTCTGAATTATTTTATATATGATGAGTATGAAAGGTACGGAGAGCGTTTTTTTTTTTTCCACCTGCTGTAGTGTAAAAACAGCCTGAGTTTAATTTTTGTGCGTGTGCGTGTGGAAATCTTACATTCTCTCTGTTGACTAGTTGCAGAGGTTTCAAACTTTACTGTGCATGAGAACCTCCTAGAATCATGCTAGAAGATCGATGGGCTCACCTCCACACATTCTAGTTCGGCAAGATTGAGGTGAGACTAGAAGTATGCATTTTACAATGGGATCTTGAGTCAGAAGTCTCAGGTTTGACTCCCAGCATTGCTATTTATGCTATTAGGTGCATATCCTTGAGTAAAAGATGCAATCTCCAAGAGCTTCAGTTTCTTACCTGTGAAGTTTGATTATATGAGCACAAAATTTCACAGTATTGCTGAAAAAATTCAAAGAATAACATAATAGCAGTCAGCCTTTAGTGTGATAATAAGCAATGACTGAGTTCCAGTCAAGTTGTGAGCACTGGACATGTTCATCTCTCTTATCTTCATCACAATATTGTGATGATCATTTATCCCATAATATAGATGAGGAAACAAACGCAAAGGGCTTGATTAATTCTTCCCAGGTCAGGAGGCTAGTATGTGGCAAATTGGGGTCCAAAACCAGGGAGTCAGACTCCAGAATTGGAGCTTACATTTACTGTCACATATGGCCTTAAATGAGAAAATGGATGTGACTACTGCAAGCTCTTTATAATCATAATAAAATGATATGCATTTTGTGAATATGGTGATCACATGAATCGAGATTTGTTGGCTAGTCATAATTATAAATATTTAAATACATTGTTCTGGTTACTGTGGTTAATAAAGTATCTTGGGACTTAATGACTTAAACAACCATATCGTGCACTAGCTTTCATGGTCAGGAATTGAAACAGGTTGTATGGATTGAGTCTGTTCTGTGATCACTGAGATCTCAGCTAAAAGGCTCAAAAGATAGGTAATGGAATCATCTGAAGGCTTCTTTACCCATATGGAGGTTGATATAGGCTTTTGGTGGAAGGACTAAATGGGACTGTTGGTTGGAACAATCGTAGGTGGTTTTTTCATGTGGTCTGTGCTTCCTTACAACACAGGGACAAAATTACGAAGTCAAGTATTCTAAGACAGGCAGCACCAGATAGATGTCATCTTGCTTTTTATGACTCAGCATTAGAAGTCAGAGAATATTTCTAACATACTGTGTGTCAAGGCAGTTACAAAAGCCCATTCAGGTTCAAGACCCCACCTCTCAGTGGAGGAGTGTTAAGGTTTTATTATTGAAAAAGCACCGAGAATGAGAAAGATACTGATTTGGCCATTTTGGAAAAAACAGCTATTACAACTGTACTGTCTATAAGTAGATTACCACTTAAAAAGATAAAGCTAATTTGCTTTGTTTGGGTGGAAAACAAAGTAATAAAAGATAACATTCTGTGACACCCTATAACAATCACAATATTCATGTTTGAACAACTCTTCATGGTAATGGATAAAGCTATTCACAGATGTATGATCTATGTCTTTAAAATGGGATGCCTCAGAATAAAACCAATTATTTTCTGATAGAAAACCCTTATAAACTCATGCTTCCTTCCCCAAATCCCATCAGACCTCATGTTTTGGCCACAATGATGAATTCAGCAACGAACAGCAGTGAAATCTATCACATATGTCTACCTTCTAGACCAGTATGCTACTAGTTTGCTCCTAATGATTTTTGGAAGTTAATATCTTAAAATATTTTAGAAGAACATTCTTAAATATCTAAAAATATGTATTTATAACATTTTTCATGGTTATAAATAAGTGGGAGTAAAGTATAAAAAATATGAAAAATGTAGAAGAGTTTTCCTATAGGGTTGAATGTCCCTTCCAAAATTCATGTGTAAATTTAATTGACATTATAACAATATTAAGAGATGGGACTTTTACCAAGTAATTAGATCATAGAGTCTTCACCCTCATGAATAGATTAATACCTTCATCAAGATAGGAGGTTTGTCACTGAGCAGGTTCAAGTCCCCCTTTTCTCCATGTCTGGTGTGTTTGCTCCTGACCTTCTGCCGTGACCCTTGCCAGATACCAGCACCCACATTCTTGGTCTTCTCCATATCCATAACCGTGAGCAAAATAAATCTCTTTTCTTTATAAGTTACTGAGTCTGTGAGATTCTATTACAGTAACAGTAAACAGACTAAGACAAGTAGGAAGAAGAAAATTGTCATCAATCACTTGTAGACTTCCCAAGAATGTTTTCATTAAGTTTAATGTACATAGAGAAGAAATATACAATTCATAGATGTACATCTTTGAGGAATTTCCCCAAAGCATCTGCTAATAGCGTGGTAGGCATTGCCCATGACACAGGGGTAACCACAATCTTGACTTAAATCTGAAGACTAATTTTGTCTGATTTTGATACATAAGTGGATTCATAGAGTATGTATTTTTTATGTGTTCTCTTTATTACAAAAAATGGATTGTAAAGTTGGTGAGCGGTGCTGGATCTGTGTTTTTCACCACGATAACTCCACTGCTTTGCACTGTGCATGGCAAATAATGAAAACGACAATGAAATAGAAAAAAAAAAAATCCATGCTGTAAGTTTAGATCACCTCAAGAGAACTGCTTCTAAAGTTGCTTAAGAAAATTACTCAAGATTTTTGTTTCCTTGAGTAAAATGGAAATGATAATTAACACACACTTTGATGCGTATTCAGTGTGCTAAAATATTGAGAGGGCCCAAGGTACTTAAGTTTTTTTTTTTTTCACTCTTTCCTTTTTTCTTGCATTAGTATTCCTGTTGCTTCTCATTTCATAAATCAGAAATTGCCTGAAAATATCTTTCCTTGTAAAATTTGAATTTACTTTGCATGCATAGAGCATTGATGAGCTGCACACTACTGCTTTACAACTGATGTAGCCCAAAGCGTATGAAAATAGGATTGTAAAAACCAAGACGCAAACCAGTGATTTTTACCTTTAAATCTACTTCTTATTTTTTGAGAAAAACTATAGAGTACAGTGTAAGAGACATTCTCTACAGCCTTTCAACTTTGCATAAAAACAATATAAAAATAATATAATCCAATGCTTCCCAAAACACGTTTTCCAAGTCTTTTTTACATGTAATTTATATTCAAACAATTCTTATAATAATATACTTTTTTCCAACTTTCCCATTAAAAAATAAGAATCATATTATAATGAGCAGTTTAGATAAAGCACAGCCTACAAAGTCCTCTGGCTTTCACATGCTCTCTCTGGGTCTTCATATATATATATATATATATATATATATATATTTTTTTTTTTTTTTTTTTTTAAAGACAGAGTTTCACTTTGTCCCCCTCAGTAGAGTGCCATGGCGTCACAGCTTACGCAACCTTCAGCTCTTGGGTTTAGGCAATTCTATTGCCTCACCCTCCCGAGCAGCTGGAACTACAGGAGCCTGCTACAACGATGCACAGCTATTTTTTTTTTTTTTATTGTTGTTGCACTTTGGCCCAGGGCCAGATTTGAACCCACCACCCTAGGTACATGGGACCAGCGCCCTACTCACTGAGCCACAAGGTGCCTCCTGGGTCTTCGTTTATATCATTTACATGGCACAAATGCACCATTTTCTTCTCAGAACTTCATACCTGCCTTCCAAAATAGTTCACATGTCACTGTATCTTTGGACACATTTCACGAGACTCACATGTCCTCCTCCAAAGTTAAGAAGATTTCCTCTCCTATACTTTCATTTCCATATGAGAACTTATAAAAATGACTCTAGTTACAGCGGATCTCACCTTTCCCTGAGTTTTCCAGCCAGATGAGACGACCTTATGCTTTAATTACTAATGACATGGCTTAAGCATACTTCTTATATATTGATTTCATAATAGTATTGAGTACATTTGATACTTTTTTTCCCCATTCTTGAGATACATTACTAAGAAGAATATGTTCCAGCTCCATCCAGGTAAGCATAATACATGTGAAGTCTCCATCTTTTTTATGGCTGCATAGTATTCCATCATGTACATATACCACAATTTGGTAATCCATTCATGGGTCGATGGGCACTTGAACTGTTTCCATGTCTTGGCTATTATGAATTGGGCTGCAATAAACATTCTGGTGCAAATGTCTTTGCTGTGAAATAATTTTTGATCATTTGGGTATATACCTAGTAGAGGAATTGCAGGATAGAATGGTAGGTCTACTTTTAGTTCCTAGAGTGTTCTCTAAACTTCTTTCCAAAAAAGTCGTATTAGCTTGTATTCCCACCAACAGTGTAGAAGCGTTCCCTTCTCTCCACATCCATGCCAACATTTGTAATTTTGGGATTTTGTGATGTGGGCTAACCTTACTGGAGTTAGATGATATCTCAAAGTGATTTTTGCTCAATAAATATTTATTGCATAAATGAACACTTGCAGTGTTTTTCTGGTTTTCTTTTGTGAGATGAAAAAAATTAAATATAGAAATTGAATATTTTTTATTACAACTTGTTAACAAATTACTGCAACAGACTTCACTGAATCATGCTTTCTCTCCCCAATATTTGTATAACATCCTTTATCATAGAAATAGTTATTAAACAAATGTGGCTTACTAGTATGCCTTCCATTCATTGAACTATCTTATATAAGCTATTGCTTTTGTGTAATCCTTAATTCTGAGGTACCTCCAGCGTAACCTATGCCTAGGAGGACCAATATAAACTAGAACAGTCCTTTACCTCTTATTCTCTCTATCCAGGTGAATAATTGACGATCTCCCAAGATATCCTATTCCTCTGAAATGTGAGTCATTAGTTGACTATTAACATATCCTCCCCTTTGCTTTTCCAATGGCCTGCCTTGTGACCCAGCCTCTACCAGGCCACTAGGTGATGCCGTGGTTTTTGCTATTCCCTTTAAGATCATCAGCAGTGAAGGCTATGTTAACCAGTTTGATGAAAATATTTCAAATGGTATATAAAACCAGCACAACACAGGTATGCTTTAATAAAAAAAAAATCAGCAGCACAAATGGTCCTTAATCTTATGTCCTTCACAGTACAGAGTGTTTTTGCTGGAGACTGAGAGAAGCTTTGCCCTACTTGTGTTAAAGGTTACGGGGATTCCTGCTGAGTTTTCCCATTCTTGTCATTTTGTATATTGTCCCCTGGCATGTATTAGAGAAAAACTCTTATTAAGCCCAGTCTCCTCGCTTCTTACAGCTGCCTCTCTCAAGGTATTTGTAACAAGTTCCCCTGAGGCTTGAGAGAATTGGAGTGTCCCTATCAAGTATTCACCCAAATCATTCTCCCATGCTGAGAATCAACATATTTGCCAGGAAAAATCGCAGATGGCCTGTCTCTCTCTATCGAGGGTAAATTTCTCACCCACCTGGAATCCGTGTTGAGAGACTGGTACTGAAGAGAGAAGGTGGCTCTTTCTGTCCCTGTTTTGTGCCACAGTCCTAATTTCAGTCCCTCTCATAAATTACAACACCAAGGTAGGCTTCATTTTGTAAAATCTCTAGAATGCTTTTTAAAAAAATAAACACAAAAAGTCCTTTTTTTTAAAAGAACATATGTCATTTCGTAACTATTACAAACATTATGCAGGGCTATAGTCAGGTAAAGAAATAGACTGCAGGCCATCTACATGTGTGTTAACTCTCATAATTATTATTCACAAGAAACTAATGTAACTTCTTTGTTTGTTTACAGATTTCTTGGGAAACTAAAATTAGGTAAAGACATGGTAATATATGGAGAAGCAAATGGCTAAACATAACTTACATTACAAGGAACTTTGGGGAGGAGCTTTTTCCATTCGTGTGTTGACCCAACCAATGTGTTCATTGCTTCTTCGTGGTCAGACATGGTGGGTCTACAGAGACGAACATACACAAACCCTTCCCTCAAGAACTCACCTAACAGGTTTTATAAATCGAAATCACACACGTTAGGAGGCTTATTGACAATCTTGAGTGTTATCAGTGTAGCTTCTTGACTGAGATGATACTGCTGAGACTGTCTGGAACAGGAAAGGAAGAAGACGAAACTCAGGGGCACAGGGTATCTGCCTCCATGTACTTGAAAGGCTGTCGTGTGGACAAGAGTGGACTCAATGGGAGTGGCTTCAGAGAAAAATTAAGAAGAGGCAGGATTAAGACCATTAAGAAGCTGGTGTATCAAGTAGACTGACTAGCAAGATGGGCTTCCACAAGAACAAAGCTCCCAGTGGTGGAAACCTTCAAACAAGCCCATGATGCAAGTCTTCGGTTGTTGCTGTTTTGTTTTGTATCGGGGAGAGATTGTATTTAAATTGTATTTACCTTTCTACTTTTAGGATATTCTGGATGATCAATCTTCATGGTAGCAGGATGTTATCTTGGCAAATACAGTGCTTACTTTCTGTTACATCATTTTCATTTAGCTTATAAATCAGTTATAAAAAGAGTATTCAGTCATGGTCTACAAAATTAGTAAGCAGCAACAAAATCAGTGAAAAATATATAATCTGATTCATATTTCTAGTCTAATTTTATTTAAATTTAATAAGCATTTACTCATAGGTGCGGGAAATCACAGGGGCCAGAGGAGTATGACAAAGAAGTGTGAGTGCATTTGTGACAGGCGATTGTGTGCACTCTCTCTCCTGTTCTGTAAAAAAAAGTTATAGAAAGCTAGCCAGTAATATAGAGCAGCAGGATCTGGGTCAATAAAAGACCAAGTGAAAAACAAAATGTCTCACTTTAGGATTTTCTTTTTTTCTTAGATTTGATTCGTTTTTCAGAACTACAATAGAGCTGTACTATTTTCAGGATCTATGGTCTGTGGATATGTGTGAGAACATTATTCTCCGGCTCTGCACTCAGGTCTGTCTCACATTCCTCTCTTCTTGAAGTTCAAAAATATTCTTGACATTTAAAAATGTCTTATCCACTTATAGACATATATCTATTATCTATATAATCTATTTTGTCTATCATCCACTTATTTTCTATTACACTCTTTCTATCTACTTTTTGCTACAGCAAGTCCTAACTAAAAGACACAAATGCAGGTTTGTTAGGTGGAAGGAGGCAGGTGCCACGTAGCCCTTGACATTGTCCAAAGTCCAGAAACTACCCTGATATGTATATACACACGGATGTAACTGTTTCCATATCCTTATCCATTTTTTTTTGCAGGTTTTTTTTGTTTTTTGGCTGGGCTGGATTTGAACCCGCCACCTCCAGCATATGGGGTCATCACCCTACTCCTTTGAGCCACAGGCACCGCCCCATATCCTTATCCATTTTTAGCCCTAATCTGCTTTCTTTATATCTAAATTTATCTGGCCCTTAAATCATCCAAGTTTAAGAAATTGTCAGTCAAAAGTGGTGCTTGGAGTTACAACCCAGTATCTGTTTTCTGAGCCTGTGCTGGCAGACACTTTCTGATAGTGAAGAACATAAGGCTGTAAGTCAAGTGCAGAGAGTTGCTTCATTAAGTTTTGTAGCAGTGTCAGGGTTACAGAGCCCTTCTGTGGACTTCATAATGGAAAGTAATATACTGTTTCCCATGTCACTTCACAGAAAATTGTGAAGGGTGAAGTCACTGGCAGATTGAGAGCCCAGGTCCCAGGTCCGTAAGGGGTTGGCTGGTGTCTACCTCGGGACAGAGCCATGAAGATCAGCCAGAGCAATAGCAGAGTTGTTGGCAGAAAGGTGGCTGTGGATGGCAAGACAAGGTCATATTCACAGCATTATACCAGGGACACTAAATGCGTGTTCATATCCACAGGAGCATGATACTGCTAAATAGTGGGTAGTGGCTCAGGGTGTGGCTCAGTATGGAGGGACAGAGCAGCTGGTTTTCCCAATGGAAATGCTGAATGTGAGAATCACACGGAGGACTCTTGTCTATTGCCAGCAGGGAGAGAATTTTAAAGACAGAGCCGAGAGATTCTAGTTATATCGTTTCATGATAACAACCTCAAAGATGTGACCTCATTCGTGGCCATGAAAGGGGCTGATGAGGCCAGTATGATTTTAAGTTATTTCTGTTACCTCACTCCTTTTTGCTATGATGAGGCAATACAAAGAAAAGCCATTTTAAAAAGCATATGAAATTTCAGAAGTTATAATCTACAAAGAGGTAAAGAGATACCTAAGTTAAAACAGAAGTAACATTTGCTAAAACTGAAGCACAGCCTCAGCCCCAGCCAAGGAAATGTTGGCATCACCTCCTCCTATAAGAAAGCAGAGTAATATTTCCAAGCTGTTAGAGTTCTCAGATAGAACAGTGGTGCTATACTCTATCACTCTTAAAAAAATATACCAGTAAAACTAATTTATGTAAAACATTTCATATTCTATAAACTTTATTCATAATCTCATTTATTATTCATAATAGCCCTTTACAGAAAACACTTTCATCCCAATTTTGTAGATGAGAAATCTAGGTGTGTTTTAAAGAGATAAAAACACACCCAGGACACTGAGACTTTGAACTTAATTATTTGGATTCCAATGACAACTGCCTAGCTATGAGTATATAAGCCTAAAGTGCACCTTAATCATTTTATGATAATGGAATATTTGATGATTAAAAGAAATTAGTAAACCTTCTCCACAAAAAATTTCACAGATATGAACATACATGAAACTGGAATATTCTTTCCGAAACACTTCTGCAGCATATTCAGGGATATTTTACATGCCTTATGGCAAAAAAGTCAGGGCGAATGCTAGTGGTATTTTTGGATGCTGTAACAAGTAGGTTAAATAAGTCAGAGGTTATGCGAAAAAGGAAAACAAACTCAAGACATTTGATTTTGTAATAGCAGTCTCATATCTTGACTTCCATGGTGATGTTACTAAATGTTCTCCTAATGTAATATTTACACCAAGGAAACGTATTTTCCATATACACATATACATATATATGATAGTTGTTTCCATTTTACGTATCCCTAAGACATCTCTTTGTATTTCTCTACATCTATAGAAGTAATCCACATCCTTGCTATATGAAACTGCACTTTACAGTCCCATTATTTCATGTACCTGCTACGGAGTTTTCCAATTACTACCAGACAATTGCCTGCCATAATCAGTAGCCATAGGGTGAACTGATCTTTGATGCGTGTGGTACGACCTGAGGACAGTTAAATTATTGTCCTCCCACATTTCATGAATAAGTTACCGGAGAATGATCTTTGAATAATAGCATTGCATTAAGAGAAGCCAAATTTCCATTCTTGCTTTCTTCTTATAAAAACAGGAAAAATAATCAAGAATGACCTTTAGCCTTTTAGAAATTAGATCATAATTTCTTCTTTGGAAGAAATATGACTGCAGAGAGAAGCTCTTTTCTATTGCCTTAGGGTTAAATGATTGGTGGGTGTCTGAGCTCAGACATGCAGGATGGACAGACCTTCAGCGTCCTAGTCTCTAGTCCCACTAAGAGAACACAGGAGCACTGCAATGGGCTTTTAATGTGTCAACCTGGCTGGGTTATTTTCCTTAGTCAGTCATTCAAAGAATCTAGATGCTGGTGTGAAAGTATTTGGTGGATATGATAAAGCTCAAAATCAATTGACATTTAATAAGTCACCCTAGAACCAAATGGTTGAAAACCTTTCAAGTCAGAGATGAAGGTTTCCTAAAGAAGAGGAAATTCCCCCTGTGGATAACATCTTCAGCGTGAGCTGTGTGCTTCAGCCTCCCTTTCCTAACAGCCTGTCTTACACATTGTAAACAGGCCCAGCCAGCCTTACGTTTTTGTAACGCAAGACTTTGCAAAAAATCTTTTATATACTTCTTGCTTCCCACTCTCTAGTTGAACACACACTGACACAAGCATATATGCAAATGTTAATTGAAGCAAAACAATACTTTCAGGTACCTCTTTACTCCTCAAAAAGATATGTTGCTTTCTATTATTCTAATTTAATTTGCAGGCATATTCTTTGTCTTAGTTGGCATGTTTTCTTAAGTTAAAATTACATAGATGCATGTATCTTTAATTTATATATCATTGATCATATTTCAATATCTATATGTATTTGCATAGGGATATCCAAGTAACAATCACTAATATTATTGAATATCGGTATTTAATAACACCATATCTGGTTAAATCATAAAAACTCAGAAATAAAACTCATTTGCCTCATATTACTATTCTAAGTTTTCTGATTGACATGATAGTTTTTTTTTACAACATTGTTTAATAATTTCTTACAGTAACCTCAATACAATATTTTATTAAAGGTCTGATCCCCCTACTATTATTAATAAGACAGACAGTGACTAGAGGGACAAGGGCTAACCAGAGACACCTGCTACTAGGTCGTTTCAGAAAGAAGAAATTTTAGATGAAAAGAAAACAAACAAACAAAGATAGATCTGTTGTAGTTCCAAGGGAAAAATGCCAGAACCTACCATAGGAAGAAGGTGCAGAGCAGAACAACGTATCAGTGGAGATCAGCCTCTGAGAGGCTTGAAGTTCAGTGAAAAAGTAGATGAAGTGGTTTGTTTCTACCTCCCTCACACATGTCACCAGGCTCCTGAGCTCCTGGACAGCCTTTCTACCCTCATGAGCCCAAAAGCTGTTGCCACCGGTGAACTGGGAACTTGTTGAGGACAAAGCACGAGGCTGCAGCCCCCCACCCCAGACTCAAGCTGAGATATCAGATGCCATATTGCACTTCCACCCACCTTGTACTTTTGTCCTCCCCATGGGGCTTCAGTCCCTTAGTTTTCACCCCACTTGTTCCACACAAATATTTTCAACTCTGGCCTAGATTGCAGAGCCATAAGGGCCAGCGGGTCCTGGGGGATCTGCATGACCTCAGAGCCTGAACTTTCAAGGGGTACTGCTTCTGTAGAAAGGAACAGAGACAACAAGGCTGCTGGCTGTCCTCCATTCAGACTCTTCTTATCCTCTTCTCCTCTGCTGTGGCTGCTGAGAGAGGATGATTGAGCCAGGGCTCTCAGCAAAACCAAAAGAAAGAAGGTGTAGCTAGTCCCATAAAAGAAAAAAATTAACACCGATATTTAAATGCTTATTGCAGCACAAGTCACAATCACAGAGATGTGGAATCAACCCAGGTGTTCCTCAATTTGTGAGCAGCTAAAAAATGAGCTATAAGTATATTATATCAGCCAACGAAGTTGGATAAATGACTTTGGCAGCAATTTGCATGGAACTGGAGACCATTACCCTAAGTGAAGTTTCTAAGAATGGGAAAACAATATCATGTGTACTCACTACTAACTTGGAACTCACTGATGAGCACACATGGACACAGAGGCAAGTAAAATTCATTGAACATCAAGCAGGAGAAGGAATGAGGAGGAGGAATACCTACCTAATATAACGAACACTATTTGGGAGATGGGCATTTATAGCACCAAGTTAAGCATAACAAAAGTGATCCATGCAACCAAAAACATTTTCCAGCATAATATTTTGAAATAACCATAACAAAAGACAGTGACTAGATTACTGATATAACCATGCCTTTAAGTCATCTATGGCTACTTTTATTTTACATTTTATTATTGCATATGAATTATATTTAATTGTTACCATACTTAGAAAAAGGCACTACAAAAATTTAGCTTTAAGATCAATTTCCCAAGTATCAGAACATTCACTCAAAAATTCACACAGAAGGCTCTAAATCCTGCAAGAATTGAATATACTTTTGTTGCATTAATAATCCAAAGGGAAGTTATGGAAATGAAAGGAGATGGTGGTGATGGTTTGTTAAGAAATAACAGAACCAATTGAGACAAATTCCAGCAGTGTCTGCCCAAACAGTGTTTAAAGAAGGAGTCTAACTCATGTAGAACATCATTTCTAACCTAGATATGAATGAAGGTAACTCTGTTTATTTTGATTCTATATGTATATTTTCCCATCTTCCTCTATTTTTCATCCTGTAATTTATATATCATTGCCAGCCTACCATTAATAGTTCCTGGGGCATGTACTGTTGATGACCATGTATTAAAATGTGTGCTGAGGGTGGATGCGGTAGCTCGCGCCTATAATCCAAGCACTCTGGGAGGCAGAGTTGGGTGGATTGCCTGAGCTCACAGGTTCGAGACCAGCCTGAGCCAGAGTGTGACCTCATCTCTAAAAATAGCCAGGCCTTGTGGTGGGTGCCTATAGTCCCAGCTACTTGGGAGGCTGAGGTAAGAGAATCACTTGCGCCGAAGAGTTTGAGGTTGCTGTGAGCTATGCTGCCATAGTACACTACCAAGGGTGACAAAGTGAGACTCTGTCTCAAAAAAAAAATAAATAAATAAAATATGCATGCTGGTTGATTGTTAACTATGTTCTGGTCACTATGCAAGCACTTTATACACATATCAAATTTAAAGTTCTTTCCATTATGAGATAAATATTATTAGCTTAAATTCACAATTAAATTCGAGATTCATATAAATTATTTACCTAAATTCACATTGCTGACAGGTTATCTGGAACTTGAAACATTTACCTAAATTCACATTGCTGACAGGTTATCTGGAGCATGTAAATCTAATGCTCACAGCAAAAAGATCTAAATACACATATTAGAGCAAGCCCTATTGTGATACAGTAGCTAATAGATAAGACCATACAAGGAAACTTCTTCTGCTTCTGATCCAGTCAGGGTTCTAGGGAACAGATTAACTTTCCCTCCTGAAGAATTTTAAAATTGAAGAAAACGTGTGAAACAACAGTTTTATGATATTGGGCACCAGGCAGCAAAATGCCACAATCTCAGAGTGAGAAAAGAAATAATCAAGATGAAGGCTAAATTTTCCCCTGCTTATTTCCTTGCAAAGTTTCTACACTGTATAGCCGGGGCCACTTAGGAAAAGTGCAGTCAATTCCTTGAGCTGAGTAAAGGAAATTGAAACTCATAGACCAGAATTAACATGGTAGAGTAAAGAGAGGAGAGAGCTGTATGGAGAGACATCTGGAAATCTGCAGGGTGAGCCCATGAAGTATTCAGCAGATGTTGCTCAGCTCACATATGAGAGTATGGGAGGAAATTACCAGAGGCCAGATAAGATGCTCAGTATCATCTGTCATTAGGAGACAAAATTAAAACCACAATGAGATACCACTGCACATCTAGCAGAAAGCATGAAATCATAACGATTGACTTACCAAGTGTTTGCAAGAATATGAAAACATTGCAGCTTTTATACACTGTTGGTGAAAGTGTAAATGGTGCAACTTTGGAAACAGTGTGGCAATTTCTTTAAAAAGAAAAATACATGTACCATATTATCTAGCCCTACATTCTTAATTATTCATTTAGTAGAAAGGAAAGCATAAGTCCAGTACAAAGATATGTACGTGAATGTTCATAACAGCTTTCTCTGTAATGGCTGACCATTGGAAACATTACAGATGTTCATCAAAGATGAATAAATAAACAGGTGTCTGTCCACGCAGGGAGCACTACTCAATAAGAAGAAGGAGTGAACTGTGGATGTACACAACACATGAGTGAGTACCGAAATAAAATGCTGAGAAAAAAAGGCAGACAAAAAAGCATGTGCAGTATGATTCCATTTATATGAGATTCTAGAAAACTCACACTAGTCTACATTGACAAGAAGCAGACCAGCATTTGCTTTGTGGTTGGAGGGTCGGGAAAAGTATGGAAGGAGGAATTATGCATACAAAGAGGTTTGAGGAAAAATTTGGAGGGATGATAGATGTATGTTTTTATCTTAATACTTGTGGGAATTGATGCACATGTCAGAATTTATACAACTAATGAAATTATATGTTCTATATGTTTAAAATGTTATTATATGTCAATCATATCTCATAAATGTATTTAAAAAACCATAAATGGTATAAAAAAGAACAAATAAAAAAGAACAGCATAAAGAAATATTAATCATGAATATAGTGGAGGGAAGGTACTTTCTGGCGACACTGTTGAAGCAGGACATGGCAACAGTCTGAATGTTATTGAAATAGAATCCTGTGTCAAAAATTTTGCCTCGTGGGAGTGACATTACTGATACTATCCTTCTTTCAGAAAACAATCGAGGCTAGTGTATTCCTGGAACTATCATCAAATTTCAACGTGGTGCCTTGGTAAGAACCATGGTTAAACACTGATTAAGTTCTGCAGAGGGTACAAAAGAAAAGCAGGGCATGAATGTCTGCTTAGATGTTCCTTTAATTAATCATAACCCAATTCGATTCAACACTTCTCAAATGTCTATCAAGAGAAGTCATTTTTCTATGCAAAAGTTAAGATGCTCATGAAACAAATGATACTTATGTGTTGGACATGATTTTTTGATTCTCACAAGGATACTTTGAAAACATACTACCCTTTCAACAAAATTTGGCAGATGAGAAAACAGAGGGGTACAGAAGTTAGGTAACTTATCCCTAGTCCCAAAGGACTGAGAGGGGGTCTTAGACTTTCCACATCCATGTTCATCATTCTTAAGTACCAAGGTTTTTGTTTGCTGGTGCATACAAGTTAATCAAATTGGTATTGTTATTTTGAGCATCCAGTTGCAATTGTCTTCAAAAAAAGAGAAAAGTATAGGAAAGGAAGGGAAGGGAAGAGAAGGGGGATATGATAATGTGATTCTTTATAACACATAGAGTATGTGTTATAGAGAGGGAATTAGGTGAAAGTGATGAACAGAAGGGAGATGGAAAGATACATGCATTTTCTGAAAACTCCAGAGACAAAGAAATGTAACTTGTATAACAGAAGTTTGCTAAATTGTTAAGCAAGTCAGTAAGGTTAGTACTTTTATTTCCATACGTTTAAATAAACAAGCAAATAAATACATAATTTAAAACTTCTTTTAGAATTACTTGATAGAGGCACTCAACCTATATTTTTATAGTAGCTATAATTGGAAAAACAAAATTACAAAGGTAAGTGGCAATCCTTTACTCAACTAATTATATATTCTTAGTCATTCAGCCATTTACTTATGGATTCAACAACCATGATAGTGGATATTTACTATTACATCGTGCGTCAGACATTGCTATGAACAATGGAGATTGCAAGAGGTTCTCCTAAACCTTATGAACTTTATTTGGTAGGTAAAGCGGAATCCCTAGTATGGAAATAAGCCAATAAGCTCTCTTATGTCATATAATAGTGGCACAATTTTGTAAAATAATTGAGTAAAACATAAGCACATAGTACAGAATGAAATTAAAAATACGATTCCCATTTATTGTGCATAGTGAAATGAAAAATAACAAATAACTTCTGGAAGATAAATTAAGTGGTTTCCTTAATTTTAAATAACTTATTTTTAGGTGAGAAAATAATGCCTGATTGTATATTCAGAAATTGGGCAATTGCATGGTTTCATTTTTCCTTGAAATGATTCACAGATTTGGGGGTATACTTTCCTAAGAAATCTCTAGTTCAGTAGTAAGAATATTCTCAAAGGTGGAAAATTATAATTTTTATGAATAATCTTAAAAAATGTTTAAATCATCCTATTGCCTTAGAAAGTTTTGCTGGTTCAAAAAATATAATTTAAAAAATTTTATTACATGATTTCAATTTTACCATGAGAAAACCAAATTAAATATAAAAGTAATTCCATTTTTATTTTGCAGTAGGTATCGGGTCTTCGCTATAAACATAACATTCATTGTATTTGATAATCAAAGGATATGTACAAGCAAAGTCTGAATTATGGCATAGTTTGTAAAAGTTTATAATTTATGTGGGGAGACATTTATTAAAAAACATAAAGTAACATTTTACATATAAAATTGTTTCTAAAATTAAAGATAAAATCTAGTATAGAATTAAGTTTCCATGTAGGTGGCAAAGGTATAAAATTGCTTAGAGATTTCTAGCAATTGCTCAAAGTGAGGATGTGGCACTATGGTGAATAGCTGTTTGCAAATCCTAGTGCTGTCAATTAATAGTTGTGTGATCACGGGTGAATAATTCAACCACTCCATGCCTCCTTAATAGTTGAGTAACAGTCACTAGCTCATAGCATTGTCTGGGGGACTAAATAGATTTCTGTCTGAAAGTTACTTAGAACAGCACCTGGCTCAGTAAGTGCTTCCTGCTCTCGGTAAGTGTTATTTGATGGAAAAGAAGCTGACAGAGCCAGGATTTACCACCTGTGTGTCCGGGGAATTATAGAGGTACTGGAGTTATCACGCTGGATCTGAAAATTCAAATGCAAACCAAATGTAACTCCTATCTAAAAATTATAACCAGGCTTGGCACCTGTGACTCAGTGAGTAAGGCACTGGCCATGTACACCAAGGCTGGTGGGTTCGAGCCCAGCCTCAGCCTGCTAAACAACAATGAAAACTGCAATAGCAAATAGCTGGTGTTGAGGCAGGTGCCCACAGTCCCAGCTACTGGGGAGGCCGAGGAAAGACAATCGCTTAAGCCCAAGAATTGGAGGTTGCTGTGAGCTGTGACAGTACAGCACTCTACAGAGGCTGACATAGTGAAACTGTCTCAATAAATAAATAAATAAATAAATAAATAAAAATTATACCAAAATTTAAAAAATATGGCATACGCAGGCTTTGAAACAAGGTCTTCATACTAGAAAAAAATTACATTAATTAGTAAAACAAAAAGCAAAAATTTGGAATTAATTATCCTGGATTTCAATGTCAGTTATACCCTTTATTGTCTGTGAGATGGATAATAAAAGATTTAAATCATTTCAGCCTACATATCTATGTAATTATGTTATGCTGCTTAAATGGAGATAAGATCTGTTAAAGATTTTTATAAAGTAAGTTTCCTTCCCATTCTCTCTTCTTTCTTTTTCTTACTGAATCAAATATCAGGGAAGACCTCAGGAATAGAACTGACTTTGCTTTTATCCTGAAAACTTGTATTAAGTCTTATATATGATTTCTTTTTTTTTCTTTTTTTAAAGTTAAGACTTGAGTCACATTTTGGGGGGTAGATTTTTTTTGTCAATTATTTCTCAGTTTAGTTCTATATACATGCTATTTGATTCCTCACATTATTTACGATGCCTCTTAACTTTCGATGTTCACATGTCACTTTAGAATTTAAATGTTTCGTCTAAGTACATTTCCCTGAAATACCTTCGGACGCACACACCTCTATTCTCTGCTTCATCGAGTTGGGGACTAAAGGAACTTGCATCAAAACACTCAGGATTTTCCTTTCTCCCCTTGTGCATCAACAGTGATTTAATATTCCTCTTTACCTTTAGTAAAAGGAAAGGAGTCTTTTGTCTTAGCAGCTCTGCAAATATGTACATGTAATAAAACCAGAGCAACAACAAATAAAAGCGTGCCTACCATTTTATAACACACATTGTGTACGAAATCAGGATATAAAAATGTGATTTCCAATTACACCTTTTAATGTCACATATATCAAAAGAAAATTATTTTCTAAGTTTTTGTCATTGACTTTTCTTATATTTTCCCTGTTTTTAATTTTATGATATATACTAACTCTATTACAATCACATCTGAATCAAGAGTTTTACATTGAAATCTCAGAATTTAGTTTTCCTGAAATACTTTTGCTACATTGTTTCCAAGACATCAAACTTTATGTTCCCTGCTTACTTCACAGACCTCTCCTCCTCAGCCTTCTTTGCTCCTTCTTTTCACCTTTTGGGGGGGAAGGGGCAAAGTCCCACACTGTGGCTGTGGGCACACTGCTGTGTCTTTCGGTGGCCCTGGATACACCCCTGTGTCTTTTGTACTTTCTTGATTTCTGAATTCTGCAGTTCTCAGTCCTTAGGGCAGGAAAAAGAGGCAGGTGGTTTTTACCTGGCTATATTTGTTCCCTGCAGAAGTTCATTCAATACTACCTGTAAATACCACGGACAGACTGAGGTTTCCCAAAATTATCTCATGTACCTCATCCTACGATATTGGTGCTACTTTCAAAATTAGACCTTTTCACTTTTGATTTCCATCCACTTAGACAAATCTACATTCATCTCTCAGTGTATTTCTAAGTTTTGACCCCCTGTATCGCCATCATACTCTGTTCTCTAAGACATAGCAAAGTAATCTCTTGACAACAAACGTTTAGGTTAAGTCACACTTTTGCGTTTAAAACTCTTTTATCCCTTTCCATGCTGTATCACTCTCTTGCTTTCTTCACATGTCTGCTCAAATGTTATTTTAACAGAGAGGCCAGGCATGACCTCAATGTATAAAATCTCAGACCAGCTAAACCTTCCCCCGTTTCCCTTCCTGTAGACGAATTTCTCACCTTACTAAACCCATATTGCTAATTGTAGATTTATTTGTATTTTTTAAATAATTTACTGTCTTGCCTACTAGCATACGCTATAAGAACAAGGGCTTCGTCTGTTTTGTTCATTGCTTTATCCCTTAGACTGGTGCCAACTCAGAAAAGGAGCTCAATAAATATTTATTGATTGAACAAATAAACGAATTCCAGATCTGCCACTTACTGTAAACAAGGGCAAGTTATGTAAACTCTGCATGTCCCACTTTCTGTATTTGTCTAGCTAAAAGAAAGAAAATCTAAGTTCTAGAGTCTATTTAAGGTTAAACGACACTGTACTCTATGGGGATACTTTAGTATTATTAAGTCTTAACAAATCATTTGTATTGTTACATATAAATACATAGTCTGGCCAGGAACTTTTTCGATTAGCACATTTTTAGCTGAGTTTCCTATTCTAACGTGCTTATGAATCAGTTTCACAAGTAAAATTAATAATGACCAACACAAACATGTATTTTGACAGATTAAATGGGACAAGTAGAAGATAATTGAATTCATGACTATGAAGTCTCTGTGAGACTTTCTAACTTACTTTCACTTAACTTTCTTTGTTTATGCTGTGGGATACATAAAATGAGGCATTAACTTACATTTTTGGCAAAATATTTTAAGTAAAATATAATAGTCTTTTTCGTATCTCAATCTCCCAGGTAGATGAAGCTTAGACCTCATTATAAACTAGAGTGACTTAATGAATCATTCATGATTAATTTGAACTAATCATCAGAATGATCAGGCGTTGGCAGGTGTTCCTGCAATAAAAGGAAATGATCTCCTGTCTGTAAGTGCCTCTGAATTCTAAAGATTTTTAGGCTCTTTACTATTTTTTCCCAACACTTAGTGATTCTCTGTAGCCATTTAACTTGAATAAGCCAACAAAAAGAGAAAGGTCAGCCAGATTCAAGATTTCAAAAGTGTCATTTCTTTAGCAAACATGCTCTGTTCTCGATAGATGTTGAAATACTTCCCACCTATAAAGATTTCATTCAGGATTGTAAATTATAAGATCTTGAATCTTTAAAATAAGGGCATGTTTTGAGCTTGAATCGGCAAAACCATTCAAGTTTCTTTGTCTTGAATAGAAAAAGGGTTGTCACTGCTGAAGTAGATACAGAGATTTTGTGGAGATAGTAATTTTCCTTATTCCCTATCCTTTACAATCTTAAAGGAAACAGATTATAATTTGTGAGATATTATTTGGGACAATTGTATGTTTTAAATAAAACTGAAATTTGTAAATATTTTGAAGTTCTTCAAATGACCTTAAAGGCTTTAAATGTATGTAGCTAATTTATAGTTATCTCTCTTTTTATTTTATTATTATTATTTTTTTTCCTCTTTGAGTTCCTCCCTCATACTTCTGATCAGAAGTCAGTGCTGATAAATAATACCCTGGCTTTGTTGGTTACCACCATGAGGAATTGATCTGCCTAAGCAACCCTACCCAGCCTTTAGGACTCAGATCAAAAAAGAATGGCTCTCTAAAGAAAATGTGATTTCTCCTGTCCTTCCTCACTAGACTGACTTATTTACGTATCAGTCTTCTTGGCTAATTTACAGAATTCCTGAGTTATTTCATCTCTCCTCTTAGTTACCTAGTACTTAATATAGTTCTATGCTAGAGTGGAATGATTTATTTTAAAGCAACACAAACTTTTTTTTGTGAGTATATGGTAAATATAATGAAGAATACACTCAATAAATAGGTTTTGAGCATCTCCATGGAATGAATTAAGGAAAGAGTGTAAAGGAGATGTAGAATTAGAAACATGAAAGGCAAAGCCCCTTTTCTTAAAAAAAATTTAGTCTCAATAAATAAAGTACTAAGTTAAATAAAAATATGCAGTAGAAGATTATATAATAGCTTATCAATTGGCTTTCATTTTATTGTTAATTCACTCATTTATTTATTCATACTTTAGATTAAGCCTTTGAGGCTTTGAATAATAAGATATTCCCCGGGTACTATTAAAAATATTTTAACTAAAAGTCATAAAGAAGTTGGACAAGGAATACTACTCTCATTATCTCATTTATATTCTGGAGCTGCATAGTACAATATTACAGCCACTAATAATGGTGGCCATTCAGCATTTGAAATGTGTCTACTCTTAATGGAATGGTGCTATTAAGTACAAAATACACACCAGATTTCCAAGACTTATTACTATAAATGAATGTAGAATTGTTTTTTCTAGATCTGTGATCTATATATATTTCATAGACCTGGAAAAAAAATTCTATACTTCATTTTGGAACTAGAAAATATTCTGAATAACCAAAGCAATCTTAAGCAAAAACCAAATATGGAGCAACACATTGCCAGATCTGAAACTATACTACAAGGCTATAATAACCAAAAAATAGTAGTATTGGCACAAAAGTGAGACATAGACCAATGAAACAGAACAGAGATAGGTATAAAACCAACCACATATGGCCAACTGATCTTTGACAAGATAAACAACAATATATACTGTGGAAAAGAAGCTAAATGTAATAAACAGTGCTAGAGGAACTGGATAGCCACATTTAGAAGAATGAAACAGGATCTACAGTTCTCTTACCACTCACAAAAATTAACTCAAGGTGGATAAAAGACCTAAATGTAAGCCATAAAACCTTAAGAATGCTATAAGAAAAGGTTGGAAAAACTCTTCTAGATATTGGCCTAGGGAAAGAATTTATGAAGAAGACCCCAATGAAAATCATAGTAACAACAAAAATAAAAATGTGGGACTTGATTGAATTAAATTAAAAAGCTTCTACAAAGCTGAGGAAATAATGAACAGAGCAAATAGACAACCTACAGAATGGAAGAAAACATTTACAAACTATATCTGATAAAGGGCTAATAAACAGAATCTATGAAGAAATCAAATAAATCAGCAAGAAAAAAACAACCCATTGAAAAGTGGGGAAAAGACATGAAAAGAAACTCTTCAAAAGAAAATAGGCAAATGGCCAATAAATATGAAAAAATGCTCGAGTCATTAATCATTAAGGAAATGCAAATTAAAACCACAATAAGACATCACTTTGCCCTTGTTAAAATGGTTTTTATTAAAAAGTCCAAAAATGACAAATACTGGTTCAGATGCAGAGAAAAAGTTACAGTTTTACACTATTGGTGGGACTGCAAATTAGTATAATCATTCTGGAAAACAGTATAGAGTTTCCTCAAAGAACCAAAAAATCCACTACTGGGTTATTTTCCCAATGGAAAAGAAGTCATTTTATCAAAAAGACACCTTCATTTGAATGTTTACTAGTAGAATTTGCAATTGCATAGATGTGGAATCAACCCAAGTGCCTATTAATTCATATAGTGAATTAACAAAATGAAGCATATGTATACTGTGGAATACTACTCAGCCTTGAAGAAAGATGACTTGGAGCCCCTTGTACCTAATGGCTATAATGAGCACCACCTGGGTGATGTTCACATTTATACCCTGACTCATGCATAACAAAATGATCCATCTAACCAAAAACATTTGCAGCCCTATAATATTTTGAAATAAAAAATATAAATCTTCTCAATGATTTTTTTATTTTGATACATTGAAATGATAGAAATTTGGACACGTTGTGTTAAGTAAAATATACTAATAAAATCAATTTCACTTGCTTATCTTAACTTTTGAAGTGGCTACTAGAATATTAAATTATATCTGTGTCTCATATATTTCTACTAAACAATAGTACTCTGGGGACAACGATTGGCAAACTATGGCTTGTAAGCTAAATTTGCCTGCCCATTTGTTTTTGCAAATAAAATTTTAGTGGAATATAGTTACACTAATTTTTTTTTACATATTGTTCATGCCTTCCTTTTTTTTTTTTTTTTTTAATGGCATAATCAAGCCATTGCTACAGACACTGTGTGGCCCAGAAAGCCTAAAATCTTTCTATCCACCCCTTCACCATCCACCCCTTCACCATCCACGCCTTCACCATCCACCCCTTTACCATCCACCCTTTTAACATCCACCCTTTTGACATCCATCCTTTTACAATCCACCCCTTCACCATCCACCCCTTCACTGTCCACCCCTTTACTACCCACCTTTTTACCATCTACCCCTTTACAATCCACCCTTTCACTATCCACCCCTTCACCATCCACCCCTTTACCATCCACCCCTTCACTATCCACCCCTTCCCTATTTACTCCTTTCACTACCCACCCATTCACCATCCAACCCTTCAGTATCCACCCCTTCACTATCCACCCCTTCCCTATCTACTCCTTTCACTATCCACCCATTCACCATCCAACCCTTCACTATCCACCCCTTTCACTATCCACCCATTCACCATCCAACCCTTCACTATCCACCCATTCACCATCCAACCCTTCACTATCCACCCCTTCCCTATCTACTCCTTTCACTATCCACCCATTCACCATCCAACCCTTCACTATCCACCCATTCACTATCCACCCCTTTACCCCTTGCAGATCCTTGCTCTGGATGGTAGTTTTTCATATTATCTCTGCTTCTTCTTATGTGTTCATTCTTCCCCTTCTTGCTATGAATATATAACTTCTAAATTTAGATTTATAAATTCTAGAACCTATCTTTTGATTTACCCAATCACCATTGATCATATTTTGCCAGATTAATTTTGGTCAGGCCATTTTATCCAACCTATAGATAAAATACTCAATTCCTTCCAACATACGGATATCCCCAGGCAAAAAAAAAGCAAAACCAAAATAATATTAACGAATCTACTATTTTTACCCTCTACAGATTTCTGTGAGCAGGCAGAACATAATGCTACACCTGGCAGGTTCTGTGACTTATGTGTCTGGAGCATTTATCCCCATGTTAGTCCCTGGGTAAAAAAGATAACTGAGTGACAAATATAGATGCTCATAACATAAGTTAGCTAGCTCAGAATCTGGAGAGTCTTTAATAGAAATTTTTGAGGGAAGGAAAAGGATTGGTCGACAGATAAAGCAAGGGAAATTGCTTAGCTTTCTGACATCTTCATACTTTGATCTTCATAAATTATAGTAGTAATATTTTATTTAAATGGAATTTATTCCTAGGATACATTCGTATTTGAGCATAGGTATTAAAATATGCATTCTAACATAAATTTAAAATGACCTTTTATATTATCTACTTAAAATTTTCTTAATGATATCACCATTTCTTTTATAATTAAAAACTAACCAAATTGAATAGAATTGTAGCCTAAAAGCAAATTGCTTTTCTATCTTATATTACAGAATTAAATAAATTAACTTATCAGCTACATTGGAAGAATAACTTATTTCAAATTTAGATATAGAAATGTATAATTTCTTCTACGTATAATTTTTATTTTAGAAATATCATGAGTAAATGTGCAAAATGAGATAGTACTGATGGATATATAGAACTCTTGTGAAATCAAGGTGAATTCCATTCTATTTATCATTCTATTTTTGGAGACATGCCCCACTATTTCTTACTTGTAATGAATGTGTACCCTAAAATGATTTAATTTAGGTTTAAACTATGGCTTGTTATTTTTTGGTTTTCCTAGTTCCTACTTTGAATGTCACTAACAATTTGACTAAAAGCATAAACTCTACTTTCAGTATTTCACACTAAATGGGTCACCTAAAAGTGAAGATAAACTGAATTAAAAGGTAAATAATAATGTTTCTAAATTTTTATCAATAAATTCTCTTATCAATGAGGAGGTGAAGCATAAAGGAAAAGGTCTGGTTTTGCCAAGATTCGGGTTCTTTATTTTTCACTTCTAATAATACGTATTTTAAGATAATCTCATTTACCTAATATTTTCAAATGCCTTCCATGTGTCACTATTTTTCAGACTTACATCTTCAGGCTTGAACTCTGTACATATTTACATCTAATTGCTTTCTTGAATATATCTCAGGTTCCTCAAATACAATAGATACCAAAGTAAAATTTCATTATTTTCCACCACCTCCCAAGTCTACTCCCATTCTGGTATTTTTTATCTGTTAATGGCCTCACCACCCACCATCAAGCTACAGATCCCAGAGTTATTAAAGTTTTTCTATTTCTCAGTTTACACATTACCAGTCACCCACTTCTGTCAATTTTACTTCATGCTTCTTTTTACATCTTCCATCTCTCAAATCAACATGATCACAGTTTTAAAAATATACCCTTTCAGGATTTTCTTAGAAATTTCTGCCTTTTCTGTTACAAGTCCTTTTCCATTCCAGTCTAAAGTTTACAGCACTGCCATAACAATCCTACTAAAAACAAAATCTGCTTGAAAGCCTCTTTTAGCTCTTTGATTACAAGATGAAATAAAACTTTCTAATATGCCATATGAAGACCTTTAGATTGTAATCTGGTCCAGAGTTACTGAGTTAGTCCAATCTCATCTTTCATTATTTACTCCAGTTTGTAGAGCCGTTCGTCCATGTTCCTGTCTACATCACACTTTCCGTAGGCCCCGCAAACACCAGGTGTTTAAAAAAGCCATGCGTTCTCCCATTCTGGTTTGTCGCTCGTAATCCTTTACCTTCTCTTCTTAGGAAACATTTATTTGCCTTTTGATATCCAAATATCATTTTTTGGATACTTTCACCAGAGCTCTACCTTCAATGAACTAGTGAATCCATTCTGCATGAAAGGCAAAGTTGGCTTTGAAATTTTGGACTCAATAAGTAGTAGCTTATTTATTCTACTTTGGCTAATGCAATGCACAGCCCTGACATCTGAATGGCCCTTAATAGTTCTTCAAATGCAAGTTTTGATAATTTAGGGAAAATAACATGTAACTGCAAATGGACATATTTCCCCAAGCACGATCTATAGGAAATGGAGGGAAGAGAGAAGGACAGCCTGCTGTTGACTATCTCAGCTCCTGTGCAAACCTAGTCCTATGGAGTGGCATGATAGCTGATGCCTTTTATATCTGTCTTCCCCATGGGATGGAGATAATCCATCCTGGTTCCTCTGGCTAACAGTGGAAAATGTGGCCACAGCTCAAATTGCAGGTAAGAGAACTTGATAATATTAAAGGAGAATCATTCGAGAAAAAAATCTTAGGAGTGCTAATGTCTTAACCTTTCTTGTAGTTCCATAAAATCTCTCCTGCCATAAGCCTGTAGGGATCTTTCTCCCTTTCTAAACAAAAGTACATTCCACAGTTGGTGTCCAGTGTTCTTTGAGAGGCTAAATAAAACCAATTGCACAGCTGTCATTCTAAAGATATGATTTGGGACTGGCTATGATAAGAGATAATAGTTTTGGAACTCAGTCTCTTATCTTTATCAGGTAATCCTGATGGATGGAAACTCTGCGATTGTTGAATACATTGTCCTGTTTTCTGAGGTCATTTTGTCTTTTCATTAGCAAAAAATCCTTGAGTTACTTATGTTTCACTTACCTTTTAATTACTACCTTTAGCTTGCTATGCCTAAACCCACTTATGCTGGTGCTGTGGATTAGAATAAGATGGAAAAAATGAGGAAAAACTAGAAATACTCAAGATATATAGCAGGTAAAATCAAGAGAAATGGAATGGGAGATGGTAACAGAGAAGGTTTCAAGAGTGATTACAAGGCTTTTGTTTTGCACAACTGGATAGATGGTGACACTAACTAAACAGAAAATATTAGACCACATATATGTTAATGTTAGGGATTGGATGTCCATGCATTCATTTTTGAACATAATGAACGTGAGGTACTTTTGAGACATTGACATGGAGATGCCAATAGTTGTAAATGTTGGCTGAAAGCTCAGAGTAGGGACAGCAAATAAAACCAATTAGCTAATTAATTAAAAATAGAATTATGACATTTGGATTTATTTATTGATAAATGAGTTATACTGATAATATATGAGACTTTACCAGTTTTGAAGGTATAAAGATAGCTGAAACAATTATTTCTAAGAGCTTACAACATATTCAGAGAGATAGGTATATATCTTCAAAACACGTAAGTGTGTCTCAGTCATCTCGTAAGTGCCATACTAGAGGTTTCAACCAAATGCCATGAGAACATAGAGAAGGAAGCAAATGATTCTCTTGAGTGAGTTAGTCTGGAGTATAAGGATGAGAAAATGTAGCAGGAATTTTGAAATTTTTGCTGGGTCTTATAGAAATACTGAGTAATGTCATTCATGATTGAATAGAATGAGTTCATTCTCAGAGGCATTAAACTTCACAGCATACTTGAGATCAGCACAGGGTCCTTTGTGAGAAGATATAGTCAGGTGAGTGATGCTTTTTCTGCATCTCTTAGTTCTGGGAGGAGAAATCTTTCAAAGCACTACCCATAAATTCTTTTTCCCATAGCCTTACGTTTTGTAAATCAACCAATTCTCTCATGATAACAAAATTAGGTATAAAAAATTCTAGACTCAATTATATCCTTTTGTGCCTGCGTTATTTCTTTCTGAATATTCTGTGGTTTCAGGCAGCTTGATTGCATCCGATACAAGATGCTCGTGTAGTGTTTTGGGAAGCTTGCTATCCTAGAGCACGGTATTCAGTAGGGAATCCACGTATTGCCAATACTATAAAATATGTAGGTGTGCATTCAAAGGATGGTTCCAGGACTAATTGCTGCCTGATAAGAACATGGTAACTTTATTGCTTTTGTGTCAGACTTGGGGATTCTCTCCAACTTTTTACTCAGAGTATAGTGTGCAAAGCCTTTTATGTGGTGTTTTGGTTGGGGAAAAATGCAGGATGTTTAGAGAACACTGAGGCTGAATGCTCAGGAAATGCACTCCAGCAGAATGCCAGAGACAATGAAGATCAAAAGACAAGCAGATTAAGAAACACCAAAGGGACAGTCCGAAAGCTGCACAGCAAACTCTGAATACAAATGAAACAGATCTTCACCTTCCATAGTAAACCACCTGGAGAGATTCGGATGAAAAATAAAATGTCCAACACAATATTCTCTTAAACATAACCTAAAAATATGATTGTTAACTAATTTGATTGCTAATTGTATGGCTGAAATAATGATTCTTATGATTGGTTATTGCACCAAAGAATGGTTACATGAATTTTGTTTTCCTTCCTTGAAATTTGGGGAAATTATCATATAAAAACTACATGTTACATCAATGGGCTGTCTCTGGGAAAAAATGAATAATTAGGAAGCAAAAAGATAACATTGTGGATTTTTAAAAGGTTGGAGACTATTAAAATTGAGAAATTGCCAGTTCCAAACATCATTTATCAAGGAATAGTAAGGGAGAATGGAAATCAGAGAAACTTTAGAGTGTATTTTCTTCCTAAGTGTATTTAATTCAGAAAATATCCTAAGGGGAGGATGATTGGTAACACATGTTTGCATTTAACTGACGACCAGAACAAAATCTAAGTCTACAACAGGAAGGGATGCAGCCAATATGAGATTATGCAGTGATTTATGTAGTTAAATGAATGAACTATAGGGGTGCTATTGCATTCTGAAAAAGGTATTTGCAGGTGAATGAGTGGTTTAGAACTGGGGTCCACAATTCCAAGGCTGGGGACTTGTATCAATCTGTGGCCTGTTAGCATCCTGCATAGCAGTTAGATTCTCATAGGAGCACAAACCTTACTGTATACTGGGCATTTGCGAGATCTAGATTGTGCCCTTCTTATGAGAATTTAATGTCTGATGATCTCAGATGGTGCTGAGGAGGTGATGCTACTGCTGGGGAACAGCTGCAAATACAGATTATTATTTACTGAGAGCGCTGGCTGCACAGAGACCATAATAAATCAATTGCTTGCAGACTCATATAAAATCCTTCCATTCTCTCTTGTTCCATGGAAAAATTATCTTCCATCAAATCAGTCTCTGGTGCCAAAAAGTTTGGAGACTGCTGGTTTAGATGACCTATTCTACTTCTAATTTCTTAGACAACCCAATTTCCATGAAACATACAATTTTTAAAAGTATGGTTAAAGAAAGAATGGCTAGCAAATGCATGAAAAAGTGCTCATCATCCCAAGGCATCAGAAAAATGCAAATCAAAACCACCTAGAGATGTCATCTAACCCTAGTAAGAACAGTCTACATAAGCTATTAAAAATAAATCACTTTACCACAAAGACATTTGCACGAGAATGTTCTTTTGAGCTTAATTTACGATTGCAAGATGTGGAATCAACCCAAGTACCCATCGAGACATGAATGGATTAATAGACTATGGTATATGTAGACCATGGAATACTACACAGCCATAAAAAGACGGAGATTTTACATCTTTTGTATTTACCTGGATGGAGTTGAATAACATTATTTTTAGTAAAGTATCATAAAAATGGAAAAATAAGTATCCAATATACTGAACACTAATATGAGACTAATAGATAAACAACAAACAGCCAAATGAGAGAAAAACAAAATTAAAGTCAAGTTGGGGAGGGGAGAGGTTGGAGAGGAGAAGAGGAGCAGGGAGGGGGATTGGTAAGCTCTCACTTAATGGGCACAATGTAAGGGTACACAGCACCCTCATCTACAACTTGAACTTTGAAAGGTGAAAGGCTCATCTACAACTTGAACTTTGCCTAACAAATGCAAACAGGGTAGCCTAATCATTTGTACTTTCATATTTTAAATAAATAAACAAATAAATAGGTTGGTTAAAAAAAAACCCAAACCTCTGTATGTTTTACTTAATACAAACAGTTTGAATTATATATTATGTTCCCTGTTTTTATAAACCGGGAAGGTTTTACTAAATTTCACATTTAAAAATAATTGCAATTTTAGAATATTACAGGCCTTCCATTTATTCAGCCCACCATAAATCTTTCAACTAAGTCATTTAGTTGCTCTTTTCTACACTGTGAGGCGGTAGGCATGGCTGTTGTTATTGGTCCCATTTTTCTGGGGGAATACAGGCTCAGAGATATCTAATGGCTTTACTAATTCACACAATTCATTAGGGTTTAAGTTTAATTTTTTTTCACTTATTGAGAATTCTTTCTACAATACTACATTGCAGATTTGGTGGCTAGCAGAGCATAAAGATAAGCTCATTGTAAGGTTTCTTCAGGACAGGTAAGTGTTTTATCATAATAATTTTAGAGTGCAGATATTTGCAGTGTCCAAGCAGGTGATAAAGGGGGGATTTGGAGAAGACACAGGAAGGATTTCCTGGATAAAAATGTCTGAGGAAGAGAGTAGATTCTCGAGGTACAGTGATTTTTTTTTTCATGTAGAATAAAGTGGCATAGTCTTTTAAATGACTTTATTTTTAAAAATTTATTTATTTTGGGTAGCGCCTGTGGCTCAAAGGAGTAGGGCACCAGCCCCATATGCTGGAAGTGGCAGGTTCAAACCCAGCCCCGGCCAAAAACTCAAAAAAAAAAAAAAATATTTATTTTTAATTGTAAAATAAAAGTTGTATGTGTTTATGGGGCACAATGTGAATATGACATTTGTGTATAATTGACATGTCCATCACCTCATATATTTATCACATTTTTGCAGAACAATTAAAATCCTCTTTCTTAGAAATTCTCATGGATATAAGATGTGATTAACTGTATAGCCACCAAACTATAAAGAAGATCTCCAAAACTTATTCCTCTTCCTAAGTGAAACCTTGTACCCTTTGATGAGCATCTCCCCATTTCCCCCACCCCTCAGCCCCAACCCCTGGTATTAAAATGCAATTTGAGACAAAATAATTATGAAGCTTTCTACCAATAAGATGGTCTCAGTAGGTTCTCTGCACCCCTGGAAAACTACATTTATACTGCTTTCCTCTTTTGCAATACTACAGAATATTTTTTTCTTTCGTTGTTAGATGTTCTAAAGGTGAGAAATATAGAGCTGAACCAGAAAGGTCTCAGAACTCTAAAAAATGTATTTTTAGAATCCTACGACATTCTTCCTTCTCTCTGTGCTCTTCCTTCTTTCTCTTTTTCTTCTCTCTTTTACTTTTTAAAAGTTCTGTTGAACTTGGAGGCATAGGGTGGAAAAGAACTGGCGCAACCTGGCTGCATCGCTCATCATGAATCACGGTGATATTAATGGGTGTACTTCATTGAGCACTTAATGGATGCCAGGCATTGTGCTAGGCTTATGAAACTTTCTAACAACCTGATGCAGTATTCCCATGAATATTAACATTTCTTAAGGCAGACAATAAGTCTTAGATATTTTAACTGATTTATTCAGAGCTGGAGTTTGAATCAAGATTTGTCTCCACTGTGTTGCATACAGAAATTGGACATTTAAGAAGGTTACACAGCAAGATAGAAAGATGGCCTAGTCTGGAATGAGGCTAGATATCTGCTGAGTCCAGATCTCACAGAGTGACATTAATCTCTGTTAGTTCTTTCAAGTTCAGAGTCTGTTAGTGATTGAACTTCACTGATTGTGGGTTGCCAATATGTGCCAAGAAAACTCAGGAGAGATTGACGTACATAATAAAAATACAAATTTATAATTACCCCTAAGAAATATGACAAATCGATTGGATATTTTCATTAGGCTAACCAGTAATTATCAGAAAGAAAAATCTGTGTATGAAGACTTAGTCATAAGTCTTGACTAAGTCACATAAGTCTCTCCCTTACATCTCTCTACAGAGGGTACAAGTGTTTCCATTGAAACACACTAGTAGAATTTTTGAAAAACCCTGTATTCTGCAAAACTGCATACTAAAAATAAAATAACAGGGCTTATGGGGGAAATGAGGTTGGGGGAAACTGCTCAATACCTCTGTTGTGTCCCCAGAGCACCAACAAAATCAATGATTGGTACCTCAAGAGACTATTTGAATGACTTCAAGAGTCAGCTGAAGACAGCTGGAGTTTGCACCATGGAATATTATAGATGCTGAAAGCAACTGAGAGGAAAGGCTGACTTTGGGGCCCGGGGACGACCCAGAAGCAAGCAGAACTCCGAGTCGTTGTGCCTGCTGTGTAGATGCATGCGGAAGTAAGTAGAGCCAGGCCGGGAGAAGGTCTTACTGGAGAGGGAGATCTACATCAGTGGCTATCATTTCACTCTCACTGTGCCAGCTTCACTCACCTAAGAGGAAATCATTGGTAAACCCAGCGACACTTCCGCTTTATTGGTATTACTGGTGTATTTGCAATTATGTGCACTGCTTGGTGTTCCCGAGGATGTGCTGTGACAGAGCAGCCTGTCTGCCCTGGCCTAATGGAGGACCCTTCACTGTGGGTAGCTCATGGTTCAGCATTGCCCAGTTAAATTGGTGATTTTTCTCTGTATTTATATAGACTGACCCATTAATCCTTTTGATTGACACATTCTTAAGCTGTGTGAAAAAATTCTTAGTCAGGGTACTTCATTGTCACTGTCTATAGATGGAAAGATTACAGTTAACTAGAACCCTACAGCTCTGCTAGTCCAACAGAGAAAACCTGACCATAGCACCCTAGTCCATGTTAACCAGCTTTTGCTTGAATTCTTTTTGTGTTTTTTTTTTGCAGTTTTTGGCCGGGGCTGGGCTTGAACCTGCCACCTCTGGCTTATGGGGCTGCCGCCCTACCCCTTTGCTTGAATTCTTATAGAGATGGCAACTTCATTGACCTCTAAGAGGGTCTATTTTTCCATCACTCACAAAGACACATACGATCATGATATTTCTAGTATTTTGTGTGTTTGGAGAAGATATACTATATTTAAATAAGTCTTAAGTTTAAGAATACATTGAACAGAAAGTAAGTTGTGAGCTCGGCGCTCGTAGCATAGTGGTTATGGCACCAGCCACATACACCCAGGCTGGCAGGTTCGAACGGAGCCCAGGTCAGCTAAACAACAATGACAACTGCAACAAAAAATAGCCAGGTGTTTTGGCAAGTGCCTGTAGTCCCAGCTACTTGGGAGGCTGAGGCAAGAAGATCACTTAAGCCCAAGACTTTAAGGTTGCTGTGAGCTATGATGCCACAGCACTCTATTGAGGGCAATGAAGTGAGAGTCTTGTCTCAGAAGAAAAAAAAAAGAATCTAAAAGAGAAACTGACTTATAATTAGATATCATTTTACAAATAATTCTTAAATGGATGAATTTAAACCTGATGATCTAAGTCTTTTCTAAATTCCAGCAACATGTTTAAGATAAATACTGTATTTAGGTTATCTATTAAACTTTTACATTATGCTTTATTTTTAGAACTCATTATACACCCGTGCTTCAAGCATTCTTTGTTAATCAAAAAGCACAGAGCTCATAAGAAATCATTTTTCTTAACATTAGACAACAGCTTTGCTGAAAAAGAAATCTTTTAAAAATATTTAAGTCTGAAAATGAAATTAGAAATACAAAGAAATACTCATACAAATGCTTTTCTTAATGATAATGATCCCTGACAGACTGGAACCTAATGTAATAAAAAGCTGTCAGTGTTGTTGCTGTGATTTATGATCTTGCGGTGTTTCACAGTAGAGAAGATAGAGATTATTTACTGCACACAGTGAGGGGAGACCGTGTGTTAGTAAAAAGCAAATTCCCATGTAGTCTGCAAGGCAACCGATATATTTTCATGACTGGAAGATATAAAGTAATCCAGGACACTGGGCATGAAGTTCACATAAGAGGCCAGTTTTCTAATGTTAACATGTTAAAAAAATCTAAAGAAAGAAACCTGTCTAGCAATGTGAGTGCGGTGAGTGGTATGGGTTCAAAGCTCAACTTCCTTTTCCCTCTTAGCTTCTTTTCTAACACAACAGCTTCACCCTCATCAGTTAGCACCCAATATTTTTCATTGTATTCTCCAAGGTCATCTTATTACTCAACTTTTTGTAAGGCATTATTTTTGCCTTCTATGTAACAGGTATAGAAATGCTTAGTGATGCTAAATAAAAGTTTATTCTTCAGGTTTCGTTAGTTATCAGCATATTCTTTTCTTAGCAGGGGTCAGTATTTCAAAGGCAAGGAATGCTGAACAGAACAATCAAAGTTACGAAGTTTATAGTTTGTGGAAGTTGCGGTGTGCAGTTGAAACTTGAATCTCTAATTCAGCGCCATAATCTTGTATGGAGTTTTGACTGAATATTATATATCCCAACTCCTTTTGCTCTGGAATATCAGCAAAACAGCTTTCTTCTCCTAGGGACTTTGACAAGTGAAAAATTAATCTAAGTCTAATTAATAAAGTAGACTTTTTGTTTCCTTCATTATTTTAAATCATCTATAATTATTTTTGAGAATAAATTAGGCTTTATTCTCTAACTGGTTCGCTGAGCATTAATGATGCATGGATTAGAACCAAATGCATCTTTCCCCTTTCCTCTTATTGATCCTTGATACTGTATGCAGCAAACGAGTTGCTCTGGCCTTAAAGGAAAGCTCTAGCTGTTTGCAGGGCTTTTTATGTTTTGACAAAAGTGACAAACATCTCTTAAGTTACTTCAAGTAACATAGTCTTGATTCAGAAATTATCGTGACCCTTGCAATGATCAAAGAGCAGAAGCTATTCTGTGTTAAATATTCTTCTGGCTCCCATTTCAATCTGCATCCAACTGGAATTCTATAGTATCATTAGTCGCCCTTGTTCAACCTTTCAACCTGTTCCTCTCCACTCTTCCTCAATAGTTAACTGATTGCTAAAGTGGAAGGTTGGGGCTTGCACACGGGCAGCAAAGGTAGGAGAGAAAGCCAGTGCTTGTTTAGTTGAGCATCACTGTGCTCATTGGGCTGCTGGTTAGGTTTGGTCCCTCTAAGTGAAGCTGTGGTTGACTGAAGCCGACCATCTCACTGTGTAACTTGTTGGGATCTTCATAAGTTGCCTGGGTGGCTCTCCTTCCGGCAGTTCAGTTAATATTATGGATGCACCATGTGAAGAGAGGGGAGCTCCTCGTCAGCCTTAGGCACGTGTCAGGATACTTCCAGACTCTTTCTGCTGAGTTCTCTTCAGTGTTTCCGGAACACCCTCCTGGGCAGGACCCAAGAACCCATATGTGTTTCTTTCCCAGTGCCCTGCATAGGTTGTGGGAAATTCTCACGTGTCTCCTTTCATGAAAAATTTTAGGAGTATAGCAAATTCTGTTATCACTCTCCTTGTTCTACTTCCAAAGCAGATAATTAGCTTTTTCCTTATACTCTAAATTATTTTCAGGGCCAACCCCAGTCCATAGTCAATTTGACTGTGGTCCAGTCCGTTTTATGTGTCTGAATGAGAAAATCCAATTCGCAGTTCTACAAGTTGTCCTTTTGAAGCCCTCTGCTAAGATTGGTATGGAAAGTAGCACCACAGTATCTGGGGACAGAGGGAATTAGAGGCTCAGAGCCAGGCTTGCCTTCCAGGAAAAATATCGTCACCAGTTTTCTATTTTCATTTCTATTTCTCTTTTTGGTTTTAAAAATTCTCTCAGACCTTTTTTTTTTTGTAGAGACAGAGTCTCATCCGATGGCCCTCGGTAGAGTGCCGTGGCATCACACAGCTCACAGCAACCTCCAACTCCTGGGCTTAGGCGATTCTCCTGCCTCAGCCTCCCGAGTAGCTGGGACTACAGGCGCCCGCCACAACGCCCAGCTATTTTTTGTTGCAGTTTGGCCGGGGCCGGGTTTGAACCCGCCACCCTCCGTATATGGAGCCGGCGCCTTACCGACTGAGCCACAGGCCCCGCCCAGACCTTTTTTTTAACCTTGAATTTAGATAGGTCTAAGAGATGTGGACGAGGCTTTTTTACCCCTTTGGTAATTTATATCCCTTTGTTATCTTTGATTTTGATAAGGACCAAAGAGATGGGAACAAGTTTTAATTCATCCCTTTTGTTAATTCTGCATATGAGATGAGATGTGCACCCTGCCCCATGTCTTGCTGGTTTCTCCATTGAAAGTGAGAAAAACTCATTTGCATGTGCTTTTATTCCATCAGCGATAACAATTATGAAATATGTTGTCCATACTGATGAGTTATTCCCTGAGATTAGCCATGTCCTCAAGGGTTTGGGCTCTTCTTACTCATGTTTATATGGCCAATAACTAGTACAGTGCCTGAGGCATGTGGAGATGCGATAAACAGTAGTAAAAACAAAATTTATGTTTATTTTGGCTGGCTTTCACTTTCATTAATACAGATCTGATCAGTGTCTGTCTTCTCTGTTCAGTTAACATTGAGCAAGCTTTGTAGGAGGGATTCCTAAATTAGTCTGAAGCAGATTGTAGGGGGTAGTGGTGGTTGTAAATATATGTGGAAGAAAGTTTGTGGGAAGCATGGCCAAAATAACAGCAAGTGCTAAAACATGGGGGTGTGAGGAAGAGCATGTTGGGAAACCTTGAATTTTGCTAGAGTATGTGGTGGAAGGAGATTAGATTAGGAAACAGCATAGGGATTTTATTTACCACATTAAAAAGTTTGCATTTTTTCTTTCAGAGGATAAAGGACGTTGAAAGAATTCTAAGTAGAAAACACATTCACTGAGAATATGACCACGATTTTTATGCATTGAAATAAAAAATTGAAAGTAGAAAATTTATTAATCGGAAGTACAATGTGTTTTGAAATTCACCAATAAAGCCACATGTTCTATTGATTAGATATGTAAAATTCTAAGTGGACCCATGACATTATCAAGCAGTTGTAACTTTCTGACCTCTATTTTTAGAAGAAAAAATGATTGCTTAAGCCATGGAAGTTACCGCTATTTTTACCTCGCTCTTGTGAAGGGAGGGATGTGGGAATTTTTCTCTCTACCACTTGCAAACTGATTCTTTCCACTCCTTTAATATGGACTGAAAGAAAGTGAAGTTCAATACAGGAGCATCAGCATGCAAGTATAAAGAGAAATTCATTTTTATTTTAAACAAGTTAGTGGAAACCAAGAGAGGCAAGTAAAATATGCATCAGATAAAAGCTAAAACTACAAGGAATTGCATTTTGCCATAATCCCTTTCATTTCTGTGAGGGTGTGTCCTGTCAAGTGGGTGAGCTATAAAGCAGAATTTCTGAGAGAGACGGCAAATTAGTCAGTGCAAGGAAATCAAATCTCTGTTCCGGCTCAAAGAGGGATGATCATGCAAAGCCCTTTAAACTCTGATGAAGTTTAAAAGCTGCAAAAATTGCACAAACAGCAACTCTTTCAGGACAGAGCAGCAATTGTTTAAAGGCCACTGAAGGACCCTAGAAAAATATAGGAGTAGTAATTGAAATTTCCTCAGTACTTAGGAAACAGTGGTTTTGTTATTTATGGCAAAATTATCTTCAAATTTCCTGAATAAATGCACAATAGCACATAAACACCCGGGCTAATGGGGACTACCATTTGGGAGCAGAAAAGGATCAAAAGCAGAATGAAGGTTGTAGAAATAAAATGTGGGCTGCTGAATAGGGCAAATATTTTGAAGGAAGGAGAAAAAAGTGAAATTTCTGGAGAATTAGCTATTAAATCATGCACATTTATTATAGCCAGTCTTGGCAGTACAACTGCTGGTAAAAGCATGTCAGAGGTTTCAATATAAAACTCCTATTAGAAGCAGTTATTCTGTAAAATTAGCTATCCAGATCTTTGAGCATCCCACACCATCTGGCAGACACGTACAAGCCCAGATGTCCTGTGTCTTTATGCATCATTTAGAGTCACTGGATAGCAAACCAAGAACCATAAACATCTCATCCTGGAGAAAAGCGATTATTCATAGTTTGAATTCACTCTTTATTATTAATTGAAATAACACAATATATTTATTTAAACTACTTGCTCCACTATACCCAAACAAGAGAAGCTATATACTTTACGAATGTGTACTAAAGGGGCATATGTTTTCAGTTTGCAGTCCCATTCCCTTTCTTTAGTCTTTACTTCCTGCATTGTGATTGGGAGGAAGGGGACTAATGGTTGGCTTTTGGTTGTATTTGGCTACTGAGAGTTACTGGTAGGACACTGAACATGAGGGGAAAATGAAGTCCATATGTTCATTCCCTTGACTCGCTACCTTTACCAAAAGCCCGTGTTATTTTGGGTGAGCCTGTCCTACAGACATGTGTCCCTCCAGGTCAGGTTTCTGCTAATTCCCCTCCCCCTGTAGACTTGGGGTAGGAGGAGTTCTCATCCCTTACCTTGCTTCAAGGTGCTGCACCCTTTCTCATTGAGTTTCCTTAACCTTCCTGTACTTCAGGAATGGATGCTTCCTTAAAGCTCCTTGTTTACATTAGCCATTCGTTTCACTGATTAATCCACTTATTGAAAGGTAAAAGGTTTTGGTTCTGGGGAAATATTTTCGTGGATTGTGCTGATCTGTGTGGGGAAAACATACAAAATGACAGAACCTCGATTGGTCAGAGCAAGGGAACGAAGTGTCAGTCCTGACAGTCTACTTCATGCTCTCCAGAGCGTCTGGAGAGGTTTTAATGAGACATTGGCTTGACTTTCTCATATTTCTAGTTAATGCTATCATACAAAAGCTGAATTTCAGAGGCTACCATTCCTCAAATTTGACGTGTCTGTGTTTATTGCTAATACGTTTCTTTAGTTTCAGTTTACTATATTTCTCATGCCGGATAATTGGGTAAAATTCATATATAAAATTGAGTAAAATGTAAGTTCCCCTAAGGGATATATTTTGAATGTCTACTGTGAAAATTAGCATCAACGTGGTTATTTCTCTACCTCCCTGGCTGTTCCTTCTCCATCATGTCTGCTCATTAACCTCCACCACCTGCTGTTCGTATTAAAGTTCCTCCAGGCTGTCCACTGTCCTCCACCCTTCTGTCCTCTATCCTACCAACCTCTTCTGGGATCTAATTCATACTCAAGATTTCGATAACTATCTCTATTCAAATCACTCGGTAATTTGAATTTCTTTTTTATATCTCTGAATTGTAGTACATTTGTATACTGTTGTCTGCTTCTAAGTAATTCCCCTGTTTAAAATTCTGACAATATTTTATTTCTGCAAACAAAACAAAACAAAATAAAACCAAAACCTCAAATACCATGATCTTGTTGGCACTACATGATTTTCTGTGTTGGGGTACTCGACTAAGCTACTCTAGCAAAAACATAAAAATAAATAAAATAAAATGTACACTGTCTTAAGCAACAGAGAAGTTTATTTCTCTATTATGTAGCAATCAGGAATTAATTAGTCAGGGCTGGTGACAAGGCTTTGCTAATACCTCATACACCGCTTCCATTTGGGGATCCCAAGTGGCTTTGGAAGGTCGAGCCTTCTCATCTGCATCTTAGTCAATTAAAAAAAAACAGGAAATGAAAGGGAATGAGAGTAGTGCACATCAATGCACCTCAATCACTTTAAGGGCAAGACTTGGACTTGGGTTAACTTCGCAGAAGTAAGGAAGGTACTTGGGCGTTGTGCGATGCAGTTATACTAATGAAGGTACAGACAAGCTTCCAGGCTGCCCTTCTTCACTCTGATAGATCCTGAAAAACAATAACAATAAGAGTATAATTCTTTATCCTTTAGAAAAGCTGGGAGGAGGCTGCGTGGAAGTTGTTCTTCAGAGTATTCTTCAGTCTTCAGGGTCTCCTCTACTTTTCTCCCTTTTACCACAGTTTCTTTCCACTAAAGGTTGGTTGTCTGTTGCCTTTGGTTCAACCCTATCAACAGAGCCCTTAACTTCTCCTTTCACGTATTTCAGCTTTCAGGAAGCCAACGAGTCGGTTGCTTAATTTGTTCCTGTAACAGTAGTTCCCTGGTGCCTTGGTTTCAACAAGGTGGCAGAGCCAACAGCGAGTGGCTGGCCAACCTGACTGCTCACTTCGAGCCTGCAAACCTACTGGAAACGCTGACATATAACTGTGTCATTCCACATATGTTTAAAACCACCTAGTCCTATGAGTTCTCTGTCTACAGCACATCTCCGGCACTCGTTTTAATGGTCTCATAACATTCTTTTTACAATTTCTTTCCTCAGCTAGAGGAAAACTCAGCATCATAAAGAATTACGTGTCAAGAGATTTCCATAAAGAATTATGTTGTAAGAGATTTCCAAGTTAGTTGCTTAGAATACAGCTTTCATAAAAATAACGTTCCGCAGAGAGCCTGGGTTTTTCCATCAACCCACAGAATCATATTTAGTCCATAATATAAGATAACTTGCAGCACTCATTTCAATTCTGGATTTTAGGAAAAGGATGCCATTTGGTACAAGGAACTTTGAGATGAAAGAGCACTTCTTTATATTGTTCAAGAAGTAAAATGGCTGCAGTACCCCCTTTCTCCTCTCCACGTATATCCCAGAGGTAGTCCATATATTTGTTGTTTCAAGGCCACTTGTACGGAAAAGGGAAAAGAAAAGTAATACCTAGCCCAGTACTGAGTTTTCACATTCCCCTCAAATTAGCTGCACCTACCACATCAAATTGTCATCATCTCCCAATGACTTCAGTTTGGTAAGAAGAATGTTATGATTGAATAATCTACATTAATATATGAACAAAAAAACACCAGCTCCTTAACATTCTCAGAGATAACTGTAGTTTTTAAAGGGGAATGATTTTATCATGAATTTCTCAATGAACAGAATTTTAGTAAAGGTGACAAAAAAGTCAGGGAAGAGGAAACAAAGAAACTGGAAATTAAGAGTGGGAATATTCTTGCTTGAGATGCCACCACTGGGTTTTTCCTGCATTTTTACTGCTTTTCCTGTTTCTACTTCAGTGTTTACAGATTCACTGAATTTTTCAATTTCCTGGCAAAGGCATCAGTGAGCCAGAAGGAACAGTCTTTGCATAGCAGGACTACCTATATTGTCATCTTACTTAGCTGGATTGCAAACTAGCTAAAACCAAATCTTACATTTGTCCTCAATAAAGGTTTAGGAAATAATCGGTCAAGGAATATAGGATTTTTTTTCTTCATTTAAAATGATCCGTTTGCTTTCCATGTTATTCAATCTATACTAATATGCAGCCAATTCTGATACGTTGGGTGGAACTTTCAATTTCTAGGTCTAGCGATCCTTAATATCATCTTTGAGCACAAATCTTTTCTGTATTTGCCTTCTTACTGATATTTTCCTTCCTTGAGTTTTTTTTTTTTTTTTTTTTTTTTCCTCCATACCATCACTAGGATGTATTTGTGTAGATGTGAAGGAAAGCAGTGGTCAGTCTCAGAATGCTGGCAAGAAGAAGTGAGTCTGTATGGGAAGGTACAGACTAGAGTAAGGGAAGTGATATTTCTGGATGGAGATTCGAATAAAAGTGGGAGCTTCTTATTTATCTCTTCCAACAAGTCAGAGGGAGATGTGGTCTGAAGCAATTAGCTGATGAGCGTGTTTAAGTTTTCTCTGGGTTCCTTCACGCACCCCTCAAGCTGTAGATTGCCTTTTCATGATCTTTTGTGATGATAGTGTTTTTCTTTTTCTTTTTTTTCATTTTAAAATTATCCTTGGTATTTATCTGCTTCAGATATCAATATGAAAAAAGCTTTGGAGTAGAAGCTAAGGAACTGTATGGAGAAGGTAAAGACAAAGTGATTTATCTAAACACTACTCTCTGTTAAAGAATGACTTCTTTTCTTTCTCCCTTTCATCTATTCCTCTTTTCTCACTTCTACCCTCTCTCCTTTTCTCTCTTTCCTCCTTACTCCTTTAACAAATATTTACCGAGTCCCTTCTTCCTGTCAGGCATTCTGTTAGGCTTTGGGAATCTAAACAAGAAAGACCCCTGATTCATAGCATAAAGAGTCTCACATTCTAGTAGAGAGATAAACACAAACAGCATTATGAAAATAATAATTAAATTAACCTTTGTAATGATTTTCCCAAGTACAGAAGGAGAAAAATAAAACCACCTCCCTCCATTTACTGCTGAAGTAAGTTTCACAAAAGAGGAACAGTTTGAGCTAAAGCCTGAGTGGGAGTCTGCAAGGTAGATTAACACGGAGAGGCGGGTATTCTCATCCTGAGGAACGGCACACACATAATGGAAAGTGGCCTAACAAAAATCGTGCTTTGAATTTTAAAGCACATTACTGCTATGCGTGAGGTGTGGGGCAGCTGAGTGATGAAAGGTGAGCACCATACAGCCAGTTCGTGAAGGCTTTCATATGCCACGTGAAGGAGTTTAAGTTTTGTAATGAGATAATGCAAAGGGTTTGAAGACTTTTCAATGGGATTCCGAAATAATTACATTTTTTGCTCCTCGTTGGAAAGATTATGCTGACAGCAAGCAGTGTTGATGACGTCCTGTGAAAATATAGAATAGGACAGGAGCAAACTTCAATCGTGCTGGTCTTCTGAGAGATGAGGTTCTGAGCCAGAGCAATGACAAAAGAATTGGAATGGAAGGGAAGATTTAAATGAGATTACTGGCGCAGACACAGGGATTGGTGATTGCCTGAATGCCGGTTTAGGAAGAGAGAAGGATTTGGGGTGACACCTGCATTAGGATTTAGGATGGCCTTAGGCTTCTCATTTCATTGTTTTTCTGCCAAATGTGAAACTACAATTTACACAGAAAATTTTGTGAAGACTTCTAAATTTTTAATTTTTGTTAACATAATTTTCTAGTTGCAAATTAGAGAACAGCCCCACCTGTTGACGGATCTCTGATGGCTAGACTGAAATTTTAATGATTTATAAAGATTCAATAATCCCTAAACGAAGTTCAGAAAGCATGCTGAATTGAAATGAGTGATTTAATTGCAGTAGACAGGATTTTCAATATTAAAGTTGCTTTTTGAGGCCCAAGCAGGGCAGCCTTGAGAGACCTAAAAATATCCAAACTGATACAATGGTTCAAGAATCAGCACTGCCAGAAATCTCCATTTAGTTAGTTAATATTTTCCTTATATTTATTCATTTGCTATCAAGCACATTGTTAGGATTATGAGCAATATTCCAAAAAGAAAAACATTTCACTATCTTTTTTTTGTGTGTATGTAGTTTATATAACAATAGGTTAAGAACATCATTGGTTTTTGTTGTCCACATTTTAGGATATATATGTGTGTGTTTACATATTTAGGTATATCATATATAACTATGTTCCGTATATAAATATAAACTTGACTTTAAGATCACTTTTTAAAAGACAAGTTTTCAATCAAATTTTTTTCCAGTTTGTTTTTCTCTCTCTGCAGATCCATAACTGTGACGTAACCAGGGTTTTCTGAAGTTTATTACTCAATGTGTTTCATGTCTCTGATGTTTGATTTCACTGCTTTCATCTTTCTTTGAGAAAGTAATGATGATGTAGCACCTACTCCTCCCTGGCAGGTGGGTGGTTTCCATCCCTGTAAAGGACAGCCTTGCAATATTTCCAAAAGGACATTAAAAATCTCACTTTATGTTAGTAATTGTGATTTTTTAAATATCTTCATGATAATGTTGTAGGCTCTGCTATTCTTCATACATTTCAGTCACAAAAACTGAAAATTAGTGCATTGATTGTGACATTAAAAATGCATCTGTTTTTGCTATTTGATCAGTAGTATTTTCCAGTGGGTTATCTTGTCAAGTTGAAATGCCTAATATATTTCATTGGCTAATTCTTGAGATTAGGCCTTAAGATGTTGGTCTGAACCCCTGCAATTTTCAAATTGAAGTCCAGAGAGCTCAGTGAGAATAAATGTCTTAGAAAACATTGTGGGCCTAGGGCTAGAACTTCAGTGCTTTGAAGCACTATCCAGTACTTTTATATGTTGAGTCCTTCATATAAAAGATTCACAACTACATGTATAAGAAACAAAGCTTTATTTATTTGTTCTTGGCATGTCTGTGCTCTGCTTTATAAATGTAATTATTTTTTACAACCATTTGAATGGTCAAAACCTTAGACCCCTCTCATTTGTAGAGTAAGCTGCATGGTATATTAAATATAGGTTGTCCAGACCCCAGAATATGAACTTACAAATCTATCAATCTCAATTCCTTCAACAACCAGTTATTGAGTAGCTACAGTGTGCCTCCGTTCGGGCAATTGCAAAAATAAAAAGGATTGAATTTCTGGTCTTGAGGAGTTCATGAGGGAATTGAACATATATGCAAATGACTCTAAAAGATTAGGTTGTTGAAATGTGACAACAGAAATTAGCATAAAGTGTTATGTGACGGCATTCATCAGAGTTCCTTAGAAAAACAAAACCAGTGAGTATATTTAAACATATAAGAGGGAATTTATTATAAGAATTGGCTACATGATTATGGAAGCAAAGACGTCCCATGACATGCCATCTGCAATTGGAGAAGCAGCAAAGCCAGGGATGTAATTCCGTCGGAAACTGAAAGCCTGAGAAGCAGGAGCTCAGATGTTCCATGTGCCATGTGCAAGGGCAGGAGAAGATGGATGTCCCAGTTCAAGAAGACCGCCTGTATTAATTTACTCTTTCTCCACTTCTTGTGCCATTGGGAGCTTCAACAGTTTGGATGAGGACTACCCACATTGGTGGTCCACCCAAATCTTCTTTACTTAGTCCCACTGATTCCAATGTTGATCTCTTCCAGAAACACTCATATGAACACCTAGAAATAATGTTTTACCACCTATTTTAAGTATCTCTCTGTCTAGTTCAGGTGACACTTAAAATTAACTGTCTCAGGGACTGTGGAAGAAAAAGCTAATTCTGCCCGAGGGAGGAAGAAATAGCTGAGTGAAACCATAAAAGGTCAGTAGGCTTTGAAAGTTTAAGAGTAGAAAGATTGGTCTTCCAGGCCAAAAAAAAAAAAAAATCATAAAGTAAAGGAGTGGAGATTCCAAAGTCACACAAGTGGGAATAATGCATCTTTTAATATAGCTACAGTAAAAAGTGTCAAGAAAGACGAAAAAGATGAGGTCACAGTGTAAAGGATTTTACATGGAATGATACATATATTTTATTTTGGTAAGATAAGGATATGGAAAATAAACTTAATTTGCTTAACTATTTTCCTAGGTATTTTGAAATCACATAGCTTGGCCTATGCACCCTAATAAAAGATCAGTATACCCCCTCCCCAATTGCCAGAAGCTCTGTTCCCCTCTTTCTCTTATCTATCTCTCATATCTTTCAATAAATTCTGTCCTTTCACATTAAGAAAAAAAAAAATAAAAGATCACTATAGTCCAAGTGTTTTTATTGACTTGCCAAATTTCTTTTTGCTCAGCTTCAAGACCCAGTTTGTGTTACATACATACAGTGTTCTTCTTGATCCTTCAGTAGTCAGATCTTCTCATTTCCGTAACTTACAGAGGTTCTCTACCACTAACGAAGAGTTTAGTGTCTGGAGCATAGTTGGTTTACTCACAAAGACTTGAAAAATTCAACAATTATTGCTCAGATAGTTTCACACTGCTACGTCTGTGTTTAATGTTTCTTTGCCAATGACTAGCATTTTACTCATTCATATTGTGAGATAAATTAGCACACAAAAGCATGATTTATTGAGTAGGTACATTGGTTTTCTAGGGTTTTGAGTATTTTCATACCAAGTGTTCTGATGGAAATCAACCAACTTACAAGCTAACTAATTTTATTAGCCTTAACTAGACTGTGAAAATCTTGATATCATCCCCCAGCTCTTTAATTTCATAGTTATAATATGGTGCCTCAGGGTTCAGACACCTCAGTTGTACTAGCTCACCCTCACTTTCTTTAGCGTTGGAAATTTCAACAGTGGTTCTCCTTTCATAATTTGATGTCACTGTGAAGATTTTATAAATACAAATTCCTTCTTATATAAATGATAAGGACCTATAATGTTCTGCCAATTCGTTATAGTGAATCTGTTGGGTTTCTTCGTGAAAGACAATGTTATCATCTAATTCTGACAGGGTCTTCTTGGGCTATATAACCATAAAACCTACTGATGCTTATGCTAAGTCAGTATCTTGACAATTTGCAAATACTATGTTGTTTTGTGATTTGTCTATCTACATTTTTATTTGGTCTGGAGTACACATCTCAATTATAAGATCTGTGGAGTGAGGACTGTTCTGACATGCTTTTGAGCCACATTCTCTAGAACAAAATTTAGGTTAAAAAGAAAATGTAAAACAAATCTCTTTGTTCTTCAGAGTTCCTCATTCTACCTTTCAGAAAAGAGAAGATTCGATAGAACAGCATGTTTTTGTTGTATTTATGTAGTTGATGCTAATAATGTCAACAAGCTCTTCCTTTTCCATGGAACTAGTCTTTTGAGTTGACTGTGAACTTCAACCCAATCAATGGAAGGCCAAGATGAAGTCATCATAATGTACCCTGTGGAGGCATGTGCTTTATAGATGAAAGGAAATCATGTCATTCTTCATGCTCCACAGGAAGTAAATTATTTCAATTATCTGAAATTTACTTCACATCCATGCTTCTCCCTAGTAAATAATTGCGTTTGGGGACAGTGGTGTGAATACTGTCAGAAAATATTTGGATTAACACACTTAAAGTGACACAGCAGCATACCTACATAATTCTACGGATAGAAAGTCATTATCTGGCTAAATCACACACATGCTTTTAGTTTTAAAAACAAAATTAAGCTTATTATCTCTGTGTTAATGCTTTTACCTCTATGGAAATATAAGCCATATCCTGCATACATTAAAGAATTCACAGTAAAAACATTAAAACAAAGGTTTTCAGCTTTTGAAGTGTTTTGCTGTCATTTTTTTCTGGAGGTAAAGAAATCTGCAGAAAGGATGAAATAATTTGTTATGTTTTCTAAGGCAATGGGGGTGGCTTTCTGACTTACAGCCAGTTTTTTTCTGCCAAAATATCAGTGTCATCTTGAGGATAAAAATAGTCTTGCACCAGCCAGCAAAATGTCATTTGGAACTGCAAGTGACCGCTGCCACACAAAATGTGAACTGCTTATTATTAATGTTTGCAACGTAACAACTGGTACAATGGTTTCAAAAGAAATTGTTATTTTCTTGCAGCTCGAAGTTACCAGAAAGACATCGGAAAGTAAGAGAAAGACAGCAGAATGTGGCTCATTGCACAGGGGGTACTATATTCAGGAAAGCGTATTCAGGAGACACAGGACCAATGGAATACACATGCCTGGAGACTTGAAAAGAGCAAGACAACAAAGAATGTGTAAAAATGAGTGAAAAAGCATCAAAGCAGAGCTAAGTAAGAAAGAAAGGGCAGGAGCAAAAGAAGCAAACTTTAAAGGATTTGCTACCAGCGGCCTACCTGTAGTTAAGTGGACATTATTAAATTACAATGGGACATTTTAAACTCTTTGAAAAATGAATAAGGAAAGACAGACAAGAACGTGAGATGAAGATACAGTTGGTGAGGATACACTACGGTCAGTTCGTAATTAGGGATTTGTGTTTTTTCATTATTTTTAAAAATAAATTTTCCTAATATGTGATTAGATAATTTCAAATTATATTATTTTGTGTTTTGGTCCCACTGAAGGAAATTTGATCCTTCCGGTATTATTTGTACAAGAATTGCGTGCATCCAGGTGGACTGTACTGACCATCTGGTCCCTGGACAGATGCCTGGGCCTGGACAGACCAATGCTAATTTTTAGCTGCACCCATGCCTTTTCTGCCAAACGGAGAGGGCTTACATAATTGTTAACCTAAAAAGAGACAATTTCACACAGATATAAATGCTAATACCAATAACGGAATTAGCGATTAGGTAATAATCAGTGTTTGTGTTTTGAGTTGTCTCCGTCTCGCTGTGCTTGAGGACTTGTCAGAAAATATTATCTCGCTTACTTACCACACAATGAGGCAGGCTTCACTTTTTTGCTAAATTGACATATAGGCTTGTAGAAGTTAACAATTTCTCAAGATTCTACTGTTAAGAAGTAGACACGGAATAATATTAAAACTCCATATCATGAGTTTTTAACCACTATGAAATATTCCCTAAGTTAAAAAACATTAAAGAAGCTTTTACCAAGTGCCGCACTCTAAGAAAGATAAATTTTCCATTCTTCCCTTCTTACGGTGGATCTGAAATTTTTTTTACACATTCATTAGTGGATTCACTCGGCATGACAGTTAAAGTACGCTTTCGTAGGAACAGTACAATGTGGAAGGGACAGCTGTGGCAGTGTACATTCCCCTAGCTCATGGACAATCTGGCTTGCAATACTGGTGTATTCAAAAGCTTCCCTGAATAATTTGCTCTGAACAGTGCAATCAATAAAAATTGGGTAACAGTAAACTGGAAATTTTACTTATCTCAATGGTAATTATACAAACTATGAGTTTTAACTATTTGTGAAGGAGTAGAATTAGTGTCCTTCATTAAAGAGGGAGAGTCTAAAACTACTTATAATTAAATAATATTCAGTTCTGGGTTACAATCAACCCCTTTCATATTCTCAACAATTTCATTGTAGCAGCTGGAAAAAAATTCTCAGGTGATCCAGTAACTGATTTTATGCCATTCTGGTCATTTTAAGTGAATTTTTGCATTCTTTGAGAGGTTCAACTTTGCTTGAGAACTGGACCAAATCAAATGAAATTGAGATCTATTTGCAGTTCTCTTTTCCTTGAGCACATGCACCAAATGGGCAGGAGTGCAAAAAGAGCATAGAGAACTGAACAAATTAAAATCGTAGCATCTGGAAGAACTGACTCTAACGTTCAACAAAGATTAACAGAAGTGAAACGCATTTCAGAATTAGGGGGCTCGTGAGGGGTCACGTCTTAGTCCCAGTCTCTTCTACTTTATGCAAATAGTGATAGAACTTCCTTCCACGGCTCACTGTTGACTCTCGTGGCAAATCATTGGTTGTCATCTTTTTATTTATTTACTTATTTCTTCCCACAGTTACAGCCTTTTCTGTTCAATCGGATCGTTTCTCTCTCTTCTTTGGGTCCTGTGATAATCTGCAAACATTAAACTTTATGAGGAGGGACTAGGAAAAGGTAGAGAGTTTATGGAAGGAAAATATGTTTTTGTCTTTTTTTCTCACAACATGTACTAGAAATATGCAAATCCGGATAAGATGGACTAAATGAGTAATGTCAGATTACAGGTTTAGCACATTAGTTAAGAAGTAAAACATATAGCAAAAGCGACATGTTTGAATACTAGTTACTGCAAAATAAGCTGCTAATTATATAGCACTTTCTAAACTCCAGGTAATGAACTCAGGGCTTTCAAACATTATCTTCTTTAATGTTCACATAATACCTTGATATTTTCCCTATTGTATTACTAAGACATGTGTCAATTTTGAGAGAAGTGACTCACTTCATGCAATTTCAAACAAGAACAGTCATTTATTGCAATTTCCCATTCTTTGAAACATATAATAACTGCTACAGTTTCTTTGCATAAAGGGAGAAAAGGAAGCGAAGAAGGAAAGGTATGAGCTTTCTGACTTGTAAAAAATATTTTCATTGGGATTTTTAATCATATGAGAAAATAATTTTAAATCACCTATGTTTAATTGATAGGATAACTTGAAAGCCACCGCTTTTAGTTTTACAATGAGCTCTATACATCTCTATTAGGTAGCAGCTCAAATAAAATGTGTAGGATTAACTTCGGTTATTATGTGATCTGGAAACAATAAAGCTATGTTTAAAAATATTTCATGATTCACGCTGTTAGCTTACCCCAAGAAGTAATGGAATTAGTTTCAATAGTTGAGTTTTTCCCTCTAGTATTTTCCTAATCGAACTCTGATTCTTTTAACCAAACATATATGTGAGTACACAGACAGGCACATACCTTAATCTTTCCATTTCAAGATTCCTACTTCAATAACATCACCCTAGCAATGTTCTTCTTTTACTATGTTATAATTCCATCTCATAGCAAAGAGGATGAAAAGAAAGTCACATAGATCTCTTTTCTTTTTCTCATTTTAGTCACATAAAACTAAACTTAACATTTTTCTTCTTTTATGTTTGTTAGGTAATTAGAAAGACATTGTATAATAGATTAAAAGCCATATGTGAGCCATCTCTCCTTAAGCATATGCTAGAGCAGAAATAAATTGCGAAATGTAACAAACTTTGAATTAATATGGTATGTTGGAATTAGGCTTTTTCTTTTTGGTTTCAAGAGTTATGGCAGAAACAAAAGTGAACTCCATTGTCTTATACATGTTTGTTGAAGCTAGAACAATATATTTTCCATTTGCTATTCAATAGCTAGAATTGCTATTTGGAGTTGATAGCCCCCACAGCATTCAGCAACACAACATTCTTATATTGTTTAAAAATGTACCAAAGGGCCATGTGTGGTGGCTCATGCTTGTGATCTTAGCATTCTGGGAGGCCGAGCCAGGAGGATCACTTGATGTCAGGAGCTTGAGACCAGCCTGAGTTAAGAGTGAGACCTTCTCAATACTAAAAATATAAAAGGTAGCCAGCGGTTGTATCAGGCAACTAGAGGTCCAGTTACTCTGCAGGCTGAGGTGGGAGGATCACTGGAACTCTGGAGTGTGAGGTTGCTGTGAGTTATGATGTTATAGCACTCTAGCCTGGCCAACAGAATGAGTCTCTATTTAAAAAAAAAAAAAAAGTTCCAAGGAAATTGTTAGGGTAGAGTTTTGACTGAATGTAGTTAGTATGTCAGCTCTGCCATTCTTTCCTAGTAATATCACATTCACTTACAAGGCTTAATAGATGAAGGTGTTGAGTACGATGTAACCGTTTACAATGTATTTGTCCTGGGATGAAGGGGGGAAAGGTAATACGTCTTCCCGCTTTGTATTATAATTTGTGTTGGATGTCTTCCAACTAGTCTACGCCTTCGTACATTTTCCACAACAAAGGATAATGGCGCTAGCTAAACCTTTTCATAGGGTGCATAAAAAATAACTACTAATAGTTCCTAGTGAAAGCTTATACTTACCTTTCACTGCATATGAAAGATTCATTATCGATTGAGTGCAGAACGCAATGTGAGATGCTCTCAATTTTTAGTAACATTCCCTCATGTCTACTCACCTCTCTGAACCATACGTGTTCACCTTTCTATTTATTATTGAGATGTGGTTCTCCTCTGAACACACAGCTTCCCCTAAGGCCCTCTCCAGCCCTTTGCCACACTCCTCTCACAGAGCCTGGCAGTGTGAGCCCTGGCCTGCCTGTGCTCGATGCCCTTTCCAGGATGTTCTCTTTCTCTCTACTGGTAACTCAAATTCCCTCTGAGTTGTCAACCACGCTGTCCCACATCACCGAGAGAACGGGAGCAATTGCACTCTCTTCTCTGAACTGCCAACAGCATTTTTACCAGATACTTTGTCTTTTTACCTGTTCTCATTGAGGAAGTCTGTGTTCTCATTTAAAACCAGTCTGTCATAGATCATTCCAGTCAGCAACATGACACAGTGTTATTTCTTCCATTTTAAGTGTCAACAAAAACTAACATGTCCAATGTCCTGTTTTCCTCTGGGTATATTCCATGTTTTTCCCCTTTACAGCATAACTCCTCAAAATTCTCCACTTTTGTGGGTTTCCAGACTGTCTGTGTATTGACGATTTCCGAAATGACATATTCAGTTCCGACCTCCCCCTGAATTTCACATAACTGCTGCCTACTCTATACTTATGCTTGCAAGGCTCATAAACATGTCACATTTACATGTTAAAAATCAAACTTCCTCTGTGCTCTCTCCTTTACTAGGGCTTCCCAGCTTAGGAAACACGTTTCCTTCCAGTTACTTCAGCCAAAAATCTTGGAGTCATCATGACTCCTTTCTTTTAACTGATACCAACATTAATCTAGTTATGTTATACTTCCTGGTTTCTTTATTTATTCCCTTACCACCAAAAATAAATACTTCACACATCAGGCAAAATGGTACTTTTAAGACATGAATCAGATTAGGTCAGATTGTGCTCAAACCCAGCAGCATCCTCCCATCTCACTCAGAATCCTCACCTACAAGGATACGCATGACCTGGCCTGCTGTTACATCACTCACCTCATGGCTTACCCATCTCCTTGTGCATTCCAGTGGAAGTTACTAGTGTCCTCACCTTTTCTCAAAACATGCCATATGTGCTCTTGCTTAAATTTATACCTAACGTTTTCTGTGCTTGGAAATTTCTTCTCCAAATAGCTATGTGACCCTCCCTCACCTTCCTCCTGTCTGCTCAAGGATGACTCTTACTATGAGGCCTATTCTGACCTTTTGTCCCTACCCCGCTACATGGCACTGTCTCTTATCTTCTCTGCTTTGTTTTCCCCCCATATGACACATTGTGCATAATGGGCTCCTGTGTATCATGCACATCCACAGTTTTGGCCCACACTTTCAGCAAAATATCTTTTGTTTCAATTTTTTAATTCAATTTTTTGTTTGTTTCTATTTAGGTACTTGTTTCTTTGTATTATAAAGGAATTTTACCATTTATTTTTAACATATAATAAGAAATTTATGTAACAAATAAGTATAAAGCACAAGAACAGATATGGGTATATATTTTTTTTTCAAATATCAAAGTTGCAGTTTGGCGGGGGATGGGTTTAAACCCGCCACCCTCAGCATATGGGGCCGGCGAACTACTCACTGAGCAACAGGCGCCGCCCGGGTATAAAAATTTTTATGTGCCGGTAACTAATAGAACTATTATCTTTATTTTTCCCTCAAAAATTTGGGCAAAAAAAGTGCACATTATATGTGGTAAAATATGATATATTGCTTGTTTGTTTATTGTTAGTGTTTCAAGTAGTCTGTTAGCTTTAGAAGGGAAGAAATTTGTGCCTTATTTATCACTACTGTATTTTAAGATAGTGCCATATACATGGCAGATAATCTAAAACTATGTTAAAAATTTCTGACCAGGGTGGGAAGGACAAGATGGCTGACTGAAGGGGCTTCCGAGGGAGGGTCCTGCCCAAAAGGAAAGATAATGTCCAGAAACAGCCCAGTTAAGCTGAAGACTGGGAGCCCAGATGAGAGAGAGATGATAACTGCAGGTCACCTCTGCTAAGGCAAGCTCCGACTCCAAGAAACCAAGCTTCAGGTACAAAATTCATCTGGAAGGAGGAGTGCCCATCCCCTCCCCCAAGGAAGCTGTGGTTTTTCTTTGTTTTTCTGTCTCCTTTCTTTTCTCTCTTTGTTTGCTCCTGAGGTTTTCTACAGACAAGCGGTGAACTGTGAACCTCTTTCTTCACCCCATGGGTGAGTGCTAAGGGAAGTGGGGACTACTTCCTCAGAGGGACCTTGCTGTGACTCTGAACACTCTCTTGCTAGGTAGAAATATCGAATTAAGATCTTCCCTGCCATTTTGAACTTGCACTACACCCTTCCCCCTTACCCAATGAACCAGAAACCTAACCCCTGCTGAGACTGAGAGAGAGAGGAGGATCTTGAGCGGTGCCCTCCCTCCTTGTCTGCCAGAACAAGTGCTCCCCCAGCAAGAGACTCAGGGGGCTACACTGAGCCCCCACCTAGGATCTCCACTGACAGCCATGCAGCCTCGCACTGGGTGACCTGAGACCTGCCTGGACCTCCTTATGAGTGGAGCCGAGACCTGCAACCCGCCAAACATGGCCTGCCTGGACCTCCGTATGAGCTGTGCTGGAACCTGTGACCCAGCCTGCCTGGACCTCTGTACAAGCAGTGCCACGACCTACGACCCACAGCCTGCCCGGATTTCCGTACAAGTGACACTGCAACCTGCAACCCGTGCCCTCCAGGACCTCCGTACGAGCAGCGCCGAGAACCACAATCCATGCACGTCAGGCCTCTGCACACCCTTACCAGGAACTCCGGGAGCTGTGCAACCCCGTGTCCTACCTCCCGTACACTCCCTGCCTCCACACTGGCCCACTCGTCTGAAGAGGGACTCTGGTAGCTGCACACCCTCCGGAGCACTCCCTGCCTCTGTGTGGAGCTCTTCTCCTGGACAGAGACTGCTGGAGCCTTGGGCTCCAAAGTCACCAGGTAACACACACTCCTAGAACTGGGTGCACCACCCCCCACCCTGTTGCTGGATCTGGGTGTGTCACACTCTGGAGCTGCTCCCACAAACAAAATTCCCTGGCTGGGACAGCCCCAGAGGAGCTACATGGGGTCACTCCCTACAAAGATCTAGCAACAATAGAGTGACCCCACTGGGGTCTAATCTTGGAGAAACACCTTACCAACTCTGATGATGACCAGAGGCAATGGTGAAAAACAATCATGAGGAGAAATCAACAAAAAAACTCTGGAAATATGAATAATCAGAGTAGATCAACTCCCCCAAGGAACAATGGGGCAGACACAGCACAAGATCCCATTCACAAACAAATAGCTGAGATGTCAGAAATCGAATTCAGAATCTGGATAGCAAATAAGATCAAATTAGAATTCCAAGCAGTAACCCAAAAGATATCTCAAGAATTCAAAAAATTCAAAGACCAAATGAAAAAAGATTTTGACACACTGAGACAAGAAGTTACAGCCCTCAAAGATCTGAGAAAGACAGTAGAATCCCTCAGTAATAGAATGCAGCAAGCAGAAGAAAGGATTTCTGACACTGAAGACAAAGCCAATGCTCCCAAACTCTCAAACAGGAAGAAAAATGGAGGGCAAAAACAGATCACTCTCTCAGAAAGCTCTGGGATAATTCAAAGAAAAGCAATATTCATCTTATAGGGATCCCTGAAAGCGACAATGTGGCTTCACAAGGCACAGAGCTTCTTCTTCATGAGATTATGAAAGAGAACTTTCCAGACATGCTAAGAGATTCTGAAATTCAGTAGCGGACAGTTTCAGAACTCCAGCATGACTCAACTTGAATAAGACATCCCCCAAACACATCATAATCAATTTTGCTAAAGTTAACATGAAGGAGAAAATTCTGAAAGCAGCCAGACGAAAGAAAACCATCACCTACAAGGGGAAGAATACTAGAATAACTGCAGATCTCTCTGCTGAAATCTTTCAAGCTAGAAGAGGATGGTCATCGACTTTTAATCTTCTAAAACAAAATAACTTTCAACCCAGGATCTTGTACCCAGCTAAACTGAGTTTCATTTATGATGGAGAAATTAAAAACTTTAATGACATTTACATGTTGAAGGAATTTGCCATAACTAAACTAGCTCTCCAGGATATTCTCAGACCTATCCTCCATAAAGATCAGCATAATAATTCACCACAAAAGTAAACCCACTCAGAAAATTTTGATCAAATTCCAACTTCCATAGTCGCAAAAGGATTAAAAATGTCCACCGGACTCTTGAAAGGCTTATCAATATTCTCAATTAATGCCAATGGTTTAAATTGTCCTCTAAAAAGGCAAAGGTTGGCTGACTGGATACAAAACCTCAAGCCAGATATCTCTGCATACAAGAATCTCATCTTACTTTAAAAGAAAAATATAGACTCAAGGTGAAGGAATGGTCATCTATACTCCAGGCAAATGGAAAGTGGAAAAAAGCAGGCATTGCAATCCTATTCACAGATACAATAGGCTTTAAATCAAGCAAAATAAGAAAGGGTAAGGATGGACACTTCATATTTATTAAAGGTAATACATAATATGATGAGATTTAAATTATTAATATTTATGCACCGAACCAGAATGCACCTCAATTTATAAGAGAAACTCTAACAGACATGAGCAACTTGATTTCCTCCAGTTCCATAGTAGTTGGAGATTTTAACACCCCTTTAGCAGTGCTAGATAGATCCTCCAAAAAGAAGCTAAGCAAAGAAATTTTAGATTTAAACTTAACCATTCAATATCTGGATTTAACAGACATCTACAGAACATTTCATCCCAACAAAACTGAATACACATTCTTCTCATCAGCCCACAGAACATACTCCAAAATTGACCACATCCTAGGCCATAAATCTAACCTCAGCAAAATAAAAAAAAAATAGAAATTATTCCTTGCATCTTCTCAGACCATCATGGAATAAAAGTTGAACTCAATAACAACAGGAATCTGCACACTCATACAAAAACATGGAAGCTCAATAACCTTATGCTGAAGGATAGATGGGTTAGAGATGAGATTAAGAAGGAAATCACCAAATTTTTGGAACAAAACAACAATGAAGACATGAATTATCAGAACCTCTGGGATACTGCAAAGGCAGTCCTAAGAGGGAAATTTATAGCACTGCAAGCCTTCCTCAAGAAAACGTAAAGAGAGGAAGTTAATAACTTAATGGGACATCGCAAGCAACTGAAGAAGGTAGAACATTCCAACCCCAAACCCAGCAGAAGAAAAGAAATAACCAAAATCAGAGCAGAATTAAATGAAATTGAAAACAAAAGAATTACACAACAGATCCATAAATCCAAAAGTTGGTTTTTTGAAAAGATAAAAAAAAAACCCAGATAAACCTTTGGCCAAACTAACCAGGAAAAATAGAGTAAAATCTCTAATTTCATCAATCATAAATGGTAAAGATGAAATAACAACAGACCCCTCAGAAATTCAAAAAATCCTTAACGAATATTACAAGAAATTTTACTCTCATAAATGCGAAAATCTGAAAGAAATCGACCAATATTTGGAAGTACACCACCTACCAAGATTTAGCCAGAACCAAGTGGAAATGTTGAACAGGCCTATATCAAGTTCTAAAATAGCATCAACTATACAAAATCTCCCTAAAAAGAAAAGCCCAGGACCAGATGGCTTTACGTCAGAATTCTACCAAACCTTTAAAGAAGAACTAGTACCTATATTACTAAACCTCTTCCAAAATATAGAAAAAGAAGGAATACTACCCAACACATTCTACGAAGCAAACATCACCTTGATCCCTAAACCAGGGAAAGACCCAGTAAGAAAAGAAAATTATAGACCAATATCATTAATGAATATTGATGCAAAAATACTCAATAAGATTCTAACAAACAGAATCCAACAACACATCAAAAAAATTATACACTGTGACCAAGTGGGATTTATCCCAGGCTCTCCAGCCTGGTTCAATATATGTAAATCTATAAATGTAATTCAGCATATAGACAAACTAAAACATAAAGACCATATGATTCTCTCAATTGATGCAGAAAAAGCTTTTGATAATATCCAGCATCCCTTCGTGATCAGAACACTTATGAAAATTGGTATAGTAGGGACATTTCTTAAACTAATAGAGGCCATCTACAGCAAACCCACAGCCAATTTCATATTGAATGGAGTTAAATTGAAGTCATTTCCACTTAGATCAGTAACCAGGCAAGGTTGACCATTGTCTCCATTGCTCTTTAACATTGTAATGGAAGTTTAAGCCATTGCAATTAGGGAAGAAAAGGCGATCAAGGGTAACTACATAGTCAGAGGAGATCAAACTTTCACTCTTCGCAGATGACATGATCGTATATCTGGAAAACACCAGGGATTCTATTACAAAACTTTTAGAAGTGATCAAAGAATACAGCAATGTCTCAGGCTACAAAATCAACACCCATAAATCTGTAGCCTTTATATATACCAACAATATAGCCAAGCCGAAAAAACAGTCAAGGACTCTATTCCTTTCACAGTAGTGCCAAAGAAGATGAAATATTAGGGAGTTTATCTAACAAAGATATAGAAAGATTTCTATAAAGAGAACTGTGAAAGTCTAAGAAAAGAAATAGCTGGGAATGTTAACAATTGGAAAAACATACCATGCTCATGGCTGGGAAGAATCAACCCAAAGCAATATATAATTTTAATGCAATTCCTATTAAAGCTCCATTGTCATATTTTAAAGATCTTGAAAAAATAATACTTCATTTTATATGGAATCAAAAAAACCTCGAATAGCCAAAACATTACTCAGAAATAAAAACAAAGCAGGAGGAATCATGCTACCAGATCTGAGACTGTACTATAAATTGATAGTGTTCAAAAAAAAGCATGGTACTGGCACAAAAGTAGATGTCTGGAACAGAATAGAGAACCAAGAGATGAATCCAGCTACTAACCGTTATTTGATCTTTGACAAGCCAATTAAAAACATTCACTGAGGACAAGATTTCCTATTTAACAAATGGTGCTGGGTGAACTGGCTGGCAACCTGTAGAAGACTGAAACTGGACCCACACCTTTCACCATTAACTAAGATAGACTCTCACTGGATAAATGATTTAAACTTATGACATGAAACTATAAAAATACTTGATGAATGTGGACGGAAAACTCTTGAAGGAATTGACCTGGGTGAATATTTTATGAGGAGGACTCCGCAGGCAATTGAAGCAGAATCAAAAATACATTACTGGGACCTGATCAAACAAAAAGCTTCTGCACAGCTAATACATAGTAAGTAAAGCAGGAAGACAGCCCTCAGAATGGGAGAAAATATTTACAGGTTAATAAAGGTTTAATAACCAGATTCCACAGAGAACTCAAACGCATTAGCAAGAAAAGAACAAGTGATCCCATCTCAGGGTGGGCAAGGGACTTGAAGAGAAACTTCTCTAAAGAAGACAGATGCATGATCTACAGACACATGAAAAAAAGCTCATCATCCTTAATCATCAGAGAAATGCAAATCAAAACTACTTTGAGATATCACCTAACCCCAGTAAGCGTAGCCCACATAACAAAATCCCAAAACCAGAGATGTTGGCATGGATGTGGAGAAAAGGGCACACTTCTACGCTGCTGGTGGGAATGTACACTAACACCTTCCTTTTGGAAGGATGTTTGGAGAATATTTAGAGATCTAAAAATAGACCTGCCATTGGATCCTATAATTCCTTTATTAGATATATACCCAGAAGACCAAAAATCACAATATAACAAAGACATCTGTACCAGAATGTTTATTGCAGCCCAATTCATAATTGCTAAGTCATGTAAGAAGCCCAAGTGCCCATCGACTCACTAATGGTTTAATAAATTGTGGTACATGTATACCATGGAATATTATGCAGCCTTAAAGAAAGATGGAGACTTTACCTCTTTCACGTTTACATGGATGGAGCTGGAACATATTCTTCTTAGCAAAGTATCTCAAGAATGGAAGAAAAAGTATCCAATGTACTCAGTCCTACTATGAAGCTAAGTTATAGCTTTCATATGAAGGCTATAACCCAACTATAGCACACGATTATGAGGAAAGGGCCAAGGAAGGGGAAGGGAGGCGGGAGGTTGGGATGAAGGGAGGGCAATTGGTGGGTCCACACCTACAGTACATCTTAGAATGGGTACAGGTGAAACTTACTAAATGCAGAATACAAATGTCTACATACAATAACCAAGAAAATGCCATGAAGGCTATGTTGAACAGTTTGATGAGAATATTTCAGATTGTATCTGAAACCAGCACATTATACCCCTTGATTGCACTAATGTACACAGCTATGATTTAACAATATAAAAAAAAAATCATACTCATTAAAAAAAAAATTTCTGACCATAGTCCCTGACAACACCCTTGTCATGTAATTGATGCTTGGCTAAAAACTTCTATAGCAAGTGTACCCTAGGTATTTAATTTTTTCTGTAGTATGCCAATGCATTTTACATTATTTGAGCTTTTGAACCTCAATTTTAACATTATGAGGGGATTTTACCACCTTTTTGAATGCATAGAAAAATGAATGAAAATGAAGAAGGAAGGAAGGTAGGGAGGTAAGGAGGGAGGAAAGAGAAAGTAAAGAAGGAAACAGAAGAATAAGAAAGGCAAAAAGAAATTGCTCTTAGCCCAAGATGAATAAAATTTGAGTGAAGAGAAACATTGGTCAATAGAATCTGAAATTATGCAAGAGTTGGTGTAACAAACATGATACCAAATTGAAAAGCCATTATAATCCAGGCAGAGTTATCTTGCTGTATTTTTATCTTTCTGATGAAAATACAGCAGAACTTGCTTTATGTGGAGGAAACAACTCCAGACTTGTTGTAGAAGAATTTACAATAATAATTAAGTAATGTGTTAACTTTTATGTATGGTAACAAAATCCACAATGCAAAGAACATTTAGTTAAGACCAATGAGCTCCATGAACAAGACAGGGACAGACAATCACAATGAATCCGTAGAATCTTTTTTTTTTTTTAATTAAAGCATAGCTGTGTACATTAATGTGACCATACAGCACCATACACTAGTTTCATAGGAATCTGTAGAATCTTAAGGTAAGATATGTATTGCGATTCTTTTCATTAATTTGTTTTCATGATCAAAATAAATATATGGTCACAAACCTGTCTAGCTAGATATAGATAGCTGAGAGAGATTGATAACATACTGATATATAGTAACTATCATATAAATTTCTTATATTGCTACTGTGATGGTTAATTTTACGTGTGACTTTCAGTAGGCCACGGAGCTCCCAGATATTTAGACAGACAATACCCTAGGTATCTGTGAGGGTGTTTGTGGCTGAGATTAAAATTTGTGTCAGTTGTGGAAATAAACCAGATTGATGTCTCTAATGTGGGTCAATCTCTCCAACTGACCTCCCTAATCAAGGTGGGCCTCATCCAATCTGGTGAAGGCCTGAATAGAAGAAAAAGGCTAAAGGAAAGAGAGTTCACTCCTTTCTGACTGCTTTTGAGCTGGGCTATTGGTTTTTTCCTTATTCATATTTGAATTGAAACTTTTTCCCCCAGGTCAATCCTGCAGATCTTCAGACTGGCGTGACTAGACCTATGTTAGTAGCACTAGTGGGCTCTCCTGGGTCTCCAGCTGGCCAAGTGCAAGTCTTGAGACTTGTCAGCCTCCATAAGCATATAAGCCACTTCTTTCTACTAAACATCACTCCCCGTCTTTCTTTGCCTAGTGCTTTCTCTTGGTCTCTCTGGGTTCGTGTGTGTATATACGTAATTTATATGTTGGTTTTGTTACTCTGGAGAAAACTGTGTTTTGTTTATTTAATTTACTCTTTTTTGTTTGGAGTTAGGATAACTAAATTCCAGAACCATTTCTAATCTAGTGTAGGTCAAGTTTTGGACCCATTCAGTAATAATTTTTCTATTATTTTAATGCCACCATTGCTCTCTTTCTTTTTCATCTGCATCAGCTTCTCCAGCTATTACCATATAATTAGGAATACAAAAACTCAAGTCACAGTGGAAAAGCTCTTCAGTGCTTTGTACGCTATTTTACATCTCCGTGACTTCATTTAATAGAGTATTTTTTCTTCCTTTCGTTGTCTAGTTAATCATTCTTTAAGCACACCCTGCCCCAAGGAATTCTCTCTCTTGCCCGATTCTGCTATAGATGGCAACCCTGTTCTCATCTATGTGTGTTCTATGTGAGTCTCTGCTGTTGGATAAATTATACAGTACTGCAATGATTAATAAACCCCCATGCATCTTCCAGGAGAAAACATCAAGGACTGTTTAAGCACAGTAACTATGCCTTTAAAAGAATTATCTCATGTCTAACTTCTAGAATAGTATCAGTCATGAGTACTCGTGGAAAAATGATCACAATGTGGGTATCAATGATCTACTCTATCCTGGGTGATGATTCAGGTCATCGACAATCTTTCATTTCTGGACAAATTATTTTCTTCACTTTACTAATTTTATGAAAACTAAATGTAAATCTTCATTATTTAAAATAAAATAAGTAAACGCAATAATTTTTTTTCTTAACTTCACATAAAAGAAGAAATTCAGCTTCCCTTGTATGGAGTATCACGAAGCAGTCATCATATGTTCTTTATTATGAAATATGCGTTTGTTTTCTGAACAAAATTGTTTTTATCTGAAGACACGATACCTTTGGTAGATGAGATTTATGACTGATGAAAATCAAGGAGAAGAAATACTCATAGTGATCATTTTATTGAATCACCGGTAGCCTATTTATTTGTATTTTCACTGCCAGAGAGGGTAGATTACAAAACCAATAAAAAGAATTTGTCATCAAATGCTCTTAAAAGTTTTATAATGGCAAAGAGATGAAATTCTTAGAGTGTGGGTGAGGTTTGAAGAACAACAAAAATACTTACTTTGTACCTTATAAATAACACCTAGGAAAACAAAAAACTAGCACGGAATTAAGTTATGGCTATGTGTAATCTAATTAGCTTTCTTTGATAAGCAATTTTTATTTCTGTATTTTATATCTTTCTTTATAATTGTTAGACCACATTGTAATTCCATGTCCATGGACTTTCTAATCTTCATCCCTGTAAGGGTAGGCTATAGCATTATTTGGCTAATTGCGTTTTGTTTTCAAACATTAATTATTGATGTAATTACTAATTATCAATACATATAAGCCAGTGTATTAATTCCTTATTTTTTTTTAATAAATTAGAACAAACCTCATGATTTAAAACCATGTAAATGCATCAACTTGTAGTTCTGGCAGGCAAAGTTTAGAAAATAATCTCACCAGCATATCAAGTGTTAACAGGGCTGCTTTCCTTTCTGAAGACTCTATGAAATAATCAATTTTCTTGGTTTTCCAACTTCTAGAGGCAACTTGAATCTGTTGGCTTGTGGTCCCTTCTTTTTTCTTAAAAGTATGTCTCTCTAATTTCTACTTCTATGATCTATTACTCTTTTTCTCATTCTTAGCCTCTAATCTTCCTCTTATAAGAACCATTTTGATTACATTAGGCATGCCAAAAAAAATCCAGGAACATCTTTCTATCTCAAGATCCTTAACTCAATCACATCTCAAACTTCTCTTTGTTTGTATAAGGTAACATATGTGCAAGTTCTGCGGATTAGAATGTGATCATCTTTGTAAGAATAGTATTCTGTCTACCATCCTCAATATATATTTTTTCTTATTTTGCCAAAAAAAATCATAACTCAGTATTAATCAATGTCACTAGTAGAAAAACACAAATTAAGAAGAAATTTTCTGATAATTATTTCTTATTAAAAGTGAATCCAGGCTGGGCACCTGTAGGTCAGTGGTTAGGGCACCATTCATGTGCACTGGGGCTGGTGGGTCGAACCTGACCTGGGCCTACTAAACAGAAAAAATTAGCTGGGCGTTGTGGTGGGTGCCTGTAGTCCAGCTACTAGGGAGGCTGAGGCAAGAGAGTCACTTGAGCCCAAGAGTTTGAGGTTGCTGTGAGCTATGACACTACAGTACTCTATGGAGGGCTACCAAGTGAGACTGTCTCAATTAAAAAAAAACCTAAATCCAAATCCCTTGAAAACAATCTTACTCCTCAGTGTTAGAAACAATAGAGAAAGGCTAGATAAACATACATTGGTTATATTTTAGAGGAGATTCCTGACTTTTATATAGATTTGATATAGATTCATATAAGGCCTATTTCCTTATAAGAGTCTCTTTGGCTTTAAATTTCATGCCAAGATAGTAGAAACACAATCCCATTTGCTCATTTATATTTCAATTAAATTTGTGAAAGCATACAGAATGCTATGTATGCATGCTATATATGCTGTAATGCTTGGGATGTGAAATAATCTTAGATATTTTTACATTTATTTTTTATATTTGTCACCACATATATACAGCGCGATCAAGATGATTTTCTCCACAACAGTGATTTTTATTTGTATCAAAAAGAAGAAGCTTAGATTTTTATTTTTAATTTAAACAACTTGAGAGCAGAAGGAAGGCCAGGAAAAAAATAATGAACTACATTTTTGAGAGATTAATGTGCTCCATTTTTGGACGATCTACCAAAAGTAAAAGAGCAGGTGCTGGTTCAGCATGCTCTTTTTGTACATGAGGAAATGGAAACCACAGAACTTTAATCAGTTGCCCACGTACCTACAAGGAGACAGTCGCAGAGCTGATGTCAGGCTCCAGCTTTTCTGTGATAACTCCCAGTTTACTAAGCTGTCCACAACATAATAAATTTTCCAATTTCTTACTTAGTGTCCAATTTTCTCTGATTTAGTATGGTTTCTCTATTCTTTTATCTCCATCTTATATGCTAAATTAATGCCACTTAGGTTGAGTCTCTTGAGAAGGAAACAAATTCCTTTCCAATGTGATGATGTACAAGTGGACAAATGCAGCCGAGATTCTGTTGCTTCTCTCTCTGTAGAGTTAAGATGTAAGAAAAGGAAAAGAAGCTGAACTATGTTTTCATGTCTTTTCCTTCCTTTTATTTCTTATTACTAAGAAATATTAAAAATCAGTTGAACTCACGAGACCTGTTTGCAAATGAATGCATTTAGTTAGTAATAGAAGAGCAGCCAGGTCTCAGATTAATTGTGTGTGTGTATGTATGTAGGGGGTGTGTCATATTGGTAGGGAACGATAAACTTTACTGAAATGTTTAAACATATCGGCAAATGGACACATCATCATTAAGAGCTTCCAACCATCCCTGATATTAAACAAAAACCTCCTCTTGGCTCTTCTTTTTCTTTTAACTAAATTTGAACATGTTCCTCTCTATGCCATTATCCATATAAACTTATTCATATTTTTATCACTTAAAGTTTTATTTCTATTTTTGTTTTAGGACAATTGTTTAGACTGGGAGTCTTTTCTTGCTTTGACTGACAGGGGAGACTTGATGCTTTGGCACCAATGATGGTCACCATAAATTCATTCTATTTACTTAATTCCTTGCCCTCAAATATCTTCTGCCTCATTTTAGGTCATTATATTACAATAGTTGTCTCTCTTTTTGGCATCAACTTCATAACTCTCTATACATTTCCTTTTGCTTCTTCCTTGAGCAGTTTAAGGTATATAGAAATCAAACAAGATCCATTTTATTCTCTGTCTATGTCTATGATTCAATTTATAAAGCAGAGAGAGTATCCATGTCCTTATATAAATTATAATAAAACGTCTTTAGTGATTCATGAGCCAAATAATATTTCAGTTCATTTTGTACTATGATGATATGTACTAAAATATATTCATGATGCCACAAAGCTTATGTAGGTGTGAAAATACTCATCTATGTACTAATTCCAGATAAACAATTCCCTATGCAGCTGTAGACATAGATCATTCCCAGGAGTGATGGTATCTTTGTAAGCCAATATTTCACCAGTGACATTTTGGTGCCAGTGAATCAACATTTCCAATACAGATTCTCTGTTTGAAGAAATCCTGCCATCTGGAATTGGTCCCTCTAGTAATGCTATTTAAATCATCATGGGATAATGCTTCTTAATCACCTTCAACTTAGTTGGAAAAATAAAAAGGATTGTCTATTCAATTTACGTTCTCCCTTTGGGGTTATCCAGACAGCTATTTATTTGTGGTGTTTAACAAATTTATTATTGACTTTTTTCCCAGATCATTTTAACCTGAATAGTTAATTAAGAAAATATTTTATTTTTGATAATGTCTGGATGTTAAAATTCAAATAAATATAACACTATTTTACCTATATTTTCATTAAAAATTACTCTGCCTGGTGCCACCATGCTCATATTGCAACATAGTACAACTATGGAGGTAATAAGGCTTTAATAGGAGAATAATTTCAGCAGAATACTTTTGATTCTTAAAATATAGTGCAGTCATTTAGAAGAGATGGAGAAATATAGGTAACATACTAATTTAATAAATAAAACCAAATATTACAAACTAATCAATATAATACGTACACATGAATCGTGTTTAGACTTACGAGCTCAAGCAAATGAAATGGCCACTTTGGAAAAAGAGGTTATCCTAACCAACTAACTAAGGAATAAGGAATATGAGGATATACTAACATTGCCACCAAGCATTAGGAAACATAGATAGTAAATTATAGGATTCTTAAGGTTATAGCATCCCAGAGATCTAGCCAAGTCAAAAATAGCACCAAAGATAGTAGTGTGGGGCAGTGAATTACTATAGAATTTAAAGATACATACATTTTCAGCTTTAATCAAGATAAGTAATCTGATAAATGAATTGTCAGCCCTTGAGGGCTTTAAAAGCAGTCTTACTCTCCTGCCCCAATGTGTCTAGCAGGTGTGCCCAAACTCTGGCCTGCAGGCCACATGCTGATTTTGTGAGGAATTATGTTTATCTATAGTGTCAGGTATCACGAAAAGTATGGGTGGACTTTTTTTGTTAATCATCTACGTTAGTGTTTGTGTGTTTAACATTGAGCCAAGACAATGCTTATTCTTCCAATGTGCAGGAGAGAGAAAAAAAAGTTTGGACCCTCCTGAAGGGAAGAAAGGATCAAAAACAAAGATTACATTTATGCCTCACTTAAACAATGATTTGAAGTTTATTAGGTGGGTCTTGACTTATTTTTCATATACTCATTTTTTCGTTCAAAACTACGTGCACAGCTAACAAAGGACTAATATGTAGAATGTGTAAGGAACACAAACAAATCAGCAAGAAAAAAATACCCATTAAAAAGTGAGCAAAATTAGGGTGGTGCCTGTGGCTCAAAGGAGTAAGGCGCCGGCCTCATATGCCAGAGGTGGCGGGTTCAAACCTAGCCCTGGCCAAAAATTGCAAAAAGAAGAAAAAAAGTGAGCAAAATTTATGAATAAAACTTTTTTTCAAAATAAAATATACAAATGGCCAAGAAACATATGAAAAATGCTCAAAATTGCTAGTCACCAAGGAAACGCAAATGAGAACCACAATTAGATACCACATTCCTCCTGTCAGAATTGCCATTATTACAAAGTCAAAAAACAATAGCTGCTGCATGGAGATGGTGAAAAGGAAGGCTTACACACTGTTGATGGGCGTGTCAATTAGTACAACCTCTATGGAAAACAATAGGGTGATTTTTCAAGAAACTAAAAGTAGACCTGCCATTCAATTGAGCAATCCCACTACTGGGTATCTACCCAAACGAAAAGAAGTTATTATCTCAAAAAAAAATATGCACTTGTGTATTTATTGCAGCACAACTGACAGTCGCAAAGATATGGAATCACCCTGAGTGCCCATCAACTGATGTGCAGAAAAAGAAAATGTGATTTACATATACATGCACACACACGCCATGAAATAAATAAATCTGTTTACATATACATATATTCATACACATACACCATACTACTCATACGTACTTTACAAAAAAGTAAAAGAATGTCTTTTGCAGCAATTTAGGTGGAAGTAGAGGCCATAGGAATACTCCACTTATCCTAAGTGAAGTATTTCAGTAAGAGGAAAACAAATATCACATGTTCTCACTTTGGAGTGGAAGTTAACAGCGGGTATACAAAGTACAAAGTGGAACTGTGGATATTTAAGAATCAGAAGAAAGTGTGTGAGGAAGGTGAAGGATCCAAACTTGCCTATTGGGTGCAATGTGCACCATTTGGGAAATGGATGCACTAAAGTTCTGACTTCACCATTATACGATTCATACATGTAACGTCATCACTTTGCACCCCCTAAATCTATTGAGATGAAAAGTCTCAAACTAGGAAATAAAAAAATCCACGAAAATACTTATGAAATGACTTATTAACTATTTTATCTGAATAAGTCACTGTGCTAGTTGCTAGATAGGAAATAATCAGATAATGACCAAAACGAAGAATGTAACCCTAAAATTTATTAGAAGAGATCAAAGACAATAAATACATTCCAATTGAGTAAGGGAGATACAATCAAATAAACACCAGTAAATAAGAGAGTAGAAAGTATACAGAAAATACAATTTTTTTTAAAGAGGGGCTAGAAATTAAATGTTTTGCAAATTTGTGTGATGGAAGGGAAGAAATCACATTCAACCTGTGGCTCAGGAGCAACTATTACGTGTCAGATATGGTACCTTTACCTGAAGATGCAGAAAGATAAATAAAAGATGATTCTTTTCTTCTAGACATTTTTAGTTTTTCAAGATTATCCTGTATTGGAGTGTGAGAAATTTCAGAGAAGACTTTATGGAAGAAGTGATATGTGAATTATGTCTTGAAATAGAGGTAAACTTTGGGCATATGGATAAAAGGAAAGGACCTTTCCAGGGAGAGGTAAAACCATGACTACGATGGCACCTGCAATCTTCTCCCTGAATTTATTTATGTTCCTCGAAGGTTTGTTCTGAGAACAACAGAAGGCATAGCTCACTCTGTGATGCACACTTTATAATAGCTTGTTTTTAAAACAAAAAACATTCTTAGAAAAATATTCTCAGAAAACTCTATTATTTATTACTGCAACCTTTTTTCATATGTGCATTAGTGTCGTTCACATTATCTTGGTACTGTAGATAGAAATGGTCTTAATGCTATTCCTTTATCTTGAATTTCCCCCAAAGAATCTACAAATCTACTACCTCTTGTGGTAAGTAATAAAGATAGGTTAGACCTCATCATGGTATGGTGTTCAAATATTTTAGAACTAATACATTTCTTAATATTAGGTGATCGTGAATAGAGTCTATCCTAGATATTACACATTTGCTTTCCTCTTTTTTTTTTCTTTAACCTTTTACATTACCTACATGGATTGAATTGCGAAAAGAAAGAATCATCTAGTGTGTTACTCAGTGTAGTTTTGCCACTGGATGAGCAACACCAGTGGAAAAACTACAGTGGCTGAGGGTCAGAGTCTTTTCGCCGACTTTTTAGAAATTTCTGTTGAGATTTTGTGATGTGGGCCATTCTCACTGGGGTTAGATGGTGGGACTGCAAACTAGTACAACCTTTCTGGAAGGAAGTATGGAGAAACCTCAAAGCACTCAAGCTAGACCTCTCATTTGATCCTGCAATCCCATTACTGGGCATCTACCCAGAAGGAAAAAAAGTCCTTTTATCATAAGGACACTTGTACTAGACTGTTTATTGCAGCTCAATTTACAATCGCCAAAATGTGGAAACAGCCTAAATGCTCACCAACCCAGGAATGGATTAACAAGCTGTGGTATATGTATACCATGGAATACTATTCAGCTATTAAAAAAAATGGAGACTTTACATCCTTCATATTAACCTGGATGGACGTGGAAGACATTATTCTTAGTAAAGCATCACAAGAATGGAGAAGCATGAATCCTATGTACTCAATTTTGATATGAGGACAATTAATGACAATTAAGGTTATGGGGGGGAAACAGAAAGAGGGAAGGAGGGAGTGGGGTGGGGCCTTGGTGTGTGTCACACCTTATGGGGGCAAGACATGATTGCAAAAGGGACTTTACCTAACAATTGCAATCAGTGTAACCTGGCTTATTGTACCCTCAATGAATCCCCAACAATAAAAAAAAAAAAAAAGTAAAAAAAAGAAAGAAATTTCTGTTGCGAAGAGCAGGAAGACCAGCAAAGGCAGAGGGACATTTTGCTCCTTATGTGACCTTTTCTCCGTAACCCTCTGACTTTTAGATTGAGTAGCCTGAGAAAATGCCTTTTCTTATCTTCTTTCTTTAATAGTATTCTGACTCTTTGAGAGTATTTAAACTACTTTCTCATTAGCATATTTTGCAAAGACACGAGAAGCCCATATTTGGCATGTTGGGTGAAAAAGCAGTTTTATTGGTTGGTGGACTCTTTGTCTAACTATATCCATCCCTTCTGATCTTTTCTTCATGATTAGTTAAAAGCTCTTTTCTTGATGTGGTTTGACTTCGAAATTATGGAACCAATCTGTGTGTCTTACATTTTTTTCTAAGGAACTTTTAAGAAGTGTCTTTTCCAATGTAAGTAGGATGTAAATTTGCAAGGTGACCAGTTGGAGTTTTGACCAAAATTATAGGCTGGTTCTCAGAAGCTACAGTGATAACTTTAAGCAGTACCCACCTTTTTTGCAAAGCAAAGAAGAGGGAACAGCAAGAGTAGAGGAAGGCCTTTTTTTTGTTTTTTTTGTTTTTTTGCAGTTTTTTTTTAGCCGGGGCTGGGTTTGAACCCGCCACCTCCGGCATATGGGGCCAGAACCCTACCCCTTTGAGCCACGGATGCCATCTGGAAGGCCTTTTTTATTATTATAAATCTTTAACATATGGTACATAATAGACTTTAGATTTGTTGGGTTGATTGATGTAAGTGGAATATTTGCATAGAATTCTATGTTTTAAAATAGACGTTTATGGATAATAGTATTCAATGGTGTGCATGTACCACAATTTGTTTATCCATTCCTGATTTGATGGACACTTAGGTTGATTCCACATCTTTGCAATTGTAAATTAAGCTGCTATAAACAATATAGGGCAAATGTCCTTATGATAAGACAATTTTTCTTTCTGGCTAGATGCCTAGTAGTGGGATTGCTCAAATGGAAGGTCTCATTTGAGTTCTTTGAGGATTCTCCATACCTCTTTCCAAAGAAGTTGTGTTAGTTTGCAGTCCTACGTATAGTATAAAAGTGTTTCTCTCTCTCCACATCCTTGCAATCTAAGGTATGCCCACATAGGAGAAATACTCATTTCAATTCAAGCTGGGGAGAGGGAAAATGAAGGAGGAAGAAGGAGCGGGGGTGGGGTGCTCTCACTGAATTGGCATAGGGTGGGAGCGTCCGGCACACCTTTTGTGTGGAAGACATAACCTAACAAAATCAATTATTTTGAACTGGTTGTTTGTACCCTCACATTAACCTGAAATAAATTTACTTTTCACACACACAAAGAAACTAAAACAAAATAGACACTAAATATGTTAATTTCATCAATAATTTTAAAGTTCCACTGCTGTCATATTATTCAATAATTGTGAAAATTGAGCTTCAGACAGATTAACTGACTATTGAAAAGTTGTATTAGTTCTTAAAAGTTCATGTCTAGACTCTGCTTTTATAGTAGTTAGGAAGTAAAATCTTAAAAAAAAGTATTTAAAACATCATGATAATGTTAGCTTCACAAAAAATTCAAGATTTTAAATCAATAAGTGATATAGATTGAGTAGATTAATGACCAATATTAGGTAGACTAAAATGTTCAAGGATGACGATTTCAACATCAGATTTTAGATTTAAACCAGAGTAATCACTGTTTAAATAGCTTTGATATTGCTCTAATACTTTAATGACACGAGTATATACATGCAATTGCACAGATAATCCTAGTAACTCACTGTAATCTTACCTAACCTACCAAGACAACATTCTAACTTTATATCTCTGTCCTCAGTTTCACTACTGACAATTAACTTTCGTTTTGTTTTCCATTAAAATGATGACTAATTAATACTTAAGTAAATCTGATGTCAATTTTCTCCCCAAGTTTGCATCTCCCTTTGTTCTTTACACACCTTATTTAAATTTGAAGGTTTGAAAATAATCGCCAAGTCTAAAATCCTTAATGACGTGGCTGCTTAAGTGTCAACCACAGAATACACTCTATCTTTTGTAAGTAGCTTTTCCAAATACCTCCCACACCTCTTCAGTACCCCCAGCAGTTCTTTTTATATGTGAATAGGTTTTCACTTTCCTTTTCACTAGAGAATTTTTCATTAAATAAAAAATAAAATTATGATGGAAGTAGGAAACCTGTTGGCTTTCAGTCCTACTAGACTGACATATGAGCTTTTGGGGGAAACAAAGTATTGACAGGAGAATGGACAGACGCCTGCACATGGGTCTTGTGTTTGGGTACAGGAAGGATGAACAGCAGTGTAGTAGAAGGTAGGAAATTAAAGGTGCTCAATGCTGAAGATGAAAATTTCATAGTATTATCTAAAGAGGCTCATTCTCAGATCGCATGAAGTTTAAAATCCTATATATAAGGACTCACAAAAGAATTTGTTATTTTTGATATAGGATCAAATACTATTAAAAAGAGTCATTCTAGAGTTTAACAAAGACGTTTTAAGACAATTGAGGCCCTTCATTGTACAGGTATCTGATTGAAATCACAGCTTCTCCCAAGTCATCTTGTGTATATAGAGATAGCAGCAGTAGCCAAAGTAGAAATTAGAACCAGGGGACCCTGAATTCGCTCCCCAGTACTTCTCACTCTATACTTCCTTCCCTCACAGCAGAGGATTGATCATCACAGTAGACAGATGTAAAGTAATCAGATCATTCACAGAGTTATGAGGAATAAGAATTTTAAAAGAAAAAAATGAAGGAAAGCAGTGTCATTTTAACCTTTTCAAGTTGCCAGGAGAAAGGATATGTACTTTTTCCAAAATAAAAGTTAATTAGGTTAAGGAGGATGAGAAAAGCTGAGAGCAGGAAGCTATTTGCTCTTTCAAAACAGAGATAAGTTGCCTTGAACTCTTCAGTTTTTACCATATCGGGGTTTACTAGTGCATAATTACAGGTCCTTGCCAAATGTCATTGATCCATATTTTCTGTTCTAATTTGAGTTGATCTTATTTTGTAGGCTGTAGAGGCTGTGTCTAGCACACAGGCAAAACAGGAGAATACATATTTTTAAGGTGAGTTTTAAAGCAAACCGACCATAACTTCAGTTAGTTTTACCCAACGTTTTGCTTTTTTGTCAATTTTGTTTAAAACGGTAACAAGAACTTTAGCAAGATTTATGTACAAAAGGTAATTGTAGGTACAATAAGTCTTTGATTATTTTCTTTAACAAAGCTAAAACATGAAGGCACTCAGAGCCTGTCACATCATAAAACCTTCAACAATATAATTATTGAAATGTTCCTAGTTCCCATCAGGTTTCATGGCTTTAAAGCAATTGTCTCATGCAGAGCAAGAGCTCTAATTAACTGGATTGTTTGGGACAGAAAAAACCAGTATGGTGTTGGAGATTATTGCTGAATCATTGTTATATTTAATGTCTGTTGTGTGAGCTAGGATGGTGACAAGTTTAATATATTCCTAGGTAAGAAGATAGTGAATGCTTCCTCAGTCTAAGCATGACTCTCCTGCTAGAGATTTTGTTGATCTATTTATCATACCTGTATGACTCCTTTACAGTTGACTAGGCAGTGGGATGTGCGGATATGGCCATGTTACCTCTTTTTACTGTTCCCCGAGTGTCTGGCTCCAGTGTAAACATGCTCTTGAAACCTGCACAGCCATGTTTACATCCTCCTATCTTTATAGTTCAGCACTGCAGAGCAAAGAAATTCATGGTTCTGACTCACAGGGTTTACCGTTCTGTTATAATGTTCAAATAACGATCTGCTAAAAATTTTCTTGTAAAAGAAAAAAGTCCACTCTTACACTATCAAGGTCATTACTGAACTCAATGCCTTCAGTATAAAAGCACAGAGATGCCATCTAGCAGCCACCCTCAGGAATTTCCTGCATAGAAATAGCCCTTTTCCTATGAAACTGAGCAATAATTATATTCCTACAAACTTTCTGTTTTTAAAATTTTACTTAAGGCATGTTATTTGGTATATTGTCTGTAATTCAGACACTCCATTACAAGTGAAATTAACTGATGTCTCTTAAAATAGGCAAAGTGATACATCCCTGAATTTTTCTAAAAGGAACTTTAAACTTATATAGTTTCATTAAGACCACATGATTCAAATACATTCCCTGAGAGAAAAATTGACAATTTATAAAAGGTATAATTAATTAGCAGCAAATTGCCTCCCTTTGCTGAAAGAAAATAACTAATTTTGCCAATTTTCTAAAATATCAATGAGAGAAAAGAAAGCAAGTGCACACTGAAAGTAAATTCACCCTATGAGCAATGAAGTTTTCACTTCTTAAAAAAATTAAAACCCAAATTGACTTTCAAGTAACTTATCTTACCATAAGATGGCGATACGTAAGCACTTTATAAAATGTCATATTCCGTCTGTAAGCCTCAGTCACAAAAAGAAAAAAAAGCCATTATAAATGTAAACATTAATGGTCTCCCATGAAATAGAATTGGTACTGTTAAAAAACCTTTTGTCTTCTGTTAAATTAATATGCAAATATTACATTAATATGCAAATCTCTAAGATTTAAATATCCAATGTTTGATATATATGAAATTCCCTATTAAGAAAACCAATCAATTTAAGAGCGCTCCTATTTTCCCACTTTCTATGTATCCATGTATGATTATATGTACTGATATACATATATACACAATATATTTATAATAAATATAAAGTAACAACATAACTTAATACTTGAATTAATTTTTTTGGAAATTTAATTGTGGCATACACCCGTCACAACATTAGCATGTGCAAAAAGTAATTGGCTAGGATTTCTGTTCATTTAAGTGTCACCATTTAAATTATTGCTAATTTTTCCAAAAACTGGGGCTTTAACGGTATTATATTCTTAAGATTTTAATTTCATGTCACCAGATATATTTTTCTTTATGAATTTTCATTTTCAAACTCTAAATCCTTAAATTTATAGTTTATAACCTAATTGACAGTTATTTTGAGGAAAAATGATGCCATTTATAATAAATGGCACTCTGAGTGATCAAAGTAGTTTGATAACATGTTCAAAAGTAGCTTCTATTCACCTTTATAAAATAATATTTGGTGCACAAGTCCAAAAACTTTTTACAACGTTAAAATTATTCGCTCTGAACATTTAATATTCTCTGTAATATCATCTGTGGTATAGAACAAAGTATTGTCTTTTGAAAAAATTATCTTTTGTTCTCTGCGTGCTGTATTACAGTATCTAGAAGCTGACATAGACAGTTTGAAAAGTTAATGTAGTCCCTTTCTAGAGATTTCAGTTCAATTGTACATCCATAGTTCATTCGGAAGAAAGCTGAAAGTTTTATAGCATTGAATTTGGAGAAATAAACGCATTAAAACTAGAAAAGTTTGTATTGACCAAACATGGGTTGTTTATTTGGGAAATTGATCTCTATATTTAACAAAAGATTAACTACATATTTAATTTTAGAAAAAAGGGCTATAAACAGTCAAAATGTTCATGCATTAAATATATCAGACTAATCACATCACACACAATTGTCACTGAAGCTCTACTTTTCGAATTCACTTTATAAAATGACAAACTCACTTTAAGTGACTTTTTCTGCAGTAACTCTATGACTAACTTCACTTTTAGAAAGTATTTTATGAAAAATATTTCAAATGAGATATATAACAGAATGTGCTCAAAAACTTTCAGACAACATCATATAATGAGAGTGGTGGTAGATAGAATGTGTCACTATAGGGTGCAGAGGCAAAAAGATGAAAACATGATTTAAAAGATAGAAAAAATAAAATCGACATTTTTACTGAAGTTTAAAATGCCTTAAAACTACCACTTAGTATACACATGTGCTGTTAAGATCATTAAAATGGTACTGATGATCACAACATCAGTCCAACCGTGGTTTTAAAATAAAATAATTTTATTCTTATGAGGTCTGCCTACATCTGAAAGTGTATTGAAATAATCACAAGTATGTATGACGTGATTTTAAGTTTTCACTAGATGCTATGTTAGACCCATAGTATAACCACAGGATTATACTATGCTTGGTTACATCTTAGTTCTATTTAATGATGAAAAACCCTTAAGTTCTCTACACTACACGATGACATAAGCTTTAAAAATAACTTCATAATATTTTAAATACAGTTTTTTATTGGTTTGATAGCATGGTCTCATTTTCCTATAGTGTCAAGTTGCTGTTGTGAAGTTAAATGAGTAAAATAATGAATTGCATCTCTTATTCTTTTTGACCAGATGCCTTATCTCTTACTCCCTATAATTATTATTTTCTTAGTGATGAAGCTCTCAAATTACCTCCTTGCCATCACTACTTTCCCCATGCATTGCTTAAAATACTTCTCCATATTTTCCCGTCTTTTTATCAAGGGAGTTCAACATTCTCTTTAGCTGATAGTACTGGATAATTTTCAGAGTTCCACAGCTATGAGACAACTCATCTCTTCCCATTGCCGTTTGGTTTGATAGGATTCTCGCTTCCTGTTTCCTAACACTGATAACGAGAACTTCCCCAGTGCCCCCTAATTTCCTTCATCAAAGGAAAGCAGAAAACAAGCCCCTTTTCACCAACGCCTTTCAGCCATGGCAGAAAGTATCGCTTTGCTTTTCTGCTGTGTGTGTTCCAAGCAGCTTCCCAAATGTTTTGGACACAAACCGCAGCACGTCTGCGATGGGAGTCTTACTGACCAGGTTCAGCTGGAAAACGCTCGGGATTTCAACAAAGAAATGGTTCACCATCGCCTAACGCATGTTTATAAATTGCATTGTTTCAAGGCTAAACTCCTTTGCATTACTTGTCCGACTTCAGGATAGAACATGAAGCAGTTGGCCCCCGAATCAGCTCCCTTCCCAGGGGAGCCGCATTGCCGCTGCCCGCACACGTTACATTTCCTCCCGCTACACGGCAGGACTCTACCCGGAGGACCCAGCTGTTCCTCCCGTAGTTCACCTTGTTCTCTTTTCAAAGGCGGGGAGACGCCAGGCACACGAGGTAGCTCCAAGAGCTGTCTCCAGTGCTGTGTTTGGCATATGCATTTGCATTTGGGGTTGTTTTCTTATATATTGCACATTTATGTCAAACAAGAGTCAAAATATTGCCCATACCTTGGAAGGATCTAATCCAGCGAGCAGAGACAGCAGCAGGAGGTTGAGGAGGCTGGACGTCGCCTGCATTCTGATCGGGGTTTCCGCTCGCTCTTGACTCTTTTCTGCGGCCGCTCCACTCACACTGCGGAGACCTTTCCCCCGTCAGCCGCACTTTCCGCCCGCCAGTCAGAGCAGCGTGGAGGCTGAGGCGGCGGCGGCGGCGGCAGGAACAGCAGCGGCGGCGGCAGCAGCAGCGGCAGCCGCCCTGGGGGGCGATCGTTCCGCGGGCATTCTCGGAGCCGCGAGTCCGGGAGTTCAGCAGCGCGGGCCGAGCTGCACTGGGCGCTGGCCGAGGTGCTGAAGTCCCTCCCACCCGCCGCCCCGGGCTGCCCTCTCCCCCGAGGCTCTCCAACCAGCCCACCTCAAAAGTTTAGACCTAAGGAAAAGATCAAGGGAGTGACTGCCGAGAGGGGTGTGGAGACCTGGACGACGGATATGACATCACTACAGCTCCTGGGGGGTTCGGGGGGGAAATTTGAGGGGGAATCTGTTCACCAAACACAGATTGACGCTCACGCTCCAGTTCGGCATTGCTGGTAACTTGAGCTGCAGAGAGGTAGAGAGTCAGCCAGAGCCAGGATTATGAAACCAATAGTGCGCTGGAACCTTCTGCTGTCATTGACAGAGGACTTGACACCGTATTTAGTGTTTTAAACAAAGTTTGCCTTACACGTTATCACTGTATGTTTTCTATTCGAGGCACACGATTTTTAGCTATGATAGATGTACGTGGTAATCGATAGATGTGCATTGCTATTTATGAATAGCCTATTGAAATAGTATTTTTAGGGTAGGCATTAATGGGTATTTATCCATCTAAGGCTGTGGGTCATCTGGATATGCATGAATACACGTAAACGGTGACTTTTATTTTTGCCCTTAGTTATACATGGTATATTCCATTAGTGCTCCCCCAACTGAAATATTTCCCCTCACTGTGATACCCAGAAATATAGTTTTCCTGTTAGTCTGACTTGTGTTTACATCGGAGGAAGAATCCAGTGAGAAACGACAGTGGGGTGGAAAAAGTGATTATTTCTAAGCTATCAAATAATTCTGAATTTTAGAGCTCACGAGGAAGCCCAGCTGCCTCACAAGTACAAAGCAAGGGTTAATGGCAAACAACTGTCTCATTCCCCTGCCGCATTTAACTAGGCTTCAGCAACTTCGTTTCTTTTGAAGCAAGAGACAGCAAGTGTCCTCAATAATATCAAAAAGGTGGGGAGACGTTGGCAACAACTCCGAAATACCATTCTCATACAATCTTGCCTTTAATACACCCATCTTTCTAGAAATAATGTTTCCTAAGGATTAAAACCAACAAACGGGAGCTATGGACATTGCTTTCTTTTATTTCCACATTAAAACGATGACTTGTTTGAGATACCAGATACATACTGTTGTAGCAAATCTCCACCAATCTTTAACTGAAAATATTCCATATTTTTAATATAAGAAAATATCAGTTACGATTTAAATACATGTGAAAGTTATAATTCCCAATAATTTGCATCTCATTGCATCTGTTTTTATCCTAACATTAGAAATGTGTATGCCTGTTAATGACTACTTCAGGTCTTTTTTTCCCCCTACAAAACATAAATGATATGAAGTAAACTAAATCTGAAAATTCTTTTTGAAAGGACAGATCATGCATAAAAACAAGGTTGTAGGATAATCGGAAGAAAGTGGAATTACTTAGCATGCTGTTAATTTAATGACTTCCCTAGAAACCATAGTTACCTTTAGAAATTCCATTATTATCTAACAGAAATAGAAAATAAAATTTCTTTTTGAAGTAATAGATAAAACCAGAGAGTTGTGCCTTATACTCTTTAAATGACTTCCTAGAGGACATTTGTAACTAACTTTCTTTGTCTCTTTTTTTGCATTTGTTCCTTAACCTAAACTTTTTAAATCCGTCTGTATACATCTGTTTATCTATCACTGTAGGATAAAATCAGCATAATTTTTCAATGATTCATACATAAAAATTATTTAAAATTTTATTCATTTCCCATTTTTAAATCTTTCATATGACTACACAGTTTGAAAATGAAGTTGCACAGATGGGGTAGCTAAATGATTATAATAGTACATTTTTACTTTCCATTCTCTGAATGCACCATTTTTTTATTATCTGTATTCCCATATGCTTTTTTCTCTCCTCAAGGTGTTTGCTAGCAGCCTGTTTATATCTCCACCTCCCAGCAGGCTGTACGTCATACTTGCTTAAGTGGAAGGAAGCTGTATCAACAGACACAAAAAGTAGTATGAAAACATAACCATATCAATTTTATCACTTCAAAATCAACAGATATTGTTATAATGAAATTATGTGGCTTCTTTGGAAATGGAATTATTCTGATCTTGTACATGTTTCACAATATAAGTGATTGTAATAAAACTCCTATGTGGCATATTTTTTAACTCCATTTTTCTATATTTTATGGCACTGGAATATCCTTTATAACAAGAAGTTAATAAGAAGACAAATTCTATGAAACCTTGCCAGAAAAATGTGATGGAAGATGATGATATTTAGAGATCCGAAGTAAGTAATATATGGTAATTATGCTACAAATGAAAATAGATGATCTTAGCATACTTACAAACTAGTTGCCATAAGAAAAGCTTAGTCATTTGTAGGGAACAATCAAGTTTAGTAATAAATCAAAGCTGTATTAAACATGCCACTGAAAAACAAGAGGTGCAAATTAAACAGTACAAGTCCACCAATACTGAACTGCTTCCTCTACAAATCCACCAATACTGAACTGCTTCCTCTACAAATCCACCAATACACAACTACTTCCTCTACGTCTCTTTGAAAATAGAACAATAAATTGCATAGCTTCTTTTAAATATTATTGTGCCTATTGCTCTTAGGTTAGTCATTTATTTTGTAGTAAAACCCTCTTATATACTTCCGAGCAATCAGTTTTGACAGAATTGCAGGTCATATTATATGAAATTGAGCTCATTACATGAGCTTGTCCTAGAAAAAGTGCCACATACTTCATTGCTGAGTATCACTACAGTCACCTTCAAAGTACTCCCCCTGGCCATTTGGTGACCATAAGTGATATTCAGCAGTGAGGTATACAGTACTTTTTCTAGAATGAGTTTGCAGACTTAATTGTCAGACCTTGTACAATGACAGCACCAATGGCCATTCCAGAGATAGAGTTCCGAAATTGCTTTGAAGGGTAGACTAGGCACTGTCACCAGTACATAGCTCCCCAATGAGGGCACCTTGAGGGTAAGCGTAGTGATATTCAGCAGTGAAGTATGTAGTTCTTTTTCTAGGATGAGACTGCAAACTTAATTGTTCAACCTTCTATCTTACTGTGCATGGCAACCTACAGAAGATTAATTTTCTTTCTTTCTTTTTTTGAGACAGAGTCTCGCTTTGTCATCCTCAGTAGAGTGCTGGGGCATCACAGCTCACAGCAACCTCAAACTCTTGTGCTTAAGTGATTCTCTTGCCTCAGCCTCCCAGGAGCTGGGTCTACAGGCACCCACCACAGCACTCAGTTATTTTTTTGGTTGTAGTTGTCATTGTTGTTTAGAAGGACAGGTCTGAGTTCAAACATACCAGCTTTGGTATATGTGGCCGGCGCCCTACTGAGCTACGGAAGCTGAGCCAGAACTGTGATTTTCAAATGAAGTGCTGTGAGAGGATCTTAGGTGTGCAGAGAAAATATTTAAAGATAATTAATTAAATTATTTTTGAAAGACATTAAAAGTACAGTAAGTATATTCTTTTTTTTACTTTTTTTAAATCAACATAATTTAAGTATGCACAGAAGTTTAACTATAGGTTCAAGTGTCCATGAGATTAAAAATAAGAAAGTTGAAAAACATTGCTGTAAGGGTGCACCTGTAGCTCAAAGGAGTAGGGCACCAGCCCCATATACCAGAGGTGGTGGGTTCAAATCCGGCCCCGGCCAAAAACTGCAAAAAAACAAACCAACAAACAAAACACTGCTATAGAGAATTCCTCCTCAAAAGGAAGATTACTTCACAAAATTCTTTGCATCTTCCATTTATACTAGCTAGGCAGAAGAGTTCTACTAAAAGGGAGAGAGACAGTATATCTATCTGCTTTTGTTTTCACTGCACTACAAATTGTAGACTGTAGATATGAAATGTGGTTCATAGCATAGATTTAGAAATCTTGCATTGTTACATGCATGCATGAAAAAATATTTGACATTGTCATGTCTTGTCCAAGTTCCCTTCAATGCCTACAATGGGTTACTCAGAATTTTATAAAGCATTATAAAAATTTTAGCCAGTGCTTACTATAGAAGTATGCATAAAAATAAGCTTACATAAGTTGTGTACATGTACAATACATAGAATAGTGTAATATATTTAAAACATATATCCCAATATTACTAAAGTGAGTTCTTTTTAAATGATTTTATAGTGGATTACACTCTTAACTGAATGTTTTATGTTTTTTAGTCTTCTTTTAATAAGTGAAGGGCCCCATGCATGTGAAAATCCACATATAACTATTTTTTTATCAAAAGAGAAGTGTTTGGGGGCAAGGAGACCACTGGCAAGCCTACAATCTTGAACTCATGAGGTTTCATGTAACCAGGGGCATTATTCAATATCAAAAAAAATCTCCAAAAGACAGTCATTTATGGGCAAGGTACTTCCTGACTTCAGGGAAAAAGTATTGATGGAGCCTATTGAGAAAAAGATTCTCATTGTCTGGGCCTTTATATTGTACAACCAGAAGACTGGAAGCTGGGGTTTAGCTTTTCTCTTCAAGTCTCGAGAGTTTGCAGTGTGATGGATAAGGGCGATCCTGTTCATCAACCCAACTGCATCTACACAAAACAGTGGACTTAGCCTGTTCCTTCTTTCCTTACATCCTGGTACTCGCTTCTCTGCCTACTAATAAATGTGGCATTTTTTTTAATCCCAGACATTTGCTTGAATTAAAAATTGGTTCGGGAAGCTATCCTTTCTCCTCAATGATTTTCTTAATGCTATCTGGGAACCTGTGTTCTGCCTCTTGGTTGGCATAAGCTGCTTCTCCTATGGCCTTGACATTTTTAAGTCAACCCTCTTTCTAAAATTATCAAACCATCATTTGCCGTCATCATTTCTCCAACTTTAGATCCTTCACATTTCTTTTTCTTTACATTGTCACACAATGAACTTTGCTTTTTCTCGAATCATATTAGCTTCTATAGGTATGCCTGTCTTATAGCAATCCTGCAGCCACATAAAAGCTGCATTTTCATGAAATAAAAAGGTATTTTGCAAAACTTTCAAGATTTTCCCACATGCTAGCCCCACAAGCTTCCTTTTCTTTTCTGGCAGTGGTGCTTATGCCAGATCCCATTTGTGCTGAAATCGCTGGCGACCAGATACAGACCTCAGTCTATGGAACATTCTCCGTATCAAGCGACTTGAATTTTTCTTATAATGTTACAGCTGCTCTCTGTTTCTTGAGAGGACTCACCGCACCACTATTAGCACTTCATATGGCTCCCATGGTGTTATTCAGGTTTATATTGCACTAAACACGATGAAAAATTACACGAGAACCATGAGAAATCACTTTTTACTGTGATCCGAAATTTACAGGAGAGACATAATGGCTTATGCAGAGATGATTAGTGTCAAGTAGATACTCGCAACTCTTGAGCTCACTGCAATAGCAACGGGAGGCAGCTACAAAATTATTACAGTAGCTCAGTCTGTACTACAGTTAATTTTATGCAGTGATGATTTAAAACTGCATCTTTATGTTGCTTACATTTCTCTCAACTGCAAATGGTGCCATGTAGAGTCTGTAAGTGTGTGTATAAGTTTTGATAAATTTTAACTTTGTATAACAGATGTGTATATGTTTTATGGCAGTGAATGATAAAATAGCTTAGCATCTACACATATTTTATGAATTCATGACATATTGCACTTCCTAATTTTTGGATATTTCTAGGATATATGGTTGGTCAGTGATGTTTTTCAAATTATTGAAAATATTAAAAATATTTCCAATATATTTGTTGAAAAAATATGCATATAAGCAGATCTGTTCAAAACTTGTATTACTCAAGGGTCAATTGTACATGTTTCATATATTTTGTACCTCCTCAGCATTTCAGAGATGCACTAGTATGTTAAAAATTATTGTTACTTTTTTAAATCTCCTCTATCATTTAACATTAAGAGATTTAGTTATTTAAGAAAAAAAAAGAATAATTCAGCAGCTCATGTAAACCCTTGGACAATTTTTCACTTCTCATTATGTAAATAAAACCTGTTTTGATTCATTTTCTAATGTCCTTTACCTGTCAGATATTGTCACACTTTGATTTTTAACCTGCTGCTGTTTTTATTCTCTTGGGTAACTTTACTTCTTTGCTTGCTTTGAAGCTATTTGCATTCAGATCTTCTGCCTCTCCTAATTACCCTATCTATATAACACCCTAGTAATTCTCTACTTATTATAATAAGTTTATTATGATATTTATTTATGCTCTCCCTTATTAGAATATATTCCATAAAGGGCCTTTTTCTGTTCTGTGTTCCACTCTAATTCCAGCATCTAGAAGAATGCCCAGCACCTGGTCGTCACTTACTCAATAGTCATTTAGTCAATGAATGAACGAATGAATGAATTTTTCAAGCTTAATTCTTTGATTCACATTTATATACCCGAGGTTTACTGGATGTCACTATTTAATTTTTATAGGCATATAGGTGTCTGAAACTTAATATGTCAAACGAATATCTTTCCTAAGTCATATTAAACTGTGTCACCAGCTTCTCCCCATGGCACAGCAAGAAACTTGGAAGACCCATTTGATTTCTTCCTCATCTTTATCCCTGTCTTCAATGCACCAAAAATACTGTTCATTTTACCTTCAGAATACCTCTCAATCCATCCCCCTTCTCCACTCATACCCAGGTCAGGACCACATTTATGTCCTTTGAAGTTTTACAAAAGTTTTTTCCTCTTTGCCTTTTCTCCAGTTTTTCCTTTATTTCTACTTTTCACCTTCAGTTTATTGTCCACACAGGACCTGAAGTGATTGATTTAAAAATGAATTTTGTTATGTTGTCTGCCAGATAAAAGGCCCCTCCCTGGGTCCTTATCCTCCACAAGATCAAGGGTGGATTTCCTAAAATGGTTTAGGAAGAGCTCTGCGTGACATGACCCCTGTCTTCCATTTCTGGCTGTTGTCACACCAATAATTCGGATCCACCAAATTGTTGGTATGTGTGTTCTTTTAATGCTATTCTTTTAAGGCATAATCGTTTTTTTTCATATCTGAGTAACTCTTACTCTGCTTTTGAGTTTCACTTTAAGTACCATCTCATCTAGAAGGCCTGCACTGGACCCCAGGCCCCTCCCTCAAGGTGTCTTTTCTCGGAATGCTTCATAATGCCTTGCATATACTTCTTCCCTCATTGTATTTACCACACTTAGTCTACTTTCGTGTCTTTCTTCTTTATGCTATTGTAAAACTCTTGAATATGTTCAGGTTATCAATTGTTCTAAAATTTAGTGGCTTCAAATAAAAATATATCATTGACTCTTATGGTTTTGCAAACCATTCCAGCTTGAAATTTATCATCCAGTTGCAGTCAGATGGAGACTAGTCACCTGAAGGCTAAGCTTGACTGGCTATTCAATACAGCATGTGCACACAGCTGTGGTCGACGACGTCAGCTGTCAGCCCAGAGCATAGGCGACTGGATCACCTCTGTGTCATCTCACTGTGTGGCTAGGATTTCTTAAACCATGGCAACTTGGTTCTGGAGGAACATTCCAATATCAGGCATCTAAAAGGCAGAAACTGCAAGGATTCTTGTCACCTATACTCAAAAGTCCTAGATTCAGCCCTTTTGTGGTCTCTTGTTAGTATTTGTTTGTTTGATATTTTTTTAAGCAGGTAACAAAAACAAGCCCATATTTAAATGGTAAGTTATTAGACTTAATGTCTCAACCTAAAACATAGCACGTGCATATAGGGAGGAGGGAAATTGATAGCAGCCATATTGGACATTATTTAACAAGAGGGATTATTTTGCACACTTATTTAAAATGTCCTTGGTGCCCCTGCAATCACTAATATATCTGAATTGGGTTTTGAACATAAATTTTGATTTGCATATAATTTGGCAGGGGTAAATGAAATTATTTCAGTAAGGATGAATTTCCTATTCATATTTACAAATGAATGCCAATATTATAAAAAACGTGAATTTGCAATAATGCGAGACAAAGTAATTTAGACCAAGTCTTTAACTGATAGTGACTGGAAAAGCCAGAAACAAAATGTAAATACAACTACTTGAAGGCATCAGAGCACAACAGTGGCAGTGATGAAATATGGAATCAAGATCGGGGAGAGTAAAAGAATAGAGAGAAGACAGCTGGTCAAGAAGGACCACTTCTTCATCATGAACATCCTTCACCTTTTATGTAAAGGCTAAGGAACTAATCCAAGCTCCTGAAAATCTCATGTAGCTAAGGGAACACAAACTGGAATACCAGGTTTTGCTGCCAAGGTAGGAGCCCTGCCATCATCCTTTTGGGGTTGAGATGTTAAAGTGCTAAGTGCCTATAAGAGTGAACTCAAAATAGAATGGTCTTTGCAGGGGGTTTGATGACCACCTTCTGATCGCCTTTCTCTCTGACACTGTATTAAGATGACCTGAGATTACTAGTATCCCTAGACTTCTTATAGAAGTAATTTATTTTGGGTTCTCATTCTCAACATAGGCATTCATTGCTTTCTTATTTTGGGGGGGATGTGAAGTTATTTTTATTGGTGAATTTTATACTTTAAAGTGTTATTATATACTTGTTAATGTCCTTTGCTTTCAGCTTAAAGAACTCCCTTTAGTATTTCTTGTAAGGCAGGTCTGTTTTTAAAGGATAGCTTTGCTGGGTACAAAATTCTTTTTTTTTTTTTTATATATATACATGTGTTTATTTGGTTTCCACTTTTTGCCTTCACAAAATTAAAAAGGCTTAAAATTTAATAACAATAACAATGTTTAAGATAAGGACTAGAAACAAAAACCTCGCAAAGAACAAACAAAGATAAATACATTCAGAAAAGAAATCAGATGATTGCTGCAATGAAATATTGAGCAATAATAATAATAATGCAAAAAAAGTAACATTCACATTGTCAAATAAGAGTATGTCTATTATAGAATGCTTTGACTCTAAGGTTCAGTATGAAGTCATCAGTTAACTTCTTCTTAGCATTTTTTTTCCAAAGTCTCAAAAAATAGACAACTAATACTTATAAATAAAAATAAAAGATAATTTCAAAAAACAGATCATGCCAAATTTTATAGACAATAGAAAAAAAAGAAATACTTCAAAATCATCTGGATACACCTGATATTATAATTGGAAAAAATATATTATTATAAAGGGGAAATTACAAATATATTTCACTTATAAATGAGGATGCAATATCCTAAACAACATATTAACAAGTTGAATTGAAAATTAATGTTTAAGTAATGTACTTTGGTCAAAATTAAATCCAATTTATGTTGAGAATTAGTCACTATTTTCTTTCCTTTTCCCTCACCCTCCCTTCTCTGTCTGCTGTCCCCTTCCCCCATGCCCCACCATGTCATTAATTGTCATTAATTGTCTTCATATCAAAATTGAATACATAGGATTTATATTTCTCCATTCCTGTGATGCTTCACTAAGAATAAAGTGTTCCACCTCCATCCAGGTTAGTGCAAATGCTGCAAAATCTCCATTTCTTTAATGGCTGAATAGTATTCCATGGTATATATGTACCACAACTTGCCAATCCATTCTTGGGTTGAAGGGCATTTAGGCTGTTTCCACATTTTAGTGATTGTAAATTGAGCTGTGATGAACAGTCTAATACAAGTGTCTTTATAATAAAAGTTGTTTTTCTTTTTTTTATCCTTCTGGATACATGCCCAGTAATGGGATTGCAGGATCAAACAGGAGGTCCGGGTTGAGTTCTTTGAGGTTTCTCCATACTTCCTTCCAAAAGGGTTGCATTAGTTTGCAGTCCCACCAGCAGTGTAAAAGCATTCTTTTCTCTTCACATCTGCGCCAGCATCTGCAGTTTTGAGATTTTGTGATATAGTCCATTCTCGCTGGGGTTAGATGATATCTCAGTGTGGTTTTAATTTGCATTTCTCTAATAATTAGGGGTCATGAGCATTTTTTCATGTGTTTGCTAGCCATTCATCAGTCTTCTTCAGAGAAGGTTCTGTTCATCTCTCTTCCCGTTGATGTATGGGATTGTTGGTTTTTTCCTTGTGGATTAATTTAAGTTCTGCATAGATCCTAGTTATTAAGCTTTATCTGATTCAAAATATGCAAATATCTTTTCCCATTGGGTAGGTTGTCTATTTGCTTTGGTTGTTGTCTCCTTGGCTGTACAGAAGCTTTTCAGTTTAATTAAATCCCATTTGTTTATTGCTGTTGTTATTGCCATGGCAGTCTTCCTCATAAAGTCTTTCCCCAGGCCGATATCTTCCAGTGTTTTTCCTATTCTTTCTTTGAGGATTTTTATCATTTCATGCCTTAAATTTAAGTCCTTTATCCATCTTGAATCAATTTTTGTGAGTGAAGAAAGGTGTGGGTCCAGTTTCAGTCTTTTACATGTGGATATCCAATACTCCAGGCACCATTTATTGAATAGGGAATCTTTCCCCCAGTGGACATTCTTGTTTGGTTTATCGAAGATTAGGTGGTTGGAAGTTGTTGGTTTCATTTCCTGGTTTTCTATTTGATTCCAAATGTCTGTTTCTATTTTTGTGCCAGTACCATGCTGTCTTGACCACTATGGCCTTGTAGTGGTCAAGACAGCATGGTACTGGCACAAAAGCCGAAAATGTGGTATGGTGATACCCTCAGCTTTGTTTTTATTACAAGAACTGCCTTAGCTATACGGGTTTTTTTCTGGTTCCATACAAAATGCAGAATCATTTTTTCCAAGTCTTGAAAATAGGATGTTGGTATTTTAATAGAGATGACATTGGATCGGCAGATTGCTCTGGGAAGTATAGACATTTTAACAATGTTGATTTTTCCCAGCCATGAGCATAGTATGTTCTTCCATTTGTTAAAGTCCTTCATTGCTTTCTATATTTATTTTTAGAATGACTCTTCAGAACTTTGTGCCTGATTGGTGAGTGGATAATTGTAGGATAACTGAGATTTCAATCTGGAGAGCAAAGTGATCTATCAGTAAGAAAAGAACAAAATTATAAATGAAACTTTTTGTATTACATTTTTTGTTTCCCCTTTGAGAGAGTTGTTAAAATATTTGTTTTCTCACTCCTTTTCTCCCTCTTCCCCCATATCTTTTCCCTCTTTTCAATATAAAATAAACATATCCTTGTATATCCCCCCAAATATCTTTAGAATGAATTTGAATTAATAGAAAGATGTAGAGGCAGAAATATTTATAGTATAATTTAATATGTAAAATTTGACTGTTAACATATAAATTATGTACATTTAGGAAGAAATACTATAGTCTATGGCTAGAACAATCCATTTCTACAGCCTAAAATATCCCACCTTCTGATCACAGTTTCCATTTACATGACCTAAAATCTCATCCAAAAGTACTTATACTGCTTTTCCCCTCCCCATGGGACAGCAGAAGCATTTCATTTTATTATTTGCTCTGCTAAAAACTTCACTAGTAAGAGAGAAATGAAAATTAAGACAAAAATAAGAGGCAATTTATATTCCTAAATTTGAAAAAAAGGGAAAAGTCTAAAATGTTGAATGAGATGTGAATAATGTGGTGCTCATATAGTGCTAATGGGAATACAATCTGAAAAATCAGTTGGGAAAATAATTAAGCAGTATGCAGTAAAATTGAAATGTGCATAGCTTGCGACATAAAACTTCCATTGTCTGGAGACACTGTAGAGAATCTGTAACACATGTGCATAAGAACTGCTCGGATGCCCTTTGCATAATTGTTTGGTTATAGGAAAATTAGAGAAATTGACTAAATGCTTCCAACAAAAAAGAAGAGAATGTAATATGTCTATTTCTAAAATAAATAAACTTGATTTACACATATCGACTTAACATACAGGACAAAAACAATGTTGAATAATATATGTCATGTATTCAATTTATATAAATGAAATATGCAAAATGTTACTATTATTTATACACACTAACAAATATAAAAATATATTAAATTTCTTTGTAAATACCAAACTATAGTCATGATTTTGCCCTGGGAATAAAGGGGGAAAAAATAAGTATTTTGGCATGATTAGTAATGTTTCTTTTATGTATGTTAGACATGTATACAAATTTTAAAAAATTATTATCATAAGTTAAAATGTTATTATAATACTAGTATTATTTTCTGTACTGGTCTGAGCAGTTTTAAAATAACTTTATGGAGAAAATAGAAATTAAAGTGATACGATTTAAATAAGAGCAAGTTTCAAAACTCTTAGGGCATGATCTCAAACAATAATCTTACTAATTTTTGTACCTACCACCCAGAAAATTACAGAACAATTCTATAACTTTTGAGTAACTAAAACTTTCAAACACCTTGATTTTCAGTTTTCTGTGTAGAAGTATTTTTATATTTGTTAGACTCTCAGGTCATCCAAGCTTGCCAAGGGAGACTAGTGTGCTAATAGCACTATACTAAGCCACCATATGCAAATAAATACCTAAGGCAAAATGAAAGTGTGTCCTAAATTCACTTTTTGTATTCTGAAGACCTATCCTCAGGCAGCAAAGGGAAGGGAATGTTTCCACCTCTCAATCCACTCATAGAACCTTAAGAACCTTAAGACAATAAAAAAATTGTCCATAATCTTAAGGTTAAGAACCAAAGGCACCTCCTTTGCCTAGGACCTGCTACATTACAATCAGATTTGCATTTCAAGCCAATATTTCAATAACTGATGGGCCCTACCTATGAGTATACTTGCGGCTCATTACTGAGCTGAATATTGATTAGTCCAGATCATTTCATTTCTTTCATTTCTATGTGGAAGGATTTTCCTGCAGAAGTACATCTAGCCCTCAGACTTGCCTTATTCACTTATCTCTATGAGGGGAAGAATGAATTATCTAAGTCTGAGTTTGGAAGAAGTCTCTGGTCATGATCATTTAAACTTCTTCTTTTCACCTCTTTAAGATTTGCTTTACTCTTAGATGGCTTATTTGGGTCAAAACTTAGATGTTTTAAAGACTTTATCACCAAAAGAATCAGCTGAGGAACATAGGTAGTCCGTATATTTGCCTACAGAGTGTCCCAATGTCACTGTCGGTCTTTGCAGTAATAGAAATATTTAACAGAGTCACAGGATTTGGATCAAAGACAAAAAACAATCCTTTTAGCTCTGTCTTCATGAAGAATATAATGTTCCCATGCTAAAGCCACCTGTTTGGCAGAACAGAGGAGCAGTGATACTGGTACTAACATGTGAGAATATGCAATTAGAAAAAGGCAAATTTCTATATGATAGTTAAGGATATATATAAGATTGTGTTGTGTTGGGAATGAGAAAACTGTACTTTCAAATGAAGGCCTCAGCAGCAGCTTCAGAAGCAAAGTTTTCCTTGGCCTTTCCTGCCCTCCTCAGTGCCATCCTCCTTTGTGGCGAGTCGGAAAAACTAGAATTCCTCTTCCCCCAGGAAGGTCGTAGAAATGACAGCTCCTTTTCTCAGAAACCAAACATGAAGCCCAAAAGGACTCTGTGTAAAAATTGTCCATAAAATACTTATCTGACCTACTTTGTTTGACTGTAGGTCATAATATCCGTACTCCAGACAGGGGGCCCTCCCCAGAACTGAGAAGGAAGAAACATATAGTCAGAGAAGCCAGGAGAAATCTAGACAGACAAGGCTTGCTAGGGTTCCATACTCACTGTGTTGGCAATAGGTGACACCCTTCTTGTCCAATCATATTTCCACATGGCTGTCTATACTTTGTGAAGCCTAAGCAAGAGACTAGACAACTTCCTCTGGATACCTGGGGGTATCCATGTGTATGTGTTAAATGAATTTTTATGCCTTTTCTCCAATTAATCTACATCTTGTCAGTGGTTTTTTTTTCAATGACCCTTCAGAGATCAAAGGGAACCTTGGTTCTTATAGTTTCAAGCAAGTATTAATAAACATTTCTGAGTTCTAAAATTCAAACAGAATAAATCTCGAAGCATTGAGAATAATTTGAAATTAGCTCTACTTAACCCCCCAAATCTCAAAGTGTATTCTCACATGGAATTAGTACTTCAGAGAACACAATGCAGATGGTCTGCAGAAACTGTGGAGAAAATTGCAGAGGAAAATCAATTTAAACCAACTGCTTTTAAGTACGTCCCACATGTCAGGCAGAATGCTCAACCCTTGGAAGGATAGACTTATATCATCCTCACAAAACCCATTGAAAGAGTTACTATTCTGTTCCCTACCTGACAAATAAGGAATCAGAGGCACAGAGACAGTTTTTGGCTTGATGAAGGTCATGCATTTAATGAGTGAAGGAGTCAACACTGAAACAATCTGAGTCCATAAACTACACTTTTCCACTTTCGGCAAATTGCCCGTTCTCACTAAATAAGAATATTTCATATTATTTACAATATTTCTCAACATTTAGTCTTCAGAATGTCGCAAAATCAGAATTATCCAACACCCTTTAAAAGAGCAAATTTCTCAAGCTGGGACCTGGATTCTCTTCTTTGAATGAGTTCTCCACATCCTAATTGTGCAGAAGGACTGAGAAACGAGTAAGTGAATTCTGATTCAGGATTCTAATATACCAGAATGCAGCATTAGATTTCTACTGCATATTAGCAATATTTCAGGGAATAATTATCCTTAAGTAAACCAAGCAAAATAGTGTTATCATGGAATTGAGTTAAGGCACTTTTATGTAATCCTAGTTTGCTTTTATAAAACCCCCATGCAGATGAATATTTGGGTCCCACATGATAAGGACACAAATACTTGGGCTTCAAAGTGAAAAATCAAAACAAATAATTTTTTTTTGTAGTTTTACCATGGCAAGACCTTTTGCTGGTTGTTGCATTTTATAGACGCACACACAGATAACACAGACACACGCACACAATTCTTTTTAAGTATTTTTCATTGTCTTGCTGTAAATTTTCCAAAGGGACATAGACTGTAAAATTCTATCCTACTTGTATAACAGTTCAAGTTTTTATTTTCCTTTGATCCTGCAGGGAAAGAAAAAATTATGCCAGATTCCGATTGGGTTGTTTTTTTACACAACCCAATGTGAAAGTTATCTATGTTTTAGGTGAAAATAGATAATGCAAAATATTTTACCACAATGTTGAGATAAGTAATAGATTGGAAGTTCTTCATAGAAAAGAACTAATAGAACAGAAGATATGGACGTCAATTCTTATTAGGCATTGATAGCACTGATATTCTTTGCTTGAGCAAAATTTAGTTAAGCTTCTGAAACTTCTCAGCCTCTTTGCACACTTCCTTGTAAAATCCTGTTTTAGCAAAGATTAAATCACTTTAGCAAGAGCCCTTCCACCCTTGATATAGTATCAACTTTGCTGTCGGATCAGGGTCCTCATCCTTCCCTCACCATCCCCTCGATCATATCTGAACACTCCAACTTGTTTTGTGCAAGAATTTTGCCACGTCAGCTTCACCAGAACCTCCCTTACTTTTGATGTTTTCTCTTAGCAACTTTCCATCTACTGACCCCTGCCAGTCTCCTTGGCTACAAGTTCCCACATACCCATGTTGCATTTTGAGTTCTTAGTGAAGCATCACAGGAATGGAGAAGTATGAATCCTATATACTCAATTTTGATCTGAAGACAATTTATGACGATTAATGACATGGTGGGGCATGGGGAAGGGGAAAGCAGACAGAGACCGAGGGAAGGGCTGAGGGAATGGAAAAGAAGAAAAAAAAAACAGAACAAGAAAAGAAAAGAAAATAGTGACTAATTTTCACATAAATTGGTTTTAATTTTGACCAACGTATATTACTTAAACATTAATTTTTAACTCAACTTGTTAATATGTTGTTTAGGATATTATATCCTCATTTATAAGTGACATATGTTTGTAATTTCTCCCTTATAATAATATATTTCCTCCAATTTTAATATCAGGTGTACCCAGATGAAGTAGAATGATTTTGATGTATTTTTTCTTTTTTTATTGTTTATAAAATTTAGCATGATCTGTTTTTTGAAATTATCTTTTACTATTTTTTATAAATATTGTCTATTTTTTGTTACTTAAAAGAAGTAATAAGAAGTCAACTGATGACTCTATATTGAATCTCAGAGTCAAAGCATTCTATAACAGACACACTCTTATTCAACAATGTGAATGTTACTTTCTTTGCATTATTATTATTATCACTTAATATTTCAATGTAGCAATTGTCTGATTCCTTTTCTGAATATATTTATGTTCATTCGTTCTTTACAAGGTTTTTGTTTCTAGTCCCTATCTTAAACATTGTTATTGTTATTAAATTTCAAGTCTTTTTAATTTTGTGAAGGAAAAAAAATGGAAACCTAGTTAACACATGTATATGTAAAAAGTTCCACTGTATATAAACTTGATAGGAAGAGTAAAAAAGTGTTAATAAAATGTTATTTAACTCTAAATATTTCTGTGATTAGTCAATGAAAAGACTTTTCCTGATATGAATTATACTTGAGTGCTTTTTCAAACATTGTGGACATTGATTAAATCAACCAATCAAATCACTATTTAAATACCTGTTCTGTATAAGGTCGTATGTTTCCAATTATACAAAGATCCCAATATTTAGGGACTAAAGAAAGACTCAGTTTGAGAAGACAAACATTCATTAATATATGAAATACATATGGAAATATATAAAAACTAGCATTAATATATAAAAAATTAAATAGCATACAAAAACAAATATATCCAGTGCTGTATAAGATCAATTATTGAATAAATTGTTGCCTATAAAAGCTCTGGGTTTGGAAAAATAACAATTTGTAAAACTGATTTTGAAAATATTTAATCTGGCCTTTGCAAGATGTATAGGAAATAGATAAGAATTACAAAATGCCAGGCTAAACACAGTGGGTCATACCTTTAATCCTAGTGCTTTGGGAGGCCGAGGCAGGAGGATCACTTGAGGTCAGGACTTTGAGACCAGCCTGAAGAAAAGCAAGATTTGTTTCTGAAAAATTAGTCTAAATGGTGGCATGTGCCTGGAGTCTCAACTACTTGGGAGGCTGAGGAGGAAGGATCATCTGAACACAGGAGTTTGAAGTTACAGTGAGCTATGATGAAGCCATCACAGTTTAGTCGTGCTGACAAAATAAGATCTTTTCTCAAAAAAACCAAAATGCCATAGAAAATTGATTAAAAATATATATGTTAGGTATTTACTTCTCTAAAGCAATCATTCCAACTATCATTTTTGAGTAACTATTTTAGTGAACAGTCTATTAAACAGTATTTTAAATGTTGAAAATTACTGATCTCATCAATACGTAAAATAAATATTTGCCAAAGATCTCATTTAACTTATCAATTATCAAGGAAAACAAGAAAGTGTTATAATCAGTTTTATAGGAAAATCCACACAGAATACATTTCTAGATCACTAGAAGTCCAGGAATTATTTACATAATATATGTAAAACTGGCCTCTTCCACTGGGGAAATGAAATCATTGAACTTCTACCAGAAAGACTTTGCATTTCTATGGAAAGGAATTATTTTCATAGATGTCCATTTTCTACAAATTAACCTCTATCTTTGCAGAGATGTAAAACAGGCTCTTCAAAACAATGACAAGCAAAGATAATCTATAAGTCTGGCTAGATATCTTTCCTAATATTTCAGTGCAAGGTAGCCAAGAAGTTGCCTTTTAGATTTATAAAGCCATTTATTAATTTATAAAGCCATTTATTAATTTAAATTCTAAGTGGCTTCCAGTTTATTAATTTTTCTTAAATTTATGTTAATCTGCAATAATTAACGTAATAATTAGATGCTGCAATATATGTTAGAACACATACTTCTAGTTATGGCCAGTGAGGCAATACCTTGCAACTGGTAGATAGTACTTCTAACCACCTACTGGATTAACTAGACTTGGAAACCCAAATGCTAAGATCCAAGAATAATTGGGGAGCAACATTTAAGAACTAAAGAAAGCATGTTCACATCTTTTAAGTATACAAGAATTCCAACAAGCTGAACTTATCCTTCTCTTTTAATAGCATGTGGTTATACAAGTCCACTATGTGATTTTTCTCTAAGCAAAGCTATTTGGAGGTGATATCAAAAGCACAGGTAAAAATTTATAAAAATAATTAATTGGGTTTCATCAAGATTTAAAATGTCCTTCAAAGTATACCATCAAGAGAAAGAGGAAGGCAATGCTTGTAAATCATAAATCTGACAAGTGATATTTATAATATAAAAGAACTACATGTTAACAACAATGAACAACTCTATTTAAAATAGCCAAAACGTTTGAATAACATTTCTCCAGAGAAGACATATAAATAGCCAATTTTAAATGTGAAAAAGTGCTCAACATCACTAATCATTAAGGAAATCAAAATTAAAACTGTGATGAAATGCCACTTTACACCAATTATCACAGAAAATAACAAGTGTGTAAGGATGTGGGAAAATTCGAACCCTGGTGCATTGCTGCTGGGAATGCAAAATGGTACAGACACCTTGGACAGTACAGTTGTTCCTCAAAAAGTTAAACCCAGATTTTCCATAGGATCCAGCAATTTCAAGTTTAGGTATTTATCAAAAAGAATTGAAATTAAGGATTCAGACTCTTGCAAACCCTGTTCCAGTGTTCGACTGCATTATTCACAAGAGCCAAAAGGTGGAAACAACCCAAACATTTATCAATAGATTAATGGATGAACAAGATGTGGTCCATAACATCAAATGCAGTATTATTCAGAAGTAAAAAGGAATGAAATTATGATACAGGGTACAATATTTTTAAACCTTGAACATGTGCTAAGTGAAACAAGCCAGACACAAAAGGAAAAATATTCACACCTGCTTATGTGGGGTACTTAGAATAAGTCAACTGATAGATTCAGAAACTATAATAGAAATTATGAGGACTAAGAAAAAGGGGAATATTTGATGGGTATTATAGCTTCTGCTGGGTAGGAAGAAAATGTGAAAATGAATAGTGGTGAGAAGTAAATGTACTTCGTAAACTGTACATATAAAAACAGTTAAAATGGTAAATTCCATGTTACATATATTTCACAATTACAAAATGAATGAAAACTATGGGGAAAACAGTCTGATGAAGATTCTTTTATTTAAACATAACATGCCTGAGTAACATACCAATAACTGAGAATGTCTTCTCAAAAAAGACCATATTGATCCTTCTTTTATTTTATTTATTAATTTTTTATTTTTGAGACAGAGTCTTACTCAGTTTCCTGGGTAGAGTGCCCTGGAGTCATAGCACGTATCAATCTCAAACTCTTGGTCTCAAGCAATCCTCTTTCCTCAGCCTTCTTAGTAGCTGGGACTACAGATGCCTTCCTCCCAACTCAATGCCTGGCTACTTTTTTCTATTTTTAATAGAGGTTGGGTATCGTTTTGCTCAGGCTGGTCTACAACTCCTGAGATCAGGCAATCCACCTGCCTCGGCCTCCCAGAGTGCTAAGATTACAGGCATGCGCTACCATGCCTGTCCCCTACTGACCATTCTTAAAGCATGTGGCACACACATACCCAGAACCATTTCTTTCCCTATCACTTAAGAAAATTATATATTTGTTTTCAGTGTTCTACTTGCTATTTTTTTTTTTTGTAAGTGCTACCCCTAGATTTTGAGATCAAATCAAATGAACAAATTTATATTTGGGGCCCTCAGACAAAGGTGAGCTGATACATTCCATTAATGATAAGACAAATATTTCTATAGAGACCTTAGAATTTATTTATTTATTTATGTATTTTTATTTATTTATTTATTTTTATTTTTTTGTGTGTGGTTTTTGACCGGGGTCAGGTTTGAACCCACCACCTCTCTTATATGGGGCCAGCGCCCTTCTCCTTTGGGCCACAGGTGTTGCCCAGAATTTATCTTTTTATGGATTCTATTTCCAATTTTAGTGGAATTTGAAAGTTGTGTCAAATACTTGGGGTTTATAATCTCTTAACTATGTTTGAACTTGGAAAAGGAGCAGTAGGAAGGATAACTATGCAATATAGCTTAACGCATTAGTTTAAAAGTAAATAAAGAGGAAAATTTTTAAAGGAAGGTAGTTTTTGTATTTTAACCAAATTCTGCTATGTAATGGTAGAACAGATTAAAATGTATTTTTTATGGCACTTCTTTAGTACTTTCTAATAACCTTGGCATATTCGTTTGAAATTATTTTCCATGTTTGGTTATATAACATGACCCAAAGTTTTATACAATTTCATTAAACTTAGACTTTTTTTAGAAGAAAGAGATTTTTTTTAAACCAAACAGTTTAAACAAAAACAAATGAACAAATGCAACAAACATTTGTTTTCATGAAAGTTTAAGAAAATATGCCCTTTAAATAAATAAAGAGTAAAATAGTTTAAGGCATGGGGTAGTGGTTGGTGAGAAAACTGAGTCCTGAGGATCCTCAGATATGAAGCCTATTAATACTTTATTTGTACGTATTAATTTTATAAAATACAATTCTACTTGTGTCAAGTAACCAGATCTGAGCAAGTTTATGATTAGAGCCAATCATTTGTAGGGGCAGAGAGAGGGTGTTCCCCTTTCTCCCTTTCAGAAAAGTCATGACTGGCTTGGCAAGGTGGCTCACACTTGTAATCTCACTACTTTAGGAGGCTGAGGCAGGTGGATTGCTTGAGGTCAGAAGTCTGAGACCAGCCTGAGCAAAAAGAGATCCCATCTCTACTAAAAATAGAAAGAACTAGCTGGGTATTATGATGGGTACCTGGAGTCCCAGCTACCCAGGAGTCTGAGGCAAGAGGATCATGGGAGCCCAAAAGTTTGAGGTTGCTGTGAGCTCTAACACCACAGTACTCCACCTACGATGGCAGAGTGAGACTCTGTCTCACAAAAAAAAGCTAAAAAAAAAGTCGTGAATGACAACCCTATAACAAAGGCAGATTAACAAGAGAAAAGCATAAAAAATCTAATCGTAGTTTTACATGACATGGAAAACTTCAGAATGAAGACTCCAAAATACAGCAAACTCTACTCATTTTTATGTTTAGATTCAATGCAGCATGGGCAGCTGTGTATGGATATGACTGGACAGAAAGGGTCTAATAGAATGTTCCGTGACTATGTGAGGAAACTCAGCGGAGTCTGTGCCTTCAGATTTTCTTGGCCTTTCTGTCCAGCAACCTTCATCTGGATGTGGGGGACAACCACCCTGCAATAGGGTTTCATTTCTTTATGGCAAGTTGGTATACAGAAAGATGGGGGAAGGTGAGAGAAAGACGCTTAGGCTCATGGCTGGCTTTGGGGGAAATGGGTTCTGGTTTCTATGACCCGCCTTAGGGAAGAGGGACTCTAGTTTCTCTGGCTCACCTTGGGGTAGCATGAGGGGTGAGAGGCAGCAAAGGCAAGAAATGGTCAGAGAGAGACTTTGCTTCTGAGGATGCTTCATAGGCCTTCCCTTTGGGGTCTAATTTTCTCAGCCCCAACTCTTCTTAATAGAAAACTTCCTCCTCTAAAATAATCTGAGTCCTTTCATTTAGGAAGCTTAATATCATGCACTTCAAGTTCTTTAAACTATTGTTATTAATTGAAGATTATTAAATACTTTCCCACTCCGAACAAGGAAGAGACAAAAGGAATCCATATTATTTTCCTTTATAAAATGTGCTTCTGGGCGGCGCCTGTGGCTCAGTGAGTAGGGCGCCGGCCCCATATGCCGAGGGTGGCAGGTTCAAACCTCAGACCCGGCCAAACTGCAACCAAAAAATAGCCGGGCGTTGTGGCGGGCGCCTGTAGTCCCAGCTACTCCGGAGGCTGAGGCAAGAGAATCGCTTAAGCCCAGGAGTTGGAGGTTGCTGTGAGCCGTGTGACGCCACGGCACTCTACCCGAGGGCGGTACAGTGAGACTCTGTCTCTACAAAAAAAAAAAAAATGTGCTTCTTAAAACTTTTGAAGTCAGAGAACTGTCATGTTTTCTGTGATACCTGGAAAAATACAAGAAGAAAGCATTAATCAACTTTGACAAGGCCTTGATGATCAATGATGTCGAATAATAATCAACAATATTGCATGCATAGAAAATCTTATAAACCAAAATATAATTTTATCTTAAGGCAGGACACTAGGCCCATTAAAACAAGTAAAATAAAATCTTGATTTTTGGAAGAATTTTTATTTGGGCTTGGATGAAAAAGTCATCAACTTACGTGAGGCATATTACAGAAAAATCCATGAACTCACCACTTTGCTCTATTTAACTTTTGTATTCTCTTCCAACCTATAAGGTAGGACATTTCTTGATACAGATTTTTGTGAAGAAATTCACACCTTGATATTTTGCATCTACTGAACGAAGAGAAAATGTGCTGACGTTTGGTATAAATCTTATTGCTCGCCATACAGATAGCATGAAAATTCATTGATTTTTAATGGTTCATGGAACTCGATGCCTAGTCCTTTAGTACTTAGTCAAATATCACATAAATGTGACTGGTAAATTTTTGAGCTAATGAGGCTATGCTATGTGTTCTTTCCCTAATTAACTTAATCTTTTGCAAATCCATGAAGTAAGGTTCAGCAAGGAGATTATCATTTATAGAGTCACGGCTGAACATTTAACAAGAATATGAAGATCGTCCGAAAAGGAAAATCTTATTCTTCTGAAAACCCTTCAGTGGTTCCCCATTGAACTTTATGATAAAAATACAAATCCCTTAGCATTGCAAAAAAAAAAAAAACAATTTTGGCATTTGGACCCAATTCTGTCTAGAATCAATTCTGATAATTGTGAGGTTAAAAATAATGTAATTATGTTAATTTACTTGTAGCGCTTCCACAATGCCACGCACTCCTATGCAACAGGCCTTTGCACAAACTGATCCTTATACCTTTGGTTTCTTTTCCCAACTTCTGTGTTTGGTTTAACATCTCAGTTTTCTCTTTGCTATCAAGTTCAGGCTGGTTTAGGCAGCCTTTCTCAAGGTTTCTATTACATCCTAAGCTTATTTCTGCCATGCCATTTATCATATTGAGTTGTAATCCTGTGTCTGTGTCTTTATTTTTCTCACTGGACACTGAACACATTCAGACTTGGAACTGTATCTTACGTGACTTTGCACAACATTCAACATAGTTCTCACAGGAGGTACTAAAAGAAGGGTAAATGATCACGTGATTTTTGCCTTTAGATGTTGTAACTACTCTTCGGAGTAGGCAGTTTTAAATCTTATTTCACATTTGAGGAAAGAAAGATTAAAACACAAGGGGTATTCTCTTTTTGTTACTTATCACTTAAGTACTTACTTATCACTTAAGGTGATAAAGCAACATAAGCCACCTGATTTTATTTTACGTTTATTATTATTATTTTTTTTTTTTCAGGCAAAGTCTTACTTTCTTGCCCCTGGTAGAGTACCATGATGTCATAGATCACAGCAACCTCCAACTCTTGAGCTCAAGTGATCCTCTTGCGTCAGCCTCTGAAGTAGCTGGGACTACAGGCACCTGCCACATTGCCAGGCTGTGGGGAACAGGCTGTGAGGCAGCAGGGCCCCCACAGCCTGGGGAGATGTTCAGGGAACTATCCCCCAGCTGTTTCACCTCCTTTAACAACAAACATTCTTTTAACTTGCCAGAAGTCATGTGGTCCATGCATACTTTCCTTATCCTCGGCAAGCACACAGGTTTTCCTCTTTAAAGTTAATCTTTACCCCAGGTGTTAAGATACCCCACATAGGGCGGCGCCTGTGGCTCAGTGAGTGGGGCACCGGCCCCATGTGCCGAGGGTGGCGGGTTCGAGCCCAGCCCCGGCCAAACTGCAACCAAAAAATAGCCGGGCATTGTGGCGGGTGCCTGTAGTCCCAGCTGCTCGGGAGGCTGAGGCAAGAGAATCGCATAAGCCCAAGAGTTAGAGGTTGCTGTGAGCCGTGTGACGCCACGGCACTCTACCGAGGGTGGTACAGTGAGACTCTGTATCTACAAAAAAAAAAAAAAGATACCCCACATATGCATAAATGTATTCATGATCTGTGTGTATTTGACTTAATAAAAAAAAATAAAATACAATAAAGATTTACCTCATTAAAGATACTTTATAAACAAAGCTGTTTCCACAGTTCAGTGCTGGTTATCGTCATCAGCTGTAGTAGACCTCCGTACCCCATTGTTGTGGTAAACGGTCCGGGCCGGAGTTGCAGAGATAAGACCAGCAGTCAGAATGTTATGGAGAAGCAGAGGGCTGCAGCTTGCTCAGACATATAGCACCTAACTTGATTTTTTGCAAGTTTATATACTTTTAACAATATTAAGTTCTGCACGTACACATTCTAATAATAAAATTAATTGGCAGCAAATGGTCTATATGATAAGAGTACAAAGAAGCCACACAGAGCAACCACAAAAACTTATTCAGCCATTTGTCTAAGAAAACAGGTGCAACATGTAACTGAGATGCACAGATGCATGGAGTTGGAATGATAAAACTGACATGAGTAGAATCAACAAACAGCTCATTTCCTCTGCCAGACACGTGCCTGTTTCAGAAGTGATAGAAGGTGGTAAGATAATCAGATAAGCTGAAGACTTCTGAAAAGCAGAATGAAATTTTGTGTGTCTAATGGTGCTCAGGGAACCAGTGAAAAGTATGCATGAAGGGCAACATTTCAAAACAGGGAAACAGTAAGGATATTATTAGTTTTAGCAAAGTTTCAGAATGGATTCAATTCAGATGAATCTCTGTTTAGACTAAAATACAACCAGCTAATCAATAAGCAAATATAATCTATAACAATCAAATGGAAATTCTCAGATTTCAAAAATACTGTCCTCAAAATTATGATCTCATCATGTGGTGTTAATAGTAGAATAGAAAAAATCATGTTAAGGGTGGCACCTGTGGCTCAGTCGGTAAGGCGCCGGCCCCATATACTGAGGGTGGTGGGTTCAAACCTGGCCCCGGCTGAACTGCAACCAAAAAATAGCCGGCTGTTGTGGCGGGCGCCTGTAGTCCCAGCTGCTCAGGAGGCTGAGGCAAGAGAATCGCTTAAGCCCAGGAGTTGGAGGTTGCTGTGAGCTATATGATGCCATGGCACTCTACCAAGGGCCATAAATTAAAACTCTGTCTCTACAAAAAAAAAAAAAAAAAAATCATGTTAAGAAATTCAAAGGCAGTTCAATAGAAAATATCTGGGGTAGATAAACAAACATAAAAATGATGAGAAGAAAGGAGATTATAAGACACATGTAAGACACAGTCAATTACACGTGTATATGGAATCCCTAACATATATGTTATTGGAATCCCAGAAGGATAAGATGAAAATACGACAAATGCAATATTTGAAATAATAACAAAATCAAATCAAACTGAAGGATAATGTCAACAAGTAGACTCTAGAAGGTCGGTTAATATAGAATACATCATTGTAAAACTGCCAAAGGAAAGAGTCTTTAACCAGACAGAGGAAATTACTTTCAAAAGAACAGCAGTATTTATCAACTTTAAAGACAGAAGCCATGTGATAGTAAACAGACATTTTTTTAATGCTTAAAGACTATTCTGATTAAACCATAACTCTGAACTCAGAGAAAGGACATAGAGTGGTTGAAAGTAAAATAATAATTTTTAATTGTTTTATTAATTTTTAATTAAAATCATAACTATATACATTTATAGGGTAAATGTCATGATTTCATATACAATATAGAATGCTTAAATTGAACTTATTAACACAGCCATCTAATGTGCACAATGCAAGGGTATATTTCAAATAAGAGTAATTTTAAATATCTTATCACAAAATGTAGGTAGTGAGGTGCTGGCTATGTTACAAGAACAGTTTTTCAAAAACTTACCAGGTAAACCCTAATCACAAGAAGGCTCACGTAGATATAATGCTACTAGACCAGGTAAAATTTAAGTAAAGACATACAACTACTAAGTACAGGACTTTTAAAACGCATTAAACAATCAATCTGTCATGAAAATAAAACAATTTAAACCTAATACCTAATATCAGCCAGTAGCACAGTTTTAAAAAGATAAAGCAAAATCTGATGACTAAAAGCAGAAATAAACAAAACCATAATCAGAATGGAAAAATTGAATATGTCTTGGTCATTTGCTGACAGCATAAAATTACAAAATCTGTGGCTTTTTGAAAACTCTGAAATGCACAATTTATTAAGTGACCTAACTGACATATTGAGAAACTGGCTCCAACAATGACAAAATCCATACTATTTTAAATAATATATATAACATTTATCAAGAAATTGATTATATTCTGAATTATAAAAGGCACCTTAAGAGGTCAGAGTGCATCGCTGCCCTTATTTAAATTGGCTAGGAATTAAGAATGAAGTTTCCAACTTCTTGGAAATTAAGAAATATACTTCTAAATAACCCAAGGGTCAAAAGAGTAAAACAGAGATTAGAAAATATTTTAAACTCACGGTAAGAAGATATATATCCACAGACACACAGATAAAATGCTTTCGAGTATGAAAATGAGCGTATCAGAAAAAAATGTTAAAAATTAATTATCTCAATTTCAAACCTTGGAAGCTAGAAAAAGCATGGCAAATTAAATGCCAAGAAAGTACAGTAAAAGAATACTACAAGTAGAGAGTAAATTAGTGGCACAACAATGAAAGTCTAATGCAGACATAGAAAATATTTTCAAGCCCAAATTATGTTCATTGAAATAATTAATAGATTTCTAAATTTTTGCAAGGATTATTTTTTAAAAGCACAAATTTTTAATAAGAACATAAAGAAAATACTAATATAGTGTAGATGACTATCAAAAAGTCAAGGTAATATGAACAACTAATTAGGAAGTAATATGAACAACTTTGTAGCGATAACTTTACAATTTAAATGAAATAACGAATTCTTCAAAATCAAAATTTTACAAAAGTAATAATGAGAAATAAAAAATATTATTAGCCTCTTATCTATGAAATAAATATAAAGTCTTACTAAAAACATTCACAAAAACAAAATTTCAGGTTAGGATGCTCTCTCCAGTGAATTCTTCTAAATATTTAAGAAAAGAATAATGGTAGTCATACCCAAATTTATTCTTACAATATGAAATAGATGAAAAAATTCCTAAGTCCTTATGGAATCCAGCAATATTTGTAGAAAGTGTAATACATAGTGAACAAGAGGACTTTATTCAAGTACTGCAAGGGTTTTTTCCATTAAAAAAAATTAGTGAAATGCAATTCAGAACAATAGTAAAGAAAGTGATTTCAGGATGTTTATGAATAAGAACATATTCAGAATTGTTCATACTAGTGAATGATGCCCCATGATTATATCAATGTACACAGCTATGATTTAATAAAAAACTAAATAAAATAAAATTAATCAAATGGAAAAAAAAGAAAACGTATAAAACTCACTCTCAAGTCATTCGTACTTTTTTAAGCAAATAACTTATCAATATGATGATAAATGCTATTATAAGTGACAAGAAAAAGGAGCTGTGGATACTTATATTTCTTGGAGAAATCAGAGGAGACCTTATCCGAGAACAGCATTAAAATTATGATGCTGTTTCTTTATTCAGCCAATAATTATTTGTTGAGCACATTGGTGAGGCAATAGGGAAGCAGAAATAAAGAAGAACCAAATTTGTTGTAATTCTCTTTAGCTATCACACATTTAATGTTAATAAATTAAGAAATCACAACATTTAATATTAACAAATATTTTATTTACATATCAATATAGCATAATTAACAGTATTAAATAATACTTAATATGCATTTATTTTAATATTAATAAATCACACATTTCCTATTAATATTCCATGGAATATAAGCTTGGTGAGAATAGAATTTTTTTTTTACTCATTCACCGACTGCTATTATTACTTGAATATCCCATGTGAAACTCATGTTAAAACTGATACATCTTCAATACTTAAACTTTGATATCTATCCTCATATTTAGCATTTTGTAAACTTTTCATTCAGTCTGAAATTTTTTCGTCAGCATTTCACGTAGTGCTGGTCTGTTTGCTCCAAATCCTTCCATCTTTTGCTATTTGAAAATATGATCAAAGGTATCCTTTCTAAACAAAATCTGTTCAGGACTTTAAAGATGTTACTTTGTCTTCTGTGCTACGGTCTGATGAGAAATTTGTGTTATTTCTTTTTTTTTTTTTTTAATTTTTTTATTAAATCATAACTGTATACAATGATATGATTATGGGGCATCATACACTCACTTCATAAACCATTTGACACATTTTTATCACAGTGGTTAACATAGCCTTTCCGGTGTGCTCCCCTATCCTGTACATTTTTTCTCTGCCAAACTCCAAATTCACATGTCAGATGTCTTGCTATTACCCAATAGAAAACTAAAGAACAGTTTGTTTTTTCTAGTTTATTGTTTTCCTCTGTGCTTCATTTTAGGTATCCTCCGATCTTCAACTTTATCGATTCTTTTTAATTCTTATCTAATTTTCACATAAGCCTACCCTGTGACTATGCCCTTGCAAGTAGAATGTATTTTGGCCCCAGAAGTTCCATTATTTAACACTCCATATGTCTCTTAATTATTTTTATGCTTTACCCTTAAAAAATAGTCCTTCACAAGTCCTTGACTAATTACAGCATCTCCCTTGCCATGTTTTATTGTTTGTATTGATGACTTTTTCTCTTAACTATAGGTCACATTTTCTGGGTTCCTCACAGTTTTTTTAGAACGCTATGTTGTTGAGTGTCTGGATTACATTACCTTTCGATTAGCAGTGTTAAGTTTTGTTCAGGCAATTAGCTGATTGGTTTGTGGAAGAAAGTCCAAAAACTGTAAAGTTTCGTTATTATTTCCTTTGTCTAGATGATTACTTTTCTCATTTGTAGGTTGGCTGTCAAACCTTCTGATGGAATGCAGTCTCAGTATGATGCATGCAAATGAGATCTTTTCAGGAAGAGAATTATCTTCAGAATCCAGATTCTCATGTTTCTGGTGCCTGTTTGTCTCATTTGCTTTGATTTTCATGGTTCTGTCCTACTTCTATGTATCTTTAGCCATCTGCTTTGCTTTCTTCTTAGATGTTTGTGTCCTTACAGCTTTTAATGGCCTTAAAAATATTTTATTATTGCCATCTACATGACATTCATACATTCTAGACATTGGATTTCTCAATGGCTTCTTTATGTGACATCTTTTGTTACTGTAAACATTCAGGGTTCTGGCAAAAACTTAATGACAGATTCGTGTTGAATCTATTCACTTATCCTCCTGAGACCTAGGAAGAATAATGAGAATAAAAGTCTTCCTGCCCATCTTTTGCTAAAAGCAGGAATATTTTTGAAAAATAAGAAATCTATTTTGCATATACAGTAGATCAACTCTGTAAGTTGACCACCCAAGAGACTGTAACAAACTGGTCAACATACAGGAGTAATCGACATAAGGAACTAGGCCTGCTACAGTGATATGGACAGGTGATGCACGTCTGGTCTGTAAAAATTAGGTCAACTTAGTGATGGACTTGGTCAATGTAGGGATGTGGTCAACTATGGGGTTTCTATCAAATTATCTCCTTAAAGCAATTTGGGTTCCTTGCAGTAATCACTGATTCTAGAACATGAAGAAAAATGAAAAAGGGAAGCTGAGAATATCTTCTGCCAGTAAGAAAAGGCTTTTCAAAGACTGATGAGGTCATATCAAAGGACAGAAGAGCCCAAATAAATAGAAGACCATTGGCCTCATTTGGAACAACAAGAGGGTCAAGAAGCAGGAGCAATAAGCACTATAATTGAATAAAAATTGTAAAGTAATAAAAAGGTAGTTTGTCTATGAATCTACTTATAGCAGGAAAATCTTTCCCCCCCAAAAAAAAAAGTAAAAAGAGAAAGCATAATAAAAAAAAAAAATGATTCCAACTAATGCTATTGCAATAAAAGGTATTACAATTGCTGAAAAGTTATTGGTGCTTTTATTTTGCTATAGAAATTCATATTATTTTCTGTCCAAAGTTATATTTCCTTTGAAATTTTAAAACATCTTCAGCAGCATAAAATGAAACTCTTAGTCATTACCTATAATTTCTTTTAATTAATTTTCATATTATATAAAATGAAACTTTTAGTCATCACCTGTGATTTCTTTTAATTAATTTTCATGTTATAACAACAAAAATACTAAAAGAAAAAAATGTAATCAATCAGTTTGCTGCATGTAAACTTCTATTCACTGACTACTTATGCATGCAGGCTATTGGCAAAGGGTAATAAATCTGAACATAGAGCCGTTATGATGCTTACTGTACTACTTGAAATGTGTTAACATTTCAAAAGGGTTATCAGAGATAGGGAGTAGTGAATGTGTAGTGATATTGCCTTAGAAATAGTTTTAATCAAACATTTTATTTTTTGCTTTGCTTTCTAAATTAATGTCGGTTTTCATAACTGATAAGCCCTCGTTGCCAGCAGTATTTATGGGAGCTTGCAATGGTATTAAAGACATTAACTTAGAAAAAAAAAGTCTTAAAAATTTAGTGGGTTTGTTGCATTGTAACTGTTAAAAATACCATGATTAGGTAACCTTCTCATTCTTTGCAATTATTCACAAAGTTTTGCTACTGGATAGATCAACTATTGTACACAAGGACTATATCAGCTTAATTCTGAGAAGGACTTGTATATTTTAGAAGGGAGCAAGTCTATTTTTTTTTGCCAAAGCCAAGCTCAATAGTAACATAAGATTTTGCACCTTTCATTTTTCTTTTTCTAATCTTTGCTAATCTATAAGGAAAAATAGATTTACTCTTCCACGTGTTCAAAGAAGCCTTTGCCTTGTGAAATAACTCACAAATGGAAGAAAACAGCTACTCTATAACCTTGTAGTTATAGTAAAAGCCTTTTCTACTGAGAAGAAAAAAATACTTCAACTCCTCAATTTTTTCAAATATTTACTCATGCTAGAATTTAAGAAACACCACAGCTTATAAAATTCTTCCAAAATAAAATTTTATTTCTTATGAGACTATTTAAAACAATTCCTTGTATTTTTGTTATATTAACAAATTTCAGAATGCATACTGTGTTCATATTTCTCAAATTAAACCAATAATTGCTGTCATGACCTTGACACATCTTTGCTAGAGCTACATTGAAAACTGGTGCTATCTTCTGTAAATATTTTTTCTTTTTTATGTATCCACCATGGAACACTACATATTCTGTAAAGTTTTGAAGAAACAACAGAAAACCACCAATTTCTTACTGTAATTTAATTTAAGTTGAAGCATACAGTCAAATTAAATAACATAGTAAGTTCAAATTTCAATTAAATTATGATGTCTGTGTTCATTCAGTATGTAAGCCAACACAATTTTAGTGTGAAGAAAGGTGTTGTAGTGAATATAAACAAGCTGAAAATATTCTCTTCAAGAATCCACAGCTACACTGAAGTTAACACATTATACATTTGTTAACATGCATGCATACATTTGGTGGACATGAATGTTTTAGCAATTCAGAAATAATAAAACCTGTGTTCTTGATATGAATAGGGCCTTTCAGGTAGAAATATGCATAAAGACTGAGGGAAAATAATCCATGGTAATATTGTAGGTAATAACAACAATAAAACCACACACACATACATATACACACACAGAAAAATTTAGACCTTTTAAAGGTATTTTGAAGTGAAAAATAATCGTAATGTGTGACAAAAGTCATACCAGCAAAGAGATATATATGTATAGGGAGAAGTTGGTGAAAAGAGTGAAATATTAGGTCAAAACGTTGTAAGATCCAAGTATTAAAGATTATGTATGGCACACTAACACGTTATGACATCCTCTGGTAATTGGAAGCCAGTGGCATTTAGAACAAGTATGAAAACTCTATCGAAAGAATTGAGTCAATGCAGAAAACAGTTTTAATAGTTGAGGCATGAGTTGGAAGCTCAGAATCCAAGTAGAGGCAAAAAGACCTAAAGAGAATATATGAATGAAATATCTATTGTATTTGGGGAAAGACAGTTGAGGAAAGGGAAATTGAAATGACTTTACATTTTAGAAGGGCATAAAAATGTAGTTGCTTGCCCCTAGTAGATTACAAAAGCCTGTAAAGCCACCGCATTTCATATGCACTTAATTCTGCTTTATGGACAAGCAGAATTGTGGAAGGGAATCATTTCTATTTCGATCAAAATTGGCACCTTGGTGGGGTTTTGGACACCACATCATGCATCATAGGCAAATAAACTACCCAATTATCCTTAGGCTTCCATTCTGGTTTCTCAGATTCCAAAAAAAAAAAAAAATGAGTAATAAATAAAATCATACTTTGAAAATAATCAGTTAGATATGAATTATCTTTTTTCATCCAATGCAATATATACTTTTCCATAGCTGAGTCACCAAGGAGCAAAAAGGAAAATATTTGCCTTCATTCACCCAGCCCCAATTAAAATAGTGTTATCCTATTCCTATCAATAGTTAATTAGAAAAGAGGTGGTAGTTACCATGAATATTTCTCTAAATATTTTACTCCTCTGTGAGAGAAATATCTCATATGTCAACTGCTTGTGTTTTCTTCTAGTGAAACTGAAATCAGATGTCACCAATGTCTTTAGAAAATGAAACCCTCCATTCAGAATGCTCATCTCTCGCTTCCCTTTTTCTTCTTCTTACCTTCCTCCTGCTTTTCCTCTTTTATTGGCTTTCTGCTTCTTCTTTCCTGTCACTGTTCTTCGTGTTGCTTCCTGCCCTTTCTTAACTCTGCTTCTCCTTTTTTCTACTTTACCATTCAGGATGACCGTTTACCTACTCACTTCCCATCTCTTGGAGCTACTCTTTTTCAAATCCATAGGGTGAAAAATCAGGGGCCATATTTTGTGTGTGGAAATGGATGATGATGTGTTTGATGCTTTTTTTTAAGAGAAGAACTGAAAATCAAGTACAGTGAACGTGTACATCATGGACATGTATGGATGCCCTACCGAGCACGCGTCCTCCTCTCCTCCGGGATCTGCTCCACATCTACCACCCGGGACACTCTCAGACACTCACTTATGGCTGAGTAACAAGTTTGTACTCGGAAGTCTCATCCCTAGGTCACAGTTCTTTGGTCTATGTTTGGGTACCTCTCCTGGTCTAGGTAAACCAAATTGTTTTCCTAATATTTTTGTTTTAGAACCTAGAGAATAGAACCATGCTCGGTCTAGTTGGTTAAAGTAGTGAAGATTTACATTCTGCAAATTCTTCTTGGCCATATTTGTTTTGTTTTGTTCTTCTTGCTCTTGTAGGTCATATTTCTTTGTCACATGGAGAAAGCTGGTCTGCAGAAAAGAAGAATGAAGCCAGGGAGAAGAAAGCAGTTGTGCCAGATGAAGTGAGTTTTGTGTGTTTCAGTCTTTGTTCTATGTTTTTTTTGTTTTTTGTTTTTTAGACATGGTGTCACTCTGTCACTGGGTTAAGTGCAGAGGCATGATTAGAGGTCATTGCTAGTTAGTGCTGAATAAGACAAAGATGCATCTCTGACTTCTGATTGAATACGGTAGTCAATCAGTTCTTTAATAGATTGTAATATATTCATTGATGGCTTTTGTTTTCTATAATAATAAAATTGTTCGTGATTCAGTTTATTTTAGAGATATGAGCATAAATAATTTAAGCTATAACACAATATAATATTTCGATCTATATAGATATTGAGAATACATTCAGAATTTCAGCTGCGGAAATGTGGATATTTCACTACTGAATCTTTACTTTTGAGAGATGTAAATTTTAATCTGATAAAGGAGACTTTCAAAGGAAGACAAAGAATTACAAGTCTTAAAATTTTGTTTACTTCATTTAGAAGGCATTTTCAAATGGCCAACTGATCATAAAATTTGAGTATCATTTCAAATCATTTGAAATTTTATGGACAAAGTCACCAGTATCTTAACTACTTAATGATTTAGGATTTGGTATTATTACCTTCTTGTCACTACTGAATAGAACTCAGTCTCTTGCAGCATAAAGTAGTAATTAATGGAAAAATTAAAATGGTAGGAAAGGTCTAAGGTATCTTGGAGTTTGGTGTAATTTGCCTTAATGAAATAATTGGAAGTAAATAATCCAAAATGTACTGAAAGAGTTAAAAAGTAGACTACAAAAATGTCTGGTATACATGTTATAGTGAAATGTTTTATTTTAATATATCTCAAGACTAACAAAATTGCTGTATTTCCATATTTCTTAAGACAAATGTCTTCTTTAAAACTGGAGTATCTGAAAGTGTCCATATGAACATCGTGTAGATTAGAACCTTTTCCTTGTCTTCTAAATGGTAATTTATGTATTAGGTGCTGTTAATCTTTGGCTAACATAAGCCAAAATCTTTATTTAGTCATACCAAATACCTGTGGATATGTTATCATACGTGACAATAAAAGACTCTGCAGGTGGAATTAAGGTTCTAACAAACAGATTTTAGAATAGGGAAATGATTCTGGAAGACATCAGAAGAGTCGGTCAGAGAAGATGTAGTAAAAGATTAGAAGATGAGAGAGATGAGGGATAGAATGGTTTGAAACACTATGGCTGATTTTAAAGAGAAAAGGACCATGTGATAAGGAACGAGGTCTCTGGATGCCAAGAACTGTCCCGACCTGCACCCAATAAGGAGTCAGGGACCCCACACATATGGCTGCATGGAATGGAATTCTGCCAGTGACCAGGGTTAACCTGGAGATGAATTCTTCCCCAGAATCTCCAGTAGGAAACACAGTCCTCTAGATTCCTCGATGCTAACCCAGTGAGCTGCATGTTGAATTTTTTTATCTAAAGAACTGTGAAATAGCAAATTTGTGTTATTTAAAACTACTAAGTCTGTGGTAATTTATTATCAGAGCAATAGAAAACAGGTATATAGTTACCAACTTCATTGCAAGTGTTTTATTTGAACTTCTATAATTATTTTCAGACAAAATAAAGCCAACATTTTTCTGGAGCTACTTCCAAAACGTAGAGCTTAAAGAGATATCTTAAGGATAAATTAACCTGTGTATTATTATTATTTGGATGTAGTAAGAGAGAAGTAGTATTCAGAATACTTGACAGATGAAGAGAAATTGAAAAAGGCCAGGGAGATCGGATGATGACAGACGTTTTGTGTCAACTGAAATGTTCAAATTATAACCAAGAAATACTATGAGGTACCTTAAATTTATCAGGAACTATCCAATTTGGCAATCTTGATACCATATGAATACCCCAGGATTTTCCATTAGAGTGAGCAAACATTTATCCAGTGATATATCATACTCTATATAATAATACTTAAAAGATTACTTACTACTTTTCTACATGTTGTATAATTTGATCATGAAAGCAATCCATGTAAGTAGATATTCTCATTGTGATACAGCTATAAAAATACCACGAGAACTTAAGTTCAGGTCTTAAAACTCAAAATATACATCTTCATATGCACCATAGCATTATGCCTATTCCATTCCCACTGCTCCTGTGGAGACTCTGGTGTTGGGATGGGGACTATATATATTATTTATTTTAATTTGAATTCACATATTAAAAAGAAAGATACTTGATTATTGATTACAAAATCTCTAGGGAAATAATTTGGCCAGACCCAGATATGAATAACTTGGATATAAAAGGCCTCAAATCTTTATAGAAAAATACCTTAATAAAAAGTTTAAAATTAATTACAAAACAGAGAGAACAAAATCCTATTTTAATATCATCGCCAATACAAATACATCTAAACTTTTCTTAGGGCATGTTTCGATTCAAGTCTTACTTGGAGTAACTTACTCTGCTACAAAATGTACTGAATATTTGAATTTAAATTCAAAGCAACCCAGCTGAAATGTAGCTTCTCCTCTGGAAACAAATAGAATGCCATTCCTTTGTCACCTGGAACCTGTTCTGGTCATTTATAAATCTTAAGCTACTGTTTATGTACACTTGGGTTTATATATTTTCATAGCTTCCCTTAAGGTCAAGTTTTTCTTACAAGTCATCCTTAGATAGGTTCTCTTCATCCCAAACTAAAAAATAAATAATTTGAATCATTGATTTGAGAAACTAGAACTTCTCCTCCTACCTTTTGTTTGGGGGTAAGCTATACAGTAGAAAGCAATCACTAAAGATTGTTGCCTTGTATGGTCAATTTTCCACAGTCCAATGAAGAATAGAAGGGAATAATTCAAAACAGCTAATTGTTTAAAATATTGAATCAATTCTAGAACTTTTTTCTCATGTGTGTATGTGTTTACACTGGAAAACAATTACAGAAATCTAGTTCAAGATGGCAGGCTGAATGTGTGTGTTTACAGCTTACCACTTTTCCCTCTAACAATCCTATGAAATGTATAGGACATTCATTTCTAAGAATATTGTATTAAAAGAGGGGAGAGGAAATATCAAAGGAGATAGAGGTCTTAATAAAATTGTACAAGATAAGAGTTGTGTAAAAGTGTGCTAATTAAGGAAAAGAGGAGAGGAAACCACTCAAGAGAAGGAAGCAGAAACAGGCTCATGTTGGCCGAGGGAGTCCCTCTGCCTGGTGGAACTCCAGCAGTAGATGAAAACGGGGGATTAATTAGAGATCTGTAAAGAGAACAGCTTGCTTTCTATTCCTCTCACGTACCCTGGCCCACTGAGCAAAGAAGCCCGATGATTACCCTTAGGACAAAAACAAACAAAAAAGGTTGTTCTCTTAAACATTGAAAAAGCTTCTTCAAAGAAAGAGGGGAGTTAATGCAGCTATTGGCAGAGCTACAGCAGCCCCCTCAGCTCAGTCCCTCACACCCTTTAATCCCCCCACCACACATACACCAAACCGAATTCAACTGCCCACGTTCTCGCTCAAGAGACTATTACTTACACAGGAAAATCTTTGCTTTCCCATTTCTTTCTTATTTTTCAAGATGACTTTGTCTTAATGGAATATTTGATGTACACAAACTAACATAAGGTAAATGTACACAGTAAGATAGGTCATTATGGTCTGAGCTTTTTCTCACATTCTACTCCTCTTCGCCCCAAGGGAAATCACAATTCTGGGGTTTGGCTTGTTATAGGTCTATTTTTCACAACGGTTTTGCTATTTTACTAGTAAAACAAATACAGTAGGAACTTTTCGTGCTTTTACGTCACCACCATCATGCCGCTCCCATGCTTTTGTTAATGCCTTCTTCACTCATCATTAATGTATTTTTGAAATTCACCCATACTGATGCTCGGTTTTGTAGTAATTCATTTAATTTGATTTATAGCATTTAATTGCATGAATGTGTGACTAGTTATCATTCACGTATGATGGACAGTTTTTGGTTCTTACATTGCTTCTCAGGAATGGTTTCGTACGTGTCTATTGATGTATTTGTACAGGTACATAAAGTTATGCGATGGTGTGAGATGAGAATTGTCAACTATAATATATCGAGTAAAAATGGACTGATGTATGCTTAATTTATTTATCATATACTAAATTAATATTTATTAACCATAAATTATGTGCCACCCACTATCCTAGAACATCAGGAAAAATTAGCAAACAAAACAAACTAAATATGTACATCTTTTTGAAGCTTACAATCTATCATTCAACAGTAGTATACAGAAGTTTTTTTGACAGGCTGATTAGTGTAAAATGGAATATTATTTTGTTTTTAAAGAAAGGAAAATATTGTGTTTTTAAAAATCAAGAGTCTTGTTCTTTTGCCTAGGCTAGGGAGCAGTGGCCTGATCACAGCTCACTGCAAAGTCTAACTCCTAGGTTTAGTCTCCTGAGCAGCTGGGAATGCAGGTGTGCACCACCATGCTCGACTGCTTTTTAAAATTTGTATAGAGATAGGGTCTTGCTATTTTTTGCAAGCTAGTCTTGAACAGGAACTCAAGTGACCCTCTCATCTCATCCTCCCAAAGTGCTGGGATTACAGACATAAGCTACTACATTCAACTTAAAATAACTTTTTTAATGATTTTTATTCAGAAACAATTCACATGCACTTAATTGCAAAATGCACACTCTGATAAGTTTTGACAGAAATATACACTCATGACATCATCACGGCAAATGAGGTAATAAACATTGCAATCCCATGAGACCATTATCGCCACCCACCCTCGATTCCACAGACAGCTATTGATAAGCTTCACTATGTGATAATTTACATATCCCCGTGTACTATATGAGAATGGGTGCTCTTTTTTTGTATTCTTTCATTCAGCATACTTTTTATTTTTTTTTTGAGACAGAGTCTCACTTTGTCACCCTTGGAAGTGTGCCATGGCTTTATAGCTCACAGCAACCTCAAATTCTTGGGTTCAATTGGTTCTCTTGCCTCAACTTCCCGAGTAGCTGGGACTACAGGCAGCCCCACAATGACAGGCTCTTTTTAAAGACAGGCTGGCTCAGGCTGGTCTTGAAATCCTGAGCTCAGTAATCCACCTTCCTCTGCCTCCCAGAGTGCTAGGAGGCATGAGCCACTGCTCTTAGCATAATTATTTTTTATGTTTATCCATGTTGTAACACGTTTCAATAGTTCCTTCATATGGCTGAATAATATTCTGTTGTATGGATATGACACTTTATTTATTCATTTGCCTGCTGATGGTTATCCGAGCTGTTATGTGATTTTCTTCTTTACCAGTAAAACTGCGGTCAAGTGTACGCGTCTTTGTATAGACATGTGCTTTCATTATTCTCTTAGTAAACACAAAAAAGTAAACAAACAAACAAACAAAAAAGATTGCTGCGGTTCTGACTGGGGGACATTGATGATGTAGATGAATTTGGAAAATAATGAAATTTTAAGATTATTGAATCTTCAAAAACATATCTTTCCATTATTTGGAATTTTAAATTTCTCGGTAACATTTTGTAAATGCCAGTGTACACTTCTTTCACATCATTTGTCAGTTATATTTCTAAGTACTTCATATATTTCAGATATTTCAAAACTATTTTCCTAATTTTTAATGTACAATTTTCCATTGCTAGTATGTAGTTAGATAATTAATGTTTCCTTCTTGACATTTTATCCAACAACTTTCGTATGTTCAGTTATTAGTTCTAGTAGCTTTTTTTGAAAGACCATTGCAATTGTTTATAGATGACTATGTTATTTAGGAATAAAAACTATTTTAATTCTTCCTTTCCAGTCTAGTGGTCTTTTATTTCTTTATTTTGCCTAATTGCACTGACCAGAACTTTTAGTACAGTGTTATAGAGATGGGGAGAGAGCACAGAAGGTTGACTTACTTTTGATTTTAAAAGGAAATAATTCAGTCTTTCACCATTAAATGAGATGTTCTCTCTAAATACTCATAAACTTTTTAAGTTTCTTTTTATTCTAACTTGGTTGGAGGTTTTTATCAACAATGGATCATATGATATGATCACCTCTTTTACTTTGCTAATAGAGTGAATTATATTGCTTAATTTTCAAATGTTAAACCAATCTTACATTTTACTTAGTCAGGATATATTATCCTTTTTATTATATTGGTTGGCTCCATTTCTTGAAATTATGTTTCAAATTTTTTGCATCAATGGTCATGAGTATATGGCTCTTTTTTTATTATTCTTTTAATGTCTTTGGTTTAGATGTCTTGTCTCAAAGAATGAATTAGGAAATCTTTCCTTTTCAATTTTTCTGGAAGTGTTTGTATAGATTTGGTATAATTTTCTTGTTAAGCATTTGGCAGACTTTCAGGAAATTATCAGAGACTAGTGTTTTCTTTATGGTAAGGCTTTTGACTCTAAATTCAAGTTTTGCAAAAAAGATATAAGACTATCCATGCTGTACATTTAATTTTGAGTTAGTGTGATAGAATTTTTAAATATACAACCCCAAATTTCCGTAATAATCTCTGAACATGAGGAAAATACCATATCTCTGACTAGGAAATGACAAAAGAGATTTTGCAAATGTATTATAATTAAGACTGTGAATTATATAAAAAGAGCACAGACCCAAACTGAGGACAGACCCACATATTCCTTTCGCAGGTAGGGAGTTTTTTCATCTAGTAGTAGAAGGAAAAATCAGATTCAAGCATGTGTGGAATTCAAAGTGCCACTGCTGGATTGAAGATGGAGGGGCCACATACATTTGAAAATATGTTGTCAGGCAAGTAGAGTCCTATCTAGTACGGCTGGAGTTGTGAGTAACTTAAAGAAAGAGACTGCAGGGCCATGGAGATGGATGTGTGTCCTAACACTGGACAAATTTTACCAACATCAGTTATCACTTCTAGGGTCTTATGACTTTGAATATTTGCAGAAGCATTACGCTGTGTTTTGAGTGTGTGTTTTCCTCAAGGCAGAATTTGGAATCATTACATCAGCTGGACGCTGGCTTAAAATAATAAGGAAATAATGTACCACATGTAATAAATGCTATTGGTTTTCCACAGTGAAATAGTTTTTTTTACAACCTAACATTCTGGAAATTAAGTACTATTGTAAGCTTTTTGGCTCGTGCCAGTTAAAGTTGCAACTGATGCTGAAATCATAAAGATTACTTATTAACACTGGATAGGGTAATTGCAAGTGAACGGTCTTGCTGTGGGCCAATTAAGTTGGAAACTCTAGAGACAGTTGAAGTTAAGACTCTCAAAACTGACTTTAGAAATAGACATAGAATGACAAAGACTAAAAAGAAGAAATTCATTGCCAAATAGTAAAAGGAACATCAAAACATAGACTTATTCAATGCAACCAGTTATTTTTATCCTTGAATTCCTCTTTCGTTTATAATGATTAGTTTGGAAATGTAGTCTTTGAACGATTGCAAGTGGGATATTATATGACTAGCCATGTGAATATCACACACTTGTTTAGTCAGATGACAGAGAGATACTTATTAAAATAAGAGAAAAAAAATCTCAGAATATTAAACCATATCTTTATCACTTTTATTAGAAGTATGCTAACATCTTATAATTATGATTGATGTAACCTATAATTCCAATTTGTGCTTGAGCAACACACGATAGAACAATCAATGTTTTCCTGATACCACTGGGCTCATGATTTATTATAGAAGTAGAGGTTGGCTACAAAAAACTTCAGAGATATTTATTTTTTATTTTACCTTAAATAAGAGTTAAAATTTACATATTTTCCTTAGAAAAAAAGAAGTAAATGTAGAAAATCTAGCAAAAGCTATATGAAGCTAGGACAAGAACTTACTAGCAAAAATTTTCCACTTTTACATATGAATGCAATTTATATGTATCATTTCTAAGCATTTTTCACTTTACATGCAGATTTAGGTATCTTTATTTTCTATAAATAATAATACAAGCTAATATTATTAAATGATTTATGTGTCTAGCATACTGCAATCACTTGATATGCACTATGGCATTCATTGTTTACAGCAACCCATGAAATAGATCGTATTCTTTTCCTTGCTTCACAGAGAAGGAATCTGAGGTACAGAGAAGCCGAGTGACCCGTCCATCCAACAGCATCTAGCTAAGTAGTGGTTAATTGGATTAAAATCCTGCTCCAGGGCCTGTGTGGAGCAGCCACTTAAATTACATTGTATTCTGTCGTATAAACTATCATTTATCTGTTGTTTTATTTCAGTAGATTTAGGGTGTACAGTGTTTTTTGTTACATGTGAATAAATTGTATAGTGCTGAATTCAGGGTTTTGAGTGCACTCATATCCAGACTACCATACATGGTATCTAAAAGGTAAAGAATTTTTAAAATCTTTTTCTAAATAAGTTTGATCCATTTTGTATAATTTGATGTGTTCATGTATGTATACCATAATATTACCCAACCATAATTTTATTCTTTAATATTTAGGCCATTTTCAATTTGCCATTATTAAAAATAAAATTTCAACAAATATATAGGATAAAAAGTTTTCTCAGCATTTTGTATTATATTTTAGAAATAGATTTAATGTGTCAAAGGCTGTAAACATGTTCAGTTGTTAAAACACACTGGTGCATTGTTTTCCAAACGTATTCCATTTCCGTGCTTCAGCAGTATTTCAGTGCAATGTGAACAAAACTAGAGATGTCTTTTGTTTTTGCTTTGCAATGATGAGGCTTGAGGTCCTTTCCTTTTTCCTACATGTTCTTTTGCCTACAAAAAGCTGAGAGAACAAAGGGCATGCAAAGTGCTTCCTATTCTGGGCAATGTCAACTAGTCAACTAGATGGGGGAAAAGTCAATGTTATAAAACAAACTCTGCTATGTAGAAAGTAGAAAGATGCGTATGAATGGGTGCTGATCCCACCATCCCGGTTTCTCTTTGATAGATACTGTGAGATGGAAATCAGTAATTAGTGATGACGTCATTACTTCAGGAAGATGACTGTGTTTCTGACATACCTTTCCCTTGGAAATATTCATTGAGTTGTGCAAAAAGTAGTAATGCTGAGCAAAATTGGACTAAAAGAATGAGTTTTTAAAAATTTTTTTTAAAAAGAAGATTAATAGGGCAGCACCTGTGGCTCAAAAGAGTAGGGCGCTGGCCCCATATGCCGGAATTCAAACCCAGCCCCAGCCAGAAACTGCAAAAAAAAAAAAAAAGAAGATTAATAAAAGAAATGATAAAATATCTCACAAAATATTATTTGTTGGAAATTGTTAGTACAAGTAGGAACCAGCTACCACTTTTTATTGAGGACTTAATACCAGCCACTCCACTGACTCCCTTATGTTCATCATTTCTTACTCCTATGACATCCAGCCTGATAGATGTCACACATGTTTAACATCTGGAAACAGAATCAGAATAGTGAGTGACTGGCAAAGAGGTCTTATGGTAGCATGTGGCACAGTAGGGATTCAAATCCTAATCTTTTGAAACTTCAAACATCTAGATATTTAAACTCCTATAACAGAAAATATCATGAATATGATATACAAATTTTACAACAAAATAACTGTCTATATTTGACTTTTAATAGTTTTTATATCGTCAAATTGCACAGGGTATGGAATAAATGTTTTTTTTTAAAAAATGTCTTTTGGAGGGTGAGTTGAATGATATCATGAGCTGGCCTGAGAGTCCAGTGGATAAAGGTTATCGCTTAGGTCAGTGGAGAAGGAAAGATTAATTATCTTTTTCAGTATATTTCTTCCTTGGTTTAAATAATTTATATGTTTTCTTTATTTTACATGCAACATTTTGTAACTTCTGGCATCTGATTTCAATCAGCTAACAGTTTTACTGTGTTTTACAAAATTATTTTTGGCTCAGTGCCCATAGCACAGTGGTGAGGGCACCAGCCACATACACTGAGGGCAGAAGGTTCAAACCCAGCCTGGGACAGCTAAACAATAACAGCAACTGCAATAAAAAATAACCGGGCATTGTGGCAGGTGCCTGTCATCCCAGCTACTTGGGAGGCTGAGGCAAGACAATGCTGAAGCCCAAGAGTTTGAGGTTGCTGTGAGCTGTGACACCATGGGACTTTACCAAGGGCAACATAGTGAGACTCTGTCTCAAAAAAAAAAAAAAATTATTTTCAATCCCAACCAAATCACTTTTTGTCCTGTATATGTATTTAATGCACTGGAAACTTGCGGTTGTCCTAGAAGGATTGCTCATTTACATTTCTTTAAGTCAGTAATGAAAGCTTGTACATGCTTCATTATTTCCCTATTGCTCTTCTTCATAATGATGTCTAATTTGTCACTTTTTATTAAAAACAGCAAAACATGAAAATGTCAACTTTATATTTTTAACTTTATGATGATCTCTCTTGGACATTCCTTTTCTAGCATATCAGTCTTCCATTATATTCACTTGATTAAACAAGTAATATTTATCTTTGACATTTTCATTGAAGTTATTTAAGATTTCCTCTAAATAACTATGTTTGCACATCAAAGAAATAATAGAAATTAGGTTTTTAATTATCTAGACTGATTATTTTTAATGCTATATAAAGTCAAATAGATCATTCAAAAAACTCAAGAATATGATTATTTTTCACAGCATATAAACACTCACAAATTTTAATTTGTATTACAACCCAATAAATTTTTTTTTCTTCTTGAATAGTAATATATTGAAGAAGCTCTTGTATTTTCACATGCTAAGTAACATGAAGTACACAGGATGTTCCTCTCCTAAGGCGTTGTCTTTGGTTTACATTTAAATACATCTTTTGAGGGGTGGGTTTTTATTTTTAATGTAGACATGATATTCAGAGATGATATTGTTTGCAATGATTTATTAAGTGAATTAGCAAATTGAAATTTGTTGAATTGCATGTAATCAATGAACAGCAGAACATTTATAGCCCCATGCATTTGAAGGTGTATCTCATAAAATATGTTTAAAGTAACAGCTACGAGCTCTTCTACTGACCTGAAAATCAAATACAAAATGCTACGGAAAGACATAAAAGACATTCTTTTGCAACTCTTTTTGAAAGTTAGTTTGTGGCTTGTTAACGGAATTGGTCATCCTGATATTGAAACTTTGTGAAGTTGTTAATTTCATTCTTTCTCTGTCTAAGCAGAGACTTTTCATTAATGAGTGGATATTGAATAAGCAGTGCAAATCAGTACTCTATAAAATCTATAAAAATATGTAGGCTATATGTGTCACAGATTGAATAGTTTTGAGTAAAAATTATGCCAATTATTTGGAATTAGGTAAAACAGTAAGTGCATCCTTAGTTCCTGTAGAGAGAATGATTATAAACTGATCTTTTGTTTGGTAGCTAGATATTTTTATAAATACACCAAAATATACATTTTAAATATGTGTTATTATACTTATGTTTCTAGTATATAAAAATTAGGCACAAAAATATTACTTTTTGATTTTACTTTATTTTTTAAGACAGAGTCTCACTCTGTCAGCCTTGGTATGGCGTACTGTGGCATCATAGTTCACAGCAACCTCAAACTCTTGGTTCAAGTGATTCTCTTGCCCCAGTCTGCCATGTAGTTGACACTGTAGGTGCCCGCCACAATGCCTGGCTATTTTCTTAGAGCCAGGGTCTTGCTCTTGCTCAGGCTGGTCTTGAACTCCTGAGCTCAAGCAATTCATCACACCCAGCCCCTACTTTTCTATTTTATAGCTACCCGTAAGAATGTGTAGTCAGGCTGGACATAGTGGCTCGTGCCTGTAATCCTAGCACTCCGGGAGGATGAGGCAGGTGGATTGCTTGAGCTCAGGAGCTCCAAACCAGCCTGACCAAGACAAGACCCCATCTCTACCAAAAATAGAATAACTAGCCAGGCATCACGGTGGGCACCTGTAGTTCCAGCTACTCGAGAGATAGAAAAAAGGGATCACTTAAGTCCAAGAGTTTGGATTTGCTGTGAGCTACAATGATGTCATGGGACTCTACCCAGGGTGACAGAGTGAGATTCTATCTCAGGGACAAAAAAAAAAAAAAAAAAAAGAATGTGTAGTCATTTGTTTTTATTGAGATCGAACTATATTTAAACAATGGGTATATGTCACTGCGCATAGTCAGTACAGCACTTGTGGTACCCTAGTGCCCTTTCCAAAATGTTCTTTATTTACTATGCTGTATTGCTATGTCTGTGATGCTTGTGAAAGAAAAACAGAGTTATGGTTGAGATTTGACAAGTTTTAAGGCTATAATCTAGAGAATTTAACTAGAAGGAAATATAATCATAAGTTATAAATTAGAATAGAAAAAGCATGGTCAGTAACTTCTTTGGAATTGCTTTGTTTATCATCCATTTGGCAGACTCATAAATGTTGTATGGGTTTTAAAGCCACAAGACCTCAAAAACCATATGCTCCAATTTTTATTTTATTTTATTTTTTTAACTACATAATTTTTTAAAAATTATTTTTGGATAGTCAGTGATAAAGTAAAACTTACTCCATGTATTCTCTTTTAATTCCAATAGTGTGAGATTATTTTTCTTATTCCTTTGTTTTCATCTTCTTATCTTTTCTCTCCTTATAGGACACTAATAAAAGCATTGAGGACACAATTAGCATTTCGTGAACTGGTACTTTTTTCTTTTTTTAAAGACAGACTCTCAGTCTCTCATTCTGGGTAGAGTGCCATAGCATCATAGCTCACAGCAACCTCAAACTCTTGGGCTCAAGTGATTCTCTCACCTCTGCTTGCCAAGTAGCTGGGACTACAGGCACCTGCTACAGTTCCCAGATATTTTTAGAGATAGGGGTCTCTCACTCTTGCTCAGGCTGGTCTCAAATTCCTGAGCTCAAGCAATCCACTTGCTTTCGTCTCCCAGAGTACTAGGATTACAGGCGTGAACCACCACACCCAGCTGGTAAACTTTTTTTTTTTTTGTAGAGACCGAGTCTCACTTTATGGCCCTCGGCAGAGTGCCGTGGCCTCACACAGCTCACAGCAACCTCCAACTCCTGGGCTTAAGCGATTCTCCTACCTCAGCCTCCCGAGTAGCTGGGACTACAGGCGCCCGCCACAACGCCCAGCTATTTTTTGTTGCAGTTTGGCCGGGGCCGGGTTTGAACCCGCCACTCTCGGCATATGGGGCCGGCTCCCTACCTACTGAGCCACAGGCGCCGCTGCAGCTGGTAAACTTTAATATCTATCTGAAAGTCATTCTTTTAAATTTCCTTCCAAACATGTTCTCTTTAACTTCTCCTTCATTGCCTTACTCCTGTTTTCCCTTCAGCTGGCCTCACATTTGTACCTCTCACAAAAAATTTAAGCCAAAGCATTTGGGTTCATTAAGGGTAAGATAACGTGAAATCAATAATTCATGCACTCAACTGATTATGCTTAGACCAGCAACTATTGGAGCAAAACAGGCACATCACAAATATTTGGGGGCCATTATTTTGTGTGGTGATAGGAATTTCTCACAATGATAGGAATTTCTACTTGTGGCTATGATGAGATTTGACAAACAGTAGTTTTCTGAAATTGGACAGAAGGTAGCTCAGGACTCGGCTCAGTAAGGGAACGGAGACAAACAGGTGAGCCTATGATTACACCAGTTTCCTGCCGGGATATGGTTTTCAGTCCATGCTACAGGAAGGACAGGATGTAAATAAGTCTTGAGGATCCCTTGAAAACTGATCACAAAGAAGTCACAGAGAGAGGATTCTAAATACTTACAGAAAGTTGCACTGGAATCTTGGGGGGAATTCTATGTAAGAATGAGTACTGATCAAGGATGGTTAATCCTAATCAACCAGAAAACAGTAGATTGGAAAATATCCAAGGCTCTCCTAAAACTAGGGATAGTTTGCTTTCTCACCAGCCAGTGTGTAAATATCTGCACTCGTTTAGAATCATAAGAAGTCTATAGCTTGTATATTGGAAGAAAATAAGCCACAGAATAAAAGCATCTTTAGATAAACCTAATAAAATTTAAAATTAAGCCTGAAAAGGACGCAAACGGACTTCTAGTAACCAAACTGTGGTCTGGGGGAAAAACAAAACAAAACAAAATGACAACAACAAGAAAAAGAAATGCAGCAATATTTAAAGGATACAACATTGTGTCCAACAACATTAAATTTTTAACATCTGGCAACCAAATAAAAATGCCTAGGCATGGGAAGAAACAGCAAAATAGGATCCACACCTAAGGGGAAAACAATCAATAGAAACTAACTCAGAAGTGAAAGGAATGATGGAATTAGCAGAAAGGAGGTTAAAACAGCTGTTATAAATATGTTCTGTGTGTTCTAAAAGGTGAAGGACCGTATGAATGAGATGAGGAAAAAACGAGAAGATATAAACAAGAAGCAAATGCAATTTCTAGATAAGAACAAATAAATTAACTGAAATTTGCAATACACTAGAGGCCAGATGTGGTGGCTCACACCTGTAGTCCTAGCACTCTGAGAGACTGAAGCAGGAGCATCACTTGAGCTCAGGAGTTTGAGACCAGCCAGAGCAAGAGTGAGACTCTGTCTCTACCAAAATCAGAAAAATTGGCCAGGTGTTGTGGTGGGCGCCTGTAGACCCAGCTATTCGAGAGACTGAGGAGGGAGGACCTCTTTTTTTTTTTCCTTTATGCAATTTTTATTTATTTTTATTTTTTTACAGTTTTTTTTATTAAATCATAACTGTATACATTGATATGATCATGGGGCATCATACACTCGCTTCATAAACCATTTGACACATTTTTATCACAGTGGTTAACATAGCCTTTCTGGCGTTATCTCAGTTACTGTGCCAAAACATTTACGGAGGACCTCTTAAACACCACGGCAGTCTAGCCTGAACAACTAAGACAGACGAGCAAATACACTGTGGGAATTGAAGTACATTAGGGATGGCAGAAAAGAAGATCAGTGAATTTAGAGCATGGTGGCTCATGCTGGTAATCCTGGTATTTGGGGAGGTTGAGGTGATTGCTTAAGCTCAGGGGATCCCGATGAGCCTGAGAAAGAGCAAGACCCAACCCCTGCTAAAAATAGAAGAACCCAGCCAGGTGTTGTACATGCCTGTAGTCACAGCTACTCCCAAGGCTGAGGCAAGAGGATTGCTTGAGCCCTAGAGTTTGAGGTTGCTGTGAGCTATAATATCATAGCACTCTACCCAGAGTGACAGAGTGATACTCTATCTCAAAAATAGATAAACAAAGTAAAATACAAAACAAAGATATTGGAGTATAAATAATTCAAAGTCAAACATACCCCATTTCCCCCAAAATAAGACATCCTCTGAAAATAAGACCTACTTACAGGAAAGATAAGACGTCCCCTGAAAATAAGACCTAGCGCATCTTTGGGAGCACACCTTAAAATAAGACACTGTCTTATTTTGGGGGAAACAGGGTAGAAATGAAAAAGACTGAAAAAATAAGTGTCAGTGAATGGTAGGACAACATGAATGGTAAAATAGTCAGAGACAGTACAGAGTTAGGCCTTAGCCTCCTACTAAACACCAGATTCCATGCTAAGCATTTCACATGTATCTCACTTGTTACCATGAGGTGGGTGCTACAATTGTCCTAATTTTTATGTGAGGAAGGTATAAAATCCCTACGATGACTTTCAGCAAATAGCCAATTATAAACTAGTACCTTGTAAGTGTAAAACACTTCAAATTTTGCAAAGATTCTATTTGCATGTCATAAATGTTAAGCATAGTATGTCCTTTGAAGCTCACAATAGAATGAGATATTAAGCTGGATAATTATTATTAACTGCAAGATAAGAAGTGTTTCATTTAGCATCCTAAGTAGAATCAAATCTGGCACAGTAGACACCTTCTGGGTGAAGGGCAGGCTCATAAGTTTGACTCAATCTATATAAAAAGAAATTATGTAAACAAAATATGTATGATCCCGTAATATTTTAAAATAAAACAATTTAAATAAACAAATTTCCAAACCTTCTTATTTGGTGTTTCATTTCTATTAATCCTGCTTTTGTTGTGGTAGGTCAAGACAGAAGCAAAAACTCTGGCTAAGGACAGAAAATTCTGACAGATGGAGGCGGATGAGGATCACGTTTTAAAACCCCAGTCAGAATTCTATAAGGAGAAGAGGTTGTAAGGCTCTGCAAGCGGAGAACGCACCTGCGGAAAGGCACAGGGAAGAAAGCTTTCCAGATCCATTCGTGAGACAGCAGATCACCTGAGATGGCTAAAGCAGAGAGTTCACAGTGCAACATGTTAGAAGAAAGTCAGAATAATAAATGGAAATCAAGTAACTGAATGCCACAAAATTTAATATATGTGAGTATACATTAAATCTCAACAATCTGAAATTTCTCTTATAGGACTTTTAGGCCACACAGAAGCCTCTCGCCTTAAAAGTCATCTCAAAAATCACTCTGGACATCCAGAGGTAATTGGGCTTTATTAGGAAGATTTTACTTATGTCTGACAGATGTGAGGACCATATAAAGGGAAACGTGCACTCTCTTCCATAAAGTGTAAAAAAATCCCACAGCTCTTTCTATAGACCAGAAATCACAAGTGACACTGGCAGGAGAGATGGGCCTGTAGAATTGAAGAGCGGAAGGGCTGAGGGACCAGTCACGGCATCAGTAATGCCAGTATTTGCATCAACATTCGTTAACTGATGGAAGCCATGAGCGGGAGCAGTGCTATCAGCAAGAAAGAGAATAGTTTATAAAGCAACAGACGAGAGGAGACATGGAGCCACCCGCGTCTCAACCATCTGTAAATTCTTCACTGAGCTATTTAGTAAGAAATATAGATGCACCATCCGACACCATGTTTTTTTTGGCCTCATAAAAGCATAACAGAAAATTGTTTCTTCCCCGTTTTTTCCCACATGCCAACTGAGAAAGGACAGATTTAGAAAACACCTTTTCAGAATGATTTGATGTAATATGTGGAGGTATTCTTGCATCAAAATAATCAGCAGGGCGCTGCATGCACTGACCTCTCTGGCTTGGCCCCTCGCCCAATGCCTTTTACCTTACGCTGGTGAGTATTACGTCCTATGGGCACTGCTGGGGAGGCCCTTACTAGCTCGTCTCCACAGATTCTTCAAGAAAGCTTCCACTGCCTCCCAGAATGGAAGCAATAGTTTTGAAATAACGTATCAGCCAGTTTCCTCTACCTCTTTTTCCTCCTCCACATCAAAGTGGTTATCAAATTGATAAATATTAAGAGTCTGCCACTTTTTAATAAGTTCTTCTTTTAGTCAGGGTGATGAAAGCAGGCCTTTTATATAGTCCTCCATATTTTCTTTCCTTCAAACCAGCCTATGAGTCTTCTTTCCTTCATAATCCAACTCAATGGGCAAGCTATGCTCCTTAGTGGAATGCCTATAGTTCTTGAACTGCCCAGAAAGTGTCATATGGAAAAGAAAATCACTACGAAACAGTACAGGAAGTTTGGTGAAGGTACCTGAGTCTGTCTGAAGGTTATCATCCTCCTTACAATCCCGGTTATAGCTATCCACAATTCAGTACTGCATGCACTGCAAAAGTATTGTCTGACATTCCCACAGTTCCAGTTACAAAAGATACTGAGGCAGGAAAACTGCTTGAACCCAGGAGGTCCAGGCCAGCCTGGGAAACATAATAAGACCTCATTTCTTTTTAAAAAAAAAATCAAAACAAAATTAAAAATGTGGGGGACACTTTTCATCAGTCATATCATTCAGTAAGAATCTCCCCTGTAATGCTGTTCTTTTTTCTTGGCCGGGGCTGGATTTGAACCTACCACCTCTGGCATATGGGGCCAGCACCCTACTTTAAGCCACAGGCACCGCCCTATAATATTGTTCTTAAGATTGGTTTAGAACTCCATAGTGAGAAGGTAAATGCTTGTCATGAAAAATGGCATGCTATTTCTGTTTTATAAACAAAACACTATAATGTAACAAACTGGGTTTCTCCTGCTCTTCTCTAAATATTCGATGCATATTTGACTCACCACAGCAACTATGTTAGATATTTCAATGTGCAGTGCCCTCCTTTTCCATGGTTCTGTTTTCCTATTTCAGTTTTGTCACTTCACTGTTTATACTTTTGGGGTAAGTTACTTCAAAATCTTTGTGCAAAGAGGCATGGTGGACCTAAAAGTAATTACAAGTCAAATTACATCAAGAGAGAGCCTACGTGGTGCCAGCCATTGTCCTAGCCACTGGGGAATCAAAATGCAGAAAATGTTGATTTCATGCAACTCTTAGTTCAATGAGGAGGGTAGGTATAGAAAATTAATAATCACAAGGCATTATACTAGGATTAGGTACAATGTCCAAAGAGGGAGAAAGGAATGTAACTTATTTCTTCGGGAAGTTTTCTTAGGAGTAAAGACATTTTATCTGATCTCTGTCAGATAAGATGAAGTTTTACAGGAAAAGAAAGTTGAGAGATGTATCTCTTAAAAGCCTATATAAAGAGGGATAGATTTATTGAGTGAAAGTATGGGGAGATGTGAAGACAATGGATATAATTTTAAGTCTCTATATTGTGGGTTAAAGTTGGGTGTTCCTGCAAAATAAAGTCTGAAGACAAAATCTTGTCTGTGACCTATTTTTACAGGCTTAGGAGCTATGAATAGTTTTAATGTTGTAAAACCAACCAACAAACAAAGAATATGTGTCAGACAACATACATGGCCCACAAAGGCTAATATGTTTAATATATACTATTTATAGAAAAAAAAAATTGAGCTCCTGGGATGAAGGATATAGTTTGCTAGGGTTATAAGAGTTGTAGAAAATTAGGCCAGAAAGTTTTTAAAGCCTCATATAATTCATATGCTACAGAGTTTGAACTTCAGCCTAAGATAGTGGTAAGTCATATCCAGTGGCTTTGCAAAGTGTCAACTTGGCTAATCCAAAATATATAACCCTGTGGGGAGCAGACTGTGGGCGGCAGGGCCCCCAGAGTCTGGGAAATGCTCAGAGAGGGACCTTCGTCACTTCTCCTCCTTTAACAACATTCTTTCTGCCTACCCATGCATACTTTCCTTGTTATTGGCAAGTACACAGATTTTCCTCTTTAAGGTTGATCTCTACCTGTGCTAAGATTTACCCAACCTTGTTAAGACACTGTATAAATAAAGCTGGTTCCGCCGTTCACGTGCCGGCTGCAGCCATCAGCTGCGCCAGTCCTCCCGGCACCACCCCATCTCTCGGCTCTGGCTTTTTTTTGCCTCTTCCCTTTCTTTCTACTCAGGTCAACTCTCCCTCCTTGCACTGAGTTGCGAGAGGTCTCTCTCCTCTCGTGACGGTTCACGAGACAACCCCCAATTTTCTGCATGTTTTCTTTTTCTTTTCTTTTCTTTTTTTGAGACAGAGCCTCAAGCTGTTGCCCTGGGTAGAGTGCTGTAACATCACAGCTCACAGCAACCTCCAACTCCTGGGCTCAAGCCGCCCGCCACAACACGCGGCTATTTTTTGGTTGCAGCCATCATTGTTGTTTGGTGGGCCCAGGCTGGATGTTTTCAATTAGGGTGGGCCATGGGTGAGAATTCCGTGCCAGATTTGGAGGAGAAGTGAAGAATCAGGCATTTTCTGGCATGCACATATCTTCAATCTGCTCACTCACTCCATCAGTGTGGGTAACAGCCAGTCTTCTAAATGTTCAATCTTTCCTTGAATCCTTTTTCAGCTTCTCTGACTCCTGAAATAAGAGGGCATGTAGTGCTATGGTGAAGAGTGTCAGCTTCTGCAAGATATTTCTACAAACCAGACCAGAAGAAATAAGGCCTGGCATGGCATCCATGTGTGTCCTAGCTCATGCTTGTAGGCGCCAAGTTGTTCTTAACTTTTGCTTACTTTATATCCATCACCATTTCAAGCTGCTCTGATCTGCATACTTCAGATTTTAGTATCCCATGCAAAGATAGCAGAGGCTGCTATACAAGGGTTGCATAATCAGGTTCCTCAAATATTTGTGCATGTATAATGTGTATATGTATATGGTGGTCAGAAACATATTTTAACACATGCATTTTACATATTTTATTTAATACTCATTAGAAATATTAAATATTTGAAGCCTGGATTTTCAATTATAAAATAATTAAAGTAATCCAAGTGATAATTACAAGATTCTGAATAGAGTGGCTAAGGTAAAAAAAAATGAGAGGACAACTAAGAAGGGGACTTTGTTACCTTTGAATGATGAAGTTGATGTTTTGGGGGACAAATAAATATTTACAAGTCTATATTAATGAAATTTCAAACTTTTGTTTCTGAATCTGTGTTAAAACTAAAGAGTAGATAATGTGACCTAGTTTTGTGGTTTGAATATTTCCCCTTCAAAATTCAAGTGTACCAGTACAGCAATATTTGAAGATGTGGGGCCTTTTAGAAGTAAGTAGGCCATGAGGGCCCCTCCTACATGACTAGGATTCAGGCCTTTCTTAAAGAACCATCACACAGAATCCAGAGCTGCCCCAGGATGTGTGTGTGTTTGAGATGCCATCTTAGAAGTAGAGACCAGCCCCCACCAGTGCCGTGATCGACTTCCCAGCCTCTAGAACAGTAACTAATCAATTACTATTCTTTATTAATTGCTCAGTCTCAGGCATTTTTTTTTTTTATAGTAGAACAAAATGGGCTCAGACTTCTGGGAACAAGTATACAGAAATCGCCCCCACTGCTGATGAAAAATATAAACTTTGGATTATGTTTCCTTAAGAAAATTTATCACAGACTATTGAAATAACAAAGTTAGCATTTCTTCATAACCACAGCTTCAAGACATGTTTCAAGTGACATAGAATGATGAATGCGAACTCATAGGAAGGAGCTATCTTCCCATATGTGTTCTATAGAAATGATATTATTTTGAATGGTGCTAAAAAGTTAAAGTAACAAATACTTAGGAGGAGCAAATATAGACAACTAACATACAACATGATAACTAAAGTTAATAAAATTGTACGGCATTAGGGATTTTTGTTAAATAAATAGATTCCAGCCTCTTTTGTCACCAAAAAAATGCAAGATGTAAGTGTATGAGATGATGACTGTATCAATGGGATTTATGATTATAACCATCACATCATGTTGTAAACCTCAAATATACATGATAAAATTTAGTGGGTTTTAAAAAGTGTTGAACATTTGACAAAGCCCTTCAAACAAAGATGTTTTGGCCTTTGATTCTCTAAGTAAAAACTAGACACACACACACACGATTAAGTTTGAGAACCCATTCTAGGAAAAGTATTACATACCTCACTGCTGAATAACCCTACATGCTGGGATATCACTATGGTAGCCTTGGAGGAGCCAGGCGGTACCAGGGCCTAGTCCATATTCAAAGCAATTTGAGACACTTTTTCTGGAATGACTATCAGACCTGTCATTGTCGGAGGTCTGACAATTTAATTCACAAACTTGCCACTGTACCCTTACATTGGCAGCATTGTACAAAAAACACAGTAGGGTTTCATCGCAGAGGTATATCTGTGTGTCACGGCTACGTTGTGTTGATGTGTGGCAGAGTCTTCCTGAGTGTCATTCATTATTGTTGTTGCCTATTTTTATGTGCCATTTGACAACAGTTCTGATGATCATTGCAGAAAAAGAGTTCTAAACTTGCGTTAAAGGGGGGGTTTAGGTGCTGATGTCACTATGTAGATTCCCAGAGGAGTACTTCAAAGGTGGCCATAGTGATAGTCAGCAGTGAAGTATATAGCCCTTTTTCTAGAACGAGTTCATGGACTTAATTGTCAAGCTCGCTCAATTATGCTACAAAATTGAGAAATTCATGTAATGGCACATCCTTCAAATAACATGTTGAGGAAGGAAATTACAAGAAAATAGGGTGACGTCTTTTTTAAGAAGTCAAGTTTTAGTTATCCTTGTAGTGGCCACAATTTTAATACTATATATCACACCGTTTTCATTTGAACCATTATGTAACACTCCACTGCATCTCATAAGAATAGCTAACAACTTAATAAAGACAATGAATCACAAAGTAAAAGCTATGCTATGTTATTTGAACCCCTTTTAAAATTCTAATTTGGATTTCCTTTTAGAAAGGTATAGTAGATTTATTTAGAAATGTATAGTAGATTTAACCATGATTTCTCCTCACTGTCTCAGGTGAGCTATTAATGAAGGATTTTGCATTGCCAAGAGTTTACTTTATATTTTACTTAATTACTTAATGCACTTTTAGTCACTGGATACGAAATCATTAGCTCTGTAGATTGGTGCCTGTCCTTTTCGTAACTGGAAGCAGGATTTCCGCTGAAATGCTTTATGATTTCATCGACAACTCTTTAATGGCACATGCCAATTTAATTCTAGAATTTTAATTTGATATTAATCCATGTTCTCTTTTCTCATTTGCATTCCTGTACTGCTACCCATTCGGTCTGCAGAATTCTTAAAGTCACAGAATCATAAAACCAAAGTAAAGGTATTTACCACTTTCTGTTTCTACAGAATCTCAGTGTGGATGGAGCTAGCCAGGTTTTCCTATAATTGTCTATCCTTAGAGATGTGGATGCAAGGTTAGGATTCTGTTGGAAATCAGTGGGAGCCTTGTGTCTAGGTGAACTTAATGAGAAACGCAGACTTTCCTCTCCCCAGGGATCTCTTTTTCAAACAATGGGATTGCTTACTTTCTACTCTCCTGCCAAGGCAATAAATTGAATGTTGCTCTCCCAGCGTAGCTCTCCTTTCCTTCAAGATGATTGCTCATTAAGATGCCATCTTTCATTATAGGATAATGTCTATGGGTTAAGCATCCCCTTCTTCTCTGGATGGGTCATGTGCCTCTCAGCATTACAGACCTGACAATTACACAACGTCTTCAGGACTCTGGTGGCTATCGAGTTGAACATGGTTTAGAAATTTTGGATTGTGTGGGTGGCGCCTATGGCTCAGTTGGTAAGGTGCCAGCCCCATATACTGAGGGTGGCGGGTTCAAACCCGGCCCCGACCAAACTGCAACCAAAAAATAGCCGGGCATTGTGGCGGGCGCCTGTAGTCCCAGCTACTCGGGAGCCTGAGGCAAGAGAATCGCTTAAGCCCAGGAGTTGGAGGTTGCTGTGAGCTGTGTGAGGCCACGGCACTCTACCAAGGGCCATAAAGTGAGACTCTGTCTCTACAAAAAAGAAAAAAAGAAAAACCTTTATAGGTTTTCGAAAAAAAAAAAAAAAAAGAAATTTTGGATTGTGAAGATGGTGATTTAATTTACAGTTCTTAGAGTGTCATGCTTCAATTTTTATAACTTCAAAATAATTTTAAGGCCTCTCTACCCCCACTACCATGGAAGTCACTTAATCCATACTTTGCAATTCTATGCATGTCTTCCCAAATCCTACACTTACGCAACAGGGGTATAAAGGACTCTATGTCAAGCTAGGAGATTCAAAATAACCGCTTTCATCACTTTTCCTCATCTGACCTTTACAATAAGATTGTAATGTAAGAGAGAAAGAGAGAAAAATCATATGGCTTTTTTTTTTTTTTTTTTTTTTTGCAGTTTTTGGCAGGGGCCAGGTTTGAACCCTCCACCTCCAGCATGTGAGGCCGGCACCCTACTCCTTTGAGCCACAGGCGCCACCCAAAATCATATGGCTTTTTAAAAATTCCAGCTCTTTCTCTTACTTGCCTTGGACATTTCACCTCACCTCTTTTGAATTTCAGTTTCCTCATCTAGAAAATAGTAATAATAACACCAGACAATAACAGCAAGTATGCAGGAAATACATTAAAATAATAAACATAATGTACCTTTTTTCAAATTCAGTTTTTTTCATAGTTCAAGTTCATTATCTTATACATCACATAAAATCTACCAGAAAATCATGTTGGTCTTACTTCCAAAGATGTCCATCTTCTGAACACTTATTAGTACCTCTACCACTATCATCTTGGTCTAAGACTTAATCTTTTCTCACTAGATTATAGTGGTAGCCTCAGCTCTCCATGTTACTTCTTCCTTACACACAATCTAATCTGTAGACAGCAGGCAAACTTAAGTCAGGACACACTGAATCGCCTCTCAAATCCTGCAGATTACTTCTGTTCCTTAAAGCCTGCAAAGCTCTACATTATTTAACCACATTTTACCTCTCTAACACCCTTCATCCTATTGGAAATTGACTCACCCTTCTCTGGTCTGTCTCTACCCCTTTTTTGCTAAATATTTGTCCATGCATGGGTCACAATCTATCATATTGTAATTTTATTCGTGTACATTTCTGCTATATCGGCTACTTCATGTGCAGCGTTTCAGATTTGCTCAACCTTTCTTAGTCTTTCATTAATGTCATTACCGCAGTGGTTATCTCTGCACGGGCTCCAAACATCTTCACAGAGCGACCCCTTGGCAATTTCCTATTTCAGGCCTCTCTTTACTAACCTCCAGCTTCCTATTCCCTGCGTTTGATGGCACTGGCACAGGACTCTTGGATCTCACACCTGTAAAATTAGGAAGTGGGAATTTAATTCTCTATGGAATGACTAATGGAAGATGAGAATGAATGGCTGCAGAGTCTCTCTTTTCTTCATTGAATGTTCTATATTAAGGCAAATCTCCCTATCAAGTACAATGTGCACTATTCTAATGATCAGTACACTGGAAGTCCTGACTTCAGAATGATGCACTGTATCTGCTTAACACAAAATACATGTATTCCCTAAATTTTGGAAATAGATAAAAAGACACTGTGAGACTGAGTGGCAAGTTACTGATATTGGTGGTATATTTCCAGGGCCTTCTCATATCGTTTCTCCTGCTGTTTTGTTTTTTGACATTCCTTGCTGCTTCTTCCTGGATTTTTCCATTCAGTAAATGTCTTATATATAAACTTCCATTTTAGATTTTGGTTTTTTATAAGGCTTAGGATAAGATAATGTTACCCAGAGTTGCCTAGAAAATTGAAATTTTATAGGTACATCACTACCTCTAAAATAAAAAACTAATGCTGTGATTAAATTTAGTCCTGAGAAATTGTCTTCACACTAGTGTCACCATAATTCTTGTCTGGTCCGGATTGGGAGGAAGCGTATGTAGCCGGTAAGGCATTATGGTATCCTGTGGCTGTGATACTTGGGAGGAGTGAGGGAATAAATACCACAAAGATTACGGAGAAGTTGGTGTTCAGATCCTCAAAAAATGAAAATTATATGCCAACTCCTATCACCATCCACTAAAGACTTCTGTGTCTCTGTGAAGTTTCAGGAGAACTCTATCTCCTAAGGTTTCAAGACAGACTATAATGAATATCCGATCAGAATCTATTAGTACGTGCAAGGAGGGCAGAATTGCACAGAAGGTCAATCCACAGCCTTCACATGTGTCTTTGTTTTCTCCTTCTTATTCAAGACTTTGGTAGGAAGAGAACAATTGTGAGAATGGGATGGGGACATCTTGGTGGGTGATTCTGAGGAACTCTGATCACTAAATTTCCCTTAACATTCTATGTGCTGGAAACAAAAGTCTTCCTAAGGCATTTTCGACAGAGCAGAGATATCTCTCAGTTTCTTCAGTTCCCTTAAATACCTCAGCTGAAGCGGTGCCTTGCAAATATAATGCTTGACCTTCACCCCTACCATTCCTCACTTTTCTAAGCCAGGCACCCAAATCATGTTTTAGCACAGGGAGGGAGAAATACGATCTGCGATCCAGACTTAAAATGAACAACATAAGATGCATTGTGGGGCCTAGCTATCACATATCAGAAGGAGCGGGAGGAATGTGTGGCAGTGATTCTTAAAATGATAGAACAATAGGTAGGTCTGAATATTAGCCTCTGTTTGGAATAATTTTTTGAGCTGATGTCATTCACCCAGATCACAGGGATTCAGTGTTCTAGTGAGGACATCTGGAGTTGATGTTATCGTTGTGGTGAGACGGCTCATTGGCTCTTGAATCTGATTGTGCCCTTTAGTAAGCAAAGCAAAAATACTGAAAATTTTGCAGCCCTGAACAAGGGTAAGAAAACCTATATAAGCAAAAATTTAGATGAGATATATGTATAATAGAAGACTAGAGAACAATCACAAGACATATTCCCTACAAGGGCCAAGGCAATGATGCTTCCTCTAGACAAAAGGCAACAAGTAGGTGAGTCATGCCACAGCGTCTTTGAGAAGCTCAGTAATTCCTGTCTCCTGAAAGCCAGGCTGGGTGGTGCAAGATGGCTATCATGCTACTGAAATCCTCAACATAAGTTGCAATGACAGCATTTTGTACAGGCAGAGACTAAGAAGGAGCATTTAACTTCAAAGGTAAAGTGACATTATTATTGTAAAAAGTAAAAAGGTAGATGTTTCAATCGGTCTAACTTGTCTGACAGAGATCTGAAGTGATGTAGACTTTTCACTATAGTGTGTCTTAATGGCAGGACAGTAGGTTGCTCAATTTGTATAACAAAGAATATTTAGAGTTGGCAGGCAGCAGTGTGACATCGGCCATTGACATGGGAAATCACAGGTGCCTCTCTGTTTTTGAGACATGATTAATTTCACAAGCCTAGAGCCAAATGACGGAAGAAGGATGACCCAGTACTGATGTGAATATTGAGCATTTATGGTAAACATTTTTCCAAACCTCCTCCCCAAAAAACTTGCACTTGAGGAAATGGGAAATTCTAAAATTCTAAAATTTTTAAATATGGGGTCTAGGTTAAACTTCATGCCAGGACAGACAAAAATGCCATTAAGGTCTTCTGGTTGAAGCAGGGATTGATGGAAGAAACCTAATAAATGTATTTCTGGCTTATTATTCACCTGTCAGTGAATAATACAGGAGTAGGGAACAAATGTGTAGTGACTTCTACAGTTTCCAAACATATAATTAATATAGATGTACTCAGCATGTGACAGAACACTCACAAAGGTTTTCTGACCTATTCTAATAAGATACCTTAAGGAGGAAGGTTCACATACAAAAGTTCATTGCTTCCCAGCCAGTCAAGATTATAAATCAGAAGCCATTCTTCCTCTATCAAAGACTTAAAGGACTCCTAGGAGGTGGTCATCAGGTTCCCATTCCTACTCTTTTGACTTCTGTAAAAACAGAAGGATTTTGTCGTATGACTGGAGCTTAATGTAGTGTTTCTACTATAACATATCAACACAGTTTCTAGTACTTCTTTTGCCAATATTTATTTTGTCAAAGTACTTTTAATAATGTCTATCTCCACAGAGAATGAAAGCTATTTACATTTACATGGAAAATTTAGCAGGTGGTGTTCATTCTCTAGCTTCAGGCCTCTTTGAACCACAGGGGGCACTAGACCTTGATCATCCTGATATTCCAGAGATCACAATGTTAGCTGGACATCTTATTAATTGGACATCATGGTGGGGGGATGGCATGCAGCTTAAAAGCCTAGGAATACATGTGTGCAAGGGCATGAGATCTCTTGCCTATCACATTTGCAAAGTTTATAGAAATCCGATAATCTGGAATATTCTTTAGTGTTTTCTAGGATAAAAAATAAAGTTGTTTACAGGCCTCTTTGGACTTTAGAGGTTCCTAAATGAGAAGCATGATATGTCAACATGTATCACGGACCCTCTCAGGTGTCTGTAAAGGACAGTGGAAATTCTCCTGTTTAGTAGAGCATTGGGGATCATGTTTTGTTCTTCACTTTGTAGGGAGAAAAGAAGTTATGACTCCCCGGAAGAGGTGAATGACTTTGGTAGATTAGTCAAAGTTCTAGAATGAATTAGATTACAAGAAAATCAGGGAAAAGAAATGCTGGGAAGGACACAGCACATACTTACTGGGACAGACACGAATTGCTCTCATCTTTGTGTCTGAAGATAATGCCGGTAAAAGAGAATCATCTCCTTGTACATAAGCCCTGCTAGTGAAATAGCACATCAATGTAGAAGAGTATGACCCTGCCCTAGGGATGGAAACTCGCCTCTTAGTCACCACAGTGTTGGGGTGAGTGATCCAAAGAACAGAGCTTTCCAACGCTGTTATACCTGATGTCTCACTGAATGTGCAAACTGCATTCTAGAGACTAATGCTGAGCTTTACAACCTCAGGACTCCAGGAGGTGGTGCTGGCATTAAATGGCAGGGTGATTACTCCAGACCCTTTCATCCAGACAGTGCTGATAATAATCTTGAAAACATAGTTCCAAACTTCTTAATCTCAAATGTTGAACTTCCAAAAGATCACAATACCAAAAGATCAAAATTGCTGAACTTTAAAATCCCTAATGTCTAAAATCTTTTAAAATCACAATTCAAAATAACAAAATCCCCAATGTTTAAATCCTGAAACCCGTATTCTGTGGAAGGGATTGGTGCATTTTACATTGTGGGCAAAATAGTTTCATCATGTGAAGCAAAACTATTATGCTGATATTGTTCTTATCTGCATTTGGTGGAATATTCAGATGTGGTATTTGTAATGTAATAAAATAAATAATAAATAAATAATAAAATATAATAAATACAGTAACAACAAAAACTTTACTTCAAAACTAAAGTTTCAATATTATTTGCATTGGTGTTCCTTCTAACTAATTTAGAAGGTGTTCCTTTTAACTAAATTTAGAAGGTGTTCCTTCTAAATTTCAGGAGCATTTAATGAATTAAAGCTGCATTTGCCTGAAGAAGCCACAAAAATTACAGACGGGTTCAAAAATAATTACATGTACAAATAAGAAAATACTTAGGCATTAATGTTGCTATGTAATCACCAGTATTATTTCTTTTAAACACGTGGTCTTTATATGACTGTATATAGAATGAATTTTTGCACAAAAAAAAAGCCACCTAGAAACCTAGAACAAAATATGGGAAAATTTCATAGGACATTCTCATGTTGATGTATATTGAAATATAGAAAATTTTCAATAAAAGCTGTGCTTTTATTGAAAGAATATTTATTAAAGAAAAAAATATATTCCCCTAAGGGAGACATGCCCTGAATGGAAACAAAAAAAAAAAGAAAGCATCTATGTATGGCAAATTAAGACTTCAAAAATAGTTATTGTCAAGTCAGCCATCTCTTTTGGACTATTTCCGTGTAATTGCCCATAATCTATTCCAGCAATCCACTTTTTCATATGTTGAGTGTTCTTTTATTTTGTATTCTTTTAGTTTTTTTTCCTTTTCAAATATTTGTTCTCAGTATTTTATTTTGTTGTGTTTCTTGTGCTTTTTTAATAAATTTATTCATTTCAAAGTATTTGGGGAATACAAATTTGTGGTTACATGGATTGCTTTTGTAATGGTCGAGTCAGGACTGAAAGCGTGCCCATCCCCAGTGTCCACTGCACCTCGTAGGCAGGTTCTGCCCATGCTGCTTCTTTTTTTTTTTTTTTTTTTATTAAATCATAGCTGTGTACATTAATGTGATCATGGGGCACCATACCCTGGTTTTATAGACCATTTGACATATTTTCATCACTCTGGTTAACATAGCCTTCCTGGCATTTGCTTAGTTATTGTGCTAAGACGTTTATATTCTACATTTACTAAGTTTCACATGTACCCTTGTAAGATGCACCGCAGGTGTAATCCCACCAATCCCCTTCTCTGTACCACTTTCCCCCTCCCTCCCCTCCCTTTTCCCCTTCCCCCTCATATTCTTCTTAGTAAAGTATCTCAAGAATGGAAGAAAAAGTATCCAATGTACTCAGCCCTACTATGAAGCTAATTTATGGCTTTCACATGAAAGCTATAACCCAGTTACAACCCAACCAATCTGCCCATGCTTCTATCCCCCTACCTCCTGTTTGCTTTCCATCGACGTTTACTTTCCTCCATGCACCTGTGTGCTCATCAGTTAGTTCCAGTTTAATATTGAGTATGCAGGGTGTTTGTTTTTCCATTCTTTAGAGACCTCCTCAAGAAAATGGTCTCCAGCTCCACCCAGATTCTTGCAAAATGCATTAAGTCATTCTTCTTCATTCCATGGTATACATATACCACATTTTGTTATTCCACTCATGAATTTATGGTCATTTGGGTTGATTCGACATTTTTGTAATTATGAATTGTGCTGCAATAAACATTCCAGCGCAGGTATCTTTTTGATAAAATAATATTTTGTCCTTTGGGTAAATACCCAAAAGAGGGATTGCTAGATCAAATGGTAGGCATACTTTTAATTCTGTAAGAAATCTCTGTACTATTTTCCACAGAGGTTTTACTCATTTCCAGTCCCCCTGACAGAGTATAAGCATTCCTTTGTCTCTGCACTATCTATTGTTTTTGGACTTTTTTAAAAAATTAATTCAGAAACACATCGATCATGTATAAACTGATGCCTTTATGGGGTACAATGTGCTGATTTTATACACAATTAAGATTGCTTATATCAACCTAGTTAATATAGCCTTCGCTTCATTTACTTAATTATTGTGTTAAGACATTTATACTCTATATTTAATAGATTTGACATATACCCTTGCAATGGTATGGTCCCATTGCATTCCCATATAGGAATGGTCCCCTTGTCTACCTTTTTGGAATTTTTTTTTTTTAATTGCTACCAATAGTGTGTAAGACTCTCTGTCTGCACAATTTCACTAATACTTAATTTTTCCTGTTTAAACATATTTCCTGTTTCTTGTTTTTTTTTTTTTTTATTAAATCATAGCTATGTACATTAAGACAATCATGGGTACAATGTTCTGGTTTTATATACAATTTGAAATATTTTCATCAAACTGGTTAGCATAGCCTTCACGGCATTTTCTTAGTTATTGTGTTAAGACATTTATATTCTACACCTAGTAAATTTCACATGTACCCTTGTAAGATGCACCGTAGGTGCGGTCCCACCAATCACCCTCCCTCCATCCTCCCCTCCTCTCCCACTCTTCTTTCCCCTTTTTCTTGGGCTATAATTGGGTTATAGGTTTCCTAAGAAAGCTGTAAATTGGTTTCATAGTAGGGCTGAGTACATTGGATACTTTTTCTTCCATTCTTGAGATACTCTGCTAAGAAGAATATGTTTCAGCTCCATTCATGTAAACATGTATGAGGTAAAGTCTCCATCTTTCTTTAAGGCTGCATAATATTCCATAGTATACCTATACCACAATTTATTAATCCATTCGTGGGTCGATGGGGACTTGGACTTCTTCCATGATTTAGCAATTATGAATTGGGCTGCAATAAACATTCTGATATAAATATCTTTGTTATAATGTGATTTTTGGTCTTCTAGACCAAAATACCTAGTAGAGGAATTGTAGGATTGAATGGAAGTTCTATTTTTAGATCTCTAAGTGTTCTCCAAACATCTTTCAAAAAGGAATGTATTAGTTTGCATTCCCACCAGCAGTGTAGAAGTGTTCCCTTTTCTCCATATCTACACCAATATCTCTAGTTTGGGGATTTTGTGATATGCGCTAATCTTACTGGAATTAGATGATCTTTCAAAGTAGTTTTGATTTGCATTTCTCTGATGATTGAGGATGATGAGCATTTTTTTCATATGTCTGTTGGCTTTCCACCTGTCTTCTTCAGAGAAGTTTCTCTTCAAGTCCCTTGCCCACCCTGAGATGTGATCACTTGTTCTTTTGTAGCAAGAAAAGAACAAGTAATCCCTTTTGGACTTTTTAATAAAAGCCATTTTAACAGGGGTAAGGTGGTGTTACATTGTGGTTTCAGTTTGTATTTCCCTGGTGGTTACATTGAGAATTTTTTTCATGTACCATAGAACCTCTGTAAGTTGACTCCGAAGGAACTCTACCAAACTCTAACAAATCAACATATGAGGGTGGTCAACATAAGAAATAAGGCCTACTGTACTTATATGTATATGGGATGCATGCCCTGTCTATGAATATTAGGTCAACTTAAGGAGGTCAATGAAAAGAGGTGGTCAACTGTGGAGGCTCTCCTGTATTTATTGGCCATTTGTTTACAGTTTTTTTGAAAGCTCCCATGCATGTCTTTTGCTCAATTTTTCATGGAGTGTTTTTGTTTTATCCCTAATTTACTTATTTATAGATTCTGGTTATTAGCCCTTTATTAGATGTATAGCTTGCAAATGTTTTCTCCCATTCTATAAATTATCTATTTGCTCTGTTGATTATTTCCTTGGCACGTAAAAACTATTTAATTTAATCAAATCCATTTTTTTTTCCTTTCTTGTTGCTGTAATTTCCACTGGGGTCTTCTTCATAAATTCTTCAGCTAGGCAGCTATCCAGAGGGTTTTTCTAACATTTTCTTCTAGAGTTCTTACTGTCTCATGCCTTACATTAAACCTATAATCCACCTTGAATTAATTTTTGTGAGAGATCTGGATCCTGTTTCATTCTTCTGTATGTGGCTATCCAGCTGGGCCAGCACCATTTATTGAATATGAGTTGTTTTCTCCAATGTATATTGTTGTCTTTTTTTTCAAAGATCAAAGTTGCCTGTGTGTGGATAGTTTTTTTTCTGGGATTTCTGTTCTGCTTCATTTCTATGTCTTCATTTTCATTCCAATACCATGCTTTTTCAGTTTACTATTGCCTTGTAGCGAAGTTTAAAGTCTGGCAACTCTGTTACTTTTTTTATTATTAAATCATAGCTTTGTACATTAATGCAATTATGGGGTACAATGTGCTGGTTTTATATACAATTTGAAATACTTTCATCAAACTGGTTAACATAGCCTTCACGGCATTGTCTTAGTTATTGTGTTAGAACATTTATATTCTACCCTTAGTAGATTTAGCATGTACCCTTGCAAAATGCCCCGTAGGTGTGATCTCACCAATTACCCTCCCTCCACCCATTTTTCCCCCGTCTTTCCCTCTCCCTCCTCTTTCTCCATCATCTTGGGCTGTATTTGGGTTATGGCTTTCATATGGAAGTGTGGTGTGGGTGCTTATAAATTGGTTTCATGGTAGGGCTGAGTACATTGGATACTTTTTCTTCCATTCTTGAGATACTTTGTTAAGAAGAATATGTTCCAGCTCCATCCATGTAAACATGAAAGAGGTAAAGTCTCCATCTTTCTTTAAGGCTGCATAATATTCTATGGTGTACATGTACCACAATTTATTAATCCATTCATGGGCCGATGGGCACTTGGGCATCTTCTATGACTTAGCAGATATGAATTGGGCTGCAATAAACATTCTGGTGTAAATATCATTGTTACAAAGTGATTTTTTGTCTTCTGGGTATATACCCAGTAGAGGAATTGAAGGATTGAATGGCAGGTCTCCTTTTAGATCCCTAAGTGATCTCCAAACATGTTTCAGATGTATTAGTTCACATTCCCACCAGCAGTGCAGAAGTGTTCCCTTTTCTCTACATCCTTGCCAACATCTCTGATTTGGGGATTTTTTTAATGTGGGCTAATGTTACTTGAGTTAGACGATCTCTCAGAGTGGTTTTGATGTGCATTTCTCGATAATTAAGGATGCTTTTGCTTAAATTACATTGGATATTCAGGCTCCTTTTTGGTTCTAAATGAAGTGTAGAATTATTATTTTTTATATGTAAAATATGACATTGCTATTTTGATGGGGATTGCCTTGAATCTGTAAATAGTTTTCAGTAATATGGATATTTTAACAATGTTGTGTCTACCACTCCATGAATGTAATACCTTTTTCCATTTGTGTGTATAATCTGTAACTACTTTCGTAAGTGTTTCATAGTTCTTTTTGTAGAGATCCTTCACTTCCTTGGTTAAGTATATTCCAAGGTATTTTATTTTCTTTGCAGCTATTGTGAGTAGTATTGAGTCTTTGATTTGATGCTCAGCTTGAGTGTGTACACCAATTCCACAGATATATGCAATATCATCTGTGAATACTATGAAAATCTCTATGCACATCGCTCAAAAACACAGAGGAAATGGACAAAATCCTGGAAACACACAACCCCAGGACTCACTCAAGAATAAATATAACCCCTAAACAGACCAATAACCACCAAGAAAATTGAAGCATTAATAAAACATATCCTGAACAAAGAAAGCCCCAGACCTGATGTGTTCACACTGAATTTTATCAGATGTACAAAGAGTTGGCATCTAAAATGCAGAAATTATTCTATAACAACGAGAAGAGTATCTCCCTCCACTTATTCTATAAAGCTAGTATCACTTTGATACCAAAGCCAGTAAAAAATAGAACAAAATGAAAACTACAGACCAATATTCCTTATGAAGATAGATACAAAAATACTTGACAAGCTGAATAAAGCAGCACATCCAAAAAGAAAAAAAAATCCACCACCATCAAATGGTCTTCAACCCAGGGGTGCAAGGAGATGGGATGGTTCAACGTATGTATATCAATGAATATGATTCACCACATAAACAGGAGAAAAAACAAAGATCATGTGATCATCTCAATTGATGCAAAAATAGTATTTGATAAAAGCCAGCTCACATTCATGATAAAACCCTCAACAAATTAGGCATAGAAGGAACATATCTCAAAATCATAAAAGCCAATTATGACAAGCTTGCAGCCAACATCATACTGAACGAGGGATAGATGGAATAAAACGAAGATGCTCATTCCCACCACTTCTGTGCAATACAGTGCTGGAAGTTCCAGCCAAAGCAATCAGGTAACAGAAAGAAGTTAAAGGTATCCAAAGGTATCCAAATCAGAGAAGAGGAAGCAAAACTGCTTTTTTGATGATATGGTGTTATGTGCAGGAAAGGCCAAAGATTCCACCCAGAAACTCCTGGAATTAGTAAATAGACTTAGACGGGTGCCTGTGGAAGGAGTGTGGCGCCGGCCCCATATGCTGGAGGTGGCAGGTTCAAACCCAGCCCCAGCCAAAAAACTACAAATAAATAAATAAATAAATAAATAAATAAATAAATAGACCCAGCAAATCTCAGGATTCTTAAAGTACCTTAAATTGTCACTTTATTCTCTACAAATTGTTGTGCTATGTTTTTCACCTGCACATCATTTCTAATACTAAAAGTATTTATGTAAAGGTTTTTAGAAAATTTGAATTTATTTTATGAATTTTTTTGCAAATTTGACTTCTTCAAAGTGCATTATTACAATGCCTTATTGACACTGTGTGTAAGCTTTGTATGTGTGGAGATAAATGTTGAAACTTCCCCAGTAAATGAAAGGATGACCACTTTGTACATCTTCTTTAGTGAAAGATCAAACTTATGGAGATCTCCATCTTTTGGGCTACTGTGTTTGGGAGGTGACGCATGACACTTTTTGATCTATATTCTCAAAAGAGTTAGGTGATCGGTCATGGCATGTCAGATGACGATGGTTACATAGCTGTATGCACACACTTACCAACCATAGTGATATGCATTTATACAGTTTTCTTTTTTATCTATATTTTTATGAATACTATTTGTCAGCTCAGAACTATTTATACTAATGCAACTATCATTAGTATACGTGTTTATGATTCCAAATACATGCATGTTATTATTGTGTTTTATTGTGTAAAGTGACCTATGACATATTCTGTCAGATTTTCATGTTTCTTAAATGAACCTTTTTTTAAAATGTAAATACTTAATTTTATAACTCACATCTAAGTCCTCCACCCTAAGGTATTCTCTTCCCTAGGAGCAATGGATGACCAGTTTATTGTGTGAATAAACATTCATATATTTTTAAGTACCTCCTAAAATGTTTTCCAAGATTATAATCTCAGTATTTTGATCTTTTTGGATTGTGATTTTAGACTTTAGGGATTTCTATCTTTGAGAATTTCAACATTTTAAACATAATGTTTGGGGTTTTATCTTTCAGGTCGAAGGTCCAAATTCCATACTAAAAGAGACAGCAATTGTAAATCTGACTTCTGCTGCAAATTTGAGTTTCACTTTTTCTAAGGCAGTGCCTCTCCTACCTCTCCCACGTGAAGCTCTGCTAAAGTCAAACCTCTGGGTTCCTAGGCTGGGAAACACTATGTATTCGATGGAAAATTAACACTATCACCTATTTACTTTTGTCTTTTCATTCTATATATCAGCAAGGAAAGAAAGGAATTACTATCCTGCCAGGGGTAATTGACTCCAATTAAAACGAGGATGTATAATTGCTATTAAACAATGTTAAAGGAATATGCTGTAATCCTAGATCATCTCTCAGAGTCTCTTGAGGATGTTGGATGCATTGATTAATTTAAATATACATTATAGCAACCATAGGCTGACAAGGGCAAGGCTAGGAAGAGCTTACACCATTTGAGAATATGGGTCTTGCAACAACTCAGAGCAGCCAAATTGATTACTGAGAAGAAAAGAAACTTAGAAATATAATGAAAATTATAAAATGTTAATGAATGAAAACTCATTCCTGTTAAACATGAACTAAAAATCAGTGGTTGCCTTTGCTTTATCTTTCTTAAACTTGAAATATTAATTAAGGTGATACGAGTCTTTTTGTTACATTGATATTTTGTATAATGTTTAACTTGGGACTTTTGGTGTTCACACCACCAGAATAGTGTTCTTTATACTTAACAGGTGAGTTTTTATCCTGCACCCACACTCCCAGCCTCACCCTTTCTTGGTTTCTCGTGACCTTTATGACATTTTATTCTCCACACATACCCATTTATTAACTCCCACTTAATATGAAGAACATGTGGTATTGTGTTTTCCATTCCTGAGATACTTCACTTAGGATAATGGTCTCCAGTTCTCTACAAGTTGTTGCAAATGACATTATTTCCTTCCTTTTGTAAAGCTGAGTAACACTCTGTGTTTGTGAGTGTGTGTGTGTGGGGGGGTGTATCACATTTTCTTTATTTATTCATGAACTGAAGGACACTTAGGTTGACCCATCTTTGCAATTGTTTGTAACTGTGCCATGATGAACATTCAAGTGCAGGTATCTTTTTGATAAAATGACTTTATTTCCATTGGGTGGATACCCAGCAGTGGCCTGCTATACCAAATGGTAGGTCTACATTTATCTCTTTGAGGAATCCCTGTACTGTTTTTCATAGAGGTTGTACTAATCTTTAGTTCAGCCAACAGTGTATAAGCATTCCTTTCTCTCTGCATCCATGCCAATATCTATTGTTTTTTGAATTTTTAATAATGGTCATTCTTATAGGAGTATGATGCACTTGATCTTAGCCAAAAGGCCGAGAAGCGATATAGGAGTATGATGGTCACCGGTGTAGGTAGTATCTCATTGAAGTTTAACTTGCATTTCCTAGATGATAAATGATGTTGAGCATTTTTGGATATGGTTGTTTGTTTTCTTCTTGCGGATTTCTTTAAGTTCTTTGCCAATTCTGGACATCGGTCCTTTGTTAGATTGTATAGTTTGCAAATATTTTTCTCCACAGTGTTAATTATTTCCTTTGCTGTGTGCATAGCTTTTGAATTTAATTCAGACCCACTTACTTTTTGTTGTTGTTGTTAAATTTACTTTGGGGGTCTTAGTAATAAGTTCTTTGCCTAGGCCAATGTCTAAAAGAGTTTTTCCTACATTTTCTTCTAGAATATTTATAGTTCCATGCCTTACATTTAAGTCATTAATCCATTTTGAATTAATTTTTGCTTGTGGTCAGAGACAGGGATCCTGTTTTATTCTCCTGCATGTGGCTACCCAGTTTTCCCAGCACCATTTCTCGAATGTGGCTTCCTTTCCTCAGTCTCTGGTGTTGAATGTTTTATTGCAGATGACTTGGTTGTGGGTAGTTTTATTTCTGGGTATTCTATTCTATTCCACTCGTCTGAGGTTAGGTTGTTCCTGAAACATCAGCCTGATTGACTTTCCATTATGTCCTACCTCTGCCATTACTGTACTAGTTCCAAGGAGCATCTTCTATAAATCAGAAAACCCAAACCAGAAACAAAGAAGAAAAATGGAGGTACTAAAAAACAGGCAATATGTTTTAAAATAAGAACCACCACCTTGAAAAAAAATTAACTATTTTATCTTCATTTTGAATAACCAGTCTTTTACTTTTTTTTTTTTTTGCAACCTGAATCGCAAAACATTGATAGCATTGATATCATGTTATTCTGTTTCTGTCTTTATACCATGAGAATCAGAAGATGTACATAATTTAAATATAATTATGGGTATTTCCTACATGGGGATGATCATAAGAATCAATAGACACTTTTTTCAAAAAAACAAAATATTTGAGCCTCGCCTTCCAGAAATTATTTATTAGGTTTCTGATTTTTAAGAAGCTATAATTTTTAAATTTTGCCTAATGATTTAATATCCAACTCACTGGTGGCAGCAGCTTCTGGGCTTGTGAAGGTGGAGAAGCTCTCTAGCAGCTTTGGAGCTGGTGACTAACAAGTGTGAGGGGAGGAGAAACAAACCCCCCACCTACCCTTTCCTTAGTGTCAGAATTGAGTTAAATTGTAGGACATCTGACGAGTATTCACAAAGAATTGAAGAATTGCTTGGTGTATGGGGGAAAATTCACACAACTGGTGACAGGAGTGGACTGAATTTTTCCTACAGAGTAAGCCATAATATATAATAGAGTATGAATTATAATGTAATCTTGTAAGGCATCATACTTATAAATAAAACCATTTTATAAATTGTGGAAGGTTTGTTAAGAAGTCAAACATTTACACACCTAGGTAATTAACACTTGTTCAGCTATATATATTTTGTTTTCTTTTAGATTATACATGTCACATAGTTTCATTACCTGATCAAGATGTGGCACAGATAATTCAAAGCAAGTTTGATGTAAGTAAAGACGGATCTTAGAAGACAATCTCTATATATCTATATCTAGATATAGGACTTAGATCATTACTTAATAGCAGATAACCAAAATTATATATTACATATATTTATATATGTATGATATTTGTATATATAATTTTCATTATCTCCTGTTAAAACAAGCATATTATTTAGGAAGATACTACATAATAATTATATCAGATAATACCACCTTTTTACACTTTATGATTTATGAAGTACACTCATATACTTTATTGCACTTTATTCTCATAACAACTAAGAATTTAGTGTTACTTAATAATGAGAAGGAATTATAATAGAGTACATGAGAGGTTATTTTCATAGAAAATAACCTTAGAGCCCTTTGAAATACGCTGGATGTCTTTTTAAACTCATTATGAAATGATCATATTTTACACATGCTTCTGAGTTGATGTGATACTTTCAAAATGCATTCTGTCACTTGATCTTACAATAATCTTAGGGGATATGTAAAATTAACTACATTTTATAAATTGAAGAAGTACAAGCTCAGAGGAAACTGACTTGAGTGGGTTCAGCTAAGAAAAGAATATCAGCTGTGTAAAGTAGCTTCAGGTGTTAGCTTTCAAAGCTTGTTCTTTTTCCTGGTAGTCGTCAAATATTCACATATAAACAATAAATAATAAATGGTTCACTGGTCGAACATTTGGCTGTTACTCTAATTTGAGCCTCTTATTTCTGGCTTCTTCTTTTCAAAGATTAGCACCCTTTTCACATTCCAGTAGCTGAGGTGCCTTGAACACTGTCCTTTAATTCTTCCAGTTAGCACGATCTTGTGTTTCCCATCAGAGTTTCAGCCAGCACACATGATGCAGACAGGGGTGGGTGCACAACTTGGCTAAACGAGACAAAAATAGGAAACCCTCAGCTCTATGCTCTTCACCCTGGTCTCAACCTGTAACCAGTCTTCCTCCTGTTAGTTTAATATTTAGTGCCTTCAGGTTGCTACTTTTTCCTCCTACATATTTTGTCCAGAATTTATAGTTATTATCTGCTGTGTGGTTGTTCAGAGTTACTTGGTCATACTAGAAGTGAAATTCTTATGGTCTCCTTTTAACTAACCACATTTCTTGATTGAACATTTTTTGACTTTATGATATTTATATTAATACATATTAAAGATTTTTTTTAAAAAAATGGCTTCTTATATATACAATTTTAACTGTTTTTATTCCCATCTAAACTGCATCTCTAAGAAAATAAATTTGGCCCAAATGCATGTTAATTCGAAGGTACCATCAGGCACCGTTTTCATATTTTGTCTGCAGTCTGTGGGAAATGCCAGTTAAAGTGCTCTTAGAAATGCAGAGAAAGCTAACCTCTCACCTCGTTAGAGCAAACATGGGACAATGGACTAAGTTTTTGACAGTTCATTCACGTATGCAGCAAAAATATCAGGAAAAAAATGATTATTGACTTTAATATGGTGGCTTTTCCTATTTTACCCTCTTTCTTGATGAAATAGATGATGTAAAATTTCCAAAAGTCATGAGATCACTTAAAGCGTTGCAGTCAATTAAGTCCAAAGAGGTCATTTATTGATTTCACATCTCATTCAGATAACTACACTTATTGCCATAATACCCATTGATACTCTGGTCATTACTTTAACTACAGATTTGTTTCCTCTTTCAAAATACAGGTAAGCTGTAGAACAATTGGAGTACTTCATTAGACTGTCTCTATTGGCTAATATTTTCTAATCAGAGTAAGAAAGCTACTTGAGCATGATTCTCTAAAATTAAGCAACCTATTCATGTAAGTCATATAGAAAGAATATATTTTAATCATTTCAATGAAAGTATATTTACCATCCTTCATGTATTTTATTTTATAATAGAAGTCTAATATTTTAACACAAAATATTTGAGGAATTATGAAAAATGAAAAAAAAAAGTCTCTGCTGGCATATAAGGCCAGGAGATTCTGCCTATGAAAAACAATAGGCTTTGCAGCAGAGCATTTCAAAAAATACGTTTTCATAGCTATTTGAAAACTTGTTCACAGACATGGTTCTGACGATTATAAATCTTGGGGGGCACAGGTGTATTTCAGCATATTCTAAGTGGCAACAGCTATATTGCAGAAAACAATTGTGTCATCCAATTTACTGATCAAATGTTAGTCCCTTCTCAAGATCTTATGTCTGATCAACAAAGGCCTAACTTGACTTCCAGTTGCAAATGCCCAGCACGGAGAACATCTGCTTGTCTCATTTCCATGTCCGCCTGGCTTAGAGGGAAGCCTGCCACTTCTGCTAAAAATCAAGTGACATGAAGCATCTGATTAAAATGACTTAGGGTGGCCCCATGAAAAACAAAAATGATAAACCCACATTTTAATTAAAATAGTGCTTGTAGTTTGTTATTCAGATGTAAGGGTATTATCGATATTTCCAGATGTGGTCATACTATCCTTTGGGGGAAATGGGTATTATATGCCCAAATTCTCTTCTTTGGAAATAGAACTAAATACTTTTAAACTTGGTTCATGCCTTACACATAGGAATACTAGGGAAAGAAGTAAGGTTTTATGTTTGAATAACTTCTAATTCTTTTTTACACTTACATAACCTTAAAGGCTCAATTACACTGAAAATTGACCATTCTACTGTGTATGATACAATGAAAACTATCTAAAATTTTTTAACAACCTGAATTCTTCAAATGCATTTTCAAACAATGAATTTTATGGGGTACTAAAATGTGTATAAGCATGAGCAGATTTTTTTTAATCTGCTTCAAGAGAATTTCTGTATAAAGAAAGTGAAGTGATGATTTTGAACAATGCTTGCCTTTATATATTAAACACAAACTTGTGTCGATTGCAAGAGGGACTTTGCCTAACAAATGCAATCAGTACAACCCGGTTTATTGTACCCTCAATGAATCCCCAACAATAAAAAAAATTTTTTTTTCAAAAAAAACCGTTCTCCTTGAATGTACAAAAAAAGTTATGTAAAATAAAAATAACAAGTGTGTAGCATATATTTTATCTTTTAACCATTGCAATTAAGGAGTTTCCAAGTAATGCCTTGGTCTATTACTCATTTCTTTTGTAACTTAATTACCCACATGGAAGTGGGTGCATCTTTTCCATTTAACTTCTCTGTTATTACCAAACTGAGAAAATACAGAAAATCTATTTCTATTTTGGTTAAAAGAAAGAGACACAAGGCACTCACAAGTTGGGTCAAGCTGTGTTGATGTCAAGCACTGTCAGATGTCTGAATTAATATACATTCTATTTGGAAGCAATGTAGGTAGAACCCTACATAATAATAGACTGCTCTTCTTTTATATTTCCTGGTTGATGGGGAATTTGCTGCAAACCATAGTAATTCTGTAGAGAAGGCGTAGCACTCTTAAATCATATAAAATTTTTATTGCCTGTCTTGCCTCATATTTCTTTTGCTCTCAAAACACTATCAGCTTAAAAACAAGAAAAGACATCTCTGCACCTGTCTGCTACTGTTGAAATTGAACATAGTTCCTACTAAGGGCTATACTCTTCTGTATTCCAGAATAATTCCTTGGACAGCTATAATTGAAAGAAATGAAATAGGCAAAGAAAATCATTAAAAGAAAGCATCTTTCAAAACTGTAATTAAATAGATTGACTGTCGGGACTATAATAACTGCCAAAAAATGTAAATCACCATAATATAAGGGAGACACAACGGAATGAAAGCCATACCATCAAAAGATTAATACTTTCGACCCTTTTGTTATATTAATAACAAAATAATATTTTTTTCCTAGTGATTTTTCCTTGGAATGTTTCAACACACTGGAAAATAACTAGATACCTCTGTCACATTTCTATACTAGAGACTGAAATAGATTGTAAGTTTTTGGCTGTGGCTGGGTTTGAACCCACCACCACTGGTATATGGTGTCAGCACCCTACTCCTTTGAGCCACAGGCGCTGCCCTAGACTGAGTTTTTAAACAGCACACCTAGGCCAGTTTCCTTAATGTCAAAAGGCCACAGAAGTTGCAACCCAGGAGCTCTGAGTTATTCTAAACAGCTTCTATAGACTAGAGATTGGTTTATCTTTGCAGTGATAGGCTGTATTATGTATTCAGCATCCTTACAGAGGGTGCAGAATACAGAATAAGGATGGAAATAGGGATGGAAAACAATGTCTTAAAGCATTTCTACACCAACACACTTTTTTAAAAACTCAGTTGATTTGTTCTGTGTATAAAAGCATATTGTTTTAGATTAATAGTCTATCCCAGTCTAGTATTTTATCTTTTGCAATAAATCCCATATAATCTAACAAATGGGAAGAGTTGTTGATTTTTTTCTTCATATTTTCAACCTCAGAAGTGCTACCTCTAAAGTTTCCATCCTCCGTTAATAAACGCAGGGACTATCATCTCTATGTTGCCCTCAGCCCTGCCCCCCCTTTCTTATAATGCAATAAATTATGACAATGATATTAACTGATTTCATTATAGAAAGTAATGTCATTAAAATAGATCAATGAACATATGACAAGTGTTTGTCTTGGCTTCCAACATAGTTGTTATAAAAGATTTCCGCTCGATGCCCATAACACGGTGGTTATGGTGCCAGCTACATACACCAAGGGTGGCAGGTTTGAGCCCAGGCCAGCTAAACAAAAATGATAACTGCAACAAAAAAATAGTCAGGTGTTGTGGTGGGCACCTGTAGTCCCAGCTACTTGGGAGGCTGAGGCAAGAGAATTGCTATTGCCCAAGAGTTTGAGATTGCTGTGAGCTGTGACACCACATCACTCTACCAAAGGGCAACATAGTGAGACTCTGGCTCAAAAATAAGATTTCTATGGTACCTTCTTACACTGTGATGAAAAGAAATATTGGGCTATTTAATTATAATTGATTTATAAGTCCATGTTGTCCTTTCCTTTCTATATCATAAATTTATATATGGTTTTATACAACAGAGGTATATCATAACTGTCTCTGGTATGATTATAAATGATATTCTATAGCATTGCTATGTAGAAATATCACAGAATAGTTCTGAGCTCATATTATACAAAATGCATCAAAATATTTATCAATTATGGACCCAATTTCAGCTTCATCACATGGATAGATATGAATTTAAGCAACATAAGAGCATACTTGGAGAAGGAAGCTCCTTTATTTCTGATAGTATCAAGCCTATATATTGTACATTGGAGAATATTTATTTGTGCACAAAATAAAATGACTCATTATTTCTTATGATCCAGCCAGTGTTATAAAGACCTTGTTTCATTGATCACAGGAATTGCCCTTACAATGTTCTTCTAAAGATGTTGATTATGAACACTGGATATTGTAAGATGATTTTTATCTCTCTGTCTTTCCATGTAAAATAAATTTATACTTTCAGATTAAAATGTTTCACTTATGATAGAAAAATAGTCAACATGACTCATTATTAGGCATGTTTATCTATAGCCTCACAAATGACAGAGACTCTTAGAATAAGATCGCTGGTGGAAAACACTTAATTTATATCTAAATGATGAATAATGGTCAACATACAACTGTTCTATTTATATTAAGAGCATGTTACTACAAAACCTGTAAAGCTATTTTGGTGCTCATTGTTTGTCCTACTAAACTGCTCTAGTTTAAAATACTGTGGAGACTTCCTGAAGAGAGTTCTTTCTTTTCTTTTCTTTTTTTTTTTTTTAGAGACAGAGTCTCACTTTATTGCCCTTGGTAGAGTGCTGTGGCATCACAGCTCATGGCAACCTCCAAATCCTGGACTTAGGCGATTCTCTTGCCTCGGTCTCCCGAGTAGCTGAGATTACAGGCGTCCGCCACAATGCCCGGCTATTTTTGTTGTTGTTGTTGTAGTTTGGCTGGGGCCGGGGCCAGGTTTGAACCTGCAACCCTTGGTATATGGAGCAGGGGCCCCACTCACTGAGCCACAGGCGCCGCCCTGAAGAGAGTTCTTGTTGCTGTTTTTAAAAACATTCAATGAATATAAGCGTATGACACATATAAAATACTGTTTGAAGAGGAAAAGCTCAGTAATACTATGTTTTAGAATCATTAAAAAACCTTTCTCATTAATTCAATTTTCTTTGGTAAAAATGTTCCCACTATTGCTAGAATAATCAGGCTTTCAGGTTTATATGCTATTTTTGTGTGTGTATTGGCCTAAAATATAAAACACTTTGATCAATTGCCAGGTAACTTTCCCGTTTGCTTTCAACACCTCATTAATCCAGCACTTTAAATTATTTTTAATTAAGTAATCATATTACCATGAATCTCTTTTTTATGAAATTAAGTAAAAATTATGGTATCTTCTAAAAGCACAGACACGGGAAAATAATACAGGAAACACTGCGAAAATAGCTTCTATCAATTAAATTCAGCAACAAAAACAAGAAAAAGAAAGAATTGTGAACCAGTCTCTTCTACTTCTCTAGAAGTACAGACTCCGATTCATAATGAGCTGTAATAATGGTCTTTTCGTAAGCACTTGAATGTAATTTTACTGGCTGCAACCTAAGCAGAAATTTTTAAAGAAATTCAACTGGAGAGAGAAAAAATATAATATGGTTCCTAGTTTTATTCGTGTGTTATTACTTTTTGGTTAACAGCAAAACAGATCAAAACAAAGAAAAAACTCTTGATTTGCAATCAATAAGACTATTCTTGCTGCTATGAAATTACTATAAAAAAAAGTGTGAGTAAGAAAGTTTGTTTAAGAATTAGGGCTCCTGAAATGAAAAAAAAAAATTAGGCTAAGTTCTGAAATTTAAAAAATAAACAGTATGCTCCACAAATTTACACATCATCCATGTGCATCCTAGTGCAGACATGCCAGTCTCCGCGGTGTTCTAAGTTTAGTACATGTGATGGCAGGGGGTCAGTAAGTTTCCCCCTAACTGACACCATGTAGGGGTATATGGCACACTTCCTAGGTGAAGGGCCCAACTGAAACTCGGACTTTACCTTACAAAGGCAAACAATGTAACCTAATGGCATGTACCCTCACATTGATCTGAAATTAAAAAAAAAAAAAAATGATAGGATGGCGCCAGCCCCATATGCCAGAGGTGGCGGGTTCAAACCCAGCCCCAACCAAAAACTACCAAAAAAAAAAAAGAAAAAAAGAAAAAGATAATTACACTTTGTTCATTGCTTGGGAAATCCCTATTCTTTAAGAAAGTGAGAAAGTAATAATAGCAGTCTGGGAGAAAAAGAAAAAAGGCCATCTAATTTTTGAATAAATCTAAATAAATTTTGCAGCTGCCTTAGGCACTACAATAGTTTGGGATGTAAAAAATCGAAATTTAGGAATAAGATTAAAAAGATGACCAGCAAACGCTCAGTGTCACATAGGGACAGAGGCTACAGAAGGAGAAGTACTAAGTTAATTTCTTTGTAACCATTGATCAAAATTCCTCTATATAGAGTTACTTGTGACCTTGTAAATTATTATCCAGGAGAGATTCGAATAATTTCTGCCCAGTCTTACAGATAATTAAATATTTATGGCCTGTTATACATTAAAACATTTTATATCAATCTCAGCAATCTTATCCTAACATTTCCTTTTGCCGTTGCCAAAAATTCACAAGGTTCTTAAACATGAGTGAGTGACATCTTCCTTGTTGCCTCACTGAGTTGAACAAAAATTTATTGACATTTCTTTTAAATTTGTTTAAGAGTCATGATTATAATGTTTTAAAAATTATACTTTGAGTAATGGAATCTTTTTATCAACAGAGGAAATTTTAGGTAAGAATATTAAAATATCCAATGTATCCTTATGCAATATCATTTTACAAACCCAAACAGGTATAGTTCATTTGACAAAGATAAGCTTTTTTAAAAACCAAATTAACCAAAAAGTAAATGTTTGTTTTAAGAAATTTTAATCAAAAACTGTGATTTTTGTATTTTCCATCTTTTTCTCTAAAAAAGTTATGTACTAGGAATTATTTCTGTAAGCATTAACAGGTTTATAAAAGGGCACAGCTCCAGGAAAGGAATATCTAAAATCCAAAATAATTCAAGCACGTTAGCTATTGTACTTGAGTAGGTGAACATACTAAATTTCAGTATATATAGTGGATTATCTTTTTGTTTATAAAATGAATGCACTATATTAATAATTTAATGGAGAGCTTAAAATATGACATATTAAATGAATAATTTTAAGAATCACTACAATTAATTTTACTAAACTTATAATATCAAACCTACTTCAAATATAGTTGGATAAACGAAAATCTTTTGTAATCTAAGGAAAAATACTTCAGGGTAGAAAACATGATCGTAAAATATCAGTCCAGAAAGCTCATCTGTAAAATAATGGTCACAGATGCAAAGGTGTTTTAGAGATAATAATCTTTAAGAAAAAAATAAAGCACAAAGAATTTAATTTTCCAGGCTTGGTCTATTATTCCAAAAGGGCAGTTCTGGGACACCCCTTTCTAACCCTGCATTCAACTAAACCAAAAGTGACAGAAGCCCTAATTATTACAGCTTCACTAGACTATTTCATTAAAATGCATTTTCCATAAAGCAAAACCATTAAAATGTGGAGAACTTTTTTTAAAGTTCAATTATGGGTGTCTTTCTAAGGAAGAACAGTAACTGCAATTGTTGTTCTAACGATTTGAAACATTAAGTGGACCAGTAATTTGAAAATACTGGTTGTTATTTTAGTTGTTATTTTCAACTAAAAGGATGCGAAGATAAATTATTTTTGTATGAGTAAAAAATATTGAGGTTGAATTTCCCTCAGAGCAAAATTATTTTTTCTCTAGTATTTCTCTGATAAAAGCCTATGTATTCTTTCATATTTATAACAAGTACGACTTCTTTTTTTTTCTTTTGTAGAGACAGAGTCTCTCTTTATGGCCCTCGGTAGAGTGCCGTGGCCTCACACAGCTCACAGCAACCTCCAACTCCTGGGCTTAAGCGATTCTCTTGCCTCAGCCTCCCGAGTAGCTGGGACTACAGGCGCCCACCACAACGCCCGGCTATTTTTTTGTTGCAGTTTGGCGGGGCCAGGTTTGAACCCGCCACCCTCGGTATATGGGGCCAGCGCCCTACTCACTGAGCTACAGGCGCCGCCCAACAAGTACGACTTCTTAAAGATTTATCTGATTTACTCTCCATCAAGAGCACAAGGAAGAAATACATTATGGAATTCATATAATGAAATACCTTTTAGCAGTTAAAAATAAATATGCTTGAACTACGTGAATGAACATTGATAAATTGTAAAATCATAAGTTGAGTTAAATAAAGCTAAATATACAAAGAAATGTAAATATTATTTATATTAGGAATCACTATATTTTATATTAACCTAATATTTACATTTTGTTATTATTTAAAAGTTTGAATACATATAATAAAAATTTAAAGCCAGCGTGATTCTTTTCATCACAAATATAGGATGTCAGTTAACTCTGGGGATGAAGAAATTGTACTATAATGAGTTAGGATGGAAATAGAAGGGATTCTACTATCCATACAATGATTGTATTAACTATTGAGCAAGATTGGATGTCAATACGGCATAAAGTTAAGTCTTGGAAGTTGACTGATAATATCATGTGTAATAGAAGTATTTCTTGTTTTATAGTGAAGAGGTATATATGGTAGTAATATAGAAATGAATCTTAGAAAATTAATAGCAAAGCATTAATCCATAGATGTGAACAATTCACCTATATTAATATATGTTAACTGATAATATTTAACAATTAATATTACTGTAAAATATGTAAGTCAGGAAGCAATATTATTCTTAAAGACTTTTAAGAAAAATGGAATAAATAAATGTTTTCTTTTTTATTATCATAATTTAACTTTGTAGTCAAAGTTTTGATCAGTGCAATTTTTTGAACTTTCATTGTTATGAATGCTCTTATAAGGAAAAGATAATACTGTTTTATGCTTTTAATTTTTAATGAAGTATATAATATATAAAAAACAAAAAGTTAATTTTAATACTATATATTTCAAATCTCTGTGTTGAATAATCTGGATGAATTATGTTTAACTTTTGCATTGAAGTTGCTTATATATTCAAATACCTAATCAAATTGAATTATTGACTCCTAAGATCTTAAGTTTCTTATTTATTTTTTTCTACAGAAGGGCATTTACTTATCTCTCTCTTAATTTTTTTCCCTCAGCCTAGAACAAATAGTGATAGGAGACCCCTAATTTTACTCATTACTTAACTATAAGTGTAAGACTTACCCTATTATAAATAGACTATCTATGTAACAGGGCATATAAATTTCAACTTTTTTAGATGTAATGACATTCCAGTCATATTTGGAATGGATGTGCTAATTGATTCTCAATCTTGCTCTGCATAGAAGTTACTGTCCCTGCATGCCAGGCAACACTGGATGTTATCAGCCTTAATAATTTTTGCAAATCTGATGACTGGGAATCATGCTTCAGTACTTTGATTTACAGAGGGTGCCAAAAAAACATATGCAAATTTCTAGAAAGAGACAAAATGTATTAAAATTTTAATAGTCCGGTCAAATTGACTTCTGAATTTATAAGAGATACAAGATGCTGCATACAAGATAACAAATGTTATCAGTATATACTGCGTTACAATTACAATACAGTTTTTTCCTTTCTTAAAACATATATACATTGAACTACGTGTTCATTGTATTGAACAGTGGCCCTCTGTTTATGCCAATGATTACTAGGGAGTCAAAATAGCTTTTCACATTTTTGATTTTCTTTTCATTTCTCCTGCTGCACATTTATATTTTTAAAGAAGTCTTTGTCTAACACCAATACTGGCTGTCCATAAAGTTCATGTGCAATTTAAAACAGACAATATCATGCAGAAGATGATAAAGGTATGTTCCCATGTTTCCTGCCTGTATCCTAACACTTCAAACCTGGGTTGACTTTAGAAGAACCATCTATTCTAACCTCATTCATTTCATCTATAAAATGAGAATCGTTGCATAAACTTGTCAATGTGTGTGGTTGTGAGAATTATTTAAGAAAAGATTAGTATATGAAAAGATACCATAACAGTTATGGAACTGATAAATGCTATTAACTTATATTATCTTTCAATTATTTATGATTTTATCTTAAACTACATTATGATGGAAATAGATGTGTTTGTGCACAGGTGTTTGTATTATGGGTCCAAAACTCATTCTCCATCATTTAAAAAGACTTCACATGAAATAATTTATAATCTGAACAAAATTGAATTAAATTATAAGTCAACATCAAGAATAAATGGGGAGATATTCTCTATTCATGAGTGTATAGACTCAGTAATGCTATTATGTCAATGATGTGCAAGTTGAACTCTGTGACTCCAGCAATCACAATTATAAATCAAAGCTCATGGTTTTGTTCTCTTTTTCTGTAGCAATTAAGAAAATTCATTTAGAGATGTAATAAACTAAGAGGAGCAACGATGACAAAAGTTGAAAAAAATGAACAAAGTTTAATGGCTGATGTGATCTAAGTTCAAGACTTATTATAATGCCACATTAACGAGACAGTGTGGTATTTGTGTAATTAAGGAAAAAGAAGAGTGTCCAGAAATAAATCTATATATGCATAAGCAGTTGACTTTCAAAAAATTCGCTATGAAAGTTCCTCAAAGAAATGATGGTGTCTTCAGCAAACTGTGCTAGCAAAGTCGGCTATCCAAATTTGATTCATATTTTGCAACTTTTCCAAAAATTACATTAAAATGGATTTTAGACAAATGTAAAACCACAAAGTATAAAACATATGGAAGAAAATATTATTAATCTTGAGTCAAGCAAAGTATTCTTATGTGTGACAACAACATTAGAATCCATGAAAGAACATGGAGATAACAGATAACATGGAGTTCATCAAAATGATAAACTTTGCTATTTAATAGATACTATTAAGAGACTCAACAGGCCAGTCATGGATGAGGAAACATATTTTCATGTCATCTATATAATAAATATTTGTTTCTAAAATATAGAAATATCTCTTAAAACTCAATAATATGAAAATGAACAACCTAAGAAAAAACTGGCAAAATGCTTGAACACCTGTTTTACCAAAGAGGCTACTGTGATGGCTCATAAGCCTGTGGACAGAAGCTTCATAGTGGTAATTGGAAGTTGCAAATTAAAACCATAAAGAGATAACACTAAAAATCGATAGTATAAACTGCTATAACCACTTTGCGAAACAGATTAGAAGTTACTTGAAATGTTCAGCATACACCTATCATATGATTTAACTTCCATGCTTAGCTAACATTCATAAAAATACTCTCACATCAATGCTCATAGCAGTTTTATTTGCATTTGTCAAAATGTAGTAATTTAGGGTTGCCAGATTAAATAGAATACATCTAGTTAAATTTGGATTTCCTATAAACAACCGAAATTTTATCTTAAGTATGTTCTGTAAAATATTTGGGGACTACATATACCAAAAAGGTATTTGTTCTTTATTTAAAACTCAAATTTTACTGGACCTACCATTTCAACAACAAGCATGAACCTAGAGGGCATTTTGTTAAACACAGTGTGGCAGTCATGGAAGGACAAATATTGCATGATTCCACCCCCCTAAGATGTCTAAAACAGTCAAAATCATAGAAGCAGAGAATAGAACGGTGGGTGCCAGAGGTTGAGGGCAACAAGAAAATGTGAAATTTTTGTTCAATTGCTATAAAGTTTTAGTTATGCAAAATAAGTAAGGTCCAGGTATCTGCCATACAGCATTGTACTTACAGTTAACAGTATCATATAATGCACTTTAAAATATCAAGAAGTTAAATCTCATTTTAAGTTTTCTTACCACAAACAAAAATTAAAAAGCAAAACTCAAGAAACTTTTTGGAGGCGATGGATACCTTCAATACTTTGATCGTGGTGATGGTATCATAGATGTTTGGTGTATGAATGTGTCCAAACTCATCAAAATGTTTGCATTAAAAATATACAATTTTGGTCCATTGACTATGTTTCCATAAAGCTTATGAAAAATGATTGTATTTTGTGTGATGTTAGTGAAATTTTACTCATCAATGATACTAGTTTCGGCCTTAATAATGTGCAATGTATTTCATTACTCACAGGACACTATTTGAAATCTACCACGTTTTAATTGTACCTGCACAAATCCTGTCAGCAGCATTTTCAGATACCAGACAGGGGGTCTACAAGGTATCAATATAACATGTATACCCAGTAAATAAACTATTATGTACCTAGAATAATTTTTTTTAATTTAAAAAAAGAAGTGATATAGAAAGTGATGTATTAAACAAATAAATAAGCAAGAGACAGTAAAGGCAGGCAGGAGAACATTATTCTTCTTAGGGTGCTGACAAAGGTCTTTTTAAAGATGTCATGTTCAATTTCAGTCTGAGTGGAAGAAAGGAGCAAACTGCTCAATTCCTGAAGAACGTAATTCCAGGTCTTGTTGTCAGCTGTGGCAAATATGAGAACTACTAAGAAGATGTCGTGGTTGGTGGTTGAGGCCCAATGAGTGAGAAAGAAAATGGGGAGGAAAGCTCAGAGAAGTTGTCAGAATCTAGATCGTATGGCATTTTATAAGCCATGGTTACACTTTAAATTTTATTTATTCCAAGTGTGATGGGCAATTATATGATCTGATTTGCATTTCAAAAAGATCAATTCGGTTAATTTGTGAAATATAGAGCATTAGAGAGACAAGAATTAGGAAGAAATCACACAAATCCAGATATGAATTTATGGTAGATTGGAGTGAAAGTGATACTAGGTTAGTGAGCAGTGTCAATTTTTAAAGCATTGGAGATAGAAATAACCGGACTTTCTTACCGTGGACATGGGGTATCATAAAAGAGAAAGGAGTTAATGATGAGTCCAAGTTTTTTGCTTAAGCAGTTCATGTTAAAGTTAGAACTAGTTACTAAAATAAGTAACACATTCAGGTAGGACCAGGCTCCTGAGAACAACTGATATTTTTTTTTTTACATGTCTGAGTGTGTGATACCTAAAAGCCTTCCATGTGAAGTTGTCCTGAAACTGTTAGACTGGTTGGCATACAAGTCTGGAATTGATGGAGGAGGCGGCTCTTACGTGGATATAAATCTGAAAGTCATTGTCACTTGTTTGGTATTTAAAATCATGAGATCGACTGACTCAGATTTAGATGAGAGAAAAATTTAAAGAACAGAGCAGTATGGTAGTAAGAAATTCGGAAGAGTTTAATACCTGAGAAATCAAGTGAAAGAAATATTTCTAACAATAGGCAGTGATTGTGATTCATTTATTCAAATCCTGCTGAGAGAAGAGTAATCACATATTAGATTTGGTCATGTGGAGGTTTATACAATAAATAAGTATAGCAGAATATTAGGGATGAAGTCTTGATTGAAGTAGATTTTAAGAGAGAGAGAGAATGGGAATTTATCGGTAGAAAGTTCTTTAAGGTCTACGGTGTGATTCTACTTGACAGCAATGCCTGTGTCTCTTTGCTCCTCTGCCACTGGACAACTCTGAAAGTCTTCCTTTCAGAACACAATCCTCGTAATTTTAGATCTGAAATAGTCTGTTAGTCTATTGGATCTTTTCTTCATAGATGTCTTGTTGAATTCCAGGAAAGACATTCTGCTATTATCTTTAACCCCCAGAATTCTATCTAAATCCTGTCTAGAAAGGATCTTTTAGGTTTTATGGATATTATCTGTAGCCTTGTTAGCTTGAGACGAATGTTCCTCTAGCAGCTCTTTGGCATCATTCTCGGGATCCAAAGGCCTTCACAAATACAGCTCATTTGTATAACTCGTAGTTTATATTATATTGACTTTCTCCGTCTATATATTATCATTCTTATAGTTACTACAGACAAATATGTATGGATACTATGCATATAGTTACTATGTAATATAGTTCTTGACTTTCTTATACTAAAAACCTCAAGACTCCCTTGAACTCCTTTTTTGTTGCAACTGGGCTTAAGATTTTTCTGGAATAGTTATAGCTTTCAGTAATTTTTTTGCATGGTATTTTAGACTAAAAATTCCCTGTATATGTTTCTCCATCAATCCCATCTATTCTATTTTCTGTATTTGTGGAACTAATCAAAATTAATCCAGTACAACCATCCCTATTGCCATTCTGTATTGTCGTTAATGCATTTTTATTTATATAGTTATTCTCAGATTGATATTTGGGGGGATTTTTTTAGAAAGGAGAAAATACAAAAATTCCCTTTTAAAAATGAGGATAGCATTTATCCAATCCGACTTAGAAAAATAAGTATAATGCAATTATTTTGAATGATGAAAAGATTATACCTAAAACTTTAATCCTAATAAAAAGCAATGTAAGGTAAATAGATAAATTCACTTACACTGAACAAATACAAACATAGATTATGTTTACATTGCTAGTCAATGGGCTATGAATAGAATTATTTAACTGAATGTGAAAAGCAATATTTTAAGATGCGATTCTGATTACACAAATTATAATTACCATTGATGATGAATAAAAAGGAATTTTCATTAACTCTATAATGACGTCACTGTCAAAGCACATGTCCAAAAAAAATGCCACAAACTATAATAGTCATTAATAGTTTAGAATTATTTTAAAAATTTTACAGTATCATGATCTATGCCAACATGCAACATGATGATAGCATATTTTTATATATATGGTTTATATATTACATATATATTTATGCCTGAGTAAAAATGAAATAGGAAAATGGCTTTGGGTAAAGTCTGTGATGTTAATATATGTACTTAATGGTTAACAATGCTTTATATGAAGTATTATAATAATAATTTGAGATGTGTTGCACAACTATTCTAATTTCAATAGAGGAGAGAATTAAGACATTGGAAGTTTAAGTAACTTTAAGTTGTACAGCTAGTGGTAGAAATTTGAAGCGTGGAAGTCAGCTTCAGCGTTCACATTCTTGTGCCAGAGAATGTAGGAATACTTAATTCTGTTTTATTTTTTGTTGTACCTTTCCAAGCAACAAAATTTATCTCCAAATCAAAAACCGTAGATAAAATATTATAAAGTAAGTGATGATAAGTATGGGAAGGCATAGTCATGAATCATTTGGTCAGGTGTCTGGACCCAGATGAGTTGTACATCTCAGTACTAAAAGAGCTTCTCATTGTTACCATAGAATCACCAGTTTTTTATTCAGTATAACTGTATCCCATATAACTATGACAAATGGGACAATTGTTTTAAAACTGAGCACGAGAGTCAATGCTCCTATTCTATTAAAGAAGAAAAAAGACAATCAAAACTTGTAAACTATGAGTCAGAGGGAAATTCTTTGAGGCTTTTTATTGAAACTTTCAGCACCTGGGAAAGAACACAGCAGTCCTGAGGCATCCCTGTTCCTCCGCCAAGAGCACTTGCACCAAACCTTCTCATAGGGTTTGTTCTGAATTCAGTACTACTGATAAGTGCACAAGAGGAGTTTGTTGCTTCACTAGTCATAGATCTTGAATTTTATAAAATATTTAATAATGTAATGTGTGCATTTTGAGCATAAATGATAAAATGATGACCTGGATGGAGAGTTATTCCATATACTTGGATTTGATTGTAAATGCTCACTGGGTAAGGGGAGTTTGTAATGAAGTTTCCTTTTTCAATATTTTAATGCATAAATGTCTTTAAGAAAAATAAGTTCCATGATCACTTAATTTGCATTTGACAGAAGTTGCTTGGTGGTTTGTTTGAACTCAAGAATGTGTGTTTTCAGAGAAGTGTGTGTGGAGGTTGTGGGAGTGGGGAGTCTAAATATCTCCCAGTTTATGACACAACTAGTGCTTATGTCTCTCTTTATTAATGGTGTGAGAGGGATGAGTGACTGACAGTGACTGGCGGCTTAAAGACAGATACTGTACAAAGATACTGTACTCTGTTGTACAAAGTGGGAGGAAGTAGAATCAGGCAAAAAAACCTCATTATTCAGGCAGTAGAGTGTCCAGTGACAGCAGAGACCAGATGCAAAGGAAAGTCATAGAAATAGAAAGTGATCGTTTTCAGGTAGTCAGGTAGAAATAACATTATAATATTGGAGACTCTATTAATGGGTGGCAGTATTTAATGGAATAAGTAATAGAGTTAAAATAAAGACGGTAGCTGTTCCTTATCCAATAAATCTGGCAACACGTAGCAAGTTCCAACTCCTGAATCTATTTCCTCTACCTACGGTGGTTTCTTCATGTCTCCAGTCATAGAGATTCAACCTAGTGTTTTCTTTTTCCTTGGGTATAAGCAACGCAATTTCCCTCTTAAGGCTCTATCTTGTCCACTATGAAGTAAAATATATTTCCTTTGTAATCTCCTTTCTTAAAATTCCAGAAGATTAGAACATAGACTGATTCTCCTTTCAAATATTTTACTATTAATTATTATTATTATGGATGCTATATACTAACTGCATCACCTGAGATAAGTTTTTCACTCCAGGTTTCTTTGCTTTGAAATAAACATTGTGATAATATTATACGCACCTCTTACCTTTGTGGCATAGAAATGAATTGATTTATGTTAAGTGCTTTGAACAATGTGTATAAATCTACCTTAAACTTCTAACTTACAGGAGTATACATTTGTGTTGTAATAATTTGTTATAGCAACAGTAAAAAACTACTTTAGCTATGTTCCCTATTATTAATTTGGAAAAGAGAGATTTAGAAAAGTTGGTAAATATTGGTGGTATTAACAATTTTTTAGGGGCGGTGCCTGTGACTCAATGGGTAGGACGCCGGCCCCATATTCTGAGGGTGGTGGGTTTGAACCCAGCCCTGGCCAAACTGTAATAAACAATAGCTGGGCGTTGTGGCAGTCACCTGTAATTGCACTACTCGGGTGGCTGAGGCAAGAAAATCACCTAAGCCCAAGAGTTGGAGGTTGCTGTGAGCTGTGACACCACCGAGGGCAAAAAAAAATAATAATAATAATTAATTTTCATTTAATTGTTCCTTGACTAGTGCAATAGTGAAATTCCTTGAATATTACACAGAACGATCCCAGAATAATTTGAGCGTGAGGTTTGGAGTGAGATCAGGGGTTAAGTCTAGGCTGTGGCGCTTATAGTGTAGCTGGTTCTGAGCAACTCACAATCTCTATGGGCTTTCTTGTCCCCGACTTTAATATGGTAATAAAATATTTACCTGTGCTGTAGTAAATATTTCTAAAATGCACTTCACATTTACTGACATGTAACAGGCATGCAAGAAATTATAGCTCCTGCTGTCTTTACATGTTGTTTTTATTACCTCTTAGAAATTCTGAAACAGACCGTTCGTTGTCTTTATTTTCACATTCTGTATTAGATCACTGAAAGCTAATTTACTCTAATCTATTTGAGGAAATTATGGTTATATATTTCCTTGATTTCTGAAACCTTTTTTCTTTGATGATAGGCACTAACACGGGTGTGTTCTTGCTGTGGTTGTTCGTTCCTAAAGCTATGAAAGTACAGCTCGGTTCCCCTTCCATGATTTCAAGATTTATGCCTGGCTGGTATCTGCCCCTCCCAGAGACTGAGGAGGGTTGTGTGAAAAGTTGTGTGTCAAACATGTTCTCTCCAAAGATGCATTTTCAACCCCAAAGCAATTCCAATTTGGTTTTATTCCTGAAGTTTCCTTGCATTGCATAACATCAATTTTGAAAGCCATTTCCTTATATTTCATGTTCCTATTTACTTCAGATTCTGTATTAAAAGGGAAAAGGAGGAACAAACAGCAAGCTTCCCAAAGTGTCAACGCTGCGCTGAGTAGCTCTTGTGCGCCGAAGGGAGAAATCGTGGAATTATTTAGTCCTTACATGATTTGCCACCCTCCTAAAATTCCCTCCAAATGAATCTTAGAATCTCTCTCTCTTTTTTTTTTTTATTGGGTGAACTTATTTTCTTTCTTGGAGATTTTCTGGATATGATTTAAATCAAATGTTTCAACAATGCAGCAGATTATATTTCTCGTGTTCCATTTCATCCTCATTTATTTTTGGTCATTTCTAAAATTTCAAATAAACTATTTCCATTTTTTTGTACAAGAAATATTTTCTCATTTAATTAAGTACAGTGCTTTGTACCACAATTTCACTATAATAATTATGTATTTCTGCTTAAGAATTGTAGATGCAGCCGTCATTTCAGTTCTTAGTTATTATAGAGATGTGAGAAAGTTCAGAAAAAGACTATTAAGGCAACCGGAAGAAAGTTTGAATCAACCCCAAAATCAAAGACAATTTTCTGCTACTCCATATTTCAGGATTTATAAGAATACATACTTACACACACACTCACACATACCATACATATATTCAAGCTGACAGTCTCAAGCATTTTTAGTTGCCATGGCTAATCTATTTGATGATGTAGAAATATTTTCTCCCCAAATTGATTTAATCACCAACCTATTGCTTTATTAACTCAAAATTCTTTCAATGTTGCAACACAAAGTAGCAGACAACGTTTCTATTAGAAATGAGTATATTCAGCAACAAAGGTTGTAGTAATTAGTTTTTCAGTTAATCTAAACTGCCAATTGTAAATTTTCCTGTTGGGTACAAGAAAGGATATTATTTGCATAAAAATTGCTAAATTTGCTTAGCTATCCAAGTAAAAGGTTGGAGCTGCCCTTGGTGCTTATCTATAAAGCAATATCATATATTTGGAAACCGTTTCTTATGTTTATAGCACTAGGAGAAATCTTGGAAAAATCTTCTCTACAGCATGTGAAATTTGTAAGAGAGCTTCCTGAGAATCTATGGAAGAATGATTTGTTAAGTAATAGCAAAGTTAATTTAAGTCATAACAGATGAAATTTCATAAACAAAATAACCACAGGCAAAATCTCATGGAACTGGATATCTTTGGACTTAAATTTCACTGATATTTGTAGCTGCAACAACATGTGTAGTCACTAGCTTGCTACTTACTCACGCTTGCCTGTATCACATCCAGGAAAGAAACATCCAGTGTGGTGGACGTGGAGATGATTTAGTGGGAAGAAGCGTCAGTGCTTTGAAGCAGCACCGACTTGTCTCACATCCCACTGACCATTGAACACGACTGGGAAGTGGAGTTTGTTGCTCGTCTTCTCGCGGCTTACTTCCTGTATTTGAAAACTAGCATAGTAATAGCCGTTTTGTTGTATATTTATAAAACATGACATAGTACCTGGTGTGCATTGTGCATACAATAATGCGCAGGTCCTTTGCTTTGCCACCTGCCACTGTGAACAGGTTTTCCATACATACATGTGTGGGTGCCTGCCTTGATTTCTTACTATTTCCTCCTCACTTTTTTGTCACCATGCTCTGTCCAGCGACTGGGGCATTTTAATACAGAATTGAAGCAAAACGGTATACGATTTTATCTGTTTTGCTTCATTTTGGCCATTCTGTTTTTTGCTTCTGGGAAGTCCCTGAGTATATTACCAGGGCCACTAGCAGGAAATAACTATCCAAGTCTCCTCAAGGGAAAATAATACATTCCTAAATGGAAAAAACGATTTTTATGCTTGGAGGCTTCCGAATCTTTGGAAAGTTATTGAATGATAGACACCGGTCTATAAAAGCTCTTCCTGTGATATTGATAAGTATAGAAAAGTTGAACAATTGTATTTTTATAATTTTTGGTTTAAAAAAGTTCAGTTATCTAATTTTAAGCTGCTGCACAGATAAAACTCAAGTACCTCCTCTGAAAACAATCATTAACTTCAACCAGGAAGGGCTGAAAATATATTTAATTCATCAAATTGGTATGAAACTGATTTGAGTATTGTCTTTTTGAGATTTGGGGACATTAAATCTGTATCACATCATACACTAACTCTACGGGTGAATATATTTGACCTAGTGGGGTGAGAAGAATGAATGAAAAGAGAAAACTTCACTTTTCGAATAGTCATAGATACGAGTCATGGAGAATATACAGTTCAAAGATCTCAATTAGGGTATACTATTTATTTGGATTATTTTTAAATTTTTAGTAAGAAAGTCGCAGGATCCAAAATGAACATGAAACAATTAGTAACACTTCTGTATGCCAACAAGTGAACAATCTGAAGAAGAAACCAAGAAAGTATTCCCGTTAACAATAGCTATAATAAAAAAAAAAAAAGATACTGAGGAATAAACTTAACCAAAGAAGTGAAAGATGTGTATAAGAAAAGCTATAGAACATTAATGAAAGAAATTAAACAGGACACAAAAATGGAAAGACATTCCATGTTTATGGATTGGAAGAATTGATATTGTTAAAATGTCTAGACTACCCAAAGCAAGCTATAGTCAATGAAATCTCTTTCAAAATACCAATGACATTCTTCACAGGAATAGGAAAAAAAATCCTAAAATTTATATGGAACCACAAAAACCAAGAATTGCCAATGTCATTCTGAGCAAAGAGAAAAAAAGCTGGAAAAAATCACGTTATCTGACTTCAAATTATACTACAAAGCTACAGTAATCCAAACGGCATGAGACTGCATAAAAACAGAAATATAGAACAATGGGACAGAATACAAAGCCCAGAAATAAATCCACACATTTACAGTCAACTCACTTTCAACAAAGTTGCAAAGAACTTGTAGTGGGGAATGGATAGTTTCTTCTTTTGAGACTCAGAGGTAGTAGTTTTAAGAGAAAGAGATAAAGTTATTAAGCGTTGTATCTATGGTCATATATCTAAAATGTTTTATTTTTTGAAATGCCATTTATCTTCCCAGTACACTAGAATTAAACTCCCTGGATACAGAGGGGCTGTTCTGGTGTTCAAACAAATAAATAAACCAGAAGTGTGAGAATTTTGTTCAGATAGGGGGAGAATTGGAGGCTAGGAGAAAAGTTAGCTATAGCAGTAACCAAGTTCTAAATTTGAATGGATCTTATCACTTTTGGAGCAGAGTATCTGTTTACTCAACTACTGATACAACTGACTTTGCTAAAGATGATGCTCAGAATCAATATATCATAAGCAAGTTACAACACACTACATTGTTAAAATAAGCTCTTTCTTTCCATCATTTTTATGTGACATGAAGTAGTTTTTTGCTTACTTTTGGTTGGTTAAGATATATCTATCAAAAATTTAAGGGAACAAGTGTTTTTTATTATGTGGATGAATTATATCATGCTTCTGAAGGCAGTGCTGTCAGTGTACCCATCATGAGAACAGAGTACTTGTACTCAATAGGTGGGTTTTATTTCTCAGCCCCCACCCCCACCTTCTCACCTTCTTAGTTTCCCATGTCCATTATTGATCTTTATGACCATATGAATCCTTCCCTTAGACCCCACTCATAATACATAATACATCTTATCTGCTCTTCTGTTCTGGAGATACTTCTATTAGGATAATAGTCTCTGGTTCCACTCAACTACCGGCCCAATACATTATGTCATTGCTCTTTATGACCAAGTAGTACTCCTTGGTATTAAAAATGAATTCATTTTTAGTAATTCATTTTGCATTCTTAAAATAACATTAGTTTAAATACTGGTAGAATAAAAATACTGAATTATCTTGGTGAGGTCAAATCAAATATTTAGAGATAAACACATATAAAAATGCCTGATGGGGTAGTTGAATATTACTAGGTTTACACTAAGTTACATGCATACATATATGTCCTGTCAAAAATGTTTCACCAAAATGCAATGCTAAAAGAAATATTCAAAGTACATTATTGTTACTATAACATGAATCATTATAACTTGCTTATGGTACCCCAAACATTGACCCTAAAATTTAGTCATACGGGATCAAATGATATTATTAAATGTCAAAAGATATAGATAACCAGGGATTTCCAAGACGTATTAATGCTCATATAATTTTTTTCAATAAAGATGATATTTTAAACATTGAACTAAATGCTACTTAAAATTTTTAAATCATTCTATCAGTAAGTACATAATAAAGTAAAGTTCTTTGTTGGGAGGCAATTTACAAAGGAAAATCTGTTTCTGTTTTATTGAATTTGACTTCCAATCCAGTATTAAAAATTTTGCATTTTATTAGAAAGATAAGAAAAATTTTATGTCATCAAAAATATTAAAACTTTAGACATAAATTAAAAACATTTAGATACGACATCCTAGTCATTTTCTTTTCATTATTGAAGTAGAGCAAGTTCAATGTACATGTGTTGTTTACATTCATGATTAGTTGTCCTCAAATTGTGCACTCTGTTTGAATGTTGATTAGAACAAACATCAAGATGTAATTGGGGGGGTTTGTGTTCAAAATTTATGATCTGTAAGAGGATTATTAGCATCTTACTAACAATATTTGGTGCTTGAGATAAATGTTGGCAATAATTGCAATGAAATTACTGGAACTGATTCTGGTATATAAAGTAAAATTAAACGTCTTTCACATAAAATTTTTAGTTCCAATGCTCTAATATAAAAATTTCTAGTTTTTAAGTATATAATTCAGTTCTTTTTATTATTATTCTTTTTAAAATTCTGACTAATATGAAGGTGTAAGCGATTAGGTTACAATGTTTGTGTTTGCAAGGTAAAATTCAAGTTGCAGTTGAAGCGGTGAACCCTTCATCCTGGGGGTGTGCCGTACACTCTCATATGGTGTCCAGCAAGTGAGAGCTTAGCAGTCCCCCTCCCTCCTCTCTTTTCCCCCTCCTGTCCTTCCCCACTTGAATCTACCTGTGTTATTCTCGCATCTGGGCATGTAGCTGTTTTGCTATTAGATTCATATATATTGAGTACATTGGATATTTGCATTTCCATTCTTGTGATACTTGACAAAGAAGAATGTGTTTCAACTCCATCCAGGTAAATACAAAAGATGTAAAACCATCATTTTCTGTTCGTTTGTTTGCTTTTGTATAGCTAAATAGTATTCCATGGTATATATATATATATATATATATATATATACCACAGTTTATTGATCCCTTCAGGGGTTGATGGGTGTTTGGGTTGCCTCCATGTCTTGGCAATTGTGAACTGAGGTACAATAAACATTCTAATACAAATGTCCTTGTGACAAAATGATTTATTTTCCTCTGAGTAGATTCCTAGTCATGAAATTGCAGGATCAAATAGAAAGAATGTCTAAATTTAGCTTTTTGAGGATTCTCCCTACTTTTTTCCATAAAGGCTGTATTAGTTTGCAGTGCCACCAGCAGTGTAAAAATGTTGCCTTACCTTCACATCCATGCCAACATTTGCAGTTTTGAAACCTTGTGATGTGAGCTATTCTTACTGGGGTTAGGTGATATCTCAGGGTAGTTTTCATTTGCATTTCTCTGATGACTAGAGATGATCAGCATTTTTCCATGTTTATTGGCCATTCACCTTGATCCTTCAGAGAAAGTTCTGTTCATGTTTCTTGCCCAGTGATAGACGGGATTGCTTGTTCTTTTTTGTTGATTAATTTTGAGTTATCTGTAGATTTTAGTTATCAATCCTTTATTAGATTCAAAACATGGAAATATCTTTTCCCATTCTGAAGGTTGTCTGTTTGCTTTGATTATTGTGTCCTTAGCTGTGCAGAAGCTTTTCAGCCTAATTAAGTCTGATTTGTTTATTTTTGTTGATGTTGCCATTACTGATGCAGTCTTCTTCATAAAACCTTTCCCCAGCCCATTATCATCTAGAGTTTTTCTCATGCTTTCCTCTAGAATTATTATAGTTTAATGTCTTAGATTTAAATATTTTATCTATTCTGAGTCAATTTTAGTAAGTGGTAAGAGATGTGGATCCAGTTTCAGTCTTTCACATGTGGCAAACCAATATACTTTTGTTTGATTTATCGAAGATCAGATGATGGCAAAAGGTTAGTTTCATCTCTGTGTTTGCAATTCTGCTCTATAGATCTATGTTTATAAATTTGTATAATAAAAACAAATCTGAAGGCATCACTCTACCAGACTTCAGGTTTTACTGCAAGTCCACAGTGATCAAAAGAGCATGGTATAATTCAGTTCTGAAGCTGAGTTGTTATTGCATTGCTGAATTCAGACCTGCCAAAGGGGACAACCAGAAAGGTACAAAATTCTTGGCTTTAGATTAATTTTGTATATGAGCTTGCTGGCTCTGTCACATAAGACAGGTCACTGGGTGCACTTTATATACTTATTAAAATCAGGTAACTTACACAGAACTTCTTTTAGCGGTTAAATATAAATATTTGTGGAGAAGTGAATGATGAAAGTTATAATCTCTATAAGAACATGATTTCACTTGCAAAAAGGTACAACACGTAGAAAATTTAAGGAAGAGTTCCACAGCTGAAATACATTTAAAGTTCATTTTAAAATTTATTTTTTAAATTAGCATATTGGATGTCCTTATAATTGAAGATAATTATAACATTGAAATACCAAAGCTACTATGTTAAAAATAATATTCAAGTTTAATGTATAGACATAAAATTTTTGACACCAGAAAGATTAGGTGGAGCAGGCTACATAACTCATTCTCCAAATTGTTCCAATGGGACCGGACTAGAAAAAAAAACAAATTCCCATCTTCCTTTTCACTGATGATTCAAGAGCTGTAACGAATTCCTGTGGTTCATCACATGTCGTGTTTTACACTGGTTGTAGAGCTAAACACAAAACTTTGGTTTTCTAACCCAAAGTTGAGTTTCTGAAAACTTGCAGTAGTTACACTGAAGTGGTAAGCACTCAAATGTTTTATATCAAAGAATTTTTAAAATAGTTTCATCTACTTAAAAATTACATTATCATCAAGGTAAAAGCCTTTTTCATATTAACATGATAAAGGAGAGTACAGATACTCCTTGTTTTGTGTGATTCTGATATGCATACATTTTCGTTGTCCTATTTTAGTTGAATAATACCAGTCCTTCAACAAGAAAGCTCAAATTTCTTTTTCCACACTATAACTAGGAGTAAATACACAAAATACAAACTTCTCTGCTAGATTTTTAAGCCACAAATTATAACAGATGCAAGCATGATCAGTAATCAATCACGTCCCTTTATTCAAAGCTGGTCAGTGACTGGTCACTGTGAATTTGTCATTTAGTTCATATCCAGAAAGGAAAATATGCAGCTGCATTGCCTCCTTGCCTACCCGTGATAAACCCATTTTATATTTTATAGATATTGATAACTAAAAGAGGAAATTAGCCCATGAAGAAGAAAATAGAGCAAAGAAAGTAACGCTGGAAGGAAAATTTGAATCAAATGTAAAAATGGAGTCATAGAGGAGGTCCCGGTCATCATTTAAAATACTCTATACAGGCGCATCATTAAGAAAGTTTTGAGATACCCCAAAATCAAGAAATGTAAAATCCACATGGTCGGAAGCAGATGAAGCCCTCCCGGCAACACTCAGATACTGAGCAAGGTGAAACCTGCACAGGTGAATCAGAAAAGGTGATATTGACTGTTGGAATGAAATAATAAAATGTAACACAGTTTGTCTCAAAATTTTCATATTGACTCTACAGCCAGGAGCATTTAATGAGGTTGAAATTATAAACAAAAATGAGGAAAGCGGCCATGATGAAATGATGATTTCTCAGAGGAAATGATACCAGCAGAAATCTTTACTTTGAAAGAACACAGGAGATATTTTGGGGCATTGGAAGTTCATGCAAAAGATAAAATGTTCTAAGCTGATCCAAACTTAGAGAATAATACAACTAAACCAGGTTATAGGAAGAAAACAAAACACTCTTCAAACTACTCTTGATAATTTTTACAAAGAAAACACTGTCGTTCTCGATGTTTCCAATGGTTTATAATGTATAAATATTAGTTTTACTTTTTTATTTTCCTGGGGATTTATAATGAACAGTAAGATAATTATTAATGCTTTGACAAAAATGTTTACAGATCGTGAAACAATCCCAATTTTTCCTATGGATTATGAGGATCCCTGGGCATGTCTTCCTGCTGAATGCCTATGTTAAGGTCTTGCAATACTGTGCGAAGTGGGGATTGTCTGTAATAAAAAACATTAATCAGATTCGGTTTTCTTCTTTAAAAACGGATAGTTTGCTTCTATCAGATTCACAATGTTTGTATTTTTCTGTTTTTATTTAATTTCATTTTTACAGAAAAGTTACAGACTCCCAAATATCCTTCACCCCTTTTCTGCAATTGCTAACATTTACTCCATTAACTTTATCATTCTGTGTCTCTCTGTCTCCCAAGCTTCCTCCAGCCCTTCTTGGTGTATCTTTCTTGATGATGTCATTTTAGAACCTTACAAGCTAATTTCTTTTGTAGGTTTCTGAATTTGTGTTGCTTTAATGTTTCCTTACGCTAAGATTCAGGTTATATTAGGGGCAGAAACACTATGGAACTGGGACTGTGGGCCTTGTAAAGAACTTTATAATTTCGGCACCTTACTGGGGATGTTAATTTCAATAACTTTGAGTATCGTGTTTCTACATAAAAATCATTATTTTGGCTTAAAATATAAATTGGTAGAGGGATATTTAAAATACTTTATTTCTTATCAAAGTTTAATCTGCTAGTTTTAGCGACCATTAATGATAGATTTCTTTTTTTATTTAGGCTCACTCTGTTGCCCCAGGCTAAAGTGCCATGGCAACATCCTAGCTAACAGCAACCTCTAAATCCCGAGTTCAAGCCATCCTCCTTCCTCAGCCTCCTGAGTAACCGGGACTACAGGTGTCAACACCATGCCTGGCTGATTTTTTCTACTTTTGGTAGAGATGGGGATCACCTTCTTCTTCAGGCTGGTCTCAAATGTCTGCGATTAAATGATCCTCCTGCTTCAGCCTCCCAGATTGCCAGGCTAGGTGTGAACCACTAAGCCTGACCTAGAATGTTTGTTTTTTGAGTTCAGACAAGATTAAGGAATAAAGGTAGCTGGACTGTAAATTAGTGTCATTTTTTGGTGGTGTTATTGGGCAGAAAATAATAGGAGTTTACACATCTAAATATCTAGTAATTCTTGTTACGAACATTTGTTCCAAAGAAATAATGATTTGATATCTTTATCTGAGCTGAATTTAAGATTGTGAAATCTTTGAGATAAACTAAGTAACTTACAAGGGAGTGTTATTAAATTAACATGTGTACAATGGAATATTAGGCAGTCATTTAAAATTATGTTTTTGAAAATAATTAATGGTCTAGAATATTATTCAGCATATAATTAAAAAATTAAGCAATTTTAGAACAAAGAATGGAAATGTATTATATGAAAATAATGATTATTACCTCCAGATTAGTCATTTTATGTATTTTGCTTTGCCTTGATTTCATTTTATAATAACATGTAAATTAAAAACATATCTTTATGGTTTTGATGTATATTTTCTATTTTAGGCAAAGTAAACATAATAAGAATTTTCAGTAACATTTTCATTAAAAATTTATAATAGAATTCAGTTCATCTGAGCTAAGCAAACAGTTATTTGCAATATTTAATTCACTTCTTTGTGGTGGGAGGGAATTCCAGTTCTGAATCATAGTGACTAGTTGAAAAACAATGACAAAATAATTTGCTTGATAATTATTTGCTTATTTTTAGGCAATTATTTGTATATTTGGTCACAAAATCATACATTTAGAAATAAAAACCACAAAAATATTGCATTATATTAATTTACTTTTAAGTTTTCTTCCATGAAAAATTAAAAAAAAAAAAGTTTAATGCTTTCCAAATTCCAATTAGTACAAATACTGCTGAGGGGTACAATAGGTTTATGTTCTGATTACCCCACAGTATGTTAAAAATAGTATAAGTCAACATTTAATAGACTGGTTTACCACATATCATAGTCTGGCCTACCCTATCCTAGACATGCTCAGAACACATTAGCCCACAGCTGGGCAAAATCATTTAACCTGAAATCTATTTTATAAAAAAAGGCTTTAAAAATCTTATGTAATTTAGTGAATACTACACTGAAACTGAAAAACAGAATAGTTGTATGGGTACTTGAAGTGTGATTTCCACTGAATGCAGACAGCTTTCCCACAACGGGAGTGTCCTAAAATTAATGGTGTCCAACCATTCCTAAGCCAAGTTTGGTGTGCAAATGATTTTAGAATTTATCATTTCTTTTCAAAGGGATATTATTCTTGTTTAATGTAGATATTTTACATAGAGAAAAAAATTATATTACTTTTTAAGAAACTTTTGGTTTGAATTTAGCATTGAGATATTGTAAAATATATTCGTAATTTCACAAGGTCCTTTACAATAGGTGCCCTGCTTTCTCATTAAATTCTCATTAGCATTGCCATTATTTGTACTTCTATATTTTATTGCATGCCTTTTCTCTCCCCTCCCCACTTTTTTTTGGCATTATCATGACCTTGCTTATGTTAACAACTCCACTTTTCCATCCAATTTCCATTAAAAAGCGTCCTCCCCTGGGAAATTCTCAGTTGCCTGCCTTTTGTTAACTTCATTGTTTCACATCTTGACAGTCTGCTGTAACAACATACCCACCTTCCTACAACAATTTCCATGTTGCCTTGTAAATACTATTTGTATGCCTATCTCTAAGTATACCGAGAATCCCCAAATACTGTCTGCTTTCTTTTTATTTCCTGTAAGTTGCATACAGATTTATATATAATAGATTTAATTAAATGTTTACATATTCACTGGAAAAATGTGATAAAAATTATTTATAGTGCTTACTCTTTGACTTCCCCAAATGTATTAGCAGCTATTATCAAAATAAAATAAGGTTTAATTCTACTGCATTGCTAATGTAATAGATTCCCTATCAACAGCTTTCAGAAAGTTATTCTTTTTTATTTTTTTATCCTGAGTCTATGCTAGATTTATTCTAAACAGTTAAATTAGGACTCTTTCTCACATCAGATTCTGCCCTCTTTAAACATAAATGTATTAAACGCAATTATCATGTGCCTTTGGTAAAATGCTACCGATAGAGTGATAAAAGATGAAAATTCCTTAACTTTTTTAGCATAGCAAATCCCCCAGGATTATTGGCTCACCAAAGCAATGCATAATTACTAATACGTACAAAAGAAGTGGGGATAATGAAAGAGAGAAAAGTGACTGAGTTACTTCTGAAGGAAATTATAATTGTAGAATTCTGTAATTTTGCCAACCATAGGTACACCAACAGCTAACCTGGGAACCTCTTTATCTTATATCTATGTTCTGCTAGTCATATCATCTTTCCAGAAGACAGGCAGGATAAAAATATTTATCTCGTCCCTAGAGCGTATCCAGAAACTATAATAACCTTGTACAATGCTAGTTAATCCTGAATGTCTAAAAACAAGTACGGAAAAAGGGTTTTCAGTACTTTAATCAGAGTTAAAGAAGGCTTTAATCATCAAAATTAAAGAAAATAGAATGGATATTATGGGTATTAAATTTACTATTTTTATTATTTTATCATTTAATTAACATTTTTAAAGAAAATACACTAAAAATGTTAAATAATCACAAGTTAACTGTATACATTGAAATAAGTGGGGGAAAAAACACGATGATTAGTTCTAGAATAGAAAATCATGTTTCAATTGATCTATTCTCAGAAAGATCTATATCCATCTAGTCACTAAGAAAATTCAATTTGCTCTAAGATCTGAACAGATAAACTGTATCATGAACATTCTTTAATGAATAATGCCATCATTTTCTTTGTAAATATTTTTGAATGCTTTCTGCTTTAAAAATATGTACATGAGAGTCCTCTGCTTTTGAAGATGACATTATGGAAGATTTTTCTTTCTTTATTTTTTCTCCTAAAGTGTGGAGGTGGATGGAAGGGCTAATTTAGGACAGGACATCCTGGTGTTCCAACGGGCTCACTTCCTGCGGCAATATCACTTTCTGTAGGCACCAGCTCTTTGAAGCCTATTATTTGACCTCACAGGCCATATTTCTGTAGGACTTAAAATAGGAAGTACTTTCTAAAGTGATTGCGCACTGGTTGACCTCCTTCCCCCAAGCCACTGTTACCTACCAGAATCCTTCTATTGTGACAATAAGGTCAACCATAGAAATGGATCTAAAGTATTTGGCAGCCCCTTGATTCCATTGTTTTGTACTTTCAATTTTTAAAACAGAAAAACTCCACAAAAAAAAAAAAATAGTAGGAAGTCAAATATAGAAAAGTGTTCAAAGTGGAGCAGGTCTATTTGAAGAAGAGGTGGGATTTCTTAACTTCCCGCTCAGTTCTTCTGCTCTGTTTCTCAGGCACTTTCTCAGCATCTTCTTTTCTGTATCCTGAACTGTTTGAAGACGATTGGACAACTTTGAAAAAAATAGAACAGACAGTAGCCAATGGAAGGCAAAATAGCTACAAGCAGAACTGTTTCCTTTACCAACACTTAAAAAAAAAAAAAAAAAGTTGTGTCTATGGAGGCTTGCATTTTCCTGGATGCTGAAAGAATTTGAAATGGTAATTCCTAACTAAAAGTTCGTTCTTTTTTCGAGCCATATAGGATATTCTCAGTTCTCTCTCTTTGGTAGGGTGTGTGTGTATAATATTTTCCTGTCCCACTTAAAGAATTTGCATAATTGAAGCTTCATTAGAGATTATCCAGAGTGGATTGGTTTCAAATACGCTTTTATTTTAAAGAGATTGCACTTCTAATTCTAGGTTAAATTTACACACTGGTGACTAGGAGAAGATGATGAGCATCTCTGCTCCTCCGTTTTCTCTCATGTATAAAATAGGAATTCTAGGAACGTAGTGTCTTAAAGTCTGTAAAATTCATCAAGCTCAGGACCTGGCCCATACTCGTTGTCAATATTAATCTTGCCCTATCTTTTAAAAAAGAAAACTGTCTCCTATGATACATCTACTACTGCCTTGTTACAAAAAAAGGCATGTATAATCTTAAAGAGTTCCCTGATGTTTTTGTAGAAGGATACAATGACAAGAACATAAGGCTAATTTATTATAGAAAAAGAAATATTCCTAAATCATTCATCTCATCTCTTACTGAGAAAAACATGTTGATAAACCTCCTTCAATACCCACAGATCCAGTAATTAATTCATGTGTAAGCTTTAGACTTAGAAGTCCAGGGCCATTCACAGTTCTTTTTGCCATTGTTCCTTACAGTGAAGTGATTATAAAATAAAAATGATACATTCTACTTCCAGCCATGATCAACCTTGACTGGCACCCAGACTTACCTTCCCTTGAAAACGCTCATTAATCTAGACAAAATAGATGACTCAACTCTTTTCAGGTACTGAATAAGCAGCAGCACAGGACTGCGAGTCTTAAAGAAAGCTGAAACAACTGGTTTGAGAGAAGACATATTACAAAAAACAAAACAGAACAAAAAACAAACATACAAAAAAAAAAAAAAAAACACTTCTTCAAAATATAATAGTACCAGATGGAAATTCCTACTACAAAGTGAATTTTGCATGCAGGTCAATATAAAGACAAATATAATAGATTTCCTTTTTTATCCTTAAATTAAAAGGAAATTTATTATTTAAAACAAAGCAAACATAGTAACACTATAATAAGATTTATTAGATGTAAAATATATGAACATAATAACACAAAGGCCAGAAGGCAAGTGGAAGTTACTTGGAAAGTTTTTCAATTTTTAGGTGAGCCACTAAAACTACAATGAAAGATATTTAGCTAAAAAACTAATACAGGAATTAAAATGGAATCCTAAAACCATGTGATCATATATGATTAAAGGAAAACATGAAATATAAAAGTACAAGGACAACAAAAATGAAACAAATAGAATTTGACTAGTATAATGATAGACTTAAACCCAACTATATTAATAGTTATATTAAATGCATAATTATATATTAAATATATAATATTTGATATAACATGTTAATTATAAGCATATATAATATATTCAATATATGTAGGCAAATATAAAAGGTGGAGAATTTTAGACTGAAAGATCCAGATATATACTTTCTATAATAAACTTTAAAGATACATTGATCAAAATGGACATATATACGTGTGCATGTATGCATACAGACATGCACACAGACTTCTGAATACTGATGTAATGATTTTAATATCAGACAAAGATTACAAGAAAAGGAGCATCACCAAAGATAAAGAGTGACATTTAAAAATAACAAAACAGCTCATCAGGAAAACTTGGCAATCATAAATTTGCGTGTTCTAAATAACACACGTCCATAACTAGTGAGGCTAAAACCATCAGAATTAAGCAAATAATGAACAAAGTAAGTGATTTTACACTGTTCTCTTAGCAATCAGTTATAAAAATAGACAAAATAGGAAAAAGGTATGATGCCTAAATTCTATGTAAAGCTGTGATCACAATATACATCATACATTATTTCCAGTTACAGATGGAATACTTATCAAGATAAACCATATTCTATGTAATACAATATGACTCAATATATTTTAAAAGATTGAAATCTTAAGATATATTTTCTATTGCCAATAAAAATTAATTACATATCTGTAATAAGATAGCTTAAAGCAGTGGTTCTCAACCTTCCTAATGCCACGACCCTTTAATACAGTTCCTTAAGTTGTGGTGACTCCCAACAATAGTAGCAACAAAAATAATTTCATGGTTGAGGGTCATCACAACATGAGGAACTGTATTAAAGGGTCATGGTATTAGGAAGGTTGAGAACCACTGGCTTAAGGATACAAATATTTGAAAATGAAGCAACATGTTTCATAGGTCAAGAAGAAATCACAAGTGAAATTTGAAAATATTTTAAATCAACGATAATGGTTACATATCATGTCAAAATTTATGGATGCAGTTAAATCTGTGCTCAGAGGATTAAAAAGGTAAAATCAATTATCTACATTTATACCAGCAAAGTAAATAAAATACAATGATTTTAACAAAGGAAATAAATAAATTATAAGCAGAAATTAATAAAATAAAAAACTGACCATTGTATCAGAAAAATCAAAATTTGGTTCTTTGAATATGATAAAAATGATAAACCAAATTAAGGAAAAAATGGAAAGAAATCACAAATTACCAACATGAAGACTAAAAGGAGAGACATTACTACGCATTTTTCAGATGTTAAAAGAAAAAGAATTAAACATTATGAATATCTTTATAGCAATAAACTTGACAAATTCCTTGGAAAACACGATGAATCAAAGGCAACACAAGAAATAGGAAACATAAATAGCCATATCATTATTAAAGAAATCTAATTGGTAATCCAAATTTACTAATATTTTACTAAACTTCCAGGCCCAGATGATTGTAATAGTGAACTCTAGCAAGATTTAAAGAAGAAATGACACCAGCCATGTGCAAACTTATTCAGAAAACGGAAGAAAAAGCTCCCCACCAATTCAGTTTAGATGCTAAGAAGCCCTGACAGCAAAACCCAACAAAGACATTAAGAAAAAAAAAAATGTACAGATCAGTATCCTTCATGATCTGAGATGCAAAATTTCTTGACGAATATTATCATATCAAATCCAGCAATGTAAAAAAACATAATGCATCATACTGAAATAGGGTTTGGCTCAAAAGGGCAAAGTTTTACTATTTCAAAAATAGTCTGTGTAATTTGTAGAATGAGGACGAAAACATATATGATTATCGCCATAAATATAAGAATATCATTTGACAGAACAATCACATGTTATAACTCTAATCAAACTAGAAATAATAAAATGTTCCTTATTCTAATACAGGGAACCTGTGTAAAACCTAACACTACCATCATACTTAATGGTAAAATTTAATGCTTTTCCCACTGAAGTCAAAAGTAGGGCAAAGTCTTTGCTTTCACCATTTTGATTCAACATTATACTGAAAGTATTAAAACGTTTACCCAGTGTAACGGGGAAGAGAAAATAATAAAAGGCAAAAAGATTGTTACAAAGTAAGTACTATCTTTATTGTTAGATAATTGTATATTGAAAAAGTCAAAAGGCATCTACAACTACTTCAACTAAGTGAATTTACTTATAAAGGCCATGAAATAAAAAATTGATATGCAAAAATAAATTGTACTTCTAAGTAGTAAGAGCAAATTTGGAAAATGCAATTCTAATAATTCATTTACGGTGCCATCAAAATAAGGCATAAAATACATAGTTTAAAGTTTATGGAAAAGCTAAGGGCACAGAGCATAAACAACAATCTCTAAAAGTAAACTTTGAAAATACATAGGACCCAATTTCATTATTACTTGTCAAGTTATAGTGCTCAAGATTCTATACTTAGGATATATAACTAGATCGCTGGTTATAACAGAACAAAGACAAAAATTTGGCCTACATGTACTTGAAACATCAATTTCCATTAACAACATCAAAGCAATTCAATAAGAAAAGTGTTTCCAAAAATGATTGAACAACTATATGAAAAATTGAATCTTAACTCCTATCTTGTACTCTGCAGAAACGTTGCTTGATGAAACACCTGAACTTGAAACCAGAGTGCTTTCTCCTACTTTCAAAAATGATGAGATATTCATTTTATTTAGATCAGGGAGATTAATATGAAGAACATCTGAATGTCTACCACCCAGATCTAATAAAGGTAGGATTTTTTTGCCATATTTGTTGAAATCTTTTTTTAAAAGTAAAACATTACAAATGCCGTTGCAGTTGTCCTCATATCATCCCCCAATTCTATTCCTTCCCCACTCTTCTCAGAGGTTATTATGTATCCTCAAAAAATATTTTTGCATGCATTCTTTCAACAATATTCAGTATAATTCTGGATATAATAAAAACAGATGTAATATACGTATTATTTATCATTTTCCCAATTTGTTATATTTTGGATTAAATTACCGTATTTTCCACTTTAAATAGGATAATACAAGTTAATCAGAGAAAAACCAAATTTCCATTATTTTGTTGCTTAGCCAATTATCCTTCATGTATTCTTTGATTTAGTATTTATAGTCACAATATGAAAGGAAAGAAAGAATTACTGAACAAGGGCTCTATGTCATATATTGTGATGTCTTTATTTACACCGTCTCATTGTCGTAAGGCAATGCTGTCAACATCATTAAACATCATTAAGAGCAAAGACTCAAGTTACTGATGTTGTTACAAGTTGCTGTAAAATTCAGCTCAAGAGGGCCATAACGTAATTAGAATGAAAGAATATTGACATAAAATCACAAATAATAAAAATTAGCATATGTAAATGTTGAAAGAATAATGCTCAAAAATGAAAACAGAAAAAGTTACAGCAACGAGAGCTCCAAGTTAGGAACATTTACCAAGGTCAAAGAAGGGTTCCTAGATCTACATGTTTTGGCTTAGAACAGCAGTAAATTCTCAGTTTTCAGCCTGTCCACAATTCCTCAAAGTTCTTTGGAAATCCTTCCAAAAGCTCTTCTCTTGAACAAAACAGCTTTTCCATGCAGGCATTACCTCATTTTTCTAGCCTCTCTTCTACTGCTTGTCTTCTTAGGCCCAGTAAAAATCAAAATCACACAAAAACAGAGATTTCCTGTGATGAATTACCTTTTCCTCTCACTCTTTAAAACATGTAGCATTCCGAGTATCCTTTCTCACCTTAAATTTCTAGCTGGGCCATACAACTTGCCTTGGCCATGGTGATATTAAGAGTTAAGACATGAGAGCAAAGTCTTGAAAGGGCATTCATATTCGGGCTGACTTTTTTGCTCCGCTGCCTTTTGCCAGGTGCTCACCTGCCTTGATTGGCCCCTGATGTAATACAACTGAGGCAGATAAAGCAGACTCAGAGAACCAGTCTACGTACATTCTGGAGCCAGTGTGACGTAGGCACAGTCTCTAACACTAGAACCCTTGCTTATCCAGAGATGCAAAAGCCAAAAATAAATGCTATCGTTGCAAACCACTAAAATCTTTGGATCATCAGTCCAGCATTATTGTGGTAACAACCTAATGATACGGCCCCACCTCCCTCCCATTTTTGAAATTACAATAATTTCTTAGTATCTGTGAAGGATGGGTTCCAGGACCCCCCTAAATACCAAAACCCATGGATGTTCAAGGTCCTTATTTAAAATGGTGTATTTGCACATAATCTGTGGGTATCCTCTCATCTATAGATTATTTATAATCCCTCATACACTATAAATGCCGTGTTTATGGTCATCATATTGTTTAGGGAACAATTATAAGGAGGAAAAAGTGTGTTCATGATCAGTACAAACATGGCTATCTGTGTTTTCCCTGAATATTTTAGAACCATAGCTGTTTGAATCCATGAACTTGACTTTTCTTCAGTCCACCGACATAACATATACCAAGGATGAGTTAATATATATTAACTAATAATTTAGATATCTAAATCATTCTATTGAATTGCTAAGTAAAAAATTTAAATGACTATTACACGTAACAGGTATCTTATTTTTAAACTCTCGAAAATGAATTGATCTTCTCATTTCCCACCACCCTCCTTTTCAATACCCCCCAAATAGATTTCACTTCACCTATTGCCTAAACCACAACCATGGACGTCACCACTGACCCGTACCTCACTGACCTGTCCCTCCCTCCATTATCATCCCATTCAATTATTAACTAAGAGCTTTGATTCTATTTCCTGAATATCACTTTAATCTTCTTCCTTTGTTATCCATATATTATTTTAGACCTGACCTCCCTTTTTAATTTCAGAACATTACTAGGGAACACTCGTTTTAGTCACATAATTTGCTTTTGTACATTCTAAGTCCAAGTTTTTAAGTGAGCTGTGCACCCAGAATGTGTGCTTTGTACAATTAGGTGTGAAGGTGTTGCAAGAATGGAAACATAAACTGACTCTTGTTATATACTATCTGTCTTGTTTTGTGGGCCCTTTTGTGTGCCTGCCCAATCATTCCTCTTTATCGGTGTTATAATCTCCTGAAAATGTTAGCCTGACCATGTAATTGTCTGTATTAATAAATATGTTCCCCATCACATTCTCCTCATTGAAAATTCAGACACCTTAGAACGGCAAGATACTAGGACCCAGACAACTCAACTTACCTTTATGGCTTGGTCTTCTACCTTTCATCCCTTCTTGAATTATTTCGTCAAGTAAACAGCCATTAATAACTACTTACTACCCTTGAATTTTTGTGTTCCTCTAATGATTTTATTCTTTTACATATTCTTTGCCTACAACATGCTTCTTAGTAATTTTCTGTTTAAGCCTGTTAAATATTATCATTCCAAAATCGATTTTCCAATCTAATCTTATTGAAATTAAATGAGACTTTATGAAAACTTCTCAAAGTAAACCCTTTCCTCATTCTCCCTACTATCTTTCATACACAGAGTCAGAATTGAGAGAACTTTTTCTGTATCTCCCTAATTATTATTACCTATGCCATTATTGTAATCTTTGTGCTATACTACTTTTATAGTTTTAATTTTCTCTAATATCACCGCACCCTGAATTTTCTCTTATCCTGATTCCTTAGTAATTATAACTGCTATTAGTGCATAGTAGGTGTCATGAATGAATGAGTATAGGAGAGAAATAAAGACATTTGTAATACAAATATAAATTGTCAGAATCTTCCAAAAATTAAATTGTAGTTGTTCACAGACACCTTACCTTATTTTCCTACTTACAGTTAATTTGCCATTATATTGGACTAGAAAATGTAATTTATGTTGATAGACTGCCATTCTACCTAAATATACAATATCTAATATTTACTAAAGTAATCTTTTATTCATATATGAGATTATTGCAATGATGCTGAAAATTCAAGGGCAGAAAAGAAATAGTAGCTATGGAGTGTCTGTATATATCAGAGAGTATTCATGAGCTAAACAGGCATAATCCTTAAATAATACAAGATACATGTATTGGAGTCCAAGTTGAATATAAATGATTATTCAGTATATGATAATAGGAGACTAGAACAGCATTTCAAAACTTGTATTAATATTGGGTATGGGTGGTGCCTGTGGCTCAAAGGAGTAGGGCGCCAGCACCATATGCCAGAGGTGGTGGGTTCAAACCTAGCCCCAGCCAAACTGAAATAAATAAATAAATGAATGAATAAATTAAAAAATATATATTGTGTATGATGAGCGGCCACTGACCTCTAAGGTTAAGATAGAGTACCAGATGAAAACCTTGCCTCTAGGGCCGAGATCCAGATCTTTTGGTGAGAGCTCTGCTCAGTAAACAGCTGAAAAGTTGCTATAGTGGCAAGGTGATGGAACGCGCTGAGGATATGTCCTTGAGGGCGCTAGGAAAAGCTATTCTGGAGAGATGTCTAGTTGGAGACACTTCTCTAGGAAACTTCCTGAGGGGGTGCTGTGGGAAGCTGCTGGCTGCTGCTGGCCGCTTCTCAGGCAGGCATCACGTGCTGGAGAAGGTGTAGGCACCGCAGGAGCTGGGCAGTGGACCTACACCTGCTGCGGGAAGCTGCAGAGAGGGACACCCTAGAACCAGCAAGAAAAACCTGTTCTTTCTGCAAAATCTCTCCAGGGTCCCTTACTGATAGCTAGCTACGGAAAAATATTTTAAGGACTCTATTACTTTTTCGCATAAAAAAGGCAATAAACAGTGAATTTGGAATTGAGAGACAATAAATTGAAAATTGTTGATATCTGCTTTTAAAGGCCTAGGCCGTGGATCTTAGGAACACATAGTAAAATTTCTAAGCTCATGCGCCTTTGAAACTAAGGAAGAATCATGGTGGGAAGTGAGGGATCTAAGTTGAATAAAGGACAGCGAGATCTTTGGAATGAGTTTTCAGCCAGGAAATACAATACAATACCTTCAATATAAAAGTTTTCAGAAAAGCTCTTTGGTAACTACTTAGTGATATGACTAGTTTCCACAGAATGGACATTGGGAAACACTGGTTTATCATATATGTTAACAATGTTGTTATTTGGCCAGTAATTTAGAGATTTAGGTTAAAATGTAGCCTGAGGATCGTTTATGTTAATATTATAAATTAAGTGTTTAGATACCATATTAATGTAAAAATTATAAAGGATAAACTCTATTGATTAATAGGTATCTTTAAAAGTATCCTATTATATTTAAAAGTATCTTTAAAAGTATCATATTTATATGAACTATAGTATATTTATATAAATATTTATATAAATATATAATTATGAACTATAGTATATTTATATAAATATGTTTTTATATAAATATATAAATTTATAAATTTATATATAAATATATAAATTATATAAATATTCATATAAATATAAACTAGTAAATCAAATTTATTTTCTTATTCATTCAACAGAAATTACTAAGTGATGATTATGTGACATATACTATTCTAGTATCTAAGATTTTATTTTGATATTATTTGATAAAAATGGCATTAGAAATATAAATATTGTGATTTCAACTTGAGTTCCAATTTTAAAACACAATTTAACTTTTTGTATTAGGTACGAACCTATTGTTTTCTTAATGATAAAAACACAAAACAAAACAGACCAGAAAAATAAAGAATCCTCACCTTTACCAGAAAAGCACACAGTTTCAAAAAGTTGAGGTTGAACCTGTATTGAGATTGCATGATAAATGGTTGGAGTTTTTCTGATTTGTTTCTATCAAGTTTTACATTTAAGTCTCTGATAATTAGTTTCTACTTGGAGATTGTCAATACATTTAGACTAAATGAAAAAGTATGAAATAGATTCTAAGAATGTCACAAAATAAAATAAATCCCAGTGTACATCAATATTCTAAGTCAGTTTAAAAATAAAAAATACGTTTGGCCAGTATAAATTCTTTTACCTTAATGAGGAAGGATTGAAAAGTGAAATAAATTTTTTCACAAGGGTCCTATAACCTATTTGATAGATTAGAATGCAGTCAAATTTCTTTGGAATGCCTTTTTTTTTTTTTTTCTCATGAGCAACATAAATATTTCCTGTCGTTTATAACTTTTAGAGTAATATTAATTTTTCTTTCTTTAACTATAGCTGTTTTAGCCTCCCTTCTTGAAGGGTGCATCATTTGCCCAATAAAAAATAACTCTTGATTCTGTTTGCACATTTCAAAATAGGGAGACTAATAACAAATGTCCCATTCAGTCCATCTTCTTATCACTCGTCAATCTGTGAATAAGTCACTGGATCATCTCATTGAGACAGACTTAACATTTGTATCTGTAACTTTCAAAAGGAATAAGTTTTCTGTATTTTTCCAAAATTCTAAATTGTTCAGTCTTTGGTCATAACAGTGGTTATGACGCCAGCCACATACACCGAAATTGGCGGGTTCGAAACCAGCCCTGGCCAGCTAAAACAATGACAACTGTAACAAAAAATAGTTGGGCGTTGTGATGGGTGCCTGTAGTTCCAGCTACGTGGGAGGCTAAAGCAAGAGAATTGCTTAAGTCCAGGAGTTTGAGGTTGCTGTGAGTTGTGACGCCACGGCACACTATTGAGGGCAACACAGTGGCACTCTGTTTCAAAAATAAAAACAAATAAATAAATAAAGAGAATTTACACAGTTACTGAGTCTATGGCATTTCTATGCAACATATTATTTAAATTTTGTGCAATGTGTCATTTATGCTACAGTAATTAAAAATCCATCTAAAAGGCATGTAAAATACACCTGGATACTGTAGCTACTCAGAAAGTTGCCTTTTCTAAAAATTCAATGTCTTTGAAGTGTCAACATTTATAGTAGAAGGTAGCATCTAACATTAACCATCTTATGATTTATTCTATCGTTGGTATGATTGCAAAAATAGAGTCTAATGTCTATAAAACTTCACTAAGATCTTTAAAAGTATCTTAATAATAGGATTTAGTAGTAACTATGCATCAACCCTTAAGGAAAGTGGTTTCCTAAGAAGCTACCTATGTACCTTTCATTGATACCGTGGTTTTCTCAATATACATCAGCTATAGTCTTGAACCTCTCTTATATTTCAAAAGCTCTTTCCCCATCCTTTCTCTATGTTTTTATGAACTTTGCAGAGATTTAGTAAAATATTAAATAGCTTCACTCAGAATGGTCTTCACATTGAATGTTTTGACTATTTGAATATTCTGGTTTTTAGCTGCCCCTAATTATCAAAAATAATTTGTTTTAATTCTTAAGTTTAAATTATATCTATATTTATTTTCCTATTTTACAGAATACTTATTTATATGAAAAACTTCATAATACGTAATGCATATTTGCATTATTCTGTTTACTCCCACTTTTGTGACAGCAATGTATAAGAAAATTCTTTAAGCTTATGTCATTTCTAAATTGGGGAAGCAGTTAGTGTAGTAGGTGCTTCTATTTATTACATATGTACCCTAACGTTTATATAGTACATCTACTCAGAATAGATTGTAATTATCTTATAGCCACTATCCACTGCCAAAATTATGCAGAATGTACCCAAGAACCAGGTGTAATGTTAATAAAATTAATGTAGCTGCTAAATTAACTGAAAGCACTAAAACTCACACTCTTCACTTAGTAGAAAATCAATTCTGTGATTGTAACGAATATAGTTTATTGTCCTATTCCACACCAGAATAAAGTAAGCAAATGTAACCGTGGGAGGTGAATGAGGAACTATAGTTTAGACCAGAAGGCTAAAGACAGGAGTCAGCTTTAAAATTACCACACACCGAAAGAACCTCACTTCACTGATAAGGAAACAGAGGACTATTTGGAGTGTGTTCTCAGGGAAACAGATTTTCAGATGAAAATTTGCATTTAGAAGGCTTAGGGAAGAAATTTATGAGTGAGCAAAGAAAGCAGGATTAGATGGAGCAGAATTAAGCCAGTAAGGCCCTTTTGGCCGACGTGCATTCCCACAGCAAACTGGGAAATCTCCCGGCACCTGGGCGGATGGGGGCCCTTCCAACAGTGGAGTTAGGTGGAGTCTTCCAGCCATAGTTCATGTAATGGGACACCTGGTATGCTGCTGCTGTAGTTTAAATGTTTTTGTCTCCTCTAAACACATGTGTTGGAAGCTCAATCCCCATGCAACGATTTTGGGAAGTGGGGCCTAATAGGAGTAGTTTAGGGAGTTCAAAGCATCCAGTCTCGTGACTAGGTTAATGCCATGACAAAAAGGGCTTTCCAGGAGTGGGGTTCCTTTCTTCTGCTTCTCTGCCCTGTGAGGTACGACATTCATCCTCTTCAGCGGATGTAGCTGTCAAGGTGCAGCCTTGAAAACAGATAGCATTCAAGCCTGCAGAGTTGTCATGAGGGCAGAGCATCCTCACTAGGAAGACTCAGAATGGCCACGGAGACAAGGCCCAGTGAAGCTGTGGGAGCAGGGCAGTCCCCAAGACCACAGCTTCAGCCAGGGAAAGCCGCGGGCACAGGCAACCCCCAACTACCTACTGTGGGAGGTGAATGAGGAGCTATAGTTTAGACGCACAGAGTGCTAAAGACAGGATGGGCCTTTAATATTATCGCACACCAAAAGAAGCTCCCTTTATTGATAAAGAAACAGAGGACTATTTGGAGTGTGTTCTCAGGGAAACAGATTTTTTCCCAACTGCAAGAGCTGTGGGGTGGGCTGCCCCAGCAACGCCCTGGGTGGAGCCGCCAGCGGCCTCACGGCCCAGCCCTTTTCCCTGGGATGTCCCTCACCAGGTGGAATAAAGAATTATTCTCAAGAATTAAGATTGGTTGCACTGTTGGGTTTCAGACTCACACGGGACCTGTTATCCTTTTTTTTTCTTCCCTATTCCTTCTTCTTGGAACAGAAATGTCTGTTCCATGCCAGTCCTTGATTGTATTTTGGAAGCACATAACTAATTTTGATTTCATAGGTTCACAGATGGAGAAGAATTTGCCTCCGGATAAACCCTTTCTGAGTATATGCTTTTACATTATGTCCCAAGATGTCACAGGGCATTTAAAAAACCTTTAAAAAAATCATCTAAAAAGTCTGTAAACAAGGACTGTTCTTTTACTGACTGTGGATCTCAGTCAGCAATTTTTTTTTAAAGGGGAATTATATCTCCAGAGACATGCTTATTTATATCAAGTGCCACCATGGTCTATCATCACAATAATCAATAAGTTTATTGAATGCTACCAGGTTTTGAGTACTGTTTAGTTAGAAAGGCTGAATCATAAAAAATTCCCTTTGGAAAGGGATTGGAAATAAAGGCCGTTTAAAAGTAAAAACAACTGTAATCATGTATCTATTTCTGTTATTAAAAAAAGAAGACCAAATAGCAGGAGGAGGAGGCATGTGAGGAAGTAGAAAGGGAGAAAAGATCTCAGTAGTCATAAAGGATAACACAGGAAACCCTGTGGAAAGGTGTGAGGTTTACATGTACCAGCACCTACAAGTATCCTGACAATAATTAAAATGCAGAATGAAGGCTGGGAGGGGTGGCTCACGCTTGTGATCTCAGCACTTTGGGAGGCTGAAGTGGGTGGATCACCTGAGCTCAGGAGTTCAAGACCAGCCTGAGCAAGAGCCAGAGATGCTGTCTCTAAAAATAGCCAGACGGTGTGGCAGGCACCTGCAGTCCCAACTCCTTGGGAGGCTGAGGCGTGAGAATCACTTATGCCCAAGAATGTGAAGTTGCTGTGAGCTATGATGATGCCACGGCATTCTACTGAGGGCAACAAAATGAGGCTCTGACTCAAAAAATAAATAAAATAAAATAAAATAAAAACTGAAAACCAGGGTTCAGGCTGTTCTAACTAATTGATTTTCACTTTAAGGGGAACCCTAAAAATGTAATTAGAGGAACAGATTTTTGGAGATTTTGTAGGAAGAGATGTTAAGTTGACCAGGAAAGCTGTAAAAAAAAAAAAATCTGCTAAAGTTGACATTCTTTCTCATAGAGAATTTATGTTGATTAATATCTCTTCCAAAGAGCAAATACTCAGCAGTGCAGCTGATCTCAAAACTGGGACACATGTGGCATTTTGGTAATGATATTTCCAACTCCCCAGCTAGCATGTTTCTTTGGAACATGGAGAAATACGTGTACCTAAAATTCCTTTTTGTTTATTAATCTTTGTCAGGGGGATTTTTATAAAACAGTCTCTAGGCATCATTGCTTCTATTCTCTGAATGCAGTTGCGAGACCTTTCTCCTCGGGGTCACTCATCCTGTCCGTGTGCTCACGCCCAGCATCAGGAAATGTGGGAGTGTGGGATGCAGCTGTCTCACTCCATGCTGTGATGCTCTAAAGGAAGATCTCAAACTGAGGTTTAGCTTTTCCCAGTTTGGGAGGTTGTGAAGCCCCGGTTCAGGGTGCCCATGTCCAGTGAGGCATTCTTGGTGTATCATCACAAGGTGAAGAAGGAAGGGCACAGAGCAAAGGGGGCCCAGCATGCCCTTTTACAGTGGCCTGAATGCCACCTACAAGCCCAGACTCCTCTTGGCGCTGTGTCTCCCAAAGGCCCACAGCTCCTCACACTGCCTCAATGGCAGCCAACTGCATGAGATTCGGAGGGGCAAGCATTCAAACCCCAGCATTCCACTCTTGGTTCCTCAAATACCATGGTTTTCTCACATAAAAAATGTATTCATTGCATCCCAATAGTCCCCCAAGTCTTAACTCTTTCTAGTGTGAACTCAAACATTCAAAGTCCAGAGTCTCATCTGAACCCCATGAGTGATGCTCAAGGTTGCGTCTTTTCCTAGGTTTTCCTGTGTTGTCCTTCAGGACTCCTGAGGACTTTCCTCCCTTTCCTCTCCCTTGGGTTCCTCTTTCTCCCGCTGCATGTCTCCTCTCTTTAATGGAATTGATATATGATTACAGGTGGTTGTGCTCTCAATGGTTTTATTTTAATAGCCTATCCAAAAGGATTTTTTTTTTGATTAGCTTTTCTAATTAAGCAGTACCCCAGACATTGGAGCAGTTAATAATATTGATTATTATGATTATAGAGTGCAGTAGAACTTTATATGAATAAGCATGTATCTAGAGATAGAATTCCCCTTAAAAAAAATTTGGCTCGCTAGGATTCAGCATTAGCAATGAGAATAGTTTAGGGTTACAGGTTTTTTTGTTTTTACTTACTTTTTTTTTTTGATGTAACTACATCAGCCACATCTTAGGGCAAAAAGCATTCAAAAAGCCTTAATTCTTCCTACTGTATCGCAAAATTTTATGGTCCTCTCCAATTTTCTATGTTTATGTATGTTATTTATTTATTTATTATTCCAGGATTTTAAGGTCCTCAGAGCAAAACTCCTTAGCATAGAATACCTGAAACTTTCCTTGGAATGCTCCCATTTTTTTTTAAATCTCAGTAGTTTCAGGAGGTACAAGTGGAGTTTTGTTATGTAGATGTATTGTAGAGTCTGGGCTTTTAGGGCACCTGACCCCTAAATACTGCATAGTATGCATGGTAGGCAAGCTTTCAGTCCTCACCCGCCTCTGATCTTCCCCTCTTTTGAATCTCCACTGGCCATTATCCACTCAATATGATCATGCATAATAATTGTTTGGTTCTCAATCATAAAGAAGAATGTGCAACACTTGATTTTTGTTCCAAAATTACTTCACTTGGAATAACGGCCTTCAGTTACGTCCAGGTTGCTGCCAAAAATATTATTTCATTCTTTTTTATGACTGAGTAGTGTTTTATAATATAAATACATATATATGCAAAAATATATATTTATTTATGTGTATGTGTATATATGCACACGTATACACACACACATCTATATAAACACATACCACAATTTTATTATTCATACATTGGTTGATGGGCACTTCAGTAGATTCCTTATCTTTGTGACTGTGGATTGTGCTGTAATAAACATATTAGTACAAGTATCTTTGTGATAAATGCCTTCTTTTCTTTCGAGTAGACAGCATACAGTGGGATAGTGAGATTGCTGGATTGAATGGTAGATCTACTTTTACTGTATTGAGATATCTCGGTATTATTTTCCACAGTGGTTGTATTCGTATACACTCCCACTGCATATATAAGTGTTCTATTTGACTGCATCAGTGGCAACATCTATCTTTCTTTTTTATTTTACTTTGTGGTAATTGTCATTGTGACAGGGGTAAGGTGGTATCTCATTGAGGTTTATCTCTACTTCCGTCTGCTGACAGAACTACAACTGGCAGGAACCCTATGAGACTGTGTCAACAGATCACAAAGGAAGAACTTGGTCCTCACTTGTTATATGAAACCAGTGTCACCTTAGTACTAAAGGTAGGAAAGAATGCAACAAGAAGACTACAGTCCAGTATCGCTGTTGAACATAGATGTAGAAATCTTCAACCAAATACTAGCAAACTAAATTTAATAGCATATGAAAAAAATAATACATCATGATAGATTGGGTTTAATTTTAGGAATGTAAGCCTGGTTCAACACACACAAGTCAATAATGTTGTTCACCACATAAACTGAATGAAGGACAAAAACCATATTATTAGATGACAAAAATCATCTTATTAGATAGAGAAAAATTGTTTAATAAAATGTAGCACTCATTCACTATTAAACACCTCCATGAATTAGGCAAGAGAACACACCACAAAATAATAAAAGCCATATATGAAAATCCATAGCTAACATCATTTTGAATCAGGAAAACTTTAAAGAATTTCATCTAAGTACTATTGTAAGACAAGGATTCTCATTTTCACCACTTCTATTTAACATAATATAGAATATACTAGCCAGAGCAATCAGGCAAGAGAAAGAAATAAAGTGAATCCATATTGAAAAAGAGGAAATCAAAGCATCTCTGTTTTCTGGGGATATGATCTTATACCTAGAAAACCCTAAAGACTCTTCCAAAAGTCTCCTAGATTTGAAAAATGAATACAGTAATATCTCAGATTATAAAAGCAATATTCACAAATCTGTACCATTTCTATACACCAAAAATGACCAACTTGAGAATCAGAAAAAGAACTTGGTCTCATTTATAATAGCTACAGAAAAATATCCAGGAATATATTGGAGCAAGAGGGTGAAAGAAAACTACAGAACGAAATCATAGATCACACAAACAAATGGAAAAGTCACCCCATGCTCACAGATAAGAAGAATCAATATTTTTTAAATGATCATACTGCCCACAGTAATCTACAGATTCAGTGAAATTCCTATCAAAATTCCTAAATCTCATTTTTCTTTTTTTTTTTTTTTTTTTTGTGATTTTTGGCCGGGGCTAGGTTTGAACCCGCCACCTCCAGCATGTGGGACCAGCGCCCTACTCCTTGAGCCACAGGCACCGCCCCTAAATCTCATTTTTCATGTAATTAGAGGGAAAAAATCTAAAATTCATACGGAACAAAACAGAGCCCAAATACCCAAAATAATCCTAAGCAAAAATAACAAAACTACAAGTGTCATTTTACCTGACATCACATTATATTACAAAGCTATAAACAAAGCAGCATGCCACTATACAAAAACAGACACAGCAATGGAATAGAATAAAAAACCCAGAAATTAAGCCACATAAGCAACTGATCTTCAACAAAGTAGGAAAAAACATACACTGGGGAAAGGACACTTTATGTGAAAATTCCATAGCCATATGCAGAAAAATGAATTCTGGTTCCTACTTTATCATATGTAGAAAGATGCTATGCTAACTAAAGATGGATTGAAGAGCTTTTCAGGCCTGTAATCATAAAAATTCTAGGAGAAAAGCTAGGAAAAGCTCTCTGAACATTGCTCTAGGCAGAGTTTATGTAAGAATCCCAAAGCAAATGAAACAAAAATAAACAAATAAGACTTAAGTAAACTATAATGTTTCTGGACAGCAAAAGAAATAATTAACTGAATAAACAGACAACCTACATTATGGGAGAAAATAGAAAATACTTACAAGCTGTGTATCTGAGAAATGTCCAGGAACTATGAAGAACTCAAACAACTCAGCAAAGGAAAAAGGAAGTCACCTCACTGGAAAAAGGTCAAATGACTTGAACAGGCATTTTTCAAAAGAAAAGACACAAATAACCGACAAACATATTAAAAAACATGCTCAATCTCAGCACTTTTAGCCTTTTCCAATCACCATGTCATTCAGAGATATTCTCACATGAATAAATATTTATATCTTGACACATCAATTCTCATATCTAATTCTAAATTGTTTCAGAAAATTTTATTTTGTGTTCTACTTGTGACTTCTTAATATTTAGTAATATTTATGAACTAGTCAATGGTCTTGGACCAAAAGTAGCACCGTGGTTAAGCACTAACAAAGTAAACAATAGCAATTGTTCATAGACTTAACATATCCACAAAAGGTAAAAGCTAAATCTTCTAATGTAAGGCAAATACAGGTAAACATTAGGGGACCTCATTGAATAAGTTAGAGAATGTGATGGCAGACATATGTTATGATACCTAAATTCTTTGGGGGAAAAAAAAGACCGATAGAGCAGCTTCAATTACAATTTCCATAATTACATATGGAAATATAATTGATCACTCAGTTCTGAATCTGGTCAACCTTGACATAAAGGATTCTGGGAATCACAATTTTTGCCTCTGTAAGTTACCAGATCATCAGATTATTTAGTAGGTGGACAGTTGAATTGTAGGAATACTCTGTAGGATTGCAGATCACCTTTAAGCTCTCCATATATAATGAATATTAAAATACAACTGATTTAAAATGTGTCTACAAGTTACAAAGATTATGAATTATTTTATAATTAGTGCTTTCATAAAAAAATATTTGAATTAAGTTTAGAAATATTTCTGATCCAGGGTTTAAAGTGCCTTTTGCAGCTAAGAAATAGAAGCAAAATCTTACATGTGCCAAATCTCATTATTTCAGAGTGTGAAAAGAAATTTTTAAAAGCTAGGGTCACATCTAAAGTGTGACCAAATGATAAAATATGTCGTTTTCATCTTCAATAACATTTATCTAAAATGTTTCCATAAATTGTGTTGGAATTAATTGATTATAATTTTAGACTATTAATTCCATATGGACAGCTTATATCCTTTGTAGACAAATTCATATCATCACATTAAAATTCATTCTTTGTTAAGAAAGTACATTTTCATATTTTTTCATAAAAATATGAAAATTTCTTTCTGTAAGAGAAAATACAAAGAAATTATGACCACATTCATTTACAGTAATAGAGCACTTTTCAACTTCCATCATTCATTATATTCTCTGTGTCTTTTACAGTACTGCACCCAAAGTGACATTCAATAAATATTTTTAATCAATTAATAAAATGTCTATCATGCCTACAGGAGAGAAAACCACAAAGAAGTGGGGAGGAGGAAGGAGATTGGTAAACTCTCACGTAATGGGTACAATGTAAGGCTACACAGCACACCCTCTGGGAGAAGAGCTTAGCTACAACTGTGACTTTACCTAACAAACACAGATAATGTAACCTAAAAGTTTGTACCCCCACATTCATCTGAAATCTAGGAAGAAGAACAAGAAAAAAAAAGTAACTTTTTATACCCTGCCAAATCCGCTTTGAGTATTGAATGTGTTCAATAGAGCTTTTCCTAAGTATATTGAGAAGAAAATTATTTCAGGGATTTTAGTATTTGGTATAATAAAAGAGCCTGGTGGTCAACAAAAAACAGAGAATATTTATTAAAATACAACAAAATAGGCTTCTTTTATGTAAGATTTATATAAGTGCACACAATATGCCAATGTAGGTTTTCAATCTTTTAGAAAAATGTTCTCAAAACTATGTTCAGGAAAGCTCTTTTGCATCTACTTAGTGATAGGACTGACTTTCCACGGAATAAACGTTGTGAAACACTATACATATGTATATACACACACATATATCCAATTTGGTAATTTGGTCAGGATTTTAAAGAACTAGACTAAAATGTAGTCTGAGGCTCATTTATATTAATACTATAAATTAAGTGTATTCAGTGCTTTCTGTTATGTCCAGTGGAGGGTAAACAGTTGGCAAGGAAGTAGCTAAAGGCAGAGAGAAAGAATTAAATTGTATCCATGATCTGAATTGTATCTAGGGACCAAATTGCAGCTAGGAACTGTTCCCTGAGGGGAACATACACAGTAAGGAGCTCCCAGTGACCTTTAATGATCTTGTCTTATTTTCATCTAATGATGGGTGGAGTTTTCATGAAGGATTCTAGGATACTTGCTAAGTAAGGAAACTATTATACAACCTAACCTGTTACATAACCTGTTATGTAATCTGTTATATAGCCCCAACCTGTCAATCACCACAAAGGCAGGAAGTGACAACTAACCCTCCAGGAGTAGGGCAACAAACCAGAAAACATAAAAAAGATAGTGTGCTCAGATTCTGTGGGGGGAGTGTCGTTCTCCCATGGAGAGAATGACTCCTCCTTCCTTTCTCAGAGGTACTTTTTGCTTTGCAATAAATGTTGTATGTGTGATTGTTTTGTATTTGTAATCACTCCACTATTGGCTCAAGTAGGTACCAGTAATCAATCATTCTTGACAATGGGAGCTAAGGAGACTAGGGAACATCCAGACAGACCAGACAATTTCTATATTCCCATTTAGTTAGCCTACCTGTTACCTCAAATAAACTAAGAGAAATTGATTGACATGTAGCCTACTGTCCAAAGCAATTAAATATATTTGCAAGAAAATATTAAACATTTCAGAAGTAGAAATTCTGTAAATTCACAACAAAATGTTATTTTATTCTTGACTCTTTCCCCCAAAAAACAAAGTGGAAGAGAACTTCCTTAATCTAATTAATATTATAATTTTGATTGTTGTAAGCCACAAATAAAAGTTAATTTTGGATAGTTAGGGAGTATGATTCTATAATACTTATTCAAATAACTTTCGTATTACTACATTCTATGCGTTCCGATTTCTTCAAACATCTTGTAAATTTACATTAGAAAATTAATTCTCACAAATTTAAATTAATGTTTTGTATGTAAGAAAGTCTTATGAATAAAATTATTATTTGCAGTTTTTTTCTGCCAAAACCCATTGTTTAAAATTAATTGCGTTTAAAAAAATGTCCATGGTAAAAATCCAAGATCACCTATCAAACAAAAAAATGAATTTAAGATGGAGCTATTTTTAAATATATGCCAGAAATATGTTTATTCATTCCTTCAAAAGTATTTACAACATGCTTAAATCAAGCTAGTCTCTGTTCTTCTAAGTGCAAATATGGGGAAAAAAACCTGTTCTTTTGTTCACAAAGAGTTTTCTTTCCAGTGGAAGAGATAAATAACAGAGTATTAAGAAAATATAAATAACCTAAGAATAGGGGGTAGGAGGAAAGGGAGGGGAGGGAGGGGGTAAGGGGCAGAGGGAAGGTGATTGGTGGGATTACACCTGCAGTGCATCTTACAAGGGTACATGTGAAACTTAGTAAATGTAGAATATAAATGTCTTAACACAATAACTAAGAAAATGCCAGGAAGGCTATGTTAACCAGTGTGATGAAAATGTGTCAAACGGTCTATAAAACCAGTGTATGGTACCCTATGATCGTATTAATGTACACAGCTATGATTTAATAACAAAAAAATATGAAAAATAAAAAAGAAAATATAATTTTTTTTTTTTTTTTTTTTTTGTAGAGACAGAGTCTCACTTTATGGCCCTCGGTAGAGTGCCGTGGCCTCACACCACTCACAGCAACCTCCAGCTTTTGGGCTTGAGCGATTCTCTTGCCTCAGCCTCCTGAGTAGCTGGGACTACAGGCGCCCACCACAACGCCCGGCTATTTTTTGGTTGTAGTTTGGCCGGGGCCGGGTTTGAACCCACCACCCTCGGTATATGGGGCCGGCGCCTTACCGACTGAGCCACAGGTGCCACCCAAGAAAATATAATTTGTAATAGTTATAAATTCTAGGTGGAATAAAGGCAATGAAACAGTAAAGAGATTTAGAAAGTGGTTGGAGAGAGGGGGCCCTTTTCTGACCCTGATAGAAAGTCTTAAAATCTTAATAATAACCGTTAAATGCGTTATTTAGCCTAATTGCACCTCTGTACTTTCAAAATGATTTCCCTGAGTAAATGAAAATACTGAAGCATAAAAGTTTCATTTCCCGAGAAATCCTATTAGAAAAGTTGAAAATAGGAGAAAATAGGTAATTTAACACAAGAAAGAAAGAATTAGATTCAAAGAAAAGTATGGGAATTTGATTGTGTAAATGTTTATAGTTGACTTTGGAAGTTAAAACATAGTTTTCTGCAAATAAAATGGACACGTACATGGGAACTTGCTAATGACTATAAAAGTGAATGATGAAAGTACAGATGGAGGAAAACAAATTATTATGTTTCTCAACTAAGTTTCAGATTGATAATTAAGTATTTTTACTTGTTTCTCAAATGAAGTTGAAAATCCTAGGAAATGCCAGAGTTTAATTGTGAAGGGAAATGCAAAATGTCTTCTTTGTGTCCTATGTTCCTACCTATTCTTTACTATCTTTTCCCACCTGTGGAATATTTAGTTAAAATGATCTTTGAAGAAGTCAGATAACATAATTTCCCTTAAGGTATATATATTGTAAAATGTATATACCATATCACACACACTCTTTTCCGCCTCCTGAAACTTTGATTTTTGGCTTTGTATTGTCATGTCAGCTTTTCCATCTATCTTTTTAAATAGAAAACTGTCTAATATTTTGATTTTACAAAACGTGGAAACAAGCTCTTCCCCTTTTTTTTCTTTCTGGCCCTAATTCCTAACAGTAGAAAACTTCCGCCATTCCTTCCTTGATTTATTCTTTTTATACCTTAATTTTTCTCTTTCTTTATTATTTGCATTCTTCCTCTCTCTCCCACCTCCCTCTCCCTCACTCTCTGTTTCTCTCTCTACCCACCTCTATTTTTCTCTCTCCAATCTCATTGGAGTTATTCTGATCAATAATCTCAGGGATATCACATATGTGTGCAGATTTCAAAGACATAGTGAGTCATATCAAAAATGAAAAGTGAAATAAATTCAAATAGTATATGAAGGTCAGAGTGATTATTTGGAAAGGAAAATTGGATAAGACTATGTGGTATTCTAAATTTCATGGTCATCTTGACCATTTTGGAATAGACAGTTGGAGGAGAAGAATGAAATGGAGACTTTAAAATAGAAAGGTAGAATTGTACTTTTTGGATAAAGTTTGAATGTGACTGAAGGTTTTAATGTTTCAGGTAAAAGATTCTGAGGTGAAGGTTGGTGTTTAGAATGTCTCTTAGAGAGAGGAAGGAAGCAGGATGGGCGGAAGGAGAAGTTCTGGTGTTAAGGCAGCCCCATGAAGGTCATGAAAGATACAATTGGGGGCTTTGTAACTATGATCACACTAGTTGAGGTGAGGTAACTGATCCTTTTATATCAACATTTCTAAGTTATTGAATGACAGCTGCCCAGGACAGAGACTTGAGTTTGGATGAGGCAGTTTTCTTTAAGGGTGACGATCTTCAAAGACATTTAGCAGGTAGCCTTGAGCCCGTCTCTCCACAACACTCCCAGCAGTGGGGGCAGAAGTTCTTTCCTGAAGGGGTCACTAGGCAGTTTATCTCAGCACCCACCAGGAGCCACCTTTTGTGTTGCTCTTCAAACAGACTTTGGAGGAAACCTCTAGGATTCCTGCAGACCTTTCTTCCTGGAGAGAATTAGGAATGGAAAGTTAGTGGAATGAATTATAATTCTCACTGCTGGAGCTGGTCTTAAATCCAGAACTGTGAGTCATGTTTCAGTTTTGCATCCACTCTAGTCTCAGTCCAGTCTCGCTCAGCGTCTCTCCTGGTCTTTTCCTCTTACCCCACGTGTGGATTCAGATGCTTGCTCCTCAGTGAGCCCACACTTACCGTGAAGTTAGTGGTGCCTTTGTGCGTAAACTGTCAACATTGGACAAAAGAGTACTAAAGAGGAACCCCAAGCAGATTGCTGGCGTGCCAGACTTTCTCTTCCTACTTCTATAGCTCTGTCACCTTCTGAGGGTCAGAATTCCTTATTGTTGCCAAGATGGTGAGTCCTCTTGTCTCTTCTGTTCTTTTAGAACAAGGAGTGCCAAATGCCCAGGTGGCAGCTGTAGCTATCACTGGTTGGGACTCTCCCCATGTCCTCTGACAGAGGGTTTTAACCCAGTGCTGCAGAGGCCAGATTTACAGAGACAGTTGGTACAATTACCCAAGGTAGCAGCACACTGGGGACTGTGAGAAGCAGGACTTTCTAGTTTCCACCATTTGGTTCCTGGACCCATGTATTTCATCTACTAAGGTTATAACACTATAAAAATGAAATTATTGATTCAAACTATTATGCCATTCATGGTTATTCCTGGAAAATTACAAAGAGTCAGATTATCTAACCTAAATTAATAAGAATTCAAAGCGCCCTTTCTGCCCAAGACCACTATTAAATTAAGGACCTTTAGATGAGGAGCATATTCTGGATTATTTAGTGAGCCCTAAATACAATTATGTGTGTCATTAGAAGAGAGGGACAGAAGTAGATTCACAGAAGATGAAGTGAAGATGCAGCAGAGAAAGTGATGTTGTACCAAGTTGAGGAATATCTACGGCCACCAGGAGCTGGAAGAGATAAAGGACAAATTCTCTTCTAAATCTTTGGCAAAGATTTTGGTTCTCCCTACATCTTGATTTCAGGCTTCTGGCCTCCAGACTAGGAAAGAATAAATTTCTATTGCTTAAGCCACAAAATCGATTATAGCAGTCACAGGAAGCTGAATATTGGGATCCAGAAGGTACAGATCTCTTCAGATTATATTATGACAGAAGATGGGACAGTCAATATTGTCCTATGCCTTGTGCCAAAACTAAATGGATACAGTTTTTTTTCTAATTGCATGAAAACATAGTAATCTTCCTTTTTTTCATAAAAATGAATGAGTTTTCCAGATCAATAGCTACATAATATATTAAGCTATTCTAACAAAGATGCCCCATTTGGCATTGTGGCTACAATTGATACTACTTCTCGTTCAAGTGCAGTAGTCCACTGGTACCTTCTAGGACCATCCTCATTATTCTAAGAGGAAAACGGGTGAATTCAGTGGACACAGAAGGCTGTTTTCCTGAGATAAAATGTTAGATTTTCCTTTCAATGAAATTTTAAAGTTATTTTAGAAGAGTTTTTAATTATAGAAGAATTGAGGACTTAAATTCTGTGATTGTTGGCACATGCATAATGTCATGTGTACACCATTAGAATATCAAGCAAAATACTTCCCTAACTCCACTGGCAATCACAACAACAAAAATAAACAAATGGGACTTAATTAAGCTAAAAAGCTTCTGCACAGCTAAGGAGACAACAATTAATGCAAGTAGACAACCTTCAGAATGGAAAAAGATATTTGCACATGGCAAATCTGCCAAAGAGTTGATAACTAGAACCTAAGAGAGCCCAAATTAATCAACAAAAAAGACCAAATAATTCCGTCTACCACTGGGCAAGAGACATAAACAGAACTTTCTCTGAAGAAGACAGGCGAATGACCAAGAAACACAGGGAAAAAATGCTCACCATCTCCAATCATCAGAGAAATGCAAAACCAAACAAACAAACAAAAAAAAAAACTACCCTGATATCCCACCTAACTCTGATGAGAATAGCCCACACCACAAAGTCCCAAATCTGTAGATGCAGGCACAGATGTGGAGAGAGGGGAATCACTTTACACCATTGGTGGGATTGCAAACTAATATGGCCTCTTTGGAAAGAAGTATGGATAATCCTCAAAAAGCTCAAAATAGACCTTCCTTTTGATTTTTCAATCCCATTACTAGGCATTTACAGTGAAGAAAACAATCATTTTATAAAGACTTTTGCACTAGAATGTTCACTACAGCTCAGTGTACCATCACCAAGATGTGGAAACAACCCAAATACCCATCAACCCATGAATGGACACGGTATATTATATTCCAGGGAATACTATTCAGCCATAAAAAGGATGGAGACTTTCCATCTTTTGTATTCACCTGGATGGATTTGGAATACACTCTTCTTGGTAAAGTATCACAAGAATGGAAAAGCACTTATCTAATGTACTCAATACCAATATGAAACCAGAAGTATTTTTATTTTCTTTCAATGAGATGTGAAGTAGGGCTGAGGGGAGAACATCTCTGTGCTCTTCCTCAATAATACTTTGTAGATATCGATAAATGTTCCCTGAAAGGATTGTTTTTAAACAGAAGATCTAATACCATATTTAGAAGAGAAAAGGGAAGGTATGGTAAAACAGGAGAGCAAGAGACCGTAAAAGATTCCTTGTTACCATGCTAGTGAATAGTGTTGTGGTGGTATCATAAGAGATCATCTGTTCTAAGAAATTTCTTATTAGATTCCATTCAGGTAAGCCAGTTATACAACTATGAAAACGAAGAATAATCAAACAAGTAGAAACATTTTCACTGTAAATACTTAACGAGTAGGAACAAAGTGAGTTTCAAAAATACTGAAATTAACAATGCCAGCTTAAAAATATCTTTCTTCTTGGTCACTCACTGCAGATTTGTTCTGGTCAGTGATATAAATGTCTCATTTTGATTTTAAATTTCATGAGTCAAGAAGTATTTCTCTAGTTGTGTTTTTTTTCTTTTCTTTTATTATATCTTAAACATTCTAATACATAGCAATGAAAATAGCCTATGCTATAAAGAATATAATTATATTTTTGACCAAGTGGCTTAAACTTAAACAATGGTTTAATGGAATCTCATAGTAAATAAAACATCAGGACAAAATATTTAGGGTTTAGATTCTTTTTTTTATTTTGCAGTTTCTGGCCAGGGCTGAGTTTGAACCTGACATCTCTGGCATATGGGGCCAGCCCCCTACTCCTTTGAGCCACAGGCGCCGCCTGGGTTTAGATTCTTTATAAAAAATAACAACAAATAAATCATTTTCCTGAAAATGTTCTTCTAACTGAAAGTTCTGTCCTCTCAAGCAATATATAAATGACAGGGCAGTCTTTCTTGTCAACATGTTGGTCATCCTTCTGTTCCTGAAAATTGCCATATTATCCATTTTTTAGTTGACTTTATCAAAGAAAATGTGCACCAGTTACAATTAAACAGGCAAGGAAGGCTTTCTTTAAGACTCCTGCAATAGGGGAGATGCACACTGGATGTGACTCAGTTAATGATGTCAGCTCTTTTGTGTTTGCTAAATTATCCCTAAATCAGGCTTCCAGCCTTCTTAGAGACTGGGAAACAGGGGTTCAATCTCCTTGGATGTTTTCATTTCAAAGGATGGCTCCCAGGTATTTGAGGGAAAAAAAAAAAAAAAAAGAAAGTTTCCTTTTTTGGAAAACTGCCAAGAGGCTAGGAAAAGATTTACATGTCAAAGGAGCAGGGAAAAAAATGCAAATACAAGTTTTCTAAAGTAAAACCCTCTAAGGAAAGGTCAGAGGCCAAGAGTCAGTAAGAAGCCTGTCTAAAGTGTCCTCAAGCTGGGGTAAATTTTATACATTTTTTAGCCTTCAAATACATTTTTCCCATCTGTCACTCAGTTCACTACCACTCATTTTCAGGTTTGAGCTTATATCCTGTGTTCCTCTCCCAGATTTCTAAATTTCAGCTAGTTCCCATGAAAGCGCAGGTGTCAGGATGAAATCACTTTTGTCATACCCAGAAACAAATAGGACTGGAAAGTCACAAAGGAAAAGGAGTTCATTAGTACAAGAACCGTTTCCAGGCTGGGTTGGGGCTCATGCCTGTAATCCTGGCGTTCTGGATGGCCTAGGTGTGTGGATTTCTTGAGCTCAGGAGTTTGAGCAAGAATAACACCCTGTCTCTACTAAAAAAAATAGGAAAAAAAAAAAAAAATAGCTGGGCTTTGTGGTGGGTGCCTGTAATCTCACCTGAGGCATGAGGATGGTCAGCCAAGGAATTTGAGGTTGCTGTGAGCTAAGATGACAGCATGACATTCTAATCAGGGTGACAGAGTGATATCTGTCTCAAAATAAAATAAAACAAACAAACAAACAAAACAAACTGTTTCTAAGGACTACATGCAACTCCCACAAGAAATCTCCATAAGTTCTTCAAGCATCTCCTGTCTTGCACAGCTTGCAGGTTTCACAGGTACAAATGCATTTCTTTCTTTATTTATTTATTTTTATTTTTTGTAGAGACAGAGTCTCACTTTATGGCCCTCGGTAGAGTGCCGTGGCCTCACACAGCTCACAGCAACCTCCAGCTCCTGGGCTTAAGCGATTCTCTTGCCTCAGCCTCCCGAGTAGCTGGGACTACAGGCGCCCGCCACAACGCCCGGCTATTTTTTTAGTTGCAGTTCAGACGGGGCCGGGTTTGAACCCGCCACCCTCGTTATACGGGGCCGGCACCTTACGGACTGAGCCACAGGCGCCGCCCACAAATGCATTTCTATGACAAGTTTGATCTCTGGACATTCTGAATTATCGCAGTAATTCAGATAAGAAGCTCTCTGCTCTTGGCAGGACACTTGCACAGTAACAGCATCTCCACCAATGAAAGACAAGTCTAGCTTTGAACCTCGGGAACCAATGAACTCTGTTTCTAAGCAGCTTATGGGCAGCTATCCAATAAAACTTGCCCTACCCTTCCTTCACAAGATGCACTTGTGGTTTGCCTTTCCGTATATCCCAGCTGCCATCATTTCTCATACCCACATTAGCTCAATACATTGAGAGAGATTTATCTCTACTTTTTTCTTTTTAGGTTGACAGCCTCCAATTATATTTTCTCATTGTTCACTTTCATAAGAAGTGACTAAAAATGTGAAAACCCTCAGTTGAGGTGTATTAAGACAACGCTTGAGGATATGTCTGGGAAAAGCACAGCCCATAGTGGACTGGGCTCTCTGCAGAAGCGTTTGAGATTTTCTGGTGAGACACAATGGTTCACTCCCATAATCCCCGCATTTTGGGAGAGTGAAGCAGAAGGATCACTTGAGGCCAGGAGTTTGAGAGCCACTGAGCAACACATCAAAAGCTTATCTCTACAAAAAATACAAAAATTAAACAGTGAGGTAGCCTGCACCTGTAGTTTCAGCTACCAGAGAGGCTGAAGCAGAAGGATCACATGAGCCCAGGAGTTTGAGGTTGCTGTGAGCTATGATGCAATCACTGCACTTAGCCTGTGCAAGAGAGGAAGAACTTGTCTCAACAAGGGAACAAACGGAGTCAGAGAATGTCAAGGAAAAAGTGTCCACAGACCAAAGAGTGAGGGAGGAGGGTGAGCAGCAAGGCAACTGATGGTATTCTTGGTAAGCTCTCTAGTCAGAGCTCAGCTTAGTACACGTACATAAGATAAACATTTTTTAAAAGGGGGAAAGAGTGGCAGTGGCTCATGACTGTAATTCTAGCATTCTGGGAGGCCGAGGCCAGTTCACAGGTTTGAGACCAGCCTGAGCAAGAGTGAGACCCCACCTCTAAAAACAGTTGGGCTTTGTGGCAGGCACCTGTAGTCTCAGCTACATAGGAGGCTGAGGCAAGAGGATCACTTAAGCTCAAGAGTTTGAGGTTGCTATGAGCTGTGATACCACAGCACTCTATCGAGGGGAACAAAGAGAAACTCTGTCTCAATAAAAAAGGGGGGGAAGGCATAGTCAATATTTTGATCTTCTCAGGGTGGGTAGAGGAGTGATCCTAACACTCTCTTGGTCTGCATCTATGGAGATGAACTTGCAGTAGACATGCATGAGGTGTTTAGTCTACAGTCCTGGAGTTAAATTGACACGCACATATTTCATAGGGGCTATATATCTTGAAGGGTTTTGTTTAGGGCTGAAGGAAATAAGAAATATTTTCCTGCAAAATCCATTTCTTGGAGATAATTTGAGCTGACTAAGGACAAACAGGAATAATGCTCGAAGGCTGTCTAGGTGGGGAGGCCAGGGGAGAACTTTGCTTCTGTAGGGAATCTCAGTTAAATGCAACTAGACTCCACCTATTTGATCTGGGAAAGGTTTGCTGAAAGTTTGACATCCATAAATGTCTGAATGAAACCATTTCCCTGCGGGTGTTGTGGGGAGGCTTTCTTGCATAACACAATCACCTTCAGAGCCCAGGCATCTTTTCTCCCTCTTGTGACTCATCATACTTACAATTGATCTGTGGTTTCACCATTAGGTAACAAGGTCCATGAAAACAAAAATTATGTCTTCATATACTCCAAAGTCCTAGTGAATTTCCTAGTACATTTTACTCATTCAAAGAAGCAATAAGTAAATGTATGCGAAAAATGCATTCCTTGATTCTGGGACTAAAACATCAGTTTGCCTGATATATGCCTGGAGTCTTGGGCATCTTGAAAGCTTAACATCTGCCACACTTCCTTCACTTCCAAAAGGTCCCATTATGGGCAAATGGGATATATAGTTTTTCTAAAGCAGCTTTTGCTCAGTCTGAGATTTTCTATTTGACAAGAAGCTGATGATTTACAATGTTTTACAATTATTTTAGTATATGTGCTGCCGAAGCGAGCACTGTTTTACAACTATTTACAATTATCAAATCAATAATTTACAAAAATTGCCAACTGAGCCAATAACCTAATATGAGTTAGAGATTTCTCTACTGTTTCTGCTGTTGGGGAAATCCTGAGCCTTTGACATGCAAAGTAATTGCTAAATGAAAATAAGCACCAATTTCCCTGGGAATATCAGATGTGCTACCACTGTTATCCTGGGGAAGTGCCCTGATAAGACATGTGGGTCATTCTAGGTAGGAAAGGGTGGAAAAACTAGTAAGCTCTGGGTACAGGAGGGACAGCAGACTTGCAGTGGAAAAATATCCACAGGCAAGCTCAGGTGCCTTTTGACTAATTCACAGAAACCTAAAGTTGTCCAATATAGTAGGGAATAGCTGTGGAGAATTATGCTCTTACAAACATATAGCATTTGGGTATGACAGCATGTCATCAGAAAATGTTTACATTCTTTCAAGAAGACTGCTGTGACTAGTGGTAAAGGGAAGGAGTCTTAACACTACAGTGTAGAAAATTAAAAAGTACCTGGCTGGGCACCTGTGCTAAGGGAATTGGCTTTAATGCCTGAGTTTCATTCTTTCATAACTAAATTCGTAGATAAAGAAAAGGAAGGATGGATTGCAACTAGGAAAAGAGGTGAAATGAATTTCTTGCTCCATCAGTCACTAAATCTAAAGTTGTCAATTTATTCTATTTTTTGACTGGCTAAGAATATGGTACAGTTAAAATTGCATTTGGCGAACCAGAGTTACCACAGAGAGAAGAAACTCGAGAAAGCAAGAGGGTTTTATTGCCTGAGATTTTATAGGAGAGATCTTTTGGAATGTCTGAGAAATCCTACCTCAAGCCTATGCCTCGATAGGGTAGATTTATTTTTGGCAATATCGTATCCTGACAAAGTCTATATCTAAATTATCTGTAGTGTAGTGATTATATCAGATGTTCTTTTTATTGCTTCTATCTTGAGATTCCAATATATTTTCCAGGAATAACTCAGACAGCAAAAACACAGCCACAGCTTTAGTAGCCAGGGCTCCCATCTGGCCCCACTGCTCTCATTGGCTTCTTGAAAAGAAGAAATGTTCCTGAAGTAGTGCCAGCCGACCAACTTACAAACAGGAACTGCAGATATTGGTCTTCTAGGCTCTCTCTTTTCCACATATGCACTATCAGTTCTACTCTCTGTGTGTGCTTTTATTTTAATTTTTTTTTAATGTGTCTTCTTGGTCAGTGAAATAGGGTAGCAAGGTAGGATTGCACAGGAGTATGTATTTGGTTAAATATGAAATGTCCCATTTCCTTAAGTACTAAGTGTGACAGATGACAGCTCCAATATTTTACTTGGACACTTTTCTTTTTTTTTTTAATCTATTTTCTTTTTCTTTTTATTTATTTATTTATTTTTTTTGTAGAGACAGAGTCTCACTTTATGACCCTCGGTAGAGTGCCGTGGCCTCACACAGCTCACAGCAACCTCCAACTCCTGGGCTTAAGCGATTCTCTTGCCTTAGCCTCCCAAGTAGCTGGGACTACAGGGGCCCGCCACAACGCCCGGCTATTTTTTGGTTGCAGTTTGGCCGGGGCTGGGTTTGAACCTGTCACCCTCGGTATATGGGGCCGGTGCCTTACCGACTGAGCCACAGGCGCCACCCCTACTTGGACACTTTTCATTTTATTTTTATTGAGAAGTTACATCCTCATTGTTTCAAATGCTCATTTTTGACTTTTGATTACCTTTCAAAAATTTTTAGAGCAATTTTGTAAAACCATAAATGAGTCAAAAACTCATGTTATTTTTGAATATGAGTTCTGTTCTACTGACTCAAAATTTAATTTCCGATTGCCTAGAAGTTTGTGTAACAGCATGGAAACCTGCGGCTTCTGCTCTTTCAGCACGTCATACAAAGGTCTTGCGCTTTTATTTGATAGAAGGGGCATGATGTCATTGAACATTAATAATCTTCTAATTTCTAGATATAAAAGAAGAATACATAAGTTTCAAAAAGAATGGAGTCTATATTAAATATCACTCTAGACCTTGGAGCTATTGCTCACAACATTCCACTTGTTCGAATATGACCTCTGTGACTTTTTTATTGTACTGAATTCTGATCACCCATTATGCAAAGCATAATTGCAACTCAGGGAAGTGAAATAATATTAATCAGAGATAACATTGCAATGGACTTTGACCTGTACATATAAATCAAATAAATGTGTAGGTTTTTTCCTAACATAATGAGTTCTTCCTTTATCATTACTCATGGGACCAATGTGAAATCTTAATAGGAATATTTAAGGCAATTAATGAGACATATAAGGAATGATTGTATAGTTTTAATTTCCTAATTATTTTAATGCCCCAAATTAAAGGTATACATCAAGACACATCTATTAAAGCCTGTCAGTCTTATTCTTCCAGAATAATGTGATGAAAGAGTAAAAATAGAGTCAGATAAAATTAAGTCAAGAAAATCTTAGGCTGACTATCAGAGGATCCACCTGATTAAATCAGACAAATTGTGCAACAGTCTATTAAGCGAAGTGGTTAGAAGTACCATTGCTTCAGCCACAAAATTGACTGCATCAGGCATTTTACTAAAGGGAACCACTCTTCAGTGGCTTAACTAGATAAACACAGGGCGTCTAAATCTCACAGTCAAGCAACCCTATCATCTCTCTATTTGTTTTTTACTGGCACTCATTCATCATTTATTTAGGGATCCAAACTCAGATCACTTCCAACCCACATTGCTTCTGCTTGGAATCAGTCAATCTTAGTACTGTATGAACTGAAATAATAATTTAAGGAGATCTGAAATCTTCTTCTGCTTCTTTTTTTTTTTTTTGAGACAGAGTCTCAAGCTGTTGCCCCGAGTAGAGTGCTGTGGCATCACAGCTCACAGCAACCTCAAACTCTTGGGCTTAAGTGATTCTCTTGCCTCAGCCTCCCAAGTAGCTAGGACTACAGGCACCTGCCACGACGCCTGATTATTATTATTATTATTTTTGGTAGTTGTCGTTGCAATTCTCAATGTTATTTTAGCTGGCATGGGCTGTGTTGGAACCTGTCAGCCTTGGTGTACATGACCAACCCCTTACCCACTGAGGTACATCCGCTGCCCAGATCCCCAATCTTACAAAGAAAGTTTTTTGGACAAAATAATGTATTCATTCCACCTAATTGATAAACAAAACATCACATGAGCAGTACAATAATGGAAGAATTGGTTAACAATGCCATGTTACTGTTTAGAAAACTAGCTTCCAAATAATTTTGGCCTCTCCTACTGTTCTTTTGTCATTATCCATTTCCAATAGCTCAATGTATGACTATTTGCAGCAAATTGAAGAAACTTGATAAAGCCTAATATGAAATAATTTTCTAAATCTATTGTTGAAAAAAAAAATCCCCAAAGTATAGATATACAAGAACCTGGTAAATATAATTTCTTGTGGGGTATCAAGACTGAGAATTTAGGATAAATAGCATACATTGCGGCTTAAATTTCATTGTATATTCTCTTATGGAGTCTGAAGGCCATATTATACGTATATATTACCCTACAAATACATCAGAGTGAATATCCAGCCATGAATAATACGTGCAAAAAAATTTTTATAACAACACATACTTTCTAAAGGGGATATAATCTCAAAGTGTTAGGACACAGTATTAAGGATTTCATTCCCAGATATAACATAGAAATTAAATTGATCACCAACAATGATTTGACACTGAAAATCTTAGAGGATTTGATTTTTTTCTAATAAAATGTCTTTAAGCAACAGCTGTCACCAGTATTCTCTCACTGGTAATTCACTAAGCAGAACATCAATATCAAAAGCTAAATCTAATGTTTTAAAGAATCTAAAAACTTGCATTATGTTTATAAATATCATTGCCTCAGTGTAGTAACTCAGTCTCTCAAAACTATTTGCTCAAGTTTCTTTATATGTGGCTATTGAGGATTCTCTGTCAAAGCAGGTGGCATTTCCCCATCCATCCCTCTTCATCATTATCATATCTCATGTCCAAGCAATTTGGTAAGCTACTATGTGGGGTTATATTTATAAATATTCTATATACCTTAAGAATAATAAATGGCTGTTCACCTGGGTCTGTCAAGACCACTTTTCAGGTTAATTTCTCTTTTATTTGCTTGGACATGGTATTGACATTTTTGGTTTTTTCCCTTCTAAATTTATTTTTATTCTATTATGTTTTGAGTGAGGGAAATCTTTAGAGATATCTAGGATACAGAAGCAAATGGCTGGAGGCCTTGAGAGATATTTAAATAGTATGTTGCAAAGTATGAGTAAAGGGGGACTTTTCAGGATTATTTGTGAAGTACTTTGTTCATAATTTCACATGAAGCACCTAGCACAGCATCTCACATCTAGTGGCTACTTAATCTTTTTGTTAAAATGAATATGACCAAATTATTACATTACTCTAACAATATACCTGTATCAGAGCAGATATGCAGTAAGCCTTTAAGGTTGCAAAAAAATTGTTTTTGCTTTTTGTTGTTCTGTTGTTTGTTGTTCCATGGGATGGACCAATAAAAGAGATGAGAGGAAGGAGAGACAAGATGCAATTCTGTAGAATCGGGAAGTCACACCAATGACTTCTCTCATGTGTATCTCTCTAAGCACTTGAAAGAGAGTCCCTTTTATGGAACTTCCAGGATTTTGACTACCGACATTTCCTCTTACCACATAATCACCTGCTATCAGTCTTTACTCTTGGGCAGTGACTGTCACCCAAAGCATTGAAGGAAACCATCATCTATTCATGGATTTCTGATATTGACCTATTTGTTACATGCTTAACCCCTAACATAAACTGTACCTAACTTCAGTCTGTTACCATCTATCAAGTCTGGTTTAGGCCATGGGGGAAGATTTTGGTTTTCTCTTTTAGTCTCTTTCATTTCTGCTTTTATATGCTTGCCCCCTCCCTTTTTCTGAAATCTCACCTTGTAACAAACTGTACAAACATGAACACGTACAGTTCATTCATGGAATCTGTAAGAGAGCAGGAACTAGGTATCTCTGAAATCTAGAAGATCTAAAATACTTTAACTGGATAGGTAAACACTTATGACGATTTTCTACCACCTTATAATTTTTGACTCCACTGTCTGCAACTACAGGCACCAGGTGGCATACCCTGTATGTTATGCTTAGAAGCAGCTAGCTGAGCTCTGTCTCTGATTAAATCCCTGTGCCTCCTGCCTTGCTACAAGTCTTCTGTGTATTATCCTCAGGGTAGGGCAAAGGCTGAAGGATGTCACTCTGTGTGGTTTGGCCTCCAGCTCTTCTAACACAATGGCTCCCTCCAGCGTTCAGCACTTAGCACATTATTGCTGAGAGTTTGAATAGAATTCCTGACCTGAGCTTTTGATTGCCACACATTGGTACTTGGTCTGCATCACTCTTTTTGCTGCCATCAGTTAAAAATTAAAAACAAAACCAAAAGAACAAAACTCTTAAGGGTCCTATGCTTCTTATGCCAGCAAATAATAGAAACGCTGATTTCTCATCTCGTGTGTAGCTTAAGAGTGATATATGCTGTGTACATATGTGTGTGTGTGTGTGTGTGTATACATATACCTTCTTTCAAACATAGCAGGAAACCTCTCTCGTAGCCAAGATATGTAATTTAGGGGATAATGAGGTCTCCAAATGGTATCAAACAGCTTGTGTTTATTTTCTGTACTTCACCACAGTAGTAATTGGCCAATGTGGTGAAGCATCTCCTACAGTACTAGATGGGAGTTAGTAGTGGGTTGCGTGGTAACATTTGGCTCCTTTTCCAAAACCTCACTGTATACTAAACTGTGATATTCTATTACTCTAATATTTCAAAGTACTTACAAAGACTATGGCTTAGAAAGTATTCAAAAGTTATAGGAGGAACTTTTTAGTAAAATGTCAATATCACTATCCAATTTCCCTCTCCATATCAGCATTCTAGCTTAATAAACCTCAGTATGAAAATAGAGGCATGAGATGCCTGTTACCTCCTCATCAGAATTGCTAAACTGAGTGAGAATTATCTGCCCACTGCAAGCCAATTAGGCTGACTGTGAGTTGGCAGGTGCAGCCCAGGTTATGCTTCTGGGGAGCCTGAACTGTACCATAAAAACAAGTCACTGTGTTCTTCACTGGGGTCATTAACCATCAAGTGAATTCAATGAGGATGAAGAGTTCAGCTTTCTGACTAATTCAGGCCACAATCAAGAATGTCATACTTCTCATTACTATAGCCTAGAAAATTAATGAAAGTTATTTAAAATATTGAACATAGCCTATCAGGAGTTTGATTGTCCCTTATCTGAAAGAGTATCTTTGCATATCTGCTCTCTATGACAATGTCAAGAAACTTCTTGGGTGAGATTGAAAGATTGTTAGATTCTATCTAATCAGAATACATATGGAATTCTATTACAAACTATGTATTTTATTAATATATAGGGAACTAAAAAGGATTTTTTGTGTGTATGATTCTTGTTACTGCAAGTGACAGAAACTCAACTAATGCCACCTCTACACTAACCAACTAACCCATTGACCAACCAAAAAGAAATGCATTGCTTCACATTAGCAGGGTGTGGTTAAGTCCTAGAGTTCACTAGGTTCTTCTCAGGATCTTCTGGCTGTCTTTAGTTTTATTCTCCAAAGTCTGGCAACACGTAGTCTTCCAGAAATAAATCATCTTTGGAACTTATGATATTTTAAGGAAAACAAGTTGAACTTCCCTAATGTTTACATCAAACACTGAGAAACAATGCTTGATCAAATGCTTGATCAAGACCTCACCCTTGAGAAATCATAGTGTCTCTGGAGAGAAGGCTACCTGATTGGAAGCGTAGAACATGGGCACATCCCTGTAACAGGGGAACCAGCCCCCTTGATCAATATAGGGACATACACATCCCAGGAAAGTAGGGACAGGATGTGAAGGAAAATACATTACATCCTATTCTTAATTCCAAACACCATATTTTTCTGGTGGTGGAAAATTACTGCTACTAATAATTGTCCATTATTTTAAAACTTTTTGTATTTGAAAGCATAGAGTACTTGGTTAGTATATTTTTTTTCAGGCATCACATCAAGCCTCACGTATTGTTTTTGTGTTACCATGCAGTTTCTACAATGTAATGATTAAAAAATTACTCTTCCATTTTTGACTGTCAATACAGGTGATTCACTCTTCAATTTTTTAAAATAATTCTTGAAATTTCTCTACTAGAACATCTCTTCTTATAACAAAGGTCACTTTCAACTAAAGTAAAGCGTTCTTTACTTTAGGCTATTGTCAAGGGTAGAGAGATTTTAAAAGCAGAGGTCACAAACTCAAACATTGTTACTGGGTATTGTATAAGGACAATGAATGAAACAGACATGATGTAATACAATAGGAAGGGGTGAGAATTGTAGTAAACTTGAGACCACAGTCCACGTCTAAAAGGTCAGCTGTGGTTTGTTCCAACAGATTGATCACAGGGAGGAATCCAAGTGTTGTTGGATAGTCTATTTCACAAGATACGGAATTTGTATGTAAAATATCCCCCAAATTAAAATTCTCTGAGTCAAACCAGATATATGTGAAAGTTGAATCTACCCTGAAGCTGTCAATTTGAGATTGCACTACTCTTTGGAAATAATTTAGCATCTTTTAGAGCTTCCTGCTAGTCAAAACTACAGAAATTATACTCTTGCTTTGGCAAGAGTTAGGGGAAATGGAGTCTCTTGACTGATGGTGTATTTTGGAAGTCCACTCTCCACTATTCATCATTATCCATGTCTGAGCCTCCGGGGGACATTGAAAGCCTACTGTCAAGGCTTTCCTGAAGGTATCCTGAGGCTTACTTTTACTTTCTCTTCTATCAGTTGGATTCAGTTCTGACTCTGAAGATTATCCACCTCTTTCTGCACTGTGTTCCTCTTTAAGGTACTTTGTTAACTGCTCTTGCATCACCCATCCTTCACCATCTATATTCAGCAACTGCGGTTCTGGTGCTCTCAAAAGAAATAGGCAGGATACGTTGGGATTAATTCTCCCTCCATGGTATCCTGTCATTGCGGAAAGGAGATAAGATATTGCATTTCTTAAACAGTTTCTTCAGCTAATTTAGAACTTGAAGGCTAAGATTCAGTGCTTTAAAAAAATAAAATACATGACCTCTTAGCCAAAAGACACATTTCCTGTAATGATTTCCTATGAATTTGATTTGATAGTTCAATAATCTTCTAATACTCCATTTTTAATTAATGTGAGTCAGGAGAGCCTGCTTGTATATAGTCATTTAAATAATATTTTGAAAGAGGGAAAAATGTAAAACTAGTTGGTGTAATAGTACCTGTTTCTAGGGATCAGGTATATTGTCACTTAGGACTTCTCCTCAGTTCTCTAAGCCAAGTTTATGTCTTCTGAACTGGGTATCTCCAGGAATTGTTTCAGTGACCCACCCTCCCTGCCTTTCTCTGCACCATGCTTAAGTATTCATTTATTTCTGTGAATGTATGTTGAAAAAATGAGGTATTCATCAAAGCTTCAGCCCCATGTAATGTAAAACAATCAAACCAACTTATTCATCTTCTGTGCAATAGAGGAAGGTTAAGACTAAATTTCACATCATAACAAAGATATTTGTATCAGAATATTTATTGCAGCCCTATTCATAATTGCTAAGTCATGGAAAAAGCCCAAGTGCCCATCAATCCACTAATGGATTAATAAATTGTGGTATATGTACACCATGGAATATTGTGCAGCCTTAAAAAAAGATGGAGACTTTACCTCTTTCATGTTTACATGGATGGAGCTAGAACATATTCTTCTTAGTAAAGTGTCTCAAGAATGGAAGAAAAAGTACCCAATGTACTCACCCTTATTATAAAACTAATGTAGGACCTCCACATGAAAGCTATAACCCAGTTACAACCTAAGAATAGGGAGAAGGGGGAAAGGGAGGGGAGGGAGGGCGAAGGTAGGTGGAGGGAGGGGGATTAATGGGATTACACCTGCAGTGCATCTTACAAGGATATATGTGAATCTTAGTAAATGTAGAATGTAAAGGTCTTAGCAAAATAACTAAGAAAATGCCAGGAAAGCTATGTTAACTAGTGTGATGAAAATGTGTCAAACGGTCTATGAACCAAGTGTATGGTGCCCCATGATCATACTAATGTACACAGCTATGATTTAATAAAAAAAATTAAAAAAATAATAAATTAAATGAATTACACATAAAAAAAGACTAAATTTCACTGTGAATTTTATGTAATACATACTTTGTGAAACAAATATAATACCTTTGGGGAGTCTCCTTCATAACATCTTTTCCCAGGCCAATATCATAAAGAGTTTTCCCCACAATTTCTTCTAGAATTTTTATCATTCTGTTTCTTAAATTTAAATCTTTTATCCAATGAGAGATGCAGTTCTAAATGTCAGTCTTCAACTTGTGGCTAAGTAGTTCTCCCATCACCATTTATTAATTAGGGACTTTTTCCCCCAGTATATGCTTTTGTGTGGATTGTCAAAGATCAGATTGTGATATGCAGCTGTTTTCATCTCTAGGTTCTCTATTCTGTTCCATACATCTATATCTCTATTTTTGTGCCAGTACCATGCTGTTTTGATCACTATAGACTTGCAGTATAACCTGAAGTCTGATAACGTGAGGCCTCTAGATTCGTTTTAATATCTTAGACTTGCATTGGTTATTTGGGGTTTTTATTTCCAGTTCCATATGAAATGAAGTGCTCTTTTTTCAAGTTCTTCAAAGTGTGACATTAGTACTTTGATGGGGATTGCATTAAATCTGTACACCTTGGCAATTGCAGTAACACCAAAAATAAATAAATGGGACATGATCAAGCTAAAAAGTTTCTGCACAGCTGAGAGCATAACAACTAAAGTAAACAACCTTCAGAATGGGAGAAGATATTGCATGCTATGAATTTGACAAAGGGTTGATAACTAGAATGAATCTACACAAAACTCAAATTAATCAACAAGAAAAAAGCAAAACAATCCCATTTATAAGTAGGAAAGAAACATGAATAGAACCTTCTCTGAGAAGACAGACAAATGGCCAAAAAGCATATGAAAAATGCTCATTGTCCCTAATCATGAGAAAAATGTAATCAAAATCACCCTGAGATATCACCTCGCCCCAGTGAGAACAGCCCACATTACAAAGCCCCAAGGTTGCAGATGCTGGCACAGATGTGGAAAGAAGGGAGCACTTTACTCCCTGCTGGTGGGTTTGTAAACTAATTCAATCTCTTTATAAAAAATTATGGAGAACCTCAAAGAGTTAAAAGCAAATCTTCCATTTGATCCTTCAATGCCATTACTAGGTATCTTTCCCAGAAAGGAAAAAAACAAATTTACCATAAGAACATTTGCACTAGAATGTTCATTGCAGCTCAATTAGCAATTACCAATATGTGGAATCGACCCAACTGCCCATCAACACATGAATGGATTAATAAACTAGTATATGTATACAACAGAATACTATTCAGACATAAAAAAGTTGGATACTTTATCTCTTTTATATTAACCTGGATGGAGCCGAAGAACATTTTCCTTAGTAAAGTATCACAAGAATGGGAAAGTAAATATCCAGTGTAGTCAATACTAATATGAAACTACAAGCTTACAATAACTACAAAACAACAATTAAATTCAAGTGGGGGGAAGTGGAAAAGAGGAAGAGAGAGGGAGGAGGGAAGAGGATTGGTAAACTCTCACCTAATGTGCACAATGTAAGGATTTACAGCACACTCTCTGCATGAAGAGCTCAACTACTCCTTTACCTAACAAATGCCAAGAATGTAACCTAATCATTTGTACCCTCATATTAATCTGAAATTTAAAAACATATGAAGGATTGTGGAACATATGAAATACATAGGTATGGATAGATTATTACTTCAGTAATAACAATGCCATATTTAACAAATTAGGAGACTTAGTTTGTTTAATGTAAATTTCTGGGATAAAGGAAACTTTAAGTATTGGACAGCAGAGCTTAGTTCTATTGATTGTTTCTAATAAAGAAACCACATATTCAGGGTTTGCCTCCCTGCCTAGATAATGCCATTGCCAGGGCAAAACAAACAAACAAACAAACAAACAAAAAAAAACCCACCACCAACAAAAAAAAAAAACATTACCTCTGTGGGAATTCTGTCTTGCACTTTTAAAATTTTCATTATTACTTGTCTTAATTATTCTACTTTAGCCTGATTTTAACCTCTTCAGCTTCCTGCTGTTTAGGATTTAGAATTTGTACAGAAAGGACCTTGAGAGTTGGTTATTGAACTCTTGACTTAACTTGAGAAATCAGTGAGGGCCAACTGCCCTCTAACCCCTATTCTTTCTTTGTTAAATGTAGTTGCTCAGCACCTAAAATTCTTAGTCATAAATGTTTTTTCTTCAATTTGAAAGTTAAACATCCTTCAGGACTCAACCCAAGAACATGTATATACAAATTGAATATAATAGAGAGATTATATAGGTATTTATAAATATAGTAATTGACAAGTCTATAGTTTAGGGCTGACCATTTTTTATGGTACTGAACAGAGCTTGTACATTACAATTATTGACTTAACAAACTTTGTTTGTGAATGTCTCAGATGCTGATTCTTACTAGTGAGAGGTATTGGTGACACACCAATGCTCAGAATTCTACCTCTGGGAGTCTCCCACTTTGAAGGAAAGGATAAACAAGTAGATAAATAATTAGAGTGCAACTGAACACTGCCTCAGAGATTTAAATAAACAGCTACGGAATCACAGGGAAGAAAGCCTTTATCCAAGGGAGTCATGAAAGACTCTGCAAGAAAATAATATGTACATTTGATTTTGAAGGACAACCTCATAATTCTTAGGTGAAGAGAAGATGTGAAGAAAATCTGATACAAGGACGGCATGTTGGTGAAACAGAGTACTTAGTAGGCAAAACTATAGAACACTACAGAAGTGAGAAATGAGCCCTCTTTTAATACCTTACTATTGCTGGACTGAAACATTTGAGAAGAACTAGCTAATTGTTTAAAAAATTGATTAAATACTTAGGCTTATTTCTAAGAAAATGGTAAGGCAGAAGAACTCTTGAAACTTTAAAGAAAAGGAAGAGATGTCTTTATAATGAAATGAACATTCTAGACATCTCAAATAGTTTTTGAACGTTTATTTATTTTTGAAGGAAGCAGTTTCATATTCTGGGAGAGATTTTCATTCTTTGAACATGAGAGTAGAAAAAAAAATCAATGAGATGGCTACAATAAGGATTATCATTAAATAACTTTATTTTGTGTACCATGTATAAATTTCTCAGGATTTTTAATATTGTGTTTGATGTTTCATAATGATATAACAAATTAATTTTGTTTAAATGAAAATGTTTTCCTATTAGATGAAATACACACTGTCCAAGCGAAGGCAATGTCTTTGGATGTTCTGACTTTTAGCTAATGAAATTTTTATGGTTCTGCCATTTAGAAAACAACAACAATAACAAAACGTCTTTTGACATATATTTCCTCTAAGGTTTTTATAACCAATACATAAAAAAGTAAAAGTATTATTATCTGTATTTGAATGTGAAAGCACCATAAGTCATGAAAATAATCTAACTCTTACTAAACTGACCTCTTCTTTCTGGGCACCCAGATAACAGTATTTAGGAATGGTCATGCAAATGAGTTATAGCCAAAACAATTTGATTCAAATTGATGATACAATTCTGCCATGCAAGACAGTGAGCCAGAATGATTTTTCAGCTGAGCTCTCCTAGAATGATTGGAGAAAAAGAGTGAACCCAGCCATACCTGGCACAGGAACGTTACCTAGAATTGTAGCTTAGAAAGCACAGTGAGGAGGTGGTGAGTTGTACACAGATAAGACCCAGAGCAGTGGAAATCTGATGAATTAGGCACCTGATTGTGACCGCCTGGGATTGGCTGGCCCCCCATGGAGTCCCAGGATGGGAGGATGCCTTTGCAGAGTTTTCACTTGTTGGAGGAATCTGTGCATTGAGTGGGTGCACTCAAACAGTATACAGCAACCAGATTTGAATGCCAGTTGGAGTGGATTTACCATAGTTTGGTGGCTGGTGAAGCAGCTATATTAAGAAGGTCTCCAGGGTGAGGGGGCTGCCATTGTGGGAAGGTCATGAGGTCTTAACAGGGCCTAAAGCATGGCAGTATTATTTACAGCTCTCAGGATAGAATGCCACTCTTGGGAGTGGAGAATTCCTAAAGGATTCTTGTAAACTTTAAGATCCCCACCTGGTAGGGTCTGAATGCTGAGGAAACAATCAGGTGATCACTGAAGGAAACAAAGTTTGAAATCAGAACCATAGAGGTTGCCGGCTGTGCTCTCCACTGCTTATAAAATACATAACACCACCTGGTGTCCTGGAGACATACTGCAATATATGTCATCAAGAGCAAGGAATTCTGTTTATTTGGCCACCAGAAAGAGTTTGGCTTTGCTCAGGCTGAGGCCACTTTAAGACCTAAGCTTTGACACAGGTAATTTGAATCAAAGGAGGCAGTGAGAATGAAAATGGAGGACAGGGAGATGAATAGGAAAAAAGAATACATGAGAGAGGGAAGGAGGGAGAGGGGTGGGGCCTTGGTGTGTGCCACACCTTCTGGGGGCAAGACATGATTGCGAGAGGGACTTTACCTAACAAATGCAATTAGTGTAACCTGGCTTATTGTACCCTCAACAAATCCCCAGCAACAACAACAACAAAAATATTTAGCAAAAAAAAAAGAAAAAAAGAAAGCCGGGACTTTCAGACGCCCAACCCCAGCCTCTGGGAAAGGTAGAGGGGCTGGAGATTGAGCACAATTACCAAACATTGGTGATTTCATTTTAAACATGCCCCTCAAACCTTCCCCAACAACAGGGTTGAGAGAGCTTCTGGAATGGTAAACACAATGAGATGGCGGTGGTGGGGTGACATGCCCAGGGGAGGTTTGGAAGCTTTACGCCCTGCCCCCCTCAATGTCTCACCCTAGGCATCTCTTCCATGAGGCTGTTTCTGTGTTGTGTTATTTACAATAAAATTTTAACCATAAAAAAAAAAAAGAATACATGAGAAGGAACCAACAGAAAAACTTAGGCAACAAGAAACACCAAAACAGAGAAACTCCCCAAGGGACCACAAGGCAGCTACTACAGAAGACTCCATCTTTAGAGAATTAATGGACTTGACAGAAAGGGAAGTTAAAATATGGATGATAAAGGCAATGAAAGGAATGTATGAGAAAATGGAAAGACAGAACCAAAAACTGGACAAGAGATATGTAGAATATACAAAGGGTATGGGGGAGCTTAAGGAAATAAAGGAAACGATCAGAGAAGGTAAAGATGCAGTAGAAGGTATCAAAAATAGGTTAGACTATGGAGAATAAACAACGCCAGAGCTAGAAGATAAAGTTTTTGAGTTAACCCAGGTAGTTAAAGAGGTAGAAAAGAAGAGAGAGAGAAAGAAGAAGTGGTTCTTAGAGAATGACGAGACACCATCAACCATTCAAACACACAAATAATAGGGATTCATAAAGGGGAAAAAGATTGTTCCAAAAGAAAGGAAGCCCTACTAGAGACTAACATAAATGAAAATTTCCCAATTTTTACTGAATCCCCCAACACACTCCTTTCAGATGGGTACCAAACCTCAGGTCATCTCAACTCAAACAGAGCCTCTCCAAGACACATTGTAACAAACCTATCCAAAGTCAAGATGAAAAGAAAAAAATCTAAAAGCAGCCAAGAGTAAGCACCAACTGATCTATAGAGGCAGAGCCATTAGGACGACAGCATACTTTTAAACTGAAACATTCCAGGCCAGAAAAGCATAGTCATCCACCTTCAGTATTCTTAAACAAAATTATTTTCAACCCAGAATTCTATATCCTGCTAAACTAAGCTTCAAAATTGATGGAGAAATCAAATCTTTTGTGGATATACAAGCACGGAGGGAGTTTGCCAAAAGAAGACCAGCTTTACAGGAAATTCATAGACCTATCCTTAACACTGATTATTACAATGGACCACCTGAAAAGTAAACACCCAGAAGCTAAAAGTCAAAACTTAGCTTCCACACAGGCACAAAGGATGAAACTACACAATGAACTTTCACAAAAGAAGATCAATAACTCCACCACACTTATCAATTCTCTCACTAAATGTCAATGGACTCAATTCACCACTGAAGAGGCACAGGCTGGACAAATGGATAAAAAAGCATAAGCCATCCCTATTCTAGCTGCAGGAGACACACCTAGCCTTGAAGGACAAATCAAGACTCAGAGTTAAGGGATGGAAAATAGTATCTCAAGAAAATGGAAATTAGAATAAAGAAGGGGTTGCAATCTTATTTTCACATAGAAGAAGATTTAAGGCATCTAAATTTAAGAAAGATGAAGATGATCACTTTATACAGATCAAAGTAACAATACAAGAAGACATTTCAATTTAAATATTTATTCACCCAACTTAAAGAAACCCATATTTATGAAACAGACCTTGGTGGTCTGAGCAATTTGATATCCCATAACATCATAATAGCTGGGGACTTTAACACCCCTCTGACAGAACTGGACAGATCCTCCAAACAGAAAATAAACAAATATACAAAGGACACCAATGTGCCCTTAGAAAAAATGGGATTAATAGACACCTATAGAACACACCATCCCAAAGCTCTGGAATATACATTTTTCTTGTCAGCCCCTGGGGTACATACTCCAAAATCAACCATATCCTAGGATACAAATAAAACCTCAGCAAATTAAAAGAATAGAAAAAATGCCTTCTATATTTTTAGACCACAGGGCAATAAAGGTGGAACTCAACACCAAAAAAAAAAAAAAAAAAAGTTCATCCCCACACAAAGGCTTGGAAATGAAACAACATTTTGCTGAATAATAGTTGGGTTCAGGAAGAGATAAGAGAGGAAATTGTTAAATTCTTCAAACACAACAACAATAAAGACACAAGTTACCCATTCTGTGGGATAAAGCAAAAGCAGTGTTAAAAAGGAAATTTATCCCTTTAGATGCCTACATTTGAAAAACAGAAAAAGAGTCCATCAACAAACTCATAAACTGTCTTATCAAACTGGAAAAAGAAGAATAATCTAATCCCAAACCCAGCAGAAGGAAAGACATAACCAAAATTAAATCAGAGATGAATGAAATTGAAAATAAAAGAATCTCACCGGGGTTAGATGATATCTCAGGGTTGTTTTGATTTGCATTTCTCTAATATATAGAGATGATGAACATTTTTTCATGTGTTTGTTAGCCATTCGTCTGTCATCTTTAGAGAAGGTTGTATTCATGTCTCTTGCCCATTGATATATGGGATTGTTGGCTTTTTTCATGTGGATTAATTTGAGTTCTCTATAGATCCTAGTTATCAAGCTTTTGTCTGATTGAAAATATGCAAATATCCTTTCCCATTGTGTAGGTTGTCTCTTTGCTTTGGTTATTGTCTCCTTAGCTGTACAGAAAATCTCAAAACTGCAGATGCTGGCGTGGATGTGGAGAGAAGGGAACACTTTTACACTGCTGGTGGGACTGCAAACTAGTACAACCTTTTTGGAAGGAAGTATGGAGAAACCTCAAAGCACTCAAGCTAGACCTCCCATTTGATCCTGCAATCCCATTACTGCATAAAATCCTTTTATCATAAGGACACTTGTACTAGACTGTTTATTGCAGCTCAATTTACAATCGCCAAAATGTGGAAACAGCCTAAATGCCCACAAACCCAGGAATGGATTAACAAGCTGTGGTATATGTATACCATGGAATACTATTCAGCTATTTAAAAAAAGGGAGACTTTACAGCCTTCGTATTAACCTGGATGGACGTGGAAGACATTATTCTTAGTAAAGCATCACAAGAATGGAGAAGCATGAATCCTATATACTCAATTTTGATATGAGGACAATTAATGACAATTAAGGTTATAGGGGGGAGGAAAAGCAGAAAGAGGGATGGAGGGGGGGTGGGGCCTTGGTGTGTGTCACACTTTATGGGGGCAAGACATGATTGCAAGAGGGACTTTAGCCTAAATGCCCACCAACCCAGGGATGGATTAACAAACTGTGGTATATGTATACCATGGAATACTATTCAGCCATTAAAAAAATGGAGACTTTACATCGTTTGTATTAACCTGGATGGAAGTGGAAGACATTATTCTAAGTAAAGCATCATAAGACTGGAGAAGCGTGAATCCTATATACTCAATTTTGATATGAGGACAATTAATGACAATTAAGGTTATGGGGGGGTCGAAAAGCAGAAAGAGGGATGGAGGGATGGGGGTGGGGCCTTGGTGTGTGTCACACTTTATGGGAGCAAGACATGATTGCAAGAGGGACTTTAGCCTAAATGCCCACCAACCCAGGGATGGATTAACAAACTGTGGTATATTTATACCATGGAATACTATTCAGCCATTAAAAAAATGGAGACTTTACATCGTTTGTATTAACCTGGATGGAAGTGGAAGACATTATTCTTAGTAAAGCATCATAAGAATGGAGAAGTGTGAATCCTATGTACTCAATTTTGATATGAGGGCAATTAATGACAATTAAGGTCACAGTTGGGGTGGGGGAAGGGGAGAGCAGAGAGAGAAAGAAGGAGGGAAGGGTGTGGTAAGGAAGAGCAGAGAGAGGAAAGGTGGGAGGGGAGAGGGAAGGTGGGAGGGGAGTGGGGCCTTGGTGTGTGCCACACCTCTTGGGGGCAAGACAGGATTGCGAGAGGGACTTTACCTAACAAATACAATCAGTGTAACCTGGCTTATTGTACCCTCAATGAATCCCCAACAATAAAAAAAAAAAAAAAAGAGTCATTCAAAAAATTAACAAACGAGTAGTTGGTTTTTCAACAAATAAATAAAATGGACATACATTTGGCCAGATTAATTATAAACAGAAAAGTAAAAGCTCTAATAACCTCAATCAGGAAAAATAAAGATGAAATAACAACAGATGCCACAGAAATAAAAGAGATTATGTCTGAGTACTACAAGAAACTCTATGCTCGGAAATTTGACAATGTGAATGAAATGGATCACTACCTGCAATTACACCCCTCCCTAGACTTAATCAAGAAGAAGTAGATCTCTTGAACAAACTGATATCAACAACTGAAATTGAAGAAACAATAAAAATCTCCCAAGAAAAAATGCCCTGGTCTAGATAGGTTCACATCATAATTCTATCAAACTTTCAAAGAGGAGCTTAATCTCTACTACAGAAATTCTTCAAAAAATTGAGAAGGAAGGAATCTTCTCCAACACTTTCCATGAAGCAAACATCACCCTGATACCAAAACCAGAAAAGACCCAACTATAAAGGAAAATTCCAGAACAATTTTACTAATCAATATAGATTCAAAAATTCTCAATGAAATCCTAGCCAATAGATGACAAGTACACATTAAAAAAAATCATTCATCAACATCAAGTAGGTTTCATCACAGGATGCAAGTCCATAAACACAATTCACCATATCAACAAAAGCAAAAACAAAGACCATACGATCCTCTCAATAGATGCAGAAAAAGCATTTGATAAAATTCAGCATCCTTTTCTAGTCAGTCACTTAAGACTATAGGAATAGGTGGCACATTTCTTAATTTGAGGGAAGCCATCTATCACAAACTCACAGCTAATATTATACTGAATGGAGTAAAGCTTTACCACTTAAAACTGAAATCAGACAAGGTTGTCCCCCTTTGCCATTATTATTCAACAATTATTCCAATTGTATTGGAAGTTCTAGCCAATACAATCAGGTAAGAGAAGGTGTAAAGGGCAACCAAATGGGTGCAAAGGAAGTCAAACTCTCACTCTTTGCTGATGATATGATCTTATACATCGAGAATACCAAAGACTCCTGGAAGTGATCAAGAAATACATCAATGTATCAGGATATAAAATCAATGTCCACAAATTAGTAGTGTTTCCATATGCCAATAACAGCCAAAATGAGAAGCTAATCAAGGACACAATTCCCTTCTCCGTAGCTTCAAAGAAAATGAAATATCTAGGAATATATCTCACAAAAGAGATAAAGGACCTCTATAAGAAAACTAAAAAAACCTAAGAAAAGAAATAGCAGAAGATATTAACAAATGGAAGAACATACCATGTTCATGGCTGGGAAGAATCAACATTATGAAAATGTCTATATTACCCAAAGCAATCTACACATTCAATGAAACCCCCATTAAAATATCATCATCATCCTTGCTGTGAGCCGTGTAACGCCACGGCACTCTACCGAGGGCGGTACAGTGAGACTCTGTCTCTACAAAAAAAAAAAAAAAAATCATCATCATCCTTTCAAGATTTGGAAAATATAATTCTTAATTTTGTATGGAACAAGAAGAATTATAGCCAAGGCAGTTCTTAGTAATAAAAATGAAGCCAGGGGTATCACTCTACCAGACTGGGCTATACTACAAGGCCATAGTAATCAAAACAGCATGGCATTGGCACAAAAATAGAGACATTGACATTTTGAACCAAGTAGAAAGCCATAAGATGAAACTAAAACGTTATAGCCATCTGATCTTTGATTACCCAAACAAGAACACTGGGGAAAAGTATCCCTATTCAATAAATAGTGTTGGTAGAACTGGATAACCACATGTAAAAGACTGAAACTGGGCCCACAGTTCTCACTACTTACAAAAATGATTGAAGATAATAAAAGATTTAATTCTAAGGCATGATACAATAAAAATCCTGGAAAAAGTGTGGAAAAAAATACTTGAAAATATTGGACTGGGAAAGATTTTATGAAGATGACTTCCATGACAATTGCAACAATAACAAAAATAAACAAGTAAATGAGACTTAATGAAACTGAAAAGCTTCGGTACTATTAAGAAAATAACAACCAAAGCAAACAAACAACCTTGCATATTATGAATTGGACAAAAGCTTGATAACTATAGAGATCTCAAATTAATCAACAAAAAAAACCCAACAATTCTATATATCACTAGGCAAGGGACATGAATATAACCTTCTCTAAAGAAGACAGACAAATGGCTAACAAACAGATGAAAATATGCTCATCATCCCGCATCATCAGAGAAATGCAAATCAAAACTACCCTGAGATATCACCTAACCCCAGAGAGAATGGCCCACATCACAAAGTCTCAAAGGTGCAGATGCTAGTGTGGATGTGGAGAAAGGGAACACTTTTCAGTTGCTGGTGGGACTGCAAACTAATACTACCTTTTTGGATGAAAGTACTCAAAGAACTCAAATTAGACCTTCCATTTGACACTGCAAACACATTGGTGGGCATATACCTAGAAGAGAAAAAAAAATATTTTATCATAAGGACATTTGCCTGTTTATCACAGCTCAATTTACAATCACTAACATGTGGAAACAGCCTGAATGCCCACCATCCCAGGAATGGATTAATAAGCTGTGGTATATTTATACCATGGAATACTGTTCAGTCATTAAAAAGATGGAGTTTTTACATCTTTTGTGTTAGCCTGGATGGAGGTGGAACACATTCCTCTTAGTAAAGTATCACAAGAATGGAGAAGAATCCAATGTTCTCAATTCTAATATAAAGGCAGTTGATGAGCTAACACACAAGGGGGCTAGGAGAATGAGCAAGTGGGGAGAGGAGAGGCAGGAAGGGAATGGGGGAGTCACGGTATATGGCACACCTCTTGGGGGGTGGGACACTATTATAAAAGGAATTTATTTAACAAATGCAATCAGTGTAACCTAATTCTTTGTACTTTCAATGAACCCCAAACAATTAAAAAATATATAAAATAATAAAAATAGGGAAAAAATAAATTCTGTCACATGAATCACAAAAATAAAATAAAAATAACATTGATATTGCTATTGTCAAAAGCGCCTATCCTGAATATACCTTTTACAGCACATATTGATTTATCCTGTTCCTATGTCTTATATACCCTGTGACTTATTCCTTGAATTTACATGCATGTATGACCTTGCAGACATCCAATTTAATTATTTTTATTTTGTAATAAATATAAAATCATAAAAACAATTTTAGCCTGTCTTAGAATGATAAATTCAATTATAATGTTATTTGATACAACTAAATGTAGTATTATTTTTCTTTTATCTTTAAAGGAATATGTTAGCTTAAAATTCACTTAGGGTTTTAATTTATTTTTAATTTTTATTTCTTTTTTAGCAAGTGCAGTTCATTCGGCTATTCAATTATCTTACGCATGTGTTTTAGTTGGTGTGTCTTTCAGAGTTCACACCAATCACATTGCTCTAAGGACAATAAATGATTTCTATGAATAATAAGTGCCATTCATTTCACTTGATTTCAGAATTTGTACCTTTCTCTATGTAGAGTGAGTACTAACAATGATAACATTGTTGTTGTTAGCTTAAGTGTTCCCCATAGATTTCAGTCAGTTGTGAAAATTGTTATTTATGAAGTCATGCTCAATGAATTTTCAGTTTACCTGTCTTTGTGAGGAGTGTTGCAATTGACAGTGGATTTTATAGAAATTGATTTTAATATGCATTACAAATACAGCACATTAGTGTTAGCAATATAACATGCTATGCAAAGTAATGAATAGATGCCTACAGGCATAGAATGGAATTTTTTAAAGTTAAATTGATAAAATAGTATATTTGTATTTTTTTCAAGTAAATGTTTCACTATTCTCTTAGCACTCTTTCATCATACTATGGTGCTGCCTTCCATTATGAATGAATATTACAGTAGATTTTTCCCATTTTATTCTCTAATTTTTCATATAGGAGTAAATTTGCAAACTCTTAATTTTTTAAAGATCATCTCAAGGGTTTCAGACTATGAAATAAAGTTCCATGGAGTGTATTGGAAGATAAATATCAAAAGTGAAGGTTGGGTAGGTTAAAACAAGCCTTTGGAGATTTCTAACCTGAGGGACTTAGGAACTTGCTGTTGAATTCTGAAAATTGTTTGGATGTTTAAGTAATCTTTACAAATCTCTCTACCAATGATTAACAAAAATAACTTAGATATGCCTATTTTGCATGATTACACTAAGATCCCAGCATAGACTAGAAGATTCAAAGATCATTAGGTTAATATGTAGAGGAAAACCTTCATAACATTCTATATCACCTGTTTTCTTATGTTCACTTTACTACTATGAAGAGACATGCTGCTTTACAGGACACTAAGGTTATAGCTTATTTTCCTGTGCAGTAATCATCCTAAGGCAGCCTTTGACATTTTTTTAAATGTAAATAGAACTAACATAGAAATCTCCCTTCTATGTAATGCTTGAGAATTGTGCTTTATATACTAGAATTCTGGTTTAGTTCTGAGTATCTGTAACTCTAAGTTTCAGCAATCTAGGCAAAGTTTAATGATGCCTACATTATGAGATTGCCAAAGAAAAATTCTGGTTTGACCATTTATTTCAGTTTGCCAATTGATATTTGGGAGCCAAATATCTAACAACTCTTAGTAATTGCAACAGCAAGACTCCAACTCTAAGTAGGAGTCTTGCTGTTGCTATTTTGTAAGAATGTGTTAGTACTAGAAGCAAATAATATTGTCTGTGGAAATCTTAATATTGATCTCTAGGGGTTGCCCTGGATGTTCTTTTCTGAGATACCTAGTTCCTCAAGGTCCTGGTTGGGTAAATAAGAAATAACACAGATAAAGGGTGGAAATTATATTTCTCATAAGATGTTCTGGTAACAATATTGTTTCAGAAAGAGTTCAGCTTGAACTAGCTTGTTAGCTATCTTGGTAGGCTAAGCATAATTCTGAACTACATGAGGAACTTGGAATTATAGTTTCTAAAACAGAGGCAGAGGAAAGGAGCTTGAAGTATTATAAATGAAGAATGCAAAAATAAAGATTTCATGAAAGGGGAAAGATTCTTGGTGCAAATCATGCTACACCTGAATATTAAAAGTAAGAGGAGATGATAAAATATAGATTCAAATATGCCATTTTTTCATGGTAATGTTTAACACTAGAAAAATTTGTAGAAACATGGCAGAGATATAATATTGGTACTATGATCAATAATGCTGGTGTTTCTCCCTAAATTTATATATTGAAACCTAATCACCAACATGATGCTTTTAGGAAGTGAGGCCTTCAGTAGGTGATTACATCATTAAGGCAGAGTTCTCATTAATGGGGTTAGTGCCATAACAAAGGAGACTCCAGAGAGCTACCTTGCTCTTTGCCATGTGAAGATGCAGTGAGAAAATACCTTACTTGAAGCAGGTAGCGGACCTTGAATAGATACAGAATCTGTCAGGGACTTGATCATTGACTTCTCAGCCACCAAATGTGAGAAATAAATTTTTTTTAATTGTTGGGGATTCATTGAGGGTACAAAGAACCAGGTTACATTGATTGCATTTGTTAGATAAAGACTCTCTTATACTTACATCCCGACCCCAAAAGGTGTACCACCCTCTATGACCCCCCCACCTCTTCCATCCTTCCCTTTCTCTGCTCTCCCTATCCCCCACCCCCACCACATACTAGGTCATTAATTGTCCTCATATCAGAATTGAGTACATAGGATTCTTGCTTCTCCATTTTTGTGATGCTTTACTAAGAAGAATGTCTTCCACTTGCATCCAGGTTAATACAAAAGATGTAGTCTCCATCTTCTTTAGTGACTGAATAGTATTCCATTCCAATAGTATTCCACAGCTTGTTAATCATTTGAATCTAATGATGCAAAAAAATGGCTGGGTGCATCTCTTTAGCTTTAGATTTTTCCTAAACAAATTTTTTTTCTTTTTTTTTTTTATTGTTGGGGATTCATTGAGGGTACAATAAGCAGGTTACACTGATTGCAATTGTTAGGTAAAGTCCCTCTTGCAATCATGTCTTGCCCCCATAAAGTGTGACACACACCAAGGCCTCACCCACCTCCCTCCGTCCCTCCTTCTCTTCCCCCCCCATAACCATAATTGTCATTAATTGTCCTCATATCAAAATTGAGTATATAGGATTCATGCTTCTCCATTCTTGTGATGCTTTACTAAGAATAATGTCTTCCACGTCCATCCAGGTTAATACGAAGGATGTAAAGTCTCCATTTTTTTTTAATGGCTGAATAGTATTCCATGGTATACATATACCACAGCTTGTTAATCCATTCCTGGGTTGGTGGGCATTTAGGCTGTTTCCACATTTTGGCGATTGTAAATTGAGCTGCAATAAACAGTCTAGTACAAGTGTCCTTATGATAAAAGGATTTCTTTCCTTCTGGGTAGATGCCCAGTAATGGGATTGCAGGATCAAATGGGAGGTCTAGCTTGAGTGCTTTGAGGTTTCTCCATACTTCCTTCCAGAAAGGTTGTACTAGTTTGCAGTCCCACCAGCAGTGTAAGTGTTCCCTTCTCTCCACATCCACGCCAGCATCTGCAGTTTTGAGATTTTGTGATGTGGGCCATTCTCACTGGGGTTAGATGATATCTCAGGGTTGTTTTGATTTGCATTTCTCTAATATATAGAGATGATGAACATTTTTTCATGTGTTTGTTAGCTATTCGTCTGTCGTCTTTTGAGAAAGTTCTATTCATGTCTCTTGCCCATTGATATAAGGGATTGTTGGCTTTTTTCATGTGGATTAATTTGAGTTCTCTATAGATCCTAGTTATCAAGCTTTTGTCTGATTGAAAATATGCAAATATCCTTTCCCATTGTGTAGGTTGTCTCTTTCCTTTGGTTATTGTCTCCTTAGCTGTACAGAAGCTTTTCAGTTTAATGAAGTCCCATTTGTTTATTTTTGTTGTTGTTGCAATTGCCATGGCAGTCTTCTTCATGAAGTCTTTCCCCAGGCCAATATCTTCCAGTGTTTTTCCTATGCTTTCTTTGAGGATTTTTATTGTTTCATGCCTTAAATTTAAGTCCTTTATCCATCTTGAATCAATTTTTTGTGAGTGGGGAAAGGTGTGGGTCCAGTTTCAGTCTTTTACATGTAGACATCCAGTTCTCCCAACACCATTTTTTGAATAGGGAGTCTTTCCCCCAAGGTAAGTTTTTGTTTGGTTTATCAAAGATTAGGTGGTTGTAAAATGTTAGTTTCATTTCTTGGTTTTCAAATCACACCCTCTCCCTAGACTCAGCCAGGAAGAAATAGAGCTCCTGAACAGACCAATTTCAAGAACTGAGATCAAAGAAACAATAAAAAATCTTCTAACCAAAAAATGCCCTGGTCCAGATGGCTTCACTCCAGAATTCTATCAAACCTTCAAGGAAGAGCTTATTCCTGTACTGCAGAAATTATTCCAAAAAATTGAGGAAGAAGGAATCTTCCCCAACATATTCTATGAAGCAAACATCACCCTGATACCAAAACCCGGAAAAGACCCAAACAAAAAGGAGAATTTCAGACCAATCTCACTCATGAACATAGATGCAAAAATTCTCAACAAAATCCTAGCCAATAGATTACAGCTTATCATCAAAAAAGTCATTCATCATGATCAAGTAGGCTTCATCCCAGGGATGCAAGGCTGGTTTAACATACGCAAGTCTATAAACGTTATCCACCATATTAACAGAGGCAAAAATAAAGATCACATGATCCTCTCAATAGATGCAGAAAAAGCATTTGATAAAATCCAGCATCCTTTTCTAATTAGAACACTGAAGAGTATAGGCATAGGTGGCACTTTTCTAAAACTGATTGAAGCTATCTATGACAAACCCACAGCCAATATTTTACTGAATGGAGTAAAACTCAAAGCTTTTCCTCTTAGAACTGGAACCAGACAAGGTTGTCCTCTGTCACCTTTACTATTCAACGTAGTGCTGGAAGTTCTAGCCAATACAATTAGGCAAGACAAGGAAATAAAGGGAATCCAAATGGGAGCAGAGGAGGTCAAACTCTCCCTCTTTGCTGACGACATGATCTTATACTTAGAGAACCCCAAAGACTCAACCACAAGACTCCTAGAAGTCATCAAAAAACACAGTAATGTTTCAGGATATAAAATCAATGTCCACAAGTCAGTAGCCTTTGTATACACCAATAACAGTCAAGATGAGAAGCTAATTAAGGACACAACTCCCTTCACCATAGTTTCAAAGAAAATGAAATACCTAGGAATATACCTAATGAAGGAGGTGAAGGACCTCTATAAAGAAAACTATGAAATCCTCAGAAAGGAAATAGCAGAGGATATTAACAAATGGAAGAACATACCATGCTCATGGATGGGAAGAATCAACATTGTTAAAATGTCTATACTTCCCAAAGCAATCTACCTATTCAATGCCATTCCTATCAAAATACCAATATCGTACTTTCAAGATTTGGAAAAAATGATTCTGCGTTTTGTATGGAACCGGAAAAAACCCCGTATAGATAAGGCAGTTCTCTGTAGCAAAAATAAAGCTGGGGGCATCAGCATACCAGATTTTAGTCTGTACTACAAAGCCATAGTGCTCAAGACAGCATGGTACTGGCGCAAAAACAGAAAATAAAAGTTTCTTTATCTTGATAAGATTATATACAGAAAAAAAAAAAACTTGTGGCTAACATCATATTTCATAGTGAGAAATTGGAAATTTTTCCACTGAGATTGGGAAAAGGCAGGAATATCCCCTCTTACAATGCTTTTTGAACATTGTATGGGAAGTTATAGCTAATTGAATAAGATAAGAAAAGGAAACAAAAGGAATGTTGATCAGGAAGAAAGAAATGTTCATCTTGATAGAAAGTCAAAAAAAAAAAAAAAAAAAAAACCAGATCCACCCCCCCGCAAAAAAAGGAAAAGGAAAGAAAAAGAAATTGAAACTAAGCATAGGCTAATACTCTTCTCCAAAAAAAAAAAAACTGAAAATGGATCAAAAATCAAATGTAAAATGCAAAACTCTGAAATTCCTTAATGACAGCATAGAAAATTTAGATAGTCTTGGGCTTGGTGATGACCTTTTGATAGGACACCAAGGAATAGTCTGTTAAAAAAACATTGCTAAGTTGAACTTTATTAAAATAAATAACGTCTGTTCTGTGAAAGGAACTATCAAGAGAACAAAAAGATAAGTGACAGACTAAGATTAAATACTTGCAGAAGAAATGTCTGAGAATGGGCTATTATCACAAATATACAAAGAATTCTTAAAGCTCAACAATAAGAACAAAAACACCTACCCAGTTAAAAAAAAAAAAAAATGATCAAAGACCTTAATAGACTTCTTCAAAGAACATACACACATGTTAAATAACCATATGAAAACACGCTTCACATCATATGTGTTGCTGTCTACTGAGCTACTTGGTTGATGATGCAGAGGCAGCACCGCAGACGAAATGAGTGATTTCAGCCATGTTTATTCACTCTCTTATATATCCAAACTCATCAGATAAAACTAATCTAAGAATAAAGAAGACAAAAGGTAAAGATTCCTTATCAGTGTTAATGCAGCAAAGTATGTACACACCTTTCTAAACTAAGAATGTCCTGTTTGGAGATAAACAACAACAGAGATCAACTACAAAGGCACTGGGTTGTCTGTTCTGTTTGCCTAATTGACTAACTGAAAGTTATTGTGTAAATAGAGGTAGGGAATTAAGTGCAACAGCCCACTGCCCCAGGCAGATGATCTGTCCCCAGCTGTGACTTGGAGGGGCCCTCTGTCACACTCTTTCCTTTAAGGCGTAACTGCCTGCATTTTTCAGCAAAGCCACTCCTGTGATCTGGGGGAGAATATCCCCCAAAACACACATCTAGCCCAAGTACTGGAAATGTTCCTTCCCAGGGCCTCGTACCTCAAGGAGCACAAATGAGACTGATTCACCTTACAAGGGTGCAGGGGACTGTGCCCCTTCACATATGTCATCAGGAGAATGCAAATTAAAGTGACAGTGAGATACCACTTCACACTTATTATAATAGGCAGAATCCAGAACACTGACAGAACTAAATGCTGGTGACGATATAGAGTAACAGGAAAACTTTCATTCATGGAAATGCAAGATGTTACTACCACTTTGTCAGCTTTTACAAAACTGAACAGTCTTACCACATGATTGACAATCAGATCCCTTGGTATTTACCCAATGGAATTGAACACATGTCCATAAAAATTACCAGAACACAGATGTTAATAGTAGCTTTATTCATAATTGCCAAATTTAGAGGCCACCACAATGTCCTTCAGTATGCAAATACAGAAATAAACTATGGTGCATCTAGACAATGAAATATTATTCAATGCTGAAAAGAAATGAGCTACCTAGCCATGAAAGGACGGAGGAAATTTAGTAAGCCAATCTGAAAAGTGTACATACTGCATGATTCCAACAAAATGGCATTCTGAAAAAAGCAAAACTGAGGCGACAGTAGAAAGAGAAGTGTTTCCCAGGGGATAGAAATGGCAGAGATGAGTAGGCAGAGCAGAGAGGATTTTGAGGGCAATAAAATTATTCTGTATGATACTAAAATGAAGGCTACATGTCATTAGCCTTCATTAGATTTGTCCAAAATCTACAGAGCATGCAGCACCACAAGGAATCCTAATGTAAATTCTTGGCTCTCGGTGGCAATCATCTGTCAAAGTAGGTTCGATTATTGTAACAAACGCATCACTCTGGGGCAGGATGTTGATAAGACAGGAAGTTATGCATGCTTTGGGAGTGGAAGTATAAAAATAATAAATCTCTGTAACTTGCATCACATTTTCTGTGAACCCAAAACTGCTCTAAAAAAATAAAGTCAAAAAAAAGATGAAGCCAGGAAGAATTTGAATGTTAATAAGAATTTTGAAACATAAAATTAAAACAATGGGCAAGGTTATACTATTAATGCCCAGTGATGCATACTTCGAGAAATGTAAAAATAACGAAATGCATGGGAATGGTTACTATAAAGATTGATGGCTATTACCTTTGGTGGGCAGCAGAGGTCTATTATTAGGATGGGGCACATGGAAAATTTCTGAAATGGGTGACAAAGTTCAATAAACTTTGCCAGGATAGGTCCTAGGCAGGGGTTACAAGAGTGTTTTTCTTATAAGATTTCAGCGGGGATCCATAAAAACTAAAACAAAAGCCAATCCTGCTCTTTCTAAAGAACCAATTGAGAGATGAAGCCATGAGGAGGGGCGAGACAGTGATCAAAATATTATCTTTATTACTGGGAGTGGATTGGGGGAAATGACTTTGTTGACCAAGTGAGTTTACTAACACTGCATTTTATTTATTTATTTTTTTTGTAGAGACAGAGTCTCACTTTATGGCCCTCGGTAGAGTGCTGTGGTCTCACACAGCTCACAGCAACCTCCAACTCCTGGGCTTAAGCGATTCTCTTGCCTCAGCCTCCCGAGTAGCTGGGACGACAGGCGCCCGCCAAAACGCCCGGCTATTTTTTGGTTGCAGTTTGGCCTGGGCCGGGTTTGAACCCGCCACCCTCGGTATATGGGGCCGGCGCCTTACTGACTGAGCCACAGGCGCCGCCATTAACACTGCATTTTAAATTGGCATTGGTATCCATCCCTGAATATTATCCTGCAGGGGTATAGTTTACTCCTATGAGTTTATGACATGAAGGAGTTATATATATATGTGTATGAGCATGTGTGCATTCAGGAGACCAGTTTGCCTTGTAAAAAGAGGATGGATTGATTGGATTGAACCTGTCCTTTTTGAAACTGACCAGTCATGGAGGGTCGTGCAAAGGGGTAGGGAAATAGGGCAGGTGTTTTACTCCAGCAGACCATCCCCATTACGTAAACAGGGTCCCAGGAGGAGGGAGGTTCTGTGGAAGAGTGTTGTATCCTTTGTGTGTATAAACTGTGGTTTATTTCATCATCTTGCTGTTCCTTTTGTTAGTAGACATTTAGGTTTCTTCTAGGTTTTCACCAGCATAAATAACATTTTAGTCATGTTCATCTGCATGTAATCGTTGTGCATATCTCTGGTAGATTTGCTGCTTTATAGAGAAAATAAAATAAATCATTAGTTTTAGAACATTGTCAATAAAATAGAACAGTGTACTGTTTTAAATTTAAGATCCCATTCTGTGAAACACTACTTTTCAGATTCAGTCTTGTCTAGCAAGGAGCCCTGTGTAAAACAATTTCAAGCAACACATTATGGAAGGAAAGGCACCCTGAGTAGTTGATACAGATTTTATTTTTCTCACATAGCATCGACTGCGGAGTCAATGAAAGACTCGGTGCACATGCTAAAGTGCAGACAGGGATTAGGCTGCTCCGTTACCACAGAACTCTGAGTTCATCCTCCAGCCTCCCAGATCGGTCCTCTAGATGAATAAAGCTCTCTAGCTGACTAGCTTTCAACGACAGCACCTCATCCTCTGATCAGTTTTTATTATCTTTTGTATTCGGGCAACACATAGTGTCACGGAACATACACCGGCACACTTTTCTTTTTTCTTTTTAAATCTCTGTTGATGAAAAATAAATGAGTATCAAAAAAGATATCTTCCTTTGATATCTGTTTATCCAGTCATCTAACACTCCCGACAGAAAGGATGTTAAGGTGATCTATAATGCATAAAACGCTGACTATAAATGACAATGATTTTTAGAGTGCCAATTTTCCCACTGACAGTTCTGTGATAATGTCTGTCAACAACTGAGTGAAATTTGGCTGTTTTATGTTCATTTGTAAATACAAAGCTTAACAATCAATGCTTTTTCAGCTTAAAATACAGTAAACATTTCTGAAACATTTGCCTAAATGATTATAATAGTCTAATAGTGTTTATAAAAGAATGGCATTGTGCCCATTAGTGGAATTAAGATAGAATGACTAACTTTGGATGTAGCTCTGAAGAGAGCTATAACTACAAGACATTATTGAGGGCAGAGACCAGGAATAAAACTATGAAAAACAAATAATGATTAAACAACATGACAGGAGACAGAGTTAAATATAGTATTTGTAAGAGTATATATATATGTATATATATACACACACATATATATTTATTAATATATAGAAGAATATTAATATTCTATATTAATATATAGAAGAAAAAAGTATTAATAAACACAGAAATCTAAAAAGAAAGTATCAGTAAACAGTTAAATAAAAATGTAAAATATGTGTAGACATAATGAATTAGGAAAAATATTTGCAATACATGAAATATATACCTCTATTTAAAAATTATTTTTTAAGGGCAGCTCCTGTAGCTCAGTGGGTAGGGTGGCCAGCCACATACACCGAGGCTGGCAGGTTCAAACCCAGCCCAGGCCAGCTAAAATCAACAGTGACAATGGCAACAAAGAAATAGCTAGGTGTTTTAGCAGGTGCCTATAGTCCCAGCTACTTGGGAGACTGAGGCAGGAGAATTGCATATGCCCAACAGTCTGAGGTTGCTATGAGCTGTAATGCCACGGCACTCTACCCAGGGTGATACAGTGAGACTCAAAAAAAAAAAAAAAAAAAAAGAATTTAAACAGGACACAAAAACATGAATATGAATTCAACCACACTAGTAATTAGGGATGCAAAGTGAAATAAAAATAATCTATAATCATGGAGAAATTTTAAATGCCTGAAAATCTACAGCATTTTGGAAGGTGTGGTGCACCATACTGCTGATTGGATTGTGAACAGCATAATGCTATTTGGGGGCAGGGAGGCAATCCAGTGCAAATATTTATAAATAAAATTTCATTTCTATTTTCATTGATCAGTCTCACCTCTTAGAAATCTCGTTGATAGGAAGAAACCATCATAATATAAGAATTTATATATAAAAATATGTATAATAGCATTAAAATACGCATGCATGTTTGAGTGATTAAGTACACGCATATTGTAGACTATGATATAAATACTAAAATGGTGAGATGGATTGTGGGTACTGTATGGATGAATGTCATTTATAGACTGTTAAATGAAAAAGAAAAGAATATTCTAGAGTATTATGAATGTCTTCACCTTGTCCCCTACCCCACAAAAAATGGAAAAAAGAAAACTAGATGAATATTTTTATGTGAGTTATGTGAACATATTTTTAGGTGCAGAAAAATTAAAAACAAACACAAATTTGATCAATTTAAACAAATGAGTTTGAAGAAGACATATAGTATTTTTTTCTTTTAACCTCTCAGTATTATTATATAGAGTATGTATTTCTTTGTAATTAATTTTTTTTTTTTTTTTTTTTTGCAGTTTTTGGCTGGGGCTGGGTTTGAACCCTCCACCTCCGGCGTATGGGTCTGGTGCCCTAGTCCTTTGAGCCGCCCTGTAATTAAATTTTATTTTAACTTAAAAAGGCTTCCTGATAAAATTTAAATTATACATACATTTAGAAGATATTAATTGCAAAATTCATTCCTATAAACAAAATTATACATAACATTATAATTAAGAGCTCGAAACATTTTTAGTTCACAAAAGTTAGATAAGATAGTAGGATTATTATTATAAGAAAAATTGACAAGTGAAAACATTTATATAGAGCCAAAGACATTTTATAATAAAACACCATAATATTTATGATACTCCATTTTAAAAAGCTACAAATGTTTTAGAAAAACTGTTGGAAATGCAATAATTTATTAACGTAAAAATGGCAGAAGTGTATTGATTTAAAAGAATAGTCCCTAGGAAGAAAACAAAATATAAAGATAAAGAAAAATTGGTTAATTTTTTTAATTGGTTAAAAAAGAAAGTCCTTCCCTTTTAAGTATCCATATATATTCATACTGAGTGCTTATACAAAAAAAATTAAGAAAATTCCAATAAAAAACCAAGAGGTCACAGATGACCTTCTCCAAAACAAATTCTCTATGATAAGAGTTAATTATAAGTGTTTGGGTAACAACAATAGCAGTAGTAAAAATTCAAACACTTGAAACTTTATAGTACATGAAAGTTGAAATCGTAAAATATTTAAAAATCAATACAAAATGAAAATATATATCACAACTCAAAGGAGGAATCTAAAGTTGCAGACAAGTGCTAATATCTCATTTTGTACTATATTTTAAAATTATATTTATTTTAGAACAAACTAATGAAACTAAATACATTAAACAAACAGACAAATTAAGATACTGATCGATACCAGCTCCCCTTGTCAGCAAGTCTTGGATTTGAATGTTATCTTTGATACTACCTGGACAAATTTCACTGAGTCTCAGTTCCTTCAGATATGTGATTTATTAGCATTTAACAACTCTTAACTTCAATTTTCTGTAAATGAAGGTAATAATACTCACCTCATTTATTTTTATAAGCATTAAGTTTATTATCTTTAGCCAAGTATTCTCAATAAAGGTCAGTTATCTTTCTATTAACTTCATAAACAATGGAATTATCATAAAACAAGATTTTTTTTTTCAAATTATACCTCGTTTATTATTTGCTAACCCTGCCCATAAAAACACGGGCCTTGCACACAAGATCTGTGTTCACAATGGAACACCTGCCTGTCCTCAAGCACAACAACTAGTGATTAGGACCTGGAAGCTGGCTGCAGGTCAGAGCACTGCAGTTTCTTTTCTATGTGAGTTAAATTACTCAGCTATAATATATTAATTATAACCCATTTGACATAGATCATTCTACTAAGGAAATGTGCTAAAGAACCTTCTACAAGCAGTAGCATTCTGCACATTGCAACCATTAGTTTATGTATTGTAGGACAAAGAGGTTCCTAGCATCCTCTTTCCACTTGAATCCCTCTTCTATTGAAGAACTATATATAGAAGAAAAAAAAAAACATAGTTCCCCGAAGCAAGATCTGCATATACATAAAGACCTGTTTTAGTTATGGTGAGATCTTATGGAACACTAACATTGTCTGAACTAAGAGATTCTTTTAAATGAAAAGAATCACATGACAGGTGAGACAAGAAATTGAAAGCTATTTAAAGTTGGGAAGACATGAAGAACGACAGCCCTAAAACTAGCAAGACTGTGTAAATTTTCTAATGTACTATAAAAGGTGAGAAAGCTTTGTTTGCTTAGGAGATAAATCAGATGAGAATGTCCTTATTTTACAAGGACAGCTGAAAGAATTATAGCAAGCCCCTTTCACACACACAAAAAGGAGCTATCATCACGTAAAAACAACTATAAAAATTAAAAACAGGAAGTTCATGAATAATAACCTGAGGCATTTTCATAAGTTCACAAATGTGTTTGTTTATTCACTCATTAAACCAATAAATAGTTTCTGCCATCCTTAAGCAAATTGGAAGGTTTGATGTTGTGGATTTGGGTAAGTAACCTGAATTATAATAGCGTGACCATTCTACTTTGGAATATGAATGGGAATATCACATACAGAAGTCTCAAAGATTCTTTGGTCAGAGAAAGATGAAATAAAGCAACATCATATGCTGTTCTCTCAGGACGCATATAATTTGTTTAAAAGTCTTAAGCAGACACACAAAGCCACATTAAAAAAGAAGGCAATACATAATGCACGATTATGTTATGATTCTTAAGTGGTATGGAAATTCAGGGAAGGAACACACCAATCAACCCAGAATCTCTGAGAAGAATGTCATAGGTATATTTTAAAGTAATTTCGCTACTTTACACAAAGGAAAAATGCAGATGATGAGTGGGGGTGGCCAAAAATGACAAAGGTAAATGCTTTAAAAGTAGTTTTTTTTTTTTTTCTTTTTGAAGTAGTTTACTTTAATGGGTTTAATGGTTCTGAAAATTAACTTCAAGCCTTAAAATGCTTCTTCCAAAACCACCGGAAACATCACTTTCATTCTGGAATGGACCCAGGTGAAGATAACAGTGACTGTCACACACAGCAACATGTCTTAGATGGACCCAATAAATCAAACTAATTTCCAGAGGGAAAAGAGCTTGTTCTATTAAATACCATGTAATTTTAACCTTGCTTGTTAGAAGGACAAAGGCAGAAGACCATATGGAGTGTGGAAGAAAAAGAGAGCACATTAAAAAAAGAACAAAAAGTGGGTGATTCTGTTTCTAAGTCTAAGACAGAAAATAAAGGCACACGAAAAGTTTCAAGATCCAAGACTGTATGATTTTTATCTTGAGCAATTTAGTCATCTTTCTGAAACTCGTTCTGAATTGTCTGTTGAAATAATTTAATAAAAAAGTGAGAACACAATTGTGATTTCTCTAAAAGATATTAAATTTATTCCACGTTGTACCACGTGTCAAATAAGATTAAGCTGCACACTGTGAAGACACATTAAAAACTGTATTTTTAAAAATCTCAGTTTTTAACGAGTCTCTTGCATAAAGAGTTTTCTTGAGGTTAGATTCCTTCTTCTCCTGGCATGCAAGTTTTTCGCAAATTTGGCTACTATTAATCCCTTTCCTAAGGTTGCCAGATTTAACAAATAAAAAATACAGGCATTTAGGTGAACGCTAATAAAAGATAAATAACAAATAATCTTTTAGTATTATTCATCGTGTATCATAAAATCAAATTGGATAGTTGTATCCAGAAGCCATACAGTTAATGTGAAATTGTATCGAATTCCTACTCCATGAAAAGTAATCATTAAACAGTGTCGTGGGAAAACAACATTTGGAAAAAAGATGGCCTTTGTTTGGACTTCTTTGGCTCAATTCTTGAGACAGGAATAAACAAGGTAGGCTATTTAGAGATGATAGGTGATCCTAGGAACGAAGCATGCATTGGAGAATCAGGAAAAGAGAAGAAGAAAGCAGTGTGGTGTGAACAAGAGTGGCTAGGATATGCCATGACAGACAAGTTTTCTCTAGGGACAAGTGAAGCTTCAAGTTGATGGGGCTTTTGGGAGTCAGCATAGAACAGTCTCCTCCAAGACGTCTCAGTAAAGTTATGGAATATCCTTCTCCAGTTCAGGTTAGCTATGAGGAATAGTAATTCTACAAAGAAAATTCAGTTAGCAGAGAAAAATACTTGGGGAATTAGAATTTCAAAGATAGTAAGGCTTTACTGGGGTGGGTAACAACTGCAGATCGCATTCCCAGAAACATGGAGCCTAAGACTGGTGGTGATTGGTGGTTCTCTTACTATACTTGAATCATCAGCTCTAAGTCCCTGGCATACTTTCATCACAGCAATTAATCATCAAAATTCCTCATTATTACCTAACTTAGCTTCATCCACTCCTATCATTTAGATATGTTACCAAATTTACATGGACCCTCTAAAACTATTTATTTCTGCTGCTTTCAACTCTTCAACCAATGAGCTAAACAGATATTTTTGCCTTCCCTGCTCTTTTGCTCACGTCATTTTTCTTGCCTAAAGTATTTTTTCTCTTTTTTACTTGAATTTTTATCAAATCCATTCCGTTCTATGGACTACATCTCAAAACTTACACTTAACATTGTGAAATAGGAAGAGAAGATGTATACATTAGCATTTGTTCTGCTTGGGTTGAACAGATTTGAGAATCTAGAGGGAATCGGAAAATTTCATGACTAAAGCTGAGTTGGAAACTCAAAAAAGACAAATGTATAACAAATCAGGAACAGCCATTTCCCTTTAAAGTTGTTCAGATGGATTTTTGACATGGACCTTCCTTGTTCTCTGTGTATATGTTATGTGTTCTGTGACAACTGTAAAAAAACTTCCATAAACTCAGGGACTTAAAACATCAGAAATGAAATCTCTCAGAGTTCTGGAAGCCCAGGCTCCAAGTCAGTTCCACAGGAGACTCTGAGGGAGAATGACCGTTTCTTGCTCGTCCCTTCTTTCTTGGTGTTTGATCCACGGCCTCATCATTTTTTTTTTTTTTGGCCAGGGCTGGATTTGAACCCACCACCTCTGGCATATGGGGCTGGCGCCCTACTCCTTGAGCCACAGGCGCCACCCTCAGCACTTTTCTGTCTGCCTTCATGGTTATATCGTGATTGCATTTAGGGACTATAATTCAGGACACTCTCCTCCCGAGATCATTAACATACCCAACTCTGTAATAATACTTTTTTTCATATAAGTTAACATTTACTCATTTACTGTTTCAGGGATTAGAAACTGGCATCTTTGAGGGCCATTGTTCAGCAGACTACAATTATTTGGCTTATTGATCCTGTGCTCTTCCTCTTACATAGTTTTATTTCTGCTGCTTAAAACTTCAGCCTACATTTCATAATTTGTTTTTGAAATATTTGCCTCCTGCAATAGGCAAAATAAATTTGCCCCCTGAAATGCCTCTTCAGAGAAGAACTGGGGTCTCATCTCTGTCTCTCCAGCGTGTATTATTACTCGGGCACAAGGAGAGGCTCACAATTATTGCTGAATTAATGTGTGATTATGTTAAATGGTCATGATCGTTTCCACTTACTTACTTTCTCTCTCTCCTCTTACTGCTTCTAGGAGTTTAAAAATAGCAATCCAGCATTTTACTTTCCTTAAAACAAAACTAATATTGTAATTTGAATTATTTCCTTTAGCTAGTTCTACACGTTAGTTTTAATTTCCTCATTGCGTGGTGTACAACATAGTGGCTCATCAGGTGTTTGTTTTTCTACCATCCTAAGAGTGTTATTTTTTTACAGAGTCCTCTGTAAATGCTTATGTATGCTATCATCTGCATGCTGTTTTGCATGTCTCTATAATTGGAGGCAATCTTTCAGTCTTGAGGCAACTGAAAAGGATTGAAGCCAGTTTTTAAGTCTTCCTTTGTTTCAGTTTCTTTCTGTTTTAAATTGCTAAATAATATCCCACAGATACTTGTGGGAGTCAAATAAATTGCATCCTGTTAACCAAAAATTTTACAGATAGACTTACTGCTACTATTACTTCTATGTGTATTAATAATATTGAGGTCTATCCCGTGTCTACAGAATATCTTTTCATGTTTTAGTACTTTATTTACTGTATGTATAACCAGGGGGACTATGCCAAACATCATTATATTTAATTTTATTATCCTAGTTTATTAAGGCAACTGCTTAAACATATGTATTCTCAGAGATTTCTTTAAAAAAAAGAAATCTGAGTTCTATCTGTAATGATAAGAAATAGCCACAAATATAATTTTTTCTTACATTTTATTCCTTCATAGAGTAGAAAATAGGAAATATTATTTTCAAGGAGAAGTAGAATCACAGGATAGATAATCCTTGCTTCAAAAATTTTGTTCTGCCATTTCACCAAATAGAACAGCAGACTCCAACCTCAACATGCTGCGAGAGAAACCACTTTCCTCTCAGTAACAATGTTTTACTATGACCCTTATCCAGTGAGGAGCAGTTCTCACTACTGGAAATTCATTGACTTGGACATTAACTTAAGTGAACATTTGTCTTTTGAAAGGCAAATTCTCTGTTCATCCCAACCTAGGAAAAATAGCTAATAAGTCTTATATATTTATATATTTTTTATTACTTTTTGCAGTTTTTGGCTGGGGCTGGGTTTGAACCCACCACCTCTGACATATGGGGCCAGCGCCCTATTCCTTTGAGCCACAGGTGCTACCCTAGTCTTATTTTTAAATAAACAAATTATCACAACCTAGTGAAGAGAGGCAAATTTTGAAAGGCTATGTTAATTAATAGAATATTTAGTCTGGTAGTGATTAACAGTAACAGCTGAACAAAAGAATAGTCTAAATATAGCATAAATGTCCCAGATGCAAGACATATCATGGGTATATAATTATTTCTTGTGTAAATGAAAAAAAAAAGTCAAGGTTAAAGTAATAAAGGTAAATGATTAAATATAAAGCTTTTCTTTGCAATGTCATAAAATTAGTATGGAAGGATCATTTAGCAGCCTTAAATCATTAGCTTTTTAAATGCCCAGTTTCTCAAGCTTATGGTTACCTATTTCAACAACTCATTTCATACCCAAACTAAGCCCATCTCATTTTCTTAACACACTGGGAGAAGTGGATGATGAAATACACCAACTGATAATCTTCAGCTCATTCGCAATGTGGAGCATCTACCCTACATTAGTTTTATCATCTATTAGAAGAGAAAAATAATTTAAAATTAAACACAGAAATGGTCTGACAAACTATTACAACTAGTTATTAAATTTACTAATAGTGCTGGATATATGATCAATACATAATAATCCAGCATATATTTATACATAAGCAAAATATTTTAAACATATGAAAAGATAACATTTTCTACAGTATTAAAAATCAAGTGTTTAGGATTAAATATATGAAAAATACATAAGAATTTGTTCCTAAAAGCTAATTTGTATATGTAGGTATGGGAGTATATTTACATATATATTCATAGATAATGTTTAGAAAGAGCTAAAAATGAAGAAACAATTCAACATTAATGAATTTGGGTACAGAATACTATAAATATGTTAATTTTCTCCAAATTGACCTATGATAGCATACAAATAATTGAAATTCCAATTTGTTGTGGGCAACTCACTATCTTTTTAAATCCAAAGGATCAAGTAATCTTAGGGCAATCTTAAAGAAGAAAAAAATTAAAATATGTATTTCCAGATAGCTGTATATCTGCACACACACAAGAATATATGTGTATGAAATAAGTATATATTATATACATATAAGGAATAATAGATATATGATAAATATATCATGGATATAGCATATATGTAGAAATGAAAATACTGTGATACTACCCCAAAGATAAACACAGTGAACAAATGAACAGAATAGAGAGTTTAGGAAAAACCCACATATAAATGATCACCTGATTGATGAAAAGAGTGAATCTGCAATACTATGGGGAAATTGCCTTTTTAACTAAATGTACTAAGTCAAGTGGATATCCAAATGTAGAAAATAAAAAAAAAAAATATATATATATATATATATGTACATATCATGAGCTCACCTTCAAAACAAACCCAAAAGTGTATTGCAGGTATATTGCATACCTAAATGTGAAAGGTAAATCAATAAAGCTTTTAGAAGAAAATACAGTATAACTTCTTCACTTTGGAATAGGCAAAAATTTTTAACTCACTCACACTTACACATTCACAGAAAATCACAAGTAGCCATGAGGAAAATGATAAATTGGAGAATACTAGCAATAAGAATCTGTGTCCATTAAAATATCTGATCAAGAGAGTTGAAAGACCAGCTCCAGAATGAGGATAAGGTATTTGTAGTATTCATTTTTTTCACAACATGAAGTCCTTATATATAGGATATAAAAGCAAGAAAGGCTAATTAATGTTTAATAAATCAATAGAAAAAAATGTGCAAATGATTTAATAGGTATTTCACAAAAGAAAACATCAAAATGCCCAGTATGTCTTTTCAAATGTGCTCAACTTCATTAGTTACAAAATAAATAAAGAAATACAGATTCAGCCCACAATGTGACTTATAGCCCCCAGAATGGTTAAAATGGAAAAGGTGGAACTGGAGACCATTCATCTAGGGGAATTATCGTAATAATGGAAAAGCAAGCACCACATGTACTCACTATTAAAATGGAACTAATTGATCAACACCAATGTACACATTGGGTAGTAAAACTCAATGAAAGCCAAGCAGGTGGGACGAAGTGGGGAGGGGAGGTAAGTTCACACCTAACAGGTACAATGCACACTATCCAGGTAAGGGTCACACTTATAACTTTGACCCAAAGTGCACAAAAGCAATTCATGTAATTAAGACATACATACTCTGGTAATATTCTCAAAAAAATAAAATGCAGAATAAGGTTGTAGAGTATTTAGGGCTGTAATACACAGCTGTTAAGTGTTAATTTTGATAAGACCTTCCAGAAAACTATTTGGCAATCTTCATTAATGGTAAATGAGGTATGCCCTGTTACCTAACACACCCACTTCCAGATGTGTATCCAATTGTAATGCAGACACAGATTGAACAAAATATACATAGAGAAATGTTAATATCCCCAGATCAGAGACACACACGTTTGACCCTAATGTTGTGCTAAAGAAATCTGACAGGAAAGAGTTTGCATTTTGTAATTCCATTTAGGTAAATTTCCAAATAGGTAAGAAAAACCTATGGTGTTAGAAGTCAGTATAAAGACTATCCTTGTCGGGGTAGCGACTGGGCAAAACACACAAGGACCTTCATAGATACGGCTTATGTTCTATTTCTTTAATTAATGTATTGGCTTTGGAAAAAAAATCATTGATGTGTATAAACGTGCAGTATGTTTTTCTTTATATATGTTTAGTTCAACTAAATATTTTATAAAAATGGTTATTGGACTGTTTATCCTTCACAAGAAAAAAAATTCAGTTTTTAAGGTACACATTTATGTAAGTCGGCATTTTCCAATGTACTTGTGATTGTGGCAACAGAATGAAATAAACTATTAAAGCTGAGAAAGAAACTGATTCTATAGACAGATTCGTTTTTGCATGTTTTAGGAGGAAGGTCTAGCTAGTTAACCGTCATGATTTTGATAAATTTTAAATAGACTGTGGGGACTGTGGTACTTTCATGTAAACTAAATAATGGTAAAGACAGGATACATATTGAAGTAATCCCTTAATAATCGTCATGTACCTAAAACTTTGGAAGATAACACTTAATGACTAAATGTAATAATCTTTTCTGAATTTTTATCATACTTCATTTCTCTTCAGCTTTATACTTATCGCATTCATATTTCCCTTTTATTTATCTGGTTCTTATTCTTATGATTTTTTTCTCACTGCTCTTCTACTGGCCACATCTTAAGTATTCCCAGGTTTCTGTCTTCAGCTGATACTCTTTTTCACCCTACCTGATCTCACTAGAGAATTTCCTTCCTTCTCATAGCTTCATACTTACAGATGATGCAGCAACTTGCACTGATCTCCCGGGATAGTTTTATACACTTGAGACGCGTTTTTGTTACTGTACGTTGAACAAACCTTGTATGGTATTCTCCCAGCAACTAAATAAAACATTTCCAAAGTCAGATTTATTCTCCCTGTGTCAAAATCTTGTTGATGCTAACCTCTCCTTTATCATCTTTGTCAATTGCCAGAACATATTGATTCTAACTAAGGCATGTCTTTCATATCAGCTCTCTTATTTTGAATTCCCAATACTACTGTCCTAGTTTAAGATCTCATTGCCTTAATTTAATTCAAATCAGCTATCATCTATTAATTATTTATTGCTTTAGTAGGAGCTGTGCGCAGTACTAGGGACATGGAGATGAAAACACAATACTTGCACTTTAATTATGTGCATTGTTTTGTAGGAAAGCCAAAAAGGTAATTAAGACAATGTTTTAAGTATATTACAAAAGTAGTAAATACTAGTTGAGCACCAACTAGGGGACACCAATTTCATTAATACAGAAGTTTTCTCACCTTTAACACTAATGACATATTTTCTAACATATTTTCTCTTATAGTTTGCTATTTCTCAATATGAAATTTGTATATATTCAAATTTAGTTGAATTAAACATCTATAAATAAAAATTCTTTTTCTGTGGGGGTCTGTTCTCTGCATGTAGCACATTTTTCAACATCACTGGCCCCTACCCACTACATGCCTATAGCACCCCATCTCTAGTTATGACAACCCAAAATATCTCCAGAAACTGCCACATGTCCTCTGGGGGAAGAGAATTGCCCCCACATGTGAATCACTGCTATAATACTATACCTGTTTTTTCCTACAATTCTCAGGCATTTCTGATGTATCCTTTCAGGTATTCATAACATTTCTTCTCTGAGCCCACTAAAAATGATCCATTACCTGGCAAATAAAGAACAACCCTATGAGCATGGGATTTAAGACTGTCATTTCAACCCCAACCTACCGTTCTGGTCTCACTATCAAGTATATGCTTTTTTTCAGTTGATGATGTTGGTCCTAGGCATTTAAGCTTTACCCAAACTCCACAGGCTACACATCCTTTGGAATCCAATCTGCTGATGCTCTGGTGACTTTGAACTAGTTATTTTACTTCTTAATTGTTCATATCTTCACTTTTATTATAGGGATTTTAGTGATAACAATTTCATCAGAGATTGTGAAGATAAAATAAAAGAATTCAAATAAAGATAGTAATACATTTTGATAAATTATATATATTATTATCTATTTTTAACTTTTGATACGACCAAAGTTCATATCAAAATATGATATGTGGAACCCTTCTTTACCTCCCCCGAGAAGTTTAAGTCAATTTAATCATCTATTCTGTATGCAAATGGCAACATACACCCAATTTTTAATCACTGTTATGACTTTTCATTTCATATCAGATTCTTGCTGTACCTAGTCTTTCCATTATTTTATGACGTCCTCTCAGGCCACATTGTCTTAAACTTTGCCATATCTTGTTTTCAATCTAAATGCTCTGCACAGAATAAATATTAAAGCACTTATTAAATTTAGTGTTATGAAAAATTACACTGTTAAGCTATTTATGATTATTACCATTTTTATTGATAACGTAATTGTACATATTTTGGGTCACATGAAACTTTGATACATGTGCACAACGGGCAGTGATCTAATCAGGGTAACTGGGGTATCCATCACATCAAACATCTTTTATTTATGTTGTGACAAAGACTTTTCCAGCTATTTTAAACTATACAGTAAATTATTGTAACCATAGTCATCCTATTTTGCTATATAGAATACAAGATCATATTCTATCTGCCTAACTATATTTTTGCACCAATCAACCAGCCTCTCTTCATCCCCTCTTTTCAGCCTCTGGTAACCATATTAAGTGAAATTTTCCAGACACAGAAAGACAAATACTGCATATTCTCACTTATATTTGGGAGCTAAAAAGTGGGTCTGATGCGGGTAGAGAGTTAATTGTTAGCAGTTTTTTGAGGCACCTATAATGTATTATATTGTCTGTCAACCATTGATTATCCTTGAAAAACTTACAGGGTGAATGTTTGTATTACCAATTTATAGGTATAAAATCTAAACATTAGCAAAAAAATTCATGAGCTCAAGTCCATTTTTAATAACTAACAAATTTATGATTCAAATCTGTTTGGTGTCTGTTTCTAAAATGTGGGCTTTTCTCTTATAGTTTGCTATTTCTCAATATGAAATTTGTATATGTTGATGATTTATCCATTTAGAACATTACTACCCAATAAAAATATAATGTGGACCATATATATAATTTAACATTTCTCAGTACCAACATTAAAAAAGAAAGATAAGTTAAATTGATTTTAACAATATATTTTGTTTAATCCAAAATGTTATCATTTCAACATGTAATCAGTATAAAATTATAATTAAGATATTTACATTTTTCTTTAAAATCTCTAAGCTTCCATTATCATTAGGGGCAATTTTGTGACAAGTTTTGACCAATGAGATGAAAATAGAATTCATTTTGTGGAATTTCTAAATAATAAGTTAATGGTAGGCATGAGAATTTTTGTCCTTTCCCTTACTTTTTTTTCTGTGACTAAAAGAATAAAAATTAATTAAAAACAGAAACAAAGGTCTGGTGCCTGTAGCACGGTGATTATGGAGCAAGCCACATACACCCAGGCTGGTGGGTTCAAACCCAGCCCAGGCCAGCTAAACAACAATGACAACTGCAAAGAAAATAGCTGAGCATTGTGGTGGGCGCCTCTAGTCCCAGCTACTTAGGAGGCTGAGGTCAGAAAGAATCTCTTAAGCCCAAGAGTTTGAAGTTGCTGTGAGGCGTGATGGCACGGCACTCTACCAAGGGTGACAAAGTGAGACTCTGTCTCAAATAAATAAATAAATAAGATAAAATAAAAACAGAAACAAAGACAATGAAGACAAAGCTCATCCATGATGTCTCTGAACTGTTAAACAAAGGTCAATGTCCAAATATCTTGGACTTCACATCTATGGAAAAAGCCCATATCTGATTCTAAAATTGCTATTGGAGATCATTGGTTTTGCTGTTGTAACATGTAATTAAACTCACTCAGTAAAGATGAAAGTGACAAATGAGCAGAGAGAGCTGAATAAAGTGGAGGCAAAAGACAAAAGAATTCAGTGTATGGTGCCCCATGATCTCTTAATGTACACATCTATGATTTAATAAAAATAAAAAATGATAAAAAAATGAAAAGTATACAGGACCAAGGAAGAAAAAGAAAACAAAAGAATTATGAGTGAAGAAAATTGTAGGCAGTTTAACTACAAGTAGGAAGAGCTGAGAGTGGGAACAAATTGAGTAGGATGCACCCAAGAATGCTAACTACCGACGCCACATAACAAACTTTCCCAAACCTTGGTGCATTGAAAAATAACCATCACTTATTTTGTTCACAAATCTACAACTCAAACAGCATCTAGTGAATGTGACTCATCTTTGCATCAAGACGAGTTGGTTGGGACGGCTAATTAAGAGCTATTAATCTATTTTCAAGGTGACTCATTACCATGGTCAGGACATCCCACTGGCTCCATGCATCCTAGTGTCAATTCCTCAAAGTGGGCTTCTCCATGAACTGTTTCAATTACCTTGCAGAGGTTTGATGGCTGATGCTAAGAAAATCAGGAAGGAAAAGTTGTATTGCTTTTAATCACCACCCTTGCAAGTCAGGTAATGTTACTTCTGTATTAGTCAGAGTTCCATCCAGAGTTCAAAGAAAGGACGCATAGATTGCACCTTCTGATGGGAGCCATGTTAAGTCACCTTGTGAGAAAAAGAAGTGAAATGGGAATATGTTTAACTAACACACAACCTTACATACAAGGAAGAAAAAGAAAATATAGGTGATGAGAACTGAATACAAGTGTTCATTAAGCTTTGTCAGGTGCTTGATACCTTTGTAAGCCGCAGTGATATAGAAGTAAACAAATGGTTAAAAGCCATTTCTTTTTTACAGGTTTTATATTCTAGAAAAACGAATGAAAAGAAGAGTGATAGATGAGGCTAGAAGCAGAGGCTTGTAGGTAATGTTAAAAAATTTATAAGCAAGTCTGAGTAAATATAAATTGGTTTCATAAAAGTACTGAGTACATTGGATACTTTTTCTTCCATTCTTGAGATACTTTACTGAGAAGAATATGTTCCAGCTCCATCCATGTAAACATAAAAGAGGTAAAGTCTCCATCTTTTTTAAGGCTGCATGGTATTCCATGGTGTACATGCACCACAATTTATTAATCCATTCATAGGTCAATGGGCACTTAGGCTTCTTCCATGACTTGGCAATTATGAATTGAGCTGCAATGAACAATCTGGTGCAAATATCTTTGTTGTAAAGTGATTTTTTGTCTTTTGGATATATGCCTAGTAGAGGAATTTCAGGATCAAACCAATTTATATTTACTCATACTTTCCTATGAAAGCTAGATCACAACTATAGCCCAGGATGAAGGAGAGAAATGGTGGGGGATGGGAGGGGAGGGGAGAGGTTTGTTAGAGGGAGGGTAAATGGTGGGATCACACTGATGGAGCATATTGCAAGAGTATAAGTCAAATCTATCAAGTATAGAACATAAATGTATTAACACAATAATCAAGTAAATGAGGTGAAAGCTATATTAATTAATTTTATGTAAGCAATCCAATTTGTGTAAAAACCCCACACATTGTACCCCATAAATACATAAATATATTCATGATCTATGTATGTATGACTTAATAAAAGGAAAAAAATTTAAAAAGAAATTTGAACTTTGTTCTGAAGTATGATAGCTTTTATGCAGGAAAGCTATATGGTCATGATTTCAAAATAACAATCTGGTTGCTCTGTGGAGAAAAAAAATAGACTCAGGGGAGTAGATGTGGAAATATCAAACACAGTTAGAGGAAAATAAAGCATTCTAGGCTGGGTGCCTTCTACGATGAAATAGGAAAAGTGGTTTGAAAATAGTAATGAGGACAAGAAAAAAAATATCGGAACTCACTGACATAAAGGGTTGGAGAAAGCAAACACCCACCTTATGAGACAATTTATAGGAAGAGCCTATGAGAATCAACAGGAGATTAAGGCAAGTTAAAAGAAGAGAATGATCTGAGGAGGGGTTGAGGATATAAGTAATTGTTTTGATGACATACTGTATATATTCCAAAGGGCAAGGGATTTTAAGTATTTGAGAGTGGTGGAAATTAGACTTAAAAGTGGGAGTACATAAAGCCTTAGAGAAACTAAAAAGATAAGAGATAACTTGTGACACTCAGGTTTCTTATGAGGAAAAGCTTCATAAGGTATTTATTTGCACGGCAGATATTTTGGCTAAGTGGTCATAAAGGGATGAAGACAGAGGAGTAGATTCAGGTAGGACAATAAAAGGGTGATCTTATTCTGAGTATTAGAAATTCCTGGTGGCTGGGATTGAAGGAAGAGGGTTGGAAGTGAGGAAGTTCTGGAAAACTGTGCTGGTGGCTGAGGATGGGTGGAGAGAAATTCTCATTATGTTAATGTTATTCAGCTTGGTTTCAGCTCCTGAGCTCCAGCCTCCATCTATTCCTCCCGATGACTTAAACTACAGGTATGAGTGACTATGCCCAGCTTTGTATTTTTTATCACATCACTTAAAGAAGTAGCGTCATTCCGTTTTACAGAACAAGATTTTGATACATAACAATGACTAACAGGACGGAGCCCTTCCTCCTCCTCCTCTCTTTCCTCCTCTTCCTTCTTCTTTTTCCTTCTTCTTTTGAGACAGGCTCTTGCTTTGCTACCCAGGCTGGAGTGCAGGAACATCACCATAGCTCACCGCAACCTCAAACTCTGGGCTCAGATCCTTCTGCCTCAGCCCCACAAGTAGACAGGATTACAGATGCTGGGTACCAGCATGCCTGGTTAATTTTTGTTTTTTATAGAGACAGGGTTTTGTTCTTTCTCAGTCTGGTCTCAAACTCCTGGCATCAAGCAATCCTTCTTCCTCAGCCTCTCAAACTATTAGGATTACAGGTATGAGCCACTCTGCCTAGCCTGTGAGCCCATCTTCTAATGAAGATAACATGCCAACAATGGACCAAACTGTCTAACAATTTGTAAGACAAGCACTACAGCTGATATAGAAGTCATCAACATAGGTCTGAAATACAGTGCAAGAAAACAGAGTCGTAACGAGTTTCCTAAATGGAAGAAGAGATAGTAGCCATTTATTTATTATTATTATTTTCATATATTTATGAATATAAGTGAAGTTTTCATACATGGATACATTGTTTAGCTATTAGATCTGGATTTTAGTGTACCAATCGCCCAGATAGTGTATATTGTACCAAATAGATAATTTTTCATCCCTCATTCCCCTCCTGCTCTCCCACCTTCAGAGTCTCTAACGTCTATTATTCCACTCTGTATGATCATGTATACACATAGCTTAGTTCCCACTTATAAGTGAGAACCTACAGTATTTAGCATTTAAGTCCTGAGTTACTTACTCCACATAGGATAATAGTCTCCCGTACCTTCTAGATTGGTGCAAAAGAAATGATTTTATTATCTCTTATACATAGTATCTAAGTAGTATTTCATTATGTGTCTGTGTGCATACACATCATATTTCCTTTATCCACTCATGTGTTGGTGGAAACATAGGTTGATTCCATATTTTTTTTAAAGTTCAAAATATTAATGGCATACAAGTGTTTTTGCTACATGGGTGAATTATATAATGCTGAAGCCAGGGTTTTTAGTGAGCCTATCACTAGAATAATGTACATTGTGGCTGACAGGTAAGTTTTTATCCCTCACCTCCCTCTTTATCATCTTCCCCCCCACCTTGGTTTACAGTTCTTTACATCTCTCTGCCCATGTGTAGCCATTGGTTAGCAGTCACTTATTAATGAAAATTTGTGGTGTTTGTTTTTCCACTCCTAAGAAACTTCACATAGGATAATGGTATCCAGTTCCATCCAAGTCGATAACATTATTTCATTTCTTTTTATGGTTGAGTAGTATTCTATGTTATATATGTATATAAGTCATGCTAGGATTACAGACATGAGCCACTGGGTCCAGCCAGTTTTCCTCTTATAATATAAAAATCCTGCAAAAGATGGAATAAACAACAACAACAACAACAACAACAAAATAAGCTCCTGCTTTTTTTGATGTCATGCATTGATGCTTTCAATGTGTGCTCAGTGCTACTGTGTTTCCTTGAAAATAAAACATCCTCCGAAAATAAGACCTACTTACAGTTTCCTTCTGGGTGAAATATAAGGCATCCCCTGAAAATAAGGCCCCCCTAGGCTCTGTCTCGGAATGAAAATTAATTTACCATAAACTGGTTGCTAGGGCTGCCCCGACTGGCGTCTAGCAACCAGTGATGTTAGGCGGAGTCCTGACGTCACTGCTGTGTGGAGGCAGAGCGGAGGTCGGAGTGAGTGGTGAGCACGGGATGGGAGAGAGGAGGAGACTTTCGCAGATGCGTGTAGAAGAACAGGAGGATCCGAGCAGACAGGACGCGGTGAAGGTGGTGAGTGCTGCTCTGTCTCTGGTGACACTGTCTGATGCTGGCAGCAGCCCTCATGATGACTGAAGGTTCTCAGTCAGTGGCAGACCCTGCTCCAGCCCAGGTCCAGGCCCCAGCCAGCCCAGTGACAGTCCCCAGGCAGGCCCCAGGGGGGAAATGTCTGATAAAGGGGTGGGGGGGGATGTCTGGTGAAGGTGTTCAGTGGCACAGGGGTGGGGAGAGGGGGATCACTTAAAATGACACAGGTGGATCAGAGGGGGCAATCAAAATGACACAGGAGGATCAAAAGGGGTTACTAAAATGGTAACCCCATTTTAAGTGACCCCCCATCTCCCCACCCTGATACCTCAGTTCCTTTTTTTTTACCCCTAGAAATGAGCACAAAAAGAAAAAGCTACTCAGTGGAGTGCAAGAAAGGAATCGTGGAAGACTCTTGGGGCCAAAATCTTACTGCTTTCTGTAAAGAGAAGATGTTGAGTATCCGATGGGTTCAAAAATGGCGAGCAGAGTATGGTAAGGGAAATGCTAAAAAGTGCAAGTGTGGATCCGGTCGGCAACCATTATTTTCTGAGCTGGAAGACCTGATCTGTGAATGGGTTGTTGAGAGGAGAGCAAAGGCTTTGCTTGTGATAGGGCTCAGATTCAAGAATTTACCCTTGCAATGGCACCACAGTTTGACATAGCCCCCGGAGACTTCAAAGCATCACAACACTGGCTGGACAATTTCCTTCGGCGAAGTGAACTGTCTTTAAGAAGATCCACAACATTGTTCAGGCTGGAAGATACTCAAGTTATTAAGCGAGCACTTGCATTCAAGTCCTTTATTGATGATGCTGACTTCTCTAAATATAATCTTTCCAATATGATTGCTATGGATGAAACTGCAGTGTTTATGGCCCAATCCTCTCAAGCAACAATTGAACAGCAGGGTGCCTCCTTAGTGTACATTCCTTCCACTGCTTACGAAAGTGCACGTGTTTCCTGTATTTTGGCAATTCGTCTGGATGGCACTAAAATCCCACCTTTAATCATTTCTAAGGGCAAGAAGGAAAAGATTGAATGTGTTTTGGGTGTTTTTATTCTTGAAACTGAAAAAGCCTGGGCCACACAAGCAGTTATAAGGAAGTGGGTCGATTTAATGCTGCCGCTTGTTATGCGAGGGAGCCAAAGAGGTCTGCTAGTCTGGGATGCAGCCAGCACTCACCGCGCTAAGACATGAAGACATTTCTTCACGAAAGAAAAATAGATCAAATAATGATTCCCGCAGGAATGACAGCCTATCTCCAGACTCTTGATATTGCAATAAACAAGCCATTCAAGGACAATTTGCACATGGAAATTAATGACTACATTGAAAATAGAATGGAGAGAAATCAGAGTGGAAACTTTGTGAAACCTAAACTGCAAGAAGTTGTGACTTGGGTGAAGAATTCATGGGAGAAAATCACTGACAGTTGCATTGCAAATGCACTGCGAGCAGGCTACCTTGACAAGAAGTACTCATTTAAGGACAGTGCTATTGCTAAACATGAGAGATTTGGTCCACTGATTCTGAAAGAAATGGAGTCACAAGAAATTCACCAGGAAATTCAGGGATTGGATTCTTATGATGATGTTCCAGAAGATGATGACATGATTGTCATTGAATACATGAGTAAATTCTTAATACTGTAAGATTCACAGTTGTCTGGTTTGTGTTGACAACTACCGTACTACCGTACCGTATACAGGTAATAAATTTCCTTTATTTTCATTTAACAATAAATGTGTACCATATTCTTCTTCATGGAAAAATAAGACATCCCCTGAAAATAAGACATAGTGCATCTTTGGGAGCAAAAATTAATATAAGACACTGTCTTATTTTCGGGGAAACAGGGTAGTTGAGACATGGTAATGCATAGCACGTTATATTTTTCTCTCGACCTCTGCCAGTCACCCAGGCCTTAGGTGGCTGACTATCTTCACATATGGATGTTTTCTCTGACCTATCTTTCATGATTCCTTTCTGTGAAATCGTTTTTACTTGATTTTTCTACATTCCTACTGATTGTTTATCTTTTCCGTTTTATGTGAAGCAATTGTTCATTTTTTGATTAATAATTTTTTGTAAGTTATATGTGTTGCAAATATATTCACCAGTTTTTGAGTAGCATTTTTTTTCCTAGAGAGAATTGGAAGTCCTCGAATTTTTATTATAGTGAATTTTATTAATATGCATTGCTAGACTTTCTATGCTTCGTTTTTAAAAATTTCTCTATTCCCATTTCACAATTATATTTTATACTTTCTTCTAGAATTTTCAAAGTTACCTTTCATGTGTAAGCCCTTAAGCCATGTGGAATTGATTTTTGCATGTGATATTAAGTAATGATCCAATTTCATTTCTATTTTATATGGAAAACATTTTTCTAGTGTCAGCTTTTAAATTATTCTTTCTCCATTGATTTTTCAATGTCATTTCTATCAGCATTTGCTAATATGTCAAATTTTCAAATACAGGAGAAGTTCTGTATGTTGGCCACCCAAGGGGCTGTAACAAATTGGTCCACATATGGAGGTGGTCAACATAAGGAACTGGGCCTACTGTACTGATACATACATGTGGGTCATGGCCAGCCTATGAAACTTAGGTCAACTTAAAGAGGTGGTCAGTATAGGGAGGTGGTCAACTATGAAGGCTCCACTATTCTTGGAAGAGGTCTGTTCTTGGAAATTCCACTCTGTTTATCAGTATATATTCCTTTTCCAGTGTGAATGTCATGTAAACATTTCACTATAATTTGTAATAAATTCACATATTTGGTTGCACAAGTCAGCGCACCTTATGCCTCTGTAGGATTGCTTACCTGTTCTTGACATTTTTCATCTGTAGAAGCTTCTGAAACATCTTATAAAAATTCATGATAATGGCTTTTCATAAATTCAATAGAACAGCATTGATTTTACAGATTATTTTCTTGGGGCAGAAATAACATTTAAAGTATTGAATCTTCCATGCGAATATAATGTCTCTTTGGTTACTGAAACATTCTTTTTTGGATTAACTATTATGGCTTCCTTAATAAAGTTCTTTCACAAATCTCATATGTATGGTATAAATATATTTACATATATGTGGAAAGAGAAACACACACATATATTTCTTTATATGCATAGGTAATTGTATTGATTTATTTTTTTATCTTATTCTGAGAAGTTTCTCTTTATTGGGCACCTTTGAATACTTATTAGTGACTTATAATCCATTATGGGGTTGAGGTAGATAGAGATCATAAATTCACAGATATTTATAATCCAGAAAAATAATATATAACCCTTTTTTCTTAAAGTGTGACTTTTATAATTAATATATCAATTTAAATAAGAAAACTTCAATGGAAAATAAATATGCAATTGCTTTTTAAATTTCCTTTTAGTCACTTTCTGACTATGGGCAAATCCTGAGCCATCATGTGCTTCTGTTTCTTCATCTTGAAATAGGAAGAAGGCAGAGACCAGGCACAGGATTAATGTGAGAACTGCATTATCTATTATAAGTTGGTAAGTTAGAAAGGTGCCTGGCACATAGGAGTGCTATCTGAGTACTTGCTAATGTTTTTGTATATTGTGAGACTAACACAAATACCTTCTCTTGCCTTCATTATGGTTAAATGTGCATGTGATATCCAGCAGTCATAGATTGAAAAGAAAAAGTCAACAACTGGAGACTTTAATTCCTGAGGTATATTTTACAATACAAACTAGTCCTGTTTACTTTCAGTTCCCCAAATAAGTAAAACTTGAGCCATTTTCTGTTAAGTTAGTCTGTAACCAAAACAATTTTCCCCTTGGTATTGCGATGCCAATGCCTCAAAATATGTGACATTTACACACATAAAAATAATGCCAAAAAATTGTTGTCTTTCTGCTATGAACAGAATGTCTGCAAATGTAGTTTTTGTTGTTTTTTTTTTTTTTTTTGGAAATTTTGTGAATACTTGATGTATTTTTATACTCTTGAAAATGATCTTTAATGGTATAACCTGCCTTACTGTCCTAAATGCTTTTGTCTTGGTCTTCTATTTCACCATATTTTTTTCTTGTTTCTTACTAATCTGCATAGCTCTGTAATATTCTCCCTGAATAGTGGAAAAACATCATTTAGTAAAATTATTTGAATAATGAATATTTAAGAACAGTTTTAGGAAATATGAGGAAAAGTCACACAACTTGACACAAACATTCTCTGAATGGGGCTGAAAATTTTAATAAAGATTGTGAAGGAAACTGGATGCAACAAGAGAAGATATTAGCATTTTTCTCCACATACTTTTTATTTCATCTTCTGTGGGCTTCACACTCTGATCTAGAAGCTAGGTAGGAACAGTGTCCTCACTGCCTGCACCGATCACAATTAACAGGTAGTTAAACTCTTGTTCCATTAAACAAACATCACCTACCACCTTATCATAGACAATCTCTTCACAAATTACAATGAGGTCAAATTTGGGGAGTTGAAATTTTATATTTGGGGATTGATTCTTTCATTTCTTCCTAAATGTACGTTCTCCATTATGTACTTACAACTTCTTCCCCAAAAGATTATTTTACATTTGTTCATGTTATATTCTGAAATCACTGTCAGTTTCTAAAGTGCTCGACCTGAATGTTTTACAAGAGTTTGTCGACTCCCTTAGGTTGTTCCGTACTTCTATGTTCTGTTTTATGTAATCACATAAGCCACAGTGACGTTAGTGGTGACAGTGACATGATGTTTGACATTTGGGGAAGGTATGTATCTTCATAGACTACGTTATTCTGGAGCACACGTCATCAGCAACTGAAACTATCAACATTTCAAAGAACTGGGAGTAGGATTCTATGAAGTAATCTCAGTAAATATAATTTCTTCCTTCATCTGTGATAGCAGGATATTACTCTGAAAGTAAAATCCATCATTGTAATAATAATGCACAATAACATCACCGACACCAGTTTTTCTCAGTAGAACCAGCACTGATCCCCGCAGGAGTATGTTGCAAATGTGGTAAAATGTTGATTGTAACAGCTATTAAGGAATGTTACTGATGAAAGAACAAGGCTGCTCAGTGCTCTACAATGCTGAGGACGACCTTGCAGAAGGACATATTTCCTATGTCAAGGATGTATTTAAAGTTTATATCTCTGGATATATACACAGTTGAAAAACCCTTTTGAAATTATCCAAACGTATAATCTAATTTCATGTCACCTATGAGTAAACAGTGTTTTAGCTAAGTTTAGTGTGCAGTAAATTTTCTAGGAATGCCTCTGATATGTAAATCAAGAGATGATTGTAGTGTATTCTTCAAAGTTTTACTACATGCTGTTTAATATTTCAGAAAATCACATCTCTCTTTACAGTTCTTCTCACAGTGGTTGGGGAGCCAAAATAATAAATGCAACTCAATCACTCTCCTTTTGATACTATCATATTCAGAGATTCTAAAAGTTGATTCCCTGTGTGGATGTGAGCCTCTGACCACTTTACAGTGTTTTCAACAATGGCTAATGCTAGGCATTTTCATATAAAAATATAATATATTTAAACTTACTTTCATTTTATTATTTCCTTATGTCATTTTCAGTAAATTAAAGAATAGACTTCAAAGAATGAAAGCATGTCATCCCAGATGGAAGACAGCCCAATTTCTCCAACATGGTGCAAGCACAAAATACGTCAATGAAGGAAGCCAGAGCTAATTTTCTATTTTAAATATCTCTAAAATGAGCCATACACCAATTCATTGTATGGGTAATTAATTGTACATTAGAATCACTCTCTAAAATCTGGATGTCCAGTTATCCTCAAGACCAATTAAATCAGAAATCTAGGTTGACCCTTACACATCAGATTATTCAACTCCCTTTAAATGACTCACATTAATCTCTGCCAAATTTATTTTCAAAAACAGGAGCACTCTGTGGGGATCACTACAGAGCAGTGTGTAATTATATTTTAGAATATACTGTATTCCAGACATTTCCTCCCCTTCACACATTATGGTCATCCTACTCACACCTACATATTGCTAGAGTAATTGTTTTACTTACTCACACACAAAGATACATATTTGTGAGAGATATCATACATACCACAAATGTTATATGTCAGGGTTCAGTGAACAACTTGTTTTTGTAAAGTTTCTATAAATTTGGGGGAATATGTAGATTATAAGTTTTCTGTAATATCTACTTAACTGAGTAGTTGTAGCAAGAAAAAAGCTCTAAAAATATTTAAATAACTGGGTTTAGTTGTATTTCAATATTTGTATTACAAAATCAGGTATCAGGCTAGATTTTTCCCAAGCGCCCATGCTATACACACACACACAAACACACACATGCACATACAATTGAACTACGCCTTAGTTTCAGTAAAATGGACAGACTGTAAGATACACCTTAAATGATAATAGCTATAATATAATTCTATGTAAGCACTGGCAAGATTAAAATACAGTAATTTCTACGGATTTTTTTATGTCAGCCTTTCTGATATTGAACACCTTAGACCATTGCCAAGTATTTACTTTCTTGACTATTAGCATCTCTAATATGAGATTTTGTTTTTTCCTACATTCTTCAAACTTACATAAAACCAGTTAATTCTATGTAGTGGAAAACTTAAGTCCTGAATAACATTTGTATTGTACAGATTATTTGTATCTTCCAATGAAATATCCATGCAAATAAAAAAATCTATTAACCGACTTCTGGTTGCCAGTTCCACATGTAAGGAATTTGGAAGTCACTAGTCTGTCCAAAACATTTAAAAGGTAGAATGGACTGAAAAATCAACAACATCTAGGATCTCTAGGAAAGGGGAGGACTCGAGGCAAACAGCCACCTCCAAGATTAGTGAAGACAGATGGGCAAATACAGAGAGCTGCAGCTGACTGTTTCTGAAACAGCCACAGGAACCAGTGTTGGGGTTAAAACAAAACCAAAATAAAACAAACAAACAACCCCCACCCCCGAAGTGTGAAGTATAATTGACCAGGGCCGAATTCTTAGAGAAAACAAATGTTAGCAATTAAAAGTACAGGGTCTAGACACGATGGCTCACACCTGTAATCCTAACACTTTGGTAGGCTGAAGTGGGTAGATTACTTGAGCTTAGGAGTTCAATGTCAGTCTGAGCAAAAGTGAGACCCCCATCTCTATTAAAAAAATAAAAATAAAAAATCTAGCTGGGCATTGTGATGGGCACCTGTTGTTCCAGCTACTTGGGAGGCAGAGGCAAGAAGATCTCAGAAACCCAAGACACTGAGGTTTCTGTGAGCTAGGCTGATGCCATGGCACTCTGCCTAGGGTGAAAGACTGAGATTCTGTCTTAAAAAAAAAAAAATTGAGTTGCTGGGCAGCACCTGTGGCTCAAGGAGTAGGGTGCTGGCCCCATATACCACAGGTGGTGGGTTCAAACCCAGCCCCAGCCAAAAAAAAAAAAACCTGCAAAAATAAATAAATAAATAAAGTTGGCTTGGCACCCGTAGCACAGTGGTTATGGCTCCAGCCACATACACCAAGGCTGGCAGGTTTAAACCCAGCTCAGGCCAGCTAAGCAACAATGACAATTGCAACAAAAATTAACCAGATGTTGTGGCAGGCGCCTGTAGTCCCAGCTATTTGGGAGGCTGAGGAAAGAGAATTGCTTAAGCCCAAGAGTTTGAGGTTGCTGTGAGCTGTGATTCCACTCTACCCAGGGTGACATAGTGAGACTCTGTCTCAAAATAAAAAAAGTCATCAGGAGTAAGGAAGTATGTTACATTACAATAAAAGGGTCAATTCTCCAAGAAGACATAACAATCTTTAGTATCGAATTAAGTGAGACAAAACCTTATAGAAGTGCAAGTAGAAATTAATGAATCTTATCTAATGGTTGGAGATTTCAACATTCCTTTGTCTGGTAGAGAGGTGTTGATCATATCCAGTTAATTAATGATGTTGTTGAGTTTAACTGGGTCATTAGTGATTTTTCTGCCTAATGGATCTTTCTATTTCTGAAAAAAGGAATGCTGAAATCACCAACTATGATTGTAGATTCATTAATTTCTATTTGCTGTTGTATCAGGTTTTTTATCACCTAATTTGATGCTATATTGTTAAGTGCATGCATGTTAAGGATTGTTATGTCTTCTTGAAGAATTGACCTTTTTATCATTATGTAATACACTTTCTGGTTTCTGATAACTTTTATTGCTTTGGGGTCTTCTCTGTCTTAAATTAATACAGCTTTTCCTGATTTTTTTATTTAGTGTAAGCACAGCATTTACTTTTTATCTAGTTTTTCATGTCTTCATACTTAAAATGAATTTCTTGTAGATAATATGTACTTAGGTCTTGTCTGAGGACTTGGTTAATTTGGGCAGTTAACTGGAACTGAGCTTAGGATTCCAGCTTCTGTTTAAATTGGCAATATGCTGCCTCTATGTTTTCACACACAGGTGCACCACTGATTCCAGGGTACAGGATTTCCTTCCAGGATTCCCCGTACCTCTTTATTCCTGTGAATCTTGAGTAATATTCTTTTCATTTTCTGATAGCATTTCTGGCAAGAGTCACTCTTTGCTATAGAAGACAATGAAATTAGAACTAGAATAGCACTCTAAAAGAATAAAATTTCTTATTTATCTCTACTTTGTGCAACTGATTATGGAATACAAGGTGGATTAGAATAGTGTTTTGGGTTTTATGCTTTTAAATTATCTGAAAACTACTTCTTCTAAATTGTCACCATAAATCCATTATTTATTACTGATACTGACACATTGGATATATTCAGTAGTGTTTTTTGAGTGACTAAATGAATGTGTCAATAAATGCATGAATAAATAAGCCAATGCTATGTTTACTGCCTTTTGTATCAACTGTTTTTCAGTTGCCCCTCTAGATGTACTCTTCCATTTTCTTTACTCCATTTTCTCTTCTTGGGAGGTGAGTAGAGTAACCTGTAAGGAACTTACCATTTTCTGACTCTAGTCTCCATCCAGACAATGCAAATTAGACAGAGTGAAGACAGTGAAGGTAGGGTATTTATTGCCATGGTTATATACCTGAGATGTAATCCCAGGCTGGTGTTTTTCTCCATAATGTGTCTTCATTCCTTGTGAGTCTGTTCTACAGCACTCCCCTTTACTTACAATTCCAGAATAAATTCTTCTTCTGCCTTATTCTTATGGGCCTATAGGTGATAGCTGCTCCATGGCTACTGGCCCAAATTCCTGCACATTCCATTATGGGTCCTCTACATCTTGCCCAAACCTCGGTAATTAGTCTCTTTATTTACAAATCCTCTTTGAATTATCCTAATTTGCTTATGCCATCTGTCTTCTGTTATGATTGTGACAGAAACACCCTCAATTCCCTGCCACTCTGCAAATACAAACACAAGTGTTAACAGACGGAGGAGGAATACGAACCTTATTATACAAGATAATATCTTGTGTCTTATTGCACTTATTTTCCACTCTAATTGACTGTGACTTCCATTTTAGGGCACGGGAAGACTAATGAGGTATTAAAGCTTAAAACTAATGTAGAGAACATCAAATCTAATTCACTGATTTTCTAGATGGGACAACTAGAATTTAGTAAGGCAAACTTACTAAAACTGTCTGCAAAAGCAGGGATTTGGCCAGTCCCTACCAGTCCAGTACCATATGGCTCCTGAATTACAGGAGGAATATGGAGAATACAGGTGGAAATAATCTTCTTTCCACTTGTGTTCACTATGAACTATACTCAACTTAGCAGGCACAGTGAGAAAGTTTGCTCAAAACTTTCCAATGATTTCTGATTTCATTCAGAGTTAAAACCAATGTTCTTGGAATCTTTAGAAAATTAAGCCTCTCACTTCTTTTGGGACCTCAGAAACCCTCTCTCACTTTTCTCTCCCTGCATTGTTTTTATTGTTCACTGATAGGCCAAGAATATTCTCATGTGTGTTAAGGTCTTTGTACTGGAAAGCTTTCATCATGCAGCTTTATGGATTACCCCTGTAGTGAACTATCATGTTATCAGTAAGACCTTTCCTAACTATTCAATTTAAAATAATGGCTTTCACTTCTCTCCTCATGTACTGCTTTATTTTTTAAACTTATCACACTGTCATAATTTGATAGACTGCATAATGTGTTAAATCTTTTTTTTTTTTTCATTTTTCCCTTACTTTAAGTTCAGTAAAAGTCAGGGATATTATTTATTCTACTTCATTCACTGTCAAATCTGTGGTGCTTACAATCTCTGGCACATAGGAAATACTCAGTAAGAATTTTTTGAAAAAATTAAGTGCGAGAATAAAGAAATGGCAAAAGCTTTTGTGTATATAATGAGTTAGACAATGTTGATAAACAGTTGTATGATGTTGACAAGATGTTATGAAATGGGAGGACTCAGAGAGTCCATTTCTAATCTATTAGATTTTCTGTTATCAATGGAATCGTTACTATTCTATAATACCAAAGAATGAAAAAATTCCCTTATTTTTCTAGGAAGTAGGTTTTTTTAAAAAATTTATATCTGTCCAACTGAAATACAATCAGGCAAGAGAATGTATAGGTGACATTAACTTACAAGGTCTGACAATTAAGTTCATAAACTTGTCACCAGGCACTTACATTGGCAGCACTGTGCGAACAGCTCAGTAAGGTATATCAGGGTCTCATAGCTGTGTTTGTGTTGCCTTGTGGCAGTGTCTTGCTGAATAGTGTTCAGTATTGCTGCTGTGTTTTTTTGTATGCAATTGGGAGAATGTTGGAGCTTGAATTAGAGGAAGGAACAAATGTTGAAGTTTTTGTTAAACTTGGCAAAAGTGGAAGTGAAATCAGAGCTGTTTTTCCAAGTTTATGGGATCATGCTATGAAGAAAGTGGCAGTGTACAAACTGATTGAACATTTTTCTGAGTGAAAGAAAGTGTCATTAATAAAGAAAGGTTAGGGTGGCCAGTAATGAGCAGAACCTACAAACATATTGCAAAAAATAGTCAAATTATGCATTAAAATCATCAACTGATCAGGAGAAAGACAGCAGACCAAGTAAACATCAAGAGAGAAATAGGAAAATTATTTCTTAAGGAAAAGACATCATAATTTATTATATTACAATAATAATATAATCATGAAAACACTGTCTTATTTAAATTAATAATTGTGACATAATTACTCAGAGAATTAAGGAAGAGAACATGATGGAAAAAATATTAAAGGGAGCTAAGTTCTTGTTTAGTGTAAGAGGAAGACAAGAATTAAGTCTAAGATTAATAAACAAGATAGCACCAGCAAGGACAGTATTTAGAAATATAGATGTTTGTTGTAAGAAATGCTGGAAAGGTCTACCCCTGGGATGGGGTAAACTACAGTGAGGAAGGATAGGAAGCTGCTGGGGGTTGCTAAGAGATCTTTAATACAATTGAATTTTTTAAATAAGTATATGTATTTATCAAACAATTTTAAATTTTTGAAAGTATTTATAAATGAAAATTTAACTGCCATTTAACATATTTGTCACAGAGATGAACTAATTTATTTCCACATTTCTTTATTGTAACTATAATGCAGTGGTTATATGAGGTTTGACAATTAAATTGATGAAATCACACTGAAAAAAGTGCTTTGAAGAGTGGACTAAGTGCTGGCTTCAGGGCATAGCTTCCCAACAGGAGGTAAAAAGGTGATTTACTTGTGTAGTGATAGTCAAAAATGAAGCATGTAGCACTTTTTCTTTTTTATTTCTAATTGATATTGGGGTGCACACAATTAGGTTGCATTGTTTGCATTCGTAAAGTCTAAGTTTTGCTTGGGTCCTTCATCCAGGAAGGGAGCTATACATCTATCTGCACAAAGTTTCTGGTGGAAACGAACCTGCTAAACTCCTTCCTGTCCTCTTCTTTTCTTAAATATAGTTGAGTTTTTGTTTCATGTGAGCACATTGTTGTTAATCTACAAGTTTTTAATTAGTATTGATTACATGTGATGCATGCTTTTCCATTCTTGTGATACTTTACTTAGGAAATAGTTCTCCAAATGCATCCAAGTTGTAACAAAGGAAACAAAATCTCCATTGCTTTTTATGGATGAATAGTGCACACATACCATAGTTTATTAATGCATTCATGTGTTAAAGAGCACTCGGGTTGGAAAATTTTACCTGGAAATCTGGCCAACAACTCAGGAGTCTTGCATTACAACAATGCCCCAGCTCACACAGTGCTGTCTATGAGGGACATTTCTGCCAGTAAATAAGTAACTGTATTAGAGCATCCTCCCTACTCACCTGATCTGGCCTCTAATGACTTTGTTCATTACCCAAATATAAAGTAAATATTGAATGGAAGACATTTTCATGACATTCGGGATTGCTTTGAAGATAACCATGGTGATATTCAACAATGAACACTTTTTCTAGGATGAATTTGTGAACTTAATTGTCAGACTTCATAGCTGTAAATTATACCTGGATATGTTGGCACCAGTAAGTAGAGACAGAACGTAGATTTATGATGACTTCCTTGTTGCATGTATTTCCCACACCTACTATTATTTGAATCTAATTAGGGTATAAAGTGTTTATTAGAGTGAAATGATAGGGGAAAGTAATATATTTTGTTCTACAGAAGAAAAATACAAAAATTCATTCCTTTTGTTTATTACCATCAGACATTAATAGTACTACTTACTGCATTTCATAAATTAGAGTATCAGAAACCAGCTTCTGCCTCCTAAAGTTATGCTTCATAGAACTAAGAACTAGTACCTATTTTGCAAAAAGTAGAATGTTCTGATATTCATATATATAATTCATTTCTATTATACCTTTTAGATTAAACTTTGGAATCTATTGTCTCAAAGTGTTTATGGTTTCTTTTCATAGAAATTGGATTTGCCAAATTATAAAAAGTTCATTAAAAAGTACATGTTTGTTTTTATCTTCCTGTGTAATTGTTCAACAAAATCTTGGGAATTTTAGGAATTGGGGCTTTTGCTTTTCCATTTTAAATTTTTGTTTTGATATAATTTTAGAATTACAAAAGTGCTGCTGGAACAGTGCAAAGTGTTTTATATAACCTAATATTGTATTTCCTCCAAATTAATTAGGATATTTGCTTTTCTTTTTTCTTTCTCTGAGTACATATATCTGTGCATATGCCCATTCTCACACACACACACACACGCACACGCACACACACATACATTATTTTCCAAAGCTTTGCCCAAGTTGTAAAAATGATTCTCTAGTTTTTGGACCTTGAATTGAGGATTTGATTTAGGTGTAGAGGCAGAATAAGAATCAAGAGTTTTTATAAAAATATTCTGGTCTGCTGTGGTTGCTCATGGCTGTCGTACTACCACTCTGTAAGTTTGAGTTGTGAAGATCACTCGAGCCAGAGTGAGACCCCCATATCTACTAAAAGTAGACAAAACTAGGCAGGCGTGATGGTGCATACCTAACCCTAGCTACTCAGAAGGGTGAAGGAGGAGGATCAATTGAGCCCAGGAGTTTGAGCAAGGCTGATGCCGCTGCACTCTAGGGACAGACAGAGACCCTTTCTTAAGAAAAAAGAAAGAAAGAAAGAAAGAAAGAAAGAAAGAAAGAAAGAAAGAAAGAAAGAAAGAAAGAAAGAAAGAAAGAAAGAAAGAAAGAAAGAAAGAAAAAGAAAGAAAGAAAGAAAGAAAGAAAGAAAGAAAGAAAGAAAGAAAGAAAGAAAGAAAGAAAGAAAGAGATTTTTATCGTTGATCATTCTAAAAGAGGAAACTGCAATGCAATCCTTTCTTACTTACATGTATGTGAGAAAGATATTGAAATAAGATTTTTTTAATGAAGATAAGCTTGAATACGTGTTCGATCACATCTCCTATCTGTAACTTGCATGTATCCCACCTCTCGATTATACTGTGATAATTACAGTTGGGGAAATTGTCATTTTATGTTCTTGCTGGATGATTGTCTATTCATAGTGAATATCTGAAAAACATGCTATGCTCAACCATATAGAAGAGGGAAAAATCTCACTCAGAAAAACTCAAGTTCATTGCCAAGTACCATGGACAAGTTCATGCCTGCCTTTATTTCTTGCTCTGTTTAATCCTTTAAGTTTTACCTGGTGAAATAAATAAAAGAAAGCACCTTTGCTTAGGACTACCAGCTGTTCTTTGCTCAATTATTATTTGTAGTATTTGACATCTATGTGTTTGGTTTTAGTAAATGCTGTGTATATCCCCAGAGAACTCCTAAAATAGTGATGGAAGACAGGCTATTTTGAATTTTAAGTTTATTCCTAGTATTTCAACAACACATAGCAGTAATAGGCAAACAACCAATTAACTATTGTTAATGTTGAATACTTTTGATATTTGTCAAAAAACAAAATGTATCACATTTGAGCTAGCAGAATGTCCAATTTGCCAAAATTTAAGGTTGTACTAAACTGATTTGAAATATTTATTTTAAATAAATATTTATTTATGTATTTTAAATAAATACTTATTTATTTCCTTTAACCACTGTTACTACTTCCAAAATGCTACTTTCCATATTTATTTTATTTGCTCTATAGTCAAAAAATAGGGCTTAACATTTTTTTTTTTGGCTTAACATTTTTTGAAACTATCAGTTTTAAAAATTGTTTCAAGAATATTTGTAACAAGAGATCAATATGTGTATGAGAGGCCTCAATGAAGAAGTCGAATTTCGATGAAAAAAAGATGATCTAATTCAAAAATACTTGTGTATGTATGTAGCGTTCTTAAATTTAAGAACCTCATAGATACTCTACATTCCTCATAAAGATGAAATAACTCCAAATGCTACAAACTCTGAAAAGGAAAGCTACAGGTACCAAATGAAGCTCTTAGGTATGGCTTTGAGGACACAGATTTTCAATTTTTGTTTCTATCTGTCCTTATGTGTGTGTCTTTAGGAACATCATTACAGATGATTGCTTTAATGAGTAAAATGAAACACTATTAGTGAAAGTACTAAGGGACAACGATAATAATCATCATAGCAAATAAGAGAATATAAAAAATAAGCGAGGTGACGGTTATGTTAATCAGTTTGATTTAAACATTCCACATTGTGTATCAAATCATCACATTGTGCCCTATAAGTGTATACAGTTATAATTTTAAAGAAATTAAATTAAAAAGAATACATACATGATACATGTAATTATTGGATACTTTTCAATTTAGTATCAAATTAAAAGAAATCGGATGGAAAAAGAGTTTCATAAAAGATACTGCGAAATCACTTACCAACTTTGTAAGTACTCAGGACCCTGATAGGCAAAGGAAGGGAAAAAAAAGTTAATTTAATACAGAGCAATAGGTACATAGAGTTTTAAAACAGGTCATATGAAAATAGAGGTTCCTGGATTGTTAACACAGGTGTATTATCAAATTTTAAAATGTGACATAATGTATTATATCACTTGAATTGGTTTCTAATATAGTAGGACTTAATGTCATGATAAAAGATTAGAAGTTAACTAATCCCAATTCCAGATAGTGGTAACTAACCTTTTCTGTGACAATAAAAAATAAATAAATTTAGACAGTAGGAAGTGGTGAAAAGAGTTATCAAATAGCTTGAACTATATGGTAACAATATATTTTAATAAAAGAATATTTATATTCCCATATTGTTTATAGTTTGCAGTTCCCAGAGGGTTGGCATATCCACATTAGTTTGATTGTTAAACAGGACAGATAAGGAAGAAAAATGGAGTTTCAGTGTAATACACTGTGTGAGTTTTTTTTTTTTTTTGAGACGGAGCCTCACTTTGTCAACCTCGGTAGAGTGCTGTGGTGTCATAGCTCACAGCAACCTCAAGCTCTTGGGCTCAAGCAATTCTCTTTCCTCAGCCTCCCAAGTATCTGGGACTACAGGTGCCTGCCACAACACCTGGCTATTTTTAGAGACCGGGTCTCACTGTGGCTCAGGATGGTCTTGAACCTGTGAGCTCAGGCAATCCACCCGCCTCAACCTCCCAGAGTGATAGGATTACAGGTGTGAGCCGTGCCCAGCCCTGTGTCTTATTTTTTTAATCCTGTTTTTTATCTTTGTAATCCATTATCTCTGCTCCATGTTCTTTCTCATTAGGAAGGGTCATTTCGCATAAAAATTTTAATTTTTCAGTCAACCAAAGTCCTGGAAGGCTCTAACTCACCACTCTGCTGTATTGATCTATGAACTAAAATGTCTCTTTCTTGTTCCCAGTTGCTTGAATTAAAGGTATATCAATTCAGAGGCATTGTAAAAATCTCACAACAGCGTATTTCATCCTTCCCCAACCCATATGCATATTATCATATATTTTACTTTGAAAGAGTTTATGTACTACCTAAACCAACGATATTATTTAAACCATCAATACCATTTCAGTATATTTAATGATAGTTTTATATTTATTCACGTGTATTACCATTTCTACTGCTTATCTTTACCCTGAAGTACTTGTTTTAATGTGTCTTGTATGAGTGACAACGAATTCTCTCACGTTCAGTTAGTGAAAGTCACTTCATTATAGATTCATATTTAAAGGAAATTTTCAATGGACACAGAATTCCAAATTGGCCCTTCCTTCCTCTACATACCTTCCCTGGTTTTTGGCTTAGATTGTTTGAGGAAAATTTAGTCATTGTTTTTATTTTTGTCTTTGTTGTAATGTGTATCTTTCCCTTCTGATTATACTTTCTCTTAAGTTTTGGTTTCATGATGTACTGATGTACCTAGGTTTGGTTTTTGTTTGTTTCTCCTGCTTGGATTTCAGTGAAGTTATTGTTTATCTAGATATAGATAACCTTGGAAAAATTGGACATTATTTACTCAACAGAATATTCTTCCCATACCCTCATTTCTTCTGTTAATGCTTCAATTATACATATATGTTTGATTGCCATTGCCTCACAGATAACTTATTTTCTATTCAGTTTTTTAAATTGTTTTCTTCTTTTTTATTCAATTTCTATCATTTCTGCTGCTATGCTTATTTTACTAAAACTTTATTCTGTAGTGTCTATTTTCTCTTGAGCCCATCTGGTGAATTTTTTCATTTCAGATATAATAATGTTCAACCCAAGGATTTCCATAGTTTATATATTCCAAGTCTCCCTTCAAGTATTCTTTTACCATCTTAATATTAATTATAGCTATGCTAATATCCTGTTTGGTAATCTCTGTAATTTTTCTCTGTTTCTATTAATTTATTTAGTTTCTTGTTATATATCACATTCTTCCTCTTTTTTGCACATCCAGTAAGTTCTTTGTGTCATGTCTAATATTATTCATTGGATGACTAAATTATGTTGTTTTATTTTAGAATATGTATTTTTGAACAACATAAAATTTATTAGTCTAACTTCTTGATCCTTCCTATCTTGATTTTTTAAATATTTTTTAATGAAGATAATACATAAATACCATAGAGCTTGTCCTTTTTAAGTGTAGAATTTAATGGATTTTCGTATATTCTGCAGTTATGCAACCATTGCTGGTGTTTAATTCCAGAATATTTTTTGTAACCCCCAAACCAAGGCCTTGGCAAATGCTAACCATTTTGTTTTTAGACACTTGCTTATTATGGGTGTTTCATATAAATGGAATCTTACAATGTGTGGTGTTTTGTGTCAGTTTTTTTATATAGCATTTTCAAAGGTTATCCATATTGTGTCATATATCATCAGCATATTTTTACATTTTATGGCTGAACACTATTTCATTGTAGGGATGTACCAATTGTGATTATCCAGTCATCAATTAGTGGTCAGTGGGTATGTTTCATTTTTTTGGTTATTATGAATAATGCTGCTGTTAGAATTTTATGAACAAAGATGTTCTGTTCTCTTGGATATTGACATGGTTTGGATGTTTAGTGCCTTCAAATCTCATCTTGAAGTATGGTCCCTGATGTTGAATGTGGGGCCTGATAGGAGGTGTTTGGTTAATGGGGGGGTGGATCCCTCATGAATGACTTGGTGCCCTCCCCATGATAAAGCATGAGTTCTCACTTGATTAATTCATGTGAAACTTGTTTTTTTAAAGAGCCTGGCACCACCTCCTCCCTCTCTTTGTTCCTTCTCTCACCATGTGCCACACCTGCTCCCTCTTCACCTTCCATTTTGATTAGAATTCTCCCTGAATCCCTCAAGAGAATCAGATGGTGGCACCATGCTTCTTGTATGCTGTGCAGAATTGTAAGCCAAATAAATCTCTCTCTCTGTCTCTCTCTTTTAATGACCCAACCTCTAGTACAGTATTTTCTTTATAGTAATGCAAACATATTAACACAGGTATATATCTAGGGCTGAATATGTGGGGCCTTATGTAAGCCATGTTCAGTGTTTTAAGGAAGAGCTAAATTATTTTCCTGTACTATTTTTATTCCCATCAGCAATGTGTGAGGATGCCAGTTTTTTCCCACCCTCACAAACAATTATTATTTATCTATTTGATCAGAGCCATACTAATGAGTATGAAGTCGTACCCCATTTGATTTGCCTAGCCCTTATAACTAATGATATTGTACATATTTCCATGTACTTATTGGTCATTTGCATATTTCTTTGGAGAAATGTCTGCAATAAATCTGTTGTCCATTTTCTAATTGGGTTATTCATCTTTTACATTGTTGCATCTGAGAGTTTCTTATATATTAGGGATAATCATCTGTTAATGGTATATAATTTGCAAACACTTCCTCCCATTTTCTGAGTTTTCTTTTTCTTTTCTTTTCTTCTCTTTTTGCAGTTTTTGTCTGGGGCTGGGTTTGAACCCGCCACCTCCAGTATATGGGCCGGCACCCTACTCCTTTGAGCCACAGGTGCCACCAGTCTTTTAATTTTCTTAATAATATACTTTTAAATAGCGGCCCCCAATCTTTCTGGCACCAGGGACCAGTTTTAGGAAAGGCAATTTTTCCATGGCTTGGGAGGGGGATGGTTTCAGGATGATTTAAGCAAATTACATCTCCACCTCAGATCATCAGGCATTAGATTCTCATAACAGACACGCATGTGCAGTTTACAGAAGGGTCTGCACTCCTGTGAGAATCTAATGTTCTACCACATATCTGATGGGGGGGGTGCTCAGCGCTGATGCAAGTGACGGGGAGCAGGTATACATCAAATCACGCACCAGCTGCTCACCTCCTGCTGTGTGGCCCAGTTCCTAACAAGCCACGGAATGATTCTGGTCCAAGGCCCAGGGATGTTGTAGACAAAAAAAAAAAAAAAGGTTTTTAAATCTGAAAAAGTCCAATTTATCTACTTTTTTCCTTTTATCGTTTGTGTTTTTGGTAGCATATTAAAAAAAACCCATTGCTTAATGTACGTTTTTAAAAAATTGGATCCATTTTCAAAAAGTGTTTATAGTTTTAGCTCTTATATTTCAGTCTTTGATCTGTTTTGAGTTGACTTTTATATGGTAGAAGTAAAAATCCAGATTCATTATTTGGCATGTAGATACCCAGTTGTCCCCACATTGAAATCCTTCAGAAATTGTGTTAATATTCATCTGTGAGGGTATATTTCTGGACTATGAATTCTATTCCAGTGATCCATCTTCATGCCATTGCCACACGTATTGACTAATGGAGATTTGTATTGTGTTTTGAAATCAGGAAATGTGAATCTTCTAACTTTATTTTTTTAACATCATTTTGTCTAGTCTTATTTCCTTGCAGTTTGATATAAATTTTATTATTAGTTTATTAATTTATATAAAATACAGCTGGGATTTTGATAGGTATTGTGCTGAATTTTTGACTCATCTTAACAATATGAGTCTTTTTGATTTATGAATGTGAATTTTTTTTCAAGTACATTCTGAAGTATTTTATTCTTTTTATTGCTACTGTAATAAAATTGTTTTGTTAATTTTATGTTCAAAATTTTGACTCTAGAACTACAATTGATTATTATGTACGTAACTTATATTTTGCCCTACCATTATACTTTTATTTTTCTAAATATAATACATTGGCTTCTCTGCAAATAAATAGCTTCATTGCTTCCTTTCCAACTTGGAGGTTTTTTATTTTGTTTTCTTGCCTAATTGCCCTAACTAGAATCTTCAGCCTCATGTTGAATAGAAGTGATGGGAGCAGGCATCCTTGCTTTGTTCCTGATCTTAGGAGGAAAACTTTCAGTCTTTCACTATTAAGTATGATGCAAACAGTAAATCTACCATGCTGAGGACGTTCCCAGGTATTCCTACTGTGCAGAGTGTTTTTAATGAGGAAAATGAAAATAGATTCCGCTTGGTCATGATGTATAATGGTTTTTATATGTTTTTCAGTTTGCTTCTATTTTGCTGATGATATTTTTGTCTACATTGTCACTGGCCAATGGTCTGTAATTTTCTTTCCTTTTGATGTGTTTATCGGTTTTTGGTATCAAGGTAATATTTAATAAGTTGATAAATGATCCCTTCTCTCTTGTTCTTTGAAAGTCTTGCTAAGAATTGGCATTAATTCTTATTTAAGCATTTGGTAGAATTCAATAGTGTATTCATCCATCCAGGTCTGAGTTTTCCTCTGTTGGACGTTTTTATTCTACTCATTACTATTCTACTTATTACTAGTTGTTATGGTCTGAATGTGGTTTATCTCCACCAAAACCCTGGTTGAGGCTTGTTGCCCAGTATAATCATTGGTGTTGAGAGCACGTGGGACCTTTGAGAGGCTTTTGGGTCATGAGAGCTATGGACTTATGATGGGATTAATCCCATCTCATGAGAGTGGTGAGCTCTTAAACTCACAAGATTGGATTAGTTAACAGGAGAGTAGGTGTTAGAAAGTGAGGATGCCCTGTGCTTTGACTTTCTGCCTTGGCCTGCTCCCTGCTCTACCACGTGGTGACACCTCAGATGTGATGAGCAGCATGGGGCCCTCAGCAGATGCAGCCACCTTGTCTTGAACTTTCCAGCATCCAAAACACATGAGCTAAATAAACCTCTTTTCTTTATAAATTACCCACTGTCAGGTATTCTGTCATAGCAACAGAAAATTTCTAAGACATTAATTTTGTCTCAACTTTTCATGTGCTATTAGCTCTTTCTTTCTTGAGTCATTTCTGCAGTTTTCATTATCTTCACAATATGTTCATTTATTTTAATTGATCTAGTTTGTTGCCATATATTCATTTATAGTGTCCCCTTAGAATCCTTTTGGCTTCTGTAAGGTTGGTAGTAATTTTTCTTCATTTATTCCTGACTTGGGGGATTTGAATCTTCTGTCCTTTTATTTATTTATTTTTTTTAGTTAGGAAGGGTTTTATAATTTTGTTAATTTTTTCAATAATTAACTTTTTGTTTTATTGATTTTCTTTATAGGTTTTTCTATTATGTATTTACACATAGAAGTTATTATTATTTTCTTCCTTTGGTTGCTTTGTGTTTGGATTGCTTTTATTTTTTTACAGTTCCTTAGGGTGGAAAGTTAGGTGACTTATTTATTTTTTTGTTTTATTTATTTTATTTCTGAATTTTTTTTTTTTTTGCAGTTTTTGGCCAGGGCCAGATTTTAACTCTTATTTAGAAATGGATGTTTTAACCCTTATTTAGAAATGGATGTTTTAACCCTTATTTAGAAATGGATGTTTTGATTTCCACATATTTGTGAATTTCCAAATTTTCCTTTGTTTCTTATTTCGAATTTTATTCTATTGTGGTTGAATAAGATATTTTGTTTTATTTCAGTATTTTTTATTTAATGAGACTTGTTTTATAGTATAGCATATGGTCTATCCAGACAATTTTGGGGGGTGTATTTGAGGAAAATGAGTATTTTTCTGTTTTTCTGTATATGTGAAGTATTTTATATATATATACACACACATATATACATATATCTTTAATTATTAATGAATTTTAGTGTTATTCAAGTCTCATTTCTTTGCTGAACTTCTGTTTATTGTTCTACCCATTATTAAAATTAAGATATTGATGTTCTCAAATATTATCACTGAATTTCTATTTCTCACACTAATTCCATGTATAATTTCATATAATTTTAATTTTTGTTGTTAAATATTAGGTTTATAATTGTTGTAACTTCTTTTTTTTTATTAAATCATAGCTGTGTACATTAATGTGATCATGGGGCACCATACATTGGTTTTATAGAACATTTGATACATTTTCATCACACTGGTTAACATAGACTTCCTGGCGTTTTCTTAATTAATATGGTAAGACATTTACATTCTACATTTACTAAGTTTCACATATACCCTTGTAAGATACACCACAGGTGTAATCCCACCAATCACCCTCCCTCCGCCCACCTCCCCCCTCCAACCCCTCCCTTTCTTCCTTCCCCCTTTCTCAGGTTATAACTGGGTTATAGCTTTCATGTGAAAGCTATAATTTAGCTTCATAGTAGGGCTGAGCACATTGGATTCTTTTTCTTCAATTCTTGAGATACTTTACTAAGAAGAATATGTTCCAGCTCCATCCATGTAAACATGAAAGAGGTAAAGTCTCCATCTTCCTTTAAGGCTGCATAATATTCCATGGTGTACATGTACCACAATTTATTAATCCATTCATGGATTGATGGGCACTTGGGCTTTTTCCATGACTTACCAATTGTGAATTGGGCTGCAATAAACATTCTGGCACAAATATCTTAGTTATGATGTCATTTTTGGTCTTCCAGGTATATGCCTAGTAGAGGAATTATAGGATTGAATGACAGATGTATTTTTTAGATCTCAAAGTGTTCTCCAAACATCTTTCCAAAAGGAATGTATTAATTTGCATTCCCACCAGCAGTATAGAAGTGTTCCCTTTTCTCTACATCCATGGCAACATCTCTGGTCTTGGGATTTAGTGATATGGGCTACTCTTACTGGGATTAGATAGTATCTCAAAGTAGTTTTGATTTGCATTTCTCTGATGATTAAAGATGATGAGCATTTTTTCATATGTCTGTAGGCCATGCACCTGTCTTCTTCAGAGAAGTTTCTCTTCAAGTCCCTTGCCCAGCCTGCGATGGGATCATTTGTTCTTTTCTTGCTTACATGTTTGAGTTCTCTGTGGATTCTGGTTGTTAAACCTTTGTCAGAGACATAACCTGCAAATATCCTCTCCCATTCTGAGGGCTGTTTGCTTGCTTTACTTACTGTGTTCTTGCCTGTGTAGAAGCTTTTTAGTTTGATCAGGTCCCAGTAGTGTATTTTTGAAGCTGCTTCAATTGTCCTGGGGGGACCTCCTCATAAAATACTCACCCAGACCAATTTCTTCAAGGGTTTTTCCCTGCACTCTCTTCTAGTATTTTTATAGTTTCATATCTTAAGTTTAAATCTTTAATCCAGTGAGAGTCTATCTTAGTTAATGGTGAAAGGTGTGGGTCCAATTTCAGTCTTCTACAGGTTGTCAGCCAATTCACCCAGCACCATTTATTAAATAGGGAATCTTTATCCCACTGAAAGTTTTTAATTGGCTTGTCAAAAATCAAATAATGGTAAGTAGCTGGATTCATCTCCTGGTTCTCTATTCTGTTCCAGACATCTACTTCCCTGTTTTTGTGCCACTACCGTGCTGTTTTGATCACTATCAATTTGTAGTATAGTCTGAGGTCTGGTAGTGTGACTTCTGCTTTGTTTTTATTTCTGAGTAATGTCTTGGCTATTCGAGGTTTTTTCTGATTCCATATAAAACTAGGTATTATTTTTTCAAGATCTTTAAAGTGTGACAGTGGAGCTTTAATAGGGATTGCATTAAAATTGTATATTGCTTTGGGTAGTATGGACATTTTAACAATGTTGATTCTTCCCAGCCATGAGCATGGCTTGTTTTTCCATTTGTTAACATTTTCAGCTATTTCTTTACTTAGAGTTTCATAGTTCTCTTTACAGAGTTCTTTCACGTCCTTTGTTAGATAAACTCCCAAATATTTCATCTTATTTGGCACTACTGTGAATGGAATAGAGTCCTTAACTGTTTTTTCAGCTTGACTATTGTTGGTATATATAAAGGCTACTGATTTATGAATGTAAATTTTGTAACCTGAAATGCTGCTGTATTCCTTGATCAATTCTAAGAGTTTTGTAATAGAATCCCTGGTGTTTTCCAGGTATAAATCATATCAGCTGCGAAGAGCAAAAGTTTGATCTCTTCTGACCGTATATGGATAGCCTTGATCACCTTTTCTTCCCTAATTGTGGTGGCTAAAACTTCCATTACAATGATAAAGAGCAGTGGAGACAATGGGCAGCCTTGTCTGGTTCCTGATATGAGTGGAAATGATTTCAATTTAACTCCATTCAATACAATATTAGCTGTGGGTTTGCTGTAGATGGCCTCTATCATTTTAAAAAATGTCCCTTCTATACCAATTTTCTTAAGTGTTCTGATCATGAAGGGATGCTGGATATTTTCAAGAGCTTTTTCTGCATCAATTGAGAGAATCATATGGTCTTTGTTTTTTAATTTGTTTATGTGCTGAATTATACTTATAGATTTACAGTTATTAAACTGGCCTTGAGACCCTGGGATAAAACTGACTTGGTCATGATGTATTATTTGTTTGATGTGTTTTTGGATTCTGTTTGTTAGGATCTTGTTGAATATTTTTGCATCTATATTCATTTGTGATATCGGTCTATAATTTTCTTTTCTTATTGGGTCTTTTCCTGGTTTGGAGATCAGGGTGATGTTTGCTTCATAGAACGTGTTGGGTAATCTTCCTTCCTTTTCTACATTTTGGAGCAGGTTGAGGAATATAGATACTAACTCCTCTTTAAAGGTTTGGTAGAATTCTGACGTGAAGCCATCTGGTCCTGGGCTTTTCTTTTTAGGGAGATTTTATATGGTTGGTGCTATTTCAGAACTTGATATGGGCCTGTTCAACATTTCCACTTGTTTCTGGCTAAGTCTTGGAAGGTGACATGCATCCAAGTATTGGTCAATTTTCTTCAGATTTTCATATATCTGAGAATAAAGTTTCTTGTAATATTCATTAGGGATTTTTAGAATTTCTGTGGAGTCTGTTTTTATTCCATCTTTATTGTTTCTGACTGATGAGATTAGAGATTTTACTCTTTCCCTCCTGGTTAGGTTAGCCAAAGTTTTATGTATTTTATTGACATTTTCAAAAAACCGACTTTTTGATTTATTGATCTGTTGTATAATTATAATCTGTTGTATAATTCTTTTCTTTTCAATTTCATTTAATTCTGCTCTAATTTTGGTTATTTCTTTTCTTCTACTGGGTTTAGGGTTGGAATGTTCTTCCTTTTCCAGTTGCTTGAGACGTTCCATTAAGTTGTTAACTTCCTCTCTTTCTGTTCTCTTGAGGAAGGTTTGCAGTGCTATAAATTTCATCTTAGGACTGACTTTGCAGTATCCCAGAGGTTCTGATTATTTGTGTCTTTATTGTCCTTTTGTTCCAAAAATTTGGCAATTTCCTTCTTAATCTCATCTCTGACCCAGCTATCATTCAGCATAAGGTTATTTAACGTCTATATTTTTGTATGAGTATGCAGATTCCTGTTGTTACTGAGTTCAAGTTTTATTCCATGGTGGTCCGAGAAGATGCAAGAAATAATTTCTATTCCTTTAAATTTACTGAGTATAGACTTGTGACCTAAGATGTGATTGATTTTGGAGTATGTTCCGTGGGCTGATGAGAAGTATGTGTATTCAATTTTATTGGGATGAAATGTTCTGTAGTTGTCAGCTAAATCCAAATGTTGGATGGTTAGGTTTAAATCTAAAATTTCTTTGCTCTGCTTCTTATTGGAGGATAGATCCAACACTGCCAAAGGAGTGTTGAAATCTCCAACGATTATGGAGCTGGAGGAAATCAAGTTACTCATGTCTGTTAGTTTCTCTTATAAATTGAGGTGCATTCTGGTTGGGTGCATAGATATTAATAATTGAAATCTCATCATATTGAGTATTACCTTTAACAAATATGAAGTGACCATTCTTATCCTTCCTTACTTTTGTTGGTTTAAAGCCTATTGTATCTGCAAGTAGAATTGTAACACCAGCTTTTTCCTGATTATTATTTGCCTGAAATATGGATGACCATCCTTTCACCCTGAGTCTATATTTGTCTTTTAAGGTAAGATGTGACTCTTGTATGCAGCAAATATCTGGCCTGAGTTTTTGTATCCAGTCAGCTAATCTGTGCCTCTTTAGAGGACAGTTTAAGCTCTTCATATTAATGGAGAATATTGATAAGTCTTGTAAAATTTTGGGTATCGAGTTTTTTGAATGTCCAGTGGACATTTTTAATCCTTTTGCCACTGTGGAAGTTGGAGTCGATCAAAAGTCCCAAGTGAGTTTACTTTTATGGTAGAGGATTGGACTGTTCATTATGGAGGATAGGTCTGAGACTATCCTGAAGAGCTGGTTCGGTTATGGCAAATTTCTTCAACATGAATATCATTAAAGCATTTAATTTCTCCATCATAACTGAAACTCAGTTAAGCTGGATACAGGATCTGGGGTTGAAAGTTATTTTGCTTTAGGAGATTAAAAGTTGATGACCACCCTCTTCTGGCTTGAAAAGTTTCAGCAGAGTGATCTGCAGTCATTCTAATATTCTTCCCTTTGTAGGTAATGAATTTCTTACGTCTGGCTGCTTTCAAAATTTTCTCCTTCATATTAACCTTAGTGAAGTTAATTATGATATGCCTGGGGGATGTGTTATTCTGATTTAGTTGTGCTGGTGTTCTGAAACTGTCTGCTATCTGAATTTCAGACTCTCTTGGCATGTCTGGAAAGTTCTCTTTCATAATTTCATGGAGAAGGGCCTCTGTGCCTTGTGAGGCCACTTCATCACTTTCAGGGATTCCAATGAGTTGGATATTAGCCTTCTTTGAATTATCCCAGAGCTCTCTGAGAGAATGATCCATTTTTGCTCTCTATTTCTCTTCCTCTTTGAGAGTTTGGGAGCATTGAAAAGGTTTGCCTTCATTGTCAGAAATCCTCTTTTCTGCTTGCTCCACTCTGTTACTGAGGGTTTCCACTGTATTCTTCAGATCTTTGAGGGCTGCAAATTCTTGCTTCAGTGCGTCAAGATCTTTGGTGTTTTTGTCTTTAAATTCTTGAGACAACTTTTGAATTTCTCCTCGAATTTCTAATTCCAACTTTTGAATTGCTCCTCGAATTTCTAATTCCAATTTTTCCTCCATTTTATTAATCTTGTTTGTAATCCAAATTCTGAAGTTGATTTCTGACATCTTGGCCAGCTGTTTATGAATGGGATCTTCAGTTACATCTGCCATATCTTTCCTTGGGGGGGTTGATATATTCTGATTATTCATGTTACCAGAGTTTTTCAGCTGATTCTACCCCATGATTGTTTTACACCATTTGATTTTTCCTCTGGAGCTTTGTCGAGGACCCGTGCAGTACTATGGCCTGAGAAACTGAGGACATGTTTGGTGTGTTCGGGCTAAGTGGTTCTGTCTTGTTTTCATCTGGTCTCTGTTCAACCCTAGTGAAACAGTTATTCTGGGTTGAAGTCTCAGCTGTAGATAAATATCAGTAATTAAGTCACCCGTCCCCCCACAGGCAACAATTGGAAAAGTAAAATCAAACCTTCCTACCACCACACACCCAGGCCACCAGCTGAATAGTCCTTGGGCGATTGGGTCAGTTCAAAAGGTCCAAATCAATTGTCTCAGTCAGCACCTGTCTCAGGTGGGAAAGTTTAAAAGGTCTTTGGCAACTGGATCGCAGGGGTCTAGTGACTACTCAGATATGGCTTGCTCCTTTGCTCCTTGGAGTCAGGAGGACCCACCCAGAAAATAGATCAGTCTGAAAGTTTGATGCCTCCTTCCCCACCTTGCACCTCCGTCACACCCAGTCACTGATAATCCCGCAGGGCTTTGACCCAGTTGCCTGTAGTGAATAGATACTCCAGGGTTTTGCACCTGCCTGAATCACAAGGAAATCTTTTTTTGCTCAGCCAGGCCACTGCGCTCTACCTCTATCTAGCAGGGGGAGGTGAGGCCTGACAACCTCAGGCACTTGATGGAGGCTGGGGAATGTTCACTCAGTTCCAGCCCCGCCCCTGATTGATGTTACTGACAGAACAGTACAGAACAACTTTGCGGGAATTTGTTTCTGTCCCTGCTAAATTCTCCTGCAGAAGAGAAACTGTTTTGAGTTCCCAGAGCCTGCGCCTCAGGCCCTGTCTTTGCTCCTGCAGGTTTGTATTTGGTTACCTGTCAGTTCTAGCCTCCTGTCTTCCTTTGTCTATAAGGGTGATGATCCCCAGAGGGCCGAGTGCATCTTAGGCTCAGTAAAGTGGTCCTCTGGGTCAGTCCCAGTCTGGGAACTTCCCAGCTCTGCGTGTGTGTTTCTAGTCCCTGCGCTCTACCCCGGCAGGTACTGCCTGAGGGAAACCCTTTACTCACAGAGCCTGCATTTCCATCCCAGATCTGTTCCATGGTGGTTGCCACCTGAGTAGATGCCTCACCTCCTCTGGTTGCCCAGGGAGACAGGGGGTGTGGCTTCGGGATATCCAGGAGTGAGCCCTATTGTTGCCTAAATATGTCTGCTGCTCTTCGCCTTGGGGCACCGCCGCTCCAGTATGATTTCCTTTCAGCCAACCATCCTCTCCTCACTCCCATGCCCCAGAGTCTGCACTGACCAGCTGCAGTCTAGGCCCTGTCCACACCCCTCGAGAAATCACCCAAGAATCTGGACTCTTGGGGGACAGGCCTCTAGACGTCAGAGTGAGCGTGGAGGGGAGTGATGTGAGCTCTGAGTTGCAGGTAGAGAATATATACAGTTTTATACAGTTTTATGCCTGGCAGGAGAACACCGTGGCACCCTAGTAGGGGAGTTAGGTCCAGTTTTTAGAGGGTCTCTCCCGTGGAGTGTAGTGGGAGGATCTTTGAACTCTGCTCATTTGTTTCTGGGGCACTCTGAGCCATTCTCATGGGGGAGGGTACTCCCATCCATATGGTGATGGATTTTGTACCTTTTGTTTGTATACTTGGGGTCACAGCTCACCTCATCAGGGTTGATGTGCATTCTTTAACCTTCTCTCTTGGTGAAGCTCTAATCCACCAGGTTACTTGCTAAATTTCTGTCCTTTAACTCTCCTTCTGGATGGGAGCCTCTGTGGAAAGCTGGCTTCAGTCAGCCATCCTGTCTCCGCCCCCCAAACACTTGTTTCTGTCCTGCTGCCAGGGCCACTGCTGCCCCCCATCCCCCGGGGGTGCCGTCGGGCTGCTGCTTGCGATATGGTGCCCTAAGCCCCACGTTGGGAAGGAGGACCATGGCCGCCAGCAGCAGCACCACAGCCTGCAGGAGCTGCTTCTCCTTACGCCTCATCAGGGTTGGTCAGCCCCGCCATGCCCCGCTGGCACCGCCGCACCACCCCCAGCTCTGAGCGTCCTGTGGCTGCAGCACTGGCCCCACTCCAACCTGTTGTAACTTCTTGATGGACTGACATTTTACCCTTTTATGATTGTAAAAGTTTTTGTTTTTAGTAACAATTATTCATTCTTAATTTCTATTTTATCCAATATTATAACCAGTCCATATTCTTTTGGTTAACACTAATGTTATTTCTGTTTCTATCATTTCACTTCAAAGTTTTATGTTTTGGGAATCTAATACAGTATATAAGTCTATGTTGATGTTTTTATATATCCATCAATTTTATCAATCTCTGACATTTTCTCTCTATTCTTCCATTATTAACATTGTGTATTAAATTTTAATTTTTGGGAATCACAATTAACTTCTTAATATCCAATAACTGGACTATATAAATACCAATTTAATTACAATTTAAAGTTTAGAAAAAGCTTTCTACAGTTTTATACCCTCTCCCTCCTAAGTGTTATTATTGCATAAATTTTACCTTTATACGTTAGAGTGCTGTGGATCAAGATCTGTAATAGTTGCTTTACTTTTATTTTTATTTTAAGTAGTTTTTAGAGAAATTTAAGGTTAACATCAAAATTCAGTGAAAAGTACATAAAGACATGATTATTGCTTTATACAGTCCTCTTTTAGAAATGATAGCAGAGAAAAAGAAGAAGAAACTACTAAAAAAATCTACATCACTGCCTTTTATATTTCCCAGTTAGTCACACATGCCTGTGCTTCTTATTTCTTCCTATGTATTGAAGACATTGTCTAATATCCTTTCATTTCAGCCTATTAGACTTTCTTCAGTGTTTCTTGTAGGCTGGAGAGAAATTCGGTTGTTTTTGATCTAAGAATGGCTTAATGTTTCCTTAATTTTAGAAGAGTAAGTTTGCTGGGTGTAGAAATCTTGGTAAACAGCTTTTTAAAAAAATTAAAATCTCTTTGAATAAATCTCTACATTACATGCCTTTATTTATTGTTCTTGGGAGTATTTTTATCACTACTTCAATCATGCTGCTCATTACTGGTCTGTTCATGACTTCTATTTATCTCTGATTCTGACTTGGGAGGATGTGTATTTTAAGGAATTTATCTATTGCCTCTATGTTATCTATTTTGTTTTCATACAGGTAGCTCATAGTAGTTATGAATGATATTTTATAATTTGGTGGTATTGATTGTAATGTTTCCTCCTTCATTTCTGATTGAGCTCATTTTAGTACTTCCTCTTCTGTTTCTTGTTAGTCTAGTCAGTGGTCATCAATTTTTTCTCATATTTTAAAACAAACCTGACTTTTTATTTCATTGATTTTTTTCCTTTTTTTTTTTACATTTTTAAATTTATTTATGTATTTACTTATATTAGTTTCCATTTCATTTTGTTCTGCTCTGAGTTCTATTATTTCTTTTCCTCTGCTTCCTTTGGGTTTATCTCTTCATTTTCTAATTTGTGGAAATGTGACAATAAGCTGTTAATTTGTGATCTTTCTGTCTTTTTGATGTTGGCATTTAAGGCTATGAACTTTCCCCTTAGGACTGATCTCTCTGTAGTGTAGATTCTGAAATCTTCTGTGTCCTTTATAGTTTAGTTCAGGTAATCATTTTGTTTCCATCTTAATTTTTTAGTTGATTTTAGCATCATTCCGCAGCAGGTTGTTTAATTTCCATGGCAGTGTAGATTGGAGTGTTTCTCTTGGAATTGATTTCTAGTTTTGTTTCATTGTAGTCTGAGATGAAACATGATATAATTTTGACTTTTTGAATTTTCTGAGACTTGCTTGTGGCCTAAGGTATGATTCTTGGAAAACGTCCCATGTGCTGATGAGTCCTGCTTTTTATAGTCAAATAATATTTAATTTATTTAACTAGATCACTGGGGAGCACCTGGGCTGTTTAAATCTGATAGGTTTTTCTCTATGCTAATGATAATATTGAGTGAATGAAGATGAAAACTGATAAAATGTTGAAATACATAGCACATTTTAAACAAAGTTATGAAAGTGACTTTTTTTGCCAGAGAGAGAATCATACCAAGTATGTAATTCATTCAACAAACACATTTTAAATCTAGGCACTGTAATAAACACTATAGAAACAAGAAAAAACAGAAACAGATATGGTATGTACCTTTCTTCATAGAATGAACAGATCACATGTAAGGGTAATTATTACTTAAATAAACATAAATATACAATTACTGTAATAAATGCTGTGAGAGAATATAACTGTAAACTCTGGAACTTTGTAAGAAAGGTCCTGATTTAGTCATTTGTAGTGGAGGAGACTGCATAGAACTTCCCTGTGGAAGTGACTTTGAGTTCAGACCTAAAATATATGTGGAGTTAATTACAGGATAAAGAATGAAGAAATAATTTTTGAGCTGAAGGATCAGTGTGTACAGGGATTTAAATTAAAGTGAATGGCTATATATAATATCTACAAATAAGAGAGTTTAGACAGCATGTAGAATAGCAGAAAAGTGTCATAACAAACTCACAGGTAAGCAGCTACAAGATCACCCAGGTTTCATTCTATGTATAAAGAACTGAAGGCATTTGAAATAGGGCATGGCATGATAGCACCCAATATTTAGAATTTTTTCATGGTTTTCATTTTAGAGTCATATGTTTTCCTTATTTTCTTAATTCTTCACCTATATTTTACCCATCAAAAGTATGATGCAGGTTGTAGGAAACAATAATCAATTGTTTTTACAGACCTTCCCCTGACTTCATGATTCTTTTGGAGAATTATTTCTTACGTTATTCATTTGCATAAACTTTTTTTTATAATATGCAATATTTTATCGTAGTATGTTATTTGTTTACCTATGTAAACTTTTTCCATTCTAAAGTAAATGCCTGGAATTTAGGACCTACTCTTAATCATTCTCTGCTTCCTATAGACTCAGAATAGCAAATTTTAAAATGAGCATTTGAACCATTTTGTGTTTGCTGAAGAAACCATTATATTTTTTATGGTATCTTCTTCTGTAATTGATAATTTAGAAAATTTGAGTTGGAATATGTTTACGTATTACTTATACATTTGTCTTATGGAAAACGTATGATTTGAATTATGAATAGAAAAAAGAAAGATGGATCAGCAAATACAATATATAATAACCTTCAGGCCATCTGCAGCAAGCAATTTGTAGTAACATAATATTTAAAAAATGACTTTAGAATAAAATGATTTTAAAAGTCTTAGAAATTAAAACAAATGACTTTCATTGGTGACATTGTTCATCTACCATATAAGGCTATAAGCCATTTATGAAAGTGTTAAAGTAATTGGAACAATATAAAATTGCAACTATGATATAATAACACAAACCTCAGAATTGCTGATAAAATTGGATGGCCTATTTGATGTCATCAATTATAATTAGTTTGGATTAATTATGTAACATTTTGTAAAAAACCAATATGCTATTTTATGATCTTAAAATGAATGCAATTTTAATGTAACTATTACTTTAAGGTCAAAACTTAACTGAAATATTTAATTAGAATTGTTGGAATATGTACCTAGACACGTTTAGTGCAATATTGATCTTAAAGTCCTTAATTGGACATATTTATAATATAATTATATAACAATATATCTTCCTAATTTTATCAAGTCTTCTTTTTGCTTTACCATTCCAAAATTAATTTTACTAAATAGTCTTATGATATAATAAAATATTTTTTGAAGACACTAAAAATCAATAATTATTTAACATGAACTATGCAGTTGTATAGCTTTTATAACTATATAAATTTTGGTCATAAATAAAGTGCTAAAGTATACACTGACATCCTAATGTGTTTGATGCACTTGCACCTGCTATATCTCTACATTTTCTTGCAGTTATGTTACTACCAAAGAGGATGATTATTTATTGGTATTGTTTGATAGTTTTTTTTGTTTGTTTGTTTGTTTGTATGTTTGCTTGTTTGAGACAGAATCTCACATTGTTGCCCTGGGTAGAGTGCTATGACTGTTATTGCTCACAGCAACCTCAAACTCTTGGGCTCAAGTGATCCTCTTGCCTCAGTTTTTCATTTTTAGTAGAGACAGGGTCTCACTCTTGCTCAGGCTGGTCTCAAACTCATGACTCAAATAATCCACCCGCCTTGGCCTTCCAGAGTGCTAGGATTACAGGCATGACCCACCATGCCTGGCACTGTTTCATAATTTAAAACTTTCCTGTTTTTGAAGTCCAATAGCTTCACCTATAGGTCATAGTCTTGTTATAATTAGCCATCAGGCTATACAAACTTCTCTTCCTAAGGTAAAGAATGGATGACTTCTCAAGACCTTATTCTACTATTAGCTACCACTTAGACTTCATACCTTGAAACTCATCTTCATTTACCAAGCACTTTTCTTGGTTTCCTAAGAATGTCCTATGCAAACTTTTTTCTCCTGGAGCATTATATTTAGTTTTTCAGCTGCTATCAAAGATTCTAGTCATGTCTAATGCCCACCTGTCACTCTTCAACTCATGTTTTGGTTTATATGCAGAAGAATGCAACTGGCCCTTTATTTAACAACATATATAAAAATTACCTCAAAGTGATTAAAAATTGAAATGTGAGACCTAACACAGTAAACCTTCTGTAAGAAAACGTGAATAAATATTTTTGACATCAGTATTGGCAATGAATTTTTCTTTTGATATGACACTAAAAGCAAGGCTACCAAAGCAAAAAATAGCAAGTAGGATTATATCAAAGTAAAAAGCGCCTGTACAACAAAGAAAAACTCAACTGAATGAAAAGAAAGAAAATATTTGTGAACCATGTATTTGGTAAGGGTTAATATCTAAACTCTGTAAGGAACTCATACAACTCAATAGAAAAAAGGAAAAAGGAAAACTAGAACCCAGCTTGCATAGAAAAAATGAGTCAAGGACTTGAATAAATTTTTTCAAAGAAGATATATAAATGCATAACATATATATGAAAAATGATTAGCATCCCTAATCATCAGGGAAATAAAAATCAAAACTCCTATTACCCAGCAGCTTGCACCCCTTAGGATGCCTATTATTTAACAAAAATAATTGGCAAAAGTTAGCAAGTATTGGCTAGTTGTATAGAAAAGGGAACCCTTGTTCACTGCTACAGGAAATGTAAATTGATCCAGCTGTTATGATACTCAAAAAAATTTTAAATATACAACCAAATATTGTATTTAAAATTGTATATTAATATTTAATTCCATTCTGGATGCATGTTCAAAGGATCTGAAAACAGTAGTTTGAAGACGTATGTGCTTTTCATGTTCATCATGACATCATTCACAGTAGAGAATAGATGAAAATAACTTATCTTTGTCTATAAGTAGATAAATGAATAAACAAAATGTGGCACACGTAACATGGGACAATTATATTCATGAACTTGCCCCCCATGCAGTTACATTGGCAGCACTGTACAAACAGCTTGATAAATTTTCATGACTTCAGGATTTCAGTGTCTCATAGTTGTGTTCATGTTGACATGTGGTGGTGTTTTGGTGAGTGGCATTAATTGCTATTGTGTGTTTTTGTGTGCTATGCACCGACAGCTCTGATAGTCAATCCAGAAAAAAGACCTCCAAAATTGCTTGGAATGGTGGACTAGGCACCTGTATCAGTGCTTAGCTTCCGAAGGGGAGTAATTCAAAGATGACCTTAGTGATGTTCGGCAGTGAGGTATGTCGCTCTTTTTCTAGAATGAGCTCACAAACTTAATTGTCAGTCCTCGTACAACATAATTCAGCCTTAAAGAAGAAATTCTGCCATTTGCAACAACATGGATGAACCTGGAGGAATTAGCCAGAAACAGGAAGACAAACTCTACATGCTGTGGTTTAAATATATTTCCCCAAAGTTCATGTGTTGGCAACTTAATTCCTAACAAGGAAGACCTTGAAGATAGGATCTTTAAGGTGTGATTACAACATGAGCGATAGACCTCTGTGAATAGAATTAATAAACCAATCTATTCATTCTTGAGAGTGGGTTAGTCATTACAACAGTGGTTTCCTAATAAAGTGATGCGTTTGGCCCCTCATCTTGCTTTCTCCTGCACATCTTCTGTTAATCTTTACTTTCTTTCTTTTTTATTCTTATTTTTTTGTTTACTTTTTTCTTTTTATTTCTTTTCTTTTTTTGTGGTTGTTGAGACAGAATCCCACACTATGCCCTGAGCAGAGAGCAATGCATCATAGCTCAGGGCAACCTCAGACTCCAGCTGTGAGCATCCCACTGCCTCCTCCAGAAGCTGCTGGGATTACAGGCACTAGCCACTGCGCCCAGCTGGGTTTTCTTTGTTTTTTAAATTTGTCTTTTGAGTCTGGATCTCACTCTTGCTCAGGCAGATCTCCTGAGCTCAAGCAATTCTCCCTCCTCAGCCTCCCACAGTGCTCGGATTACAGGCCTAAGCCACAGCACTCAGCTACCCTTCCACTTCTATCATGAGATAGCATATCAAGAAGGCCCTGCCAGGTATGAGTTCCTCAACTTTAGACTTCCAAGCCTCTAGAACTTTAAGAAACAAATTCCTTTTTTTTAATGTATTACTCAGTTTCAGGCAATCTGCTAAAGCAGCAAACAATAGAATAAAATAATCTATGATATCACCTATATGTGGATTGTAAAATACTCAGACTAATAAAGCAGAGGGTAGAGAGGCTGTTTGTTATAAATTGGGCATGGCATTTCATAAATTTTTCTAAGGGTAAATAAAATTCTGCTAGGCAGAGTATAAAAATTAAACATTTATTTAATTTGTAAAACAAACACAATAAACAATATTTCTCTTCTGTCCTAGCTCTCCAGTGATATAAAGTTCTATTACAATGTAAGTTAAAATTTTTGTGAAGTCAAGTTTAAAACAACTGATTCTTATAAATTCAATCTAGACATCTAGATTGAATATTTGAGGAATATTTTTCACTTATAAGGCTTACCTAGAATTGATACACTCTAATTAATTACTTTCTTTGACATATAACCTATTTGTAAGTACTTGAAGGTTATCTACTAGTAAATCCAAAATATTAACATAAGTTTATTTATTAATTCTTTATGACAGTATTATTTGAAAGGATTACTATGTTTCAGAATTATTAATATTTAAATATGACTTCCATTTATGAAAGTATTCTTCATCTTTTTTATTGCATATGAGGTCAATTCAACATTAATAACTTTTTTGAGATGACAGAATATTTCAGTGTTCAGAGAATTCATAACTGAGGCCTTTGTGTACAGAACAAGAGATTTAACTGGTGTTAATAGAAGTTTATAATTTTCTGCTGAAATTTGTGACATTAAGTTATTTGCCATCTGTGTTGTCATAAATATGGGAAGATAACTTCAACATCGATACAAGAACAAAACAAAAGTATAAATAAAAATGAGAAACATATTGTTAAAAGTTATTTTTATAATTTCTTGCTTATATCACTAAATTAAAATCAAGTTATTACTTCAAATATATAATTTGAACATATATACACATATGTATGTAAAAATTAATTATTATAAAACATACAATTATATATTAGCTAGAAAACATGTTTTTCAAAAGCAGTATTATATATTAAATTATCAATAAATGTTTTGCAAGTGAGTCACATTAGTCAAAATTCATTTAATTTAGAAACTTTGTAACAAATTTTTAAAAATAAAAATGTAGGCAATTACATGGTCCTCTCAGCCTCTATGAACCCAAGCTTCCCCCATTGGCCCAATTTTCACCAATAATGATGGGAAAAAAACAAGGTAAAGAAGATTCTAGGAGCCTAGTGTCATAGAGCAGACTTACCAGGTAAAAAGGTGTAGGTGCTCAGAAAGCATCTTGCTTGGAGACACATCCAACACCAGAGTCAGGAGTGAAGTTTATGTCAGTACTTTCCTAGATCAAATACATAGTTCATGCCAGCAAAATGTGTCCAAATTACTTCACAAAAAATATAAGGGACAAGTAAACATGGTTCTGATTTGTAAAGAGCTTGGAGCATGTCAACTCTGGCATATAAGTTGTCACTATCATTCTTACAACAAGAAGAAAAGCTTAACAAACAATAACTTTTCTTGAACTTGTTGGAGAAGTGAAGTCATGCAGAAACAAGAAAATATATAGAATTAGAGCTGAGTTCAGCTTACTTGAATTTGAAGTCACTGGAACTATAAACTGGAGGAACTTAAATGGTAATATTGACAAGCAGATGGAGGGTGTTTATGGATTACAGCAGGAGTGAGAATTTCTTCAAACCCACAGTCTTGCAGAAGGGGTTTTGTGGGTTTTACCTCCAAGAATCTCAGAAGACTGTATTATAAAGAGCCCAGACAAAAATCATCTCAAGTCTGTTGGTAGGGAAAGGGAAAATTAATCATTTTGAAATATAACCATAGCATTCTTTAAAAAAATGGTCATCTCCCAAGGGAAAAATAAACAGACAGTAAAAACCAACAAAAACAGACAAACAACAACAACAAAAACCTTCAACGAGATTGATTTCATCTGAGAGAAAGACATTTCCCTGACTCCAGCCTTTCTCTAATCTTCCTATCTCTTTAAAATTAGGAAAAAATATCAAAGAAACACATACAAATGTAACAGTCCAGAGACACAGTCTAGCTAAAGTATAAATTGATCATAAGTTTATAGAAGGTTATCCCACCCTATTTTTTAACCTCACATTAACAGGACTCTGGTATAATGACAATGGATTATGTCCTACAGAGCTAGCAGGTGAAGCCTTTATTTAAGAAGCTTAGAATATGAAAAAGATAAAAGTAGAAAAAAATAGGATACCAGAAGAATTTGAAACCTATACCTGCACAAAAAATATGCCATCAACTGCTGGCATAAACCTCTCTCTCAGGACCCATTTCCCTCAGCTTCTACTACCTGATGTATTGTGTTCTCTTTTCAAAAGAAAATTACAAAGCAGGCTAAAAAGAAACTAAAAAGAATACTCAAAGTAAGCATCAGAACTAGATTCAAATATTTTGAAAAACCATGATTAATATGTTAAAGGCTCCAATGGGAAATGTAGGCAACATTCAAGAAAAGGTGGGCTGTATAAGTAGAGAGATGGAAACTCTAAGAATCAAAAGGAAATGCTTAGGAAGTGTGAATACTGTAATAGAAATAATGAGAGTCTGTAATAAGCTCATCAGAAGACTAGACAAGACAGAGAAAAAAATAGTGATCTTAAAAACATGTCAAATTAAAATGAAAAAAAAAGTTTAAAAAACAGAAGAGAATATCCAAGAATAATGGAACATTTCAAAAGGGTAAGATATGTGTACTCAGAGTAACAAAATTAAAAGAAAATAAATGGAGAAGAAATGTTACAAGTGAAAAAAATGTGAAAATCACAAAACTATAATACATACCCAACCAGAGATCCAAGAAACTCAAAGAATACAAAGGAGGATTAAATATATGTGTACCCAGCTAATATACAAAAGAAACAAAAATAAACTTATAAAAAAAGCCAGGTGGAGATGTGGGTGAGAACAACTTTCTTGTATGGGAAAAAAACATAAGAATTAAAGTGGAAGTCTCTGATATCAAGCTAGAACAGAGTTGAATAAAATAGTAAAGAAAACAAATTCTTTAAAGGAAAATAGATTATTTAAAGAGAAAAAAAAACATTCAATTAATTATATTTCGGAGTATGAGAAAAATGTTTACTCAGACCAAAAGAGAAAAGTAGTTCTGGGCCAATATACTTGCCTGACAAAATGTGCTAAAAGGAGTTCTTCAAAGACAAAACAAAGATCCAGACCTTTACTGAAAGAAATAGTTAAAGATTGTCTTTATTGAGAAAGAATATGATATAGATAAAAAGCTTGCACTTACATAAGGAGTGAAAAAGTCTAGGAGAAAAAAATGTAACATAAAATATTTTCTTTTCTTATTTGATCTGAATAGATAAATGTTTGTTTAAACAAATAAATCTAACAAAGTTTAGTGAAATTATAGAAAGTAGATAAGTGAAAATAATAATGGAAATTTCATGCACAATAAAAGGAAGGAATTAGGAAAATTTTGTTACAATGCACTTTTAGTACCCACGAGATGGTATATTATTTGAATATGTGATTGTGAACTTAGGCCAGTGGTAAATGCCTATGTTAAACTCTACAGCAACCAGAAAAATAATAACTAAATAAATTCATTTATATACAAAGAGAGGAAAGAAAATGGAATAAAATAAATCACTAAAAGCCAGAAAAAGCAAAAAGAAAGAGAAAAAACAAAAGATAATAAGAAAAGGGCAAAAATTAGAAAAAAAAACCTTGCAAATATAGAAGATGTTATCTGACTATATCAATAACCACTTCAAATGTTAATGACCTAAAAACAGCAATTCAAAGAATTGTTGGAATGGATCTAAACCAAAATAACAAGACCTTATATATTATCTGCAAGAAACACACTTTAATTATAAAGCTGGAGATAAGTTAAAAGTTAAGGAGTAAAAAAAGTTCTATCATGCTCATACCTATCAAAATAAATCTGCACTTGCTATATTAATTTCAGACAAAGCAGATTTTGGAACAAGGAAAAATATCAGAGATAAAGAATGTCCTTATATAAAAATAAAAGGGAATTCTCTAAGAATACATGAAGATACTTAAGATGTATGTGAATAACATGTCAATATATGTCAAACAAAAACTGAGAGAACTATAGGAGCAATATACAAATCCGCTATTATTGCCAAAATTCAGAATGCCCTCTTTCATTAACTGACAGATCAAGCAGACAGAAAATCAGTAAAGCTATGTTTGAAATAAACAGCACTATTATTTAACTGGATCTAACTGACTTTTATAGAATATGCCATTCAACTATAGAAGACCATATTTTCTTCCCAAACTCACTTAGGACACTCACTGAGATAACATTTTCGGTCAAAAATTAGTCCTTAATGAATTTTAAAAAATAGAAATAATACCAAATATGGTCTCATACCATTAAGAGAATTAAACTTGATATCAAAACACAAAGGTAGCTGGAAAATACCCAAATGTTTAAAGATTAAATAAAACATTCTAAAATAATACATGTATGAAAAAATCTCAGGATAAATTTTAAAATTATTTTAACTAAATAAAAATAGAAATACAACTCATTAAATTTGTGGAATGTAGTAAAAATGGTACTCTGAGGGTATTTATAGCTCATTTATACATGAACACATATCATAAAAGAAGAAAGCTCCAAAATCAATAACCATTTGAAAAAACTAGAGAAATAAAGTTTTATTTGAAAAAACTAGAGAAATAAAGTTTTATAGCTTATGTATCAGTTCGGTGAAAATATTTCAGACTGTATATGGAACAAGCACATTGTACCTCATGATTGCATTATTGTACACAACTATGATTTAATAAAAAAAATTAGAGATGTCTAAATTAAAAAAAAAATTTGAAGAGAAATCAATGAATTTGAATATAGGAAACCCATAAAAGAAAATCAATGACACCGGGCGACGCCTGTGGCTCAGTGAGTAGGGCGCCGGCCCCATATGCCGAGGGTGGTGGGTTCAAACCCAGCCCCTGCCAAACTGCAACAACAAAAAAAAATAGCCGGGCATTGTAGCAGGCGCCTGTAGTCCCAGCTGCTCAGGAGGCTGAGGCAAGAGAATCACATAAGCCCAAGAGCTGGAGGTTGCTGTGAGCTGTGTGATGCCACGGCACTCTACCGACGGCAGTAAAGTGAGACTCTGTCTCTACAAAAAAAAAATAATAATAATAAAATAAATCAATGACACCAAAAGCTGATTTTTAAAATAAAAGATCAATAAAATTGATAAATTTATAGCAAGGCTAATCAAAATTAAAAGAGGGAAGATATATATTACCAAGATCAAACATGAAAAGCAGGTCGTCAAACTGATCCCTGTAGATCCATGATTCCATGGACATTAAAAGATGAAGTCTATGCCCATAATTTGAAAACTTAGATAAAATTGACCAGTTCCTTGAGAGATACAACACATCCACATTCATATATGGAGAAACTGATATTCTGAATAGGCCTATATCTGTTTTAAAAATTGAATCAAAAATTAATAATACTAGTGTCTTATGATTCACAGGGAATTTTATCAAACCTATAAGGAAGAAATAAAACTATTTTTCTACAATCTCGTCCATAAAATAGGAGCAGAGAGAATACTCCTTAGTTTATTCTATAAAGCTTAATTGCCCTAATAATAAAATTAGATAAGGACACTGATGAAAAATCTTCAACAACATGTTTGTATATTTATTCCATTAGTGTACAAAAGTATGCAAGGTTGGCTTGACATTAAAGGTCAGATTATCAATTGTGTAATCAATTCATGAAACCCATTACATAATAGATTAATGAAAAAAGCATGCAAATTGATCAGAAAAATCACTTGATAAAGTCTAATATTCACTTATGATAAAAACTTTCAGCATACTAGGAATACAGAGAATTTTCTAAATTAGAGAAAGAACACGTGTTGAAAGCCTTCAACTCTGGGTGGTGCCTGCGGCTCAAAGGACTAGGGCGCCGGCCCCATATGCCAGAGGTGGCAGGTTTAAATCTGGCCCCAGCCCAAAAAAAAAAAAAAAAATAATAATAATAAAATAAGCCTATGACTCTTATACTTAATGGTAAGAAACCGATTTTCATCTGTAGGATTATCATTGCTGTTTGCATTGTGATGAAAGTGATAGCTAGTGCAATAACTAAAAAGGGAAATAAAAATTAAAGCGATTGGAATGGGAGAAATAAAACTGCATTTCTTCACAGGTAACATGGTTTCCTATGTAGAATATTTCCTAAAAAAATCAACAAGAGGGGGTTGAGACAAGATGGCTGACTGAAGCCAGCTTTGCCCAGAGGCTCCCATCCAGAAGGAGAGTTAAAGGACAGAAATTTAGCAAGTAACCTGGTGGAGCTGCACCAAGAGAGAAGGTTGAAGAACACACATCAACCCTGCTGAGGTGAGCTGCGACCCCAAGGATACAAACAAAAGGTACAAAATCCATCACCAAGTGGACAGGATTCCCCGCCCCCATGAGAATGGCTTGAAGTGCCCCACAAACAAATTAGCAGAGTTCAAAGGTCCTCCGACTACACTCCACGGGAGAGAACCTCCAAAAACTGGACCTACCTCCCCTACTAGGGTGCCACGGCATTCTCCTGGAGCCATAAAACTGTGTAAAACTGTATATAATCTCTACCTGCAACTCTGAGCTTCCAGCCATCCCCTGTACTCTCACTCTGAGGTCTGGAGGACTGTCCCCCAGAAGTCCAGATTGTTGGGTGATTTCTCGAGGAGTGTGGACAGGGCCTAAACTGCAGCTGGTCAGGGCTGACTCTGTCTCACGGGAGTGAGGAGAGGACGGTCAGATGAGAGGAAACCACACCACAGCGGCAGTGCCCCAAGGTGCAGAGCAGCAGCCGTCTTTTACCCTGCTTCCCTGAAAATAAGACATCCTCCGAAAATAAGACCTACTTACAGGAAAGATAAGACATCCCCTGAAAATAAGACCTAGCGCATCTTTGGGAGCACACCTTAAAATAAGACAATGTCTTATTTTTGAGGAAACAGGGTAGCAACAATAGGGCTCACTCCCAGACATTCTGAAGCCACACCCCCTATCTTCCTGGGCAATCAGAGGAGGCAGGGCACCTACTCAGGTGGCAACCACGACGGAACAGATCTGGGATGGAAACACAGGCCCCGTGAGTAAAGGGTTTCCCTGAGGCGGTACTGGCCTGGGTGGAGAGCAGGGACTAGAAACGCACTCGCAGACCCGGGAAGTTCCCAGGGTGGGTCTAACCCAGAGGACCACTTTAATGAGCCTAAGATGCACCTGGCCCTCAGGGGATCATCAGCCTATAGACAAAGAAAGACAGGAGGCTAGAACTGACAGGTAACCGAATTCAAAACTGCAGGAGCAAAGACAAGGCCTGAGGCGCAGGCTCTGGGAACTCAAAACAGCTTCTGTTCTGCAGGGGAACTTAGCAGGGACAGAAACAAATTCCCGCAAAGTTGTTCTGTTCTGTTCTGTCAGTAACATCAACGAGGGCCGGAACTGGAACTGAGTGAACACCCCCCAGCCTCCATCAAGCGCCAGAGGTTGTCAGGCCTCATCTCCCTCTGCCAGATAGAGGCAGAGCACAGTGGCCTGGCTGAGCAGAAATAGATTTCTTTGTGATTCAGGCGGGTGCAAACCCCTGGAGTATCTATTCACTACAGGCAACTGGGTCAAAGTCCTGCGGGACTAACAGTGACTGGGTGTGACAGAGGTGCAAGGTGGGGAAGGAGTCATCAATCTTCCCAGACTGATCTATTTGCTGGGTGGCTCCTCCTGACTCCACAAAGCACTGGAGCAAGCCATATCAGAGTAGTCACCAGACCCCTGTGATCCACGTGCCAGAGACCTGTTAAACTCTCCCACCTGAGACAGGTGTGACTGAGACAATTGATTTGGACATTTTGAACTGAGCCAATTGCCCAAGGACTATTCAGGTGGTGCCCTGGGTGTGTGGTTGTAGGAAGGTTTGATTTTCCTTTTCCAATTGTTGCCTATGGGGGGCCTTTATGTATACCAACAATAGTTAAGCTGAAAAAACAGTTAAGGACTCTATTCCATTCACAGTAGTGCCAAAGAAGATGAAATATTTGGGAGTTTATCTAACAAAGGACATGAAAGATCTCTATAAAGAGAACTATGAAACTCTAAGAAAAGAAATAGAAAATGTTAATAAATGGAAAAACATGCCATGCTCATGGCTGGGAAGAATCAACATTGTTAAAATGTCCATACTACCCAAAGCAATATGCAATTTTAATGCAATCCCTATTAAAGCTCCACTGTCACACTTTAAAGATCTTGAAAAAATAATACTTAGTTTTATATGGAATCAGAAAAAACCTCGAATAGCCAAGACATTACTCGGAAATAAAAACAAAGCAGGAGAAGTCACACTACCAGACCTCAGACTATACTACAAATTGATAGTGATCAAAACAGCACGGTAGTGGCACAAAAACAGGGAAGTAGATGTCTGGAACAGAATAGAGAACCAGGAGATGAATCCAGCTACTTACCATTATTTGATTTTTGAAAAGCCAATTAAAAATTTTCAGTGGGGAAAAGATTCCCTATTTAATAAATGGTGCTGGGTGAAACTTGACCCATACCTTTCACCATTAACTAAGATAGACTCTCACTGGATTAAAGATTTAAACTTAAGACACGAAACCATAAAAATACTAGAAAAGAGTGCAGGGGAAACCCTTAAAGAAATCGGTTTGGGTGAGTATTTTATGAGGAGGACCCCCGGGCAATTGAAGCAGCTTCAAAAATATACTACTGGGACCTGATCAAACTGAAAAGCTTCTACACAGGCAAGAACACAGTAAGTAAAGCAAGCAAACAGCCCTCAGAATGGGAGAAGATATTTTGCAGGTCATGTCTCTGACAAAGGTTTAATAACCGGAATCCACAGAGAACTCAAACGTATAAGCAAGAAAAGAACAAGTGATCCCATTGCAGGCTGGGCAAGGGACTTGAAGAGAAACTTCTCTGAAGAAGACAGGCGCATGGCCTACAGACATATGAAAAAATGCTCATCATCTTTAATCATCAGAGAAATGCAAATCAAAACTACTTTGAGATATCTAACTCCAGTAAGATTAGCCCATATCACAAAATCCCAAGACTAGAGATGTTGCCATGGATGTGGAGAAAAGGGAACACTTCTACACTGCTGGTGGGAATGCAAATTAATACATTCCTTTTTGAAAGAGGTTTGGAGAACACTTAGAGATCTAAAAATATACCTGCCATTCAATCCTATAATTCCTCTACTAGGCATATACCCAGAAGACCAAAAATGACATCGTATTTGTACCAGAATGTTTATTGCAGCCCAATTCATAATTGCTAAGTCATGGAAAAAGCCCAAGTGCCCATGGATCCACAAATGGATTAATAAATTGTGGTATATATACACCATGAAATATTACACAGCCTTAAAGAAAGATGGAGACTTTACCTCTTTCATGTTTACATGGATGGAGCTGGAACATATTTTTCTTAATAAAGTATCTCAAGAATGGAAGAAAAAGTATCCAATGTACTCAGCCCTACTATGAGACTAATTTAGGGTTTTCACATGAAAGCTATAACCCAGTTATAACCTAAGAATAGGGGGAAGGGGGAAAGGGAGGGGATGGAGGGGGGAGATGGGTGGAGGAAGGGTGATTGGTGGGATTACACCTGCGGTGCATCTTACAAGGGTATATGTGAAACTTAGTAAATGTAGAATGTAAATGTCTTAACACAATAACTAAGCAAATGCCAGGAAGGCTATGTTAACCAGTGTGATGAAAATGAGTCAAATGGTCTATAAAACCAGTGTATGGTGCCCCATGATCGCATTAATGTACACAGCTATGATTTAATAAAAAAAAAAAATCAACAATAATAACAGGAAACTTCTGGAGCTAAAAAGCAATTAGCAATACTGCAGAACAAAAGTTGATGTATAAAAGTCAATTGCGAGATGCTATTACTGCTTTGGAAGAAAGTTTGATATTTCTTACAAAAATAACATAGTTCTATCTTATGATTCAGCAAATGTGTTAAGTATTTATCAAATGAGCTGAAAATTTACATCCACACAAAAACCTGAGTACAAATACGAATGGCAAGTTTATTAGTAAGTGGAAAAATCTGGAATTAAGTGAAATGTTCTTTAGTATGTGAGGGAATAAACAAATGATAGTAAATCCCTATTATAATACATTTTTTTAGCAATTAAAAAATGAACTTTAGCAATTTTTAATTGCTAATATTTAGCAATTTAAAAATGAACATTGGGTGGTGCCTAAGGCTCAAAGGAATAGGCTGCTGGCCCCATATACCGGAGGTGGCAGGTTCAAACCTGGCCCCGGCCAAAAAACTGCAAAAAAATGAACATTAATGTAACATAGGAATCTTGACAATACGTTGATAAGTGAAAAAAGCCAGTTTTGAAAATCTCATGTGGGAAGATTCCAATTGTAAGACGTGCTACCACGAAAAGATCAGTGATTGCCAGCACATCAGGAACAGGAGGAAAGAATTGAATAAATGAAGCTCAGGAGACATTTACAAGGGCGAAAGAATGGCATTGTAATGATCATTATATGATGTCATGCATTTGTCAAAACTGATACAACTTTATTGCACAGAAAGAAAACACTATTGTGTGTAATTAAAAAAATATATATTGAGGCTCCTGGAAGATCCTAGAAAAGAAACACACAGTGCTGGGAGACTCTATAACACAAATGTATGAAACTGAGCTGAAAGGGGTGCAGGGAAAGAGGCTGACATATGTAACTTTGGAAATAAGTAGAATCTCTAAAACTGATGATAAAATTAAATACACATAGCGCATCACTCTAGCTAATAAATTTTTTTCCATGGGGGTATGGGTAACATGTCTGAAAATACTGGATAAGTGTATAAAATCACTTAGGCAAATGGATGATGGCTGATGGAGCCAGGTTTCTCCCTGTTGATGTGATAATTTGCCAAAAATCAAGAGGAATGCTTTGGAATGATCTAGGCAGTAATGGATGAGAGCTGAAGACATCAGAGTGAACTCATGTTTAGTTTAATATAAATACACATGGTTACAGAAGGCACATATATAGATATGGTCTTGTGCAAGCATCACTTACATATACAAACGTATGTCTTTGCTCTATCAGTTGAAAAGGCCTAGAAGCAATGACATTCCTGTAGAAATGACCACAACTAACACCAAGAACTTGGTTTCTATTTACTATTTGCCAGTAAAAAGAGCCAGAGTTCTTTGGAGGAAATGGCTGGTTATAAACTGGGCAATTTATAATGTCAATAAAGTAATAAAGTTCTCCAAAAAAATCCCAAACTACAATTAAGAATGCATATCAGAGGGACCCAGGATCCATTTCAAAGATCTCCCAAAGGTTAAAAGATGGAACAATCTGAACAATTTAAAAAAACCTAGACTCTGTGCCTATAGCTCAGTGGCTAGGGTGCTGGCCACATACACTGGGGCTGGTGGGTTCAAATCTGGCCCTGTCTGCCAAACGCCAATGACAACTACAACAAAAAAAATAGCCAGCTGTTGTGGCGGATGCCTGCTTGGGAGGCTGAGGCAAGAGAATCTCTTAAGCCCAAGAGTTTGAGGTTGTTGTGAGCTGTGACATGATGGCATCTACCAGGGCAACGTAGCAAGACTCTGTTTCAAAATAACTAACTAACTAAATAAAATAAAATAAAATAAAGAAACCTAACAAAAGTACGTTAACCACGTTTCCAAGATTTTTATCAAAAATAATGAATGATGTTTACACTGTGTAGCCTTATTATGATGTGATAAAAATAGCATTTTACCTCTGTGCCTTTCCTTTTTCAAATTTATAACAGTTCAATCATGCAAAAATCGTCAGACTCATTCCAGTAAGAATCTTACAAAATACTCACCCAGTACTACTCGAAACTTTCAAGGCCATTGCTATGGTTTGAATGTTTGTTTCTCTCAAAACTCATGGAAACATAATTCCCATTGCATGGGCATAAAAAGAGTGGAAAATGGAGCTGTGATATTTGAGAGGTGGGACTTTGGGGAAGTAATTAAGATAGGTTAAATCATGAGAGACAAGAACTAGTGGCTTTATAAGAGGAGAAGGAGAGACCTAAACTAACATACTTTGTCCCCAGCCCTGTGGAGCCTGTGCCACTTAGGACTCCACAAACGTTTCTATTGGCAGGAAGGCCCTCACCACATGTGCCCCCTTAACCTGGGACTTCCCAGAGTTCAGAATTGAAAAAGAAAAATTTCTCTTCTTTATAAATTACTCATTTAGTCATCAACAAAAGGAAGGAAAGTTGAGAAACTGTCACAACCAAGTGGAGCCTACGAAAATATGAATAGAGAAATGTGTTATGGAGGATATGAGTTCTTGTTCTTTGAAAGAGAAAAACGTTGAAAACTGTCAGGACAGTTGTCAAAGATTTTAAGAAAGGAATTTCAGGGAGTTTTTAATATCATAAAAGCTCACAAAATAAAAGTAGAGTAAAGGAGAAGGCAGGTGAGGGTCTAAATATTTCTGAAGATGAGTATTTAATATTTATGTTTGCTTTTACATGTTTGTGTGTGTATTGGCTGTCCAGATTTTTATAAATGGTAGTGTTAAGTAAATGGTTTTCTTCCTGGTACAGGCATCACTTTATCCTTGGCATGCTAAGTCTCATAGAGGAAAATTTTTTTCCCTTAAGTAAGTTTTCATTACAACACTGGTAACTAGTATCCATGTCAGTGAATGTGATACTGGAACTGACTATGAGGTAGTGACAGATTATATAATGTATTCCACAACATACTTAAGTTTCCCAATCGTGTATTTTTGAATACAAGGAAGAGAGAGTGTTCTTAATAAGTTGAAATAACACAGATCTCTGGAAGTCAGAGTGAAGGTAAAAAGTCAAAGAAGCTGGCAAGATAAGGATAAAAAATTGACAATATGTGCTATCTTGAGATGTCTTACAAGGGGCTCCTTCTGTTTCTTGCATGGATAGTGATTATAATTTGAAAGATGGCCCAAAGACCTACCACTCGCATCATTCCCTTTGATGCCATTTTTCCTCACTGCATTCTTTATATTTCTCTTTATAATTCTAAGACTGTGTTTGACATTTTCCTCAAACAGCTCCTCCAATGGTGCATGCTCCTTGACTGGGTTGAGAAGTGAGGAAGAGCAGGGCGGAAAGATGTAATTAAGATGAAACAGAGTTATTGAGGGCAAAGGGGCATGGGAAACAGTTATAATAAAATCTCATAATGCCTAGCAACTAAAGGATTCTTCTCACATTACATAAATTCTACACATTATTGAATTTAAACTATCTCCTAGAATTATCTAATTTCCCTCTTAATATACAATTAATATAATAGTACACAAACAACAAAAAAGCCAACGTTTAAAAAAATCAAAATCCTCAAGGTCTCTATCTTACTGGCCAAACAGTTTATTGTTTTTTTTTTTTTTTCCTAGATAAATTAGTCTCAGAATGCCACATTATAAAGATCACCTTTAAATCGAGCTACCCGAAGGCAATGAGCACCAGATGAACTATCCCACTCAAATCCACTGGGCATTGAAATAGCTCTCTATGTATATACTCAAGCAAATGTGCCACAAAGGATTCTGAAGCATGTAAGGAGAATCTTTGATTATGAAAGAGAAAACTCAAGTTATAAGGAGAGAGAAAAATACAGACTCCGCAGGAAATAGACATATTTAAAACACTAAAAGAGAAACTGGACAAAACAATTTTAGTAAGTAATCACTTATGATTTCAGATGTTTAAAAACAACATGGTAACTGTTAAAAAATGGTATGCTATGCTATGAAAAGGGGAAAGTCAGTTAATAAGAAAAGGTGTTTTAAATTAAAAGTGTAAGTGCTGAGTATAAAATTAGGAAAATTATTTAAATCACCCATAAAAATGAATTAGAGGACACACTTTTTGAATTTTATGAATGACCTCCTTACTGTTTCCCATGGTAGCTATACTCATTTTCATTGTAACCAACAGTATAAAAACATTCTCCTTTCCTCATAGTCTCACTGGCATTTGGTAAGTTTGTCTTTTTGATAGAAGTCACTTAACTGGAGGGAGATGATATAACATTGTGGTTTTGACTTGAATTTCCTAGTGATTTGTAGTATTTTTTAATATACCTTTTGTCCATTTTTATGTCTTCTTTTGATAAACGTCTATTCATTGTATTCAAATATTTGCACATTTATTTATTTATTTTTCATTGATATAAAATACAAACACATAATTTACTACATTTGGCATTTTAAAGTATGTAGTCCAGTAGTAACAAATATATTTATATATTTTGTTCTTATTTTAAAATCAGATTATTTGCTTTTTGGTATCTGACCCAGCAACTGACTAGTTCCAAAAAGAGAGTACACAGAAAAAAAAATTATCACAATGTATTTTAGAACATATATTTTAAGATCAACATATATTTTAAAATCAACTCTGAAAACCTGTCAAAATACATGAAAAAACCTGTAATAAAAACACATCAATGTACAATTTCGGAACATCGAAGAATTTACTTAGAACTAAATGAAAATAAAGTTGCCTCAGAAAACAGCAGCATAATAGGTTCTAAAATTAATACAATTAAATCTTGTTATTTAAATGTTATTTAAAGAAATGTTATTTAAAGAAATTTACTTTTAATTTAAAATCCAGTGCACAATTGGAAATAGAATAAAGGCAAAAGAATATGTGTAATAATTCAAACCATTTTTGGGGAAGTTAAATGAAAAGTATCCCAACTTAACAAAGGAATAAACAAATAAAAAGAAAATATAAAAATTGAGAATAGAAGACCTACTTCAGGAGAACAGAAAACAGAAGTCCAACAATGATAACATAAAAAATCTAAGATATCATTAACTAAATGTGATGAAGAACAGAAGGCTTCTTCTGTTCATCTGGAACACAAGTATTTTGGGATGGATAGTGTTTTCTCTTTCTTACCCAGGCAGAGCACCTGTATCTACCAATTTCCCACAAGACAAGATGTTTGTCTCTCTTTTGCTGACAAAAGAGATTATAACTGACCTTGGGTCCTAGGACTCTAAATGCTGGGCAGCTAATATTCCTTAAAACCTACACAAACAGCTGCCACTGTAGTGCCAACTCCCTGATGCCTGCAGTATTTATTTTCTCCCATAACACACATTTTTCATGAAAAAAGCAGAATTGCTGGGGAAAATAGGAGTTGTAAAACATCTATCCACAGATACACACTGTGAGCCAAGCCAAATAAACTGGCCGTGATAAAAAATTCTTTGGAGGAAAATAGGATGAACAGGTACCTTTCAATTTATTTTCTCAGGCTAATTTTTTCTCTTTTCTTCTTTATTGCTTTTTTTTGTTTGTTTGTTTGTTTTGCTATTGTGTCTTGAATGAATTGATGGAATGTGTCCTAAACTTGGTGTGTTGCAGATAATGACCTGAATGTGACCCACTTTGCACTACCTAACAATTACCCCATATTGGAGAAGAAGTTCTAAGCATCTGGAGTATGTCCAAGTAAATGAAGGAAGTTGATAATACCAAATACCTTTAAGACAGTAGAGAGATAGAGAGGGTAGTGCCTGTGGCTCAACGGAGTAGGGCACCAGCCCCATATGCCAGAGGTGGCGGGTTCAAACCCAACCCTGGCCAAAAATTACAGGAAAAAAAAAGAGAGAGAGAGAGCAGAGAACTTAAAAAGACTTCAAATATTTGATGTGGTTGAGGGTAATGAGAAGACCTTGTGATGGTCACAGTACAGGGTTACAGGCTCACTAAAAGACTTAGACTCAACTGAACTTACTTCCTTAATACTAAATAATGTCTCTTCTAATAGACTTCATAATCAGGGTGGCCATCTTCTTATCTCTGACTTAGAATGTAAGGACCTTGAAAATTCTCTCTCCTTCCTAAAAACAAGTACAAAGCTAAACAAATTGAAAATTAAATAAGTCATCTTAGTTCCTTCAGAGAAATAAAAAGATCACTGGCCACAAGTTTGAGGACAGGCAAATACAGAGAATCAAAACTTACCAGAAAGAAAATAATCTTCCTCTAGAAGGAATGAGTCCTGGGATAGGAAAACCAAAATATAATTGAGAAATTGTCAGATTCTTAGTGTGGACAAGACTAAGAAATAAAATCTCCAGTCAGAGGAATCCAATCAGATGGGAGCCTCCATCTGAATTTGAGAATTCTCAAATTCTCCATTTGAGAATTTAATCTCTAAGACCTTGACCAGATTCAGAGAATAAACATTGGAGAAAAATTCACTGGGTGGGTTTGGAGTGGGACATTTTGAAATATCCCAAAGCATGCTATTTTTTTTAATAAGTTTATCCTCAATGAGGTTGAGGGTAATGAGAGGACCTTGTGACGGTCACAGGCTCACTAAAAGACTGAGACTAAAATATGGGTCTAGAGAAAGATTCCCCTCTCACAACACCTTACCATCACATTGCTGAAAGCCTTTCACCAAAACAAATTTTGAAGAAACAGAGGAAGAATCAAAACCAAACTTAGATAAAATAGTAGTACTGGACTTTTCAGAACAGGGATGCACACTGACTGTGATTGAAATGCCATGGTCTCTAATGGATAAAATAATCAGTATGCAAAGCAGATGGGGACTGTAAGCAGAGGGTTTAAAACTCCAAGGAAAATAAAATAAACAAATAAATAAATGTTAGAGATCAAAAACGCGATCATAAATAGTGACTTTCCTATAAGCCTTTGTGTTTAAGCCTTATGATATGATTGTTGACAAACTGGGTACAGCTGAGAAAGGACTCTGAGACTGAGGCTATCGCAAGAGAAATCTCAGAATTTGAAAAGAAAAAAGAACAATGACTGCCAAAAAACAAAACTGAATATCCAAATGAAAGTGGTGTAACATCTGAGGAATGGAAACACCAGAAGGAGAAGCAAAACAGAAAGAAAAGCAATGATGAACAAAAAAAATAATAACTAAGAATTTCCCTCAAATTAATGTCAGAACCAAACCACATATTTGGGCAGCTCAGAGAACATCATATAGGATCAACACACTCAAAATTATGTATTTTATTATTATTTACCTATTTGTATTAAATTAAAACTGAAAAAAAGGTCAAAGATAAAATAAATCCAGGTTGAGGAGTAATTCCCCTCTACCTACAGGAGAGTTATAGAGTAGCAAAGAGAAGAATTATATCAAACTTCTCCTCAGAAATTATGCAAACAAGGGAGAATGTAGGAAAATATTTACAGTATTAGAAGGAATTTTACCCACTAAAATTCTGTGCCCTGTTAAATTATTATTTAAATTGAAGAATAGAGCCTTTCTTGGACAAATAAAAATTGAGGAAATTTTTCAGCAATAGACTTGCCTTGCAAGAAATGTTGAAATAACTTTTTCAGGGAAAAGAAAAACAGTACTGGTCAGAAACTTGGATATACTTAAAGAAAAGAAAGACATAAAAGAAGGTATAAATGAAGATAAAATAAAAGGTTTTATTTTTCTTATTCTTAATTGATCAAGCATATAACAATTTATCAAAAGTAATTATAGCAAAACATGTATTAATTAAGTATGGTTATGTATGTATTTGTATACACATATAGAATTAATCCTTTGACAATATAGGTTAGGACTCAATGGTTAGAACTCCCTTATACTCAGATTTTCTTTTCTTCTAACATCCCTAAGACAACAAGAACAACTTACTTTTTTTCTCCCTCTCCTCAATGTGAAGATAATAAGAATGACGATCTTTATACTTAATTACTTCTACTTACAGAATAGTAAATGTCAGCTCAGCACCTGTAACTCAGCAGCTAGGGCGCTGGTCACATACTCCCGGGACAGGGGGGTTTGAACCCAGCCTGGGCCTGCTAAACAACAATGACAACTACAACAAAAAAATAGCCGGCACTGTGGTGGGTGCCTGTAGTCCCAGCTATTTGGGAGGCTGAGGCAAGAGAATTGCTTAAGCCCAAGAGTTTGAAGTTGCTGTGAGCTCTGATGTCACAGCACTCTACTAAGGGTGATACAGGGAGACTCTGTCACAAAAAAAAGAAAAAAGAAAGAAAAGAATATGAATAGTAAATATCTTTTTCTCACTGTTATGATTGTTTTAATAACAATTTTTTCTATAGCTTACTTTATTGTAAGACTATAGTATATAATACACATGTAGATAACATAAATATATATTAATGAACTTTATATTTTATCTCTAATGTTACTGGTCAACAGTTGCCTACTAGTATGAAGTGTGACAATTAAATTCACAAACATGCCACTGTGCCCTTTTGTTTGCAGCACTGTAAAAACAGCCTGGTAAGGTTTCATAATTGTGGTATAGCAGTGTCTCACATGTGTTTGCATTGATGTGTGGCAGTGTCTTTCTGAGTGGTGTTCATTATTTTTGTTGTGTGTTTTATGTGCCATGGTGAAAGTGGTGGAGCTTCGAATCACAGCACTGAGCAAAGATTCATAAATTTCTTGTTAAAATTGGTAAGACAGGAAATGAAATCACTGGTTAATATGTTTATGAGAATAATTCCATGAAGGAATAAGCAGTGTACAAGTGGGTTAAACATTTTTCTGATAGGAAAGAACGTATTGCTCATGAAAAGGGTTCATTTCACCATGAATCTTCATATTGTGGATTCATCAAATTTTGCATCAAAATCATCAGCTGACTATGAGAAGCACAGAAGGCTGAGTTAATATAATAGAAAAACAAGAAGATCTTAAGTGAAAAATCTTGGCCAAAACTCATGGCTCTTGCATCACAACAATGCACCATTTCACAAAGCTCTGTCTGTAAAGGAGTTTTTAGCCTGTACTGAAACATTCTCCCTACTCACACAGTCTGGCCTCCAATGACTTTTGTCTTTACCCAAAGTTGACTGTAGTGCTATTTGGCAGGGAGGTATGTAGTACCATTTCTAAAATGAGTTTAAAAGTTAATTGTCAGACCTTGTAGTAAGTTTGAAGAGGGTCTGAAGTTATACACTAATTTCTGACTATGACGGGGCTTGGTATCCCTAAGCTCCACATTGTTCAAGGGTCAACTGCATACATGTGAGTGCGTATATATACTCGTATGGTTATGTATAAGTAAAATGAATGCCAGTAATGACACAAAGGAAGAGATTGAGGAATTAGAATTATTTTGTTATTATTAAATACTGAACTACCTGTGAAACAATATAGTTTTATTTGAAAATGGACTCAAATTAGTTGTAAATGTGTATTGCACATTCTAGAGCAGACACTAAAAAAACTTAAAAAAAAGAAGTCAGTTTGAAGCTGTACAACAGAAACACCATAGACTGAGTGGCTTCACAATAGAAATGTATTCCCAATAGTTTGAGTCTGATATACAAGATCAAGGTACTAAAATTATTTCCAGTGTCTAGAAAGGATCTGCACCATGGCCAACTTCTTTTTGTGTCCTTCGATGGCAGAAAGCAAAGAGATTCTCTTCCAACGTCTTATTTTTAAAGGAAGTAATTCTATTCATGAGGGCACTACCTTCATAACCTAATTACCTCCAAAAAGGTAACAACACATTAGAAATTGTATTTCAACATTATGAATTTGAAGAGACATAAATAGAATCAGTCTATAACAAAATGATATGACAGGAAAGAAAATAAAATCATATATGATCCTCAATTATAATCACACACACAAAAAAAAAAACAGAATAAGAATAGAAAAAAATAGGGTAATAATGGAAACAGTAACAGAGGGTGTGTGTATATATATATATGTACACACACATATGATAGATTAATGCAGTTCTATCAGTATTCACTGTACATATCAATGGTTGACATATACCAGTTAAAAAGCAGATGTTGTCAGAGTGGAACAAAAAATAAACTCAATTATATATTGCCTGTAATAAATCCAGTTCAAATATAAAGAAAATATTAAAAGCAAAGGATTGGAGAAAGATATATCAAACCAACACTAATCAAAAGATCATAACATTAGCTATATTAATTTCGGACAGAGAAATTACCTTTATTTCAGATAAAGGTAATTCATCATGCCTAAAAAGGGAAATTTTATACTGATAAAATATAAATTACCCAAATAGACATAACAGTTCTTAGTGTATATTGACCTGCCAGAGTGCCAAATACATAAGGCAAAAACCAGTAAAACTGAAATTATAAATAAATGAATCCACTACTCTAGTTGGAGACTTCAACAGCTCTCTATCTAAATAAACAAATTCCTCACGTAGAAAATCAGTAAGGACATAGTTGAACTCTGTACCACCACTAAGTAAAGGTACATAACGTCTGTCTATGGACTATTTTGTCTGAAAATGTCAGAATACACATATTTCTCAAGCTCATATGGAACACTCACCAATACAGACCAAATTACATGCTATAAAAACACACCTTAACTAATTTAAGGGAATGTCCATCATGCAATGTCTGCTGTCTGTCTCCAGCGGAGTTAACTAGAAACCGATAACAGAAAGACAACTGGAAAATTCCAAATTACATGGTGAATAAGCATGACACTATAAAATAACTTGAGCCAAAGAAAAATCTCAAGAGAAATTGAAAAAAAAATTATTTTGAGCTAAATGAAAATGAAAACACAACACATCAGTATTTGTTGCCATTTAGATAGTATTTAGAGAAAAATTTATAGCATTAAATGTATATATTAGACTAAAAGAAAGATATAAAATCAATTATCCAATCTCCAATGTTAGGAAATTAGAAGCATAAGAGAAAATTATATCTACAGTAAGGAGAAGAAAATAAATAATAAGAAATGAGTAATAGTCAATGAAATTAAACATAGGAAATAAATAGAGAACATAAATGATAATGACTAATATCAGGAATAAAAGAGGGGAAGATCACTCAGATCTCATGGACATTAAAAGGATAATAAAGAAATGTTATAAATTCATGACTTTAAATTTGATAAAGAGGCAAAATCAACTTATTCCTACAAAGACACTATCTCAGTCAGTTTAGGCTGCATAAAAAAATACTATAGATTAGATAGCTTCATCAGCAGAAATTTATTTTCTCACAGTTCTGAAGCCTGGATATTTAAGAACAGGATGTCACTGTGGTCTGGTTCTAGTAAGAGCTTTCTTTCAGAATGGCATATGGCTATTTTCTATATGTTTACACGATAGAAGAGAGAATATGTTCTTTAAGGTATCTTTGTAAAAGGACAGTAATTCTATGGTATGGCCTAATTTAAACTTGACTACTTCTATAAACGCCCCTTGTCCAAATACAGTGACACTCAGGATTGAGTCTTCAACATATGAATTTTTGGGAAATATTATCCATGCCATAATAGATGCAATCTATGAAACTGACATAAAAAGAAATAATTGACAATTTCAATAGGTCTGTATCTATTAAATAAATGGAATCGGTGATAAATAATCTTCTAAAAGAGAAATAGCAGTCCCAGAATGTTCAATGGGGAATTCTATCAAAGAAATAATTACACTTAATCTTTACAATCTCTTCCAAAATACAGAAGCAGAGAACTATTTCCTAACTCATTCTATGAGGTTAGTATTATCCTAATACTAATGCCAAACCAAGACATTACAGGAAAAGGACACTACACACCAATATTTCTCACACAAATGAATGCAAAACTTCTCAATGAAATATTAGCAAAATAAATCCAACAATGTGTAGGAAGACAATACACCATTACAAAGTAGGATGTATCCCCGGTATGCAAGGCTGATTCAATATTCTACTCAATGCAATCCAACATATCAACAGGCTAACAAAGAAAATCATCATATGATATTATCAATAGATGTATAAAAATCACTTGGAAAAAACTCTAACATCCATTAATGATTTAAAAAATACCTTAGCAAACTAGAACAAAGGAAAATTTCCTCAATTTAATAGAGCACACCCAGAACAATACCCACCCAAAATAACATTATGCTTCATGGTGCAAAACTTAAAGCTTTCACGCTCATATCAAAAGCAAGGCAAGACAACTTCTTTTCAACATCATAATAGAAGTCCTAGAAAATTCAATAAGACAAAAAGTGAAATAACATCTATACTGATTGAAAAGGAAAAAATAAAACTGTCTTTATTCACAAATGATGTGATTGTCTTAGAAAATCTGAAAAAATTGACAAAATCTTCTGTAATTTCAGAGTTGTAGGTTATAAACTTAATAAACAGCTCTCTCATTTCCTTTATATCAGTGATATGTAGTGAATTGTGACCCACCAAAATTTCATATGTTGATGTGTGTTGGATGTCTAGTGGACCCCACTTTGAAACAGTGGTCTTGCAAGGGAGATGGTGCTAAGGAAAGGAACAGAAACTTACAACAAACTTAGTGCACAAAACTGGAAGCCTGTAAGGGCATACACTGTTTCATGTGCCTTGTGGCAGCATGAAAGCAATGCAGCACCTGTCCTGTTTCCCAGAATTTTTTGATTGGGTATCTAACAGGGTATATGTGCAAGGATGCACATCAGTCAGTAGTAAACAGTCAAGGTTAACAATGAGAAAGGGGAGATTACAGCTCCCAGGAAGTTTGAATAAAGGGAAATCAAAGACCTAGGGTAAGTAATGAAACATCTGAAGAGACCAGATAACGGTGTAACCAGAGAGAGATGAGAGAGAGCAAGTCTCATCTCCTCAGGCAGACATGTCAGCTTCTCTAGCCTAAGCTACTAGTTGATGGTCTCAGCTGCCTGCACTGCTGATTTCCCCATGCAGGGACAGTTAGGTAGACATTCCTCTGAGCACTTTCCCTGATTTGAAGGGCTATGAGGAATTCAGCTTCTCTACCTTCAATAGATATGCTAACCTCAAATATAACTGCTTAAAGATGGGCCTTTGGAGATAATTAAGGCTAAAAGAGATGATGAGGGTGGAGCCCTGATGATGGGATTAGTGGTTTTATAAGAATAGGAAGAATTATTTCATCATGTGAAGACACATACAGTAGGTGGGTGTCTGCAAGGCACATCTAATAAGGAACATGATTGGAGGCCTCCTTGATCATGGAAATCACAGCCTCCAGAACTGTGAGAAATAAATACCTCTTGTTGAAGCCACCCAAGTCTATGGAATTTGGCAATAGTATCCTAAGCAGACTCATAACCAACAGTGAAGAAGTGAAATATGAAACTAAAAAAAACAATATAATGTACACCAACACTCCCAAAATGAAATATTTGGATGCACATTTAACAAAATATGCACAAAAAGTGTGAAGAAAGCCACAAAAGCATGTAAATTCTTCCAATTTCATCTATATTTCAACACAATTTCAATTCAAATTTCAGCGAGTTATTTTGTGATATCATTAAGCCAATTCTAAAGGTTATTTTGAGAATCAAAATAACAGAGCTGGGACTGGTGGATCACACCTGTAATCCTAGCACCCTGGGAGGCTGAGGTGGTGGATCACCTGAGTTCAGGAGTTCAAGACTAGCCTGAGCAAGAGAGCCAGATCCAGTCTCCAAAAATATAGCTGGGCATTGTGGGGGACATCTGTAGACCTAGCTACTCAGGAGGCTGAGGCAAGAGGGTTGCTTGAGCTCAGGAGTTTGAGGGTGCTGTGACACCTTGGCACTCTAGTGAGGGCAATAAAGTGAGACTCTGTCTCAGAAAAACAAAACAAACAAACAAACAAAAACAGAGTAGTCAACACAATATTGAAGAATAACAGAGGACTGACACTCCCTGACTTCCAGACTTACAGATATCAAGACAATGGATGAAATAATGGACAGATAGATCAATTAAACAGAAAGAAAGCCCAGAAATAATCCCACATAAATGTAGTCAACTGATGAAAAATGGGTAAAACCAGTAAAATGAAGCAAAGTTAGTCTTTTCAGTAAGTGATGTTGGAAGAACTAGACATATATATGCCCAAAATAAATCTAGATACAGACCTTATATCTTTCATAAAATTTAATTCAAAAGTGATCATGCATGTATCTTAACATAAAGTGGAAAAGTTGAAAATTTCTGGAAGATATCATGGAAGAAATTTAGATTAACTTGTGAATGGCAATAAGTTATTAGATGCAGCACTGAAAGTATGATCCATGAAAGATAAAGCTGATAAGATTGAAATTTCTCCTGTGAGAAAGATACAGTAAGTAGACTGAGAAATATGTCATTGAGTGGGAGAAAATATTTGCAAAAGGCTTGTCTGACGCAGGATCATTATCCGATAATATACATCGAACTCTTAAAATTCAATAATAAGAGAATGAAAAATTCCAGTTAAAAATGAGCAATAGACCTGAATAGATTTCTCACAAATTAGATATAAAGATGAGCAATAAAATATTAAAAATGATTAATATCATATATAATGAAATGAAAATTAAAATTAACAAATTAAAATAACAATGAGATGCATCCAAAATACTGATAACAAAAGTTGAAGTGTGGTTGTAGAGCAAAAAAATTCTCATTCATTGCTGGTGGGAAAGCAAAATGGCATTGTCACTTTGGAAGATAGTAAGGTGGTTTCATACAAACTAAATATTCCTTTACCATGTAATTCAGCAATTTTGAATCTTGTATTTACCCAAAGGAGCTGAAAACTTATGTGGATATCATCATCTGTAGGTTTATGGCAATAATATTTACAATTAACAAAACCTGGGAACAATTGAGATCTCCTCAGGAAGATCCAAGCAATAGAATGTTACTTAGTGTTAAAAAGAAATATTGAGCCATGAAAACACACAGAGTAATCCTAAGTGCACCCTACTAAGTGAAAGAAGAAAATATGAAAAGGCTGCATATTATGTGATTCCAACACATCTTGGAACAGGCAAAACTATGGAAAGTGCAGAAAAAGAAATAATTGTCAGGGTTTAGTAAGGAGGGAAAGAAGAACAGGCAAAGCACACGGGGACTTCAGGACAATGAAGTTACTCTATGTGCCACTGTAATCATGGATACAGGTCAATACATATTTGTCAAAACCCACAGCATATACAACACTCAGAGTTAATCCTAATGTAAAATAGACTTGGTGATAATGATACGTGAATGTAGATTCATGAATTATAATAAGTATAACACTGTGGTAAGGGATGTTGAAAATAGGCAAGGCTACATATAACTCGGAGGAAAAGGCCATGTGGGAAATCTCTACAAGCTTCACCCAATCTGGCTATGAAACTAAAGCTGCTTTACAGAATAAAGTCTATTATATAACATTTTTAATAGGGGGGGAAACAACTAGTTGGCCACATTTTCCAGTTACCACTAATTTAAAAGACAGCTAAAGATTTTATTAAGGGACATATTTCCAAGTGATATTAATGCACAATTTTTAGTTATAATATTGAGTTATGCAAAAATTGTATTTATTGATTTTACTAACTAGTGAGATGACTAGTTAATATTACTTAATTCTGGGTTTGGATTATAGACTGATGGATAAAAAATGATGTGGAAGAAAAGTTGGGTTTTTATCACAAGCATTTACATATATGTTTATAGATGTATATACTAAATCCATAGAATGAATTTATAATTCACATGCATATCTACAATGATTAAAAATTGAAAATGCCTGCTATCATCATGGATGAGGATATGACATTACAAGGACAGATGCATAGAGTGAAATATGAGAGAAGTTTAAATGCCCAAATATTTTGTTTTTTCAATTCCTTTCCAATTAACCACCTTTCCATCACCATAACAAATAATATCCCACAATAAATATTTAGAATAATTATCTGGAGACAGAAGGGAAAATCTTTTGAGGTTTCTTGTTGGACAAGTCCCATCTGGTGCTCTTCTCAGCTGTGTGGACTCTGAACATTTAATGAGATAGAGCACCTGCCATTTAGCACTGTAAAATCCCTGGATAGATTCTGGAATTTCATGCATGTTGCTGCCAAGTATATGCTTTAAATTTATACATGTCCTTTTTACCAAAATGTTTCCTTAAAGTAAAAAGAGAACTATTACTTGATCACATATATAACTGAAGGGAATGATCTTAACTCTACTCTCCAAGCTCAGTAGATGACAAAAAGAAATGTTAAAGAAGGTGTTACCCATTATAAATAAATGATCATATAATTTATCATTCAAACTAAGATGTTTTTTGAGAGGGAAAGGGAAAGCCATTAGTCACAATGCCAAGATAACAGAAACAGAGAGTATCTAGCTGCCCTCATTTTAAAGTCCATTACAGGGCGGCGCCTGTGGCTCAGTGAGTAGGGCGCCAGCCCCATATGCCGAGGGTGGTGGGTTCAAACCCAGCCCCGGCCAAACTGCAACCAAAAAATAGCCGGGCGTTGTGGCGGGCGCCTGTAGTCCCAGCTGCTCGGGAGGCTGAGGCAAGAGAATCGCGTAAGCCCAAGAGTTAAGAGGTTGCTGTGAGCTGTGTGACGCCACGGCACTCTACCCGAGGGCGGTGCAGTGAGACTCTGTCACTACAAAAATAAAAAATAAAAAAAAAAATAAAGTCCATTACAGAGGGTATTGTACGGGATTAAAGGACTAAATCCAGTTACGAAAACAAGCGGAATGAATATCAAACACTTGATGTCTTTTTAGTTACTGTCTTCAAGAGAGTGAGGATTGTTAAGTCTCATAAACGTGCTTATAGTGAACATCTGGGGTTTGCTGCCCCAGAAACCAAGTGGTCTACTTCTATTGTAAACCTGTGTTTTGTTTATTTAGTTGCTTCTTCCATTGAAGGTGGGGCTCCACCTCAAATTTTAACAGGCCAAAGTCATTTAAAGCAACAGAAAACCTGTGAACCAGCATTATTTCTATTTGAATGTTTTGTTGGTCAGTTGATATGTTATGGAGATATGTCAAGAAAAACATGTCATCCATTAATATGAGACTAGATAAGAAGATGAGTAGGGAACTATAAAGACCCAACTTTTATTATTTTTTCAGAGCCCCTCTTGTTTCTACCAACCCGGCACTCCTTCACTCACGTTTACTGTTCTGATAACTTAAGACATAATTAGGAAAATAAACCCAATGTTCTCCTGTTGTCTTTAACTGAAGTGCTAAGAACTTATTTTATGTATGCCCTTAACCACCTAGTTAGATTAGACAAAGAAATTGCATCAAGCTCATATACAAACTATTGATAGTTTATATCACTATCTCTTGTAATGCTTTTCATTATTTCTGATGTTCAACAAATTATCTTGTTCAAAGCAGACTTGCTGTAAACATTTGAGGAAAACATTAATAAGTTTTAAATGTATAGCATTTTGGGGCGGCGCCTGTGGCTCAGTGAGTAGGGCGCCGGCCCCATATGCCGAGGGTGGCGGGTTCAAACCCAGCTCCGGCCAAACTGCAACCAAAAAATAGCCGGGCGTTGTGGCGGGCGCCTGTAGTCCCAGCTGCTGGGGAGGCTGAGGCAGGAGAATCGCGTAAACCCAGGAGTTAAGAGGTTGCTGTGAGCCGTGTGACGCCACGGCACTCTACCCGAGGGCGGTACAGTGAGACTCTGTCTCTACAAAAAAAAAAAAAAAAAAAAAAAAAAAATGTATAGCATTTTATGCATAATAACAAGCAAATTACTCCTTGGCTACTATGCAGGAAGTTCAACACTATGTCAGAATGATGTGGCTTAAATTCTTATTCCATCATCTTTAACTTGCACTACTTAACAAAACTTGTAATTATATTTTTTAAAAGTTTTAAATGCATCATTTTTTATCTAGCTACTAATGCCATTTTATCCCATGCATTTGAGTATGCTTATTTTTGTTAAAATGTAATATAAACCACATATATCAATGCGTACAATTTGTACTTATAAGAGTTGTGATAGCATTGATTCAAAGGTATTTTCCATAAAGAATTATGGACTAAATCAGGATTGCTAAAAACACCATTTTTATTTTGAAGTTATGTATACACATGTCAAAACAACTAGCTGAAATTATGAACTACTCCATCAGTCAATCAGCTATGTTATCTATAGGACGCCAAACAGCCAGCATGATTGATAATGTTCCCAACTGAACAAAATTGACTCCAGAAAAATACTGAGGCTATCTTTATAATAAAGAACAAAGTTGATAATGTATCTATGCTTAAAAATTTCCTATGATTAACAGGATATAATCCAAAATCCTTAGTGTGGCATAAAAGATCTTTAAAGAATTATCTACAACTTGCTTTCCTGGTACTGTTTTCTATTTTCCTCCCCAACTTGCCATAACGTGCTCTTGATGACTTTACTTTCCTCCTGATGTTCCAGGCACGTTCCTATGTGTTCTCTGTGAGCTTTTCCTGGACCAGGATCCTCCCATCCTTTTTTACAGTGCATCCTGGTTGATTTGTCACACAGTCATTCCTTACCTTGCCTCATGCCATGGCTCAGCCTCATTTGCTCTCATAAAATTTTCCGTCGAGGCATAGTGACTAACAGACAAATGACAGTTTGATGAATTTGAGAATGAATAAATGAAGGACTTGCTCAGATATTTACTTTTTAAATCTGAGTCAATATCCATAAGGTTAGTTATATGCCCATTCAGCCCCTCCCACTTTGATTTAATTTACTTGGAAATGTGATTTATGCACCTTCAGTGTTGTGAAAACAAATTTGCGATTGAAGCAACACCCTCTTTGTATGAGGTAATATTCCACAAAGTAGTCTAGGAAAATCATGTTTATTTTCATATTTATTATTTTTGTTAGTGGGCATTTTTACTCAAGTTTTCATAAGCTTTAGGGTATTGCAAAATTTCTCCTACCTGATTCTTGCTTCATCATCCTCGATGTTCTTCCATAGCCGTTCTGTGCATAAATGTCATACAAGCTCCCTAATCCAGATCAAGTGGTGACAGTGGACATCCCTGTCTTGTTCTAATCCTTAGGAGGAATGCTTTCAACTTTTCCCCATTCCATGTGATGTTGGCTATGGGCTTGTCACTTATAGCTTTTATAATTCTGAGATATTCTTCTATGCCTAGTTTGTTGACAGTTTGTATCATGACAGTGCTGAATTTTGTGAGATGCTTTTTCTACATCTATTGAGATGATCATGTGATCTTCATTTTTGCTTTCGTTTATGTATTGATTTACATATGTTGAATCATCCTTGCATCCCTGGGATGAAGCCCTCTTTGTCTTGGTGGAGTTTTTAAAAAGTCCTGTTGAATTCTGTTTGCTAGCATTGTGTTGAGGATTTTTTGCAACTGTATTCATAAGGGATATTGCTCTGTGGTTTCCTTTTCTTGCTGTGTTCTCTCCTGGTTTGGCTAACAAGGTGACACTGGATTCACGGAATGAGTTGGACAGGACTCTTTCCTTCTTAGTTTTATGGAGTAATTTCTATATTACGGGCAACAGGTGGTCTTTGTAAGTCTGACAGGATCTGGCTGTGAATTCATCTGGTTCAGGGGGTATTTTTAGTGCTGTTGGGAGGTTTTGTATTACTGTTTTGATCTCACTGTTTGTTATTGGCATAATCAGAAGTCTGTCTCTTCCCGATTGAGGCTTGTGAGGTTTTGTGTTTCCAGGAACGTCTTCATTTCCCTTATGTTCTCTAGTTTATATGAGTAGAGATTTACATGGTATTCGAGAAGGATATTTTGTATTTCTTCAGTGTCAGCTGGAATGCCACCTTTTTGATTTCTGAATAAGTTTGTTTGGGTCCATCTCTTCTATTCTTGGTTAATTTAGCTGGAGGTCTGTCAATCTCATTTATCTTTTTAAATAGCTACCTTTTTTGTTTTGTTAATCTTTCGTCTTTTTTGTTTGTTTGTTTTCTAATTCGTTTAGTTCTTCTCTGACCATTACTTCTTTCTTTCTGATGGCTTTGGGTTTGGTTTGTTTTTTCCTCTTCTAGTTCCTTGAGGTGTAACATTAAATTGCTAATTTGTAATCTTTCTGTCTTTCTGATGTAGGTAGTTAAGGTTATGAATTTTCCCCTGAGAAATCCTTTTGCTATGTTCCATAGATTTTGATGGCTTGTGTTCCCCACTCAGTTCACAGAATGTTTTTATTTCATCTTTATTTCAGTTTTGAATGCTGTGCTTCGGAATTCTCTAATTTACTCACTTATTTTTTCAACTTCTATCATATCCTTTCTTATGTTTAGCTCTCTACTGACTTTTTCTTTTTTCTTTTTTTTTCGGTTTTTGGCTGGGGCTAGGTTTGAACCCACCACCTCCGGCATATGGGACTGGCGCCCTACTCCTTGAGCCACAGGCGCCACCCTGACTTTTTCTTTTTTCATTGATTTCTTAAAATATTGTTTTGGATTCTTTTTGTTGGTTTTCAACTTTCTCTTCAATTTTATTCATCTTATTTGCCATTCATATTCTGAAGTTTATTTTTGTCATTTCAGAAATTTCTTTGTTGGTGGAATCCACTTTCCATTGTGTTCCCTCAGAAATGATAAACTATTTTGCATTTTCATATTACCAGGGTTATTTTGCTTGTGTGTTCTCATCTGGATCCTCTTCTCTTGGCTCTAGGCTAATAGGATTGCAGGGTACCTGTTCTTTTTTTGCTATGGACACTCTTAAACCAAGTCCAGGAGTAACAGTTGTTCAGGGCTGGTGGACCTTGAGGAGGTTCTTCCAGTCCATCAGTAGTATTGAGGATTCTCCCAGGGTCTTGAAGTCTAAGCACAACTCTGGAGTCTCGGTGTACAGCTGCAGGCTCTGCTGGAGCTCAGGATCTACACTGGCAGAGCCTCGGTTGGTGTCAGGCACAGCAAGAACTTCAGAGCTGGCTCTGGGAACTTAAGGGATAGGGCCACCAGCATGGGGGACTCCTCCTCCAGTGTGTGGACTGCTGATGTCCTGTCGAGCAGACAGGCATTTGTCTCAGTTGTCCAGGATTTGTGTAGGGGAACTGGAGCTGCTGTTTGGCTGAGATTCTCCACCCTCACCCCCAGACAATCTGCCGAGGTTTCCCAAGTGGTGCCTGTGGCAAATCTGGACTCCTCCTCTTTTCAGCTCCCGCACCAGAAAGGAGGCATGCTCAGCTTCCAGTCAAGGGCACCACATGAGGTAGTGTCTGTTCCCTCCCTGGGTTTGATGGGGATGATGCAAAGGCACTGCTGGAAAGCTGGATCTTGAGTTGATCTGGCTCCATGTGCCAGAGTGGTCAGGATGGCATGAGTTGCAGAAGCCTGGGAATGACAGGCACTATATCTTTGCTGCACCTGCTGTGAAGTGAAATATCTCTGCACAGACTCTGTGCAGCTTCCCAATCTGCTCAGCAGTCTATAGTGGAAGAAGTAGACCTCTCACAGATTTAGCTGTCTGCAACTTTTATGTATCACCTAAAAAGCAGTACCCCTCCAGGTTGCTTCTATGCTTCTGTCTTCACCTCTGCCAGCAGTGTGAATTTCACTGGGATCCCCAGGTTAATCTCTGAGATGGTGAGTGATGCTCTTGAGTAATCATTAGTGATGCCCTATTTGAGTTGGCAGATGCCATAAAGGGCTATAAAGTTGTTCTTCTCATCAGTGGTTAATGCTTGCAGGGAAGGGCCAACGGCAGCAATGTTCTTTTGTGCTTGTAATAAGCTCTAGTCCCTCGGGAAGACCACTTGAATACTTCAGGCTTTGGGAGATGGTCTGTAGCTCCCAGAGGGTTGCTTATTTTACATAGCAGCAGTAAATAGAAGAGCAAGGCTGGTCATAATTAGGTTGGGTAAGCCTAGAAGGATTTGTAAAGGCTTGACAGGCAGAACCCATTTGTTTAAATAAACAAGAAGCAAATTTTAACTGAACACAACTCAAAATTTTAAGTGCTGTAAAAGAATACAGCATTTTCTGCTATTTCAGATATTAAGTATTTGTCAGGATAGTGAAATGTTTGATATAAATTAAAGCACTTATAAAATAAGACTCGAGAAATCATTCTACATGGTAGGTTTCTGAGTTGGTATTGGTTATCTATAGACATAAAAATATACATGCAATTAACTTTTATTTCATTTTAATATCTACAGAGACAGACATGATATTTATTAAGAATTAAAATAACCAAAAAATTTGTTGGTAAAAAATTAATTCTGCTTCTGGTGAAAATTCAAGACAAGGTTGAGGTTTGCTTCTTGTCTAGGAAAAAACAAAGCAATAACAGCTAAAAAATATGACAGGATTTAACAAGACTTAGAAATGTTTTCTGAAAAAGAGCCAATAAAAAAATAATCTCAGCTTTGTGGGAGGTGCAATGCAATTTTTTTTTTGCAACTATACAGTCATGTTATTATATCTCAAAGTAACTCATCGCCTTTATGTTAAATGAATGAGCATCACCAACTTTGGCCTGTGGGACATAGTCTGATGACCTATGGAATATTCGAAATGATAGTTTTCCTTTCAAAATATTAGAAACAAACTAATAAAGGAAAGTTATTCCTGTGATGTGGGAAACAAATAAGGTGTATTTTATGATTTTTTCAATTTACTGCTTTTTCAACACTAAACCACCTACGTGTATAAAGAAAGTATAAGTAGATAAACTCCAATAAAATAATAATAGAAAACTTCAACACATAAATTTCATAGTTGGACATATTAGCCCGACAGAAAATCAATAAAGATGCCTTGAAATTAAATTACACTCTAGACCAAATGGACCTAATACACGTGTAAAGAATATTTCATTACACATATACTGAATACACATTATCCTCAAGTGTATATGGAACATTTTCTAGTATAAATCATATATCATGAAACAAATCTTGAAAAATTTAGAAGATTGAAATTAAATCAAGTGTCTTTTCTAATCACAATGGCATAAACCTAGAATTTGTAATAAGAGGAATTTAGGAAAATTCACAAATACATAGAAGTTGAATGTCATGATCCTGAAAATCAATGAAGAAATTAAAAATTAAATCAAAAAATATCTTGAGACAAATAAAAATGGAAACACAACATAACAAAACTTAGGAGATATAGAAAAAGCTTTTCTAAGGAAAAATGTACAGCAATGAAGGCCTACATCAAAAAAGAAGGAAGAGCCAGAAATGCTCATGCCTATGATCTTAGCACTGTGGGAGGCTGAGATGGGAGGATTGGTTCAGTTCAGAATCCTGATGTTGCATGAACTATGATGAAGCCATGCCATCCAGCCTGGGTTACAGAGTGAGACCTTGTTTCAAAACAAAACAGAAGAAACAAGAAGAATCTCAAACAAAGCAGTATTGTACCTCAAGGAATTAGACAAACAAGGAACTAGACAAACAAGGAACTAGACAAACAAGGACAAGCTAAGCTCAAATTTAATAGAAGAAAGCAAATAATAAAGGCCGGAGCATAAATGAATGAAATGGAGAATGGAAAGACAACAGGTCAAAAAAGTTAAAAGTTGGTTTTGTTAGCTGATAAATGATAAGAAATTGACAAATCTTTAAATAAGCTATGTAAGAAAAAGGGATAAGATTAAATAAGTGATGTCATGAATGAGTAAGGAGACATTACAACTAATGTCACGAATATACAAAGTGTCAGAGAAAGTATTATGAATAATTATATGACAAAAATTGAACCTAAAGAAATGGATACATTTCTTGACAAACAAGAGGTGTTTCAACTGACTTATAAATAATATCAGAGCAATAATAAATAAGGAAAATAAATTATCAATAAAGTCTCCCATCAAAGGAAAGCCTAAGGCTAGATGGCTCCACAGCAGAATTCTAGAAAACACTTAAAGAACAAATTCCCATTGTTCTCCAAGCTTCCAAAAATAAAAAAATTAAGAGGGAGGAATATTTCCAAACTTATTTAAAAGGCCAGCATTACCTTATACCAAAGCAAGACAAGAAGACTATTATAAACGAAAACTTTAGGTCAATATTTCTGATGAACATATACGAGAAAGTCCTCAACAAAATATTAGAAAACCAAATTCAACAATACCTTTAAAAAAATCATACCCTATGACCAAGTGGAATTCATTCCAGAAATGTAAAGATGGTTCAACATACACAAATCAATAAATACCATGTATTACGTTAATAGAATGAAAGACAGACACTATATGATCCTTTCAACTGATGCAGAAGAAGCATTTGTTAAAATTCAAATTCTTTCATGATAAAAAATTCTCCATCAATTCGTTAAAGAAGGAATGCGCCGTCATGTTACCATTAAATTAGTTCAGTAACATTGAAAAAATACAAAATCCACACAAAATACAAATGTTTGTATGCACTAACAGTGAACTTCCTAAAAACTTCTGAAATCTGGGTAGGAAGACAGATATTAATGCAAGAAGGCCAAAATATACCAAATAAGATGAACCCAAATAAATCCAAACTTAGGCAAAGTATAATCCAATTGTCAAAAGCAAAACACAAAGAGAATTTTGAAAGTAATAAGAGAAAAGCAGCTTTTCACTTTGAAAGGGACAACCATAAGATTATCACTGTATTAGTAATGGGGTATCACATTTAATTCTAGTATAAGAGTTAGCATTCAGCAGTATTATAAATCACTACAAATAAAATCTATCAAAAGATATAATGCCCATAATGCTTGAGGGGGGGAGTTAAAAATAGAATTAAGAGGAAAGGAGGGAGGGGGAGGGGGGAAGTGAAGAGCAGAGAGAGGGAAGGAGGAAGGGTTACAGTATATGACACACCTTTTGGTAGAAGTAATTAATGATACTATTCCATTGGTTAGAAAAAATTCTTTGATGCAAACAGACTTCTGTGAATGTATCAAGGACCTAAACTTAACAAATGCAATCAATGTAACCTGGTTCTTTGTACCCTCAATGAATCACCAACAATTAAAAAAAATAGATAGAATAATAGGATACTTTATTTGAGCTCCAAAGGAATCACACACATACAAAAATACATATAAAAGTTATATATACGTAGCAGAGAAAATGAATCAAAGCAATACCATTAAAAAAATTAGCAAAACACAATGGAAGACAGCAAGTGAGGAAAAAGACAAACGAACTGCAAAACTAATAGAAAGCAATTAATCAAATGGCATTAGTAACATTTTCCAATCAGTAATTACTTTAAATGTGAATGGATTAGAATTAATATCCAATATACGTGAGAAATTCAAACATGTCAAAAGAAAGAAAACAATCTTATTACATTAAAAATAGGCAAAGGATTTTTCAAAATAGGCAATAGACATTTTTTAAAAAATACAAATAAATGACCAATAAGTATATCTAAAAATGTTCATTACTAATCATCAGGGAAATTCAAATTAAAAACCACAATGAGATATCACCTTGTTCCTGCTCAAATGGCTTTTATCAAAAACACAAATGATAATGAATGTTGGTAAGGATGTGGAGAAAAAGGAAGCCTTGTATGCTGTTGGTGAGAAATGTAAGTGAGTGCACCCATTAGGAAACAGTGTAAAAGTCCTCAAAAAATTAAAAATAAAACTACCATGTGATCTAGTAATCCTATTTCTAGGTGCACATGCGCGTACACACATGTTACTCAATTAACTCAAAAGAACACAAAAGAATAGGGAAAAAAACACAAGAAAGATTGACCAAAATGAATATAATCATGAAAATGATAAATTTTAATCAGACCACAAAAACTACCTTAAATATAAAAAAACTATTAAATTATGTTAAAATATTCTTGAAAGACTTAGACTGATGCACTTTTTTTATAAGTCAAAAGTTTGGTTCTGTTGTGTTTTAGGTCTGGAGAGCAGAAACAAAAAGTAGATTTGTATTTCCAGGACCTATAGAAATGTAACTCACCTTATTACCCAACTCCACAAATCATTTCAGTACTATAGCATATTTTAAAATTATAAGTAAATGAGCACCACATATTTTCAAGGATCTTTTACATTAACAAGTTTCTTAATTTTTCTGTTAAATTACTGTTATATATTATTATTTATAATATATAAAATGATGAATGCTTTTTTAAGCTTTGTAAATAATTATGCTTTCTATATTAGATTTTGAACACATACATTTAGTAATCATAGCTAAATTTTTATGATTGTAAGTGACAGATGTCTGTAGCTTGCAATCATTTTAACTTGACATTTTCAATTATTATAGTTATATTGATGCAAGAAGATTAAGAAGCTCTCAGATGTCAAATCCCATTATTTCAGCTTTATGTATAACTGTCAAGGCTTAATAATTCCAAAGGGATATAACTATTCTTGGATAAAAATGCATAGGGATGGACCTCTTGGCAATTTGAAATGGAATATAATCTCTCAACTATAAATGATAAAAAAGGAGTGCAAATCTATTTTTTAACTTTCAGTTCTCCTTGAAAAATGATACTTCAAACTTGAAGCAATAGTCAAGAAGATCATACTGTTTCATGAACTTTAACAATCTATTTATTTGCCATTTATCTGTCCTATGATTATTATTAAATACATAGAGTATTTAACAATTATATAATCAAGGTTCTCTATAGATACTAAGATTTCAGAGTTTATAGCTCTTACTTTCCTATAGAGTACTTTATTTCCTCTTTCTAACATTTCTCTTATCAACTTGCAGCTCAGTCCTTTTTAACTGATTTTTAAAGGACAATGATTCATAAAGAGTATCATGTCTGGGTCCTTGATATCTTCACAGAAGTCTGTTTGCACCAAAGATTTTTTTCTAACCCATGGAATATTATCACAAATTACTTCTATAAAAAATTATAATTAAAATCTCTCAATTCATATAGCTTTCCTTTAGTTTTCAAAATGTTGTAGTTTAAATAAGACAACCTTAATTAAAAGAAATAAGTCCTGTTTATTACTGAACAGATTAAAATTTTCTCATGTACAAACACATTATGAGTATTGAGTAGAAAATGAGATGGTGTTACAATTGTAAAGAAGGTAATTAATGATGTTTTGAAAATATTTAAATGTGCTTACATAATCTCCCAGTTTCCCTTTGATACTTTCCTTTTCCATCTAAATATTTGTCAGATCCATGGTACCCACAAATTATCAAACTACTAGTCATTATCTGAGCCCAATATCTCCTTCTCCATTCTTGTTCTTCTTCCTACATTTTTAAACATGTTTTTGAGATATAATTCATGTACAATGAACTGTATTTGATTAATTTATAAAATTTAATACATTTGAATATGTGTACACTGGTGAAATCATCATGATAAGATAACGAAAATATCCACGAACCTTCAAAAGTTGCTTGTGGCCCCTGGTAATCCCACCACTCCATGATTTCAGAAAAGAGAGAGGGCAAAAGTTCTCTATTTATTTTATTAGGGCATAATAAGCCTAACACTACAATCAGACAAAGAACATTATCAGAATACTAAACTATTGACAAATATTTTCCATGAACACATATAAAAAATTACTTAAATTTTATCAAATATAATCTAGAGATATATGGAAAGTATAGTATAACACAAATAAGTTTTTCCTTCAGAGAAGCAAGCTTGGTTTGAAATAAGCATGTTAATAAATCAAATTAATAGAGAAAAGGAGAAAAATATGAACATGTCAATAAGTCAAGTAAAATTTAGATAAAAGTAGGACCGGACTAGAAATTCTTCATTCTGATAAAGGTACTACTAAATATATACTTATAATATCACTTTTAATAGTTAGACACTGCACACTCTGTTTTTCATGGAGTTCAGAAATAAAATAATGCCCATTCTGGCTGGGCATGGTGGCTCACACCTGTAATCTCAACACTCTGGGAGGCTGAGGCGGGTGGATTGTTTGAGCTCAGGAGTTCAAAACCAGCCTGAGAAAAAGCCAGATCCTGTCACTACTAAAAATAGAAAAACTAGCCCAGCATCTTGGCAGGGGCCCAGCATCAGGAGGGTGAAGCTAAAGGATAATTTGAGCCCAAGAGTTTGAGGTTGCTGTGAGCTGTGTCACCAGAGCCTTCTACACAGGGTGATAGAATGAGATTCTGTCTCAAAAAACAAACAACAACAACAAAAAAAAAACAGAATGCACATTCCTATATTTCTATTCACCAGTTTTCACTGTACCAGAAGGTGTAAGTCAGTGCCTTAAGACAAGAAAAACAAATAAAATAACATGCATGAAGATTTGAAAGAAAAAAAGCTAAGCATACATCCACACAACAGCTTATTTTAATAGTTCACCTATACTTTATTTATGATAGTTCAGATAAATTGTATTAACAATATTCCCCTCTTTACATCATTTAAATATCTATTAATACTAAGTTATTAGGCAAGTTGTAGTATGCTTAAATATTGGAATAATAGTGTACAATGATAACAATTAAAGTAATATGTCAGTGGCATTCACCACCCCACTCCTGACACCACTTGGTCAGGGCCCTGGACTGGCCAGGTCTCTGGCCAGCTTAACTAGGTTCTTAGCTGGAAAGAGAGAGCGTGTCTTAGGGAATAGTAAAGCACTCTTAGAATAGATAGATCTTAGTCTTTAGTATAGCTTGGTAATCTCCAGCAGAGAGAGCCCGTGCTGGCATTCTGCAGGCAGGAGAGGAGACAGTCAGAGCAAGCGGGTCCGTGATAGAATGCGCATGCTCCCGACTGCCTGCTCCTCCAGCCTAATATAAAACTGGTCTCGTGTCTCCACACCACAGGTGTAGAGACTGCCAATTCACCAGTGCTCTCATCTCGTGAGCTCTCATGCTTGTTAGGAGAGCTAAATCCCTCTCCATGCCCTTTCCACCAAGGTGTTCCATTATTGAGCTATACAGGTATTTCTTATAACTCACACCTCCTAGCCATAGGCTATATGGGCTGCTACAACATGGATGAATCATATATACCTTATTCTGTGAGAAAAAAGCTAGACATAAAGAAGAACATTAATCATGATGCCGTTAAGTTCCTGAACAGGAAAAAACTAGTCCTATCTAAAATGGTTTTCTATATGGTGGAAGTGACTGGAAAAGTACAAGAGCAAACTCTCTGGGACAGTTGAGATGTTTTCTATCTTGCATGTTTGTTACATAGATACATACAGTTGTCAAAAGTCATGTAACTAAACACCTAGATTGGTATGTAGTATTTTTTATTTTCTACAAACTATGCCTCAAAAAGTGAATGAAGGAATACGTAAGTCACAAATGACCACCCTACATCTCCTTATTCTGATTGCCATCTTTCACCATCAAAGAATGGATGAAAAATCTAGCCTCCATAAACACTATTAGTGATGAGAATGTTCTAGAGTTTTCCAGGGTGTTTGGGGTTAAAAATTAGTAATCATGGGCACAGCACTATATTTTGGAAGAAAAAAATGAAAAATACCAGAAGTTCAATAATATATCCAAAATCTTACCTATAGCAGCTGCAGAGGTGTCTACTTTAGCCTGCTTTTAAAACTTTGGGGGGGGGGGGCTGACTTTTATACTAACAAATTATTTTAAAGTAAAATATCAACTCAAAGCAACTAAACAATTAATCATTAAAAATATTATTTATCTTATGCAAAGATGTTTACTGATCATAAGCCTATTATTCTATCCTTGAAAGAATATTACCTCTTCAAAACATTTGCAAAAGACACCAAAATAACAACTAACATGCACTTTGGATAGAGTTTTGGTTAAATTTATGTAATAGATTGTTATCATATTTATTGTTTAAAAATATTTTTTAAAGGCCCTTAGTGTCCTGTTTTCCACAACTGAATCTTGATTACAGTTCCATCAATTTATTGAGTGACCTCCTACAGACGGTTCACCATTTAGTCTGCCAATGCCCTTCAAAGTGGCTTGATGGTTGGCAATATTTTGTTCTTTTCATTGATGTAAGATAATGTACTTAAAGTCATGATGTCTTCTGAAAAATCTAGCTTTTCTCCTTTAGAGAAGTGCACATTCACAACACTGAAAATGTGTTCTAATTATCTTTGGTCTACCTTTTCTTCTTTTTTTCCTTGTGTGACTAAAATAATTCTTTTCATTTTTGTTTTCACAGAGAGAAAAATTAGATGTTTAACATCTTTCTTCCTGACAGTTACCTGACTCATAGTTCATCCCTGTGATCACTCTTTATTCTACTTACATTTGTAGACAGCAAGTTTTCGGGAGCCTCAGTAATTTGCTGGTATGAGTTGTTGAAAGATATTCCCTGCTTTGTGTGTTCTAACGAGCCCAGGGGTTCATCCTGAGTGTCTGTGTCTGGTGACCGTAATAAGCCTGACAACACAGACAGGTTTGCAGTGAAGGGTGCAATAAGCTTCAGCTTTAAAAAAGATCTTTCTATTTGAAGCAAATAGGGTTTCATACACTCATACTGAATTTTCTTTCTTTCTTTTTTTTTTAAACATCAGTTAGCATTTTAAAATTACACAGAGATTTCAGAAGTCTATTAATATTTTATTTTTATTTTATTTTTTGTAATTTTATTTTTTTATTGAAAGTCACTTTTTGTGTCTTTCAGAAAAACAAAACTAAACCAGCAACTCCTGTCGCCCTATGAAATGAAATGCGAGCGAGCTCCAGGAAGGCTTCAAAACAGTCACTGTTTTTAAAAGTAGTCTGTGGAGATTTTTCCTAGTTGGGGTCAGTGGTTAGATATCAAAATAATTGAACAGTAAGCAATAGAGAATTTTTCAAGATCCTATTTAACTATGCTGTAATATAGGGTGGTTCTTAAAGTTTTAGGGCAAAAAATAAATATTATTCTGAACAGGGTATTGTTTTGTTTGTGTGTATTTCAACGTCCTAAAAAACCATAGCCTAATTAAAGTAATCACTTGTGAGAATATAATTATATTCTTAGAAAAATATATCTTCTAAAATTAGTCTGTAACATTTTGGGCTATAAATTTAGGGGACTGTTATATCAAATATATTATGTTCAACTCTGGCCAAAAATACCTGTAATTTATAAAGGTTTTAAATTACAAATGTTACAATAATCACTGTGCTAGTTTTATTACATGGCTGATGAAAACCAAGTTACTTTACTTTTCAAGTGACTCTTTTACTTTAACTGTACTTTCAAAGTTTTTCTTTCATTTCTAATGACTGATTAACAACCAAATTTAGCACTTTGAAGTGTAGGTTTGTATATGATGAAAAATATGTTCAGAAAGCTGCTTGTCTTTCATTCATTTACTTTTTAATTTCATGCATTCGTGTTTACTTATTTCCAGTGGCTTTATGTGTTTACATTGTGAAAGTGTAGCTCATTTGCTTTTTTAGTACTGTTTAGACATGAAAAAAGGTTTTGTTTTTTTTGGCCAGGGCTGGGTTTGAACCCGCCACCTCCGGGGGGCGGCACCCTACCCCTTTGAGCCACAGGCGCCGCCCTGAAAAAAAGTTCGTAACAGGTGGCTATTTTGATAGAAAGTGCATAATACAAAACAAAATTCATTTCATGGTTTCTCCTCTTACACAGATACTTTTGTTTTAATTTATTATTATATTTTTTGCTCCTATAACATTTAATGTCTTTAAGATTAATGTTTTACTTTGCTCCTGTAACATTCAAATTTATTTATTCATTTTCCTTCCTTTTTTAAATTTCAGATTATTACCTGGGAACAAATGATTAGGTTAAAATGTTTGTGCTGTTAGGTAAGGTCCTGTTGTACTTGTGCTCCTCATACCCTTACACTGTGCCCATTAGGTGGTGACACACAGTGCCCCCTCTCTCCTCCCCTGTCCTTTCTCTTCTCTCCCCCAACTTAAGTTAAATTGAGTTTTTCTCTTGCATGTGGACATATTATTTCCTCTATTGGCTTCTGTTTTGTTTAATTTGGGAGCTTTGTTTTTAATTATTTTTCTTTTTTTACTAATTTTGATTTGTTCTTCATTGGTCAACATAGTTTATTTTAGTGCTAACTCAGAAGAACTCAGTGTTGGACATGAAAAAATAAAGAGTATTTAGTGTTCATAATTTTGCTTAAGCTCGAATGTCCCTGATAGTAAAAGTAGCTTTTTCTGAACGCTAGGGGGACATTCAGTAATATACTGAAATAGTTTACAGAGTTTTCAATGAGGCCGAATTTATAAATAAGGAATAGTTTAGGAATAGGAAGTATCTGACTCTACCATTTATGCTCCATTCACTTAACTTGAAAAACCTTCTACAGTGCATAATGCTTCTCGTAATTTTTATGCCCAATAATTTCCCAATACTGAGAAAACTGCTTCTAGAAATGGACTATGATTTGAAATACAGATTTTCTATCAATTTTAATAGTAAAATTCATGAAACACAAAGATTTTTCTTTTAAAGACTCGACTAAGCGTCAGAAATTTGTGAAATAATCTGCTCATTTTAAAAATGTAATTGGGCAATGAATCTTAGGGTAAAAACTGAGTCACTTTCTAATTCTGAGAAGTCTGTTATAACTTAAATATAGATTAGTGTAATTCAAGCATCCTGAAACTCTCTTATGAAAGTATTAGGCAGGCCCAAACATTTTGTGAGTGTGATTTATTGACGTGGTTATTGCTAAATGTGGTGGTACACACCTGTATTCCCAGTGACTTGGGAGGCTGAGCACGAAGGATGGCCTGAGTCCAGGATATCCAGGCTGGTGCACGCTGACTGCACGTGTGAACAGCTGTGGCACTTAAGGTTGGGCTACACAGAGAGATTCGTCATGTTTAAAATTATATTAAAAGGGAAATGTATAACTGATCTTGCTAATTTATAACCGCTGTGTTGTGTTGCATTATTTAAAGCGAGTAACTGTAAATAGATAATAAAACAATGTGCATCATTTATCAAATGCACTATAAAATGTTTCACATATATTTCCCTAATAATAATTTAATTTAAAAAATTTTATATTCAGGTGTATACAAAAAGCAGAATATCATATAAGAGCCAATTCAAATCTGTTTATACCCTTTTCCTGTACCAAGATGATAAAAGTAAGCTGATGTTTAAATTAACGTGTATATTTATTATAATCATATTATAATAATTCAATGTAATTTTCAGATTATAATGTTTTATTTTACATTTTTGACATAATTTATCATTTTAATTTTATTTTCAGCAATTTATCTTAAACAGGTAACCTAAATAAACCATCAATTCAATTTAGTCCTTTATGAATTACTGTATATTATCAATTTAATTTAATCCTTTATTTGAACATCTTTTCAAAGATCTTTATTAGTTCTTATAGTCTCTGACAGTGACCTCCTAAATTTTTCTCAATAATTTTGAAATTTAAATATTTTCTTGCATATTGTAAGTAGGCATCATACTTGAATAAAAAATAAGTCAAATAACACATACTTGTATTTTGTGTTATTAGCAATTAAAGGAATAACATCAACTTTCAAGGATATCTAATGGAATGCAAATATTATAATACATTGATTCCCACTATCACATTTAAAAAATTCATGAAGCATTTAAAAGAAAGTTTTATTGTTCCTTTTATACCTTTCTACTAGCCCCACAAAATTTTGTTTTACTGTATTGCTACCCTAGAAATGTATTTTCTGATATTTTAATCATGTTTATTTATAATAATAATATTAAGATAAATAAAATTTTCTTTTGAGACAAGATCTCACTCTGGGCTAGAGTACAATTGTGTCATCATAGCTTACGGTACTCGCAAACTCCTCGGCTTACGCAATCCTCCTGCCTTATTCTCCTCAGTAGCTGGGATGGCAGGTGTGTGCTACCACCTCTGGATATTACTATTTTATTTTTTGTAGAAATGAAGTCTTACTTTTGCCCAAGCTGGTCTTCGACTCTGGGCCTCAAGTGATATTCTTGCCTCCTAAAATATTAGAATTATATTCATAAGCCCTTGCCCCTGCCATGAATTTTTAAAAATAATCTGCTACGATTATAAGCCTTAGTATTGACAGATTGTTTTTCCCTGAATGAAGTAACACTACAATTATTATTAATGCATAAATTTAGTAAAATGTAAGTACTGTGTAATTTTGGTGATCATAAAACATAAAAAGCAAAGTAATACCTGAAATACTTTTCCTCATGAGATAACTAGGGTTGTTTTGTTTTTTAATCAGTACATTTGTTTGTGGAGTAAATTATAATTAGAATAAGCCAATGTTTGGTATCAGTTCAATTCCCATTGGTTTTCCATTTGAAGATGTGAATCCTGAGAAAAAATGATGTTCACAATATAGGTCAATGTGAATTATAGAAAATTTTCATAGGAATGTGCCAATTTTTAAAACTCACTGTAGGTTATATGAAGAAAAACCCTGACTTCAATATTATACAATTAATCCAAGTAGCAAGAAAAACTTGTATCCCTTAAATTTATTAAAATTTAAAAAATGCATAAAATGAATTTTAGTTTTTAAATGCACACTGTAGACAGAGTTTGAAACTACCTGCTTCAGAAGAGAATGCGACCTTGTCATTGGTATCATGGATTTAAACAAATTCTGTTAAAGGGAAATACTCTAAAATTTCACTGATACAATAAAATTATTCCTAATTGTACTTTTTTTCCCTTTCAGGCACCTTTATTCTTCCTTTTTAAATTTTCTTCCTTCTTTTTCTTTTCCCCTTTCCTTTTTTTTTTTTTTTTTTGCTGGTCAAGTGAAACAGTGGGAGTGGAGAAGAAACAAAAAAAAATCTATAACTGGTTATTATTAGAGATACCTGTTATACCTGATAAACTAAGAGTTATGAAAACTGAAACATTTGAATTGTATTATGCCTTTATCAATAAGGCACTTTCATCTAATATTTTTAATAATGACTTACTTTAAACAGTTTTGTTAAAACATGGAACTGCCTAATTATCTCATTGATTTTGTGAACAATATTCAGCATAAAACCTATTTGGGGAAGGCAGTCTATCATTCCATACCACCAGGCAAAACCCACTTAGATAATGACTAATAATGTTTCAGTTCAAAATTACACTATAATAGCTATTCATAAGAAAACGATATCTGAAATTTAATTATAGGAGAGAGAGATCAATAATAAATGTAACAGTACCACTAGTTTGCTGTCTGGGTACAGTCAGGCTAGTGGACTAGCTCTAATATTTCTACTTAAAAATCTTTTTGTTGCACTTTATTGCTACTCTGCTTTCAAGTGGTGTATTCTTTGACAGTGATGGGGGAAAGACAGGCCTTGATAGGAATATCTTCCAGAATTTATCTCTTTGGTTGATACCTGGAAGATTTTCACGCTCTGAAGCCATACATCAGAATAAGAATCCAGATTGCTGAGAGGCTTGCCTTTCTTTTCTAAAGCCAGAGAGAGGCAATTCTAAGGCAAAGTGAAAGTGAAGATCCTGTGGGAAGCAAAGGATATGGAAATAAGTTCTCTGAATACCTCTGGGAAATTTTGTATGTACCTCCGTGGTACTGTATCTCAATTTAAAGAGCATCGCTACATGAGAAAATCTCAAACTCCTTAACAAATATATTCAATAACTGCCCTACTCTAGTCTCAAATGACTTAGAATTTCTATTTTTCTCATTTTGGTAAGATATACATAAACATAGAATGTACCTTTAAAGCATTTTTAAGTTTATCATTCACTGGTATTAAGTATTTTCACATTGTTGTGCACCATTTCACTATTCATCTTTAGAATTTTTCATTATCCCAAATTAAAAATCTATACCAATTGAAGAGAAACTCTCCTAGCACCCCATTTCTCCTTTCACTAAGCTCTTGCTAACCACTATTGTACCCTCTGCCTCTTTGAATTTGACTTTTCTAGGTACCTCACATAAGTAGAATCATAAAGTGTGTGTCTCTTTTTTCCTCTGGCTTATTTCATTCACCAGGTGGCATTTATCAGATTTTTATTCATTTTTACACTGGAGTAATATTCCATTGTATGTATGCACCACATTTTATTCATCCATTCATTAGCTGACGGACATTTGCATGTTTCTACCTTTTGGATACTGTGAAGTATACTGCTATGCATATTGTGTATAAATTAAATTTTCCTTATGAATTCTTTCTTCCAACCCAGCACACATCAAACTTTTCTATTCACATCTGTCTTTTCATGCTGATTCTACAAATCTCTAATTTTATTTCTTTATGTGTAATCTTTTCCAATTTAATGGTTCTCTCTTTTTCTTCCATTTATATTATTTTTGTTGCTGTTTATTCTCCAAATCCTATTTTAACTAAACAATTCTCTATATAAATGTGTATATCTAAAATTTAGGGGGAAGATCAAATATATTTTATATATCTTATATTTTTTACACATCATATATTTTGTTTCACTCCCCTCAATATCTCAAATAATTTAACAAATGACAGGTAATTTAGAAGTTATGCTTAGGAAGTCAAACTAGAAATAGCTAAATCTGAAAAAAATAGAAAGTAGACTCCAGAAGATTTTATAAATGCTAGGACTTTTCTTGCATTATTTATAAGAAATCTATTCAAAGCTTATGTCTCCACAGACATAGGAATAAAGCTCAATTAAACTCCAATATTATGTAATGTAAATTAAAATTCTATTGGGAAGAAAAGATTTAAATATTGTGTTTTCCCTTTCATTATTCATCTTTAGAAAGAAATTAAGCAGATTTGTTACAATTTCATTTGATATAATACAATTTTCTTCTGAAGACTGATATTTGAAAGAGGTTGATTATTTTATCATCTTTATTGCCACATCTTTAATCAGTCCAAATTGATGTGTACCTAAACATCAGAAATTGAATTTGTGTTTATATACTTAGTAATTACTATTTGATATTCTAGTCATGGGAATTAGGCTCAAAATGCAAATTTTTAAGTTGAAATTATTCCAGAACATGTACAATGGGTTTTATAAGCTGAAAATTCAGTCTTCAATTTAATGAATAGTTAATTAAAATAGGTTTGAGATAAAAATGACATTGAAATATTTCATGAATTTAGGAAATAAATTTTCCAAATAAGAAGGTCAATATTTCTAAATATGCATTGCCCATGCACGTGTGTAAGCCACTGCTACGTTGTTTATAAAATTGAAAGAGAAATAATAAACTTATTAAATTCAAAAAACCTGAGGAAGACTTCTTAAAAACTGGACATAGTATGAAAAATGATGGCTTTTTGACCACAGATAAGAAGCATCACAAGACTGTGATCCCCAAAACAAATGAAACAAAAAAAGTCAATGTTAATAATTGTCTCAGCTTGTGGCTTACAGGTAGTTGTCTGGTAATAGCTAGGAAAAAAAGAATCAAAAACAGAACCTTGGGCTCTCAAATGGAGGAGAAAAAGAACAGAGTTTAGGAACTCTGCTATATAGTGTGGTGCAAATTATCAGAGAGGAGAGACCCACACCAAGGAGAGTGCAAAAAATTCCTCTCAAATCTTATGAGTACTGACTTGCAGATACATTTAAAAGGAATTGACCACAACTGGTAAAAGAAGTATCAAATACCAGTGAGGTAATGAACATAGATGCAAAAACCCTCAATAAAATAATAGCAAACCAAATTGAAACATATAATTAAATAATAATTCACCATTATTGATGGGATTTACCCCTATGATGCAAGGGTGGTTCAACATTTGCCAATCAATAAATGTGATACACCACCTCAACAAGATGAAGGACAAGAACGTATAATCATCTCAAGAGATGCAGAAAGGATATTGAGAAAGTTCAACAACTTTTCTTGATAAAGGCTCTTAGGTATAAAAGGAATGTATCACTAAACAACAAAGGCCGTATACAAAAAACCCACAGCTAACATCATATTCACCAGTGAGAAGTTGAAAGCTTTTCCTCTAACATCAGGAAAAAGACTAAGCTCACATGTCTATTCAATATAATATCAGAAGTCCTAGCAAGAGCAATTAAATAAATAAGAGAAAGAAATAAAAGTCATCCAAATTAGAAAGAAGTTAATATTCCCATTTGCAGATGACATAATTGTATATAGGAAAAACCTAAAAATTTTACCAAAAATGTATTGGAACTAATAAATGAATTTTAGTATAATCTTATAATTTTATGCTACATTAGCATGAAATTTGAATATGAGTAAATTTTCTCATATCAGAAATAGGGTTTGTCAGCCTTGACATAGTTTCCAGTTCTCCACCGCCTACTAGTTCCTCAATGTGGTTGATCCTGATTATCTGCCTTACATGACTATCTCTGGTTACCACTTTGTGGCACAGTTAGATAGAACCTTCTTGTCTTTCCCTACTGACCTTTGCACTCTGCGTGGTCTGTGCAGATATGATACAATAAACCACCCCTCAGTCAAAGCTTACATCTCCACATACACAAGCCTACTTGTGTTAAAACCACCAATTTGAACTTTCCATGGAAACCAGCTTGGTTTATGATCTGAACCCCCTAAAAAGTCTATGGTCTTCAGATCTCTCTCTCTTTTCTCTCACTCTCTTTCTCTCACCCCATTGCTTGTTGAGTGTGCACATGGTAGACAGCTCCACCCTTCCTACGCCCTTTGTATTGGTCCTGCAGAAAACGCTGACCTCTTCTCTCTGGTGTCTGTGAGTAACACACTCCGCTTCTCTCTGGGGGTCTGTGAGTAATACACTGCCTCTGTGATTTCATGTGTTTTGTTGTGCTGACTCCTCTGTGTGTTGCTGATATACCTGGACTTAACAGGCTTCTTTTAGAGACTGTTTATGTTGGTATGAATAAACTAGACATAGATCAGACAAGAGCCAGAAGGGCATCTACAAGAATAAACAACTTTCCTATGATCAGGCCACCTGTCCATGGTGGCCAGGGACACTTAGGCTGTCCACTAAGATCAAGAACTATCCTGTGAAAGGCACACTGTAAACATCTATATCCACCTCCTCTGGAGCCCCAACAGGGAAGGGCTACAATTTATAACCCCTCTCCAGAGAGAGATATCAAGTCTAATTTAGATGAAAAATTACAAAATAAACTTTAAAATAAAGATGTAGGATACAAATCAACCTATAAAAGTCAATAGCATTTCTACACTTATGATGAAACATCTAAAAAAGAAATTAAGAAAACAATATCATTCATGGTAACTACAAAAATGCTTAGGAATAAATTTTAAAAAATAAGTGAAAGACTTGAACATTGAAAGCAACAAAACACCAATGAAAGAAATTGGAGATACAAATAGTAAAAAGATACTTTCTGTTCCCAGATTAGAATAATCGATATTGTGAAAACATCTCTACTACTCAAAGAGATCATCATGTTCAATGCAATTCTTATCAAACCTCTAATGGCGTTTTTCACAGAAATATGACCAACAGTGCTAAAATTTGTTTGAAACCACAAAGACTCTGACTAGCCAAAGAAATCTTGAGCAAAATGTGCAGGCATCACACCATGTGATTTTAAAAACTGCCTGAAAACTAGAGGAATCAAAACGTCTTTGGGACTTACATAAAAACAGGCATATAGACCAATGGATAGAACTAGATCTCATAGGGCGGCGCCTGTGGCTCAGTGAGTAGGGCGCTGGCCCCATATGCCGAGGGTGGCGGGTTCAAACCCAGCCCCGGCCAAACTGCAACAAAAAAATAGCCGGGCGTTGTGGCGGGCGCCTGTAGTCCCAGCTGCTCGGGAGGCTGAGGCAAGAGAATCGCGTAAGCCCAAGAGTTAGAGGTTGCTGTGAGCTGTGTGACGTCACGGCACTCTACCCGAGGGCGGTGCAGTGAGACTCTGTCTCTACAAAAAAAAAAAAAAAAGAAAAAGAAATAGATCTCATAAATCAAACCATTAATTTATAATTTATTTTTGATGAAGGTACAAAAATACAGAAGGTGTCTAGAACAATCTCTTCAATAAATCATGGATGGAAAATTGGATAATCATATGCAGAAGAAAGAAACTAGATTTTTATCTCACACCAGATATAAAAATCACCTCAAAATAGATTAAAGACTTAAATATAAGAACTGAAACTATAAAGGTTCTAGAATAGTGGTTCTCAACCTTGCTAATGCCGCAGCCCTTTAATACAGTTGAGAACCACTGTTCTAGAAGAAAACAGAAGAGAACAGCTCCATGACATTAGTCTTGGTAAACTTTTGGTGGATATAACCCCAAAAGTTCATGCAAGAAAAGCCAAGGATGTGAATCATCCCTTTGTCCAGAGTGTCCGCTGCTGTTTATGACTACCCACCCACTAGTCAGTAGCCATTTTATCTTGATTATAGATCTACTCTCATAGTATCACAGTGCTTATGTTCACATAACCCTTCTTTTACTTAATAATGTCTGGAGTACTGAGTAGTGATGCTGACATATTGTTATAATTTTCTATTTTATTATTAGTTTTTGTTAACCTCTTGCTATGCCTAGTTTATGAAATAGACGTTATAATAGGTATTTATAATAAGAGTAAACAGTGTATACACATAGGGTTTGGAATGATGTGCAGTTTCAGACACCCACTTGGGGTCTTGGAACATATTCTCTGTAGATGAGGGTAAAACTACTACATCTTCAGGAGTATTCTCTAGTTTTCTGAAATTCAAGTCTCTTTTGTGCTCACTTTCCTCCCAATTAGTCCCATAGCAGTTTGGTGCTATGAGATCTGGAGGAATATTAGTAATTCTATAAGCTTAGAAGGCACAGATGTGGCCTTGGTCAGTCCAACACCTCAATCTTAATCATGCATTTTGCATCAGTTTAACAAATACATGTTGGAAGAGATTTCCAGTTTGAAAGAAAAATGTGAATCTGGTATTCAAATGTCAGAACATTCTTTTACTCATTTATATGGTTAATAAACCCTTAATTTTTAAGCTATTTCTCAGAAGGCCAAATGTTGGTACTATGGGACTCAAAATTTAATAAATAGGTAGTATTTATCTTGGAAAAATTTATGGTCTAAGAGAGATCATAAGTGTGGAATTAATGAGTACTATAGAATGTTGCAGGACCCACAATAAGGGCATCTCATGAGTATGATGCTGGCATTGACAGATAGTGACAAACTCACTCTGTAAAGACAAACAGGCATGAGGCAAGAACAATTCAGATGAGACAGGTCCTCAGGTATATAATGTTGAAAAGTATTAATCAAGAGTTTCACTAAGGAAAGGAAAGTTATCTGATAAACATTAAATAAAAATAAAATCCTGGACCAGGCACGGTGGTACATGTAATCCTCTTGCACTCTGGAAGGCCAAGGTGGGTGAATTGGCTCAGGAATTCAAGACCAGCCTGTGCAAGAGCCAGACTTGTCTCTTAAAAAAAAAATTAATTAATTAAAAAAAAAAAAAAAAAACAACTAGATGCCTATAGTCCTAGCTACTTGGGAGGCTGAAGCAAAAGGATAACTTGAGCTCAAGAGTTTGAGAGTGCTGTAAGCTATGATGCCATGTCACTCTATTGAGGGCAACAAAATGAGACTCTGTCTCACACACACACACACACACACACACACACACACGTACACACAAAAATCTTGACTGGGGTAGTATAAAGAATATACTGGTGGTGATAAATTTTAATAAAGACAAATAGTTCAGAATATATAGCAATGATGTAAAATGGCAATGGGAATTTTTAAAAAAGTAGGCCAGCTCGGAAAGATATTAATATGGTAAAATTTCTATGTCCACAGGAACCATTCACTTGAAAATAGATTTTAAAAAAGCACTTTGAAGATGACTTTCAGGCTTCTGATTATTCTGGTATCACCATGGAGAAGGATAGAATTAATTAGATTTGCCAAGGAAAAAAAAAAAGGTTGCCTTTCACATCTTAAATGTGTCTTAAACATTGAATGTTTAGTATTCATTGGCTTGTGAAAATTCAAATGCAAGCTTTTCCTAAATCAGGCGAGAACCTTGAAATCAAGAAAAACTCTTCAGGGTTATTTTAGATAAGAGAGAATATGCAAATGTTTAAAAAACCATAAGTTGATATTCGTATATATTTTTTTCTTTTATAGCTGAACTCAGAAGAGTAACTGCTTTAACATTTATGTGTGACACATACAAAAGAGAAATTTATCTTTGAGCATAGTGGTATTTTATCACAAAATAATTTCACTTAACTCTAGCAGAAACCAAAAATGCATTATGCTGGCTATTTATACTCATATTTTGCCTTAGTAGCATCATAATATTTGAGAAGTAATACAATATGATAAGGAAAATTACATATATACAAAATCTGATATAACTAATCTGATACCCCAGAAATTGCATATACCATACAATCTATTTATTTAAGCCTTTTTCTGTTGTGAATGGCATATAAAAATAATTTCCTAAAAATATACTCTCCTAAAATTTATTAGGGTAATGTAAGTCATACATTCTTCACAATGAAAAGAAAGAATGATTAGTTATTAAATATATCAACTATGGAAATGGTTATAAAAAATAAAGCAGGGGGTTTTTGAATAAGGAAAAAGAATAAAATGAAAAATCTGACAAGTAGATTAAAGATACATTTCTTTGTCTAAGCAGGATAAGGTGATTTATATTATAATGCTACTTCAGTAGAATTAAAATTATTATGATTCTGTATTTCTAATATAAATCAAAAAGTAGAATAGAGCATTTTGACTTACATTGACATAGCCTTTCTCTAAACTTGAATTTATAACTACGAAAATATTGGATGACAGCAAGTAGAAAGTATGTTTATTTAAATTTTTGGAGCACTTTTTAAAAAAATTACAAATATCCTTGAAATATTATGCCATTCAATTATGGCATCAAATGAGAAATACAGCTCAAATCTATGACATCCAGCACATCTAGAGAAGGGCAAACCCAGCACCAAATCCAGGCTTCTGATTCCAGTTCATAAGCTGATTGCACTGCAGAAAGCTCTCAATTCCAGTGTTAACTAATTGTTTCTATTCCACAGCCTCCCGTTCCAATGGATTGTTGTCCCCTGGTCAAGGACTCTTGTAGAAACTTTTGTTATAGTCCTTTACTTTTCTCAGAAATAACTTTCTCAGTATTTTCCTACTTCTACTTCAAAAAGAAAAAAAGATAAAAATCAAGGACAAATTTAAAAAATTAAAGATGACAGACATGTTACAAAGAGTTTTTATCTATTTCTCCTTAAATAAAAAAGGATGATTATAATCAAATGTGTTCTTCTTTGATTTCAACTTAATTTTAATGTATTTTCATTGCTAGAGTGCTTTTTCCAAACAACTATTGCTTTCCATTATCACAAAATAGACATCCTTCAAAGTATGTCTTATCCTGATTTTTTGTGAAAAAGCTACCCTAGGGATCATATATTCCAGATACAACATAAAACCAGAAGATGATAGAATTGGCTATTTTGGGGTGGATTTAATGAACCTATTATTGTATCTTGGTTTCTCAAAATATTATCAAAACAATCTGTTCATAATGCAAAGGGAGCTTGTTCTAAGGGAGCAAACCTCAACAAAGTCTTAGTAGTAGTGTAGAGAGAGAGTGCATGGTCATATTTATGAGCTTTGAAGTTTGAATTATGGTGGGTCTTTCAACACAGGATTGATTAGGATTTCAGACGGATCTTGATATAAGACTTTAGGACTGGGTGACACAGTAAGGAGAAGATTTTGAGTGGAGAAATATGAACACTTTTGTTCTTTATTATGTTCTACAGTTAGCAAATCTTCCCGGAAGTCCTGAGAATGAACAACTCTCATCTCTATGAGCAAGAATTTCCAGAAATAGTAATATTGATCTGATGAAAGCAATGAAATATCTCATATCCCACAAGTCACCATCCATAGGGAAAATGGGAAATTATAGCTAAAGGTACCTTTATTTACAAAATAGTCATTACAAAATTTTACAAAATATTTATAAAACATCCTCTACATCTTGGCCAGATTTTTCTAAAAATTTTGTGGTGACTATTTTGTAAATAAAGGTATATTTTGTTGTAATTTCTCCCTTTTCCTCGTGTATGGAGACTTTATGGGTGACTTTTGGTATACCCTATGGTGTAAACTACACATCTGTGTGGATACAGATGGTTTTAGTTTTCACTATGCTTTCAAAGCAGATCATACATTGTTGAAAAAATTCTTCCTTATGTTTTGGAGGAACGCCTTTTTCTAAATTTATGAAATCACTGAGTGACTGGAAAACATCTACTACAATGTGGCACTCATGACTGTTGCACATGCATGCCATCCTGGTCATTATGCTCTTTGTACTGTATTCAGAACCAGGGACATGGCCACATTGTGTTATTGTGTCTCTGTGTGTGTGTGCACGCACCTGCACAATCATACCATAGGGAAACTGGAAAATGTAATGTCTGTCATCCAGTGCATGTAACATTTTTATATCTATTTGAGCTGTATGTTTTCTTATCCATCAATACTGTCCTTTATCCTCACTTTGCAGATACATAGTAGGTGATTGATAAAATTAAGTGAATGAACGCATTGTTTATTCAGATAAACCCCATGCTTTGCTTCTAATTACCTGGGAAAATCTTGTACAAGTTACAAACCTCACTTCAGTTTCTTCAATGGTAAAAACATTAGTACAAATGATAAATAATAAAATTGGTAAAAATATTAGTACAAATAATAAATAATAAAACCTAAATCAGTCAGGTACAGTGGTATGAACCTGTAATTCCAGATACTTGGAAGGGTAAGACAGGAAGGTTGTTTGAGCCCAAGTTTGAGGCTGCATAGTACTATGATCCTGCCTGTAAATAGCCACTGCACTCTGGTCTGTGTGGGAAGCAGACAGGCTGAATTCATCACAGACCTTCCAAATCAGGGTAAAGTGTCCAGACAGGGGAATGTCTATGTGACTATCCCCGCATAGGGAAATCAGCAGTGCAGGCAGCTGAGACCATCAACTAGTACTTTAGGCTAGAGAAGCTGAGATGTCTGTCTGAGGAGACGAAACTTGCTCTCCCTCATCTCTGCTAGTTGCACCGTTATCTGGCCTGTTCAGATGTTCCATTACTCTACCGACTACTATGCATCCTTGCACGCGTACTCTGTTACGTACCCGATAAAAAATTTCTGGGAAATAGAACAGGTGCTACATTGCACATGTAACAGTATATGAGCCTCTTACAGGCTTCCCGATTTGCTGTAAGTTTTGGTTTCTTTCCTCAGCACGGTCTCCCTGGATGGCCACTGTCCCAGGTTGGGGTCCGCTAGATGCCCAACACTTCTGAGCAACATAGTGAAACTCTTTTGCTTATTAAAAAAAAAAAATAAATGTGGTCAAAATCTTAGCGAAAGTTAGCCCTTAATATAACACAGCTATTTCCATGTTTAATACTGTTTTTAAAGAGAATTACTGGATAACATGAAGTTTATCAGTGCTTAATTATCTTTCATCACTTGCATATTATCTGATAATAATATTTCTGATTTGTTTCCAAGAGTCATTTTTCCTCTTCTTAGTGGATATACAAATTAAGATCAAAATCATAATCTAGCTTTATTTATCTTTTAGTAAAATGTATAATCCTTTTGTTTTGATGAAATACTTCATGTTACAATGATTCACATGTGAGGTAGATCTCTAAGTACATATTAAAATAACTTGGACACAATTTGCTCATATCTTCCTGTGTTTGGGCATTTTTTAAAAACCTGTAGACCCAGATATGGAACTCAGACCTTTATTAGCTTCCACCAAAGCATACATAACACATATGCACACACGTGTTAAATAATGAAGGAAAAAATAGAGCTAACAATAAAACTCTCCTAAATTATCAATGTTTTAAACAAGTAAATAATAATCTTCATAAAACTGTAAACAGGTTCAAAAGTAAATCCAAAGAATCATATGCAGATATAAAATTAAGAAATGTTGAAATAAATTTACAAATAGATGTAAAATGGTTATATCTATAGGGAAAAAAACAATTGCATCTCAATGGGACATAATAAATTTGCATTTCTATGAATAAAAATAATTTGCATTATCATCAATTTTCTATTTCTTATAGAGTTCCAAAATAGCTCAAAGATAATAAAAAGCTTAGATAACTAGAAAGGGCATGCAAGTCAGAACATAACTTTTTGATTAATTTCAGTCTTTCCTAATTTTTCCTCAAGGTATCTCCTTTTCTCATTTAATTATAAATCTCAAATATTACTCTTGACCCCCCCAATTTTTGCTTTTAATAGGTTCAGTTTGATTATTTACATAGATACAACAGTGTTAGTGAACTATGTGACCCTAAAATCTCCTATACTTGAAGGTGCTTTTCAATCTCTGAACATAGGGTGAATCATGGTTTGCTTTTTTTTCCCAGTATCCTGCCAAGGCACACATCTTTCTCTGGTTCTTCTCTTCTACTTTTTAATTTCCACTTTCAAGGAAACTGAATAAAACAACACACACACAAACACATAGATATTTAGTAGAGTAGATATCTGGAGAGAAAACATTTACTTGACTTGTTGAATAATATTGTTAATTAAAATAAAAGCAAAATTTATGATGAAATCTCACCTTGTTTGAGAATTACTTTGGTTAAAGGATATAAGGTCTATATAAAATCTGTACATTTTTACTCATAGGTCATTCTAGTGAACCATTAAGTCTAAATAGCATTAACAGATACATATTAAGCCTTTCTGAAGTGAGGAACAGATTGGTCTAAAAATCATTTAAAAATTCTATTTAGTAGGGGGGAAGAGAAAAGAGATGGAAGGATATTAAGGTTGCATAAAATAAGAAATACAAAGCTTAGTGCATTTTGTCAGTATTTCTCAAGTAAATCTCGTAAAGAAATAATAAAATTTCAATAATTTTGATCACATTTTCTTTAAATACAAATCTTCTGTTATTCCAATTGAATTTGGGGCACGAATTCACATCATAGTGTCACTGCTGAATTTAGAGACCCTCTAAGGCTAACATGTCAGTAGAACTAAAAAGGCAGCGTGTGGATGTTATAATTTAATGCCCTTTGCCACTGGGAATTCCTAGAGCTCAAAGTAATAATGTCTTCCACATTAATGTGCTGCGAAGTGAATGCTGCATCCATCTTCATAGAAAGTTCAATTCTTTTGAGAGGATAAAGAGATATAACTGCATTAATATCAAAAATAGTTAACATTATATCATATTTGATATATATTTAACACTGTATATTTGTAGTTTTTTACTATTTTAGATTGCTATAAGCCAAGTATTGATTGACCTTCAGATTGACATTCAAATCAAGATGTCCTTTTATGCATCCCAGAATTTCACATATGCTTATATGTATACTGTTATGTTTTTATTGGTAATTGTTTTTTAAGGTAATTTATTGGCACTTTATTTGTTTTGGTTTAATTCGTATTGATATTAAATGAAAGTAGTAAGGTCAGTATTAATAATTTACATTTTAGAATTGCTTTTATGCCCTCTAAATTATAATTTAAATTTTAACACTAAGCTATTTCTTTTGCAAATATCTCTATTTCTTGGGGAAGGATATCAGGTCAATCTTAACATTTTAAAATGCACAATAAAAAAGAAATATAGGCATCTATACCTACTCTATGGTATCAATCTTCTAAATCATTAAAGTTATGCTCCTATGTTTCAATTTTGGAAGTAAAGAAGAAAGACATTTATCTCTACAGTAAATGAAGCTGTAAGAGGCGTCATATTTAACCTCCTTATCATTAAAGAAGCTAGCAGTTGGATGTTCTCTTGTAAGAAGTTTGCAAGTAGTTCATTTCTATGTAATAATTTAGTTCTAGAGTAGCTCTTTCTCAAACCTATAGCAGTTGGTAGAGATGGGATTCGATTCTAGTTGAAAATTAATTAAAGAAAAATTTGAAACTAGACATACAATAGTGAAACCAAATAATTAGTTACCCGCTTGAGAAAATCTTAAAATTATCTGGTTTCTGCTCTGTTATTTTCATGTTAAAACAAATTAGAATTATCTTTAAATTTAAATAACTTTCACAATGTGAGGCATTGTTCTATTATCAGATATTTTTATATTATACTTTAATCTTTTCCCTTTCCGTCCATGTTTTCTATTTCCAAATATTTCTTATTTTAGGCACATGATAGGATCTGGATCAACATTAATCACATTTAAATAATTTTATGTTTTTAAATATTTTATCATTATCTACATAAAGAATAATGCCTAATAATTCAAATAATATAAAATCAGTTCCATATAAAAGCTTACTAATTCCATAGATGTCACTTGAGATTTTTAGTGATGTGCCAGAATAACATAATGCTATTTTGAACACAGATCTGGCCATTAAACATGCTATTCTTTTTTTTTTTATTTTTTTAGAGACAGAGTCTCACTTTATCACCCTTGGTAGAGTGCCATGACATCACAGCTCACAGCAACCTCCAACTCCTGGGTTTAGGCGATTCTCTTGCCTTAGCCTCCCCAGTAGTGGGGACTACAGGTGACTGCCACAACGCCCGGCTATTTTTTTTATTGTTGCAGTTTGGCTGGGGTGGGGTTTGAACCCACCACCATCGGTATATGGGGCTGGCGCCCTGCTCACTGAGCCACAGGCGCCGCCCTAAACATGCTATTCTTAAAACATTACAAACTTATAACAATTTCTCTCAGTTATGATTTTGAGTCTACTGGTTACTTTGAAAGAAAAAATATTTTTCTTTTAAAAAGACTTCAAATTTGCGTTATCTTATCTTTCAATTATAAAATTATAAAATCTAATTTTCAAACTTTTCTTAAGTAATGCAGAGGCAGAAATTATATTTAATAAATAATTTGACAAACAGCAGAATAATAATATATTTCAGAAATAAAAAATGTATGACTACTATGTAAAATGAACATTTCGGATTTGCATAAATAAATTATTATTGTTGAAGTAAACTGTTTAAGTAGATAATGCAAATATTTTGGAAAACAAAGGTAATCTAACAGTTAGCAGTGATAAAAAATAACACTTCATCCCTCACCCCCAGTGAGGAGAAGAATTTTTAAACAAAATGGCAAACTGTGTTAATACCTACTTTTCTCAGAGAAGAATATTACATTTGTTTATTCTTTTATACATTGAATAGCTGCTCTGCTCAGAGTCTTCGCTTCCAGGCAACCCTCATACTCTGTGTCCCTACTTCTTCCCGTGGGCAAAGCCAACTTATTTAACAGTGTGGTCTGGCAGTTCCTTTTCCCTCTGAGATGGAAACTTAGTTCAAGGTCAAATGAGGCAATAGAGTGAAGGAAATAGTAAAAATTATCAGGTCAGTGGAACAAACTGGAATACTTAGAAATCAATACAATTATTTATGGGTTTGGCATGTCCTGACTGTGACATTCCAAAAACCACAAATAAGTATGATTGGTCAATAGAGATATTAAGCTAACTAGATAACCTTTAGTCGGAAAAATTTTAGAATCTATGACCTCATATAGTATAGCAAAGTAACTTCCAGATTGATTAAAATTAAATACAGGCAGTCATCCTTTTTCATTTTAAGTATGGATGAAAAAGGTGATCTTAAACATAGTACTGTTTCATAATATTGAAACAAGGATTATAGACGTATCGGGCACATAATATTTAATATGCACAAACATTTATAACATCCCAAGTGAAATTAAAAGGCAAATTTGATAACTTGGAAAATAATTTATAGCAAACCCTAAAATGGTTATTTTACAAAAAGTGCTTGCTAACCAAGGAGACTAGGACAAAGAGTAAGGTCAAAACTGGCAAAGCTCTCAGTTCAATGTCACAATAGAGATTATGCATGCAAAATAGGTTAGTGAGATTATTCCATTTAAGTTGTTTTATAAGTTAACTACTGTTCTGCAACAAATTACTTCAAAACTCACTAGCTTAAAACAGCAAACATTTATTATCTCTCAGTAGCTGTGGATCAAGAATTTAGGTTTATGATTCAAATTCTCTTATAGGATGTAATAATGATGGCTGCTGCTCACAAAATACTTCGCTTTATTTTAGTTTCTTAATGTTTCTATAACAAAATGTCACAAACTGAGAACAGAAATGTATTGCCTCACAGTTCAAGGTAGTAGAAATCTAAAATCACTTGGCGCATTGGCTCACGTCTGTAATCCTAGCACTCTGGGAGGCGGAGGCAGGTGGATTGCTTGAGTGCACAAGTTCGAGACCAGCCTGAGCAAAAAGCGAGACCTCGTCTCTACTAAAACTAAAAAAACTTAGCTAAGAGGATCACTTGAGCCCAAGAGTTGTAGGTTGCTGTGGACTATGACGTCATGGCACTCAACCCAGGATGACAGCTTGAAACTCTGTCTCAAACAAAAATAAAAATCTAAAGTCAATGTGTCAGCAGACATGTTTCTTTCCGAGGGCTGTGAGGAAAGGCCTGTTCCAGGTCTTGGCCTATAGATTGTGCCTGTCGCGTGCCTCTTCAATTGTCTTCCCCCGTGCCTCTTCAGTTGTCTTCACTGGTGCCTCGTCAGTCATCTTCCCCCTATGTATGGCTGTCTCTGTGTTCAAATTTCCCCCTTTGGATTAATGCAAGAACACCAGTCATACTGATTAATATAAGAACACCAGCTATCTCTAACGCTTAATCTTAACTAGCAAAATCTGCAATAACCCTATTTCCAAATAAAGTCACATTCTTAGATAAGGGGGGGGGTTAGGAAATCAACACACAAATTTTGAGGGGTCACAATTCAACCCATAACACTCAGGTAACGTTTTTTTTTTTTTTTGCAGTTTTTGGCTGGGGCTGAATTTGAACCTGCCACCTCCGAAATATGGGGCCAGCACCCTACTCCTTTGAGCCATAGGTGCTGGTAACTTTTGGCAGTAGGTCTGAGTTCCTCAGTGTTGTTAGCAGGAAGCCTGATTGTTTAGCTCATGGACCTCTAGGTAGTGTTGGTTAAATATTCTCAGACATGGGTACTGGCTCTCCCCAGAGCAAATGATCCAACGGTAGAACAAGAAGGCCCACAATGCCTTATATGCCTAGTCTGGGACTTCAAATGTAGTCACTTCCTTCACATTCCATTCTTTTGAGTTGTTAAGCTAGTGTACATGGAAGGAGAGGAAAATCAGGCTGGAGTTTGTGAAGGGAGATATATCAATGAGTTTGTCATATTCTGAAACACTACACTTGCTATCAAAGAAATGAGAGTTAAAACAGTAATCATTTATCAAATTACCTAAAATATTAGGTAAATAGGAAAAATATCAATACTTAATGTCAACTAGGTATCAATGAAAGTTGAAAATCCTGCTGCCATAGAAAAGAATTTATCAAAGCCCTTAGAAATATTCTGGGTCTATGACAAAGCAGTGAGAGGACGGTAGGCCTAGGAATAAGAAGGGAAAGCAAAATGACAACATAGTAGGCATTTTACATGACGGGTAGGCTCCTAAATCTATCGGTGAGCTCATGAATCAGAGAAGCTCGTCTACTCAACATAGGCAGCTAAATAAAGATAAAAACAATCTTCAGTGTTAGTTAAGCAACTGAATTGCTTGCTGTCACCCTTATAGTAGCTTGTTCTTCTGTTCTAAATGTTGTAAGATGAATGCCATTGCCTGAGTTAGGATGTGATAGAATTTGAAAATTTAAAGAGAGAGAAATTTTGTATTCACTGTATGAATTTCAGTATTCTGAACCATTCTGAGAGTTTTTTTTTTTGGGGGGGGAGTATAGCATGCATGTTACGTGTTGGTGACACAGAAGTAGCAACGCCAAAGTTGATATATCAACTAAAATAAGAGAAATTTCAGTTTCTAGAAATTTGTGAACTAAAGTGAAAAACTTTCTGCTGGGAAAAAAAAAATCACAAGTGCTAAAATAAAATATAAGAAAAATATTTTTAATTAATATGTGTTTTAAAGGAATTTACAGTTTAGAAAAATAGTGAAAACATGTGACTCTGATGTGACTCAGATTACGAAGGAGTTGGTAACTTTGGAAAATTAGGGTTTTGACTTTTTGTATGTACATAGTTCAACTCATTAGATCCTGTATGAAATAAGAAATAGAAAAGGAGGCAAGATTTCAAAACCTATAATTTAAAAGAAATAACACATAAGAAAAAAAAAATTATCCAGATAAATATTCTTAATTATTGGATGGCGTTAAAGAATTAAAAAAAAAAAAACCAGGCGGCGCCTGTGGCTCAGTGAGTAGGGCGCCGGCCCCATATGCCGAGGGTGGCGGGTTCAAACCCGGCCCCTGCCAAACTGCAACAAAAAAATAGCCAGGCGTTGTGGTGGGCGCCTGTAGTCCCAGCTGCTCGGGAGGCTGAGGCAAGAGAATCGCGTAAGCCCGAGAGTTAGAGGTTGCTGTGAGCCGTGTGATGCCACGGCACTCTACCCGAGGGCGGTACAGTGAGACTCTGTCTCTACAAAAAAAAAAAACAAACCTTCGATTTTGAATACACACAAACTTTGAAGTACAATAATCATAAAATTGACGATTTAACATACCAATGATAAACCCTCACAAACCTACAGAAGCAAACCTAATCCTTCCTGGACAAGCAAGCATGCCACTCAAGGCATGCAGAATTCTCTCAAATAAAGACCCAGCAAAAGATAGCTTTGTAATACAAAATAACATTACACAGAAAAAAAAATCCACATAAAAGTAAAAATGAAGCAAAAAGAAGGGGTGCACACTACGGATTTTCAAGGATGTAGAGATTTGATTAAAGATATCACAGAAAAAATAAAAACACACACAAAAAAGGAAGTATATAAAAATTTCCGGGAATATTTTTAAGAGAAATAATTAGAAATTCAAAAAAGGCAAAGTATAGATTTTAAAATAACAACTCAAAGTATAGTTGTCAGGTCTGAACATTCTGTGGTTCCCTAATGTCAGGAATAAGTGCTAGTGCCAAGTGCAGCCAATAAGGAGTGATCAAAAAAAGGCCAAGAAATCTCACACGCAACATGTAATGCAAAGTGAAAATGTCTTTCAGAGGGAGAGACAAGTCATTCCCAAGGAGCAGAGAAAGATGTCAAGTCTCAGCACACACCATCTTTTAATGCTCACCAATTTGTCCCACCTTTCCCCTGGCATGATTGGTTGCCTTTTCCTGTTTTGGTGATGATTGATAGGTTTGGGTTATATAACAGATTATATAATGGTTCCATAAAAGGGTGAGCTTTGGCAGATCATTTGTTTAAATTATCATTATGAAGATGAATAATGAAAGATAATTATAATTAATATCAATGTTCTTGTCATTGATGTAGGTAACTTAAGGTTAATGTTATTGGTAAATGCAATGAAAAAGACATAGGAGGAGGTACCAGACAGTAATATCATGCAATTAATATACCATTCAAATTTACTTTTGGTTTCTTGTCTGTCATAGATGGCATATCGAGCCAGGATATGCCATCTATGACAGACAAGAAACCAAAAGTAAATTTGAATGGTATATTAATTCTAAAAGCAATTCTTAGGAGATTTAAAACAGTGTAACTGTCACAACTTGGATGTAGGGAGAAGGGAGGGAATACATGTGGGAGCTAAATCCTCATGCTACTAGTGTGAAATCAGACACAATATTGACATTGGTAAATCAAAAAATAGAGGTGTTATATAGATAGAGGTATTAAACATAAGTTTAGATATATGCAAAAACTCACAATAACTACTAAGAACAGTTGACCTTGATCGGGTTAGAGACTGCTGCATTTTATATTAACCTTTCCTATTCTTTCCATTTTAACAGTTATTTACAAGACTTTTGTATATTTATATTTCAATTTTTAAATTTTTTACTTATAAACTTTAATATTTCTAATTTTAAAGTTAATGAAAATAAGCATAAAGCAAAACAGAGAGAGTGGGCTGTGGTTCAAAGGAGTAAGGTGCCAACCCCATGTGCTGGAGGTGGCGGGTTCAAACCCAGTCCCAGCCAAAAACTGCAAAAAAAAAAAAAAAAAAAAAGAAAAGAAAAGGAAAAACAGAGAGAAAACATGATCATTGAAATTGTGGAATTGTCACAAACAAAAATAAAAATTGGAACATTAATTGTACTGATGGTAGAAATTACATATATACATATATATTAAAACTGTTCTATGGATTGTGGTTTAATACTTTAAGAAAGTAATTTAAAATAAAATCATAAATTTACTTCAATACACAAATATGTACAATCAACTTTTTTCATATAGATATTTGCAGATTTTGACAATAACTTTAAAATCTAAATGAAAGGCTCTGGAAAAAGATATACATGCTTTGCAGTATAGCTCATATTTTGTGATACATTAATTCAGAAAATGTTTTATACTTTAATCTTTACCTATTTGCAATTTGTATTTATTATAAAAGAGAATAATTATAAACAAATGACCTGCAAAATACAAAAAGGTTTGGAGAATGAATATGTATGAAAAACATGCATAAAAGTAGAATGAAACCTTCCTTAAAGAAAAATTATTAGGTAACAGTAGCCTTCAGCAGTAGTGATTTAAACTCAGCCATTTATGATTTCCTTACTGACTTCATTATCTGGTGGACAAAATTTGTGCTTGTTAGAAGAACACATGAATATATTGTGATATCAACCAGAAAGAAGCTTTTAAAATAGATTTTATTCTGAAATATATATCATATAGATTTTATTCAGTTCAGTAAGCATTTTTTTTTTTTAATGAAACTTCATCAGGATTTCTCCCACCCTATCAGGTATAGCTGAAAGTAACTAAGGTATTTGCCACCGCTTTTCTTCATAAGAGGATTTATTAGCAGAAGGCAGAGGAAAAAAACAGTCATTTTCCACCACTGAGCTTTTACATTAGAAAACCTATGTTCTTGAAAAAGAGGTAAGAAAATAATGATATGGCAAGTATGTTTGAAGGTTAAAAATGAACACATTTAAACAACTGTACCCTTCTCTTTCCTCCATCAAAACACAGGCAAAGAAAAAGAATTCTCTCAAATATGGGATGAGTGAGAAACGCAAGCTTAGAAGATGGAATGAAACCAATTAAACAGGAAGTTCTGCTTATGGTCCCTTAACCCAACAAAATCCAAAGGGACTTGAAATGCATTTTATGGAATTAACAATGGTCACTAATTTCATACACATATTTTAGATATGTTACTATGAATAGCTATTTCATAATATAGCTTACCCATCACATCAAGATTGATGAACATAACTTAATTCTGTGAATTTAATCTTCGTTTTGTCATGTTTCAATGGATGCGTGATAAATGATAGCTCGGATCATCACTGGGAGGTATCTTGTAGTCATTGAGTCAGTGTTCAGTGCTACTAATACTGTACTTGTCTCTCTTTATGTGGAAAAGGTGATGACGAACATATAGAAATTTAGATTTATTATAGGATCATTAAATTTTAATTAACAAAATGAGAGTGCTTGATTTTCAAGTAGAGATTCTTACGAATATTTCTTTCTTCTATAAGCTTATTGAAAAGAAAAATAACTGAAAATACTAATTTCTAACAATTGTAAGAATCTATTGTACAAAGGATACTTTAGGAAAACAACATACTGATTTTGGAAATATTTGCTACAGAAAGACGTTCAAATATGTAAATGCTACATATCCATCAAGTGTTAGAATTCAAATATGCTTATATATGCATTATCCTTATTACGTTTTTAGTTCTTGAAATGACTTCATAAAATATGCACCAGTATTATTTTCAGTTCATACGAGAGGGAAGCTAAGTGTTACAAAGTTTGTTAATACACTTTGAGATTGGAGCTGAAAGTAGTTTCTTTTATTCTGTGGGCCTTTTCTGGGTGTCTTCCATGTGCTAAGCACTGAGAAAGAGCAGTGAATACGAAGAGGTTTCTTTCTTTCCTACCTTGAACAACTCTCAAGCACTTGAAAAATTACATCTTTTCTAGAACACAGGAGAATAAGAAAGACAAGGGAGTAAACAGTGAGGGTGGTAATAAAGCCCTAATTCAGAAAGCTTAAAAGTCAGGACACCTAATTACCTGCTTCATGGTTACACAAGGTGTCTGCCTTGCTTCTCTGGCTATAAACTTCGGACCTGAAAGGTCAAGTGTTCTTTTTCTCTAATAATATCTAGTTTAATTAAGTTCCCAGGCTCCTGCCTAGAGCTTCTGTGCTTGAGAATATTGATTCTAATTATTTTCTTCTCATGGCTGGTTACTGGCCCTCCCACCCACTAACTTCTCTGAAAGGTTGTATTTGACATTAACCCACAGACTCAAATTCCTTATCTCTTTTCTAAATCACAAACTTCTGCTTACTGGTGCTTTTGAGAGATTGAAATCTGATTCTAAGGACAGGCATTTAAGTAAGTGTCCATTAGAGAGACTGAACATCTAATCACAAATTGGGAGCAACTGTCATAAAGAGTTCCTCCCACGCTTTCTGACACAGCTAAGCGCTCTTGACATTGGTTTGCTTGTACAGAGACTTCCAGGGATGGCCTGATTGAGCCAGTTAGGAAGGAAACATGTTAGAATCATTTTCCAATTCATTGTAACCATTCTACGATTACTCCATTCAATCTTGTGTAACCACCCTTGTAAGTTCTCATATTTTTTTTTTCATCCAAGCAGAGATAAGCTTCTTCTCTGAACAAAATATTTGGGACTTAAAAATTCTTTCAAAAAGTCAGCCAATGGTTTCTTTTCAGCTTGAACTGATGCACAGTTGTTTAATAGTGGTAAAAAATATTATAACATAGTCTTGACTATGAGGATCATAGGATTACCCATGTACTACGGGCAATCTTGGATGGTGGGAATCTTGGATCCAAATGATATATTATTTCTTCAAAAAATTCCATGTGAATAGATACCAACTAAGAAGATACAAATGACCTATAATAATTTATAAAATCTTCTGAATTATAATCTGTAATTAAAGATGAGACACAGAGAGACGTTTTTAAAATAACTATATTCCACAAAACTGTGTTTGGTGCCAAATGGCATTGATGATGCAAAGGCAAAATAGCTAATCTAATTTAGCTACTTCAGCAGCCTTTGGTCTAATATGAAACAAGGTGCTGACAGACCGTGATAGGAACATCAGCACAGCATTTGGCTGACTTTCTAGCATATAAGACAGCCAAGACCACTTTAGATCTGAGTATTTCAGAAGCAATAGTGATATTCTTGTTTTTATGTGTGGTATGAGGCTGGGACATTAGCCAGATAACAATGGATCCTGCTACAGGAAAACATCTCTGAGACGCTTATCACCCCCTTCGGGGGGTAGATGTGACAAAAACATGAAATCTTATTTGGATTGTGGGAGAAGAACAGGCATCGAGAAATCAATGATTGCTTAAAGATAATAATGAAACATGTCCTGCAGCAGTAACTTTAGATTTAATCTGGAAAGAATGGCAGCCAACAGAATATGTTACACTTTGTTTTTCATGAACTTGCAGAGTTTGGTTTCAAAAAATAAAGTGAAATTACCAAGGTGAAAAGACATTTTAAAACAAAAAGAACATAACCACTGGGGTTGACTATTCATTGCCAAGGTGGAGGGGTCACTTCGTGAAAATTGGTTTTCTTATGAGTCAGCTTATAATGACAGGGGAAAGGAATTGCTTGGATTCACTTTCTCCTTTGAACATACTTTTCTCCATCATTGGTGAAATCTTGGCTAGAATTCATTGCAACTTAGATCAATGTCAAGGACAACTCTGAAATTAACTGAATTTAATCAATCCCCATAGGCAATTTATATTTGAGGAAAAAAGCAAGCCAAATATTAGATTAAATTAAAGATTATTTATGATTCAGCTTGGAGACCACGAACAATTTGTTTTACTAAATATTATTATAAAATGACTTTATATCATTATTCAGGATTGCTATGTTTACCATAAAATTAGAAATATTATTATGAAATATTAAGTTGGTGATCAGATTTTTTCTTTTTTCTCCCTTTAGAATTGAGTACATATCTTTGCCACTTAGAAGACAAACTACAAAGACAGTAGAGCCTCTCTAAATTGACCACCCAAGGGACTGTATCAAATTGGTCAACATAAGGAGGTGCTCAATGTCTGAACTACAAGAAAATTAGGTCAATTTAAGAAGGTGGTCAATGTATGGAAGTGGTCAGCTATGGAGGTTCTACTGTATATTAAATCACCAGAGCCATTATTCTAATTTCAAATACTTACCAGATCCTCTTTTAATTTTTTATGCACATTAGTCTTAGCATCAGCCTTTTCTAATGTGAAAATAAAATGTTGACTTTATTTCCACGCTGTGTTAAAAATTACTTTGCATCAGGCAAACGTGTTAAAGTTATCAAAAAAGATTCATTAACTGAAAATTTCTCACTGAAATAATGTTTATTTAGTTCCTTCTCTTTGAAGGCTTTGTTTAAGCTTTTTTTTTTTTTTTTTTTGTAGCTTTCATTCAAATGTATCTCTCTCATGAAGTTTAGGTAGCAGCTCTTCCAAAGTTCCCGTGAGGGTGTCCACACTCCAAGGCCCTGACGTGAAAGCCGTGTGCTCTGCGTTCCTGCGATTATCCTTCAGCCCACTCCTCTCACCTCTAGGGCCCCAGCCTAGTGATTGTCTGCTGTGCCCGTCTGGTCATGAGGAATTCACCTATCAACTGCTATGCTAAAATGTGGAAAGGCACCATTTCTCCACTGCTCTTTCTCCCCAATCAGGCATCAGTAGCAGCTCTGAATTGTTTCCCAAGTTTGGAATTCTACAGGTAAGAAGAAAACACCAGTTGTTATGTTTATATGTAGAGTCGTGTCTTGCTTAACCACGGGGATTCATTCTAAGAGACGCATCATTAGATATTTCCTCACTGTGTGAACATTCATATAGCTTACTTAACAAATAAAGATGGTGTATGTGTTTTCATTTGTGTGTGTACATATATATATTTTTCATATAGAAAATCAGATGTCTTGCATTATTACTGAATAGGAATAATTTCTCTTACTTGATCTGCACTGGTGTCTCAGGAGTCTAACACCCATAAGCTCCATTAGAATCTCAGAGGACCACTGTGGCAACATGCCAACTGTCGCCAAGAGAAATATCATTATGAGTGCATGACTGTATCCCCAAGTTCCAGAATTAAAATACTAAGGTCTTGGAAACATTTTTTAGCCATGTCCTACTTTTGTGGCTATGCCAGTCTGGGCTCATCAGATTTCCAACGAAATACTTGTGTCTTTTTTCCACATTCCTTCAGTCTCTCAATAAAATAGGCTTTGGAAGGATCATCCTTTCCTTTCTCCATGAGGAAATTCTACAATATTCCCCATGAAATCTAAAACCTAGTAATTTTCACTTAACTTTTTCTTTTCAAATACCTATTTTTTTTTTTTTTACATAGATTGGATTTTATCATGAGGTAAAGATTACATGAAAAATGTCCCAGTTCCAATAAAGTATCTGACTTAATTTGGAAGAACAGGACATTTGGTATCTTTTCTCATATTTGCTGCTCCTGCTATAATTTTGATTTAACATAAAAAAAAATCTTAATGAGAATTATTTTATACACTCATGAAATAAGAAGTTTCACTTTGAATTGCTATTTAATGATTTATTATAGGTTAGCTATAGTATTTTAATGATAATTTAGACAATTTATTAAACTTCACAGCGTATTTAGTGGAATGCTAACTTCAGTAGAAAATTGCAGCATGAAGACTCCATTTGGAGGGTAAATATGTACATAGATAATCCTACAATTACAGAAAACAAACAAAAAAAATATTGCTATGGACATACTGCAAAAGTAACGAGTGTTTAAAGAAGCACTCAATTGTGTAGAATGGTATAATCGCAAAAGCATTTGAACTTAGGGTGGCCCTTGAAGGGTCCAGCAGACATAAGCCAGTAGAAGGGAAGTGTTTATTCTGGAGCTGTGTGAATATATTATTAATATATGAACTAGTGGAGTTAGCAGACATAGCATATTTAGAGCATTGAGGAAAGTGGCTCAACTAGATTCTAATGAGAATGTTAATGAAATCTTCTACTTTTGAAAAGTAAAAACCTAGAGATCGATAATGTGGAATGTAATAAAACATGTAAGGTAATGACTGTGCTTCACTAAGCTTAGACATGTATGCTAAGTGAGTGGTTACTAAATAAGTAAGTGCCTGCCTATTAATGTGAAAAAGTCTAGAGAATCTTAAAAATAATAGTTTTGGAGCATTCGATTGTTATATGAAGAAAAACAGCTAAATGTATAGTGTAAGGTGTTATCAGAAACAATTAGACATTAATCCATCAAACACAGAGAGTACCCACTCTGTGCCAGGGTTCCAGGAAGACAGAATGGAAAAAAATAGCAACATCTCTGCTCGGATGTAGAAATAGAATAGAAAGTACTATTTCTAGTAGTACTTCCTAGTAGTTTCTAGAACTACTAGAAATAGTACTTCTTTCTATTCTAATGTAGGTGGTGGGGCCAAAAAAAGAAATAATTTCCTCTAATCATGACAATTAAGGATAAAAGGGGAGCAAGGGGAGAGGGGAGAAAGGAAGGTTTTTGAATTTGTTTCCTCTTTTATTTGTTTGTTTTTATTACATGGTTATTAAGTATGGAATGTCCTTAGGTGTTAAGTTTGATATCTTTGACATTTCATTTTACACTTCTTATTTTGTTTTGTTTTGTTTTTATTGTGAAGGTGCAACCTCATTCTTCTAAATGCGCATTTTTCTTTGTGATTATATTTCAAAAAAATTTTTAGAGTAATTTTTTGTGAAACCATGAATGAGTCAAAAATTCATGTGAGTTCTGCTATGGAACCAATGCAGTGCAGACAGCTCAAAACGTCAACGGAGTGTTGAGGAAGGAAGTGAGTAGTGAACACACAGGACATGGATGGTCTGAGAAATTAATGAGCCACATGGGTGACCTGAGAACAAAGTGGAAAATCATTAGTTGAAAGCTGTAGTGGAAGCAAATCCCCCTCAATCTCCCCATGAATTAGCAGCAAGGGCTGACCTTACCATTCCAACAATACTGGGCCATTTGACACAAATTGGCAAAGTAAAGAAACTGGGTAAATTGTATTGAAGCAGTGCCAGGAGAGAAATCATCTTGAAGCTTGCCCTTTTTTTGCTGTCACAACAGAAAGACAGAGCATTTCTGTATGATATTATTACATGAGATTAAAAACAGGTTCTTTTTGCCAATTGCAAGCACTGGGCACAAAGTTTACATAAAGAAAAAGTCCAGAAACATGGTCGGAAACCAATATTCATCAAAAAGAGCTAATGGTATCTGTTGGTGGTCCAAAACTGTTATTATCCACTGCAGCTTCATGAAGCCTGGTCAAATGATCACAGCAGATGTCTACTGGGACCAATTGATGACATGATGAGGAGGCTTGTAATTAATTAGCTGAGAATGGTCAGAAGAGATAGGTCAATCCTCTTGCAAGATCACATGTCACAAAAAGCAACCCTGCTCAAACTACAGAAGCTGTCCTTGGAAACTTTCTGTCATCCTCTGTACACACCACATGCTGCACCAACTGATTACCATTTCTTCCAGGCTTTGGACCACTTCTTGCAAGAAAAAATATTCAATACTCAACAAGGGGAAAACACCTTTCATGATTTCATGACCTCTCGTTCTCCAAGCTTCTTCACTGCTGGCATACGCTAGCGACTGGTACTGATACTTTAAGTACAAACTCTGCTTAATTGTCCTGTTTTTCATTCAAGCTATAATAAACTAAACTTTTGATTCAAAAACATACATTTGATATTTAATGACCTAGGACATGTTCAAGAAATTCTTCACTGATAAGAGTAAATTGAAGTAAAGGCCTTGAGTAAATACAGTAATGAATAATACATAGAGAAAAAGAATCGTTACAAAGTTACACCAACTGCAGACATCTCACTGCAGGACACTACTCATGGTGTGTGCAAAAATCAAGAAAGTTAGTGTGACTGGATGGAATAAGAGAGGGACGGGGGAGAGAGATAAATGACAATGACTGTAGATGTGTGATGTGTCTGTGTGTATAGAGTCTAGTGCCAAGTGTGGTATACAGGGCCTTGTAAGTCAATGTAAAGTCTTTTGCTTTTATTACATATGCTATAACAAGATATTGGTGGAATTAAACCAAAGAAATAACTACAGAACAATTATTCTGGGGAATATTGATATCAGAAAGATTTTATAAAATCAGATCATTAATTGCCTTGGAAAATTCTGCTTATAGACTATTGAGGTAGGGGAAGCCTAGTGACATATACGAGGAAGAAAAGATGAAAGGAAAGAGGGCAACCAGAATAGATAACTCAAAGAGTTTAACTTACCAGAGATCAAAAAATGGGAGAGTAATTCAAAAGAATGTGGCATAAATTTTTTTTTTTTTTTAGTATTTTGAATATTGCTTTGAGTTTTAAGGTAGGCATTTATTGCAGCAAGTTTAAATGCAGACAAAAATTTAGAAGAGAAGAAGTATTTCTGGATTCATGTTATTAACCAGGCAAGAGGAAACAGACTAATTGCATAAGTGAAGGTGGTGGCATTTGAAAGGAACATTGAACGTTCTTTCCTAGTAGCCAGAGAGAGGAAAATGCATTTGTGAAAATGCAGCAGCTTAGGGTGGTGCCTGTGGCTCAAAGGAGTAGGACGCTGGCCCCATATGCTGAAGGTGGTGGGTTCAAACCTAGCCCTGGCCAAAAACTGCAAAAAAGAAAAAAATAAAATGCAGCAGCTTAGTAAATGCAGTAGCACGTGGCCGTTGTCTGATGGTTATTCTATTTCCTTAGTGAAATAGAAAAGAAAATGAATGGGAAAAGTGGTTTAAACAGAGAGAAGAAAGTGTGAATGCACGTCTAGAAAAGGATATGGAATGGATCAGAGATGGGTGATGGGACTGCAAGGCAGTGCAGAGGTCCTTAGAGCAGAGGACTCAATCTTCCTAAGGCCGCGACCCTCTAATACAGTTCCTCATGTTGTGGTCACCCCCAACCATGAAATTAACTTTGTTGCTACTTCATTATGGTTGGGGTTACTACAACGTGAGGAACCGTATTAAAGGGTCTTGGCGTAGGGAGGGTTGAGGGCCACTGCCTTCAAGGGTGACGGCATGAATTTGAGATGAGACCAGCCAGTATGGTTTAGTGTTTCTGTCCTGCCACACCCAGCTGCCATGAGCGTATGTGAGGAGAGCAGAGGACTGGATTTCAGGGCTGCCCTCTGTCTCTGAAGAAAAAAGAGGATAAAGGAGTCCAGAAAAACACCACATTTGGGGAGCTTGATATAATGAAAGTCACAATGGAAAAAAAAAAAAAAAAGAAAAGAAAAGAATATATGCATTGGAATGGTTTTAGAGAATTACCGGGAAATCAAAGCTCGGTGCATCAGGAAGATGGGGATAAAATGGGGATGAAAGATAGATCAGTGCATTTTAGGACTGGTGGAGAAGGATGCTTTGAACTTAGAGTACATGAAGGAGTGAGCTGGGAAATTGAAAGGGGTTGCTGAAGAACGGGATGCTTCATAGTGAGAGCACGCAGGCTTTACAGTTAGGTAAGTATCAGGAATGAATAGCTGTGGTGGATCTTCTCAACTAGAGAAGCCCACATTTGGAGGAATTACCTGCATTGTAAGGGCAAATAAAAATTAAACATGAGAGGCTTAATTTTCCCCTTTGAAAATAGAGGAAGAGACTGAGACAGGGCAAAGGAAGGGGCTTTTAGGGGGATGGGAGGAAAGCACGGTGCTGGATCAGGAAGTCTGCAGGGCCCATAGAAACATCACAGGAGCAGTGATCAGAAGGCAAAAATTCTTTCCCCAAAAGAGAATAGAATGTGGGTGTGAGGTAACCTAGATAATCAGTGACCAATAAAAAAGGATGATGGTGCCTGGAGGCACAGAGAGAGAAATAAAAGAGAACAAACCATTTCAAACAAAGAGAAAGAAGATATTCACACCTGTACACAGTTGCTGAGCCTGTCTCTCCCCTCTCAGAGAGGGCCTCAATTCCAGCCCTTTTTGGAAGTGCTCTAAGCCTTCTCTTTGTTCTTAAATTAAATTTCTCTTTGTTATACTAAAGCCTGTGGGAAGTTACTTTTTTTTCAGTTTTACTTTCATTCTCCACAAAGTATCACTTCCTATTCTTCCCAGCTGGCTGAACTTTCTGGTTCTGCTGAGTAATGGAACACGACAAACTGGCTTCAGGGAACCAAGACCCTGATCTCCAACACTCACTTCTCCCCTATCACTTTTCTTAGAACCTTTATTTTAGAAAACTTACAATTGTATTTTTTTTTTCCTCTGTGTCTTTGAAATGTAAATAAATCTTTTTGGAAACTATAAGCCCCCTGTCAGATTTGTGATCCAGGAATGTCTTTTTCAAGAAAATGGGCCATCTCTTTGAAATGTAAACATCCAGAGAGATAGCACCGGTTGGCGCCTGTGGCTCAACGGAGTAGGGCGTCAGCCCCATATGCTGGAGGTGGTGGGTTCAAACCCAGCCCTGGCCAAAAACTGAAAAAAAAAAAAAAAAAAAAAGAGTGAGATAGCATCCCAATCTCTGTGTTTCCGAGGGATAGTAGGAGCCTAATTTCTGCCAGTGATTTGTTCCCAGATTTAACGATATTCGTGTGTGTGTGTGTGTGTGTGTACAAGTGCATAAAGCCAATTAAACACAGATGGTGACTCCATTTATCAGGTGAATCTGGAATAAACTATGGGTAATACATGATGCTGTCAAGTTCTCTTACTTGAGGGCTAGTTACTGTTTTCCTTGAAAACGTGTGCAATGGGTTATATCTGCTTGACTGTATAAAAGAGTGAGATTTCTTTCTGTCTTTGCAATTTCTTAGGGGATTGTCTGTGATGTTCATCACATTCTGGTTGAATGCTTATTCAATAATAAAACTATATTCTTTCCACTATCTATATAGAGAGGTTTCTTGGGTCGGTAAAAAATTTAATTTCTAATTACATTTCTACAGCAGCATGAATATTGAAATCAGAGAAAGTCATGACAGTGAACTGTGATCCAAATCTTCCAGGAATGAGGAAGAACTTAAGAGTCTAGAGGTGAGTGCAAGAAAAGACCAGGGAAGAAAACAGATCTGAGACCTGGATTTCAAAGGTGTATTGCAAAGATGTATAACAGAGCTAAAATGTGAAATGGGTATTTTTATGATTGTTATATTAAAAATATTTAAGATTCACTGCCTGTAGCTTTTACTGCATAGCGTGGGATGGTTAAAAATGCAGAGCTGCACATTAAGAAAAAAACAAGTCAGAAAGATTTCCTAACTTAAAGAATTAAATTTCAATAAAGCAACAATTCAAGAAATATTACAAGCTTGTACGTAATGATTGTCAAATGAGTTGTACAGAGAATTTGCACAGTAATTTCAGAAAAAAACAAGAGACCATAGATGAAATGAGTTGTAAATGTATTTTTAATTAATATGTATGGAGTAGTCTCTGTGTCAAATCAAAAGCGTCATTTCTAAATTAGGTTTCAAGTAGTACCCAGGATGGGACATAAACCTCCAGGGGCTCCATAGGGCTAATTATCATAATACCAAAGAGTAAGAAGCACCTCCTGTAATCTAGCCTTCAGGCATCAGACTTAAACCATCCCAGACAGAAGAGAGTGTCTGAGTTTGAAACCCTTTCTTGGGAAAGCTGTTTATAACAATTTCTGTTTAAAACCTTTCCTACTTTCTTTAGTTTTAAACCTAAGGTCATTCTCTATCAATTACTTTATTATATCTGTAGGCTGTTAAATGATAAAGATTAGATAAAATGCTATTTCCTGGTTATTTGCCTCTCTATTCTTTTTCGTATATTACTGATGTCAGATAGACCTAGATCCAGTACTCAAATAAAGCTATTTATTCATGTATCTATTTCTAAACTAAAATAAAATCTAAAGGCTTCCCTCCACTGGCTCACCAAATGGACCTCCTCTTGGCCAAGGGGAATCCCTTAAAACTAAATTGCTAGCCAAGAGAAAAGAGGTCAGACATATCCATTACAACTCATTAACAGGCTGTGCATGGAAAAGAGGCCATTCTCAGTAAAATAATTTAAGGAGGTTTATTCTGAGCCAAATTTGAGGACCATGACCAGGAGCCACCCCCCAAAAGTCTTGAGCATGTGGACTCAAGTAGGTGGGGTTCAAGTTTGTTTTTATACATTTTAGGGAGACAGGAATTACAGGTGACATCCTAAATCAATATGTGGAAAACATACTTTGGTTTGGCTCAAAAAGGTTGGACATATGGAAGTGGGGGAGCTTATAGGTTATAGGTGGGTTTAAAGATTGTTTAGCTGATACCAGCTGAGTTAGGCTTTGTCCAAAAGATCCTGAGTCAGTGAAAAGAAATGCTTAAGACAAAGGGTATGTTAATTAGAGACGAAGTATCAGACACATTCAAGTGGTTTGTCATGTAAATTGAGGACCTGCCTTAAGCCTGTTAGTGAATCACAAAGGCCATCTCTAAAAGGGGGAAGGGTTCTAAAAAGTCTGTTCTCCTTTCTCAAGGTTAGCAACCCAGTTTTAAGGATCCTCTTGGCAAACGGGGGTCAGGGGGTGGGGGTGTCCAGTCCGTCAGCCAGTAGGGGGAGCTGTAAGATTCTATTTTAGTTCACAAAGTTATGAAGACAAACCTCCAGGTCCTCAACACATACAACAAACCACTTAAATGCAGGCATTTGTCCTTTAGTTTGTCCTGATTAATAGAGCTTTATCTAAACTCCCATATTCCTTTGTAATGATTCCTGTTCTTTTAGACAAAACATATCTTTTTCAGCTGATTGTCAACTAATGACTCTTTAAACACACCAATAACCGGTAAGCCCGGTTTGAGATGTCCCACTTTTTTTGCCCCAAACAATGTATACCTTCCCTGTTTTGATTTATGACTTTACCTATAATTCCTATCTCCCTAAAATGTATAAAGCCAAATTATAATCAAACCACAGTAAGTTCATTTATTTCTCGTTTCTTGCAGGTGGCTTGGGTGGTGGTCCTCAAATTTGACTCAGAATAAACCTCTGTCAATTATTTAACGGAGTATGGCTTTTTAGGTAGGTTTTTAGGAATTGCTTTCCTGGGAAGGACGACAAAGTGGGGCTTCCAGGCCTCCATCTTGGTGCCACCCATCTTAATTTTGTCCCAAGTGTTTGCTCACACCTGGTGAGGAGGGAATGGACTACCAATTAGCCAGTCAGATCTTACCATGCTAACTGCAAAAGGATGTGGAAGGCTCTTTAGCCTAACAACAGGCACAATAGAGTATTGAAGGTGACTTGGAATAGCCTCAAGACTAATTATCATATCATTAGCTTAAATCTGCATTGTGCTCCCCCCACCAGGGAGCTTTCAGAGAAGCTCATGGGAGGTCTAGATGTGCAGTAAGACACTGATTCTAAGGTGACCTCCGAACCACAAGGTAGGCATTTCTCAGCTAGTATAAAAGAGAACATTCAGCCATTATCTTTGCGTCTGCACATTTCTGATGGCAATGGGGTCCGTTTGCTCTCTGTGGTGCACATATCTTGCTTTGTAAACTTTCTTTTTTTATATAACCTACCTTTTTTTTTCTTTAAAAAAATTTGTTTCGTGCTTACCTTACTTTGGGGTGTCTAGTCATTTTTTTGACAGAGTGCTCCAATGACCGAGGACCTAGGCAGCTGGCTAAAACCCCATTTTAGAACTCAGATAGCCTTGAAAGGTGACCACTTCTTTTTCTTTGACATTTTCATTCATTTATTTACACAATATGTATATATTGCTATGTAACAAATTACGTCTAATTTAGAAGCTTAAAACACCACATTTATTATCTTATAGTTTTAGTGGGTCAGGAATCTGGGAGCAGCTTTGCTGGATGGTTCTGACCCAGGCTCTCTCAAGATGCTCAATCAAGGCTAAGATCACAGTCATCTCAAGGCTTAGCTAGGAGAAGGTCTGCTTAATACTCACTTGTCTATTAGCAGGCCTTAGAATATAGCAGTTTTAAGAATGCATAGAGTTGCCTCAGGATATGCAACTGGTTGCTTTCAGAATGGTGTAATTCAAAACAAAGTGAGAAAGAACACCCAAAGCAAAAACCACAGTCTTATTTATAACCTAATATTAGAAAGCCCTAATAATGAAAGCCCTTTATTTCTGAAATATTCTCATTTTTTTTTGAAAAAAGAATCATAGCCAGGCATGCCTGCAGTCCCAGCACTTTAGGAGGCCAAGGTGGGTGGATTGCTTGAGCGTAGGAGTTTGAGACCAGCCTGAGCAAGACCAAAAGATGTGCAGTGTTTGCTACTAAAAATAGAAAACTAGCTGGGCGTTGTGGCAGGTGCCTATAGTCCCAGCTACTTGGGAAGCCGAGGCAAGAGTTTGAGGTGGCTTTGAGCTATGATATCATGGCACTTTACCAGGGCGACAGAGTGAAATTCTGTGTCAAAAAAAAAAAAAAAAAAACAGAAGAAAAGAAGGGAAAAGAATCAAAAAGAAGTCCTACCCTATGATATGCCTGTCACATGCACCCAGGCAACAAGATGGAATGAGAAGGCAATGAATGGGCTTTAAGTTAGACAGACTCATGTCCACGCTCTCTGGACTCCTTATGCCATCAACCTAATCTTCAGGAACTGGAGTTTTCTCATCTATAAATGACAAGAATCATTGTGACCTCACTGTGTCATTGTATGAATTAAAATCACCTCAGGAGCTTCATGAATGTGTGTGTGTGTGTGTGTGTGTGTGTGTGTGTGCGTGCGTTTGAAGTATACTTTTTGGGGTAGTAGGTTTTTAATCAATTTAAGAGTTCAGACAGAAAAAAAATCTGGATTATTCCAGATTAATAGAATTAATCTAAGTAAATTATTCAGTAGAAATAAGCAATTACTGAAAGTATGAGAGATGATACACTTTAGAGGAGGGACTCAGAAGAGATAGTGAAAAATCACACAGAAAGTCAGAACAAAAGATAAGATTTGGGAAACAGAAAAGTATATGCTTTGATCTTTCAATGGTTGAACGTTTCCAAGGAGGAAACCCAAGGAAAGCACTGCCTGCTATTTACACTTTTAGTTACCCTCAAGGTTTTAAGGGATATCAGCAAAAGGATTCATAAAGGTTTCCTTTCATCTTCAGGCCAGTGTTTGAGATTTTGCATCCAGCCAGGCTTCCTCAGTGTTACAGTACTCCTTCGGGAGCCTGAAATTGGCTCTAGTAGCTGGATGGTGGGAAATTGAGAGAAGGCAGGAAGGTGTGAAAAACTTTCTAAGGCACAGTTCGTGCATAGAATTGGTCATGTAATTGTTGCCATTGAAAATCAAAATATTTATTAAATAGTTATTTTAAAATTGCATCCAGTTTTGAAAAAGATTGTGATGAAAAAAAGAGAATTAGTTTTGCTTTGGATATTTCCCTTTATTTCTTCTCTAAGTATGATTTTGTTGTTTTTGTCTCCCATGAACAAATCAGTTAGTTAAAAAAATAGAAAGTGATTATAGCCTAACTTTCATTTTTCATCTTTTAACATGTACAAGCTAAATAGAATACATTTTTATTGAAAGTTTATTGGAAAAAATGTAGCAAATTTATCATACTACCAGTTGGTTATGATGACTTTTAATGATAGATCATTTCATTCATGAAAAAATAGTTTGAAAATTTTCTTCAAAATTTTAAAACCAACTTACCCTGAATAATATAATAAGAAGGGAACTGAATGCCTTTAATTTATGTGATTGTTTTTACCATGTCTACTCAACTGTATTTATTTATTTTTTCACAGAATAATGAACCCAACCCAGTCATAATTTTCTCTATAACCCACTTATTTCTGTCTAAAATCCAATTTTTTGAATGACTACACTAGTAGAATTAGATAAATTGTTGGAATAAAATTTCTGAAGCTCTGAGTTGTCATTAAATAGGAAACGTTTTCAACAGAATCTAGACTTACAAAATGAGAGAACATGACAATGTTTATACTGTAATCTTCTCATAGACCTATGTATACACAATCAGGGCAAAACTAGGTCTGCTCCTTAAAATTGTGATCAGAATACTTATTTACCTCTGGTAAGCTTTGGTTCTTGATATCAAGAGTAAGTAATAGTATAAAATCCTGAGAATTGCTGTAAATATTAAATGTGACACTACCTGAACTATCCCAAATCAGTGGTCCAGCATCTAGTAAATGGGGTAGATGATAAAACTGACTTGTTATCTTATTGTTATTGTTATTAATATTATCAAAAAAATTAAACCTTGCAACAATTACTATATTTTCACATAAATATGAAACAAATATTTGTGTTGCTTAATAAAATTTATGGAAATTATGGAACCATTTCCATAATGTTTCAGCATTGAATTATTAAGACTTTGTCTCCAGTTTATTCAATAAGTATGTATAATGAACAACAGAAGATGAATTGGTATATTCCTTAAATGCTTGACAGGACCGAGATGACTTGATGTTTTCAGTATTGGAAGGTTATTAATTACTGATATAAATTGTTTACTCCATACCGGCCTATTCACACTATTTATTTCTTCTTGGGTTAATTATGACATATTACGTCTTTCATCCAGCTTATCACATTTGTGGGCATAGTGGTGCATTGTATAGCTTTTGATTCTTTTAATCTCTATGGCAACCACAGAGATATTTCTCATTTTATATGTAATATCAATTTGTCTTTATATTTTAAGTACGTTTCTTATAGATAACATTTAGTTAGGTCATGTTTCTGATCTACTTTGATAATCTGTCTTTTAATTGGCATGTTTAGACCTTCGTTGTGCAAAGTACTTACTAATATCAATACCTACTATATTTGTTACCATTTTCAATTTGTTTCTTTCTTTTTTTTTTTTGCAGTATTTGGCTGGGGTTGGGTCTGAACCCGCCACCTCCGGCAGATGGGGCCAGTGCCCCACTCCATTGAGCCACAGGCGCCATCCCAATTTGTTTCTTTATTTCATATTCCTTTTTTCTTCCACTCCTTTACTGCCTTTTTTTTTTTTGTTTGAGTTAAGAATTTTATATGATCTCTTTTCTCTCCTTTCTTAGGATATTAGCTACACTTCTTTTCAGTGTTTTTAGTGGTACCTTAACATTTGCAATATGCATTTACAACTAATTCACATCCACTTTCAAATAATACTATATCACTCCTTGGGTAGTATGAGTACCTTATAATTACAAAATGATCCGAATTTCTCCCTTCTGTCCCTTGAATTATTGCTGCCATTCATTTCATGTATACATAAGCATAGGTATGTAAGCATAAATAACTCAATACACTGATTTTAATGAATGGCACTAAAACCATAATTCATAAAAGAAAGAAAGTTGACAAATCAAAAATTTAAAAACTTGCTCTGCAAAATATCCTATTGAGAGCATAGAGAGATAACCTAGAGGCTGGGAGAAATATTTTCTAACCCCATATTTAACAAAGGACTTATGTCTATAATATATGAAGAGCTGTCAAAACTCATAAGTGATAAAGAAGTAAATAAATAGTAAGTAAATAAATAAATAAATAAGCAAGCTAGTTATAAGATGGACAAAGGACGTGAAAAGGTATTTCACTAAACATGAATGAGAAATAAGCAAATGAAAATATTTTCAAAGTCATTAAGGAAATGCAAATTAAAACCATGAAGAGATATACCCATCAGAATGGCTAAAATTAAAAAAAAATATATAGTAGTTATAATGTCAAATATTGGCAAGGTTGAAGAAATACTGAATCTCATAAATTGTGGAGATGTAAAATGATACAAACAGACTAGAAATTTATTTGTCAGTTTCTTTTCTTTTTCCTTCCTTCCTTCCTTTCTTCCTCCCTTCCTTCCTTCTTTCTTGCTTTCTTTTCTTTTTTCCTTCTTTCTTTTTGAGACAGAGTCTCACTTTGTTGCCCAGGCTAGAGTTGCATGACCTCAGCCTCCCTCACAGCAACCTCAAACTTCTGGACTCCAGTAATCTCTCTACCTCTGCCTCCTAAGTAGATGGGACTACAGGCACCTGTCATGACACCCAACTATTTTTTTTTCTTTCTATTTTTAGTAGAGAGAAGGTTTTGCCTTTGTTCAGGCTAGTCATGAAGTCCTGAGCTCAAGGGATCCTCCTGCCTCAGCTTCCTAGAGTGCTAGAATTATAGGCATGAGCCACCGGGCCCAAGCATGTTTGTCATTTTCCTTAAAAATCTAACATGCACCACCAGACTTACAACTCCGCAATTGCACTCCTGGGCATTTATCCCAAGAACAGAAATATTACATCTACAATTGTTTTAGCAGATTCATTCGTAACAGCCAGAAACTGAAAACAACACAAATATCCCTTATGAGGTGAATAAACAAGTGTGGTACATAATACCTTGAGAAACTTTTCAGCAAGGAAAAGGAATGAAGTATTAGTACATGCAGCAACTTGAATACATTGCAAAGCCATATAGTGAGGGTGAAAGAAAAATCTTTAAATCTCACAAACTATGATTCCACTGATATGACATTTTTCAAATGCTGAAATTGTAAGCTTGGGAAACAGACTAATGGTTATCAGGAATTAAGGACAGTGAGAGTGAGTATATGACAAACAAAGATCTTTGCAATGATGCAATGGCTCTGTATCTTTTAAAATAGTGGTTACATGAATCTGTGCATATGCTAAAATGACAGAAAATCAAACCTATACCTTGTACCAAGGTCAACTTTTTGGTTTTGATATACTATATTTGGTTTTGATATGCTTCTTATTATAGAAGATGTAATTATTAGAGGAACCTGGGTGAAGGATACATAGATTTCTATGAATCTATGTTTTTGAAAATATCCTCAAGTGGGTGAAAAATGTAAGCACCTTTAATTCCTCAAGTACTCCATCAACTTTGCCAAAATATTCAAGAAGTCTCCCTAAAGAATGTCCTAATAATGAAAGCCACTTTTGTGTGTGTGTGTGATAAATCATAGTTAGGAATGGAGGAACTATAAAAAATGTCATACGGATTTTGTTTAGTGCATTGTGATACTGTAGTATGTTATATATGATATTCAAAATGCACTTGAGTAGGTTTGTTCTTTTCTTTTTTTAGACAGAGTCTTACTGTGCAACCCTGACTAGAATGCTGTGGCATCATCATAGCTCACAGAAACCTCAAATTCCTGAGCTCAAGTGATCTTCTTAGAGGCTTGATCCTCAGCCTCTAAGAGTAGCTGAGACTACAGGCATCTGCCACAACATCTGCTACTTTTCCTATTTTTAGTACAGATGGTCTCACTCTTGCTCAGGCTAGTCTTGAACTCCTTAGGCAATCCACCCAACTTATAGGATTATAAGAGTGCTAGGATTATAGGTGTGAACCACCAGGCCCAGCCCTTGTCAACATTCTCAGAATAATTTTATTATCTCTATTTTATATATCACTGAAAAAAATCCAAGATACAACAAACATTTTCCTATATCAGAGAAGATACTGTATATCACATTTAGAAGGTATAATCAAGTTTGTTTTACTCCAAAGCCTGTTATTTCCAACATAGTAAACCATAGACAATTTTCTGTTTTACCCTCTATAAATCAGTCATTTACTATTATGTAAAAATGATAATTTTGGCATAATTTCTTTTAAAAAAGTCATAAATCTTAAATCAGGAACCTAAATCAACTCCCATTTCATTGCTTTTGTGCCAAAAAGTGGTTTGTCCGAATTTCAGTGATCTTTCCAGGAACTTTGGCCCTGTAATGACAGTATCCACGGCTGATTTCTTCTCTCTCCTAGAAGTTGCTGGTCATGGCAATTGTGTCATTGGACCACACTGACAGAGGAATTCAATCTTGCTCTAGCCAATCCCCTACAAAGAGACTGAAATCCTATTTCGGTCCCAAAGCAGATGCCATTTCTCACTCAGGTGAATGTCCAAATAAAAGACTAACTTTGCCCAATATGCCCTGGCTCTATCTTCTTTGGAAGGATCAAAACAATTTCTTAACATTTCTTTTGCTGCTGTCAGTAAAGTTTTCAAGGTACACATTATAGCAGTTATCTAAAAATCCTATGCCAGTATGGGTAGTCCATTCATATATTCATATACTCAGTTTTTCACATGGATCCCTCAATACTGGGGCAGAATCATCCAAATTAGCTCCATTCACACATATGGACTCCAGGCTCAACAAGATTTCATTACCAATTGGAGATCTTTGTACATGTCAGGGTCAACTTCCTTCCGCATTCCTGTAACAGTTCTACCATAGCTTCACTGATGACCTTATCTTCCCACCCTAACATTTTCTCATTAGTATACACAGTGACCAGCCTGCCACTTTTTTTTTTTTAATTTTTTATTTTTATTGTTAAATCATAGCTGTGTACATTGGTGCAATCAAGGGGTACAATGTGCGGGTTTCATATACAATCTGAAATATTCTCATCAAACTGTTCAACATAGCCTTCATGGCATTTTCTTAGTTATTGTATGTAGGCATCTGTATTCTGCATTTAGTAAGTTTCACCTGTACCCATTCTAAGATGCACCGTAGGTGTGGCCCCACCCATTACCCTCCCTTCACCAAAACCTCCCCACTCCCTTCCCCTTCCTTGGCCCTTTCCTCATAGTCTTGTGCTATAGTTGGGTTATAGCCTTCATGTGAAAGCTATAATTTAGCTTCATAGTAGAGCTATAGCACATTGGATACTTTTTCTTCCATTCCTGAGATACTTTGCTAAGAAGAATATGTTCCAGCTCCATCCATGTAAACATGAAAGAGGTAGAGTCTCCATCTTTCTTGACTGCCTCTTAAGAGCCTTACTCCTTCAGATTTCAGTGGGATATCTAATTCTTCACTACTACACTGAAGATAAATATGTCCATATATAATCTGGTTTGCATTTGCTCTTATCTCCTTTAAGAGTTTGATGTATCAATATTTCGTGATCTTTCTGTATCATCAACTTCCCCTTTCTTTCCTTCAGAATGTGTTTGCAAATTCATTCCTCCTGACTTTCCTATGCTAAGTTCAGTACCACATATTTATTTATTTATTTATGATTTTAACTAATTTTTCATGTGCTTCTTTCCCTCCAAGCTCTAATCCAAGCTCTTCAGAAAGGATACTCTGGTATAATTTTCTACAAATTCTCTCTCCATTTTCAAATCTAAACTCTTACTTTTTTTATTTGTTTCTCCACCTCTTTATGGAGCTATCATTGCAAAAATCAATAATGGCCTCCTGGTGGCTGTAGATGAAAATTTTATTTTATCCTACTCAACTCCAGCATTAATATAAACTTCTGGAGCCACTTCAAGGAGTTTATGGCACCTTCTTATTTGAGTCACTCTTCTTTTGGTTTCCATGGCACCTACTCTTTCTCCATTTTATTTACAGTTTCCTCATCTTTTTCTCATCCCTTAAACATTGGTTTTACATTATTAGAGTCTCATCTGCTCTTTTCTATAGTATAATTCCTCTGAATGATCTCATTCCTCTTGCATTATTTGAATTACCACCTATATGCTAATAACTCGTTTCAGATTTTTCCACCAGAAATTTTCTTTGAAAAGCATTTAATATATTTAGCAAATATATATATATATATATATATGAACCATAAAGTATGTTTCAGTGGAGGATAAGAGAATGCTTCGGGGATTAAACTACCTAGCTTTAATTCTAACCTTTGCCATTTATAATTGTGTGTGGTTGAACAAGTAACTTATCTGTGTCTGGATATCCTCATTGGTAAAACGTGAGTTAATACAATACCTCATTAATAGTACTAAGAGCATAAATATCTCAGTACATGACATAAAGACTTAAAACAGGGCCTTTCATAGTAATCCTTCAATAACTGTTAGCTTTTGCTAATTATTTTAGGGAAAAAAATGTAGAATATTTGGAATTTTATATCTCTTTACTGTAGGTGTGTTATGCAGCCAGTGATTTATTACAAGGGAGTCGGTGTTTACGAACGTTTGAAAGGGACATTCCCTTAAAGGCTTCAAAATGACTATTCTCAGAGCAATAAAGTCTGACATATGCGAGGAGTGATTTCCCTGAGGCCACCACTGAAGCTAGGTAAGGATCAAGCACATAGAAAAGCCACCAGTGAAACCACCTTTTAAAACCTAAGAAGCTTGACAATGGGAGCACTCATAGCGACGGTCTCAGGATTAGAAAGAAAGATACGGAAGATGCTGCTGAGGCACCTGCCACAGCCACGGCTGCTTCTGTATGCACAGTAAAGGTGGAAAATAGGCTATGAAACTATTTCAGAGAAACCTCACATGTTCCACAACTGTTTATTTGTAGAAATGGACAAACAGCACAGGAAAATTGCTTTCATTTAAGCCTTTGAAATCTCATGCAAGTGCATCTACTTGGTAAAGTCTAATTCCCATCCCAAACTCTATCCTCCAAGGGATTTTAGAGATGTTCCCTTTAGCTTTCCAATCACTCCAATAAAAGGACCATGGAATGGGATGGGATAAACAAATCTACAGTAATCCTCGCTGTATGTTTTAGTCTGCTCAGTTGCCGTAACAAAATGCCACGACTGATCAATTGAAACACAGAAATTTACTTCTTTAGTTCTGGAGGTTGTGAAGTTCAAGAATACAGTGCTGATCTATTTGATTACTTGCTGTGGGCTTTCTTCCTGGCTTGCAGATGTCAATCTTCTCACTGTGTACTCACATAACCCTTTCCTAAGTGTGTGTTAGTAGAGAGAGAATGAGGAAGCAAGCTCTGTGGTGCCTGTTCTTATAAAGACACTCATCCCAGCATGAGGGCCCCACTCTTAGGATCTCACCTAAACCTAATTACCTCCCCAAGGCCCTGTTATTGAATACCATCATATTTGGGATGATGGCTTCAACATATGAATTTTGAAAGTATAACTGAGGCTATAGCACAGAGCCATCTCCATTTGGATGTCCCATACATACTTCAGAGTCATCTTGTTCACAGTCTTGACTAGGAATTAAACATGTTTTCTTCCATGATATCCAGCATCCATTAGAAAACATACAAGAGAAATAGTAGTATAAAAACAAAAGAAAGAAATGAAACTGAGATAAAAATGCAATGAAAAGAGGCCCAGAGGTGTCAAATATTAGAATTAATATTGTAAAACAGTATAACTTTAAAACAGAGACTTTGAATAAAAAACTAGAAGCATTTCAAAATATATTTTAGAATTGGAAGACATAGTGTTTGAAATTTGAATGTATTGTACTCATTTTACTAATACTGCAAGCAGGATTAGTCAATTTAGTGAAGAGTCAATAGAGTATATCCAATTTAATGAAATCAGAAAATAAAGAATAGAAAATTGAGACTAGAGAATAAAAGAAACGTAAGATGTAATTTAAAAAGTAACATAGTTATTACGAAAATAATAGGAGGAGAAAGGGGAAGAATAAATATTAACATTTGAAGGAAAAATGAAGGAGAAATTTTCAAAATTGATGAAGACCACCAACAAATGCATGAAGTGTAATGACCTGAAAGTGAGACAAGTAGCAATCAAACCCCAGCTGGATTCATCACACTCAAACAGTGGTGATAGGCACAGTGTAGGGTTATACAGCATAATCCCTGGGCGAAGGGCTCAACTACAACTTGAACTTCATTTGACAAACACAAGCTATGTAACCTCATCATTGGCCCCCTCATAGTAATCTGAGCTAAATTAAAGAAAAAGACAAGGAAGGTTAAAAGCAGCCATAGAAAGTTGGTGCAATGCTTCAAAGAGGACTGCTGGCTCAGTTTCCATAGAAACCTAAAACAAACGAATGAACAAAAGAAGACAAACAAACATGAATGGAAAGTAAAATAAAAAATTGCCAATGTTAAAACCTAAGCTAGTGAAAATATCTTCTGGAAACAAAGACCTAAAGGCTGGTTCAAGAAGCAGCATCACAGAATTTGGCCTTACAAATCTGCTCTACACTAGATGCTAAAGGCTGTTTGGTAGACTGAAACAAAGCGTGATCATGTAGAAGCATCATTGTACAAGAACAGATGGAGAGCACTGACAGAGTTAAACTTAGAGTAAATATGGATGAACTGTGAGGGCAACAATCTAAAAATTAATAAAGTCATGAAAGGATTATAAATATGTATCAGAAATATTTATGACAACACTAATACGAAGGGTGGGGGAATTATTTACATTGAATTTAGATAATAGCCAATGTCTAGCAATGTTTAGTAAGTGGTAAAGAATGAGATAGCTCATAGTGAGTCATTCTATATTTATCACTTAAAGAAGAACAAAAAAATAACATAAATGAAATTTAAAATAGAGGAGAAAATAAAATAAGAAATATATCGAACAATCTAAAAGAAGTTTAAAAAAGCAAGAATAAAATGTCAAGGAAGAAATTAAAGAATTAGGAAATAAATAGTTTAAAATGCTCTTCAAACCTAATACAACAGAAATTATAGTAAATATAATGAGATGGGAGGCTAAGGAAAGGAAAATATTGTCAAGGAGCTTAACAAAAAGGAAAGTGATGAATATGTTTATAAGATATATCCTTGCAAAATCACAACAAATGTTGAAAGAGAAAGACTTAAAAGGGTCTACAAAGGGCTCAAAAAGTGTGATTAAACAAATTAAATATACTTAAGAGATAAGGACTGGTAGTAACAACTATTGCATTTAGCCAAAAGGAAGCAGAAACGTTTTGCTAAAAGAAAAAAGAGATGCAGGTCACTGGATATACAGGACAGATATATGCATTCTAGAAAAAATAAGACAGGATTTAGATTTAGAGTACAAGTAGAGAGATTACTTTTCATCCCAGGAGGAATATTTGATTGACATCTATTTGCACCATGAAACTTGAAGCAAGGTCATCAGTTGAGTTATTTGCTCCAGACACAATCAGCTGCTTGAGTGGAGGCCTGAAATAGGTCGAATGTTGGCTGTAACCTGAGTTGGAATTTTCCTAGATGAGTGTAGCAGAGAAAGAGACAATAGGATCAAGGTATTTGCAAGTGAATGATTATAGGTCTGAGCCATGGTATTTTAGCTGGAACATAGAGACATAAGAATATAATTAAAGGTAAGAGTGGCTAGACATCTAGGCTCTTAAGCAATGTACTACACATATTACAATAAATCGAACATTATTTTTATATGTATACAGAGAAGAACAACATATGTTGATTAACGTAAATGGTGAGAGTCTATAACAACACACATTATTGAATGTTAATCATTTCCTTATCAATAGAAATAATTCTTAAGTAAAAATACTGCCTTAAATAACGTTTAGAAATAAGTCCAGCTGCTGAAAGTCACCCCAGTCTCCTAGGTATAAGTTAAGAATATCAATATTTGAAGTTGATAAATCAAACAGAATCTATGAACTTTATTTTTCAGTACTAAATAAATGTATGACTGCATTACTATTTTAAAATATGTGGATTTACACTAATCTTAAAGATTTCCAGCCTTCAATAAATGTTAAATAAAGAAGCACTAAAAATGCCTAAATTAGAGCTATCTTAGGTCCTCTCACATAAAAATTAAACACTTGAATTTGCTAACATGGAGGGGTTGGCTATTTTTTTTTTTTTTTAGCAGTCTTGGTTTTGAAACCATCAAAAGTTGTGATTTTAGCCACAATCATGTTTTCTCATTATTTATATTCCTTTCCTCTAGCGTTACTTAAATATATTTCTTATATGCCTAAAGAATGAGAGATAAGAATGTACTTATCTCTCATTCTTTAGGCATATAAGAAATGAATATTTATGTATTGTAACGAAGGAACATAACATAAATATTACATATATTTGCACATTATTGAAGGCAGAAAAATAAGAAAGAAAAGTCGTCACTTCTGTGCTGTGACTATCTAAACCTGCTGCTCACCTCTGAGAGGTGTCTCTTAATCAAAAATGTTATTTTCTAAACAAATAATCCAAAAGCATAACAAGGTAGTAGGTATGGCTTTATTTAGAGGCTAATTTACTAAAAAAAGAAAAGATAAACTAAGTTTCTGAAATTGATTTTTCTGTTTTAGTTGTGGTTTTACATTTAATAGATGTCGAATAGAAAAAAAGAAAATTTGGTTTATCTTTTAGAAAATGATTTGAAATAATGTGTTATGTGGTGATAAACAAAGTTTGTAAGTATCTTGATAGAAACAAAAATTAAGATGATCCCATATTTAAAGCACAGTACAGCAGGAAAGCTGGAGATTGATTACTATAATCAATAATAAAAATGCAACCCCAGACTCTGGTTTGTATCTAGGCTCCAAAACATACTAGTTGTATGAATTTGTCAATTTACTTCATTTCTATAAACTTTAGTTTGCTAATCTCTAATTTGGAAATAATCATATTCATCCCTCATAATTATTCTGACATTTAAATAAAATATTTCAAATTAACTATTTAAATGCATCGCTTAATTCCTGGTGAGGATTCTATAAAAGAAAGATATCTTCATGATTACCATATTAGGATTATATGAATAAAGTTCATGTCTAAGTTAACTAAGTTATGAATGCAAAGGAAAGATTCTGGAAGGAAATAAAAAGTGCCACTCCAGTGAGTACACAAACGACAAGAAAGCAAAACAGCTTTATTGTGTATGAACAGAAGATTAAACCAGTCAAAATTATATTTATATATAAATAGTATAAATAGTAGTCCCAGCTACTTGGGAGGCTGAGGCAAGAGAATTGCATATATATATATATTAGAGACAGGGTCTCACTTTGTCCCCTAGGTAGAGTGCTATGGCATCACAGCTCACAGCAACCTCCAGTTCTTGGGCTTAGCTGATTTTCTTGCCTCAGCCTCCCCAGTAGCTGGGACTACAGGCGCCCGCCACGACACCTGGCTATTTTTTTGTTGCAGTTTGGCTGGGGCAGGGTTTGAATCTGCCACCCTCAGTATATAGGGCCAGCGCCTACCCACTGAATCACAGGCACCTCCCCAGTCAAAATATTTTCTTAAGGCAAAACCTTATGCAGAACAAGGCCCCAACTCTCTTCCATTTCTTGAAGTTGGAAGATGTGAGGAAATTGCAGAAGAAAAATTTGAAGCCGGTAGAAGCAGCAAGCTCTGTTGCAGATACTGCAGCAAATTATCCAGAAGATCTAGCTAAGATAATTGAAGAAGGCAGCTACATTAAGCAACACATTTTTCAAAGGAGATGAAACAGCCTTCCATTGGAAGAAGATACCACCCAGGACAGTCGTAGAGAGAAGTGAGTATCCGGCTTCAGGGTGACTCTCTCATTAGGGAATAATGCAGCTGATGCCTTTATGGTGAAGCCAATGCATCTTTCCCATTACAAAATTCTAGAATCTCTAAGAATTGAGCTCGATCTTCTCTGCCTCTGTTCTATGAATGGAACCACAAAACCCGGACAGCACATGGCCTCAAATAGAAAGCCTGTGTACTGCTTGGTTTACTGAATATTTTAGAGTATTTTAAGCCCACTGTTAAGACCTATTGCTAAGATAAAAAGATTCTATCCAAAATGTTACTGCTCATTGACAATGGGTCTGATCTCTCAAGAGTTCTGATGAAGGTAGCCAAGGAGATTCATGCTGTTTTCATGCCTTCTAACAAAACGCCCATTCTGCAGGCCATGTTCAAGAGGTAATTTTAAATTTCATATATTATTATTTAAGAAATCAATTTTGTAAGGCTATAGCTGTCAAAAAGACTGATTCCTCTGATGGATCTCATCATGGTAAATTAAAAACTTGCTGTAAAGAATTTATCATTTTAGGTACCATAAAGAACATTGGCGTTTATAAAAGTAGATTGAATTATCAACATTAACAGAAGCTTGGAAGTTTATTCCAACACTGTTACCTACCTATACATAGTTAATAAAGCAATAGTAGAGAATATTCACTTCAAGATTAACTTAAAGTTCTACTGTAGGTAAAATTCTATCAAACAGCATTACATGCTACAGGGAACTCTTTGATGAAAGGAAGAGTAGACTATTGCAGCAAACTTCATTTTTGTCTTATTTTAAGGAATTGCTACAGTCACCCCAACCTTCAGCAACCTCCACTCTGCTCAGTCATCAACTATCACCACTGAGGCAAGACCCTTTACCAGTAAAAAGATTATGACGGGCAAAAGGTTTTGAGGATCATTGACTTTTTTTTAGCAGTAAAATATTTTTAATTAGGGTGTATATTTTAGGACATAACAATTTTGCACACTTAATACAATACAGTAGAGAATAAACATAACTTGTTCATGTCTAGAAAAACTACAAATACCATGTAACTTGCTTTATTTTGGTATGTGCTTTATTGTGGTGGTTTGGTACCACACTGGCACTATTTTTCAGTTATGCCTATATCTTTATATTCTTGTAATTTACATATAAAAATCAACCTATTTAAACATAAAGTTTGATGGATTTTAAAGCACAAATATAGTCACATAAACACCCTCACAATTAAGATATTCAGTAGTTTCATCACTCCAAAAATTCCCTTATGCCCTTGAGAGTCAATTCGCTTCTCTCAGTATGAAGTACAACTCCTGGCAACTAAAAATAGGTTATACTATTCCTACATTTTTAACTTGGAGGTAATTTTAAAATTATACCACGTTCCAATTTAATATAGAGCTGTTGCATAGCTCTCATACAGCCTCTCCTAATGTTCGTATGTAAACCATAGAACAATTGTTAAAACTAAGAGATTAATGTTGGCAGAATACTATTTACTAAGTAAACACTGGAATTTACTGCAACTTCAGCAGTTTATCTATCAGTATGCCCTCTTACTCCCGGTGCTAAGCTCCAGTTCTGCTTTACATCAAGTCATCATATCTCACAGGTGAGATCTTTGAGATCATGCAATCATTCTGCTTCTCCTTAAACTTTTGCACACGAGTTTCAGCAACCATTGATAGATGTAGCTCATGGCAGTCACTACTGTGTGGTCTCATGTTGCTATTCCACTTTTCTCTTTCCATCCCTGCACTCAAAGCTTCATTGAGAGTAATATACCTCAATTTTGTTGGCTTTTCCAAACTAAGAAATACCTGACTTTATATACTTGCATAATTTCTCATTTAACTTTATAATGCACATGGATGATTACAGTGTAAAACTCCAATTAACTCCAAATCTGATCTCTAAGTTCAGATCAGCTCAACCTTTTGCAAATAGGGGAGTGAAATAATCTGTCATATTGTTGTCAATACTTCCAATCTCCCATGTTGCTGCAAGAGGTAAGGGATTCATCCTTAAATTTTGCTAATCACTTACAAAAGTAAAAATGCTCCCCATTCATTTGGTACATATTAAATTCTGTACAGGTTTACATGCTTTTCCCCCTCACTTTACTCTCCAAAGTAACAATTTGTGAGTGGAAAAGATAAGCATTATACACATACCAGAAGTGGAACATGGAGGAAGAAACATGGCTTCCCAGTAAAACTTCAAAGTTATCAAAATGCTCTATAAACTACCACAGACTACCAGGATTTAGTGAAGGCCATACAAGTTTAGGGCATAATCTCCAAGGCTATCCTCATCTCAGATGCCAAACACAAGTTTGAGATTTCCCAGGTCATCCACACTTCTGACCAACTGGCTACGAATTCAGGGATTCCCACCAGCCCATAAGGTTCAATAATTCGCTAAAGTAATTTATAGACTTTTTAAAATATAGTATAGTGTAGACATAATATTTCATGCATTCATGCTTATAGGCATATTTAAAAAAATAGAACTCAGAACTAAGTGGAAAGGTCTGGAACTCAGAATTCCCACCCCTTCTCCCCATGGAAATAGGATATGTTACCATCTAAACACACCAGGTGTTTACCAACCAGGAAATGCAGGTTGTTTCCACGTCGTCGTGGTTGTGATTTGTGCTGTGACAAGCATGTGAGTACCGATGTCTATTTAATGAAATAACTTCTTTTTCTTTTGGTAGATACCCAGCAGTAGGATTGCTAGAATGAATGGTAGGTCCGTATTCATTCTTATAGGAATCTAATACTATTCTTCCATAGAGTTTGTACTAATTTGCAGTTTTACCCACAGGGTGTAAGTGTTCCTGTCTCTGCATCCACCCCAGCATCTACTACATTTTGACATTCTAATGATGCCATTCTGACAGGAGAAAGGTGTTATCTCATTGTAGTTTTAATTTGCATTTCCCTGATGATTAGTGACATTGAACAGTTTTTCATATATTTGGAGGTCATTTCTCTATTTTCTTCACAAATTACATGTTTATTTATAACATACCGTGTATGCAAATGACACTGAATGAATATACAATAGTATGTGTCTTATAAGACTATACAAAATTAACATTCTGTCCCAACCATCCCAATTTACATTAAATGACTAATTCTGTGTTCTTCCAGCACTTACTAGCCTCCCTCCCCAAGGCATCTATCATAATTATAATTTAATATATATAATATTTGGTTAATGTCTGCTTCCTCGCTGGATTTCAAGATCTCTAAATTCTTTGCCTAGGCCAATTTCTAGAAGAGTTTTTCCTACATTTTCTTCTAGAATTTTTTGAGTTGCATAACTTACATTCAAGTCCTTTGTCTATCTTGGATTAATTTTTGTATATATTAAGAGATAGGAGTCTTGTGTCATGCTTATGCATGTGGCACTATTAATTGAATAGGTCTTCCTTTACCTAGCATGTGGTGTTGTCTTCTTTGTTGAAGATCATTGTTTGTAGGTAGTTGATTTCATATCTGCATTCTCTATTCTATTTTATTGGTCTATATCTCTACCTTTATACCAGTGTCATGCTTTTTTGGTTATTATAGACTTGAAGTATAATTTGAAGTCAGGTAATATGATGCCTTATATTTGTTCCTTTTGCTTAGGATTGCTTTGGCTGTTTGGGCTCTTTTTTTGGATCCAAATGAATGTTAGGATTATTTTTCCTAAGTCTGTGAAAATAAGGTATTGGTATTTTGGTGGAATTTGAATTAAATCTGTAAGTCACTTTGGCAATATGGACATTTAATGATGTCGATTTTGCCAATTCACGAGCAGGGGATGTTTTCCCATTTGCAGTTTCTTTCATCAATATTTTACAGTTCTCTTTGTGGAGATCTTTCCCCTCCTTGATTAAGGATAGTTCTAGATATTTTATTTCCTTTTTAACTATTACAAACACTATGGAGTCCTTGATTTCACTTTCACCATGACTATTAGTAGAATATACAACTGCTGCTAACTTGTGGACACTGATATCGTAACTGGAGATTTTGCTGAATTTATTAATCAATTTTAGGAGTGTTTTGGTGGCACCTTCAGGGTTTCCTAGATGCGAGAGCATATCATCAGCAAACAAGGAGGATGTGACCTTCACTTTCCCAATTTAGATGTCATTTGTTTTTGTTTTTTTCCTGATTTCTCTAGTTAGAGTTTCAAATACTATGTTGAGTAGAGGTGGTGACAATGGCTCCTTGTTTTGTTCCTGTTCTTAGGGAGAATGCTTTCAACTTTTACCCACTCAGAATGATCCTGGCAGAGAGTTTGTCATATATGGCTTTGATAATTTAATGGTATGGTCCTTCTATGTCTAGTTTGTTGAGGCTTTTTATCATGAGGGTGCTAGATTTCATTAAATGTTTTCTCTGCATCTGCTGAGATGACCACATTGTTTTCACTTCTGATTAAATGGTGAATCGTGTTTATTTTGAATCATCCTTGCACCCCTGGGATGAAACTCATTTCATTGTAGTGAATTATCTTTTTGGCATGTGATGGAATTCAGTTTATGGATATTTTGTTCAGCATTTTTGCATCCATGTTCATAAGGAGATGCATTTGTAGTTTTCTTTTCCTGGCTTTGGTATCAAGTTGATACTGGATGCATACAATTAGATTGGGAGAATTTCCTCTTTCTGGTGTTATGGGATAATTTCTGTTGCATAGGTATCAGTGCTTTTTGGTAGGTCTGGTAGAATTTGTCTGTGCTGGTCTGGGGTGCTTTTTGATGCTATTGTTGGGAAAAGTGTTGTTACTGCTTTAATCTTACAGCTCGTGATTGGTTTGTATAGCATTTTTATTTCTTCCTGATTCAAGCTTGGGATTTTGTGTGTTTCTAAGGGTTTCCTCTAGGTTTTGGGGTTGTTTGCATAAAGGTTTTTGTATTACACAAAGATGACATTTTATATTTCTGCTGCATCAGTGGTAATGTCCTCTTTTTATTTCCTGATTAAGCTTATTAAACTCTTATCTCTTCTATTCCTGGTATATTGGGCTAGTGGTCTATCAATTTTGTTTATCCTTTCAAAAAAAAAACACCTTTTGTTTTATCTATTTATTTTTGTGACAAAGTCTTACTATGTCACCCTCAGTAGAGTGCCATGGCATCACAGCTCATAGGAATCTCATACTCTTGGACTTAAGCAATTCTTTTGCTTCAGCTCTCCCAAATAGCTGTGTCTATAGTTGCCCGTCATCATGCCCAGCTATTTTTTGTTGCATTTGTTATTGTTGTTTAACTGGTCTGGGCTGGTTTCAAACCCCCCAGCCTGGTGTATGTGGCTGGTGCCGTAACCAGTGCACTATGGGTGCCGAGCCTTATTATATTTTGCCTTTTTGGTAAAATTTTATTTAGTTCTGCTGTGAGCTTTGCTATTTCTTTTATTCTACTGGCTTGGGGTTGGGTTTGTTGTTCTTTTTCAACTTCCTTGCAACGTGACATTAGGTTGTTCATTTGTGATCTTTTTGTCTCTTTGATGAAGGCACTTATGCTATAAAGTTTTTCCTTAATACTGCTTTTTCTGTACTCCACAGATTTTGAAAGCTTGTGTGTCCTTTTTCATTCAGTTCAAGGAATTTTTTGAATTCTATATTAATTTTATCATTGACCCAAGTATCGATTTAATGTCCTTAGCTTTGTGTATAATTGAATGTTTCTCTTGGAATTGATTTCTAGTTTTAATCCACTGTGGTCTCAAGAAATACATGGTATGATGTATGTATTTTTTTTTAATTTGCCAAGACTTGTTTCATGGCCTAAGTTATGATCAATCTTAAAAAAATGTCCCATGTGGTAACGAGAAGAACATATTTCCCATAGTTTTGGGTAGAATGTTCTGGAAATGCCTGGTTAGGTCTATTTGTTCAAGAAACTCATTTAAGTCCAGCATTTCTTTGTTTATTTTCTGCTTTGATGATCTGACCAGTTCTGTCAGTGGCATGTTGAAATTTTCAGCAATTGAGATGCTACTGTTATTATTATTTTTGCTTAGATATGGTAGAATTTGCATTATAAATCTGGGAGTTGCTATGTTAAGTGCACATATATTTTGGATTATTATGCGCTCTTATTGAATTGGTCCCATTACTATTATATAATGACCATCTTTGACTTTTATTTTAATCATTATTGATTTATTTTTTAATTTTTTAAAGAATTAATTAATTATTTTTTGAGACAGTCTCACTTTGATGTGCTTGGTAGAGGGGTCATGCTTTCATAGTTCACAGCAACCTCAAACTCATGAGTTTGAGTGACTCTCTTGCCTCAGCCTCCAAGTAGCCAGGCTAATGGCACCCACAACAACTCCCAGCTATATTTAGAGATGTGGGGTCTCACTCTTCTCAGGCTGGTCTCCAACTCCTTACCTCAAGAATGCTGGTCTCCAACTCCTTACCTCCAAGAATGCTAGGATTACAGGCATGAGCCACCACCCTAGGCCTTACCATCGTTTATTTAAAGTCAACTTTATCTCAGAAGAGAATGGTTATATCAGCTTGATTTTGGTTTCCAAAATCTTTCCTTGTTTCTCTGATTCTCTTTCTTTTAATTTGAGTCTCTATTTTCTTTCATTTTTCCTTAATTTCTCTCTTTGGAATTCATTCTAGCTTCAGGCTTCAATTTTGGCTTTTTTAACAATTGATCTCAGAAAAAGATCTCAGTATATCTCCACGTTTAGCAACTTCCTTGCAAAGTGAATGCTTATGGTTATTTCAAATAAGATTTATGAATTGGATCTCATTTTGTGTGTAGTGTTGGATATTTGCTGATAAAGTTTTTATGTGGCTGAAAGTGATTTATCCAATATCCTGAGTAATTTCAACTTTGAAACAATCTAATGGATTTTTCAGCACCCTTAATTGAGCACTCTTTTGCCATATAGATGATTATATTATAAATAAAGTGTTATTTATTAGTATGTTATATAAACTTGAATTATTTACTATATTTGAGAGTTATTGAAATGGAAATTTAAAAGTATGTTTTAATTGGAAATGTTGGAAGTAAAAAATACTCTGAAGCAAAGCTAAAAATGCTTAAAATCAGCAAAATTTCAGAACATTATTTTCTTTTACCTCTATTTCTACTCTTCTTGGGTGGAGGAAATGAGTGAGGACTTGGAGTAAATTATGAGGACTTTTACTGTTCTATCTCTACATCAATTCCTTGCTAACATTCAAGAATATATAACTCTCTAGAAAAAGAAATATCCAGTATGATATCCATATTTTTGTGTAGATAAAAAAAGCAAATCTTTTGGCCATATAGATATGGGATAGGTAAAATAAAACTCAACAGAAAAATGTACATTAAATAAATAAAACTTCCTTCTATCTGAATAGTACGTAACTGAGACTTCTGTATCTCACTATTTTAGTCTTAAGTTCTACCTCTGCCTTTGGCAAATGGCATGAATCGATCTTTATTTTTTGTAATCTTCTTCTTTTATTAATGTTGTTTTGTGGTTCTTAATAATTTATAATAGGTAAAAGGAAGAGAAAAGTTCAGGGCAATTTATATTCCAAAAGAAAAGACAGGTAGACACGTGGGAAAACACTGTCAGAAGATGAAGATAACAAGAGCACAAATCAATGGAAAATGTATCACAGCCTACTTTGGAGGTGTGCTGTACAGTTGTTAAGGAAGCTAACTTGTTGCATTTGGAGTGAATGCAAGTTATTTCGCTCAGTAAGTCTTCCTTATTCATTCTTCTGAGGCATATACTTTGTTTTAGGAAGACTGTTTTGTCTCACTCCCTATCTAAAGCTGTATGATTCTTTTTCTTAAATGGCAAAACACATTTTTTTAATCATTTGTACATGGATTCATGTTGATGATACATGATACACACTTTTTGTGTGTGTGTGTGGGTTTTGGCCAGGGCTGAGTTTGAACCCACCACCTCCGGCATATGGGGCTGGTGCCCTACTCCTTTGAGCCACAGGTGCCGCCTGATACACACATTTTTCTTTCCTTTTTTTTTTTTTTTTTGTAGAGACAGAGTCTCACTATACTGCCCTTGGGTAGAGTGCCGTGGCGTCACACGGCTCACAGCAACCTCTAACTCTTGGGCTTACGCAATTCTCTTGCCTCAGCCTCCCGAGCAGCTGGGACTACAGGCGCCCGCCACATTTTTCAAAGAGGTTTTTTGGCTAGGCTGGCAGTCATGTATCTTACCTCCCAAACCTAATTATTGGGGAAAAAAGATTATAAACATGTAAGTAGATACATACAGTGATTGTACAAGACTAAAATGGCTGTTATGATTCCTCTGGGAAGTATTATTTCAGAGATAATTAAAACTTTTAAAAATAAGATTAAAGAAAGCAAAAGGATTTATCATCAGGATTAAATATGACATGGTATTCTTACTGTAAGCAAAAATGTAAATATATTAATGTTAGAGTTTTAGAGAAAAATAACAAACCATACACATATTGTGAAGAAAAATAATGAAGCTGGTTTTGCTATTACCTTGAATGCTAAATATCTAAATAATAATAACAAAAACAATAATAAGCAAATCAAATTTAAGTGTATAACATAATAAAACTTACCATTTATCCCGAAAATCCAGAGTATGAGTTATACTTAGAAAATCTACTTATGTAGTTCATCATTTTAATAGCTAAATTAGAGGGAAATAAAACACAAAATATTAATAGATGCAGATACAACACAAAGATAGAGGCAGAAATAAAATTAAACAAAATCCAAAGACTTTTTAAGAAGAAATAATTGTTTTAAATTGTAAAAAAAAGAGCTTCCCTAACTGGAAAAATATATCTAACAAAACACTATGAATTATTGGAACAAGTAGTATTTAATTCCTAAAATAATAATAAGGCTTTTAGAAGCCTACTAAAACCACTTCTATTTAACATCATAATAAGTTGTCAAAATAGAAAGAAAAAATATAACAGTGTATAGCACATGACATTGAATAATAGATCTCCATTTTCTACATTAAAAAATCTAAAAAAATCTGTGAATAAAACCCTGCTTAATCATGAGACATTTCAGTAAGTTTACCAGATTTAAAATTAACATCTAAATACCTATTATCTCAATATGTAAAACCAATAGCAGATTTTACAATATTACAAAAATGGTGAAGCAACATTAAGTGGGAAATGAGGGACTATACTATGTATGACCACATAAAATAGAACATTATGAAAAATAAAAATTATGCAGCTGGTTGTTAATGAAAAGAGTACGATACCTATAGGGCTACCAAGTTCAAAACTAGATAACACTAGTTTTCATTTATTAAGCTCTCATGTAACTCCATATATAGAATGATCCTGACACCAAATCAGACAAAGTAATTATAAAGAAAATTGCATGCCTGTGCCTCTTAGGAACATAAACATAAAACCCTGAACAAAGTTGTAGACAATATGTAATATTTTAAGTATGTTACAATCTCAATCAAGTCATGGAAGGAAAGTCCTCTATGATTTGGGAACAAGTCATTGATACCCACTTTCACTATTTCCATTTACTATTATCTCATCTGATTTAGCCAAAGAAGAGAAATAGATTAAATGCATATATATGAGAAATGAAGAAACAAAATTGTTTATAAACAATATGGTTATCTGTTTATAAAAACACAAATAATGTAGAAACATGCCACTAGACCTAATAAACCATTTAGTAAGATCACAAGAGATAAGTGGAACCCACAAAAATCCAAAGACTTAATATCCTAGCAATGATCCAGTGAAAACTGAAATAAAAGTACTATGTACAATATTAATAAAAACTTAAAATATTTATGCAGAAGTCTTATGAAATATGTACAGTATTTGTTGCCAAAAGCTATAACATGTTAATTATATTTTTAATTATTGAAATTAAAACCTATCTAAAAAATTAGAGAAATGAATTGCTCATTGATCAAAAGACTAAAAGTTGTCAAGACATCAATTCTCCTTAAAATGACCTATAAATATATTATAATTTCAATCAAATCATGGAAGGAAAGTTTTGTAAAAATTGACAAGCTTGATTCTAAAATTTATATGGAAAACAATGGGCCTAGACTAAACCAATCATTTTTCAAGAAAGAAAACATTAGAAGGACTGACAGTACCTGATGTCGATAGTTAATATAAATCCTCGGTAATCAACTAAATAAAGTGTTGGCATAGAAAAAAACAGGGTAGAAAAAACAGTCCATAAAACACTACAGGTATTTTGATTTAAAAAGGATTGTCTTTTCAGCAAACAGTGCTAGCATGAGTGAGAATTTATGTGTAACAAAATCTAACTGGATTTTAAATGTCTTCCCTAGTTTTCATGTAAATGACAGTCAATTATTTTGCTTACAAGACAGTAAGATCCCACAGCACCCTGTTTTCTACCCAAATGTCAGAGAAAGAAGCCGAGATTCAGCATGGTTCTGCTGTGACACACCTGGATTTTAAGTTGTACCAAAGTTTAGAATGAATCTTAGCTCTATCACTCAATTGCTTTGTGACTGCAAACAAAGTCAACATCTGAGGGAGGAGACAAGATGGCTGACTGAAGCCAGCTTTCCACAGAGGCTCCCATCCAGAAGGAGAGTTAAAGGACAAAAATTCAGCAAGTAACCTGGTGGATTTGAGCTGCACTAAGAGAGAAGGTTGTAGAACGCACGTCAACCCCACTGAGGCGAGCTGCGACCACAAGGATACTAACAAAAGGTTCAAAATCCATCACCAAGCAGACGGGAGTTCCCTCCCCCATGGAAATGTCTCAGAGTGCCCCACAAACAACCGGTCAGAGTTCAAAGGTCCTCCCACTCCACTCCATGGGAGAGACCCCCTAAAAACTGGACCTACCTCCCCTACTAGGGTGCCACAGCATCCTCCTGCCAGGCATAAAACTGTATAAACTGTATATAGTCTCTACCTGGAATTCTGAGCTCCCAGCACTCCCCTTCGCTCACACTGGGGTCTGGAGGCCAGTCCCGGTCGGTCGGCAGAGATGGGACTGCACCGGAGTGGCAGTTCCCTGAGGCGCAGTGTGACAGCCGTCTTTTGTTGACAATACGGCCAGGCATAAAACTGTGTAAAGCTCTGTGTGTTCTCTGCCTGCAACCCCAGGCTCCCAGCGCTCCCTGCGCTCCCCTCTGCTGTCGCTCCACTGTTTGGAGGCCTGTCCCCCAGGGGTCGGGACTCTTGGGTGATTGTTCGAGGGGTGTAGACAGTGCTGGGCTGCAGCCTGTAGGTGCAGACTCTGGGGTATGGGAGCGGAGAGAGGATGGTTAGCTGGAGGGGAGCTGCACCAGAGCAGCCGTTGCCTGAGCCATGAAGCAGCGGCCCTCTTTTGCTAGCAATACGGCTCACTACCGAATATTCTGAAGCCACACCCCCTGTCTCCCTGAGCAACCAGAGACTCTGAGTTTGCCTGAGGCAACTCCAACTTGCAAACCAGGGAAACTCCCAGGGTGGGGCTGACCTAGAGGTCCCCTTTACTAAACCTAAGACGCACCTGGCTCTCAGGGTTTCGTCAGCCTATAGACAATACAGGAGCAAAGATAAGCTGATTTGGAGCTCAATTCAGCTTCTCTTCTGCAGGGGAACTGCAGAGTTGTTCTGTTCTGTTCTGTCAGTAACATTAATCAGGAGTGAGACTGGACCTGAGTGAAAACCCCTCAACCTTCATCAAGAGCCCGAGGTTGTCAGGCCTCACCTCCTCCTGCTGGAGAGAGGCAGAGCACAGCGGCCTGGCAGACTTCCTTGTGATTCAGGCAGGTACAAACTCTTGGAGTACCGATTCACTACAGGCAACTGGGTCAGCCAACTGCAGGGCTATCAGTGACTGGGTGTGAAGTGGTGCAAGGTGGGGAAGGAGGCAGCGACCTTCCCAGACTGATTTATTGGCTGGGTGGCTTCTCCTGACTCCACGCAGCACTGGAGCAAGCCACACCAGAGTAGTCACCAGACCCCTGTGATCCAGTTCCCAAAGACCTCTTAAACTCTCTCACCCAAGACAGATGCAGACGGAGACAATTGATTTGGACCTTTTTGAACTGAACCAATCGCCTGAGGACAAATCAGGTGGTGCCCTGGGTGCACCGTGAAGGTTTGATTTTTCTTCTCCAATTGTTTGCCGGTGGGGGGCGGGGTGACTTAATTGCTGATATTTCTCCACAGCTGAGACTTCAATCCAAAGTATCTATTGCACTAGGGTGGAACAGAAACAGCTGAAAACAAGACAGAACCATTTAGCCCCACCACACCAGACAGGGCCCCAGTTTCTCAGGCCACAACACTGTATGGACCCTCTACAAAGCCCCAGGGGAAAAAAACAGAGGGAGTAAAACAACCATGGGGCGGAATCAGTGGAAAAACTCTGGTAACAGGAATAACCAGAATAGATAAACCCCCCCAAGGAAAGATATGGCAGATGCAATTGAAAATCCCATTCATAAACAACTGGCTGAGATGCCAGAAATCGAATTCAGAATTTGGATTGCAGACAAGATTAACAAAGTGGAATTAGGAATTCGAGGAGAAATTCAAAAGCTGTCTCAAGAATTTAACGAATTTAAAGACAAAACCACCAAAGACTTAGACACACTGAAGCAAGAATTTGCAGCCCTCAAAGATATGAAAAATACAGTAGAATCCCTCAGCAACAGAATGGAGCAAGCAGAAGAAAGGATTTCTGACATCAAAGATAAAACTTTTGAACGCTCCCAAACTCTCAAAGAGGAAGAGAAATGGAGAGCAAAAACGGATCATTCTCTCCGAGAGTTCTGGGATAATTCGAAGAAGGCGAATATCCGAATCATAGGGGTTCCAGAAACAGATGAAGTGGCCTCGCTGGGCACAGAGGCCCTTCTGCATGAAATTATGAAAGAGAATTTTCCAGACATGCCTAGAGATTCTGAAATTCAGATAGCAGACAGATTCAGAACCCCAGCATGACTCAACCCCAATAAGACATCCCCCAGGTATATCATAATTAACTTCACTAAAGTTAATGTGAAGGAGAAAATCCTCAAAGCTGCCAGGAGAAAGAAAACCATTACCTTCAAAGGGAAGAATATTAGAATGACTGCAGATCTCTCTGCTGAAACTTTTCAAGCCAGAAGAGGGTGGTCACCGACTTTTAATCTCCTAAAGCAAAATAACTTTCAACCCCGGATCCTGTATCCAGCTAAACTGAGTTTCATTTATGATGGAGAAATTAAATACTTTAATGACATTCATATATTGAAGAAATTTCCCATAACAAAACCAGCTCTTCAGGATATTCTCAGACCTATCCTATACCACAAAAGTAAACTCACTCAGAAACTTTGGATCAAACTCCAATTTCCACACTGGCGAAAGGATTAAAAATGCCCACTTGACTTTTGAAAAACTCAATATCCAAAACTTCACCAGACTTATCAATATTCTCCATTAATGTGAACGGCTTAAACTGTCCTCTAAAGAGGCATAGGTTAGCTGATTGGATACAAAAACTCAGGCCAGATATTTGTTGCATACAAGAGTCACATCTTAACTTAAAAGACAAATACAGACTCAGGGTGAAAGGATGGTCGTCCATATTTCAGGCAAATGGTAATCAGAAAAAAGCAGGTGTTGCAATTTTATTTGCAGATACAATAGGCTTTAAACCAACAAAAGTAAGGAAGGACAAGAATGGTCACTTCATATTTGTTAAGGGTAATACTCAATATGATGAGATCTCAATTATTAATATCTATGCACCCAACCAGAATACACCTCAATTTATAAGAGAAACTCTAACAGACATGAGTAACTTGATTTCCTCCAGCTCCATAATCGTTGGAGATTTCAACACTCCTCTGGCAGTGTTGGATCAATCCTCCAACAAGAAGCTGAGCAAAGAAATCTTAGATTTAAACTTAACCATCCAACATTTGGATTAGCAGACATCTACAGAACATTTCATCCCAACAAAACTGAATACACATACTTCTCATCAGCCCATGGAACTTACTCCAAAATCGATCACATCTTAGGTCACAAGTCTAACCTTAGTAAATTTAAAGGAATAGAAATTATTCCATGCATCTTCTCAGACCACCATGGAATAAAACTTGAGCTGAGTAACAACAGGAATCTGCATACTCATACAAAAACATGGAAGTTAAATAACCTTATGCTGAATGATAGGTGGGTCAGAGATGAGATTAAGAAAGAAATCGCCAATTTTTTTGGAACAAAACAACAATGAAGACACGAACTGTCAGAACCTCTGGGACACCGCAAAGGCAGTTCTAAGAGGGAAATTTATTGCACTACAAGCCTTCCTCAAGAGAACGGAAAGAGAGGAAGTTAACAACTGAATGGGACATCTCAAGCAACTGGAAAAGGAAGAACATTCCAACCCCAAACCCAGTAGAAGAAAAGAAATAACCAGAATTAGAGCAGAATTAAATGAAATTGAAAACAAAAGAATAATACAACAGATAAATAAATCAAAAAGCTGGTTTTTCGAAAGGTCAATAAAATAGATAAACCTTTGGCCAACCTAATTAGGAAAAAAAGAGTAAAATCTCTAATCTCATGATCAGAAATGACAAAGATGAAATAACAACAGACTCCTCAGAAATCAAAAAAATCCTTAATGGATATTAAAAGAAACTTTATTCTCAGAAATATGAAAATCTGAAGGAAATTGACCAATACTTGGAAGCATGTCACCTTCCAAGACTTAGCCAGAATCAAGTGGAAATGTTGAACAGGCCCATATCAAGTTCGGAAATAGCATCAACCATAGAAAACCTCCCTAAAAAAAAAAGCCCGGGACCAGATGGTTTCACGTCTGAATTCTACCAAACCTTTAAAGAGGAATTAGTACCTATATTACTCAACCTGTTCAAAAAGGTAGAAAAAGAAGGAAGACTACCCAACACGTTCTATGAAGCAAACATCACCCTGATCCCCAAACCTGGAAAAGACCCAACAAGAAAAGAAAATTATGGACTGATATCACTAATGAATATAGATGCAAAAATATTCAACAAGATCCTAACAAATAGAATCCAGCAACACATCAAACAAATTACGCATCATGACCAAGTTGGTTTTATCCCAGGATCTCAAGGCTAGTTCAATATACGTAAATCTATAAATGTAATCCAGCACATAAACAAATTAAAAAAGAAAGACCATATGATTCTCTCAATCGATGCAGAAAAAGCTTTTGATAATATCCAGCATCCCTTCATGATCAGAACACTTAAGAAAATCAGAATAGAAGGGACATTTCTTAAACTGATAGAGGCCATCTACAGCAAACCCACAGCTAATATCATATTGAATGGAGTTAAATTGGAATCATTTCCACTCAGATCAGGAACCAGACTAGGCTGCCCATTGTCTCCATTGCTTTTCAACATTGTAATGGAAGTTTTAGCCACTGCAATTAGGGAAGAAAAGGCGATCAGGGGTATACATATAGGGTCAGAAGAGATCAAACTTTTGCTCTTCGCAGATGATATGATAGTATATCTGGAAAACACTAGGGACTCCACTACAAAACTTTTAGAAGTGATCAAGGAATACAGCAGCGTCTCAGGTTACAAAATCAACATTCATAAATCGGTAGCCTGCCGCACCCCCGGCATCAAGCCGTGGCGGGATGGCTCTGTCCGCGTTGTAAAAACTGTGGTAAGGCGGTGGGTGCTCCTCGGAGCGTTGCCCCCAGTCCCCCTGGTTTGCGACAGCAGCGCATAAGTTGCCTAGCATGCCTTTTAGTGAACGTAGGAAGTCATGAGGTGCGGCATAAAGGCCTGAGTAACCTTTACCCTGAAACCTGTTTGAAACTTGTTTGTTGAGTTGAATGGTTAATTGTTGCTTGAATGTCCTCAGAAACTAAGAATAAACATAATGACTTACTAATCCATGACTTCATCTATACAATGGAGACTAAAAAGTCTCCAAGGGAACACGTTCCCACCATAAAGGTCAGTTAATTGAAACAATGTATCAAGAGAATGCAGGGATGATAAGTTAAGATGTTCCTACCAGATACCCGCTCCCTCCGGTCTCTTATCTCTACCTTATGTCCCTTTGAAACTGTTTCTTTGAAATAAGTTTTCTATGAAATTGCTTTCTCTATAATTTTGTCACTATACACTTAAAACATATACATAATTCACTATCAATTCACTAACAACATAAAAATCATAATCAAATATAAAAATATAAAAATACAAAATGTGAACAAAGCAGTTTTACAAAGAAAGAAGGTTTAAACATAGATAAAGAGAAGTAAAAGAGTAACTGCTGATAAGCAGCAGTCCTTTGTTCCCCCTTACGGGCAGAAACATTGTCTAAGAAAAGACGGTTGACTACTCCCATCTACAAAACTCGATAAGAACTTTGTAAGCATCAGCAAGCCATAAAAATATCTTTTGTAGTTTGTAAGACATTGTCAAAAATGTATAAATACCATGCCTAAAAATCAGTAAAGTACAGCTACTTTCCTCATCACTCGTGGTGTGTAGTAGTCTGTCAAATCACCCTGCGTCGACCTTCCAATCAACCTGAGCCGTTTCGCCCTGAAAGCCCTCGGACTGAGACTCATTCGACTGGCGGTCCGCGGCAGCTGGCGCCCTCGAACAGGGACTTGAAGGACAGGTGATCTTTCTTTTTCTTTCTTTCCTCTCTTTTCAGATTGAAGGCGACTCTCACCAGGGAGCTCGAGTCCCGCCGGTAAAGGCTGACCGGTTAAGTGTGAGTAATCCGCAGGACAACATGGGGCATACATTAGGAAAAGAGGAACGCATGCTCAGTGTCATGATACAGCGGCTGTTAGAGAAAAATGGTTTTCATGTGTCTCTCAAACGGTTGGAGGAGCTTATGCATTTCATAAAGTTGGTTAGTCCTTGGTTTCTGGAGGAAGGCTCTCTCTCTCTCTCCGACTGGAAGAGAGTGGGACGCGAGATGCGGAATTACATGCAGGAGCATGGGGAGCAGGTTTTGCCCCCACAGGCTTTTCCTTTGTGGTTACAGGTTAGAGAACTTTTGGCTGACAATACCTTCTTAGAAGCATTTATAAGAGAAACTGATTCGGAGGCTGAAAGCCCTGAAACTAAGGTGGCACCCATTTATGATGAAGTCCCCCCAGAGGCTCTTAAAGACCCTGAGCCAGTATCTAATGCTGAGAGCGTCATCCCCTCAGCTCCAACACTCAAAGATATTATACCGCCGCTCCCACCGGTTGATAATTCCTCGGATAGTGACGAGTGGGATGTGGTGGATGAATTTACTAAACCAGATGAAAAGGATAGAATGCATGATTTCATTCACCCTCGCCGAGCTTATCCGGCAGTCCGTATGCCTATGACCACACCTAGGCCAACTTTGCGGGCTCCACTCCCCCGTGTGCCTCCTTGTCTCCCCCCGCCGCCCATAGGCTTTCAGGCGGCGGTGCGAGAAGCCCGTCAGCAGGGAGATTTTACTTTCGCTTTCCCGGTACGCTTTCCTACTGAGGAAAGGGCACCACCCACCTGGGAACCTCTGTCGTTAAAGACACTTAAAGAATTGCAACAAGCTGTCCGTACATCGGGAGCTTCTGCCCCTTATACTTTACAAATTGTAGAATCAATTAGCAATCAGTGGCTTACTCCGTATGATTGGCAACAAACGGCCAAGGCCACGCTTTCCCCAGGTGACTATATTTTATGGAGAACAGAATATGAGGATAGATGCAGAGAAAGCGTTAATCAACATGTAGGTAGAAAGGCACAGCCCACGTTATCTATGCTTTTAGGAACAGATGAATTTGCCACCTCTGAAAATCAAATTAAACTACCACGGCAATTTTTAGAAATGATTAACCACAATGCAGTTTCTGCTTGGCGCAGAATACCTCCTCCAGGTACTAAGGGCACAACTTTAGCAGGCATAAAACAGGGTATGGAAGAATCCTATCCTGACTTTATTTCTCGCCTAGAAGAAGCTATTAATAGAATGCTCCCACCGTCTGAGGGCACAGCATTATTACTCAAGCAGTTGGCTTGGGAAAATGCAAATACGCTGTGTCAGGACTTAATACGTCCACTCAGGAAAACAGGTACAATACAAGATTATATTAAAGCATGCATGGATGCCTCACCAGCAATCGTCCAGGGAATGGCGTTTGCTGCAGCTATGCGGGGTCAGAAATTCAGTTCATATGTTAAAAGTGCTTTTGATAGAGACCCCAGTAATACATGTTTCGGGTGTGACCCCCCACATGACTTACCCACTTGTTATAATTGTGGGAAGCCAGGTCATATACAGAAGGATTGTAAGAAATCCACCAGTGCTAATAACAATAATAGTAAGTCTCGTGGGCTACCCCCGGGACCATGCCCTCGTTGTAAGAAGGGCAGGCACTGGAGAAATGAATGTAAATCTAAGTTTCATAAAGATGGAACCCCCTTGTCTGACAAGGGTGCAAATGCTAATAATGGCAATAGGTCAAAAAACTAGATGAGGGGCATTCTCCCAGCCCCGACCCCAAGGGAGAGCCTAAGTCTACTGTAGTACAACCTTTTTTAGAACCTACATCTACCACTAATTGTATACCGCCAGAATGGACAATTCATGACCTCCCGCGTGGAACTCCTGGCAGTGCAGGCCTTGATCTTGCCAGCTCTAAAGACATAATTATATCTAAACATGATGGTGTTACTCTAGTTCCTACTGGAATTAAAGGAAAATTGTTACCGGGCACAGTAGGTGTTATTTTAGGTCGCAGTTCTAATTATACCAAACATTTTGAAGTTATTCCGGGAGTTATTGATTCTGACACTGAGAATACAATTAAAGTCATGGTAAAGTCTTTAGTAGAGACTACACAAATTCATAAGGGACAAAGAATTGCTCAGTTATTGTTGTTGCCATATATACCACTTCCCACCTATCACTTACATGATGCCAGGGGAGAGGGTCAATTTGGATTTACTGATCAGGACTGTGTAGCTCTCATACATGATTTATATGATAGACCAATGTTAAAAATGAAAGTTGAGGGCAGGCCTATTAAAGGGTTAATGGACACAGGAGCTGATGTAACCTGCATTGCAGCTTCTGACTGGCCAAAATCCTGGCCAGTACATCGGACTGGGTCTTCATTAGTTGGTTTAGGTTCTGTTTCTGGTGTTATGCGGAGTACATCTCATTTATTATGTGAATATAAGGATAAGAAAATTTACTTTCAACCTTATGTGTTACCCTCTCTACCCTATACTTTGTGGGGACGAGATCTTTTACATGTTCTAGATATGAAACTAGTTACAGGGGATCAGCTGAACGATCAGTGTTTTTCATAGGGGCCACTGCAGAAAACTATGCCTGTAAGATAAAATGGTTAACAGATGTTCCTGTGTGGGTTAGTCAGTGGCCCCTAACAACAGAAAAGTTACAGGCATTACAAATTTTAGTACAAGAGCAATTAGATAAGGGTCATTTAGAGGAATCCACTAGCCCGTGGAACACTCCTGTGTTTGTTATTAAGAAAAAATCTGGCAAATGGAGACTTTTACAAGATTTGAGAGCAGTCAATGCCATTATGGAAGACATGGGCTCCCTTCAACCTGGGCTCCCATCTCCTGTAGCAGTACCTGAACAATGGTCACTTATAATTATTGATCTACAAGACTGCTTTTTTACTATTAATCTACATCCTGATGACTGTCCTCGTTTTGCTTTCAGCGTTCCTTCTTTGAATTTACAGGAACCGTTTAAAAGATATCAGTGGAAAACTTTGCCACAGGGCATGAAAAACAGCCCTACCTTATGTCAAAAATTTGTGGCGGCTGCATTGGCAGCACTGAGAAAACAATTTCCTAGTGCTTACATAATTCATTATATGGATGATATCTTACTAGCTCATCCTGAGCTGCCACAAGTACAGCTAATGCTAGAAAAGGCTATAGAACAATTAACTAAATTTGGCTTAGTCATTGCCCCAGAAAAAATTCAAAGAGATAAACCATTAAGTTATCTGGGACAATGGATTCACTCTGATTATATCGCACCTCAAAAGGTTCAAATACGGAGAGATAAATTACAAACTCTTAATGACTATCAAAAATTACTGGGAGAAATAAATTGGATTCGACCTTTTCTAAAAATTACTACGGGAACCCTTAGTCCTTTGTTTACTATCTTACAGGGAGACTCTAATCCCCGTTCCCCTAGACATTTAACTCCAGAAGCCTTGCAGGCTTTACAAGTTGTTGAACAGGCTTTAACTCAAGCTAGGGTTAAACAAATTAATTATCAAAACCCATGGTCTTTACTCATTTTTTCTACTGAGTATACTCCTACAGCTTGCCTATGGCAGGAAGGTATTTTAGAATGGATTCATTTACCACATGTTCAGACAAAGATTGTTGCTGATTATCCATACCTGGTGTCTTTATTAATTGATAAAGGAAGAAAAAGATCACGGAAATTATTTGGTAAAGATCCTCATGTAATTGTAACTGCTTATAATAAAATTCAAGTGGAACAACTATTTCAAAATAATGATGATTAGGTATTGACCTTACAAGGCTATGCAGGTCAAATCTTATACCATTATCCTAAACATCCTTTAATTGAATTTACAAAAACAGTTTCACTTATATTTCCTCTTATGTGTTCCAAACAGCCTCTGTCTGATGCAATAACCTTGTTCACAGATGGCTCCTCTACAGGACGGACTGTAGTTTTTAGTCCAGGTCTGTCTCCTCTTATTAAGGAGGTTACACAAGCCTCCGCCCAACAAACAGAATTATGGGCTCTAATCTCGGCCTTTAATAATTTCAAACAAAGGTTTAACTTGTACACAGATTCAAAATATATTGCTTCTCTTTTTCCAGCTCTTGAAACTGCTCTTTTAACAGGAACCTCAACTATTCTACCTTTATTAAAGAAACTACAAACTTTAATTCAGCAAAGGAATAATCAATTTTATATTGGTCACATAAGAGAACATACTAATTTACCTGACCCTTTGACCCAAGGAAATGCCACTGCAGATTTGTTAACACGTACTATGGTGGCATCAGTGGCTGAAGCTGAAGAAAGCCACGCCTTACATCACCAAAATGCTAACGCATTAAGAAAAATGTTTCAAATTACTAGAGAACAAGCAAGACAAATAGTCTTAAAGTATAAATCCTGTCCTATTACCCATCATCCTTTAAAATTTGGTGTTAACCCTCGGGGCTTACGCCCCAATGTGTTATGGCAAATGGATGTAACACATGTGTCTAGTTTTGGAAAATTACAATATGTACATGTTACTGTTGATACTTTTTCTCATTTTATCTGTGCCTCTGCAAGACCTGGCGAGGCCTACAAAGATGTTGTACAGCACCTATTTTACTGCTTTCAGCAGCTAGGTGTTCCTCATCAATTAAAAACAGACAATGCTCCAGCTTATACCTCTCGAGCATTTGAACAATTTTGTATACAGTGGAAGATTTCTCATTCTACGGGGATCCCGTATAATCCTCAGGGTCAAGCAATTGTTGAAAGAACTAATCAAATATTAAAATTACAAATTGAACGCCTACAAAAAGCTCATAAATATTTCTCTCCTCATCATATTTTAACCCATGCTTTATTCGTCCTAAATCACCTTAATGTAAACTCCAACAATTTAACCCCTGCTCTCTCCCATTGGCAGCCACAATCAGCTGCCTCCCTTCCTAAAGTTCTTTGGAAAGATTTATTATCGGGCCAATGGAAGGGCCCTGATGTATTGTTAACCTCCGGACGAGGCTATGCTTGCATATTTCCACAGGATGCCGACTCTCCCGTCTGGATTCCAGACCGGCTCATCAAACCGGCTCCTCCGGAGACCCCGGCGCAGAAGACAACGCCTGCGGCGGATGAAGATCCTATCTGCACAAATGAGGACGACTGTGGAAGTTTCACCGAAACCCTCCAAGACCACGTGGACACAAATCCGTGCCCTGGTGAAACAAGCTAAACAACTTCTCATATCTCAAGGAAACCCTCTAACTCCTACAATGTACTTTCTTGCGTTTCTATCACTAATCTCTACTCCTAAGGTAGAAACTGCAGCTTATTGGTCTTATGTTCCTAATCCTCCACTGCTACACCCTGTGGGCTGGCTAGATCCAGACCCCATAAAAATTCTTTCTAATGATTCTATCCGCTTAGGAGGTTTAACTGACTCAGAATCCAGACATCATGCTGCGGCTTTGATTAATTTCACTGGCAAAGCCGACTCCTTACCTATTTGCTTTACTTTAAGAGGCAACACACCTCCTTTTTGTTTACCTACTAGCTACAGGGTATTTTTAACTGATGCTCCAGATCCTCATGATGCAAATAGACGTTATGTTTGGGAATATGAATTACAAACTATTGGAAGTCCTAATTATAATGAAACCTGTTTATCTGTGAACTCGTTACCCCTCCCTAACTGTAAAGAAAAATATACAGATAAAAATCAGTTCTGGGAATCATCATTAACTAAAACACCTACTTGGCTTTCCTGTGGATTCCCAAATACTGCCAACAAACATTCTCCTATAAATTCAAACACAGTCATCTGGGATTATTCTCTTACTTCTTGTTATGATCATAATAAGTATTTATCAAAACAATTAGATAAATTTCATCAGTATCAGTGGTCTGGTACTCCCCAACCAATACGACGATGGTTCACACCTGGTCTAGTTGAGCCCATATGGGTAGCTCAAGACAAAAATAAAACTCAAATACACTATGATTTATTTAGACTTGTTGCTGCATCCAACTTAATTTTAGAAAAGAAACCTAATATGCCAAAACCAAATGCAATGTCAGTGAGAGCTTGTGTTGGATATCCATATGCTCTACTTTTAGCTCCCAATAAGTACTTAACTATTACACAATCTAAAAACTCTTATCATATTTCTTGTACCGCTTGTAAAGTTACAAATTGTCTTACTTCTACTGATTTATTCAATGAACACTTGTTTAATTCTGTTTTAATTGTTAAAAGACCCTCTTATGTACTATTACCTGTTGATTTACAAGATGATCCTTGGTATGATAATTCTGCTTTACAAGTTTTACATACTGTTAATCAGTTAATTCGACCTAAGAGGTTTGTAGCTGCTTTAATTCTCGGTATTTTAGCTTTAATTTCTATAGTCACAACATTTGCGGTAGCCACTACTGCTTTGGTTCAAGAAGTTCACACAGCTCACTTTGTTAATTCTCTCAGCAGCAACATAACTCTAGCTTTAATGACTCAAGCCAGCATAGATAATAAACTTGAAGCAAAACTTAACATCCTAGAAGAAGTAGTTTTAGCCTTAGGACAAGATATAAAGTTTATACAACATAAACTTCAAACCAGATGTCATTCTGCCTTTCCTGCTATTTGTGTAACTCCTTTACCTTATAATATGTCCACTTCCTGGGACAAAACTAAAGCTCATCTACAGGGTGTCTGGAAGGACAATGATATTACACATGATTTACATACTCTTCAAAAAGATATCACTGCCATCAGTGAAGCTCATTTACCTAGCACTTCTCTTGATTCACTGGCTCAATCCCTCTCTGACAATCTTAAATCTTTAAATCCTGTATCCTGGATTCAGTACATTGTGTTTATTGTCATTATTGGATGCCTGATATTCTGTGTTGTTTTACTGTTACCCTGTCTCCTTCGTTGTGTCTTTTCCTCCTTAAAGGCTGTTCGCCAAGACCTCTTTGAACTACGTTTCATTAACAAAAAAGTGGGAAATGCCGCACCCCCGGCATCAAGCCGTGGCGGGATGGCTCTGTCCGCGTTGTAAAAACTGTGGTAAGGCGGTGGGTGCTCCTCGGAGCGTTGCCCCCAGTCCCCCTGGTTTGCGACAGCAGCGCATAAGTTGCCTAGCATGCCTTTTAGTGAACGTAGGAAGTCATGAGGTGCGGCATAAAGGCCTGAGTAACCTTTACCCTGAAACCTGTTTGAAACTTGTTTGTTGAGTTGAATGGTTAATTGTTGCTTGAATGTCCTCAGAAACTAAGAATAAACATAATGACTTACTAATCCATGACTTCATCTATACAATGGAGACTAAAAAGTCTCCAAGGGAACACGTTCCCACCATAAAGGTCAGTTAATTGAAACAATGTATCAAGAGAATGCAGGGATGATAAGTTAAGATGTTCCTACCAGATACCCGCTCCCTCCGGTCTCTTATCTCTACCTTATGTCCCTTTGAAACTGTTTCTTTGAAATAAGTTTTCTATGAAATTGCTTTCTCTATAATTTTGTCACTATACACTTAAAACATATACATAATTCACTATCAATTCACTAACAACATAAAAATCATAATCAAATATAAAAATATAAAAATACAAAATGTGAACAAAGCAGTTTTACAAAGAAAGAAGGTTTAAACATAGATAAAGAGAAGTAAAAGAGTAACTGCTGATAAGCAGCAGTCCTTTGTTCCCCCTTACGGGCAGAAACATTGTCTAAGAAAAGACGGTTGACTACTCCCATCTACAAAACTCGATAAGAACTTTGTAAGCATCAGCAAGCCATAAAAATATCTTTTGTAGTTTGTAAGACATTGTCAAAAATGTATAAATACCATGCCTAAAAATCAGTAAAGTACAGCTACTTTCCTCATCACTCGTGGTGTGTAGTAGTCTGTCAAATCACCCTGCGTCGACCTTCCAATCAACCTGAGCCGTTTCGCCCTGAAAGCCCTCGGACTGAGACTCATTCGACTGGCGGTCCGCGGCAGGTAGCCTTTATATATACCAACAACAGTCAAGTTGAAAAAACAGTTAAGGACTCTATCCCATTCACAATAGTGCCAAAGAAGATGAAATATTGGGGTATTTATCTAACAAAGGACGTGAAAGATCTCTATAAAAGAACTATGAACTCTAAGAAAAGAAATAGCTGAAAATATTAACAAATGAAAAAACATACCATGCTCATGGCTGGGAAGAATCAATATTGTTAAAATGTCTATACTACCCAAAGCAATATATAATTTCAATGCAATCCCTATTAAAGCTCCACTGTCATACTTTAAAGATCTTGAAAAAACAATACTTCGTTTTATATGGAATCAGAAAAAACCTTGAATAGCCAAGACATTACTCAGAAATAAAAACAAAGCAGGAGGAATTACACTACCAGACCTCAGACTATACTACAAATCAATAGTGATCAAAACAGCATGGTATTGGCACAAAAACAGAGAAGTAGTTGTCTGGAACAGAATAGAGAACCAAGAGATGAATCCAGCTACTTACCATTATTTAATCTTTGACAAGCCAATTAAAAACATTCAGTGGGGAAAAGATTCCCTATTTAACAAATGGTGCTGGGTGAACTGGCTGGCAACCTGCAGAAGACTGAAACTGGACACACACCTTTCACCATTAACTAAGATAGACTCTCACTGGATCAAATATTTGAACTTAAGACATGAAACTATAAAAATACTAAAAGAGAGTGTAGGGAAAACCCTTGAAGAAATTGGGCTGGGCGAGTATTTTATGAGGAGGACCCCCTGGGCAATTGAAGCAGCTTCAAAAATACACTACTGGGACTTGATCAAACTAAAAAGCTTCTGCACAGCCAAGAACACAGTAAGTAAAGCAAGCAAACAGCCCTCAGAATGGGAGAAGATATTTGCAGGTTATGTCTCCAACAAAGGTTTAATAACCAGAATCCACAGAGAACTCAAATGCATTAGCAAGAATAGAACAAGGGATCCCATCGCAGGCTGGGCAAGGGATTTAAAGAGAAACTTCTCTGAAGAAGACAGGCCCGCGGCCTTCAGACATATGAAAAAATGCTCATCATCTTTAATCATCAGAGAAATGCAAATCAAAACTACTTTGAGATACCATCTAACTCCAGTGAGACTAGCCTATAGCACAAAATCCCAAGACCAGAGAAGTGGAGAAAAGGGAACACTTTTGCACTGCTGGTGGGAATGCAAATTAATACATTCCTTTTGGAAAGAGATATGGAGAACACTTAGAGATCTAAAAATGGATCTGCAATTCAATCCTGCAATCCCTCTACTGGGCATATACCCAGAAGACCAAAAAACACATCATAACAAAGATATTTGTACCAGAATGTTTATTGCAGCTCAATTCATAATTGCTAAGTCATGGAAGAAGCCCAAGTGCCCATCGATCCATGAATGGATTAATAAATTGTGGTACATGTACACCATGGAATATTCTGCAGCCTTAAAGAAAGATGGAGACTTTACCTCTTTCATGTTTACATGGATGGAGCTGGAACATATTCTTCTTAGTAAAGTATCTCAAGAATGGAAGAAAAAGTACCCAATGTACTCAGCCCTACTATGAAACTAATTTAGGGTTTTCACATGAAAGCTATTACCCAGTTACAACCTAAGAATAGGGGGAAGGGGGAAAGAGAGGGGAGGGAGGGGGCAGGTGGGTAGAGGGAAGGGGATTGGTGGGATTACACCAGCGGTGCATCTTACAAGGGTATATGGGAAACTTGGTAGTCTGTGAAGCTAGTGAATGATGCCCCATGATCATATTAATGTACTATGATTTAATAAAAAAAATACAATAAAATAAAAAAATAAAGATGCAGGAACATTAAACATCAAAAAAAAAAAAAAAAAACAAAGTCAACATCTAATCTTTCCTGAAGTTGTTTATCGTACGCAATTAGTGAAAGCTACTTGATCTATTTGCTGTAAGGATTATATTAGCGCAGTTTCTGACAGTAAATTATTATTAAACATACCCTTTTTGTGGAATTTCCAAATGCTTTAAAATACTGGCATTTTAAAATGATAAATGATTCAGTATACTATATTATACAGGGTGGCCATAAAGTTTGTGTGCTATTTAAATAGTGGTAACTATGCATATTAGTATAAAGAAATGATAAGTTATGGTCATCATAATTTTTGATTGACATTTACATTTTTTAGTTATCACTTACCAAAGTAGAACATATTCGTATACTTCAATTTTTTCATGAAATTTATTATTTTACTGTGCATCTTCATCATCTTCATGCATTTTATAAAACTAATTTCTCAAACAGTGAAATGGCAATCACTATGTAACTAGGCAATCACTTTCCCCTTTATCTGCACTATAGTTAAATATATTAGATTGCATAACACAAGTTCCATGCTTTGTGTTTGTAACATTGTAAAAAACTGTGTATTTAATTTAGCCTATTGACATGATAACATAGAAACAGTTCAGGTTTCTTTTTTAAAAAATGTGTATAAATTTAAGGGGTACAAGTAGTTTCGTTGCATGAATATATTGCATAGTGGGGAAGCCTGGGCTTTTAGCATAAGAGTCGCCTGAGTAGTTTACCTTGTACCTATTAAGCTGTTTCTAATCCTTCACTTCTCTCCACCCCTACTACCCTTCCAAGTCTCCATCGACTATTATTCCATAGTCTATAGCCATATGTACACATTAGTTAGTTCTGTTAAGGAGTTTCTCAACCCTGAAATCTCTCCCATCCTTCACCCTTCCAGGTCTCCACTAATCCATGTCTACACCCATGTGTGCACATTAGTTAGCTCCTGCTTGTGAGTGAGAAAACGCAGTATTTAACTTTCTGAGTTTCACTCAGGTTCTCTTTGAATTCTATCCACATTGCTGCAAAAGACACGATTTCATTATTTCTTACGACTGAGTCATATTCCATTGTATGTGTGTGTATTCATGTCTGCAGCCCACTTTTTAATGAGATAATTTTTCTGGAGTTATTTGAATTCCTTATTAATTCTCGATCTCAGTCCCTTAGCAGATGCATAGTTGGCAGATATTTTCTCCTATCCTCTAGATTGCCTGCTCACTCTGTTTCACAGTCCAGAACCTTTTAGCTTAAGTATGTCTGTGTATTTTTGTTTCTGTTGCCTGTGTTTTTGAAGCCTTAATCATGCATTCTTTGCCTAGACGAATGTCCACAAGCGTTTTGCCTGTGTTTACTTCTAGTGTTCTTATAGTTTCAGATCTTACTTAAAATACTTAATCTGTCTTGGGTTGATTTTTATATACAGTGACAAATCAGGGTTCAATATTATTCTTCTGCATATGACAATCCAATTTTCCCAGGACCGTTTATGAAAAGAATACTCTTTTCTCAGTGTATGTTTTTGTCAACTCTTCAAATATTTGTTGACTGTAGATATGTGGCTTTCCCTATGAACTCTCTATGTGTCTATTTTTGTAGTACTATTATATTATTTTGGGTAATACAGCCGGGTAGTATAATTTGAAGGCAGGTAATGTGATGCCACCCACTTTGTTTATTTTGCTGAGGACTGCTTTGGCTATTCACTCTCCCTTTTGGTTCTACATGAATTTTAGGGTTTTTTTTCTTTTTCTAATTTTGTGAAAATTTCTAATTATATCTGTAATTAACATAACATGAGTATTCTAATAGGAATTGCTAGAATCTACAGATTGCTTTGTGTGGTATGTTTAAAACATAGTATTTCTTACAATTTTTTTCTTTCTTTTTTTTTTTCTTGACATGTTTTTGGCTGAGGCTGGGTTTGAATTCACCGCCTCTGGTATATGGGGCCAGCGCACTACTCCTTGAGCCACAATTATTTGTGTCATTTATGATTTATTTCAACAGTGCATAGTAGTAGCAGTCTTGTAGATATGTTTCGCCTCCTTGGTTAAATATATTCCGAGGTATATATTTTGCAGTTGTTGTAAATGGGCTTATGTTCTTGATTTGGTTCTCAGTTTGAATATTATTGGTGTATATAAATGCTGAAATGCTCCTGATTTTTGCACTTAATTTTGTATCCTGAAACTTTATTAAATTCATTTATCAAATCTAAGAGTTTCTTGGAGGAGTCTTTAGGGTTTTCAAGGTATACAATCATGTTATCAGTGAACAGAGATAATTTAATTCCGTCCTTTCCCATCTGTAGGCCTTTTAATTCTTTGTCTTGCCTGATTGTTCTGCGAGGACTTCCACTACTATTTTGAACCGACATGGTGAAAGTGGGCTCCGTGTGTTGTTCCAGTTCCTACAGGGATTGCTTCCTACTTTTCCTTGTTTCGTATGATGGTAGCTTTGGGTTTGTTCTACATGGCTTTTATTATATTGAGAGATGTTTCTCCCGTGCCTGGTGTGTTAAGGATTTTTATCATGAAATGATGCTGAATGTTATCAAATGCTTTTTCTGCCTCTACTGAGATAATCATATGACTTTTGTCCTTCCTTCTGTTTGTGATGAGTTGCGTTTATTGATTTGTGTATGTTGAATCTTGTTCCCTATACCCACTTCACCATGGTGTATTATCTTTTTGATGTGCTGTTAAATTTAGACTGCTAGTATTTTGCTGAGGACTTTTGGGTCTGTGCTTAACAATACTGGTCTGTAGCCTTTTATTGTTGTCACCAGATCCTTGTCTAGCTTTAGTGAGACTGATTTCATAGAATGAGTTAGGGAGGACCCCTTCCTCCTTGATCTTTTTGAAATAGTTTCAGGAGAAGCAAAACGGTTTAATAACAAAAGAGTTTTAGGCATTTTAAAAGAGATGCTTCAATTAACTATCACAACTTGAAATATCTATGAACATAAAATTTTTAGATTTCTCCTACTCCTATAATGAAATCAATAATTATCGAAGAAGAAACTGTGACCTAAAAATATTAATACTATATCTAGAATTTGGGAATTTGGCATTGGTAGTAGCATAGCTACTATCCATCAGATTCTTTCCATGTATTGCTTTTATAAATTCATCAATATTCAATTCATTATTAAGGAAAAATTTAATTACAGCTTTGATCGATTTTTATTACAAAGCATTGAAGAGTTAAATTCCTGTTAGAGAGATTATAAAAATTAACATGTAGAATAGCAAATTTGAAGCCTTTTTTAGATTAAAAGCAGCTTTTCATAAATGTTCATCAAAAATTTGAAGCTGAAACTAAATGTCTGTATTCTGTAGCATCCTAAAAGAAAAATAAATATTAAAGAATTAATCCATTGAGCTAATTAACAAACTTCAATTTTTAAAATGAAAAATTGAAATGTAATTAAATTTGGATTATTTGTCTTTTAAAAAACACCTGAGTTGTGCTCGCTTCGGCAGCACATATACTAAAATTGGAACGATACAGAGAAGATTAGCATGGCCCCTGCGCAAGGATGACACGCAAATTCGTGAAGCGTTCCATATTTAAAAAAAAAAAAAACACCTGAGTTATTTCCCTTTTGCATCAATAGTACATATCCATATGTTTAAAAAGGAAAGGAATTTTTTATTTTTTTTTTTATTGTTGGGGATTCATTGAGGGTACAATAAGCCAGGTTACACTGATTTCAATTGTTAGGTAAAGTCCCTCTTGCAATCATGTCTTGCCCCCATAAAGTGTGACACACACCAAGGTCCCACCCCCCTCCCTCCATCCCTCTTTCTGCTTTCCCCCCCTCATAACCTTAATTGTCATTAATTGTCCTCATATCAAAATTGAGTACATAGGATTCATGCTTCTCCATTCTTGTGATGCTTTACTAAGAATAATGTCTTCCACTCCATCCAGGTTAATACGAAGGATGTAAAGTCTCCATTTTTTTAATGGCTGAATAGTATTCCATGGTATACATATACCACAGCTTGTTAATCCATTCCTGGGTTGGTGGGCATTTAGGCTGTTTCCACATTTTGGCGATTGTAAATTGAGCTGCAATAAACAGTCTAGTACAAGTGTCCTTATGATAAAGGGATTATTTTCCTTCTGGGTAGATGCTCAGTAATGGGATTGCAGGATCAAATGGGAGGTCTAGCTTGAGTGCTTTGAGGTTTCTCCATACTTCCTTCCAGAAAGGTTGTACTAGTTTGCAGTCTCACCAGCAGTGTAAAAGTGTTCCCTTCTCTCCACATCCATGCCAGCATCTGCAGTTTTGAGATTTTGTGATGTGGGCCATTCTCACTGGGGTTAGATGATATCTCAGGGTGGTTTTGATTTGCATTTCTCTAATATATAGAGATGATGAACATTTTTTCATGTGTTTGTTAGCCATTCGTCTGTCATCTTTAGAGAAGGTTCTATTCATGTCTCTTGCCCATTAATATATGGGATTGTTGGCTTTTTTCATGTGGATTAATTTCAAGCTTTTGTCTGATTGAAAATATGCAAATATCCAGGAAAGGAATTTTTATTTGTAAAGAAAAAAATCCAAAGAAGTGTAAAAGTCATTATTTTATTTCAGAACTAGTAATGTATAGTAACTAAATGTTAAAATAGTTTCCAAAGAAACTTACTGTAAACTCTGAGTATATATGCAGCTGGACATTGTCTGTAATTAACATAAAATGAGCACTAAAAATCAGTTTTCATAGACAACACTTGCTTTTTTCCCACTACTCATAGAAATTAGCACTTTATGAATCATTGCTGCTTAAAGTAGTGGGGAGACAAAATACAAAATGCTTACAGAAATCATTGGACATGCATGCTTCCATTCATTTAGTGAATTTCTTTTCCACTTCACTTTTCTCTCGGGTTATAGAACATTTGGTTCCTTCTGCACAACATCTCATCATGTGGTGTTCTCATTGTACCATTTTCAGGGAATGAATATTGAATAGCAGTTGCAAAGCTATTTTGATGAAGTTCTGGTTTTGAACAGACAATGAAATCCATAGAAAAATGAGCAATTACAATCTCAGAATGAATTGAAATGTGAATATCCTCCACATTTATATGTATTTAGACAGCTTTTATAATGTCATATTACTTTGAGAACTAAGGTGGTATGAGAAATGATTATAAAGCAGAAAAGTTAGTGATGATAAAGAATCTTTTGGCATACAAAAAGAAGTCCAATGATTTTGGAATAAATTTAGAAATAACTTAAAAATCCCTGTAATAATATAATAAAATTATATATATTATATATTATTATAATATAATATTAGATATATATAATATATGATATAATAATATAATATATTTTACCAAGGTGAACAATTTTAAATTATTATTTATGAGATTTATGAAATGATATGCCAATTCAATGTTTGTGTATAAAGGTATGGTAAGAAAAAATACTTGCTTTTTGAAAAATCTGTAATATAAGACTATGATCATATGTATATATATATATATATATGAACAAGTATCATGTATATATTCTTTCCTCTATATCATTTTGATTACTCATAATAAAAAACTTGGCATTGAATCACCAGAAGTAGTATAGCTGCAAATAATGTTTATAAAGCACACGTTACTGTCAAGTTAGTTCATTAACAAGTTAACTAAAATGAAGGAATAAGGGCTTTACATAGACTACAGACAACAATAAATAACACAAACAGTAATAATATAACTGAAGTTCAGATAAAGCCATGATAATTATAGGTATATAAGGTTTTAATATATTAATTTTTTGACAAATTTATGATAATTAGAAGAGGTAATGTGTATGTGTATGTGTAATAGGCACAGAAACCTCGGGAATCCAAATAAAGATTTGGAAATCCATGTTTGTTTGTTTTTTTGAGACAGAGTCTTATTTTGTCACCCTCAATAGAGTGCCATGGTTTCATAGCTCACAGCAACCTCAAACTCCTGGACTTAAGCAATTCTCTTGCCTCAGCCTCCTGAGTAGCTGGGACTACAGATGCCTACCACAACACCTGGCTATTTTTTTTTTTTTTTGTAGAGACAGAGTCTCACTGTAGCACCCTCGGGTAGAGTGCTGTGGTGTCACACGGCTCACAGCAACCTCTAACTCTTGGGCTTACGCGATTCTCTTGCCTCAGCCTCCCAAGCAGCTGGGACTACAGGCGCCCGCCACAACGTGCCGCGCCCACGGCATATAGCCGTTGTGAGGCGGTGCTGTCCGCGTTATAGAACGATGGGAAGGTGGATTGTGCTCTGCGGAGCTTAGCCCCCAGTGCCCCCAACACGTACAAGCATCAGAAATGTTGCACTACGTGTCTTAGGTATTTGCCAAAGTTTAAAGATTATGGCATCTGTTCATGTAAAGTTAATTGATAAACCGCAACCTTCGGGGGGGGGACGGAATGTGGAGAAACCTGACAATGCATAATAAACTACATTTGTAAGCAATAAAGATAACCAGCAGAATGAAAACTGCATTATGTAATTGTGTAAAAAATGTATAAATACCAACATGTGCACCTAGTAAATTTCACAGCTGCATACTTCACCCGTAGTGTGTCAGACTGTCATTTCTTCGCCGATCTCTCGATCTTCCTCGTTCCTTCTCCCTGCATTCCCTCGGACTGAAGGCCACCGACCGGGCGGTCCGCGGCAACAACGCCCGGCTATTTTTTGTTGCAGTTTGGCCGGGGCTGGGTTTGAACCCGCCACCCTCGGCATATGGGGCCGGCGCCCTACTCACTGAGCCACGTGATGTCTCACTCTGGCTCAGGCTGATCTTGAACTTGGGAGCTCAGGCAATCTACCTATCTCGGGAAATCCATGTTTTTAATTGAAAGAATAAATAAAATCTTTTTAACAACTGCAGAGAATTCATAAGTTAAGTTTTGGGATATTAAATGCTCCCTAAATATCATTATTTTATCTTTTCAGGAAAATCCAGGTATTAATATTAGCACTAACTTGGTGGTTAAATGTAGACAAGATATGAAGTTGAAGAATCTAGATGTACAAACTAGTCCAATATTGCCAACCAAACTTTATCTTTTATTTGGAGAATGACTCCACCTTAATTCCTACCAATTTGTGTACTATTTCATAATCTGTTACTTGTCTGAATTCCCTTAACAATATGTCACTGATTATATAATTTATATTTTTGCTAGTATTACATGATATTCCTATTTTCGGCATTAACTGGACACTCAGTTGTGCCATAGTTCTTGATTAAAGAGCTCTGGGAAGGTGTCAGCAAAGCACTGTGGAAAGAACACCAGGGAAGAAGGCAACATACCTGAATCTGGGCCCTGAGTTTGCCATTTCCTATCTGTGGTGTTTGAAATGTTGATTTACATCTTTAGGCCTCAATCGTTTAATTTGTAAGTAGATTTATATCACTTATTTTCTAACATTTTATCAAGAATACTGTTTTTGTCTAAAGCCAAATCCTCAAAATAATACTGTTTTTGTCTAAAGCCAAATCCTCAAAAGGGAAGGCTGCATAAAGGGATAGAGAACTCTGTTTCCTCCCAGGGGTCCTCAAACTAAGGCCCGCGGGCCACATGAAGCAGTGTGATTGTATTTGTTCCCATTTTGTTTTGTTTTTACGTCAAAATAAGATATGTGCAGTGTACATAGGAATTTGTTCATAGTTTGTTTTTTTTTAAACTATAGTCCAGCCCTCCAACGGTCTGAGGGACAGTGAACTGGCCCCCTGTTTAAAAAGTTTGAGGACCTCTGTACTGTTCCAATTTAAAGAAGCATACCTTTTTGTATACGGGCATCTCAGGCAAGATATAATAATAAATGTAAGTATTCTGAATGACACCCGCAAAAATGTCAGAGTAGGTAGCTTTGAGGATCTATGCCTCTGTCAAAAAATTGAGAAAACAAGCAAAAACTATCAGAATAAACTTCATTAAGACTCTCTGAAACAGTAAAATGTTTATAGCGACAAAGCAAACACTCATCAAGAAAAAGGCAACATAAAAATAATAGGAAAACTGTATAGCATTCTTATTTGTCTTTATTCCAAGGTTATTAGTTTTACAGCAATCTTGATATCACTAGTCTATATTTCCAGGGTACAAAGGAGATTCCCCTTCTGGGAGAGAGCACAAGAGAACATATTATCAAAGAATTGTGTTTTTTTATCCTTGAGGAACTAAGACAAGGCACTTGTCTTTGTTATGCCTAATTCAGAACTCCCCCTGGGGAAAAATGTGGAAGGCATTTTTCAAAACTATTGTAAGGCAAAGAACAGTCTACAGCCACCTGGAGCAAAGGATAATAGTTTATAACAAATTACAGAGCACTTAAAACCAAGGAGGAAAAGCCAGAAAGAGAACTTCTTTGGAAACTCAGGGCATTCAAAAGTCCGTATGTATATGGTGAAATATATAATGCCATATTGGCAACCAAGCATAATGCATACTCAGAAAAGATCTAACATCCTAAGCTTTTACCTCTGGCTGATCTTAGCCTCAGTGCGAGCAGGGAGTGAGGATAAGGCAGAATTATAAACAATCTTGTTATAAACTGAAGAACACCCCCAGTACAGAGAAAATTTGCACAGACTAAGAGAAATCGCTCTCTCTCCCACCCCACTCCTTATCCTCTCTTTCTTGGTTTCTGGCATTCAAGGAAATCTCTGTGAAAACAGTAGCTAAATGTAAGGCAATGGAACAGAGTTAAGAAACTACAGCCAATAAATAATACAGAATTTACAAACATGGTTTCAAAAGGTCACTAAACAAACAAATGCAGCCCACAGAAAGCCATAAAATCAAGCCTAAGAAAAGAGAATAACCTTTTTTCCAGAGTTATGCTATTCAAGAAAAGATTTCATAGAAAAATATGAAACATAAAATGAAATAAAACAAGAAAATATGACTCAGTCTCATATAAAAATAAAAGAATCCTTCTCTAAGAAAGCATGAATACTAGAATTACTAAAAAAATGTAAATTATTTGTCTCAAATATATTTGAAGAACTAACAAAAACCATGAACAAAGAGCTGAAGGAAAACAGAAGAGTAGTATATTACAGAGACTATCAACAGACAACAGAATCATTTTTTTTTTAAATAACCAAACGGAAAATCTAGAGCTGAAAAGTACAATAACTGAAATGAAAAAATTACTAGAGAGATTGAAAAGCAGTTTCAAATAGGCATAAGAAAGCATCAGACAATTTGAAGGTAGGACAGCTTTAATTACACAGATTGAAGAGCAGAAAGTAAAAGGAATGGAGAAAGATGAAGATAGCCTAAGAGCTATGTTAGACACTATTATGCATAGTAACACATGCATAATATGCATTAACAGATGCATAATTGGAATCCTGAAGGGAGGATAAAGAGAAGACACAGAAGTATTATTTCCAAAAACAATGGCAAAAGCTCCCGATACTTTATTTTTCAAAAAGCAAACAAATATATACTTTTAAGAAACTTAGTGAATTCCAAGGAAGTAAACATGAAGAGACCCACCCCAAGACAACTTGGAATCAAATTTTCAATAGTGAAGGACAAACATAGAATCTTGAAAGCAAAAAAACAGAAAAATTCATTTCTTACAAAAGATTATCAATAAAAATAACAGTGTATTTACCATCGGAAACCATAAATGTCTGAAATAAATTGTGTGGTATTTTTAAAATGCACAAAGAAAGAAGTGAGAAAGGAAAGAAAGGAGGAAAAGAAGGAAGAAAAGAGGGAACAAAGGAAAGGAGGAAAGCAGGCAGGCAGGGAGGAAAGATTTATCAACCAAGAATTCTATCTCTGGCAAAACTGTGTTCAAAAATGAGGGAGCAATTAAGACAAGACATTCCTATAAAAACAAAAGTTGAAAGAATTTTTCACCTGTACATATGCCTTCTAATAAATACTAAATGAAGTTCTTAAGGATGAAATAAAAGGGTGAACAACCATAACTCAAGTGGCACATGAAGAAAATAAAGATACAGGAAAATATAAAAGCAGTGTTATTGGGGTTTTTCATTTGTAACATCTCTATTTATTTCTCATATGATTAAACAGACAAATGCATGAATCAATAATCATAAAGTTATGTTAATAGGCACACATAATGTGCAAAAGCATAAATTGTAAAAATAACACCATTATGGAGAAAAAGACAGCAATAGATAAGGGCAGAGTTTTTGAATACTGTTGAGGCTAATTTAATATTAATTCAAAACAGATTGTTAAAATTTAAGACATTAACTTTCATACTCATGGCAACCGGCTGTTCGGACCAAGATGGCAGCCGAGTAACAGCTTCCTTGCATCTGGGCACCGTGAGTCTGGGGAGATAGGACTACAGGCATCTCTGGCTGGTGGAAACTGCCTATCATCACTCCTATGAGGATACAGGGAGTCAGCGAGAGACTTCTGGACCCCAAGAGGAGGACTAAAACAGTGGAAAACCGGCAAGTGGTCGCGTGTGTTCAATCCGTCTAAACCCGCCCACAACTGTAAGTTCAGTAGCAGTGAGACTGCAAACCAGAAAGGCCTTACCTGTGAACTGTTTTGATGTCCTTGGACTTGGCACTGAGTTGAACTGCCTTGGGGAAGGCCTGAGCGGGAGTGCGAGAACTTTGGCCGTTGTCTAGGGCCCCAGTCTGAGCCGCTGAGCCAGACGGAGCTAATAGTGTTTGGCGGTGGGTCACACAGATCCATTGTCAGTGATCTGCCCAGGCAAGCTCTGCCCTCAGGGTCGCAGAGCTAGAAACAGGTGGGAGCTGGTAACCCAGCAACCAAGTAACCTAAGGGTGGGGTCTGAGCCGCCTTGCAGCCCTAACCCTCAGGGGCAGAGTGAGACCGGTTTTGGCACACTGGGTAAGTGGATAGCCACTTCAGCAGCGATTCCAGCGAGAAAGCTGGGAAAGCTTCTGCTCAGCAAGTTTACAAGTTCAAAGTGCCTTTTAAGTAGGCTGAAGAGAGATTTAGGGTGTCTACCTGCTGGGGTTTGAGAAATCAGCAGCCTCCAGTTGTATCAGAACTGTGACTAACATCTCATACCCCAGAAGACCACGTGTTGCCCAGACAATATTCAATACCATATACAAACTGCTTTGTTTTTGGTTGTGTATTTTTTTCTTTTTTTTTGTTTGGTTGTTTTTTTTGTTTGTTTATTTTGATGTTGCTGATGTTCTTTTGTTTTTTTAATTTCAATCTTCTCCACACAGATCCCTTTTTCTTTCTCAATTTTCCTAGTTTAATTATAATTTCCCATTGCTGCCTTTTTTAATAACTTCAAATTCATTTTTGCTAGTGTTTCTACCGATATCATTTGGTTTTTCACCCAATTTTATCCCCGTAAAGTTTTCTGTTTGCTTGTTTTGGTTCGATTTATAGCATTTTTGTCTTTCCTCTCTACTTGGTGGAGGTGGGGTACTGTGTCTGATCAGGTTAGCAAAGAGCTGCTGACCTCAAGGGAACCACGCAACTGGGCACCCCCAGAAGGTGGGGTTTTTTAAGGTTGTGTCAAAGTACCCTACTATACATGAATATTGCCCTGTCTCCCTCTTTCTGTGCCTCTCTTCTTTTTGTCAATATTCCTTATACCCACCCCCTCTCCTTTCTCTATCTTTCTTCTTTTCTTATCACTCGGTCCTCCTTTCTTTCATCCCCTTTTTTTGCTCTTCAACCTTCTCACCCTTCTGGTCCTGTAACCCTTAGTCCACAGGCACAAGAACTTAAAGAGCAAGAGGAAGTGAAAGGAAAATTAGGGCAAGGAAACAGATAAAAGAAATCACTCATGAGGAAGAATCAGCAGAAAACTCCAGGCAACATGAAGAACCAATCCAGAACAAACCCGCCAAGGGACCATGAGGTAGCTACTGCAGATGATTCCACCTGTAAAGAAATGTTAGGAATGACAGAAAGGGAATTTAGAATACACATGTTGAAAACAATGAAAGAAATGATGGAAACAATGAAGGAAATTGCTAATAAAGTAGAAAATAACCAAAAGGAAATCCAAAAACAGAATCAAATAAGAGATGAATGATATGAAGAATATAAAAAGGATATAGCAGACCTGAAGGAACTGAAACAGTCAATTAGGGAACTTAAAGATGCAATGGAAAGTATCAGCAACAGGTTAGACCATGCAGAAGAAAGAATTTCAGAGGTAGAAGACAAAGTTCTTGAGATAACTCAGACAGTAAAAGAGGCAGAAAAGAAGAGAGAGAAAGCAGAACGTTCACTGTCAGAATTATGGGACTTTATGAAGCGTTCCACCATACGAGTTATAGGAATTCCAGAAGGGGAAGAAGAATGCCCCAGAGGAATGGAAGCCATACTAGAGAATATCATAAAAGAAAATTTCCCAAACATCACCAAAGATTCTGACACACTGCTTTCAGAGGGATATCGGACCCCAGGTCACCTCAACTCTAACCAAGCTTCTCCAAGACACATTGTGATGACCCTGTCCAAAGTCAAGACAAAAGAAAAGATTCTGCAAGCTGCCAGGAGTAAGCACCAGTTGACCTACCGGGGCAAATCCATCACAGTTATGGCAGACTTCTCTAATGAAACTTTCCAAGCAAGAAGACAACGGTCATCTACCTTTAATCTACTTAAACAGAACAATTTTCAGCCCAGAATTCTGTACCCTGCTAAGCTAAGCTTCAAAATTGACGGAGAAATCAAATCATTTACGGATATACAAACATTGAGGAAATTCGCCACAACAAGACCAGCTCTACAGGAAATACTTCAACCTGTTCTGCACACTGACCACCACAATGGATCAGCAGCAAAGTAAGAACTCAGAAATCAAAGGACAGAACCTAACCTCCACACTGATGCAAAAGATAAAACTAAGCAATGGACTCTCACCAAATAAGACGAATAGAATACTACCACACTTATCAATTATCTCAATAAATGTTAATGGCTTGAATTCCCCACTGAAGAGACATAGATTGGCTGACTGGATTAAAAAACACAAGCCATCCATTTGCTGTCTGCAAGAAACACACCTGGCTTCAAAAGACAAATTAAAGCTCCGAGTCAAGGGTTGGAAGACAATTTTTCAGGCAAATGGAATTCAGAAGAAAAGAGGAGTTGCAATCTTATTTTCAGATACATGTGGATTTAAAGCAACTAAAGTCAAAAAAGACAAAGATGGTCACTTTATATTGGTCAAGGGAAAACTACAACAAGAAGACATTTCAATTCTAAATATTTATGCACCCAACTTTAATGCTCCCAGATTCTTGAAGCAGACCTTACTCAGTCTGAGCAATATGATATCTGATAATACCATCATAACAGGGGACTTTAACACACCTCTTACAAAGCTGGACAGATCCTCTAAACAGAAATTAAACAGGGATGTAAGAGATTTAAATGAGACCCTAGAACAACTATGCTTGATAGATGCATATAGAACACTCCACCCCAAAGATAAAGAATATACATTCTTCTCATCACCCCATGGAACATTCTCCAAAATTGATCATATCCTGGGACACAAAACAAATATCAACAGAATCAAAAGAATTGAAATTTTACCTTGTATCTTTTCAGACCATAAGGCACGAAAGGTGGAACTCAACTCTAACAAAAATGCTCAAGCCCACCCAAAGGCATGGAAATTAAACAATCTTCTGTTGAATAACAGATGGGTGCAGGAAGAAATCAAACAGGAAATCATTAACTTCCTTGAGCATAACAACAATGAAGACACAAGCTACCAAAACCTGTGGGATACTGCAAAAGCAGTTTTGAGAGGAAAATTCATCGCTTTAGATGCCTACATTCGAAAAACAGAAAGAGAGCACATCAACAATCTCACAAGAGATCTTATGGAATTGGAAAAAGAAGAACAATCTAAGCCTAAACTCAGTAGAAGAAAAGAAATATCCAAAATCAAATCAGAGATCAATGAAATTGAAAACAAAAGAATCATTCAGAAAATTAATGAAACAAGGAGTTGGTTTTTTGAAAAAATAAATAAAATAGATAAACCATTGGCCAGACTAACTAGAAATAGAAAAGTAAAATCTCTAATAACCTCAATCAGAAACGATAAAGGGGAAATAACAACTGATCCCACAGAGATACAAGAGATCATCTCTGAATACTACCAGAAACTCTATGCCCAGAAATTTGGCAATGTGAAGGAAATGGATCAATATTTGGAATCACACCCTCTCCCTAGACTTAGCCAGGAAGAAATAGACCTCCTGAACAGACCATTTTCAAGCACTGAGATCAAAGAAACAATAAAAAAGCTTCCAACTAAAAAATGCCCTGGTCCAGATGGCTTCACTCCAGAATTCTATCAAACCTTCAAGGAAGAGCTTATTCCTGTACTGCAGAAATTATTCCAAAAAACTGAGGAAGAAGGAATCTTCCCCAACACATTCTATGAAGCAAACATCACCCTGATACCAAAACCAGGAAAAGACCCAAACAAAAAGGAGAATTTCAGCCAATCTCACTCATGAACATAGACACAAAAATTCTCAACAAAATCCTAGCCAATAGATTACAGTTTATCATCAAAAAAGTCATTCATCATGATCAAGTAGGCTTCATCCCAGGGATGCAAGGCTGGTTTAACATACGCAAGTCCATAAACGTTATCCACCATATTAACAGAGGCAAAAATAAAGATCACATGATTCTCTCAATAGATGCAGAAAAAGCATTTGATAAAATCCAGCATCCTTTTCTAATTAGAACACTGAAGAGTATAGGCATAGGTGGCACATTTCTAAAACTGATCGAAGCTATCTATGACAAACCCACAGCCAATATTTTACTGAGTGGAGTAAAACTGAAAGCTTTTCCTCTTAGAACTGGAACCAGACAAGGTTGTCCTCTGTCACCTTTACTATTCAACATAGTGCTGGAAGTTCTAGCCAATACAATTAGGCAAGACAAGGAAATAAAAGGAATGCAAATGGGAGCAGAGGAGGTCAAACTCTCCCTCTTTGCTGATGACATGATCTTATACTTAGAGAACCCCAAAGACTCAACCACAAGACTCCTAGAAGTCATCAAAAAATACAGTAATGTTTCAGGATATAAAATCAATGTCCACAAGTCAGTAGCCTTTGTATACACCAATAACAGTCAAGATGAGAAGCTAATTAAGGACACAACTCCCTTCACCATAGTTTCAAAGAAAATGAAATACCTAGGCATACACCTAACGAAGGAGGTGAAGGACCTCTATAAAGAAAACTATGAAATCCTCAGAAAGGAAATAGCAGAGGATATTAACAAATGGAAGAACATACCATGCTCATGGATGGGAAGAATCAACATTGTTAAAATGTCTATACTTCCCAAAGCAATCTACCTATTCAATGCCATTCCTATCAAAGTACCTACATCGTACTTTCAAGATTTGGAAAAAATGATTCTGCGTTTTGTATGGAACCGGAAAAAACCCCGTATAGCTAAGGCAGTTCTTAGTAACAAAAATAAAGCTGGGGGCATCAGCATACCAGATTTTAGTCTGTACTACAAAGCCACAGTGGTCAAGACAGCATGGTACTGGCACAAAAACAGAGACATAGACACTTGGAATCGAATTGAATGCCAAGAAATGAAACTAACATCTTATAACCACCTAATCTTTGGTAAACCAAACAAGAACTTACCTTGGAGGAAAGACTCCCTATTCAATAAATGGTGTTGGGAGAACTCGATGCCTACATGTAAAAGACTGAAACTGGACCCACACCTTTCCCCACTCACAAAAATTGATTCAAGATGGATAAAGGACTTAAATTTAAGGCATGAAACAATAAAAATCCTCCAAGAAAGCATAGGAAAAACACTGGAAGATATTGGCCTGGGGGAAGACTTCATGAAGAAGACCACCATGGCAATTGCAAGAACAACAAAAATAAACAAATGGGATTTCATTAAACTGAAAAGCTTCTGTACAGCTAAGGACACAATAACCAAAGCAAAGAGACAACCTACACAATGGGAAAGGATATTTGCATATTTTCAATCAGACAAAAGCTTGATAACCAGGATCTATAGAGAACTCAGATTAATCCACATGAAAAAAGCCAACAATCCCTTATATCAATGGGCAAGAGACATGAATAGAACTTTCTCTAAAGACGACAGACGAATGGCTAACAAACACATGAAAAAATGTTCATCATCTCTATATATTAGAGAAATGCAAATCAAAACTACCCTGAGATATCATCTAACCCCAGTGAGAATGGCCCACATCACAAAATCTCAAAACTGCAGATGCTGGCGTGGATGTGGAGAGAAGGGAACACTTTTACACTGCTGGTGGGACTGCAAACTAGTACAACCTTTCTGGAAGGAAGTATGGAGAAACCTCAAAGCACTCGAGCTAGACCTCCCATTTGATCCTGCAATCCCATTACTGGGCATCTACCCAGAAGGAAAAAAATCCTTTTATCATAAGGACACTTGTACTAGACTGTTTATTGCAGCTCAATTTACCATTGCCAAAATGTGGAAACAGCCTAAATGCCCACCAACCCAGGAATGGATTAACAAGCTGTGGTATATGTATACCATGGAATACTATTCAGCCATTAAAAAAAATGGAGACTTTACATCCTTCGTATTAACCTGGATGGAAGTGGAAGACATTATTCTTAGTAAAGCATCACAAAAATGGAGAAGCATGAATCCTATGTACTCAATCTTGATATGAGGACAATTAATGACAATTAAGGTTATGGGGGGGGAAGCAGAAAGAGGGATGGAGGGAGGAGGGTGGGGCCTTAGTGTGTGTCACATTTTATGGGGGAAAGACATGATTGCAAGAGGGACTTTACCTAACAATTGCAATCAGTGTAACTGGCTTATTGTACCCTCAATGAATCCCCAACAATAAAAAAAAAAAAAAATACTCATGGCAACCTCTACAAAAGTATGTAAATATACACACAAAGAAATGAGAAGAAATCAAAATAGTACACTACAAATACTTGAGGACAAGGAGAGACAAAAAGATATGATATATAGGAAAAAAATAGCAAATGTTGAAGGAATTTCTTCCCTATCAATAGTTATTTTAAATGTAAATGGATTAAACTCTGCAATCAAAAGCAGAGATAGCCAGAATGGATTAAAATAAAATACAGGCTTTAACTATGTGCTGTCTACAATAGACTCACTTTAGAGTCAAAGACACAAACAGACTAAGAGTGAAAGGATTGAAAAGGATATTCTGTGCCTATAGTAACTAAAAAAAAGAAATAGAGATGATATTATTCCCCAAAGTGCTTGAAATCAGAAGTGTTTCAGATGTCATGTTTTTCAGAATTTGGAATCTTGCATTACAAATATGTGCTTACCAATTCATGACAGCTAATCTGAAAACCTGAAATTCTCCAATGAGCATTTCCTTTGAGCATCATGTCAATATCCAAAAGTTTTATATTTTTGAACATTTCAAATTTTAGATTTTCAGATTAGGGAAAAACAAAAGAAATAGGATTCTAGTGATAATATTTTTCTCATATAAGGCATGCCTCCACTATTTCCGCTCCATAGAAAACACTCTATAAGCCTTCATTTTAGGTATCATAGTGTTTTTATTATTAGTTGATATTTTCCTAAGCGGTTATATATTCTTTATGATAAACATTAATTGATAAGCTGATATTCCAGCATGCAAACAACTATAATTTATTAGTTAATTTTACATAGGATGGTTCATGGAAAACCTAGGTCTCCTTGGAATAAAATTAAATAATTATAGAATGATCAGAATTTTATAGCCATAGGTGAATATAAACTTAAGAGAATAGTTGTAGCTTAATAACCTGTAACCTAAAAATTTCTTCGATATTAAATTATTCCTCCCAATCTATCTCCATTGAAATAAACTACTGCAGTAAGAGATTGGAACCAGGTTTGGTAGCATAGAGTCCTTGGTGCCCATTACCACCCTCTCAGTCCCACAGGGGTCTTTCAACTTTCCTAGAGGAGGCAATAAAATGTGTATTCTGTATTCTGTGCAATTTGCTCTGCTAGGGGTTAGATTATTTGGAGAAGACTTATTTTGGTCTGTAGAATTGTACTGGAGATTTTTTGTTTGTTTGGGGGTCCAAAATCAGTCAGACAGACTTGGTATCAATTGTTACATTTCGTGTGTTGTTCTATCTTTGAGAGATGGAATGTATGATGAAAACAGATTTTTTTTCTCTGTGGCCCCTTCACCCCTGTAAAATATCAACGAGAAAAGAGAGGAGGCTGTAAGTAGAGGTATCTGATACCTATCACAAAATTCAATAAGATAGTAAGATAGAAGTATTGAAGTTGAGAAAATATAAATGAAGAAAGTGGAAAAATAAAAAAGGAGTTAACAGTGGGAAAAGACATAACATCTTATACATTCTGTGAAGAAAAGAGAACAATTACAAACTGTTGGTGGGAATGTGTACAAGTATAGCCATTATGGAAAACTATATGGAGGTCCAAAAAAAGACTAAAAATGTTATCATAAATTCAGAAATCTCACTGCTGGGTATTTACTCATAAGACTTGACATCAGCATGTTGAAGACACATCTTCCCTCCCGTGTTTATTGCTGCACTCTTCACCATAGCCAAGTGATGAAGCCAACCTAAGTGTCCATCAGCAAATGAATGGATAAAGGAAAGGCGATGTACACGCATAATGGAATACTAGTCAGTATTAAAAGAAAGAGAAATTTTTTCACTTGTGACAACATAGGTGGGCTTAGAAACGATTATGCTAAGTCAAATAAGCCAGGCACTGAAAGGCAAATATTGCGTATTCTCTCTTACATGTGGAATCTAAATAAATCAGACTCAAAGAAGCAGAGAGGAGAATGGTGGTTTTCAGAAGGAGGTATGTCGAAGATAGTGGAGAGTTAAAGGGCACAAAATGTCGAATAGACAGAAGAAATGCATCATTGCTTTCCTCCTATACCGTTGCAGAGAAAATTACCCTTACATGACAGAGGCATTTTCTAGATTCTATCATTTGGGATTACTCTGTGATTCTTTAAAGATCCATCAGTCAATTCATGTGTATTTGGCATCTGCAATCCAAAGGGTTCTTTGGTCCAAATTAAGTTTTCTTCAACACAGGTATGCTCTAACTAAAATTCTTCTATTCATGTGAATAAACACAAAAATCCTCATACCCTTGGGACAAACTTAGATTTTATAACTTAGGCAGTGAATCCTATTTGGGGGCTAGATCTGTTACCTTTATTACACTTGAATTGTTTTCTCTTTAGGTTTGAGGAAATCCGGTGCATTTTCTGAATCTGAATCAAAACAAAATCCATTTAATATAAAAGTTTGGCAAAAGAGGGGAAAGGCTATCATAGTACCGGTCATCAGGGATAGTCATTGTTAACATTGATTGTGCATCAAGGAAAGCATCAGTTCTTTTTAAGCATAACATTTAAGAATAAGTCAAACTCAATTCACTGATGCTATGACTGCATTACTGAGACTCCAAAAGAATCCTGAATGGAGAAATTTGGGGAACTTATGGAATAAAAGCATTATAGTAAAGAGGGGTTATAATTTGTTAGCTTGGGAAAATGTACAAATTCTGAAAATTTGACAAAAATTAAATGTGTAGTAAGCCTGGGAGACGGAATTTGAAACTAACATTTTGTTTGGATAAGCTTTGGTCTCACTGACTGAACATCAATTTCGACATAGCTATTTCTCTGCTCAAATTAGCTCAAATTTGTAACCATAAAATTTTATTCCTCTTCATTAAATAATCTTTAATAGAGCATTTAAAGAGTATCTTTAAATACAACAGTGATAAGTTCAATATCCCTGAGTTTTCCTTTCAATTTCCTCTTTTAGTTATGGTAATTAGTATTTCTTTCCAGCTTTTTAATGGTACACAGCTGTTATAGGTAACCTTTAGCCATTTTGATTATCTCCATAACATTTAAACAATTAAACTTTTCGAGAGTCTATTCTCAAATTACTGAGTGCTCAGATAACATAGAATAATAATTGTAGTAGTTTTGTTATGATATGTAAAATGATAGCTACTGAAATGAAAAAAAGAAGAAATAAATATTGTCATGTATAATTGCATAGCATTGCTGTGGTATTTCTTTTTCTCTTCCTAGAAAAAGAATGAGCAAAGTTCTATCTAGGACAAACAAAGACCAATGATTCTACTAAATTAATCCACTTTCCATTCCTTATTGCACAAGACACACATCTCGGATTTATAATTTTTTTATTAAATCATAAACATGTAGCTCATATATACATTAATGCATTTATGGGGTACATTGTGCTGATTTCATATAGAATTAGGAACACTTACATCACACTGTTTTATATCTCATCTCATTTACTTAATTATTGAGTTAAGACATTTATACTCTATACTAACAGATCTGACAAGTATCCTTGCATTATGTACCATAGGTGTGATCCCACCATTCACCTAAATGATATCTTGTAATATCTCCACTTCATTTATAATTTTATTTGAGTCTTTTTTATTCTTGATTAGTCTGTGTAAAGTTTTATATTATTTAATTCTATTAGAAACCTCAGTTTTGTGGATATTGCTATTATTTTTCTAGTTTATTTATTTCTGCTCTGTACTTCATTTCATGTGTTATGCTGAATTTGGACTTAATATGCTCTTTTCCTACTTTCTTGATATGTAAGGGTAGGTTACTTATTTGAGATCTCTCTTATTTTGCCTCTAAGAACTGTTTTTGCTATATCTCACAAACTTTGGTTTGTGTTCCCATTTTACTTTGTCTCGATAACCTTTTTGATTTTCCTTTTGATAGATTCTTTGAAGTATATATTTTTTTAATTTTTTTATTAAATCATAACTGTATACAATGATATGATTATTTTCTTTATTCATTCAACCACTCTGTCTTTTAATTGAAGCATTTAATCTACCATCATTTAAAGTAGTTACTGATAGGTTAGGACTTACTATTGTAAATTATTTTCTATTTTGGAGGTCCTTTATTCATTCCTTCCTGTCCCATTGCCTTTGTTTATTATTTAATTTATTTTTACAATAGTAAGCTTTGATTCATTTCTCTTCATCTTTTTTTTTTTTTTGTATCTTTTAAGGAATTTTTTTATAGTTACCATGAGACAGCCATAAAACATCATACAGTTATAACAATTTCATGCAGACAACTTCAATCTTATACAGAAATGTACACATTAACTTGTCCTCTCCTTATATTTTATGTATTGATGTCACAATTTTTATACTTTATATAGCCTATCCATGACTAAATTTTACCAGTTATAGTTATTCTAAATTCTTCGTCTTCAAACCTTTACACTAGGATTTATACTCCAAAATCATCATATTACATTATTCTGTATGAGTCTGTGTATTTACCTTTATTTATGACATTTATATGTTTATATGTTTTTATGTTGTTGATTAGCATCTTTTTTTGTTTAAATTTGAAAAACTCCTTTTAGCATTTTTTGTAAAGCAGGTCTAGTGGTGGTGAACTTCTTCAGTTTTATTTGTCAGGGAAAATCTTTGTCACTCATTTATTTTTTAAGGATAATATTGCCAGGTATAGTTTTCTGGGTTGTCCATTGCTTTTTACTTCCAGCACTTTACATGTATCATCCTAGTCCCCCTGGTCTGCCAGATTTCTGCTGAGAAACCCACAGAGAGCTTCCCAGTAGTTCTCTTGGGTGTGATGAATCACTTCTCTACTGATGTTTTCTGCCTTTTTTTTTTTTTTTTCTGTCTCTTCTCTCTAAGAAACATAAGGCATATGTTGGTTGGCTTGATAATGTCTCATAGATACCAAAGGTTTTCTTTACCCTTTTTCATTCTTTTAAATTTTTTCCCCTAAGGTATAATTTCAAACGACTTATCTTTGTCTTTCCTGATTCTTTCTTTTGCTTAATTAACTCTGCTCTTGAAGCATTCTATAGTATTATTTACTTAATTCATTGCATTGTTCAGCTCCAGAATTTCTGTTTTATTCTTTTTTATAATTTCTACTTTTTTTGGTGAACTCGTCACCTTGTTCATGTGTTCCCCTGATCTTATTGAGTTAATCTGTTTATACTCTCTTGCAGCTTGCTGCGCTTCCCTAAAATAATTACTTTGAATTCTTTGTTGGCCAATCAGTAGGGGAGGGGTTATATATAAAAAATTATTGTGTTCCAGGGCGGTGAGGGAGGGAGAAAAAAATTATTGTGTTCCTTTTCGGCATCACATTTTCTTGATTTCTTTGGTATTCCTTGTGCTCTGGTGTGTGCCGACTTCACGTTTGAAGAACCAGTCACCTCCTCTAGTCTTTATCACCTAGCTTCAAAAGAGAAAGACCTTCTCCAGTCAGCTTATTGGAGGATTCTGTGTGTCTCTTGGAAATTTTCTGTGGGAAAAGTCTATACCACAGAGTGGAGAGGGGCAAGGAATCTTAGGATTATATGCCTGCCTTCTCTCTATCTGGCAAGGCTGGGCTTTATACCAACAACCTTTGATTTATTTTGCCTAGGACGATGCCCCAAGTATTCAAAGTATGGGCCTTTTTCCAGTCCAGCAGAGGGAGTCAGCTATCTTCTTGGGCATGATCTAGGCTCTTGCACGCTGTATGGAGGTTATAGGGTACACAAAGCGATGAGGGTACACAGGGAGTAGTGGAGTAATTGAGGAGGTCTGCAGTTGATACATCCTGGAAGCTTCATGGCGCAGTCTATAGTGGTTAGTAAAAACTGTGGCATTTTAAAGTGGAATGAGGAAGAATTGGGCATCTTGTATAGCATCCTACATGGCTGGGGAAGCTGGGTACTCATTACGGTCTCCCTTTCCCTTTGGAGAACAATTGTGGCCTGCGAGGTATTCTCTTGGCCCTGAGCTGTGCACCTTTCAGGAGTGATGAGGTCAGTAAAGTGAGACTGTTCTTCTTACCCTTTTAAATGAATCTGTTCTTGAATATTTTTGCTCCAACAATGTGCTGGGACCTGTCTGTTGGATTTTCTGAAATGCAATCTGATCCTTGTGTGTTCCTGTAAGCAAATCAGATTTGAAAACTATTTCTCCATCTTGCTGATACCACTTTGAATGTAGTGAAAAATAGCTTTTTTTTTTTTTTTTTTTGGCAATTTCCTCATAAAGAGCCTTTTCTCTGTTTTGGTGAAAAATTCATTGCTTTACTTTTTAAAAAATAAAATAATTTTTTAAATAGTCTTTACTAGATGTACTATCTTTTCTTTTTTTCTTTAAATGGGGTAAAATTTATGGAGAGAGTGAAAAAGCGCTATTTGGCCTTTGAATTAAAGATAACTTAGTTGGAGGACATGGACAGGAGGTGAGCAGATTATATCAGCAGCTCCTTGCCAAACTGCAATTTTAAACTGGTAGGAAAAAGTATCTCTACCATTTTGAGAACAAATTTTTAAATTTCTGACATTTAGTCAATCTCCAAGTTGTTGTTGTTGAGCAAATTAAAGAAAAAGGTACATCTGTCCAAAACAAAGACTGGTTGCCTTTATCCCTAATTGAATTCCTGATGGCTTTTTCAGATAGCACTTTAAGCCAAATCTAATGATGTATAGATTTTGCTTATATAAGTTCTTACAGTTCCAGAAGCCATCTAAAGTGAAACCCCTCACAATTCACTTAAGTTATATCCAAAGGAACAATAAAATAAGCCTAAGTGCAAGGGTTACTGAATTGGAAAACATCGCTCTCTATAATTGCACTATTATCTGAATACAAGCTATTTGTTAAACTCTTCCCATTCTATAAAGTGACTTAAATTGGATGGTCAGTTAATTTAGGGTTGCTTCTAATGATTCAGAGGGCAGGAAGTCATGGAAAGGACTTCTCTGAGCCTAATTTTTATTATCAGTAATATGAAATTTCACTACACAAGATAATTATGAGGTCACTGTTCATAGTGTCTGTTGAGTTAAAATATATTAAAATTCCAATGTGTTACATAAATGTATTTATTATCCTAAAATTGTTGGGTTCTTCTCTATACAATATTATCAAGTGACATTATTATGCTTCCAAAGGTTGATATGGCTTTCTAAATTTATGTCTCCAAATACCAACTGGCTGTAATCCTACACATATTAAATCCTATATTCTTTTAATCAAATGTATAATTTTCTGAATTTACTAATACTTAAATATATTTTTTAAATATCTGACATATTTCCTATTAAGAAGATCTAACATATTTCATAGCAATATTTACATCATACCATCCATTTGTTTAACCATATCTTCTTGAATTAAGTGGGACGAATCTTTTCAATATCATTTATCTTTACTTTTTGCTATGGAATATCATCCCTTTGTGTGTACACAGAAGACACATTTCATCTACCATCCTTAACAGTACTTTGACTTTTCATAAGCAGTTACTCTTTAATCAGATGTGCTAATGATTTTCATTTGTAAGAAAATTTTTATACTTCAAATAATTGCTTTTCCATTACAAAATTATACTGGCTGTGTAGCTATCCTATTTAGCAATAATTACATGCTCGATACTGTTTTGAATACTTAACATTATTGTTTCTTCTAACACGTAAGGTAGGTATAGTCTCCCAAGGCACAAGAGGATGATGCTCCCTTGAATCTTCCAGTTTCTATTGATTTTATGTGATCCTTTGCTTGAGGCAGCATAAATCCAATACTGGCCTTTATCTTTGCCTGGCTGTTTTTCTTGTCTCCTCTGTACATGTGTCATCTTCATGGGTATTTATTTATTTATTTTATTTTTTGGTCCATATGAGAACACTGTATTCAAGTTCTTTGACTTCAGCAATGTTCTTTATAACAGCAAAGTCACTTTTTCCAAATAACATTACCTTCATAGGTCCCAGGATGAGGGCTTCGGTCTGTCTTTCTGAGGTCACTATTCAACTCACTGTAGTACAGATTCTTTGATCATGGACAATTGGTAACCTGCTTTGCTTGACCAATCCTGGGTCAATTGGAAGATGATATTTATTTGATATAAAATAAAAGTGCATCCCGGTGAAACCACTTGACATAATTTTCAGAGAAAACTCAGCTGAAATCAGAAGCTATTTAAATTAAAATATTTCTACAAATAGTAGAAGTTAGAGATATGAAGTAAAATTTTGGGTTATTAAGTAGAATTTTTTACTTTTCATTTCAAAATATTAAGGGAATATAAATGTTTTGCTGTATGGATATCTCTACAATACTTAGATTTGGGCTTTCAGAGTGCCCATTGCCTAAATAGTGTTCATTGTACCTGATGGGTAGGCTTTTACCTTTCTCTTTTGATTTCCTATGACCTTTATATCTCTCTGTGCCCATGTATGTCCATCACTAGCTACCAGTTATTAAAGAGTACATGTGGCATTTATTTTCTGTTACTGAGATACTTTACTTAGGATAACAGTCCTCAAATCTATACAAGCTGCTGCAAAACACACTATTTTATTTTATTTTTTAATGGCTGAGTTGTACTTCATAGTGAGTGTGTGTATCTCATTTTCTTAATTTACATAATTGATAGGCACTTAGGTTGATTCCCCATCTCTGCTACAGGGAATTGTGCTGCAATAACATTTGTGTGCAGGTATCTTTGTTATAAAATGACTTATGTTCCTTTGGCTAAATACCCACAGGTCATATTGCTGAGTCAAATGGTAAATCTCTGTCTATTTCTTTCAGGAACCTCCATTCTGTTTTCCGTAGAGGTTGCCGTAATTTGAAGTCCCACCAGCCGTGTATAATTTCGAGATATTAAGCTTTACCGTCCTCTCAGCTGAGGTTCTTTTACATTCTTGATGACAATCAGAAGAAAGAGTTTCAGGAGGCACCATTTAAGCCAAGCAAGTATCTTTTATTGAAAGCAAAAACATACACTTTTTCTCAAGAGAGAGGAAATGGGCAGGCTCAAAAAGGGCAGCTTCCCTGAAAGGAGGGGAATTTGGACTTTTGAAGTTTCACTAATTGAAAGTGCTGGGGGCCTAATGCAGCTGCACATGAACCCTCTCCCCTCCTCCTCCTCTTCTTCTAAGACAAGTTTGTGTCAGAATACCCTAACCTTCTGGCAAGCTGCGAAATTTGCCCACCCCTTATAGACCCACATAAAAGGTGTCTCTAACTGTCCCCAGATGCAGATGCCACCTTTGCACTGCCCAGGTGGGTCACCCTCCCCTTTCAATAAACCTGGCTTGAACATCTCTGCTGTGGCTTTGTTTCAGGGCACCACCAGTTACACCTTTCAGAAGGGAGGAATTTTTAAGGATAAAGGGTTGGTTTTTACCGAGAATTTGTGTAGTAATTCCTTGAATTGGGTTATCTCCCATTTTGTTTTATAACTATCATAGTAATTTCAAGGACAGAAAAACTATAAAATCACAATACAAAAAAAAATCACTTCTCGGTCTTTTGGCTAAGTTCAAGTGTAAAATCACAATGCAAATGATATTGTAATTAGCCAAAGCTCATGTAAGGAGACATACATAGCTGACAGGATGGTTGAAGCTGGGTCTTGTCTGTAATTATCTGCTCCCCTCCCCATGTGAATTTAACACTTGCACACACTCTACAAGCCCCTGTGTGTGGTATTAGCACCATCTCCTTGTCTCCTACTCTAAAAAAGCTATGTTTCCATTAAGATTTAGATAGTTGGAGCCTTCACAGTAAAGTTTCTACAAATAAATTAATCTCCAATGTTGTTTTCAGGAAAAGATGGAAAGGAAGTGTCAAGTTTATTACTTTGTATAAACCATGTTTAATTTAACAAATAAACCCTTCCTTCCTAGAAGCTATGTTTGAGAGAGTTGACAAAATATGGTAAAATCTATCTATTTTTCTCTGAACGATCCCTGAAAAGTCTCTTAGAGTTTATGTCAAATATCTCAACGGAAGCAGAAGGAAATATCTTTTCACAATTTTCTCTCTTCAGTCTGGAAGAAAGGAAAAGGGAGAAAATGCAATTATCAGACGCTCAGAGACTAATCTTCCCACAATAAACAGTGACAAAAATGTTATTTAAAAGAAAAAATGCATATATTAATATTTTCTGAGACAGTTTTACTATTAATTAATTAATTTTGGTGCTATGGTAGAGGGCTGTGGAATCATAGCTCACAGCAACCTCAAATTCCTAGGTTCATGTGATCCTCTTGCCTCAGCCTCCTGAATAGCTGGGACTACCGGTGCCTTCCACATTTTCCATTTTTGGTAGTGCAACCCCAGGTCTGACTATTGATTAGGTTGGTCTCAAACTCCTGAGCTCAAGCAATTCTCCTTCTTCAGCTTCCCATAGTGCTAGTAGTACAGGAGTGAGCCCCTATGCCCAGACTAGAACAGCTGTTTTAGACAAAGAGACACACTGGGAAATCCAGGTAAGATTCCCTGATCCTTTAATGTACTAATAAACACTATGTCAAAACCACTAGATGCCCTTAACATTTCACTTGTTGACTTTAGTGTTGGGTGAGGGAAATGGACAGAGTGTGTCTGTGGGTATAGTGTGAATAATGAGGATGAACGCTCTCTTAGGTAAACCCTGGCTATAAAGCTTCATGGCACATAAAGCTTAGAGGGTCCAGTCTGCTGTGATATGCTATATCCTAATCTAAATGGAATGACCTGGTATATTACACGCACACACACACACACACACACACGACTCAGAAAGAGAACAAAGTCAGGTCTTCAAGAAGCAGCTTACACCCTTGGGGTTCATAAAGGTAGATTTAACATAATTTCTGGCCCTCCCACTGTATGAGGAATATGAGAATAAAAGAATCCATATTTGTCTTTCAGAGGACTGACTGGGAAGCTGAGATAAACCATGCCACTTTACACAAGAATGAAAGAAAGAATAGCATAGCGATTATGCAAACATACAAAAATAACAAAAACTAGTATGTCGGTGCCTGCTGTGGCATCCCTTCACTGCTCTAATAAAAACAACTGGAAAATGGATTGAAGGTACAAGCCTGCAAGAGGTGGGCTTCCCACAGGTGCGGGGAGAGCTCCGAGGAACCTCTGTTGCTGCCTTTTATTGAAGCAGTATTATGCAACAGGTGTGGGGGGCCCACATGCTTAATGATCACTACGTGCTTTTTCTCCACTGGCTTGACTCCCACCCTGTTGCACCACAAATGTCCAAAGTATAACACCTGCTTGCAAACAAGCAACTGATCTTAACTCATTAACGTCTGCAGTTGCTCGAGGGCTTGTCTCCAGGCAGCAAAACAGCTCCCTGCCGACCTGGGAGATGGTCCCACTCCCAGCACCTCCCTCAAGAACTGTGGCCATGTCTACAAGTCTGGTGCTCTGTCTCCTACACTAATATGATTTGCAAAGATAAAAGAAAAATTAAGGTTATTAAAAATATAAGCTAAAGAACAAGAAACTAAAATGATAATAAAAAACACTTATTTTTTTAACAGCACTATATACTATAGAAATAAATGACTAGAATCATGAAAACAAAGATGTACTGTTTAAACAAAGTGAAATGAGAGAGTTGAAAAAAATGACAAGCTAATTTGAGGAAATGATTTGAGATTATAAACTAAAATAAGTACAGAATTATTATTTACTGGTAAGTATGACAACTCACTCCGAGTATTAACAATGAATGGAAAGGGAAAAGGCAAAGAGGTTAAGGAAAAAAATAATCAACATAAAGAACAAAGGAAATGCAACTTCAGCATGATTGCTACCAGAATAGATTGCCACCTACATTTATTCAAAACAGGATTTTTTTTCAGCTTTCCATTTTATATCTGATTACGTTTATTCTCAAAGTTTTGCTATCTTATGATCTTAGATAACCAGTGTTGTTATGATCTAGAACAAGAGAACTGAGCAGGAGCCCAGACCTGCTCAGGGATCAGTAAGTGGGATCCCCCTTCCCTCCCTCACCACTTGCTGCTGAAGGCCGAGTGCACCTGCTCCTTCCTTTGTGCTTATGTCTTAGTAGATGAACATCAGTATTTGCTAGTCCAAAACATAAAACTCAAAGTGAACATCAGTGTTTTTATTACCCCATCCACTGGGTCATGTGTCTTATTGATTCTAAATAGAAAACAGTCTTATCCCAATTTATGCTTCTATCGTTACCTCCCAGTCTCAGCCTTATTTGGGTATTTGGCAGGAAGTAAATCATCACTAACATCACCAATGAGTGACATATACATGTTCAATAGAAGGCTGTGGAACAGATTCCTTAAATCTGATCAATACAGTGGCCTTAAAATTTGGACATATCACAGAATCTATATCAAGATGATTTTAGTGGTTGTGAATGTCAGATTTATTTTTTTGATAGTGCCCATCCTTTGAGTAAGAGCATCCCTATGTAAATTTATGTCATATGCATCTTTGTATTACCCTGTAACCACCACGACTGATTTTTTAAATAAAAACCCTAATTAAAAATATTATCCTCCTACTTGCAAAACCTAAGTGATTAGACTTCACAGAAAATGATATTTCCATAACTTATTTTCCAAAATATAGCAGGTATTTAAACTTTCTTAATCGAATGGAAATGTACCCCTCTCAATGTAGGACATAAAATATATAAACTTCTTGATAGTCAAGATAATCAGCAGTTCAATATTTTTCAGTGAACTCAACCATCAATTTGATTGATCTATCATTTGCCAAATGCTTAGTTCATATAAGTTGATATTTGAAAGAGATTATGCAGACATGTTAGCTAGTTATGATAATACATTTTCCTAAATATCTTTATGAAGGCAAAAAAGTACTCAGATTATAGTTTCTTTACCTTCCAGTACTAATTTGCTGATTTTCATGCAAATTAGTACTAATTTGTCAGAAAAATTATGAAAATACAATATGTTCTGTGATAATTCATCATCTCTTCTACTGAAATCCCTTAAAATAAGCTGACCAAATGGTCAGCATGACATATCAGCATATGTCAGTCATATAATAAACATTTTTTCAAATGTTTCAACAAACCATAATAAAATTAATCTTTTAAAATTAAATAATATTGAGAGAAATGCAAAAATATTGACTTGTAGATAATAAAGATCTTCCAAAAGAAGTATATTTTTTTACAAAGAAGTTATGTTTTTAAAGGACATTTTCACTCATTTAACTTTATATCTAAACTTAGCTATTCATTATAAAATGCAAAAGCGTGTATCCAAAGTGTTTTAATTAGAATAAACGACTAAAATTGATTTATATGTCTAATTTACTTCAACAAAAATCAGTATTGTGCAATTATAGTTTCTTGGAATTCTTATTTGTATCTCATTTTTATTTTTGGAGCATACTAAAATGCCATATACAAGCATATTAATTGGCTATAATTCAGTGGAAAAATTGTATTTTAAAACCTTCCAAATTAGAAGAAGCTTTTCTTTTAAAAAGTATCTGTCTTCTGCCTTTACTAAGTGTTAACATAATATTTTTGTTGCATTTACTTTGGTGCATTTATTTATTATATATTCACAAATTCTACATTGAAAGATCATATTTGTAAGTCCATCATATTTTTGAGTGAATTGATAATGAAGTTAATAGATGCTTAATAATAATGTTAATGACATAATGATGAAAATTACAGAACCTTTAAAAATTATTAGATGATTTTTTATACAAATTAATGTCAACATATTTGGGGCTTTGACTTTAATATACAAATTCCCCAAAACTATAACTTATCCAAGATGACACAAAATTCAAAATATTTGTATTTTTACCTATCTACTAAAGGAATTAAATCTGCAGTTAAAATCAATTGTTCAAATAATCCCTTGACCTAATAGCTTGAATGTGTCTAAATATTTAAGAAAAAATGTTCAGAGTACACAAAGTCTCCTAAAAAGTAGTAAAGACTCAATATGCTGTGAGTTTTATGAGGTCTGTAAAATTTTCATAATTAAAGTAACCAAGGCTACATAAGAAGAAAAAAAACTATATATTAATTCACTTCTGAGTATAAGTGAAATCATTTATAAAATATTAACTAACCACAACTTGAGAAATATAATATACCTTCATCAAAATGATGGCTCAGTGAGTAGGGCGCTGGCCCCATATGCCGAGGGTGGCGGGTTCAAACCCAGCCCCGGCCAAACTGCAACCAAAAAATAGCCGGGCGTTGTGGCGGGCGCCTGTAGTCCCAGCTACTCGGGAGGCTGAGGCAGGAGAATCGCGTAAGTCCAAGAGTTAGAGGTTGCTGTGAGCCGTGTGACGCCACGGCACTCTACCCGAGGGCGGTACAGTGACACTCTGTCTCTACAAAAAAAAAATAATAATAAAAAAAATAAAAAAAAAGAAAATCATATTACACGTTCAAATATTAATCAGAATTTTCCACCTATGAGTAGATGATAGATAAATATCATCATCTTAATACATGAAGAATTAGCATTAATAAATTTAATACTAATAATTGGAAAAAATTCTATAGCCAACTGGGAACAGAAGATATTTTCTAAATTTCACATAAAGTATATTTTAAAAAAGAACAAAACAACAATGAAAATTTACCAAACAACTTGTTTTTTATTTTTATTTTTTGAATAGGAAAAAACTAAGTCACATGCTATCACATGTCTTATTTTACATTTTATTGGTTTATCTGGCTAGTCCAATCAATAAGGAAAATAAATTAAACATACAAATATTAACAGGAAACAAAACCTGACTTAGTTAACAATTTATGATTTTGTACATAGAAATGCATATTGTTATTATTAGAATTCACAAGTGAAATTAGCAGGTGGATTTAAAGGAACGACAAAATAAGTTGTGTTTATTTAAATCAATTTTATCAGTTTATGTTTATATCAAAGATGTTTTAAAAAATCTTTTATTTAAAGATACCAGATACAATCGATAAAAGAATATCAAATGCCTGGAGGTAAATCAATGAAAAGCAAACAACAAAAAGCTCTAACCATATATAAAACACAAAAACACATGCACATGTTTACACACATGTATCAAAACACACCTTTTCATTCACCTTCAGGTTCACCTGCCACCTCAACTTTCTTAACACCTGCATGCATCTCCACAAAATATCTCCTACTTACACCAAATATAAATCTTCCAAACTCACCTATACCAAACATAAACTACTACACTTTCCAAAAATTTATATGGTAAGTGTATTCTAAAATTTACATGGAAATGCAAAGATCCTAAAATAGTAAGCAACAGAGAAGGCCAAAGAAGATTAAACTACATGATTTTTTAAAAATACTAAATATTTAATGGAACAAAACATTATAGTATTAGCTGTAGCTCAATGGAACAGAATAGAGTCTATGAATGAATGAACTTTATTTTTAACTTCTCCTCTGCAGTATTTAACATAGCAACTGATTAAGGCATCTCTATAAACTACATTTTGTTAAAACTTTATCATTTGTCCTGGATAGAAATTCTGTGATACTGTTAGCCAGCTAACTGTGACCCATAAATTCAAGAGACTTGAATTGGGTAGGTCATATAAATTTGAGATAGAATATGGGAGCTCTTGTGTGCATTTGGAAGTTGAACTGTATAAATGGATAGTTTCATAAACCCAAGACCAGAAGAACCTTCTACAAGATGAGTATTGAATATATGTCAGATCCTGTCACTCTCTGCACAAAACCTACTAATGGCTATCTCTTTTAATCAGAGAGTCAACGTCCTTAAAGTGATCTATAAGCCTCTGTGCCTCACTTATCACTCTCATCTCACTTCCCCTGCTCTCGTCTTAATACTTGGAGCCAAGCTGACGTTCTCATGTTTGCTAAGCTTGTAGGTCTTGGGGAAGTGAGCTGATGCTCAGGTTTCCATTCACATTTTCAAAGAACCTTTCTTTGCCCATTCTGACACTTCACCTCCATACATACTTCTTTCCTGAATTATTCTCTTTCTCCTTTTTATTTAGCAGTGTTTAACACGCAATATAAATTGTTTCTACAACCTAAGAATAGGGGAAGGGGGAAGGGAAGGGAGAGAGGGGGCAGGTGGGTAGAGGGAGGAGGATTGTTGGGATTATACCTGTGGTGCATCTTACAAGGTTATATGCGAAACTTAGTAAATGTGGAATGTAAATGTCTTAGCACAATAATTAAGAAAATGCCAGGAAGGCTATGTTAACCATTGTGATAAAAATGTGTCAAACAGTCTATGAAACTAGTGTATGATGCCCCATGATCATATCAATGTACACAGGTATGATTTAATAAAAAAATAAAATAAATAAAATAAATAAACCTCTTTTAATTATTTTAAAAAAATAAAAAATAAATTGTTTCTAATGTATTTATTTTTTTGTTTCAGATTGATATGAAGGTACAAATGTTTAGGTTACACCATGTCATTTCTAGGATAAATTTCAAGATGTACTTGAGGTCTTCACTCAGTCTTTTTTTTTTTTTTTATTGTCTCATTTATTGTCTCAGTGTGAGTTCCATGTGAACAATTATTTTTGTATTTATTTCTGAATTCCTAATATTAACAAGTAAGCTTAGAATAGAGAGTATACTCCATGAATATTGTTTTTCATAAAAAAGGAAGTGAGGAAGAATTGAAACTTTGTAATGTATATTTCTTTTGTCTTCTACATTGGTCTCACCCTTAAGGCTTTATGTTCATTTTGGTGATAAAAATAGGTGGGGTAATGAATGTATCATAGATACTGGAATAATTCAGAGAAATACGGAGAAAAGTTTAATCTTGATATTTATTGTTGGATTGCCACATTGCTACTCCCACATCTGATGTCATCAGACCCTGTGAAATTCAACATGGTTGTCAAGAGGAGCGTGCAGGCAATCATATTTTGATTAGAAATTGCTATAAATTTTGCAGCCTTTTGTAAAGATTGAAAGAAGTATGTAGGAATAGTTTTGAGAGATGGATACCCTCACTGAAATATCTAATTAAGCTATTTAAATGAGTAGAGTAGGAGGCTGTTACAGATTCCTACTGGATTTCTCAAACGAATGCTTTTTTAATCCATCTATCATTTATTATTTGGCAGTCGGTTCAGAATGCCCACAGAAGTTAAAATTGAAGTAAATATAACAACATGCTTCAGCATCTACATGAGATTCTTCATGACCCAAATGTGAAGATGTCTCTCAAATAACGTTCATAAATCTGCAATTTTTCAATATTTTTCCTGACATTGGGGTTGAGTTTGGTTTTAATTAAGAATCTCAATAATTTTAAATGTTGCACTTTGTTTGCAGTCAAAAATGCCTTTTAATTCAAATTTCATTACCATAACTTATTTTCCGTATGATGTTTTACTAATGTAGCTTTCTGGCTAAAATTTATTTTTCTGTGGAATTAATTACTTTCATTCAGCATTCATTCATATTCACATTCCTCCTCAAAATGACACACTGGTGAAATGTAGAGTTATTCTTATGTACTCCTCTTGTTTGTTGGCATTATGCACAATTCTATGTTAACCAGATAGTCATTTGTTACTTAAAGAATCAGATTACTCCATGCCAAGGTGGATGTCTCAATTTTATTTCATCATTCTATGTTAAAGTAGTCAAAATTTCCTTCCAAAATATCTCTCAGTAGCTAATCAATATTGACTCATTTTACCAAATAATTAGATTGTTCTAATGAGTTGACATCTCTGAAATTCTAATAAAGACTGATTTTCTTGGGGGAAAAAAAATTGTCCTATTCCACTTGGACATAAAAGGTCAAATATTGACTTAATCTGCAAAGGTTTCATTGCCCTTTTTGAAACAAGTTATGTTTAAAGTAAAAGTCATCCAGTATGCCACTGGAGTGTTAACTGGTTAGTACTAAAAGTAAATCTTCTTACCCCTGAAGGTAATGAGAACTGTTAAAATGATAAAAATTATTAAGTAATATAAATATTAATTTTAAAAATAAAATTAAAACAATATATTGTTTGTATACTTACAACAACATCAACTGTATACATCAACTTACAATGTCAATGAACATATTTTACACCTTGAATGATAGTGCCAAAGTTAGTCCTAAAGATTGTATTATTACCGTATATGTAGCACTTTAACTGCACCTCATAATACATGTTGATGAAATTTTTAATAAATTAAGGGTGAATTCTATATAATCCTTAGAGGAATCATGCTGGTAACTAAAACTACTAATATTCCTTTTCCATGTCTTTTGAAAGCCACATCTTTACTTTGTAACTTTCCATTAATGTAAATACAAAAGACATAGCTGTTCCTCTTTATATTAGTATAAATGCTGATACCTCTTTCAACATCAAATGTAAACAAAAATAAATTCTATATGGGAAGATGTACTTATATCTAGTCATTTCCAAAGTACATAGATGTTAGGATTTCTATTTCAGCCCACATACTGAAGCTTCATCTAGAGTGGAAAACTGAAGGATGATAAAATATTCCAGAAGCTTTGAGACATTCTTGTAACATACAGTTCAAATGGAACTTAATTATTGATGAATCACTTGCTAAAGGAAAACTTGACTGTGAATTGAGAAGATGACTGACATTAGTTTCCACTCGCTCTGAACACTGAGGTGTTAGCATACGACCCTAAGCTTCCACTAAAAATCCCTCTTCTAGGATAGACTGGTATGCCCAAAGTCCCTGGGAAACAAGAATGCTTTTATCAGGCAGGCCATATCAAGGGCTTGGAGATTACCTCCCAGGATATGAGGGCAAAGGCCAGTCCTCTCTTTGGGCAAGATTACTTCTTTACCATGTATATGAGGTTGACCATTTAACTTTGAGAACTCATCCTACAAAAAGTGCTACACACCTTATTGCTGAATATCACTAGGGTCACCTTTGAAGTATTCCCCTTGGAAAGCTATGCACTGATGCCAGCACCTCGTCCACCCTTCAAAACACTTTTTCCAAGATGAATTCAGAAACTTGTCAGACCTCCTGTGATGACAGCTCTCATGGCCATTCCATAAAAAGAGTTTAAAAATTGCTTTAAAGGTTTCTCCATACTTCCTTCCAGAAAGGTTGTACTAGTTTGCAGTCCCACCAGCAGTGTAAAAGTTCTGCTCTCCACATCCACGCCAGCATCTGCAGTTTTGAGATTTTGTGATGTGGGCCATTCTCACTGGGGTTAGATGATATCTCAGGGTTGTTTTGATTTGCTTTTCTCTAATATATAGAGATGATAAACATTTTTTCATGTGTTTGTCAGCCATTCATCTGTCATCTTTAGAGAAGGTTCTATTCATGTCTCTTGCCCATTAATATATGGGATTGTTGCCTTTTTTCATGTGGATTAATTTGAGTTCTCTATAGATCCTAGTTATCAAGCTTTTGTCTGATTGAAAATATGCAAATATCCTTTCCCATTGTGTAGGTTGTCTCTTTGCTTTGGTTATTGTCTCCTTAGCTGTACAGAAGCTTTTCAGTTTAATGAAAGCACTCAAGCACTAAAGCACTCAAGCTAGATCTCCCATTTGATCCTGCAATCCTATTACTGGGGCATCTACCCAGAAGGAAAAAAATCCTTTTATCATAAGGACACTTGTACTAGACTGTTTATTGCAGCTCAATTTACAATCGCCAAAATGTGGAAACAGCCTAAATGCCCACCAACCCAGGAATGGATTAACAAGCTGTGGTGTGTGTATACCGTGGAATACTATTCAGCTATTAAAAAAAATGGAGACTTTACATCCTTTGTATTAACCTGGATGGACGTGGAAGACATTATTCTTAGTAAAGCATCACAGGAATGGAGAAGCATGAATCCTATGTACTCAATTTTGATATGAGGACAATTAATGACAATTAAGGTTATTGGGGGGGAGGAAAAGCAGAAAGAGGGACGGAGGGAGGGGGGTGGGGCCTTGGTGTGTGTCACACTTTATGGGGGCAAGACCTGATTGCAAGAGGGACTTTACCTAACAATTGCAATCAGTGTAACCTGGCTTATTGTACCCTCAATGAATCCCCAACAATAAAAAATATAAATATAAATTTAAAAAAAATTGCTTTAAAGGGTGAACTGGGCACTGGGGTCAGTACCTAGCTTCCTGAGGAGAGTACTTCAAAGGTGACAGTAATGTATTCAGTAATGAGGTATGTAGCACTTTTTCTAGGATATGTTTACAAACTTAATTCTCTGACCTCGTATACCAACAGCTTTTTGAGAGAATTATATGTCATACTGAAAGAAGCAAAAATTAAAAAGACACCAGACTTTTCAACAGTTACTCAGCATCTTAAACATTACAGTAATGTTCCACAGAGATGAGGGAAAATGATTATTTTCTTAGACCTCATTTTTTTTTAACCATGGTACCAATAACTTCTGAGGGTAGATTGAAGATACACAAGGTTATAAGACTTCAAATATATTCTTTCCATACAATCATTATTAGGACGCTGCTTGAGATTGTTATGTAAGTAAAGCAGGTGAGTCAATCCAGGATTAGGAGATCTAACATAGAAAAGCGTCAATGATAAATGTCACGGCGATATTAGCATGACTGTCTTAGAAAGCAATCAGTGCAGGCAGCACCTATAGGATGAAGCGCTGTGCAAATTTTTCTCAGGAATATAAATGACAAAGCTAAAAGAAATTGAAAACATGTATGTTTTGAAAGTGATTTATAAGCATGTCACAAAATTGTTCGAGAACTTGTAGATGAAAGTCAAAGTCATCATTTTAAGTACCAGAGTGAGAGCATGAAAGAAAATGAATTCATTGTTGGATGTTTACAAAAAAAAATCTATTTATCTATGTATGTATATATGTGTCTATCTATCTATCTGTCTATCACCTATAAATATTAGGAAGTGAAGACAAATGGGGTAGGACCTTTGATTTTATGCAGGTTGGAGTAGCTTGCAGCAAATCAAGGTACCTACTGATAATAACTGGAAAATAATGAGAAAATAAAGAAGTTGCTTCTTTAAAAGCATTAGAGAGTTTCTAAAGCTTAAAGAATAGAGGGCCCATGAATCTGGAAAGGGAAGAACAACACCGAGATAAGCTGACATTGGGTAGCCACTTTTTCCTAGGGAATTTTTCCATTTCTGAGCATAAAGGAGGAGACAGAACCCAGGATTCTCAAACTCAGAATTAACCGAAGAAAAGGTCATTCTCAGGATGATAGAGAAAGCAGCAGAACTTTTAATGTTCTCTAGGAGAGTTTAGGAAAACAACATGAGAAACTTAAGAGACCTCAAATCTATGTCTGCTTTTTCCATCAGTATGTTTTCTGATTTTGAAGCTAAATGAAACAGGAGCATAAAATGCAGAAGGAAAGTATCGCAAAGCAGATGGAGTTCTCAGAAGGCTAGTGATGCTGAGAAGACATAATTGATGCTAAATTCCTCACAGGGAAAGGATTCCTGGTGACCATGAACCATGATTCTTTCTAAAGACCAGGAGGCCCATACCCTAGAGGTAGACTCTGAAAAAAGGTAGAGGGAATTTATTAATATTCCTATTGAGACTCTAGTCTATATTTGGAGTAAAGTAATCAGCTTCCCATCTCTCTCTGCCTATTAGAAAAACAAGCTGAATTCATCTGGTGATAACATCATCTGGTGCCTCTCCAATGTTTGATTTGTTTTATGAACAATGTTTCACATTTTTAATAAAAGATCAAGGCATATGCCAAGATACAGGAACTATATGACCATAAAACCCAAGAAAACAGTGGATACCAAAAAGCCTACAGACAATCTAAAGATGAGATTTATCCTATGATAACTTCTACATAATTGCGACTAACATGTTTAAGGAACAGAGAGAAAGGATAAAATGAGCAAATGACTGAGAATTACAGTGACCCAGGTTTTGTTTGGAGCTGCTGTGCCATTAGATGGCCAATTAAGGAAAGACGCGTATCTCGGCTCCTCGGTTATTGACAGAATCGATACCCTGTTGTGGCAAGTCTGAAGGTTTCACTCTTGTCTAGAGGTCATTCTCGGGTCCCAGAGGCCGCTTTCCGTTTCTTGTCACAGGGACATCTAAACATAACCACTAACTTCATGGCAGCTCACTTAAAGTCCACAAAGAGGGAAACAGGAGCGTTAAAAAACAAAATTTCAAAAAAAATTAAATATCAAATTGACTTATATTGTCAACACACAATTGGGCATCATTCCATCTATAAAATAAAAATCAGGGGAAGGGCATTAATACAAAAAGACAGATTGGTTAACATCAACTTACGTTAGGTTATTTTTCTTGTGAAGGTTATAGCAAAGGGGACTTTTTCATCATTTTGACTCAGGTTTTTCATTGGTTTGCTGTCATTCTGTTGTTTTTCCTTTTCATTTCCCTCCCTTCTTTCCTTTCTTCCTTCCTTCGTTCCTTCCGTATTGGCCTTTTTAGGGGTTTTCCTGTGTTTAATCACTTTGATTACATGGCACTTAACATAAGTGATTCCATTTTGATTAGGTCTATTGGGGACTAATAGACCTAATCAAAGGAGTTCAGTCCAAGGCAGTGGTCCCCCTAAATTTTATATAACAGAGAGAATGTGAGTTTGCTAGGAAGATAAATTACATGCATATTAACATAATCATAAAAGTGATATTCCACCGCTTTTCCCATGTTCTATAGTAAGTCACAAGTTTAGCCTATACACATGGGCAGGTAGAAACCAGACCTTGGAGTCTGTCTTCTACACCTATGATTAATATAATTACACAAAAAGCACTTTTAATTGTGTCTCTTTAAAAAATAGCACTACAGTACACATACACACCCACAAATACCTCCTACCCTTATGAATGACTTTCTTTTTTTCAACATGAAATAGTAGCACTCTTGAACAGTACACAAGAGAAATGGAATTGATGGGTTAATAAAAGTTAGTGAAAGTAGGAATATATGAAAAATTCCAGCAAATTTTCTGATGATTTATACTGGTAAATTTAACTGTTCAGCCTGTTTGTATTTAATAACAATAACCACTTCAACTGATGACTCACTCATTGCTCTGTATAAATTGCTAGGTTGTCACTCTTGAAATGAAAAAATAAATCCCACAACTTCAAACTACAATGTAGAAACATAACAGCCTACTTGATTTTTCCCCCCAATTATTTACTCCAAGTAAGGAGATTAGAAAGTCTTAAAGAAACCTTGTGCAATAAGACAAATGTTGACTTTCATGACAAGGAAAGAGTGGGTGTCTTATGAATCAGCATATTATTCATCTATCATTTCACAGGTGCCAGTTTTAAATAGATGTTTTGCCACACAACATACCATGTTAGAATAAGAAGTACTTTAGAGCATATTTGGACAAATTCCAATGAAGGTGGCTTGTCATTTAGTTATTTACCTTGTCTAAGTTTGACTACTTCACAAGGAAGCCTTGATGTGATAAGAACAGTGTTCTAATTTTTCTTAATTTGTATATGCATCTGTTCTTCAATATTATTTTCTGATATTCTGTCATTGCTCAACTTGGACCAACTTGACAATGCTCATATTAATGCCACAAACTTTTCACTGGTTTAAGAGCATGGGTCACTAGCTTTATTTGATTGTTTATTTTGTTTCACAAATTTATTTGCAGCTTCAAACAAGCAGAACCAGACCTGAGCACTCTATTGCTTCCAACCCAAATGATAGTTTTAGCATAAGTTTTATTTGCAGTTAAATATGAATAAATAATGAGTGCCTGAGAGTATTAAGTATGTGGTCACTTCTCTTATTTCATCAAGTTACAAGATCTTAGTCATGACCTGCCTTTTTTAAAGGGTGATTTGGTCAGAATTTCTTGGTGTCAAGACATTGTATTGTTATTCTGGGAGTACAAAATTAGCCTTGTCTTGAAATAGAATAACTTCCTCAGTTTCCAAAAATCTACATAGAGATGAAGAAAAAAAATGAATCTTTTTTTTATTTTCCACCTGACAAAAGGATTATAGAAAACTTTCATCATTCAATAAACCTTTACACTTTAAAATACATGTATTTGAGAACTCTGAGTTATATATTATCTTTCCAAAATTTGAGAAAATTTTACAGGGGCGAAGAAGGTTTTCCTTATGGAGTGAGATGGGGGAGGGGTTCAAGACTATATTACAAGGACTGCCAGTAGATACACTGTCATCGCATAACTTTCTGTTTGTACAAATACCTGTTTTAACTCATCATCTTTCACTTTCTCCTGTGATTTGGATTCTTTAACTGTATGGTGTGTCTGTTCCATTACTATAAGAGACCATGGAAATAGTCATTCCTCAAATACTATTCCCTAAGAGAGATGCTTTTGTGGTCTGCTTAACCTGCATTGACTTTAGAAGTCGATTCTGAATTGCAGTCAGAATAGATGCTGCAGACCTGTTCCTCCCTCATTGTCTCCATTATCTGCAAAGAGAAACCTAAGAAATATCTCAGTAGAAAACTGATAACAATTATGAAATGCTATAAGAGTCAAACTGGTAAAGATCTATCTAAAGGATTGGAAAAGACAAGCTGGCTAGGGCTTAAAAGGATGAATGTTGAAAGAGAAGAGAACATTACATTCAGAGTCCCTGAGAGATTTGCAGAAGGCCCCCCTCAAGGATTCATGTGAGTTCTGATAATCATGTGCTACTGACCATGAACTGTCAGCTAAATTACTACTAAAAATGCTGTTTAGTTGTAATAGAAAAATAAATTTTTTTAAAAATAAGTAAACCATATCCAAGAATAAATGTAAAGAATATACACATATCCATCAACTCCAGAGTAAAGTTCACAAGATATATTACTCAATCAAAACCTTTTGATGCAGAGATGTAGGAAAACACAATTCATTTTGATGAACAAAAACGTTCATTCAAAATTTATCTAGAAATAAGGTAGATGATAAAAAGGATATTGAAATGGCGATCATAGTTGTGTCTTAGTCTGCTTCAGCCATCATAACAAACTATCATAGACTAGGTGACTTAGATGACAGACAATTTATTTTCTCACAGTCCCCGGGCTTGGTAATCTAAGAGCAGGTTGTCATCCTGGTTGGGTCCTGGTGGGGGTCTCTGTATTGTTACAGATGTCTGCCTTGTGGCAGGGTCTTCATGTGGCCTTACATCAGTGTGTGTGCACAGGCAGGGAAAGAGTTCTCTCTTTACATCTTTTGATGAGGACACTTCTCCTATGGGATCAAGATGTCACCCTCCCAAAGTCACTTACCCTTAATTACTTCCATAAAGATACTGTCTCCAAATACAGTCACATTGGGGTTTAAGACTATAAAATATGCATTTTGAAGCACACATATCAGTTCAAAGCAGACATGAGTTGCTTCAAAATATCCAAGAAGCTATAGAAAAGACTCAATCTGTTCCATACAGACATGAAATACAGGGTGTCCATAAAGTGTGGGTGCAATTTTAAATTGCACAGAACTTATGGACACCCTGTACATTGTTTGAAAGAACCAAATTGAAATTCTAGAGATTAAAAAAATATGTAGTCAGGTATGAAAAACGGACTGGACAGCACTGACATCAGAAGAAAGAAATAACTACTTCAAGACACCAAAATAGAAACCATGAAATAAGTTACAGAAAGAAAAAAGGATGAAAAAAACTGAATAGGATATCAATGAATCCTCTGAATATATAAGCAGCCAAACACACACACACACACACACACACACACACACACATATATAAATGTCATCTTTAAAAGTAAGCAGAGGTCCAAAGGTATTTAAGAAATATGGTCAAATATTTTTTTTCAATTTGATAAAAACTATATATCCTCAGAGTTAAATAAGGTCAATGAAATGAAAATATAAGAAAATAAGGGAAACTACAATAAGACACATTCTAATTGACCTTTACAAAACCAATGATTTAAAAAGAAAATCTTTAGAGTAGACAGAGAAAATGTGCAGAAGAATAAAGGCCAGGATAACAGCAGATTTCTCGCAGAAAACAATGCAAGCTATAGGGAATGGAACATCTTTAAAGTACTGATGGAAAAAAAGACAGTAAAATAAAACTTTTTGAGCTACCTAGGCTTAAAGAATTCACTACCAGCAGACTTCACTATAAGAAATGTTAACTGAAAGCTTTCAATAAAAATAAAAATGATACCATATCAAACTGTACCTACCCAAAATAGGGAAGAAGACTGTAAACGGTAACTACATGTGTAAGTATGAGATTTGTTTTTTCTTAATAGTTGCAGATCTTAAAAAATTATTTTAAAGCAAAAATAAATAATTAACTTTGTCCATTTATAAAATAATTAGATGTAAAATACATAACAATAGCACAGAGTCTGGATGAGAGAAATTAGAGTATAGATGTGAAGCGCCTAAATTTCAATTTAGTGTAGACTGCTTTATATTGATTATACATACCATAAACCCTACAGCAACCACTGAAACAATGCAATGAAGAAATATAGCAAATTAACAAGCCACAGATAAAATAAAAACATAATAACAATCCAAAAGTAGTCATAAAATAGGAAACGATAAAAAAGGTAAGACTGTTGGAAAAAAAAATCACAAGATGATGGCTTTACACCAAACTATATAGGAAATCACATTAATGTAACTTGTAAAATTCAAGTTATACAATTATATACTGTCTACAAGGATCTTATTTTAAATTAGGACACAAATCTAGTAGCAATAAAAAAGAGTAAATAAAATGTATCAGGCTAACACCAACAACAAGAGCAGAGCTGGAAATTTGGAATGTCTATGTTAATATCAAACAAAAAAGAGCCAAATAGATGACCAGAGAGAGAGAGATTATTCTACCGTAAAAGGGAGGGTAAATTTATTTTGAAGAAACAAAGTCTGAAAGATTTATGTGCTAAATGAAAAAACTAATAAAACTGTAAGACAAAACGTACAAATCAACGATCATAGTTGAAGACTCCAGGAGCTCCTTTCAATAACTGATAAAACAAGTAAAAGGTTCTCAATACTCTACCAACCAACTTTAATTAATATGTACAAAACATTCCAAAAAAACCACCCTGGAGTGCACATTCTGATTAAGTGTACAATTTAACAGATTGTATTCTGGGCTAAAAAAACAAGTATCAATATATATAAAATAATCCAAATCAAACAAGTATGTTTTCTGAAGATAATGTAATCATACTGATCTAGATAAAAAGAACATAAAATCACTGATATCACAAATAAGAGATTATATCACTACAGATTCTACAGATATTAAGAGGTATCACAGGGTAATATTGTTAAAACCTTATACTAAATATTTGACAATTTAGGTTTAATAGACATACTCTATAAGTGATAAGAAGCGTCCAAGGTTATTTAAGAAATAAAAGATTAATAAATTATGAATATATCAAAAGCATAAATAAATGTGTTGATAATATAATACAATTTAGTTTAAACCCCTTCCAGAAAGATGCTGCATCAATCAGATATGATAAGCAATTTGGAACTTTGATCCATATATTACACCACAAATTAAAACTATTTTAAAGTGGCCTATAGGCTTAAATGTAAAAACCTAAATTTACACAAATTCTCAAAAGCACATAGGAAATGATCTATTGTGATATAATTCAGACCAAGGTTTTCTATATAAAACACCAGAAACATGGTTATGAAAATGAAAAAAAAAACAAGCTACAAGTTGAAAGAAAATATTTTTAAACAGCATATATGCTCATGGGCTTACTGAATATAATATGAAGAGAACTTTCAAACCAACTATTAAGAAACATGTTAATAAAAAATAATAGACTTGAACAGACAATTCATTGCAGATGGTGTAGTGATGGTTAATAAACTCATGGGAGGAAGATGAATACCATTCATTACACTCTCATGCAATGTGAATGAAACTACAATTCAATAAGGCTACACCAACAGTAAAAACTATAAAATCAGAGGACCAACCATAGCAAATTCCGGCAAGCATGTTGGAGAAACAACTTTCATCATTTGCTGGTAGGAATGTAGAACGTTGCAAGTACGTGGAAAATTAATTTAGTAATTTCTTCATAACCTTGACAGAAATAATAATAGATATTGTTATTGCATGGCCCAAGATGGTTTTCTGTGTTGCATGCACACCTTCTGCTGTCTTTGTCTGTTGAACTGTTATTACTTGTGAATAAGAACATTCGCCTTATTTGCATGTAAACCTAGAAATTAGTGCAGGATTCCCAGATGCATAAAAATGTGCAAAGCAAGAGAAGAACAGAATATGGTATAAGGAATGAGCTTTGTTCTCAAACTTTCAGTTGCTTAAATATTCACCTCTACTCCAGGCTATTTTTCAGGAAGTCCTAGATTCTTTGTCAGAGTGAATTTTAAGGCTCTGTTTGGCACATATCTGTATACACACATCTATACAGACCCCCTTCGTTTTATAGCTCTGATCTAGTAACCAAAATGAAGCTCCTCTGAATCCCACACCCTTCCTGAATCACACCGTGACAGGTTAATGCCGCTGTTCCACTACGGCTGCTGTGCCAGGAAGACAGATGATGCAATGTGCAGGCATCCGCCTGCAAAAGCCACTGAACTTTGGTGTGCATTTAGGTGTTGATGAAGGATGAGCTCTTGCTTAAAAGAACATATGTTGTTCACAAAATCTCCAGAGAAACTATTAAAAATGCACTACTCATTTTAAAGAGAGGTTTAATTACTGGTTAGACAGCATACAGAAGTTTTCCCATAATCCTCTAGTTGCAGTGTTGCTATGAATGACAGAAGTGTGAAACGTTCTGCATGTGATTTCAGAAAACTGGAAGTTAGCAGGGATAACAGCCTCATTCACTTAACGTGTCATCAGAAAAATTCAATGGGGAGTCATGGCACAGTGTGAAGGCTATCTATTTCATATTGCTGTTTGACATTTAAGAAAGTCACAAATATCCTTTTGGGCATGGAACACTATTTTCTTTAGAGTACAAAGACCATGTGAATATATAGTAATTAAGAACAGTGGAATATTTTAACTTCATTTTGTTACCTTCAGATAAAAGGTCAGGTGAGCTGTATAACAAGGATTTTGCTGGTGGTAGCTGAAGAATTAGCAAGTGTATTGAATATAATGTCATTCAGATGGAGTTAAATGTAGCAGATCTAGACAAAGATAAAACTAGACAAGAAATAATATTTCTCTTGGGCTGCTGCTTCAGCACTAGGAGCCACCGAAATATAATTAGAGTACACGTAATTCAATTAGTGGAAATTATGCTGGAGAAGTTGTTTAACCTTGGAGAACACCCAAGAATTGATGGAAAACTAACAGAAAAAAAGCAAAACAAACAAAAAAATTCCTATATTTCTTTCTCTCCAAATCATCATTAACTTTAAGACACATAAATTTAATCACAAATTGGAAGTAACATTAATTTGACATATTTGTCTATGCTACATTTTTTGTTAACATGACATTTATCTTTGCAATATCATCTTTTAATCTCTTAAGAGTCTTACTCAATGTTTCAAGGTAATCATTTTTTGAATTTAGATAATAAATATTATTTTGTATTACCAATGGCCAATTGAACTTATGTGTAGCATCACCCTGTCACGTTGCCTTTGTATCACCCATGCTGTGATATTAACCTCTACTTTGTTAGGATAGAACAAATATAAAGGGTATTGAATGCTCTCAAAGTTTTATTTGTATTTCATATTTGAAGCTATCTCCTTGATCATTTTTTTCTCTCTTATGTTTCATTATGCAAATTTGATAAGGTTGTATTGTAAAGTAATGCATTGTTGTTAACTGAATAACTTCATTCCAAATGATTGCCAGTGCTAAACTTTATAAATAAATTTATTGACATTTAGGAAAGTCACAAATAAAATAAATACACATCACAAATGTTAATAAACATAAATATTTTTAAAAGCCTATATACCTGGTATTGCACTTCAGTTATTATTTTAGTGATGTTATTTCACATTGATTTTTGAATCAGCTACATACTTTAGATCAGACATCTCATCAGCCTAGCTGATATTCTAGGCTGGTATTCTTTCATAATAATGTTGAAGTACCCAAAGAAGGAAATCAGTTTTAATTCTTTGTTTTAACTTAGGATGGAAAGTTCACTGCTATACTGAATTATTTTAGTTCTTGACTATTTGACAGAACTTCTAGTATCCATTTTTTGAATCCAAATCTAGATGAATGATTCCCTTACACATTCATTGCTTATCTTGAGACTGTGAAGCTTTTAAATCTAAATATTTCTTGGGAAATTAAGACTGTAAGCTTCTATCAGTCATTTGTATTGTCTGATACTGATTTTTAGCTCTTGAATTGACAAGACGGTTGGAAAAGTAAAAGAGGATCAGAAGTAGACCATAGCTCAAGTTGCTTAGGGTAGAGCAGGTATCATTTATGGGTAGGGAAAGGGGAAGTAAATACGAAGATAGAAAATGTTAAGAAAACATAAGTAGGTTTTATTTAATTATATTGCTCAGGACTGACCCAATTTAGATTCTGTAAAACTGTTTCATAGGAGCATAAGAAGCAGACTCACAGATTCATAAATAGAGAAAACTAAGATAAAATTGCCTTTTTTTGGCCTTATGAAGATTTTCCAATACATCCAGAGCTACTTTTTATAAAGGATAGAAAATGGATTTTGAAATGAGTTTTGAACTTCATTTTTTCCATTCATTTTCTTTGTGACTGGATAATAAACTTCAGCCTTCATTTTCTTATCTATAAAATGGGAAGAATAATACTTGTATAATAGAATTCTTTGGGGGGTTTAATGATTGAAAGCACAAAAAGATCCTCAAGTGATGACTTGCAGAGAACAAACCTAGAGGAAGGAAGAAGCAGCTGGCAAGTCAAGGTGTAGATTCTCTGTCCCAGCTCTGAGGGTTCATATGGGAAAGACAAAATGGAAGTCAGTAATTCCGCTGAGTGAGTGTACGCGTCTTGTTTCTCATCTGTGTATATAGCAGAATACTTACAACATGGGTCACCAACCAGCATCTATATTCCCTTGGGTCACCCAAGGGAATAGATGCCTCTGCCTTATACTGATTTTAGAACAAGATTCCTGCCTCTCCTCCTTACTTTATTCTCAGATGAGAACTATGGAGACCTGTCTACACTTCTTTTATATCAAAAATGTAACACTTTCTATACAATTTCTTGGTTATATTTGTATTTTGAAGACTGTTTAGAATACCAACTTTGTTGCTAAATATCACTTAATGTTTTATGTTATTTCCTATAAATTTAATTAAAAAGCTTAAAGCATTATATTATATAGAATTTAATCCATATAATTTTCAAAATCTAAGTTGAAAGTGCAACTTTTAAGACTTATCTAGATATAAAGATTACACAATTAAAGTTGCAACTCTTGCTCTTTACTAATGAAATGATGTTATACTTAGAAAACCCCAGAGACTCAACTAAAAGACTTCTGGAAGTGACCAAGAAATCAAGTAATGCCTCAGGGTATAAAATAAACGTCCACAAATTGATAGCTTTTATATATGCTAATAATAGCCAAGTTAAGGAGAAATTCAGGGACACAATGCCCTTCACAGTAGCTTCTAAGAAAATAAAATACCTGGCAATATAACCAACAAAGGAGGGGAAGAATCTTTACAAAGAGAATTATGAAACCCTAAGAAAAGAAATAGCAGAAGACATTAACAAATGGAAGAGCATACCATGCTCACAGCTAGGAAGAATCAACATTGTTAAGATGTCTACACTACCCAAAGCAATCAAAAGATTTAATGTGATCCGCCCCCCCAAAAAAAAAACCAACATCATACTTTGAAGAACTGGAAAAAAATGATGTTTTGCTTTGTTTGGAACCAGAAAAATCCCTGGATAGCAAAGGCAATTCTTAGTAAAAAAAAAAAAAAGGGGGGGGGTGGAATCCAAGGCATCACTCTACCAGACTTCAGATTATATTACAAATGCACAGTGATCCAAACAGCATGTTATTGGCACAAAAGTAGAGACATAGACATATGGAACAGAATAGAAAACCTGGAGATGAAGCCAGCCTCCAATTTCCATCTCATCTTCAGTAAAGCAAACAAAAGCATACACTGGGGAAAAGAATCCCTATTCAAGAAATGGTATTGGGAGAAGTGGTTAGGCACATGTGAAAGACTAAAATTGGACCCTCACCTTTTACCACTTACAAAAATGGACTCAAGATGGATAAACAATTTAAATCTAAGAACTGAAGTGATAAAAATCCCAAGGAAGCATGGAAAAAAACTCTTAAGGTTGTCTGCTTGGGCAAAGATTTTATGAAGAAGACATCATTGGCAATCGCCAACACCATCAAAATTAAACAAATGGGACTTAATTAAACTGACAAACTTTGGCACAGCTAAGGACACAACCATTAAAGCAAAAAGACAGCCTTTGCAATAGGAAAAGATATGTTATTAATCTAACAAAGGGTTGATAATTAGACTCTACAGAGAACTTAAATTAATCAAAATGAAAAGAGCAAACAATCCTATATATCACTGAGCAAGAGACGTGAACAGAATCTTTTCTGAGGAAGACAGATGACTGGTCAACAAACATAAAAAAATGCTCATCATCCCTAATGATCAGAAAAATGCAAATCAAAACCACCCTAAGATATCACTTAACCCCACTAAGAATAGCTCACACAACAAAGTCCCAAAGCTGCAGATGCTGGATCTGGAAAGAAGGGGACACCACTTTTACATCGTTGGTGGGAATGCAAACTAATATAGCCTTTGGGAAAGAAGTAGGGAGAACCCTCATAGAACTAAAAGTAGACCTTCCATTTAATTCCACAATCCCATTACTAGGTATCTCCCCGGGGGGTGGTGGGGGAATCATTTCATCATGAGGACATTTGCACTAGATTGTCTATCACAGCTGAGCTTACAATCACCAAGATGTAGAAACAATGTAAGTGCCCATCAACCAATGAATAGATTAATAAGCCGCTGTCTATGTACACCATGGAATACTATCCAGCCTTAAAAAAGAAGGGAGACTTTACATTTTCTTGGATTAACCTGGATGGAGTTAAACACATTCTTCTTAGTAAAGTATCACAAAAATGGAAAATCAAGTATCAGTGGAAAAGCAATGTACTCAATACTAATATGTAGCCCATAGATGAAGTAATACACATCCACACGAGAAAAATTCAGTTCAATTCCAGTTGAGGGAGAGGAAAGTGGGGAGGGCAGGGGAGGGGAAGAGGGAGTAGGATCAATGTGCTCCTGAGTGATGGGCACAAGTTGAGGGAGAGGAAAGTGGGGAGGGCGGGGAGGGGAAGAGGGAGTAGGATCAATGTGCTCCTGAGTGATGGGCACAATGTAAGGGTATGTGGCACACCTTCCGGGTGGGGAACACTGTTACAACAAGGACTTTCCCTAACAAATGCAAGCATTGTAACATAATCTTCTGTACCCTCATTTAATCTGAAGTAAAAAAAATAAAGTTGCAACATAAAAACATACATTTTAATGATTATTTAACTATGATTCTGAAATTCAATTTATAAACTAGCTTTAATCTCATGAAATGACTACTTTTGCCCATCTTGTTTCCTGCTGTTCACTTACATAACTAGTTTTAGTTCTTTTTTTCTATCACTAATCTGTATTAGGATAATAATTACATATCCTACTTACTATTTTCAAATTCTAAATTAATGAATACGTATGCATGCACACACAGACAATTGTTAACTAATGGAGACTTGGTTAGTCGTAACACAAAGACATGCTACCAAAATTCTTAAGTATATTTGTAAAATATTTAAAAGGTTTTTTTCTTAATTAATAGCATTGGTAAAATGCACATTTTCTATTTCCTCATATCTAAAACTTTTTAACATGTTGCCCAAACTCAAAATTAGAATGCATGATTTGAGTTCACATGGTTTTAAAGAAGTGGGGCAACCTACTTTGCTGGTGTTAAATTCCTTATTAATTCATGACCATTACTAAGTGACCAATGAGCCTGAAAACGTACTTTTAAAGATGTGGGAATTAATTGGCATCTTGCTCTTGCTGAGAGCCAATTTTATTCAAAACTTATTCTCCACAACCTGCCACCTCTGCCATTTCTTTTTTTTCTTTAGGAAGTTTCCGGGGCTTCTCTTCCAGGCAGGACAAGACAGTTAAGATGTATCTTGTATGATACGTCCTATTATACAAGAAGGTTTTGTATTTCTGGGAGCTTCAGTTTCTTTCTATGTAAAATGTGAACTTAATTCTGATTTCTCAAAATCATTACAAAACTGTTCGAAAAATTCTACATAAGAAAAAAATATTTTAAACAAATAAAACATAAATATTTTTAAAAATTGTTTTAGTTTGCTCAGGTTGTGAGGAAAAAATACTATGGAGTATTCTGTGCCTAAACAACGGGAATCTATTTCTAAAGGCTAGAAGTCTAAAAACAAGGTCTGGTCATGTTGTTTGCTGATAAGGGCTGTGGTCCTTGGCTTGCAGATCACTGGCCTCTTGCTGTGCCCTAAAATGATCTGTGTGTTGAGAGAAAGGGAAAGAGATCTCTGGTGTTTCTGCTTTTAGGGATCCTATTCCTATTGGATCCACCCTTCTGACCTCATTTAATTACTTGCTTGGGGTCCCATCTTCAAATCCAGTCACATTGAAGGTTAGGGCTTCAACATATACATTTTGGATCAACAAACATTTATTTCATAATATTCCACCCACCCACCCCCAAAAGTATGTGCTTCTGACTTGCAAAATACATTTATTCCATCTCCGTAGCTAAGCTGTCTTTCATTGCAGGAATAACTCTGAAGTCTAAAGTCGGGCTTAAAAATCATCTAAATTAGATATGGATGAGAGTCAAAGCAAAATTCATTTTGAAACAAAATTTCTCTCCAGTTCTGACCCTAGAAAAAGTTGTGTACTTTAAAAATACAATGGTAAGACAAGGATGGGGTAGATATATCCATCCTCCCAGGAAGAAATTGAAAGGAAGAAAGAGGTGATGGAGCTCAAGCAAGTCTAAAATGTAGAAAGGAAAATTTAATTATAACTTAAGCCTTGAAAATAATCATCTTTAGTTCAGTTCCCTCCCATCCTGGCCTGCTGGGGTGGCAGTGTCAACTCCACTGTTCTACGGGACCATGCCACACCTCACAGCTCTCTATGGTGGCCCCACTAATACTGCTCTCTAGGGAGGTTTCAGCAGCAACTGAAAAGATGGCCCCACTTTCTAAAACAGAAGAGAAAGAAGCCTTGTCCCGGGGGCATGTGGTGGGAGTGGTAGCCCTGATGATCTCGGACTGATGGGTGATTCTTCCCTGTTCTTGAAGATAACACATGTTTGAAGGCTTCTTTCCTTCTTCCCCATTTTGTCTGTTTTATTCAGTTCCAGCTGTCAGTGTTTCTCCCTATCTCATCGCATCTCTATTCTTGGCCATGTGTGGGGATAGATTGTTATGCCCACGGTCCACAAACACACTCATATCCTTATCTAATGCTTATTAAACCAGTGCCAATTTTTCAAAATGCATAACTTCATTTTGGGAGAGGTAGAAAAGCTGTGAATTTTTCTTTTTATTTCTTTTTTTTTTTTTGGCAGTTTTTGGCCGGGGCTGGGTTTGAACCCACCACCTCTGGTACATGGGGCCTGCGCCCTACTCCTTTAAGCTACAGGCGCCGGCCAAGCTGGGAATTTTTCAAAACTTCATGTTCTGTTTTTGGTTTGTAGATTCCCCTGTTTGTTTCTTTGCTGAAGAATTTCTTCAATTTATGGTTCTCCACTCACATTTTATTATAATCAGTAAGGAAACATCAAGTCATTCCTTCAACACTTTGCTGAGAAATCTCAATAAAATATAATAAAATATCTAATTTCACTTTAACAAGCTTTATTTTCCACAAAGTACTAGAACACATTTCATCTAATTACTCTGTTATTTTATAAAAAAAGGATAGCTCTTCCTCCAGTTTCAAATAACCTATTCCTCATTTCTATCTGAAACATCAACAGAATCACCGTTAAAATGCATGTTTCTACCAACAATCTCTTGAAGGAAGTCAAAACTTTCAGCCTCTACCCATCACCTATTTCTAAAGCTACTTTCACATTTTCAGCTGTTTGTTTCAGCAGTAGACCACTTCGCAGAATCAATATCTGTATTAGTGTGCTCAGGTGGTCAGAATAAAATACCATAGATTGGGTGGCTTACACAACAAAACATATTTTCTACCTTTCATTTGATGACATTCAGCCTATAACATGCAGTCTGTAACAGTATGCCATCCATAATAACAGTTCATAAAAGAGATTGACTAATAGAATCTATGATAGTTGTAATATAACTTTCCATAAATAATTTAGTTGGTATGTAGGGAGCTTTTTCCAAGAAAGTGATTTATTGGAAAACTCTAAATTAATTTCAAATACACAGAGAGTTTGCATGATATTCTTACAACATATGGATAAAGTCCAAGGTTTCCTTAAAGTTGACTTATTTCAAAACAACTTATATGAATTTATCACTTTTATATAACTTCCTCTACTTTTCATGAATTTTATCAAAATAAGTTTGATTTACATTTGTCCTAAATAATAACATCCATAATATCAATTATTTATTAATCATATTATTTGAATTGATATTCATATTAATATATTTAATATTCATATTTTGATATTCATGTATTTCATACTTTATAGTTAGTTTATTTTTAATATAAGTCCTTTTAAATTAAAAAAAGTATTTCTATGTATGTATTAGTCAGGAGTCAGGTCATGAGGTAAGAGAAACCATATAAGTAATTTAATTAAAAAAAAAACTAATTCAAAGAATTATAAACTAGTGGATATTTTTAACTATTAAAAGGTGCAAAAGAGGGTGGTGCCTGTGGCGCAGTGAGTAGGCCGCTGGCCCCATATACCAAGGATGGTGGGTTCAAACCCGGCCTCCGCCAAGCTGCAACCAAAAAATAGCCAGGTGTTGTGGTGGGTGCCTGTAGTCCCAGCTGCTCGGGAGGCTGAGCCAAGAGAATCGCGTAAGCCCAAAAGCTGGAGGTTGCTGTGAGCCGTATGATGTCATGGCACTCCATCGAGGGTGGTAAAGTGAGACTCTGTCTCTACCAAAAAAAAAGGAGCAAAAGAGAACTCTAAGCTACAGGGAAATAGTAATCGCTAAGAAAAAGTAAACAAGAAAAAAACAAGAACTTAGAAGGAAAATTTGCCACCAACGCTGAGATTCAGACTTGACTGAAGAGGACGTGCTTCACAAACTAGGCAGGATGCTGTTAGTCCAAAAATTGGTGAATGCCTGAATGACAGTGAGTCAGAAAAAAAAATGCCACACTGGCCAACTGAAAACTCATAGGGGATTACAACAGGCCAATCCTTTGGCAGCTGTGACCACAAAAGCAAAGGCATCATGGGGAAGAAAGTATGTGCCCTTGGTCGTGCTGTAGTCCTACTGTGTTCTTCCATCATTCTCTATTGAAAAAGCCTAACATTGGGGCCTTCTGGGAAAGAATAAATGTAAGTAAAATAGAAACAAATTCTGAACATGTACTCATTAACATAGTTCTTTTTTTCTGCTAATGAGGTAGGATTTTTATTATTTTTTTAATTTTTATTTATTTATTTATGTTTTATTGTTAGATCATAGCTGTGTACATTAATGCAATCAAGGGGTACAATGTGCTGGTTTCATATACAATCTGAAATATTCTCATCAAACTGTTCAACGTAGCCTTCATGGCATTTTCTTAGTTATTGTATGTAGGCATGTGTATTCTGCATTTAGTAGGTTTTGCCTGTACCCATTCTAAGATGCACAGTAGCTGTAACCCCAGCCATTGCCCTCCCTCCACCCTAACCTCCCCCCTCCCTTCCCCTCCCTTTGACCTTTCCCCATATTCTTGTGCTATAGTTGGGTTATAGCCTTCATATGAAAGCTATAAATTAGCTTCCTAGGAGGGCTGAGTACATTGGATACTTTTTCTTCCGTTCTTGAGATACTTTGCTAAGAAGAATATGTTCCAGCTCCATCCATGTAAACATGAAAGAGGTAAAGTCTTCATCTTTCTTTAAGGCTGCATAATATTCCGTGGTGTACATATACCACAATTTATTAATCCATTCGTGGATTGATGGGCACTTGGGCTTTTTCCATGACTTAGCAATTATGAATTGGGCTGCAATACACATTCTGGTACAGATGTCTTTGTTATATTGTGATTTTTGGTCTTCTGGGTATATACCTAATAAAGGAATTATAGGATCCAATAGCAGGTCTATTTTTTGATCTCTAAGTATTCTCCAAACATCCTTCCAAAAGGAACGTATTAATGTGCATTCCCACCAGCAGTATAGAAGTGTGCCCTTTTCTCCACATCCAAACCAACATCTCTGGTTTGGGGATTTTGTTATGTGGGCTACATTTACTGGGGTTAGGTGATATCTCAAAGTAGTTTTGATTTGCATTTCTCTGATGATTAAGGATGATGAGCTTTTTTTCATGTGTCTATAGATCATGTGTCTGTCTTCTTAGGGAAGTTTCTCTTCAAGTCCTTTTCCCACCCTGAGACAGGATCACTTGTTCTTTTCTTGCTAATACGTTTGCGTTCTCTGTGGATTCTGGTTATTAAACCTTTATCAGAGGTATAACCTGCAAATATTTTCTCCCATTCTGAGGGCTGTCTGCTTGCTTTACTTACTATGTTTTTGCCTGTGCAGAAGCTTTTTAGTTTGATCAGGTCCCAGTAATGTATGCTTGATACTGCTTCAATTGCCTGGGAAGTCCTCCTCATAAAATATTCACCCAGGCCAATTCCTTCAAGAGTTTTCCCTGCACTTTCTTCAAGTATTTTTATAGTTTCATGTCTTAAGTTTAAATCATTTATCCAGTGAGAGTCTATCTTAGTTAATGGTGAGAGCTGTGGGTCCAGTTTCAGCCTTTTACAGAACCCCAGCCAGTTCACCCCGCACCATTTGTTAAGTAGGGAATCTTTTCCCCACTGAATGTTTTTAATTGGCTTGTCAAAGATCAAATAACGGTAAGTAGCTGGATTCATCTCTTGGTTCTCTATTCTGTTCCAGACATCTACTTCTCTGTTTTTGTGCCAGTACCAGGCTGTTTTGATCACTATTGATTTATAGTACAGTCTCAGGTCTGGTAGCATGATTCCTCCTGCTGTGTTTTCATTTCTGAGTAATGTTTTGGCTATTCAAGATTTTTTCTGATTCCACATAAAAGAAAGCATTATTTTTTCAAGATCTTTAAAATATGACAATGGGCTTTAATAGGAATTGCATTAAAATTACATATTGCTTTGGGTAGTATAGACATTTTACCAATGTTGATTCTTCCCAGCCATGAGATGGTATGTTTTTTCATTTGTTAATATCTTCAGCTATTTCTTTACTTAAAGTTTCGTAGTTCTCTTTATAGAGATCTTTTATGTCCTTTGTTAGATAAACTTCCAAATATTTCATCTTCTTTGGCACTACTGTGAAAGGAATAGAGTCCTTGACTGTTTTTTCGGCTTGGCTATTGTTGGTATATATAAAGGCTACAGATTTATGGGTGTTGATTTTGTAGCCTGAGATATTGCTATATTTCTTGATCACGTCTAAAAGTTTTGTAGTAGAATCCCTAGTGTTTTCCAGATATACAATCATGTCATCTGAGAAGAGTGAAAGTTTGATCTCTTCTGACCCTATGTGGATACCCTTGATTGCCTTTTCTTCCCTAATTGCAATGGCTAAAACTTCCATTACAATGTTAAAGAGCAATGGAGACAATGGGCAACCTTGCCTGGTTCCTGATCTAAGTGGAAATGATTTCAATTTAACTCCATTCAATACGATATTGGCTGTGGGTTTGCTGTAGATGGCCTCTATTAGTTTAAGAAATGTCCCTTCTATACCAATTTTCTTAAGTTTTCTGATCATGAAGAGATGCTGGATATTGTCAAAAGCTTTTTCTGCATCAATTGAGAGAATCATATGGTCTTTATTTTTTAGTTTGTTTATGTTCTGAATTACATTTATAGATTTATGTATATTGAAGCAGCCTTGAGACCCTGGGATAAAACTGACTTGGTCATGATGTATAATTTGTTTGATGTGTTGCTGGATTCTATTTGTTAGGATCTTGTTGAATATTTTTGCATCTATATTCATTAGTGATATTGGTCTATAATCTTTTTTTCCTGTTGGGTCTTTTCCAGGTTTGGAGATCAGGGTGATGTTTGCTTTATAGAATGTGTTGGGTAGTCTTCCTTCTTTTTCTACCTTTTGGAACAGGTTGAGTCATATAGGTACTAATTCCTCTTTAAAGGTTTGGTAGAATTCTGACGTGAAGCCATCTGGTCCTGGGCTTTTCTTTTTAGGGAGATTTTGTATAGTTGATGCTATTTCAGAACTTGATACAGGCCTGTTCAACATTTCCACTTTGTTCTGGCTAAGTCTTGGTAGGTGGCGTACTTCCAAGTATTGGTTGATTTCTTTCACATTTTCATATTTCTGAGACAAAAGTTTCTTGTAATATTGGTTAAGAATTTTTTGAATTTCTGAGGGGCCTGTTGTTATTTCATCTTTACCATTTCTGATCGATGAAATTAGAGATTTTACACTTTTTTCCTGGTTAGGTTGGCCAAAGGTTTATCTATTTTATTGATCTTTTCAAAAAACCAACTTTTGGATTTATTGGTCTGTTGTACAATTCTTTTGTTTTCAATTTAATTTAATTTGGCTCTGATTTTGGTTATTTCTTTTCTTCTGCTAGGTATGGGGTTGGAATGTTCTTCCTTCTCCAGTTACTTGAGATGTCCCATTAAGTTATTAACTTCCTCTCTTTCCGTTTTCTTGAGGAAGGCTTGCAGTGCTGTAAATTTCCCTCTTAGGACTGCCTTTGCAGTATCCCAGAGGTTCTGATAGTTCGTATCTTCATTGTTGTTTTGTTCCAAAAATTTGGTGATTATTTTCTACACTCATCTATAACCTATCTATCCTTCAGCATAAGGTTATTTAGCTTCCATGTTTTTGTATGGGTATGCAGATTCCTGTTGTTATTGAGTTCAACTTTTATTCCATGATGGTCTGAGAAGATGTGAGGAATAATTTGTATATTTTTAAAATTTGCTGAGGTTAGATTTGTGGCCCAGGATGTGGTCGATTTTGGAGTATGTTCCATGGGCTGATGAGAAGAATGTGTATTCAGTTTTGTTGGGACCAAAAGTTCTGTAGATGTCCATTAAGTCCAGAAGTTGAATCGTTAAGTTTAAATCTAAAATTTCTTTGCTTAGCTTCTTGATGCAGAATCTATCCAGGACTGCAAAAGGGGTGTTAAAATCTCCAACTACTATGGAACTGGAGGAAATCAAGTTGTTCTTGTCTGTTAGAGTTTCTCTTCTAATTGAGATGCATTCTGGTTGGGTGCATAAATATTAATAATTGAGATCTCATCATATTGAGTATTACCTTTAACAAATATAAAGTGTCCATCCTTATCCTTCCTTATTTTGGTTGGTTTAAAGCCTATTGCATCTGCGAATAGATTGCAACTCCTGCTTTTTTCTGCTTTCCATTTTCCTGGAGTATAGATGACCATCCCTTCACCTTGAGTCTATATTTGTCTTTTAATGTAAGGTGAGATTTTTGTATTCAGCAAATATTTGGCTTGAGTTTTTGTATCCAGTCAGCCAACCTGTGCCTCTTTAGTGGACAATTTAAACCATTCACATTAATTGAGAATATTGATAAGCCTTTTGAGGGTCCAGTGGACATTTTTAATCCTTTTATGACTTTGGAAGTTAGAATTTGATCAAAAGTTTCTGTGTGGGTTTACTTTTGTGGTGGAGGATTACACTGGTCTTTATGGAGGATAGGTCTGAGAATATCCTGGAGAGCTGCTTTAGTTATGGCAAATTTCATCAAGATGTGAATGTCATTGAAGTTTTTAATTTCTCCAACATAAATGAAACTCAGTTTAGCTGGGTACAGGATCCTGGGTTGAAAGTTATTTTGTTTTAGGTGATTAAAAGTCGATGATCATCCTCTTCTATCTTGAAAGGTTTCAGCAGAGAGATCTGCAGTTATTCTAATATTCTTCCCCTTGTAGGTAATGGTTTTCTTTCATCTGGCTTCTTTCAGAATTTTCTCCTTCATATTAACTTTACTGAAATTGATTATGATATGTCTGGGGGATGTCTTATTCGGATTGAGTCATGCTTGAGTTCTGAAACTGTCTGCTATCTGACTTTCAGAATGTCTTGGCATGTCTGGAAAGTTCTCTTTCATAATCTCATGGAGAAGAGACTCTGTGCCTTGTGAAGCCACTTCATCGCTTCCGGGGATCCCTATAAGGTGAATATTGGTTTTCTTCAAGTTATCCCAGAGCTCTCTGAGAGAGTGATCTGTTTTTGCCCTCCATTTCTCTTCCTTTTTGAGAGTTTGGGAGTGTTTGAAAGCTTTGTCTTCAATGTCAGAAATCCTTTCTTCTGCTTGTTCTATTCTGTTACTGAGGGATTGTACGGTGCTTCTTAGATCTTTGAGGGCTGTAACTTCTTGTCTCAATGTGTCAAAATCTTTGGTCATTTGGTCTTTGAATTCGTTGAATTATTGAGACATCTTTTGGGTTACTGCTTGGAATTCTAATTCCATCTTATTTGTTATCCAGATTCTGAATTCGATTTCTGACATCTCAGCTATTTGTGCATGGATCTTGTGCTGTGTCTGCCCCATTGATCCTTGGAGAGTTAATCTGCTCTGATTATTCATGTTGCCAGAGTATTTCCATTGATTTCGCCTCATGATTGTTTTTCACTGTTGCCTCTGGCCATCCTCAGAGTTGGGGAGGTGTCTCTCCAAGATTAGACCCCAGAGGAATCACTCTATTGTTGCTGGATCTTTATAGGGAGTGACCCTGTGTAGTTCCTCTGAGGCTGCCCCAGCCAGGGAGTTCTGGTTGTGGGAGCAGCTCCAGAGTGTGACACACCTGGATCCAGCAACAGGGCAGGGGGTGGTGCACACAGTTCTGGGAGTGCCTGGCACCAGTGACATTGGCGCAGATGGCGCAAGTCTCCAGCCATCTCTTGCCAGTAGAATGGTTCCGCGCAGAGTCAGGGAGGCCTCTGGAGGGCATGAGACTACCAGAGTCCCTGGCCAGACGAGCGGATGGGTGTGGAGGCAGGAAGGGTACAGGAGGGAGGATGCGGGGTTGTGCAGCTCCCAGAGTTCCTGGTCAGGGCATGCATAGGCCCATCAGGACCCGTCCCGGTTCATGGGACAGCTCTTACCCGGGTCGGACGCAGATCACTGGTCACAGCAATGCTCCTATAGAGGTCTGGGCAGGTGCTGATCATGTGTCACAGCACAGCTCTTCCAGAGGCAGGCACCCGGCACAGCTCTTACGGAGGTCTGGGCGGGTACTAATTGCGGGTCGGCGCCTGAGGTAGGATTTTTAAATACTTTTCTCTTTCTAGGGTTCTCGGTCCACTGTATAAACTGTTTTTGTTTCATAGAAGTCAAAGACTTTTAAAAATTTGGATGAATTCTATGAACTGTTTTGGTGTTTTTGGACTTGGCACTTAGTTGAACTGCCCTGGGGAGAGCTTGAGCAGGAGTGCAGAGAACTTTGGCCATTAGGTAGGGCCCCAGACTGAGCTACTGAGCTGGATGGAGCTAATAGTGTTCGGCTGTGGGCCGCAGGGAGCTATTGTCAACATTGTTCTTAAGTACAACTCTTACCTATAGTTCTAGCTTATCACAAAGCAGTTTTAATTTTCCATTTTTATTCTTGTTCCAACACTTGTTCATAAGGTGAATTTTGTTTCTGATACTCAAGGGTGTCAAGAATTCTATATAGTTGCTTTGTTGTTTCTGTAGGTAATGGTACAGGATCTGGCACCAGATCCTCCGGATTTCTATTAAGGTTTCACTGAGCTGAACTACTAACTAATATTTATAACACTCACAAAGTGTTGGTTTGTATATCATTCTCTGAACAAGTATGAAAAAATGTCATGTGCTCCACTCTGTGTTATATTCTATTGCAAATACTTCAAAACAAAAGTTTTGTGTCACACAGAAATGTGGTGCTTGGCCAGATAACCATCAGGGTGGCTACATTGTTCTGTGCTAATCTAATACATGCTCTCAGGATTGGAGTTTGGTGTTTAGTTAAATCTTATATTTTTTTTAACCTTTCATGCCTTGTGGATAACTACCAAGCTGGGAATTATGGTCTTCTTCATTAAAACAGACTCCTATGTGGGCCTGTCCAATTAGTTTCAAGATTCTGCCTAGTTATAACTTAATTCTATGCAGAGCACAACTTTAATTCAAGATAAAATCACAGTAATATTAATAATTTAATGCTTACCTGCTATATGCCAACCATCACAGTTGTGAACATATATTAGACAATGCTTCTTTCTACGGTCATGTGTTCTAACATTGAAAAAATCATATAAATAAATACATGCAGAAGGTGACATCAGCAAGATGGATAAGTAGAGGTGCCTGTCACTCATCTCTCCCACAAAGAAAAGACCAAAACAACAAAAAAACAATGAAAATTCTGCTAGTGTATCTGAAGAAAATAGCTGAAGGGAGCGGCTAAACCTCAGGGGAGCAAGAAAATTCACATGGCAGCAGAGAGGGGAGAAAATTACCCTGCACTTATCATCTTGTCTCTGTCACCAGGATGACTTGGAACCCAAATGGAAATACTCCTGTTGGGAAGAGGTAGGCAGGAGGCTCCTAGAAACCCACATCACCACCACAGGTACCATCACTTAAGTGAATTCTTTACTCCTTAAAACACTAGGCTACTTTTGGAGTTTGAAATTCATGCAGCTGTATTGGTTCAGAGTAAGATATGGTGTAGTATATCCCTGAGGTCCCATGACCCATGCCCTATAGAATGGCACCATCTTGAAAGCACAAACACTTCTAGAGTTTGATCTGCCCTGGCCGCCAGTATCCGCAGCGTCTACCAGGCCTTTGTCTCCATCATTATCTCATAACACTCACACAGGTGACTGCAGTGTCATGACCCCAGATACTTGTAACATGATTCCAGCTACACAGCCCTGACTGCAGTGTCTGAGCTGATTTTGGACTCTCCCTTCCAAGGAACAAGCAGTTTCACACAATGGGGAAGCAAACTTGGGTCAATTGAACTATTGTATGCCTGGGTTTCTGGCCTAAGAAACAACCCATCGGAACTGACTCCAAAACTTCACTCCCAAGCTGTTACAACCAATATTTATTCACATTCCTGGCCTGAGACAAAACCTGCTGAGCCCATCTCTGAGCCAGTTATCTTGCCACATATTCAACCACTGGCATGCGCACTAGCATGGCTCCCTCCCCCAGCAAACTGTCCCACAGCCACCATAAACTCAGAACAGCTTATACCACTATGGCACTTGCAAATATCGCTGATTACACTGTTGAGCTCACTCAGAACCAAAGTCAGTGCTCGCTATACCAAGTCAGGATGCTAGGACTCATCCACAGGAAAAACATCTCTCCCCAGAAAAACTCCATAAAATGGAAAGACATGACCATTCCACCAGCTGCTTCAACGTCAATGTAGGGGTAGAAGGAACATGAAAATAAATAAATGAACAAACAGGGAAATGTGATGCATAAAAAAAAAAAGAACAAAGTTCACTATCCTTCAGAAACATACCCCAAAGAAAAAGAAATTTACAAAATACTTAAAAATAAATTGTAAATAATGATCTTAAGGAAATTCAGTAACATACAAGAGAATGCAGGTAAAAAGTTTAACATATTTGGAAAAAACGATTCATGACATGAATGAAAAAACTAACAAAAAGATATCACTAAAAAAGTTCCCAGAAATCTTAGAACAAAAGAAATCAATAAATAAAATGTAAAAATACAACTGAGAGCTTCAACAACAGATTAGATCAAGCAGAAGAAAGAATTTCTGAATTTAAAGACAGTCCTCTTAAAATAAATCAGAGGAGGAAAAAAATACAAAAATTTACAAAGGATAAAAAAAGTTTGTGGGACTTATGGAACACTATTAGTGAACGAATATTTGCACATGGCATTCCATATGGAGAAGAGTTGGAGAAAGTCACAGAAAATATATTTAATGAAATAATTTTGTTTAAAACTTAACAAGTGTTGGAATACCAACATTTAGGTCCAGGAAGCTTAAGGGTCTCCCCCTAAAATTAAACCTCAGAATATTCCCTGAGGCACATTTTAATCAAAAGTCAAAGAGACAAAATTAGGGAATCTTTATTAGGCTATCAGCAGATTTCTCAGCAGAAAGCTTGCAGGCCATTCATACACATGGAATGATATATTTAAAGTGCTAAGAGAAAAAGACTGCCTGTTAATAATACTGCATCTAAAACATTAATTCTTCAGAAATGAACAAATAAATAAAATCTTCCCAGACAAGCAAAAGCTGAGAAAATTTGTAACCACTACTCCAGGCTTACCAGATATGCTTAAGAGAGTGCTACAATTGGAAGTGAAAGAATGATATTACTATCTTTAATATACATGCAAGTATAAAAATCACTAGTAGAAGAAATTTGTAATCAAATTTAGAATACTACAGCATTGTAATGGTGCTATTAAATCTTTCCAACCTCTAGTAAATATGTTAACTCTTAATACGGTACAAAAAAAATAGCATAGCCACAATTAGATGTTACAAAACATAACTTTAAAAAATGTAAAGTGAGGCAATAAAAAATTACATTGTGTGAAAAGAGTAAATGTATAGAATATTTCTGTGCAATCAAAGTGAATTTATCTTCAACATATAATTGTCTATTATAACACTAAGATTTTTTTGTTGTTAGCCCCACGATAACCAAAGAGAAAGAAATTTCAGAAAATATGCCAATATGATCAATGAATGAAGCTTAACAAATATAAAATTACCAAACTATCAAAGTAAACAATAAAAGAGAAAGAAACAAAGAATCTACAAAATGAAGAGGAAAAAATTAACAATATAGCAAAAGTCCTTACTTATTAATAATAATCTTGAGTATACTTTAATAATGAAAAAATGATTCAGCACACGAACAGAATTAACATTAAAGTGAATTAAATTCCTCCATTAAAAGATACATAATAGCTGAATGGATTTTAAAATAAGACTTTGATTATATTTTAGGCCACAAGACAAGTTTCTGCAAATTTAGAAAAACTGAAATCGTATCGGTAACCTCTCAGAACACAGTGGAACACGTCCTAGAGAGTACTTTGAAGGGTGAAGTAGGTTGCAGTGAGCAATGATGATGCCACTGTACTCTACCCGGGGAAACTGAGCAAGACTCTGCCTCAAAAACAAACAAACAAACAAAACAAACATAAAAAATAAAAATAGAACCAAATGATCCAACAATCTCAATACTGGATATATATCTGAAGAAAATAAACTCAGTATGTTGAAGAAATATCTGCATTCCCATGGTCATTGCAGCACCATGCACAGCTGAGCTATGGAGTCAACCTAGATGCTCAACAATGAATGAATAGATAAAGAAAATGTGGCATGGATACTTAATGGCACACTATTTAGCCACCAAAAAAGATTAAAACCCTGTCATGTGTGACATCGATGAGCCTGGAGGACATGAAGTTCAGTGACTTGACCAGACAGAGAAATTCAAAGACCAAATGTTCTTATTCATTTTTAGAATATAAAAAAGCTGATCTCATAGAAGTAGTGTTTAGAACAGTGATTACCAGTTACTAGGGGGTGGAATGGGGAGAGTAAGTAAAAAGTTACAGTTAGAAAGGAAGAATAAGTTCCTTATTTTACAGTAAGGTTACTACTATAACCTTACCTACAGTAATGTTGCTTGTCAACAATAAGATATTGTATGTCTCAAAATAGCTACACAATGAATTTGTTTGTTCTTGCCACAAAGAAAAGATAAATATTTGAGGTTATGCTTATACTAATTACCTTCACTTGATCATTATAGTGTATACATAGATCAAAACAGCACATTATACCACTATAAAATGTGTATAGTTAACTATACATCTATAAAATATGTATAGTTATTATATATCAATTAAAAATAAATTTAAACGTAAAAATAAACTAAAGAAATACATATACATACAATAAAATAACACATACTTTGATTGAGGTGTTATAGAGTGAAAACAAAGGAATCATTGGTCATTTCTTTCTGGTGAGAAAACTTTTCAGAGAAACCTTGACAGACATAATGATTAGGGAAGAAATGATAGGAGATTCATTTTAAGCAGGAATATACCTTTCCACTGTTTATTTTTTGCTAAGGTACTATTTGAGGTCTGTGAAAATATTAAGAAAGTTGACAAATCAAAATCTTCTCCTCACAAGCTAATGTTGACCAATACAAAGTTCGTTTGATGCATGATCCTGAGCAAAAACATTCAGTTTTGAATAACAAGTCAAAAATGGATTTGTTCTTATAATGAAAATGGTCAAGCAACTTCAAGATTTCTGGTCTTTCATAGGAGACCAATTCATTTTAATATATTTAGTTAATAAAAAATTTATCAAGAATATATAAAGAATTCACACATCAATAATAAAAATACAGTTAACACACTAAAAACATGAATAAGTGTTTGGTGATTTAAATCATCGCCCAAAAAGGATAATGAAATGGAATCAGTATACATCCGGGAGTTATCTAAACTCTCATGTTCACTGAAGCATCTTCACAGTGGCTTAGAAATAGAAGCAATCTAGGTGTCCATCATCAGGTGAATAGATAAAAATGTGTTGTTTGCAATAAAATACCATTGAGCTTTAAAAAAAATGGAAAGCCTGACATTTGCAACAGCATACATTACACTAAGTGCAATAAGCTAGGAACAAAGGAAGATGCTATATTATCTCACTTCTGTGGAATCTAAAAAGTGAAATTCTGGGCAGCACCTGTGGCTCAAAGGAGTAGGGCGCCAGCCCCATATACTGGAGGTGGAGGGTTCAAACCCAGCCCTGGCCAAAAACTAAAAAAAAACAAAACAAAAAAACGTGACATTCTTAAAAATAGAGGGAAGAATGGTGGTTACAAGAGATTTGTATCAGGGAGAATTGGCGATGTTAGCCAAAGGGTCCAAAGTTTCACTTAAAGAGAAGGAACAAGTTCTGGAGATTTGTTTTACAGCACGGTTGACTATAGTTAATAATAACATACTATATATTCCAAAATGTAAGACAGTAGACGTTAAAAAAAAAAAAAGACAGTAGACGTTCAAGTTCACACCCAGGAGAAAGTGACAAGTATGTGAGGTAACGGGTATGTTAATTAGCTTTATTAAACCATTCCACATCATATATAGCATGTTGTACTGGGTAAATATATACTATATATATCCTATACATAACCTCATGTTCTACTCCACAAACAGATACAATAAAAATGAATTCTAAAATGTAAATTAATACAAATAATTTTTAAAATTAATTGAAATCTTTAATGATTTGAAGTATCTGTTATCGTTACTATATCATCCTTAATTTGGATGATCGTGGTGGACTCTGAGGTGATGAAAAAAAGTCCAAGTGCCTATGGACTCAATTTTTGTGCAGAACCAGCAAGTTGACTCAGTGTGGCCAGACTGTAAGAGTGTCGTGTTCTTGCTTCAAGGGTAAAGTACTATCCTCCTTTGTTAACTGACTTATAGAAAGATAGCATTTACCAACTCTATAGTTGCATCCCTAATGCCTGGGGATGTGCTGATCTGCTTTCCGAAAGGGAACCAAACAGAGAGTAGCAGCTGTAACGGGAGTCACCACCTGATTAAAGTTTTAATAATTCATTGTCATGGTGCAAAAGCAATCTATCTTTAGTAATTGCAAAAGTGGCATGCTAACAGGGATCTGATAAGACTTGCCACCTTCAATTTTTCAAGTCTTTGATGGTGGTATTTAAATTTGTATTCTTTTCAAAGATTTGGTATTACTTTTTGTTTCTCTCTTTGTGAGGGAAGATAATTTTGAGAACACTTTTTGAACAAATACAGTCCTTTTGTAAAGCAGCAAGATACCAATTTAATTAGTTATTCTGCCATGACACTGTGGAACTGGGGGAAGATCTGTTCCCCTAGACCTACCTGAAACAAAGTTGGATAACATAAATATCTTCATTTATGTCGTGGCAAGTCTACTTCTCATTTTGATCAGTGGAAAAACTGTTATGTTTCCCCAGGAGGAAAATAGAAGCTTAGAGCTTGAGTATAATAATTTCTAGACCGACTGAGACATTCCATCTTCTATTGCATTGTTGTTTTGGTGAATGATTCCAAAGACAAACGTTTAGGGTAGCTTAGGAGGGACATTTATATTGTGAACATGTAATGCACGTAAGGGTTTTCCTCAAGAGAAAGGTCTCTCTTTAGTAGAAGGCTCTTTGGTGTGAATTGATTCCAGTTTGGTTGAAGGACTGACATTTGCTCTAAACTTTGGGGCTCAGCTCTGGGTTCTATTAGCTTTGAGAACTTCTTCTGTTGGGGGTGGGCTGCTTATCAATTTTGATCCTCGGGAATATCATGAATATTTATTTAGCCACTGCCAAGTTTCCCATTGGTGAACCCATTTTGCTTGTCATGACGCCTACCAAGGTAATAATATCATACCTGCTTTGAAATTATTCTGCTTCTTTACCTCTGTTACAAGATCTGGGTATACATCCTTTGGAATCTTGGAGTCCATTTCCGTTTCAACACCCACTAACATTCTCAGACTACCAAGGGTATCTGCTATAAAGCTTTTTCAAACATAGAGGGGCTCACTTTGGGGGTTTATCTCTCGATGCTTTATTGAAAGAACTATCATCTGTGTTTTCTCAGGGATAATAGTTAAAAAACATGATTTATATTGATAATACTACTTATCAATCCATGTTTCATCTTTCTACTTTTTACTTTTTCTCATATATTATAATAAATTAATTCTGATATTCCACCTTCATTTACCAAAGGCCACAATTAAGTATAGATTTTAACCAATCAACTAAACAAGCCATTATCAATGCTTCATTGAACCTAGTAAATTGGGTCCAGAGCCCTAGTAACTATCATCCATATTTACAACTTCAATCCAATTCTTTTCTTATTCATGTAGAAACTATATATGTTCTGTCTGATGTATATTCACCACTTTTTTGTGGATATAAAATGCTACTTACATAATTATTTCTTATTTTTCAAAATGTTTTCTCACCTAGCATTGGATCTGTAATTTTGTAATTGGACCAGTTTGGACTCTAGTTAAAGGCACAGAGAAAAGGAAGTGTGGATGAGGGGAGGACTGGTGGCCAGTAGGATGGCGTGATTCTTCTTGCAATGTAACTCTCAATCAAGTATATGTGGGGTCTGTAAGGAAGGAAGGAAAGACTTATCACATATGAGATGAGAGCCTGCTTCAACCTCCAAGAGAGGTTCAATTCTTGGAAATTCAATAGAAACTGACTCAACTTTTGCATTTTCTCATCAATAACCACTCAGATTTTCAGGGTTCCACTCTTTTTTAATTGTTGCTAACATTCACATTAAAGGCATGATAGACCAGTAAATACAACTGACTTTATAGTTCATCCACTTGGAAGAATAAAAATTACACTTGATTTTGAAAGCAATGAGACTGTTTTAAATTATTCATAAGAAGATCCTGGATTTCATTCCATCATTTGAATTTGTCAAGCTACTTTTCTTCTCCATTTCTCCCTTGAGTTATTTATACCCTCCATCTCCTCCATGGCCATGCCCAGTTATCATATTAAAGGCTTGCCTTCAATGGGAACTTCACTCCAGTGAACTGTGGGCAGTAACATGAATAATAATAATATGCCAGTAACTTTTACATATCATTCACTGTCTGTTAGACACTGTTCTAAGTTTTTTACATATATTAGCTCACATTATCAATACACTTGTTATTGAATTGGTTAATAGCCACATTTTACAGTGAAGAAATTGAAGCACTGATCAGTTGAATATCTTGTCCAGCTTACACAGCTAGTAAGTGGATCCAGAATCTGTGTTTTTAACTCAGAGAATCTGTCACCTGATTTGAGCAATTGCTTCAAATCAATTTGAAATTTTGGGGTTGGGTGGACTGTAGGTTATATACATTTATCCTACTCTAAGTGAGGGAGGATGAGTGACTATCTGGGGATCTGAGTTTCTACAGTGTTATCTTCTACTAAGATTCATCATGTGAGTAGTTTTTCAAACATAGTACAGTGGTTCAGATACTGGGTAGCCAAAAAGAAAAAAAAAAGGCCAATTACCTGTGCAATGACAGATACAAACATCCAGAAAGTACTCAATTATTGTTTGAAAAAGAGTGTTTTGGAAAACTGACAAATTTTTTTAAGGAAGTATTTTGGATTCAGACCTTACTTAAACACAATGAAAACCCTTGATATTAAATTCCAGAAGGCCCTGTAATTACCAAAATGTCTAGTCTAACTATTTAGACACATTAGATATTGGATCATATTTAGATAAAAGTCTCTGAACATTTAACACAAATATTAGAGTGCATCTAGGTATATTAATTTTAATACTGCCACTAACTTACATAGAATCTTTGTGCAAATTAGAAAAGAATTCCCTTCACTGAGGAAGGATTTTTATGATGAAAATTTCTTGATTTCTCTGTAACAATAATTAGGACACACATAAAATTAGCTATGTATTATAAAATCTATTAACTGAACAAAATAATAGAAAATTTGAATTTCAATCAGAATATTTAAGAATTCATTTTAAATATTTTGTTATGAAATAGTTTCACACCTTGCCTTCAGAAAATAAAATTGTTGTAGGAATAGTTTCTATATTTAATACAATATATCATATCATCATCTGACCAGACATGAGAATTATGAGTATTGTACATTTGACATTCACATAATTATATTTTTCTCAGTATCATCTCAACCTTTCTGTAGCATTATTGGTCATATATATTTTACATTTATATTTAAATTTTAAATTGAATGCTGTTGTTGATATAATAAACCTTTACTATATATGCTGACTGTGGATAGGCTGTGAAAGCTGTCCATCTCTGTAATCTCCGTTAGTTTTCATTTATGCTTTCCACCCCCAGTAAATATGCAACATAAAAAATACTAAATTATTGAAAGTAGAATGAATAATTAATATGGACCCTTTTAATGTTTACAAAATTGGTAAATAAATAAGTTAAACTCGTTCCTGTGTTTGTTTTCTTTAGGTAGAGTTTTAAAGAAATTTTATTATGGCTAAAAAAGAGTAGAAGTTAAAATCATACCCAGCTTCATAAGTGTTTCGTTCTACTGAAGCAAATAGAGCTGAAGCATTTGTATTTATTTATTTTGCAACTTCTTTCACTTTTTCAAATAATATATATATATACAATAGCCAAATATTTTTTTCTTATTTTTAAAAAATGTTTTCTCATTTTCTATTTCCTGGTAATGATCTTCTATTTTAAACAGTTTTCTGACATATGGGAGGAAAATACAAAGTAAATTTATAATTTATGACATTTTTAACTTAATATGTTCTGTTTAAATTATAAATATGTTAATGTAATCATTTGGAAATATCAACAAAGTAAATAATTATTATTGTATAATTAGCAGATATTCCAAAAATTTCAACTACTATATATTTTGGTGAATTGTTCATGGGAAGTATCCATTAGCTAATGTATATTGTTTTGTATCATAATCAAAGTTCTAGTAGGTTTAAAATAGTAAATGAACCATACTATCCTGGAAGAGCAAGCAAACAAGTCAAAATGAAGTGTAAATAATGTGTGACGAGTTTATTCAATACACTACCATAATGAGTGATCTGCACATTTCGCAAAGTAGCTCCTTATTTATTTTAGATGCTTTTAATCAATAAATGAATTTTGATTATTAAACTCATTTTTTCAGTGTCCTAAATAACAATTATATCACTTTCTCATTTCAGAAAATTATTACAATATATTTCTTGTATTAATACACCTAGTTTATTCTCCTCTGCAGATAGTTTATTCTCATTGGCTGAAAAGCTACAGTATGCTTATGTTTGTACATAGCTGTATATTGGTATAAAGATATCCAAACTCCTCAATGCAGCGCTCTTTACAGTACATAGTCAGAATGACCCGCATCATTCCTAAGTAAAATGTATTATTTAATCATCACAAAAATTCATTTTCATATTTAGGAAATTAAGACCAAAAGAGAATAGTTATTTGTCCCAACTCAGCAGAATTAATAAGAAACATATTTAAAGGGCTTTACATAAAATATACTATACTATCATTTTTAGTGAATGTGAGTTTTAGAAAAATGATTAAATGATAAGTACACACATTTCATCTAATAACTTACCTTAATATATATTTGAGAAAGTTTAGATGCACACATATACCCACATGCATATATATGCACAGACCTGCCTTGGTGGCCCACAAAGATCAACCAGGCCTTCCTGGCACTCACCCCCTTGTGTAGTTTTCTACCACTCCAATCAGTTTGGCCAAGATTTACCAAGTGTCTTGAAAGCAGCAATTGACATAAACACACATTGAAGCTTACCATCTGGGGAAGTTCTTTCTGAAATCCAGCAAATAAGCTGTAAAAAAATTCAGATTCAATATGTAACTAAAAGTAAAAGCTATGTGGGGAGAGGCCTGCAGGAATATGTTTTAGACCACACTGAGTTCCCATGAGAATGAAACTGCATAAGTGACATCCACTAGTACATATGGGATGGAAGAATTGCCTGCTGAGCCTTGTGAACCACAGCGTTTAGGAAATGAGATATTATCACTGTTTTGAGCCACTATGTCTTTGAGTGATTTTTCACCCATTAATAGGTCATTGAAATATACACACATGAAAACTTTCTTCCAAGTGGAATTTTACAGGTGCTTATTTTTGGACATGATTTTATCTGAGCTTGTTTAGTGAAACATACAGAAATGCATTTCTCTGCAGGATTCATTTAGCATGCCTAATAATGGATTTTGTATCTACTATCTAATGTTTTATGGCTCCTTGGAGACTTGGTTAGAAATAAGAAGTCCTGCAGGGGCTCCATAGTTAATTTTTTCTAAAGATGTGGTTGTAAATAGCAGAGAAGAATAAAGCAGCAGTGTGATGAGACTCTTAAGGCATTTCCAACAATCCCAAAGTAATTTCCACAGAGATGCAACTGAAATCCAGTTTTTTAGAGATGTTAAACTGATTAAAGCTTCATCAAATTCTTAAAGGAATAAACAGACCGTAGATCTAAAGGAATTGAGAGTTAATGCACGGATTAAGTGTACTTATTGACTTAAGTCAGTTGAAAGTTATTTTTGGTTCAGAAAGGGAAAACATTTTGGGATTTTAAACACAGAGACTTGATGGGGGGGGTTACAGCTTACGGCACACCTCTTGAGGTGGAACACAATTATAAGAGGGACTTTACCTGATAAATACAAACAGTGTAACCTAATTCTTTATAATCTCAGTGAATCTGGAACAATAAAGAAAAGACATAGACGTGTTTGATGGCATCTAAAACATGAGTTTAATGTACATTTTATGTACCTTTCAAAAGCATTATAATCTGTTTTAATTTACATATTTTAGATGAAATATAGAAAATGAATTAATGTTGAATGAGCCTACAGAAAACTCTACAGCTTATTTCCAGGGTTATTGCACAGAATATGCTCATATCGTGTGTGAGCTACATGTTCTACGTATAAGACCATGTGTGATGTGTTCATCTCACAAGATAAAATCTGCTGGGACCAATTTCTGAAGTTTGCTACAAACTTTCCCTTGGGAGTAGGGAAATTCTTTCTCTTATTATGAAACATCCTATTCCACAATCAATAAAATTTAGACAAAGTTACAGAAGCCAGAAATTCTTCTAAAATTAGGAAATTTTTGAAAATCATCTTTGGTCTTTTTCTGAAGGCTCTAAAGCATCCTCCTCTGAAGAGTTTCTCAACTAATTTATGGAGCACTGAAACAAATCTACATTAATGCACAACCTACTCCTCTAAGCCGTGGTGTTATTATCATTTCTCTATGGTATATTTTGAGTGAATACCATTCATCAAAGAGAAAATATATGATTTAAGAAAATGGCAAATGGCTAAGATCTATTAGAAATAGTAGGGCATAGCTAGTGAATTTTAGAGAAATGGTGAAGGAGAAAGAGACAAGTCCTCTGGATGAAAGGAAGCAAAACATCAAGCAGACCTGTAGATTTGTTTGAATGATGTAAATCTCAACAATGACTGATGAGAGCCAAGAGCACAGAATAGCAAATCCACATGCTAAAGTATCACACCCCTAAAAAAAAAAAAAAAGTTTTACTGAGATAATGATAGTTTGATGAGAAATTTTACATTCAACTGAAACATAATAATTACATACTTTGATGAGGTCTATAGTGGAAGTATCTACAGAAGTATATAAACAGATTTATGCTACAGACAAAAAATAAGGTCACAAAGAGGAATATGATATGTATAAAAGGATTAATTTGAGGTTTTGAGTATCTCTGGCTTATACACTTTCCCTAATATTTTCTTGAATTCCATATTAAATAATAAGGTAAATATCACTGAAGCTGTACTACATTGCCTACTCTTGCATTATCACTGCTGTTTGTAAGAAAATACCTTACCCTGAGATACCTGATTTAGAAAGGAAACAAAAGGTGCATTCTCCTGATATCCTGTGTAAGGATTTAGGATTCATAGTAATTTAGCAGACTCTGCTCTTAAGATTGCTTTCAAAATTGCAGTTTCCAGAGGTAATTTCGAGGAATAGAAAAGGAAGTCAGTAATACGTTATAAATAGCCATAACTTTACAGTGGAGCAACTTCATAGTTTTATGATATTGGACTCATAAAGTTTTCCATTTCATAGAGGGAGAGAAAAAATGACTATATTATACAGAAGTTTTAAAATATAAATGAAGGGATTCTGGTAGGACAGCTGTGGGGAAAGCATTGTTTATCATTTGCTCCAAATTGCCACATAAAAATGGACAGAAAATGGCATTTTTGGGGGGTTCCATCCAAAATGAAGAATTATTTTTTCCAAGTCTTGAAAGTATGATGTTGGTATTTTAATACAGATAGCATTGAATCTGTACATTGCTTTGGGAAGTATAGACATTTTAACAATGTTTGTTCTTCCTAGCCATGAGCATGTTATGTTCTTCCATTTGTTAATATCTTCTGCCGTTTTGTTCCTTAGGGGTTCATAGTTTTCTTTATAAAGGTCCTTCACCTCTTTTGTGAGGTGCATTCCGAAGTATTTCATTTTCTTTGGAGTTGCTGAGAAGGGTATTATGTCCTTGATTTCCTTCTTATCTATCAGGAAAAAAGCCCGTGTAACCAAAGCAATTTTTAGTAATAAAAACAAAGCCAGGGGCATCAGCATACCAGACTTTAAGCTGTACTACAAGGCCATAGTGATCAAAACAGCACGGTATTGGCACAAAAACAGAGGCATAGACATTTGGAAACGAACAGAAAACCAGAAGATGAAACCAACATGTTTCAGCCACCTAATCTTTGATAAGCCAAACAAGAACAGACACTGGGGAAAAGAATCCCTAGTCAATAAATGGTATTGGGAAAACTAGATATCCACATGTAAAAGACTGAAACTGGACCTGAACTTTTCTCCACTCACAAAAATTGATTCAAAATGGATAAAAGACCTAAATCTAAGGCACAAAACAATTAAAATCCTCAAAGAATGTGTAAGGAAAACACTGGAAGTTGTCGGCCAGGGAAAGGACTTTATGAGGAAGACTTCCATGGCAATTGCAACAACAACAACAACAACAAAAACAAATGGTACTTATTAAACTGAAAGCTTATGTTCAGCTAAGGTGACAACAACCAAAGCAAATAGACCATCTGCACATTGGGAAAGGATATTTGCATCTTTTGATTCAGATGAAAGCTTGATAATTAGGATCTGCAGAGAACTCAAATTAATAAAGATAAAAAGAGCCAACAATCCCTTAGATGATAGGGCAAGAGAGATTACTTTACCACAGAGACACTGGCACTAGGCTGTGTATTGCTGCTCAATTTACAATCACCAAAATCTGGAAACAGCCTAAATGCCCACCAACCCAGGAATGGATTAACAAGCTGTGGTATATGTACACTGTGGAACACCATTCATCCACTTTCCATCTTTTGTATTAACCTGGATGGATGTGCAACACATTCTTCTTAGTAAAGCATCACAAGAATGGAGAAAGAGGAACCCTATGTACTCAATTCTGATATGAAGACAATTAAGGTCCTATGCGGTGGGGGGTGGGGAATGGGGAGAGCAGAGAGAAGAAAGGAGGGAGGAGGGAGGGGGACAAGGGGTGTGGTAGACCTTTTGGGGGCGGGACACAATTACAAGTGGGTCCTTATCTAACAAAAGCAATTAATATAACCTGGTTCTGTGTACCCTCAATGAATCCCCAACAATAAAAAAAAGAAAGAAAAGAAAAAAATGGACAGAACAACTAGAAAACAAACGCAAAGGAAAAACATGGAAAATATTAACAACAAATCTAAGTAATAAGGCATTCTCACAAATTCCAAAATATAAGCAGATAGAGACAAATCTCCAATGGGCACAAAATACATGATATCAGCATCCACATGGGAGGAAGAAAGAACTGTGGCACTACACATTGTGCTTGAGAAAAGGCAAACTTCAAAATAGCCATGGGTGTTCACTGGAAAACACAGAGGCTGACTTTAAAATAAAAACTAAATCTGGAAGGAGATTCTTCACTAACATATCCAGGGAAAGAGGCCTACCATTACAAGGACTTGCAAAGAATCGTGAAAATATATGCTATAGGGGAATCAGTAGCCTCCATCACTAATTTAGTTAATTATTCGTGGGAATAGAACAAACTATATTATTCCATTTAGGATGATAGCATTCTATGAGAAGAGTACATATAGAGTCTGATGTGTTAGACAATGGCATAAATGTAATCGTCTGCAAAGCTAGCTCCTAATTTAATTCTTAACTGAAAACCAGTACAGAAATCCTTAAATGGAGTCCTCAAATTGACACACATAAAATAATCTCAAATAAGTCACTGATATCAGCTGTATAGCATAAATAGATTATAGCTTCAATGTGTGTTAAACTTGAGAGAATTAAAAAAACTACCACTATGTAACCTTCCAAGATAAAGCAACAATTCATTACCAATTTGCTATTTTACTGTGTGTATTTGGCCCAAATAGATCAGCAAAGCATGACAAAATATAAAACCAACCAGTATGCTAAAGAAAACCTGACTCATTGTCCTGAGCCACATAAACATTTATAAATCAAAGAAATTAATACCTTTTAATTTTTTGATTATTATTCTGATAGAAGACTTAGAACAATGAATAAAATAAAATAGTCATACTATCTATCACACAATGTTCCCCTATTTTGTGTCTCTCTTCACATATTAAACTACACGTGGCTTGGATTGGTGCTAGTACACAAGAAGGCATCATCTGGATACCATCAAAAATTTGTTCTATCTTACACACTTTCTTAAAAAGTATGATGAAAATTGTGATATGGGCCAAGAGTAGCTGTTATAATATTGCCTCCTGGAATGCCCTTACTCAAGTTACATGCCTTACAAAATCTGTGAAAGGCAATCAAATTTGCTGAATAAATGAAAGTACAAGGTAGTTGTTATTGATGAATAATGAGAACCTATTCACACAATGGTAAATCAGGAAAATGTGTTCTATGTTAGCCAGATAAAGAAGAAAGGCAAATGAGATTTGATTTTAAAATATGAAGATTTAAAGTATAAACTATACAAAGTAGATAAACAAGATATTCAAGTGTTTAAAAAGCATTAACGTAACAGTTGTGTCAAACATTATTCTAAGCACAGCAGATACAATGGTAAACAAAGAAATCTCTCCCTCTTAGAGCTTACATTTAATTGGCTGAAATAATTAACTGGCCAGGGAAGATTAATATGAAAAGTGACATTTGACCAAAGTCCTGAGTAAAAAAGGAAGGCTCATAAATCTAAGAAATCTAAGAAGAAGACAATTTTAAGGCAGTTTTGTAAAAACTGGATGATACTCTTCAAAACAATTCAGCAGATAACATTTAACATTTAAGTAGGAAGTAACACGACCTGATTTGTATCCTTAAAATGTCTCTTTACCATGTGAAAAGTTAATTTTGAGAAGAAGGCCAACCTTGGAAACAAAGGAACAAATTTATGAACTATTGGAATAGTCTGGATGAGAAAGATAGTTGCTTAAATTAGGCTGATAATATAAAGCTAATGAAAAGTGGTTGAAGTATAGTTTTCTTCTGTTGTTGAATACTTTTCCTGGCTTTAATAATAAGGTGATATTGGCTTCATAGAACATATTGGGGAGGATTCTTCATTCTCCATGTTACAGAATAAATCTCGCAGGATAGGTGCCAATTCTTTTTTGTAGAAGAAATTTGATAAAATTCAGGTGTGAATCTGTCTGGTCCAGTACTGAATGGCCTTTACCCAAAATTTCCAAAACAACAGATGCTGGTGGATGTAGAGAAGCAGGTATACTCAGAATCTATTCGTGGGAACTGCAAACTAGTACAACCTGTTGGAAAATTCCTCAAAGAACTAAAAGTAGAGCTATCCCTTAATCTAGCAATCCCTCCATGAGGTATTTACCCAAAGGGAAAAAAAAGACTCTTTACAAAAATGACACCCAGACGCAAATGTTTATAGCAGCACAATTCACAACTGCAAAGATGAGAAAACAACCCAAGTGCCCATCAATACACGAGTGGATTAGACAAAATGTGGTGTATGTATACCATGGAGTACCACTCAGCCACATAAAATGGTGAACTAATACCTTTTTTAACAATCTGAATAGCACTGGAGACTGTTGTATCACAAGAATGGAAACAAACACACACAAGCAACACATGTACTCACTGTAAGATCGAGACTGATCTATCTACATTTATGTGCCCACATGGAAATAACACCAAATTTGAACTTGGGAGAAGAGTGAGCAAATTCAGATCTAACAGATACAAGGCACAGTGTTTGGGTGATGGGCACACTTATAACATCAACACAAATGGTACAAAATCAATCTATGTAACCAAAACCTCTGTACCCCCATAATTTTCTGAAATAAATAAAGAAAAGTGATTGGATTCTGAGTTTATTTTGAAAGTAAAGTCTAAAACATTTTTTTTTTTTGAATGACAGTGTGAGACGAAGAGGAGCCTAGATAATGCTAAAGACTTTTGTCTTGAGTAACTCTCTAAGTGGCACTATAATTTATTGAGTGTAAAAATACTAGGATAAGATCATGGTTTGAAGGGAAAAATAAAATATTCAACTTCGTGGAGATATTCTTCATGAAGTAGAATATGAGAAGGCCATATCTGGATTTTTAAGACTGAAGTTAATAAATAAATAATTGTGAATCTACGTTGAGTCATGAGTATACATTGGCATTCAAAACCATGAGACGAGATCATACTTTCCAAGTAATTAGAGAAGTGAACAAATTAAGGAATGAACTGGTGGCACACAGAAATATACCAGGTCTTGAAGAAGAGGGGCCCACAAAAGAAGAATCAGAAAATGTAAGTACTTAGGGTACTAGGAACAATGCTTTCCACCAAGCCAAATGGAGGAAGTGTCAGGAAAGGAAGAACACTGTTTCAAATGCAATTGAAAAACCAGAAAGATAAGGAGTAAGAACTAATCATGGCATTTAGAAGCCAAGAGGTTTCCAGTGGTGGAGTGGTGAGAACAAAAGATGAATTGGCATAGGTTTAAGAACCAGTGAAAGATGAGGAATAGCGAGGTACAAAAGTTCTCTTTGAGAAGTTAACTGAAAGTTGCATGTCATCACAGAGAATACTTTTTGAAGAATAGTGATCTATAACATGACTTATGCCCACATGAACAATCCAGCAGAAAGAACAATTGGGTGGCTGGAGTAGAGGTGATTTCAAAGCAAAGAGCAAAGCTCTGTATTAAATTATAGTGGATGGCTTGGTATAGATGTTTTCTTATATCCTAGAAAAGGTCATCTACCTAACGAGACAAATCACACTATTCTTATTTTTTCTTGTGTTAATTAAGTTCCTTTATTGCTACTTTCACATTTCCCTGTATTCTAAATATTAGAAGGCTTCAGAATTGTCTCTAACTCAGATCCTGGAAGGATTGTATAATCTCATGACTGCATATATGTTCCATAAACTGAATTACACATTTATATATTTAAATGGCTGTGCACCATTTACACTTGTATATTTAATATGCATTTGGGATGTCAATGTTTTAATAGTAACTTATGATCTTTCCACAAGCCTCCTCCTTTCCCTAGGTTTTTTCACATCAGTGAAGGGTGAGTTCATCCTTCTAGCTTCTCTGTAAAGAATTAACTATCCTCTTCCTTTCACTTTCGATTCCAGTTTTTCAACACATATTGTTGAGTCTACCGTTAAAATATATTTGGAATCTTACTACTACTAACCAATTGCGTTGTATAGCTAATTCCTGTTATTTGTAATTCTGTAAAGTTGTGATGAACACTGGTTTAGAGAAACCAAACCATTGCTCCTGTGGGGAGTACAGGGTTAGTTTCCTCAAACCTCTGCTCACAAAGTTTTCATCACCTGATCAATACATAATTTTGTTTTATGTGTTTTTCTGTTTAAAGACAACTCATTTAATAATATGTTATTGATCATTCACCCCGAATGTGCAGTCAACAATACTATAAGTCATGTTTTCTCTGCGAGGCACATCTCAGCCTTTGTGTGCTTAGGAACGCTGGCACACAAGTGCCCAAAAAGGACAAAAGTGTGAAAAACATGGCACTGAAGAGATTATAAATGGACTTCTGTTTACAGTATGTTGGCTTACCAAGGAGGTGGAGCATTGCCTCGTTTGACCTCAGCTGGAAAGTGTGTCAGATAACTCAAGATGTTTACTCTTCTGCATTTGCCCCTGAATGACTGAGAAAGCGCTATGAGTATGGATTTGAAGATACAAATAAATTTAGGGAGTTGGCAAATTTGCAAACACAGAGTCATCAAATAATGAGGATCAATTGTGCTAACATTTCCTATTATCTTTCCCTACTTTGTTTTTCTTCATAGCAATTGCAAACAAAAATACTATATCTTTTCTTTTCTCTTGTTGTTTATTATTTGTCTTACCATAGAATTTTCAAAGTGTGGCTTTGGTGGAATTCTGATCCTTTACAACAGGGACTGGCTTATAAGAAGCTAAATAAATATTTATAGGGTGAAAAGAATTAGCGATTATAGGTAACTTTGACAGATGTCATAAAAATGAAATAATGATATTTATATAAATTCAGTTTATCTTGAAGACAGATGTCATTAAAATGAAACAATGGTATTTACATAAATTCAGTTTATCTTGAAGAATCAACATATTCTTAAGGTTTAAAATTTAAGAAGTACAAAGGTATTTACCATGAAAAGTCTCTTTTGTTATGGATGAAATACTAAGTTTATAAAATTTTCATTGACACATTAAAGTGAATCTAGGCAAAGCGGATTAAGGAACATACAACAGAAATGCAGTAATACAATAAACTCATAAGATTCTGAACAGAATAAAGTGCTATGGGGAAAAGTGACCTCAACAAAAGATGAAAAATATCAAAAAGATTAGAACCGAGAGTGTCTTCATAATACTCAGGAAAGGAGTAAAAAAGTAAAATAGAATTATTAAAAAAATAATAAAAGCTGTGCTATTCTTGTGGTGGCTTTATATTGGCTAAGGAAAACTGATGGTTAGATTTTTAGGAATTCTGGGAGCTGATTTTTAAACACAGCCATTATCAAAAATTAAATTACATACTTTCAAGTGGAAGAACTATGTTAAAATTATATATTGAAGCAGCTTTTTGTTGTTGTTGCTCCTTTCTGGAGAGAAGATTATCAGTGTAGTATATAATGACATTTATCAGTCAAAAAGACTCAATCTAATAACCTGGCTATTGGCTCTTTTTCCTTCTTTCTTCATTTGCCTCATTTTGGAATTTCCTACTAGGGGAAAACAGGCGAAAAGAGGAGGGGCTTAATTATTTAACCAGCTCTTGGGAAGGAAAAGATTAACTCAGCAGATCACAGCTGAGGGTAAAATTGGCACATTCCAGAGAAATGCCTCTATTCAGAACTCACCCTTGGATAATCCCCAGGACAAAACTGCAGACATTTTTTTTTAGTATTTTGCCTTTGCTTTTGTATGCCCAAAGTATTGGAACACCAAATTCTATACTAGTTTGGACTGCTGAGTTACATTTCTTTAGACCAAAGAATACACTTTAGAGCCAATAGTGTCTAAAAATGGGTAAAAAGATAACACATCAAATGGACGTAATGGGTTTATATCATCCTTATTCACAGTAACACTTTTATGTACAAAATGGGGGGAGATAAAGTCATGAAGCACTGGCTAACACACTTTCATGAATGTGCACTCATACTCAATGTCTAGGGGACAAAGACAGGGTCCCCTTTAGATAGACTCTTTTGGTTTTTGCAGAGGCGGGCAGCGTCTGGGTAGGAGGTAGGAAAGTTTAATGATTTATTTTATGTGTCTGTCCAGAACCAGCCTCAACAATTCTATGGGCTCCTTCCCAATGGTTTGGTCAAAATGAGACGATGAAAAAAATGAAAATACAGAGACAAAGAGAAAGTTTAAGCAGTAGCTGGACCAGAAGACTGCATGCCTTCTTCATGAGGTTCAACACACATGCAGCGTCTCGCTCCAGGCTAGCTCTGTTTTTATCTCATACACCATTGCTTTAATTATAAATTTCACGAGGGAAAGGCAAGCAATTACATTATGGTTCTTGCTGGGCTTACATTTTCCTAACTAAACTGTTTCTTTAACTAACCATGCTAATTGGATGGATTTACTTTTTGGTTTTATTGCTCTAAGGTATTTGTGATCTTTAACACAAACAGAACATGGACCCATGAAAACAGCCCAAGAGCAGGACGTCAGAGAAGACCCTGATTAGGCCACGCACACAAATCATAGGAATGACAATTAATACTCAAAAAGCTTGTTGACACACAGATGCGGTGACAGAAGAAAAGATGTATTTTATCTCCTTATCTGGTCTGGAGCAGGTCTTTCGGTCTTTAAAAAGATTTACATATTAAGTATACTCTAATTTTACAAAAGCACTCCCTCTCTCAGGGTGATTAGCCTCACCCATTCAGGCCAGTCTAGCTGGCTTATAGACCTCCCTGGCTGCGGGGTCATGCTGGGGAAGGGGTGAAGTTTCAGCAAGTAGCTTCTGGAGTTTTAAAGGTGCCAGGCCCCTGGCAGTACGAGTTGCTCTGGATTCAAGATTTTCGGCAAAAACTTCTCTCTTCTTTCTGTTTTCCTTTTCCCATTATCTGCAATCATCTTCTTAATTCAATTTCTAGCCTACTTATACCAATATTTGAATATTGGTTTTAAGCTTATTAAGTCATTATTACTAGCAGTACAAGCACATCAAGATACCTACATGTATCAATTTAGATACATTGCAGTACCCATATGTTTTAGTTATTTAGGCTGCTATAACAGAATAGCATAGCCTGCATAGCTTATAAATATCAGAAATTTATTTCTCTCAGTCCTGAAAGCTGGGAAGATAAAGATCAAGCTACCAACAGATTTGGTGTCTGGAGAAGTCTCATTTCCTGATTTCAAGAGTTATCTACCCCAAGAACAGAACCAATAGGGAAGATACATATACATATACATATATATATATATCTCCACATGTGTATATACATTTCTCTCTTTCCTATTGGTTCTGCTCTATGCATAGATAACTCTTTCTCTATAAATATGTGTGTGCACTTGTACACATGCATATACACATGTAAACGTACACATGCATATGTACCCAAATGTGTATATATACATATATCCATGTGTGTATATACCTGTCTTTCCTCCCTGTTGGTTCTGTTCTTTGCAGTACCCTGATTAATATAGAAAGGAGGAGAGAAAATACTTGTATGATTGCATAATTCTTCCTCACATGCTACCTCACTTTTTTTTCCAATCTAATCCAATAGTCCTGTGATTAAAGCTATAGTTATAGTTAAAAGTAAGAATGCTCCCTAAGTAACTGTAACAATACTTTCAGTCCTTATAACAGAATTACTAAAGGCCAGATGGGATTAATTATGCCTTCACCCATCTGGAAAAATTGGGATTGACAGTGAATAGCAATGCAGCTGTGTGGCCTAGTGGTTGATGTAGTTTATTTCTACATCACAAAACTCTGTATGAATCATAATGGACCCAAGAGAAGCACTTGCTAGTCTGGAATTGCTGTCAGTAATCTGGATCAGCACAGTGGCTGAACACAAAATCAACATCCTTTCCAAATGTGGAAAATTGGGGGTTAAGATCAATGACAAACTGTGAGGAGACATAATAGCTGAGAATAAAAGAATGAATATGTCAGTTGTGCAACAAAGGAAATCCATTATTTCAATGATTCCTCAAGAGATGCTGAGAAAACAGAGTGGCATTATCTTTTAACACAATTATACCATATTTTCCAAAGGATGAAGCCAATGTTTACTAAGAACAAGCCTAGTTTTGGAACTTGAAAAAGTCAAATGGAAACCTACAAACATAAGGGTCCTTGATCTTGGAGACATTTTTGTTTTATGATATGAATATGACTTGGACCAATTGCTAATGACTAAGTAGAGCTCTAGCAATGTCTTAGTATATTTAATTGCTTACTTTTAGGTTACTGATGTATTTTGCCATGTATACTGTTCATTTCTTTTGCTCCAATTTTTTTTGGACAAATAAGGATGTGCATTCTATCTCAGTAGTACTAACTCCATATCTTTATAAATGTAATTTATGTGTTAAAACTATAACTCTCGAAAGCAATAATGGTATCTGTATGCAAAATAATACCCCAGAATATGGTAATTGGTTTTGTTGAACTTATGACAAACTTGCAATGAAAGCGTTTTAACCAACAGAGAATGACACATTTCTTTATATTCTTTGGGTAGGAGGTAGCAATCTAGCTGATATTTTTGCAAAAATTATTGGAAAATCCCCTGGAAAATGTTGAAATGGGTTCTATACAGTGAAAACTTTAAGCTAAAAGTTATTAAATATGTTAAAGAGCATGGCAACAGAGCTGCTGAGAAACACTTTGGCCCGCCTACCACAGAGTGTGTCATTAAATTGTGGAAGCAAGCTCATAGCTCAGTGGGTAGGGTGCTGGCCACATATACCGAGGCTGGTGGGTTCAACATCCTGGGCCAGCTAAAATCAACAATGACAACTGCAACAACAAAAAAATAGCTGGGCATATGGTGGGTGCCTGTAGTCCCAGCTACTTGGGAGGCTGGGGCAAGAGAATCACTTCAGCCCAAGAGTTTGAGGTTGCTGTGAGGTGTGACACCATGGCACTCTACCCAAGTGACATAGTGAAACTCTGTCTCAAAAAAAAAAAAAAAAATTTGTGGAGACAGCAGTAAGAAAACCTTCTTCAGATGCCAGGACAGGAGAAGGTGATGTGAAGGAAACCTCTCAAGTGTATGGAGGTGGAACAGTAGTTGAAGACCTGGATTCCGGAGCAGCATCAAACTGGGATCTCTGTTTCAATTAAGATGATATAAGAGAGGGTAAAAGGTTGGTACAAGAAAAAAAAAAAAAGATGATTTTTCAGGGACGCATAAATGGTATTTTAACTTTATGAAGAGAGAAGTTTTGAACACAAGGATGTAAACAAAATGTGTCCCCAAACTTCCAGTAGCCTATGAGAATCAAGTTTTGGAATTGTATTCTTATGGTATCAATCTTTGAGCTACTTATGGCTGTCCCAAATTGCCAATATGGATGAGGTCCCACTCACATTTGATGTGCCATCCTCCAGAACAAAGGAGCAAAGACTGTGGCAGTTGGACTAGTGGACATGGAAAAACATGTTTCACTGTTTATTCTAGCCTGTTGTGTAGAAGGGGCAATGCTGCCACCCATCCTTAAAAGAAAAATGTTTCCCAAAGAAAAGATCCCAAGTGGAGTTATTTTATTGTCCACATACACTGAAAAAGGATGGAAGCATGAAGAAGGCACAAAAATTTTGTTTAACAAAGTCTGGTGACAAAGGCTTAGAGAATTACTTTAGGAAAAGCAAACTTTGCTTTTTTTTTTTTTGATCACTTCAAAGCCCACGTCACACCAAGTTCAAAAGCACTCACAGCACACTTGAAAATCTAACTTTCTGTGATACCTATTCAGCTGGCCAACCAACTGCAACGTCTTGATGTGTCAGGAAACAAGACCTCTAAGGTCCTAATGAAGAAAGAGTGCACGTCATGGATGCAGTCAGCTGATGATTTAACACCAACAGGCAGCATCAAGAAAGCATCCATTGCCCAGGTTCCTGATTAGATCCTAAGATCATGGAACAGGGTCAGGAAGGAGGTGGTTGTAAAATCATTTTAAAAATGTAGCACGAGCAATGCTATGGATGGAGCTAAAGATGATGAAATTTACTTGAATGAAAAAAGTGACTCTTCAGAAGACACTGCAAATGTAAAGATGGAAGGAGGTGACACTTCTAATATTGACAGTGACAAAGAGCTCTTGGCCTTCTAGGATGTGTAGATTTGTAGTCTGTTACTGGAACATAAAATTTCTTATGCCTTGCATTTATTCTTGTGCTTTGTAATTATTTATTATATAAATTTACTTATATCACATGTTAAAAATGAATGCTAAAATTCCTTTATAATACAAAAAAGTACCTGGATTTAAACAATAAAAATTTGAATTAAAAAAAATAAAATAAAACATTATTTTCCTGAAGGTTTAGGCTAAAAATGTGTGTGTGTGTGTGTGCGCGCACATTATATGAGGGAGTGCATTTTACATGGCAAAATATGATCTCTGTACTACAGAGGATATTGTTTGGGAAGATAGTTCCAAGAACTAGTCTCTACTTGTGTGTTGAATCATGGTGTGTAGCTCCCAGCAGACAGATTACTATGTAACTATAAACCTTGATGACTAAATGCTTAGAAAGGTCCCTGGTTATAATAAATAAAATATAGCAGTGCTACCTCCAGTATGTCACAATGTGCTATGCAAAAGTACATATCACTCTTATTTCTATTCTTAAAGAGAATAGAAAAAAATAAAAAAACTCATGGGAATAAAGCAATAGGTATCATCTAGTGAATTTGAATTACCCCCAGGAAACGTCCCTAGCCTGAGCCAACCAAAGCTGTGGCAGGTATATTACAGCATACTCAAACTAAATTTATTGAGACATGACTACCACTCATCTAACTCTCCAAGAGGATCCCACATTTTTGGTTACAAAACACGTTTTTTAACTGCATCAGGCCACTAATACACTATAACAACAATAAATATCATGAATTAAACATGTTGCGTGACCAGAGATGCTAATGAACAGCAGCTTTGCTGTGGGTGTAAACTCACTCCTATAATTTTTAAGTCAAGAAACAGACTACATGGGATGGGATGGCGTGTAGCGAGGTTCTTTATTTAGGGGTTTGATTTTATACCTTTCTAGTCATGTACACATTTAATCTATTATCTGTTAGTTTCATCATTACCTCATTTTACCTATCTGAAATTAATTTGTAAGGAAATATTCTGTTACCATATAAACACAATCACTTTTGTAGTAAACATCTTCTTCTAGACACTGACTAATTTCTGGGCAGGTATCTAAATAAAGATCACAAAGAGAAAGTAGCCACAGGAGAACAGAGTTAATGGAAGAGTATCTTCAAGTGTTCACTCAGTTTACTCAGTATGAAGTAACGACTGTGTCTTTTCCTTAGGGCAGAGCACCTATAGACCTCTGACAATATGTTGTTAACATGCGTTAACCCTCTGGCCCATATCTCTGAGGAAGGGCGGCATGCCCTTTGATCTCAGGCTTCACGGGGGGCGCACAGCTTCAGAGAATGGGCTTGTGGAATTTTTAGCTCCAGGGAAGCCAACTCTGCGTGTGTCCCAGGGGGGCCCATGTCCCTTAAGCCTCTGGAAAAAAAGCAAGCCATTTTAAACTCACACTGAGTTCATTTTGTGTGCTCGATGTAGCATATGTTTATTTCTAAATATTATCCTACAAAACATAATACGTAAGACAGAAAATTGCTTTAGAGGTAATAAGTATTGGCCTAGGCATTATAGGAAAAGTTTAACTTGCTTTTAACAAGAAATGACACTCGAGTAAAGACAAAAGAAGAAAAGAAAAAAAAAGATTTATTAACTATCATTAGCAGATTAAATGCTTTTCTAGAAGAAACACAAGATATGGGAGTTGGCCTAGAAAGATGGTGAACCTTTAGTGAAGTGGGTCGGGAAGACTCTACACATATTTTAAGTTAATGCCAGGAAGCAGCTTTAGGAAAGCTCCTGGCCCAACATAGGCTCTTGACAACTATAATACAGATAGATGTCAACAAACCATGGAGCACTGACTGGCTGTCCTAGCTTCTGATGATTGAGGGCAATATTTTTGAGAGTCTCATGCATTTCCAAAATGATGGACATTCTCTAAAGGCAGTTGTAATTTACAGTGATGCAATCTGAGCATCATTGCCTGAGAATAGATCATAGTAAGATATATTCTATAACTGTAGCACAGTAATCAGGGGTAGGCACAATGGTAAACACACCTGTCGTCCTCCCATATGAGGGAGAAGATCCTGTTGTGTAGCAGCACATGATGAAAACCATCTTAGGATAAGCCTGTGAATGAAAACGGGTGACTGGATTTATTCCCACCTGACTTGGAATCCAGAAATAACCAAACCACTGTTGATTGTAATGACTTCTGCTTTAGAAATATATAATTTATGGGAAAGAGCAGATTCTGTGGTAAGGCACAATAAATATGTCTATGATTCTCATTGATTTGTTCTATAATAAAACTGAACTGTGCCATGACCATACTTGAATGCTGGACAACAGTGGAAGAGCTCTTATTAATCAACTACTGCTATTCAAATAGCAACCAGTTAGTGAGATTCTATGCTGAATAGTTCCTTCCACTTTATCACAAGGTAAATATAATGGTAGATCAATATAATACAGTTTTTTTTTCACCATATGGAAATTCTGAATTATTTCCAGAAAAGAATGAATTAAAATAAAAATAGCTTCATTCCGGGTTTCGGCACCAAAAAAACCCCATAAAAATAGCAAGTGAATTAATATTTGTATGACTGGGTAAAAGATCTCTCAAAAACTGTTACTAAAAAGTATACCATGAACACTGCTCTAGATTATTAAATTAATTTGAATAGTGTATAATAATAATCAATAAATACTTTACTATAAACTTCAAAACACTTTCGCCATATGCTATTTAATTTTAGGTTCAAGGTAAACCAGTGACACTACTGAACATGCTATTTGTTCCAAATTTATTTGGAATAGTAAATAATAATAAAATAATTTGTTCCTAATTTATTATTGATTTCACAAACATTATTTTAAACGATAATTCAGAAAACTATTAGGAAGCTTATTAGATTACTGAATTATTAGATTCCCTGCCAATTTTAAACAGATTATTTCTATTTTGAACATGTCACATAGATAAAAGTGTAGATTATAGATTATCTTAATAATTTTGAAAAATCTGAAATATTAAGAGGAAATTCCTTTAGAGAACTTATTGTACATTGAACACTCACTTTCCCTAAATAAAAAAATGAAAATTCTAATACTTGATTTGTTTGATATACTTGTTGAAAATTTATTTTATTTATTTTCTTTCTAAATATTTCCCTTCAAACTACAGCCAGTTTCAATCAGTGGAACAACTGTTAACTTGGGTATGATCCCTTGCTTTGAACTGCAGTGTCTCCATTACATTGCTCTGTGTATCATAGATAAGAAAACACAAGGTAATCATAGCTTATGTTTCTATTGACTCAAATTTAGCAAGAAAATTTGTTTCTTTATTAAATTACTTGAAAATATAAAAACTAGAAACTTTTAAATGGTTTTAGAAAACTTGTACATAATTACTTGACCTGAGGAGAATAGCATGTTTTCCCACTGCTCTAAGTTGGATTCCCCAGAAAGCAGACCCTGAGTCAGAGATTAGCATGCAGGAAATGTATTAGGGAGTGCCTTGCAGATCAAAACGTATGGGAAAGAGAGGCCAAGAGAGGAGCTCTATCCTCTGCAGGGAGGGATCAACATCTTTGCTACTAGAACAGAAGAAAACAAGATAGGATAAAACTTGAAACAGAAATACCAGCATAGTTCCAGGAGAGGCCTCAGCCAATCCCACAGTGTCCTGAGGTTAGCATGACTCTTCTCAGCTGGGGCAAGGGGAAGAAGCATTTATATCCCCCTGTTGATTAGCCACTTGGACTTGGGTTATTGCAAATTCTGTAAAAGAATGGCCACTCAGTGATAACACAACAATGGTAAACTTCACCTGAGCACTGTGCTACTGTCAAACAGCTACAGTTGAGAAATCTCAGGCGGGACGAGACGGCTTACACCTGTAATCTTAGCATTCTGAGAGGCCAAGAGAGGAGCTCTATCTTCTTGAGCTCAGGAGCCCAAGACCAATCTGAGCAAGAGTGAGACCCTGTCTCTACTAAAAACAGAAGTTTAGCCAATCATCATGGCAGACATTTAAAGTCCCAACTACTTGGGAGGCTGAGGAAGGTGGATCTCTTCAACTGGATGTTTGAATTTGCTGTGAGCTAGACTGATGCCTGGGTAACAGAGAGACTCAAAACAAAACAAAACAAATAAAACACCTCTCCATACTTAGTGTTTACTGAGAAGAACCAGTTTCCATGTATGATTTAGATGATTTATATAAGACTCATGGAGTTTACCTTTGTTTATTTACTTATGACTTACATTGACATAGTTCTTCCAAATTTCCACTTTTTGTCTCATTTTCAGTTTAACCCTTTGTTTTCACTGACCAATCCAAATAAAATACCCACTAAATTGATTCATCCAAATGTTAATCCCAGTTTTCTCTTTCCCCAAGGTTCTTTAAATTTAACCCACCCTTAGCTTAAAAAAAACATTGAAATGCAGACCAACTTTTCCTTAAAGCACTCCCACAGATTGGCAGCCCTCAGAGAAGAAATGTTCTCTTAGCTACCCTCTCATCACATGATCTGCTCATCCTACTCCTCACAATACTGCTTTTTAGCCTTTTTTACTCTCCCTGAAGTGGAAACTCATTTCTGCCTTATTTTGGGCACATTTATAGATCTTATGCTGAAGCATTCTACCTAATGCAATAGTTCCTGTCCCTCTATTCCAACAACGCCCTCTTTCTATTGCAATAGATTGCTAGAACAAAATCTATTCCTACCTAAGTCTGGGTTTGTTATTTGACATTTGCTAGCAGTGCCCAGAACTCAAAACAAGTGAGGAATTTTACTTCTAAAAAGCATCTGGGTAGCACCTCTTAGCATCCACTGCATGTATTAAATTACATTATTTTCAAAGAATAGCATTTATTTATTTATTTTTTAATGATTTTTTATTTTTTTGTTTCTTTAAACAGGTATTTTGAGAGGTCAAGTGAAAGTTAGGGTTGACCATGTACATTATAACTCTCCTTTAAAATAGCATAAAATGCCAGGTGCAGTGGCCCATATCTGTAATGCTACCACTCTGGGAGGCTGATGCAGGTAGACTACCTGAGCTCAAGGTTCAAGACCAGCCTGAGCCAGAGTGAGACCCCATCTCTAAAAAAAAGAGCTGGGCATTGTGTTGGGCACCTGTAGTTCCAGCTACTTGGGGAGGCTGTGGCAAGAGAATTGCTTAAGCCCAAGAGTTTGAGGTTGGTGTGAGCTATGTTGTCACAACACTCTACCAAGGGGGACAAAGTGAAAGTTTGTCTCAAGAAAAAAAAAAAAAAAGCAGAAAATATGAAGTTTAAAAGAAAAAAAAAAAGAATGAGGAAAGTGAGAAAAATAGCCAACAGTGGACAAAAATAAGTTGAGAAAATTCTGGATGAAGTTTTTTTTATTTTTTTTTTTTTTGCTTATTTCAAGTTTTATGTCTATGGGCTGAGGAATAGAATATGATAAACCAATAAACCAATAAAATTAAGAATTTGATTGTCTGATCACTGAATCAAGGTGGTGTTTGCAAACACAAGTGATTCAAGAGGGCACACAAAAGTGAATTGATAACTCATGTTTCTAGTTGAGTTCATCCAGGGATAATGGCAGTCTGTCCATGCTACACAAAATTTAAAGGAACAGTGAGCAAGGAACATATAATTCCATTCTGATGATGAGGTTTGATACTTTTGACATTTTGGATTTATGTTTTGTTGAAAAAGAGCAAAAATTGAAAACAATTCAAAAGTATGATGAACAACTGTAGCACATTTATATAATTGTAATATTATTATCTTTGTCTGTTTTGCTGCTATATACAGTATGCCTGCAATTGGGCAATTTATAATGAACAGAGATTTATTTCTTATAGTTCTGGAAGCTGGAAATTTCAAGGTTGAGGGGCATCCATGTGGAGAGAGACTTCTCGCAGCATGATCCCATGACGAAAAGCAGGTCAACAGAGCACAGGCTCAAGAGATAGGAAGTGGGGCTGAGCTCATCCTTTTATCAGGAACACATTCCTATCTGTCATGACCGCATAAATGATCACACGAGACACAGATTGACAGTACATGCTGCAAGACGTGAGGCTAACCATAGGTGCAGGATAGCCCCGAGCACTTCTCGCAGAGTCCTTTCATTGAGAAGATACATAATAGGTGGAAAGATTACTAAGCAAAGACATACAGGGGCTGTGTGCTCAGGGAAATGATCTCATAAGTGCCAACAGAGTATGTACTCAAGGAAATGATCTTCAAGGGTGGTAAGGAAATGATCTCTTAAATACTAAACACAATTTTTCTCCACTAATACTTTAAGGAGCTGTCATAAAATGCTTAATGTTTAACAATAGCCTTCTACTACAGGACTGAACTTTGCTTCTCCAGGATTACTGAGTCACTTGGTGGCTTGCCTTCCAAGTCACAAGAGATTTCCAGGCTTGCCAGGAGAATATCTTGTTCTCAGTAGTTCCTCAGATGAGTTATGGTATTGGTGACTGTTGTAGTATGATGTTTAATCCTCTATACCTGTCATTATGATTTTAATCCTAATCACCTCCTAAAGGTCCCACAACTCAATATTGTGGTATTCGGGATTGATTTTCCAACACAAATCTTTGAGGCACACATTCATAACTATAGAAATTATTCAGCAGATAGATGACTTCTAAATACAGATATAAACATCACAGCATTTAGGAAAATACTGTAATAGCTGAAGAATACTTTGCTATGGTAGAAGTTATAAAAATAGTTAGACTATAGAAAATTAAATATTTTCTTTTGGTGTGCATAATATATATGAGACAAACTTCATATGAAAGGAAGCTAGCAAAATTTCAGAATGATGATTACATATGGGTGGAATAAAGATAAATACAATCAAAGAAGAAAACAGGGCTTTCCTGAGTGTTGGCAGACAATATTCAAACTCTTAAATTGGGGGATATATATATATATATATATAACTGTCTATTAGTTTTTAACCTAATATAAATTATACATATCCTATAATACGTGAATATTCCATTAAATAAAAATAAATAACAATAAATAACATTAAGAATTTTGCTTTATAGTCAACGTAGTGACTTTGATAAGGTCCAAGAAATTGATTATCAAAGTAAAACAAAGAAGCATCCCATTTGTTCTTGACTGCTGTTGTAATTCATTTGATTATATAAATTATTTAATATCTAATAGCCCATTTAATGTTTTCCAAATTTGAAAATATATTACATTCACAAAGGAAAAGCTTCTTTATGTTTATTGAGTAAATGGAGTCAGTTAAAAAGAATCATACTTTTTAGAAGAAAACATTATATAATGGAGAAAACATTTTACATCAACCTTTCATTACTCTAGGTTAGAAATTACTTAGTTATGTTGTCTTTCGTTGTATTCTAAAGTGTTGTAATTTTCCTATTTCATTTTCATTTTAACTATTCTCAGGATGATGGAAAGAAGGCAAAAGGGCAAATCCAAGAATTCATCAGATTTAAAAGTTAATAATGAATTCGTCATTATTGTCCAATCCCAAATGAGAGAATGATTTGGACTCTTATCTGGAAACAGAAAAAAAAATATATATCTTTCTGGATTGCTCCCAGGCTTCTATTTGTAACTACATACCACTTGCAGCAATTTCTATGCCACTGAACTCTTGAAAATCATTCCCACAGATATTGATTCCTGCTTTGACAGTCATTTAAAATCAAACTATGTTTTTCTAATTTGCATATGCTGTCAACACACTGTGGTTTGGCATAATCCCTGCTAGAGCTTTCCCTCCAGTAAATGGGGCAGTTGGGATGGATTTTTTTCTTTTCTTTTCTTCTTTTTTTTTTTTATTGTTGGGGATTCATTGAGGGTACAATAAGCCAGGTTACACTGATTACAATTGTTAGGTAAAGTCCCTCTTGCAATCATGTCTTGCCCCCATAAAGTGTGACACACACCAAGGCCCCACCCACCTCCCTCCTTCCCTCTTTCTGTTCCCCCCCCATAACCATAATTGGCATTAATTGTCCTCATCTCAAAATTGAGTACATAGGATTCATGCTTCTCCATTCTTGTGATGCTTTACTAAGAATAATGTCTTCCACGTCCATCCAGGTTAATACGAAGGATGTAAAGTCTCCATTTTTTTTAATAGCTGAATAGTAGAACCCAAGAGCTTCAGTAATTATACCATAATTTAGAATAAATCTTTAATACACTATCTCAAAGAATTAATATGGTATGAAGGAAAATCACTTTGAGGAAAATGGCTCCATTTCAATCTGTAAAGCTCTAAAATCTGATGTGCAATAAGCAGGCAGACAAACCATTAGAGAGCAAGTGAGAATGACATTCAAAGCAAGCCCTCTCATAGCCTCACCACAAATGTGCTGAAATGACAATAGTGGATGTGTATTAGAAGTTTAATTTAGTCTCCTAAGTGACCTTGATCATTTGATTGGGTGGTATTTGAGATAGTGTTTTTAAGTATATTTATGAATGCCTAAAGCAGAAAATAGAAAGAAAAGAATACCCTTCAAACATCTACCCTGAAGATTTCTTGGATTAGAAAAGAAAATGAAAAAGATCAGCTCAGCTCATTAATAATTCAACATCTTTCTGATTTTAAAATCCCCTCTAGTCAAAAATCTTGACTTTCTTCTTTTTTTTTCTTTTTTTATTCCTTTTTTTCCCCCATAAAATTCTTATTAAGGAAAGCCCCCAGGCATTAGTGAAATGTTTATAAAAAATGTTTCTCTCGTTTGTGTTAAAGTTGTGCCCCTCTTAATTTGCTTGGAAAACTCAGACTATCCCAGTACTTCATGGAGAAGATGAATCTGTTGTTGGTTTTTCTCTTACTTCCTGCCACATTGCTGGTTTTCTGATGCACACTAAGTAACTCAGATGAAAACCATATGAGTTTTCATATATAAACTATGGAGAATTCATTAAATTTTACAACAATTATCTAGTGGTGTTTCAGGCAACTGAAGTATGGTAGAATGTGTTAAGTGTTATTGATATGGAAAAATACAGTTCTTATGTGAGCATAGGTGGGAAATTAATCCAGTCTTGAAAAGTGAGAACACACCTAGAAGATGCCATGTCTATACTGAGTTCTGTACGAAATATTAAAATTAGATCCAGAGGCATGTGAGTGTGGGCTTGAAGATGGATACGTTTATGAGAATATGTACATTTTAAAGATACGTATGTATGTTTTCAGGATAATGAAGTGATAAGAAATATTTTTTTAGTGAGACTCTTCCTAGCACTTAACAATATGCCATTTTATTTATTCATAAATTTTTAAGTTGTCTTAGTCCACTTTGTGCTCCTATAACAGAACGTCTGAGTCTGGGTAATTTATAAAGAACAAAACTTTATTGGTTTACAGTTTTGGAGGCTGGTAAGTCCACGATCAAGGGGCTGGCATCTTGCAAGAGTCTTCTTGCTGCTTCATCCCATGTTGAAGGAACAAAAAAAAAAACAAAAATGAAAAAAGAGCAAGAGAGAAAAACTTGCAGCCTCAGGCCCTTTTAGAATAAACATTGATGCATTAATAACTATTGCTTTGAAGATTAAGATTCTGACTCATGATTTTCAAGGGACATATTCACATCACAGCATTCAACCTCTGGTTCCACAAATCCATGCACTACTCACATGCAAAATATATTAATTTCATCCCAATAGCCTAGAGTCTTAACTTGTTCCAGCATTAACGCAAAACTCTAAATTCTAGAGTTTCATCTAAATCAGATGTGAATGAGAATCAAGGCACAAATCACCTTGAGGCAAATTTCCCTCCAGTTGTGAACCTTCATCCTTCAGCATGTTATCTACTTTTAAAATAGTAGTGGTGGGACAAGCATAGAATAGACATTTCCATTCTAAAAGGGAGCAAAAGGAGAAAAAATAGTAACAGGTTCCAAGTAAGTCCAAAACCCAAGAGGGAAAATTGCATTAATCCATAAAGATCCAGAATTATCTTTCTTGACTCCATTTCTGGCCTTCTAGGTACACTGGGTAGGGGGTTGGGCCCCTAAGACCTAAGGAAGTATTATCACTTTGCCGTGCTCAGCTCACGTGGCAGCTCTCAGCTCTCACAGGTTGGAATCTCTCAAACTAGAATTCCACGCTGGAGTGACTTCAGTTCTGAGTTCTCCAAGGTGGCCTCATTCCAAGGCTCCAGTAGGTATTACTCCAGTGGGGATGCTCTGAGGTGTCTCTGCACCTGTGAAAAAGCCCTATCTGGGCCCCAAGACTTTCTGAGACAACCTTTGAAAGCAAAGTAGAGGGATCCATGCCGCCAGAGCTCTCGCATTCTGTGAGAATTAGAGACACGAGGATGCCATTAAGGTTTACTGTTATATCTTCCTGAGTGGTGGCATGAGTCACACCTGGGTTGGCTTGAGACATGGCTGGGACAGGCAAGGAGCATGGTGCCACACTGCTCGAAGCAGAAATTCGAGGCATCACAGAGCAACAAATGCTGGGATCCCAGGGGCACCTCTCTGGAAAACGTGCCTCAATGTCCTTGTTTGCTTTGAAGAACTCTGAAATGCCTTTGATGTTCTCTCATTGTCTTGATGAGTGGAACATGGCTTCCTTCTAACCATATTCATTTCTTTGATCATTTGGCCACACTTTTAGCATTGTCTCCCAAAAGTGCTTTATTCTTAACATGGCCAGGCTGAGAGTTTTCCAAATCTGTCCTCCTTCCATTTACTTAGAAATTCCATCTTTGAATCATTTCTCTCCATTTGCATTTTACTTTTAATTGTGGCTAAGAGAGCCACTCAGTACCCCAGACATTTCTTCTTCAGATATCCGAGTTGATTGCTCTTAAATTCTACCTTTTACAAAGTTCTACGTGAACACAATTCAGCCAAATTCTTAAGTTCTTGGCCTCTTCATAGCAAGCATTGCCTTTACTACAATTTTCACAATGATATTCCTTTTTCCATCTGAGACCTCAGGTAGAGATAGTCTTTGGTCTTCTTGCTGAGTCCTCTACCATGAGAAGGCAACTGAAAGGGAGAGAGAAAGCAAGGAACTCAACTTAAAACCTCAGGCTCTTTTATAATTGGCATCTACTCATTCAAAATGGATCCAACCTCATGATCTAAGAACCTTCTATTAGGTCCCAGCTCCCAAAAATGTTGCATTAGGGTGAACTTTCCAACACATACCTTATGGGGGATACATTCAAACCATAGCATGAGTCTTAAAAGATATATACTGCACTATTAACATTTGGTAATTAAACATGGATGTAGATCAGTATACAATTAGGGAGGCAATAGTAAGGAGGTAGCTTTTAACATCAATATCATATAGCATCTGTGAAGGCTTGTAAGTCTCACGCACAGAAATTCGTCTAAAACTCATTGGAATCTCTCCTCACCTTCATCTTGTGTGATGCTGCTTTGCATAACTGCATATTTCCTCTCAGATTGTAAACCTTCTGAGGATAAAATACGTATCTCTTTTTTTTTCCTGGTCTTCCTGCTCAGCTGAGAGTACTCTACACAGCAGAAGGATAGATATAAGTAGATAATAGCTTATGGACAGGTATTTATGGCAAGTATCAAATTAATCATTACATATCTTTAAAGAAAGTACAGCTTATTATGCAACACATTTTTAAATGAGGCAGTATCTTTTTTCTTTAATTTTCAAAAGTTCTGAGAATGGATATTAGAAAGCTATTCTTTCAATTTGTTTATTATGCCACTTTTTTATCACTTAGTATCATGTTCAGCCTATTTCCAAGGGAGAAAACATATATCGACAGCCACATCGGTGATAACCATTTCTAATTTACAGTTTGCCGCCACATTGCATATTAGAATCTCCTTTACAGATACTCAATTTGGTGTAATCTTCAGGCAAGTCTGGGCTCGCATCAATGACACAGGTTACAATTTATTTTCCTGATCCAAGTACCCCTCCTTCTCTGTATATTTCAGGACACAGAGCTTATATCTGAGAGGAAGTAATCTAAATCTTTCTAAATACAGTCTTTATCCGTCATCACTCAGGGTATACACACAAATGAAAAAACACAAATAATCACATATATCATAAAGTAATGCACCAACTGACAGTTCTATAAAGATTGGTATTTAAACAGCCTTCAAAAGGGGATCAAGATGATTCTATTGTGTTTCTATGTTAGTATACACTGTTGAACTCCTGGGATTGTGATTTTTCTCCCTTTGTCTTATAAATACATGAGTATGCAAACTAAAAATCTGAGTTTCCACTAAATGTGAGCTACCTGGCCATTTCAAAGCAATGTTAATACATTTTGAAATATTTTAGCCAATAACCAAATTTTCAACACTGAGGTCTTTTGAAAAACAATCTAAAAGCTTTTGAAAACAAAGACAATTGTAGATGCATTAAAGAAGTGATTTTTGTCCCTAGAGTTAGAATATATTAATTTATTTTGTTTTATATGATTAACTACCATTTTGAAATTACCTGGAGTTTTTTACATTTCACTTAGTTTTAAAATCTGAAATAAATGATAAATATAGGAAACAAACTATCAGGGAAATGTCTAGAGGGTGGTACTGATTCAGCCAAATTTCTTGTACTGTTAACTACCTCCAGTAAAGTAAATATTGGTGCTGTGAATGATAACCTGAAGTTAGAAAAATGCAGGCAATAAATACCTATTGCCCCTGAGTGCACTGCACATACTAATGAGAAGATTTTTGTTTCTAGCAGGAAGTAACCACTGGTCCTACTATCTATTGATAACTCACTTGGGACCTCTCGTATGAACACAGCAGAAACTTGCCAACACTTCTGTCATAACATCTATCACAGCGCATTGGAGTATGCATTTGTTTGCTTATTTTCTTCTTGCCTGAAAGGTCCTTGAAGCAAAAAATAGTGTTTCATGTAGCAGCCCATATAGCCTATGGCTAGGAGGAGAGAGAGTAATAAGAAATACCTGTATAGCTCAATGAACACCTTGGTGAAAGGGGCATAGAGAGAGGGATTTAGCTCTCCTAACAAGCATGAGAGCTCGCGAGATGAGAGCAGTGGTGAATTGGCAACCTCTACACCTGTGCTGTTGAGAGGCACGAGATTAGCCTTATATTAGGCTGGAGGAGAAGGCAGTCAGGAGCATGCGCATTCTATCACAGACCCACTTACTCTGACTCTGTTTCCTCTCCTAACACCAGCATGGAGTCTCTCTGCTGAAGATTACCAAGCTCTACTAAAGACTAAGATCTATCTATTCTAAGAAGACTGCTTTACTCAAAGACTATCTCTCTCTCCTGCTAAAGTAGATAGACCTCAGGCACCTAAGAGAAATCATTCCTGAGCAAGGTAGCTTAGTGGTCCGCATCCGGAACCTAGTTAAGCCGGCCGAGACCTGGCCAGTCCCGGGTCCTGACAGTTTCATTAAAAATTTTCATCTGTGGTTATGGTGCCTGATACAGTGCCTAGATAATAGGAAATGTTTGATGCACAAATATGGCAAAAAGTGAAAGAATTTAAAAAATTAGAACTTTAAAGTAAGAAAATTTAGCTTAATTAGAATATTCTCGTGTTCCAAAGAAATAAGTATTTTATTTGCCTCATATGCAGCTGGCAGTGTGATGCCATCATTTAATTCCTATCTTATCACTGGGACATTCAGCATGATACCCTTCATAAAGGTTAGACTACAACACAAAAAAGTCATAATGGGACTTCTCAAAGTTTAATTTAAGGTACTAATGCTTTAAGTTAGGCAATATTATAAGTAAGATCAATGCTTTTCATTACTATAGTCATTTCAACTTCATGTTGATGATACATTTGCAAATCATCTGAATCTGAAGTATGTCCTAACATTTTGCATCTGGATAGTTAAATAGATAACAAAGGGCAAATGAATGACTGAACATGATAATAATACTTTCCTTCATTTTGCATTATTATTTTAAGCAACCTATTTGATATTTATAGATGCCTGTTCATTACCCAGTAAACAAATAGAGAAGATATATATTTAGTTATTTGTCATCATTACTAAGGCAATATATTTTTGATATACTGAGTGATAAAAAGGAAAGATAAAAAAGTACATTTTCAGTCTCATGAAAAGAAATGTGACCAACATAGTAAATTGTCAGTACTGTGCATCCATTTCCTCAACACACAGTTCTCATCATCTCCTATGTGCCAGGTACATGTCTGGGCACCTGGAATACATCCATGAACTAAATAGAATACATTATTGTCCACGTGCAATTAAACCTCTGGGGCCCCAAATAATAATAAATTAAATGAAATCATATAGCATGTTAGAAAAGGCTTTAAAAACACACACACAAGTAGAGAAAGATAATTTGAGATCAAAGAGGGATGTTGAGATTTAAATGTAATAGGGAAGACATAATTGAGAGGGTTACTTTTAAAAATAGCTCTGAAGTAAGTGATAGGGTGAGTCCCAGAGAAATATGAGTGTTAGGAGACCAACAATAGTGATGAAACAGAGGGAAGGTCGGTGTGACTGAAGTTGAGGGAACATGGGAGTTATATTGAGAAAGAGATACAGTGAGACCCGAGGTGGGAGGCAAGGAGGCCAGGGAGGAAGCAAATGAAATAATCCATGTGAGAAATCATGTTGTTTTAAACCAGAGGAGAAACAGTGGAAAGAATTATTTGAATTGTGGATATATTTTAAAGATATGACCAATAAACATTTTGACATTAAAAACAGAGTAAGAAATGATCGCACCCAAGGATCATGCTAGGATTTTCTCCTGAGTAACTAGAGAGGTGGAATTACCCTGAGTGAAATAGAGAAGATGCTTCTAATTTTTCCTATTTGGGCAAAAAGTTCAGGCCATCAGTTTGAATATATTAATGTGAGTTGTTTAGTGGGCATCACATATATTTATATATGAAGATGAACATATAAATTGAGACATGAGTAAAAAGGTTAAGACTCCAGATTAAAATGTGAGAGTCTTCGACATGGATGAAACTGGAAGAATTCTCTCAAAGCAGTAACACAGGTAAGGAAGAGCTGCCTCCAGATGAAGCCTGGGAGCATATGGCATTAGGAGATGGGGTACACCAAAGAGAAGAGTCAAGAAAAGGAGAGTAAAACCCAGCACTTTAGAAACCAAGTGAAGAAAGCGAGGGAGTGATATCAAGCACTTGTTGAAGAGTTAGCTTCAATGAGGCCTGAGAAATTTCTAGGTTCCCCAGTTTTAGAAATAGAGATGTCAGGTTGGTCATGGTGGCTCACACCTGTAATCCTAACACTCGGGGAGGCTAGGATGGGAGGATCACCTAAGCTCTCAGGAGTTTGAGACCAGCCTGAGCAAGAGTGAGACCCTGTTTCTACTAAAAATAGAAATCTAGCTGGGTGCGGTGCACATCTAGAGTGCCAGCTACTCAGTAAGCTGAGGCAAGAGGAACACTCAGTCCCAGTTTGCAGTTACTCTGAAGTAGGATGTCACGGCACTCTACGCCAGAGCAACAGAGTGAGACTCCGTCTCAAAAAATAATATATGGATATCATTTTTAGTAACAACAATTGTAGTTTGGTGAAGTAATAGGGAATAAAATGCAGTTATAGGGAGTTTAAAAAACACATACTGTATTAAAAAATAGGAGACAGTGAATATAAAGGGTTTTGTCTTATTTTGTTTTTTAGTGAAGGGAAGCAAAGCAAAGGAATGGAGTGGAAGCTGGTGGAAAATGTGAGTCAGAGATTTGTTTATTTTTGTTTGATTACATTACTTTTGAAAAAACTTTTTTCTTTTCTTCAGACTGAGTCTTATTATGTCGCCCTCCATAGGATGCTGTGGCATCACAGCTCACAGCAACTTTAAACTCTTAGGTTTGAATCTGAAGTGATTCTCTTGCTTCAGCCTCCCAAGTAGCTGGGACTACAGGCGGCCGCCACCATGCCTGGCTATTTGTTGTTGTTTTTATTGTAATTGTCATTGTTGTCTAGCCAGTCAGGGCCAGGTTGCAACCCACCAACCCTGGTATACGTGGCCAGCACCCTAAGCACTGAACAATGGTCCCCAAGCCCATAATACTATTGAATGGGAGTAATATTAACCTCTTTTATGTTGATAAAAATAATCTTATGAAGAGCGGAAAAAATATGATCCAGGAAATTAAGGTGATAATGACAGAGGGATTGACCTTGAATAGCTAGAAAGGCACTTCCTGCACAAGGAGAGAGCCTGGTCTCTGACAACAGCAAGGTCGGTTCATCTTTGCTATAACAGGGGTGAATACGCATATAGACAGTTAAGTGGGTTGATATAGTGAATGGAACTTGCAGAGATTTTTCTCTTGATTACATCTACTTATTTTCCTTTCTTGGAGATGAAATTTATATGAAATAGAAAACATTTTAAAATGAACAATTTTGTAGTATTTTATATGTTAAATTCAGTACAAGCATCACCTCCATCTACATACAAAAAAATTTACATCTCTCCAAAAGGAAACTTTACATTTCCATTAGCAATGTACAAGAGTTTTGATTTCTTCACATCCTATCAAATGTTTGTTATTTTCTATTTTTCTCATGGTAGCCATACTAGTGTAGGTGAAGTATAGAGTTTCCCCTAAAAGTTACCCCTAAAATCATAATACATAGGGAAAATGGGAAATTATGCTAAATGTACCTTCATTTACAAAATATTCATTGCAAAAGTATAGGGTGTCCCCTAAAAGTTACTCCAAAAATTACAATACATAGGGGGAATGGGAAATTATGCTAAATATACCTTCATTTACAAAATATTCATTACAAAATTTTATAAAATACTTACAAAATATTCTTTATGTGTTACTCACCTATTTATACAATTTTGGAATTGTTGACATTGGAATTGTTTTCTTAACTTTTTTTTTTTTTTTTTTCAGATTGTTCATTGCTGGTGTATGGAAACACAAGTGGTTTTCATGTTACTCAGACCTTGCTAAGATAATTGCTGAAGGAGGCTACACTAGACAAGAGTTTTTCAATGTAGAAGAAAAAGCTTTTTATTTAAAGAAGATGTTCTCTATGTCTTTCACAGTTAGAGAGGAGACATCAGAGGCTAAACTCAAAGCTTCCAAAGACAAGTGGACTCTTTTGTTAGGGGCTAACACAGCTGGCAACTTTAAATTGAGGTCATTGCTCATTTATCATTCTGAAAATCCTAAGGCCCTTGGAATTATAAATTTGCTTTGCTTATGCTCTGTATATGGCAAAACAAAGCCTTGATGATAGAACATCTATTTATGGGTAGTTTATTTAATATTTTAAGTTCATTACTGAGAGCTATCATGCAGAAAAAAAGATTCATTTCAAAATATTACTACTCTTTGATATGGATTTGATCACTTAAGAATTCTGATGGAAATGTACAAAGATATTGTTGTTTTCATGCCAGCTAACACAACATCTATTCCTTTTTTATTTTTATTTTTTATGGCAGAATCTCACTCTGTTACCCTAGGCTAGAGTGCCACGGGGTCATCACAGCTCACATAAATCTCTAACTACTGGGCTCAAGTGATCTTCTTGCCTCAGTCTCCTTGGGTAGCTGGGACTATAGGGATATGCCACCATGTCTATCTAGTTTTCATTATTATTATTATTTTTTTAATAGAGATGGTGTCTAGCTCTTGTTTAGGCTAATCATGAACTCAGGAGATCAAGCAATCTATCCCCCTCAACCTCTCAGAATATCTTACAGGTATCAGCCATGGCACTGGACCACCACATCCATTTTTAAGACCATATTTCTAGGCATAATTTCTACTTTTATGTCTTATTATTTAATAAATATATTTGGTATCCATGGTATAGCTACTATGGATAATTATTTCTTTCTGATAGATCTTGCCAAAGTCAACTGAAGACCTTCTGGAAAGGGTTTATGATTCTAGTTACAATGAAGAATATTTGTGGTTAATACAAGATCAAAATATTAATATTATCAGTCATTTTAAAGAAGTTGATTTTAACTGTTATGGATCATTTTAAGGGGTTCAAGACTACAGTACAAAAAGTAATTGTAGATGTATTAGAAATAGCAAGAAAAGTAGAATTATAAGTCTGAAGATGTGACTGTAGTGCTCCAATTTTCTGATAAAAATTTAACAGTTAAGAAGTTGCTTCTTATGGATAAACAAAGATATTGTTTTCTCTGTTTTTTTTGTTGCTGTTGTTTTGTTTTTTCAATTTGAAAGCAGTCACTGTTTATTAGCTGACCAGATTACAAAAACAATCAGGGCAGATACCTTAGTTCATTCTTCTAATAAGCCTATTGATTTGATCTTCCCTGTTACCAGTATCTCCACCTTTTACAAAGTGGATTGTTTTTTTCTTCATACCTCCCCACGGAGGTGATAAATTAAAGGGCCACAAGAAGTTATTTGCTTCTTTGAAGCGTTTTCCAACAGTATAGATCTCATGAATCAGATCCTCCATGCAGATGATGCCATATTTACCAAGAGATCGCTCAATCAAACTGTTATCAGTCAATGCAATTAATTTCTTATTGATTTTGCCATAACCACGCTTGTAGATTAGCTCATTTACTGACTTCAGATTTGGGTACCCCCATGCAATATATGGCTCTACAATCCTCAGCATGTTAATGGAAGCCTTGTTGAGCTTAACAAAAGTTCCATTGAAGATCTGGCGAAGGTGAAGAAGCTGCAACACTTTTTGGACCTTTAGACTCACACCATTGATACCTCTGATCCTGATGACAAATGCCAATTTTGGTGCTGCAGGTACATAGAAGTTGCCAGCTTTTCTTGCTATCCTAGCCATCCGAATCTCAGTTCTGTACATCTGCCTATATTCTTTCTGATAATGCTTAGCTTTTTCATAGATAAGCTTCCTCCTTGCCTTTGGAAGCATCTTTTGGGCACATTTCTTTCTCAGATGCTTGACCTTCAGCTCTGCAAAATTCTTTCACTTTTCCTAAAGGGTTTCTGGCACAGCAGGAACCTTCTTTTTCTTCTCTTCAACACCCTCCATGGCTCCAGCCAGAAAAAGAGCTGGGATTTTTTTGAGACAGAGTCTCACTATGTCATCCATGGTAGAGTGCTGTGGCATCACAGTTCACAGCAACCTCAAACTCTTGGGCTTAATTGATTTCATGCCTCAGCCTCCCAAGTACCTGGGACTACTAGGACCCCACCACCACAATGCCTGGCTATTTTTTTGTTGCAGTTGTTATTGTTGTTTAGCTGGCCTAGGCGGGTTCGAACCCACCAACCTCGGTGCATGTGGCTGGCTCTGTAACCACTGTGCAATGGTGCCAAATCGAAATTGTTTTCATGATATGAAATCTAGACCTGGTGAAGATGCTGTGAATACTGTTGAAGTGACAAGCACAAGTGAGCCCAACTTCACTGTTATCTTGTTTTACATAATTACCACAGTCATTTCTGCCATTAGCAACTACCACTCTGGTCAGTCAGCAGCCATCAACACCCAGGTAAGACCCTCCACCAGGAAAATGATCATGCCTCACTGAAGGCTAAGATGATTGGTAGCATTTTTTTTTTTTTTTTGCAATATAACAGTCTTAAATCAAGGTAAGCATTTTGACTTTGTAAAAGAAATAATGCTATTACACACTTAATAAACTATAGTTTTAAAATAATTGTTCTATCCACTGAGAAACCAAAACATTTGTGTGACTCCCTTTATTGCAATGCTAACTTTATTGTGGTGGTCTGGAACCAAGTGCAGTTATTTTGGAGGTCTGTTTGAACTTTCTTTGAAGCATTTATAATGATCAAAATTTATCCAAAACATTTGTTCACTTATAATTGTCTGCATTTATGCCTGTACACTTTCCAAAAAGAATGTTAGCCTTTATTAGCAAAAGTGACATCAAATAGTGTCAAGAATGAATTAAAAAATGAAAGAATTCAAAAACACGAATACATTGATGAATATTTTGTGCTACTTGTAAAATTGTTATTTATCAAAGGTGCTATGGGTTATATAATTGTCCTGACATTTGGGATAAAACTGCAGATTATTTTTTTCTTGAAGTGGAAAGTATTTAAATATGAATCTGGCAGAATTCACAGCCCCTTATTCCTTCTAAAAGGAAAACATTTGTTATTTTTAATATCACTCTACTTATTGCTTTTCTATGCATTTGTTTTATAAAATAGAGTCTTTTATAGTCATTATTCACGGGGATAGATGAGTTTGAAAGTACATTTTTATTGCCCACTTGAACTTAATGAGTCCTAACACATAGAATGAAATAGAGTTTACAGTGTGTCATTTACCTTGGCATTAAATTGGTAAAGCTCACAGGACTCACATCTGATGGCTTTGCTTGCCAATATAAAAAACAATCTTTGGATTATATCTTACTGGTCACACTTAGATGAAAATTCAGCCTTTCAAACTAATAAAATATCATGGTCTTCACATTAATATCCTCTAAAACTGATAATGAGGCTATAAGTATCTTTTAGAAAAAATTTAGCTTTCATTCAGACCTTATAAACGTTGGGTCTGATTGCCCTCTACTCAAAGTTATCCTATGTAGTTGTTTTCTAATGCAGAGTTATTTTGTTTGAATGCAAGTCAACTGTTGCCTGACCATTGATGGTGGTTATCTGAAGAAGCCCCTAATTAAAATGTCTGTATTTTATCATAATGATATCATTTTATCACCCTACCATAATTGCAATACTGTTCATCAACTACAGTCCATAATTACAGATTAAATATGTTTAAAAAATCCATAATAATTATCATGAAATCTTAGAACTAGAAGAATATTTTGGTGATGATATCTGCAATTCTATCAAATGTAGGAAGTGATAGATCACTGTAAAGAAATTCAATTTATTACCATTAACTTATTTCACAAATTTATTTGTGTTATACCTTGATTTTGTGATTTTTTTTACTATATGTAGACTTATAGGAATAAACTATTTCAAGAAATAATTTTTTATATACTCCCAAAAGAGCTTTTTTTTTTAAAAAAAAAAAAAAAAAGACTTGTTAGGAATTTATAAGAATAATGATAATGATAGATTCTTAATGAAATGAAGATAATAAATTACACAGGATATAAGAGACTAGTTGAAGAACTCATACTTGTCAAATGGATTGAAAAAAAGGGCTAGTATATTGAACACTAAATAAAATAATCAAAATAAAGTTATAGGAAGTGAGTAGGCATTGTAAATACAAAGAATATTACATTAGATTTGCACTCTAACAAAGAACAAAGTTTAGTAAGAGAGTAAGGAATGTGAACAGAAAATTAAGATGTAGTTTTAGGCTTCTGATAAAAAATGATGGACTGGGCCAATACCATGCTGTTTTGACCATTATGGTCTTTTAGTATAGCCTAAAGTCTGGTAGGCTGATGCCCCCAGCTTTGTTTTTATTACTAACAATTGCCTTGGCTATACATGTTTTTTTCTGGTTCCATACAAAAAGAAAAATTATTTTTTCCAAGTCTTGAAAGTATAATGTTGGTATTTTAATAAGGATGGCATTGAATCTGCAGACACAGACATCTGGAGCCAAATAGAAAACCAGGACATGAAACAAACATCTTGCAGCCAGCCACCTAATCTTTGATAAACCAAACAAGAACATACACTGGGAGAAAGAAATCCTACTCAATAAATGGTTCTGGGAGAACGGGATATCCACATGTAAAAGGCTGAAACTGGACCCGCACCTTTTTTCTACTCACAATAATTGATGGATAAAATACCTAAATCTAAGGCACAAAACAATTAAAATCCTCAAAGAAAATGTGGGGAAAATACTGGAAGCTATCGGCCTGGGGAAAGACGTTATGAGGAAGACTTCCATGGCAATTGCAATAACAGCAAAAATAAACAAATGGGACTTAATTAAACTGAAAAGATTCTGTACAGCTAAGGAGACAACAACCAAAGCAAATAGACAACCTACACAATGGGAAAGGATATTTGCATTTTTTGAATCAGGCAAAAGCTTATCTTATAACTAGGGTCTGTAGAAAACTCAAATCAAAAAGCATAAAAAAAGCCAACAATCTCTTAGATCACAGGGCAAGAGAAAACCTTCTCTAAAGAAGACAGATGAATGGCTAACAACATATGAAAAAATGCTCATCATCCCTAATTATTAGAGAAATGCAAACCGAAATCACCTGGAGATATCATCTAACCCCAGTGATAATGACTCACCTCACAAAATCTCGAAACTGTAGATGCTGGCAGGGATGTGGAGAGAAGGGAACACTTTTACACTGCTGGTGGGACTGCAAACTAGTACAACCTTTTTGGAAGGAAGTATGGAGACCCCTCAAAGAACTCAAACTCAACCTCCCATGTGATCCTACAATCTCATTACGGAGCATCTACCCAGAAGAAAAAATTCCTTTTACCATAAGGACACTTGCACTAGACTGTTTATTGCAGCTCAATTTACAATCGCCAAAATGTGGAAACAGCCTAAATGCCCACCAACCCAGGAATGGTAATAGCTGTGGTATATGTACATCATGGAATACTACTCAGACATTAAAAAAGTGGAGACTTTCTATCTTTTGTATGAACCTGGATGGATGTGCAGCGCATTCTTCTTAGTAAAGCATCACAAGAATGGAGAAACAAGAATCCTATGTATTCAATTCTGATATGAGGACAATTAATGACCTAGAACGCAGTAGGGGTAGGGGATGGAGAGAGCAAAGGGAGGGAACGAGGGAAGGGGTGGGGATCACGGTGTGTGGTACACCTTTTGGGGGCAGGACACAATTATAAGAGGTTATAAGAAATGCAATTACAGGAGGTTATAAGAAATGCAATTGTAAGAGGTTATAACAAATGCAATCAATGTAACCTGGTTCTTTGTACCCCGAATGAATCCCCAAAAAGAAAAAAAAAAACAGACTGCTCACATGAAAATATTTATTCTGTCTCCTGAGTCTGCATTTAAATGATAGCAAAAGTATTGTCTTTAAATATAGTCTTTAACAGACAGAATTCCCTTTATTATGGCAATCTTATCTGGCTCACACACCTTATATATTTCTTAATAATATTTTTAGTTGCTCCAATATATATGTCAATGAGTAACAATTATCTTCCCAAATGTCCAAACCTAATTTGGCAATTCTCTTTTAGATTTTCCCAAAGATGTGCCTCCAGATGCCTCCTTTTTTCTTCTTATGTATGGAACAATGGTTTCCTAGACTCAGCCTAAATCAAAATAGTATAAATATAAACATAAACAAGCCAGACAATGTAGAATGCTAAGGTAAATATATAAATACTACAATTAAGATGCTAGAAAAATAAAAATATTTTGCATCTACGAAATAAGAATGGCATATCTCGGGGAATAATAATTTAAATAAAGAACTCATGAATTTTATATATGCATATTGTGTGTGTGTGTGTATATAAATGACAAAGTGGAGGAAAAAAATTAATTGATAGTTTTAAAGAAAAACAGAAAGACATTTTTTAGAAAGTTGAACAAAACATTAAGTTATGAAAATGTGGTAGAAAAAAAGGGAAGACCCTCTATCCTCAGGATAAATTAAGGAGTAGAGATACAGATAAGAGAAGAAAATAAGTAAGAGAGGCAACAGAGAGGAAAAATTAGCAGAGGCATGTTATAAGAAAAAATGTCCAGAAATGAAAATAATCACCAAGTGTTCACTGGGTGAAAAATGACGCATATCTGGATACATAATGGTAAAATTTCAAAACATTAAAGATAGGAGAATATCCTAAAAGCTTCCAGAGGGAAAACAGAACAGATCAGCTACAAGGAAGTAGCTTACTAGTAATAATAACTGATAGTAAAAAACAAAGATGAAAGGCCATCAAAGGACATGGGGGAAAATTCTTTACAGTTTTATTTCTAGACAAGCTGGGAAACAAATGAATCTTTTTGTTAGAATCAAATAAATGTTTCAGATGATCCCAGGGGTCCTCAAACTACGGCCCATGGGCCACATGAGGCGGTGTGATTGTATTTGTTCCCTTTTTGTTTTTTTACTTCAAAATAAGATATGTGCAGTGTGCATAGGAATTTGTTCATAGTTTGTTTTTTTTAAACTATAGTCCGGCCCTCCAATGGTGTGAGGGACAGTGAAGTGGCCCCCTGTTTAAAAAGTTTGAGGACCCCTGAAACTTTTACTCCTCTATATTCTTTTATAAAAAATAATTTGTGCATATATGCTATCAAATAATAATAATATTAATAAGAAGAAATATGTGACATCCAGAAGACATCTAGGTTCACCCATGAATCTACCAAATTGAGGAGTAACATCCTATCTCTAGATGACATTTTTGCAAAGGCTTAACATGTGGTCATTGGTATCGTACTTTAGTTATAACTGACAGCAATAGTGCATTGCTTTGACATAAAAGCATTATTGAGTTGGCATTATTTGATATAAAAAGTATTAGTAATAGACAATACTAAAAATGACCCCCCCCAAAAAAAAACAAAGATACACATGGATCATAACAGTGTGGATAATTGTTGAAATGGGGAGCTTTTTATTTCATCATGTACCTTTTTTTTTTTTTTTAGTGTTCACTTGTTATCAGGTAAAATTTTTACTTTAATAAAAAATAAAAGTATATTATGGCAAATGTTAAGGATGTGGAACAAATGGACTTCTCAGGCACCATAGGTAGAAGTATAAAATGGAATGACCACTTTGGAAAATGCTTTGTTGATTCCTGCTAAAGCTGAATATAAATATATCTTATTTCCCAGAAATTTCACTCTTCAGTATGGAACACAGCAGACACAGTTATGGGGCAAGGAGAGAATATTTATAGGAACATTTTCACTATGGCCAAACACTTGGAACAATCAAAAGTCTATCAACTTCAGATTGAAAAATAAATTGAGACTTACCCATTTATCAAATAGTTATGGCAAAAGAAGGGCCATTAAAGGATTATAGGTAAGAATATGGATGGATATCAGAAACACACTCAGTAAAATTAGCTAGATATAAAAGATTACATGTGACTTTTTTCGAAACCATCTCCTATGATTCCATTTCATTGTCCAAACAGGCAAATCAATCTATACTTCTAGGTTACAAGGATTTTGCTGCTGTCACAGAGAAGGCAATAGTGACTGGAAAGGGATAAAAAGAGTATTTTTTTGGTAATGGTAATCTTTTGATTTTTTATTTGGATAGGATTTCCATAGATGTTTTTATTATACAATAACCATGCACTGAATTTGCATACATTTCTGTATATATGTTAACAGCCAATAAAACATGTATCTAAAATACATTAATTTTTACATAGAGGGGTGAATGAATTTTTGAGACTGAATGATAACTATCTAGCTAGAAGAAAGTCAGGGTGAATAACTAGTAATAGTATTTCAAAAGGACAAGAGAAGAAAGGATGAGAGAGAGCCACGTTCAATGACTGATCATTCAGAAGAAACTGCTCTGAAGCCCGTCAGACCATCAGGATCTAAATTCTGATCGTAAAACAGAATGACCTGAAAAAAAAAAAAAACACCAGAAAGTAAAATCATCATACCTGTGAGTTTTCTCCAGAAAATATTTAATTTGACAACATTATTAAAATACTCTTTTCTTTTTTGGATATAGAGAAAAACCTGAGAATTGTACCTTCAAACTCTTATGTAGTTAATCATACCTGGTAGGGAATGCATTACTGTCAAATCAGAGTTGGTGTTCACGATTAGCCCTGTGATGGGTCAGAAGTCTGTGGGGAATAAAGTTGAGAGAGTCTTGGCTCCATTTTTCACTAGCCTAATGATGTGAGTGAGAGGCTCTAAAAGACCAGTTGACTGACTTCCTGGCAGGCAGCCATTAGGATCCCCTCATTAGCATGTCTCACTCAATCTTTCCTAAAGTGAAATGCTCTGAATTTATAAACTGACCCCTCTTAAACAGCCTGGTCATAGTTGCTCACGACTTATGGGTCCTATTTCATTTTTTTCTCAGCAGATTACTATAACTGGAAGGTGGATATGCTTGAAACAGTTTTCTCCCCAATGTTTCATATGCAATATTTGTACCTCAGAACACTTTCTTCATGATTAGTCTGAATTTTAGGATGTTAGAAAAGAAATCCTGTGATGAAACATACGAATTAAGAACACAGCAAAGTACAGTTCTTATCTTCTCTTCGTTAGTGGTGATTCACTTATTTATACTGTACCCCACGCTGCAGCCACCTTCAGTCTGAAAAGTGATGTCTGAGGAATCTAAACAATTGTTAAGTCAGTGTTTAAGATGTTTTTATGATTGAAAGCCATATGACCTGCAATAAACAGTCTAGTGTAAATGTCCTTGTGATAAAAGGATTTTTTTTTCAGGGTAGAAGCCTAGTAAAGGGATTGCAGGATCAGATGGGAAGTCTAATTTAAGTTCTTTAAGGATTCCCCATACTTCCTTCCAAAAAGATTGTAGTAGTTTGCAGTGCCACCAACAGTGTAAAAGTGTTCCCTTCTCTCCACATCCACGCCAGCATCTGCAGCTTATTGCAGCTCAATTTCCAATCACCAAAATGTGGAAACAGCCTAAATGCCCACCAACCCAGGAATGGGTTACCAAGCTGTGGTATACGAACACCATGGAATACTATTCAGCCACTAAAAAAGATGGAGACTTTATATCTTTTTCATTAACCTAGATGGAGGTGGAACACATTTTTTTAGTAAAGCATCACAAGAATGGAGAAACAACAATGCAATGCACTCAATTCTAATATGAAGGCAGCAGATGAGCTAATCCAAGTGGGGGTGAGGAATGAGCAAGTGGGGAGAGGGCAGAAGGAAGGGAGATAGGGGAGTCACAGTGTATGGTAGACTTCTTGGGGATGGGACACAAGTATAAGAGGGACTTTGTCTAACAAATGCAATCAGTGCAACCTAATTCTTTGTGCCCTCAATGAATTCCAAACAATAAAAATAATACTAATTTTCTTTGAAACTATGGTGAAGGGAGTTGTGTCCTTAATTAGCTTCTCATCTTTACTATTATTGGTGTATACAAAGGCTACTGACTTGTGGACATTGATTTTATATCATGAAACATTACTGTATTTTTTGATGACTTCTAGGAGTCTTGTGGTTGAGTCTTTGGGGTTCTCTAAGTATAAGATCATGTCGTCAGCAAAGAGGGAGAGTTTGACCTCCTCTGCTCCCATTTGGATTCCCTTTATTTCCTTGTCTTGCCTAATTGTATTGGCTAGAACTTCCAGCACTATGTTGAATAGTAAAGGTGACAGAGGACAACCTTGTCTGGATCCAGTTCTAAGAGGAAAAGCTTTGAGTTTTACTCCATTCAGTAAAATATTGGCTGTGGGTTTGTCATAGATAGCTTCAATCAGTTTTAGAAATGTGCCACCTATGCCTATACTCTTCAGTGTTCTAATTAGAAAAGGATGCTGGATTTTATCTAATGTTTTTTCTGCATCTATTGAGAGGATCATGTGATCTTTATTTTTGCCTCTGTTAATATGGTGGATAATGTTTATGGACTTACGTATGTTAAACCAGCCTTGCATCCCTGGGATGAAGCCTACTTGATCATGATGAATGACTTTTTTGATGATAAGCTGTAACCTATTGGCTAAAATTTTGTTGAGAATTTTTGCATGTATATTCATGAGTGAGATTTGTCTGAAATTCTCCTTTTTGGTTGGGTCTTTTCCTGGGTGATGTATCAGGGTGATGTTTGCTTCATAGAATGTGTTGGGGAAGATTCCTTCTTCCTTAATTTTTTGGAATAATTTCTGCAGTACAGGAATAAGCTCTACCTTGAAGGTTTGATAGAATTCTGGTGTGAAGCCATCCGGACTAGGGCATTTTTTTTTTTTTTTTGGGTGGAAGTTTTTTATTGTTTCTTTGATCTCAGTGCTTGAAATTGGTCTGTTCAGGAGCTCTATTTCTTCCTGGCTCAATGGATATTGATCCATTTCCTTCACCTTGTCAAATTTCTGGGCATAGAGTTTCTGGTAGTATTCGGAGATGATCTCTTGTATCTCTGTGGGATCAGTTGTTATTTCCCCTTTATTATTTCTGATTGAGGTTACTAGAGATTTTACTTTTCTATTCCTCGTTAGTCTGGCCAATGGTTTATCTATTTTATTTATTTTTTCAAAAAACCAACTCCTTGTTTCTTTAATTTTCTGAATGATTCTTTTGTTTTCAATTTCATTAATCTCTGATTTGATTTTGTATATTTCTTTTTTTCTACTGAGTTTAGGCTTAGATTGTTCTTCTTTTTCCAATTCCGTAAGATGGCTTGTGAGATTGTTGATGTGCTCTCTTTCTGTTTTTCGAATGTAGGCATCTAAAGCGATGAATTTTCCTCTCAAAACTGCTTTTGCAGTATCCCGCAGGTTTTGGTAGCTTGTGTTTTCATTGTTGTTATGCTCAAGGAAGTTAATGATTTCCTGTTTTATTTCTTCCTGCACCCATCTGTTATTCAACAGAAGATTGTTTAATTTCCATGCCTTTGGGTGGGGTCGAGTGTTTTTGTTACAGTTGAGTTCCACCTTTAGTGCCTTATGGTCTGAGAAGATACAAGGTAAAATTTCAATTCTTTTGATTCGGTTGATATTTGTTTTGTGTCCCAGGATATGATCAATTTTGGAGAATGTTCCATGGGGTGATGAGAAGAAAATGAAATACCTAGGAATATACCTAACGAAGGAGGTGAAGGACTTCTATAAAGAAAATTATGAAATCCTCAGAAAGGAAATAGCAGAGGATATTAACAAATGGAAGAACACACCATGCTCATGGATGGGAAGAATCAACATTGTTAAAATGTCTATACTTCCCAAAGCAATCTACCTATTCAATGCCATTCCTATCAAAATACCAACATCGTACTTTCAAGATTTGGAGAAAATGATTCTGCGTTTTGTATGGAACCAGAAAAAAACCCGTATAGCTAAGGCAGTTCTTAGTAATAAAAATAAAGCTGGGGGCATCAGCATACCAGATCTTAGTCTGTACTACAAAGCCATAGTGGTCAAGACAGCATGGTACTGGCACAAAAACAGAGACATAGACACTTGGAATCAAATTGAAAACCAAGAAATGAAGCTAACATCTTACAACCACCTAGTCTTTGATAAACCAAACAAGAACATACCTTGGGGGAAAGACTCCCTATTCAATAAATGGTGTTGGGAGAATTGGATGTCTACATGTACTGAAACTGGACCCACGCCTTTCCCCACTCACAAAAATTGACTCAAGATGGATAAAGGACTTAAATTTAAGGCATAAAACAATAAAACTCCTCAAAGAAAGCATAGGAAAAACACTGGAAGATATTGGCCTGGGGAAAGACTTCATGAAGAAGACTGCCATGGCAATTGCAACAACAACAAAAATAAACAAATGGGACTTCATTAAACTGAAAAGCTTTTGTACAGCTAAGGAGACAATAACCAAAGCAAAGAGACAACCTACACAATGGGAAAGGATATTTGCATATTTTCAATCAGACAAAAGCTTGATAACTAGGATCTATAGAGAACTCAAATTAATCCACATGAAAAAAGTCAACAATCCCATATATCAATGGGCAAGAGACATGAATAGAACCTTCTCTAAAGATGACAGATGAATGGTGAACAAACACATGAAAAAATGTTCATCATCTCTATGTATTAGAGAAATGCAAATCGAAACAACCCTGAGATATCATCTAACCCCAGTGAGAATGGCCCACATCACAAAATCTCAAAACTGCAGATGCTGGCATGGATGTGGAGAGAAGGGAACACTTTTACACTGCTGGTGGGACTGCAAACTAGTACAACCTTTCTGGAAGGAAGTATGGAGAAATCTCAAAGCACTCAAGCTAGACCTCCCATTTGATCCTGCAATCCCATTACTGGGCATCTACCCAGAAGGAAAAAAATCCTTTTATCATAAGGACACTTGTACTAGACTGTTTATTGCAGCTCAATTTACCATCGCCAAAATGTGGAAACAGCCTAAATGCCCACCAACCCAGGAATGGATTAACAAGCTGTGGTATATGTATACCATGGAATACTATTCAGCTATTAAAAAAAATGGAGACTTTACATCCTTCGTATTAACCTGGATGGAAGTGGAAGACATTATTCTTAGTAAAGCATCACAAAAATGGAGAAGCATAAATCCTATGTACTCAATCTTGATATGAGGACAATTAATGACAATTAAGTTTATGGGGGGGGGAAGCAGAAAGAGGGATGGAGGGAGGAGGATGGGGCCTTAGTGTGTGTCACACTTTATGGGGGCAAGACATGATTGCAAGAGGGACTTTACCTAACAATTGCAATCAGTGTAACTGGCTTATTATACCCTCAATGAATCCCCAACAATAAAAAAAAAAAAAAAAAAAAATGGAGACTTTACATCCTTTGTATTAACCTGGATGGAAGTGGAAGACATTATTCTTAGTAAAGCATCACAAGAATGGAGAAGCATGAATCCTATGTACTCAATTTTGATATGAGGGCAATTAATGACAATTAAGGTTATGGGGGGGAGGAAAAGCAGAAAGAGGGACGGAGGGAGGGGGGTGGGGCCTTGGTGTGTGTCACACTTTATTGGGGCAAGACATGATTGCAAGAGGGACTTTACCTAACAATTGCAATCAGTGTAACCTGGCTTATTGTACCCTCAATGAATCCCCAACAATAAAATAATAATAATAATAATAATAATATACTTTAAAAAGCCAATATGACTACTGCCTTCCTACTTGTGACTACATCTGGTGATCACAAATTCTTTCAATTAATGTTCTAAAAATAGTAAAATTATTTTTATGTAATTTCTTGTTGTCCGATAGAACAGTCCCCTTTCCAGCTCCTTCCCTGCTCCCAGTAGCTGACACTTTCAGAAGAGAGAGGCTAACCGACATATGGACCAGGTGTGGATATTTGCCTTTTACTGACTTGATTCCTACTTTATCTATTTCCTTGTTACTGAAACTGGAGTGATTTCCTTTTTTTTTTTTTTTTTCAATACCATCCCCTCTATCAAATAATGTAGTTTCACTTTGGTTGGAACCATTTCTTTGGCAAGATTCACTAGCCGTGTAGGAACTTCTCCTAGAAGTTTTAATGAAGTTTGACCTTCTCTTTTATCTTCTGTACTAAACTATATTGTCGTGCTGCCAGAGGCAGTTTAATAACAGGTGAGTTTCACCCTTAGGATGATTGTGTTTCAGCAGAGGCTGAAGTGATCTCTGTATGTCAGGTTGTTAAATCTGTAAAAAGCTATGTGATCTTTCGAAATGAAAGTCAGTACTTCAAGGCAATATGCTTCTCTTTTTTCTTTTTATGGATCTCTTTACGTCTTTGTTCTGGACAGTTCTGAAATACCAAAAATGACTGCTTCCCCCTACCCCCTCCATGCATGGCCATCGAATATGCAAATACAAAAATTGTCAAAATAAAATATTCTTATCTTGAGCTTTGCAACCTTTCCAAAGAACTTCCTGGTTTACTGCCTCCGCATGGACCTATGGGGGATTATTAAACCGAAATTCTAATGCTTTACAATATATTCACAGTTGGCAATGTTCTTGAGGTCTCATGTAATTTGTTTCTGTGACATCCAACATGATTCAAGGTACTTTTACTATAGGTTAGCAGATATATAAATTTTATTTGGACTCTTTTCCTAAATCTGAAGCATTTGAGTCTTCCTACCTCCTTCAGAAAGCTACATAATATGAAGTAACATTTTTAAAAAAGTTTGTACATTTTCTGTAATAATTTTCATATGTTTATATTCATGATATAGTTTGGCTCATTTATTTATATCTATTAAACACAAGCTATTTGGCTACTATATAATCAGTTAAAGGATTAAAAATAAATTAGTAAATTACAGTGAGAGGGTAATACTTTCTACTTTTGTTTAAATATTTTTAATAATTGCATCATTCCCAGAATGTATAAGAGATCAACACACAATATATTACATATGTGATAAGGATTCTGATCCCTAAAGCTAATCCATGACTGGGAACTGATTGTCTGAATGTCTAGGTGATGAATCTATACTTCAGAATAACTTGAAACCTTCCATATTATTAAAAGTTATGCTTGTTCTCCAAACTGCATCTTCTCTCCGTGTAATGGTTTATTTCCTTTCTGTTGCATAATTGAATTTTTGCATTAGTCCCCTAAATATCTTGTTAATTCTATTATTTGAACAGTGGTGCAATGATCAACATTAGGGTTGGTAAATAAGATATTTTTTTTCAAGCAACTACCTCCCTTACAGTTCTGGATTCTGTGTGGCGGGAGGGAGGGCAAACTTCTGCTTACAGGTTTTTCCCATGGCTGGTCCAGTGGGCATGTGACACAAGATGGGATTTTTGAATTTTGAAAGTAAAGACTTGGGGCAGCGCCTATGGCTCAGTGAGTAGGGTGCCTACCCCATATACCAAGGGTGGTGAGTTCAAACCCGGCCCCGGCCAAACTTCAACAACAACCAAAAAAAAAAAAAAAAAAAAAAAATGGTCTTTGGCGGCACCTGTGGCTCAAAGGAGTAGGGTGCCAGCACCATATACCAGAGGTGGAGAGTTCAAACATGGCCCAGACAAAAACTGCAAAAAAAAGAAAAAAAGAAGGAAAGGAAAGATTTGGTAGCAAAATCATTTTAATGACAGTATGTCAAAAAATTGTATCTATTAACTCTAACAGTTGAGTTCTCAAGTATCTTTATTTTTATTTTATTATAGTAAATTTCAGATTAATATATTAATTTTTATTCTTTCCAAGGTTACTTTTCAGATCTAGTGAATTAGGTAAAATACTACATTATTTAGCCAATGTGTCCTTTTGCTTGACTTGGGAGAGGTGGATTTGTTAGATGCATAAAAAAAAAATAATAATAAAATCCCTTGACTAAGATATTCTCGTAATATTGCCATTTGACTAATCTACTGAAGGTAGTATTTCTCAACCAAGATTGTTTTCAAGATACGTATTTCTTGATTCTATTTTCAGAGATTATGATCTAGTGAGTGAAGATTGAGATAGTGTTTTTCTAATGTGTACAACCCAAAATATAATTCTGATCATGTCAGCCATTGCTTGTGGCTAATTTCAATAATGGCAACAAATCTTTACAGCCCGTCTTCAGTAGATGACACTATACTAATTCTGAACCTCGAGTTCAGGAAATCTCACATGGATCCTTGCCAGTTTTGGAAGCCTGCCAGCATCATGAAAATGAGTAGACTAGTGTGGTTGGTAATTGTCTTCATGGCCCATCTTCCCAGCCATCCAACCCCCAAAAGCAGAGCTATTTGGTAAATCAGCAGTTAATACAGATGAAGAATGACAAAACAACTCAGATCAAATTGCTAACTCATATAATGTCACTAATAGAAAACAAAAAACTAGTGGTTGTTTTAAGGCACTGAAATTTACTTGTATTTTATTATATAGTAGTTATTATTAATACAAAAAACATAGTAGTTATACAATTTAAAACCATTCAGTTTTGCCATGATATACGATAATAAAAGTCCGAGCTCTTTAACATAAAATCTCATCATTTTTTTCTTTAACTTCATTGTACAATATTGCCCTGTGATTACTTTACTACCTATTGATATCATATTGTTTCTAATATGGAATGATATTTACATTGATATAGGATGCTTTTTTCTTTACCTAACTTTCCTTCCAACATTAAATGGATGAATCTTACACATTCTTTAAATTTATTGCCATTTCAAACAAAATACCTTGCTTGAAACACAAAATTAAATTACATGCCTATTATTAGTTCATACATACCATGGTTGGTCTACTTCCATATGAACACCTACTGGATCATATTATAATTATTATTATTTTTTTTTTTGAGGCAGAGTCTCACTTTGTTGCACTTGGTAGAGTGCTGCGGCCTCACAGCTCACAGCAATCTCAAACTCTTGGGCTCAAGCCATCCTCTTGCTCCAGCCTCTCAAGTAACTAGGACTATAGGTACCCACCACAACTCCCACCTATTTTTAGAGATGAGGTCTTGCTCTGGTTCAGGCTTGTCTTGAACGTGTGAGCTCAGGCAATCCACCCACCTTGGCCTCCCAAAGTCCTATGATTACAAGGGTGAGCCATCACGCCAAGACTATGGGTTATTATTTTTAAGGACCGAGGCCATATTTATTAATCTTTGATCTCACTGCAAAGTGAGATATGATAAATATTTTTAGTGAATTTGATCATCTATAATCTGAGGCTGGTAGAGTTAGGAGAACAGAGGCAAACATTTTATAAATATTGAGCCTCTACTACTGTCCAGAAAGTTTCATAGGAAATTGGCATTATACTATTAGTGATTCGCAAGTCTAACTGTATAAAAATTTGTAATAAAATGTAATATAAAGTTGATGGAAGGGGCTGGGGTGATCTGGAAGGATAGGAAAAAGGAGAAGGAATGAGGAATAGAATAAAATGAGGAGAAAGGAAAGGTGCAAACCATGGAAATACTTATGAATTCTATGTAAATGCTACAAATCATGTTTTTAGAATAAATTCTACTTTCCTCAAGTCATTCCTTATTGCAATCAATTTGCTTCCCAAGACTGTATGGCGACATTAAAAATGACAAGAAAATGAACATTAAATACATTTTAGCTTATTCTATGAATTAAGTGAAAAAAAATCAAATCATTATTGGACTTACTGGGAATTTCCATTTCAATCATTTAGAAACACTGATATAAACCTGGCATAGTTTAACTGTTTATGAATTTCTGCAACTGCTAATGGAGCCAATGTATTAACAACTAATATTCCAAGTTTTATACATGCAAGGGAAGGCTCATGAATGAAAATTAGTGAAATAATGTAGAACAGCCCTGTGATTTAAATGAAAAATTATAGTTCAGAGAGTGATGTGTAAATTCACCTTCTGCTGTTATTGCTGGGAATCATCATATTTCGGCACAGTCTCTTAAAATAACTTTTGAAGTTGAGGCTGATGCATCTCTAGCTTTTTGTACTTTATAGGGTGAGAGACATGACTATGATTCTCATATTAAATATTACTATTGGTAAATATTTACTTATGGTACAGATTTATCATAATTTAAGAAATGTAAACATATTATCTGAATTTCTTTAACTGATTATTGAAAGGGTTTATTGAAAAATAAAATAAAGTTACCAACATAAAATGTAATATTTTAACACAATACAGTAAACAGCAAAACCACTTGTAGCATGAATGGTCAAGCAGTTTAATATATGACTTGTGTAGAGCTAGTTAACTTCATTTTCATATGCACATAACACTGTCATTTCAGACAACCCCACTGGCTGGTGGTCTTTCAACTTAGTGTCCCCATGGGTCAAGGCACATTAAGGCATGACCATTATACATACCACCAAGAGGTTGGCAAGAGCAGAAATACTGAATTCCTCTCCATCATGCTAGAGTCCCAAAGGACGGCAGGCTCCCGAGCTATGTGAGGCTCAGGAAACTCCACACAGACCCTGCACACTACCCTAGAAGGTTAAGGTAAAGGTACCTTGATTCTGAAAGGGGTGAAAAAGAGACAAATTGTTTATTGATTATTACCATTCTTCTATAAGTTAAAGTATTATATTACTACAACTCCTATCACTGCTACTACTAGTCAAAAAAAATATGATAAATCTGGAATAGAAACTGAACTGAAAGGCAGGTTGGTACCAGAGCTCCAGGCTAGGACTACCCCAGGCACCCTGTTGTGTATGATTATGGAGGTGCATGTGGATAAAAATATTTTTAATAATCAATTTCTAACAATTATATTGGTAAAAAGAGGTGTAGTCTAAAGTATAAAATTCACTTATTTATCTTTTGAAATAAATATAGTTCTCATATCCTCTATCAGCAATTCTGAAAGTTTAAAATTCCCTAGAAAAGGAAATTCAAATAAACCCATTGGCACTAAATTACTATCAGAATAAATATTCATACATTCTCTAGGGCTGATCTAGATATGGACAAGACATAAAACCAGCAGAAGGGCTGACATAGGTACCCACCTCATAGATAGATGATACTACAAACTACAATTCTATAAAGATATAATAAAAGTTTATCCTTACAATAATTTTTATCAAGAACTCGCATATTACATTTTTACTCAGTTGCTCAAAGTAAAAAAGAGTTGAGTAAGCTACTGAATCTTGTATCCGTCAAGGGGTAAGAAATTGAGAATACTTTTCCTAGAGAATATAATGCTATCAAGAATTTGCTCTATAAATAACATACATTTTCTGAACGGTCATTTTACATGCAATCTTTGAAGATGTTATAATCACTTCTCTTGAATGAAACGGCACTATTGAATATTTTGCATCTAAATGCTACTGTTATTTTAGTTTGCATAAGCCACTCATCCCTTGAAGCAGTATCTTCAAATAGATATCAGCATGTGATTCCAGGGCAGTCCTGGAACACATACTGCTGGATAATTTATATTTTACTGAGTCCTGTTTTCTCCATCTCTAAAATTGAACCAAAAATGAATAAAAGTGCTTTTAAATCTTACTTTTATGTTGATTAGGCAAATAACTCCTATAATTTAATATCTGAAGTGCACGTTTAATGACAAACCAAATATATGTATCAGCCAAATAATAACCAAGAATGTGAACGGTTCACATACATCAAAATATTTAAATGTTGATAAATACAATCTTTTGTCTTTTAAAATAAAATCTTATTTATTCTAAGAATGATGTAAAGTAAATTTAAATTTATTCTTATGAGAATAATCGCTCACTCTGTGTATAGTCTTTATGAAAGAATTTGAAATATGTGAGAGTTGCAGTACATTACCATAGGACCGTTAGGCTATTAATGTGCTTTATATGGAGATAATGTTTTGAAGTGTAAATCTTTTCTATGCTTTTATAATCCACACAAGCCTAACTAAATATGCATGATCATGGTGCATATGGGTAAGAACATTTTTACTAATCAGTTTCTAACTGAGAATGCATGAACAATATTTGTTAGTCAAGATTTCTAGATATCTTGCCACCTTTATTGCAGACAAAATGCCATGGTTTGTGCTTTTTAAATTGAAAAGCAATAATCTAAAAATAGCTAATTATCATGAAGTTTGGAAATATATAGCTTTTTAGAAGAAGTGTTTCCCCATAACCCACGAGGATCTCTGAGATTTCATTTCTGGACTAGACTGAGAGGAAAATAAATCATAGGCAAAGAGCATAAATATCTAAATTGCTGACATAAGAAGGAATTCCTAATCCTTATAAAATATGATCTAAATTTATTTATTTATTGATTGATTATTTCAGTAGATTTAGGAGCTACAATGTGTGCATGTGTGTGACTTGCATAAACCATATGGTGGTGAAGTCTGCGCTTTGAATGTACTTTTTTTTTATTAAATCATAACTGTATACATTGATATGATCATGGGGCATCATACACTCGCTTCATAGACCATTTGACACATTTTCATCACAATGGTTAACATAGCCTTCCTGGCATTATCTCAGTTACTGTGCCAAAACATTTACATTCTACATTTACCAAGTTTTGCAAATACCCTGTAAGATGCACCACAGGTATGATCCCACCAATCCCCCTCCCTCTACCCACCACCCCCCTCCCTCCCCTCCCTTTCCCACTTCCCCCTATTGTTAGGTTGTAACTGGGTTATAGCTTTCATGTGAGAGCCCCAAATAAGTTTCATAGTAGGGCTGAGTACATTGGGTACTTTTTCTTCCATACTTGAGATACTTTACTAAGAAGAATATGTTCCAGATCCACCCATGTAAACATGAAAGAGGTAAAGCCTCCATCTTTCTTTAAGGCTGCATAATATTCCATGGTGTACATATACTACAATTTATTAATCCATTCGTGGATCAGTGGGCACTTGAGCTTTTTCCATGACTTAGCAATTATGAATTGGGCTGCAATAAACATTCTGGTACAAATATCTTTGCTATGTTGTGATTTTTGGTCTTCTGGGTATATGCCCAGCAGAGGAATTACAGGATTGAATGGCAGATCTATTTTTAGATCTCTGAGTGTTCTCCATATATCTTCACAAAAGGAATGTATTAATTTGCATTCCCACCAGCAGTGCAAAAGTGTTCCCTTTCTCCACATCCACGCCAACATCTCCGGTCTTGAGATTTTGTGATATAGGCTAGTCTCATTGGAGTTAGATGATATCTCAAAGTAGTTTTGATTTGCATTTCTCTGATGATTAAAGATGATGAGCATTTTTTCATATGTCTGAAGGCCGTGCGCCTGTCTTCTTCAGAGAAGTTTCTCTTCAAATCCCTTGCCCAGCCTGCGATGGGATCCCTTGTTTTTTTCTTGCTGATGCGTTTGAGTTCTCTGTGGATTCTGGTTGTTAAACCTTTGTCAGAGATATACCCTGCAAATATCTTCTCCCATTCTGGGGGCTGTTTGCTTGTTTTACTTACTGTGTTCTTGGCTGTGCAGAAGCTTTTTAGTTTGATCAAGTCCCAGTAGTGTATTTTTGAAGCTGCTTCAATTGCCCGGGGGGGTCCTCCTCATAAAATACTTGCCCAGACCAATTTCTTCAAGGGTTTTCCCTGCACTCTCCTCTAGTATTTTTATAGTTTCATGTCTTAAGTTTAAATCTTTAATCCAATGAGAGTCTATCTTAGTTAATGGTGAAAGGTGTGGGTCCAATTTCAGTCTTCTGCAGGTTGCCAGCCAGTTCACCCAGCACCATTTGTTAAATAGGGAATCTTTTCCCCACTGAATGTTTTGAATTGGCTTGTCAAAGATCACATAACGGTAAGTAGCTGGATTCATCTCTTGGTTCTCTATTCTGTTCCGGATATCTACTTCTCTGTTTTTGTGCCAATACCATGCTGTTTTGATCACTATCGATTTGTAGTAAAGTCTGAGGTCTGGTAGCGTAATTCCTCCTGTTTTGTTTTTATTTCTGAGTAATGTCTTGGCTATTTGAGGTTTTTTCTGATTCCATATAAAATGAAGTATTGTTTTTTTAAGACCTTTAAAATATGACAGCGGAGCTTTAATAGGGAGTGCGTTGAAATTATATATTGCTTTGGATAGTATGGACATTTTAATAATGTTGATTCTTCCCAGCCATGAGCATGGTATGTTTTTCCATTTGTTAACATTTTTCAGCTATTTCTTTTCTTAGAGTTTCATAGTTCTCTTTATAGAGATCTTTCACGTCTTTTGTTAGGTAAATTCCCAAATATTTCATCTTCTTTGGCACTACTGTGAATGGGATAGAGTCCTTAACTGCTTTTTCAATTTGACTGTTGTTGGTGTATATAAAGGCTACCGATTCATGAATGTTGATTTTGTAACCTGAGACGCTGCTGTATTCCTTGATCACTTCTAGGAGTTTTGTAGTAGAGTCCCTAGTGTTTTCCAGATACACAATCATATCATCTGCGAAGAGCGAGAGTTTGATCTCTTCTGACCCTATATGGATACCCTTGATCACCTTTTCTTCCCTAATTGCGGTGGCTAAAACTTCCATTACAATGTTGAAAAGCAATGGAGACAATGGGCAGCCTTGTCTGGTTCCTGATCTGAGTGGAAATGATTCCAATTTAACTCCATTCAATATGATATTGGCTGTGGGTTTGCTGTAGATGACCTCTATCAGTTTAAGAAATGTCCCTTCTAGACCAATTTTCTTGAGTGTTCTGATCATGAAGGGATGCTGGATATTATCAAAAGCTTTTTCTGCATCAATTGAGAGAATCATATGGTCTTTGTTTTTTAATTTCTTTATGTGCTGAATTACATTTATAGATTTACGTATATTGAACCAGCCTTGAGACCCTGGGATAAAACCAACTTGGTCATGATGTATAATTTGTTTGATGTGTTGCTGGATTCTGTTTGTTAGGATCTTGTTGAATATTTTTGCATCTATATTCATTAGTGATATTGGTCTATAATTTTCTTTTCTTGTTGGGTCTTTTCCAGGTTTGGGGATCAGGGTGATGTTTGCTTCATAGAACGTGTTGGGTAGTCTTCCTTCTTTTTCTACCTTTTGGAACAGGTTGAGTAGTACAGGTACTAATTCGTCTTCAAAGGTTTGGTAGAATTCTGATGTGAAACCATCTGGTCCCGGGCTTTTCTTTTTAGAGAGGTTTTGTATAGTTGATGCTATTTCTGAACTTGATATGGGTCTGTTCAACATTTCCACTTGATTCTGGCTAAGTCTTGGAAGGTGGCGTGCTTCCAAGTATCGGTCAATTTCCTTCAGATTTTCATATTTCTGAGAATAAAGTTTCTTGTAATATTCATTAAGGATTTTTTGGATTTCTGAGGAGTCTGTTGTTATTTCGTCTTTGTTGTTTCTGATTGATGATATTAGAGATTTTACTCTTTTTTTTCTGATTAGGTCAGAGGTTTATCTATTTTATTGACCTTTTCAAAAAACCAGCTTTTTGATTTATTGATCTGTTGTATTATTCTTTTGTTTCCCATTTCATTTAATTCTGCTCTAATTTTGATTATTTCTTTTGTTCTACTGGGTTTGGGGTTGGAATGTTCTTCCTTTTCCAGTTGCTTGAGATGTCCCAGTAAGTTGTTAAATTCCTCTCTTTCCGTTCTCTTGAGGAAGGCTTGCAGTGCTATAAATTTCCCTCTTAGAACTGCTTTGCGGTGTCCCAGAGGTTCTGATCATTTGTGTCTTCATTGTCATTTTGTTGCAAAAAATTGGCAATTTCTTTCTTAATCTCATCTCTGACCCACCTATCACTCAGCATAAGGTTATTTAACTTCCATGTTTTTGTATGAGTATGCAGATTCCTGATGTTACTCAATTCAAGTTTTATTCCATGATGGTCCGAGAAGATGCAAGGAATAATTTCTATTCCTTTAAATTTACTGAGGTTAGACTTGTGACCTAAAATGTGGTCAATTTTGGAGTAAGTTCCATGGGCTGATGAGAAGTACGTGTATTCAGTTTTGTTGGGATGAAATGTTCTGTAGATATCTGCTAAATCTCAATATTGGATGGTTAGGTTTAAATCTAAGATTTCTTTGCTCAGCTTCTTGCTGGAGGATCGATCCAACACTGCCAAGGGAGTGTTGAAATCTCCGACGATTATGGAGCTGGAGGAAATCAAGTTACTCATGTCTGTTTAAGTTTCTCTTATAAATTGAGGTATGCATTCTGGTTGGGTGTATAGATATTAATAATTGAGATCTCATCATATTGAGTATTACCCTTAACAAATATGAAGTGACCATTCTTGTCCTTCCTTTCTTTTGATGGTTTAAAGCCTACTGCATCTGCAAATAAAATTGCAACACCTGCTTTTTTCTGATTACCATTTGCCTGAAATATGGATGACCGTCCTTTCACCCTGAGTCTGTATTTGTCTCTTAAGTTAAGATGTGACTCTTGTATGCAACAAATATCTGGCTTGAGTTTTTGTATCCAGTCAGCTAACCTATGCCTTTTTAGAGGACATTTTAAGCTGTTCATATTAATGGAGAGTATGGATAAGTCTGGTGGAATTTTGGGTATCGAGTTTTTCAAAGGTCCAGTGGACATTTTTAATCCTTCTGCCAGTGTGGAAGTTGGAGTTTGATCCAAAGTTTCTGAGTGAGTTTACTTTTGTGGTATAGGATTGGGTTGGTCATTGTGGAGGATAGGTCTGAGAATATCCTGAAGAGCTGGTTTACTTATGGCAAATTTTTTCAACATATGAATGTCATTGAAGTATTTAATTTCTCCATCATAAATGAAACTCAGTTTAGCTGGATACAAGATCCTGGGTTGAAAGTTTTTTTGCTTTAGGAGATTAAAAGTTGATGACCAGCCTCTTCTGGCTTGAAAAGTTTCAGCAGAGAGATCTGCAGTTATTCTAATATTCTTTCCTTTGTACGTAATGGTTTTCTTTTGCCAGGCTGCTTTGAGAATCTTCTCTTTTATATTAACTTTAGTGAAGCTAATTATGATATGCTTGGGGGATGACTTATTGGGGTTGAATCGTGCTGGGGTTCTGAAGCTGTCTGCTATCTGAATTTCAGATTCTCTAGGCATGTCTGGAAAATTTTCTTTCATAATTTCATGCAGAAGGGCCTCTGTGCCCATCGAGGCCACTTCATCATTCTCAGAAATCCCGATTATTCGTATATTAGTTTTCTTCGAATTATCCCAGAGTTCTCTGAGTGAATGATCCATTTTTGCTCTCTCTCTTCCTCTTTGAGAGATTGGGAGCGTTCGAAGACTTTATCTTCAATGTCAGAAATCCTTTCTTCTGCTTGCTCCATTCTGTCTACTGTATTTTTCATATCTTTGAGGGCTGTAAATTCTTGCTTCAGTGTGTCTAAGTCTTTGGTGGTTTTGTCTTTAAATTCGTTAAATTCTTGGGACAACTGTTGAATTTCTGCTCGAATTCCTAATTCCATTTTATTAATCTTGTCTGCAATCCAAATTCTGAATTCGATATCTGACATGTCAGTCAGTTGTTTATGAATGGGATCTTCAATTACATCTGCCGTATCTTTTCTTGGGGGGGGGGGGTTGATCTATTCTGGTTATTCATGTTACCAGAGTTTTTCCGCTGATTCCGCCCCATGGTTATTTTACTCCCTTTGATTTTTCCCCTGGGGCTTTATTGAGGGCCCGTACAGTGTTGTGGCCTGAGAAACTGGGACCCTGTCTTGTGTGGTGAGGCGAAGAGGTTCTGTCTTATTTTCAGCTGGTTTCTGTTCGATCCTATTGTAACATTTACTCTGGCTTGAAATCTCAGCTGTGTGGAAAAATCAGCAATTAAGTCACCCCGCCCGCCCACCTCTGGCACCAATTTGAAAAGGAAAATGAAAATCAAACCTTCCTACAACCGCATACCCAAGGCACCACCTGAAAAGTCCTCAGTCTATTAGTTCAGTTCAAAAGGTCCAAATCAATTGTCTTAATCGGCACTTGTCTCTGGTGGGAGAGTTCAAGAAGTCTCTGGGAACTGGATCACAGGGGTCTGGTGACTCCTCTGATATGGCTTACTCCAGTGCTGTGTGGAGTCAGGAGGAGCCACCTAGCAAATAGATCAGTCTGGGAAGGTTGATGTCTCCTTCCCCACTTTGCCCCTCCGTCAGACCCAGTCACTGGTATCTCTGCAGATGGCTAACCCTGTTGCCTGTAGTGAACAGATACTCCAGGGGTTTGCACCTGCCTGAATTTCAAGGAAGTCTGCCAGGCCCCTGCAGTCTGCCACTATCTAGCAGGAGGAGATGGGGCCTGACATCTTTGAGTGCTTGATGCAGATGGTGGGAGGGAGGTGTTCATTCAGGCTTAGCCCCGTCCCTGATTGATGTTGCTAACAGAACAGAACAGACAACTTTGTGGGGTTCTGTCTCTGTTTCTGCTAAAATTGCCTACAGAAGACGGGCTGTTCTGAGTTCAAATGTCTTTGCTGGTGGAGGTTTGTGCCCGATTACCTCTCTGAGTCAGCCCTGCCTTGGAAGCTTCCCGGGTTTGTGAGCAGCATCAGGCAAATCCTTTGCTCACTGGTAGCCTCCTCTGGTTGCCCAGGGAGACAGGGGGTGTGGCTTCAGAATATCCAGAAGTGAGCCGTTTTACTGTTAAAGAAAAAACGGCTATTGATTTGCCTCCAGGAACTGCCGCTCTGGTTTGGGCACCCAGCTGACCCTTTTCTCCTCTGTCTCGCGCCCCAGGGTCAGCACTGAGCGGCTGCAGTTCATGCTCTGTCCACACCCCTCGAGCGTTCTCCCAAGAATCTGGACTCCTGGGGGGCAGGCCCCCAGACCCCCAAGTGAGAGTTGGGGGGAGTGCTGGGAGCTCAGCGGGAAAGCTAGAGTTTCATTCAGTTTTATGCGTGGCTGTATTGATGCACGGGGAGGGCTGCTGCACCGCACCACAGGGAAGTGCCAGCGGGGCGTGACTCCCCCTTAGCCGGGTGCCCTCTCCTCCTTCGCGTGCTTCAGAGAGCACTGACCAGTTGCAGCTCGGGGTCTGTCCACTCCCCTTGAGAAATCACGCAAGAATCCGAACTCCTGGGGGTTAGGCCCCCAGACCCCAAGTGAGAGTCGGGGGGAGTGCTGAGAGCTCAGCAGGGAAGCTAGAGTTTCATTCAGATTTATGCCTGGCCGTATTGTTGCCCGGGGAGGGCTGCTGCACCGCACTGCAGGGAAGTGCTGCCGATATGTGACTCCCCCTTAGCCGGGTGCCCTCTCCTCACTCACGTGCCTCAGAGTCAGCGCTGACCACTTGTGGCTCAGGGACTGTCCACTCCCCTGGAGAAATCACCCAAGAATCTGAACTCCTGGGGGACAGGCCTCCAGACCTCAGTGAGTAGAAGGGGAGTGTTGGGGGTTCAGTGTTGCCAGCACAGGATTTTTAAAGTTTTATGCCTGGCAGGAGAACGCCATGGCACCCTAGTAGGGGAGGTAGGTCCAGTTTTTAGAAGGTCTCTCCCGTGGAGTATAGTGGGAGGGCCTTTAATTTCTGCCCATTTGTTTAATTGTGGGGCTCTTGAGCCGGTCTCATGGGGGAGGGGGACTCCCATCCGCTTGGTGGTGGATTTTGTACCTTTTGTTTGCGTCCTTGTAATCACAGCTTGCCTCAGCGGTGTTGATGTGTGTTCTTCAACCTTCTCTCTTGGTGCGGCTCAAATCCACCAGGATACTTACTAAATTCCTGTCCCTTAATTCTCCTTCTGGACGGGAGCCTCTGTGGAAAGCAGGCTTCAGTCAGCCATCTTGTCTCTCTGAATGTACATTTTAAACAGTAGATAATTATTCAGCCATTCCTCCCTTAACACCTTCCTCCTTCTGAGTCTTCGGAGTCCATTATGTCACTAGCATGATCATGCATACCCATAGCTTCACTACCACCTATTTATGAGAACATGTGGTATTTGCCATTGCATACTGGAGGTAGTTCACTTAGGATAATGGCCTCCAATTCCATCCAAGTTGCTACAAAGGATACCACTTTGCTCTTTGCTTATGGCTGAGTAGTATTTCATGGAATCTATGTGGTACTAATCCTACCGAAACTATTCCAAAAATGTGAAAAGGGAGAACACTTACTAACTTACTCTAAAAAGGCAGCTTCACCTTGATAGCAGAGTTGGGAAAGGACACAACAAAAAAAAAAGCACATATTGATAAGCCCAAACAATATGTAAATGTCTGCACACTACATTTTCTTTATCCACTCATCAATTGATGGGCTGATTCTGTATCTTTGCAATTGTGAATTTTACTGTAATAAACATACAAGGGCAGGTATCTTTTTAATATAATGATGTCTTTTCCTTTGAGGAGATGCCCCATAAAGGATTACTAGATCAATCGATACCTCTGTTTTTAGTTCTTTGCGAAATATCCATACTGTTTCTCATAAAGGTTGTACTAATTTACATTCCCAGCAACTGAATGGAATTCCCTTTCCCAACATCTCAGCCAACATCTATTGTTTTTTGACCTTTTAAGAAAGGAAATTGTGATAGGGATGATGTATCTCATTTTAGGTTTAATTTGCATTTCCCTGATGATTGGTGATGTTGAGCATTTGTTTTCATATGTTTATTGGCAATTTTTATCTTTTATTTTGCAATTTGTCAGTTCATGTCTTTTGCCTACTTTTTAATGAAGTTATTTATTTGGTTCTTTTTATATCACTGATTTGTTTGAGTTCCTTGTAGATTCCAGATATTAGTTCTTTGTTGGGCATATAATTTTGCAAATACTTACTCCAGAGCTGTAGGTTATCTACTCTGCTGATTATTTCTTTTGCTGTGCAAGAAGCTTCAGTTTAGGCACAGAGCCTGTAGCTCAGTGGCTAAGGTTGCCATCCATATACACCAGAGCTGGCAGGTTCGAATCCAGCCTGGGCCTACCAAACGATGATGACAACTACAACCAAAAAATAGCCAGGCATTGTGGTCCTGTAGTCCCAGCTACTTGGGAGGCTGAGGCAAGAAAATTGCTAAAGCCCAAGAGTTGGAAGTTGCTGTGGGCTGTGATGCCATGGCACTCTACCGAGGGTGACAACTTGAGACTCTGTCTCAAAAAAAAAAAAAAGAAGAAGAAGAAGAATTTTCAGTTTAATTAAATCCATTCATCTATGTTTGTTTTTATTGCCATTTGCTTTTGGGGGTTTAGTCATAAATTCTTCACCAAGGCCAACATCCAAAATTTTTTTCCTAGATTTTCTTTTAGAATTTTTATGATTTCAAGTCTTATGTTTCTTTCTTTAATTCATTTTCAGTTAACTTCTATACGTAATGAGAGAGAAAGCGAGATCCAGTTGCATGTTTCTACATGATTTTATCCAATGTTCTTAGCACCATTTATTACACAGGGTGTCCTTTTCCCAGGGTACTTTTTTGTCTGTGTTGTTGAAGATCAGTTACTTGTAGGTATATGTTTTTTCCTCTGAATTCTTTATAGTGCTTCACTGATCTATGTGTCTGTTTCCAGTACCATGCTGGTTTAGTGACTATAGTCTTGTAGTATAATTTGAAGTCAAATAATATGATGCTTCTAGATTTGTTCTTTTTGCTTAGGTTTGCTTTATCTATTTGGGGGTTTTTTTGGTACCATATGCAAATTTAAATTGTTTTTTCTAATTCTGTGAAAAATGATGTTGGTATTGTGATAGATTACATTGAGCAGTATGGTTATTTGAATAAATACTGATTCTCCCAATTAATAATCATGAGATGTTTTCTTTTGGTTTTTGTCACTTATCATACCTTTTGTCATCGCTACTTGGGAGACTGAGGCAAGAGAATCACTTGAGCCTCGGAGTGTGAGGTTGCTGTGAGCAATGACACCAAGGCACTCTACCAAGAGTGACAAAATGAGATTGTCTCAAAAAAGAAAAGAAAAGAAAGGCATTTCTTATAACATCATAATATGGACAAAGTAAAAAAAAAAGTACAATTTCATCTTACCTTTGAAATCATACTTTCATTTTATGAAATTATATTTTTTCTTAAAATCTTATAAAACATTATAGTATTATTGATAAGATATGTTCTAACTAAATTAACATCATTGTAGTATTAGCACATTCAGTATGCGGTAGAACCTCCATAGGTGACCAGCCCACTACATTGACCACCTCGTTACCTTAACCTAATCTTCATAGACCAGATGTACACCACATGTACATGTCAGGACAGTAGGCCTAGTTCCTTCTGTTGACCACCTGTGTATGTTGACCAGTTTGTTACAGTCCCTTGAGTGCTCAACTTACAGAGGTTCTACTATAAATAATAACAATCATTTCACAAAGTAATTTTTTCAAGACTAAGTTTTCTATTATATTTTTCTTTAAAAATCACATGTAATAATTAATTTTTCATTTTAAAATTTTTCAAAAAAGACAAAACAACTTTGAAATACCTTTCAAAACACTTTCATAAATAACATTTTCAGAAATGAATCTACCCATGTGAAAAGTATAGTATAATTGATTGAACAAAAATTTAAAGCCCCCATCAAAATTGTGTAATTTTATAGTGTCAATTATTTCTTGTCTCCAGTTTTTCATATAAACAACAAAATCATTAAAACTTACCTTATAATATCAGTAATGTTGCTAATAGTTAATAATGGGTGTTTATAATATTTCATACACACGCTTACTAGTGAAGAAGATAAGAAATCATTTAAATTACCATTATAAAGCACAGACAGGTCTTAGTTGAGTAATGAAAAAAATGGTCAAAAAATAAAATCAATCAAGTCCAGAACATTTATTAGGGATTTTTAAATAGTATACACTAAGATACTATGACTAAGAACCCCAAAATACATAGCTATCAATGAAAGAAAGCTTTATTTCTCTTTAAATATCACATTCTAACGGTGAGTGACCCAGGAAGGGCAGACATCTCATGAGGTCATCCAGGGAACAAAGCCATCTATACTGATGGAGATTCCTCATATTTACAGGGTTATCCTCTGTCCCTCCTCTTCACAGTTGTAGCTGACTCATTAGCCCTACATCTGTCTTCCTTTTTACTAGTAGAGGAAGAAAAAATGTTAGAAGGCAAATTCATTCCACTTTAAGATTGTGATCTGGAAGCTGATGGTATTATTTCTACCTATATCCCAATAGCTGTAGTTTAGTCACATACCTAGCTGGAAAAATAGTCTGCATAGATAATTTCTAACTGGGAAAACATGTATCATAGTAATAGACTCTGTTACTGAAATGAACAAAGGGAAATTGGATACAGAAGGATGATTTGAAATACCGGTAAAAATGATTATTTCATAGTGATTTTCACTCTAAGATTAAATGTTGTAAGTAGGAAACCAATCTGTGTTAGAAGACTTTTGAAGAAAGGGGCATATATTGACTAACAGGCAGTTACTGCTCATCACTCAGGCATGTATTCACATTAATTCACTCTAAAGATATGTATTTATTTTGTAGGCTATCCAAGCCTCTTACCAAGTCACTGGTATTCAAAAATAACAATATGTAATCTGTGTCTTTGAGCATGGTAATGTTGTATAACTACATTTCTTTTGTGGAGGTCATGCATGGAAACAGGTGCTATAGTGATAATACCAAGATTTAGGAAATGTGGGTGAAAAGAAGAGAGCCAGAGTGGAGAAGCCTTCACAATATAGTAAGTATTTGGATTAAATTTCAAATCATGGTGTTACCAAGTGTATTTTAGGAGGAAATTTGGAAAAAGACATCGCAAGAAAAGTAAACAGAAATATGTAAAAGCATGATTGTATCAGAGAGCAGAATATTTTATGTGGCAGTGTTGCATTGGCTGCATTTGCAACAATGAAAACCAAGTGGTAAATGTAGCTGGGATGTAAATATGAATAGCTTGCACCATCACTCTAAGAAATCTGGATTTGATCTGGGCCTCTGAATTTATTGCATGTTTTTTAAGCATTTATTTCTAAAAGGAAAATTGAGTTTTCTGACAGTATAGAGATAGACTGGTTGGAAAAAAAGATTAGAGAGGAACTCCAGGAAACTAAAAAGGATTGGCAATTATCCCTGGTTAAAGTACCTAAAACTTTGAGTTTAGTTACATGATAAATGAATGTCATTGCCTAAGATTTAAAAAAATGAAAGAAAGAGGGGGAAAGTCAAAAATCCATCCAAGATTTTCATATATCCATAATGAAGATTAAAGTCTGTTCTTTAAAGTAGCAAGTAATTACATTATTATCATTGAACTGTTAGCTGTAACTTGTACCCTTAAATGTGTAATGATTTATCTCTGTTCTCCACTGTAACATGTCCTTACAGGTATGCATATAATAAATAGGACCAGCTTGCTATCACGTGTCCAGTATTAGGGAGGGAGAAGAGAGGTTTCCATCTTTCAGTGTGGTGGGTTTAGTGAATTAAAGCTTGAATTCTTTATGACTGAGGGTGACAGTTACTTAAGGAACAGTTTTCTATTCCTATTAGTTATTACTGGAGAGTTAGAACAGCATTCATATCTTTAAGGAAGAGCCTTATCTTTGTTTATCTGAATGTACTTTGGAGTGTCATAGTGTATTAACTGTAGCTCTAAATCTCTGGCAGAGAGAAAATTTGTTTACAGTTTTTAGCTAAATGCTTTCTTGTGCACCCAGATAATTTTCAGAAAAGATCACCAAAGAAAAGAATAGGGGAGAGCGGGAGAAAACTACAAATAAAATTTTTGAGAAAGGACAAGGGGAAAGAAAAAATAAAGGAACTGATAGAGGGAGAAAAGATGGATGGAATTTGTACTTTTGACATATTAGCCAATGGTAATGAAGAATAACTGTTAAACAGTGTGCTTTCTCCCTCCTTCATTTACTCATGCATCATTCTAAGCTGCACTGTTGTATCTGGCTCCATTTGAGCATCAACTTGAGCTCAGTAATTTTTGAAGAGTAAGCTTAATTCAATATATTTTGAAAGCATTCACTTATTAATGTCTTAAAATCTTATTAAAGGGTTTTACTACCCTGTTGAATTTCAAATATAGATCCCTTTATAGAAAGAGATGCAAAGAGTAATCGTCTATTTCAATTATTTCCTTAGGATATATTTTTTAAATAGAAAAACACAGCAAATTTTCTTTTGGGATTTGGTTAAGCTGAATAGTCTCATTATGATATTTCCATTCTGGCTAATTCTCACTGTCAAGAAAATGCATAGCCTTCCTTGACTTCAGAGAGAAAAAATTTTCTCTATACTAAAATGGAAATCTCCAGAAAGGCACTGTAGCCAAGAGAGAGTAAGGTTATCTACGTTCACCATCAGATTTGGACCTAACGAGTCTCCGCAGAGGTAATCCTAGGTATCTACAATCAGAACGTATCACGCTGATAAGATCCACTTAGGTCTATCTTAAGACAGACATCCAAATAGAATAGCAGGTTGTGACTGAGGCGCTTTAGAAGGAAAAGGTGTGATCATCCCATGAGGTTTGCTCTGCTTTAGCTCAGAAGTCTGAAAATGTGGAAGAAAACAAGGTAGCTTTAATTTGATAGAAGAAACCTGCCCCTGTATTCGGAGTGTATATAAAACCCCCAGAGACTAAAGTTCTCGTCTCAGCTCTGCACCTAACACACGACAGCAACAAAGCAACGCTTCTTTCTTTCTTTCTTTCTTTCTTTCTTTCTTTCTTTCTTTCTTTCTTTCTTTCTTTCTTTCTTTCTTTCTTTCTTTCTTTCTTTCTTTCTTTCTTTCTTTTTTGCCATTTCTTTTAAAGTTTTCTAAGATGATAGCTTCTACAAAAGGTATCTGGTGTCTATTAAAAATGCAATGTCCATGCATTGCTTCACCTGAATAGTCTTGTTTGAAATCAATTCTTTCGATATAATTCCAAAGGGATATTTACTTTTAATGGAAATGCTAGATATATTTTTTTCCATGTGGAAGCTATTTTTCTAGTAGAAGGAGAGCAATAATCTGTAGTATAAAGAATGGAAATTAAAAATGTACTGCAGAAAGGAAAACTTGATTTAGAACATTGCCTTTGTATAAGAAATTTTAGAAAGTGTTTTAAAACTATTTGTGTGAATTATTTCAAGCAACTTAGCCATTTTTATTATGAGAGAGTGGTTTACATGCATATTTTTGTTCTCAGATCATAAGCAGTGTTTGGGGACTTTTTTTTTTCTTTTTATTGAGACAGAGCCTCAAGCTGTCACCCCGGGTAGAGTACCATGACATCACAGCTCACAGCAACCTCCAACTTCTGGGCTCAAGCGATTCTCCTGCCTCCGCCTCCCAAGCAGCTGTGACCACAGGCACTGGCCACAACGCCTGGCTATTTTTTGGTTGCAGCCATCATTGTTGTTTGGTGGGCCCGGGGTGGATTCGAACCCGCCAGCTCAGGTGTATGTGGCTGGCGCCTTAGCCTCTTGAGCCATAGGCACTGAGCCCATAAGCAGTGTTTTTGAAGTAGAAAAATTGTTATTTATCTCAAATGTTTTCAGATATATAACATTATATATAATTCATCAGTGTGTATAGTAGTCCTCCCTTTTCACATGCCATAGTTTCAGTTACCCAAAGGCAACCACAATCTGAAAATATCATATATAATAAAATACTTTTTTTCCACTGCAATGACTTTATTTTAGTGGCATTCCAAGCCCCCCAAAGGGTTTCCTTAGCCAGGGCTGGCACCCAGTCAACCATCTTCACAGTGGAGTCCTAATTATTTGATTCTGTTTTGCAGATCACAGAGGTTCCTTCCAATGATCTCTTCTTTCATTTCCTCAAATCAGCTTACACATTCTGAAAGTATATCCATCACTCTGTAATACTTTGAGGTGGCACATTCTGGTCTCCTACTTTGTGTTTGAACTAGATGGCTTCTTCCTCTTTGCTGTCATTAATCTTTTCATTATCTTCTTATTTCTCTTAGCACAGTCAGGACCTAACATATTATCTTCTAGGCTTGGAGATGGGAAAATTCAGGCTGGTAACAGGAAGAGGGAAATCATCCTCCTGGGAATGGCGGGCACCCAGGCCTGACCTGCAGGAAACTGTAGGTGGACCCAGCCCTCTGTGTCAGTGAGGAGAGGCTCTCCATGGATCACACACCGCCTAAGGCTAGAAGCTGTTGTCAAAAAGGCCTCAGCAGAAGCAGGGATGGACCGTGAATTCAGAGTCTTAGGCTGACCAGCTTTTGCAGCCATCCTTGCCCAGGATGCCAATGCAGATTCCTGAGCTGACGTTATCACTTCCACTCTATCCAGCTCTTCTGTTTTCACAGTCATCTTGGACCTTTCCTGAGGTCTTGCTCCCTTGGTCTCTGCCTTGAGTTTCCTTGAACATGAATGTACTCTGGCCTCCTTTGATGTTTCAGGAGTTTCCCATTTCTGTTCAGGAGAGGCATGCTCCTGAAGCCTCAGAAGAACTTCTGTTTCCTTGCCGTCAGTACTCAGCTTGAGTTGCTGGCACCAGTTCTGCAAAGGGTCTGGACGCACATGATTAATGGGAGGCAAAATGGTTGGCAAGGGAAGATCTAGCTTTTCGGATGGCTTTTGATTGTTTATTTGTTGGAGGTAGATGAATTTTCCTGAACTTGTCAGAGTTGCGGGCCTGGCTCACCGAGGCATTCCCTGTCCTCATATCTTCATTGTGTTTCTGGGGATTGTTCAGTTTGACTTCAGAAGTGGAAGAAACAGTTGGTTCCATTTGTTCATTATTTGAATCGTCTTTAACTGGAACCAGTGTCAAAATCACACTTTCTTCATCATCTATTCCCTCCTCAGAGACATTCTTCTGGCTGCTACCATGATTTGAGTCTGATGTTTTTCCAGCATGACTTGGGGGAGGTAAAGCCAGCAATAGTAAGGATAGGTGCAGTTTACTTCTTTTAATTTCTATAACAAGATATTTAGAGACAGAGAAAGAGAGAGAGAGAGGGACCACATTCACATTACTTTCATTACAGTAGAACGTGATAATTATTCTATTGTGTTATTAGTTGTTGTTAGTTACTGTTAATCTCTTACTGTGCATTATTCTTAAAATAACTTTCTCATAGGAACAATAAACATATTTTAAAATACAAGATTTACTACTATCAGTGGTTTCAAGTGTCCACTGGGGATCTTAGAATGCATCCCTCATGGATAAGGGAAACTACTATATTACTATTTTACTATATGTAAAATATGGTATACATGTGTGAATATATGTATAATACAATGTAGTGTATACAGCTAAGGCCATATTTCCCTGATGCTTTCTTGATATTTGCCGGGTCCTCTGGCAGTCGCAGTTGAGGGAAGATCCGGGTCAGCCCGATCTCATCCCAGGGGCTGAGCAGGATGGCAAGTGTTGGTGGCTCAAACAGGGACACACGGAGCTGGGAGTCTGTCCAAGCAGGAACTCAACTTTATTGTAACATGCTGCAATTTTTATACACTTCGGCTAGGGGGCAAGGGGTGAGAGCAGGAAGGAGGGGGTATGTAAAATGGTGTGACAGGCTTCAAGCCAATAAAATCTAACCCCATCACCTGTATCCAGGCAGAGGCCGTTTCAGGTCCGGTCTTGTCGAGTCACTCCTATGCGGAAGTGCGTGGATAGCACCAACTCGACTCAGGCTTAGGAAGTTCCTCTAGGCCTCAGATAGGCCTTGCCCATGCGAGAAGGCCCAACAGATATTATTTCTCTAAGGATCTCTCCAGTCACCCTCCTCGTATGCCCTCAGCATAGCTACTAAGGCCTTATAGGATCTTTGGTAATTTTGCACAGACTAGCTTTAACAACCAAGGCCTGGTTTTCTTTACCTTTGTGGTCCAAGAATCATTCACAATGCTTTGCCATTTACTTGGCTCTAAATGATAGCTTTTTGAATATATAAACATATAAATCATGAATGAAAGGAGAAATATGTGGGGTTTGAACAATTCTATATGGAAGGGTCTGAAAATTTTTCAAACTCATCCTAGAAAAAGTGCTACGTACGTCATTGCTGAATATCACTATGATCAATTTTGAAGGACTCCCCTTTGGGAAGCTATGTACCTATACCAGTGCTAAGTCCACCCTGCAAAGCAATTCTGAAGGTCTTTTTCTAGTATGGCCATCAGACATGTTGTCATATGACACACAAAAACACGTACCAACAATAATGAACGCCATTCAGCAAGACACTGCCTGGTGTCTACAGTAACACAGTTGTGAGACTCTGATATACCAATGTTATGAAACTTTACTGAGCTATTTGCACAATACTGCCAATTGTAAGCACATCGTGGCAAGTTCATGAACTTCATAATCAGACATTTGTACGACAATAGCTCTGATGGTCATTCCAGTAAAAAAAGAGTTCCAAAATTTCTTTGAAAGGCAGACGAGGCCCTGGCACTGGTGCAGAGCTCCCCAAGGGGAGTACTTCAAAGGTGACCATGATGATATGCAGCAATGAGTTATGTAGCATTTTCTCTAGGATGAGTTTGCGAACTTAATTGTTAGACCTCATGCCCGCGCGCGCACTTGTGTGTGTTTATGTGTGTATGTTTATGTGTGTGTCTACTAAAACATATTCTCAGGCCACCTATGCTAAAATATAGAGAGATACATAAAAAAGAAATAAACCCAAGCATAAATTTAGTTGACATTGGCTTATAGAATGGCTACAACTAAAATCTTTTATTGTTATTTTTAGTTACCAAGTCTTTAAAAACCCATTAAGGGTTACAAGAAATAAGATCTTTTTATACTAAAGCTGGCCCATTTGCAGATCACTCTATCTAAAATCATGTTTAAGTTATCTAAAAAGGCTCTCCTGTGATCAAAGGAAATAAACATTAGAGTTAAAATTATTAAAATCTTAGAAGAACGTGTAGAGCAAAATATTCACAACATTGATTTGGACAATGATTTTTCAGGTATGACGCTAAAGGCATAAGCAATGAAGGAAAAAATAGACAAAGACTAAATGAAAATATAAAACATGTGTATATCAAAAGATACTCTTCAACGAAATTAAAGTGAACACACGATATGGATAAAATATTTCAAAACTATAAGGAATTCTTTGTATATCCAGAATATATACATATATTCTTCTCTCTCTCTCTCTCTCTCTATATATATATATATATATATAGTTTTTATATATCTATATAAGAATTTCTGGAAACTATGCAGGAAAAAATTATTCAAAAATGAGTAAATAACTTGAACAGACATTTCCTCAAGAAGACATACAAATAATCACATATTAAACATTACCAATGATTAGAAAATACAAATCAAAACTACAGTGAGGTACCACCTCACATCCATTAGCACAGCTGATATAAAAAATAGAAATTACACATGTTGGCAAGAAAAATTGTAACCCTTTTTACACTGTCAGTGTAAAGGTATTATAAAGTGGTGCAGTAACTGCGGAAAGGGTATGATTGTTCCCAAAAAAGTTAAAAATAGAGTTACCATATTTTCCAACAATTCCAATTCTGGGTATATATTCAAAAGAATTGGAAAGAGTCTCAAAAATATATTTATACATGCATGTTCATAAAAGTATTATTCAGACTAATGAAAAGGTGGAAGCAACCCAAGTATTCATTGATGGATAAATAGATAAGCAAAATATTATATATACATACAATGGAATCATATCCAGTCTTTTTTTTTTTTTTTTTTTTTTGTAGAGACAGAGTCTCACTTTATAGCCCTCGGTAGAGTGCCATGGCGTCGCATAACTCACAGCAACCTCCAACTCCTGGGCTTAAGCGATTCTCTTGCCTCAGCCTCCCGAGTAGCTGGGACTACAGACACCTGCCAGAACCCGGCTATTTTTTTGTTGTAGTTCTGCCAGGGCCGGGTTTGAACCCGCCACCCTCGGTATATGGGGCCGGCACCTTACCGACCGAGCCACAGGTGCTGCCCCCATATCCAGTCTTAAAACAGAAGATTCTGACATGTGGATTACCCAGGAGAATAAATCACAGCATCAAGAACAGGAAGCAAAGAGTAGAATTGTTACTTCCTCACGTACATTTCCATCTAAATTCATTTACAGCTAACACAGAAACCAGTCTACAAGAAGTGTCTTCATATGTGAAAGTCTAGCTGCAATAAAAAGAAATGAGGAGATGTGAATTCTGTGTGTACTTTCTAGCTCAGTCCTTTCTGCTCTTACCTGTAATGCCTCTAAGTCTTTATTATTATTCTGCCCAAGGTTTATACCAATAAGTTGAAATCTACTAGAACGGTAAAGATAAAATTTTATGTCCAGAACTAATTAAAGCAGACTTTACTTGTTTACTGTGCAACCATCCTTTGCTTGCCTTAACATTTGAAAAACAAAACAAAAGAAAAAGAAAAAGACAGGGTTCCTCAAGGTTACCAGCACTGTATGTTCATCTGTGACTCAGTGCACACCCACCTACTCACTGTGCACTTTCTTTCATTTGTTTAACCATTGCATTATCATTTCAGTAAATTAGCTTTTACATTTTCAAATTCACACATGAATGAATACTCTTTAAAGAATATTTATTAAGTTGGCTCATTGTCTCTGTGATTCTGATAATCACTATAAATTAAGACTTTGCAACTTCACTTTCTGACATGACCTTTCTCTCTGAAGCTAAAGAAAGAAGCAATGATGGTGTGATACACATGCAAACTTTGTGCCCTTACAATGTGTTTTTCTAGAGTAAAAATCCTTTCCCCAAATCGCTATCTTAAATTTGCATTTGGGATCTGGGAATTACAAATATATAATGTGCATACACACATTTGTACAGTGTATCTAGATCTACTTACACACATACCTGTAAAGATATTTTATATACCTACATATGTACGCACGATAAATGATGGTTTGTGGTTTGATGATTAGAAGTAAATAATTTTTACTTCATTGTGTAGTATTTCTGTCTACTGTCTGATGATGCAAGGTATTCCTCAGTGCTCTTGACTCCAACAATTCTATCCTGTCATAGTGTTCTAATTTACTAGATCTGCTGTAACATATCTATAGAATCATTGCTGTATGTGCATTTTATTAATTTACTATACAGTAGAGGTTTTTCAAATATGGTGCAGTGTCATAAACTTTTGAATTTATTTTATCAAGATCCATTACTTCTTTTTTTAATTTTTAGTTATATTTTATTTTCTCTTTATTAAATCATGACTGTGTACATTAATGCTTTTATGGGATATAGTGTGCTGAACTGATAAACAATAAACCAACATAAAATCACCTACATATTCATTTGAATGGTGAAAAAGATCCATTATTTCATCTTTGAACTATGTAATTGAATACAAACTTGTAAACAATAACCATGAGCAGCACTGAGCACTGAGCGAATCACACTGAAAAGGCAAGTCCATGGTGCCAACAAGCTAGTCCTCCCTCATCTGTAGCCGATGTGTTCTAACGACCCCCAGTGGATACATGAAACCACGGACTCTGAACCCCAGGGGGGTTTCTTTTGGATATATTATCCCCCTGATAAAGTTTCATTTAAAAATTGGACACTGTAAGAGATTAAAAACAATAATAGAACCATTATAATAACGTAACATAAAAATGTGTGTGAATGTGAATTCTCTCTCAAGTTTTGTAACTACTGTACTTATCTATTTCAGACTCTTGTTGACAGCAGGTAACTAAAATCATAGACAGCAAAACATTGCTGAAGTGGTCTACTGTACATACACAGATTCTCAGAATGTGCTAAGTGCTCAAACATTATTATCTAAGCTATTCACAGAATAGATAAAATGACACACTCTTTGGCAAATACCAAGAGAAATGAGGAAAAAAAGATTTACATTTGAACATATTTTGGAAAATGCAGCACTTTAAATAGTCTCCTAAAACAATAAATTCTTGCGGTACTTCCCACGAGGCAGACAGAGAGAGAAAGAATGGAGACAGGACCAACTGTAAGAGTTTCTAATATATCAATGACTGTGCACATTGTTTTATGCACAAGGTTATGTTAGTAAAGATATAAAGACAAAATTTTGTATATTCTCTGCAATTATCCACAGATAAAATCAAGGAAAATAATAATCTATATATTGTGCCTATTTGTAATGTATGAAATATAGATTTCATTGTCTCTAAGATAGCCTATAAGGAAAAATAAAGTATTTAAATTAATGTAGTTTATTTTAAAATTCAGCAATATGTAGTACATTTATTTAATAGTAAATGAAATTTATCATTTGGCTAGTGCTTAACTAATCCTAGATAGGTAATAATTATAATTAATGTATTTCAGAGGCAAAAATAAAGAGTCTAAACCCATTTTATATTATATTATTTAAGGTAGAATGTTCTAGGATAGCATTTTTATACTTCAACACGATATAGTTAATTCATTCTAATGATGGCAACTTGAAGTACCACAGTAATTAGACTTTCTTCTAAACCATCACCAATTAATTAGTTTGGTGTAGTTTTAGTGTTAAGCACCAAAGTTCTTATTACCTCACAATTCTAATTTGTAATTATATTTATGAAAAAAAATCATTAGTGTATTAATTTACTAGGTTTTCCATAATGAAATACGAAAAAATGAGTGGGTTAAATAACAAAAAATTACTTTTTACCATTATAGAAGCATAGGGTCCAAAATTAAGTACTGAGCAGAGCTATTCTCATTCTGAGATCCCTGTCTCTTTGGCTGAGGATGGTGGCTTTCCCATGGCCTTCCCTCTGTGTGCAAATACCACTGGTATTCTCTGTCTCTTGGTACGTCCTCTTGGTATAGGGACATCAGAGAGACTGCATATGGCTCACACTAAAGGTCTTATTTTAATGTATTTATGGGCATAAATTGGTAACCCTGGGGGTTCTTTTCCATATCACCACAAAAAAACAAATGTTACAATAAAGGAAGTCACATGAATTTTTTGGCTTTTATATATTTAAACATAAGTATATAAAATTACGTTTACACTATACTGCAATTTGTTAATTATATAATAGCATTAGGACCAAAAATGCACAAAAATTACTTAAAATTATTTAAAAGTTAATTTAATTTACTTCTCTGACTTTATCTCATGTTGTCCTCCAAATCATTCACTTTGTGACAGCTACACTAGTTTCCTTGCTGCTCTAAAAACGCATAAATCGTGTTTCTGCCTCAGAGCATTTGCGTTTGCTATGTCTTCATCTTTACCATTCTTCCCACAGATACATAACTGGCTCACTTTCTCAGTGTTACAGATCTTTATTCAAATATGCTATTCTTAATGAGTATTTACTTGACTACTCATATGTAAACTCCCTTTCTAAATCCTTATCTCCATTCTAACCTTTAACAAGGCATTTATAACTGTCTAATATAGTGTTTAATTTATTTATCATTTGATTTTTCAGGCTTCTCTAATGCTTCCACAAGGAGAGTGTAATCTGACAGCACACAGAGGTTTTCTTTTCAGTTTTGTTTACATTCTTGCTACATAATATTTTCTTAATGAGGGCAGTGCCTGTGACTCAGTGAGTAGGGTGCAGGCCCCATATACCGAGGGTGGTGGGTTCAAACCTGGCCCCAGCCTAACTACAACAACAACAACAGCAAAAAAAAAAAAAAAAAAAAAAAAAAATAGCTGGGCATTGTGGCAGGTGCCTGTAGTCCCAGCTACCTGGGATGCTGAGGCAAGAGAATCGCTTAAGCCCAAGGGCTGGAGGTTGCTATGAACTGTGATGCTACGGTACTCTACTGAGGGTGACAAAGTGAGACTCTGTCTCTAAAATATATGTGTGTGTGTGCGTGTGTGTGTGTGTTTGTGTGCATATATATATATATTTTTTCTTGATGAGTATTTATTGAATAAACTAATTTTCCTGTAAAAACATGCTAGATAAACTATGGCATTGCTGATACAAAGACACTAATGTTGAAGATCTACTTGAAAAGTTTTAATTATCTCATTGGGTTATCAAATAAGCTAAATGGCACAATGTGATAAAGTCTATAATAAACATTCAAAATATGATGCCTAATTTCACTAGAATTCAAGTTAAAACATATCACTTTTTTAAAGTCTGATCCATCCAGTGATAACTAGTTCTTGACCTGCCTGCTGTCACATTTCCATAAACATTTGTTCAATTAATACTGGTTCTGAAGTAAATGAAAACAAGTCTTGACATGCCAAAGGGAACATGTTCTAGAAGTATTTCAAAGTCATTGGAAAGTTTTAAGAAGATAAATGTAAATAAACTTTATATTTTGACAGTAAGTTTTTACGGTTTCCATGTGACTATGGATTATAGGAGGTCATGAGTGAAATCAAAGATCCATTAAGAACGTGTTAGAGTATTCCAAGTGGAAATTATGGAATTAAGTTGAGAAAGTACATATAGAAAAAAAAAAGAGGAAAAAGTTTATAATATCTTAGCAGTAAAATAAAAATGATTACATATAGATTAAAGAAGACGGCGGTTTCTTATGAAGAAGGAATCCCATTTTTCTGGATTGAAAAACTGGGTTGATGACTGTATGACTTACTGATTTGTGGAACACTGGAGTATGGAGACATCTGATGTTGAAAATTGATTTTAACTTTGGACTATGTAGCTGGATAGTAAGATCTCGATCAGAGGCAAGTCTTCAATTGGACAATAGCATAGATAATTCCTAAAGCCAAGGCACTGAAGAAAGGGAGGTGATAAATGCTTAGGAATCCAAGATGTCAGAAAGATATAGAACCAGTGGCAAGAGTAATGAACAAAAGAAGCAAGAGATAGGAAGAGAAAACCATAATGCATACTGTTATGGAAGTCAAAAATTGTTAAAAGAATAAGGTCAAGACTCAACTAACTTTAATCAAAACAGCATAGTTTGTGTATAAAATAGGCATATAAACCAATGGAACAGAATAGAAAACCAGAAATAAGTTTACATAGTATTTATCATCAGTTGATTTTTAACAAAGTTTCCATGAGCATTCATTGGAGAAGGACATCTTCAATAAATGGTGCTGAGAAAACTGGATATCCATATGCAGAAGAATGAAATTAGACCCATGTATCTTATCATATACAAAATCAACTCAAGATTAATTTGAGACTTAAACATGAAATCTAAATGATAAAATTACTAAAAGAAAACTTAGGGGAAACCCTCCAAGATATTGGTCTAGGCAAAGACTTTACATCTAAGCTCTCAAAAGCACAGCCAATAAAAATGAGAATAGTTAAATGGGGCTAATTAACTCAAAAATCTTCTCTGTGTCAGTGGGAACAATTATCAAAGTGAAAGGCAATCTGTTGAATGTGAGAAATTACTTGCAAACTGTTCACTTGACAAAGGGGGCTAATATTGAATATAAAAGAAACAACAGGAAAAAAACAAATAATCCCATTAAAAGTGGGCAAAGTATCAACATGTTACAAGAAAAAACACACAGAGGAAAGTGGCAGACAGCCGACTAGAAGCAGCCTGCCCACACCACTCTCAAGGAGAGCACGCCTGCCTACAGATGATTCTTCTTGGAAAGGACATTGTAAAACCCCAAAGATCTGATGCAGGACATCCAGAGTGAAGGAGAAGTTGATGGGCCCTTTGTTCAGCAAGATCAAAGGGCACTTTGGGGAGGCATTCCCACATAGTGAAGGTCAGAAGCAGAGAGGCTTGGGATTCCATGCTCACCTCCACAGCCCCCCTGAGCTGTGAAGAGGTCCCTGCTACCACTACAGACCCCTGGATGAGCAGGTACCTGCTGAGAGTCTGTAAAGAGACATTGCACTGTCTGCTACCGATTCCCAGGATCTAGTGATTACCAATCCAGGTAAGTGCAATGGATGCGATTATGAGCTCCCAAATACAGGGCACCAGATCTGTGTAGGAGTCAGCTTTATAACAGCAGCCTTCACATCACCTCACCAGACTGAGGAGGCAGAGGGCAAAGTAAATGGTACCCGGTGACTGGGAACCAAGCACTTCTTTCCTGCAATGTGGAATTTGAGCAGGGGGTGATGCTTCAGGCTCTGCAGACACTACCTGAGAATCGAGCCTTGCAGCAACTCTCTCAGTGGAACCAGTTTTGGGGAAGAGCCCCAGCAGCTCAGTGACCAAGCTCTTGGCTCCAACCCCCATTCAGCCTCACACTCCTGCTCACCCCCCATGCCCCTTTCACCTGTGCAGCTCCACCTTTGTAATCCTCATACCACCAGAGCCACCCCAGACCCATCCAGCTTCATTTCTGTCATCCCTGTGCACTAGAACCACCCCCCACTCCCATGGCCCCATCTCTGTGGTTCCTGAGTTACCATAAGGCCCTTTGGCCCCACCCATGAAGCTCCTGCCCTGTCTCCAGGCTGCAGCTTCTGCTTTCAGACTCCAAGCTATGTCAAGGCAAGAGATTCTTCCTGTGAGGACACACGGGAGCTGCTGGGATCACAGCTCTGCCCCCTGAGGTTCCAGCTCTGCCGTGGGACCCAAGACTCTGTCTCTGTGACTCCAGGACTCCAGGACGGATTGTGACTCCACCCCAATTTTCCAGCATTACACTTGAACCCCAAGATCCTACACCCAAGTCTCTGCCATGTCCTCTGGGCCCATGCAACCACCCCAAGGTCTAATAGTCAACCAGGGACTCCCTCTCCACCTTGGAGGAAGTTCTCAGATATAGGGCACCAGATGTGTATAGGAGTCAGCTTTACAATAATAGCCTTCACATCACCTCACCAGACTGAGGAGGGAGAGGGCAAAGTAAATGCTACCCCGTGACTGGGAACCAAGCACCTCTTTCTTGCAATGTGGGATTTTAGCAGGGGATGGTGCTTTATACCTGGACCTGATTTGAGCAAAGGCCCACAGCCCAGATATCCATGACCACTACTTAGATAGACTCAAAAAGCTGCCACCGCAGCTCCCTGAAGAACCCCTGGAGGTGCCATCCCACACAGCAGCAGCCTCTGTAGAGAGTTTTTCCCAGCCACCAAAGCTAGCTTCAAACAACAATGTGGGTAACAATCTACCACCCAGCATGAAGATCATCCAGGACCAACTTAAATCACTATAAACAAGGAGAACAGGACACAAGCCAGTTGCACTTCAGGCTCCTAGGGCACCTGCCCCTTCCCCGATACCAGCACAACATTCCAGAGTAGGTGGCAAAGAGCCATGTAGAGACCGCCCCTCCTTCTCACTAAGTATAAAAGTTTCCATTATAGTCAATGAACTATCTAAATCAGGGGTCCTCAAACTATGGCCCGTGGGCCACATGCAGCCTGCTGAGGACATTTATCCTGCCCACTGGGTCTTTTTGCTGCCGCTGCCTGTCCTGCTTAGCAGCCAACTGGTCCCGGGCCGCAGTGCACATGTGTGGAATGTGAGCTGAACTCTCCCACTCCCAATATATTCTGATTGCTATTCAGTTGCGTATGATGTTGTATGTTGCGTGCTGTGTAAGCCCCAGTTCACACTGTTGGGATCTCTGACCAGTGCGAGTTCAGCCATATGCTTGTATGGCTTAACTCTCATTACATTTGGAAGAAAAAAGGCATACATCATTACATTTGGAAGAAAAAAGGCATACATGCCTTCTTTTTTCCTGCAATGGAATCTGATCACATGGGTCTTCTCACCCAAGCGATCAGATTCCTGTGCGAGTTCACAGATCGCAGTGTGGTTCACACAGGGTGTGTGAACTGGAAAGGTGGTGGAGGAACCGGCTCTGTAATCATGCCTGTTCCCGCACCACACCAGTGTGAGCCTGAGGTAAAAGCAGACTTCAACCAATATGGGCACTGGTGAGGCTGAAATGATGTGGACTGGCAAGGCTGCATTGATGGACACTGATCAGACTGCATGGATGGGCAGTGCAGTCTATTTTCTCTGTGTGGGCAAAGTTATCAGTGGTATATTGTTTTTGTAGCACTGTATATATATATTGGTATTTTACTAATAGCAATTTGGAATCCCTAGGAAACAATGATATCAAAAAAGAGAAAAATTGAGTCAGAGTATAGGATATTCAAAAACAGTGGACTTATGATTACTTTTTCATGCAGTACAAGGAAAGAGCTATGTGTTTGATATGCCAGAATATGGTGTCTGTGTTCAAAGAATACAATTTGCATCGACACTATCAAACTCAACATAAAGAAAATATAATTATTTTGTCAGAGAAGTGAGAAAAAATAAAATATTAAAACTTAAAAATACATTGACAACTCAGCAAAATACTTTTGTGAGGCAGAAGCAGCTAAATATTTCATCACTGTGAGCAATGTTTCAAGTTGCCAAGCTAACAGCGTGCACTGGCAGACCATTCGTGGAGGGAAAATTTGTTAAAGAATGCCTTCTTTCTGTTGCCACAGAGATGTGTCCAGAGAAGGCCGATTTATTTAGTACAGTGAGTCTTTCAGGACCCTCAATTACATGAAGGATTGAAGAAATGGGAGACAATTTGCATCAGCATTTGCAAAACTCTGCAAAAAATTTTCCTATTTTCATTGGCACTCGACAAAAGTAATGATGTTCGTGATTATGCACAACTTCTAATTTTTATTTGTGGGATGAATGACTATCTCAAAGTCACAGGAGAGCTTGCTGCACTGCAAAGCATCAAGGGAACAACTACAGGGCAGGATATCTATGAAAAGGTTTGCCAAACTGTGAATGGTTTGGAGCTGGACTGGGCTAAACTAGCCAGTGTGACAACTGATGGTGCTTCTAGCACGGTGGGGTCTAAGAAAGGAGTAATTGCTCACATTAACCAAGAGATGGACAAACATAACCATTCTCATCCAATAGCCATACACTGCCTCATCCACCAACAAGCGCTGTGTAGTAAATCACTGAAGTGGGACTCTGTTATGAAAATTGTGGTATCTTCTGTTAAATTCACTAGAGCTAATACACTAAACCACAGACAATTTCAGGAATTTCTGTCTGAGCTAAATGTTGCCTATGAAGATGTTCTGTGCCACACAGAAGTCCATTGGCTGAGTCAAGGGAGAGTTTTGAAACATTTCTATGACTTACTGCCACAGATTACAGCTTTTGTGCTTTCAAAAAATAAAGAAGTACCAGAGCTCAATGATGCAGAATGGAAATGGCACCTTGCCTTTCTGACAGATGCAACAGAGCTACTCAACAGTTCCAGTGTGCAACTTCAAGGAAAAGGGAAGCTCATCTGTGATATGCAATCACATGTGAAAGCATTTGAAGTAAAATTAGGCCTCCTCATCAAACAAGTGAAGGAGAAAATTTCTGCCATCTCCCTACAACTCAAAATCTGTTAGCAGAAAAACAATTGGTTGCATTCCCAAACAAAACATGTGTGGATTCACTGGAAAAGTTGCAAAAGGAGTTCCAATTTAGATTTAAAGAGCTTCATCTCCATGAACAGGACATTCAGCTTTTCCGTAACCCATTTTCTATTGACATTGAAAATGTGGATACTATTTACCAAATGGAACTGGCTGAACTGCAGAATTGTGACTCTCTGAAAGACGCATTCAAGTCAAGCAGCCTTCTTAATTTCTATGCATCTTTCCCCTCTGAGACACATCTTAATCTCAGGAAACATGCACTCAAAATGGCAACCATCTTTGGCAGCACTTATGTCTGTGAACAGACTTTTTCTAGAATGAAACATCTGAAATCTCCAACCAGATCTAGGCTAATTGATGTCACTTGCATCAATTGTTATGACTAGCAGTGACAAATGTGGAACCGGACATTGATCATCTCATTAGCCAAAAGCAGGCTCATAGTTGCCATTGAAATACTGGTAAGTTTGTTGATTTAACTTTACTTGTTCTCCATTTTAAATATTGTATTTGTTCCCATTTTGTTACTTTACTTCTAAATAAGATATGTGCAGTGTGCTTAGGAATTTGTTCATAGTTTTTTGTTTTTTTTTTTAACTATAGTCCGGCCCTCCAATGGTCTGAGGGACAGTGAACTGGCCCCTTGTTTAAAAAGTTTGAGGACCCCTGATCTAAATAATGGAAAACAAACACCACATTTACTGCCCAATAATTTGGAACTAATTACTGGGTTCACATGGCCAATGAGAGAAGGAAAAGTCATTCGTAATGAAGAAAGGAGGAGTGATTTTAAGGGGAGGGGTAAAAACCTACATAACAGCTGCATTGAACACTATTTGGGTAGTGGGGGCACTAACAGCCCCAACTTAAACATTATAAAAGCTATGTATCTAATAAAATTTCTGTACCACCTTAATATTTTGAAATTCAAAAAAGTCTTGACATGAGAAGTCAATTGAAAAAAAAAATAAACTTTTTAAATACCACAAAAAAGAAGACATATAAATGGCCAACAGATTTATGAAAAGTGTTCAGCATCAGTAATCAACAGAGAAATGCCAGTTTGAACCACAATGAGATACTATGCTAATTCAGTTACAATAATAATACTTATTTAAAGAAAAATGGATGCTTGTGTAAGGACCAAGTTAACTCCATTTTGTTAAAACTAACTTCATCTTGTCCCTCAGTCTTCATTTTGCAGCTGCATACCAAGGGCGTTAGGCAACCTGCTCCCTCCCCTGCCCCCCATCCTTCCTCCATGATCCGTGCCCTTGCACAATGTCTGCTCCGAGTGATAACAGCACTCTCCCAGACACCCAAGGACAAATATTGCTCAGTCCCCTAAACCCCTAGCAGCTCACCCTAGCAGCTCACCTCACCCCCTCCCTTTTGTTTTCCTTTCTGAACCCTTAAAAACCTCCCTCCTTTTCGAGATCGGGGCTTCTCTGCTCTCCTTCTGGGCCAGGAACAGGGAGCCCAGGCTCGAGCTTGTAAATAAACAACCTCTTGCTTTTGCATCGGACTTGGTCTCCGGGTGATTTATGTGGGGGATCCCGTGACTTGGGCACAACACTGTGGGGAGGCAAATAAAAGGAAACTTTTCTACATTTTTCATGGGAATATAAATTTGTACAGCTATTGTGAAAACAGCATGGATGTTTCTCAAAGAAATGAAAATCCCAGTACTGAGTATTTATCCAAAGTAAAAAATGTCAGTGTTTCAAAGGAATATCTGTACCCACCAAGTTTACTGCAGTGCTATTCACAATAACAAAGGTATGGAATCAACCCGGGTGTCCATCAGTGATGAATGGATGAAGAAAATGTGGTATATACACATAATGAAATCCTCTTCATGAAATCATATTTTGCAGCAACATGAAAGTAACTGGAGGTCAGTTTATTAGGTGAATAAGCCAGGCACAGAAAGACAAACATCACAGGTTCTCACTGTTATTCTCACTGTGAGAATTAAAAAAAAAAGATCTCAAGAAGGTAGAGATTAGAATGATAGTTCCCAGAAGCTGGATAAGGTATGTGTTGGGGACACGGTCGGTATACAGAGAGATTGGTTACTGGGTACAAACATACAGTTAGAAGAAATAAGTTATAATGTTCAATAGCAGAGTAAGATGATATCATTGATAATAATTATTGTATATTTCAAAATGTCTAGCAGAGAGGACTTCAAATGGTCCCCATTCATAGAAATAACAAATGTTCAAGGTGATGGATATTCTAAATATCCTGACTCAATCATTGCACATTCTACGCAAATAGTAAAATACCCCATATGCCCCATAAATATATACTAATATTATGTATGAATGAAAATTTAAATAATTATAATCTTTTTAAAAAGTCAACTGAACATTTTTATCTTCTCTTTTTTGTGAGAATGAGAGATGACATCACAGTAAACCCCACGTAATTGCTTGTTGCTAACTCATTGCTTGCTTGTCACTTGCCCAGAGCGACTGTCTTTCAGCCCTACTCTACCACATGCTCAAGGCGGTCATAACAACAATTAGAAGCCATGCCCGGGCTCACCAACACACTCACTTTCATTTGATTTTCTGTCTTTCATTACCATTCCTTAAAACTTTTCAGTTATTCCCCATAAGCCTTTTATTTATATCCTAAGCGTCCTGATATTTCTGTCTTATACTTTTAAAGTTAAACCAAAATAGAGAGGCAAAGAGTACAAAGAAAGAGAGAGAGAGAATGATGTAGAGAGAGAGATTCAAATTAAATAAGACAGTTTGATTTGCCTTGTGATTCATTTCACTGTGTTTTTGGTTGTTGTGCATAACAACTCACATCTCAGTACATAGCTTAAAACTACTATGTTAGACTTGTTATTTTATGACATTTTAATGAGAATAAAAAATAACATTTGATTCAAATGAAAAGTCAGACATAGAAACACCTTGCAATTGTTATCAACATGCAGACCATTGATTTTGTGGAAGGACTCCAGAGAAATTAATAAATATATTTCACAAAAATTGTGCAGAGGTAAATAGGGCATAATGATTCTTATTAATGGGACTTTGACTGTTTTAATTGATTGACTTATTGAAACTCTGTGAGGAATAACAGAGTTAGGCTTTATAGACAACTCAAGAGATTATTTGTAATACATTTCAGAGAAACACTGTGTTTGAACCAGTTTTGAACTATCTCTTTTTCTCGTGTAAGAAATGAATGTCCCTAGAGGTGAATTTCCTCAGAGATTGTGATTTACAATGAAATGTTTTGTGACTTCAGGGATAGCCCAGGTCTAACACTGCATTTCTAACTCTGGTAGAGTTTTTCAAATCTCTCTCTTTTTGAGTGCCCAAGGGCAGAGAAGTGAAAATTTGTATGCCTAGAGATGCTGGAAACATCAGTAATTCACAAAAATCCTTCAGAGGTTTTGTTTTATCAGAAAACAGAAGTAATTTTTGAATTCTTTTTTTTTTAATATGTGTTTACTTCACTGTAGTGCAGAAACTCTTACTACCAAATTTTAGCAAAATATGCTCTTGGAAGATGTACAGTATAATATTTATAACAGAGTAAATTCCTGTATGATTTGTAACATTATCACATAAGCCCAGAAACATCAGTTTGTGAAAATTAAACAAACATTTGATGAGGAATTGAAGAAATTGGGGAAAATCCAGAGGATGTCCAGAAAGAAGAATTCTCTGAAAGAGACTACCATAGGAAAAACAGGACAAGGGTGTTTGAATTCAAACCTCCAATTCTTTTCAACTACTTGCATATTACTGTAATTTTCTTTAAATCTATATTCCTTGATTTTTCATGCTTTTGAAAATTTCTATAGGATGTAAGATTAGTCTTGCATTTGACTTTTATTGGTTTAAAGCATACAAATGTCTAATGTCAGTTTAAGCTTTTGTAATATGTGTCCTTTGAAAATGAATGACAATTTAAAGGAACTGTTTTAATGATATAAGACTCAAAGATGCAAAAAGCACCACAGAAGACAAGATGTGTAGACGCATGTTCAGATAGAGATGTTGCAGAATGCTGTTGCCCTTTTAAAATTGAAGGAAGATGAATGTTCACTCACAGGTTTAAGAAGGTAGAATTTCTTTTATTTCCCAGACCCTGGGAAATAGGCCTGATATAAACAATGTAGTACCTTACTGACTTCCTTTCTCCAGAGAGTAAATCTTCATCCCCCAATATTCTAACACTTTGCAATTGTTAACAACATACAGACCACTGATTCTGTGGCAGAACTCCAGAGAAATTAACAAACCTATTTCAAAAAAATTTTGCAGAGGGAAGTGAAGACCTGCGGAATAATAGCTGCTCATGCATATTCAATGAATTCTCCTATTTTTCTCCTATTCTCACCTTAATTTCAGTAACTTCTAAGACTTTTCAGGAATGAATTAAAGTTTAGGAAGAGATTTTACATTTGTGTAACAGGGATCAAAAAAGGAATAAGCAAAGATAGGAGATAAAAACATTGCAAAATTAATAAAGAAAAAAATTCCGGCACTGATAGACATGGAATAGTCCAAACCAATGAATTTTGAAAAAATCCCACCATCAAAGTACTGATATAAGGGGGAAGCACCTCTGGCTCAAAGGAGTAGGGTGCTGGCCCCATATGCCAGAGGTGGCGGGTTCAAACCCAGCCCCTGCCAAAACTGGAAAAAAAAAAAGTACTGATATAAGGGTAGAAAGGATTAGGTGACGTTGTTTGTTTTTGTTAGGTAAAATGCAAGTTGTAGCTGAGCCTTTCACCCAGGAGATGTGCCATATTCCCCTACATTGTGCCTGTTAATGATTCTAAATTTATAGAAATATTGAGCACATAATACATACAGTTCTCATATGCTTCACGCCCATACTCCACTGTCAATTTCTTACATTTTACAGTGCGTTTATCAAAATTAATGAAGCTATGTTGATGAATTATTATTAACAGGACCCATTCTTTATAAGTATTTTTTTTTAGTTTTTACCTATTTTTTTGTTCCCTAGCATCCCATCTGAGAGCTCATTACAGTGGTTACAAATATCTCCTTAGGCTCCTCTTGGCTTTGAAGGTTGTCTCAGACTTTCTATGGTTTTTAATACTTGGGCAATTTTGAAGACTATTTTATACAATTTCCATTACATAGGATTAGTCTCATGTTTTTCTTATGATTATATGTGGGTCACTACGAAAGTTCTGAGACAGACTGTGTTATGATCCATTATTTCATTTCCAATAAATACAGTTGACAATATCCTCTTCATTTGTTTTCAACTGTGTTGACTTTTATACTTCTTGATTTTTGCATGTCTCTAAACTTTTATAATGACCCACATACTGGGTTATGTGAAAAAAAAACTACAGAGGAAAACTGCCATTATTCCTACATCACATCAAGGCTACATACTATCAATATGACTTACCACACAATGGATACCTGCATAGGAAGTATTTGTCAGGTTTCTCCAATACAGCTACCCCGTTTCCCCCAAAATAAGACATCCTCCGAAAATAAGACCGACTTACAGGAAAGATAAGATGTCCCCTGAAAATAAGACCTAGCGCATCTTTGGGAGCACACCTTAAAATAAGACACTGTCTTATTTTCGGGGAAACAGGGTACGTCTTTTGTTCACCTTTCTATTCCACGCTCTTTGGAAAGGAGTCATATACATACCCCACGCTGAAGGAGGAGGGAGCTATGCTCCATTCTCTTGCGATCAAACTCTCCACATGAATTATTTAGAAATCTTCTGCATAGGATGTTTGTCTATTTATCTCCAATTTATTTATTATTTATATTATTATAGACTCATAGGTATTTATTTTTTATCTTGGTTAAGATCTAGTATTATTTTATTTATTTTGTTTCTCAAATTGTTCCAGTTTGGACATTGAAATGTCCCTTTAATGTATTTTCTTTCAGAGGCTTTTTGAGCACTTATCTTCTGACACTAAAAATGCTCCAAGCTTATTTGTACATTTTCTGTGCCAATCCTAAAAATCAAGCATTTCATCAAAAGCCACAGAGAATGGTATTGGGGAATCAAGACCAGATACTAAGAGCATATTTTCTTTTAAGGACTACCTCCAAGTCAGATGATAACAAGAAACAACAATGTCAAAAAAAAAAAGAGAGAGAGAGAAAATACCAGTACAAATAAAATATTATAATATAGTACAATCCCTACATATGACTTTCTAAAATTCTGAAGGTAGGAATATTTGCTGAGTTTTAACTATTAAACATTAATTCACTAAAGCTTAGGTTGTTCCTTGTAATAGCTCCTCCCCTATCTTCCATGTCTTGGGATAAAGAAAATGGTTTTATTGTTATGGTTTTGAAAATATATATAATTAATCAATAGGATATTTTTGCTAGTCCTTTACAGTTTATATTAAATCATCAATTTTGTTACTTTACTAATGTTTTCCTCTATATGCCTCTCCAGAGTATTATGAACTAACTCATATTGACTTGCAAACCTGACTGGACATTTGTCTTTGTTGCTGTAATTGATGCCCCACTATTAAACTCCATGTCCCCCTTTTCTTATTATCAGAGTTTTTTTTCTTTTTGTAAATCTATTTGGTTCTTAGAGTATAGAAGCCTTATTTATAGAGGCTATTTTGATGGGGGAAAATAAACCTCTTGATTTAAGAATGCAAATTCATTTTTTCTTTGAACACAAATCCACACAATAAATAAAGTATTTTGAGGAGTATAATGAGCACTTTATTGCCAAAATTGTTGAGGATAAGATGCGCCTTATCTATGGGTAATGTGGCTTGGGCATAAGGAAGCCCAGTGGGTCTCCTATGACCACTGTGCCTTCTTGGAGTCTGCCAGGCTTATACGGTTCCAGTCTGAGGGATCCTGGATATAGTGGGAACAGATTGGAGCACACTTTATTGAGCACTGTGATCAGGGGAGGGGGTGCTGACAAGGCTGGCTACACAGGCCATGGGCATGAGACCTGGCCATGCAGAGGGAACTGGAACTTCCAAGGCCCCAGGCTGGCTGCCCACAGGCCAAGTAGCCTCGGAACTTTCCACCATCTCAGCTACATCCCCGATGTGGCGATGGAGGAATGGCTCCTGCGAGAGAGGAAAGGAAGAGTCAGCCTTCACCTACCCTGCAGTCTGCATGTGCATCTCTCTCAGCCAAGAGCTGGCCAGTTTTTCCAGGGGTGTTTTCCTAAAAGTTTGGACCAAAAACAGGGTGTGCATTATAAACAGGAGGTCACTTTATACCACAAAATATGGTAACTATAAGAATAGTCAAGGAATACTCTTGTTTTTAGTTACACATTATGATTTTAGAGCTTTTTTTTTTTTTAGCATTCACACTATTCAGCTTCAGTTGCACCCTCACTTCCATTTCATGCTACTGGTAAAAATCCTTTACTCCACTTCTCTCCATTCTTCAAGTAATAAATCTTCAACAGTTATTTTTTTCAACTTTACAACTCTCCCTTTTTTTCTATTGCGCACTCCTTAAAAAAGACACTAAATAGGGCATGAAATTTAAGTGTCTGTCTTCCCTTTTAAATGTATCTAAATACAAGTTCATTCTCATTCTTTCGATCAGAAATGTATATTCTAAGTCAAGCCTTATGTCAAGCTCTTGGTAAATAAGTAAGACAAAACCCAGTCTTCTAGTAGATCACTCTTAATTATTAAATAGTCATAAAACTAAACTCTTCAGCCTATTTTTAATACCTCTTTGAAGATTATTCCCTGTTACATTTTTTCTCTCTGTTCCATATTCACTTAACTCTGTCTTCTAGACTCTTCCCCTTGCCTTATGACCATAGTGAGGACAACTTAATGATTTTAAGGACTAAATGCTAACCAAAAAACCACAGTAATTTTTTTAAAAAATATATAGTTTTACTAATTTAAAGCTAAAGTACTTACAGGAAGAAATGAGAAGCTCATTTTGGAAATATAGTTGAGATAAGAATACAAAAACTCACCTATGCGTTGTGAGATATCCAGGAATAGACAATAAGAAAGAAATCAGGAAACACGAGTAGCTTCACATTTTTTCAAGATTTAGTGGTGTTTTCCTGCTTGCTTTTTGTCTTGAAACTCTTCCAGCTAAAAATAAGATTAGCTTTCACCTTGCATTCATATCTGACATGAAGTTCATCAGTATTGTCTGAGCCTGGAAAACCATAAAACTTTTAAGTAGGAAATTTTGGGAGTTATCTTGGCCCCCAATGTTCTTATATAATGCTTAAACTCCGATGATAATAGATAAAAAGATGTAACTTTTTGCAGGAAGAATGGGTACTGAAGACCCCATTCTTGGCAAAGGACAGCAACCTAGAAAAAGAGGAAAATTAAAAAGTAAGCTGAATGAGTCAGAACAAAGAAAAGTCAACTAGTTTACATTTAAGCTAGCCATTGCTAGCAAGCTTCCTGACTTTTCTGAAATTCTAGCAAACTTTTTAAACAGGGGGCCAAGGGGTCCTCAAACTTTTTAAACGGGTGCCAGGTCACTGTCCCTCAGACCATTGGAGGGCAGGACTATAGTTTAAAAACAAACAAACAAACTATGAACAAATTCCTATGCACACTGCACATACCTTATTTTGAAGTAAAGTAACAAAATGGGAACCTATACAATACTTAAAGTGAAGAACAAGTAAAGTTAAATCAACAAACTTACCAGTATTTCAATGGCAACTATGAGCCTGCTTTTGGCTAATGAGATGGTCAATGTCCGGTTCCATATTTGTCACCGCTTGTCGTAACAAGTGATGCTAGTGTGCATCAGTTAGCCTAGATCTGGTGGAGATTTCAGATGTTTCATTCTAGAAAAAGTCTGTTCACAGACATAAGTGCTGCCAAAGATGGTTGCCATTTTGAGTGCATGGTTCCTGAGATTAGGATATGTCTCAGAGGGGAGAGATACATAGAAATTAGGAAGGCTGCTTGACTTGAATGCGTCTTTCAGAGAGTCACGATTCTGAATTCAGCCAGTTCCATTTGGTAAATCATATCCACATTTTCAATGTCAATAAGAAAATGGGTTATGGAAAAGCTGTATGTCCTGTTCATGGAGATGAAGCTCTTTAAATCTAAATTGGAACTCCTTTTGCAACTTTTCCAGTGAATCCACACATGTTTTGTTTGGGAATGCAACCAATTGTTTTTCTGCTAACAGATTTTGAGTTGTAGGGAGATGGCAGAAATTTTCTCCTTCACTTGTTTGATGAGGAGGCCTAATTTTACTTAAAATGCTTTCACATGTGATTGCATATCACAGATGAGCTTCCCTTTTCCTTGAAGTTGCACACTGGAACTGTTGAGTAGCTCTGTTGCATCTGTCAGAAAGGCAAGGTGCCATTTCCATTCTGCATCATTGAGCTCTGGTACTTCTTTATTTTTTGAAAGCACAAAAGCTGTAATCTGTGGCAGTAAGTCATAAGAATATTTCAAAACTCTCCCTTGACTCAGCCAATGGACTTCTGTGTGGTACAGAACATCTTCATAGGCAACATTTAGCTCAGACAGAAATTCCTGAAATTGTCTGTGGTTTAGTGTATTAGCTCTAATGAAGTTAACAGAAGATACCACAATTTTCATAACAGAGTCCCACTTCAGTGATTTACTACACAGCGCTTGTTGGTGGATGAGGCAGTGTATGGCTATTGGATGAGAATGGTTATGGTTGTCCATCTCTTGGTTAATGTGAGCAATTACTCCTTTCTTAGACCCCACCGTGCTAGAAGCACCATCAGTTGTCACACTGGCTAGTTTAGCCCAGTCCAGCTCCAAACCATTCACAGTTTGGCAAACCTTTTCATAGATATCCTGCCCTGTAGTTGTTCCCTTGATGCTTTGCAGTGCAGCAAGCTCTCCTGTGACTTTGAGATAGTCATTCATCCCACAAATAAAAATTAGAAGTTGTGCATAATCACGAACATCATTACTTTTGTCGAGTGCCAAGGAAAAATAGGAAAGTTTTTTTGCGGAGTTTTGCAAATGCTGATGCAAATTGTCTCCCATTTCTTCAATCCTTCATGTAATTGAGAGTCCTGAAAGACTCACTGTACTAAATAAATCGGCCTTCTCTGGACACATCTCTGTGGCAACAGAAAGAAGGCATTCTTTAACAAATTCTCCCTCCATGAATGGTCTGCCAGTGCACGCTGTTAGCTTGGCAACTTGAAACATTGCTCACAGTCATGAAATATTTAGCTGCTTCTGCTTCACAAAAGTATTTTGCTGAGTTGTCAATGTATTTTTCAGTTTTAACATTTTATCTTTTCTCACTTCTCTGACTAAACAATCAGATTTATCTTTATGTTGAGTTTGATAGTGTCGATGCAAATTGTACTCTTTGAACACAGACGCTGTATTCTGGCATATCAAACACATAGCTCTTTCCTTGTACTGCATGAAAAAGTAATCATAAGTCCACTGTTGTTTGAATATCCTATACTCCGACTCAATTTTTCTCTTTTTTGATATCATTGTTTCCTAGGGATTCCAAATTGCTATTAGTAAAATACCAATATATATATATATAGATAGATATAGATATAGATATATAGATATAGATATATATAGATATATACAGTGCTCCAAAAACAATATACCACCAATAATTTTGCCCACACAGAGAAATATAGACTGTACTGCCCATCAATGCAGTCTGATCCGTGTCCATCAAGGCAGTGTTGCCAGTCCACATCATTTCAGCCTCGCCAGTGCCCATTTGGTGGAAATTTGCTTTTACCTCAGGCTCACACTGGTGCAGTGCCAGAACTGGCATGATTGCAGAGCTGGTTCTTCTACCACCTTTCCAGTTCACACTACCCTGTGTGAGCCACACTGCGATCTGTGAACTTGCACAGGAATCTGATTGCATGGAAGAGAAGACCCATGTGATCAGATTCCACTGCAGGAAAAAAGAAGGCATGTATGCCTTTTTTCTTCTGAATGTAATGAGAGTTAAGCCATACAAGCATATGGCTGAACTCGCACTGCTCAGAGATCCCAACAGTGTGAACCGGGGCTTACACAGAACACAACATACAACATCATACACAACTGAATAGCAATCAGAATATAAATGCAGGGGAGTCGGAGAGTTCGGATCACATTCTACACATGCACACTGCTAGCCCGGGACCAGTTGGCTGCTAAGCAGGACAGGCAGCAGCATCAAAAACACCTGGTGGGCCAGATAAACATCCTCAGTGGGCCACATGTGGCCCGCAGACCGTAGTTTGAGGACCCCTGTTCTAGCCTGTTGGTGATACAGCTTAAAAACACACCTGCTGGGTCTGTGAGCACTCTGAGGAGAAATGGCCATAGAAGAGTCTATGACAAGACCTAGAAAGATACTGGGTCGTTTCCTGCAAAGCAGATACCAATTGTTTATATTTGCATTTTCCTGGGGCAGAGATCAAGGGAGTAGCTGGAGCCCTAAGACATGAACAGAAGAGCTTATATCCCTTATTGCAAAGGAGGATCCTCTGTGGTGGTGATGGGAAGAAAATTCCTCTCTCCCACCAATTCCTCAGAGGAGATTAATGCTGGTGACATTTACTCCACAGAGAACTAGTGGAATTTAACACCTCCCTGGAAATCTGTGTGTATGATCTCAAGCTGGAGAGTCTCCCAATACAAGGCTCAGATTTCAGATTTCTCAAGGCTACCCTGAAGGTTAATAATAATAACAATAGGAGCTGGTATGCTCAGTCAGAGGAACTGCTGGTATCTGTGTTCCTTCCCTCATCTTACCTTCTGGGCAAATAGACTTCAATGAAAGCAAAGTGGAGTAAACACTTGGTGCCACTGCTGGAATCCCACAAATGGGCAATGGACATTTGGACTGTGCTCCCACTTTTAATTCTACTCTATGTCTCATGTCTCTTTCTTTACCATTGCTTTTAACTCTATATTTCTTCAGTCAGTTGCCACCAGTTTCTGCAGGTCTTAGAGGACCCTGCCCCTGGGGCGGTTCCCTGACATTTGGTGCCCAAGTGAAAAGCAACATTTGGCGCCCAACAACAAGTTTTAATATGGAGATTGAAATATGAAAGAAGTTTGAAGAAGTTTGAAGTGATAGTTTCAGCTCAAGGCTGTGTCTTGTACCATTTGATCCTTCCATGTGCTTTTTATTCTTCTCCACAAAGTGGAGTCTATAATATTCAATATTATTGTAGTTGCTATTCTCAGATGGACTTTTTCCCTTTTTCCAGGCATTTCCTACTGTGAATATGGAAGTTTCTCTAATTCTCAAAAACTGCCAGAATCCCTGTTGTCATGCACAGGTTTGATTCTTTGTGGATATCTTGGACATAGCAACTTTGAAAACTTGTTCATATGTGGGATTTTATTCAGTAGCTTTTCATTTATTGTGTTTGTGTTGTCAGTGAATTAAAAAAAATATTATCATCATTCTGTTTGTTTTGTGCATAAATTTGGGATGCCATATACCATATCCATTGCTGCTGGCTTCATCCCAAAATTTTTAAACAATTATCTTTATAATACTAAATCATTTTAACTTGTGGTTACAGAATACAAAATATTTGCATTTACTATTCAATAGACTGGATATTTTTTGCTTGAATAATCGGAAAGCCATGAATTTGTTATTGTATGGAATAGATAAGTGAATAATAACATTCTAAAATGAAAATTTCAACATAGCATAAAAATCATCAGTCTACTGTGAAGTATAATGTATCAGGATCATTCTCAATGTTTTAATTATGCAAGAGTTGATTTAGGCTCCATCATCAATATTTCTAATATGTACTATACAGGTGGAATGGTCACTCCTTAAAATGTTACATCCACCCAGAACTTGTGAATATGAATATATTTTGGAAATGGTTCCTTGTGAATGGGATAAAGTTAAGAATTTTAAAATGAGATTATCCTATGTTGGGCTGGACTCTAAATCCTATGACAGGTGTTCGTATGGGAGAAAAGAAAAAGGGAAAATCACACAGAGAAGCAATATGAAGATAAAGGCAGAGACTGAAATTATGCATCTTCAAGTCAAGGAATGCCAAGGGTGTGGGTAGCCACTAAAAGTTAAGAGAGTGATATAAAATTAATGCTCACTCAGAATCACCAGAAGGAACTAACTCTGCGCACACTTCAATTTTGGACCCCTGGTCTACTGTGAGATAATAAATTTCTGTGGCTTTATGTCAGCCAACATATGATAATTTGTTACGGCAGCCCTAGAAAATTAATACATACATCATCAAATGTCGTATTTTTTGTTTGGTTGTGAAGATAGTTTAAGTAAATAAAATTAATTCAGAAACCAGACCCTGAAAAATCCCCTCTCCCTTTCCACTATGTGAGATAGAGAGTGAAGATAGCCATCTATGAACAGAAAATGAATTGTCACCAAACACTAAATCTGATGGGTTTTTTAGCTCAAACTTCTCTATTTCCAGAACTGTGGAAAATAAATTCTTATTTTTATAAATTACCCAGTATTTGGTATACTCTTCTAGAAGCCAGGACTAACTAAGTTATTACACAGGTATATTCTAGCTCTGTTTGAAGTATCTGGACGCAATGAAACCTCAGTAGCATCTTCACTCTTTTACTACACCTTGAACCAGAGCTGCCTAACCAATCTACTCTCAAATTTTTTACCCAAAGAAACTGAAATAATAAACGTTTGCTTTTTTAAGCTGCTATGTCTAAGGATTGTTTGCTATGTAATAAGGTATAATTAATACACAACTCAATAATGTCTTTTATACATATATTTCCTGAGTCCAGGATTCATTCTAAAATCATGCAATTGAATTCATCATCACATCTCTTTAGTTTCCTAAACTATAAAATGGTACCTGAACCTGTCCTTAACTTTGTTAATATTGGCATTTTTGAATAAGGTGAGTCATTTTATAGAGAGTTTTTTAGTTTGAGTTTGTGCATTGTTACCTCATGATTAGATTTAGATAATGGATGGTTGAGCTAGCATAGTTATAATTCATGCTTATTGAAGATATTTTTATAGCAGCAAATAATTTTAAACAATCTAGATGAATTAAAATAAAAGTTGGTTCAATAAATTATAGTCCTCTTGATCAATAGAATACAGTAAGAGCATTAAATATTATGATACAAATAAATTTTTATTGACAAAGTTAGGACAGCATACTATTTGGAAAAAATAAAAACAAATTCCAAAGCTGAAGACATGATTTAATCTCACTGATCATCTTCCAGAATATAAACAAGGATTTTCCTTTCATTAGAGCAAAAGTGACTTTTATCAATTTGTATATGTTCTGGTCTAAATTAATTTCCATCATGTAATCAGTGTTTAAAACATATAATCTGAGACCAAAAAGTTACTTTATATCCCCAACATATGATTAAGTTCTAGAACAAAAGTGTATTATATATTTATACCAAACTGTCCTATAACATTGTCATATATACTAATAGAAAAATAGTATTAATGAATGAGAAATACCAATGGAATTATTCAATAAAAGAATCAATGTCTTTGTATCAATGTTCTACTCTATCTCAAATCCCATATACTCCCCACGTGCCAAATACAAACAATTCTAAAAGAAACAAAGAATATTTAGGAAAATCCAAACATCAATTCCACCTTCACATTAAATTCTGCTGAATCATCTAGGTTAAACTAGTTACTTCTCCTAACATTAAATTATTCTATAAAATTAGAATACAATTTTCTTTCCAAATGACCTGAAGCTAATTATTTATGTGAAAATGTTTGGTGAGTTTTTCCCCTAAGTTTATAAACTCCAGAGAATTTACTTAAAATTGAATTTTTAAATAATATAAATTTGTTTTTATTAAATTTATTTTCTGGTCAAAGCTACACTAAAATAAACTCTATCTTATGGAATATTGCTCACAAATTCATTTCAATTAACATATACACATACACATAACATATAAACTTATGTGTTTCTAAGACAATACAAAATGTGTAAACATATATTGTAATCATTTCTTTCTGATATTTGAATAGTCATAAGAAAGCTTAGAAGAAAATTACATTTCAAAGCAAAATATGTGATTTCTGAAGGGTTATAGGTAGTGTGACTCAAAGTATTCTGAAGATGGGATGGGATGGTGTTTATAAAGGTCCGGGAATTGTATTTCTCTATTGGCAGAATGGCAGGAAAATTAGTTCTCCCCTTCTCTTTTGAAAAAGCAAATTATCTACAACTAGATGAGATTCATCTTGCTCCATCTACCCAGGTAGACCACTGAGTTTTTGATAGGATTTCTTCAGAAAAGAAAAGTAAAATCTCAAAATAAATTGCTATATGAAAAACCCTAGGGATAGCAAAAACAAATACTTGTAATTTCTTGTTTAGATTATTACTGCTGAAGGATATAATTCTGTAGAACAGTGTTCTCAGTGCATCTTTGTGTAAATGGAATAATATTTACTTCCTTGATTCTCATTTATTCTCCCTCTTTAATTTCTGTTCACATTTCCTTATTTCTTCTCAAAGTTCTTTGGTCATGAAATTTTAATGTTGAAGGTTGTGTTTTCAAAGTAGGTATATATCTAACATAATACCTTCTATTTCTTTTAAATTTAGTATCTGATGCCTCCTTTACTGTACTCTATTTCTTTCAGTCTCCCCTTGAAATTTTTTGCTTTCTGAAATACCTGGTAGCTTCTATGTGTTATCATTTGTAATTATTCAAGTCTTTGTTTCTTTTATATGTAAATTAAATAGAATTATCTTAAGTCATAGATACGGCTTAATTTTAGCAGAACATTATAATTATTCCTTTAGTGGCTTTTTTTTAAATTTTTGTTGAAATATCAGTCTTTCTTGTCTCCTTATTCTTAATTTATTACTAATGAGGTGAGTCTTTCCTTTTCCCTTTGAATTAGCTGTATAATTAGTTGGATTAAAAATTATACAAATAAAATACATGTGTGTATAGTTGCAGAGGGTGAGGAAAGGTAGTGAGCATATGTCAGATATGATAGCATTTTAATTCCACTCAGTCTAAATATTAGCAACTATTTACCTGAGTACACTCGAACACTGGAGATTCAGATGGATACATACTCTTTCTGATTAAAAAATATACTTATGATAGCATAAACATTATCTTGCATAAAGTTGTAAAGACACACAGATGCAATCGAAGCTTTTGCCTTCATGCTGATAGCAATCATGACTTAATGACACAAACAAATGAACAAAAATGTCGTGTCATGAGATGGTAGTAACAAAAATCTGATGTTAAGAAAGTGTATGTTAATAGCAGGAAGGTTGCAACATAATTCTAACTGAAAAGACAGTGTGAGGAGGAAAAGCTTTTGAAGGCTAAGCAGTTTTAGGAAAGTACAAAACAGAATATACTGGCCACCTAAAATGGCAATGCAAATAAATTCTTCCAGATACTCACAGAATAGACATTTGATTGTACCTGTGTGTTCTGGAAAGTTAGCACTGAAGATGAGTTTTAGAAATTGAGTGAGGTCTTGCTGAGTAGCGGGAAACTGAGAAAAATTTTTCCTGGTAGTTTCAATAAGAAAAACTCCAGACACGTGTGGAGGGTATAGCAGCAAATCTCTAAGTAAAACTTACTGTATTCCATGTGTGTTACACATATTAACTAATTTAACCCTTAACAACCCTCTCTAATTCATAATAGTGTAGTCGTTATTTTTCAGATGAGGCAGAGTGTTTGAATAATTGGAACTAAATTTAACAAAATTAGTAAAGGATGGTCAGACATTTTGTACCCAGGAAAGCTAGTTTCAAATCTGTATTTCTAATTGTTATACTATTTCCACCTCCATAAGGCAGGACAGTAATATAATTAGACCCTATGGTGAGAATGGAAAACATGTAGTTTGAATGCTGTCACTCAGCACTGGGGTGCTATTGGCAGACTTTGGAAATTAATATTAACATACTTTCCCACTCAAACTCAGATTACTTAAGTCAGCCTACTGCAAAACCACTTCCAATACATCAGAACTGACTTGGAAGTTGAAAAATATGTTATATGCCTGCCAGAGTAGCTAATTCTCTCTCAGCATCAGAATGAAACAGAAGGATTAAGAGCTGCAGACTGGGAAATAACAATGTATTTTTGAATATATTTTTGTACTAGCTTAGGCTTAAAAGAACAAAGCAAATAAATGGGGCTAAATGAAGATAATTTTGTAAACTAGAAAAACATACAATTAGAAGTTTTTGCAACTAGATTAGAGCCCTTGAAGGCAGGTACAAAATCTTGTGTTTATACTATGTGTTTTTCTCAAAGATACACAATTTTGTTCTTATTAAAATCACAGTATTCCACAGAGATTTGATTTGATCTAATCTCAACAGTCTCTCCTAACAAAAACAGAGGATTTATTATTTTACCCAGATGGAAAACATGATATTAAATGTATTAAGAAGGGCAGAAATTGATGAGAAAATGGCTGTCTTCAACATCAGTAGTTTTAGAACAGTCTGCCCTAATTATAACCTTCTCATAGCATTTTGAGAAAAGAATGAGGAAAATGAAATCTGCCCTTCGTACATAATTAGCACAGCAATTTTACCAACTAAATAATCCATTTTATTTTATTTCTTCACAAGTATCTGTGACATGAGATGCTTGAGGTGGATGAAGCAGGAAAGGGTAAGGTAGAAACTGACTCAAGAGAGGAATCATTTTTACTTTGTCCCTCTGGGTCTTCATATTGTGCAGAATCCTGTCAATGCTGTAATTTTAAGTCCTCTAATCAGTGCGCAATATGTGTTTTTATTAATTTAGCTAAATTTTATAGCTATTTTACATATTAGTAGTTGCCTTATTGATTTAATTTTATAGTTTGAGTCTTAAATATTTAGTGACGAGATAATCTACATTTTTCTATTAAATTCAATATTATTTAGTGATACACATAACCTTTAATTCCTCCACATATGAATAACAGCCTCAAATAAACTCTGTGGGCCTATGGTGCAAGACACAAGCCACGTACTTGGGTATGTCAGCATTTAGATTCAGATGTAGGAAAGAACATGGAGCTTAATACACTTTACCTCTTTCTCTTACTGAGAAACATAATCAAATACTTGTATTTTAAGTAAAGAGATGTGACAAAATATATCACTTTTAGATATCACTTTAGGCAGGGCTAAGGAGAACAGTGAGGGATTTTTTTCCTTTTAATTTCAGATTGATATGAGAGTACAAAGGATTCTGTTACATTGTTTGCATTCCTTAAGTATAGTTCAAGTTGTGGTTGAGCCCTTCACCAAAGATGTGTGCTATATACCCTTATACTATGCACATTAGGTGAGAGCGTACTACCACCCCTCCTTCATCCTCTTTTCTCTTTCCCTTCCCCCTCACTTGAATTTAATTGTGTTTTTCTCTCATATGGAAATGCAGTTGGTTTCATATTAGCACTGAGTATGTTGGATATTTGCTTTTCCATTCTTGTGATACTTTACTAAGAATAATGTGTTTCAACTAATCTACTCAGAGGAAAATAATCATTGTATCATAAGGACATTTGCACTGGAATATTTATTGCAGCTTAATTCATAATCACTAAGATACAGGATCAACCCAAGTAGCCATAAACACATGAATAGATAAATAAACTGCCGTGTACGAATATCATGCAATACCATTCAGCCATAAAACAGATGGAACAAGCAACTCCATTTCTTTGTGGGCAAGAGACTTGAACAGAAACTTGTCTGAGGATGAATATCTACAAATACATGATGAAAGACTCATCATCATTAATCATCAGAGAAATGCAAATCAAAACAACTTTGAGATATCACCAGTAGGAATAGCCCACATCACAAAGTCCAAAAACTGCAGATGCTGTCATGGATGTGTTCAGTAAAAATCAGCAGAGGCTCCTAGCTGAAGATATAACTTGATATTTGATATTTCCTTTGTTGTAAACCCAGGATCCAACTGAAAGTATTGTAAAAAATAAAAATGTTATTATATGTACAAACAAAGGGGTTAAGTTTCATTAGTTGACTACAGTTTTTGACAAATTTTTCCAACATAGGTTGACAAATGATAACCGATTAAGTTGAGAAATTCTTGAATGAGTTGATAAAGACATATGTCAAGTATTAGACTCAAAACAGAGATGTCACTTGAAAGATTATAACCGTCAAACCAGAGCATTCATGCTCTAAAATGATATCAACTTCATGGATGCCTCTGAGACAAGGAGTAGGAGGAAGATAGCAGATAGGATTATTTGGTAAAGAAATTTTAAAAAGAATTTGCCAACAGATCACCAAGGCCTATCCAATGCATTACATGCTGAACCTAAGAACTAAGCAGAAAAACAGAATGCCTATCTCTCAAGAAATGGCAAGTATCCGAGAAAAGAACTCTACAAACCGGTACTTAAAGCTTCTTTAATGAACCTAAAGATTAATGAAATAATTTTCTCCCAATCATCCTAAAACGAAGTCTAAGAATCAACTACGATATACATAAGCATTTTGCAATCAGCTTTTGAAAGAAGGCCTACACTCTTAAATATGAGTACTCAAGCAGAGATTCCTAGACATACAGGAGAATCCTAAAACACACAAACACAGAGTGCAGGGGAAAGGGGGGGATAAAAAAAAAAAAAAGGATTTAGAAAGAGCAGAAGAAACATTAAGAGAAAAAGTATTTGCACACTCATAGATAAAGCTTGATAATCATAAAACAAGAGACAGACACTATTAAAAAGTAAACAGAATATTCAGAAAATAAGAAAAAACATTTTGAGAAATATGTACACATGTACATATGTATTTAAACAGCAACATGTTTACATGAGTATATACTTAAGAAATGTGTATTTGAGTAATCTATACTCAAATGACTATTTGAAGTATTTGTATCTTCTACATATCATGTCCCTGTGGTGAGGATGCATTAATAGAGATTCTACATTATCTATCAGAACTGTTTCATCTTAATTTAAATATAAGACGTAATCACATATTCAAATTTAGAAACAGTTGGCAAAACACCTGGTACTGAGCCTTTAAAAATAATCTTACAAGAAAAATAAAAACTTGGAACTGTTCTGGATTTAAAAAAAAAAAAGCTTTTGAACTTTACACACAAAAAAGGAAGAAAGAAAGAAAATTGATGGGCATTAGAGAAAACAAATGCAGACTGTATATTGAAAAAAATGGCTCTAGAAAGTATTAGAATGAAATTAGCTATACTTCCAGGAGAAACTTTTTTAACCTAGAATTTTATACCCAGACCTACTATACATAAATAGGAACAATAACAATAATAATAACAAACATTAAATTTGAACACATTTTTTAGATATAGAAGGAAATACCATTTCCTATTTCCTATATATTCATTGTTTTAAATTTCAGATTAATATGAGGGTACAAACAATTAAGCTATAATGTTTGCATTTGTTAGGTAGAGTCCCTGTTGTAGTTGTGTCCTGTTCCCAGGAGGCGTGCCATATGCTCTTACATTGTGCCCATTAGGTGGGAACACACCAATCCCCCCCTTTCTCCCCTCATAGCCCTCCCTTCTTCCTCCTTCCCCCAGCTTGAATTAAATTGACTTTTCCTCTTGTGTGGACATGTATTAATTCATCTACTGGCTTCATATTAATATTGAGTACATTGGACACTTGCTTTTCCATTCTTGTGACACTTTACTGAGAAGAATGTGACTCAACTCCATTGAGGTAAATGCAAAAGATACATCTATTTATGGCTGATTAGTATTCCATGTTATACATATACCACAGCTTATTAATCCATTTATGGGGTGATGGACACTTAGGTTGTTTCCACATCTCGGTGATTGTAAGATGAACTGCCATAAACAATATAGTACAAATGTCCTTATGATAAAATGATTTTTTTTTCTTCTAGGTAGATGCTTAGGAATGGGATTGCGGGATCAAATGGAAGGTCTATTTTGAGTTATTTGAGGATTCTCCACACTTCTTTCCAAAGAGACTTTATTAGTTTGCAGTCCCACCAATAGTGTGAACGTGTTCTCTTCTTTTCACACCCATGCCAGCATCTGCAGCTTTTGAATTTTGTGATGTGGGTTATTCTCACTGGGATTAAGTAATGTTTGCATTTCTCTGATGATTAGAGAAAATGAGCATTTTTTTATGTGTTTGTTGGCCACTGATCTGTCTTCTTTAGAGAAGGTTTTATTCATGTCTCTTGCCCAGTGATATAAGGGATTGTGGACTCTTTTTCTGTTGATTAATTTGAGTTCTCTGTAGAATTCTAGTTATCAACCCTTTTTCAGATTCATACCCTGCAACTATCTTTCCCATTCTGAAGGTTGTCTATTTGCTTTAATTGTTGTGTTCTTAGCTGTGCAGAAGCTTTGCAGCTTAGTTAAATCCCATGTGTTTATTTTTGTTGTTATTGTAATTGCCACTAATGTCTTCCTCATACCATCTTTCCCCAGTCCAACATCATCAAGAGTTTTCCATGCTTTCTTCTGGGATTTTATCATTTCATATGTCAGATTTGAGATTTTTAGCCATCTTGAGGCAATTTTTTAAGTAATGAAAGGTGAGGATCCAGTTTTGGTCTTTTACATGTGGTTCTCCAGTTCTCCAGCACCATTCCTTGAATAGGATTCTTTTCCCTAGTGTATGCCTTTGTTTGGTTTATCAAAGATCAGATGGTGATAGGAGGTTGGTTTCATCTCTTGGTTTTCTATTCTGTTTCATATGTCTATGTCTCTATTTTTGTGCCAATACTATTCTATTTCTATCACTGTGCACTTGTAATTTAACCTAAACACTGGTAGAGTGATGCTTCCTGCTTTGTTTTTATTACTAAGAATTGTCTTGCTTATATAGTTTTTTTTTTTTTTCTGATTTCATGCAACTTGATGCACTATTCTTTCCAGTTCTTCCAAGTATGATGATGGTATTTTAAAGGGGATTGCATTAAATCTGTAGATTGCTCTGTAGATAAACATTTTAACAATATTGATTCTTCCTAGCCAAGAGCATGTTATGTTCTTCCATTTTTTGTTTTCTGCAATTTATTTTCTTAGGGTTTCATAATTCTCTTTGTAAAGTTCCCTCACCTCCTTTGTTAGGTACATTCTCAGCTGTTTAATTTGGTTTTCTGTTAGTTTGCCTGTTTGAAGGTACTGTGAAAAGTTTTGTGTCCTGGATTTAGTTCTCAACTTGGCTATTATTGGTATAACAAAGGCTATTGATTTGTGGACATTGATTTTATAGCCTGAGACATTACTGTATTTCTTGACCACATTCGGTCTTGTGATTGAGTCTCTGAGGTTTTCAAGTTCAAGGTCTTATCATCAGCAAAGAGCTGAGAGTTTGACCTCCTCCATCCCCATTTGGATGACCTTATTATCCTTGTCTTGGCTGATGGCATTGACAAGAACTTCCAGTACTATATTTAATAGCAGTGGAGATAGTGGACATCCTTGTCTGGTTCCACTTCTAAGTAGAAAGGCTTTCAGTTTTTGTCCATTCAGTATGACATTGGCTGTGGGTTTGCCATAGATGGCTTCAATCAGTTTAAGAAATGTGCCATCTGTCCTTATTATCTTAAGTGTTCTTGTCAGAAAAAGATGCTGAATTTTGTCAAATGCTTTTTATGCATCTCTTGAGAGAATCATAAGAAGTTTGTTTTTGCTTCTATTTATGTAGTGAATTAAATTTATGGATTTAAGTATGTTAAGCCAACATTGCACCCCTGGGATAAGGCCTACTTGATAATAATGTGTAATTTTTAAAATATGTAGCTGTGATCAATTTGCTATGATTTTATTAAGTATTTTTGTATCAATATTCATCAGTAAAATTGGACTGATAGTCCTCCTTTTTAGTAGGTTTTTTCCCTGATGTTGTTATTAGGAGATGTTTGCTTCATAGAATGTGCTGGCGAAGGTTCCTTCCTTTTTAGTGTTTTGGAGTAGGTTCTGCAGTATGGGTAAAAGCTCATCTTTGAAGGTTTGATAGAATTCTAGTGTGAAGCCATCTGGTCCAGGACTTTTCTGGTGTTGTTGCTGTTGTTGGAAGTTTTTTAAAATTATTTCTTCAATTTGAGTGCTTGATATTGGTCTGTTCAAGAGATTTATTTCTTCCTGGTTAAGTCTAGGGAGGTTGTGTGATACCAGGTATTGGTCCATTTCCTCCACATTGTCAAGTTTGTGGGTATTGAGATTTTATACCAGTCAGAGGTAATTTCCTGTATCTCTTTTTAGTTTCTGATTGAGTTTGTTAGAGATCTTACTTTTCTGTATCTAGCTGATATGACCAATGGTTTATAAACTTTGTTTACCTTTTTTGAAGAACCAACTTTTGTTTCATCAATTTTATGAGTGATTCTTTTGTTTTCAATTTAATATATTTCTGCTTTAATTTTTTTTATTTTCTTTGAACTTTTTTTGTAGGGATAGAGTCTCACTTTACTGCCCTCGGTAGAGTGCCGTGGCGTCACACGGCTCACAGCAACCTCCAGCTCTTGGGCTTACGTGATTCTCTTGCCTCAGCCTTGGGAGTAGCTGGGACTACAGGCGCCCGCCACAATGCCCGGCTATTTTGTTGTTGTTGTTGCAGTTTGGCTGGGGCTGGTTTTGAACCCGCCACCCTCGGCATATGGGGCCAGCGCCCTACTCACTGAGCCACAGGCGCCACCCTTCTGCTTTAATTTTGATTATTTCTTTTCTTCTGCTAGGTTTGGGATAGGATTCCTCTTCCTTTCCCATTTCTTTAAGAAGATTCATTAGGTTGTTGATGTGCACTCTTTCTGTTTTTTTTACATGTAAGCATCTATTGCAATAAATATCTCTCTTAAGACTGCTTTTGCATATCTCACAGTTTTGGTAACTTGTGTCTTCATTGTTGTTACGTTTAAGGAATCTAATAATTATTTCCTTCTTTCATATACTCATCCTTAAGCATTCACCTTGCTTCCAAAAATCTGAGAAGTGTATCCTAGAAATACAGAGAAGCAAAGAGGAGTCATTACACCACAAAAAGCACCTGTATAAATGGCAGCAGAGTCCAGAGAATCTCATGATGATCTTTAGGCAAATAATCTGAGTAGACATTTCCACTTTCTGTGGAAAGAGTCATAGATGTGTATGTATAAAAGTATGCACATGAAGGAAAAGAGATTAACTCAAGCAGAGGATAAACAGAATTGTAAAGAAAGGACACACAATACAACTTTTCAGTGAACCACATTTATATCATTGTAAAGCTGTAGATGATAATTGCTGATTTAACTGAAAGTAGTGAAGTAATATTTTTAAAATATGGGGAAGAGTGGATAGACATGGTTATACATGTAGAAATGAGATAAATTGTCACTTCTGTTAAATGGACCAATCAAAGAAAATAACGAAAAAGGTAGCAGCATTAAATATATGGAGATAACTGTCAAAAACATTTTTTTTTGTTTCAAAGTTTTGCAATTGTCTAGCAAGGCTGAAATTTGTGCATTAAAAATATGCATAAATGTTATATTTTTTGCTTTATCTTGTGTCCCCTGATACCAGAGCCTGAGATAAAATCCTATATATGAGCATCGTATTTGTGAACGTAATCCCAAGAACAAGACTGAGGACCAATTAAGTAAAGCAAAGATAGAAAAATAGGTCAATATAAGGACACACTATTTTTGTACCTATGATTGGTAATTAGATGTTCAATACATGTCTAAAATGGAAAAATTATAACAAGATACAGAAAACTTGTGGTAGACTTACTGTGAACTGAAATGAAAATCTGGTGTTCAGGATTAATTTTGGTTATTCAAATAACCAGAAAATCCCATTATTTACACAAATGGACAGCAAAAATTTTTGAGTCTGGACTGTAAATCTCCCTATCTAGTTTCCTAGGCTACCTTCCAGAGTTCAACCCAATTCCTACCTTAAAGAGTATATTCTGCCCATGTTTTGGATTTGGCAATCCCTTTGTTATTCCATTACAAAAACATATAACAGTAACAGTAAATTGGAATAAAAATTTGAGTTTCTTGCTCTATCTTTGTTAGATTCTTTGCAGGATTTTGAGAAGTAACAAAACCTTTCACAGCTTCACTTTTTTTATATGTAAAATAAGGAAATTAGGTCATTTGTAACTGCCCTTGTGCAATACTCTTATCAACTAACCAAAAGGATGTGCAAAATGCCTTCTAAATAGATTCACAGCTGTAATGTCACCTGAGCTTCCACAACATTGAGGACTCTCACGAATATGGTTTGGCAATAGCAAAAGATGTCTTATATGAAGATGGTGTTAGAAGCAATGCCAAATATTACTTACATCAGTTGTTTGCTTTCCATTGTTTTCCCAAAGACTGCCAAAACTGACAACACAATTTTCCTTATTCCTCCCCCCACTGGACACTCTATCATTGACATAAATTAACCTAAAGAATACAAAGTGACATCAAAAATTCTGATTAATTTATCGTTTGAATGCTATCAATTAGTTGTATCCAGCTTTAGTAGAACATTTAGCATATTAATATTACATAGTTCTGATTTTTATTTTGTTTCAATAAATCTATAATGTGCACTGTTCGTGCCACAGCTGCTCCCTTTGCATGTATAATTTATTTCAATATATTTGAATATTGTTGGTATAGCTTTTCATGTGCAATTGTGTTTTGATCATTAATAAAGAGTAAAACATTTGGCCTGTTTAAAAGTAATGTTTAACAATGATTAAATTGACAAAATTGAGGAAAGACAATAAAACACTAAATACAATGGAACTAACTAAAAGAAGGCTGTTAATATGGTCAACCAAAAGTCAATAATGGGCAAATAATCTGAGTAGACATTTCTCAAGTGAAGACATACAAATGGCCAACAAATACATGAAAAAATACTCAAAAATCACTAATTATCAAGAAAATGCATGTCAAAACCGCAATGAGATATCATTTCACCCCACTTAAAATTACAAGTATCAAAATAATGAAAAATAACAAATAATGGAAAGGATGTGGAGGGAACACTTCTGGTGGAAATTAGTGACAACATTAAAGAAAATAGGATGGAGGTTCCTAGATAACAAAAAATTAGTTTCTTTTTATTGCTATAGCAATTGCTGCTGAGGTCTTCTTCATAAAGTCTTTTCCCAGGCTGATAACTTCAAGTGTTTTCCCCACATTTTCTTCAAGGATTTTTATTGTTTCATCTTTTAGATTTATCTTTTATCCATCTTGAATTAATTTTTGTGAGTGGAGTTTCAGTTTCAGTCTTTTACATGTGGTTATCCAGTTCTCCCAGCCCCATTTATTGAACAGCGAAAAATGGGACTTATTTAAACTGAATAGCTTCTGTACAGCTAAGGAGACAACAACCAAAGCAAATAGACAACCATCAGAATGGAAAAAGATATTTGCATATTATGAATCAGACAAAAGCTTGATAACTAGGATCTACAGAGAACTCAAACTAATCAACAGAAAAAGAGCCAACAATCCCTTGCATCACTGGGCAAGAGAGATGAATAGAACCTTCTCTAACAAAGACAGATGCTTGGCTAACAAACATATGAAAAAATTCTCATCATCCCAAATCATCAGAGAAATGCAAATCAAAACCACCCTGAGATATCACCTAACCCCAGTGAGAATGGCCCATGTCACAAAATGTCAAAGCTGCAGATGATGGTGTGGATGTGGAGAGAAGGGAATACTTTTACTTTGCTGGTGAGAATGCAAAATAATGCAATCTTTTTGGAAGGAAGAATGGAGAATTCTCAAAGAACTCAAATTAGACTCCCATTTGATCCTGCAATCCCATTACTGGGTATCTACCTAGAAGAACAAAAATCCTTTTATCACAAGGACATTTACACCAGACTGTTTATTGCAGCCCAATTTACAATTGCCAAATTGTGGGGAAAACCTAAATGCCCACCAATCCAGAAATGGATTAACAAGCTATGGTATATGTATATTATGGAATACTATTCAGTTATTAAAAGAGATGAAGACTTTCCATCTTTTGTATTAACCTGGATGGAGATGGAATTCATTCTTCTTAGTAAAGCATCACAAGAATGGAGAAGCAAGAATCCAATGTATTCAATTCTGATATGAGGACCATAGACTACCTAGTACCTGGTGGGCTGTGGGAAGATAGGGGAGCAGAGAGAGGGAAGCAAGGAGGGTGTGTGTGGGGGGTCATGGTGTATGACACACCTCTTGAGGGCAGGACACAATTATAAGAGGGAATTAACTAACAAATGCAATCAGTGTAACCTGGTTCTTTGTACTCTCAAAGAATCCCAAACAATAAAAAAAAAAAAATTAAAAATTAGAATTACTGGCAGAGCCTGTGGCTCAGTGAGTAGGGCGCTGGCCCCATATAATGAGGGTGGTGGGTTTGAACCTGGCCCCGGCCAAACTGCACCAAAAAAATAGCTGGGTGTTGTGGTGGGCACCTGTAGTCCCAGCTACTCGGGAGGCTGAGGCAAGAGAATCACCTAAGGTCAGGAGCTAGAGGTTGCTGCAAGCTCTAATGCCATGGTACTCTACTGAGGGCAACAAAGTAAAACTCTGTCTCAAAAAAATTAAAATCACTATATGGTTTTACAATTCCACTGCTGAGTATATATACAAATGAAATAAAATCAGTATATCATAGAGACATTTGCACTGCCATGTTTATTTGCCATAAACAGCACTATTCACAGTAGCCAAGATATGGGATCAAGCTAAATGTCTACAAATGGATTAATGGTAAACAGAATGTGCTATATATGCAGAATAGAATATTATACAGCCACAAAAAGGATGAAATCCTTTCATTTGGAGCGATATGGAAGAAACTGGAGGATCTCATTTCCTCATCTTAAGTGAAATAAGCCAGGTACAGAAAAAGTAATATTGCATGTTCTCACTTATATGAGATGGCTACAAAAGTATATCTTACAGAGGTAGAGTTAGTTAACAATAATTTATTTTATATTTCAAAATAGCTAGAAGATTTGGAATGTCAATAATAGAAGAAAATTACAAACATGTATTTGATGTTATGGAATTCTAGTTACCCTGATTTGATCATTACACATTGTATGCATGTATCTAAATGTCATATGTGCCCTATAAATATTTACAATTATAAGTTATTAATAAAAAGAAGTGAAAATACATGTATATATTTTTTAAAAACTGACAATATCAATTGATGATGAAGATAGGAAGTAACAGGAACTCCATTGTCACTGGAAAGGCAAAATGGTACAGCCAGTTTAGAACACAGATTGGTAGTTTCTTAAAAAGCTAAGCATAGCTTTGCCATATAACTGAATCATCATATTCCTTGATATTTCCCCAATTTATGTGAAAAATGATGTCCACACAAAAATCTGAACATGAATGTAACAGCTTCATCTATAATTGCTAACAACTGGAAACGACCAAGATGTCCTTCAAGAGCTTTATACATACATAAACAAACTATAGCATAGCCATGCAATGGCTAAAATAAAAAGCAATGGAAATAAGCTAATGAGACACTAGATGACAGAGATGAATCTTAATTTTATATTGCTGAGTGAAAGAAGTCAGTCTGAAAAAGGCTATACAGTATATGATTTCAACTATGTAACATTCTGGAAAAATCATATCTATGAAAACAGTTAAAAGACCAGTGGCAACAAATGGTTCTATACATTGAGAACCAATGCAGAAAGAGTATGGGCCAATATTTTATGTTGGTTTATTCTTTTATGAAGAAACATTGAAATCCTGAAATCGGGCCAAAGTTTGAACTGCTTTTCTCAGTATGTAAATAAGCATTATTGGCTGTGAAGTAATCTGCATCCCAAGTTAGAGCCAAAAGGAACATGGAAATAACATCCTCTTCCAATAGAAGCAGTAAGGAGATACCCTGTCTTATTTTAAGGTGTGGTCCCAAAGATGCGCTAGGTCTTATTTTCAAGGGACGTCTTATCTTTCCTGTCAGTAGGTCTTATTTTCGGAGGATGTCTTATTTTTGAGGAAACGGGTAGTGTTTCTAAAATTGTAAGAAGTATAGAAATGAGAAAGCCCTCAGTTGGTTCTTAGACTTAATTTTTGGATTTGCCTTGGGGCCATGAACTTGCTTCCCTTTTCTCAGTTTTTGAAGCATAACTTGAGGCTTAGGACAGTTAAACTAACCTCCCATTGAGATTTTTTTTCATGTAACACATTAATACATGAGCTGCAATCTCAGAAAATATTAACAACTTAGTAGCATGATTTTTTGATAGCACCATGAAAATTCAAAGCAGAAGTCAATGTCTAGATTTGATTTGATAAAGATAGAATTGTTTGAACAAAGTCATCAGTCAAAAAGTGCCACCTGAGGAAATTATTAACCAAATAAATTTCTGACAATGACTATACCTGAATCTCTTCAACTCGAGTATTAAGAAAATCATATAAATAATATTCTCAGAAAAAAAGAAAGAAAACAACTGTTAATATTCTTTCTTCTTTTCTCTTCTTTAGGAAACTATTTCCTTATAAGACCAAGTTACTTACTTCTGAGACAGACACAATAGAGGTGTCTCTCAGAAGTCTTAAATATTCACAGAATAATTCATATGACCAATGTAATTATTTAGAATCTTTTTTTACCAGTGATCTTTTACCAAATAGTAAATTTATTCAACAAATCTAAGTGCTATTAATCTATATGTGGAATGGAATTGTCTGCTAAATATTCACAATGAAATGGTTTGGACAGATGCATGAAAATAATACGGAGATAAGGGATTCTTGCCAGGAGGAGAGGGGCAAGCCTTTCTGTGTTGGTTATCTGGGGACTATATGTGTAGGTTTAAAATCAGATCTAAACTTGTCAATTCAGTTAGATAATACAGACATTGATCCTAGTAAAACAATGTGCGATTAAGATTCAAAAATGAATAGGATAATAGCCTTTGTCTTCATCTAGCTTGTGATTTGAATTAGGATCGCTATGAATATAGAAATGGGTATACTATTGAGGAATGTATCTTCCATGTAGTGTGAGAGTATATATGGTTCATGTTGTTTGAAGCCTTTGAGTGATTATAAACATTGTTATTCTGAAGATTAGTTTCTTCTTTACTTAATTCTAAAGTGTGATTACCTGCATTTACTGATGTACTGCTGGCCCCTGAACAACACAGATTCGAACAGGGTAGGTCTACATATACATTGATTTTCTTCTGCCTCTGCCACCCCAACACCACAAGACTAATCTCCCTTTCTCCTCCTCCTCAGCTACTCATCCTGAGGATAATGAGGGTAAAGACTTCTTTATTCACTTCTACCTAATGAATAGTAAATATATTTTCTTTTCCGTATGATTTTCTTAATAACATTTTCTTTACTCTAGCTTACTTTATTGTAAGAATACAGCATATAACATATATGATATATCAACTATGTGTTAATGGACTTTTTATATTATCAATATGGCTTTTCATCAAGTTTTTGGGGAGTCAAAAATTATATCTTCAATTTAGGACTGTGGGGAAGGGGGATCAGTGGTCCTAATCTTCCTATTGTTCAAGGGTCAGTTGTACTGCAAAAAAAACAATAAGATGTTGGGGAAGTTTGCAGTTTTAATATATATATTTATTCACATTTCATTATTAATACTAAAAATAAACATTAGATTCCTTGATCAATACAAGTTATTTCTCACATCAATAATTGCATACATTCCACCTGCCCTAATATTTTCTTCTTCTGAATTGATCCAATGAAAGTCAAATGGACAGCTCTGTGCATACCAGAGGTTGCATCACAAGAGAAGAAGCCAAAGATATGACTAGGTCAGCCTATATCTGGTAGCTATTTCCTCACCTAAGAAACTAATATATCCCTGTATCTTAAACATATTCTCCCTGGGAAGATAAGGGGAAGACGCTTGGGATCATACCCATTGAAATGGAAACACGTCACTCTCTACAAGGGAGAAATAAAATAAGGGTCTTTAAGCTTATAAACCTTGGAAATGCTTCATGGTTCCTAATTTTATTCTCCTTTGAAATGCAAGCAAATATCTTCAATATTCTTAGTACCTATTCATCATCTGTTAACTTCTAGGACTTGTCCATTAACCCAAGTGCCAATAAAATGTATTCATAAAGCCTACCCATGCAGAAACATTAAAAAAAAAAAACTATCTGTAGAATCCCTTAAATATGAGATGCAGAAGGATGACACTTTTTTCCCTCAGTGATTAAGTGATGATTAGGTAGTATTAGATATCTCTAAGTTACTCATTTTATAGACAAATTAGGATCAAAAAAGAGAAAAATAATCACATAAGATTCTCCTAGTCTTCATCATGGGACTATTTATTCTTCTCTACTTATTATTAATGTCTGGAGCTTTTTAAAGTACATTTTAGTCTCTTTAAACTTCTTAAACTTATTTTTTTAAGTTTTCAGTTTATAGATAATAATGTTATATATTTATGAAGTACAGTGTGATATTTCAAAATGTTTACAACATGAAATGATTAAATCAGGGTAATTAACAAATCTGTTGCCTCACATATATATATATATTTTTTTTTTTTTTTGGTAAAACCATTTAAAATTTACTCAGAAATTGTGAAATATAGAATGCATTATTATTTATTATAGTCATCCTTCTACACAATATCTCTAGAGTTTATTCCTTCTCCAACTGAAATTTTGTACCCTTTGATCAACATTTCCCCTTTCACCACCAAGATTTCTCTCTCCCCAGGTCTTTGGTAACTATCTTTCAACTCTATTTCTATGAGTTCAGTTTTTTTTAGATTCCTCATATAAGTGATATCATGAATACCTGCGCTTCTGTGCCTGGCTTATAACTTAGCATAATGTCTCCAGACTCATCCATGTTTTCATAATTGACATGATTTCTTTGTTAAGGTTGATTAGTATTCCCTTGTACATATTGCAGTATTTTTATCCATTCATCTGCCATTGGACACCTAGGTCACCTCCCTGTCTTAGCTATTGTGAATGGTGCTGCAGTGAACATGGAAGTGCAATGTCTCTTGGGCATACTGATTTCAATTCCTCTGAGTATATACCCAGAAGTGGACTTACTGGATCCTATGATAACCCTTTTATTAGCTGTTGGAGGAATCTCTATACTATTTCCATAATCGCTACCAATAGTACACAAGTGTTCTCTTTCCTTCACATTCTGGCCAACACTTGCTATCTTATCCTATTTTCTTTTCTTATTCAAAAATCTTTCCTGAGGTTGCCTCACACACACTCATTCCTTAAATTATACTCATGCAATTCATAAAATATCTTAAACTTAGAGCTGATCACCATGTTAATTAATACAACTTTTACTTAAATACATCCAAGGTTCTTGACACTCAATAAGCCCATTATTAAAATTATGATCTCTACCCTTAAAATGGTGTCTTACATGTTTCTTTCAGTAATTGACATTACTATAGACCCATTAATCCAAATAAAAAAACACCAAATCATTTCAATTTCCCCCCCTTTTTTTAGTTTTTTATCTAAGCCCAAAGGAAATCCTCTACAATAGCCTTTCTGCACTGCCCACTAAACTAGCCACTAGCAACATGCAGCTATTTAAATTAAATTTAACTTACTTACAGTTAACTAAAATTAAAGAAGTTTATACTTTAGCAAACTACCCACATTTCAAATGAACAAAATGGGTTTAATTGATGAAATTTCCATTAGATACACCATACCTGGCCAGGCACAGTGGCTCACACTTGTAATCCTAGCACTCTGGGAGGCCGAGGCAGGTGGATTGCTTGAGCTCAGGAGTTTAAGCCCAGCCTAAGCAAGAGACAGATTTCACCTCTAAAAAAATACCTGGGTGTTGTGGCAGGCTCCTATAATCCCACCTACTCAGGAGGTTGAGGCAAGAGGATCATTTGAGCCCAAGGGTTTGAGGTTGTTCTGAACTATGATGCCAGGGTACTTTAGACAGAGTGACAGAATGAGACTCTGTCTCAAAAAAAGAAGAAGAAGAAGAAGAAGTATTTCACTATTTCTAAAATGTTCTATCCATCTGTTTTACTCTCCATCTAATTAATCATTCACATTGGAATTGAAGTAAGATTTAAAAAAAAATACAATTTCAAATCTGAAGATGCACACAAACACACACAGTTTAAAATGTTTCCTTGGCCTTCCTTCTACTTTTAGATTATATTCTAATCTAGAGGAAAGTTAATACTTTTCCAAAACTATCTTGCACCAAATGCAATGGATCCTGACTACAATGCACCTTTACTTCTCTAGACTCACTCTGTAATTCACTGTAATCCATAGTTAGTGCCCTGGTCATGGGATACCATTATCTTGTTTCTTTTCCACTAAACCATTATCTTTCCAGTTAGTCCTCTAAATCTCAGAAAAGCCTGCTCTCACATCCCTGATCAGGTCAAATCCTCCTGCTTTAAGTAATCATGTATAATGTACCTCTCCTTCTAAAGACTTATTATAGCTGCAATTTTACATTTATTTTTACGTGACATTTGATTAAACAGGGCAAAGATGGTATCTGTTTTTGCTCAATCACGGTGATTGCATCAGGGAAGCTGGTTGTATATTTTGGTTGAATGAATTAAAGTTTTCTTTTAACTTCATTCTAGTGTTACAGTGACAGTGATTTGACTATCATCAAAGGCTTATGCGAGTCAACATGCTTAGATGAGTCAAAAATAAATTCAGATCAGGTTAAAAATTTCAAAGTTTACTGTGAGTACAAAAGAGCAGTTCACCAACCAGATTTCAAACCAAAGTGGCAAGAAGCTCTGCTCAGAGCAATTAGAGTGCAGCTTATAAAGCATTAATGAGGATGTGTGTCTATCTTCACTGTCACCTCCTTACACTCCTTTTTAGACAAGCAGAACTGTTGAAGCTGATTTATCCATAACTGACGTGTCTAATTTCACTGAGTCATACTGACAAAGAGAAAAAGTTGAAGTTTCATGTTTTGTTTATTATTAGATCAGTATTTCAAGAAAATCAGGGCAATTTAAGTTTTGCCTGCACAGATAGCTATGGGAAGTTTGTGTTGGAGTAGCTAAACTATAGCCTCCATTTTAATTAATTAATTTGTTTATTTATTAGCTTGTTTATTTGTGTTTAACAGTTGGAAACAATGAAATTGAACTTTCTAAAATACCAGGAAAGGGAGCTGCAATCAATCAAAACACCAATATCTTGTCTGCATGTAATGGATGCCCTCACTGGCCCCGCTAACACTGAGCTCTCACTACACCCGGCACCACTGGAATTTAATTTCGGTGCCCATCGAGTGACCTCAACTGCGGCTGCTTTATTAGTCCATTGTGAGAACATTGAACTGCGAGAACTTCTCCAAAGACCAGTGCTTCAGCTGCCAGAGAGCAAAAGGGGGAATACATGGAAACCTTCAGACGTTCTAGCGTGAGGTCAGGGGTTGCCCCTGAGAAGATGCCTACTGGGCACTTCTCCCAAACAGGAAAGAGGTCTAAATGTTGAGCAGCTCAATGTGTCAGCAGATATCTACATGAGCTTAATTTAAAATTTTCCTCTGTTGCGTCAGACCTCTCAAATACCCCAAATACAACTATTTTGTAGCAACATAGGAGGACACTTTAATTTTGTTGTTGTTTCTTACATTGGTTTATTCACTGTCATATTGCTGGAACTTAAAGATGGTACCTGGAATGTATGCACTCTCTAAGTATTTATTGGATAAGTTACTTATTCAATGACAGCCTTTATACCAGTATTTACTATGTTTAAGGCACTTCTGTAAATGTCATACATGTATTAAATCAATTGATGCTTAGCATAGTTTTATGTGGTAGGTCTGATAACTATTCCTATCTTAAAGATTTATAAAATATAGTGCAGAAAGATAAAGTACTTTTTCAAGATCACACAATAGTGAGTGGCAGAGCCTGAATTTTAATTCAGACAAATGATTGAAATGTCTATATAACTACTATGACAGTTGTTCTAAAATAGTAACTAAAATTTGATGTCCTTTTATTTTTAAAAAAGTCTAATTTTTAAATCTACCTGTGGATTTGTTAGTTATTGATTGATTAGAAAGGCTATAATAGCACAAAATTAGTTTCTATAACTCTGCTCAGAAAATTTTAATAGCTCAACATCTCCTAGTAATATCTTAAACCTTCAATCTAGCCTTGCGGGAACACCAATGGTCTACTAGGTTTCCAGTGGCTGGCATATCATTCGCGAATGATGGTAACTTCTTCTGTCACTTTCAATTATTACTTATATTGTCTGCCCCACCTTCATATGCATGGCACATATCCAATTTTGAATGTCATGTGTTTTTGCAAAAACAGCAGGCAACAGCAAAAACATTTGGTAAGGCCCTGGTGAGCTGGCTGCTTTTACAAGTGTGGCTGTCACACCACATGATAACTGTTCTTCTTGTACACAACTGATCACCTAATAAGCCCCCATATTACATAGCATATGATTTTTTTCCTCCTTAGTGCTTTACAGAATGGCCCCAAATACCTGCTTGATATTTACAACTAATGCTCACAAAATAAGCATCATTCCCTGAGTCTAGTGTCCTTCATCCTTACACTGGAATAGACCCAAAGTCCAACCTGAGATACACAGATAGGTAGAAACGATGGAGCCCATGGCCACTTTAAGAAAAGGTCTGATCAGATATTCCTGTCTCGAATCACCAATTGTAGAAACTTCCATCTTTGCTCAGTTAACTTAGTAACAGAGATTTGGTAGGACTCAGCAGTCGTGAGTATTCTGTCACTTGAATATGAATCACAGACTAGAATTGACAAAAGCTTTGAAAGCATTAGAAGTATGATTATAGTAAAACTGCCTCCACAAAATCTATAGCAGAGCAGATAATGATGCCTAAAATAAAGAAATAAAGCAGCTTTTATTTTTTTATCATAAATACATTTATGCCAATTTCAGTGTGTTGATTATTTGTACAAATTGGAGTGTTTACATCATACTAATCAGCAGCTTTCATCTCATTTACCCAATTATAGCATTAGGACATTTGTGTTCTACTCATGATAGAACCAACTTTTACTTGCAATGTGCTCCATAGTTGTGGTCCGCCTACTATCCCCAACTATCTCTCCCACACCCTCCCCATCCCTCGCCCTCCCCTTCCCTCCTTCATCATAGACTAAAGTTGTGTTTCATTTTTCATATGCAAGTGTGAGTTGTTATAAATTAGTTTCACAGTAGTGCTGAGAACACTGGATGCTTTTTTTCCCATTCCTGAGATACTTTGCTAAGAAGAATATTTCCCAGCTCCATCCATGTAAACATAACGGAGGTAAAGTATCCATTTTTTTTTACTGCTGCATAGTATTCCATGGTATACATATACCACAATTTATTAATCCCTCAGGGAATACTTCTGCACTGCTGGTGGGAATGCAAGCTAGTAGGTTCCTTTTGGAAGGAAGTTTGGAGAACACTCAGGGATCTAAATGTAGACCTGCCATTTGATCCTGCAATTGCTCTTCTAGGTGTATACCCAAAGGACCAAAAATCATTTGGCAATAAAGATATTTGCACCAGATTGTTCACTGCAGCTCAATTAATAATTGCCAAGTCATGGAAGAAGCCCAAGTGCCCATCAACCCATAAAGCAGCTTTTAAATATAGCAGGCTGCATTTCACTTCAGCACCTTCAAATTTCCATTCGGCTTCACATTGTAGTTCCCAGGAGTTCCACAAAGACCACACTATCAAACAACCCAAATCTATGGGGAAGTCTTTTTATTGAAGAGCCATCAGGCTTTTAAGGCTTGGTCTGCATCCTGGTTGGCATCAGGCTATCCAAGTGCATTTAGTGGGAAGGGGGCAGCAAGCATTGTACAGAAGCAGAATTTTGTGGCTATTTAGCTATACATATCATCTTTGTTTTAATATTTTCCCATACACCTTAGTTTCAGTACTTTTTCTCCATACATCTTTGTCTCGGTATGCTCTCCACCTGGCATTGTTTAAAAGTCAGTCTGGGGACAGTCAGTTCGTTTCCCGGGCCCAGGAATTAGTCAAGCAAGAAGTTAGTGAGTACTTTCCCATCTATCTTGGGAGTGAACCAGACTTACTCCATTTTGTTGAGGGCTTACAGCCCAAGAATTTTTCAGGAGTTATCTGGTATTTTTCTACTTTAGTCTAGACTTAACAACCTTTACAGAGAATCTGCATTTAATCATTCTGTTAAAAATAGCAACAAGTCCATCTTCTCCATTTCTCTGTATCTGTCTTACCTAGTTTCATTTTTCCTTCAAAGACTCACTGTACTTGACCTTATGTGTGTGTATTGTTTATTTTTCCCACCAAAAAGTAAAATGTCTGAGAATAGAGACTGGACTTTTGTTCTCTTCACTGCTTTATTCCGAATGTGTGTAGAACATGTAGAAGATGCTTAGAATCGATGAGGACCCTATTTTTGACCCCAAAAACTACTCAAAATACATCTTATAATTAGTTGAAATGTAGATCTTACGAGTGGTAAATTATTGCAAATATTATTCATAGGGAATATTTTTATATTCTTGCCACTTTTAAATCTGAAATATGATTAGCCTCCACAAGAATTTAGTGAGACTAAACATTATAGAAAAGATATTTTGAAAATCATATACACAGGCCAGATGATTGGAAGCAAGAGAAATGTGGGCAGTTCTCCTACCCTCGACCCATGCTAACTAGAACAGTTATGCTTGTAATTTATTGTTCAAAGGTGTAGGTTACTCGATTGAAGGGTTTTATGATTTTAGAAAGTTTGACACCACTCATATGAAATTAGTATAAAATAAGAAATCATTTTTCATACTACTATAATTGAAGTTAGACATAAAAATAGTTACTTTTCAGAAGATATTGTGTATTCAATATTGCTTTAGGATTTAAAACTGAAGTATTGAGTGCAGATAAATTGATGAAAGCTACTTAACTTTGCCTTTAAGAAGTTTATGAGGGTGGCACCTGTGGCTCAGTGAGTAGGGCACCGGCCCCATATACCGAGGGTGGCAGGTTCAAACCCAGCCCCGGCCAAACTGCAACAAAAAAGTAGCCGGGCATTGTGGCGGGCGCCTGTAGTCTCAGATGCTCGGGAGGCTGACACAAGCGAATCGCTTAAGCCCAAGAGCTGGAGGTTGCTGTGAGTCCTGTGACGTCATGACACTCTACCGAGGGCTGAAAAGTGAGACTCTGTCTCCACAAAAAAAAAAAAAAAAGAAGTTTATGATGTAGTTGCATGCTGCAAAGTCCAAATTCATATACATTAGGTACCATAAGCTATATAAAATATCACAGAATTAAGTACAAAATTAAGGAGCTGCAGATGCTATATGAGGACTATTAAAGAAGAAGATGAGGACTATTATAGATGGTAAACAAAAATACACAAGGAAAATTATTCATGATGTTTTATACAGTCATTTATGAGTTTGATTAAATGAGTATGATGACATGAAGAGATAAAAAATTAGGCATTTAAGAGGAAAAAAAGCATGAAAGGCTTAAACCATGTTTGACATTCTTTCTTTAATACATTTTGAAATAAAAAAATGAGTTAATTTTTAAATAATAATTAAGTGGCCTTATGGAGATCATTTGATGCTTAAAATAAATGATGTTATCTATGAAAAAATATGTAACACTCACAATTTTTCCATGATACTGAATAAATAAAATTCCTTTATACTTTCTGGTGTAATAAACTGTCAAATGTGATATTACAAAGCTATGTACCAGAAGCATATCTATTTTTAAACACTTTGTGACCCAGAATAATTTGTAGACTTTAAATGTGACTCGATATAATAAACAAATAACCTAGGTATAATAAAAGAGAAAAAAGCAATGCTAATAATATACAATAGAACCTCCACAGTCAACCACTTTCTTACACTGATCACCTCCTTATGATGAACAAATTTTCATAGGCTGACATGTACTTTATCTATGTGTCAGTACAGAAGGCCTAGTTCTTTATGTTGACCACCTCTGTATGTTGTCCAGTTTGTTACAGCCTCTTGGGTGGTCAACTTACTGAAGTTTACTGATATGATTTTAAGTTGGACAAAATGTTTATTTAACTACTACAAGTGTATGCCAACATCATTGAAATTAGTTAATAAGAAGACTAAAGATTGCACATGGTCTCTTATATTTAAGGAAATAGAAACTTTAAGAAGTTAAGCAAATGCCTACAAGTCTCAGTTTTCTGTTCCTGAATTATAATCACATGCATTAGATCAGACTTCTGATATGTTTCTGAAAATACAAACTCTTCCACTTTTATTTTCATTTTTCTCCTAAACTAGTACCTAAAACAAAGCTTGTGAATGTGTATGTATGTGTGTTCATGTACATACACACATATGGGTACATATGCACTTACATTTGATTAATAAATGCAATTTTATTGCCAGTGCCTAAAGCTCAAGAATTGTGGGTGACTAAAGCTCAAGAATCTAGAAAAAAACAACTGTTGGCTTACTTTTCTCTATGTTCAACTGATGGCTTGGCAAAATGTTACAGCATTAGGTTGTACCTCTTCTGCAAGACTAGAACCTACCAATAGGCCTACAAGGTCTGATAATTAAGTTTGTGAACTCATCTTAGAAAAAGTACTACATACCTGTTGCTGAATATTTCATTTCAAAAAAAGTATTCTAAAATTTAAAGGGTGAACAAGGCACTGGCATTGGTGCAGAGCTTCCCAAGGGCAGTACTTTGAAGGTAATCATAGTGATATTCAGCAATGAGGGATGTAGCCCTTCTTTCTAGGATGAACTCATGAACTTAATTGTCAGACCTCATATGCGTAAGATATTTATGTGTAAATATACTATCAAGAAGTAGGAATAATGAACAGAGGGAATTAAGCAGAAAAAGTAAAATAATAGAGGGATGCATTGAAGTTTACCATCTATATTTAACTAGTTATTCCATCCTCCAGGAACTTCTGAGAAGCTATGTTAAATGCTTCTGTATATAAAATCTCTCTGCCCATGGGAAGAAAAGTTGTATTAACTTGTCCTTATCATTATGTGGTTGCTGCAATTGCCCCTTTGAGTATTGCCCAAGCAGGGAAATGCTCCTGGGAATCAGCCAAGTGAGCTCCAGACATACGCCCAGCCCCATTTTATAGTCACCAGAATAATTTTCCATGCTAATTAGAGACAATTACCAATCACTTACACATAGATAATAATTATTTTTATTTTGTTTTGTTTGCCTACTGGTCCACTGGACGAAGATCTTTAATCAAGTAAAGCAAAGTTTGGAAGCAAAATTTCTGCAACTAGTAGGAATGACAGAAAGAAGAGAGAATCTCATCATATTTTACCCTTTGGCTCCCAGCCCAATGTATTGTAGACACTTGGAACCATAGACCACAGATTAGCCATAGGTCCAGCACATATACTCCATCATGGAGGTCATTATCCCAGCTCAGGCCATTATTCTTAGCTAAACATCACCAAGCAATACTATCATTTTACTAGGCATAGTTCTTTTTGATTCTTTTGGATTCCATCATCATAAATCTATGCTGAGCATCCTTTGCTGAGAGAGGAGCTTTTAGTGTGAGACAATGTTATATGGAGTATCATACCAAGACATGGCATGTGGTGTAAGCCCAAATGTGCTAAGACATTGGAAGGCAAACTCACATCTGTATTAGCTATTGAGAAAAATATCCCTAGAAACAGTCTGATACAATCTCCTTACCTTAATGTAGTAGGTTTATCATTCTGAAGGATGGTGCTTCTCTGAGTCAGTCTCTGCTACTGGAAAGTTGGATACTAAGTAGTGGGAGTAGCTTGATAGTCTAGATGAGACTACTGTGCCCCTCAAAACCCTCCATAACTGCCATCACGGCCACTTCTTTCATAGGCCTGTTGTGCCATCACTGACGTGACCCAGGGCAGAGGATGCATCATCCTTTCCACTTGATGGCTGAGTGCTTCCTCCACAGTGGATGCACTTTAAAGGGTATAACTTGATCAGTATCTGTAGATCCATATAGATTCCCCTTCCCTAGATTTCCTTGCCTCCAGTCTTTTAATCTTTTCTCAGACATCTGAAAATCCAGGCAAGTCATTCAATATTAGCCATACTCCAGACAACTTCTCAGTCAAAATGAAATCCATATCAAGCATGTTGCTCACAACTACGCTGAGAGACCTTTTCTTTCTGCACTTTCCTTGTGGCCACTTTTGACTAGAATTTGACAGCAGTCTATTTTCAGTTAGCATCAGCATATTATGTTAACTCATCTGGGACGCAGGCCAGTAAGTTGGGAAAAGGCCCAGGAAGCCAGAGGTACGAGCTGAGAGAGAGAAGAGTATAATAAAGGTACTTATCATGAAAATCTGGGCCATCTAATCACCTAAGTTTACTTCATCTTCTGGATCTGCTTAGGTCTAATTCTCATTGAACTGTTTCCCTTGAACAGTGACTTGTTTCTTTGTTCTTGTGACTTTATGTTTCAGTAGATCTAGTATACTCTTCTCAAAATGAAGAACGCAAATCCCATTCTTAGGAACTTAGGCTACTAGTACTGGGTAGCACACTAGGGGTCTTTTCACAAAAAGGGTGTAGTTGTCTGTCACAGGTGGCATATCCCTAAAACCTTCCTGGAATGCTGCTCATTAAAATATAATTCTGGAGCAACATTAATAAACAAGGAATTAAAATATTATTAAACTGTGCTCATAACCAGAGGTGGTACACAAAATATTTTACAATTGTGATTCTCTAATAGCATGACTTTCTTGGGAGCTTTGGCATAGATAGAAGTCATCTGGCACTCATACCTGAACTGGATTCAGAGTTCCCTTTTATTTCATGTCCCTGACATTCTAGTCACCTGATAAGTGGGATGAAACAGTGTCCCTTAATTTGGTAGACCCTGCCTCTAAAACCCAAAGAAGTGCACCAAGGACTTTCTTAATGACAGGGATGGAAGTGCATAGCCATTTTGCTTTTATCACAAGCCCCAGATCATTTAACCTCTAAATACTTCAAACAATTAACACTTTGGCATACATACAGGTATATACTAATTTATTTCTGTTCACTAGGTCCAATTAACAGATTGTTACTACTAGACTGCACCAGTGGGATGAAAAGTTCTGTGAAGTTGAATATCAAATCTTGAGCAACAAAGTGAAGGTACAGACCTGTTCGTTCCATGTAAAAGTAAATTTTTTATTATTCTCTCTAGGGATTAATAACATGCTTAATTAAATAAGTTGATTTTTTTTTTATTGTTGGGGATTCATTGAGGGTACAATAAGCCAGGTTACACTGGATTGCAATTGTTAGGTAAAGTCCCTCTTGCCATCATGTCTTGCTCCCATAAAGTGTGACACACACCAAGGCCCCACCCCCCTCCCTATTTTTAATAGTGCACATACCCTATGTAATTCTTCATCTTCAAGACTGTGTTAGATATTTTGAGGTCTTTCTTCCAATATATACTTAAAATAAACTTGAAAAGTTCCCCCACACAATTCTTCTAGTTTTTTATCTTTATTTATTTGTTTTCAGTTTCTGGCCGGGGGTGGGTTTGAACCCACCACCTCCGGCATATGGGGCCGGTGCCCTACCCCTTTGGCCACAGGTGCCACCCGATCCTTCTAGTTTTTTTATTGGAAATGCTTTCATCTTATACTGCATTTGAAGAGAACTGATACCTTGTCAGCATTTCATTTTCACATCCATGAATAATTATGTTTTCATAAATATGTTTTAATAATTTCTTAAAATTGTGTCCTGTTGGCTTTCAACATATGTCAGATATGTTCCTGGATATCTTAAGTTTTGTTATTATAAATAACATTTAAAAAATACATTTGAATTCTAACTGCATATACACATACACTTAAATGGACTTGAATGCAGGTCCATGTGGGAGTACTTAAGAGAAGAGTCATAACTTGATGTGTTTGCATGGCTAGTAATAATGATTTAATAAGCTGAAAACCAATATTAAAGTATTATTTATAAGTAAGTTAGGAATTGTATTAAGAAAATGATTGCAGGGGATGGGCAAAGGAAAACAAAAATTGGATAGAACTGGATTCAAGAAACTCTAAACCCAGTGTAAAACACACTATCAGAAGCCTGATATCTTTAAAACTCAAGAAATTTCTTGCTGAAATTTCATCCCTCCCCCAGTACAATTCTGCTGGGGAGATCTCGAATCAGGTAAGGCTCAGCCAGGCAGGCAGGGCTATTTGCTCTGGGAGAGTGAGTGCTTTTGTGAATCTAGGAAATGCATAATTTTTAAACTTTGTTAAAGATGACAAGATTTGCTCCAGACCAGATAAGGAGCTAAAATATATCATTTTTTTCTGTACCTTGGTATGCCCAGAAGCATCTGTCTGTCTGAGCAACAGGTTTCTTGAGTTTTAATCGTCACTCCTGTGATTTGTGTACATGGCCTAATCAGGGTCTTCTCTGATGTCCTGCTCTTGGACTCTTTTTATGGGTCCATGTTCTGTTTGTGTTAAAGATCATAAATACTTTAGAGCAATAAAAGTAAAAAGTAAATCCACCCAATTAACATATTTAGTTAAAGAAATAGTTTAGTTAGGAAAATGCAAGGGCAGCAAGAACCATAACATGATTGTTTGCCTTTTCCTCATGAGATTTATGATTAAAACAATGGTGTATGAAATAAAAACAGACCCAGCCTGGAGCAGGAAGCTGCATGCTGTGTTGAACATCATGAAGCAAGCATGCAGCCTTCCAGTCCGGCTACTTCTTAAACTTTCTCTAGACTCTTGTCTCTTCATTTTTCCTAGGTCCCCTCATTTCTGCCAAGCCACCAGGATGGAACCCACAGCATAATTGGGGTGGGTCCCTGATACTTGAATATGCAATATTCACTTTATTTATTTATCTTTATTTCTGGTTAGTATGAGGGTACATACAATTAGGTTACATTATTTGTGTTTGTAAGTAAAGTCCAAAGTCTGAGTTGTAGTTGAGCCCTCCACCCAGAAGGCTTGCCATATACCCCTACATTATACCTGATAGGTGGTATAATGTATACCTGATAGGTGGTATAATGTAATGTCACCTTCTCCCTTTTCCCCTTTCCCTGTTGAATTTAATTCCATTTTTTCTCAATGTGTGCCTGTAGTGGTTAACCTACAATTTTCAGATTAGTACTGAGTGCATGGAAATATTCACTTTAAATTTGTATCATCTGCGAATCACAGTATGTTTCTTTAAAAATCCTTATGTATCTTATTTTTATTTTTTATTATAACTTTGCTGTCTAATACCTATGGCACAATGTTGAATAAAAGCAGTATCATCGAATATTACTGGTATCACTAAAATCCTATCTACTCTTATACAATCATATTTATCCGATTTAAAGATAATGCTTTAAAGAAAATTGAAGAATTCTTAACAGGCAAGGAAAATGTAGACTTAAAATAGATTGCATAAAAAATGTACATAGCATATTTCTTTTCTTGTCACAAATAAGAGCTTATGGGAAAATACACAATTATCATAAAGTTTAAGGTATAAAATTTTATATTTATATTTTATTTTGTAATGGTCTAACAGCAAAATATTTTTCTTCAAAATTATAAGTCCTATATTTACCCCTGAAATGGATCTACATCCCTGTCACTTGTTTATGAATTGAAGACGGGATACGGATTCTCGTCCTCTTCCAATTGTTTATACACTTTTTTGCATTAATTACCTATGGCTGGTGTAACAGTTACCACAACCTGGTGGTTTAAAAGAACACACCTTTGTTCTCCTACAGTTTGGAAATCAGAAGTCTTTAATCAATTTCCCTGGGCCAAATCAAAGCGCCAGCAAACTGCACACCCTCCAGAGCTTCCCCATCCTCCAGCTTCTGAAGCTGCAGCTCTTGTATTCCTTGGCTCACCACTTCCCACATCTAAACCAGCAGAGTAGCATCTCTCTCTGCCTCAGCCTCCCTCTGTCTCCTTTGTTTCCATCTGCTTTAGTCACATGGCCTTCTTGTGTGTGTCGAATTCTTCCCCGCCTCCCCCTTAGAAGAACACTTGTGATTGCATCTAGTGTTACCTGAAAACACACAAAAATCTGCCCATTTCAAGATCCTTAACTTAATCATAGCTGGTCTCTTTTTGCCATATAAGGTAACATTCACAAATTCCAGGGATTAGGACCTGAATACATTTGGGGGTCATTATTCAGCCTTTCACATGGTTCGAGGTACTGTAGGTTAATAATTATTAGCTAGGAATCAATCCAATAGCAAATTAACTCTGACTCATTCTTCAGTTTTCATAATGATGTCCATTCAATTACTCTAAAATTACCAAAACTAACATTTTCCATGAAACTCAAAGGTAATCCTAAATATGACTTATATTTAATCATATTTATATATTTAAGGTCAATTAAATATATATTTAAGGTCAATTTCCTTCAACTACTATTTACTTAAGTATCCTGCTATCTTGCAGTTGATGGATGTCTTAAATTTCTGGTAACTTAAACTGATCCATCTTTAGGAATGAAAAAAAAAGGTATATTAATATTTGTCTTTTCTATACTCTAAAATTCAATTAGAAGCATAACCTTTGGCACTTAAAATCACAAGTTTTGTAAATTTGGAAAGGAGAACCTTATTTCTTCTGACAGGTCACAGCCTGCAGGCTGGGAAGCAAGGCCGCTGGCTATAACCAAACCCAGGCACTCCATGGGAGGAAAAGTGAAACAAGAGTTTTATGCTTAATGGGTTGGCTAAACATACGTATTTAATAGGCTATAGGAGGAGCTATGAGTATTTGTGAAACGGTGCTATGCCTGCACAATAACTAAACATATATTTTGCATACACATCCCAAGTTCACTACAAGGTGAAGAAGTAACATTAAAATGTAGTAAAATAAGGCGTTATGTGTCCAAAGGTGAAACAAAGGACACAAAAGTGTTTTGTGCATAGACTCTGTAAACTGAAAGAAACAGTCTTTGGTTTGTGGTCATTTATCAAAAAGAAAGGCTTTGTAAACTGGTCAGCTGTGACGTCTGAATCATGCAGAGGGAGAGGAGTTCCTCCACACCGCACGTTTGATAGAAGGCAGTAGAGGGGTCTTTCATTGTCTGTGTTCTAAGGCTAGTTTCTGTTTACCCCTCAGGAAAACAAATCTTCTTGGCAGTTTATGAGGGGGGCGGGGAGGGCACTGAGTTGTGACCAACCTCCCATCTTGTCATGGCTGAAACATACAGTTCTTAAAAATTTTCTGAAGTCTTCTTGGCCCAGAGGGGTCTGTTCCATTGGTCAAGGAACATAGGATGTTTTTTTTCTTAGTGCATTCATTAACCAAGTAGTAAAATAAAGCTGGAAAAAATATTGCCAGCTTTCCCTCCTTTATCATTAGGAAGTCATTATTTTTGAGTCTTTTTAATTTGCCTTTTAAAACCAAATGTCTTTTCAATTTGTGCAGGAAGAAATTGCAGCCAGAGAGATAAACATTGGCAAAGATTTTAGGAAGTGTGTATGAATTTCTGCACGTCCCATAAGGACTTTTAAGAAAAAAATAAACAGGGCACTGCCTGCATCACCTAGTTAGCACAATTGAATATTTTGAATTTCCAAAGAGATATTTGACTGCCTCATGCTAATCTAATACCTTTCAGGAGAGCCATTGGAATATTTTGATCAGTAATTAAAAGATAAATTTACAAAATTAATATAAAGTTATGTTAACCATAAATCAAACTGCTACTGGCTATAATGTGCAGATAATAACCCTCAGAAACACTACACGATAGATGAAAATATGAAGAAGTAAACTACCTGCACAGGCTCATGAATGTTAAGTCTCCTGGATTACTGAGCTTGTATCACCTAGGCATTATTGCTGCAATAATGGTTTGTATTGTTGTGAACACTGTGTAACTAAGAAACTGCTGCCACAGAGTACCTTGCAGGGAAGACAGATATGTTCTTTTAAATTTAAAAACAAACTTCCTTTGCTTCCAAGAGTTTATTAAAATCTCAAAAGGGTAATAATAGCAAATCACATTACCTAGAAAAGACCATCCACAAATTTTAGTCCACAAAATTATCTCTGCTTTTTGAAAGTAGTTTGGCTTGAGAATGAATAGAATTATTTTGTCTCATTATCCATTCTGTATTATATAAAATTGTACTTCTAGAGTCAAACATGTTCTTGTTCAATCTCTCTAGTATATTTACAACGGATGTATAGATTACAATAACAATTTAATCAAAGTACAACACACAACAAATTCTGGAAACAGACATTGTCATAGTTAATCCTCCAGTGAAATTAAATTTTCTATAAGGCTAGTCTCTTGGAAAGAGCTATCTACTTTATAGGTATGACTGGGGTTTTAGTATGTGCTCCTCCAGTTAGAAGTTAACTCAACTTTGGAGAAGCATTTGAAAATTTTTCACAAATACCTAAAGGAGAAAGGCACATGATGCTCCTCTTAGGACGACCTGCACTACCAGTTAGCAGGACTACAGGTTTTTGCATTTCTTTTCGTCCATGCATTTATTCAACATATTTTTAACAGTCATTACATTACTTCTATGAACCAATACAGACACCTTCCTGGTGGAGGCATTTATTTACACATTATACAGTCAGAAGCCATTACTTAGACATAACGACATGAGTAGTTAGTGAAAACGGTAAGACAGAGAAGAGAACATTAACTAACACATACTGACAAAACAATAATATAGAAAAGTAAACAGAGGAGAAATTTGTTTTTGACTCTGAGGTGAAGTATTTAAGAAATGTCACCCTAAAAGATGCCCCGCTGGTGTGTGATGGCTGCAAACCGAGGGCACTCACAGGGCAACAAATGCAGGGTGATGACATCTTGGAACTTTCCTTATCTGCCTAAAGATATATCCTCCTACAGGAGCAGAGTTGTCATAAATCCCCTCACTGGCAGTCTCATCCACAGGGGAAGATTACCTCTTACAACAGGAGAGGAGATTAAAGTTTTTTTTTTAATTTATTTATTTTTATTGTTAAATCATAGCTGTGTACATTAGTGCAATCAAGGAGTACAATGTGCAGGTTTCATATACAATCTGAAACATTCTCATCAAACTGTTCAACGTAGCCTTCATGGCATTTTCTTAGTTACTGTATGCAGGCATTTGTATTCTGCATTTAGTAAGTTTCACCTGTACCCATTCTAAGATGCACCGCAGATGTGGCCCCACCCATTACCCTCCCTCCACCAAAACCTCCCCCCTCCCTTCCCCTCCCTTGGCTCTTTCCCCATAGTCTTGTGCTATAGTTGGGTTATAGCCTTCATGTGAAAGCTATAAATTAGCTTCATAGTAGAGTTGAGTACATTGGATACTTTTTCGGAGGAGATTAGAGTTTGACACTAGGACAAGGCAGACTTTGTCATGGGTCATAGCTTGTTCTTCTAAGAATCCGTTCATCTTTACCCCAAATCATTTACTGTCCCCTAAGTAACTTGTGTCTCCCCATCCTTTTCCCTGTGTAGAGGGTATATAACCTTCTAGATCTCATTGGGTATTTGAGTATTCACTTTTCTTTCATATGACTTCCCCACACCCGTAATAAATTTGTGTACCTTTACTGCCATTAATCTGCCTGTTAACAATTTATTTCATACTCAGTAATTGAATTCTCAGCATAGAAAGTCTTCCTTTCCCTACAGAGGTAAGCAAAGAGATATTAATATGAAATAAATAGCACGCAACATGAAAGAAAATTAGTAAACTAGATTTATCAAAAGTAAAATATCTACTCAAAAAAGAAACAAAAAACACTGATAAGAAAATGAGAAATCATGCCAGCTTATTGGCAATATACACACATGTTGCCTGGGACTTGTGTACTGAATAGATAAAGGACTATCACGTCTCAGTTAGAAAGTAATGAATAAAAAATGTACAAAACAAACATGAATAGAGATGTTACAAAAGAAAACGTACGAAAAGCCAGTAAGTATGTAAAACATGGTCAACGTAAAAGTCACTGGGCAAATGCAACTTAAAACTAATATGATATCACTACACAACCACTAGAACAAAGTCTGTTCTAAACTAATGTATGAGATGCTCCTATGTTGCTTATGAGAGTACAGTATGGTTCAACCTCCTTAGAAATGTTGATATTTTCTTAGAAATTTAAAATATGCTTACTATATGAGGCACTCATCACACTCTTCAGTTTTTACCTGAAAGAAATGAAAACATATATCCACATTTAGACTTTGCATGAATATTCAGAGAAACTTTATTCACAATATTGAAAGTCTGGAAAGGACCAAAATGTGTATCAATAAATTTTGGCATATCTACATATAAAATAAAATGCTATTCAGCAATAAGAAATGAAAACAAAAATATAATTTAAAAAAAGCCTACTGATATATAAAACAAGATGCATGAAACTTAAAACCAATAAGTTGATCAAAGAAAGGAATATATAAAGGAGTATATACAATATTATTCCATTTATATGATATTTTAGAACAAGAAAAACTAATCTATAGTGACAGAAAATTGACAAATGGTAGCCCAGATTAAAAGAAAGGCATATTTTCTGGAAAGGGCAAAAAGGAACTTTCTTAATGATGGAAATGTTCTACATCTTACTTATTGTGTACTTAAATGTATTCAGCTGTACATTTAAAATGATTTCATTTGTATTGTGAGTAAAATACACGTTGATATAGTTGTTTTAAAAAACAAAAACCTAAAAAGCTAAGACTAGAAAAACAAACAAAAATAAAGGTTTATAAATGGGAAAAATGTTTTTATGTTTTATTTTAAAAATGCATAAAATGTTACTAGAAATCATAGAGAGAAAGTCTAACAAGAAAAAAGATAGTGGCAAAGAAATTGAATGGGAAATTGACTACCTCGCACAAAATGTGCCCATCACAATGGGCTTTATACATGTCTAAATCATTCATCTTACTCGTAATTAGAAAATGTATACTTAAATTATTTGAATATAACAATTTTTAATTTACCAAATTGGCACAAATCCAAGTTGGAAGACACTTTATTCAGGTGAGGCAATGAGGAAAGCCGCTCAGTCCCACACATCACTAGTAGAGGCATGACTAGTAAGTGAGGTCACCATTTTTATAGCAATTTGAATCTATCATCCATCTATCTACCTTTCTATCTATACACAGACATCTTTTGAACCAGAATTTTCACTTGGAGGACTTTTTCTTAGAGAAATATATATATATATATATATGCAAAATAATATGTATGATTCTTAATCATAAGACTATATAGGAAATTAAAATTTGTCACTGAATAATGGTCATATAAATTTTGGTATAGTCATAACATATTCAAAAAAGAAACACTCATGCTCAATTGGATTTTTAAAATATACACTGACAAGAATAAAAGAAAGAAACACTAGTGTGTGTACCGTATCGCTGTCATGGGAGGAAAACACAGAGGGACTGAGAGGGGAACACTTTTCACAGCATACATTTCTTACACTTGACATTTTCTGAACTACATGTATGTTCAATGATTCAAAAAATTAAGAATCTCTGTTTAACATTTTTAATTGTCAAGATGACAAAATTTTTCTCTCTGAATTTCTTTCTTTACAAGTCGACACCATTAGTGGTGTCTTTGAGCTACATCTTACAGCTGATTTCAGTGAGGTAGTTACAGAATGTGTTTGACAGGCATTAGAGATTTGCCCACCTTCTTCAGTTAATGAAGATGTGATATTTATGAATCTAATTTGTACGTGCATTTTGTTTTTTTCATAAATCGCAGAATTTTTAACACAGATTATATGCAACTAATTTACAAAAAATATCGTGAGGATTGATCTCTTTTCTGAATGTATTTATGTTCGTTCGTTCTTCACAAGGTTTTTGTTTCTAGTCCTTATCTTAAACACTGTTATTGTTATGAAATCTTAAGCCTTTTTCATTTTGTGAAGGCAAAAAGTGGAAACCAAATAAACACATGTATATGTATAGATGAAATAAAAAAAATATCGTGAGGATTTATACAGGAAAAAGTTTATGAAAAAGGCATAACTATCTTTCATTATTGAATGATTGAAAAAATAAAAACAATGACAAAAATGTTAGGCACAAATACCATTCAAGAAAAAAAAATTATTAAGCATACTATTCCATCGATGTATGAGACATCTCTTTCCCCTGTTTGACAGATGGCCTTATTATTCTGAAATATTGTGGAAACCATAAGCTAAGACATCAGTAATCAGCTGAAAATATAAACAGGTTTCTTCTCCTTGGTATCAATCTTCATTTGAAAACCAGCGTGGTTTATTCATATCGAATACTTCCTCTTCAGCTCAGCTTTGTAGTATTTGAGGTTTTAAATTCATATCATGTGGTACACCCTGGACAGGCCATTTGTAACGATAAAAGATTAGTGAGGAGTTGTCAACAAGCAGAGCTATATTTGTGTGATTTATTTTTTTTAAATTTCTGTATAATCTCCTTAAAAATATTCACCAAGGTAATGTTCATCAATCTTCCTTTCTAAAGACTAATGTTTGTTTTACACAAGAAAATTCATTAAAACTTACAAATTAATTGACCATAGCCTAAATTTATAGTGTGTCCCAGTGGGCATAATAAAAACAGTATTTTCAACCTATCCCTTCCTTTTTTTAAAAAAATCTCTGTAATAGTAACTAACCAAGTGTTATTGATTTAAAACAAGTCAGCCTAGCCTACTGCTGTACCCTATCATGGTGGGAATGAATGATCTACAACGTAGAAGTTGCCAGCAGTCAACACAGAAGCCTATAAATTGACATCATTGCCTTCAAAAACAATTAATTTGTGCATGTTTTTCTAGCAGCAATTAGCAGCAGCCAGGAGTTTAATGAAATAAAGTTGTGATTCCCACAGGGACTATTTATAATGCACATAACAAAGCAACAAAGAGCCTTCAAACTATTTACATTAAGAACTGATTAATAACAAAGCTATTAAACTACGTATTAGGTTACATGTTGTGCCAATTTAAAGGATACTGCTAATTAAGTAATCATAATTGTTTGCATGTGCCATGTCTAATTAACTTTTTATATCTCTTTAAGTTTTCCCTTCAGGACCAATAGCATTTAAGTCGCATTAGCAAAAGGAACATTTAGGCCATTTCTTAGAATATTGTTTTCCAATAAAGTAGATTTCCATGAAAACACAGAGTTTAATCAGAGTAAGTGGCTTTTCATGACAATTACTTTGGGGTGCACTACATTTGCTCTTGGCAGAATGAATTAACATTACCTTAGGGTTAAGTTGGACTTCAAACTATTTTGTACGTAAATTAAGTTTAGAAAGTAGTTTAAAACTTCTGAGAAAGTTTAATATTAGAGTTTGAATGCTTGAAAGGATTATATTGATCTGTTTTTATGTGTATGATTTAAGGAATGGTTTATCTTGGTCGTAAGAGGAAGGTTTAATCAACCTCTCTTCTTCAGTACCTACCTCAGAATAAAATGGTACTTTGAAAATAGTTCCACCTTTACAAATCCATCTCTTTTTCAAAATAACCTAAATGCATCATTTTATCACCAAATGGAAGCTTCTAAATTAGTTTAATTTTTAGCACCTTTAAAATTTCATGAACTATTAAGTCTTAAATGTATGGGTTATTCAGTACTGAGTAATGTAATCTAACATACTTTTTGCCACAGACTAGAATGGTAGATTTGTAGTTGACATTATCAAATCAGTTACCCCGTAAAAGTGATTTTTATTGTTCTCGGTGGTGTTTTCCTCTCTTATAGCCACACTTCTGCACTGAATTGCCTGAAGTTTTATTAACGATATACCAATAGTTCAATTACTATAATTGTGACAAGCCTGTAATTGTATACCAGGTTCAAGGCATTGTTTTCTCTCTTAATACAGATGATTATGACGAACATAAACATCTTATAAGATAGGTTTGACTGCCATCATTTTTCAGATAAGAAAATGAGTGAAATGTTAGGTAACTTTCTAATTAACGAACCGGCAAATGGCAAAGCCAGAATAGCAACCCAGCCCCATATATCGCTGAAGGAAACTTTACCAGCTCCATCAGATGGGTTAATCTAGCCTGCGTTTCTTGAAGGACCTGCAGCCAGGGTTTTCTTTTTCTTTTTTTTTTTTCCTGTTTTTTGGCTGGGGCCAGGTTTGAACCACCACCTCAGTTATATGGGGCCAGCTCCCTACTCCTTTGAGCCATAGGAACCACCCCAGGGTTTTCTTTTTATAGACAAGAGTAAAGATTGTTTTAATGATCTAATTAATCAAATTGTATTATACAAATATTATGGCTGTTTACAAATGTCCATAATACTCTTTGGCACTCATGTTTAATCTGGGTGGACTCTATTTTTACCAAAACAAACAAACAAACAAAAAATAGTGGACATGATATCCTACCAGTGTCTGGGACCACTGCCTACTTTTTGGAACCTCTCTGTAGGAGTCCTGGCTAATATATGACAGCGCTGAGTATTCTGAGACCAGCACGCTGGAAAGATAATGAGCAGGCATGCCACTGATAAAAGTAAAACTTAAGAACATGTAAATTGTGAAGAGTTTGTTTGAGCATTCAACTATTCATCAATTAGGGCAGATCCAGAACACAAGGGGCTAACATTCCTCTGGGAGGGGCAACAGAGAAAACTTAGGTATTTTTCATAGGCAAGACGAAGAGCAATTTTCATCAGTTTGCATGGACAGTTCCTACATAGATACTAGTGTTTTCTGATTGGTGCAGTTTCTAGTTTAAACTTACTGTTCATGATACATTCGTCTTTGGTTTGTTTATGTAGAAACTCACATGGTGCTGGAGCCTCCCTAGTCTAAGGACCTTTCAACTAGATGTTTGTCCTTTCTTTCTTTCTTTCTTTTTTTTTTTTTGTAAGACATATGTCAGTTTCAAGTGAACTCAGACTTTCCACTATTACAGCTCAGGTGTCAGTATGATGGAAGGTATTTTGGACACTCCAGACAAGCCTGTTTGCATGTTCATTTCCAGGAAGTGACCTCGTGCCAAGCCAAATAGATTAGAAAAACTACTAGGCTAAACTCTGTCCAAATTTTCGAGAAATGTACTAAATAGCACTTGATTTATTTAAGGAAAAAGATTCTGAACCTCGAGCCTGAGCTGCAATGATCTGAAAATTTTGAGGCCATCAAGTTGGGGTGAGTCTGCTTAGTATGGGGAGAAGAGCTATTTATTCAGAAAACCCATTAATAAAAGTTCTTATTCAGATTGTTGATCTCATCATTCAAATGACTCACTTTTGATTAGATGTGAGAGTAGTGCCTCTGATGGTTCAATATTCCCACAGCACCAAGGAGTTAACAATGAACCAGTAGGTGGGTGGGGCCTGTAGCTCAAAGGAGTAGGGCAGCAGCCCCATATACTGGAGGTGATGGGTTCAAACCTGGCCCGGCCAAAAACTGCAAAAAACAAAGCAAAACAAAACAAAGAACCAGTAGGAAACTTGTTTTTGTTTTTTGCTTTTGCTGTTTGTTGTTTTTATACATCTTGGCAAGGTCTCATATTTGCATACATCAATTTCAAAATATCTATGAAATTCCCTGGAGGGAATAGTCAGCCAAAAATGTTACAGAGGAAGAAAAATTAAGCAAAATGCATTTCATTTCATATATGGTGGGATATTTTCCACATGTTGTGATGAGCTTCTGCATTTCCTTTCAATAATAAGGCAATTTGCATTAAATTATATCCTTCATGCCCAAAATATACATAGTCACAGACAGTTGTGAGAAATATGTTGTCTTGGAGTACAGCTGACTGTTCATAAATTGTAGTTATATTTACATATGATTTTCAACAAAGAAAATTAATATTTATCATTTGATTTTAGTTTCTATATGGAAATTTCTATATGGAAAACACATTCTATATATACAAAACCTCATTTAGGCTAAAAATTAATATTGAACATTTGATTTAAAACCTAAACCTCATTTAGGCTAAAAATTAATATTGAACATTTGATTTAAAAACTATATTGAACATATTTGTTTCTTAATGTTGAAAAGATTAGAAAATGTTTTCATTAATATATTCCATACCGCTGTTGTGGCAGCTTTGTTCGATTTCCTGCATATAAGAATCTGGGAAAAGTTCTGAGAGTCAGAATTTCCACTTGTACTAAAATATTTAGAATGTCAGTTGTAATGAGCCAAAGTCAAAGTGATTAAGTATGAATGATTTAAATCATAGAACTGCTTATTATCAGTATGCTATTTCCCACCCAAACCTTTGATATCTTTAGATCTGCTTTAAATTTTCTATTTCCATGTAGTTTATGAACCTGTGATTTCTGATTGCTCAATTTCCATTAGATACATATTCAGGTGCATAATTATTTCGTTTCAGAACAATTCTTCAAAACGCACTTAAATAAAAGAGGACTTTTAATGAAAACTATGTATAATATTCAGGATTATAAGTCATATTTCCATCAAGTCAAAAGCAAATACCAATTTGCCTTTAGTAAGATGCATACTCTTACAATAAATTAGAAGGTGTTGAGTATGGTAATTAAGTTTGAGCTTTCTCCCCTTTTTATAATAGGCCATCTTCCAACACAAATTCCAAAAGGGAGTGCAGACCTTAGGAAAAATAATTAAAAAAAAATTCTTTATAATCCAGTAACATGAGATTATACATGTTATTATACTTATAGCAAGCATTAAGTCTTGATTTATAACTACATTTTCAGGAAATATCCAATTATAATTTCCTAGTGCAGATGCAGAATGGAAGAGGCATATGTTCTCCACCATTGTAGAAAAACATGTGGAAGGTCATATTGCTATGGTTTGGCAGAGGATGTTTTTGTTTTGAATAGCATAACAACATGCGTATAATTTTAACCTGATGTACTTAGACATTTGTTTCTTAAATATATTATGTTTATGGCTTATTTATGGGTAGATATATTTCTTGATATTTATGTACAAAAAATTGAGACCATTTTTAATTTAAAATTTATTTTAGATACTCAGAAGATATTACTATTTACATAATTTGAAGTAATATTTATAAGCAAAATAAGTATTCAATTATACAAAAACGGAGTGCTAATGTTTCTTTTCCTGTAAACCCTAAATTTCTATGATCCAGAATACACTTAGAGTATGAATCTTCATTTCATTCTATGTTATTATTCATCTTTCAATGTGGCTTCAGCTTCTGAAGTTAAAACAATAAATTTTTAGTGAGTTGATCCATAACCTAGTTATCAACTTGTGAAAAATAATTTCAGCACTTTCATTACTCTCCATTAATCTCTGAGCCACTTAAATCAGTCCTACCTGCTATGACTCCCAAATCAGATTTCCTATTCCTGCCTTCCTGATATCCAGACTTCTATTCCAGCAGACTCCTGTACCTCTTCATTGGAATGTCTTGAAGAAACTCACCTTTAGTGTTCCAAATATTGGACTACTTCTTGCTTGTCTTTTACACATTCTCTTTCTTTTCCTTCCCACTAGCCCTGGCTTAGTCTACTGTAGTCTTCCTTTCCATCAAGGTGATGGGCAAAGCCTTTTATCTCACTTTTCTGGTCCATACTTGTTTGCCATCAGAGTTGTGTTCTCGTACCCTACACTCTTTCGTCACAATAGCATAATTCTCATTGCTAAGCAAGCTTCTGTGTCTCTATACATAACTCCCAGGAATGTCCGATCCCTCCTTCCTTCTAGGAAATTATCTACTCATCATTTAAGATTCAACTCACTTTTCATATCACTGCATCATTCCTTAAAAGGGGCCAAAGTTAATGTCTCACTTCATGATATTAGAGGATGTAATATATGTCATCTGTATAAAGCTTTTTGCATTTAGAAAGTTTCAAAAGTAAGAATTATTTTCACTATGGCTATTATAAATATAGATTTCAGGATCAAATCTGTGTTTAAATCATAACTTTATCAAATACTTTCCCTTTGAAAATGTATTTAACATTACTGAACATTTTAGTTTCCTCTTATGCTATAGGAATACAGTGGCTATCTAAGGGGTTATTTTTAGCAATAAATAAGATAATGTATATATGCACTGAGGGAGGGGTCTGCCAGTAAGTAAAGGCTAAATTATGGTTTTATGAACTGTATTATAATGATCTTCGTATGTCTTCTCTTAGCCTTCTCAGGGCATAAACTGTTTTCTGCTGTTTATTGCATCACGATTTCAAACCCATCTCTTGGCATCAGTAGAAGACACTATAAATCTACATTTAATGAAAAAGTATCATACTAGCTAGGACTATAATTTAGAATTAAAGTGCTAGACACAATTCTTACCAATAAAAATATGTTTTCTTGAAAAAAATGAAAACATTGAGTTTTGTGTTTTAACATTATTACTATTACAAATAGGAGAAATAAAATTCTGAAATCTTTCTAAAGTCATAAGTGAAACATACATTTTTTATCTAGATGGACTGATGTTAATAAAAATATTTTGAAGTGCAAGCATCATCACATGAAGTGAAAGAAAAATTTCCCATCTCTGAGTTGAAGATGATGAATTTTTTTTAAAGATTTAGTCATTTTTTTCTAAATATGTCTATGCAATTATATATTAGGATCTAGTCAAATTTGCTTCCCAAAGAACATGCTGACAACCCCTCCAGAAGTAGAACAAAACATTTTTAGATAATTGTGGTTGCATTGATTTGATTACATTGTTTATCAGATATCTGCTTTTAGTCTGTAGACTTAACAGCTGACCTATAAATTACTTTGTTCTCCTATAAGAGGATCTCACTATTTGTCAATGACCAATTCTTCAAAGTAACTAAAGGAAAACCCTAGGATATAGTTGAATACCCTAAGGTAAAAATTACTGTATAGACATATAGTTGTTCAATATCCTACAGCAGTTACAACACTGGGAAAGACAGTCTGGTCCTTTACTTGGGAATGAATAGCATTCCACAGGGATGCAACACACACAAAAATGGGAGGTTGCACTACTAATAAGCATAAGTAGTAGTAAGTACTAATACTTATTAGTCGTGCAACCCTAACATTTTAAAAAGGTCATATTTACTATATACAATAGTATTTGACTAGATATTGGCATGTTTGGGACAGAACTACTTTCTATGAGAGTACAGAGACTCAGAATGCAGTGGTTTCAGGGCGCAGCTTTAATTCTACAATTTCAGTTGATCCACTCTGCAAATTGTCCAGGTCTACAGATGATACCTGGATATGATGGAGGACAAGGCGTTGAGGAGTATTAGGAGAGCCTTTCTTCATTCTAGGAAGCTGTTCTATCCCTTATCGGAGGATACATTTATTCATTGTTATAAAATTGCAATCATTGTCACTGCACTCAGTATCATCATCAGATCAGGAGTACATCTATTCCACATTGCTGTCTCTTCCAGTAACTGCATAAATTGGGTTAAAAGTTTACTTAAACATTATTTTAAAATGTACATTCATATATATTAATCTGTTGCTTGACAGATACTCAACGGCTATTCATCTACCTTTATCTTATTAATTAAGCAACCTATACTCAGGTAATGCATGAAAATAAGACTTGTATAAATCACAGAATTTTACTTACATGATTTGAAGAAAAGAAGATGAACTTATTAGTATCTAAGTAATGAGATCTACAATCTCACTTTTATGACATCTGTATCTGAATTATACAGGGAATTATTAAGGAGATTAGAACAGCACTGAACAGTACGGAAGCCACTTAGCCACATGTAGCTACTGAGTATTGAAACTGGCTATTCTGATTTAGGAAGTGCTGTGAGTATAAAATGCACATTGGATTTCATTGACCTAATTTGAAAACTAGAATACATGTATGCTATTAATAACTTTATATTGATAACATACTGGAATGATTAGCATTCTGGTTAAATGGTTAAAATAAACCTTTTATTAAAAGTAATTTTACTTGTTTCTTCTTGCTGATTTTAACTTGACTCATAAAATATTTAGGAGCCTGTGTATGGCTATCATTACATTTATATTGCACAACACTCTGTTAGAATGTCTGAAATTAATGTAAATAGAGTTAAGTAAATTTCAAAACACAGATTATCATTAGAAGACATATTAAATTAATTCTGTGTTGTTAAATTATAACCACTGTGAGAAAGCTATCTCGAGATCAGAGCTATGTGAGTTGTTCTGATACGATGCAACAAAATAAAAGTGAGAGGCACACTTCACAGGGAACACAGCGGGTACTCTTTCAAATAAAGCAGCGTATCCTACCTGCAGAATTCTGACATACTGCTATGTCCAAAACTTACTTGGAAAGCTAAGCTTCTAAAATAAATAAGCACTCTCCATGGCCCAATTATCTTGATAAATTGATTCTAGAATTCATTAACATTCTGTCTTTAAAGAGTCCCAGGAAATGTGATACGGATGAAGAAGACATGACTAGTGAGCTCTGTTATCTTTATTTTTCACTCATTCTTATTTCCGGCCTCCTTTCCCATATCTGTTTATCTATGTGATTATAACAAGAATTTATGACATCTTGAGTATTCTCTTCTAATTTTCAAGCTACACCATTTATTTTCATATCCAAACTTAAGACACGTATTGCATATTGCATTGTCTGTGCTTGTGGCAGGATGGAACTAGTCTTATCAATTCATTTTGTTGACTCTAGACTGCATTTTTCTTTGTTCTCTTCGATGTACTTTGATTTATTGTTCCAAATTTTAATAACAGTGAAAACAAAAGCCTTCATAATGTGAATTATAAAAATACTGCTTAAAAATTTTATTGTATTTTGTCTGATTGAATGTGATAATATACACAAATAGTGATTTAATACAGTAAATTCTGCAAATATTTATTATTATTCAACTATCAAGAATATCATTAGCAGTAGCATGAACACAAACAAGATATGAATTAAGAGTTTGAAAAATAATTCTTTGGAATATGTAGAATAGACCATGTCATATGCTGGTCTTACATTACACAATTCCTATTTTGTTCTACTAAGTATGTATAACAAAAAATGTCTCAGACATTTTAGGGAAAAAAATTGTAGTGACCTACCCAACCTAGGGCAGATTCTAGACGAATATTGCGAAGTAGGCAAAAACCTCTTTTGATCCCTTGTGGAAAATCTTCAGCTGAAGGAAGGATTCCCAGCTCTGGCTGAACATTATAAACTGTGGGAAAGACATTAACACAGTAAGCTGCTTGGTCTCACCTAAGATGGATTCATTCCACATCTAGTAGAGGAGGGGCAGATGTCTGCTAATAGGTCCCCTAGTGGTTCTACTGTGGGACCAGGCCCAGAATCCCTAATTTTCAAAAGCAACCAGAAACCCCATACTCCCTCTCATTTTTTCATCATTCTTTTGCTGAAACCTAAAATCTTCCCATTTAGGATGAGTCTCATCCTCTGCACCTTGTCCGGCTGATTTCTCACTGTTAAATGTCACTCCTAATTTGTTCCATATTATCAAAGCTTCATTAAATTATTGGCCTGCTAATTATATATCCCAATTCATAATAAAGCACTAACAGGTGAAAATGATTTAACGTGTGCTGTCTTTCTAATTAATGAATTTGCTTTATAACCTGGTATTTAATACACCATAAGGCATGGATGGATGAATAAAATATAAATTTTAGTTCCAATAGACCTATTCAGAAATAGCTTACTTCTGGTGGAGCATTGAACATTCTTTAAGTATTTCTACATAAGGATGATTTTAATGAGACCTAGCTGTCCTACCCCATTACTAACACAAAGCTGTGAAGAAGTGGAAGGAGATTATAGGATAAAGATAAGGAGGAAATAGCTAAGAATGTGATGAGAGGTAGGTATCTGAGAATTAAAGTAAAGCAATAAAAAATCCATGCTTGTCATATGGGTATTTTCCAACTATGCTACCACTTTATTTAAGGCCATCTTCTGATTGTCTATTCTATGAATAGCACTGTGGTGGGTAAATGACACAAAATACAATCTCTTTCCTTTTATTTTCTATTTTTAGGTAGAAAAATAAGAAAGTTTCAAAGAATAATACAAATTTATTAAATACCAATAGTAGAAAAGTCAAATGCACTACATGATCAAGGGTAAATACATTCAATTCATTAAGTAGGTAGAATTATGCAATAATGAAAGAGATGGCCCCTGAATTTGGAGGTCACATGAGGTGGATATTATCTTATTTTTCAAATGTACAAATGATGGTCAAACAAGTGTATGTATATTGTTCAGCTTGTGTGGTACTTGACTCTGTTTTCTCCTCAATAGATGACTGCTCATGGGAATCAAATAGAGGAAGTGAAACCCTTTCATATCATACAATTAGGAAATGTTATTCTAATTAAATAAATAACAATTCATATGAATAAATGACATGAATCCTTTTTACAGAATTTTCTCATGGGTATTCTATCATAAAAAGTAGAACTGCATCATGCTACTTTAACTCTCATTAGAAACACTATATTATAAAATTTAACTAAAGCATATTAGGAAGAATAATTGGATATTTTAATGTGAATTGATGATAGATAATATAATGACAGAAGATTTTGCTCAATGCTAAGAATGATTGGCAAACGAGATATAGATATAATTAACTTACCAGTTTATTTTTCCCAGTGCAACACAAAATGGTTGGCCATTAACTACATTCTATAATATGTAGAAATTATGTATTTGAAATAGAGGATAGGGCGGTGCCTGTGGCTCAAAGGAGTAGGGCGCCATCCCCATATGCTGAAGGTGGCAGGTTCAAACCCAGCCCCGCCCCAAAAAAAGAAAAGAAAAGCAATAGAGGATACATCAGGGTTTCTTAGATTTAAGTTAATTTGCTTTAAGAAAATGCCTATTTTTTTACTGTCAATTCTTAATCTATTGAATTGCTTTTATCAAGAAAATATTTCTGTTGTTGAGAAAAATAGTATTTCTTGAATCCCTCCAGCCCATCAGACAATGTGTAGATTCATCTACCTCTCAATAACTCTCATGAGAAGCCACATGAAGGGAATATGATCTTTTTCATGTGTACAAATGATGGGACTTGATCAAACAAGTGTGTGTATATTCTTTGGCTTATGTGGGATTTAACCCCATTTTCTCCTTAGTAGGTGATTATTCATGGGAATCAAATAGAGAAAGTTATTCCCTTTCAGATCACACAGTTAATACTGACTTAAATTGTGAAGAACATCTACATTAAAGTTCACTCTTTAAAAGTAATATTTTATTAGTCTTTTAAATATAAGACTAAATAACAAAGTAATTGCATGAGCATGAAGTTGCTATAAACTCAGTTTAGAGAAACTCATAACCAAAATTTTCTTGCAACTTGAAATAGCAATGTGCTCAAGGAAGCGGTTCAAAAATTAAAGTACTTGGTTTCAAATACCGGCTCAGACATTAATTAGCCAATGACCTTAAGCAAGTTACTTATCTGTACCCCAATTACTTCAGACAAATAATAGGGATTGTATTTATATCTCCCTCACTTATTTGTTAGGAGGGAGGTGCATAAATGAGCTAATGTAGATAAAATTCTCAAAAAGTGTCTGGGACACAGTGAGTAATAAATAGATATTAACTATTATTATCACCAAGTAAATTTCCAAAGCTACATTTTTTATTTCATCTAGAAATAAAATTATTTTATTTTATATTAATAATAAAAATAAATAAATATTAAAATTTTAATAATTTATATTTCATATTAATAATATAATAATGTAATTTATAAATATAATATAATAACATACATATATAAATATAAATTAATGTACATTGATATACGTGTAGTTATGTTTTTATTTTCCAGTCTTCCTTTTACAAGGATTCAGAAAAGCTTTACCATTCAGTTTCCTAGGCCTTTTTTTCATATCTATGGCAAGACATTTGCACTATTTTGTCAACTCATTTTGAATCGCTTTGTCTTGTCTCATTGTACTGATTTGATATTGTCTGTTGATTTATATCATAATGTCTCTGTCTCCCCAGATACACCTGCTGTCAACCTTTGAGAGTCTTGTTACTGTAACTTAATTAATGTCTAATTCACTAACTTCATAAACTAACTGTTTATTGAATGATATATTTATATCAGCTCTGTATTAATCCATATGGACATCCAGTTGGCTAGGTACCTTTGTAGACTGGGTCTTTCAGGTAACCACAACTCACACAGTTCATAGAATGTCTGAATCAAATTTAAACTCACACAGACACGTACAATCCCATAGTTTTACTCTGTGGCCTTCATCTTCCCACATTTTCTTGTGATGTTCTATTTTCTAACCCACCATTCTTAATGTGTTCTCTGTCCCATTCAGACGATTTCACCAGAGTACATTTAATTGCAACTATGAATTGATATAAAGTTTCAGCTAGAAAAATATACAGTTTGGTTTACATTAATAATTTATATCATTAAAAATGGTATTGTCTTTTAGTCATCTATAACATGGTGTAGACCAGAAAGCTATAGTTGCTGGCTAGTAATTTAATCAAAAGAAATTATTTGTAGATACCGGGCTAATGCTTCTAAGAAAAATATTTTAATTAACAGATTAAAGTGAAAAAAAGACTATCTATTCTATTAAAATATATGAGAATTTATTATAGAATTATTTATTAATTTTTTGTTGTAGTATAATACTGGTCATGGTCACATCTGTCTTAAAGGCAGTACATAATAATTCATGTCAAAGTCTCTGCAATCTGACTTCCTGATAGGGTTAATCCTCAGTCACTGAATGTGTGATTACGGGCAAATTATGTAAACACTTTTTTTTTAAATTTCAGATTAATATGAAGGCACCATTTTTTAGGTTATATTGTGTTCAGTTCTAAGGTAAAGTTCATGTTGTAGTTGAGCCCTTCCACCAGGGGGCGTGCTGAACACCCTCACATTGCGAGCAGTAGGTGAGGTCCAGCCAATCCTCCTCCCCCTCCTCCTCCATCCCTCTTCCTTCTTTCCCTTCCCCCTTGCTCTAATATATTTGTTTTTTCTTTCATGTGGATGTGCAATTGTTTATATATTGGTTTCATACTAATATTGAGTACATTGGATACATTTTTTTCCCATTCAGGAGATACTTCACTAGGAAAAATGTGTTTTAGCTCTGTCCAGGTAAATACAAAAGATGTAAAGTCTCCATCATTTCTTGTAGCTGAATGGTATACCTATACCACAGTTTGTTAATCCATTCATGGGTTGTTGGGCACTTGGATTGTTTCCACATCTTGGCAATTGTGAATTGAGCTGCAATAAACATTCTGGTGCACATGTGCTTTTGGTAAAATGATTTTTGTTCTTTTGGGTAGATATTTACTAATGGGATTATGGAACCAAATGGAAGGTTGACATTAGTAGGTAAACTCCTGATACAGAAAATGGAGATAATATTAGTATCACCCTCATAGAGTGGTAGGAGAGTTAGAAAAGTTAAGGTACGAAAAGCACCTAATGTGGGGCCTGTAATTTTTATTATTTAACTGTGGCAGTTTTTTTTTTTTTGTAGAGACAGAGTCTCACTTTACCACCCTCGGTAGAGTGCCATGGCGTCACACGGCTCACAGCAACCTCTAACTCTTGGGCTTACATGATTCTCTTGCCTCAGCCTCCCCGAGCAGCTGGGACTACAGGCGCCCGCCACAACGCCCGGCTATTTTTTTGTTGCAGTTTGGCTGGGCTGGGTCCGAACCCGCCACCCTTGGCATATGGGGCCGGCGCCCTACTCACTGAGCCACAGGCGCCGCCCAACTGTGGCAGTTTTGAAATACAATTGTATATTCTTTCATACCTCTCAGTGGTGAGGTCTAGGTTTACTCCCCTTGTATTTTTGTGGATTTTTGTACTGTCAAGGAACACCATGTTTTGTGACTTTCTAAATAAATTAATAACCATTCAGCCACTGTTTTCTTTGAAGGAAGACTTACTCATACAGCACTGTGAAAAGTCTCTATAAAAAGTATCTAGGATTACAAGGCAATGCTGGAAAAAGACCATGGAAAAAACATATGAAAGATCATATAAAGATCCCTTGAGATCCCTCTTAGAACAAGAGAATGATGGTCAACAACCTCTATCATCTCCAACTCTTCCCAGCTGAAGCCCCAAACATCATGAGTCACAGCTCATAAAATTTGCAAAAATAATAAAATTGTCTCATACCACCCAATTTTAGGTTATTACACAGCAGGAGGTAATCAGAATATTAGCCTACTTATTTTTGTTTATTAGGGTTATCAACACTGTTTTTGCCTGTGACAGAGAAATCCATTTTGCCTTTACTCCGTCAGCATTATCTTTATTACTATTATCCTTCCAATGGTTTCCTTCCAGCTCAATCTAGCTGAACTCAATTCAAGCCAAGAATCTGAGTTCTTGGTTTTTGCACTCTGATTGCTAAAACTTTCACTTAAAAATTTATATAATCATTACAATTTGACAGTTGCCAATCTTTCCTCTAGTCTAATAAAGGATTATCTTTTATGGGTCTAGTAAAGGATATCTACAGAATCCCACAGCTAGCATCTTCCCTGGTGATGATGAATGAGTACTTTCTGCCTAAGATCAAGAATAAGGCAAGGATATCTTTTCTCATTAATAGTATTCAACTTTATTCTTTTTGAACTTGCAAGAGAGACAGATCTGCATTAAGGCAAGGAAATAAAATAAAAGTCAAACAGGTTAGAAAAGAGAAGTAGAATTACATCTATTTGCAGAAGACATGACTAGATAATCACAAATAGGTCCTCTAAAAAGGACCCCTAAAATTTTAAATAGATGCAATTCATCTGATGTCACTAACACTGTAATATTTTAAACAATGCAAGTTAGCAAAGCTTATTTACTTATTGTATGTATTATTTGACAGTTTTTTAAATGTTAAACAATGTCTCCTAAAAACAAACACTGTATTTTTTAATAAAGAACGTTGCTTCCCGTTTTCTTATAGATTAATTCTAGAACTCTTTGTAGTTAAAGCAGTAAAATTACACAGTTTGTTTCTAGGAGCATACTGACCTTCTGAGGGGGCCTCATGTCTAAGTTAAGGCAATACCCTCTACAAACGCAGGCATTGAAAAGGAAGAGTACTTAATTCCATTTCAATTATTCATTTATATAAGATTTTCTTTTAATTTGAGCTTTTCTTACTTTTTAAAAAATGGCCCTAATTTCACATCTTAACTCTCTTAGCATTTCACTGATTTTACACTTTCATATTCTTTTATTTCTTGATCTCTTGTTTTTGAGACAGAGCATCTCTCTGTTTCTCTGTCCAGAGAGTGTCACCAAAACTTACTACAACCTTAAGTCCTGGGCTCAAGCAATCCTCCTGCCTGAGCAGCTGGGACTGTAGGTGTGTACCATCACGCCTGGCTAAATTTTCTGTTTTTGTGTAGGGGCAGAATTTTGCTCTTGCTCAGGATGGTTTTGAATTCCTGACATTAAGAAATCCTCCTACCTCCTAGAGTGCTAGGATTAGCCACTGGGCCTAGCTCATGTTCATTTTAAAATCAATTGTTATTCCAGTTTGTCTACTGATTATAATACCTTCATGCTATCTATTATAATTGTTTCAGTATGATTTCTCTGTTTTCCATTACACACTAGAAGTAATTACATTCAGTGTTCTAATGTTTAGTAAATCTCCAACCTCCCACCAGTATTCACTTGGGAATATCTGGTAGTTCAGAAATCAGGTTTGCATTTAATAAATCCCCAAATTACTCATATGAATACCAACAGGATATCAAAGTTAGTACTATTTTTGTAGCATGCATCCCATATCAACATTGTCTATTTTCCTCACCCACAATATTAGGTTGTAAAGGTATATGTTTTTCAGGAGAAACTAAATTGTAAATACATCATGTTTACATTTACTTAAAACTACCACCCCAAAATTTTACCTGATGATTCTTTTAGGGATCTCTGAACCTTTGATTGGAACATGGACATATGTAATATTTTTGAAGTAACTAAATATATGGGCAGATATCAATATAATGTAAATAAAAGTGAAATGAAAGATGCACCATTTCTTCTTACTTGCAATAAAATGTGCACGAATTTAAATGTTTTTCACAGGCTGCCTAATTCTATCTCATAGAGCAATTGACCAGCTTTTGTCTGTTGCATAAACCACTTTCTTTCAGATCCTTGCAATAATTAGGATACTGCTTCCTGAAGTGATCAGGCTCATTTCCTATCTTTGACATCCTTTTAAATTTTTGAAACATAACCTACTTAATTAAAGAGTGAGTATAGTTCTTAAAGTGGATATACTATAATAATTCTAGAGATGTCAAGCAACTTAATTCAAAACAAACTGTTGAATTCAAGGGAACAAATAGTTCCCTGGGTCATTAAATTTTTATCTTTGTGTGAGCTGTAGATGTGACATGTTCATACTTGTATTTCTCCTCAGTAACTGAGATGTTGCTTTTCACAATAAGTGAACCCTGGATAAAAATTGGTAGGGCTGAACAGTAAGAGAACACTACCAATTTGTTTTCAAATTATGTTTTGTCTATCAGTATCACCTTAGAATATTGTCATTGAAAACAGGTGCTTGTCTCGTTAAGAAAAATATCTGCAATTGGGAAGCCATATCCTTAGCCTAAAAGACTGAAATATTAAGCCTGAAAGAACTTCAAGATGTTTATTCCTCAGATCTTCTAAATTTTAGTTAAGCCAAATCACTAAAGACTTAAAACCTAGATGTTTTATTCCTTTGTTGAATGGGTTTTATAGAACTCTCACTGTATCTCTTTAGCCTACAGAGATGAGTTATATCTTGGTATATTTAGTCTAAGTACTTTAGTAAATCAATTATGTAAATCAATGCATATTCATTTGATCTTCAGGAGCAGATAGTAATGCTATATCACCACTGTCCACAGTGCCATATTCTGGGCAACTCATGGGGTAGATTTTTCTCAGTAGTTCTCAAGGCCAGGAAAATACTGCTCTGTACAGTAGATGGTGAGTTTTATAGCTGAACAGTACCAAATTCATAGATCTGATTTTACTTTATTCTTTGTGATGGTATAACCTACCCCCTGCCTAGTGCAAAGAATATGACAACACATAAACATGTGCAGAGGTTTTACCGTGCAGCTTTATCTTTTTAAAACTCTTATTTTCCATCATAATTTCTTCACTGACCCAAACCTAAGCAGCAATGAGTTCTCTAGTAATTCTGCCATTCTACCACTTCAAAGTGGTGACAATAAAATTTGAAAGGATGTCCATACGGAATTTATCACGTTTGACAAGTAGAAGGGGTTGTCAGGGGTCTAATGGGTAAATAAATAATGGCGGGATTGGCAAACACTATGCCACAGACTCTGATGAGCCTGAGTAAATACTAATGCTTCCTTCAACAAGAGTGCAGAGAATATTGTTCCTGCATTCTGCTGGTGTGGCTGTAGCCAGAATTACTGCATTTTTACTCTTTTACTATCTCTGCTTTAGTACAAGCTGGTATGGCTTAGGGAATTGGGATCTCACAGGAATTATGTGCCTACAACCTAAAACTCTAAAGACTTTATTTCTTATCCCATCAAACATAAACTCCTCAGAAAAAAACACATCATCATCATGTCATCTCTCTTGCCAGGTCAGTCTCTCCAGAGTAACATGTCATACCCTTGACAATGCATCTAGATGTTTCATCTGTACTTGTTCACTTTTACTTTTAGATACCTTGTAAATATACCATGTTCATTTATTTCTTGAATCATTCACTTATTTATCCATTAAATTAGCATTTATTAATATTTATTAATTTTATAAGGTAAAGGGCATAAAGAACTACCCTAATAGTATGTAGTTGTAATGTTGGCAGCAGCAATCTTCCTTTCATTCCTCTTTATATTGTTAGTTAAAAAGAAAAAGAGATTAACTCCCTGAGAATAGTAGTCAAAGCTAACTTGTAGAGGAATGGACACCATGCTTGCAAAGGACAGTTACTGATTCTTATCACATTAAAAGGACATGCTGAGAACAGGACAGTCTCCTGACAAGCCTAGAGATATTTTGCGACTTGGGGGCAATCCCCCAAGTAACTCAGTGTTCTGGAATGAGATAAGATCGGTCACTCACTAGTAAGCATGGGTTAAACATTGATGCTTAGTACTTCTTCATGAGGGTTATGGGGAAAGAATGCGTGAGGAGAGCACGTGGCCATCCTTACACATGCAGCCTTCATATGTAATTACCTTAACTCTCCACACCTGTTGTGTGTGTCAATTACCTTAACTCTCCACACCTGTCGTGTGTGTCAATTACCTTAACTCTCCACACCTGTCGTGTGTGTCAATTACCTTAACTCTCCACACCTGTTGTGTGTGTCAATTACCTTAACTCTCCACACCTGTCGTGTGTCAATTACCTTAACTCTCCACACCTGTTGTGTGTGTCAATGACCTTAACTCTCCACACCTGTTGTGTATAACCTTAATAAATAGCCATTGCGGAAGGGGGTCGGGGCTACCCTGCAACTAAGGTTAGCCCTCCTCCCGCAAGCTTGTACTTCTAATCCGTGTCACTCCTGGTTCCTTCCTGTGGGGACCGACACCAGTGCCATAGGGGTCGTGACACTAACTCCCAAAACACTGATAAAAATCTCGAAATCTAAGCTGAATAACTTTATCTTTATGCTAATGAGCTATTACAAAAGAAGAGCCCAAGAAATGCCAATGTTTTTAATTCATAAAGATTTCATAATGTTGTGACTTAGAATATCTTTTACATTTTAGTCTAAACAACCTTGAAGAACTGAAGTAAAAGCTCCTTAAAATGTAATTCTGGAGAAATATTAATAACCAGGTAATTAAATATTAGTGAACTGCACTCATAACCGGAACACACGGGAAGATGAATGAATGAGATGTGTACATCCCTTGTCAACATGTACAGAGGGAACCCAGAAAAATAGAAAACATCGATTGTCCTCACAGTAAGAGGCCAGAGAAGTTCAAGATAAGAAAGAACTGAGTGAATGAAATGATTACTCATAGTATCAACTAGTAAAATTTAAAAAATAATACAGAGCTTTGCCAGTCAACATGCAGTACATTCCAGGGTCATGATTTGGAATTGTGCAGAATACCAGTACTTCTCCCTACTGAATTAGTGGCACCTTAATGTCTGAGAAACGCTGTCATGGGAACTAAGATAGTGATTGTTCCCAGCTGCTCGGGAGGCTGAGGCAAGAGAATCGCGTAAGCCCAAGAGTTAAGAGGTTGCTGTGAGCCGTGTGACGCCACGGCACTCTACCCGAGGGCGGTACAGTGAGACTCTGTCTCTACAAAAAAAAAAAAAAAAAAAAGATAGTGATTGTTGCTCAAGGTTCCAGAAAGAACAGACGGAACGCTCACAAGGAGTAACTGAAGAAACACCGTTATAGGGACTTCTTTGGGGCCAAATTGTGTCCACCACCACCCCTCACCTTGACTCTGCAGCAGATTTATACAGACTTATGCTGAAGCGCTAGCTCTCAGTACCTCCATACCTAAGAATGGGACTGTATTTAAAGACAGGGTCTTTAAAGAAGTAATTAAGTTAAAATAAGGTGATGAGGTGGACCCAAATCCAACATAAATGCCGGCCTGATTGTAAGCAGTTGAGATTTGAACACTCAGGGCTGCAAAGAGAAGACCATGTGACAATTTCAGTAGCAAATGCATGCAGGCCCCGCTGGGCCTCAGAGTAACCACCCCTGCTACGCGACCTCACCTGAACCTCAGGTTTCTGTAACAGCAAAGGACTATTCGTGACAGGGTGGACAGGGTGGACAGGGTTAAGGATGGTGAAGTACTTTGGACCTAACAAAGCAGAGAGGTATTATCAATTCCAGCGCTGAAGGCAGCTGTCTCGGGTAGCGTGCCCCTGTAGAAGCTGTCACCTTAGAAAGCTGAATGCAGTTGCCAATAAATTGCAGGCCGGCAGGGAGGAGGCATGGAAAATAACTACCCAGACCACTTACTACTTCTGCCCTTCAATTTTCTCATTTCTCCTCCCAGCTACCTCTAATTGGCAGCTGGATGGGAAGTGTGTGCTGATGATACAGTTTGTGCAAATCAGCCTGGTGGGGGGTAGGGCAAGGCGAGTGTGAGAGGAGAGTAGACAGTGACGGGGAGGAGATTGGAAAAATAAATAAAAACTTTTCAGCAGAGTTGCTTATCTTCCTTCCCTTCCTTTTCAGTAACTGATCCTCACTTTTATTTTTCTATTTTTTTATTATTATTTTTTTTGAGACCATCTCACTTTGTGGCCCCTTGGTAGAGTGTCCTGGCATCACAGTTCACAGCAACCTCAGATTTCTGGGCTCAAGCGATTCTTTTGCCTCAGCCTCCCACATAGCTGGAACTACAGGCACCCACCACAAAGCCCGGCTACTTTTAGAGACAGTGTCTCGCTGTGGCTCAGGCTGGTCTCAAACCTGTGAGCTCAGGTAGTCGGCCTCCCAGAGTGCAAGGATTACAGGTGTGAGCTACTGCACCTGGCCTGATCCTCATTTGTATTAAGCAATGTAATGAATCCAGCTAAAAGACTATTTTCCTAAGAACTTTTGTATATATTTTTCATAACAACATATTAACTTTCTTTTTTTTTTTAGAAACAAATTGAAATTTTAGGGTCAGGCTTCAAGGCATGCTCCTTAAAAGAGGTGCAGCTAGATGGAATGTGACTTTTGCCCACCTTTCTCTCCTCTTTTTGTGGTGGCCATAATGCAGGTGTCTCATGCCGTCTGGGATCTGGCAGTCCCCTTGTAGTTGGAAATCATCAGTGCTGAGGGCGGATGTAAGGAAAGGGCTTGGGGCTTTGATATCTAGGAGGCACCACAAAATCCAAGCAGTAACTACTATTTAAGAAACTGTTATTTTGTGTTTTAAGGAAATTATGCTAAGAATCAGAATATAGAGATCTAGTCCTAGCTCTTTGACTAACTGGAACTGAGCCCTCCATCTGCTGTGTTTCCTGCTGGAGAGGATTTGATAAACCAGCAGCAAACAGTCTTTACATTCGGTGTCAGAAATGTTGTGTGAGTGTACGTAAAATACTTTGTTTTCCTTTTTAGCAAGGATCTTGCTAAGTCAGTTTAGAGAGACTCCTCCTACTCTTGATGTCTGATTACTTGGGGCTATGATCAGCTAGAGTTCTGTTAGATCAGTTTAACAGAATTTCCCCTTCCTTTGAAGTGTCTGCTAAGTAATTTTCCCTCCACCACCAATCTTCTCCTTCGCTCAAAGCCCCTCCTTCTCCACGTTGTATTTGTGGTTGAGCCTTCTCACTTTTCCCTACTCTGATAGTCTTGACACCTATTGCAACAGTCCCAAATAAGTCTTCCTTACCATTTAACAAATGTTAGAATATTTTTTTTACATAAATACCAATAAGTCTTCTGCCTCCATGGTTTTGCTTGTTACAAAATGTTCTATAAATTAAATCATACATTATGCATAGTCATTTAAAACTGAATATTTTACTTAGCACATGCAGTACAGATTTATTTATGTTGTTGCTTTTGGATGAGTCATTCATTACTTTTTTCCCTGAGTACTGTTCCATTGTATAACTATATGAGACATTGTTTATTTGTAAGTAGAGAGACATATGGCTTATTTCGGGCTTGGAGGAATTATTAATAAAGCTGCTATAAACATTGATATTCTTGGTTTTATCTATATTGGATAAATACCTAGGAGTATTGCTTTGTCATAGAGTAAATTTGTATTTAACTTTATAAAAAAGTGCCCAAATGTTTCTCAAAGTGATCCTATCATGTCATATCCCCCAGCAATAATGAAGGAAGTTTAGAGCGTCCCATTCTTCCTAATACCTGGCGTTGACCGTTTGCTCTGCTTTGTTTTCCATTCCAGTAGGTGTGGAATGGAATATGTGGAGCTACATAGCTCATTGTGGTTTAAATTTCCATTTCACTATCGGCAAATCAGGCTGAATACATTTTTCTGTGTTTATGTGCCACCAGAATATCTTCTTTGGTGAAATGTCTGTTCAAGTATTTTGCTTATTTTTTAAAACTAGAGGTTTATTTTTTTTTAATTTTCATTTTTGAGACTTTTTTATATATTCCAGATAAAAATTCATGCAACATATGTGTTGTGGAAGTATTTTATCCTAGTCTGTGGTTTTAGTTCTTCATTCTTATAACCAAACTTTTTGAAGAACAGATCTCGCAAATAAAAGCAAATTTAATTTATCTTTTTTTTATGAAGAATACTTCCGATGTCATACCTAGGAAATCTTCCCCAACATAGGTTACCAATACTTTCAGCCACATTTTATGCTAGCAGTTTTAAAGTTCTTTGTTTAATGCTTAGGTCTATGACACGTATCAGTGAATTTTTGTAAATAAGACAAGTTATGGATAAGGTCCATTGCCCAAAGCTTTCATAGAAGAGGAAAAACTTTTCCTCTACCCTCTTAGATTCAGTAGCTAGGGCTTATTAATTACACTGACAAAATATACATTAAAATAGTAAAAGCATATAAAGTTATTTGATTTAATAATTTTAGCATGCATGGGACTTCACAGAAAAGACAAGGAGTGATAAACTGATGACAACTGCAAAAGGGCTATAAAAAGAAAGGGAAGTCATTTATGGAAAAATATCTACACAAGCTATAAAGGGTTTGGGCTTGGAGGGCTGCTAAACCGTGTGGTTGTTTAATATGGTTTCTCTCTTCCTGGTGAGGACAAAGGAAACACATTAACAAATAAAAATTCATGTCACCTTTACCAATGGATATTTATTCCATGCTTTTAGACAAACACAGGGACAGCAGAGAGTTCTTCTTATAGCTGCTGATTTTCAATTGCCTTCCCTTCAAAATAGTCCTTATGCTAACGTGGCATATTTTAGGGTAGCTTTTTCTGATATCCCTTATACTCTGCTATGTGATCTGGCATCTGTTTTTGATTCACACTAAATGTAGAGATCTATTACTTTTCTTAATTACAGAATTATAAAAAAAATGCTTTACATAGTTACTATATATGTAAATAATGATGCACATTTAGACAATAAAAAGTACAGGTAATTCAAAAAGAAGATTAAAATTTTCCATTATTTGATTACCCATAGAATAACCATTGGAAACATTTTGTTGTGGACTCACATATGTTTTGCAAATACTCACACATACATTAATTCTTTATAAATGTTGTGTTCTGCATTCCATAAAATTCTCTTGCCTATCTTTCCATTCAACCATATATCATGAATATATATCAATAGCCAATTTCTTATAACTTTCATCATTATTTACATGTCCTGTAGAAGAGTTATTCACTCTTTTATGATTCCTTATCATATTGAATATACTATTTAACTCATTTTACTCGGTAATATAGTTATTTATTCACATAGTTTATTCTAAGATTAAATGTTAAGCTCTTCAAAAAATGAAGACCGCTTAGTTTCAATTTTATACTGCACAGAACACAGCTGAAAAATATCATTAATTTTTACTTAGACTCAAGGGGTAGAGTTAAAAACAATCTTCTTTTAAAAACAATTTTTTTTAAAAGCCTCACTAGACTTTATTCTTAAAAAGTAGAGATCATAAGAAAGTTTATTAAAACATCAAAGGAAAGTGGGATTATATCCTGCATTACACATTAGATAAACCTCTTTAATCAAGTTCAATGTTCATAGAAAGCGGAACTATCCTCAGAGAATTTAAGATCATTTATTCAAGCCGATTGGATGATTACTAACCTAATCTTAATTGCCATTAACATGTCAAAAAATGTGTGAAAAATGTTGTCTTAAGGTATGCGTGTCTTTCTAATGGAAAGTGTTTATACACACATATGCACACATATTAGATCTAACTCAAGACACTTAAAGAACCACTGATTTCAAAAATTACATAACCAAAAGGTAAGCCTATTGGTTAAGAGACTCCATGCCATGGAGAATTTTGTTGTTGTTGTCCGCGTTTTTTTAAATTTTTTTTCTTTCAAATGTTTCATGGTGCTAAAGAATGCATCTTGATGAAAGCAAAGTAATATAAAATCTTGAAATTTTTAATTAAATTTTTTATTATTTTCATGTCTATGAATTTTATATTCTTATACAACTTTTCTATTTTGAGACAGAGTCTCACTTTATCACTCCTGGTAGAATGCCCCATGGTGTCACAGCTACCAGCAACCTCCAGCTCTTGGGCTCAAGTGATTCTTGCCTCAGCCTCCCCGGTAGCTGGGACTACAGGCATTCTCACCACAACACCCAGCTATTTATAGAGATGAGATCTCGCTCTGTCTCAGGCTGGTCTCAAACTCACCAGCTCAGGCGATCAGCCCGCGTCAGCTTCTCAGAATGCCAGGGTACAGGCGTGAGCCACTGCACCAGGCCTTACTTTTCTATGTTTCAAAGAACTGTTTCTTTAATGTATGAATTGTGCACACCTGTACTTATTTTTAATTTGTGATGAAATAAACATCTTAGGTAATTTTAAGGTTAGCTGAAAAGCATACTCAAGAGTTATATGTTCCATGCAAATACCTAATTACGTCCCTCTGTGTTCCTCTGGAAGCAAATCTTTCTATGATTGCATGAATTCATAAATTACTTCTGACTCCTACTGATGTAAGTCACTTGTCTGGTGTCTCCTATGACTGAGATTTCAGCAGGTTGTCTGTGGCACAAAGGGCTCAATCTTGCAAACAGTCCATCATGTCTTATAATTCCAAAGCACTTTGGTTTGTATTGTAATATTTATTATGAACAGTGATTTTTATCAAAGGTAAACTATAAGAATAAATTAAAAAACTGGGAAAAACTTTTCCAGATACTTTGACACTTTGAACTGAGTTATTGGAATACTTAAATTTTGAATAATTACTTCACCTTTTAGTTCATTTAAATGAGTAAATAAAGCAGCATGGTACTTGAGATAAATTATGTTAGAAGTATGAAACCACTCAGAAGTCATTTACATCAATACTTTTTGACCATATCGGGAATCTTTGAGTATATGAAGAAATGATGAACCCCATTACTTAAATTATATAACCATCAAAAATTATTACATGCCACCAGGCTATTATGTAGGCAGAATCTTGATCTCTCTCTACCTCAAGTTCCTCACCATAAAATGACAGAATTGGTTTAAACGAAAACTTCAGTAGCCTATGCTTGCTAATAATCCATGTCCATAAATCATGTAATTTATTAACTGATAAAATATCAGAAAATCTAAAGATATAATACAGATGATCAGATGTACCAGAAAGTATGTAGTAACTAGAAATGATATCTCAATTTATAATTTTCAAATCACTAGGTTTGAGAAAGAGTTGAAAAGATATCCCTGAATTCAAGGCATTTCTTTTTCCTTTTATTTTCTTTGTTTTTTTCCTTTTCTTTTCTTTCTTTCTTTCTTTTGTTTTCCTTTCTTTTCAAAGACAAGGTTGTTACTCTGTCACCCAGGCTGGAGTGCAGTGACACACTCATAGCTCACTGCAGCCTTGAACTCCTAGTCTCAAGTGATCCTCACACCTCAACTTCTGGAGTAGCTAGGGCTACAGACATGCACCACTATGCATGGCTGCATGGCTAACATTTCTTTTTTTGGCCAGGGCTGGGTTTGAACCTGCCACCTCCGGTATATGGGGCCGGTACCCTACTCCTTTGAGCCACAGGCACTGCCCGCTAACTTTTCTTTTTTCTTTCTTTCTTTTTTTTTGTAAATATAAGGTCACACTACATTGACCAAGCTGATATTGAACTCCTAGCCTCAGTTAATCCTCTAGCCTTGGCATTTCAAAGTGCTGGGACTACAGGTGTGAACCACCAGTCCCATCTAATCTAATAAGCAAAACATTGTACACACATATAAAAATTAATATCAAGATATAGGAATTAAACATAATTAAGAACAACACTATAAGTAACATTAGTCCTTATCTAATAATGAACTAAACTTTCATTGGCCCTATGATTTTTTGATAAAGACAGTTTTATCAGAGACTGAAGACAAAGAGGAATATATAATATAATACCAGGTGATATAAGAAATGTAAATATAAAAGTATTCTGTCAAAATTCAAAAATTCAAATGTTTGAATGTGGATGTTGTCAGAGGCAGCCTCAGTAATTCCACCTGACATTGTGATTTAGTGTTGCCGTCCCCCTCAGCTCCCAGGTCTGCTGTTCAGGTAGAGGAAAAGCTGAATACCAAGTCTGGACTTCAAGCTCTCACTGAAACAGAATCAATGCAATTCCACTTCCTAATATTTTGAACTACAACTAAGCTAAGGCACTTTTTAGGTCCTCTTATAGGTATTGTTTTCTGAAAAGAGTCCTATCTCACATTTCTTCAATTTCTACAAAGTTGTAATAGTAGAAGGAGTAAGAGATTACATGTATTGATTCATTTGCTTTTGGGATGTATAGAAGTCTTTGGTTTATGAATTCAAGTATGAACATCAATTGATAAATTTTATTTATTTATTTTATTTAAATATAAATTATTTATTATTTCATTTATTTATTAATAGCAAGTAACAAATAAGTTTATTGCTAGGATCACAATATGAAAATGTTGGAATTTTTCCAAGCCTGTGCTCCTAGAAAGTGACGACGATTAAGAAATTCTACTGCCAGTTTGTGTCCCAAGAAATGGCTTCCTGCAGAAAACTTCTCTTATTCTATTTGACTTAGGTAAGACTCACAAATGACTGTCTTGTTTGTCCATGTTAAGGCCATCCGCAGACTCTTTCCGTTCTCATAATTTATCTCACATTTGACAAGCTGAACTCTTGATCCTTCCTGATCAATCTGAATAAATATCCCTGTAATTGTGACTTCATCAAATTTCAGGGATACTTCACTCTTTCCCCAGATTGCTAATTTTCTGGCAACCTTTAATGGGTTTTTAGTGTATTTATTTAAGGAATACATGACATCTTGATATACATAAACACAAAAGAACCCAAATAATACATATCAACTTGAGAAAGAAAAACAAAGTTGGAGACACCACATTTCCTAATTTCAAATTACTTTGAAAAGCTATAGTAATGAAAATAATATAGTATTAGCATAAAAACAGACACAGAGACAAAGGAAACAGCCTGGAAGGCTCAGGAATAAACCAAAGCATATTTGATCAACTAATATTCAACAGGAGCAACAAGAGGATGCAATGAGGAAAGAATAATCTTTTCAATAAATGAGATTGAGGCAACTGAATGTGTATATGCAAAGGAATGAAACTGGCCTACCCTGGATTTTAAGCAAGCCTTGGAGGCTTCAGCAGGCTTTGGAACGTGGAATGACCCCAGTTTTTCCTTACCACTTTTTCACAACATCTGCTAATCACATTCCCCATAGCCTGTTTTTTTTTCTTTTCCTAGTCTTATTTACTTCACCTTTTATGCCTGGCCCCTGGGCGCTCAGAGATCTAATAATCAGAGGATTTTCCTTATAAAATAGTTCATCTCCCACTATTGTCATCACCTATCAGAGTAACGTTTCTCTTTATCTAAATCCAGATTTTTTATTATGTTATGTGTATTACATTGATACAAATAATATTTTTGTCCATCTCACTAGGTTTTCTAAACCAGTGACCATTTTCAATAGATAAAGGAATTTATTATACTTTTTCATTTTGAAGAAGATAAAAGCCACAAGGTGACTTGATGTGAACATAGAAACAAGGGTGGGATTGGGGTGACCAAGTTGGCTTCAATGGCCTTCAGTTGTACTAAACTTTATAGTATGTATAGTTTTTTTCCTGGCTCTATTCTCTCACTTCCTTTTTTTTGAAAACTATTAAATAAAACTGTGTTTGATGCAAGGAATTCTCTCTACTATGGGTAAAGTATAAGAGACTTGGTGACAGAATAGTGTGACATCAGTAGAATGAGGGTATCTTAAACATTTCATTGTTAAAAGGAAAATTTTTTTCATTCTGGCTTTTTCTGCCTCCTTCAATTTTTCTCCCATTTCTGGGACATACTAGTATGATAGTTGGACATCCCAGTTACAGATGTGTGACTTTTTATTATTACTTGGTTGTGGAATAAAATGTGTTCCACTAACTGTCCTCAATACCAAGAAAGGCCATTTTTCGATTATCTTCAACTGTTATAAAACCACGATGAGTTATAACAGAAAAACTGATCTAGATTATCTATTTCAGTAGCGCAATGGCTCTTTGGCCCCAAATTTATATTCCTACCATTTATTTTATAAGTGTTCTCAGATCCAGTGTATTCAGATGAATTTATATTCTCTGACAATGCAGGTGACCCCCTATGACTCCATCTGTATTTCTGAGAAGGTTTTCAATCTTCACTAGCTTTTATATTACCTTCGGGTAGCCATTTTATTGATATGAGCGTGTACAGTAATACAAATGGGATTGCTCTTTCCTAATATTTTGAAAGGTGTAGCCAATGAATATACATAATAACAGAATTGAAGGCATGGCTGCAGCTTACTAAAACAAACATCTTTCAAACAAATGACACTGAAATAGATGTTTGTTGTTACGGGTCTCCCTGAATAATCATGATTTCTATATTGAAAAGTTTGCTCAGAGCTTCCATTTGTCGAAGAAACAATTTCTGAAATTATTTTTATTTGTCTCTTTATGAAGTAGTAGAGTTGTCCAGAGAAACAGAAGTGTCACATCTCTTGAAAAACAGTGTGGTACAGCTCACAGCAGACACGTGTTATATTAATTCTAGCTACAAAATCTAACTCAGACAATAGCTCTGTGACCTTCACCCAATCATTTAGTCTCTCTGATATGCAGACTCTTTATCTTTCAAATGGATTTTCTTTTATTCTATTCACCTGGGAATATTTCAGAATTTCTATAAGAAACAAGTGAGATGAATTTTAAGGACTAATTGCATAGTCTGCTTCCAAAAAAGCACTTTCCTTCTTCTTCTCTTTCTTAAAAGGAAATTTGGAAATCTAATGCTAAAGGAACCTGTTTTGTAAACGAAGTTAGACTGGAGTTTTCTCAATGACTGGCTCTGAGAATGATGTTTTTAACATGAGACCAAACTTAACGCTCTACACTCTCTACAGTCTGTGGTTCAGAATTCTCTGATGTATTATTCAAGGTAAGGTAGCCAGATATCTGTTGCAACAAATCAGCAATGAAATATCAGTAGTTTAAAAATGGAAATGTATTTATCACCCAGAAAAAGTCAATGGAATCTTCCCTCTGCACAGCCACTCATGACTCAACCTGGTGGAGTCCTGGCCATGCTCAGTCTATGCCTTCTAAGCTCACCCCAAGTGATTAATATCCAGCCAGTGGGGGGAGAGATAAGGTGAATGAACAACAGAGTTGAAGGGTTATTCAGCCTGGAAATGTTAATCATAACAGCTGCCATACGCTATTGGCCCCACTTAGAAGCAGAGGTTAAAGAGAAGTGTAGTCTTAGAAGCCAATGTCAAGCACTAGCTAGACTGCATGGAGGGGAAAATAAATCACAGATAGAGAGCAAGATGCTTCTCACCCACTTGGAAGAGTACTGAGAATTGCTGGGAAAGCCTGAGCAGACCCTATTAAATAGAAAGAGCCGGCATCATTGAAGGAAACTCATTACAGTCTCAGAGAGAGTGAGAAGCATTACATGGGTTAAGAAGTAATTATTATTGAAAGATGGGGGATTTTGAGGCTAGCTAAAACTGGTTAAAATTTTACCTACACCTTTCAAACCTGAAAAGACATTAAAAACCACATGTCTTTAAAAAGAGAGCGAAAATTACAGCAATAAATTAATGAAGCAAATTCATGAATGTATAAATAAACACACCATGAAGTACTCTCGTGAGTCCAAGAGACCATGAAAACCTATTTTGTAAAACAAAATTATCAATGAAATGGATATATTTGCTAATCACATTTTTTATAGGTACTTCTGTTCTTTTTGTAATTTTGATGGATAATATGTACAATTAAGAGACTGAATAATTTAATTAACTGAATTGCCTGAGATAGATGATTATTTGTAGTTGTGCTTATGATATACTGTACTTATATTTGCAAATTTAATTGCTTAAATTTGTTCTGTCAACAAATAGCAACTCCTTGATTTCAATAAGTGCTAGAAACCATATGTTACTGATTAGTATTTATAAAACCAGAGTTCAGATTTCTGACTTGATTTTAAACCCATTTATCTGGTACTTTATTGGGTGTCTGCATCAGGCCTCCCAAACTAAACATATCCCATAACCACAACCACCAAACTCCAAACCGTGCACCATGCTGGACTCCAGACTCTTCTGCAACCTTCATTCCCCATCATCCATCTGTTTTCTATAATGCCTCAGGAAGCTGTGAGGGTATAGCAGAATATGCACCCTAAAGTATGCCACCTTGACACAAGGATTATTTTGAACTAGAGACACTTGAAAAATATCAAATGCAGGAATTTCACTCTAACTTCCCCCTTTTTCCTGAAATCAAAATATAAAACTACATGTGAAAGATCTCTCTTTACCAAGAGGAAAAGAAGATTCTTATTACTAGATATGAAAAGTCAAGGTTGAGAGAATTCTGTTCAAAGAAACCTTGTTAAAAATATTCCCTATCTTCCTTTAGCCTCCTCATATATTTTAGTTACCTTTCCACAATTACTGCTTTTTACTCATCCGATTCCATAAATACTTAGCCCTAATAGCTTATCAGGTCTTCTTTTTCCTGTGAAAGCTTCAATGGCCATGTCAAAATAAAATTTTTATGCTTTTTCCTGTTAATCTGTTTAGTGTCAACTAATTTCTTAACCCTTTCCAAAGATTCTAGGAAGGTAGAAGGAAAATTTTGTCTTCCCTACAGTTTCAACCTCTCGTCTCAAACTGTTGTTATATTAAATTACCATTATCTCTGAAGCCGACTAAGGTGTTTGATTTTCTTTTCTGTTTTCCATTGTTGCCCTCTCTGTGTTCATTGTTTTCCTAATAATATCAAAGATTTCAGATCCAGTTGGATTAATATAATTGAATTAATCTGATCATGTCATAGTCTGCTGTTTTTTGTTATAACTGTCAATGATCTCCAGTATTTACACGATGAGGTTCAGTCTTTTTTCCACCAGTCAGACAAGAATTTACATTTTCAAGCCTCTGTTTATCTCCCCAAACTCATTTTCAGATAATTAGCAGTGTGAACAATTATAATAGCTCTCCTCTGCAAAGATGGCACTTTCAGTAGTCTGTAAGTATTATAAATAATGAACTTGAAAATTTAACCCAATCTTCTACGTGAGATGTATTTCAGCATAATTATTTACAACAGGAAAATTGAGACTGTATATGATAAGCAATAAAATGGTGAAATGAAAGAACAGAGGCTGGTAACAATTAAGAATGTAATTTGCTTTGATTTTTGTTTTGAACAGAGGATATAAAAATAAAAGAAAAAAGCATTAAATAAGTAAATTTGAGGTACAAAATGATATATGTCAGTGACTAGCACTGAAAAGGCAAAATAAATGATCCTTTTACTTATGAGAGATTCATAGGAAATTATCCTCCTGTATTTGTAGGGAAAGGGGCCTTATTCTCTCATTGATCTTTCTGGAATGACTCCATTTCTATACCTATATGCAAGCAAATGAAGTCAGGTGTTATCACATTGAGTTTAGTAAATACTCAGTAAGCTGAGCTTCTTTACCTGTCATTGGCCAAGTGCTTGTAAGTTTTTGACACTGAACTTCACATCTTTTTTTAAAAAGGGAATTTAAGAAAGAAAACAATTTTGATGAGATTGCTTGGCAAAGTTAGTGATATAGTATCTGTAAAAATATTGAAATGTTTTAAAGAGTAAATCATTGGCATTATCATTGTGATCAAGTAATTATTCTTATCACAAAAGTATTTAACTGCATCTTTAAACAGAGAACTACAAGATATTATATACTTCTGACTTTCTTTTTTTTTTGAGACAGAGCCTCAAGCTGTCACCCTGGGTGAAGTGCTGTGGCATCACAGCTCACAGCAACCTCCAACTCCTGAGTTCAAGCAATTCTCCTGCCTCAGCCTCCCTAGTAGCTGGGATTACAGGCATCCACCACAATGCCCAGCTATTTTTTGGTTGCAGCCGTCATTGTTGCTTGGCAGGCTCAAGCTGGATTCGAATCCGCCAGCTTAGGTGTATGTGGCTGGCGCCTTAGCCACTTGAGCCACAGCACCAAGCCATACTTTTGACTTTTTGAAGAAACTAAAATAAATATACCCACTAGCTTTTCTTCACTGTGGAATTCCAGGCATTTGCCATGGTAGACACATTAATCTCAAAAATAGAGTTCTTTGCCACATATAGATAATTTAAAGAGTTGAGGATAAAAGTATTCTATCAGCCCTTCATTTCTGGGTATTACAGTGGCATCCTAGAGTTATCTTCACTGTCCGAGCAATCCCACTTTACCATATTAGATATATTTTACTACTAGATTGTTTTCCAATAATAGTATTTTCTATCTATTGTTTTCCCTTCAGTAAATAGTTTCTTCTTGCACAGGTTAAAGTTAAAATTCTTCAGGCTTACATTCACAGCTCTTCCCAACTATAATAATTTTTTTCATGCATACATTTATATTAAGAGGAAAAGGTATATGTAAATATTACATGTACAAAATATAAATGTATTTAAAAGCTATATCAGTTGCAGATAAAAGATTTTTAAATTATTTAAAATTAATGGCATGTTTTTTTAAACCACTCTTAGTATTATACAAGATCATAGTTACAAAATGTTGTCATAGCATATTTTTTAAACTTTTGGGGAAAATATATATATATTATTAGAGTTTTTAAATTAAATACTATCAATTTTTAAAGTATTAAGGAAGAAAAATTCCAATAAATTTAAGAGAAAAAGAGTGAAAAAATATGGATAATAGATTATAACTATAACTTCAATAGAGAACGCCTATCTTTAATTTTATTTAAAATAAAGATAAAAATAATTCTAAAATAATGAATAGTTCTAATTAACTGTAGAACAGATCAAGCTATTTAACATATATGTAATGGAGCAACAGTATGGAAGGAATGTAGAAATATTTCTGGAAATAATTATCAAATATTTGTCAGAGTTCATAGACAATTACAATAATTAGAAATCCAGGGCGGTGCCTGTGGCTCAAGGAGTAGGGCCCCGGTCCCATATGCCGGAGGTGGCGGGTTCAAACCCAGCCCTGGCCAAAAAACCAAAAAAAAATAAATAAATAATTAGAAATCCACAGATTTAAGAAACTAAAATAAAGGAAAACTCTTGAGTAAGATAAACACACACAGAGCCTGAACAAGTATATCAGAATCAAATTATCCAAAGCCAGTAATCCAGAGAAAACATTTAAATCAGTAAGGATTTTTCCAAAGAAGAAATGTAAGGTGTAAAAGTAATAGTATTTACAGACTTGTCATTAGAAAGAATTCAAATGCAGGAGTGTGGAGGGCCCTTGCACAATGTATCGATCAGGCACAAAAACAGGATGGCGGAGGGGTACTTTAGGCAACCTGCTCGGCAGGCTGCGCCCTGGCAACAACCTTGTCGCCCTGTGCCCTTTGCGCTCATTGGAAAGATATCTAGGTCAAGAAACCGACAACAGGAAGTGTCCTAGAGTATAAATATAGAATGCTGTAAACAAGGTTAGAGCTTTTCCATCCTGCTCTCCCCGGACAAGCTGCTTGCCCCCGATAATAAACTTGCTGAAAGCTGTTTGCGTTGGTGTGTTCGTCCCTGCTGGTCGGCGGCCGAGCGACACCGACACGAGAGCAACAGAATGACATCAAAAACTAAGGACAGAAAAAATTGTCAAATTGTCAGCCTAATATTCTATATGCAGCTAAAATATCTTTCAACAGAACAAAAAACATTTTCTTCGTTGGAAAAACAAAAGTTATGAGTATTTATCACTACCACACTAAAACTAAAAGCTATATTAGAACCATTTTTTAAGTTGAAACAAAAACAAAATCATATGAAAACATGAATTTACATAAAATACTATTGGACCATAAAAAAGATGGAAAATTTATCTTTGTATTTACCAGGATGGAATGGAAGGAAGAACATTTTCATTAGTAAAGTATCTCAAGAAAGTAAAAGCAAGCATCTCATGTACTCAATATTCATTTGAAATTAATAGATGAACAACTACAGGCCCACATGAGAGGAAAACACAATTAAATTCAAGAAAGGGAGAGAAGGAAAGAGGGAGGCTTAGGGTAAGCTCCCACCAAATGCGCACCTTGTGTGGGTATATGGTACACCTCCTGGGTGAAGGCCCCAACAGTTCAGATTTTTCCTACAAATGAACACAATGTAACCTAATTGTATGTACTCTCATATTAATCTGAAATTTAAAAAAAAGAATCTATATAAAGAAATGAAGAGCAGCATGAATGATAAAAATAGAAAACATGTGTTACTTAAATTCCTTAAACAATTGACTGGTTAGTAATAATGTACAGTGAAGTATGTGACCCAGAGAGTATTTAAGTATGTGATGATAATAAGACAATATATGAGGGAAGTGTGGAAGTATACTTCTGCAAATTTTTCAGTGTATACAAAATGGTACATCATTATTTAATGGTCTATTTTAGTAAGCTAGAGATGAATATTTTAATAGGTTAACTATTATGGCATAATATTCAACTAAAAAGATTCCATTTATCTAAGTTTAGAAGGCAGTAAACGAGGATAAAAGTGAAAGAAAATGTGGCAGAAAGAGAAAACGAATTCCACTAATTATACAATCAAATATATTGTTAATTGTACTAAGTAAATATGATTCCTCCAATAAAAGACAGAGATTGTTAGAATGAATTAAAGAGCATGACAGAACCAAGTAATGCCCACAAGTTATACTCTTTAGTTAAAAAGACAGATAGATTAAAAGCAAAAAGTTGGAAAATATGTATTATCAAAACACTAATCACAAGAAAGCTGGAGTAGTAATGGTAAGACTCGACAGAGTACATTTTGGAACAGAGACTATTACCCAAAATAAGATGCCTTATTAAGAAAACATAAAAATACTAAATATTTAGGTACCTAACATCAGTTTCAAAATACATGAAACAAAAAGTAATAGAACTAAAACATGATTAGACAAATTGGCAATTACATTTGAGTTTTCAACACTCTTTTCTCAATAACTGTGATCACAGGTAGAAAGAAAATCAATATAAATAGAGAAGGATGTTATGACACGCTCAACAAACTTAACCTGTTTGACATTTATATAAAACTGTACCCAACATGGGCAGGTTCTACATTCTTTTCAAGCATATACAAAACACTCAAGAATGTGGGCCATAAAATAATGCTCAATAAATTCGAAATGATTATCATTATATAGAGTATATTTCTAACCAAAATGGAATTAAATTATAAATCAATCAAAATACGACATTGGAAAATCTCCAGATATTTGGTAAGTAGAAATTGCTACTACTACTCCCTCAAGGACTATTATCTCTACTGTTTCTAAATTGGTTTAGACATTTGACATAACCTTAATCAAAAGCTCAACAGAATTTATTATTTTGGTAGAAATTGAGAAGTTGACCTTACAATTTGTATGGAAATACTAAGAATCTAGAATGGCCAAAATAATTTTCATAACTATTAATATTGCAAAATTTAATATAGAGCTACTGTAATTTAACATCATGGTACTAGCATAAGGGTAAACATATAAACAAAATGTACATATCAGTGGTATAAACTAGAGTATCAAAAATAATGCCTGTGCATATATGTGTACGCATGCATGTACCTGTTTGTTCATGTGTACGTATAGCTTTGAGAGTGCACTGGAAATTCAATGCAGAGTAATGGTATTTCCCTTAAATGAGGATGGCAAAACTGAATATCACACCATGAACAAAAATTATTTTGAAATAGATAGTTGACCTAAATAGAAAACTCAAATTATATGCCTTCTAGAAGACAATATAAGAGAAAATTATTGCCATATTGGTTTAAGGAAAGATTTTTTTTAGATCAGGGTTAAGCACACATTTTTTTATGTTTTTTATTTTTTTTTTTTTTGTAGAGACAGAGTCTCACTCTATCACCCTCAGTAGAGTGCCGTGGCGTCACACGGCTCACAGCAACCTCCAACTCCTGGGCTTAAGCGATTCTCTTGCCTCAGTCTCCCGAGTAGCTGGGACTACAGGCGCCCGCCACAACGCCCGGCTATTTTTTGGTTTGCAGTTCAGCCGGGGCCGGGTTTGAACCCGCCACCCTCGGTATATGGGGCCGGCGCCCTACCAACTGAGCCACAGGCGCCGCCCGAGCACACATTTTTTTAAAACAATGAATTAGAGTATCAATAATTTAAAACCCTCATCTTCAAGACACCACTAATAATATATTGCCAATCCAGAGACTAGAAGAAAATGGTTTTCATTTTTATATTTAAATTTTATTTTATATTTGTCAAATATTTTGTATCCAACATATATGAAAATCTCTTATAAATGTTCAATAATAAGGTAAATGACCCATTCAAAATTTGGCAAAAAGTCTGAGTAGATACTTGAAAAAAGAAGATGGCCAGTAAGCATATAGAAAGATGGAAACATGAGTTTTAGGGAAAGCAAAACTGAAAACCACACTTAGATGCTGTGACACACCCACCCTATCTAGTGCTGATGAGTATTGGCAGCAAATGAAATTCTCATACATCATGGATGGAAATGTAAACTAGTACAACCATTTGAGAAAACAATTCAGAAGTTCATTACAAGGTAAAAAATATATTTGCTACGTGAGCCAGGAGACATTTGCTTCACAAATTTATTATATTTACCTAAGAAAAATAGAAATATAACTCATGTTATATTAGATCACACATATTTTTGCATAAGTGTTATAATAGTTATATTCATAGAAGCCCCAAACTGGAAACAAGTAAAATTTTCTTTTTGTTTTTTTAATTTGGCCGGGGCTGGGTTCGAACCCACCACCTCTGGCATATGGGACCGGCACCCTACCTGCTGAGCCACAGGCGCCACCCAGAAACAATTAGAATTTTCATCAACAAAGAACGAATGCAGGGGTTGTGACTTGTCTATATACCAGAATGCTAAGAAGAGTAAACTACTTACACTTAGAAAAACGTGGATGAATTCCTGATTCATTGTATTGAGCAAAAGAAGTTAGACCTAAAAAAGTCCCGCAACTGTGATTTTAGAGTCAGATTCTTTGACTAACTAGCTACGAACTAGCCATGAAACTCTGGGAAAAAGTTAAGCTTTTGTAAGGTTCAAGCGGCCTTATCAATAAAGTAGAATTAACAAGAAATTTTTGGAAGAGTTAATAATTCTACTTACACAGTTACATATATGCACACACATAGGTATACATTTATATGTGTGTGATTGTGTGCGTGTGAATTCCAATATTATTCCATGTGCCACACCAGCCAGTAGAACTAGAATAATTTTAATAATAAGCTATATGCAGCTTGGTTTATTGATTGCATACCATCTATTTCCTTTGAATTCTTTTAAAAGAACATTTGAATTGCATACCTACAAATGAAGACTCTCATGATTACAACTAATTATTATTAATTTTAGAAAACATTTATTACAGATCTCATTTTAAGTTTTAGTTTGAAATGTTTTGAAGACTTTACTATGTCTAAGACACAGTAAGAAACATAATTTATAAATGACTCATACATTATCCCTAAATTCTATGAACGTATATAATAAAATGTTTCTGGTAGTTTTATTTTTCACTAAGTATAGGTCTTAAAATTAGTACATAAGGAAATTGAGGGGTAAGAAATTTTCACAAGTCCACATGATGATTAGGTATAAAATTTGCATTCAAATGAAGGCAATTTCATTTCAGAGTCCACTATTTCCTAGTCCACCTTAAAGAAACTGAAAGTCTAATTTTGGTTTGTTTTGTTGTGTAGTTTCACTGACGTTGATAATCCAAGGGGATCGTATTTCTTGTTTTCTGCTTGAACAAAGGATAGTCTAAAATAAACAAACTTTATTTTTGTTTTTGTTGTCATTAAAGAAAATTCAGGAAGGGCAGTGTCTGTGGCTCAGTGAGTAGGGAGACGGCCCCATATACCGAGGGCAGTGGGTTTGAACCCGGCCCCGGCCAAACTACAACATAAAACAGCCGGGCGTTGTGGCGGGCGCCTATAGTACCAGCTACTCGGGAGGCTGAGGCAAGAGAATCACCTAAGCCCAGGAGTTGGAGGATGCTGTGAGCTGTGACGCTATAGCACTTTACAAAGGGTGACAGAGTGAGACTCTTAAAAAAAAGAAGAGGAAGCATTCCGAGCCTTAATTTGCTGGCCCTGATATTATCCTGTAAGGCTGACTCAACATCCTGGATCTAGGGATATCTTAACAGTGGAGAGGAGGAGCTAAGATCAGGCCTAAGAGACATGTTTTGAATCTCAAACACAAAATTTGCCAGAGATGGAAGAGGAAGGCTTCCTCTGCCCTAAATCTCTTGACAGCCCAGAGACTTTTCCTTGGGAATATAAAAGGATAATATTAAATTAATTATTGTGATAATTAATTAATACTCCACAACTCACAGAATTGAAAAGAAATATATAATACACATTAAATATTTTTGGTATATTTAAATATTAAAGTAAAACTTAGAACTAGATTCATTTTATAATTCACCTGATCATTTGCAATAATACCACTGATAATGAAATTTTTAACCTTGAGGCATGACATTAGAAAGCATCATTTTTGTTAGCAGAGAATTTGTGGAAACTTCAAAAAAAGTAAAAATTGTTAATACTTTTACAAAGATTATAAAAGTCTTAACTATTGTTTCCTCTTTGTCTATTTCTCTCATTTTAAAAGTTAGTCACACCATAGTCTGTGGAATCATTAAAGCTGGCAGAAATAATTATCCTGATCTGGAATGCAAAGGACATGTCGTGACCCTCCTACCCCTAGTCCTAATAACAATATGTGATTCAAATGACAAATATGTCAAAAAAAACCTTCCTATATTGTAAGTTGGAAGGAAGGAATAATATTCACAGTTAGGTGTGAAAAGAAGCAAGTTTCCAAATGATGCTTTTGAGCCCTGACAAATTAAATATCAAAGCATTTCAATGATAAAAAAATAATATTTTAAATGCTCTGCTTTTTGTCCATTAATAATAAGAAAGAAAGTTGAGGTTATTTAGTGTATAATTTCACTGTTACTGAATTAGGATAAAGAAGACTTTTATTTATATAAGAAAGGTAGTACAGCCTCATTGAGATACCCTGTAGAGAGGAAAGGTTATGTTATTATGCCAAAGGTCATTGTAATATTTTAAAGCCTCGAGAAAGAAAAAAAGCAATGTATTGGAATTCGTTAAACCACTGAGTGTGGTGTTTTACATTCTGACTAAAAACCAGCTAAAAAGAAGACATTGTGGGGTGCAAGAGTGTATTTTAAAACCAATCAGTAGTCCAGGGAATGATCAAATTTGCTTGGCTAAGAGATTCAGTTTAAGAGAAACAGGTCAGTGCTAGGCAGTGCTAGGCTAGGTTTTAATTAATAAATCACATGAATAAAACGTTCATAAAAGAGGACTGTAGAAGTCATACACATACATGGTTAGGCTTCTTTCTGGAATTTCATGCTTCCCCTTTTATATATGAAACTACTCACGAACCTCTATTAAGACTATCTTTGCATTACATTTTAATTTTATATTCATGATCCATTTATTTCTTGCACTGCCATTGGTGGATCCTTACCTTTCCAGTCATGTTTAAAAAAGCAAATTAAAACAAAAAGGGCATTGCTGCTGCCAGTGGTGATGTGAACCCAGGTTCCTCCCCTCCCTCTCCATTTACATCTTGTATACTTAGTGATTACAAACAAGCATTATAGACTTAAGAAACTTAAATATCCCAGGAGGAGAATGAAAATTCCTTGAAGTGGGCAAACTTCCTAAACTCAACGTGAAAGATAAAACTTGATGTGGAGTTTATAGTGGCTGCCCCACCTCCTTCCCCTACACATTACAAATGAAGTTCTATTTGTCATTGCCTTTTGGCAGGCCTGGGCTGGATTCGAACCTGCCAGTTCCGGCGTATGTGGCTGGTGCCCTAGCTGCTTGAGCTACAGGCACCAAGCCTACAAACGAGGTTCTAGAAGAATATGGGCTCACAGAATGCACAGGAAAATACCCAAGGAGCATATATAAAAGCCTATAAATATAAATATAAATAAATATATAATATATAAATATAATAAATATATATAAATAAATATAACAAAAATTCTATAACAGTGGAGAGGAGGAGCTAAGATCCACTGTGAGTGGACCATGGAAATAGTAAAATTACATGGAGATCAATTTTGTGTATACAAATTTTTAAAAATTTTTTTCCAAGTCAGATTTTATTAATCAAAAATTTGCATAACTCCCTTCCAATCCAATGTCAGACCTTGTCTGACATAATGATTTTGTTGTTGTTGTTTATAAACAAAAACACTTTAATTATTTTATGCAACCTAAAATAGATAATAAAAGCATTAGGTGAGTTCATATTTATGTTTTCCTCTGTTAAAACTATAGGATAATTATAAGTAGTCCCCTAACCTCTTTCCCACCTCATGTAAATAAGAGCTAGGGAGTATACAGGTGGAAGAAAGATTGGATTGGATTTAAAGCACATCACTTTTAATATGTATAATCCAGTATGTTTTGACAGATGCATTCAGTTAGGAACCCCAAATATAATCAAAATGTAAAACACCTCCCTCACCCTATAAACACCTCTCCCTGTGACTTTGTAGTCAATATTTTTATCACTCCCAGCCCTCATCAACCCCTGATCTGATTCTGTCCTTAGAATTTTGCATTTTACAGACATCACATAAATTGAAATAAGCTATATGCATTAATGCTTTTTCTGTCTGGCTTCTATCACTTAGCATATTATATTCATCTATATTGCAGCATTAAATGAGTAACCTGAGATTTTTATTGATGAACAGTATCCAACCACATAGATAGACCACAATTTGTTTACTTGTTCACCATTTGATAGATATTTAGGTTGTTTTCAGTTTCTAATTATTATACACAAAGCTTCTATACATATTCATATATAGATTTTTGTGTGGCTATATGTTTTAATTTCACTTTAGTAAATATCCAGTGTGGGATAGTTGGGTTAATTAGCAAGTGACCAAGTGTATGTTTAACTTCATAAGAAACTGCCAAACTATTTTCCAAAGCAGCTGTACCATTTTTACATCCTAATCAGAAATATGTAACAGTTCCCGACCACTGTTTTTTTCTTCTTATTATTGTTTGGTTTATTGTTTTTAATTTAAGCCATTCTAATAGGTCTGTGATGGAATCTTACTTTGTATGTGTATTTTAATTACTGTGTATGTGCATTTTGAAACATAGTCTTGCTATTGGTAGGCCTAGAGAGCTTAGTGCTATCAGTAGCATCATTTCATTATACCTCACTGCAACCTTGAATTCCTCCGCTCAGGTCATCCTTCTGCCTCCCCCTTCCTTGTATCTGAGACTATAGGCCATCATAGCTGGCTTTTTTTTTTTTTTGGTAGAGACAGGATCTTGCTATTGTACAGGCTGGTCTTGAACTCTTGGCCTTGAGGGTTCCTCCCACCCTGGCTTCCCAAAGTGCCAGGTTATCACAAGTGAGCCACTGTGCCTGGCCCCCTATTTTGGTTTTAATTTCCATTATTCTAATGACTAAAAATATTAGATAGCTTCCAATGTGCATAATTGTCTTTTGCATCTATTCTTTGGTGATATGTCTGTGCAAATATTTTTCCACTATTTTATTGACTTCTTTATCTTCTTGTGTCCCAAGAGTTTTGTAGCTATTCTGACTCTAAGAATGCTATCAGATTGATTTGCAAGTCTTTTTCCCAGTTTGCATTTTGTCTTTTAATTTTCTTAAGAGGGTTTACTAAGAAACAGACTGAATCTCACCTAACGTGTACACTGTGAGGGTGTATAACACGCACCCTGGGTAAGGGGCTCTTCTACAAATAGAACTTTACCCTGGAAGGCAGAACAATGTAACCTAAATATTGTACCCTCATATTAATTTGAATAAAGTTTTAAAAAAAGAAACAGACATTTTTAATTTTAATGAAATCTAAATTATTATCTTTTTTTTCTAATCATGCCTTCTCTGTCCTGTCTTAGAAATTTTTACCTAAATCAGAGTTGTGGAGATTTTCTCCTCTTTTCTCTGAGTTCTATAGCTATAGATTTTTACATTATATGTAGCGTACCTTTCAGGGTGACATTTATATATTTTCATATGGTACAAGGTATGGGTTGAGGTGCATTTTGTTGGTTTGTATAAAGTCACCTACTTTTTTAGCACCATTTGTTGAAGATACTATCCTTTCTTCATTAAGTGATCTTAACAATTTAGTTGAAAATCAATTAATCATACAAATGCAGACACAGAGTATGCACTCTTTCTAACTGGCTTTTTCTTTTCCAACTTAGGATAATGCCATAAATATTTATCCAGGCTGTTGCATACATCAGTATTTCAATGACATTTATGGTTGCTGAATAGTATTTCATTGTATGAATGTGCCACTGTTTGGACTGAACCACAATATGAACAACATGTAGTTCTACTTACCAATTGTTCATTTGGCTCATTTTATCCATAGGTTAACTTTTATGCCAAAGTGATGCTAGATGGATTATTTTAACTTTATAATCAGTCTTGATATGAGATAGTGTGATATCTCCAATGCTGTTCTGATATTATAAAATTGTTTTTGGTATTTGAGATCCTTTGTTCCTTTCATACATTTTTGAACCAGCTTAATTCTACAGAGAAAAAAAAGTAATTCAACGTGACAGCTTTTCATAGATAAAGCAAACAAAAAGAAATATTGCTGATACTTTTATTATTATTGTATGTATCTATCAATTTTTAAAAAAGTGACGTCTTCACAATACTAAATCCCCCAATCTTTGAACATGACACATTTCTCCATTTATTTATGACATCGTTAATTAACTTCTCTCACTAGTATCTCGGAATTTTTAGCATATAAATCTTGCATATATTTGTATTTTATGTATGACGTTTTCTGTTTTAATAAATAGCTTACTATTTTCATTTAAATTTCTAATTGTCCATTGTTAGCATTAACAATACATTTAATTTTACGATATTGTCTTTTTACTCTGAGACCCAGCTAAACTCACCTACATGTTCTAGTGACCTTTGTGGTTAGTTGTTTAGTTTTCTCTATAGACAATTTATATTGCAAATAAATAAAGACAGCTTTAAGTCTTTCAATTCAATAGGCAATTTTGTTCTTTTCTTTGCCATATTATACTTTCTAGTGTAATAACATCATATAAACTAGGCCCTTGCCCAATTACACTGCCATGTTACACTTGTTTGGAATATAAGTGGCAAGTGTACATATTCTTCAGTTGGTTATAATATTAGAAAGAAATCATTGTCTTTCACCATGAATAATAATGTTAGATGCACGTTTCCTGCATTCCCATTCAGTTTGAAACTCTTCCCTTCTATTCCCACTTTAGCAAAAGTTTCATCCAGAATGAACGTTACATTTTATCAAATGTTTTTTATGCATCTATTGAAATAATCATATTAATTTCCTTTTTTTTTATTCTAGGAATACTGAAAATTACATTAATTGGGTGCTGAATGCTGAACCACTTTGTATTCCACCACTACAGCCCTTGATCATGGAGTAGCATCTATTTTATATGTGCTTGTGATTAATTTACTAATATTTTATTAAAGAGTTTTGATCTATGTTCATGAGGGCTATCTGCCTACAGTTTTACTTTTACCATATCAGATACGGTTATTAAAACTCCTGGTGACCTCCTTGAAGTATGAGTTGAGAATTATTTCCTACCTTTTCATACACACACACACACACACACACACACATACAAGCATGCACGTGCAGACATGCATATATATAAAAATATAGTACAGGTTTTATTTTTGTAGCCCTTCTTAAAAGAATCATAGCTATTGCACTGCCTACTCAAATTCACTAGAAGAATTTTAGTTGCTTTATCTATGAAAAGCTGTCAAGTTGGATGATTTCCCTGCTGTCAGAGAATCTCTTTTTCTTTACATTGTTCATTAAGTTTTTATTCTACGCTCCCTCTGTAAATACTCCATGACCAACTGCACATTTTTTTGTCAACACATATCCAAAACATTGGTTTTAGTTTTGGATAGCGGTCTCCAAGACCTATGTCAACAAACACAATCATAAGGTCAAATGAATTTCCTATGATGTTTTCATCTTTTGGAATAATGACAAAGAACAGATTGATACGTATTCTTTCTATTACAGAAATTTGTTCCACAGCATTCTGAATTATTAACTGTAATGTTTTGCTACTATGGACGAGCATTAGTATGATAGCCTACAATATCCAAACTTGATTAATGACTAGCAGATTAAAAGACTATCATTTATATAGTGAAAAACACCTCCCACATGATTCTTCTTCCCAAGGGAGGCCTTGATGGATTTGCAGTAAACTTTTCCAAGTTTTAGAAAGGTCTTAATGTGTAGAACAATTTTTAAAAGAAAATAGGATTTTACACAGAATGGAGTTAAGCAAAAACAAATAAAGAAAATATTTAAAAATGTGTTGAAACTGCCATGTATCTTCACTTTAACAAAGGTAGGAATCTAGTTCAATCCCCAAGTCAATGCTTTAAATAACTCGCAATGATTATTGGCATTTAGAACAGTAACCAAGAATCCATCATTGTGACTAAAAGTAAGAATAAATTTGGCAAAGTGCAAAACCTATTATTGCACCTTAATAATTCAGAATTCGTTTCCACATACCTTTGTTCTTTCCAAAATCCCAGGACTTCAAAGAATTGTGTCCTGAGTCTTATATTTCATCAGAATAGCCAGTATCCTTAGCAAAAATCACAAATAGCAATGCCCATTACTGTTCAACAAAGACAATTTAATTTTATATGTTTGACTTAGGATTTATTGTTCAGTAAGTCAACCACATTTGTGGTGTGTAAAAAGCTATACTTTGGTGTTGACAAATTGGCAGAATGTATTTGTCTTAATCATAACAAACTAAAGTAAAAGTAAAATCCTTCCATATTCTATTTTGCGCAGGACACACATAGACGTTTGGCACTCCCAGAATCTTCATCTTGGGCTAGTACACCTGTAAAACAGATTATTTAAAGATACAAACAACAAGTGCTTTCATGCACATGCATATATACAGATATATGGACGTACATACGCGTGTATATATGTAAATGTACATATATATACGTGTGTGTGTACATTATATACAGGGTGACCATAAAGTTCATGTGCCATTTAAAATAGGGCTCAATTTTAAATGACACATGAACTTTATGGTCACCCTGTATATACTTAATGACAGGCCAAAGTCGAGCCAACAAAATAATAAAATGTATCCTATTTCCCTTTGCAGATATAATAGTATTTTGATGTAAAAATTTGATACAAAAATTTCACAAGATTAAGGCAAGTTTATATTTTGTCTTAATTATGTAAGTAATTTTAAACTGCCTAAAACTATCAACCTATGACCTATATGAGCTTTTCTCCCCATTAATATCACATGGCTGCAAAGGTGTTTGTCTCTGCACGTTTAAGCAACATAGTGCATATTTTAACAATATAACATGCTTCAATCACTGTATTTCCTGAAACAAGTATATTCAATGGACATGGTGTAGAAAATATATACATCACTTTCTTACATTCTCCTCCGAGAGTTCAGCCCTGGGAGTGTTCTGTCCACAGTAATACAGATAATGACAGGATGATACAGTGTGAATTTGATTCCAGGGTTCTTCAGACTCAGTCTAATGTTTTTGCCATCATATCTTATTTTGGTAGGAACAAAATCATGAAAACACATCTATGAGCCATTTGCCACAACAGAAACACACTGAGTAAAAAATTCACCATGACTTGAACTCATTTTCAGAATCCAGGTTCTCACATCCAAATAAGTTTTTCGATCATCAACTGTAGCAGAAAGAAACTTTAGATGCACTTAAATTCTCTTACATGAGTTATTCACATAAAACACTCTCAATAAGTCTCTAAAGGTTTTCAGCATATAGTACAGGGACTTTAAAAATTATGCAAAAGTCACACTTCAAGGAAATAATTCTTGTAGGTCACTTACCCTATGAGTTTGTTTGCAACTATTGTAATAGACTTCATAAACTCAGTGGAAATGTTTTTATTTAAATGTCTTCTTGAAATATTATTTAAGATAGATATAAATATATAAAGCTTCTTCAAAAACATACAAAATTTTGGGAAGGCTTATTTTATAATTATATTTTATAATCGTCTCTAGATTTCTGAATTGAATCTAAACAAGGTGTATGTATGTAGGACCATGCCTTGCTTTAGAATCATAGAATTAATGGTCTTGAAGGAACTTCAATACATCTTTTCAAACCCTGTGTATTTGTGCAAAAATGTAGATCTGTGAATGGCTTTATTCTCTTCCATTTGTCTCCTTACCATTATGTGCTCTGTCTCCTTTTCTGATTCTTCCTTTCTTGCTTTTATTACCCTGTGCTGATGTTCCTTCCCAAGCCTCCTTACCACCCTTAATAATTGGCGTCTTGGCATTCTCATCCAGGCCCATAATTTTCACTACCAAGTATATGTTGGCAATTCCAACATATATATCACAGTCTAGAACTTCCTCCAGGACTTCAGATCCATATAACTCAGGAAACATATTTACCATCTTATCTCCCAAATGCCTCCAACTTTCTGTGTCTAAAATTATTTCCTTTCTAATCAAACCTACTCTTTCTTTTTTCTTCAAAACCTGAAGTGTGACATCCAAATCAATTCCTCCATTATACAGTCACAAAAATCATATTCCCTGTTGTTTTTACTACCTTAATACTTCAATTATTTTACCTTTCTTTCTGAAAAAATCTTTACTTTCAGTTTTCTAGGTTTTTTATTGTTTTTGGTCATTGATTTACTTTTAAGCCTGCTTTGTAAATTATGTTTGTTTTCATAAGTTGTATATTAACAAACAGAGACTCTGAATAATAACATATTCCTCCTGTTTAATTTTATTGCTAGTAAATCATCTTTTCCTGGGGAGGCATGGGTTTTCAACTCTGTTGGAACTAAACTGTTTCAGGCTTTCATTACACTTTTTTCCAAGTGCATGGTCACTTAGATTAATGTGTAATCAGTCTAAGATTTCAGCTGAAAGGCTAACCTTCATCCAACAAGGCTGGGTGTGAACACTAATTTCCACCTTCCTATTCTAAAACAGTTCTATAAATGAATCTCAGCTCTTCAGCCTCCTGGCTTCTATATGCTACAGGATATACCGGAGTCTTGTCCTCATGGACACAGTTTAGGAGCCACCAGTGACATAAAGGGAAATTGAACACAATTGTGACAATCACTTCTCTGTTCTTTCCCCTTCTGTGGAATAAGCAAACACATTTGCTACTCAAAAAAAAAAAAAGCAACAGTGGAACAGGGGCAAGGTTTTTCAGCTGTTCTCTTTAAATTCTCCAATGGATAAGTCATTCAACTTATCCTAGCTCAGAGAAAGATAAGGGGAAGAGTGAGGCCAGTTATGTTACATTAATTGAGTTCTTTTATAAAGAGGAAATACCAGAAAATGAAGCATTCTATTAGAGCTTAAAATTCTTATATAAGGTGACCAATGTATTGAGGTATATACAGTCAAATGTTCATTTTAGTGGGAACCACATTCTATTTATAGAGCTGTCAGATGTTCATCGATGCATATGACATCATGAGCTGTCTAAATGTCAGAATTAAACATGTTTTAATAAAATCTTTAACTTAGAAAATAATTTCTAAAAAATCACTGTGTGTCAAAGAAAGCATATGTTGCAAACATAAAGCATATTTTTTGACATAATTGGGCCATAGTGGAACATTCTATTTTATTCAATCCATGAGTCTAAAACACTAGCTTGAACTAGATGCACTCTGGATAGATGGGGGCTGAAATAAAGAGAAGGGAAATGTTTGCCAAACGTATTTGCCTTAGAAAACTGAAATCACTTTCCCTGAGTAATTTGATATTACAAAGAATGTCTTATTAGAAATGATACAAGAATCAATACTCAAGTGGTAACTAAAGGTACCTTACACTCAATAAGATAGGAGAATGAGACAATTTTTGTCATCAAAAATTTGTATAAAACTGAAAGTAACTTTGTGGAAATAAAGAAAATTCTCCGTATAACTGCATAAAATTATCTGGTTTGTTCATTTAACCAATGTTTACTAAGCATACCTATTATGATAGATACTAAGATAGGCGCTTAAGATTAATTATTATTTATTATTTGTGAAAGTTTCTGTTTATATGATATAGTAGCAAAATATGTTGTGACATTTCAATTAATATAGGAATTTTTAAAATACCGTTGCATTAGAATTTGTAATTGTGATAATGGCAACAGCGAATTAAATAAATATGATTACTATTTTCTGGGAACGGAAACCATTAGAGACAGATTATGGTTTGGTGGTAAAAGGGTAATAGGAAGAGTAAATTCTTAGAAATTTATCTGAAGACAATCTACCTAGAGATGTTACTACTGCACAGTCAATGTTATTCTAATGCCTTGTGCCAGATTACATTTCCATGTATCCAGTAACATGAAGTTTCATACCAAAAGCATATTGGAGCCTAACTAATAAGCATGTTTTATAAAAATTGTAGGTGGACATTGCCATGGTTTATGTGTTTGCATTCTCTCCAAAATTCATGTTGAAATTTAATCCTCGATGCAATAGTTATCAAAAGGAGGGGCCTTTAGGAGTGGTCATACCAAGTACTCCCTTATGATTGAGATTAAAGCCTTTATAAAAGAGGCTTCATACAGTATTTTACCCTTTTCCCTTTTGCCCTTTTGCCTTTCACCATGTAAGGACACAGTGTTTGTCTCCTGCAGAAAATGCTGCTATAAGGAGCCATCTTAGAAGTACAGACAAGGCCCTCTCCAGACATTAAACATGCCAGCACCTTGGTCTTGGATTTCCCAGCCTACAGAACTGTGACAAATAAATTTCTCTTCTTTGTTAATTACCTCCTCTGTGGTATTTTATTATAGCAGCAAAAAACAAAACGAAGACAAACATAAAAGGACACCAAATAGATAATCCACAAAGATAATGATTGAGCAGCCATTTTTAGAAGTACTGTGAGCCTGCCTTCTACTAGTGTGACAACCATGAGCACGGATTGCGGCGTCCTCCGTCTCTCCTCTGTGCCTCGGCTGCTTTAGTTTAAAGGCATATTTCTCTCCATGGTAGAGAGAATCATTTTGAGCTTAGAAACCAAACCACAGTGATTTTTAATGTCTTTTATATTTTCCATAGTATCTTGAAAGGGACAGAACAACGCATTCAGATAAGAAAGATACCATTAGTAAGTAAAATAATAGTGTTGTTCATAATAAAGAGAAAATAACCAACCTGTGTAGAAATGAGTTGACAAAAATTAATTGCATTTAGATAGAGTTTGATGCTTAAAACAGTTACTGATATATGTCAAACTCAGAGACAAGTATTATGTAAATATAGTTATGAAAATGTCCTGTTGTTAAGTTAGTTAGGCATGAAAAAGTGGAATGCTTTTTCGGACTGGCTTGAGTCAGGATGACCTTATTATGGGAATGGGACTAATTGCTAATCCAGGCCCTGCCCTTGCAGGTGGGTGGTCTTGGGGAGATGGTTGTTTTGGGGAAACTGATTAATGTTCTGGGAACTTTTTGAAGTGGACAGATAGATACGAGTCATTATGGAAGCATGTTATTGGAACAGAATTGATCAAGACCCTGGGAAACTTCTAAAAAGCAGGTGATATCCCTCCAAAGTTGTGCATAAAATCCAGCACTGCACTTTCCTCAGTGCCGGCCGTCACAAGGAAGGACCTGGCCTGCTATCCAGGTCATTAAAATAAACTTTTCCTTTCTTGCTAAAACTCTACTTGCTCTTATTCTCTTTAATTATTTTAGAGACTATCTCAATCCATCACCACCCCGCCCTAACATTTTGAGAAGCTATCTAGGAGATGTTTTTGTTTAAACTTTGGCTCTGTGCCTGCTAGTACCTGCATGCTCTGCTCATTTACTTTGTCAGATTGGAACCAGTAACTGTTCTTCAGTACTGAAAACCAAGAACCTGGGAACATGGGAATCTGACATTTGTTTTCTCAAAACCTAACACTTCCTTGGAGGAAGGAATCAATAAGACACAAATAAACAAGAAGAATTCTAGAACCAAGAAGAAATATCAAGAATATGTCCAGATAAACAAAACTGTGGGGTCGAGTGGTTGAATGATGTAATGTAGTTTTCCTTTGAAATCTCAGTTTTATTTAATCATTCATTCAAAACATTATTAATATCCATTATGTTGCAACTAAAAACCAAATAAAGTGCTACCGTAAAGAAAATATCAGCCTAATATAAATTAAATACACAGTAAAGAATATTAATCAAACAATTATACACGCGCACAGTAAAAAACTATGACTGAACTATTTAAAAAAAGGTCAGGTATGATGAGAGAAAAGGACAGATCTGTTTTATGTTAGGGCATCATAAAATACCTATACAGAGAAATGAGGTAATCATTTGGGGGTGCAAGTATGTAGGAACAAAAATTGAAACTTGGGAAATAGGCCGAGTATTAGTTCATAAAATTAATAGCCATGTGAATTATTGGATACTTCTTTTTCCTAAATGTAATAAGAACCCATTTAGATGTTTTGAACAGGAAAGTGACATATTCCAACTTATGTTTTAAATTTATTCTTTTTTTTTTTTTGGAGACAGAATCTCACTTTGCCATTCTTGGTAGAGTGCCATGGCGTAAACTCTTGAGATCAGGGGCAATTCTCTTGCCTTAGCCTCCCAAGTAGCTGGTACTACAGGCGCCTGCCACAATGCCTGGCTATTTTTTAGAGATGGGTTCTCGGTCTTAGCTCAGGCTGGTTTCGAACTCCTGAGCTCAGATAGTCCACCCACCTTGGCATTGCAGAGTATTAGGATTACAGGCGTGAGCCACCTTGCCCAGCTAAATGCATTCTTAATACTAGTTGGAGAATGCATTAGGTGGGAGCAAGAACGCAAGCAGGGGTAACAATTCCAGACTATGCAACTGGACAAATACGAGATGATGCAACATTTCACACTTAACAGTCATTATGCTGGAGAAAACTAGATGAAATCAGGAGATATTTCTGGTGGAATCACTAGGATTTGTGAGGAATTAGTTAGGGAAGAGAGGAACAGCTTGAGAATGACACCTGGCTCTCTAGCTTGAGCAGTCGAGTATGTGTTCTTACCAATTATGACAGTTACTGACACAAGAAAAAGTAGCTCAGAGTAAGGAGAGTCGTTGAAGATTAACCACTATGTTTTGAAACCTTATTTAAAATACAAGGGGAAACCAGTTAATATTTTAAAATATTCAGTAGTTGGTAAGGGTTGACACTCAAAGATAGGTGAAATGCACAAATGTATAAAGAATGACTGGAACCTGATGGTGTACCATAAAGAGATGAAAGAATGAACACAGAAAAAGTTCCATAAAGCTGGGTTAGAGAGAGACAGAAAGACATTTTAAGAAGGCACAATCAATGAAAACCAGGAAAGTACAATCTCATAGAAAGAAACACACCCTATCTTATGTTATCTGAAATGCCTCAGCAGCCTTTGACATAGTTACTTATTCCTTCCAGAAGGGCTCTTTACAAAGATAGGAGAAGGGATTAATCCTACAAGTGGAAGGGTTGATCTGAAGGAGAAAAGACACTAAGTTATTGACAGTAGTTAAAATGAAAAGGTGCTAACGATGCATGCTTGAATGGAGATTAAGTAGTGAGAAAATAAATCGTGGAATGAAATCTGTTGTTTTGTCTGCCAAGCATCTCTCTGGTGATTTTGGCAATGGCACTCCTTTGAGTAGTGTCTTACCCCTGACTGGTAGAGTTAATGGGGCTGTTCACTCTCCTCTGACAACAGTGCATGTTACTAAATGCTGCATGGTGATCAGATTGCCCTATATTCCTGGCCATATTCATGATCCATATTGATAAACGCAGTTTTAGCAGTTTTTTAGTAATTTTCAAGAAAAAATAGTAGTTTTTTAGTAGTTTTCAAGAAAAAATATGCAATGTAACCCCCAAGTTTGGCATCACTGCATGCCCAAATTTTGCCCTGATACTCAGACGCTGTTTCTTTTCCTTCTGTAAAGTAAATATACGAAGAGAACAAATTTCGCATAATTTTATTTTTTCAAAGTAAATATGTGAACAGGACAAATTTTGCGTAGTTTTATTTCTTGATTTTGTCCAACTTTCCAACTCAAATACTCATATATTCTCAGTTCTATGCATAGGTTAAGGGAACAAATGCCAACCTTTGCTTTGTGCAGGTATTATAAAACGGAGGTTGAAGAATTTGGGCCCCCCTGAATCCAGAAGGAAAAATAAAATATTTTTCTTCTCTAATAAACTCTGTGGGGCATTTTTCAAACTCTTAGAATTTAGAATAGAAGAATTAGACCATTTGAAACAGTGACTCTTGGGTTGTTCAGTCATTTAGTGATTTTTTTTCTCATTCATTCCTTGTTTTTCTGTTTATCGATTCAATCAAGAAGCAATCACTGTAACAAACACACACTGAGTACATTGCTTGTGCCCTGAATAAAGTCAGGTTTATTGTAGAAAACAGACATGTAAAACAATAATTTTAATATAGGAAGATAAGTACTGACATATGTAAGTACCAGACAAAGTTATGATTTGATACAAAGAAAGATATTTTGACAGAGGCAATACCTGTATAAATGCTGAGTGAGAGTTCTGCATTCAGTTGAGAATAACAGCATGCAAAGTGTTGCAGGAAATGTCACAGCTAGTTTAATTTATTTCAACAAATACACGTTGAATGATTTAATTCCATAAATATTTATTGAATTACTATTATCAGGGAATATAAAGGGGAAAAAAGGCATTTTATACCTTTAAGAAATTCAGTTCTGGCTTGGTGCCTGCAGCTCAGCAGCTAGGGTGGGAGCCACATACACCAGAGCTGGCAGGTTTGTGCCCGGGCTGTCAAACAACAATGACAACTACAAACAAAAAATAGCTGGGCTTTGTGGTGGGTGCCTGGAGTCCCAGCTATTTGGGAGGCTGAGGCAAGAGAATCGCTTAAGTCCAAGAGTTTGAGGTTGCTGTGAGCTGTGACGCCACAGCGCTCTACCCAGGGCGACAGCTTGAGGCTCTGTCTCAAAAAAAAAAAAGAAGAGAAAAGAAAAGAAATTCAGTTCTGGAACGTTAACCAAATAAATCAACACATAATTTAAAATCAACATGAGAAAGTACAACTTGAGGCCTTTGAACAATCTGAGGAAACAATATTGAAGAAGGAATAATAACTTTGGCATGTGATGGGGTAACAGGAGCTTATTAAAGGGTAAAGATGGACATACTCTGTGTAATGAAGGGGACATTCCAGGAGACTAAGTGCAGATGTCACCCAGAATAGAATCAGAAGGGCCTGTGCAGTTGATGAATCATTCCAAAGTGTGGGAACATAATGTTTAAGGCAAAGATGGTGAAAGAGTGTACGGTAGAAACCCTAAACATGTAAGTGCTTACTCAGAAGCTTTGAATCCCTAGCTTGCTTAATCAAGAGTTTCCAGATTTGAATGTGCTCCACAAGGGACTATGCAAGATTATTTCAATGGACCATCTGAAGAAAAATTATGCTCTCTGATTATATTTATTTCATCCTAATTTCTATTTTTGTGCATAATTCATAATTACTTCCAAATAGTAAGTTATGTGTATAATTGATAAGCAAGGTAATACAAGTACACAAATATCTTCAGTAAAAGCAATAACTACAGTTGCAGGTGGTGGACAGCCACTGGAAAGAGGAGTGTAGTAAAGTAAGATACTTGCTTTAAAAAGATGACAAGGCTATAGAAAGGGAGACTAATTAGCAGAATCGTGGAGCAGTGCAGGAGAGCCAGAGAAGACCTGAAACAATTGAATCGCGGAAGCCCAAGAGTTAGAGGTTGCTGTGAGCCGTGTGATGCCACGGCACTCTACCCGAGGGCGGTACAGTGAGACTCTGTCTCTACAAAAAAAAAAAAAGAGTTTCAGACACACATTGGATTCAAGACATAATTTAAGCGCAAAATATATTACTCTTTGATTGATTGGATAACTAGCTTAATGTTGACCATATATCAGGGACTGGGTACCATATTACATGCTTTAAATAACTTTCTTAATCCTCTGTCTGGGCCCTGTGGCTCACAGCTGTGATCCTAGCACTCCGAGAGGCAGAGGCAGGAGGAGTCCTTGTGCTCAGAGAACCCACTGAGCAAGAGCCAGACTCTTTCTCTACTAAAAATAGAAAAATTAGCCAGGTGTGGTAGCAGGTGCCTGTAGTCTCAGCTACTTGGAAAGATGAGGCATGAGGATTGTGTAAAACTAGGAGTTTGGGGTTGCTTTGAGTTAGGCTGATGCCCCAAAACAAAAACGAAAACAAGCAAACAAAAATCCTTATTTAAAAAAAAAAATCTTACTTAATCCTCATAGCAATGACCATGTTGTCATTCTTTTTTGTACTTACTAGAGGAAAAAGTAGGCTTAGGGAAGGTAAAAACTTAATTAAAGGTACTTAGTTAAAAGGTGACAGGGCCGAAATGTAAAGCCAATGAGTCTCTGGAGTCAAGCTCATAACCACTTGCTTCTAAGAAAAAAAAAAAAAAACAAGAAGGAAAACAAGATGCAAGAAATTGATGCAAAGGATGGGAGTGGTTGAGAGATGGTGATTTATCCAAAGCTTCTCATTTGATATATCAAAGAATATATTGAGTAGTTATAAAGCACATTGTCCAATTGGAGAACATTTTCACTCACTATATAGTGATATCAGATACATTAAGTAATCCAGAATACTTTCAAATTCTATTACCTGTTCATTACCAACATGTATAAATCCTGTACTTACTTGTATCATGTAGAACTATAAAATGTTCAAGGTCTTCATCAGATTTGAATAATATGCAAATATTGAAAACATATTAAATCAAAACCTACATTGAAGCATAACGCCAATAAAAGCAACCAGACCACAGAATTGGATTATATAATAACTTTCTGTGGGAGGAACATTAATAATTTACTATAAATATAAATTAATGAAAATATATCACAGTCTCTCAAATTACCTCTAATGTCATTTTCAAGAATAATGTTTTTGTAATTTCTGAATGAAACTAAGCAGATGAATGGAGATATTTCTATTTGGTCATTATTCCAGATTTTTCCCTCAGTATTATTTAAAAGTATTCTGAGGTTAACAAAACCACCCTAATAAACTAATTTCCAAGTTAAGAAAGACTTTTGGGATGCTACCAGTGGCATTTTGTTAGAGAAGAAAGTTAATGCCATCCTGAGACTGAAAAATCGCTTTCTACCTAATTATTTTGAAGTTTTGGGGTTCTTTGATGTTTCAATGGCTGTTTCTGGACAGAGATGTGCAGGTGTGCCAAGCCAAAAAGACCCAAATTGTACTCAGGGGAAGCTGAATGTGATAACTTTCTTTAATAATGGTTTGTGGGTTTTGATGAGATTTTAGGAATCACCCACGGTACTGCTAAGGGCAATGGTACAGATCTGTAGAATCCCATGATTTTAGTATAGGCGCCTTGCAAAAGGAATAGGAGGGAAAAAAATGCTTACTTAATTTTAAACACAGGTAGCAGTTAGGATAAATTTCACTAAATGAACGTAACCACAAATACAGAAACTCACACACACAGAAACTGCTGACATACGCAGGCTCATCAGTCTGCCATTCTGTATCTAAATGCAGAAAATATATTAATGAAGCCTGTGTTTCATCTATGGGTATGTTTACACCACAGGACGAAGACTACAGAGGAAAAGAAAACTCATTATTTTTCTTATTTCAGAGATATTAAGGGTGAAATTGAATTCCATTTAGCACAATGGGGGTATATTATATCATAACATCAATAATATTCAAACTTACACTTCTCTATTTGTGCTTAGTGAATGATTCTTAGAATGGTATGAATTTTTTTCCTCTAAACTAATAGATTCATATTATTCCTGGTAAATCATCGATTTGTATCCCTCTTGAAACCCTTTTAAAATATTATTTTATCTGATTAAGCATGAAATAAATTGAAATTTGTTCCTACCTCACCAACAGTAGCAGCTATTGGTGAGATATAATCATAAAACACTAAATGTTTTGTGTTTTAACCCACATATAAAATAGTTCACCTTATTCATAAACCAGAACTATCTTTATTTATTTTTTATTACTAAATCATAGCTGTGTACATTAATGTAATCATGGGGCACCATACACTGGTTTTATATACCATTTGACATATTTTCATCACACTGGTTAGCATAGACTTCCTGGCATTTTCTTAGTTATTGTGTTAAGACATTTATATTCTACATTTAATACATTTCACATGTACCCTTGTAAGATGCACCATAGGTGTGATCCCACCAATCACCCTCCCTCTGCCCATCCTCTCCCCTCCCCTAACTTCTTTCTTCCCCTTCCCCATATTCTTAGGTTATAACTGGGTTATAGCTTTCATATGAAAGCCATAAATTAGTTTCATAGTAGGGCTGAGTACATGGGATAATTTTTCTTCCATTCTTGAGATACTTTACTAAGAAGAATATGTTCCAGCTCCATCCATGTAAACATGAAAGGGGTAAAGTCTCCATTTTTCTTTAAGGCTGCATAATATTCCGTGGTGTACATATACCACAATTTATTGATCCATTCGTGGATCGATGGGCACTTGGGCTTTTTCCATGACTTAGCAATTATGAAAAGGGCTGTAATAAACATTCTGGTACAAATATCTTTTTTATAATGTGATTTTTGGTCTTCTGGGCATATACCTAGTAGAGGAATTATAGGATTGAATGGCAGATCTACTTTTAGATCTCTAAGTGTTCTCTAAACATATTTCCAAAAGGAATGTATTAATTTGCATTCCCACCAGCAGTGTAGAAGTGTTCCCTTTTCTCCACATCCATGCCAACATCTCTGACCTTGGGTTTTGTGATATGGGTGAATCTTACTGGAGTTAGATGACATCTCAAAGTAGTTTTGATTTGCATTTCTCCGATGATTAAGGATGTTGAGCATTTTTTCATATGTCTGTAGGCCATGCACCTGTCTTCTTCAGAGAAGTTTCTCTTCAAGTCCCTTGCCCAGCCTGAGATGGGATCACTTGTTCTTTTCTTGCTTATACATTTTAGTTCTCCGTGGATTCTGGTTATTAAACCTTTGTTGGAGACATAACCTGCAATTAACTTCTCCCATTCTGAGCGATATTTGCTTGCTTTACTTACTGTCTTTTTGGCTGTGCAGAAGCTTTTTAGTTTGATCAGGTCCCAGCAGTGTATTTTTGAAGCTGCTTCAATTGCCTAGGGGGTCCACCTCATAAAATATTCACCCAGACCGATTTCTTCAAGAGTTTTCCCAACACTTTCTTCTACTATTTTTATGGTATCATGTCTTAAATTTAAATCTTTAATCCAGCGAGAGTCTATCCTAGTTAATGGTGAAAGGTGTGGGTCCAGTTTCAATCTTCTACAGGTTGCCAGCCAGTTCACCCAGCACCATTTGTTAAATAGGGAATCTTTTCCCCACTGAATGTTTTTAATTGGCTTGTCAAAGATCAAATAACAGTAAGTAGCTGGATTCATCCCTTGGTTCTCCTTTCTGTTCCATACATCTACCTCTCTGTTTTTGTGCCAGTACCATGCTGTTTTGATCACTATAAATTTATAGTATAGTCTGAGGTCTGGTAACATGATTCCTCCTGCTTTGTTTTTATCTTTGAGTAATCTCTTGGCTATTCAAGGTTTTTTATGATTCCATATAAAACAAAGTATAATTTTTAAAGATATTTAAAGTATGACAGTGGAGCTTCAATAGGGATTGCATTAAAATTGTATATTGCTTTGGGTAGTGTGGACATTTTACCAATGTTGATTCTTCCCAGCCATGAGCATGGTATGTTTTTCCATTTGTTAACATTTTCAGCTATTTCTTTTCTTAGAGTTTCATAGTTCTCTTTATAGAGATCTTTCACGTCCTTTGTTAGATAAACTCCCAAATATTTCATCTTCTTTGGCACTACTGTGAATGGAATAGAGTCCTTAACTGTTTTTTCAGTTTGACTGTTTTTTCAGCTTGGCTGGTGTTGGTATATATAAAAGCTACTCATTTATGGATGTTGATTTTGTAACCTGAGACGCTGCTGTATTCCTTGATCACTTCTAAGAGTTTTGTAGTAGAATCCCTGGTGTTTTCCAGATATACAATCATATCATCTGCGAAGAACAAAAGTTTGATCTCTTCTGACACTATATGAATACCCTTGATCACCTTTTCTTCCCTAATTGTGATGGCTAAAACTTCCATTACACTGTTAAAAAGCAGTGGAGACAATGGGCAACCTTGCCTGGTTCCTAATATGAGTGGAAATTATTTCAATTTAACTCCATTCAATATGATATTGTCTGTGGGTTTGCTGTAGATGGCCTGTATCAGTTTAAGAAATGTCCCTTCTATACCAATTTTCTTAAGGGTTCTCATCATGAAGAGATGCTGGATATTATCAAAAGCTTTTTCTGCATCAATTGAGAGAATCATATGGTCTTTGTTTTTTAATTTGTTTATGTGCTGAATTATACTTATAGATTTACATATATTAAACCAGCCTTCAGACCCTGGGATAAAACTGACTTGGTCATGATGTATAATTTGTTTGATGTGTTGTTGTATTCTGGTTGTTAGGATCTTGTTGAATATTTTTGCATCTATATTCATTAGTGATATTGGTCTATAATTTTCTTTTCTTGTTGGGTCTTTTCCTGGTTTGGGGGTCAGGGTGATGTTTGCTTCATAGAACATGTTGGGTAGTCTTCCTTCTTTTTCTACCTTTTGGAACAGGTTAAGTAATATAGGTACTAATTCCTCTTTAAAGGTTTGGTAGAATTCTGATGTGAAACCATCTGGTCCCGGGCTTTTCTTTTTAGGGAGGTTTTTTATGGTTGATGCTATTTCCGAACTTGATATGGGCCTGTTCAACATTTCTACTTGATTCTGGCTAAGTCTTGGAAGGTGACGTGCTTCCAGGTATCGGTCAATTTCCTTCAGATTTTCATATTTCTGAGAATAAACTTTCTTGTAATATTCATTAAGAATTTTTTGATTTCTGAGGAGTCTGTTGTTATTTCGTCTTTATTGTTTCTGATTGATGAGTTTAGAGATTTTACTCTTTTTTTCCTGATTAGATTGGCCAAAGGTTTATCAATTTTATTGACCTTTTCGAAAAACCAGCTTTTTGATTTATTGATCTGTTGTATTATTCTTTTGTTTTCAATTTCATTTAATTCTGCTCTAATTTTGGTTCTTTCTTTTCTTCTACTGGGTTTGGGGTTGGAATGTTCTTCCTTTTCCAGTTGCTTGAGATGTCCCATTAAGTTGTTAACTTCCTCTCTTTCCGTTCTCTTGAGGAAGGCTTGCAGTGCTATAAATTTCCCTCTTAGAACTCTCTTGGCAGTGTCCTAGAGGTTCTGATAGTTCGTGTCTTCATTGTTGTTTTGTTCCAAAAATTGGTGATTTCTTTCTTAGTCTCATCTCTGATCCAGCTATCATTCAGCATAAAGTTACTTAACTTCCATGTTTTTGTATGAGCATGCAGATTCCTGTTGTTACTCAGCTCAAGTTTTATTACATGGTGGTCCTAGAAGATGCATGGAATAATTTCTATTCCTTTAAATTTACTGAGGTTAGACTTGTGACCTAAGATGTGATTGATTTTGGAGTAAGTTCCATGGGCTGATGAGAAGTATGTGTATTCAGTTTTGTTGGGATGAAATGTTCTGTAGATGTCTGCTAAATCAAAATGTTGGTTAGGTTTAAATCTAAAATTTCTTTGCTCGACTTCTTATTGGAGGATCTATCCAACACTGACAAAGGAGTGTTAAAATCTCTGACTATAATGGAGCTGTAGGAAATCAAGTTGCTCATGTCTGTTAGAGTTTCTCTTATAAATTGAGGCACATTTTGGTTGGGTGCATAAATATTAATAATTGAAATCTCATCATATTGAGTATTACCCTTAACAAATATGAAGTGACTATTCTTATCCTTCCTTACTTTTGTTGGTTTAAAGCCTATTGGGTCTGCAAATGGAATTGCAACACCTGCTTTTTTCTGATTACCATTTGCCTGAAACATGGACAACCATCCTTTGACCCTGAGTCTACATTTATCTTTTAAGGCAAGATGAGATTCTTGTATACAGCAGATATCTGGCCTGAGTTTTTGTATCAAGTCAGCCAATCTGTGCCTCTTTAGAGGACAATTTAAACCTTTCACATTAATTGAGAATATTGATAAGCCTGGTAAAATTTTGGGTATTGAGTTTTTCGAAAGTCCAGTGTACATTTTTAATCCTTTCGCTTCTGTTGAAGTTTGGATTTGATCAAAAGTTTCTGAGTGAGTTTACTTTTGTGGCAGAGGATTATGCTGGTCATTGTGGAGGATAGGTCTGAGAATATCCTGAAGAGCTGGTTTAGTTATGGCAAATTTCTTAAACATGTGAATGTCATTGAAGTATTTAATTTGTCCATCATAAATGAAACTCAGTTCAGTTTAGATCCTGGGTACAGGATCCTGGGTTGAAAGTTATTTTGTTTGAGGAGATTAAAAGTCGATGACCACCCTTTTCTGGCTTGAAAGTTTTCAGCAGAGAGATCTGCTGTCATTCTAAATTCTTCCCTTTGTAGGTTATGGTTTTCTTACATCTGGCTGCTTTCAGAATTTTCTTCTTCATATTAACTTTAGTGAAGTTAGTTATGATGTGCTTGGGGGATGTCTTATTCAGGTTGAGTCATGCTGGGGTTCTGAAACTGTCTGCTATCTGAATTTCAGGATCTCTTGGCATGTCTGGAAAATCCTTTCATAATTTCATAGAGAGGGACCTCTGTGCCTTGCCAAGCCACTTCATTGCTTTCAGGGATTCCAATGAGGCAGATATTAGTCTTCTTCAAATTATCCCAAGGCTCTCTGAGAGAATGATCTGTTTTTGCTCTCCATGTCTCTTCCTCTTTGAGAGTTTGGGAGTGTTCAAAGGCTTTGTCTTCAATGTCAGAAATCCTTTCTTCTGCTTGCCCCACTCTGTTACTGAGGGATTCTATTGTATTTTTCAGATCTTTGAGGGCTACAAAATCTTGTTTCAATCTGTCAAAATCTTTGATGATCTTGTCTTTATATTTGTTGAATTGTTGAGACTTTTGAATTTCTCCTCGAATTTCCAGTTCCCTCTTTTCCTCCATTCTCTTAATCTTGATTGAAATCCAAACTCTGAACTTGATTTCCAATGTCTCAGCCATCTGTTTATGAATGGGATCTTCAGTTATGTCTGCCATATCTTTCCTGGGGGTGGGGGGGGTGTTTGATCTACTCTGGTTATTCATGTTACCAGAGTTTTTCCACTGATTTCACCCCATGATTATTTTATACCATTTGACTAGATGAGTGGATAAAGAAAAGTTGTGTTTGGGGCTCCAGGAGTAGTGATTAACCAGCCCTTTGCCCAAAAGCTGGGACTGGTGTCTGTACCTTTTCCCCTGGAGCTTTGCAAATTATCCGTACAGTGCTATGGCCTGAGAAACAGGGACCTGCTTGGTGTGGTGGGGCTAAGTGGCTCTGTCTTGTTTTCAGCTGGTCTCTGTCTGACCCTAGTGAATCAGTTACTCTGGGTTGAAGTCTCAGCTGTGGAGATATACTAGCAATTAAGTCACCCCACCCCCCACAGGCAACAATTGGAAAAGAAAAATCAAACCTTCCTACAACCACACACCCAGGTTACCACTTGGATAGTCCTCAGGCAATTGGCCCAGTTCAAGAGGTCCAAAGCAATTGTCTCAGTCAGCACCTGTCTCAGGTGGGAGAGTTTAAAATGTCTCTGGCAACTAGATGGCAGAGGTCTTCTGACAACTCAACTCAAATATGACTCACTCAGGTGCTCCATGAGGTCAGGAGGATCCACCCAGCAAATAGATTAGTCTGGGAAGGTTGATGCCTCCTTCTCCACCTTGCACCTCTGTCACACCCAGTCAGTGGTAACCCTGCAGGGCTGTGACTCTGTTGCCTCCAATGAGCAGATACTACAGGGGTTTGCACCTGCCTGAATCACAGGGAGGTCTATGTCTCTTCAGCCAGGCTGCTGCTCTCTGCCACTCTCTGCCTGACAACTCGGGTACTTGATGGAGGCTGGGGCTGTTCACTGAGTTCTAGCCCCGCCTCTGATTGATGTTACTTACAGAACAGAACAACTTTGCGGAATGTGTTTCTGTCCCAGCTAAATTCTCCTGCAGAAGAGAAGCTGTTTTGAGTTCACAGAACCTGGGCCTCATGCCCTGTCTGTACTGCTGCCCAGTAGTTTGTATTCGCAGCACAGTTAGCTGTCAGTTCTAGCCTCCTGCCCTCCTTTGTCTGGGCTAATGATCCCCTGGAGGCTGGGTGCGTCTTAGGCTCAGTAAAGAAGTCCTCTGGGTCAGCCCCACTCTGAGAATCTGCCAGCTCTATGTGTGCGTTTTCTAGTCCCCGCGCTCCACCCAGGCAGGTACCACCTCAGGCAAACCCTTTACTCAAGGTGCCTGTGTTTCCGTCCCAGATCTTTTCTGCCAGTGGCTGCCACAGGAGAAGATGCCCAGCCTCTTCTAGTTGCCCAGAGAGACAGGGGGTGTGACTCCAGAATATCCAGGGGTGAGCCCTATTGTTGCCAAAAATGGCTGTTGCTCTGCGCCTTGGGGCACCGCCACTGTGGTGTGGTTCTCTCTCAGCCGACCATCCTCTCCTCACTCCCGTGCTACAGAATCAGCACTGGCCAGCAGTAGTCCATGCCCTGTCCATACCTCTCAAGATAATACCCAAGAATCTGGACTCCTGGGGGACAGGCCTCCAGACTTCCGAGTGAGAGTGGAGGGGAGTGCTGGGAGCTCAGAATTGCAGATAGAGAATATATCCAGGTTTATACAGTTTTATGCTGGCAGGAGAGTGCCATGGCACCATAGTAGGGGAAGTAGGTCCAGTTTTTAGAGGATCTCTCCCATGGGATATAATGGGAAGACTTTTGAACTCTGCTTATTTGTTTATGGGTTACCCAAGCCGTTCTCCTGGGGGAGGGGATTCCCGTCCACTTGGTGATGGATTTTGTACCTTTTGTTTGTATTCTTGGGGTTGCAGCTCACCGCAGCAGGGTTGATGTGTGTTCTTCAACCTTCTCTCTTGGTGCAGCTCTAATCCACCAGGTTACTTGCTAAATTTCTATCCTTTAACTTTCCCTCTGGATGGGACCCTCTGTGGAAAGCTGGTTTCAGTTGGCCATCTTGTCCTCTTATCCCTCTTCAATCCTGACCTCCAGCAGTAACAGGGCCTGCTTTGTGAGAACCAGGCATCAGTGCTCTTGTAGGACAGTTTCATTTACTCCTCCTGGTAGCCTTCAAAGGTGGCTGCTAGTATTGCCTCCACTTTACAGATGGGGAAAAAGAAGCACAGAGGAGTCAACTAGGATGCCCAGGGTCACATGGCTAGAGGGAGGAACACTTGGCCATCTGTAGAACTATCTTTAAAGTTATGATGTTTATTATGTCATGTTTAGTGGTTGAAATATTAATATTCAGAATAAATATGTCAAAATTGTTTACTTCAATTAATTTAGATATAGTTCAACACTTAATCACAACAATAACCTAGTGTTTCCTCTCTACTATATTATAGATGGACATTCATTGCATAGTTCACATCAACTGCAATTTGACAGATTTTTCCAATTTTTCCTTGGGATGAATGATTTCTAAATGCAATAAATTATTCCTTTTGTTTACTTAGTCTGGATAAATGAAAAAAAGAAAACTTTTCCCCAGTGATGAAATGCCGACAGACAATTATTTATTCATTTCTATTTCCAATATCAAATATAAGCAAATACATCTTGTTGTTCCCAAATGCTCTTTCCTTAGTGAGAGTCAAACACTAAATTGAGCATTAAATCTAATTGAAAGCATTCCTTGATTTGGCCAATCTCTCATTCAGGCTTTTTCCAGAATATATACTGTAGCATATCCAGCTGGACACTGTGCAGAAGTTTGTCAAAATATAAAATGTTTGGTTTTGTTGCCTTAGACAAAAAATGTTGGCTAGAATAGTTGAGTAGCACCAACCCAGTACAGAAATCCAGCTCCACAAATGTCTATGGAGATTCCTCCTGATTTCGATGAAAGGAGCCAAGGGTCGACTGCTGATTCCTGATCAACCATGATACACTCACAGATGAAAAACGAGAACAAGTACAGCACAATTCTGTTTATATATTTAATTTTTCCTCTCAGAACAGCTTCCAGTGTGATCTGCTCTGGATTCCTCTCCTTCTATACTTTTATTCATATTCCATTTTGATCTTGTCTGGCAAAACTCTGATAACGTTTTGTGAAATATTCTTAATAATTTTGGGGAAGTTTTAATATATTCTTCATATGTTTAAAATAATTACAGGTTTGGGGTGTTGTTTTTTTTTCCATCATCATATCTCCAAGGAGGCCTTGCCTCTGTGAAACAATCTCTAAAGTGCTGACTACCTACATTGCTTTCTTTTTGTACACAATAAATTCATGATTCTTTGGCTAAAAACTGCAAAAAACAGCTTTGGCAAACTTGCACCTAAAGAATTTCCCTCAGGGTCAAAAGAAAATGTAAAGCATATTTTATTGCTGTTATTTTCTGAATTAGTTTGGGGGAATAAAAAAAAACTCAGTTAAACCAAAACAAACAAACAAAAGCCCAGAATTCCTTTCTGGGTATATACTCTACCCCAACTGTGAAAGGGAGATCTTGCTTTTTTGTTTGTTTGTTTGTTTTGTTTTGTTTTGTTTTTATTAAATCATAGCTATGTACATTAATGCATTCATGGAATACAATGTGCTAATTTTATATACAATTTGGAATGCTTAACCATGCTTAACAAACTGGTTAACATAGCCTTCACCTCACTTACTTAAGGATTGTGTTAAGACATTTATACTCTACTCTTAATAGATTTGACATGTACCTTTGCAATATGCATCATATGAGGTCCCACTGTTACCCTCCCTCCACGCAGTCTCCCCGCTCTGCTCCCTCATTCTCATTCTCCTCCTCCTCCTCCATTCTGGGCTATAGTTGTGTTTAATCATTCATATGAAAGTGTGGGTGATTATATAATGGTTTCATAGTAGTATTGAGTACATTGGCTATATGTATACCATGGAATATATGCAGCCATAAAAAAGATGGAGACTTTACCTCTTTTATGTTTACATAGATGGAGCTGGAACATATTCTTCTGTGTAAAGTGTCTCAAGAAGGAAGGGAGATCTTGTCTTGACTATGTAACCAACTATACTTGGAGTGTTTCTCACTTTCCTGGAGTGCTGATGCTCTTAAGAGTTGCATAGACCTATAGGGTATCAATCAAAATAAAAAGGGCAGACATCAATTTCATATAAAGCCTTGCAAAGAAGGAAGTCAATTGAGACACAGATATTTTATATTTTATAACTATATGCATTTTTTTTTGTATTGAGTAATTATGAAGCATCTGTGCTCATTTGTTCAGAGTTATGGAGTCTGTGCCACAGAGTGAAAAGTGGACCCTGTTCTCTCTGCCTTTGTCTGGATGCTCTCAGACATAAAGCTGCCTTTACTAACTTGAACCTCTGTAAAATAATTTCAGATAGATTCTTTTCTTCATTTCCAATCCTACTTGCTTTTATTTGTCAAATGTGTTTTCTACCTGTACGTCCATCAACCTATTAGTGTTCTAATCGGAAAACAAATAAATAATCATGTCTGGTCACAGTGAAATTAGAATTTAATTGTGGAAATAAACCAAAATAATTTTATGTCACAATGGATATCTCAGAAATAAGGTACTCCTCTTATTTATATTTATTTATCCAGTTCACAGACGTGCTCTGTATGCCATAAGTTATTGAATAAATGTATTAGTTAAAAATCCAGTGTCATCAGAACTGAAATAGAGATACACACTCAGCATTATTGGAGCACTAAAGAGGAACCAATGAATTGCCTAACAGTTTCAGGATAGTTTTCACATTTAAATTGAGAAATGAATAAAAATGTAAGACAATAATACTAGACATCAGGAAATATGAAACACTGTGTTTAGGGCACAGGTGTGTCCCAAAATGCTGAATCAAATGATACCTCAAGGCAGAAATTATTTTACTGTGCCAGAAATAAGTTGTCTGTCAGATAGCATGAGCAGTATTTTGGCCAGGTAGTAAGTCAATCCATAATGAAACATTCCCTCTAGATGACTTACCAGTCTTGGATATGCAACAACTAATTAGATATTTGATGCGACGTGCAGTGCATGAGAGAAACTTTAGTGGAGATGCTCAGAATAAAACAGTACAGTTATTATTTCTACAGATTGAATAGAAAATTTAATTGACAAATTCATCTATGGTTGACCTATTTTTTAAGTTTAAGCTTTAAAAATATTTATAATATTCTTATTTTGATTTAATAATACACACAAACACTTAATAAATTCATATTCAGCTATAAAGTTTCAGCTCCTTTATTGAATATGGCTTTTAAAAGTTGATAAAAAATGATGGTGGCCTTATAAATATGACTTATGGTTACAAACGTTTGATTAATACGGAGATAGAAGTTTATTTATAATTAGGTCAAAATCTTTCTTAGTAACAAAACTTAATAATAAAATGTATAATCTTTAGGTTTACAAAATGTTTGGCATAACTTGTTTTCAGATATTTGATTTTATCAGCTTTAACCAGCAAAAGGAGATTGTATATAAAAAAGACATTATTATCTTTATGGAAAAATTTCAAACAGAAATGGAAAGTAAGGACAGGAAAGTTTGGCCTATCCACATCTAAAATCATTTAGAGGTGTCCAGTGCAGTCAATTGCCACTACAAGTAAAATACATAGGTGCTCTTTCTTGAGTAAGTAAAGATTATCCTCAAAACACTATAAGACTAGATGGGAATCAAAATGATTAAGGAATCACACCTCTCAAGACATTAGGATTACTGAATGTAATTTTAACTCGGCCACCTTGTTGGAATGATAGTTAACATAGCTAGCAATAGCTGTGAAATTATGTAAATTATGTAACTGGAAGCCAAACGTGGGATTATCATGTTCTAAATTATTTTAGAATTATGTAAACTGATTCATAGTACTTGTTCTTTCCATGAAGACACACAGAATCCCCAGTTAAGCTGTCAGCAACACTAGAGAGTAAGTGGAGTCAGCTGTGGGCCTGCCGGTGACCACATCTAGGGTACGACAGGCCTGTGCAGGCCACTGCTGGGGACGTGCACGATGAAGTGATGCTCTTTGTTTATGTTTTTGATTCATTTAGCTCCATTCTATTTTTTTACCCCAGAAAATACTTAAAGTAGCCTTAAAACATGCATTATTTTCATAGGATCTGAAAAAATAAGTGAAAAATCAAGAGAAAATAAGAAAAACTAAACAGAATTAGAAGTTAAGATCAGGGAGGTTAATATTTTAATCTATGTCCAATTTATTGTGTAAATATGTCTCTGAGTTTTTTGAAACAAGTGCAGAGAAGAATATGTTAACATACATGATTTGACATTTTCATGAGATCTTTAATGCCATTTTTATAGTAATAAAAACATTCATAACATCAGTGCTTGATATATATACAAATATCTAAATATTTGTCATATAATAAAGAAACTATATAATGAAGTAAAGATTCTCAGAATCCTTACAATTAAAGGAGGTTGGATGATGAATTAAAGAGAAATGTCAAAGAGGTAAATTGCTTACCTTGGTCATCTGGTACTAGTGTTTGAGAAAGCACCATCTAAGATAGGTCATAGGCAAGTCAATTGCACATATTTTACTATTATCATTATTATTTGTTTATTTATTTATTCATTATCTCAGGTTAATGTGAAAGTACAAACAACCAAATCACAATATTTGGATTTGCTAGGTAGAGTGCCTCTTGTAGCTATGTCCTGCAGCGAAAAGGTGTGATATACACCTCTACATTGTGTCTATATAGTACGGGCACCCCAAACTCCCCCTCCCTTCTCTCCTCCCCCTCAATTCCCCTCCCCCCAACTTAAATAGAATTGAGTTTTCCTCCTATATGGTTGTGAGATCTTCTACTGGCTTCATATTAGTATTGAGTACATTGGATGTCCACATTTCCATTCTTGTGCTATTTTGCTAAGAAGAATGTGTTTCAGGTTAACACAACAGATGTGAAGTCGCCTCTTTTTATGACTGAATAGTATTCCATGGTATACATATACCACAGTTTGTTAATCCATTCCTGGGTTGAGGGGCATTCAGGCTGTTTCCACATTTTGGGATTGTAAATTGAGCTGCAATAAACAGTCTAGTGCAAATGTCCTTATGATAAAAGGATTTTTCTTTCCTCTGGGTAGATACCCCATAGTGGGATTATAAGGTCTTTATGAACATGCCCAAGTCATTACAAAGTTTTAGTTATGTATAATTACTAATACAAAATATGCTTTGTTACTATATTGTTGGATTAATTAAAAAATGGCTACTATGGAAAAATAAGCTGAGTTATGATCTGATCTCAATCAAATATATTGAAATGACAAATATACATGGAATATTCTTTATCTTTAATAGATTAGCAACATTAATTTTTCTATGCATTGTGCAATTCCACATATTTTTTACCAAAGTGTCCAAAGCTTTTCCATCCAAATGTTAAGATCATTATTTGTGCACTCACTCATTCATTTAATAAATAATTGTGTCAACTCTCTGCCAGGCATTCTTCTAAGTTCTTGGAAGACAGCCACGTGTAAAACATATAAAGCATATCTATCCCCGTGGATCTTACATTCTAGCAAGGGACAATAGTCAAATAATAAATAAAATACGTAATTGTGACTTTAAGAAAATTTTTGATAAATACTATGGAAAAACTGAAAAAGTAGAGAGAAGTAAGAGGTAGGGTTGCAATTTCACACAGAAACATTCCGAAGATGATGAATAAAGAACAACACTGGAGGACTGACTTGCATCTGCAAATATTAAGAATTATAACACACCTATACTGTTATAAATAAACAGCATGTTATTTGTGCTTTTATAGTATCAAGAACTCATGCATGAAGTCACCTGAACACAAAATAGATGCAAGTACAGTGTATTTGGGAAACAATATTCCTTTCAGCAAATAATACTGGTTTAATGGGTATATATTTATACATATTAGAAAAAAATCCATCTTGACCATTACCTCACACCATACAAAAAAATAATATTCAAGATGGTTCATAGACCTAATGTGAAAGTTAAAACAAAGAGTTCCCTTAAAAAGCACAGGGAAATAGCTTTGTGTGTATGCAGATTTTTTTTCAACTTGATACAATAAGCACAAACAGTAAACATATGAGGATGCAATTAAGTTGCCAAACTTATCCTAGAAAATGTGCCACACACCTCATTGCTTAATATCACTATAGTCACCTTTGATGTACTTCCCTTAGGAAGCTATGCACCAAAGCCTGTGCCTACTCCATACTTCAAAGCAATTTTGGAACTCTTTATCTGGAATGTCCAGCAGAGCTGTTATGGTATGAGGCTGGACAATTAAGTTTTCAAACTCATTCTAGAAAAGTGCTACATACCTCAGTGCTGAATATCACCATGGTCACCTTGGAAGTCCACTCCTTGGGAAGCTATGTACTGATGACTATGCCTAGTCAACCCCTCAGAGCACTTTTCTAGGATGAGTTTGCAAACGTGGTTGACCTCAAATATTAATAAATTATGCAACATAAAATTACGAAGTTTTATCTATTAAAAAGGATCATTGATAGACTGAAGAACGAGAGATAGATTCTGAGACTATTTTTAATACATATATTATACAAAAAAACTTACATCAAATATAATCAATAATAAAACACAAACAAATCAACTGGTAATGGTGCAAATTATGGCCAACGAAGATAAAAAACGTTGCTCAAAGTCAGTAATCATTTACAAAATACGAATTATAACCCAAAAGTGACAAAAGCCACTCACCCACATGGATTAAATTATAAACTGCGCCAGGCATTAGCAATGATATGGAGCAACTGGAATTCCCATAACTTGCGAAATATCAGTTGGTGCACCCACATTGTATCTTTTCATGATATTGACAACAGAATGACACTAAACATTAAAGAAAGCCCAAAATGAGACAACTTTATTTAACTTAGTAGTAGCAGAGATCTTAATGTAAGTGTTCCATAAGGTGCCTGAGAACATTGACCTGGCTATGAATGAAAATTGCTCAGATGAACAGAAGTAACCAAAAAGTGTATCTAGAAGTTATATTTTGCCACAAATCCCAACATTAAATATAGAGAGATACATTTAGTAAAAATAAACACTGTTATATTGTGAATTGCTGCTGTCGTCAAGGACCAGCCACGACAGGAGGTGGGTTTACTTCCTAGTGGCCTGGTGGTGTGAGGAGACTGGAGAATTATTAGTAGGAGTTATAGAATATTAGTATAGAGAAATAATAGGCACAGACAAAGAGATAGTTTTAAGAGCAATGGGGCTCAGAAGACGGCACACCCTTCTTCGTGAGGCTTCCAGTGTGCCCCCCAAGTATTAGGCCAGCTCTGTGTTTATTTCATACATCAGTGTAACAGTCATAAATCTCAGAAAAGATTTATGGGGCAAACAATCCCGCCAAGGTTCTTGCTGCTCTTGCGTTCCTACTAACGAGACTAAAAATTCTACAGCTGATTACGTTAATTGCACGGATTTACACGTTGCTTTCTACTGCTTCAAAGTATAATGGCTTTAATGTAAACAAAGCCTTGATAAGGAAGCCAGTCAGAGGCTAACTCAAGGACCAAATCCTAGCTGACCCACAGTCACACACCAGAGATGTGATTTTTTTTTTTTAAGTGACAGAGTCTCACTTTGTCACTCTCAGTAGAGTGCTGTGGTGTCACAGCTCACAGCAACCTCCAGCTCTTGGGCTTAGGCAATTCTTTTGCCTCAGCCTCCTGAGTAGCTGGGACTACAGGCATCTGACACAACGCCTGGCTATTTTTCATTGTTGTTGTTTGCAGTTTGGCTGGGGCCGTGTTCGAACCCGCCACTCTCAGTATATGGGGTCAGCACCCTACTCACTGAGCCGCAGGTGCCCTACCCACTGAGCCACAGGCACCGACCCCAGATGTGATGTTTTACTGCTCTGACAGCCTTGTGTCCAAACAGATAGACTCCTCTGGCCCAATCCAGGTGACAGAAAAAAAGTGAACTTTCTTCTACGTATCTGGTCTGGGGCAGGTCTTCCTGAGTTGGAGAAAGTTTAAAGAATTCACATTCTTAACTCCCCCAAACCACTCCTTCAGAGCACACAGCCTTGCCCTGGCTGAAAGCAGCTTCAAAGCCTCCAGCCAACTGCTGCCCCAAGGCTGCGAGGGGAGGAGGGATATGCAAACGCCAGACTTCAGAAATATTAAAGTGATAGGATCTCCCACTTTGCGCTCAAAGCCAGGAAAATGGGTCCTAACTGAATCCCCATAACTAGACTCACTTTGTCTGGACTTTGTTCCCTAATCCTAATATTTCTAATCTACTAGCAATTAATAATTATTAGTTTCAAACTTATAAAATCGTTATTACTAGCAATGCAAGCGCATCAAGCTATGACTCCTCCTTTAGGTCTTCCCAAGTCCACCCTTCATGCTGTGAAATTTACTCTGTAGGTGAAGCTCCCCAAACCATATAACCAAAGTAAATGCTATCAAAATTGTTCTGCCAGTGATTTGTCTGGCAATAATCTAAAATTCTTTGGCTAACATTGAAGAGTTAGAAATGACCATGCATTATCTATTTAAGAAATGAAGGAAGCATCTCAACAGTGTGTGAATTATTTGGAGGTCTTACTAGGCTGCATCCACAGGCCCAGGAGTGGTATTAGTTTTCCTTTGTGTACAGTGTCCTCCAGGCATGCCCAGAGGCAGGGGAGTGCTTCAATCTTATGAGGCTCAAAACGTTACACATCAAACCATTGGTAGGCAGATTCTTAAATCCTGATAAATAGATCTCAGTAGAAACCCAAGAATGCAATTAGAGAAAATTCCAGACTAATCACAACAATCAGAAAATAATCACTGGTCATGTCTTTCATTGATGTGAGGGAAATATATATATATTATTTTCTAAGATTTTATTGGCTTGTTTTATAAGATGTATCTATTAAAAATATGGTCATGCATTCAAAACTATGGAAAGAAAAAATTTGAATATCTAAAAATAATAAATATTTCACTCTTTATGCAGTTCATGTAGCAACTTACAGCTGTTTTCACTTTTTAAAGCATCCATTAAATATAACAGTAGAAGACCAATCTCGCTTATTTATTCCCCTGTAGTTCAAACTAAGCTATCAACGCTACTTTATAATGACTGTGAAACTAGCACCTGGGACCACTCCTAAAATTTTAGGTTGCTTAGAAAACTTTAACATTCTTCTAAGTCAGAGGGAGGGATAAATTGCCTACTTCATCCTTGTGCATGTTGATGGAGGGAGACAGAGGTTAAACATTGAGTTTAGAGACTTGCATTTAAAGTAGAATGCAAAATAATACACAGATATTAACTGTGGTTCAGGTAGAGGCCAATGTAAGGTGAATTTGCTTATTCAGCAGTTCTGCTGTGAAATCATCTAGGAAGTAATGGCAAAAGTGACCAGAAAATGGAGAAGTAGTTGTTAATAAAAAGGACTAAATTGAAGTATTTCTGGTACGTGGACAAGAATGACTACTGTGAATAATATAAACAACATTATTATTAACAGAAATTTAAAGAATACACCACTCAAAGGTTTTTCATATAAATGCTTAACATCTTAAAGGTCCACTGTGACAACTAAAAGACTACCTCAGGCATTTTGGGGGCTTGACAGGTGTATTATCAAACATAATTTTATTATGCAATTCAATTTGCAAATTAGTTGGGGAAAACAATTTTGCTTATAGAATTCACATATTGTATAATCATTTATGAAATAAGAATAATATTTGATCTGTAATTATGTAGAAAGTATCTGATACTCAAAACTTCTTAAAATGAGGTCACCACCCCATGAAGTTAAGACAATAAGATGTTCTAGCTCCTCTTTTACTGATTTATCTCTTTCATAACCCAACCTTAATATTTATAGACTTGGGAGTAATAGTTGTATATCTATCTTTTTTTCAGTTAAAAAGTCTATTGTGAAATGAAAATGAAAATGAGATACTAATTTCACATAGTGTAATGAAATACTATTAGTAAATGTAATAACAAGTGCAAGAAAGAAGAAATGGGCATGCTCAGACACTTTGGTCTGAAGAATAAGTCAATATGATTATTATGAAGGGAATTTTTGCAACATATACTTAAAGAATTAATTGTAAATATATTTTGGTTGAATATATCTACACCAAGAATTTTATTCAAAGTAAAATATTAAGTTGCACAAAACCATATATATAGAAAAGGATACTGACAACAGTGTTTTTTTGTGTGTTATTTAAAAAATGCAGTCAATTTGAACTTCAAAAATCTGGTTAAGTAAGTAATAACATACTTATATACTAGCATAAAAGATTACAGTATAAATTATATTGTAAGATAATATTTATTATTGTGAGAGTCTGTAATACTGTTAGGTAGGGAAGAAAGCAAATAGGAAGAGGAAAGGACTAAGGGTAGAGCGTGAGAACCAATCAGAATGCAGAAAAGAAACCACACTATCGAATGTTTGTGCTAGAGCCTTTTTCCTAGTTAGAACATGCACAATTAGGAGCTCCTAAGTGACCTTAACTGACCTTTACCATCTAATTAACATTATGGTTTTGACCCCACATTGGGCTTTTTGTGAGGAATTCTGGGAAAACAGCTGACTACAAGGGAAACTGTTCTATAACCCCAAACTGTTATATAACCTGTTAAGTAACCTACTATATAACCCCAACCTGTCAATCACCCAAATGCAGGAAATGGCAACCAATCCCACCCTAGAAACGGAAGGACAAACCAGTGAACATAAAGTAGACTCTGTGTGCTTAGATTTGGGGCTCTTCTCCCCTTGCAGAGGATGACTGGTCTCTCCCTCTAAGATGTACTTTGACTTTGCAATAAATGCTGTGTGTGTGAGATTGCTTCGTATCTGTGAACCAACAACCGGGGGACATTGAGACACACCTAACAAGACTTTAATACAAATACTTATTTATAAAACAACATCCGATGTTGTTTTCAATGTCTTGGGTAGACTATACATGTACTTTTGTGGTGAAGATCTCAAGGTATGAAAATTTGCAGGTGATAAAGTTCCAGAGACTGGTAAAATGTTTTGCTCTTCTAGTACTCTTAAAGAATCAATTGTTATTTGAGTATAAACTAACACTTTTTCAGGTTTCTGAATGAGGATTGAATTATTTATTTTAGTAAAGTCCTAGGTTCCAGCACTGCTACAGAGTTAAAAAAAAAAAAAATCCTGGCAAATGCAAAGACATTTTATCTGTTTTGTAAAGGGTGAGGATTATTGAGAATGTTAACAGTTATAATTTTAAGATATTAAAATAAGCCAGGCGGTCATCAAGGTCTGTTAACTTTCTTGGAAAATGATAGGCTCTTGTTTCTGTTTACATAACAACAGCAGAAAAGCAAGCATGTGTTTTTAACTAAGAAATCTTTTAACAGACTGTTTACAGATACAACATACTCACGTTCCCCACCAACCTCAATGGTGTGCTTTGGGGAAGGGACGCAGAGATCTTTGCCTGACTTTTTAAAGATAAACAGGGTATCCTGATGGTCTACTAAGCCCATTAGCTTCCTATGAGAAAAGAGAATTCTTTTATCTATCTGTGAAAACATATTTATTTTTCAAATTATATTCATATATCCAGAGTATTAGAGAAATAATTGTAAAATGTACACATTTTCTTTATCCATTTATTTGCCAACGGACAGTTTGTTTTCATACCTTGGATATTGTGAATGATGTTGCAATGAACAGGGAGTGCAACTATCTCTCAAAGGTGCCGATTTCATTTTCTTTAGGCATATCCTCAGTGGAGAGACTGTTGGGTTATATGGTAGCTTTATTTTTAATTTTTGAACAATCTCTATCCTGTTTTCCATAGCAGCTGCAACATTCCAATATGAGTGTATATATTGATGTACGTATGTATGTGTGTGTATATTCATGTCTATAAAGATGTACATATAGAGGAACACCACGTTGTACACCTTAAATATATGCAATAAAAATGAATAAGTAAAAGATAACCAAGAAGTGTGTGGCTGAAACTAGAAGAAAAATCAACATTCGGAAAGGCGAATGAATTTAGATTCTACTGGGACAGTCTTAGGTGTCTGAGGATCAGCTCCCATTGGAATGAGAGTGCTAAGAATCAGATAAATGATCAGTATCACTCTCCTTGATAATGATCAATGTGAGGATCTGATGAGAAGATATGAGTATGTCAGAGAATCAAGAAAGTAAATGGGAAAAGATGACAAGAAATTTAAGTAGCTGCAGACCTGTAGGCACCCAGGGTAGAAATTTTGTGTAAATTATAGCAAGCCATAGATCTGAGAGAGTGAGAGTGTCCACTGATGACGGCTTCTTTAGCCCAGAAATGACAGGTTAAAGGGCTTCAAATCCCAGAAACAAATCTGGCATTTAGTGAAGTATTAATTTAGGCTTTGTGCTTAAGGCCTTGGACATATTAATTTTTAGAAAAGTCATTTATTTTATTTAATTTCACTTTCCTTAAATTCTTGAAGCAAAAAATAACTAGAGACTAAGATTATGTTCTTTGTACTTCTTTCAATTTTTTTTTTGTTTAACTAAACAGTACCCAGAATATGAAAAGAGAATGTTTCTGTGTTCTAATATTACTTGAAATGTGAATATTGTCATCAAACTTTTAACAAACTCATGATCATGGTAGGTAGTTCCCATTGGGAAATTGAGATTTAGAAATACAGATTATATTTGTCTTTCCTGATTATTAGTGGTAAAATCAAACTCTTGAATAAGAAAATACCTTCATTCAGATCTCTTTAGAATCAGACCCTCATCACTGATAATTTAGATTATTCTTCAGTGCATGCAGAAATAGTTCAAATCATATACAAAAGTTATAAGATTCCGCCACTCTTACAATGTTTTTCCAATACACTAAAATGTGTTGGGATATATTGTCTGGCCTTGTTTTGTTAAAAGTCACATTTATTCTTAATCATTTCTGAGCGTCACCCAGGTATTTAAGTCATAAGCTCAATGCAGTTGTAAAGATGTAACTAAAGATAGACGGTGACCTTTTAGATGGTGAAAGACTTATTTTTGAGCCACATGGTCAGCCTCTGGCTTAAGACGTTAAAATTGAGGCTGGAAGGAGTTCAAACTATGATACTGCTTAGTGCGTATGTCCCACATAAGATGCACCAAAAGATATTTGGAAAATCCTATGTGACAACTTGTCTGTTGTCATTAATGCAATCTATGCAAAAAGAAAGAAATCATTCTTGGAGATGTCAATGCCTGAGTTTGTTAGAACTGCATCAATTCACATGAAGTTATTTGAGATACAATTTTACACAAGATTTAGAGGGCTGAAATATTGCATAGGTCACACTTTGGGGATCACTCTGGTAGGTTTCTCACAAATACACTTGAATTATCATATGTTTCTCCCTTGACATTAAGTCTCATTTATCAGGATGGTTTTCATGGGGCAAAATTAAATTGACCCTACTGAATCCTTGTCCTAAAGTCGTGCTGTACATGGTAAATTTCTAGATACTAACTTGCTGAACCTATTCAGTTAATTATTAGAAAACTATTTTTTCTCAAATATGAGGCAATTGAATCATTACTTTATCCTCTTATTCTCATCCCTATAAGGCAGTGTTCATCAAATTCTTCATTCAAAGTATTACTTGTTATTTCAGGCTGAAGAGTATGTTTAGAAAATATAGAAAGACAAATTTATGTGGCAGCTTATAAGACTCTATACATAACATTTATTTTCCCCTGATTTAGAATTAAATTTTCTAAATTTAATTGTTAAATTTTCTTTCTAAAACCATGACTTCACCTTATGACTCCTAGTTTTGAGACTAGAACAAAACATCACTTACCGAATGACAGGAAGAAGAATATGAAACATATCATATTTTCTTGTTGGGATATGAAAACAAATATGCTTAGTCAGGCTCTCTGCTTTCCACTTTTACCAGATCATGGAGGAGTAACAAAATATTGTTCATGATGTGCTACAATTTTGTTTTTCCATTATCTTCATCACCATTCATCTTCAAAAGCAAGATAAAATGATTTTCCCCTGATTATGAAATAATTTGTGTAAATGTACCTTGGATACCTACTTTTTCCACAGGGATGACTCAGTGTTAGGGTAGGTCTACCCTTCATGTGTATTCATGTAAGCTCAACTGACACTGCAGCTTAGAATTACTGATGTAATATTATGTTATATTGATGATGAATACTGATCTAGAAAATGAATGGTGCCTGTGGCTCAGTCGGTAAGGCGCCGGCCCCATATACTGAGGGGGCCCCGGTCAAACTGCAACCAAAAAAAATAGCCGGGCGTTGTGGCGGGCGCCTGTAGTCCCAGCTGCTCGGAAGGCTGAGGCAAGAGAATCGCCTAAGCCCAGGAGTTGGAGGTTGCTGTGAGCTGTGTGAGGCCACGGCACTCTACCGAGGGCCATAAAGTGAGACTCTGTCTCTACAAAAAAAAAAAAAAAAAAATGAAGTGGGTTTTCTTAAGCAAATAATAGGTTGCAAAAGAACACAAATGTTAACTTTGCAGTAACATGGAATAACCACTATCAGAAAGGAAATGTAGACTATAAGAAGGAAATATATTAATTTTGGTAGATGAGAAACAATGTATCTTAGATCAGTGATCTTGGGAAGTATTGTGAAAATGCAAGTGAGATCTACAGCGTACTCTTCAAGATTTACCTTCTTCCACTCACTAGTTGGAAAAAGACAAGTGCACTGATTGAGCTTGGATGATGAATAGAGTTATCTCTGAGCTGAGAACAAACTCATGCATTTCACTGTTTTTCTTAATTTAGGAGCTACTAATGACATTTTAAGGTGAAAAGCTCTATATAAATAGCAATTTCAGCTTGGTCCCAAGAGTATAGCTAGTTTTATCTTGGGAAAAGACTTCGGGAACTTTTGGAAAGGAGTGTGGAGTAACAAAGAATAAGACCTTGAATTTTATATAAAGAGATTTAATGCAACTTGCGTATCAAAATATTTCGAGTATTTATTAGCTTTTGTGTTTTCTACTGAGTTAGTCATTGACATTGTAAATGTACTAAACAAATGTGTGTTGTTTCAAATTGTCTCACTTTTCCCATCTCAGGCCTTCACAACATACAAGGAAATATTAAGGGGGGGACAGAATAAATATGTCAATATATACTGATACTAATCTACCCTCACTGTTTCCTAATATCTAACCCTATTTTCTGGTCTTGTGTGCTTTATACCAAACTTGTAAGCCAGTATTCTTTAGGGGGTTCCTTTTGAGCTTACAATGAACTTGGCTTAAAGCCTACCATGCTAAATTATTGAACATTTTTAAGTATATAATTATTCAAAGTAGCTGTATTTATACCAAATGAACCTCCTCTACAAATAAGACAAAAGACACTTGACCTAAAGTGGTGTGTCTGGTTATCTTCTCTCTGAATTTGCAGTTAAATCTTCAGATCTCAGGCTAAACCGGTCTCTTGAATAGGGGAAGTGTGAAATTTAGGAGCCCAGGCACAGTCACCAGCTGCAGTACCAGAAGGCTGGTGAAAAATTCCCCTATTCCCTCTGCAAAGTTATGAAACCAGTTGAGAGCTAGATAAAAGAAACAGATAGATGGAGACCAAAATTCAATTGTTATACTGATAAAAATCTAGATTGGAGCAAGACTTATAAGAGTTAGCTTATGATAACTGTAGTGTTTCAGATTTGACACCCTCCTGCAAGACATTTTCTGTCACTCACAGCACAACACTGAACACCAAAGTTTCCATGACAATAGAGCCCTTTCATGTCATATAGGTAGATTCCTGCGCCTCAACCAAAAATCACCAATACGTCATGCCGCTCCTAGAACAGACGAGTCATCAGAAACAGTACAAGAGCATTATTCCAATAAAGTTGCCTTCAAAGGGAAGAATCCATCAGAAGTACAGAATAAACTGATTAACAGAAAGTAAAGAATGAAGAAAATATTAATAAAACGAGAGATCTCCTCACTGAAAATTGAATTCATCTCCTTTTCTGCATGCTGCATCTAATCAGTTACACATCTTAATTTTTTCATTTTTACTTTTCCTTTTTATCTAAATTTTATCTAAATTTATCTAACATCGTGTATCTATTTTATATTTTTGTATCTATTTCTTATTTTTATTTTTATTTATCTATTAATTTATTTTTTGAGACAGAACCTCAAACTGTCACCCTGGGTAGAGTGCTGTGGCATCACAGCTCACAGCAACCTCCAACTCCTGGGTTCAAGCGATTCTCCTGCCTCCACCTCCCACGTAGCTGGGACTACAGGTGCCTGCCACAGTGTCCGGCTACTTTTGGTTGCAGCCATCATTATTGTTTGGCGTGCCCGGGCAGGATTCAAACCTGCCAGCTCAGGTGTATATGGCTGATGTCTTAGCCGCTTGAGCCACAGGCGCCGAGCCAAGTGTATCTATTTTTAATATCATGTTTTATCTTATACTCTCTTAAGCAGCCAGTAATCCTATCATACCTACCTTCATCAAAAGAAACATTCCTAATTTCTTTTCACTTCCCTTTGCTACAGTTCCCCATTAATTACAACCAAATCAGCGTTTTCAAGAATATTCTGAGGAACATTTGCCCTCTGAGAGTCTCTTCCAAGAAACAGGGGCATTCTATGTTTAAATAAATTTTAGAAATGTCTCATACCTTACCCCATTTTAAATATTTATATGCTCATTAGCAGAGATGTCTTCCAATAAAGAAATCTCTTTGACATGTTTAATCTAAAATTCCCAGTCTTATCTAAACATAGCAATTTTTAAAAAATCCGGAATGGCTCTAGGAATTAGTGTTCTATGAAACACACTTTGAGAAATGCTTTACCAAAATATTTTAATGACTTTCTAACTCGTGCCCCAGCCTCAAAGGGAGTCATTCCGAATAAATCAATACCTTTAGTGATATTACTGCCACGTTCAAAACCATTCTATGTAACCACACTGCATCTTGAACAAAAGTAAGTTTAAACTTCTCAGGCTAATATTTAAAGTCAAGTACAATATTTACTCAAGCTACCATTCTAGATGAAAATTCCATTATTTCCTAAAACAAAATGCTTGCTGAAGTATGTACTCTCACTCCTATGAAGGGTAAGCAACCTGAGTTCTTCAAGAAACTTTGTTTCCTTAAGTGCCTTTTCAAAATTGCAGTTACATATCAAACATTTCCTGACTCATCCTCCTTTTTCTGGGCCGTGAAACTAATTAAATTGTGTGTACTTGGCTTTATCCAACCGTCTTTCTATAGTTGATATGTTTTACTTTGCTCAATAGGCTTAGAGGAAATATAATGTAGTGATTAAAAACATTGGGTCCTCATCCCAGCTAAGAGCACTTAATAGATATCTGATTTCAAGCAAATATTAATTATTCTGTGTTTCTCTTTTCTCATATTCAGAATGCAAATAAATACCTGGCTGGCAGGATTTTCGTGAGATTAAGTGATAGTATGTTGGTATGTATGTATGGTAATAGAGCTTTCTAATCTGCAATTGTTGTGATTAATATTATACTACAAATTCTTTTATATCAATACCCGGTTTTTATGTTTCTTTGTAGAGTCCCCATTTTATATACAGGAGTTTTGCTTATGAGTACTAATCTGAAATATTTTATGTATTCAAAATGGAATTTCAGGGTGGCACCTGTGGCTCAATGGAGTAGGGCTCTGGCCCTGTGTGCCAGAGGTGGTGGGTTCAAACCCAGCCCCAGCCAAAAAAAAAAAACCTGAAAAATGGAATTTCAAAGGTCCCTGGGAGCCATCAAATTTATCATCTTTATATTAAAAATTGGAGACTAGGGTATTGAACATGTAGCTAATTTGCCTACTGTGCACAGCTAGTTGGTAGTAAATTCAGAAGTAATCGTCTGGGCCAAGGCCTATCAGATTCAGATTATAGTTAATTACTTGCATAGGTAAAATTTTAACAAGCTGTACCTCAATGAATAGTTTAAGTTCAAAGTAAGCACCACCTGCCTGATAAATGTAAAAAAAAATCCTTTTACTCATGTCTCTATCCCCTTATTGTGTACACCGATACACCGAGCCTCCCACAATAACTCATGTCTCAGCTGTGTGACTTGCTTCTAATAGGGGGATGTTCTGTAGTGAGAGGCAAGCAAAAGTTTGGAAAACATTTGTGAATGGGTCTTTTCTTCTTTTGATGTTCTTAGAACCTCCTAAACTCAAAGCAAAAATGTTCAGACCAGGCTCTTGAGATATGAGAGACCACAAAATGCAAAAACGAGTTTTCCCAGAACCTCAGACCAACCAGCCCATGGTCAACTCGTGAGCTGACCACAAGCACATGACTGAGTCAACCCAAGTTTAGCAGAAGTATTCACCACCTGAACCGTGCCCAAATTTCAGACCCACAGAATCACGGGGCAAATGAAAAGTTATTTGAAGCTACTTTGTTTAGGGTGATATGTTACACAGAAAAGGTAAACCAATAAAAATTACTCTTTGGATAGATTATTCAGTAAAAGTTATATAAAAATAATCAGCTAGTAAGCCTCCTCAGTTGGAAATCCCCTTATATATGAGAAGATATCACTTACTTTCTCTACAGGCAAAAAATTATTTCGTTATTTAAAAATGTAATAGATCCTGGAATCATAAAATTGAGGGGTTTTGTCCTTAACACTGTCTCTTGCTTTCCTGTTTTATCAGAACAATTACACTGTCTCAGAGGCTGGGTTTCTTTGTTGGCCTTCTTTGCTCATGACCAGCTATTCAGCTTCTCAATTGACTGTGGAACATCCTGTTCTTTAAAGGAAGGATTCCATGACATAAAATGCAATTTTAATAAATAACTGTTTTACCTGAAAGCCATCACGAATATTTAAAGAGTGTGATTATATGTTACAACATTCTACCTAGATGTCTGGGGAAAAAATAACAACAATTTGCCTCTCTATATAAATGATGTAAAACGTATGGCACCCACATTATAAAGCAAAGCACGAGGAGGTTCAATCACTGGTTTATACAGACATTATATACATCTTGATACCGCATTTGGCAGAAGGATAGAGCAATTTCATACGGAACCTATGGATGATTGTTTCATTTTTCCATTTGACTCAGATGTCCATGAAAGCCTGAGAAACACTTCATTGGAACTGGTATGGTGTTGATGAATATTTATCAAGGATTCTTAATGTACACTTGAGCATGTAATTTATTGTTAAAGTACAAGTCACAAGCGGTATATAATTCATATATGCTAGGAAGATAAATATTTCTATTTTTTAATGATTTAGACACCCTGATTCTTCCCCATAGACTATTAAGTATAAAATATCTAATTTCCTTAAATAGTAAGTTTGACAGTTGAGATCTCTAACATTCCACTGTGAGACCTCTTGTTTTATTTTTTATTGTGAAGGTCATCCCCTCTTTCAAACACACATTTGGCAAAACTTGCGATTCTCTTTCAAAATTTTTTGGAGCCGTTTTTTAGGAACTATAGGTAGGTCAGAACATTCATGTTCTTTTTGAATATGAGTTCTGTCATGGAACCAACCTAGTACTGACAGTTCAAAATATCAATGAAATGTTTGGGAAGGATGTGACTCAGGAACACACAGTATGCCCATGGTGCAAGAAGTTCTATTCTGGTGATTTTAACCTTGAAAATGAAATCACGTGGGCAGCCTGAGAACAAGGGGGGTAGTATAAGAAAGCTGCAGTGAAAGCAAATCCAGCTCAACCTACACGCCAATTAGCAGCAAAGTTTGACATTACTATTTCAACAATATTGAACCATTTGAAATAAAACGACAAATAAAGAAGCTGGATAGACTGATTCTGCCTGAATTAAATGAGCATCAGAAGAGAAATGATCTTGAAGCTTGCTATCTTGACACAAAGGTGTATCATTTGTACACCATATTGTTATGCATGTTGAAAAATGAATTCTTTTTGACAACCTCAAATATTCAGCACAATGGGTGGATAAAGAATGACAAAAAACTAAACATTCATTTATTCATCCAAAAAAGCAAACGGTGTCTGTCTGGTGGTTCAGCGCTGGTATTGTCCACTACAGTTTCATGAAACTCGGTCAGGGGATTATAGCAGGTCTCCTGCAACCAATTGGATAAAATACTGAGGATGCTCAGTTAAGCAGCTGAGACTGGTTGGTAGAGACAGGCCAATTCTCCTGCAAGACAGTCTTGACCACATGTACCACAAAGCAAAGCTGCTCAAACTACAGAAGCTGGACTTGGAAACTCTCTGTCATCCACCATGTTCACCAGACACTGCACCAACTGGCTGCCACTTCTTCCAGGTTTTAGATCACGTCTTGCAAGGAAAAATATTCAATATTCAGCAAGCCGTAGAAAATGACTTTCACAATTTCATGGCCACTCACTGTCCGGGCTTCTTCCCTGCTGGCATAAACAGGCTACTGCTAAGATGGCAAAACTGTGTTGTACTTTAGGCATTTACTTTGATTAATTTTCCTGCTTCTTGTTTCAGATAAAGTAAATTTTTGACTTGGAATCAGTCATTTCATATTTAATGCCTGATGCTTGTTAAACTATATATAAACACAAATAGTGCTGTGTATTTTTTTAAAGTATTCTTTTAAATCCTCACGCCATGGCTTCAATGAAACTATGTCATTTGGGTTTGATGGTGAGTTTGCTAATGCATTCTGAGAATTCCTGTCAGCTCTGTGACCAGGTACCATCAGAAAGTAGAGAATTGAAGGACCGAAGCTGGAACAGGTAAGTGAATAAGCAAAAATAAGAGAAGGGCTTTTTAGCGTGTGAGTAACCTATTGAAAACGATGTATTATATTGAGATACCAGAGGTAAACTATATAACAGATTTCAATTATACAAGCAGTCATGAAGTAGTTAGATACAGTCACCAAAGCAAATATGTAAATAAACTTGAGAGAGGCAGAAAGGAACCAAAAAAATCCCAGGTAAAGAACATTCATGCAAGGTAAATGCACGAATATGTATGATATTCTAGTCACAAGATGATTTTGATTCAGAGGCAAGTTTCTATGTTAGAACTTGTCTTTTCAATTATTTTAAATTATGTGCTTCCTTGGGGGTAGAATCCAATCTCCAAGTTGTGACCATTATACGATGATGATAGGATGTAACTCTGAAAATTTGAGCTATATGGAAAAGAGTATGAAATAGGAATATAGATATAAAATAACCAAGAACAATTTCCCAGTCAGTCAATACATCTTTGTGAAGAGGCCATCAGAGAAAAGGTCACTATTTCATTGGCTGGCAGAAGTCTCTTGTAGATAATCTATAAGCAGCATGGATTAGTTTAGTGTAATAGTTGTTAACGTGGTTTTAGCTTTTATAGTTTATGGATTCTACATACTCAGCACACTGTAGCATCACTATCTGTCATTATTCATATTAGGCTGCTAAATTAATTTTTGTGGTTTTGTAGACCTATTCAGTACCGACTACTAACCCCTTTAATTGCTATTTCCTGGTTCATGAGTTGCATGTGAAGGACTATTAGCTTCGTTTCATTTTTTTCACTATTTATGGAAACCAAGAAGCTAAATGCTAATACATTCATTCTACTTTCACAAGCTCAGAAAGTCTCTCTCATTGTGCCAAAATCACAACATTCTATCATTGTAGTAGTTTTTTTATTTTTTATTTTTGGGGGGTAATCAGAGCAGGGTTGGGTCACAGAAGTCTTCAAAGTTGGATATTATACCCTGTGTTTTGTATTTTTATTCTTTTTAGAATAGAAACGGTCTCACTATGCTGCCCAGGCTGCTCTCAAACTTTTGTACACACCTGATCCTTCCACCTCAGCCTCCCCAAATGCTGGAATTATAGTCGTAAGCCACTGTGCTTGGGTCTGAATTTTGTATTTTTGGAAGAGTGATTCTAGAGTGGGATTTGAGTCTATGAATTACAAAGAAGATAGTTTCACTTCTGTCTCTCCAGAATCTACCTCATACCTAAAACATATTGATAAATGTTTGTGAAATAAACACATAATAGATAAATTATGAAACCAAGTCTGATTCTTCCCTGTTTTGATAACACTGTCGACTCCAAAATGTTTAGAAATTGCGGAAAATATACACATAATATAGGTATATGTACATATGTATTATGTATATAGATTCACACACTATATTTGTCTCTGTCCTCAGTTTCTAGCACAGAGGTCTTAAAATAAATAGGATTTTAAGGAGAATTATGTTAGGAGAATATTCTTTCCTAATATTTGATTTTTAGTTCAGTTCTGACACAGAGCTCCTAAGATCTTATATTTTTCTGAATGATAGGAGCATCTTGACAGAGGTACTAAATGCTCTAGAAGTTTCTGGGTCATCAGAGTCTAATCAGGTCTCAGCAGGTGGACTCCCAGATGTGGTAAAGTCAACAAAAAGAACAAACCAGGATTGGAAGCTTGGAACGTGAAGCACCACCTTACTGCTCATTTTATGGAAAGGGGAGAGGTGCTTTCAATAGAGTTAATAATCAATCCTGCCTACATGAAACATTCATAAAAATTCCTGAACTAAAAGCTTTGGCCTGCTTCTAGACTGGCAAACGCTTCCAAGTACCAAAAGGATGGCACATCCCAACCCCATAGGGTCAGAAGCTCCTGCATTCAAGCCCCGTCCAGATCTTACCCTGTGTGCCTGTTCATTTGGCTGTTCATCTATATCCTTTACCATGGCCTCTTAATAAATATAATATTTATTATATTAATATAAACTCATGAGCAATTGTGCTTCCCTGAGGTCTGTGAGCCATCCTATCAAATGTATGGAACCTGAGGAAGGGTGTCCTGAGAACCCTGATTTATAGCCAGCCAGTCAGAAGAACAGGTGAGAATCTACCACGTGTAACTAGCATTGGAAGTACGAGCAGGAAGTCTTGTAGAATTAAGCTTATGTGGATCTAATCCCAACTCCAAAAAGATAATGTTATCATTGAATTTAATTCTATGACAATCACTTGGTGTCTCCTGAAGAACTGCTTGGTGTTTGGGGAAAATGTCTGGTACGCAAAGTGAAGTATTCTTTCTTATATTGAGTGGTGAGTGGTATGGAAGGATAGGAAAAACAATTTGGGTTTTTCCTATCTCATGAAGTTATAAAGCCAAAAGAAGACAAGAAAAATAAAATTTACTCTTATTTCAATAGATTTACGGGATACAAGTGGTTTTGTGTTACGTGGATGAATCATACAATGATGAAATTTGGCTTTTAGGTGCCTGTCACCCAAATAGAGTACACTGTACCCAACACATTGAAGTACTCAGTAGTTACTTCACTACATTGAGTATAAGTCCTGAAAAATGATATTTGATTGTGTCATCAGGATAGTCACTGGTAAACACAAAGCTAAATAAAACCATATCAGATGGTAAGTAATCAGAATGCTAATTGATCATTTATAATTTGCAACTTCGAGAAAAATAATAAATCATCATCAAATTCAACAGTTAATGTGGGGAAGCAATGTGCATCTGTCAGAGTTATTACAATGTAGACTCATCTAAATTTGCTCACCTGAAATTGGAATATCCTTACTTTTCTGCTAGAAAACTAACAAGAGTTTTATCTTTAGGTCAAGGTTGCTTGGTGAAAGACACTTGGCAATAGTTGATATGCCTGTAACATGGAATTAAGCTTAAAGTTCCATTTTGTTAATGATAAAGGTATACAGTGCTTAGTATTTGGCTATATTTGTTAATCAGGGAATCCATTACAAATGATTAAAAGCATATTAAACATGCAATTTGTAATTCAGGCTCAAGGCTACCATTGCATTTTTGGCTCTAATGAGTTAATATGTTTAAAAAGGTAATGATGTTAGGTTAAAGTTGTTTTAACTTTCAAAGAAAAAAGCTTTTAATTAAAATAATCACAGACTCTCCTTGAAAACCTTATTATCTTTGTAAGGTGAACTAAGAAATTGTGTTTTGTTTTGGAATTAACTTTTCAAAATACTAATGGAAAAAGGGAAATTACCATTGTGGTCATGGCAAAAGACCACAATTTATCGTAGCTGATTCAGAATTTTTTCACATTGGAGGAATGGGAGAGGTAGCAGGAAATAACCCTTACAGGTCATGGGCAAGACAAGTTGAAATATGACATTCATCAGATTGATCATTTGACTTTGTTATACAAATAAACTACCAAATCTGATCATTTGACTTTGTTATACAAATAAACTACCAAATCAGTAATGCCTAAAGAAGAATATAGCTTCCTATATTTAATTCAAATAGCTTATGACTCTGTTACTTTGCAGACTGAATAGCACTTAATACAAAACTGCTTTAGGGAAAAACCTAAGTCTTTTAAAATTTCCAGTATCATCAGCAAATCAGGTTATAGGAAGCTGTCAAGGTCTTACTTGCACTTAGAATAGTCTAATATGTCAAACATTAGGATTTTTTAAAGCAATCCTTTGCTATAGAAAAACTAGCTAAAGAAATAAAACTGAGAATTATCTATTTTGTCTGAACAAGTGATCATTAACACCTAGAAAAATGATATTCTTAAACTACTTTATAAATGATAGATCAAACACTTTGTACAGAAGGTAGATCACCATATTTTCACAATGAGCTTTCGTTGAATATTTATGTAATGTTTGACAAAAAGACAGACATAATAAGAGAAAATTTTATTTTATTTTTGTTATTGTTTTCATTGTCATCATCATGACAATCATGCAAAGCATTTTCATCATCAAAGTCTAAAAGCATTTGTACTCAGAGCTTGTCAGTGCCTGGTACTCTCCTAAACACTGTTGTAAATAAGGTAATAAAGTTGTTAACTCATTGTCATCCATATTGAGAGTTGCTGTTTGCATTTGCCTTTCAAATGTAGCAAATTTGAATGATAATCTTGAAAGTAGCTGAATTTCATTCTACAGAATGAAATATTAGATTATAAACTAATTTATTTTATAAATTCAGCTCACTTTTTTGTATAGGGGTGAAATAAAATTAACACTCCTTTACATTTTAATGACAGTCAAAGGAAACAATGTATTCTATGCCACTGTTAATATTTTTAGAAGATTTGTTTAGTGAATATTCCTACTATTTGATAAATTTCAACATGAAAACCTATGCAGAAAATCGTTGGTGATTCTATTTTTATAGTTCAATTGAAAATTCAAATGAAGTGAGAAAATGAAGAATTTTCATTTTGGAAATTAAAATTTCCAAATTTTCATTTGGAAAGCAAATGCATTGGTTTTGAGTATTGTAATTAGAGGTGTATTTCTCATACACCTGATTGACGTAAGCCAGCCAGGCAAATAAATATGAGGTGTATAAGATTCGAGGTTTGTTTGTTTTTTTCTTATAAAGGTAATGATACCAAGGGACAGAAAACACTATTATTTACTATATTTATCAACTGGAGTCCAGAGTGGCTTTAGAAAACTATGAATTCCTGGGGGTGCAAAAGAACAGAATATTCGTTCTCTACCACATTGAGTTCCTTTCCTATGAAGTATTTACATGACCTTGGAATGACCTATCTCTGTTTCCTAAATGCTATTAAAAACCTGTGCCACAACAGGGAACCATGATCTTTCAAAGCATGGAAATGTGAAGTGTTATCTAAGATCCACCCAGTTGACGGTCAGGCTGCAGGGTGGGCTCTGTGATCATCTCTAATCAGGCAGGTTGCAGGTTGTTTGAATGTCCAGGGCAGTATTGTTTGGGATCTGTAGTTAGGCAGGACCATAGGAAGGGCTCTGAGGCTGTAGGAGGTCTCTGGGGTTGCTTCTGGCCACATGGAGTTGGTAAGACCAGAAGCTGTACCACACCGAGCTATGTGGGCTCAGGCTTGCCTCCTGGCCTCTCGTAGGCTTAAGTAGAACAGTGAGGTTCAGTGGGTACTGGTCACCCACTGAATGAAGCTCCTTCTGGAGATGATGGCTGCCCTGCAGCTTATTTCTAATCTGGTTAATATTTAATGCGACTACTAGATTTTATTTGGATCACTTTTTTTCTGCAAGGATTGATTTGGGCCACATAGTCCCTCTATGGGTAATCACTGTTCTGCCGTTGCCTTTCAAGTTGGAGAAGATTTAACAAGCGCATGCAAGGAATTCTACAAATTTTGATAAGCAGTGTCTTTATTATTGGCAGCCTGAAGTATTTTTTTAATTTCTCTTTTAATTTTCTTTTTGACCTATTTGTTATTTAGAAGTATTTTGTGTAATCTTCTAGTGTTTGGAGTTTTCTAGCTCTGTTATTGATTTGTAGTTTAATTACATTGTGGTCCAAAAGCAGACGTTGTGTGATTTATTCTCTTTTAATCTTGACTATAGAACGTGGTCTATGTTGGTGAATCTATCATGCAAGCTTGAGAAGAATGTATATTTTGCTGTCACTGGCTAAAGTAGTCTGCAGATGTCCATTATATACAGCTGACTGATGTTGTCATTGAGTTCAATTACATCCCTACAGATTTTCTGTCTGCTAGATATTTCCATATCTAATAGAGGGGTATTAAAGTTCTGAACTATGAGAGTAGATTCATCTATTTCTCTTTGCAGTTCTATCAGTTTTCGCCTCATATATATTTGGACATTATGTTGTTATGTGCATACACATTAAGGATTTCTGTCCTTTTGGATAAATGACTCCTTTATCATTGTGTAATGGCCTTCCTTATCTCTGAAAATCTTCCTTGCTCTGAAACCTGCAGTGTCTGCAATTAATCTTGCTACTCCTGCTTTGTTTATTAGTGTTAGCAGGATATATTTTTCTCCATGCATTTGCTTTTATTCTGCATGTGTCTTTATATGCCAAGTAGACTTTTTGTAGACAACATATGATTAGTTGGTTCTTATGCTCCAGAAATTCCAGAACCTAAGCAAAGGAGTCTGAAATGAGGTACTGAACCTCAGGTAATTGAAAAGGATGACCTGTGGCTATTACATTCAATAGATGAAATCCATGATTACAAATGAGGGGGCTGGGAAACCATTTCTGGCATGATCATCCTTTATCTACAAAATCTAATGCATTACCTTGTATGTCACAGGTACCAAATAAACGTGTGAGTAAAGGAATAAATGATTCAGGCCCTGAATTGTTTCCCCAACCTGTCCCTTGGTCTTATCTTGTTAATTTTTGTTCAATTATTATTCCAAAATATTATGATTATTATTGCAAGTTGTTTGTCTCCTACTTATATATTATCTTATATAAGTGTTCCATGACTTTAATTTGCTAAACCTCAGTTCTTAGGCACAAACATCTTAATTTAAAATTCTATATTTAATTCAATATGTGCACCATTTAATTTTATTTCTCTCCAATTAATTATAATAAGGCATGATACTATTAATTTTCTTCATGTGATACACATTTGATGGCCTTTCTCTAAGTTCATAAATACATGACTAATTACTTAGGGAGAGATTGAATCACTTCTTGAAAATGTGACCCTGGTACATTAACTGAGATTTACTTTTTAACCTTCATTTTTCCTCTTGTAACAGCTTTTCCTTACCTGAAATTCCAGGAGTGTTCTCTTCCAAGCTGTTTTGCTTTCTAAGAATGTCTAAAAGTTGCCTAGATGGAATATATTGAGTTTTTCTGAAAATACAATTGAAAAGCAGGAAATTAATATTTAAGGAATTATCAATTATATAAATTATGTTTAATGTAATTAAGTATCAAAAGAAGATTTTGTTGCAATAAAATAATGATAAAAGTTTATTTATTAAGGCAGATGATTCAGAAAATTTTGCTTCAAAGACAGGATTTCAATGTCCATGAAACACTTTGAACTTGATTTGGAGAACTTGAGGTGGTATAGGACATTTGAAAAAGTGACGTATTTGTCTTAATAAATACAGATTTCTGTAATTTTCCTAGATATAGGTCAGTATGTGACATAAAATGGGGTGTCATCTTTTAAATTCCATTGTCCCTAAATTTGGTTATCTTATAAATTTGAAATTTGATTTTTTTCTCTTACCTAATTGAGTGAGATGCCATCAGCTCAACCTTGGGTCTCCCTGGAGATTTTGATGACCTCATCCTGCTTTATGTTATCTTTTTTAAATCACGTTTATCCCTTCTTATGTTTAACATAACTCACTTATTTATTTTGTATTATTTAGTGTTTTTTTCTTCCTATTAGAATATAGGTTACTTGCAGGCAATGATGTGTGTGTGTGTTTACTAATAAATGTATCCAGGGTAATTGTTGACCCTTCTGGCACATAGTAGAAACATATATTTAAAAAGTAAGTATTTGTTAAATGTGTGGTTTTTCAACAGTGACCAATGTAAAATTAATAATCTTTACTGTTTCATAGTATAAAAATCTTTAGTGTGATGTTAAAGATCATAATAAATTTGCCTCTTACACAGCACAATTTAAGCTATATATTGAAAAGCCTTAGCTTTTTATTTATTTTATTTTGTTACCATTTCAGTGACCAGAATTTAAATCTTATCTAAGTTTGTAATAAAATTCTACCTATAGACCACACTCCCAAATATGTCATATGTTTAGATGCCATAGAAACTGGTGGTTGTGTAATCTAACAAATCAGTATCATAGGTTTTTAAAAATAGAAATAATCTTTGAATTCATAAAGTCTCAATTTTCCTTTATTACCTATGGGAAAACTTACTTCATGTAGCATACAGAGACAGACAAAAAAGAGTGAAACTTAAAAATATTTTTTCTGTACATGAAATTCACTTAGTTTTATTGTTTTGTGATGAAATTATGTTTCTACAATCTGTGTGGCATGTATGTAGTTCATATCATACAGAGGAGTTACATTAAATGGTTTTACATGGTCATTGTGAACTTTAAAACTGAAAAATACGATTTCTTATTTCTTTGTGTTGTTTTTTGCTTGTTAGAGACAGGGTCCCAATATGTTACCCAACCTGGCCTCAACCTCCTGGGCACAAGGGTTCCTTCCCCCTTAGCCTCCTGAGTAGCTGGGACTACAACACAGCATCCAGTTCCTATAGTTTTCTTCAGCACTTTAAATTTATAAACCATTCAATAAAATTCAGCTTCCTACTCATTCCACACCAAAATTTAGTGGACAACAAAATTTTTATGGACTTTTCCTTAATGATTATATTATCCTTTTGTTAAGAGAATTGAGCAGAATGTTGGCGTTACTCCTCCCATCTATGTAAATCTACAGAAGAATATTAACTATGGAGTGGGTGCTTTAAAAAACAACAAAAAGTAATTCTTGCTTTTGGTCACATGGTTATTATATCCCAATTAAAAACAGTTATGAAAGAAGTCTGGTGATTATAGGAGAACTGAAATAAAAATATGCCCTTAAATAAAGAACTTGACACATGGCTGGGTGCCTGTACCTCAATGGTTAGAGCACTGGCCCCGTGCACTGGGGGTCATGGGTTCACAGGGCTGGTCCTCTAACCATTGAGTGAACCTGGCCTAGGCCGGCTGAACAAAGAAACAACCCCAACCAAAAAGTTGACATAGTCTATATATTTATTTGCCAAATAAATAAATAAATAAATATAATCATCCTAGGCTTTTCTACCTTTTTGATGAGATGGTTTAGATAGTCATTTATCTTTCTTACAAATTCATAGGCCGAATAATGATGAGAGTGAAATGTTAGTCATCATTTGAAGCTACAGAATCATTTATTCTTAACACAAAAAAGAAAGAATATGTCATTGAGGGGTAGGGGTCGGGATGTGTGTTTATTCTTGAATAATTTCTGGTTGAACTTTCATCAGGAGAAATGTGCATTCTCTGAAAAATAAGCAGAAACCAAAGCAAAAAATAAGAGGTCTAGTTTAGGAAATCACAAAGAAGTGAAAAAGAGGCAGAGAAAGAAGGGAACATAGAGACAGAATCAAGTCAAAAGTGCTATAGCAAAAATTTTAAAGTGCACTAGCTGCCTGGTGCCAAGGACATTAAGTTATCCATCCCAGTTTGAATCTCCATGACAAATTCTTGGTCTAGCTATTTTGTAGTTGACATTGTTAAGCATTAGGTAAGAAATAATCACAAGCAGACCCAGTAACGTTTGTATTATAAAAGAATTTTTTTTATTTTTACATATACATGTGTTACTTAGGTTTCCCTTTTTTTTTTTTGCCTTCCCAAATTAAAAAGACTTAAAATTTAATAACAATAACAATGTTTCAGATAAGGATTAGAAACAAAAACCTTGTAAAGAACGAAGGAACATACATACATTCAGAAAAGGAATCAGACAATTGCTTCATCAAAATATTGAGCAATAATAATAATAATAATAATAATAATGCAAAGAAAGTAACGAAAGAAAAGAAAGAAATTTTGACTGACTCTGATTAAATCTTGCAAAAACACAAAAACAAAAATAGTAATTCTAGTCTGAATCACTATCTTATTTCTGTTGATATGAAGACAGTAATTCATTATCTTGTCAAAAATTTTTGTAGCTTTCTGATGTTTTTATAGCTTTTACAGTGAACTTTTTTATTATTTTTTAATTTCTTTCAGGTAATATTACTTCCAGCTGCATTGCTATGTATCACTTTATCCATAAATTATCTGCTAGAAAGTGCACAAACTAAATTGCAAAGCCACTAATGATTATCAGATTATTTCCTTCCCAACATATTACTTCTGGATAAATTTAAGGATCTGACACAATTTCAAGGTGCTGTTAGATACTTTCCTAGAGAGGAAATTGAAATGTATGGCTCAAGTCTAGCAAATGTACATAATATAATTATGCATTTGGCATTAGCATGCTAATTGTAATACCTAGTTAGTTGCCACTCAAAACCTCATTCTTTTTGCCTTGGAAAAAATAGTTTATTTTGGCAAGCAGCACACCCAACTTAGAGATAAAACTTTCCAAGCTTTCTTGCAGTGAGGAATAGCGGCATTATTAAGCCTGGGACAGAGATGTAATTGAGAATGTTTTGTCAGCCTTTAGGAAAACTGCTTAATTGGAGCCTGGAGCTCTCGTGTAATGAGTATGAGTAATGTGGATCTATCTTAGCCTATGAGTGTACCCTGATGATGGAAGCCAGCCCTAGGTATCTGATGACTTTCTTGAGTAGCAATATCAGCCAGAGATGCTTTTAAGAGAATAAAATCTTATACATATGTTACACACACACACACGTATGTATAAAATGAGCCAATGTAAAACAATTTGCTGTTGATTTATATTGCCTTCAGGAATACCTTACATATAAGGTATTTACTAGAAAAAGATAATTTTTTTATAGATCTACTAGCATCCATCATGTACCTTAATTCACTTTGTATAATATGACAAAATGTAGTCAATATGTGGAATGAGGAGTCAGCTAATACTTTAAAGAATTTGAGATATGGTTTGTGTAACCTTTGATTCAAAGGCTTCTCAACTATATGTGATGTTTAAAAAGCATAGACCTATCTTTAATACATACTACAAAGAAAAATAAAGACATGAGACTCACTTTATTTATATCTGATACAAAATTCACCGGGCAATGCCAATCATAAAAACTCATTACTAAACCGTTTATACAAACCGTATGTTACAGTATTTAAACCTAGAATACAATAGGGAAACCATTTATTAATTTAACAGTTTGTGTTTGAGATTACCGTTAGATTTTTAAATAGATACAGATAAAGCTGTTACGTTAACTTTAGTTCCCTAAACCTTAAAAAAGTTATGAATAGGTTGAGGCATACTTTTTGGTTAAGTGAATAATCTCTCCTATAATTTGGTCCAGATTTATATACCAATAATTAATGTTTCAGTGTAGATAATGCAGATTTGAGAGAGAAAAAAATGATAAATTTGGTTTTATACATTTTGAATTTGACTACAGGATATTGAAGGTGATGAGGAGGCCATTGATTAAGTTGAAAGCCAGGAGTGTGGACAAAGACTGACGAGAGATTTGAGAGTCATTAGCGTATAGATGAGAATGGTCGCGGCTACAGGAGCAGGCTGTAAGGTGGAAAGAGCAGTGGAGCGAAGATGGCATCATGGAGCTGGGCAGATGACAAGAGGCCCATGAAAGAAAATCAGCATTGGAGGAGAGAGTAAGAAGAGCTGGATCATCGAAGGCAGAGGACTTTACACAAGGGGCCAGTAGTTGGCAATGTTAAACAGGCCTGGAAAGTCTAGTGGCACAAAGGCCAATGAAAATCTGTTGGACCTGAGACAATGGAAGCTTAGGGGAAACATATTTTGTTTGATGAAAGATGAAGATTAAAGAGGGTTGAAAATTAAATTGAAGGTTAAAAAGTGAAGATATGTAGTTGATTTTGCCACTTATGAGTGATATTGATTTTTCTTCTTTATTTCTAATCTTATAATTCATATTTATATTTCTTGTTCTTCTACTGACTATTGCCTTCAATATTGCCTTCATGCCTTCAAGATAGCATTAATAATAGTGGTGTGTCCACATATTATAACTAATTCCTTACTTTGAAAAAGCTACATCTAGATTTTCATCATTTAGGTTGAACATTGATTGCTTTTTACTCACAGAAGTTAATGTTACCCTATGATAACTCTCTTCGGATTCCATTTTAAAAGGAGGGGTTCATTTTCCAGCTACTAGGAGTGTTGCTGATAGACAGTTCGGAGCTGTTAAACACCAGTTTGGTTTTCCTTGACTGAAGAAAGCCATCTGGTCTGAAATAATTTCTTCTTGGACTTCCTGAATCCAATGACAAATTTTCAAAGGATATAGTTGCTACGCTTAATCATCTGAGTCAGGACAGCATTGAAGAGTGATCCCAGCTTTCAATATCCCCATATAATCAGCTAAGGCTTCCTTTAAGTTTCCATCAGAGATCAATATTACCTCCACCTTATCTTCCCTCCCCTGCCCCTCACTACAGTTGATTCCAGGAATCTTCCTCAATAAACCAACTACATGCTTACCATGGTGTCAGAGTTTGCATCCTAAGGAAACCCAAACTGCAAAAATGTGCTTTGCCAGATTATTTACTTCTAGTTTCTTAAACACATGCATTATTATTACTTTAATTTTATGAATTCCTTGATTATTCTTGGATGATACTGGTAGAATAAATTCAGAAGAGCTTTGAGGTTGTGAGTTTTGACATGAAATCAATAGCAGTTGATGAAAGGGATTCATTATTTATTCCTTGCCATTGGTGGGCTTATGACTAAATTGCAAAGCCACTAATGATTGTTAGATTATTTCCTTCCCAACATTGGTGGGTTTATGACATCACATGTCTGACACATGGGGATTTTTTTTGCTCTTTCATGTGCAACTACACATTGAATTTATTTTGATTATGTTATACCTGTATGTATTATATAAGTCCACCATGTTTCTTAAACCAGAACTTCCAAATATTAGTGCATTTCCCCCAGTCTGTTTTCATGCAAGAAAGCACACACTCGTGCGCGCGCACACTACATACATCAGTCACTGGATACCTATGATACTGTTTTTATCTATGATTATAACTTTTATTAATATTGTTTTGAATAGCTGTAGAAATCTCTTTGACTGGCTTAGAATGGATTCCCTAGAAGTAGATCCTGAGCCAGGATATGTGTAGAAGTTAAAGCTGTGATCCTGAAAGAAATTGGTAAGAAGCAAAAAAGGCAGGAAAAGAAACAAAAACCCAAGCAACCATGAAATTTTAAGCAAAATCTCAGATTCAGCCTAATGATGAACTCTGTAGCATAAATGACACCACATTGTTTGCTCTGCCTAAAACAAGAGAGTTGGGTTTTCAACTATTGATTAAGGGCCACCCAGAGGGACATAAGCTTTCAACGTCCTAAATACTTCTGGCTCTCAGTAGCGCAAGAACATTCCTCCGAAGAAAATTGCAGGTACAATCACAGATAAAAAGCACACAGAAAGAGGAAGAATAGCTTACAGAAGCAACAAAGGGATCCTAGTGGATCTAGCACCAGTAATGTCTGCTGTACTAAGACTATGATATGATAGACACATACATGTACATATGTATACAGGGGTATAACACACACCTATGCACTGAAATGGAACTTGTGTTTTCTATAAAGAGACTTTTAGAGCTCTAAAGATGAATGTGAGAATCAGAATCAGGGGTCCTTATCCACATAGTACAAATTGCATAATTGCAGTGGTAAGATATAAAAACATAAACATGTTCTCTAAATATGAGCCCTTGTCTCCACTAAAAGATGAAAGTAAGATAAAGATTAGATAAAATACAGAACATTATGGGAATGAGATGATGGCAGTAATCTATCAGCAAATCATAAATCTTTTTTTTTTTGAGACAGAGTTTCACTATGTCACCCTCAGTAGAGTGCTATGGCATCACAGCTCACAGCAACCTCCAACTCTTGAGCTTAAATGATTCTCTTGCCTGAGCCTCCCTAGCAGTTGGGACTACAGGCACCCACCAAAACGCCTGGCTATTTTTTAATTGCAGTTGAAATTGTTGGTTAGCTGGCCCGGGCTGGGCTCAAACCCACCAGCTTTTGTGTATGTGGCTGGCGCCCTACTCACTGAGCTACAGGCGCCAAGCCAAGCAAATCATGAATCTTTTATGAAAGTAATAGGATGAGCACCCTGGCTTCTTTGATTGCTCTGGGGGTTTCTAGAAAAGTGAAGGTGGAGAGATCAGAAAGAAAATGGTAAGTCCATTGCTCAGAGTTCAAAAACAATGGAGAATAGTTACTTTTGGTATCTCTGCCAAGATAATTGAAGATTCATATCTGTTTGCCCATGTAATTGAATTTGTGGAATCAATTTCTTGATATTAATTACTCAAAGAAATTAATAGCTACTTAGCATGCTTTTTCTTCAATCAGAATTTTAAATTAATATGGTTACATACTAGTACAAATTTGATAATTTGATGAAGATTAAAATTTACAAAAAACATTAGGTGAGTTAAACCTGGAATTTGTGACTTACATTTACCCTAAAATTTAAAAATATTTGAAAGAATAATTTTCTTCTTGTATTTATATGAGAAAGGAGACTACTTGGGTTTTTCTTCAACATTTATCAAAATGTACCTATGAAACCAAGGAAAAGATATGGAACATTTTTCTGTAAACTTGCACATGATCATGTTATTTAAATCAAAAGGCAAGCATTTAATTATCCCAAATATCTGTCACAGTGCCCATGGCTCAGTGGTTAGGGTACCAGTCACATAACTGAGGCAGGTGGGCTCAAACCTGCCTTGGGCCTGCTAAACAACAATGACAACTGCAATGAAAAAATAGCCGGGCGTTGTGGCGGGAACCTGTAGTCCCAGCTACTTGGGAGGCTCAGGCAAGAGAATCAATCACTTAAGCCCAAGAGTTTGAGATTGCTGTGAGCTGTGATGACACATCACTCTACTGAGGGTGACATAATGAGAGTCTGTCTCAAAAAATAAATAAATAACCCAAATATCAGATGTTCCAAAGAAAACTTTTAACTTTACATTTTGATTTTTCTTCAATATAAACACATACTTTTTGCAAATATATTAAATGGAATAGAACATTAATATTGTAATTTTATTTGCCAATCCTCCTAGCTTTCTGAGAATCCACTCTTTAATAAGAAATAAAATAAATCATCCCATTAAAAATTAAGTATTTAAAATGAAAAACATGTTTGAAACTGGGGTAATTAAAAAATGTCTGACTCGATTTTTAAGGATATACTCCTAACAGAATCTTTCTTCCAAAGTCACTCAAAATTATAACAAGAAGTTGAAAATCATATTTAAACTCTTAGGAAATCGCAGAGCAGACTTTCGTCATTTTCTTTGAGGTAATTTTCATAAAGCTGCAGTGCCCCCTGGTTGCTATTTCATCCAGCCTATGTAGGAAGTTTTGTGCCTATGCCTTGGCTTGTACCCCTCTATGAAATACTTTTAATCTTGCATATTAAAAACACTCCCAGAAGTCAAGCGTGTTACATTGGAATGAACCTACTGGTTTTATAAATGTTTTAAAAGTTGGCAATAGCCTAATCATTTTAACATTATAGCTGGAAATTATTGGTTTATTACATTCCAATTGTCACTCATTTTTTATTTATTGTGTTGGAGTGAGCTGGTTTTAAGTTTTAGATTTCACTGGAAGGGTAATGATCTCCTTAGTTATGATTGCTAGATTTATAAATATGGATCATGGTAAATGTTGGACACAATGAAAAGACTAATAATTTTCAGAATAATTCTTTTCTTTTTACTTATTTTAAAAATATTTCTATGTTACCAGAATACAAGAAGATAAAGTTCTCAATAAGGACTGATGATATGTGAAAATTCACCACTTTTAAAAGTCGCACATGAACAGTTGTATTGATAACAAAACCATAAAATAATACCACCAATAACATAAACCAAAAGCAGACCATTAATAAGAACATATGAATTGACAGAACTTTAAATGACTAAGGCTAACTAAATGTTTATTTCAAAATGTATTAATGAATTCATATTTTCCACTAAGAGAGAATAAAAATAGTAGATGGGTTTTAGTGTTTTTCACCTTAAATTGAAAAAAAAAAAAAACATTTATTAACATCTCAGGATAGATGAAGTGCAGAATAAAGACAATTTTGGTAAACCTTAAGAAAACAGAGGAAGAATAAAGAGCCCACACAATCCTAAATTAAAATTATACTCCCTACTGCCATTAAAAATAGGATACATTTAAAAGACAGAATTCAATCAATGACAGGCAAAAATGGACTGTGAACCACTGGGTCAGGACCACCTACTTAAAAATTGAAATGTTCCCCTCTGAAAATATTTATTAGTATTTATATTGTAAAATACTAACATATTTTAATATATTTTTTAAAATACTAATATATTTTTAAATAATTTATATTTATAGTCAGCCGACTATATTCTAAGTCAATAATTTAGATTACTGGGTTTTGTAAATTCTTTATTGAAATATCTGCAAACTTTCAAAACTTATCTCAAAGACACTGATTAGAAATATTAATGATGGGCGGCACCTGTGGCTCAGTCGGTAAGGCGCCGGCCCCATATACCGAGGGTGGCGGGTTCAAACCCGGCCCCGGCTGAACTGCAACCAAAAAATAGCTGGGCGTTGTGGCGGGCGCCTGTAGTCCCAGCTACTCGGGAGGCTGAGGCAAGAGAATCGCTTAAGCCCAGGAGTTGGAGGTTACTGTGAGCTGTGTGATGCCATGGCACTCTACTAAGGGCCATGAAGTGAGACTCAGTCTCTACAAAAAAAAAAAAAAAAAAAGAAAGAAATATTAATGATAATAGCAAGCATGAAACACGCTTGAATGATTTATAATTTAGCAGATCAACAAAGGAAAATATTTCACAATAAAATTATTAAACACAAATGGAAAAATTCGATAAAAATCTAGATAGTCTGACTTCTGTGTACAACTCGAAGAAATTTAAATTGCATTTTACAAACAAATTTCACGAGATACATTTAGCAGATAAAAATGAAAGCTTCCTACTCTAAGCATCGATTAATTAATATTCAAACCCTACCCCCTGAATGCTCTATTTTCCTCCAGGGTTTCCTGAGGATGAAAAGGCAGTTGTTGTACAAAAATGCTAACAAAGTGTTATGATAAACCCATCTGTGGTAATTCCTCAGTTGCTAGTACAGGAACAATTAAAAGAGCTCACATGAGCGGCTCTGGACCACTTCCTGCCTTTGACAAGCAGCAGTGCACACAGCATTTCAACAATATGCTTCGAGGGAGTTATTTCAGAAACAACTGGGAAATACTCGCCAAACATGAAATCTGGCAAGAAAGTCCTCCAGCTCAGGAGCTAGCTGCTCTGTGTGTTGAGACATGCAACGTGTTTAGGATCTGTTTTAATACAACAGCATTAATAAATTTTTCAAAAAGACCAGGGTAATGTCTTTAACATATCATTTATTGTTTTCAAAGAATGTATTCCTCTTGTGTAAATTATAAATGATTTTGAAATGTATACATAGAATTAAGAGGAGAGAAAATTATTAATAAGTTGTTTTTCCTAAAAAATGAAACTCAAATTTTGAAACAGATTATAAGGAGTAGCAGTGATTATAAAGAGTAGTAGGTTTCTAAACCTTTGCTTACAAACAAAGGCCGATGGAAGCATAATAAAATAAGTAAAGCTGTTTTAACAGATGGAATCTATTTATGGAATGATTTGGTAGAGATGAATGCTTTTTCTTAATCTGAATTATTTCTGCAGATGTTTTAAACCATCCATAGTTTAAAAAAATACCTCTGCTCTGGAATTGGCTGCTTAACTAGCATCAGGAAAATCATCACCAAGATCATAAGGTGAAAATAATTTCTTTTACAGTGTGCAATAATATGCTTCATAGAGGATGAAGTACAGGGTCGGTTTTATATTATGTCATGAAGAGAAAGATTCATGTACTCATAGAATTTTAGATTGAAGGTCAAAGCTAACATTAATGACTAAGACAGGAGGTGCTAAAATGGGCTCTGAAGTGACCAAGAATATTAGGCTTGCCAAATTTTCCTGTCTCGGTTTTTAAAAACAATCTGGTAATAAAGCTAGTCTGTCAAATACTATCCTATAAACATTAAGCTTAGTAGATCATACCGATTCACCTGAGCCCCTCTATTTGTCAGCTCTCTTGATGCTGAGTCAATAACTGATATTAAAGATAAGGAAACTAAAGGTTTTTTAGAACCTGTATCTTTCCATGGTGAGTTTTATGTGACAGATTTCTGAAATGTTATATATAAATTGGTATATTTGTCTTGCACTCAAAAGTCAATTTACCTCAAATTTTGTCCATTATTTGCATTTTTCGTTTTCACGATAACCTCTTCTATATTCATACATTTTGCCTTGTCCTCTGTACCCTTTCTCTCTGACGTCTTCTGACAGTGGGTTAAGGGAGCCCACATTCTCCTTAACAGCAATAAGTGCTAAAGGCACTTGAGGGCAGCTTTAAATGAAAATAGATTACCCAAAGGAAATGCAAGGTCTACATACACTTCAAAGCAAAAGATACCCTTAATGTTTCAAATTGAAATGAAAGAAAATTTGGATAATTTCTCTGCAATGCAACCCAGGTAGAACCGACTAGTGTTTATTTAACAGACTATGTTATTGTTATTTCAGTTAAGATAACAATCTCAAAGGTTCACTGAATCTAATATCTCTAAATGACACTCGTGCCTATAAAACATAATTTTATATATGGATATTAACTTAGTTTAATTTACTTCCCATGGCATATGGCCAGTAAAAGAAACATATGTATTGCAATTTTAGTTTAGAAGTACTTTTGAATCAAATTTGATCTCTCAAAACTATTGTAAAAACCTATCAGCCAGATACTGAATAGTTCACACAATAATTTTGAATATCATCTAATCTTTTCATAGCTTCATTAGATCAAAATGAAATTTTAGTTTATCATGTATTTATCAGTTTTATGACTTAATCATTAAAAAGTCAAACCTTTGATAAAATAACACAAAAGATAAAACAATTTGACTTTGACTTAAGTTAGGGTTCTGAGATGTGTTCAGAAATCCACTCAGAATATCTACAGCAAGTCGTAGAAAATGCTCCTTCCAAGCTGCAGGAAAGGAAATTAAGAACAAACATTCGGCTACCACTTAGCTTGTCTCTAGGAGAGAAATGGAAAGAGTCTGTTGTGGAGATTATTACCTAACCAAAGACGTAAATATAACACAACTTTGAAGAAAAAGGAAGATCACGGCAGGAAAAATACGGATGAAATCATTTATTTGGTAGTGACTTTTCCCATAACCAGCATTACCAACTCAAAGGTAGAATAATTGATCAATATACATTAAATATTTTGTAAATATATCATATAATACCACACACTATTATAATGGCTGATGATAATTTTATTATAACCTGGACAGATATGGAAAATAAATTTTGCAGATTTATTTTTCAAAGTTTAGTTTGCCAGATGACTTGCTTGGGGATAGATATAACCGTATGTCTCATTTTTTTTCCCTTGGATATGATGGTTTTTGAATCATGAAGTAATGGGTCACCAGTCAATTATTTTTCTTAAGGAAGAATAAGGTAAGAGATTAACCAAATTTCTGTAGAGGTAGAAAAATAAGGTATACTTATACAGATGAGATACAAATTGTGTTATGGAAGGTTTAAAGAAAAGTGAGACCCCATCTCTATTAAAAATAGAAAAAACCAGCTGGGCCTTGTTGCAGGTGCCTGTAGTCCCAGCTACTTGGACGGCTGAACCTAGAGGATCCCTCAGACCCAGGAGTTTGAGATTGCTGTGAGCCATGAAGCCATGGCACTCTTTATCCAGGGTGACAGAGAGACACGCCGTCTCAAAAAAAAAAGAAAAAAGGAAAAGAAAGAGAGAGAGAATGCTTTTGTATAAAACAATAAATATAAAATTATAGTTTGGAAACGACTAAAGCAGTGTTCAGACAAGTATCATCAACGGATGCTAATATTAGTGGAGAAAAGTATGACTAAAAGAACAGAATATTTGCAGTGTTATAATATCTCCCCACAATATATTTATTTATAAAAAGAAAAATAGTAATTTTACATTGGAGACAGAGGAAGGACACCAAGGGAATGAAGTTAGCATATGTAACATTCCCTGTGATGGAGCAAATCAACACAGTCACTTTCTGAATGTCGTCGTTGAAAGAACACTGCATCACTGCATGGACTTTCTAGCAGATATGCCCAAACTAAATCTCACTACAAAGAAAACCATACCAACCCAAATCACAGAACAGTCCAGAAAATAATTGTCTTGAATACTTCAAAAGAGTAAGGCCATAAAAAATATATATAATATATGTGTGTGTGTGGAAGGATTATTCTAGATTGAAAGGTATTAAAGAAACGAGGTAATCAAAGCACTTTGTGATTGTAGACTGGATTCCAGAATAATTGGTGATATTCAATAAGGTCTTCAGATTATGTTATTGACCTCTCACTATTAATTGCCTGATTTTTAGTAATTTTGCTGAGATTATATAAGACAATGTGCTTGTTTTATGGGAAATCACACTGAAGTATGCAGAGGTAAACTTGTTTGTAACTTACTCTGAAATGGAAAAAAGCTATAGAAATTTAGAGGATGAGTGACAAAAACAAGCCTGGTGTCCTTAGCAACCTGGTTGAAGAAAATTCATAAATTTTGGTTCTAATTTTATAAATTGGAAATGGCCTTTAAAATTTAAAATAAATCACAATCCTGGGAAAGTGTGATTTGCACACCTTGAGCTATTTTCCCTTGACAAGGTGAGGGGTGGCTGAGGCAATAGGATGGATGTGAGCCCCCACCAGACATTAATTTGGAGGAATTATTGATGAACAGACTCAGCTCTCAGGGAGAATGCCGGGATGATCAAGGAACACCTGTTCCCAACATCGAATGGGGCTGGGCATTTGCTTTGGCATATTTTCTCTCAGAAAAAAAAAAGGAAGAGTAAACTTATGAACGTGACCTTCAGACTAAAATCAGAAACAAATGCCTTTCTTGATGGTACACCTTAGCATTAAAATAACACCTGAGTAAATCTAACCACATATTAATGAAAACTACATATGCCAATCTAGTAATTGTCAACACTTGAGTTGCTTAAATTCGCGCAATTGTAAGGCAAAGATTTGGATTATGTATTTCTCATCTAGAAAGTGTAAGGACATCTTCACGGGAGAGTTCAAATCTACAGAAGACTCTCCTCAAGTTTCTTAAACTAGAACATAGAGCAAATAAAAGGTTGTGTGGTTTGAAAATAGGCAATGACCAAAGCTCTTTTAAGTTGAAAATGGATATTCAGTACAGTTCTGTGCAACTGCAGTTCAATATTTCTGTTTAAGCTTTCACAGACATGTCCAGCGTGTCTAGCTAACGATGTGTATGCGGAGAGTAGGGAGCACATGAACAGGCGTGTACACCGTGTGCACACACATTTGAGCGCACACACAGAGCTAGCATCAGAGAACCATGCCCAGAGGAAGTCTTTGCTTTATCCGACTACTACAGGACATCTCACTTGCTGTGCAAGGCCTGTTTTAAGGGAAGAAGATTCTGCTCCAGAATGCAACTACTGGAAATACTGCCAAGGTCCCTCCTGTCATTATCAGATTACAGCAGAACGTTTCAGTCAGCATATTTTAACTATTGGGAAATATGCTATTTACTCATATTTCTTATCCTTTTTTTTCTTCAATGCCAATTATAGCAGCTGAAGCTTCACACACACACACACACGCACACGCACGCACACACACACACTCATCCTATCAGGAAATACTCTTTACCAATTTAGGTGTTTATTTGATAAACAAATTTTCTTTGAATATTCAGATTCTCTGATTTAGTTTAAAGGTACAGAGGTATTTTATACGGTAGAGTATTATCTGATAAATGTGATAGAAATCTATCCCCTGACCACGTACAGTTATTAACATTTATAGAAATTTAACAAATAAATGCCAGGTTTTGACAAGAGGAGGACTCACTTTTGAAAGCGTGTTTTATGGAAATTCACACATCACAAGTTTTAAAATCCAATTGTGTACCTAAGAGCTAATGAATGGAAGTAAGATAAATGAGTATAAGAAGACTGACATTAGTTTAACCTAATGCACTACAAAAGTCCACTCAAATTCATTAAAACATTGTTCCAACCCTGAGAAAGTACATCCAGACAATCATGTAAGTAAAATTGCCATGATGAGTAGTTATTTCTGGAATTGTGTAACAATGTGTTCTTGTTTTGCTTGTAAATAAAAGACACCACAGCACAGTTGATGCTTGTTTAACTTTGCATACAAATATGCATGTTGCCAACTGGATTCAATTTATCCTGTCCTAATTTGAATTAACTTGATGGGTCTTTTGACACATGCTGAACAGACTAATTGTTGCTTATTTGGGTGCCCTGAATCAGTGAACAGGGCAATCAGAATCCAAGCAGATGTTCCATGTCTTTGATTGCACAGAGCCTGACGTTGGAAAAGAAGATGGAGAAATCATTTTGCTGATTTACTTTTGTTAGTATCTGTCAAGGCACAGACTGCATTACAAATACAACTGTTAAAATAAGCAGACTCTGCTAAAGAGTTGTGAAAACCAGATAGAAATACTAATTATAATTTCATCTTTTTGACACCTCTGAACTTCCATAGTCCCTGTAATCAGGATTTGGCAATGGAAAAATTGTAGCAGCAGATAAAATGTTTATCTGCATTTTCCCTTATATTTTTTCAAAATATATGATCAATTTATGATCAATTTTAAGAATACAAAAACTATAGAGTAATAAAAAAACAAAAGTGGAGCTAACTACCACCTTTACTGCCCACGTTGCTGAATTTTTGATTGTGTACTGTTTACAACATTACTTTTTTAAAAACCAGACCCTTTACAGATATCGTTGATTCCTCCAGTGAATGAATAGAGGTTAATCAACTCTATACATCCTTTAATTATTGTTTCCCAATTATTTGTTTTATCAATTAAGAGTAGATTTGGCAGCACAAATCTAAAAAGCAAAACAATGAATGATAGAAAAGAGTAAAAGCAGTTGAGAGTTAAATAGTTCAGAAGTTACAACATCACTTTTTTAAATCCTCAAGGATCCACTTTATCACCTATGTATGGTTCATTTTTGTTTCCTATTCTACATTTTTTCTTCATTCCTTGCCTGATTTCCTATTGCAGATTCCTTTACTTTATTTCAAATTGACTGGTAGAAATTCTTTATTCATTTTGGAGAGTTGGAAATATCTTCTTCTTTTTTCTTTTCTTTTTTTTTGCAGTTTTGGGCCAGGGCTGGGTTTGAACTCACCACCTCCGGCATATGGGGCTGGCACCCTACTCCTTTGAACCACAGGCACTGCCCCAGGAAATACCTTCTTCTTAGAGGCAATGGATTGTTTTTGACCTACAAGGCAATAGGTGAATAGACATTTTTAACTTTTAAAGTTGTAGATTTTGACACTTCCTTATAGAAGTCTTACATTTAGTCCTGTGTATTTTCTTATAAACTGTTTGATATTTGTTTTTTATCAAGATGGTTTTTTATACACTGAGAATTAATTATGTGTGATGGAAGATGTTCCATTTTTTCTTTGTTTAGAAATAATAAATTATCCCATCACAATTTGGTCACTGTTTTTCTCGGCTTGTCTTTTTTATTTCCTTTCAGTCTTCCCCTTCTAAATTTCCTATTAAACAGATATAAAATCTTCCCATTATTTTTCTCCCTATCTATTTTTCTCATCATTTTACCTGTCTGTTCTTTATTCTTTGTAACATTATAATACCTATTTTCTGGTTCAACAATTAACTTTTTCAGCTATATATTATCTATCTCTAGGTAAATATGTGTATTACATAATGATTTCAAATTGTAGATTTAATCCCAGGGAGAGTGTGCATGGTTCTCCCATTATGTTTTTTTAAACCTTTTAGTCATAGTCATATCTTTTTTCTTTGTAAAGACTTTATTTTATTTTTAAAAATAGTCCTGCTGTCTTTAGTTCTTATGGTGCTAGTTCCGATATTGATTTCAAATTCTGTTTCTTATAGATCTTGAATTCTTTCAGAAAAGGTTTCTGACTTTGGACTGACAAGTCCTCGGCAGCAGACCTCGCTTGTACGAATCATGCATGTCCTGAGTTGTGAATGTGACCCGCCGTCAACTATTGGATTTGCTTTAGCTTTTGCATCTACCAGGACAGGTGAATTTGGGGTCTGGAATAACATATTCATGATTTTTTAGTAGACAAGTTCCATAGTTAAAAAATGTCATAGGACTTGGACTTTTTAAGCCCATCAAGAACCCAGCTCCCCCTCCCCCCAATAAACTTCCTTATTTTAATATCTGCTTTTTACCAAAAAAATAGCACTTTCAAGGTCCTTAGCATATGTAGTGATCTAAATTCCCAAAATTCTCAACTCATATACATGCAAGGCTTTGTCTCCTGATCCCAAAAGAACATCAAAACAGTGTTAGTATTTTTTTAAATGGACACATTAAACTTGATACGAACACAAAGAAATGCCAAGAAAAAAATAATTGTTTTCCTCTTAAACCCAATGTTTTAGAAATATTATATGTAGCATCACATAATGTTGATGCCTTTTCTTTTGGTAAATAATGATGTGAAGTTGAAGCAGGATTATAAAAGAGTGAGGACTACGTCATCCACGAATTTCACCTTCAGCACAAAGCTAATCTTTGAATCACCCCCAACACAGGTGTTAAAGTTGCCACCCCCAACACAGTTGAAAATCCACATGTAACTTTTGATTACCCCAACACTTAACTAGTAGCCTAATATTAACCAAAAACCTTACTGATCACATAAGCAGGTTATCCACAAATATTTTGAATGGCATAGATATTATATATTGTATTCTTACAATAAAGTAAGCTAGAGGAAAGGAAATGTATTTAGAAAATCATAAGGAAGAGAAAATATATTTATTACTTATTAGATGGAAATGAATGATTGTAAAGATCTTTCTCCTCATCGTCTTCATGTTTGGTAGGCTGAGAAGAAGCAGGAGGAGGGGGAAAGATTTGTATTTCTGTCTTGAGTGGCAGAGATGGACGACAATTCAAGTATAAGTGACCCAGTGTGGTCCAAACTTGTGTTGCTCCAGGTCACTTGTATATCTTCACAACGTAGATGTTGGACTACGTTAACTATTTCCAAAACTAATAGATAGCTTTTCTAAACGGCTGTGGAATTTAATGAGAGTGTTGCCTTTCTCGGTGATTCTAATTAAAATACCAAGAATCTGTAGTAAAGTTTTTTGAAAGTATAAGTCTAGATATATACATACACCTTCATGGGTATTCAACTCAATGCAATTTTATAGTGTGGAAACACACAGGAAACCAATAATCCGATTTAAAAGTAGAACATTCCTAGCACGCTGTGAGGTCCCTAGGGCCTATCCTCCTTTCTCCCCCACCTCCTATCAAGTAATCATTTTCCTTTTATCCTCACCCCGCTGACAAAATTTTATTATTATTATTATTTTTTTTTTATTTTTTTTTTTAATTTGGCCGGGGCTGGGTTTGAACCCGCCACCTCCGGCATATGGGACCGGCGCCCTACCCACTGAGCCACAGGCGCCGCCCAAAATTTTTTATTAATTGAACAACTGGTTTGAAGTCTTCATGTTAGACTTCTTTGAGATAAGTGAGATTTATTCATGTTTCTATATATAGCCAGAGGTTGTTTCCAAATATCCCATTGGGGGTTCACCACATTTATTTATCGGTTCTGAAATATGTGCCCCTCAAGCTTGACGATATTATAAATATTGTTTATATGTAAAATATAAACATTGTTTTCCATATCTTTTAGTTTTTAGATGTATGCATTTCTGATGGTTGTATATCTAGGATTTTGAATTATTAGAATATCAACTAAAACAATCTTCCTAAGTTGTACTAGTTTACAATCCTACCAGCGGTATGTGAATTGGCTTCACAGCCTCATGAACAGTTGATGTTGTGGGATCTTTTAAAATCCCTGCTATTACAGAGACTATTCAAAAGAATCCCATCATACTTTTAATTTTCATTTCTTAATGGTGAATAAGATTGGCCACCTTTTCCTGTATTTAAAGGTTATCTGCATATCTTTTTAAGTATATTTTTAAAGTCTATTGACTTCAAAGAGATCAAATTTGAGCTTCCTATCTTATCCTTATGAATTTATCAGAGATGTTTATATATTCTGAAAATGAACAGCTTGTCAGATATCACAAATAGCTTTTTCCAAATAGAGACATACTTTTTAATTTCTTAATATATCCATACTAAGAAGATACTCTTAATTTTCAGTAAAGTCTAGTTTGCCAATATTTTTCTTTATACTATGAGCCTTGGTACCATATTAAGAAATCTTTGTTTCATCCAAATCTTAGAACATTAGAAAACATTAGAAACATTAGAAAATGTTCTCTAATTTTATATTTTAGGAGTTGAAGTTGATTTTTACTTAAAATATGGGGCAATGATCAACAGTCATCCCTTGATATCTGTTGAGACTTGGTTCCTGGACTTCCCACAGATACCAAAATCCACAGACGCTCCAGTCCCTTAGATAAAGTGGCTTAGTATTTGCACATAATGTGTGCATATCCTCCTATGTACTTTAGATCATCTCTAGATTACTTAAAGTACCTAATACCATTTTATTTCTATGTAAATAGTTACTATACTGTATTTTCATTTGTATCCTTTTATCACCATTTTTTATTGTTCTTCCCCAGATATTTTTGATCTGCTGTTGATTGAACCCACAGATGCAGAACCTGCAGAGGCTGAGGGAAGACGACATTGTATTCAATTGATCTGGACGATGTACTGAAAAGAGAATCCTTTCTCCCCTGAAGCACAGTGACTTCTTCACATAGCCCAGGTAAACTGTCATGCATGAATCTATTTCTAGGCTTTCTCCTATTCCACTACTCTGTCTGGCTGCCCTTGTGCAGCAGCAGAAGGGGTTTAGAAGCTTTTTATGGGAAAATCACTCACCTATCCCCAGAGTACTGACTGTGTTAAGTTCCAAAAGGGCAATCCTTTGGGCCACCATCCATCCAGGTAAGAGTAGCAGGACCTTAGAGAAGGGACAACTTTACAGCCCATGAGCTAATGTTTGGCAAGAGGGGGAACTGGAGTCGGTGGGCTGTGTGTGCTTGTGTGCTCCAAGTTAGTGCAGAGTCCATGGTGGGGGGAGGGCTCTGAGGCTCTGCCCTGCCCTAAGAGGAGTCCCATGATCAAGGGGGGACAACTTTGAATAGCAATCAAAGCCATGATGACAGGTCAGAAATGTGTGACATTATCTGCCTGTAATGGCACTTTACATAGAGTGCTGCGTTTTCATTTTAAGCTGGACTCTACAAACCATGCATCCTGCTCTGCTCTTTAACAGACATGCACTTCAGATGTTCTGATTTCTTTTGTGTCAATTTTAAGAAAATCCAAATTTTCAATCTAAATTTTTAAATCTAGTGGCATAAAGCACAGTGTGTATGTGCGTGTGTGTGTTACAGACATACACACACTCACAGGGGCATAGGGAGGAGTGTTGGTTGCTGACACTGGAAGGGTAGATGGGATAGCGACCCCAGGTTTTTACCAAAATGGCAGGCAGGCGGCACCTGGTGCATGGGAAGGAGCAGTTTGCACAGGGTGGCCTGGCGGGAAGCGTTCATAGGCCAGTCCTGGTTTTCCTTAACCCCAGCCCTGGCCCAGGAGGTAGCCTTTCTCTACCTCAGCAGCAGTTTCAATAAAGATGCGTTCGGTTAGAAATAAATAAATACATCTATTTGCTTATTTTTCATAATCGTCACGATGCCAATTGTGCTTTTACTATCTTTAGGATATTCAGTGATACCTCATATTTTATTTCTGTTTTATATAACTAGATAAATAGTACCAATCAGGTTTCATTTATTGTAACTGTCTTTTTTTTTTTTTTGGCTTGGTCACTCTTGTTAGGTTTTTAAAATAACTTCCATTGTTCCCTTCAAAATGCAGTACTCCTTTTGAAATACAATTATAGTGATTTTAAATTCCTGAAGTGATTTCGATACATAATATTAAACTAATAACTACTACTTTAAAAATTACTCTTAATAGTTGGTCATTTATAAACACCAATCATTATAAGTGTTTCTGTTAAAAAAAGAAAAGAAGATGGTTTTAGGACCACTCCATTACACATTTAAACAACTATTTCAGACTTTAATTACATGATAACAATGAATTGATGTCATTATGGTTCTGACTAGAACTTCACAGATATGACAGTTGGCATCTTTCTCACTCAATATTTTCATTTCAACTGTTGTTAATCCTGGTAAATCCTGGCAACTGATCTCTTTATCTCTCTGTTCTGTTTCTTATTTCAATCTCCTCTGTTATGACATTCAACATTCAAAATAATGCAAGTAGAGGTCTTTTTGGCCTAGATGTTATTTCAATTTTGTTCAGAATCCTCTGATTTAGGACACATAGGCTACCTTTTGGGATCAGCTGACCTTGAATCAAATGCCCACCTGTAATCTAATCAGCTGTGACAGAAAAGGTTGTGTATAATGAATGAACCCACGAACCCAGCCACCTGAAAGAGGGGATGCCAGCCAATATTGCCTGCAAATAAATTTCTTTATGGCCTTATGAGGGCTATGCAAATGCAATCGATTTGATGAAGATGTAGCCTTAATTCTGGGTGTGAGCAACAGTGAGATACATAAAAAATTTGTACAGAGAAGGGATAATGGTATGGATAGCTTCTAGATTAATCAGTGTTTCGACCATTAACATTTACTAAGAAGGAATATGCTGCCATCAGCAAGCATGAGGATGACTGTCAACAACTCTTTAGATGTGACAAGATTTTTTTTTTTTTTTACATAACCAAGTCCTATTCATTTCTTTTTTCACTCTTGGAATCAACATCCTAATTACAGTTCACTTCCCAGCCATTTAGCACTTGGAAGAAAATATCTCAATAGCAGACATAAGTAACAGAGTCTTTGAAAATGTGCACTCCTCTACGCAACTATTTTTGAAATTGATCATATATGCAAAAAATCAATTCCACCTTCAAAAAAGATTATCAAGGACAGACCTGCATAACAGTCTAGAAGAAGAAATAGAGATCGCCAGTTCCTCAAGAGCCTCTTTGTGCTCGTCCCTAACAATGTCCGGTTTTCTTCCCTAGAAGGGACTGCTCTCCTGACTTGTGAGTAAACATTTTCCAGATTATAGCTGCTGTTTTGATTTAGCTGCATCTCTAAAATATGTCTCTTGGTAAGATATGTATGTACACACATATTTAATACAAGCACACAACATACTTAAAATTATTATGCATTTACACCTTTAATCTTGCTTAACAAGGTTAATACATGTGTTTAGGACGAATCCATAATATGTGTGGATGTACTTTGTTCTTTTTATTGTTTATATTATTTCATAGCATTTTTATTTATTTGATGGTCATTTTTTTCAGTTTCATGCTAATATAAATAATGTGAATAGTGTATCTTTCTAGTAAATGTTCACTGGTTTTAATGGGTATGAGATTCTTTAGGATTTATACATAGGACTAGAATTGCCTGCAACGGACTATCCATTTCCTTAACTTTATAAAGTACTATGAAATAATTTTTTAATTTAATTTTTATTAAATCATAACTATACACACTTGTGGGGTACAATGTGATGATTTGGTATACAATGTGGAATGCTTAAATCAAACTGATTAACATAATTATCACCTCACTTATTTTCTGTGGTAAGACATTTATAATTTACTCTTAGTTGTTTTGAAATGGACCCTTGCATTGTGCACATTAGGCAAGAGCCCACCAAAGTCTTCCCTCATCCATCCACTTGCCCTCCCCCTCCTGTTTGATATCACAATTCCATTACTAGGTATCTACCCAGATGAACAAAATTTATTTTACAACAAAGATATTTGCACCAGAATGTTCATTGCAGCCCAGTTCATAATTGCAACTCGTGGAAGTGGCCCAAATGTCCATCAACCCATAATGGATGAATGAATTGTGGTATATGTATACCATGGAATACTATGCAGCCATACAAAATAATTTTCAAAGTGGTTGTACCAATTTTCACCCCTACCAGCAGAATATTAATCTTTGCCTATACTATTATCAGCCATTCACGTTTTTATATTTTAAATTATTAGATAATAAAGCTAGTGGATGCAAAGATTGTATTGTGACTTTAATTACATATTACTGAACATGTTCTCCACATTATCACTCCTAGGTTAATTGGTATAAGACTTCTCTACATTTGATGATTGAGAGATTCAGGTGCCTGATGGGGCTCTTGCCATTTTTCACATCTGGTCTTCAAAAGAACAAAACACAATGTGCTGAAAGTGCAGTGATTCTTAAATTTTAGGTCATAATTGACACTCACTAATTTTCCTCATATTCCTTTGGTGAAACTTGGTCATAAAGCCACATCTAAATACAGACAAGATGGAGAGCAATCTGTGTGCGGCAAGAATAGGAAATGGGTTTTGCGAGAAGAGACAGCAGCGTCCACTATATCTCAAAAACAATGCGTCAGAAAAGCTTTGTCCTTCCCCACTGGTTTACATCGCCTCTTCAGAACTATATAAAGTATTCATATACACATCGGTCTATTTCAGGCTTCTTTCTTATGTTCTTTACATATTTGTCTATACCATCCATTAAAATCACTTTATCCTATTATTATACTACTTATTATAAGTCTTGATATCTACTTGGAAGAATTCCACTAATAAAGTATTTATAGGCCAGAACCACAGCCGCCATGAGCAGGCTGACCTGAGCTGCAGGTGCACAACTGTGGAATGGCAGTGGCAGGACCCCAGACACCACCACAGTTGGGGCTACGGCCCAGGCGACCGCCCCTCACCCTGGCGCAGCTGTATCCAATGCCCAGGGTGACCACCAATCACCTATTGATATCCTATCCAGCCAGGCTTGTACTCATCCAGCCGGCCACTCCGGAACTTTCCTGTGAGGCTTACATGTCCCTCAGCACCACCAACACTGGCCACTCTGTCCAGGTAGACTTCAGTGACAGCGATGACCAAACCGTGATGACTGTGGACCCTGGAAGGGCTTTACCACCTCAAGCAGTTCCACTTCCACTGGGGCGAGGAGCATGATGATACGGGTCAGAGCACACGACGGGAGCAATTCCTTCCCAGCGAGCTGCACGGGTTCCCTGGAACAGCCCAAAGTGCAGCACCTCTGGGAAGGCGGCCACAGCAGAGGTCTTTGGCTGGGGTCAGCATCTTTTTGGAGACTGGGACAAGCACCCCGGCAGGCACTGTCTGACTAATGTGCCCCACATGGTTCAGTTAGAGGCAATAAGGCCCAGTTCAGCCGCTTCAGCCCCCAGTGCCTCCTGCCTGCCAGCGGCGCTACTGAACCTACCCAGGCTCCCTGATGACTCCCTTCTCAGTGGGTGGGTCACCTGGCTTGTGCTCTAGAAGTCCATCTACATCTTTGAGAAGCAGACGAAGAAATTGAGAGCCTGCTTTTCACCTTGGAGAATGATGAGAGGATCCAGGCACAGAAGGGCCATGTGAGCAAGGCCTCCCTCCAGGCCTGAGCTGCCCACCTGTCCAGGGGACCACTAGGGCCATCTCTGCCCAAGGGCTTCCCCATCAGCACACACCAAAGCATTTGAGGCTTCCTGCCTAGGAAGAGCTGTGGACCCCTCTTCAGCCAGCTTGCTCCTTGGACACTCTGGAGGTTTCTAGATAGGACCTTAGAGTCTGGGGCACCTGTCAGCCACGCTGGAGACAGGAAGGACAGGAACTGAGCAGGTCCAAGCCAGGGACTGCCTCTGTTCTCCAAGACACAAAAGCTGCTGGTAACCTCCTTTTGTCTTCCCACCTGCAGGGCAGCAGTCCCCTCCCAGAGCTCACACTGCGGGGATGAGACCCAGCTCCCTGGGCAGGCAGCTGGCACTGACAGGGAGACTCAGCAATAGTTAGAGGCGGGCACAGCTGCCCTCTCAGCACTGTTCCTTCTGCAGACCTTTGCCACGTGCTCACTTCACTGCCAGGCCACTAAAATCAGCGCCCAGCCTGCTGGAGGTGACATGGCCTTCTCTCTCTGGGCACGTGCACCATGGGCAGAGTCTGTCTGCAGCTTATACACGATCTCCCCTTGTCCCCACCCAGCTACCAAAGACACTCACATAACAATCCGTCCATGTTTAATTAATAAATTCATGTATCTATGCAACAAAAAAAGTGTTTATAAATGTATTACTAAATTCTCCTGCTTATAAATACTTTGATAAATAAATTGACATGATTTACATAATTTTAGGTAGATATTATTAATGTATACATGGTAAAATATAGTTGTGATTTTATTTTCATAACATTAATATAACATATTATCAAAATGATAAAAATAATTATGTTATTGGTGTATTGCTTTTTAAAGCTTTTGGATAAAATTAATCGCTATATTTAAATTTCTCTTTGTTTTTTGAGAGAGCTCTTCATATTGTAATTATATACTTGTCTCTCTCTTTTGTAATTCTGTCAAGCTTTTGCTTTCTATATTTTGAGCTCATTGCATTAAGTAAAAACGAACTTAATTTTTTTTTATTTAAGTTTTTGTCATTTTGCAATAACATATCTTTGGAATGTTTTGGGTCTAAGTTTATTTTGTCCAGTACTAATAGAGCAATTTCAACTTTTTTTTATCTGCTACTTTCAGCCTTCTAATATAAGTATGGCTTTCACAGAAACACACATCTTTTCTTAAAATTTCAGAATAGTATGTGGATACAGGTATTTTGGTTATATGGATTGCTTAGTACTGCTTGAGTCAAAGTTGTAAGTGTGCTGTCACCCATTTGGTGTACCCATTAGGTACGATTTCACCCATCCCCCCACACTCCCACTTATTTCATTTACACTGAGTTTTACTTCCATCTGTGCGCCTGGGTGGTGATCAGTTAGTTACAATTAAGTATTAAGTACATGTGGGGTTTGTTTCTCCATTCTTGCAATACTTCACTCAGGCGAATGGTCTCCAGTTCCACCTACATTGTTGCAAAAGGTCTTATTGCATATTACATGCCTGAGAAATACTCCATGGTATACATGTAACTGCATTTTATTAATTCACTCATGAACTGACAGACACTGGAGTTGATTCTGCATCCTTGCAATTGTGAATTGTGCTGCAATATGCATTCTAGTGCAAGTGTCTTTTTGATAAGTGACTTTTTTTCCTTTGGGTATATACTCAGTAGAAAGATTGCTAGCTCAAATGACAGGTCTACTTTTAGCTCTTTGAAGAATCTCCATACTATTTTCCATAGAGATTGTACTGGTTTGCAGTCTCACCAACAGTTTACAAGTGCTCCTTAATCTCTGCACCCTCACCAGCATCTATTGTTTTGGGACATTTTGACAAAAGCCATTAGCACTGGGGTTAGGTGATATCTCATTTTGGCATTTGCATTTCCTTGATGATAAGCGATATTGAACATTTTTACACATAAGTATTATAAATTAGTTTATCTTTTGAAAAGTGTCTGTTCATGTCTTCTGCCCACTTTTTAATGGGGGTATTTCATTTTGCTTGCTGATTTGCTTGTATTTTTTGTAGATTCTGGTCATTGGCCCTTTATCAGATGTACAGCATGCAAATATTTTCTCTAGTTCTGTAGGTTATCTATTACTCTGTTGATGGTTTTCTTAGCTGTGCAGAATCATTTTAATTTAATAAGATCCATTTATTTATTTTTGTTGTTGCTATGATGGCTATTTGGGTCTTCTTCAAAAATTCTATACCTAGGGCAATGTCTAGAAGAGTTTTTCCAACATTTACTTCTAGAATTCTCATGGCATCATGTCTTAGATTTAAGTCTTGTATACATCTTGAAATAATTTTTTTGAGTGGTGAGAGATATGAATCCTGTTTCAATCTTCTACATGGTTATCCAATTTTCCCAGCACTATTTATTGAACAGGAATCTTTCCCCCAATGTTATGGTTGTCTGCTTTGTCAAATGTCAAATGGCTGGTTTTGTATCTGTTCTGTTTGTATCTGGGTTGTATCTGGTTCTCTGTTTTGTTCCACTGATCTATGTCTCTATTTTGTTACAGCCCTATAGCCTTGTAGTATAGTTTAAAACTGAGAGAGTGATGCCTCTAAATATGTTCCTTTTGCATAAGGTTGCTTTGGCTATTCAAGCTCTTTTTTGGTTCCAAATGAAATGTAGAATTATTTTTTCTAGACATGTGAAAAATGACCTTGGTATTTTAATGGGGAATGCATTGAATCTGGAAGTCACTCTGCATAGTATGAACACTGTATAATATATCACAGCTTTTTTATTTGTTTGTGTTTTTGGTTTTTAAATGGAATATTTAATAAATCTTTTTAAGAACAAATGTACTTAAATTCTGTGTTATTCCTTCCCATCTAGTTTATATTTCTCTTTCTCTTTTCTACTGGTTTTTTTTTTCTCTATTCCATTTTTTACACCTCTACTGATACAAAATTTACTTATATATTTTTATTTTTAGGGTTATCCTAGAAATTGAAACATCTCATTCATTTTTGTTCTATGATATTATTTATTTTTATATTTTTATCAGGCTTTTATGGTAGGCTTATACTGGCATTTTGGCAAATGGTATTTTTCCCTTTGTTTCTTAAAGCCTTAGTGTAAGAGTTTCTTAAATGTTTGATAATCTGGGGTGTGAAAATATATCTGGTTCTTCAGATTTTATTAATTTTTATTTTTAACATAAGTTTTATTCCATTTATAAAATAAATAACTAGATCATGGCTTTTCTAGTTTTTATTTGTCTTAAGAGGTAAGTTGTGTTTTTTCATAAGTTAATAAATTGATTATTATAAACTTTTGCTGTATTTTTAGTTTTTGTAAAATATTGACATTTCATTAATTTTTAATATTGATATTTTCTATTTCTCTCACTAAAGTTTTTAACTATATATTAATCACTTCAGAGAAATAACTTTTGAATTTATTTTTCTCATTTTTGTTTACTTTTTATTTAGTTCATTGTACTTTTATTGTTATTTTTTCCTTCCATTTACTTTGACTTAAATTATCTCTTCTTTTTTTTCAAGTTAAGACTTAGATCATGGATTTTTATGTTTTCCTTTACTAATGTAGATATATTAAACTATAAATTTTTCTCCAAATCACAAATTCCTGGAATAAATTGCACTTGGTTATGATGCAAAATCCTTCACTTAGATTGAATCTTGCAATATATTTTAAGAATAATGTCTATTTCATGAAGGTTTAGCCTCATGGAATTTTTTCCTTGCCATTCCTTATCAGAATTTTTTACCTGAAGCTTCAAAAATTTATTAAAATATTATAAACAAATTTGTGCTAATAAATTCAATGACTAAAATGAAATAAATGACTTTCTTGATAAATACAACTTACCAAAACTGACATAGAAGATATTTGAAATATTAACAGACATTTGATATTAGAAAAAAAAATATGCAATTAAAATCCTTCCAACAATGGAAATGCTTCATTCAATGAATTCTAAACATTAAGAAAAAAATCATAAACATGTTATGCAAACTTGTAACTTCAGCTACTATTTATGGAACTGGTTAGTGTGATTGCTACAGTTTATGGTTGACTAGAAAAGTTTATTTAAAAGAGAAAATAACCTGACATTCTTTTTTTTATAGGAAAGAAAAACTTTTATTTCTTATATGTTCAGAAACATTTAGCTGCTATTCTCAGTTTGTTATTTTGTTTTGTAGTTTTTTGCTGTTATCTAGTGTGTGAAATAGCCTGATAAGAATTCTTTTCAATGTAGTTTTAAATTTCTTTTTCTTGTTTTTTGTATCTGTTTTCTTTAGAAAATATGTGGATATGATGTCTGGGGCCGTATTTCAGTATTCATGGTTTGATGATTTTACAATATTAATAGAAAAATAATTTCACCTCATTTAAGTTAAATGTTGGCATTTGTTATTTTTTGGTTCAGGGATTTAAAGGCATCTTAACATACTTCTACTTTTAGAATCCTTTATAAATTTTTATATAAAAGAAATGTTATCTATGTATTACTTTTGAAGTTGAATTAGAGATACCATTTCTAGTCAAGTGTACCTAGACTAGTATGTTACACACATCCATTTTACATGCAATAAATGGACTTGTTTGGGAATTTTACTTCCAACAAGATCGTTTACAATTTTACTTCCAACAAGATCGTTTAAAACGTGTCTTAATTTTTTTTCATCCCCAGTAAATATGTTCTTATTAATATGTTCTTATTAAGCTTCCATCACATTCAGACACTGTGCCCCCGGATCTCACTAGTTTCCCTTCTAAGTGCTTGTAGTGTGTGTTTTGCACACACACCCATATACACATACATATATAAAGGGAAATGAGCAGTGTCAGGCTAACAGAGTAGGAATTTAGGAACCCTTGGAGGGCAATTGAAACTCTCTGGGAAGTATATAGTTTTTGTTTTGCATTTCCCTACAAGTCATCCTTAGGACTTAATTCTTCACTTAAATGGGATTTCTAGCACCATGTACAGCTGGATCCTGGAACATGCTAGCAATCTTATATATAAGATTCATATATAATTACCTATATATTTTAAAAACTGAGTATAGGAGTAAAAAAAAGAAGTTCCTCCTCCCTAATAGCCCAGAAGTGTGTGTGGTGTTATTCTTTCCAACACTAAGAGCAATTATCAGCCTATAAAGCATTTGAAAATATATAACAGCACAACTTTTTTGTACCTTGTTGGGGAACCAGCCACAAACTTCACAGTGGTTCTTTCCCAGTGCTTGCTGGAGATACAGGAGAATGAGGGAAATGAAAACACAGACCCGGAGTTAAAGTTTTCAGAGCACCATGGACTGAGGGATCTTTGTTCTTCATTATGAGGCTTCAGCAAGGCCAAGACTCTGGACTTGCTGCATATTTATTTCATACATTTAGTAGGGGAGGCCAAAATCTTTATATTATAATTCAATGCTGAGCTTGCATTCCCCAATTAAACTACGTCTTAAACTAGCTACATTAATTAGAGTGATATACTTTTTACTATTATTGCTCTAAGTTATTTATGATCTTAGCACAAACAGAACATGGGACAAGGAACATAGTCCAGGTGCAGGATGTCAAAGAAGACCCCCATTCGGCCACGCACACGTCACAGGCGTGGCAACACTCCAGAAGCCTTGTGCTCAGACTGACTAAAGCTTATGATCATACCCAGGTGACAGAAAAAAGGAGATTGTACCCCATGATTGCATTAATGTACACAGCTATTATTTAATTTAAAAAAAGGAAAGAAAGAAAGAATAAAAAAAAAGGAGATATTTTTCTCCTCATCTAGTCTGGAGCAACTCTTGCTCTCCTTAGTGAAGTACAAACATTCTGCATTCCCTAACACCCCCAAAGCACTCACTCTCCCTGAGACAGCAGTCCACTGGGTGAGCCCTGCCTGCTCAGTGACCTGGCAGTGGAGTTGCGCTGGGGCAGGGGTGAAGTTTCAGCAAGATAGCCTCCAGAGTCTTAAAGGGGCTAGACCTTCAGCTGTGCATTTTTCACCAGGCCTAGGATTCCTCTGATCCACTTCTCTCCTGATTCCCTTTTGCCCATAATCTGCAATCATTTTCTTAATTCAATTCCTAACCTACCTATAACTAATAATTGAATATTGGTTTTAAGCTTATTAAATCATTATTACTACCAATGCAAGTACATCAAGATATGACTCTTCCCTCAAGTGCCCATGTGCGTATCTGCAATATCGATTCTTGAATCCTTAACTTATGTTTTCAAAGAACACTCTCAAGCCTCTATGATTCCTTTTGTAACTGATGTTAACAATACAATTACAGTTAATGTATGACCACACCAGAGCTCAGCTATTTCTACCTCATATACTTGTATGCATAGCAATTACAAATCATACTAAACATTCCAAATGAGCACACAAAAAAATCATCATGTACTTTATTTTATAAATGGAAATGAATCAATCCAGTTTCTTTTTTTTTTTTTTTAAGTTTTTTGTTTGTTTGTTTATAGTTTTTGGCCAGGGCTGGGCTTGAACCCACCACCTCCGGCATATGGGGCCGGCACCCTACTCCTTTGAGCCACAGGCACCACCCTCCAGTTTCTATTTTAAACTAGGCAATATCTGTTGCAAAGGAAAAGAAAAGCAATGGGAAAGTTAAAACAAATGATGCACTTTCAACAAGTGAAAATTTGGCTTATGATTGCTTGACAATTAGAAAAATGATATGAAGTAGTCCTTCATAGTAATTGTTTTCTGTTTCCTATCATATTTTGAATGTCATCAAAAGCTTTTAACTCTATTTACTCTATTATCATTGCACTGCAAATACAGTCATGCTTGAAATAACATCAATTTGGTCAACCCTAGACCTCATAAATGACAGTGGTCCCATAATAGCAATATTATAAAAACATATTGTTACTGTGCCTTTCTATTTTTGGATACACAAACACTTACCATTATGTTAATATTGCCCATAGGAGGCAATATAGTAACATGTACAGGTTTGAGGTCTAGGAGCAACAAGCCATATATATAGCCCAGGTATGTATGCAGTAGGTTATACCATCTATGTTTGTGCAAGTACCCTCAATGCTGTTCACACAATGATGCGAGCACCTCACTGGAGTTAGATGGTATCTCAAAGTAGTTTTGATTTGCATTTCTCTGATGATTAAAGATGATGAGCATTTTTTCATGTCTGAAGGCCGTGCGCCTGTCTTCTTCAGAGAAGTTTCTCTTCAAATCCCTTGCCCAGCCTGAGATGGGATCCCTTGTTCTATTCTTGCTAATGCGTTTGAGTTCTCTGTGGATTCTGGTTATTAAACCTTTGTCAGAGACATAACCTGCAAATATCTTCTCCCAATCTGAGGGCTGTTTTCTTGCTTTACTTACAATGAGACTAGCCTATATCACAAAATCTCAAGACCAGAGACGTTGGCGCGGATGTGGAGAAAAGGGAACACTTTTGCACTGCTGGTGGGAATGCAAATTAATACATTCCTTTTGGAAAGAGATATGGAGAACACTTAGAGATCTTAAAATAGATCTGCCATTCAATCCTGTAATCCCTCTACTGGGCATATACCCAGAAGACCAAAAAGCACATCATAACAAAGATATTTGTACCAGAATGTTTATTGCAGCTCAATTCATAATTGCTAAGTCATGGAAGAAGCCGAAGTGCCCGTTGATCCACGAATGGATTAATAAATTGTGGTACATGTACACCATGGAATATTATGCAGCCTTAAAGAAAGATGGAGACTTTACCTCTTTCATGTTTACATGGATGGAGCTGGAACATATTCTTCTTAGTAAAGTATCTCAAGAATGGAAGAAAAAGTACCCAATGTACTCAGCCCTACTATGAAACTAATTTAGGGTTTTCACATGAAAGCTATAACCCAGTTACAACCTAAGAATAGGGGGAAGGGGGAAAGGGGGGGGGAGGTGGGTAGAGGGAAGGGGAAAGGTTGCATCTTTTCCCAGTGGTGCATCTTACAAGGGTATATGTGAAACTTGGTAAACGGTCTGTAAAGCTAGTGAATGATGCCCCATGATCATATCAATGTACACAGCTATGATTTAATAAAAATAAATAAATAAATAAATGATGCGAGCACCTAATTTCTCCGAATGCACCCCTGTTATAAAGCAACACAAGACTGTATTGTGTAACTCCTCAATAATGATTGCTTCAATAAACTATGCTATGATCCTTTCTGTTAGAGACCATTTCTTGCTCAAAAGTAGACCTCCCCTTCCTCCACCATTGCTTTGCTAACTACTGGCAGGAAGTAAGTGATACAAGCGAAACTGGTGCCTTCAAAATTTATAGATTGAAGTCCCAATTCCCAGTACCTCAAACTGTGACTGTATTTGGGAATAAGGCTTCTAAAGAGGTGATTATTTTAAAATGGGGTCATTAAAGTGCGCCTTTATCCAATCTGACTGGCATCCTTATCAAAAGAGGAAATTTGAACACACAAAAAGAGCACAGGTGTGATTTGTACAGGGGAAACACCACGTGAGGACATGGAAGAAAGTGGCCGTCTGCAGGCCAAGGGGAAAGGCCTCAGAAGAAACTAAATCCTCCTACATCTTGATCTCAGATATTATCTACTTTGATGCCGGCCTCCAGAACATTAACAAAATAAATTTTTCTTCTATGGCATTTTGTTATGGCAATTCTGGTAAATAAATACAGAAAATACTAAATAAAAATACTGTGTAAATAAGGAATTTAAGGAAACAGAAGAAGGTAGCGAATAATGTCTTCAATGCTTCAGAACTCTTTTCCAGCCCATGGCGGGCATTTGAGACAGGGAAATTACTTACAAAGGCAACTAGATTTTATTCATTTATTCGACATGTATTTATTGAGCCTATCATACCGTCCATACTGTTGGGATGTAATCAGCTACAAAAACATATGTGATCCAAGCTCTTATGAAGCTTAGGATTTATGGAGAAAAGCATTTAACAAATAAATCATTGCAAAAATGTTCTTGTAACTAGAAATAAGTGCATATAACAAAACAAGTATGTATAGCATAGAATTAATGCTTTCTCTTGAGTTTTTAAATTATATTTTATTTCCACTAGTGAGTTATTTGTAACTTTAAAAAAATTTAAATTTTTTAAAATTAAAAATTTAAATTTAAAAAAATCAAAAAATCAAAAAATTTGATTGTCCTAGGGTTTAAAATGCACATCTTTAAAAAGTCAGTCTCTACTTATAAATAATGCTATACCTCTTGCTGTGTAATGTAAGCTGCCCACAGATGAATATATCAATGAATCCCTTTCATACTTTGTGCCATTGCATTCACACATTTTGTTTGAACATATGCTTTAACTATATTATATTGCGTTTATACATATGTAAATCAATAGATGTGAGTTGCTGCATAAACAGAAGGAAAAACAAAGAACATATGATCATTACAAAAAAAATTGACAAAACTATGCATGCTTTCATGATAAAAGCCCTCAATAAATTAGGCATAGTAGGAACATATCTCAAAATTAAAAAGCCATCTATGAAAAACCACACCCATTGTCATATTGAATGGGGAAAACTTGAAAACATTCTAACTAAGAACTAGAATAAAGCAAGGTTGCCCACTGTCACCACTTTTATTCAACATAGTGCTGGGAGCACTAGTTGGGGCAATAAGGCAAGATAAAGAAATTTAGAGTGTCCAAGTCAGGAAAGAGGAGGTCAAACTATCGATTTTTACTGGTGATAAGATTTTTTTTTTTTTTTTTTTGAGACATAGTCTCACTTTGTTGCCCTCAGTAGAGTGCCGAAGTGTCACAGCTCACAACAACCTCAAACTCTTGGGCTTAAGTGATTCTCTTGCCTCAGCCTCCCAAGGAGCTGGGACTACGGGTGCCTGCCACAACACCCAGCTATTTTTTGGTTGTAGTTGTCTTTGTTGTTTGACAGTCCTGGGCTGGGTTCAAACCTGCCAGTTCCAGTGTATGCGCCTGGTGCCCTAGCCGCTGAGCTACAGGTGCCGAGCCTGGTCATAAGATCTTATATCTAAAAACTCCAAAAGTTTCCTCCAAGAGTCTCCTGGAATTGATAAAGATATTCGGTAAAGTCTTAGGATACAAAATCAACACATATAAATCAGTAGCATTCCCAAGCACCAGTAATAGTCGAGCTAAGAGTAAAATCAAAGACTTAATTTCATTCATCACAGCTAGAAAGAAAATAAGATACTTAGGAAAGTACTCAGCCATGGAGGTGAAAGATATCCATAAAGAGAACTGTCAAACACTCAGGGAAGACATCACAGATGATACAAACAAATGGAAAAACCTATTATATTCATGGCTAGGTAGATTGTTAAATGTCCATACTAACCAATCCACATCACAACACCTAAGCGACATTTCACAGATCTAGAAAAGTAATTCTACTCTTGCATGGAATCAGAAAAGAGCCCAAATAGTCACAGCAATCTTACCCAAAAGGAACAAATCTGAGAAGTCACTTTACCAGACTTCAAACTGGACTACAAGGCTGTAGTGACAAAAAAGCAAGGCATTGGCACGAAAATAGAGATATGGAAGAGACCAGGAACTCAGGTTAAAAAACATCCACATACAGCCAACAAAAATATACACTGGAGAAAAGCATTCCTATTCAATAAATGTTCCTGGGAAAGTTGAATAGCCACGTACAGGAGGCTGAAACAGAATCACATCTCTCACCACTCACAAAAAATAACTGAAGATAGAAAAAAGACTTAAATCTAAGGTATGAAACCATAAGAATTCTGGAAGAAAATGTTGGAAAACTCTTCTAGATATTGGCCTAGGCGAAGAATTTATGAAGAAGACTCCAACGGCAGTCACCTCACTACAAAGATAAATAAACGGGACTGGATTAAATTAAAAAGTGTCTCTGGAAGCATGAATCCTATATACTCAAATTTGATATAAGTACAATTAATGACGGTTAAGGTCACCGTGGGAGTGGGGGAAGGGGAGAGCAGAGAGAGGGACGGACGGAGGGGCAGGGCCTTGGTGTGTGTCACACCTTTGGGGGGCAAGACACGATTGCAAGAGGGACTTTGCCTAACAAATGCAATCAGTGTAACCTGGTTTATTGTACCGTCAATGGATTCCCAACGATAAAAATATAAAAAAGTTTTTCCGCATCCAAGGAAATGAAAATAGAGGAAATACATGGGCAGAGAAGTGGGTGCAGCCCCCGATTTGAAGCCAGGCGGTGGAAAGGGAGCCAGCGGCAGGCTCCTGCGAGAGCTGCTGGCCAGGCCTCCGGCAGACCAGACGGGTCTTTCCACCTGGCACCCCGGTGCACGCAGAGCTGTGGGGCAGGTCACCAGGCCCTGCTCCCCGGCGCAGGCTCCAGGCCCCGACAAGGCGCAGTTTAAGCCTGAGCCCCGCACCTCCAGGCCGGGGCTTAGGAAAGGCTTAGGCCTTTCCTCCCGTTAACATGGTTGGAGGAGACCTTTGTGGTTAAAGAAGATCCAAAAACTTCTTCCTGTTAATGAAGTACCCTTCAGCCGCCTGGTGAGCTCCAGGGAACATTCTGCCAACTCCCGTGTCACCCTCCTTTAAATTTCCCAGGCAATGGGGACCCTAGTGTCCCTTACCTAAATGTTTGGGGGACCTCTTCTCTGACCTGCAGGAGATTTCATATTCTGAGAACATGAGCCCTCTCAGGGCACCAAGTAATTCTTCGCGGAATTAATTTCTACTCCCCACTGCTTTGGAAACTGTATGTGACATAAAAAATCGAAACCCCTTCCTTCAGGCACCCCGTGATCCTCTTTCCTACCTGGGAGATTGCCTCCTTCTCCCCCACCAATAAGAGACAGACCAATTCCAGGCATCCACACCTACTTCTAGGCAAGAGAAATATGTAGTAAATTCACTTGTGGTGAGGACCTCAGTCGGCAAGCCCGGGCCATTCAAGAGGCGGCAGAAGCATTTCTAGTTCATGGCTTTGAGAATGCTTACCTTCTCACCTCACATGCCGGCCAAAACTCTTTTCCCAAAGGATGTGTAACCCCGGAGGAGGATCCCAGGCGTCCAGGAAGGGCTCGGCTGAGCTCCTACAACTGGCATTTCTGGATGATTCGAGGGACTTCCTGGAGCCACAACTAGACCCCGTGGAGTCTGAGGCGCTGCCTGGACTCAGCTGTCTCTGGGCAGCCTGTGCATGTTGCTTTAGAAAAAAAAAAAAAAAAGATTTTATTTAAAAAAGGAGAAGACTGCATGACTTTCCTCTGTGACAGAGGAAATAAATATATGAAACAATCAACACAGTTCCAAAGGCCTGAAAGCTATTTTCAGATAAAGAGACAAACTTGAGTTTGCAAGTTACTCATGTGACTGTTTAAGGATTTAGAAAATACCAGATTTGCTGTGTTATGGGGGAAAAGGATATGTACTTGTTATTTTAGATTCTTCTGTGCATTTTACATCTTTTATCATTTTTACTTTTGTTATAAACACAAGGGAAAAAAAATAAGAGAAGACCGCTTTGATCAGTTGCGTGGAAGGGCCCAGCAGGTCCACCCTACAGATCTCTGCCCTGGAGGTCAGCCTCTCCATTAGTGGCAGCATCAAGTTCCTTAGTGAGCTGTGCTTGTCCAGAAATGCATAGCTTTGAAAAGCTTAATTGGGGTTAAATAGAAAATCTTTAAAGTTTGATGTTTTCATTTCCTCTAGTAAATTTCTATTAAAATTATTCAGAAATTCTAAGTACATTCTAAATGTAAAATCTAACATTCTCATATGTAAATCATAGACGATTATCGGTCTAGGATTTTGAAGAGATTTTTCAATGTTTTTAGAGGAAATTTTATAACCTCTTGTGGAGCTATAATAAAAATAAAAATTTTAATAAAAAAAACAGAGCAAATACACAACCTACAGAACGGAAGAAAATATCTGCAAGTTATATATCTGACAAGGGGCTAATAATCTGAATCTACAAAGAACTGAAGCAAATCAGGAAGCAAAAATCACACAACCCCATGAAAATGTGAGCAAAGAACATGAGGTTTTTGAAAAGAAGATACACAAATGGCCAATAAACATATGGAACAATTCTTACCACAAACCATCAGGTAAACGAAAATTAAAACCACAGTGAGAAATCACTTTACCCAATTAAAATGGCTTTTATCAAAAAGTAACAAAACAATAGATGCCCGTGTGGATGCTGAGAGAAAGGAGCAATTATACACTGTCCATGACACTACGAATTAGCACCACCTTTGTGGATAATTGTATCCAGAAAAGTAGACCTACCGTCTGATCCTGCAATCCTACTACTGGGCATTTACTCAAAGGAAAAGAAGTCATTTTATTGAAAAGACAGCTGCCTTCAACTGCAGCACAATTTACAAATGCAAAGATGTGGAATCAACCCTAATGCCCATCAATTCATGAATGGATTAACAAAATGTGGTATATGATTAGCATGGAATAGTACTCAGCTCTGAAGATGGATGACTTAATGTCTTTTGCAACAACATAGATGGAATTGGAGACCATTATCTTGAGTGAAGTATCTAAAAAATGGAAAAAGAAGCCCCATACATACTCACTATTAAATTGAAACTAAATGCTGAGTACCTATGTGCATAGAGGGAAGTATAAATGGAAATCAAACATGGGGAAGAGATAAAGAGGGGATGGGCAAAAATCACTTCACATGTAGAGTGACCACTATGTGGGTGACAGGCACACTTACAATGTGAGCATTACAAAAGCAATCCATGTAACCAAAAACATGTTCCTCCCCATGATACTGTGAAATAAAAAGAAAAAGAAAAAAAAAAAAAAGAAAAGAAAAAAAAAACAGATGGTACACATTGGACAATCAAAGATAGACTAGCCAGGTTTCATAATTAAATTACAGGGCACTCAGTCTAATCTGAATTTAAATGAACACATATTTTCTAGCATAAATATGCTCACTGGAGTATTTGCCTGTACTTACATTAAGCAATTATTCCTTGTTTATCTGAAATTCAAATTTATCTGGGCACTGTGTGTTTTATCTAGCAACCCTTCTATGGGCTGTGGTTGGAAAAAATTTAAAAAAATAAATAATTACATCATAATTTATATAGATGTAAGATCGCTATATCGTATTAACAATAAAATGTATTTTAAAGCCTATGTTAGCATTAATGTATATTAATATTCTAAAACCAGATAAGACTTATCTTCCCAAAGAAATGCATGAGCTGTTAAGATGGAGAAAATTTAGTTTTATTACCACTCGTCAAACAAAATAATCTATCAGTAAAATAGATTAGTTGTGAAGTAAGAATCATAACCTACATAAAACCTGATTTGATGCTGATGAAGATGAAACAGTAGCTAGATGAAAAAAAGTTATTTGTGACAATTTATCTTTTTATTTTGTGGTTCAAATAAAAGCCTAAGTACCAAATACATTGTATTTTATAGCACAATGTATTAATAAATCCTGGCTTATATCGTAAAGATCCATTACATGTCCTTTTCTAAGGTTTCAAATGTTAACTTTTTAACATATTCAACTAACTTTCCATTTGTTTATCCAACTTTTCACCGAACACATACTGAATACTGAATATTGTGTTAAGTACTGTGGATTCAAGGATTTCAAAAAATTCAATGGCACACATTGTGTATCAATATATCCACAAACGAAACAAAGACATTGCAGTACCGGGTACGAGCAAATGCGTACTAAGTCAGGATGAAAGTGCAAAATAAGGAAGGACAGAGACAGTAAAATAAAGTTAGGCCAAGATTGCTCAATGGGATTTTTTTTCGTGATGTGATTTTAATGCATTTAATTTAGATCAAGTCAGCAAAGTGTTAGTAAGTCCTGTACACCCAGGCTTTGTGTTCGGGGCCGGGCCACAGATATCGATAAGCTATAGTCACTGATTTTAAAAAACTAATAATCCAAAAAGAATAACAGACATATTCAAAACCAACCCTACTGTCAAATACCAATAGCAGAATAAACTAAGTGAAATTGGAATCTAAAATGAGGTTTGAACAGTTCAGGATAGTTCACCGTTATCTCAATAGGAAAAAGGAAAATTTCAGTTTTTAAGTCACAAGTTAACATGAACACATTTGATGTATCACACTGATTACGAGGCTCTGTTTTATTCTACTATCCTGCGCTCATTTAGCAACCACAATTTGATCAGGAATTTTAACACCCACAGCTATCTGCATATTATTTTTAAAAAATAGTATTTTCAACTAGCAATTTTGTTCCTCAAGATTTGAAGTCTGTGATTTCACTTTCCTCATTTTGAAACCTATACCGTCTCTTTCATTGGACTCTAGAGCTTGCAGAACAAGACAATTCCCAGTACCCTGAAAATGAAAGAAAAAGAAACTTTAGTTTTCTTCCCATAAAAATTATTTCTTCCTACTAAAACAGAGCACCTGGTTTCACAGAGTCCTCACATACCTGCTAAATGAGTCTCTAACTTTTCTTAAAATTCCCTTCTCTACTTTTATCTATTTGAAGTGTACTTTTTCATTTTATTTCAGTTTTATGTTCCTATTACACTGCTGCTTCCTTAACTAAGGTAAGATCACTGCTTGTCTCTTTACCACTAGCAGTTTTATTGTTTTGCTTCAACACATTCATGTCCAGAGATGTTACTTCACTTTTTCACAAGCCAATTCCCCCGATTCTATCAAAAGTATAAGAAATATTTTGAATGAGATAAATTATTTTGTGTATTATAATTTTAAATTATTTCCTAAAGTTTGTATAATCTGACTCACATGTCAAATGGTCCTGTTCCAGCTACAAACTGATATAATATAAAAATGCCAGATTCAGCACGTATCTATTGCAATTCTGTAAGTACCTCATTCAGTACAAAAATTTCTGATATTTGAATAAAATAAATTCAAAACAAGTGAAATATAGCTGGCTGAAACCTTTAACTTTACATTTTTATAATTAAACGAGTTTCCATATAGATAAAAGACTACATTCACTCAGAAAAGATTAAAGTTATTAGAAGACGACCTCATTTACAAAAATTACTTTCTCTATCTCATTTTATTTTTGAAGACTATAATTTTGTTAGTAGTGTAATATATCTCTACTGTGTTATTAAAATATTTAATAATATATATAATTCATCAAACAGAAAGGATAGCCAATAAAAATTATAAATCTAAAAATAAGTCTTTTTGTTAGAAAAAGTGGAAGGCAGCCTATCAAGAGCAGTAAGCAATCCGGAAGCCTCAAAACCTGTGGTCTGTGATACATTTGAATGAAAAAACTTCTTTTAAAAACTTTTAGCATTTGGGAAGAAGTACTTAATAATCATTATTCATATTATATTGATATTATATCTATAGTCTGCCCTCCTCCACTGTAACAGATTTCTATTCATTCTAGAAAAATCATCTCTCGTTAATCAATTTTATTTCCAGAATAAAACAGTGATTTAAAACAACCATTTTATAATAATATTTTAATTTTGTTAAAACTGTTACCATTCTGAATTCATAGCCATTATGCCTCACCCTGGAAACATGGCTCGTATCTGTATCTGTCACAAACCAGGCAGCTTAAATTAACACGTATTTATTATCCCATCATTTCAGTGGTTTAGAAGTCTAGGCATGTCTTAGCCAGGTCCTCTGCTGAGGGCCTAAGAATTGCTACAATCAGGGTGGTGACTGGAACTGTGTTCTCATCTGCTGGAGAGGACCAGTAGGGAAAGAATTCACTTTCACGCTCACACAGGTTGTTGGAAGAACTTATTTCCTTACAGTTATATGACTGAGGGCCTGGAGGCTGCTACAGTTCCCTGCTACGTGGTCTTCCCCATAAGCAGCTCACAACTTGGCTGTTTGCTTTGAGAGCCCAGCAGAAGAATCTCTTGCTCACCTTCTGCTAAAATTAAATTTCATGTACCATAATGTAATCATGGTATACACAACTTACCATCTTTGCCATATAACCTAATGCAGAAAGTGCTATAGCAACACTTTTGCTATATTGTAACCTTTACAAGCAAGGCAGAGATCTGGCCCACACAAAAAACAGCAAAGGGATAACAGCAACAGTAGACTATGAGGACTGTTAGAATTCTTAGCACACTTCTCAAATGTTCCATCAGTTTCTCCAACGTGGGTCAGATCGCCTACCTACCTTAAGGATGAATTTTAAAATTTTATTTGTTTATCAATGTACCAGCAGAGAGGTTACACTCCCAATATAAATGAATCCTATATTCCTAAATACAAATTTGCCTCTTTTGGTCTTCATTTATTTATTTATTTATTATTATTATTTTTTTTTTATTGTTGGGGATTCATTGAGGGTACAATAAGCCGGTCTTCATTTATTTTTATAAACAATGAAGCCTAAAGGCTGAACACTTTCTCTGCAAATAAATAAATATAGCAAGGCTATTTTAAAATTGTTTGCACTTTCAAACTTTAAATTTGGACAAGTCTCTCCCTTGGTCATTTTTTCACAGGAATCAATGAGAAAAAAAAAAAAAAACTTTTGCAATGGCATTTCCTCTTACACTAGAAATATTTGTCATTTATCTAGTTGCCCTCAGTTTGCAGGCCCTAGAGATCTAATCCTTTCAGGTAATTTTTTTCTATCTTGGAAGGCAGAGCTCCTTTGGTAGAAATGCTATTTTGCTTTCCCAATTTCCCCTTTATCACCTTTAGTCTCTTTACCCATTTTGAATTTCTCAACTGAGTTAGAAGCAAGAAAGACCCAGGGTATCTTTCATTAACTTTTAACTTGAAGGTTCTACATTCTCTGCTAATGTATTTAATCCTCATCATTTTTTAATGTCCTAAAATGAAGGACTGACTGTGGTAATCTGGAGGGGCTTCTGCCTTCAATCTCTATCACCCTAGAACAATTTACAATCTCTCTGTTCATTAACAGCAGGACAAAATGAAGCATCTCTTTTTCTGTCTTTGTAGAATTCCTCTTGGGTTTAGCAAGGATCTCACTCTACCGATATTAACTGTGTTAGCTTCACCTTTCATTTCTGCTACTAGAGAGTCTTCTTGAAGGACCCTTAAAAGTGTTCCTCCTTGGCTGATTCTATTTATCCTCATGTTAGTGGTAAACTTGGTAACATGCTGTCTCAAGACTGTTCCATCCCAGTCAGGCCCTGAAACAAAGTCTTGCAGAAGGACTTCACTGTCCTAGGACCCCAACTTGGGAGTTATTTCCACTTTCTTGGAGATAAGTGTTTTCTGCACTTGTAATCAAAACACGTACATCAACTTTTTTTTAAAGAAAAGTGAAGTTTCTCCTGCCAGTGTCAGGGAGCTTTTCAAGAAGTCACAAGTGCTCGGACATTTTGAAAGAGTGTAAAACAGAGAAGAAGAGATTGAGCAACATCTGACCTGAGGAGAAGCCTAGTCGTTCTGAGCCTAAGCTGAGTTGCAAAAAGTTATGTAAATGTATGTAAATATTTATAACACTCAAAACAGTATTACACATATTTGGGGGAGCTAATATAAAAGAAGATGGGCTACACAGGAGCCAAAAGAATTGTTTAGGATCATGAAGAGTGATGTGAGAATACTCAAGAGAAGAGTATTATCTTGATGTGTTGGCATTACTACTAATAATGATTTTATAAGTTCGAAACCAACATTCAATTATTAATTGTTAGTAGATTAGAAATATTATTAGGAATAGGAAACAGGAATAGGGGGGAAAAGGGGACAGTAATAGAGGATTGATTCAGACCCATTTTCCTGGCACTGAGCGCAAAGCACCAGACCCTGTCACTTTAATATTCTGAAGCCTGGTATGTTGAATACCCTCCTTCCCCCACAGCTGCCTGGCAGCCCCTGGCTGGAGGCCTTTCTGCCATTTTCTGCCAGGGTGGGGCTGTGTGCTCCAGAAGAGTGTTTTTTGGAGTTAAGAATATGGAATCTTTAAACTTTGTCCAACACAGGAAGAATTGCTCCAGACCACATAAGGAGGAAAAATATCTCTTTTCTTCTGTCACCGTAATTGGGTCAGAGGAGTCTATCTGTTTGGACACAAGGCTGTCTGCGTATTAAAATATCACATCTGTGATGTGTCAACTGTGGGTCAGCTAGGATTTGGTCCTTGAGTCAGCCTCTAATTGGCTACCTTATCAAGACTCTGTCTGTATTAAGACCATATACCTTAAAATAGTAAAAAAAAGTAGCAAGTAAATCCATCCAGTTAACACAATTAGTTGTAGAGTTAATCTAGTTACTAGAAATGCAAGTGCAGAAACCCTGAGGCATGGTGCCTGTAGCTCAGTGGTTAGAGCACGAGCCACATACCCCGAATCCAGCACGGGCCTGCTAAACAACAATGGTAACTACAACGAAAAAACAGCCAGGCGCTGTGGCTGGTGCCTGTAGTCCCAGCTACTAGGGAGACTGAGGCAAGAGAATTGCTTAAGCCCAAGAGTTGGAGGTTGTTGTGAGTTGTGACATCACAGCACTCTACGGAGGGTGACATAGTGAGACTCTGTCTCCAAAAAATAAAAAAAAAAGAACCATGACAGATTGTTTGCCTTGCCTTCATGAGATTTTGTAACCCTGATGTATGAAATAAATACAGAGCTAGCCTGATATTCGAGGCGGCATACTGGAAGCCTCATGAAGAAGGGTGTGCCAACTCCCAAATCCCTGCTGCTCTTAAACCTGTCTCTTTGTCTTTGTCTAGTATTTCCCGATTAATTCTCTATAACTCTCATTAAAAGTGTTCTGACTGTTTCTTGCCCCACCAGGGCTCTACGAAGTAGACTAGGAAGTGTGTTGGGGCTGGTTTCACCAACAGCGTCATAGACATGTTCTGAATCTGGGTTACGATGTTGGTTAACTAGGTTTGCTTATTTGTCATGAGTCATGGAACTTTACATTTAAATTCAGTATATTTCATTGTTTACATATTGCACCTGATCAAAATTGACCAAATAAGCATGATTTTTAAGGGTTTGAATTATCTATATTTGTAAACAAATATATACCACATGTCTGGGAAAATTAGAAAGGTGGAGACATCAGGGAAAGGAATGTGCATAATTCTGTATCTACATCTTAATATGCACTAAATCTGGGATATAGCTTATTTTCTGTATTATTTTTTCAAGAGCTATTTCAAATTTTAATTTTTAACATTTATCATGCTATAAATGTAGATTAAAAAGCAGTTGTAAGAAAAAATACAGACAGAGCCTTGCACCCTTTACCAAGTTTTCCCCAATGGCAACATCTTGCAAGATATGGTGTGATATCACAACTAGAATATCTGAACACTAGCCCAACCAGATATCCAGATATTGAAACAGTCTGGATTCAGAACATTTCCATCACCTCAGGGGTCCCTCATGTTGCTCTTTTATAGTCAAGTTCATTTTCTTCCTCTTTGTCATTTCGAGGCTGTTATACAAATGGAAATACACAGTGTGTACTTCTGCACTTGGCTTTTTTTCACTGAGGATACCTCTCTGAGTATCTATACAGGTTCTTTAGTGTGTCAAAAGTTTGTTTCTTTTTACTGGTAAATGGTATTCGATGGTGTGGATGTGTCGCAGTTTGTTTAAGCCTTTACCCTTTAAGGACCTCCAGGTTGCTCCCAGTTTTTGTCTATTATGCAAAAATCTGCTATAGACATTCTTGTATAAGTTTTAATGTGAATATAAAAGTGTTGATTCCTCTGTGTTAAATGACTTAGATTGCAATTGGTGGATTATATGGTTGCATATTTAATTTTTGCTTAAGAAGCTGCCAAACTCTTTTCCAGAATGGCTTTGGAATTTCACATTCACACCAGCAACAGCTGAGTCATCCATTTTCTTTCATCCTTGCCAGTATTTGGTGGTGCTATTTTATTTCATTTTAGTTTTAATTATTCTGATAGGTATGTAGTAATAGCTCATTATGGTATGAATTTGCATTTCATCCATGGGTGATGTTGAACATATTTTAAGCACTTCTTTCCGCTTGTATACCTTCTTTGGTGAAATATCTCTTTTGCCATTTTCTAGTTGATTTTTTTTAGTTTAATACTATTGGGTTTCGAGAGTAAGTTTAGATTCTAGATACTTGTCCTACGTTGCACATATGACTTGCCATTTTTTTCTCACAGTTGTGAGTTGTCTTTATTGTCTTTATATCCTCTTTATGGGATCTTTCATAAGCAAAGGTGTTTAATTTTTTATGAAGGACAATTTTCCATTTTTTTTCCTTTTTTTATACAGCTGCTTCTGTCATTTTTGAGAACCAGATGCCTAGTTCCAGATTTCAAAAATTGTCTCCTATATATTTTTTCCTCTAAAAGGAATATTTTACAATATTTTCACATTGTATATTTTACTCTTTCTTGCCTGAGACATTAACTGTGTATAGGATGTGAGATTTAGGGCGGGTTTATTTTTTGCTTATGAATATTTAATTGCTATAGCAGTATATGTTGAAAAGTCTATCTTTCATCCATTAGATTACTTTTGTGCCTTTGTCAAAAATTGGTTGAGCATATTTGTGTCTATTTCTGAATTCTCTATTCTTTGTCATTCGTCTATTTTTCTGATCTTCTGCCAATATCACACAGTGTTAATTACTACAGTTATGTAATAATTCTTATAGTCAAGTAGAGCAATCATCACACTTTATTCTTCTTTTTCAAAATTGTTTTAGCTTCTAATAGTCTTAGTTTTTGATATACTTTTTAGGATAATCTTGTGTGCATCGGAAAGAAATATCATGCCTCAACTTGTATAGGAATTTAATTAAACTTATATATCAATTTTGGGAGAATTAAGAAATTTATTATGTTGCTACTTCAACTTATGAAGACAATATGTCTCTTGATTTGTTTAGACCATCTTTAATATTTTCATCAGTTTTGTATGGTTAACAGCTTACAAGTCCTCAACATATTTTGTTAAATCAACACATATTTCATTTTTTTATTAATTTTAGATAATATTGTATTTTTAATTTTTCTGTCCATGTGTTTACTGCTAGCATGTAACAGTAGAATTCAATTCTATGTGTTAACCTCATATTTTCAAATGTGCTGAATGATAGTTTGTTAATTCATTAGCTTGAAATTTTTAATTTTTGTAGATTCCTTTGCAATAGTTTCTTCTGTGCACATAAACAAACTTGCATGGCAGAAGCGGTTTGTGGGTTCATCTTTATGCTAGTGGTTTATCACAAAGATAAGGAAGACTAAGAGAAAAACAAATCAGAAGATAAAGAGCCAAAAAAAATTTATCAAAGAAGAATTAGCTGAAATCTTTCATCTCATTAAAGCAGGATTTGCTAAGCTTGAAGAGAAAGATCTTAACCATGAGCAGTTTACAAAGGTTTACTGTGCAGTTAGTGAGACTATCAACTGCTACAAAGCCATTTATGATGAAAAAAAGAAAAAGGTGTGCAAACAACCCTAGATGCCTTTTCCAAGCAACAGACTTCAGTGGTTGCTCCCTCCTCCAGCAACAGAGTCTAGTCCTGATTCTCCAGCACCTGCTCCATCCTTTCCAGCACTATCTCCGTCATCATCTTCCGATTAATGTCAGGCTAACCTCTTGCCTCAAAAATGCCCCTCCCAGTAAGCAAGACAGTGATGCAATATTAGATGAGTGTTATCTCTTCATATTCTTTTTAAATATTCTCTTATCCCCTGTCTAAATTTCTGTATGAGTTGCTCATAAGAATTCTGTTCGTTTGAATTAAAAGAAAGAGCACAATAATTTCTCTAACTTATTATTATAATCAGGGGCATTATTATTATTACAGCATTATGTTGTATTATTATTACAATGAAATTCTGTAATAATTATATAGATATTATAGTATGAAATATCATTATTATTACCACATATGCACTGTTCATCAGGAATCCGAGTTACATACAAGTCTGACTTAAAGACATTTCTGTCTTAAAGATGTATCTTGTCTGCAACCTTAGCACATCTATATCTGGGTGTTCCCTTTTCTTCTGAAAGGACTCTGGTCATATCTGGATTAGGGTCTACCTTAATCCAGTATGCATTTGTCTAAATTTAATTTTATTTGCAAAGGCACAATTTTTAGGTTCCAAGTGAACATGAGCTTTTGGAAGACTATTCAACCCATTACACGCGTCTTTTCTTTTGTCTCATCTATCACAGATGTGGACTAGAAGAAGCTGGCAATTCAGAAACGCCAACATAAATAGTTATAGAAAACCTAAACCAAAGCCTGGTCTTCTTACCCAGGGGCCAGGAAAGGAGAAGCCTAGCAAGACAAAAAACTCTTAGGTAGTAACTATTCTACTGCAGCTAAAATCATGTGGCCCTGCCTTATCGACACCACGAAAGCCTCAGTGAGGAACGTAAACTACCCTCAGGAGGTTTTAACACAGCTCCCCAACATCCTTGCTGGGAGGTGTCAGAGAAGGCCCAAATAAGGTGCTGTGATTTGCCCCCCAGCACCTGGTAATGAGCTCTTCCTGCTGCTACCAATGGAAACCAAACAGACACCTGGACTTCTATCCGCAATTGGCAGGAAAATTAAAATGCACCCATTTCTCTCCACTGGTGGCCTCATAAAAGAAAGGCAGGACTTTGACCCTTGCCCAGTAGTAATAAGATCATTCCCACTATGGTTTCAGTAGAGACTTTGGTTGGAGAAAGACTCCATCTCCCTTCCAGGTCTGAGTCCTCCCACACAGCTGAACTTCGTTTTTCTTTTCATCTTTCCCCATCTTCTTATGTTTATTTTATAAAAGGTACAGAGTTTTTTAATGTGTACATAGTGGAGAGAATAAAGAAAACTTTATCTATACCATCTTCCGAGTAATAGAAGGCATCCTAAATTTGATTTTAAGAGGAGTTTTAGAAAGTTTTCTTCTTTAACCTCTGCGTAAGTACTTTTAAGATATCTTTAAAAGAGACACAGTTAAAAAAAAATTAAAGGCCAGGTGCAGTAGCTCACACTTGTAATCCTACACTTTGGGAAGCTGAGGAAGGAGGATTATTTGACACCAGGAGTTCAAGACCAGCCTGAGCAGCATACAGAGACCCATCTTTACAAATTAAAAAAAAAAAAAAAAAAATTAGTCCGGCATGGAAGTGCATGCCTGTGATTCCAGCTACTCAAGAGCCCGAGGCAGGAGTTTGAGGCTGGGTAAGCTATGATGATTCCACTGCACACTAGCCTGAGCATCAGAGCAAGACTATTTAAAAAAAAAAAATCAATAAAATAAAACCCAGCAAATTCAATGTAGTACTCCTTCCAGATATTTAACACTGCGGTCATGTGGAACATGGTTCTGCTCCAGGGGCATAATCCTTAGGAACAGTCCAGCAAGCTCAGTTTCTCCAGTGTTAGGAAAGGCTAGTTTACATACCAAACTTTGGCCTGTGTTCTTTTGTCTGACAGGCCAGCTCTCAAGGACGAGGGTAAGGACAGAGAGAGTCATCTAAGCAGTTGCCTCTAGACTGCTCCAAACCCTTACACAAGAACCCAGGAGACTATCTCTCTTTTTTATTCCAGGTCTAAGTTCTAAATTTCTGAAGTTTATTCGCAAATAACAATGATTTTTAAAATTTATACAGGCTTTCCAGAACCTGAAGGAGTAACAACCCGTCAACAGTACCGTGCAGCCCTCTGAAGCACATGAGCTCAGGCTACTCCATGAATGTAAGCCAGACTTGTTCATAATGTCACACTTGGTCTCTGGGACAATTCTTTCCACCTTCCTCTTCAGACATTTGGTGAATATCTAATAAGCCAGGGATGATCCAATCCTAATTATTGATGACTTTATTTACAAAATATGTTTGTATATGATTCCATGATGTGGGATTAAGCCAAAGAGAAGGCTGTGGATCAGGGTAGCTTTGATAGATGGGATCTCCTTGACTGCCTTCATTCTTCTGGCTAAGAGTGTACGCCGTCCTGTGGCATAGCCCGTTTCAGCTCCTTTTTCTCCTACTTCCGTGAGATCTGACGACCTTTGCTCAATAACTGACTGATCTTCCCAATTTCTTCTGAATTTATTAATACATATTTTATAGACTTTTTGCTTATTTTCTGAAAAGTAAGTTCCCTCTCTGATCAACATTGCCTAATCTTCATCCTCCTTTACTTCTTTCTTTTGTGATTTCCTTTTTGGTGTTTAGCAGTCCAATGCTAGAAAGGCCAGTCAACACGAAGTGAACCAGACAGGAGCAAAACCGCAGGGAGAGCTAGAGGGCGTGGCCGCGAGAGGGTGCATGCCCTCATCAGAGAGAGGCATTGGGTGCTTATTTCTATTTTATCAGAGAGTCCAAATTTTCAAGAGACGCCAGATATTCGAGTTTTTAAAGGTCAGTAACTAATTAAAAAGAAAAAGGGGATGCTTGTGAGCCAATACATGTATTATTCAGACCAAACAATACAGATCTGAGAGCCAGATTGGACTCTTTGGTCCCCAATTTAGGACCTCTCCTGCAACCCCTTTAATGATTTCTCTAAGGGGTGCTGTGGGTTATCAAGCAAATTGTCCTCTTGTAGCTCATCTTAATATTCCTTAGGTGGCTTTGCAGATCAGGCCAATTTAAAGCCTATTTATGGTGGAATCATGTCTCAAGTCTTTTTTCAGTTCCATCTGGCAAACAGCTCCCCCTGGCTGAACGAATCATTGTCCAGCTAACTGTTGGCAACAGGGTAGGACCCCCTCAAAGAACAGAGCCTGGGATATCTGCCCAAGTCACTCTGCCTGGGATGAGTGCATCTGTACGAAATGGTTTATTATGCCACAAGCTGGTACATCGCTGCGCAGCTGCCCCTGCAGTGGCAGCTGAGTGCATCTGTCATGGCTATGCAGACATCAATACTACTGTTATCTTAGGCACTGGGATTTTATTTTCCTCAATAATTTTTTTTTTTTTTTTACTTCATTGAACAATATTGACTTTTCTTCTGGCTGAGTTAGGCTGTGAGACTAAATCATCAGCAGGTGTGTTAAATTGTTCTCTTGATGACTGCTGGTTTCTATTTCTGGTATGCTTCTACCTCTGAAGTACTCCTTTGGATTTTCAATTTTTGTGGTCAGACCTGTGTTTCTCCTTGCGGCAGAAGTTTCAGCAAGTCTCTGAGGCATGCCTTGCTGTGTATTCCTTGTTTTTAATGTGGCAGGCCATGTCAGGCAGCAGCCTGCAGGAGCCACAGCCTGTTTAACACAAAGTTTCAGAACTACACTAGAGAACTTTCTGGTGTGATAGATAGGGAAGGAAAAGAAAGCCTTTTTTTTTTGCAGTTTTTGGCCAGGGCTGGATTTGAACCTGCCACCTCCAGCATATGGAGCCGACGCCCTACTCCTTTGAGCCACAGGCACCACCCAGGAAAAGAAAGCCTTTTTAGCACATGAGAAAAGAAATTGTGCTAGGTTTTTTGTCTGCTGAGATTTTTCCTACTCAGAATCATGATACCTTCATTAGCTTGTCACGCATTTTCTCTCTGGCAGACACCGAGGTGGAAATTTTCTACTCATTTTGGTGGTCTCAGACTACAGGTCATCTGCTCACAGATATTTTCCTAGGTTTCTAATCAAAGGTAGAGCCCTTACCATAGATTATCTCAGGTTCATATATGCTATCTATCCTAAGGTCCATTATTTTTTGTATTATTATGCAGTTTTTACGATCTATGTTGTTGCTATTACTGATTGTTCATTTTGTGGAGATCTGTCCTATCTTTAAAGTATCAAGGGAGAGACATTTTATATGTCCTATTCATCACAGGATTCCCAGGAATATTAAGATGAGCTACAAGAGGACAATTTGCTTGATAACCCACAACACCCCTTAGAGAAATCATTAAAGGGCTTCCCATATTTTTATTTATAAAAATAAAATATGTGGCTCACCAAACCTACGGCACTCATGCACACCCTTACTCACACTCAATTTTTAATTTCTTGCACTTTACCAACGTGTAGCACCTATTTGACGGCTACTAGTTTATGTGGCACAGAGAAAACTTGCCCTCTTTATTCACCAAATTCAAATTCAACACTTGTTGGTCATCTTTCTCCTTTCCTGCTTTATGTGTTTCCTCGCCTATGTGCACAACTTTGGGAAGATAACACAGTTAGTTTACACAGTAGCTCAATTTTGAGTGATAAATACCAGGAGAAATTTTTTTTTGTTTTATCCATTATAAATATGAGATTTATAAATTTTACATTTCTAGCAATTCAGTCCAACTTTCACTTCCCTATGAACATAGAATTGTAGATTAATACTCACGAGTCTTTCATATACTCAAATATATATAATACCTTATATTAGTTTTCTAGGTTTGCTCTAACAAAGTAACATAAATTGAGTAATGCAAAGAATTGAAATTTGTTGTCTCCTATTTCTGAAAGACAGAAGTTCAAAATCAAGATATTTTTAAGGCTGCATAATATTTCATGATATACCACAATTTATTAATCCATTCCTGGGTGGATGGGCACTTGGGCTTCTTCCATGACTTGGCTATTATGGATTGAGCTGCCATGAACAATCTGATGAAAATATCTTTGTTATAAAGTGATTTTTGGTCTTTTGGATATACTCCTAGTACAGGAATTGCAGGATCAAACAGCAGGTCTACTTTCAGATCCCTGAGTATTCTCCATACTTACATCCTTCGTATTAACCTGGATGGAAGTGGAAGACATTATTCTTAGTAAAGCATCACAAGAATGGAGAAGCATAAATCCTATGTACTCAATTTTGATATGAGGACAATTAATGACAATTAAGGTTATGGGGGGGGAAGCAGAAAGAGGGACAGAGGGAGGGGGGTGGGGCCTTGGTGTGTGTCACACTTTATAGGGGCAAGACATGATTGCAAGAGGGACTTTACCTAACAATTGCAATCAGAGTAACCTGGCTTATTGTACCCTCAATGAATCCCCAACAATTAAAAAAAAAAAAAAAAAAAAAGGAACGTACTAGCTTGCATTCCCGCCAGCAGTGCAGAAGTGTTCCCTTTTCTCCATATCCACACCAACATCTGTAGTTTTGGGATTTTGTTACGTGAACCACTCTTACTGAAGTTAGATGATATCTCAAAGTGGTTTTGATTTGCATTTCTCTGATGATTAAAGACGGTGAGCATTTTTTCATATGTCTGTAGTCCATGTGCCTGTCTTCTTCAGAGAAGCTTCTGTTCAAGTCCCTTGCCCACAATGAAATGGGATCACTTATTCTTTTCCTATTAATAAGTTTGAGTTCTCTGTGGATTCTGGTTATCAAACCTTTGTCAGAAGCATAACCTGCAAATATCCGCTCCCATTCTGAAGGCTGTCTGTTTCCTTTACTTAATGTGTTCTTGACTGTGCAGAAGGTTTTTAGTTTGATCAGATCCCAGTAATGTATTTTTGGTGTTGCTTCAATTGCCCAGGGGTTCCTCCTCATAAAGTATTCTCCCAGGCCAATTTCTTCAAGTGTTTCCCCTGCCCTCACTCCAAGAATCTTTATACTTTCATGTCTTATTTAAATCTTTTATCTGGTGAGAATCAATTTTTGTTAATGGTGAAAGGTGTGGGTCCAGTTTTAGTTTTCTACATGTCGCCAGCCAGTTCTCCCAGCACCATTTATTAAATAGGTAGTCTTTCCCCCAATTTATATTTTGAATAGGCTTATCAAAGATCAAATGATGATAAGTGTCTGGGTTCATCTCTTGGTTCTCAATTCTGTTCCATACATCTACATCTATATTTTTGTGCCAATACCATGCTGCTTTGATCACTATAGATTTAGAGTATAGATTGAAGTCTGGTAGCGTGATTCCTCCTGATTTGTTTTTATTTCTAAGTAATGTCTTGGCTATTCAAGTTTTTTTTCTGGTTCCATATAAAATGAAGATGGAGAATTTACCTCTTTTATGTTTATATGGATGGAGGTGGAACATATCCTACTTAGTAAAGTATCTAGAGAATGGAGGAAAAAGTATCCAATGTACTCAGTACTATTATAAAACCAAGTTATAATCACTCACACTTTCATATGAAGAATAGGTCACTTCTATGGCCCAGGATGAATGGGGGAGGGATGGAAGGGGAGAGAGGAGGTCAGATGGAGGGTGAATGATGGGATCACACCTACGGTGCCTATTGCAAGGGTACATGTTGGATCTACTAAATATAGAGTATAGATGTCTTAACACAATAATTAAGTAAATGAGGTGAGGGATATATTAACCGGTACGATGTAAATATTCCAAATTGTATATGAAATCAGGACGTTGTGCCCCATAAATGCATTAATGTATGCATGATCTACCTCTTTATGATTTAAGAAAAAAATCAAGATATTAGAAGCTTTTTTTTTTATTGTGTATTTTTTTTTTCATTTAAGGTTTGTGGGGAAAAGATCTGTTTCAGGCCTTTCTCGTTGGCTTATATATGTCTGTCTTTTGCCTGTGTCTCTGCACATTGTTTTCCCTCTGCCAGTGTCTGCCTCTGTGTCCAAATTTTATGTTTTTTATAATGATTTCAGTCCTGATGGATTAAGACCTAGTATTATTTTGACTGGATTTTAACTGTATTATCTCTATAAAGACCTCATCCCCAAACATAGTTTCGTTCTGTGACACTGGTGTTAAGATTCTGACATATGAATTTTTGGAGGACACAATTCAATCCCTAACAGAGCTATTATATAATTAGATAACTATAATATTATAGTTATATTATATAACTATAATATAGTTATATTATATAACTATAATATATTATTAGTTATAATATAACTAATATTTAGACTGTATGAAATTTAATGAGATGTGCATCTTGACTAACGCTCATTAACGATCACTATATAATATAAGCAGTTATACAACCAGGGGTCGTAATTGTTTAGAACTCATGTTTATATTGCCGGAGTTCAAAAATAAAATTAGCAGCACAATTGGAGTGTTCAGGAAGCCTCTCAGACTTAAAAAAAAAAAAAAGGTTTAATGGACTTTAGTTAAAATAAAATTTGAATATGTATACACAATAGAAAAAGGCATTTAAGGTGGGATATGGGTAGGAGCAGAGAAGCAAAATGAAAGAGATGTTCATGTTAGAGAAGGTAGATGCTGTGGCTCTGATAGAGGAAGCTCATGGAGGAGAAATAGCAAAGAAAGTTAAGTTGGATGAAAAATGAAGCTTATGCTACATCCACCACAGACAAGACCATTCTTTACTGTCACTCCCCCTGACTGACCTTCCAACTACCTGCCCATGAGTCCAGGCAAGATCAGCCTAGTCTGGTTCAGACCAGAAGAGCCTCTAACCCTTGCACAGACCTATGTGTAATAAGTGTTTAGATATGAGTTCTTGGGAGCAGAGTTTTTACTTGTTTGATCAAAATATGAATTTAGTTACTAAAAGTTGCGAGCAGGAGATTGACAGAGATTATGTTAGAATCCCGAAATCGGTCTTCCATTCTTTCCTACACACATGCACTTTGCAATGTAACTTTCCAGTTCCTCCCATTAGGATGATAAGGAGGACAGAGACTATTTCTTTTTTCCAGTGACTCTGACTTGCTTTGGTTAATGGAATGGGCCCTAGTTAACAATATGCATTTTGACCCTTGGCCTCAAGTGAATGGTTACATACACATAACTTTCTCTTTCTCTCCACTCGCACCCCTCCAATAATAATCACCATTTGAAGAAGTGTGCTCTAGCCCGGTGGACTATGAGAGATCATGCAAAGGAGATCCACCACAGGCAAGACCATTCTTTACTGTCACTCCCCCTGGTTGACCATCCAACTACCTGCCCATGAGCCCAGGCAAGATCAGCCTAGTCTGGTTCAGATCAGAAGAACCTCTAACCCTTGCACAGACCTATGTGTAATAATAAATATTTAATATTGAAACTACTAAGTTTTACTGTTGTTTGCTAGACAGCATTATTGTAGTAGAAGGTAAATCACATGGTGATATATGAGTAATTAAAGGAAAATAAACCTGCCAGCAATATTAGTAAGAATTAAAGCATTTGTGTACTTATTTGAAAATGAGGGTGGGCAATTACAATAAAGAAGACTAGTTAGGAAATTGATCTAAACAAATGCACAGCCTGGAATGTTAATATCTCAGTTATACAATAAGGGATTCATTTGGAAGAGAAGACTGGGAAACCTTCTGAATAAAAAAGGAAACCATGGGAGAATTAAGGAATTATTTGGCTTACTGTCAAGCATTATAGCTAATCTTTTACCTTTCCTACAAAAATATTCTAAAATAAATTCTATGGCTCAAATGAAATATTCCTTAAGCCATTTTTTTTTCCATCAGTTCATCAAACAACACCTAGTCATTTGTGATTCTAAGAATGGGAATTTTTTTTTTTAATTTATAAAGCATGTGGTCACTGTCAAAGATTTCAGAAAAATAAAAAGGCTTTGCTTGGATGAGTGGTTACAATATAAACACCAAAGACATCCTGCTGCCATAGAGAACAGCTTAGCTCTTTGATAAGAACTTGCATAAGATGATTTTGGTCTTTTAGTTAGAGAGTTTTTCCCATGCACAGGTTGGTTCCATGGCATATCAGAGATAAAGTCAGATTAAACATCTTCCCGTCCTGCCCCTGCCTTTCTGCCAAACTCGTAGTGATTTCTTACACCTGTCCTCAAATTTAAACTGCATCTTTGCTATGATCGTTTTAAGGACATGCCATCCAAGGAGGGACTGAGATTATAAAACAAGTGTAAGGCATCAACACATGTGAAGACCAAGAAAACATGGGCAAATAGTCCACAGGGTTTTTTTTTTTTTTTTTTTTTATTGTTGGGGATTCATAGTCCACAGGGTTTTTTTTTAAAAAAAAAAAATTACTATAATTGTTCTGGGTAATAAGAAATGAAAATAAAAATTTGAATATTTACATACGTTAATGGTCATGTGCATGTAATTGTTAAGGAAAAGAGAATGGAAATCTTAACTCATTTTAAGAGTATCTCTTATCAGTAATCAGGTAGTTTTATTTTATGTAGGTTTATGTTAATATATAATGTAATTTTATTTTATCTAGGTTTATGTTAATATGAATGATGCAAATTGCTTTTACTAAATTTCTATAGCCAATTTTATTTTGTTCATAAAAATCTCTTTTCAGACACAGCCTGCATCAAAATAGTAGACGTTAATTTTAGGTAAAAATTACTGATTAAAGAAGAATAGAAAAAAGTATAAATGGTGTGTTCTTTTTCTTCCTTTGGTTCTTTGGCTCTTGTGATTCTCCAAAGATTTATACATCTGCACATCCACTTTCCTTTTGTTAAACAGATATGTTATTTAAAGACAATGGAGACTTCAAGAATCTTAATGCTTCTGATAACAATGCATGTGACTTTGATACAAATTTGCATCACTGTGAAGGATTCTTGCTGAGAAGGCTTGCAGATTACCTGATACAATACTAACCTACCACTGAGCCTGCCTCCAGCTGCTTTATTTGAATGAAGTTAACTGGCATCAGCCTGAAGATCTTCCGTTTTTTAGCTTTTTATTTTATGATTCAATACTTCTTTTGTGTTACAAATGAGAATTTTTATATGGAAATAACTAATTTCCATGACAAGATGAGATTATTTGTGTGACTTGTTCCCAAAGACATGAGATGATTAGGAAAATAAAATAAAATAAAATAAAATAAAGCAACAGTTATCTTCTGTATGTGCAAAATCACCTATGAAATGATGTTTTCTAGACTTTTTTAATTTTTTTCTCTTTAGTAGTACATCCGGAATAAACATTCCAAGTCATTACATTTTCTAAATCTGATGTGCACAAGTTTCATCATTCAATCTATAACTGTAGCGTATCGTTTTAAAAGCCAATTCTCTAATATTAATAGTGAAATTTATATTTTTCTCATTTTTTATTGATATTGGATACAGTGTTGCAGGGAACACACCTTTACATAAATTCTCTGTATATGTGATAGGGCAATGCGATTTAACTCACAGCACAATGTCAAGTTTATAGACTTATGAGACCAGAGTGACCACCTTAGACAGAGCTCAGCTATGTTAGTCTTCTCATTTTTAGGTCAGGCAGAATTTTGCTCTTTGGCATGAATTTATCCAAGAATGACTATAAAAAATGTAGTCAGGAAAACATCTCAAAGGACTCAACCATTGGAGGTGTTTGATGTTTATTCCATTATTTTCAAGATTAAATAATTTGCCAGTTTAATGACTATTACTAATATTTTCTAAAATAAAATATAGTACCATAGAACAGAATATTATATTATTAGGGTGCATCGCAAGCAATGTTTCCAAAATGTTATTTCAGTTTTGCATGTGGTGTCTGTGGATAAGAAAGAGAGGAAGGGGCGGTGCCTGTGGCTCAAAGGAGTAGGGCGCCAGCCCCGTATACCGGAGGTGGCAGGTTCAAAGGCGGCCCTGGCCAAAAACTGCAAGAAAAGAAAAGAAAAAGAGAGAGAGAGGAAGGAAAGTTTGCTTAAAAATATTTCTTTATATATGGTAAAATTTAAAAAGTACAAGTCAGTGTAGCAGGTGGTACTGATACAGGATTCCCCAACTCCTAACCAGTCCAGGCTGGACAGGGACCGTATGTCCTAGGCCAAAGCCGGCCCACAAGCCACATTCCCTGGGCCCAAAACAGGCTCCTAAAAACCATTCTGACTGGCATTCCTCCTAAGCTGCCACTCCCAGAGACTAGAGCAAGCCCAGGGCAGGACCCCATTCATACACAGGGGCCCTTTTAAAATTAATTTCTACTCACAAGTCCCCAGACGATTATGACATCCTCCAGACATACATTCCATCTCCCCAATAAAACCCTGATTGCAAGATAGGAAAAGTGGAATATAAACCCCTAAGCAGAAGGCCCATGTGGGCTCCCCACTAGGGTCCCTCCTCTGCTGCTGCAAGCACTGTTGCCCTCTTTCACTTAGTATCTATCAAAGATCTATGTTGTTGCTTACTCACAGTGGCCCCTAGATTCATTTTCTGAGTCTCCTAGACCAAGAATCTAACTGAGATAGATACCTGGCTATAGTAGGAAGCTGTTGACAAAATTTATAAATGAAAGTAACTTGTCTGAGTTGGCATTTTTTTACAGAAAAAATATTTTTCTCAGTAGGGAGGTTAGATTTTCAAATAAAGAAAGTGAAAAATCAAAAAAGTCATACATCATGATCAAGTAGGTTTCATCCCAGGGATGCAAGGCTGGTTTAACATACGCAAGTCCATAAACGTTATCCACCGCATTAAAAACAGAGGCAAAAATAAAGATCATATGATCCTCTCAATAGATGCAGAAAAAGCATTTGATAAAATCCAGCATCCTTTTCTAATTAGAACACTGAAGAGTATAGGCATAGGTGCCACATTTCTGAAACTGATTGAAGCTATCTATGACAAACCCACAGCTAATATTTTACTGAATGGAGTAAAACTGAAAGCTTTTCCTCTTAGAACTGGAACCAGACAAGGTTGTCCTCTGTCACCATTACTTTTCAACATAGTGCTGGAAGTTCTAGCCAATACAATTAGGCAAGACAAGGAAATAAAGGGAATCCAAATAGGAGCAGAGAAGGTCAAACTCTTCCTCTTTGCTGACGACATGATTTTATACTTAGAGAATCCCAAACTCAACCACATGACTCCTGGAAGTCATCAAAAAATACAGTAATGTCTCAGGATATAAAATCAATGTCCACAAGTCAGTAGCCCTTGTATATGCCAATAACAGTCAAGATGAGAAGCTAATTAAGGACACAACTCCCTTCACCATAGTTTCAAAGAAAATAAGGTACCTAGGAATATACCTAACAAAAGAGATGAAGGACCTCTATAAAGAAAATTATGAAATCCTCAGAAAGGAAATAGCAGAGGATGTTAACAAATGGAAGAACATACCATGCTCATGGATGGGAAGAATCAATATTGTTAAAATGTCTATATTTTCCAAAGCAATCTACCTATTTAATGCCATTTCTATTAAAATACCAACATTGTACTTTCAAGATTTGGAAAAAATAATTCTGCATTTTGTAAGGAACCAGAAAAAAACCCGTGTAGCTAAGGTAGTTCTTAGTAATAAAAATAAAGCTGGGGCCATCACCAAACCAGATTTTAGGCTGTACTACAAAGTCATAGCGGTCAAGACAGCATGGTACTGGCACAAAAATAGAGACATAGACACTTGGAATCGAATAAAAAACCAGGAAATGAAACTAAGATCTTACAATCACCTAATCTTTGATAAAACAAACAAGAACATACCTTGCGGGAAAGACTCCCTATTCAATAAATGGTGTTGGGAGAACTGGATGACTACATGTAAAAGACTGAAACTGGACCCACACCTTTCCCCACTCACAAAAATTGATTCAAGATGGATAAAGGACTTAAATTTAAGGCATGAAACAATAAAAATCCTCAAAGAAAGCATAGGAAAAACACTGGAAGATATTGGCCTGGGGAAAGACTTCATGAAGCAGACTGCCATGGCAATTGCAACAACAAAAATAAACAAATGGAACTTCATTAAACTGAAAAGCTTCTATACAGCTAAGGAGACAACAACCAAAGCAAATAGACAACCTACACAATGGGAAAGGATATTTGCATATTTTGAATCAGAGAAAAGCTTGATAACTAGAATCTATAGAGAACTCAAAGTAATCCATATTTAAAAAGTCAACAATCCCATATATCAATGGGCAAGAGACATGAATAGAACTTTCTCTAAAGAAGACAGACGAATGGCTAACATTTGGAATGAAAAAAATGTTCATCATCCCTATCTATTAGAGAAATGCAAATCAAAACCACCCTGAGATATCATCTACCCCCAGCGAGAATGGCCCACATCACAAAATCTCAAAACTGCAGATGCTGGCGTGGATGTGGAGAGAAGGGAACACTTTTACCCTGCTGGTGGGACTGCAAACTAGTACAACCTTTTTGGAAGGAAGTATGGAGAAACCTCAAAGCACTCAAGCTAGACCTCCCATTTGATCCTGCAATCCCATTACTGGGCATCTACCCAGAAGGAAAGAAATCCTTTTATCTTAAGGACACTTGTACTAGACTGTTTACTGCAGCTCAATTTACAATCGCCAAAATGTGGAAACAGCCTAAATGCCCACCAACCCAGGAATGGATTAACAAGCTGTGGTATATGTATACCATGGAATACTATTCAGCCATTAAAAAAAATGGAGACTTTACATCCTTCGTATTAACCTGGATGGAAGTGGAAGACATTATTCTTAGTAAAGCATCACAAGAATGGAGAAGCATGAATCCTATGTACTCAATTTTGATATGAGGACAATTAATGACAATTAAGGTCACGGTGGGGGTGGGGGAAGGAGAGAGCAGAGAGAGAAAGAAGGAGGGAGGGAGTAGGGAAAAGAAGAGCAGAGACAGGGAAGGAGGGAGGGGGGTGGGGCCTTGGTGTGTGCCACACCTTTTGGGGGCAAGACACTATTGCAAGAGGGACTTTACCTAACAAATGCAATCAGTGTAACCTGGCTTATTGTACCCTCAATGAATCCCAACAATAAAAAATAAAAATAAATAAATAAAAACAATTTAAAAAAATTGTGCAGTGACAATCACCACTACACAAACTTCCACAGTGCTAAGGAAGATAAAGGAGAAGGAAGAAGTGTGAAGGATATTTAATGAGGAGAATTGACAGAAAGAGATGATTAATTTGAAAGAACAGCAAGCAAGCAAATGTCTTTAGCCCTGGAGAGAGGGTGGGTGGTGGTATCATTAAATGAGATAAGGAGCTCACAATGGGTGCACAATGATATGATAAGTTGTCGTTTCTAAGAAAATGCACATTGGATTTGAGGAATATTTCATTATTTGCAATGATGAAAACTTTCAGAATAGTGCAGGGGATGAATTCAATTATATCAGATTGAAGAGTAAATAGTGGGTAAGAAAATAAAAACAGTGTTTGCAATCTATCTATAAAAGCTTGAAGGGCAAACAATAGAGGACATATACATATATAGACACAATTTCCTTATTTGCTCAGTTGCTTCAATATATATTGACTGACTATAAAGCCCTAATCTTTTCCTAGCTAGACAGTCATTCACATGACTTTCACTGTGCCTTTGCTTTACTAAGGAACCCTCATTTATTTTTTATTATCTGCTGCATGATAACTGGATGCCTTTGGTTGATTTCCATGCTGTTATAACCCAACCCAACACACAGACTTTGGCAGTACGGCCCCTCTGTGTCTCCACTGACTATGTTCCATCAGGCTCTTCACCTACTTCATGTGCTATCCCTGGATACACTTTCGGAATTCACTTGTGGTTTTCCTATTTGGAGTGGACTTCCTTCTGTCCTGCACACACGCCCATCTAGCCCTTGGAAACTAACCAATGTCCACATGAACTTACAAACAAGCACTTAAGATATTTCAGTTTCTGAATCTCCATATAGTCAGAACCTTGGTAATAAACTGTTCTTTTAGAGATGATGGATTTGTCTCTTCTATTAAAGTGTAAATAAGGATATAATGTACTCACCTTAAAATAGTTCTTTTGCAAAGTTGGCCTTCTTTTTCCCTTTGTAGAAACCTACATTCATCATGGTGCCAAATCATATAGTGGATTATTGATTAATTGATGATTAAATGACCATGATGTTTTCTGGCATTAATATTATGTGATTCAATGATTAAAACCTCATCTGATTATCTTTACTAAATATTTACTTAGCTTGATAAGACTTTCAAAAATTTGAACAAAAATCTAAAATAAAAAATTAACTTACACTAGCTTATCTCTTTTTCACTTTTATATAAACATTTAACACCTTTAAAGTTTGTTGCTGTTATAATTGCTTCTTTTTCTGTTCCTGCTTATTTATTTTATTTTATTTTTTTTCAGTACTGATGGAAAACTAAAGCTTTGCGGAGACAGCTAAGGAGTAATGTTATCTAACAGTTGAACTTAATTTCTTTCTACAGAGATCAGAAATTTTAAAGTCACATAAAAATACAGGTCAGAGTTTTGAAAATACATTTTAACACATAGAATGGTAGCTATGAGAGAGATTTATATTCATTCATTTTTTTTAAACTTGTCTATTTTTATTTTCTTTCCCTGAAATAAGTAAGATGCCAAAACTTGTATTATTAAGGAATAGTTTGCACAAACTACGTTGACCTGAGGGATCTGCAAATAAATTTATTTCTTAATGAATTTGTTTATTGCACTTAATTTAAAGTCTGGACATCCCACTTACAGTTGAGCAAAGATGTTTCTGTTATTTCAGGTGAATATTCCTTTGTAATCAGAAATATTCATTTCCTCTGTGAGATTAAATATAGCCAAACTTTTTATTAGCATCACAGACCCTAATTTAATGGTGTAATAAGCTAGTAGGTGTGTTAGCTTGGTTTATGTTGTAAGTTGTTACTGGAACAAGATTGGTAGTGAGACCTAGGGTTTGCTTTTTAGTTTTGGCAAAACGTAAATCTTTTCAAATTGGAAGGAAGATCTACATCTTTATTTCCTTATAGACATGCAGAAGTAATTTCAAAATAGTAATCAGTTTTTGTTTATTTCATATAAGTAGTATTACAGGTAAAAATGGTATCATGAGGTTATAAAATAAGTTGCAGTTATTGTATCATGAAATATTTCTGAAATAATTTCAATTTGTGATTTTGGAAGGGAAGAGTTACCATTGGGTCTGTAACTCTTTTCTCCCTTTTTTTCCTTTACCCTAACTAATCTCCTTATAATTATTGACTGCTGGATTTACTGGATCGGTGATACATAAGGACCCTGCAGGAGGTGAGTGGCTCTGTACTGATTATTGAGCTTGGAATGCTTTAATCAGGATATATTTCTGCAAAATATTTTATTGTAAAGAATCCTGTAGTCTCTGTATCTCAAGGCTGCAGCTAAGCCAGTTCAGGGCGTGAAACTGGCAGAGCACAAAAGTCGAGAAAACTCTGAACCTATTAAACACATCCTCCGGTGAGCAAAACATATCCTGGTACAAAAAAAGAAGCCTGTAGAAGCCACACCTGCTGAATTTGGACTCCTGGATATCAAAGGGGCTTAGGCTACTTCTCTTTTATGGTATCATTTGCAAATCATTTTAAAAATGTATACATAGGTCTCTTGGAAAATTTGAGCCTCTGAAATTGTGTAATATATTTTTTAGAAATTCAATTTTAACAAAAGTTTTGTTGTGTCAGTAGCAATGTGTTATTAGTGACATTTTAGAAAGAAACATACTATGGTGGTCATATTAGCAGTCAGAAGCCCAGCAGCTTTCTTTAGCTGTTAGGTATACCAGACACTGTGCTAGGCCCTCAATTACCGCCTATGTTTTGCAATTTTCCAGCATTCAGCAGACTATTTAAGAGGAAATTAATAAAGATTAAGCCTCAGGACATTCTTTTGCATGGGATCCACTTAAGACCCTGAGAACTCTTCTAGAAATATGTGCACCTGGTTCCATAATTGACAAAATTTGCCAAAGTAAGATACTTTGATCATAATCACTTAAGAACACTGTCTTTCCACTCGAACTTCTCTGTGTCCTTTTTTCTTTCGTGGGAGGGTGTAAAAGGATCAGTGTGAAAGAAATTCAAATAAAGATATTTTATTTGTGATTCGTATGCTATATTTACATGGTGGCATGTAATTATATGGTATGAAGTTAATTTTATGCATAAATAATGTCAGTAATAATTCTATTACCCATTGTTATGATGACCAAAGTAAAGAGAACAGAGTTTGTACCACGGCGCGCATGTGTTTTATGATGCCCAGAAAGTGAAATCCTTTAGGAGCGGAAGAGAAATAAGGCTTAAAATGTACAGAATCAGTTCGTCTGTAGAAAATTCTCACAATTTTTATAGTACATATGTGAAAGAAATGTATGCAAAAGAACTTTTTGAAAATTTTAACATAAATTTTGAAATTAAAATTATATAATAGCAAAAAGTGATGTGAAATTGAAATAATAAACTTTATGATCTAGTATGTTAGAGAAATGTACTCTATGGGAAACTAAATTCTCTTGCAGAGAGGCACTCAGTGAAATTTCAGTCAAAAATATAAATATAAAATGATCACTGAAGTGTATCAGAAAGTTAATTTAGAACATGTTGTTTCCCCAGATTTTCTGATATTTTTCATATGGATCATTTCATTTAAAAAATAATACTCTGGCTCAGCACCTGTAGCTCAGTGGCTAGGGTGCCAGCTACATACACAGGAGCTGGTGAGCTTGAACCCAGCCGGGCCTGCCAAACAACAGTGACAACTACAACAAAAAAATAGCCAGGTATTGTGGCAGGTGCCTGTAGTCCCAGCTACTTGGGAGGCTGAGGCAAGAGAATCACTTAAGAATCAAGTTGGAGGTTTCTGTGAGCTGTGACGCCATGGCACCCTACAGTAGGGCAATGTAGTGACACTCTGTCTCAAAAGAATAATAATAATACTATGTTGCAATATTTTTACCCATTCTAAATAAAATCATTTCTGTACTTCACTTTGCAATTTTTTTTTTTTTCAAAGAGAGTTATACTGAATTTTATATGCATCAAGTTCTTGGTCTAATTTGACTTCAAGGTTAGTATTAGTCTCCATATTGTTTATATAAATAACTTTTATATGTGGAGCCACTAAAATGCCATCTAGTATGCTCTTTCAGTTATAGTGCTTTTATTTGTTCAGATCAAATCAATCATAAAGGAGAGAAAAAAAATCTGATACCATGCAGAAGACCCTATCCATATATAGAAAGAACAGAAAGGATGTTCAGTTAAATATTCATTCTACTGAGAAAAAAATTAAGATTAATTTGTTTAATGGACATAATACTGCATTGCTGATGCAGATTAATAGGCAAAATATTCTGTTATTGATATACATTCACTAAATTATCTGATGTAAGAATCCCTCTGTATAATAATACAAATATTATTTTATTATGACTCAGAGATCATACTTCAAATGAAAAGTTCCAAGGATATTTTTACTGCTTAAATTATAAATACCTGTTTGAGACTTCATGAAATGTTTAATTATAATGTTTTTGAAAATTTAACTATAATGTATATTTATTTTTTAAATATGGAATTACTATGTGGTGTTTGCTTAAACAACTTATCTGTGAATGATATTATGTTTACTGAGAAGTGTAAAACTATTCTCATCTGGATGGTCAAGAAAGAGAATCAAAAGGCTTTTCTGCAATACTTAATTATTTTGGAAACTATTTAAGAAAGAGAATGACCAATCCAGGTAGACAAGACTTGAGTTTATTTATAGGATTCATATCTCCCTTCTTAAAAGGACATTTACAAACTTGATTTCAAAAATAAAAGAAATTCTGAATGACAAATGTTCACGTATTAATTTCAATATTACAGGTAAGCTCTTTTGTGATAAATTACCAGTTGAAAATGTTCCAGTGGAATCTGGTATCAATTAATTTAACACTTCATATAAGAAATAATAAAACATTTATTTTCAAGTCTTACATATATTACTTAAAATAGATACAAAGTTCAATTTGTAATTTTTAAGTTTACTGCTATTTCAAGCTACCTGAAAGAAAATACCTTAGTGGAAAAAAATATTTTGATTGCCTTGAATAAGTATGCCTTTTAGAACACGTACTGTTAGCAACAGTCCATCCATATATTATTTAGCAATTAGGTAGGTCAAATGATTTATAAAATTATTTTGAAAGGAAAGAAATAATATTTGTTTGGCAAGTAAAATAATATTTGAGATTATTATAGTATGCAACTTAGAATCAAATTCGAGAAGTTGATTGATTAGAAAAATCTAACATTGCACAAATTCATAAATAATTGCTAATTTCCATCTTTCATATTGACCTGCTTTATTGAAGCACACTGAAACAATGAGATGAAATAGGTAGAAAAAATTGTACATGATTGTTTGCTGGATGGAAGCATTAGTTTGTTAAAATAATTTCTCATACATATTTCCCTGTCCAAAAATATAAACTTGCTTCTTTTCCATATATACAGGTATCCTGTGAAATCCTGGATTCTGAGAAAAAGAAAGTTTGAGGTATGGCATTGAACAAAGCAACATAGTGCTTGATGTTTTTGGCTGAAGTTCAGCAAAATTACTGTCGGCAGAGAAGAGTTGATCGTAGTGTGCTTCCAAAAGTCTTCCAGGTTTTTTGCCCTCTGTTAAATTTGTTGGCGACATCAAATAATTGAACTCTTCAACATCAATATATACAAAGGCATTTTATTATTAACCAAAGAAAGGGAATTAGAGTCATCAGAAATTACAGTTTTATTTTTTCATAATACATATATTTATTGCTATTGTACTTCTGCAATTGTCACAAAATTAGAGTCGGATGAAATTTAGAGACACGTGCAAGTTTTGGAAATGGACACATAGATAACAGTACAGAACTGTACATAAAATAATTACAATTTATCAAACACACTGTTTTAGCACATCCTTGATGGATGGGAATGAGCACCATATTTTTTACGAATATATATATTTTTCTCTCTCTTTGTTTTCTACAGCACCAAAGAAATCCAAATAGGAAAAGGAGAGATGAGAATCGGGAATCAAGAAGCAACTCTGTTTCCATCTCAGCCACACTATCTTAGATGTTTATAATTTTTAAAGCTTTGTCATGTGATTCTGTCCCGTAAGGACATCAGTACTTCCTAAATGGTACACGTATACCAGGCAAGTTGTTTTCTAGACCATCCTTATTCAAAACTTGCATGTGGCATAAAATGGGTTGGTGGCACCAAGGTATATTTTCTGTTGGTTTTGTATGTTCTTTGTCCTAATCTTAGCCAAGGAAACAAGCAGGACCAACTTCAAATCCAAACTTCTGATTCTGATCACCAAAGTCATTGATCATGACATCAACAATAGGTACTTGATCAATTTTTGGTGTGTTGATTTCAATCACAGTTTTTTCATAGCCTTTTCCGGACTGTAAAATGAAACAGAAATAAAAAGTTACACCAATCATTTGCCATTTTTAAATGTAAGTTTTTCTTAAGCTGCTGAGTGGAGGTAAGGAAGTGAAAGAGAAGAGAATAAGAAACCAGTTTGCCATCGTCTAAGTCACAACTCTTCTTGTCATCATTGATATAGTTTTAAATTTTGAATGTCAATCATTACATTTAATATTTAACAATAATTACTCAACTATTATACTCCAGTATATTTCACAGTCGGAAAAGAATCTTTTTGATTGTTAAGTATAATTTGATACGTAAATTGATGTTGGGATTGGATCTTCCTATATAAATACTACATCTTTGCCACCATAATTAGGAGATTATAGACTGTCAGAGTTATAATACAGAATGTCAAAAATCAAAAGCTAAATAGTAATTCTGTGAATTATCAAATCACAGTATGCTGGTATTGGGAAAGCTTTCTACAAGTCTTGTTCCATCAATCTGTTTTCTTTTCTTTTCTTTGTTCTTCTTGCACACTACTCATTTTGTTGAACACACAAATTCATTTATTTGTAATTGTGACTTCTCTTCAGTTATCAATACTGAACTAAAGCAATGAGATTTTGGGGGTGTCCTAGGAAGCATTTTCATATATGGAATTCCCATTTATTAAAAAAAAATAGTTCTAGAGTAGAAATATAACAAAAATGATAGTAGACCCCAAGCTGTTGTACTATAGTACCAAATAACAAGCTCTTTATAAACAAAAAACAGAGGTAGAAATTAACTATGGTACAAATGGTATAATGGTGATTCCTTTATCTGTAATTTCGGAATCGCTAGTGAAGGAGGCAAATGAGAAGGAGTTCTGGTTTTCATTTTCATTTCAAGAATAACTAGCTGTGATACAAATCAAATGTCAGGAATGATAACGTATGACCGAAGATTACCTTTTCCTATGGATTTTAAAAATATGTGTATGTATGTTTCAGAATATATGTGTGTGTTTGTGAACTTTAGCAGTTTCTAATATACTGCAGTGTAACCTGTCAGTATTAAATATCAAATCTTTATAACAACTGACATCCATTTCATGAGAGAAATGTAGATTAGGATCAACCAACATGGTTACAGGCTGCTTCTCATCTGTGAAGGCAGCAAGCAGGTATTATACTCACCGCACAGCCATCATATAGTGCTTTTATAAAAGGGTTATTGTCATATGACATCTCCTCATCATTTGATCCCAAGAACCGAAGTGCTTTGTCATAACTTCCTGATGACACATCATACCAGGCTGTTGACTGATGACAGTTGTAGGTGAAATTCTGCCGAGCAGAGGCAGTCAGAAGTTTCAGGAATGTCATCTGAACCATATTAATGGAATTTCCTTCAACGTCTAAATATGAAAGCTGGAAATAGAAGAATTAAAAAGTACATAAAAGTACATAAAAAATTCTTTTCTTCCTTTATGCAGTAAAGAATAAAATTGATGTCAACATCAGCTGTGAACTGTAATGCTAGAAGCATGTAGATGAAGCAACAGACCTATTAACTTAATGGAGAAGGTGTGCATTGACGGTCCAGAAGACCCCGAGACAGAGTTTTAGGAAACCGGAATATGTCCTTAACTGCGTAACCTCTGCTTATCTCTGAAATAATCACTTTACCTCTATGCTCTCTGAAACAGTAAACGTTGTCCTCCGCAAATGCCTTAGTTTCCAAAAATGTTTCATTCTATTTATGAATCTTTTAAAAAAGTAAGATAGTGTAGAACATAAATGTCTTAACACAATAATCAAGTAAATGAGGTGAAAGCTATGTTGATTGGTTTAATGTAAGTACATCAGATTGTATAAAAAAATCAACACATTGTACCCTACATATGCATAAATGTATTCATGCTCTATGTGTATATGACTGAATAAAAAAAAAAGTAAGATGATAAAGTAGCAAGACAATGAAACCTGAGGAATCTGGGAGCAATGTAGAAGGTGAAATGGTTTTTGTGTTGCAGTTTGATTTTACCTACTCCTTTCAGAAATTTCATAATGTGTCTACTATGCCTTAGATCTTTAAATATGTTCCTTCCCTTTTGATTTTGGGGCTATCAACCTCTGAGGTATTCTGGGTCTTCTCGTTTTCAGTACAGTTGTGTCTGTCCATTGTTAGATATGTACATTTATAATTCTATTGCCAGCACCTAGCATATTGCCCAAGACAACACAGGTAAATATTTGTTGAGTCAATATTTATTCTGTATATAGGGCAGGAAAACAATCTTAGCTGTAAATTATTAAAACTATCTCATAACACCTTCATAAATTATTTTATTTGATATAATTGAAATATCTGAGCTCAGCTAAAACACATAAACTTAAGAAACAAAGTTAAGAAATTCATCCAGATCATAGATTAAATCAATGTAAAAGCAATTAACTGTGACTTTCTTATAATTGATTTCATACAGTTATAGTGAATATAAGGTCAGATAATGAAGATTCTTGTGAGGTTAAAGAAAAAAACTACTAGGGAAATTCAATCTAAGGAAAACAACAACAACAACAACAAACGCACACACACATTTCTAACTGTGCATGGTTTTCTAAGGTCATGCCCAACTAAAATGTAACATGAATATTTAACATGTAACTCAAGGACTATATTAGTGCATATAAGTGGGAAACTTCGTTGTGAGCCATTAATTATAATTATATATGTTTGTTTGTTATAAAAATAGTAGGCATACGGTCATCAATGTAATAGTTTTTTTAAAACATTACATAATTGAATAATTATCTAAATAAATGGGAAATACTCCAATGTGAATAAATCCTAATTAAAATACTTAACACAAGTACATTTTAAAGAGTTTTTATAAATGAATTTATTATAGTTAGCATCTAATTTTAAAATATGTTTTTAAAAGTATTAAAATGAATTGCTAAATGTATAGAAAGCTTTATATAAGTTTGTGCTATCAGACAAAAAGGGTTGGTAAGTTCACTGTATTTCCAAACATAACAATCAGAGAAAAATACTGTACTTTCCTAAAGTTCTTATTGAAATGGAGAACAAATAACAAAATGGAGAATAAAGCAGACAGAAAATGAAATAGTGGGAGCCAGAGATACTGACTGGATATCATATTCTTTATCTCTTATATTATCAACATAATCCATTTTTAGAATATTTATGTCAGGTACTTAATAAGCTGTGTATATTATTTGATCATATTTTTTCTCAGTAAATTTAGTTTATTTCTGTTTACTTTGAAACAGACATTTCAGACAGCTTTAAGATACCACAGTGGTCCAAGAGATGTTAGGGGCAGAAAATTAGATACCACGTCAAATCCTACTCTGTATAATTTCGACTTTCATGGTCAGGGTGTAAAGATGCATAATTTGAGCTTTACTTCAGAAGTTTGAGATAAACCGTTTCATGTTGAGGTAAGAACATACCATTTTTCCTCTCTTAAATTCACTGTACCAGCTTCCTGGTTTCTCCTTTGGCCATGACGAAATCCTTACCTGGTACAGAGGAGCAGAAAAATGAGAAAGGAGGGGAATATTCTGAACAGTATGGTTTATGTACATATCAGTCATTTTCAGAGAGAGTAAAAAGCTGAAAAATTTAAATTAATGTTAAATCTGTAAAAAATTGAGATTATCTAAAATGATTACACAAACCTATACAACAGGAGAGTATACAAAACGGATTATACAAAATGAGGCAAAGAAAAAAACTGGAGACAGAATTTATGAATTCCATGGAGTGAAGACTGAGTGGTTTTCTCCCTGTCCTCCTGACTGTCTCAAAAAGGGAAGGGGAGGAAAGAACCTGGGAAAGGCACACCAAGAGCTGGAGAGGACGCTGGCGGAGAAGAGAGTGCAGGGAACTTCTCTCCCAAACACAGCTCCCTGATGTTCTGGCCATTTTGAATTGCTGGTCCTTAGAGAAGAACATACATTGGAAGAGACTTCTCTCCTATCCACTGAAGCTCTGAGAGACCCCCTCCCCCCAGGGAGAACAATTGTTGTTCCTCTTCCTTGTGGTCTTATTTCTGAATGGTCAGTGTCTCGCAAAGCACAGGACTAAGATGTTCTCTGCAATTCATTTATTTTGCCTAAAGTCCGGATCCACCAAAGAAGAAAGCAATGACCTCTGGTCCCTTCCCTCAGTTTTCATTAACTGAACTCATCTCGCAGGAGGAAATACTGAAGTTTTCCATACACTGGGAGAGATTTTTGTCACGAGCCATTGTTTACTATGCAGGCTCCAAGAGACGGTTTAGGCCACGGTACATTCTTCAACCACATTGAATTCCCCTGGCAATCATTTACTAACCCTAAATTCACTCACATTTCTCTATCTCCCTTTCCCTTAAGAAGTAAGGTATGCAAGTTTCTATACTCCACTGGGCTACCGGGCAATCGGTTTGTGATTCCCCTCTGTGGATGCTAATAAATTTCAGTGTCATTGATTCTATTAATCTTCTGTCAGTTATTTTTTCAGTGAACTTTCTTAGGGTACAGGACAAGGTTTCCCTTCACCCCTAGAGATCATCTAATCATCCCTTGCAAAGAAAATCCTCAAAATGCCAGTCAGAATTAGCCAGCAAGGCAGGAGCCATCTCCATTCCACAGCCAAAGGAGTTATTTGGAAATATTTAGCCAGTAACTAAGTGGGGAAGGATACTATAGAAAGTCACAGGCAGGAAGCAAGCCTAATCCTTCCCTGCTGGGAAGACTATTTAGAATTTTTTATAGACTTGCATTTATTGTTTTGCTTTGTAAAGATCTGCAGAATATAAAGGTACATAAATCCTCACTGCAGGGAATTTGAGTCATCAGTGTAGGGGGAAGCATTTTCCATTTGCCCACATTTCTCTGGGGGCTAGAGGAGCTTTATTATGCTTTGCCACGAGCCAAGGGAGGCTGGGGAATGGAAGGTGTTTTCCCCTCCCCCAATACTACTCCTTACTCACAAACGTAACTTTTCTCCTAAAATCATTTGCCACCCATAAAGCTACCTACTTTGCCTTAGGGAGCTTCTGTGTCTCTTATGCCCACTCCACTTAATACAAAGAATGGAATTTATTACACGAATACAAATAAAAGCAAAATGCTTCAAATAAAATGTTTGAATAATAATATTATACTAGTGAAAAACCTTTTCTATATTTAGCTTACAGGATCCAAGTATATTGACACTGTTAGGCAAAAATAAAGGGATCTGTTTAAAGGGACTACTCAAAAAAATTGTAAGTACAGGGAATATTCTTATTTTAAAAGATCAATTCCTTATAAAATTAGATATTTGGGGGATAATATGCAGCTGTGAGTTCTACCATGTGACAATTGGGCAGAAGAATACTGTATATGTTGCACTGAAATTTGAGCTTCAGCTGTGCTGCGTCATGGAAAGCCACAGAGTTTTAGAGAGAAAGCAGGTGCATGAAGAAAACATCTGGGTACAAAATAAAGGAGAGAAGGATTTGTTAACTCTGCACATCACTGTGGTGCTTTATTCATGTTTATGCAAATGAAATGCTCTAATTACCCCATAAGAAAAGCAGATAAATGAAAATATGACAGTGTAATTTTCCTGTTTAGTTCAATATTGCAAAAACATGGCAGGAACTGTCAACATTCACCACCAAAACAGATTGGTACTTACTCCCTCAGATTTCTTCTCTGGATAAATACAAGTCTCACCACCAGATGTAAAATTACAGTAAACTTTGAAGGAATCTCCTGAACATCCTTGGTTAGGATCAATCCAATATTCACCTGAAAGGTAGCAAAAAACAGATATGAATTCATTGATATCCAAATCAAATGCATTAGCTATGAAATTGTATAAGAAACATAAATAAAGATGGATGAATATTCAGAGATCATTTCCTTTGTATGTCTTCGGTCATATCAGGGCCTCGTCTGCCTCAAAGTTTTGCAAATGCCCCGGAGGTTCTACCTGGAACACCTTTAATTTCTGCTCACCTTACCTAAGATTTTTAGATTTCAGCCTAAATATCATCTCCTAAGTTATTACCATTCTGTTCATCCATGTGTAATAAATGCCATGCATAATGGAATCAAATGCAGTTGGCCCCAAATCTCTTGAGTATTATTTTCTACTTAAGTTAATTTGATTATAATAATCAATATATTTTCTCCTGCTTTGTGCATGTGTAACAATGGATATGACAATATCTGCTAAGCTTCAGGGATCATACACTGCCTTACTTTATAGCAAAAACTTCTTCTAGTAAACGTATTTTCTCTTGGAATGAGGTCCTATGAAGAAAGAATACTTCATATAGTTAAAAGCAGTCTGCTACTACTACCATTATTGAGTGTTGCAGAGCAAATTTTATGTGAATAACCATAACTCTTTATGTGAGTTAAGATGGTAAACAGTGAGAGTAACATTAAATGAAGTTCTTCTCTATATAAGTGACAATAAGGTTTGGGTTAATAAAAGTTACTGTGAGACAAAATTAATATACATGTAACCATCACTTTGCTTCATTCTGTTGGAACTCATAAAAAGACCCCCCAGTATGGAAGGCATCAGAGGCAGAGTTTCTCTCTGACCTTCTTCTACCCTCCTATTTCTCATCCCTTATCCTCTTTTGAGACAAATCAGAGAAACTAGAATCATATTTCCTAAGGTGGGTCATAGATACTAGAAGCCCTTTTCCACAAAAACAGCCATAAAACCCATGAATATTACTCTAACCTTCCCTCGCCTTTCAGCGTGTTAACTGACAGCCTCAGCGTGTTAACTGACAGCCACAGCCTAAATGCCCACCAACCCAGGAATGGATTAACAAGCTGTGGTATATGTATACCATGGAATACTATTCAGCTATTAAAAAAAATGGAGACTTTACATCCTTCATATTAACCTGGATGGAAGTGGAAGACATTATTCTTAGTAAAGTATCACAAGAATGGAGAAGCATGAATCCTATGTACTCTATTTTTATATGAGGACAGTTAATGACAATTAAGGTCATGGGGGGCGGGGAAGGAAAAGCAGAGAGAGGGAAGGAGGGAGAGGGGTGGGGTCTTGGTGTGTGCCACACCATCTGGGGGCAAGACATGAGTGCAAGAGGGACTTTACCTAACAAATGTAATCAGTGTAACCTGGCTTAGTGTACCCTCAATGAATCCCCAACAATAAAAAAAAAAAGAAAAAGAAAAAGAAAAAGAAAGAAATGAAGATCTCATTGCAGAGTGGTCCTGCCCCGTACCTGTGACCAAATACATGTTACATCATAAAAGCCAAGAGGAAGCTCAACAGAAGGCCTTGACAGGTTTTGCCATTCAAACTATTAACCATTAGCTCATACCCTTTTTATGCCCAATGACACTTGTACACAGCTGTCTCTGCTTCATTGAACCTAAGTGTTTAATTAGATGGCATCACCCGTATCTTTGGGAATTCCTTCTGAAGGTGCCTGTGCCATGTAAAGCTATGATCAAGTACATGTAATGCTTTTCCTTTATTCCTTTATTAGCCTGTTGTTTGTTAGAGGGGTGTTGGCTGTGACCTTTATGATGGGGAAGAAAGGGATCAACATTCTTTCCTCCCCTATACTTCCTACTATTGTTCTTGTTGACACTTCATTTCAAATATTAATTTGAATTATATTGGCCTTTCTAGTCGTGAAATGTAACATTTACAAAGCTCAGATTGCTTATCTTAGTACTAGAAATCTGAAAATCCAAGTTCAGCTTGTTTTACCTTCTACTACCACCTGTATATAAACAACCTCTGTTTGTCAGATAACTTGAATATCATATTTCACAAAAACATTTACACTTTTTCTGATTATACCATCAAAATATTCATGTGTGATACAAAGTAGAATTCCCAGAAAATAAATATCATCCAAGATTTGACCAACCAGAGATAACCAATATCTCTGATATTTCTTATATGGTTCTAATGAGTATATAATTTTGTATAATATGGAAATGAGAAGCATCATTTCACCTTGCTTTGTTCATTAACATTATCATCAAATGTTCTTTCGCTTAAGATATTCATTAGTGAATTATTGATACTTTCATTCAGTAAAGTGGTTCAGTATCCCATGGATACAGCGTTCAATTTATCTCATGTTTATTCCTTTCCTGTTTCCCCTGCCATATTCTTAGATCAGGGCACCATCGTCTCTTGTCTAAATTAGTCAGAAAGCTTCTTGGCCATCTCCCTTCTATTCCATTTTTCTTCCTTCTAAATTTTTTTCAGGTAATTTCCCAGAGTGTTCTTTATTGTTTAGCCACAATAAGCTTTTTTTGAGTTCTTTGAAAACACCAAGACCCTACTTTCTTCAAAGCTTTACAAATGTCATACCCTCTGCCAGGAATACCCTTTGGATTCTTAGTATGGCTATCTCCTTAAGGTTTCAATGTAAAGAAATTCCTGACATAATATATTCTAACTGCTGGGAGAATGGGGACCAAAGACTCCATTCTTGGCAAGGGAAAGCACCCCAGAAAAAGAGGACAATTAAAAAGTAAGCTGAGTGAGTTGGAACAAAGAAAAGTTAGCTAGTTTACATTTAAGCTAAGCCATTGCTTGCAAGTTTCCTGCCTTTTCTGAAATTCTAGCCTGTTGGGGATACAGCTTACAAACACCCCTGCTGTGTCTGTGTGTGTGTGCTCCACTATTAGATAATAAGAAGCTTGAGGGCAAAAATAACAACAACAAAAAAATATTAACAAAAAGAAGCTTGAGGGCATTACTCTTTTTGTCAATTTATGAATTTCTGAAGAATGTCTGTCATTGCTCAATCAGTCAATAAATATATCAGTTAATTAATTAGTACATTCAAGAATAAGCCAATCACATAGAAGAAACTGGGAGCAATAATCCACAATGAACTTATCATTCCCAAATTTACAACACTTTTCCTTTACTGCTCAGTGCTAATTAATCACATTTTGCTTCATAACACAATACAAGCTGACACCCCATACATTTGATTTTCAATTATTCGTGATTGAATACCTTTTTTATTTGAATCAGGAGTGTTAGAATCATATCCTATCATCATATTTCCTGTATTCTTGTCTAAATGACATATCAACTCAATAGAAATTTTCTGATAGGTCAAGTACATTTAGATTCAGAAGAAGAGGAAATTTTCTGAATACACTCAAACTAAGTCATCTAAGTTTTTTGCTTAAATAATGCCATTTAAAAGTAAATCTTCTTTTAAATCACTGAACTAAACATATTTTTTCAAATAAATACATTATAAATTTGAAGATCTTGTATACCAGTTTGTGTAGGAACTGTAATAATCACCCATGTTTTAGTTTAAACAGGCTGTGCTTGATGAATATAAGGTTTTATGACATGTTACTTTATGGTGGCTGTTTCTGAATTACATTACATTTTTCTACTCACACTGAGTTATTTAGATCACAGTTGTAACATTCAGGATGTGAATGACAGTGCCAAACTATTTTCTTGGGAGTAAAAGAGGAGGCAGAGTACTTCTATATAAAATGGGAGATGTAAAATCAGATAAAGATTTGACCCTTGCTAGTTTAGTAATTCTTCAAATTTGGCCAACTAAGACTTAAAATGCTTACCTTCTCAGATCAGTATTTATGTTAAAGGTTTTGTCAAAGAGTACGTATAATAAATTATCCTGATTTTTGCTAATAAGTAAACAATTCATAGTTTTTCTGGTTATTTGTGAATCAAGGAAAGGTATATTTTTGCCCTAAGCTATTCTATTCTTAAATATTCTTTTTACCAAAGCATTGATAAACTGATAGACCAAATATTCATTATTTATGGAACTTAATCATAACCATATTACTCATATCAATGTAAATTACTATTTTAATGTGTTAATATAAATTAATTACATTAGTGCAGTCATCCTACTAATACAATTTAAGGTAATAATAATATAGCAATAGGCTCATATTTGTTAACACATAAGATCCATTCTGTCATAGTTACTATAAGGCAAAATACATTTGAATTAGCTATAATCATCCAAACATGATTTCATCATAATTTAATGAAACCTTATTAAACAGATAAGGGATTTTCCCAAAGCAAATCTTGAATTACACAGTGTAACTAACTTTTTCCATCTATAAGACTAAAATTAAAAATTGTTTGGTTTTTATTCAGAGAATGTATTAAACTTTTAACTGAATTAATGAGATGAGATGCCCATGAGTAACTCAGAGGCTTGGCACATTTGTCTTGTCATATATTATCAACCTACCATCTGGGAAGTCCGGATGGCTGAGTTGCAAGTCTTTGCAAGTTCGGGCTGGATTGGTTTGAGTACCCATTGGAAACTTCATATGCTCAATATCTTGTTTCAGTGAATTGAGAGAACCAAATATTTCCTCCATTCCATCCCAGTAATCAACAATATTATCTTCTGCATCAGCCTGCATGCTTTCAGTATGCCTTCTTGTTTTTTTGGGTGACAAGATTGGTAAAGGCTGAATGACTTCACCGGGAGGACCCTGCAAAGACGATTGTGCACGTCATTGTTTCATAAAGTAAAATATTATGCAGATATTAATTATTATAGGTTATGTTTTGTGTAAGAAACAATCGTTGGTTTAGTTGTTCCATAGCTACAAGATGATATAGAATGTTTATAAAAATGTTTATATAGGGCAGCGCCTGTGGCTCAAGGAGTAGGGTGCCAGTCCCATATGTCGGAGGTGGCGGGTTCAAACCCAGCCCTGGCCAAAAATCACAAAAAAAAAAAAAATGTTTATATATACATACATATATATAAATTTTATAAGTTATTTTACAAAAAAAGTTGTGGAGATATTGAGGTAGGTATACAAATCAGATGTTGCAAAGATCTGTATAGATATATGTTATGTATGTTATTTTCTCATTTTGTAATTTTTCCTCATTGATATGCCCCATCTCCACACTCAGATTTTAAAGTCTCTGAGTTTTAGAACAGCATTTCAGCAGTTCATTATACTATCTAATGAACTGTCTATTATGCTTGATAATAATTTGTATTATGAAACATTAAACTTTTAAAATATGCACAAATATGCATAACTTGAATCCTTATGAATTAGAAAACTTAAAAGAAATGCAACCAGCCTTGAATTAATAGCGAGCTACACCAATAGTTAATCCACATCATATGGGTTCTCACAAAAATTGATACATGAAAGTCCTAACTCCCAGTACCTCAGTGATCTTATTTAGCAATAGGGTGCCTAAAGATAAAATTAGTTATGATGAGGTCATTAGGGTGGGCCTTAATCCAATATGACTGATAGTCTTAAACAAAGGGGAAGTTTGAACACAGAGACACACACAGAGGGAAGATGATGTGAAGAGACAGTGGGAGATGGCAGCCTTCCACAAGTCAGGTAGAGAGGTGAGGACAACATCCTTTCCCCACAGGCCTCAGAAGCAGACAGCCCTGCTGACACTTTGCTCTAGGACTTCAGCCTACAGAATTGTGAGACAACACTTTCCTTTTGTTTAAGCCACAAGTTCTATTCTCTGCTATTTTGTTACTGTAGCTCTAGCAAATTAATACACATATTGTTGGAAACATTTCAGTTCAAGATAGAAGATTAGACATTTTTCACATGGATTTATATTTTAATTCTACTCCTTAATAACCATGTGAAGCCTGGAAAATGTTAGTACTAATACATGTTAGCTTTTATTATTGCTTTTTTGTTATTACTATTCCATATGCACTAGGAAAAGAAAATGCTGAGCAAGTGAACTTCTGTCTTTATTCCTAGAGTCATGTATAAATATATCCATGTGGCATACCATCATTGGTTTCATTAAATTGTAGCATAAAAAAGCATGCAGTTGTTTTGAAAACTAATAAAAACAAGGTTATTATAACATATAATTAAGGTATCTGTCTACTTACAGAGTGAAATCAATGAAAAGTCTTGACAGGTAGACATGATTCCTTAACTGATACAGTCACCATTTCCTATAAAATCAGCACTTTTAAAAGAAGGTGCTTTTTTTGTCCATGTTATTAATTCGAGAAATCATTGGCATGCTCCAAATGCAAATTATCAGAACATCCTTCTTGTTAACATGCACTTACCGGAGGCCCAGGAGGTCCAGGAAGACCACTGTCACCTTTCTGTCCAGCAGGTCCCTGTTAGAAAGAGAAAAGGAGCAGAAATAAATGGAGAACAGGCAATTAACCAGGATCACTGAGAAATAAAAATGCTGGAGAAAAAAGTACTTACAGAAGAGCCCTTGTTACCCTTTGGGCCTTGAGGACCCTACAAAATGCAAAGGAAAAAGCACAGATAAAAATCTGAAGCATTTGTTTATCTTTGGCATATTTGTAACTTTACTCCACCTTACAAGACTCGGTTGTTTTGTACTTACTGGTAAGCCTGGAGGACCAGGTGGACCTATGGGACCGGCAGGACCTGGAATTCCCTAGAGAGAGAATCATCCAATTTAAATAGCTTCCTCAGAACTCCATTGTCATGATTCTCATAACAGCACACGCTCAAAAATTTAAAGGATTGAAAAATAAAATAACTTATAATTTTTTCACTGTAAATCTAAGAAATAACTTGCAAAAGCATGTGAATTTTTTTCCTATTTTAATGTAATGTCAATACATTTTTTGTTTTAAAT